>NC_064843.1:5848220-8772331 GCF_024166365.1 Elephas maximus indicus
TGTGCTTTTTCTCGTGAGATGGATTCGTACTCACTGTAGGAAGTTTGGAAAGCAAACAAAACCGTGAAAAAGATAGCCGACATTTTGGGAAGCATCGTGTGGTCTGTGTCTGTGTGTAAGTTTTTTATTTTCACAAAGCTAGGCTCCCCCATGATGCTGGGGTGTGAACTGCTCTGTGCTGCAGTGGTGTCTGCCCTCCCCCACCCCGGATGGTCTCTGAGACTCTGCCCTTCTTGCCACCAGGGAGCCCCTGTGGTGCTCGAGGGTGGGACGCAGCTGGTCAGCCCCGTTGTCTGTAGCAGATGACCCTCGGTGAGTGCCTTTGAGTGGACCCAGCTTCTCCAGTCTCTGACACAATTGCTTTCCAGAAGACTGGGCCAGTTTACACTTTCAGAGTCATTAGAACCATCACCAAAGTCTTCCGTCTTGGAAGTTGGTCCCCTTTCACAGAAGAAACCGCGTCTTGTTTTGAACCAGATTTCTTTGCTAAATCGTGAGATGGCTCCCTTTCTGCGTGATGCCCGTGGTCTTCGGTGATGGCCGTGGCCTGTTT
This sequence comes from Elephas maximus indicus, assembly GCF_024166365.1. Taxonomy (NCBI): domain Eukaryota; kingdom Metazoa; phylum Chordata; class Mammalia; order Proboscidea; family Elephantidae; genus Elephas; species Elephas maximus. The sequence continues at coordinate 5,848,774 of NC_064843.1, forward strand.
GTGTTCCTTTATGCTCCGGCATGTGTCAGGCCAGCGTGCCAGGCCGATGCGGGTGTTGGGGGCCGGTCTGGGGAGGGGTGGTCCTGAGGCTGAACAAGCCCCTGCCTTGATGGCAGTGAGTTTGGTTTTGGTTTTTGGTGTGGTGACTCTGAGGAGCTCCGGTAGCACAGTGATGAAGTGCTTGGCTGCTAACCCAAAGGTTGGCGGTTTGAACCTACCCAGTGGCCCCCCTGGAGAAAAGCCTTGTGATCTGCTCCCATACAGATTACCTCCAAAAAAACCCCGTGGGGCAGTTCTGCTCTCTGACATGGGGTTGCTACGAGTCGGAATTGACTCAGTGGCACACAACAACGACAACATTTAACAAAGGGGCTGGGGACTTTGATGGACACCAAACAGGCTCCGTTGTATGGACTCTCAGGCCAGAGTGGGGCTTGGTGGGGCTATCAGTCAGTCAGCAAACATGAGCACCAGCTTCAGGTTAGAGCTCCGCTGGGGTTTGTGATCTGCCAAGAGTCAGCTAGCTTCAGTCCTGGCAGGCTGCTGTCTGATGGAGCTGTGTTTGGGAACCAGGAGCAGGTCAGTTATAAGGGGTGGGGGCCACGCTAATGGAGTGTAATTTTTAAATAGGACATCACTAGCCACGCCTTCCCCCCAGCGATGTTCTCAAAATAGCATTTTACCTGCTATCTTCAGCTTCGGACATCCTGAGCTTTCCCTTCCCTGTTCTGCTTAGATAAAAAGTGTTTTTAGCCGTTCAGAATGTTATTTTGAAAACCCTAGAGCGGTGAGTGAGAACAGCCTCTAGACAGGGCGAGCCTGCACTCCCTGGCGAGGGTGGGGAGGTCTGTGTGCTTCAGGCTGGGTCCTAGCCGCCTGGGTGCTGCATCCTCCTGGACACTGACTGCGTAGACCAGGGCCTGCCTTCAGGGCACTCAGTGCTTTCACCTCTGACATCTGCTGGTCCAGGTGCTCTAAGGCTGAGTCTGAGCTGGTGAAGGCAGGGGTCCCCTTCCTTCGCTGGGTACCCAGCAAGCCAGGCACAGCCCCTACTGGGTCTCTGGACTGGGGCATATCACTTGAGGAGGCTGTACAGCCCCGCTGACCACTAAGTGCTCTGGCCTGTCGGTGGCCGCACTTCCCAGCCTGGCTGCACTGGGGTCCTGGAGCGGGTGGCCTTGTGCTCCGAGGGGAACCATGGGGTGTACCTGGCTCCCAGCTTGCAAAGCCATAGGCACAGCCTTGGGAAGACGGACAGGGAGTTTCTCTTGTGCAGGATGGGGCCACACGCAGATGGCTCCGTGTGGCTGGCTCCATGTGACTTGAAGTGAGCCCCGCTGTGTGTGTGCATGGCCAGGTTGTAGACACATGCCACGTGAAAGTGCAGGAATGACCTGCAGTGCAGCTCTGTGTATTTCCCTAGGACGGAACATGCACGTGGCATCACTGTCCCTGTTCATATGTGTACCAGTCTGTGCACATGTGTGGGGCTGCAGCAGTGCTGTGCTTGTTTATGTCTGTACTAGCGTGTGCATATGTGTGAGACCATGGCACTGCTGTGCCTGTTCATACATGTACTAGTCCATGCACACGTGGGCTGCAGCGTCCCTGTGCCTGTTCATGTGTGTACTAGTCTGCGTACACATGTGGACTGCAGCACTGCTGTGCCTGTTCATACATGTACTAGTCCGTGCACACATGGGCTGCAACACTGCTATGCCTGTTCATACATGTACTAGTCCGTGCACACATGTATGGCTGCAGCATTCCTGTGCCTGTTCATACATGTATGAGTCTGTGCACACTTGGGCTGCAGCACTGCACTGCGTGTTCATACATGTACTAGTCCGTGCACACATGTGGGCTGAAGGATTGCTGTGCCTGTTCACACATGTACTAGTCTGTGTATACATGTGGACTGCAACACTGCACTGCCTGTTCATACATGTACTAGTTTGTGCACACATGTAGGCTGCAGCACTGCTGTGCCTGTTCATACATGTGCTAGTCCGTGCACACATGTGGGCTGCAGCACTGCACTGCTTGTTCATACATGTACTAGTCTGTGCACACATGTGGGCTGAAGGATTGCTGTGCCTGTTCACACGTGTACTAGTCCGTGCACAAATATAGGGCTGCAGCGCTGCACTGCCTCTTCAGACGTGTACTAGCCCATGCACACATGTGGGGTGCAGCATTGCTGTGCCTGTTCACACACGTAGTAGTCCTTCGTACATGACTAGTCTGTGCACACATGTGGGGCAGCATATGCTTGTAAGAGGTTGGAAAGTTGTCCTGAGGATGTACCCCAAATTCTCAGTAGCGGTTGCTCCTGGGAGGCTGCTGTATGGGAGTAGGTCTAGGGATGGGATCAGCTTTCTGTAATCATTCATTTTTCTTAGAGATTTGAAGCATGGTCATTTTTTCCCTTAAATAATTTTTATTGTGCTTTAAGTGAAAGTTTGCAAATCAAGTCAGTCTCTCACACAAAAACCCATATACACCATGCTACACACTCCCAATCACTCTCCCCCTAATGAGACAGCCCGCTCTCTCCCTCCACTCTCTCTTTTCGTGTCCATTTCACCAGCTTCTAACCCCTTCTGCCCTCTCATCTCCCCTCTAGCAATGGTCATTTTTAACAAGCATTTTTTCTGGGTGGGTGGTACCTGGGTGTTTATTCTTGTTGTCTGTGTTTTAAAACTTCTTTAAAGAAAAATCACAGAGGTAACTGTCAGTAGATGCTCAGTGGCACGTCTTTGACACACGCCAGGCGGAGCCACAGAGATGGGGAGGATGAGGCCTTGGTGACTGAGGTGTTTCGTGTGTGTCCACAGCCCCCTAGCTGGGTTCTCTGCTCGGTCCTTACTCACCTGGTTCGTTCTCTGCTCGGGGGCTGAACCATTTCGGGGCCTCCGGGGTTCCTGTGGAAACTCTGGAAAAATTTACAACTTCCCAGTGGCCTGAGGGTACTAGGCAGCTCCTACAAAGCTGGTGTCCCCTGGGTTTCCTGCAGGTCTCCACTGTGCATCTGAGCCGAGTTTAGGCGGCAGATTGAGAGTCAAGGCCGGGGCTGTGTTGCCCGGCTCTGCCCTTTAGTTTCGAGTGTGGAGTGTGGTGTGGCCCTCTGCCCATTAGCATCAGGTGTGGTGTGTGGTGTGGCCCTCTGCCCCTTAGCATGAGGCATGGAGTGTGGCATGCTCTGCCCCTTAGCATCAGGCGTGGAGCGTGGTGTGCTCTGCCCCTTAGCATCAGGCGTGGAGCGTGATGTGGCCCTCTGCCCCTTAACATCAGGCATGGAGTGTGGTTTGGCCCTCTGCCCCTTAGCATCAGGCGTGGAGCGTGATGTGGCCCTCTGCCCCTTAGCATCAGGCATGGAGTGTGGTTTGGCCCTCTGCCCCTTAGCATCAGGCGTGGAGCGTGATGTGGCCCTCTGCCCCTTAGCATCAGGCGTGGAGTGTGGTTTGGCCCTCTGCCCCTTAGCATCAGGCGTGGAGTGTGGTGTGGCCCTGTGCCCCTTAGCATCAGGCGTGGAGTGTGGTGTGGCCCTCTGCTCTGTAGCATCAGGCATGGAGTGTGGGTGCTCTGCCCCTTAGCATCAGGTGTGGAGTTCGTTGTGCTCTGTACCTTAGCATCAGGCACGGAGTGTGGTGTGCTCTGCCCCTTAGCATCAGGCGTGGAGTTCGTTGTGCTCTGTACCTTAGCATCAGGCGTGGAGTGTGTGTGCTCTGCCCCTTAGCATCAGGCGTGGAGTTCGTTGTGCTCTGTACCTCAGCATCAGGCATGGAGTGTGTGTGCTCTGCCCCTTAGCATCAGGCGTGGAGTTCGTTGTGCTCTGTACCTTAGCATCAGGCGTGGAGTGTGGTGTGCTCTGCCCCTTAGCATCAGGCGTGGAGTTCGTTGTGCTCTGTACCTCAGCATCAGGCATGGAGTGTGTGTGCTCTGCCCCTTAGCATCAGGCGTGGAGTTCGTTGTGCTCTGTACCTTAGCATCAGGCGTGGAGTGTGGTGTGCTCTGCCCCTTAGCATCAGGTGTGGAGTTCGTTGTGCTCTGTACCTTAGCATCAGGCACGGAGTGTGGTGTGCTCTGCCCCTTAGCATCAGGCGTGAAGTGTGGTGTGTCCCTCTGCACCTTAGCATCAGGCGTGGAGTGTGGTGTGCTCTGTACTTTAGCATCAGGCATGGAGTGTGGTGTGCTCTGCCCCTTAGCATCAGGTGTGGAGTGTGGTGTGTCTCCCTGCCCCTTAGCATCAGGCGTGGAGTGTGGTGTGGCTCTCTGCCCCTTAGCATCAGGCGTGGAGTGTGGTGTGACCCTCTGCCCCTTAGCATCAGGCGTGGAGTGTGGTGTGCTCTGCCCCTTAGCATCAGGCGTAGAGTGTGATGTGACCCTCTGCCCATTAGGATCAGGCGTGGAGCGTTGTGTGACCCTCTGCCCCTTAGTATCAGGTGTGGAGTGTGGTGTGCTCTGCCCCTTAGCATCAGGCGTGGAGTGTGGTGTGGCCCTGTGCCCCTTAGCATCAGGCGTGGAGTGTGGTGTGTCCCTCTGCCCCTTAGCATCAGGCGTGGAGTGTGGTGTAGCCCTCTGCCCCTTAGCATGAGGCGTGGAGTGTGATGTGGCCCTCTGCCCCTTAGCATGAGGCGTGGAATGTGGTGTGGCCCTCTGCCCCTTAGCATTAGGCGTGGAGTGTGATGTGGCCCTCTGCTCCTTAGCATCAGGCGTGGAGTGTGGTGTGCTCTGCACCTTAGCGTCAGGCGTGGAGCGTTGTGTGGCCCTCTGTCCCTTAGCATCAGGTGCGGAGTGTGGTGTGCTCTGCCCCTTAGCATCAGGCGTGGAGTGTGGTGTGGCCCTCTGCCCCTTAGCATCAGGCATGGAGCGTTGTGTGGCCCTCTGCCCCTTAGCATCTGTCGTGGAGTGTGTGCGCTCTGCCCCTTAGCATCAGGTGTAGAGTGTGGTGTGCTCTGCCCCTTAGCATCAGGCGTGGAGTTCGGCGTGCTCTGCCCCTTAGCATCAGGCGTGGAGTGTGGTGTGGCCCTCTGCTCGTTAGCATCAGACATGGAGTGTGTGTGCTCTGTACCTTAGCATCAGGCATGGAGTGTGGTGTGCTCTGCCCCTTAGCATCAGGCGTCGAGTGTGGTGTGGCCCTCCGCTCCTTAGCGTCAGGCGTGGAGTGTGCGTACTCTGCCCCTTAGCATCAGGCATGGAGTTCGGTGTGTTCTGCCCCTTAGCATCAGGCGTGGAGTGTGGTATGCTCTGCCCCTTAGCATCAGGCGTGGAGTATGGTGTGGCCCTCTGCTCCTTAGCATCAGGCATGGAGTGTGGTGTGCTCTCCCCCCTTAGCATCAGGCGTGGAGTGTGGTGTGCTCTGCCCCTTAGCATCAAGTGTGGAGTGTGGTGTGCTTTTGGCCCGTAGTGTCAGGCGTGGAGCATTGTGTGGCCCTCTGCCCCTTAGAGTCAGGCGTGGAGTGAGGCCTAACGTGCTAGGATGCCCGGGGCATGGGTCAGTGAGTCTCCTGGAGGCAATCCTGGCTGTCCGCTGGGTGGATGGGCTGGTGCTGTGGAGGAAGAATGTGGGAGATGGGAGAGAGGATTTGGCTCTCAGGTGCATGGAATTGGATTAGTCACTGTCCTTGGCCCCTGCCTGGCCTGCTTTTATTTGTATAGGTAGTCATTGTTAACAACTCAGGAAGCACCTGCAAGCTTCCATCTCACACAAGGCTAGGGTGCAGCCGGTGCCCTGACCCCTGGTCACTGACCCTCAGCCCTCCTGTCACTGGAGCTCATGCCCTCTCCTCACACATCTCTGAAATGCAGTGTGTTATGTTGTAGTTCTGGAAACTGTGGCGGAGTAGGGGTTAAGTGCTATGGCTGCTAACCAAGGGGTCAGCAGTTCAGATCCTCCAGGTGCTCCTTGGAAACTCTACGGGCAGTTCTACTCGGTCCTATAGGGTTGCTATGAGCTGGAATCGACTCGATGGCACTGGGTTTTGTTTGTTTTTGTTTTTGTTGTAGTTCTAATTTTGTAAAGAGAGTGCTGTGTTGTCTGAGACTTGGCCACTTAAATATTACACAGCCAAGACTCGTTCTTGAGGTCGCAGGTCGCAGGCACCCACTGTGAAGGCCGTGGAATGTCGATTGTGTGTCGACAGTGTGGTCACTCACAGGCCGCGTGTCGTGGTCGCCCACTGCCCTCGTGTGGTCTGTGGCTTTGCTCCTATGAGGAGGGTAGGTGCTCCTGCCCAGGCCTTTGCTGTTCACGATCGGCTGCAGCCAGGACCTGGGATCGACCGGAAACATCAGAGTTTCTTCGATAGGCACACCTGGGGAGACCAGGCATGTACGTTAAGGTCTGTGGTGAGCGAGGGACCTCACACACCGGGGCTAGGGGACTGGGTGTTAGGTGTGTTCCGCTGGGCCGGCGGGTGGTTTACGGTTTTAGCAGGGGTGTTTTGAGAGCCAGAGAAGGGCACTGGTGACATAAAGCCTCCCCGACAGAAGGCACAAACGGGGTTGTTCAGGGCGAATCGGGCCTCCTGTGGCTTAGTGTTCACGGAGCCCCCTCACTCTCAAACTGCCCAGGAAGCACCCAGGAGCCCTGCTTGTCTTCCATATCGGCCGTTGCGAGGTACACATGCCCAGGGTAGGCTCTTGTTCCCAGTCCCTTCCGCCTGGAGCCTCGGTGTCCCCATGTTGTTCCTCTGGTTATTTCCTCTCTCCTGAGGTTTCCTCTTCCCTCATGAGACCGCTTCTGGTTTTTCAGAAGCCTTTTCTTGTTTTCTGATTCTTGTTACCTGTCCCGTTTGGAGTGCTTGCCTCCTCAGCCCTGAGGTGCTCCCGGAGCGAGGGGCCGGGTCTTAGTGTTCCGCCACACCCCAAGGCCCAGAGCAGAGCTTGGTGCCGAATAGGTGCATAGGAGGTCTCTTTCTTGTTGGGGGCACCCATGGAGTGTCTGTGCAGTAGGGTCGAGGGCTGGGATGCCCAGAGCTCTGGGTGGTCAGGGCCAGGTATAACTCTGGGCATCTCAGATGCCAGGATGTGGCTGCTCTGGCTCCTTAGAAAGGGGTCTTCCCGCCATTATCTTTTTTTTCTCCCTGGTACCGGACTTGCCCAGCCCCCTGCAGCTCGGCCCCCATCTGACCTCGCAGGCCCCAGTCCTCTCAGGGCTGTGGCTGCCAGCCCCGCCTGGCTCTTCTGCGGGCTGGCCCCTGTGCTGCTGGTTACCACGGGCTCTGTTCCTTCTTCCATACAGTGGTTGGAATCTGTATTCTGCTTTCTACTTCTCGAGGGGGTGTTGTATCATTTATATTTCCCACTCTTGTATGGGGGTGGATAATTGTGCTGGTCAGCCAGCTACCCTAAGGCTGCTTTTCAGGGGGCCCAGCGGCCCCCCCAGGTACTAGCACATTGGGCCATGGTGATTCAGGAAGAGTCGCCCTGGGCAGCTTTCAGGTGGGCTGTAGGGGGGAGAGGCCAGGAGCCTGAGTAGACTCCTGCCATGGGCACACAGGTCATCATCCAGGGTGGAGGCTAGCTAGGGTCGGGGCAGATTGTGGGGGCAGAGATGGTTGCTGCCATGGGGTTAGAATGAACATGATGGTACCCCCTGTAGAGGTGCCTTCTGTGTTGTCTTTTCTTACAGGTTAACCTAATCTTTGTATAAGATTGTTGTTTTTGTGTACCGTTGAGTCCATTCTGACTCATAGCGACCCTGTGTGACAGAGTAGAGCTGCCTTATAGGGTTTCCCTGTGCTGTGATCTTTATGGGAACAGATAGCCAGGTCTTTTCTTCCAAGGAGCTGCTGGTGAGTGTGAACCACTGACCTTTTGGTTAGCAGCCTAGCGCTTAGCCATTGCGCCACCAGAGCTCCTTTGTATAAGATTCTACGAAAATATTTTGTCTATGAGATGTTCTGTCTTGGTGTATGGGTGGTGGGCTTTCGGTAACCATCGGGTGAGTGTCAGCTTCACTTCTGTATATGAGGGGTGTGTAGTTTACTGGGAGTCAGCTATGAATAGTCCGTGCTGAAGGCTGTAGACGTTTGTTGCAGACATGCTGGGGGCCACAGTATGGGGGGTGGGGGACAGTGTGGAGGATGAGGACTGGGCACAGCGTGGGGCTCAGGGAGAGGTCTGAGACAGAGGCATGTTCTGAAGTTGGGGCAAATCAGGCGGTCTAGGCCGGAGGCCCTGGGCTCCAGGTGTCCATGGTGGGAACGCCAGGGGCTCTGAGGAGCATAGTAGAGCCCTGGTGGCGCAGTGGTTAAGAGCTCAGCTGCCAACCAAAAGGTTGGCAGTTTGAATCTACCAGCTGCTCCTTGGAAACCCTATGGGGCAGTTTTACTCTGTCCTGTAGGGTCACCGTGAGTCAGAATTAACTCTAGGGCAGTGGCTTTCTGAGGAGCATGGGCGCATGAGTGGTTCACAAAGTCTGGCTTTTCGTGGTATTTAAACGCTTTTTTCCTGCTAACATAGTGATAGTAAAAAAACAGGTATTCTGGAAAACAGTGGCAGGCAGGGGGGAGAGTCATGGTAACCATGTGGGTACAGCTGTCCCCTCCCCTGGTCTGGAGGTGGTATTGGGAGCCCTGTGCCTTTACCCTGTAACAGCATTCAGTGGAGGGGGTTGCTTAGCGCTCCACGTCCCAGTGGAGCTATGATTTCAGTGGCCCCTGGAACCGACTCAGCCTTTCTCACATTCTATAGTGCATCTTCCTGCCTAACTCTCGTGGCAGGACGTGTGGTGAGGGAGGGGGCTGTGGGGTGACAGGCCTGTGAGGGTGCAGGGCGTGTGGTGATGAGGGAGGGGACTGTGGGGTAACAGGTCCGTGAGAGTGCGGGCATGTGGTGAGGGAGGGGCCTGTGGGTTGACAGGCCCGTGAGGGTGCGGGGCATGTGGTGAGGGAAGGGACTGTGGGATGGTGGGCCCATGAGGGTGTGGGACATGTGGTTGTGAGAGGGGCCTGTGGGTGATGGGCCCATGAAAGTGCGGGGTGTGTGGTGGTGAGGAAGGGGACTGTGGGGTGACAGGCCTGTGATGGTGCAGGGCGTGTGGTGGTGAGGGAGGGGACTGTCGGGTGATGGGGTCATGAGCGTGCGGATAGGGAGGGAGCTTTGGAGGAAGGCGTGACTTAGTGGCCATGATGGATTTCTTTGAGGGACGAGAAAAGAATAGATCTTGGGCAGCCCTTGACTCAGGGGCTCCCCAGGAAATTGGAGACTCAAGAATATCCCGGTAGTAGTTTTTATAAAAATATATTTCTGGCTTCCTTGATGTGTCATTTTTGATTAAAACTTGATAGCGTGTGTATATAATCTGTAACGTTCGTACGACGGGAACCAGAGTTGACTTCTGTGGCAAAGCCAGATTAGTTCCTGAGAACATTGCTTCACCTTGGGGTTGACGCCCAGACTGCAGGTGTGGCGGCTGCCTTCTCAGCAGAGGGAAAAAGGGCTGACGGTGTTAGCATCCCAGTCAGGTGTCCCTTTTGTAAGGAGGGTTTATCCACCCATTTCCAGTCAGGTTTATCTGAAGGGAGATTGTGCCTCAGGAGCTCTTAGACTGAGAATCCACCGAAGACTTGTCCCATTTTGCTGATAGCTAGTGTCTTTGTTTTGCTTGAGTGTAAGTTTATCCTTACGATGTCGCTGTCCTGCTCAGGGCCCCATCTAGAGGGGAGAAAGTAAAACTGACACGCGGTGTCTTCCTGTGCACTCCCGCACGTCTGTCAGGAGCGCATGCTGGCGAGCAGCAGGTTTTGTCTCTTCTGTGAGGGTCTGGTTAATACTCATCAGCTGTCAGAGACACTCATGCTTTCAGAGTGACTCTGTTCAAACTTTCTCCTCAGGAGCCCAGAGAAAATGAAAGCTTCTGGAAGGATGACATGCAGGCATCAGAGCAGCGGCCGGTGGGGTGGACTGCTGAGGTGACCAGGGCACTCAGTCAGCACTTGGTTTGCAGATGCTGAACCCCAGAGTCCCGGCTGATAAAAACGTGTCCCACTTGTAGTTACTGTCTTAAAAAGAAAGTGGTTGTAGACAAATAAAGGGCTAAATGTATCACGAAACTGGAGACGGTTTCTGAGGTGAGACACAGATAGCATGAGCCATAGAGGAATAATCAATACTCATCAAAATTAAAAGGAAACTTCTGCTAGTTGAGAGACATTGTTAAGAAAACGAAAAGGCAAGCCATGGACTGGAAGAAAGTATCTATATGTAACAAATAATTCGTATCCAGAGTATGTAAAGAACTATTACAACTGAATAGTGAGAAATCAGACAACCCAGTTGAAAAACAGGTAAAAGATTTGAATAGACAGATGCACGTGAAGATTCGCAAATGGCCAACAAGCACATGAAAAGATGCTCAGTGTCATTAGTCATCAGAGAAATGCAAATCAAAACCACAGTGCAATACCACAGAGAATTACACACCCACTAAACTGGCTAACATGAACACAACTGACCATGCCACGTGTTGAGAGGGGTGTGGAGGTGCTGCTGGTGGGAATGCCAAATGGTGCAGCCACTTACAGAAAATGGCTTAGCCGTTTCTTAAAAAGCTAGCTACCGTATCTAGTAATCCCACTCCAAGAGATATGAAAACATACATCCACGTAAGGCTCGCATGGAAACGTTCATAGCAGCTTTATTTAGAATAACTTCGAATCAGAAATAGACCAAATGTCTGTCAGGTGGTGAATGGTTGACAGAACGTGATATGTCCATCCATACCATGGAATACTCTTCAGTGATACCAAGGAATACGTGACTGACACACGCAGTGGTGTGGACGATTGCCAAAAATGCCCTGCTGAGTGAAAGAAGCCAGACTCAAAAGGCCATATATGGTCAAAAAAACAAACGCGGTGCCGTCTAGTCGATTCTGACTCATAGCAACCCTATAGGACAGCGTAGAACTGCCCTATAGTGTTTCCAAGGAGTGTCTGGTGGATTCGAACTGCCGACCTTTTGGTTAGCAGCCGAGCTCTTAACCGCTGCGGCACCATTTGAAGTCCTGAGAAAGGCTACACTATTACAATAGTAACTGCCTCAACTGGGGTGATGGATGGAGGGACACCAACGGGCTTTTTAAGTTGATGGAAATGTTTTAAATCTTGACTGGTAGTAGTTACAGAACTGTATACGATTTTCAAAATTCATCGACCTGCACATCTGAAACAGGTGACCTTTATTTTATGTAAAATGCGATTCAGCAAAGCTGTACAAAAAAGTCATGGCGCCTGTTTCTTCCTGCTGAGGTGTTGTGTAATGTTTCAGGGGAATGTTAGTTGTGGTTAGGGTCGTAACCTGTGTTCTCATTTGCATTTATTTGTATAAAACACCAGTGGTCCGCTGTCTCCTAAAACCAAGATGTGATAGAGCAAGGGGCTGAGATCGGCGTTTGTGGGGCTTGTTGGAAACAGCTCTATCCGCTGCCTCTTTGGCCTGCTGCTGGCTGCTTCCCCTCCCTCTTCTTATCTGTAACACGGAGGGTGGGAGCATTTGGGAGTCTGCATGAGAGGGAGAAGTTTATGAGTTATGCCTGTAAAAATAGGTTACTGCTCGTCTCCCAGGGAGCACAGAGCAGCAGCTATCTGTTAGGGGCCTGTTTGTGTTACTGTAGTCAGCTCCATCTTTGTTTTGTTCAGGCAGAAGTGTCTATCCCACCTTCAGGAGAGAACCTTGCCTCATCCAGGGCTCAAGGGCCACTTGCACCTCTCAGATCTGCCGTGCTTCCTTCTGGGCCTGCTCATTGCCATAGTGTGATTATTAAGGTGTAGCTTCCATGGTCCTGTCCTTGCAAATGACCATCACGTCTGGTTTTGTATAGTTACTGTCTTTCAGAGTGAGCAATGCATGCTCACTGTAGAAAGTTTGATAAAGAAAACATGCGTGGAAAAGAAATGAAAAATAGTCTGTATTCCTGTCACCAAGAGACCAGATAAAGCTGAGGTCATCTGATGCATTGCTTCCGAAGGCCCTAAGGTATTCTGGGGAAGTGGGATTCTAGTGGACATGTGGCTAAGTTAATGTTCACTCATTAATTTCAAAATATTTATTGAGTGCAACTGTGTGCCAGGCACCTTATATTGCTTGGGGATACTGAGGTTAGTGGGAAATGCACCTGTTCTCATGCAGCTCAAACACACAGAAAATAACATGTAACTGTGGTAAATTCCATGAAGAACAGGGAAGCGGGGCCTGGGGAAGGGAGGGACGGGTGCTGTTTAGATGAGTGGCTGCGGACTGCCTGTCCACACAGGGGCCGGGGAGTGAGCCCCCTGAGTTCCTGGGTGAGAGCTTTCCAGGTGGGGCTGTGCCTGACTTGTTTCAGGCACAGCTGGTTGGCTGGCGGAGGTGGGCGAGGGGGGACTGTTGGGGTGGTACTGGTAGACCCCGGTGTGATGGTGGGCTGTGAGGAGAGTGTTTGGGTAGGGGAATGTCATGCAGTGATTTACATTTCAAAAGAGTGGCTTTGTGATTAAAAAAATTTTATTGTAAAAATGCAACACAACATTTGCCAGTTTAGCATTTTTCAGGTGTGCAGTTCAGTGATCTCAATTCCATTAATCATATTGTATAACCATTACCCATAAATGTTGCCAAATTTCCTGCCACCGTAAACCAGCTCCCCTCCCGCCCCCCTCCCGCCCCTGGTGACCACTGGTAAACTTTGGTTTCTATGCGTTTGCCTCTTGTTATTTCGTATAAGTGAGACCATACAATATTTGTCCTTTTGTGGTTGATGTATTTCCCTCAGTATAAAGTTTTCGACTGTGTGGATCATAACAAATTATAGATAACATTACGAAGAATGAGAATTCCAGAATACTTAATTGTGCTCATGAGGAACCTTTACGTAGATCAAGAGGCAGTTGTTCAGACAGAACAAGGGGATACTGCATGGTTTAAAGTCAGGAAAGGTGTGTGTCAGGGTTGTATCCTTTCACCATACCTATTCAGTCTGTATGTTGAGCAAATAATACGAGAAGCTGGACTATATGAAGAAGAACAGGGCATCAGGATTGGAGGAAGACTCATTAACAAACCGTGTTATGCAGATGACACAACCTTGCTTGCTGAAAGTGAAGAGGACTTGAAGCACTTACTAATGAAGATCAAAGACCACAGCCTTCAGTATGCATTGCACCTCAACATAAAGAAAACAAAAATCCTCACAACTGAACCAATGACCAACATCATGATAAATGGAGAAAAGATTGAAGTTATCAAGGATTTCATTTTACTTGGATCCACAATCAACAGCCATGGAAGCAGCAGTCAAGAAATCAAAAGACGCGTTGCATTGGGTAAATCTGCTGCAAAGGACCTCTTTAAAATGTTGAAGAGCAAAGATGTCACCTTGAAGACTAAGGTGCTCCTGACCTAAGCCATGGTATTTTCAGTCACATCATATGCATGTGAAAGATGGACAGTGAATAAGGAAGACCAAAGAAGAATTGACGCCTTTGAATAGTGGTGTTGGCAAAGAATATTGAATATACCATGGACTGCCAAAAGAATGAACAAATCTGTCTTAGAAGTACGATGAGAATGCTCCTTAGAGGCAAGGATGGTGAGACTGCGTCTTACATGCTTCGGACATGTTGTCAGGAGGGATCAGTCCTTGGAGAAGGACATCATGCTTGGCAGAGTACAGGGTCAGTGGAGAAGAGGAAGACCCTCGATGAGGTGGACTGACACAGTGGCTGCAACGATGGGCTCAGGCATAACAACGATTGTGAGGATGGCTCAGGACGGGGCAGTGTTTTGTTCTGTTGTGCACAGGGTCGTTATGAGTTGGAACCGACTTGATGGCACCTAACGACGACAAAAACTAAGTTTTCAAGGTTCATCCACGTCATAGTTTGTGTCAGGACTTCATTTCTGTTCATCGCTGAGAAATAATCCGTTGTGTGATTTCTTTTAATGCGTACACGGTTAGACTGTCTTTTCCTACCAGACATTACTTAAAAAATCACCTGTATTGCTGTCTAGGACTTCTGAAAATGTTTTTCTTTTAGTCATTAATCCAGCTGGGATTGATTTTAGTGTATCATAAAACCAAAAATCAGAACCCCTTGCTGTCGAGTGATTCTGACTCATAGCAACCCTGTAGGACAGAGCAGAACTGCCCCATACAGTTTCCAAGGAGTGGCTGGTAGATTGGAACTGCCAGCCTTTTGGTTAGCAGCTTTAGCTCTTAACAACTATGCCACCAGGGTTTCCAGTGTATCATAAAGTGAGTCAATAATCAGAAGTTTCTGGAGGCAGCCCGTTTTCTCCTCAAGGAGCCTGGTAGCACAGTGGTTAAAGTGCTCGACTGCTAACTGAAAGGTCCGCATAAGAAAGATCTAGCGATCTGCTCCCGTGTAAAGATCAAAGCCTGGGAAACCTGTGGGGAAGTTCGCTATGAGTTGGAATGGAGACTCGGCGACAGCGGGTTTGGTTTGGTTTCATTTTCTCAGCACTAAATGCTGAATAACGCATTAGTTAATTAATTGATTGATTTGGTAAGCATCTCTCTAGTGCCTCCTTTGTGACTTTGGGAACACAGGCTGTCAGATGCTGGCCCTGCCACCCAGCCCTGGGGCCTCCTGTCAGGGAGGGCTGCCAGCCATCCTTGCCTTCCCTGGCCAGGCTTGTCATCGTGCCTTTTAGAGGGGAGTGGTGTTTGAAACCAGGACCTGGGTTCTGGGGTACTCCCTGGGTTAGTGGAGGGAGCTAGGAAATAGCTTTAAGAAGTGATCCAGACTGATATTTCCAGGGCACATTTTTAACACAGCAGGTTTTTTCCACCAGTTGTTTGAAATTATATTTGTGTCTTTTTTCTCCTAAAGAGAAAATATTAGATACTAATAATGTGAACATATTTACTTGGTTTGTTCTACAGTATACTTAAAAGTTTCAAAATTACACCACCAGAGTCGAGTTTAGGGTTCCTTGGCAGTTTGCCACCTTCAGAATGCATCTCCCAAGGCTGGGAGGGTGGCTGAGTTCCCGGCTCCAGTGCAAGGGCTTTCTTCCTGGGAGGGTGTGGTGCCAACCTGATTAACAGTTCAGTTTTAGTGGTTTGTTTTAGTTTTATATTTTAATATGTAAACGTTTACAGGGAAAGAGCTTGGTGGTACAGTGGTTAGGCCCTCGGCTGTTAACCCAAAGGTCAGCAGTTCCAACACACTGGCGGCTCCGCTGTAGAAAGATGTGGTAGTCTGCTTCCGTAAAGATTACAGCCTTGGAAACCCTCTGGGGCAGCTCTGCTGTGTCATGTAGGGTCGTTATGGGAATCCACATGCCGGCAATGGGGTTAAAACATTTACATGGTGTTACCATGAGTCAGAATTGACTTGACAGCAACTAACAACAACATTTACATGGTTCAGAAGTAGAAGGTTTTTTTTTCACAAAACATGATCCTCGGAGAACTGCTTTCCCCTCTGTTCCCTTCATCTCCCCCTCCCTTTACAGCCATTTTCATTAGTGTCTGGTCTGTCCCTTCACTGCTTCTCCTTAAAAGTAAGCAAACATGTCCACTCACACCCACACGCGTATGCACACATGTGTATTCTTATTTTCTCCTCTTTTCTCATGTCCCAGGTAGCATATATCCTGATTGGGACCTTGACTTTTTTTCCTTAACAATATAACCTGGAGATCATGTTCCGGTAGCATTTTTTTTTAGTTGAAAAGCTTCAAACTTGGCAACTAGTATACTCAGGGAAGAAATAACTGAGTAGTGATGCCTTTCTGTTTAAGTGCCAAATAGAAATAATTTTGAAAGGGAAAGTTTAAAAATACATTATGTTTTTCTTTGCCATCCTAAAGAGAGTATCATAAGTACAAGTTAGCTTACACCTGGGGTATTGGCCTGGAGAGGTAAGAGGGTCAGTCCCCAGGGAAGCTCAACAGGTAGCCTTTTCATTGGTGGGAGTTACAGGCTCCTGGACCTGCTCCTCCTGGCCCTCCAGTCCAGTGCTTCCAACCTGTCATGGGCGTGGAAATACGCACTCAGTAACCTGGGGTCGCGTGTCAACCAAGTCCATGGGATCTGCTCGTCTAAAGGGCTTTCCTTTAAATATAGGCTAAAACCAGTTGCTGTTGAGTGTATTCCGAATCATGGCGACCCCATGCGTGTCAGAGTAGAACTGTGCTCCACAGGGTTTTCAGTGGCTCTTTGGAAGTAGATCTCCAGGCCTTTCTTCCAAGGAGCCTCTGGGTGGACTCGAACCTTCAACCTTTTGGTTAGCCACTGAGTGCATTAACCGTTTGCATCACCCAGGGACTCCAGAATATAGGTTAGCATGCCTGTAAAGAAGATGGCATTCTGGGGGCATAATTTTCATACCATAAAGTATGCTCGCTTTTGCAGAGTTGACAGGTTCTGTTTTGACAGCTGTGTATACACCTGTGTAACCGCCTCCACGGTCAGGATGCAGAACGTGTCATTCGCCCCTAGAAAGTCTTCCAGCCCTCTACCGCCGTCCGCACACTCTGGGAGCTAGCAGCCTGTTTTTTTTTTTCCTTTTGTCAGTACAGTTTCATTTTACCTTTCTGAAAGCTCCCGTGAACAGAACCTTGCATTATGTGCTGTGTTGTGTCTGGCTTCTTGTACTAGGTGTGTTGTTTTGAGAGTAATTTGTGTTGTTGCAGGTACCAGTAGGTTGCTGCTTTATGTTGAATGACATTCTGTGCTTGGACGGGACACAGTTTATTTATCCACGCACCAGTTGACGGGCATTTGGGTTGTTTCCAGTGCTTGGTCATTCTGAGTAAAGCTGCTGAACACTCAGTGCAAGCCTTGATGTGGACATATGTTTTCGTTTCTCGTGAGTGAGCACTTAGGGTGGAGTTGCTGAGTCACGTGGAAGGTGTGTCCAGTTTCACAAGAGGCGGCCCCACCGTTTTCTAAGTGGCGTGCCCGTGTGCTTTGTGCTTGTCACAGGAACGTTTCTGTTGTGCCACGTCCTTGTCAACACTAGATTTCATTTTTCATGTTGGGTCGCCATTGTCGTTAGCCTTTTCCAAATCAGTCCCTCCCTGAACACAACTCCTCTTCCCACTCCCTCCTGCCTCGGTAACCGCTGGTAATCATTAGTTTCTGTATATTTGCTCGTTTCGTATAAGTGAGATGATACAGTATTTGTCCTTATGTGACTGACTTATTTTGCTCAGCATAAAGTCTTCAGGGATCATCCGTATCATAGCGTGTATCAAGACTTCATTTCTCTCATGGCTGAGTAGTATTCCCTTGTGTGTATATTCCGCATTTTGTTCATGTGTGCATCCGTGGACGGACACTTGCTTGTTTCTGCCTTTTGGCTCTTGTGGAAAGTGCTGCAGCAAACAGCCCAAGTTTCTGTTTGTGTTCTTGCTTTCGTTTCTCCGGGTTGTATATCTAGGAATAGGATTTCTGGATCATGTGGTAGTTCGTTCTAAGGAGCTCTGGTGGTGCGATGGTTAAGTGCTTGGCTGCTAACTGAAAGATTGGCAGTTTCAGCTCACGTGGCTCTGTGGGAGAAAGACTGGTGCTCTGCTTCTACCAAGATTACAGCCTAGAAAATCCTATGGGGCGGTTCTACTCTGTCACATGGGGTCTCTATAAGTCGGAATTGACTCTACGGCACCCAGTGATAACAACATGGTAGTTCTGTGTTCAACTTTTTGAGGATCTGCCCAACTGTTTTGCACAGTGGCTGCACGGTTTTACACTCCCACCAGCAATTAACGAGGCTTCCAGTTCTCCACAGCCTCACCCACACCTGCTGTTTTCCGTTTTCATCATAGCCATTCTAGTGTGGGTGAGGTGGTTATCTCATTGTGGTTTCGATTTGCATCTTCCTAAGGGCTGATGGCGTTGAGCAACGTTTCATGAATGGCAAATGATGTTGAACATCTTTTCACGTGCTCATTGGTCATTTGAATGTCCTCTTTGGTGAAATGTCTGTTCAAATCCTTTGCCCATTTTTCGATCGGGCGTTTGTCTTTTTGTTGTTAAGTTGTAGAAGTTTTATATGTATTTTAGATATTAGGCCCTTATCTGGTATATGATTCTCAAACATTTTCTCTCAACCTGTAGGTTGTCTTTGCACTTTGTTTTAAAGCCCTTTGATGTACAGAACTATGTAATTTTTATGAGATGCCACTTATCTCTTTTGCTGCGTGGGCTTTGGTTGCCATTGTGTTTATTTTTTATAGTCACATTTAACCAAAAAACCAAACCCAGTGCTGTCGAGTCAGTAGTCACATTTACTGAGGCATAATTTACATAGTGAAATTTACCCTTCGTGGACAGCTCTGTGCGTTTCGACAAACGCATAGTTGTGTAACCACCACCACCACAGTCAAGGTGCTGAATCATGCCATCCCTCAAAAAAATGGTCTTATGCCTCCTTCCCTGTCCTCATCCCCTGGCAACCACCGAGCTTTTTTCTGTCACTAGTATCTTGCCTTTTGTAGAATTTTTACATAAATGAACCTATGCAATTGTAGTCGTCTGTGTCTGGCATCTTTCACATAGCAAAATACTTCTGACATTTATCCAAACTATTGCATGTATTGATAGTTCATTCCTTTTTATTGCTGAGTAGTATTCCATTGTATGGATGTACTTTGTTGTCGTTGTTAGATGCCGTCGAGTCGATTCCAACTTATAGCAACCCTATGCACAACAGAATGGAACGCTGCCCAGTCCTGCGCCATCCTCCCAGTTGTTGCTATGTTTGAGCCCATTGTTGCAGCCACTGTGTCAGTCAATCTCATCGAGAGTCGTCCTCTTTTTTGCTGACCCTCTACTTTACCAAGCACGATGTCCTCCTCCAGTGACTGATCCCCCCTAATACATGTCCAAAGTCTCTCCATCCTTGCTTCTAAAGAGCGTTCTGGTTGTACTTCTTCCCAAACAGATTTGTTCATTCTTTTGGTAGTACCTGGTATATTCAATATTCTTTGCCCACACCACAATTCAAAGGCATCATTTCTTCTTCGGTCTTCCTTATTCACTGCCCAGCTTTCGCATGCATATGAGGTGATTGAAAATGCCATGGCTTGGGTCAGCCCACCTGAATCCTCAAGGTGACATCTTTGCTTTTCAACACTTTAAAGAGGCCTTTTGCAGCCGGTAAGCCCAATGCAACGCATCTTTTGATTTCTTGACTGCTGCTTCCATGAGCATTGATTGTGGATCAAAGTAAAATGAAATCCTTGACAACTTCTATCATTTCTCCACTCATCATGATGTTGCTTATTGGTCCAGTTGTGAGGATTTTTGTCTTTATTTTTAGGTGTAATCCATTCTGAAGGCTGTGGTCTTTGTTCTTCGTCAGTAAGTGCTTCAAGCCCTCTTTACTTTCAGCAAGCAAAGTTGTATCATGTGCATAATGCAGGTTGTTAATGAGTCTTCTCCAATCCTGATGCCCCGTTCTTTGTATAGTCCAGCTTCTTGTATTATTTGCTCAGCATACAGATTGAATAGGTATGGTGAAAGGTTACAAACCTGACACCCACCTTTTCTGACTTTAGACCATGTGGTATCCCCTCGTTTTTTCCGAACGACTGCGTCTTGATCCGTGTAGTTTCCTCGTGAACACAATTAAATGTTCCAGAATTCCTGTTTTCCACAATGTTATCTATAATTTGCTATGATCCACACAGTTGAATGCCTTGGCATAGTCAATAAAACACAGGTAAACATCTTTCTGGTATTCTCTGCTTTCAGCCAGGATCCATCTGACAGCAGCAGTGATACCCCTGGTTCTCTGTCCTCTTCCCAGTCCAGCCTGAATTTCTGGCAGTTCCCTGTCGATATACTGCTGCAGCCGCTTTTGCATGATCTTCAGCAAAATTTTGCTTGCGTGTGATATTAATGGTATTGTTCGATAATTTCTTCATTTGGTTGGATCACCTTTCTTGGGAATAGGCATAAATATGGATCTCTTCCAGTCGGTTGGCCAGGTAGCTGTCTTCCAGATTTCGTGGCCAAGATGAGTGAGTACTTCCAGTGTTGCGTCATTTGTTGAAACATCTCAATTGATATTCCACCAATTCCTGGAGCCTTGTTTCTTGCCAATGCCTTCAGAGCAGCTTGGAACTCTGCACTGAAGGCATCATTCCTGATTATAGGTTGCCTCCTGAAACGTTGGCATGTCAACCACTTCTTTTTGGTATAGTGACTCTGTATGCCTTCCATCTTCTTTTGATGCTTCCTGCGTTGTTTAATATTTTTCCTGTAGAATCCTTCAGTATTGGAACTCGAGGTTTGAATTTTTTCTTCAGTTCTTTCAGCTTGAGAAATGCTGAGCGTGTTCTTCCCTTTTGGTTTTCTATCTCCAGGTCTTTGCACATGTCATCACAATACTTTGTCTTCTTGAGCCATCCTTTGAAGCCTTCTGTTCAGCTCTTTTACTTCATCATTTTTTCTTTTTGTGTTAGCTCCTTGACATTCAGGAACAAATTTCAGAGTCTCTTCTGACATCCATGTAGGTCTTTTCTTTCTCTTCTGTCTTTGAATGACCTCTTGCTTTCTTCATGTATGATGTTCTTGATGTCATTTCACAACTTGTCTGGTCTTTGGTCATTAGTGTTCAGCGCATCAAATCTATTCTTGAGATGGTTTCTGAATTCAGGTGGGATATACTGAAGGTCGTACTTTGGCTCTTGGGGACTCGTTCTGATTTTCTTCATTTTCTACTCGAACTCACATATGACTAATTGATGGTCTGATCAGCCCTTGGACCCTGGCCTTGTTCTGACTGATGTACAGAGCTTTTCTATTGTCTCTTTTCACAGATGTAGTCGATTTGATTCTTACATATTCCGTCTGGTGAGGTCCACATTTTATAGCCACCATTTATGTTGGTGAAAAAAGGTATTTGCAGTGAAGAAGTTGTTGGTCTTGCAAAATTCAGTCATGCTATCTCTGGCATTGTTTCTGTCACCAAGGCCATATTTCCCAACTACGAATCCGTCTCCCTTGTTTCCAGCTTTCACATTCCAATTATCAGTGCATCTTGATTGCAGGTTCGATCAAATTCAGACTGCAGAAGTTGCTAAAAATCTTCAGTTTCTTCATCTTTGACCTTAGTGGTTGGTGTGTAAATTTGAATAAAATAGTTGTATCAACTGGTCTTCCTTGTAGGTGTATGGACATTATCCAATCACTGACAGCGTTGTACTTCAGGATAGATCTTGAAATGTTCTTTTGATGATGAATGCAATGCCATTCATCTTCATGTTGTCATTCCCGGCATAGTAGATCATATGATTGTCCGATCCATTTTGCTATTAATGTCTAGGATATCGATCTTTATGCGTTCCATTTCATTTTTGACGATTTCCAGTTTTCCTAGATTTGTACTTTGTACAGTCTACCTTCTGGTTATGAGTGAATGTTTGCAGCTGTTTCTTCTCATTTTGAGTTGGACCACATCAGCAAATGAAGGTCCCGAAAGCTTGGCTCCATCTACGACATTAAGGTCAACTGTACTTTGAGGAGGCAGCTGCTCCCCAGTTGCCTTTTGCGTGCCTTCCAGCCTGAGGGGCTCGTCTTCCTGCACTGTGTCAGGCAGTGTTCCGCTGCTATCCATAAGGTTTTCACTGGCTAATTTTTTTCAGAAGTAGACCACCAGGTCCTTCTTCCTAGTCCGTCTTAGTCTGGAAGCTCAGCTGCAACCAGTCCACCGTGGGTGACCCTGCTGGTATTTGAGATACCGGTGGCATAGTTTCCAGCATCACAGCAACACATAAGCCCTCACAAACTGACAGACGCATTGGGGATGGATGCACTATGTATATATTTTCTTCTGTTTACCTGTAGATGGACATTTGGGTTGTTTCCAGCTTTTGACTATTATGAATAGTTGCTATGAGCATTCCCTATACACCTTGTCACATACCGACTATCATTATCTGGCGTTTTGCATTTATGTCAATAGTGAAAAACCTACTGTCCTACAATTTTGTGCATTAATGACGTACGCCTGGCAGTAATGAATGCTGAGGTGCAAGATGAAAGTAAAGCTGGCTTTATAATGGTTAAGGCTATGTGTCGACTTGGCTGGGATGTGATTCTCTGTGATTTGGCGATTATGTAATAATGTAATTTGGTAGGTATGTAATGATATAGTCATCCTCCATTTTGTGATCTGATGTGGTCATCCTGCATTTTCAGATAAAACTGATCTTCCATAATGACCTGGTCTTTGGAACCTAACCATGTTAAGTGAGGAGAGGGTGTAAGTCTTTGTATGGATACACATTTTCATTTCTCTTGGATAGATGCCTAGGAATGAGATTTCTGGGTATATAGTAAGTGAATATTTAACTTTTTAAGAAAATGCCAAGCTGTTTTCCAAAATGACTATTCTATTTTCCGTTCTCCCCAGCAATGGATGATGACACCCTTGTCAGAAGTTGGCATTGTCAGTCTTTTAATGATAATGATAATGTGGTTTTAATTTGCATTTTCCTAACAATTGATGGTATTGAACATCTTTTCATGGGCTTATTTGTCGTTCGTACAACTTCTTTTGTGAAGTGTCTGTTCATATCTTTGCCTGTGTTTCTTAATTGGGTTGTTCATTTTGTTGTTGTTGGCTTGGTGTAAAAATGGTGTGAGGGCAATGCCTGACCTTCTCCAACCGCACAAAGGGGAAGGAGAACCAAGATCAACAGCGGAAGGCTGACTCCTGTGAGGTAGAGGCCAGACAAACCTCCTCTTTCTACCATCTTTACCAGTTCTGACACCAACTGTATCTCCCATAGCACTCTCTGCTGGGTTCGATAATCCATTGCAGTGGCCACACAGAGCTCAGAGACCATGCTCACAATTAGGGAGTTTATCAGGCAAGTAGCAGTTACAAATCAGGCTCAGGAACACTCAGGATACAGTTCTTCCCTCAGGACAGCCTCAGCTGTGCTCACAGGCACGCCTCTCCCTGGCCCTAGGCCTCTGCCCAGAGGTACTCAGCTCTCTCTCTCTGAGGGGTGAGGAAGCCCCCGTGCTGTCTGCTGCTGCCAGGTGTCTCCTGCCACTGCTTCTCACCATCTTCAGGCTGATAGCTTGCTCTCTTTCTCTCTGTCTCCTGCTTCCAGGAGCTTCTCAGCTCAGGGATCCGGGATCCAAAGGGATCCTCCGGGGGTGAGGAAGCCCCCGTGCTGTCTGCTGCTGCCAGGTGTCTTCTGCCCCTGGCAGTTTTTCTTTCGTGGTGGTAGGATCCTCTCCTCTGCTCTGGAATTGGCTCTCTTTTTAAGGCAAAACTGACCAATCCTGTTGGTGGGCCACAATTACACTATCACAGGGTCCTGCCCAATGGTCTGGGTAGGAGTTACAAAACCATGGCTAGAAAGGCAACACAAAAGTAATCATTCGTATTGAACTTGGTAAGAGTTCTTAAAATACATTTTAGATACAGATCCTTTATCAGATATGATTGTTTTGTAAGTATATCTCTTAGTTTGCTTGTCTCTTCATTTACTTACCAGTGAATTTCAAAGAATAAAATTCTCAATGTTAATGAAGTCCACTTTATCAGTTTATTTAACAGTTCAAGTTATTTGTGTCTTGTCAAAGAAATCTTTGCCTCACTGAAGGTCACAAGGGTTATTACCTACAAGTTTTATGGGGTGATTTAGGAAATAATATTGGAATCATTATTCCCTGCCCTTGAGCACAGACAGTGTGACCCAGCTGGAGTTGGGCTCACAAGGACACATCAACTGGGCCCTAACGTGTAAAGACAACAGTTAAGATAATCTTAAATGTCTTTTAGGGAACTTTTCACATAAAGCCAAGCAAACAGAACACAAAAGACTTTCCACCCTTATCTTCTTCTGTTAACGTATAGTGAATAGAGATTTGTTGGACCATAGACCCTCCTGACTGTCCTTACTGAAACCTGTACCAATGATTGTTAAGAAAGACAAGTCAAAATGCAGGATGACAGCTTCTAGCCAGTCTGTGAAAAAGTGAAGCTTTCAATGGTTTTGCCTGTTTGTAATGTTAATATGTACTGATGGCTCTGTAACCTTGCTTGGACTAGGGCAGACATGGCTGTGGCAACGTGCTTGTCCGTTTTCCCATTCTCGTTTATTCTGTAATGTTCCTTAGACTCGGGCAGACATGGCTATGGCAGCGTGCTTGTCCGTTTTCCCATTTTCGTTTATTCTGTAATGTTACTTGGACTTGGGCAGACGTGACTGTGAAACATGCTTGTCTGTTTTCCCATTCTTGCTTACTCTGTAATATTTCCTTGGACTTGGGCAGACATTAGCTCTGTTAGCATGCTTGTCTGCTCCTCAACTTTTGTCTTTTTGAATATATGCTGCATAAAACTCTCTTTTTGCTTTACTGAACTTTGTGATGTTTTTACCCAACAACAGGGGTTAGCTCGTATTTGATCCAGTTTGAGATGATTTTGAGATAGGTGTAAGGTAGAGGCTTGATATTTTTTTTGTAGATAATCAGTTGTTCCAGCCCCATTTGTTGAAAAGACTTTCCTTTCTCTATTGAATTATTCTGCCATCTTTATTGAAAATCCATTGGCCATATGCTTGTGAACTTTCTTCCTAGACTCTGTTCTGTTCCTTCGATTTATATGTCTTTTATGTCGATACACTACTTTCTTCATCATTGTAGCTTCTTTATAGTAAGTCTTGAAGTCAGGTAGTGTGACTCTTCTAACATTGCTTTCTTTAAAAATACTTTTTAAAAAAAATTCTTTGCTTTTCTAGCTAAGTTTTAAAGTCAGCTTGTCACTTTCTACAAAAATGCCTCCTAATTTTTTGCTTGGGATTGTGTGAATCTGTAGATCAATTTTATGATAATTGCATATTAAAAATATTGAGTCTTCTGATCCATGAACATGGTATACCTCTATTTATTTAGGTTTTTTCAAAACTTCTCCCAGAATTGTTTTGTAGTTTTCAGTGTATCTGTCTTTAATATATTTTGTTGAATTTATCCTTACCGGTTAGCCTGTTGCCATCGAGTCAGTTCTGACTCATAGTGACCCTATCGGACAGAGTAGAACTGCTCCATAGGGTTTCCAAGGAGTGCCTGGTGGATTCGAACTGCCGACCTTTTGGTTAGCAGCCTTAACACTTGACTGCTACGCCACCAGGGTTTCCACTTTATTCCTAAGTAGTCATATTTTTATGCTGTGCAAACGATACTTGCACAAATTTTGATTTCCAATTATTTGTTGTTAGTATTTAGAAGCACAATTGCTTTTTTCATATCGATTTTTTATCTTGTTACCTTGCTTAACTCACTCATGAGTTGTAGTCATCTTTTTGTAGATTTCTTAGTATTTTCTACAAAGTCAGTCGTATTGTCTGCAATAAAGAGAGTTTTACTTCTTCCTTTCCAATCTGTATACTTTTTATTTCTTGTTCTTGTTGTACTGCACTGGCTAGAACCTCTTGGTTAAACAGAAATGGTGAGAAGGTATGCTCTTGCCTTGTTTCTGATCTTAGGGGAAAGCTGTTAGTCTTTTCCTATATGGCTGCTATGAGTCGGAATCAACTGGACGGCAGTGGGTTTGTTTTGTTTTTGATTATTAAGTGTGATACAAGCTGTGCTTTTTTCATAGCTGAGCTTCTTTTCCTAGTGTGGTGAGAACTTTTGTCATGAGTGGATGTTAAGCTTTGTCGCATGTCTTTTTTTAAAGTATTAAGATGATCATAGTGTTTTTTTTTTTTAAGTCTGTTAGTATGGTGGATTACATCGATTTTTACTGTTGTAGCACAGTGTTTGCCAATTTAACATTTTTCACGTGTGCACTTCAGTGACATTGATGACATTGATCATGTTTTGCAGCCGTCACCAACGTCCGTCGCCACATTTCATCGCCATAGGTAAAAACTCACTGCTTCCTAAACAATAGACCCCCTCTTTCCTGGTCCCTCCTGCCCCTGGTAACCACTCACAGACTTTGGTCTCTGTGCATTTGCCTATTCTAGCTGTTTCACGTAGTAGGATCATGCTCTATTTGTCCTTTTGTACCTGGCTTATTTCAGGCAGCATAATATTTTATAAGGTTCATCCGTGTCGTAGTGTGTGTCGGTACGTTATTTCTCTTTATAACTGAGTAATAGCCCATTGTATGTATGTACCACATTTTGTTTATCCATTCATCTGTGAATGGACGCTTGGGTTGTTTCCAGCTTTTGGCTATCATAAACAGTGCTGCAGTGAGCACTGGTGTGGACGTGTCTGAGTCTCTGCTTTCAAGTCTGTTGGGCATGTACATAGTGGAATTGCTGGGTCATATGGTACTTCTATGTTTAACTTTTTGAGGAACCACCAAACTGTGTTCCATAGCGGCTGTACCGTTTTACATTCCCACTAGGAATGAATGGAAAAAAACAAACCAAACCCGTTGCTGTCAAGTTGATTCTGACTTATGGAGGCCTGTGTGCTATAGAGTAGAACGGCCCCAGAGGGTTTCTTGGCTGTAATCTTTGTGCAAGCACACCACCAGGCCTTTCTTTGGTGGTGCCTCTGGGTGGGTCCGAATTGCCAACCTTTAGATTAGTTGTAGAATGCAAACCATTTGTGCCCTCCAGGGACCTTGGCAATGGATAAGGGTTCCAGTTTCGCCACATCCTCGCTAACATTTGTTTTTTTGTTTGTTTGTTTCTTCTTTTTGGTTAGTTTTTTTTTTTTTCCTTTCATTGTGCTTTAGGTGAAAGTTTACAGAGCAAATTAGATTGTCCTTCAGCCATTACTATGCAAATTACTCTCAGACATTGGTTGCAATTCCCAATATGTGTCAGCTTTCTCCATTTCTCCACCCTGGGTTCTTGGTTCTCATTTGTCCTATCTTCCTATCCCTTCCTGCCTTCTTGGCTTTGCTTTTGCGCAGGTATACCTGATTGGTCTCGTATACGTGATTGAACTGTGAAATATGTTCTTCATGTGTATTTTTGTTTGTTTTATGGACCTATCTTTGGCTAAAGGGTGAACTTTGGGAGTGACTTCAGTTCTGATGTAAAAGGGTGTCTGGGGGCTGTAGTCTCGGAGTTCCTCCAGTCTCTGTCAGACCAGTAAGTCTGATCTTTTTTTTTGTGATTCTGAATTTTGTTCTACATTTTTCTCCTGTTCTGTCCCTGTCAGAGTAGTTGGTGGCGGTAGCCAGGAACCATCTCGTTGTTCTGGGCTGAGGCTGCTCGGGGCTGTGGTGTTTTCTGTTTTTTTAATTTTAATCATCCTAATAGGGGTGACGTGATATCTCATTGTGGTTTTGATTTGCATCTCCCTAACGGCACTGGGTTTGGTTTTTGGTTTTAAGGAGTCCTGGGGAAACCCTGGTAGTGTAGTAGTTAAGAGCTACAGCTGCGAACCAAAAGGTTGGCAGTTTGAATTTGCCAGGTGCTCCTTGGAAACCCTATGGGGCAGTTATAGGCTGTCCTTTACGGCTGCTATGAGTCGGAATCGACTCTACGGAAACTTTTTTTTTTTTTTAAGGCGTACCGATGGCACAGTGGTTAAGAGGTACGGCTGCTAACCAAAAGGTCAGCAGTTCAAATCCAGCAGCTGCTCCTCAGAAACCTTCTGGGAAACCCTTGGAAACCCTACTCTGTCCCATAGAGTCACTATGAGTTGGGATCGACTTGACAACAGCGGGTTTGGTTTTGGTTTTTAATGGCTAATGATGTTGAGCATCTTTTAATGTGCTTGTTGGCCATTTGTATATCTTCTTTGCTGAAATGTCCATTCAAGTCCTTTGGCCATTTTTTTTTGTTGTCGTGCTTTAAGTAAATGTGTGTGAATCAAGTCAGTCTCTCATACAAAGTTATACACACCTTGCTGTGTACTCCTAGCTGCTCTCCCCCAATGAGACAGCACACTCCTCCTCTCCAACCTGTATTTCCCGTGTCCGTTCAGCCAGCTCCTGTCCTGCTCTGCCTTTTCGTCTTGCCTGCAGAAAGGAGTTGCCCATATAGTCTCATGTGTCTACTTGAGCCAAGAAGCTCACTCCTCACCAGTATCGTTTTCTATCTTATAGTCCAGTCCAATCCCTGTCTGAAGAGTTGGCTTTGGGAATGGTTCCAGTCTTGGGTTAACAGAGGGTCTGGGGATCATGACCTCCAGGGTCCCTCTAGTTTTAGACCTTTTACAAGAACTTGAGGTCTGCATCCCACTGTTCCCCTGTTCCCTCAGGGATTCTCTGTTGTGTTCCCTGTCAGGGCAGTGATCGGTGGTAGCCAGGCACCATCTAGTTCTTCGGGTCTCAGGCTGATGTAGTTTCTGGTTTATGTGGCCCTTTCTGTCTCTTGGGCTCATCTTTGTTGTATGTCTTTTGTGTTCTTCATTCTCCTTTGCTCCAGGTGGATTGAGACCAATTGATGCATCTTAGATGGTCGCTTGCTAGTACTTAAGACCCCAGAAGCCTCTCACAAAAGTGGGATGTAAAACATTTTCTTAATATGTTTTGTTATACCAATTGACCTAGATGTCTCCTGAAACCACAGTCCCCAAACCCCTGCCCCTGTCACTCTGGCCTTCAAAGCATTTGGTTTATTCAGGAAACTGCTCTTGGTTTAGTCCAGTTAGGCTGACCTCTCCTGAATTGTGTGTTGTGTTTCCCTTCACCTAAAATAGTTCTTGTCTACTATCTAATTAGTGAATACTTCCCTCCCTCCCTCCCTCCCTCCCCTCGTAACCATCAAAGAATATTTTCTTCTGTGTTTAAACTTTTTCTTGAGTTCTTATAATAGTGGTCTCATACAATATTTGTTCTTTTGCAGCCAACTAATTTCTGTCAGCATAATGCCTTCCAGATTTCTCCATGTTACGAGATGTTTCATGGATTCATCATTGTTCCTAATCATTGCATAGTATTCCATTGTGTGAATATGCCATAATTTATCTATTTATCCGTTGATGGGCACTTTGGTTGTTTCCATGTTTTTGCTATTGTAAACAGTGCTGCAGTGAGCATGGGTGTGCATGTATCTGTTCGTGTGAAGGTTCTTATTTCTCTAGGGTATATTCCGAGGAGTGAAATTGCTGGATTATATGGTAGTTCTATTTCTAGCTTTTTAAAGAAATGCCAAATCAATTTCCAAAGTGGTTGTACCATTTTACATTCCCACCAGCAGTGTATAAGTGTTCCAGCCTCTCCACAACCTCTCCAACATTTATTATTTTGTGTTTTTTGGATTAATGCCGGCCTCATTGGGGTGCGATGGTATCTCCTTGTACTTTTAATTTGCATTTCTCTAATGGGTAATGATCGTGAGCATTTTCTCATGTATCTGTTATCTACCTGAATGTCTTCTTTGGTGAAGTGCCAGTTCCTATCCTTTGCCCATTTTTTAACTGGGTTATTTGTCTTTTTGTTGTTGAGCTTTGCAGTATCATGTAGATTTTAGAGATCAGACGCTTATCAGAATTGTCACAGCCAAAAACTCTTTCCCAGTCTGTAGGTAGTCTTTTTACTCTTTTGGTGAGGTCTTTGGATGAGCATAGGTGTTTGATTTTCAGGAGCTCCCAGTTGTCTGGTTTCTCTTCTGCTGTTTGTGCATTGTTAGTAATGTTTTGTATACTGTTTACGCCTTGTGTTATGGCTCCTAGCGTTGTCTCTGTTTTTTCTCCCATGATCTTTATAGTTTTAGATTTTATATTTAGGTCTTTGATCCCTTTTGAATTAGTTTTTGTGCATGGTGTGAGGTATGGGTCTTGTTCATTTTTTTGCTGATGGATATTCAGTTACGCCAGCACCATTTGTTAAAGAGACTGTCTTTTCCCCCTTTAACAGACTTTGGACCTTTGTCAAATATCAGCTGCTCATATGTGGATGGATTTATATCTGGATTCTCAATTCTGTTCCGTTGGTCTATGTATCTGTTGTTGTACCAGTACCAGGCCGTTTTGACTATTGTGGTATAATATGTTCTAAAACCAGGTAGTGTGAGGCCTCCCAGTTCGTTTTTTTTCAGTAATGCTTTACTTATCTGGGGCCTCTTTCCCTTCCATATGAATTTGGTGATTTGTTTCTCCATCTCATTAAAAAGTGTCACTGGTATTTGAATCAGGATTGCATTGTATCTAGAGATGGCTTTTGGTAGAGTAGACACTTTTACAATGTTGAGTCTTCCTATCCTTGAGCAAGGTATGTTTTTCCACTTATGTAGGTCTCTTTTGGTTTCTTGAAACAGTGTCTTGTGGTTTTCTTTGTATAGGTCTTATACGTCTCTGGTAAGATTTATTCCTAAGTATTTTATCTTCTTGGGGGCTTTTGTAAATGGTATTGATTTGGTGATTCCCTCTTCCATGTGGTCTTTGTTGATGTAGAGGAATCCAACTGATTTATGTCTGTTTATCTTGTATCCTGATAGTTGCCGAACTCATCTACTAGTTTCAGTGGTTTTCTTAAGGATTCTTTAGAGTTTTCTGTGTATAAGATCTTGTCATCTGCAAATAGAGATACTTTTGCTTCTTCTTTGCTGATTTGAATGCCCTTTATTTCTTTATCTAGCCTAATTGCTCTGTCTAGGACCTCCAGCACAATGTTGAATAAGAGTAGTGATAAAAGGCACCCTTGTCTGGCTCCTGTCCTTTGGCCATTTTTTTGATTGAGTTGTTTGTCTTTTTATTTTTAAGTTGTAGTAGTTCTTTATTATTGTTGTTGTTAGGTGCTGTCGAGTCGGTTACCACTCATAGCGACCCTGTGTACGACAGAATGAAACATTGTCTGGTCCTCCTCCATCTTCATGGTCATTGTTATGCTTGAGCCCATTGTTGTAGCCACTGTGTCAGTCCATCTCGTTGAGGGTCTTCCTCTTTTCCACCGACCCTCTACTTTACTAAGCGTAATGTCCTTCTCCAGGAACTGATCCTTCCTCACAACATGTCCAAGGTATGTGAGACTCATTCTAACCACCCTTGCTTGTAAGGAGTATCCTGGCTATACTTCTTCCAAGACAGATTTGTTCATTTTTCTGGCAGTCCATGGTATATTCAATATTCTTCGCCAATACCATACTTCAAAGACATCAATTGTTCTTTGTTCTTCCTTATTCATTGTCCAGCTTTTGCATGCTTAGGAGGAGATTGAAAACAGCATGGCTTGGGTCAGGTGCACCTTAGTTCTCAAGGTAACATCTTTGCTTTTTAACACTTTAAAGAGGTCTTTTGCAGCCGATTTGCCCAGTGCAATGTGTCTTTTGATTTATTGACTGCTGCTTCCATGGATGTTGATTGTGAATCCAAGGAAAATGAAATCCTTGACAACTTCAATCTTTTCCCCATTTATCAGGATGTTGCTTATTGGTCCAGTTGTGAGGATTTTTGTTTTCTTTATGTGGAGGTGTGATCCATACTGAAGGCTTTATATACTCTGGATATTAAATCCATATCCAGTGTATGGTTCCCCAGATTTCCCTCCCACTCCATAGGCTCTTTACTTGGTTCTTTTGTTGAAGTTTTTAATTTTGATGAAGTCCAGTTAGTGTTTTTTAATCTCAGAATCCGTTGTTAAAAACCAGGTCCCAAAATCATGCTCCTGTGTTTTCTTCTAGGAGTTTTATGGTTTTAATCGTTGCATTTAGGGTTTTAATCCATTTTGAGTTAGTTTTCGTTTATGGTGTGAGGTGTGAGTCCAGCCTCATTCTTCGCATATGGAGAGCCAGTTGTCCTGGCAACGTTTCTTAAAGAAGCTATTCTTTCCTCATTGTGTGGACTTAGCACCCTTGTCAAAAATAAATTGACTGTAGATGCATGGGTTTATTTCTGGATTCTCAGTTGTCTTCCACTGGTCTATATGTCCATTGTTATACCATTACCAGACTGTTTTGATTACTGTAGCTTTATTATATGTTTTGAAATCAGGAAGTTGAAGTCCTCCTGCTTTGTTCTTCTTCTTCTTCAAGATCGTTTTGTCCCTTTAGGTCCTCTTCTGATTCCATATAAATTTGAGTACTGGGTTTTCTATTTCTACAGAGAGGACTGTTGAATTTTGATTGGGATTGTGTTGAATCTCTTTGGGTAGTATTGACATCTTAACCACGTTATTAATATTAATTGATTTTAAAATGTTAAACCAACCTTGCATTCCTAGGATAAACTCCATATGGTTGTGATTTATTATCCTTTTTATATATTGTTACATTGGATTTGCTGGAATCTTGTGTCTAAATTCCTGGGGGATCTGGGTCTGTAGTTTTCTTGCAGTGTCTTCATTGGGTTTGGAATTAGAGTAATTCTAGTGGCAGCAGTTTAGATGCCTACTAGCAAGGCTCCTGTTGTCTTACTCCTTGACAGAACTTAGTATTGTCAGACTTTGCAATTTTTCAAATCTAGCAGGTGTAAAATGCTATTATAGTGTTGTTTTAGTTTTCATATCCTTTAATTTTGAGGAAGTTGACATAACTTTATGTTTATTGTGGTTTGTGGGTGTCAGGGATTGAACTGTGTCCCCCATAAAATACGTGTCAACTTGACTAGGCTGTGATTCCCAGTATTGTGTGACTGTCTACCATTTGTCATCAGAAGGGATTTTCTTATGTGTTGTAGTAAATCCTGCCTCTATAATGTTAATGAGTCAGGATTAGAGGCAGTTATGTTAATGAAGCAGGGCTCAATCTACAAGATTAGGTTGTGTTTTAAGTCAGTCTCTTTTGAGATATAAGAGAGGGAAGTGAGCAGAGAGACAGGGGACCTCATGCCACAAGAAACAAGAGCAAGGAGAACACCATGTCCTTTGGACAGGACCTTCCTCCAGAGCAGACAGAGAGAGTAAACCTTCCCCTGGAGCTGGCACCCTGAATTTGGACTTCTAGCCTCCAAGACTGTGAGAGAATAAATTTCCCTTTCTCAAAGCAATCTACTTACTCATGGTATTTCTGTTACAGCAGCGTTTAGATGACTAAGACAGTGGGTGCCCTGTGAAACGTTTGTGTCTTTTTGCCTAGTTTTCTTTTGGGTTGCCTTTTTCTTATTAATTTGTAGGAGTTCTATATATATCCTGGTGTTTTTTGTTAGGTGCTGTGGAGTTGATTCCGACTCTTAGTGACCTCACGTGCTCGAGTAGAACTGCCCCAGAGGGTTTCTAGGCTATAATCTTTAGGAGAGCAGATTGCTAGGTCTTTCTCCTGCAGAGCTACGAGGTGGGCTCAAACTGCCAGTCTTCTGGTTAGCAGCCCAGTGCTTAACCATTGCACCGTCAGGACTCCTTACATCCTGCTTGCTGGTCCTTCATAGGTCATATGTTTGGTCAATATCTTCTTCAGCTTAGATCCGTGTTTTCACTTTCTTTGTGAATACAAGTTCTTGATTTTAAGGTAGCTGAATTTATCTTTTCTTTTATGGTAAACACCTTTTTTGAGTGATTTTTAAGTTGTTTCTAACTCTGAAGTCATAGGGGTATTCTCCTGTAGTACCTTCTAAAATTTTAGGGTTATTTTACTTTTAAATCTTTAATCCTCTGGAACTGGGCTTGCATTTGGCATATGTTAGGGTTCCATTCCATATCTCTCCCACTTGGATAAACAGTTTTCCCAGCGCTGTTGGGGGGAGCGACTCCTCTTTCCTCACTGGTCTGTGTGGCCTTGCTGTGGTGTTTCCGGTCTGACTCTGTGTGGGTCTGCTTCTCACCAGTGGGTGTCTTCTGCTTTATCTGTCTTTTCCCTTCATCAGCAGCATCTTGCCCTTAAGTAACACAGCTTCAGACTACCTCTCGATATCTACCAGGGCTAGTAACCCATTTTGTTCTTGAGGATTGTCTCTGCCGTTCTTGGCATTTTGGTCTCGCTTGTAAATTTTAGAGTCAACTCTTTGAGGCCCATGAAAATCCCTGTGGGTGTTTTGGTTGGAATTTTATGGAATCTGGATCAATTTGCGGAGAATTGACATCAACAATATAGTGTCTCCCTACCCGTGAACGTAGTATATCACTCTGTTTAGATCTTCTTTAATGTCTTTTTAAGCTTTATGTATTTTTCCAGGTAGGTTTTGCACGTATTTTGCTGGATTCATTCCAGGGCATTCTGAAGTTATCGCTGCAGTTGTAAACAGTGTTTTTAAAATTGAGTCTTCTTTGCTGATGATGTATCGGATATTGGTCTTACAACTAGCAATCTTAGCTAACCCTTTAATTTAAAACCTGTGTGTGTGAACTCCCTGGGTGTTGTGTGCAGTTAACGACAATTTTAGTCTGTCAGATCTTCGTGCTTCTACTTCCCCAAGTATCCTCGGCCTCATTGGGCTCGCTAGGATTTTTGTTGCAGCGTCAAGCAGACGTGGTGAGGACGGCATCCTTGAACTGTCCCTGATTTTAAAGGAAATGCGTTCAGTGCATCACGGTCGAGAATGATGGTGATGACAGGTGCTTTTGTAGCTTCCTTCAGTCAGGTTAAGGAAGCTCCTTCCCGTTCCTAAAAACTTCCAAAGTTGTGTTTTGGTTTGCGTTTTTGCAGGGGGGACGCCTATTCAGTTGTCCTGAGTGGATGTGGACTCTCAAGTGCAACTATGGGATTTGCCGTCACACTTTTAACTGAACCATGTCACTTGCTGACTCTTTTGTCCTCCCGCCTTCCTTCTGGTTTGTCGTCCGCTGCTTCTGCTGGTCCTGCACCCCGGCCCGTGGATTTCTGTTTCCTTCATGGAGAGTGTTAAAGCCGGCAGCTGGGAACTCCCCCAGCCCCCATCACCAAGTGCTTAAACTTGGCTGCCCGGGCCCCACAGCTCCTCGTCCTGCCTGCTGGGGGTCTCTCTTCTATGGCTGCACCCTTTTCCTGGGTGTGGATTGCAGCCCCTTGGGATCCCCCCTGCCCTTCCCACTGTCTTTGCCCACCCTGCTGCTCCTGCTTGGCATGCCCCCCTCACCGCTTCCTGTAGGTGAATCCCACTCCTCTTTCTGGTGTCGTTTCCACATTGCTCCTTTGTGAGACCAGCCTGTGGGCTTTCCTGGCCACATGGCTCTCCGTGGTGCTGGCAGTGGCTGTGGCTGCAGGTGGTGGGCCTCGCTTGGCTGGTGGCTGTGTCCCGCTCTGGGGGGAGCTCCGGAGGCTGGGTCCCCAGGCCGGCCACATAGGTCCTCGGGGAGTATGTGCCACTGCCCAGAATGAGCAGCTCCATGCAGGCTGCTGGGTACCCTCTGCATCTGGCCTCAGAGCTGAGTTCTGGCAACCCTACTACGCCCAGTAGGATGGAACGCTGCCCAGTCCTGTGCCATCCCCATGACTGGTTACGGATCAGATTGTTGCGATCCATAGGGTTTTCACTGGCTGATTTTCTTCCTATGTTGACTTAGTCAGGAAGCTCTGCTGAAGCCTGTTCAGCATCATGTTGTTGTTGGTTTTAGCCGCCCCTAACTCATGACAACCCCATATGTTACAGAGTAGAGCTGCTCCATAGAATATTCTTGGCTGTAATCTTTACAGAAGTGGGTTGCCAGGTCTTTCTTCTGCGGAGCTGCTGGGTGAGTTTGAGCTACCAACCTTTAGGTTAGCAACCCAACACAAAAGGCTCCACTGACAGATGGGTGGTTCTGTGCACGAGGTGTGTTGGCTGGGAGCTGAACCCAGGTCTCATGCGTGGAAGGCAAGAATCCTATCACTGAACCACCACTGCCCACCCTCCCTGGTGTGGTAGAAAATACCTGTTCCTCTTTGGGTGAACATCAACTTAATAGCCATGCAGCCTGATCTGGGCAGACCTGTGGAGTTCAGATTAGGGAGGGTGGTGCCCAGCCAGCCAAGGAGACAAGTAGTTGAGTTGGACTGGCTTCGGGACACCAGGCGGTTTGGAGGTGCAGGAACTGAGAAGCCTAGCCCTCTGCTCAAGGAGCCCTGGTAGAGCAGTGGTTAAGTGCTCGGTTGCTAACTAAAAGGTCAGCGGTTCAAACCCACCAGCCACTCTGCGGGAGAGATGTGGCAGTCTGCTTCTGTAAAGATCACAGCCCTAGAAATCCTATGGGGTAGTTCTGCCCTGTCCTATAGAGTGGCTATGAGTCGGATCCAGTGACAACAATCCTGTGCTCACCTCTCCAGAGCAGAGAAGGCTCCATAGCTGAGGCGTGAGCACGGGGCATGCTATAACCTCACAAGTGGTTTTTCTTTAAGTTGGCAAATAAAATATCGGTGTATGTTAGGTTTTAAATAGCGTGAAAACAAAGCCCCAGATAAACCCGAGCTCTAGGGGCTTCAGGAAGAGCGAAAAGCGGGAAACCGTGACCCATGTGGAAGGAGACTGCTATGTGGCCACTGTGACGAAGGAGAATTAATTCCTGTTTGCTTACTGATCTTGGAAAGATTCCAGAGCTGGTGTCCAGAGCATTTTGTGGGTTCTGCATCCTGGTTCTCACAGAGAGCCCCCTGCCCTGTTTGCAGAGGCTCCTGCCCGCAGGTCCTACAGCTGGAGCTGCCTGCCTGTGTCCTTGGGGCTGGGATTGGAGCATTGCCAGCGTGGTCTGTGTGCTGTGTTTACACACCACAGCACCTTACTTTGGGCAGAGCTTGAGGTGAGCAGTAAAGATGTCCGTCATATGAGAAGATAAGGTGAACTGGTGCTTGGGGGAAAGGGAGAAGAGAGGGAGATGCCGGGACCCTGTGCAGAAACGCCCACCGTGGGCCACAGGGTGGGATCGTGCCGGCACAGGCTGGGAAGTGAGCTCCTGGCAGTCAAGGCAGAGGGAACGCCCACAGAGTCCTTGAGCGGAATTCCAGCTCCTCTGCTGAGAGACCACGTTAAACTTGTCCACTGTGAAAGGTTCCCTGTGCGAGTAGAGAACGTGGATCTCAGATGGAAGAATAAAGGTTAGATGTATTTAGTGTTTGTCTGAATCCTTCACGATAGCTGGAGGAGGCTGACACCAGTGGCGCTCTGGACCTCTGAGGCTGCCCTCGGGGGCCTGGGGCCCTGTGCAGGACACGAGGCTTTGTCGTCAGTCTGGGGATCTTCCCACCTTGCCTTGGAAGGTTCAGAGAAGCCCCTGAGCATGGTTTCAGAGCTCTCGAAGAGGTGATGGATGGGAGGTTAGCGGGACTGGTTAACACTCAGGATGGAAGGAGTGGTTGTGAAACCACCCCGTGATGTTTCCATAGATGTGTCCCCCAGGGTGTGAGGAACACCGGCTGGAAGTCGCCTGGAAGCCCCTCCTGCCACTCACTTTACCGCTGAGACGGGCGCTCTGGGAGCCTCGGTGTAGATGCGTGTGCGTGAAGGGCCGAAGAGGAAAAAGATGCGTGTGTACAAGCGAGGGGGGCTGCGCCCATGTCCTGCGGGTGGAGAGGATGCAGGGCCAGCCTGACCCGTGTCTGGGGTCCCATAAAGCAGGTGGAGTGCCAAGGGGGGTGCTGGTGTGGTGGGCTAATGTGGCCCAGTGCCAGGGAGACCCTCTCTTGTGCTGAGAAGCCCCACTGCGGGTACCACGGAACCTCCGCACGGCTCTCTGGGACAGGGTGCTGCCCACTCCTTCCAGAAGAGAGCTCGCTGAGAGATTAGGAAGTGCACAGAGCCTTGCAGCTGTGAGCAGGCAGAGCGACGCGTGGCCCTCAGTGTCGAGTGAGTGTTATGGTCAGGCCCAGGAAACACCACAGAGCAAATGCCCCAGGGCAGCACCGGGCACCAGGGGCAGGTGGACAGACCTGGAGAGAGAGGGCACATGGGGCAGTGGAGATGGGCATGATGACAGGACGGGGTGGGTGATGGGGATAGGCTGAGATGGGGACAAGGACAGGGTGGGCGTGATGGGGATGGGGCAGACGATGGGGATGTGTTGAGACAGGGACGGGGTGGACAACAGGGATGAGGATTGGGAGGGCGTGTTGGGGATGGGTGGATGACGGGGATGAGGATTGGGAGGGCGTGTTGGAGATGGGTGGATGACAGGGATAGGACACAGTGGGTATGGGCTGCAGAGGAGGCACAGCTGGAAGGTGCTTGGTGTCTGGGTGGGACTTGGAGAAGAGGAAGGAAAGAGGAAGGTCCCAGGGGCATTGAGGGGACCTCGAGGCTTTCCTGATAGTGTCGCCTGGAGCACTCACGATACTTTTTATTGTTTTCTTTAAATTAAAAAATGGTTTAAATGCTGATTTTAAGAAATGTAAACAGTGCATGCTTATTAAAATAAAAAATACATCACGAATGTTCTGACCCCTGTCCTTTTCCAGGTGCACGCGCTGCTGTTGGTGTCTCGGCTGTGTTTAATTCTCCTCTGAAGTGCATAGCTGAGTACACGCATGCATGTGTGCATGCACACACACACAACTCTTCTGTGCTAACTGGTCATGTGTGCACACACACACCTGCACTAACTAGTCACGTGCACGCACACACACATTGTGCATTAACTAATGTGCACACACACCTGCACTAGTCGTGTGCATGCACATGCACACACACCTCTTCTGCACTAACTAGTCGTGTGCACACACACACCTGCACTAGTCGTGTGCATACACACACCTGCACTAACTAGTGTGCACACATACCTTCTGCACTAGTGTGCACGCACATGCACGCACACCTCTTCTGCACTAACTAGTCGTGTACACACACACCTTCTACACTAACTAGTCGTGTGCACGCATGCACGCACACCTTCTGCACTAACTAGTCCTGTGCGCACACACAACTGTTTTGTGCTAACTAGTCGTGTGTGTTCTTATTTAGTTGCCTCTTCACCTCATCTTCACGGGAACATCCGGGACCTTCTTTCCTACTAGTTCATATAGGCCCCCCTCACTCTGTGGGGCTGTGCAGTAGGCTCGAGTGTAATCTAGTGGCATCTGCCCTCTGACTTCAAGTGGAGGGATGAGAAGCAAGATCAGCTCAGAGCTGGTTCCTGTGAGGTGGATTTCAGACATATGTCGACTCTCCAAATTCTTCACCATTTCTGTCACCAGCACCCCCCCACCCCCCTAGCATTCTCTGCTGGATTCAGTAATTCATTCCAGTGACCACACAGAACTAACAGACGGCAGTCATGACTATGTGAGTTGTTAGGGAAGTAACAGGTTACAATTCAGGATGAAGATCAACTTGAAAGTAACAGGATACAACTTCAGGCTACAGGATACAGTTCTTCAGTCAGGACAGCTTCCAACCAACACAGCTCTCAGCTTCTTCTCAGCCTCGTTGGCAGGCAGGCGACCCTTCTCTCAGCTGTGTCTGCGGTCAGGCGACCCTTCTCTCAGTTGTGTCCACAAGCAGGTGACCCTTCTCTCAGTTGTGTCCGTAGTCAGGCAACTCTTCTCTCGGCTTGTGTGCAGGTGACCCTTTCTCTAGGCTGTGCCCACAGGCAGGCGACCCTTCTCTTGGCCATGTCCACTGCTGGGCCTTCTCCTGACTGTACCCCGCCTGGGCAAGTGTTAGAGCACTTTAGCTCCACTGACAAGTACCCAGAGGCACCCCACTGCACCAGCAAGCCTGCTGCCCAAAGGCTCTCAGCTCTCGCTCTATGGGTCGGCAAGCCCACTGCAGCTGCCTCATGCTCCCACCCCTCGTACTGCTCCCACCCCTCGTACTGCTGTTGCTCTTCTCTGCTGTGGTTGCCTCCATTTCTCGCCATCTCACACTGTCTGTAGCGTTACAGCTCTGTCTCCTGTGTCTAGGAGGTGCTCAGCGCGGGGACCTTGGGTCCAAAGGATGTGCTTTGCTCCAGATTCTTCTTGATGGTAGTGAGGTCCCCCTCAACCTCTGCAGTTGGCCTTATGCAAGCCTATTTCTTGTCAATTTCAAGTCATGGTTTTCCTGCCAAGTCATGACTGACCAGTCCCCTAGGTAGGTGCCAGTCACTTAATTTGCACAGTAATCCATCAGTTCCCACAATGTCACTTAATCCTCTTGGGTGGTTTTACATACCCTGTTTGCATAGTACACTGACCAATTCCTTGTAAGATTGTGGCCCAGCCAGTCATTTTGGAAGAATTACAAACCCAAGGCCAGAAGGGCCACATATAAAGAGAAACCCATTGCCCTGCAGCAGGGGCCTGTCCCCTGTTGGCGGGCACCATACCGCAGCATGGAGCATTCCTGCAGGATGGAGACCTGGAGCTGGGATTGCCGGTCAGAGGACCAGGTCTTACCTCAGACTGAGTCTCCCAGCAGACACCGCCCCACGCCCACTCTGCTGCTCACACTAGGCAGCATATATCACATTAATCTTTGCTCATCTGGTAGATGGAAAATGTCATCTTGCTTTAATTTGCTTCTCTGTGCTCATTAGTGGGCTTGAGCCTCTCTGCTGTTTGGCCCTTTGCGTTGTTTTTGTCAACTGCCTGGTATATTTTTTGGCCAATTTTTAAAGTCGATTAGACAATCATGGTTACTGGCAACTTAATGAAGCTTTTTGGCAAAATTTTGTTTTCAGAAATTGTTATTCTAAACATGCTCACCGTGAAATTTCAACCTGTAAAAGAAGTGTATACTGTAAGGAAAGACCCCTCCCTTTGTAGCGCCTGGTCCCAGTCTCAAACCCATCCGCTGCGGGCAGCATGCCAACTGTTCCTGTGTGTGTGTGTGCACGCATGCATGTGTACGTGGACATGTGTGAGGTTGCATGTGTATGTACACGTGTGTGCATATGTGTGTGTGCATGCATGTGCACATGTGGATGCGTGTGTGTGTGTGTGTATGTACTTCAGTGAGGCTCTCAAACAGAGTTGACGGAGTTTCGGGACAAACTACTTCAAACCCTTACCGTCCCAGGTTCTATCAAGACTCTGAAACTTACTCTTATAAAATGAGCAGATTTGGAAACGAGGTGTAGGGCCCTCTTGACTCTCAGGCTGTGTGTACTGGTGACCCTCACTTGGAGTGTGCATGCCCTGAGAGTGGAAGTGAGTTGTGGGGAACCCACCTTCAACGCTAGATGAAGGTGGGAGAAACCTGCTTGGTCCTGGGCTGCTTTTTAAAAAATGACATGTTTCTGATATCTTTTCTAATTTTTGGAATTTTTAAAAGTATTGACAGTATAGAAAAATAATTCTCTACATTCTTATCAAATAGATATACCATTAGGCGTTCATTTTATTTTTCTTGGCTTCTTGCCTTATCCTGGCTGATCTTCTTGTTTGCAGGCTGGCCTGAGGTGGGTAGTTGAAAATTAATTTTTACTTCTCTGAATATCAGATAAAAGCATGGCGATGCCATTTTTTAATGTGGGTGCTTTTCCAGGAGGGTGGCTATGGGTGTGTTAACGGGGTGGCTCCCCAGTGTTTCTAGCAGAGAGGCCCCAAGACCCCCTCTCCCCGCAGCGAGCCTCCCCGAGAGAGCGGGCCACAGGGTTGACTGAAATAAGGGCAAGGGCACAAACAGGCCATGGTTACGTGATCCTGAGGAGAAGCCTTAATGCACACTGCTAAAAAAAAAAAA
Organism: Elephas maximus indicus; assembly: GCF_024166365.1. Classification (NCBI taxonomy): domain Eukaryota; kingdom Metazoa; phylum Chordata; class Mammalia; order Proboscidea; family Elephantidae; genus Elephas; species Elephas maximus. The sequence continues at coordinate 5,890,091 of NC_064843.1, forward strand.
AAAACAGAAAAACCAAACCCATTGCCATCGAGTTGATTCCAACCCATAGCGACCCTATAGGACAGAGTAGTACTGCCCCATAGAGTTTCCAAGGGGTGCCTGGTGGATTCGAACTGACAACCTTTTGGTTAGCAGCCGAGCTCTTAATCACTGCACCACCAGGGCTCCAGTGTACACTGCTAGGCAGTGGCAGTTGTTCTTACTGGTATTATTATTATCAGTTTTTTTTTTTTCAAGTTATACTTCAGATGAAGGTTTACAGAACAAACTAGTTAAACAGTACACGTATTGTTTTATGACATTGGGTAACAGCCTCACGACATGTCAACACTCTCCCTTCTCCACCTTGGGTTCCCTATTACCAGCTTTCCTGTCCCCTCCTGCCTTCTAGTCCTTGCCCCTGGGCTAGGGTGCCCATTTAGTCTCGTTTTGTTTTATGGGCCTGTCTAATCCTTGGCTGAAGGGTGAATGAACCTCAGGAGTGACTTCATTACTGAACTAAAAGGGTGTCCGGGGCCATATTCTCGGGCTTTCTGCAGTCTCTGTCAGGCAAGTAAGTCTGGTCTTTATTTGTGAGTTAGAACTTTGTTCTACATTTTTTTCCAGCTCTGGCTGGGACCCTCTATTGTGATCCCTGCAGGGCAGAGGTGGTAGCCAGGCACCATCTAGCTGTCCTGGACTCAGCCTGGTGGAGGCCGTGGCTTAGTGGTATGATTAAATGACTGGAAAACCATGTTAACATTTTAGGGCTGTTTAGATTATAAGTGTGCTTATACATTAAAGCAGATCTAAATCAGTGTTAGACCTTTACGAAAAAAGCCGTGGGCCTCTTGGTTTAGGGGACATAATGCCCTTGGTATGGACGGCATTTGTTGCAACTGCTCCATTAGAAGGATTTGGCGCCCTGATTTGTTAACTGTGTTCACCCAGCACACACGTTAGGGCAGTTCATGGCTCCTGAATTGTAGGTGGGTGAACCTCCTATTGTTGTTACCAGGTGCTGTCGAGTCGGTTCCAACTCGTAGCGACCCCATGTACAACAGAATGGAACACTGGCTGGTCCTGCCCCATCATCACAGTCATTGTTATGCATGAGCCCATTGTTACAGCCACTGTCAATCCAGTTCCTTGACGGTCTTCCTCCTTTTTGCTGACCCTCTACTTTACCAAGCATGATGATGTCCTTCTCCAAGGTCTGGTCCCTCCTGATAACACACCCAAAGTATATGAAACGAAGTCTCACCATCCTTGCCTCTGAGGAGCATTCTGGCTGTACTTTCTCCAAGACAGATTTGCTTGTTCTTTTGGCAGTCTGTGGTATATTCAATATTCTTTGCCAACACCACAATTCAAAGGCATCAATTCTTTGGTCTTCTTTATTTGTTGTCCAGCTTTCGCATGCATATGGGGCAGTCGAAAACACCATGGCTTGGGTCAGGCATACCTTAGTCCTTAAAGTAACATCTTTGCTTTTTAACACTTTAAAGAGCTCTTTTGTGGCAGATTTTCTCAGTGCAATGCGTAGTTTGATTTCTTGACTGCTGCTTACGTGGGCATTGATTATGCGTCTAAGTAAAATGAAATCCTTGTCAACTTCAATCATTTCTCCATTTCTCCTGTTGTTGTTGTTAGGTGCTGTCGAGTCGGTTCCAACTCATACTGACCCTATCTATGCACAACAGAACAAGACACTGCCCGGTCCTGAGCCATCCTTACAGTCGTTGTTATGCTTGAGCTCATTATTGCAGCCAGTGTGTCAGTCCACCTCGTTGAGAGTCTTCCTCTTTTCCACTGACTCTGTGCTCTGCCAAACATGATGTCCTTCTCCAGGGACTCATCCCACCTGACAACATGTCCAGAGTATGTAAGACGCAGTATCACCATCCTTGCCTCTAAGGAGCATTCTGGCTGTACTTCTTTCAAGACAAATTTGTTCATTCTTTTGGCAGTCCATGGTATATTCAAGATTCTTTGCCAACACCACAGTTCAAAGGTGTCAAGTCTTTCTTTGGTCTTCCTTATTCGTTGTCCAGCTTTCACATGCATATGTTGCGATTGAAAATACCATGGCTTAGGTCAGGCGCACCTTAGTCTTCAGGGTGACATCTTTGCTCTTCAGCACTTCGAAGAGGTCCTTTGCAGCAGATTTTGGTTTCTTGACTGCTGCTTCCATGGCTGTTGACTGTGGATCCAAGTAAAATGAAATCCTTGACAACTTCAGTCTTTTCTCCGTTTATCATGATGTTGCACATTGGTCCAGTTTTGAGGATTTTTGTTTTCTTTATGTTGAGGTGCAATCCATACTGAAGGCTGTGGTCTTTGATCTTCATTAGTAAGTGCTTCAAGTCCTCTTTGCTTTCAGCAAGCAAGGTTGTGTTATCTGCGTAACGCAGGTTGTTAGTCTTCCTCCAATCCTGATGCTCTGTTCTACATATAGTGCAGCTTCTCGTATTATTTGCTCAGCATACAGATTAAATAGGTATGGTGAAAGAATACAACCCTTGTGTACACGTTTCCTGACTTTAAACCACTCAGTATCCCCTTGTTCTGTCCGAACAACCACCTCTTGGTCTATGTAAAGGTTCCTCATGAGCACAATTAAGTGTTCTGGAATTCCCATTCTTCGCAGTGTTATCCATAGTTTGTTATGATCCACACAGTTGAATGCCTTTGCATAGTCAATAAAATACAGGTAAACGTCCTTCTGGTATTCTCTGCCTTCAGCCAGGATCCATCTGACATCAGTAGTGATATCCCTGGTTCCATGTCCTCTTCTCACACTGGCCTGAATTTCTGGCAGTTCCCTGTCAATATACTGCTGCAGCTGTTTTTGAATGATCTTCAGCAAAATTTTGCTTGCGTGTGACATTAATGATATTGTTCTATAATTTCCACATTCAGTTGGATCACCTTTCTTGGGAATAGGCATAAATATGGATCTCTTCCGGTCAGTTGGCCAGGAAGCTGTCTTCCATGTTTCTTGGCATAGACAAGGGAGCACCTGCAGCGCTGCATCTGTTTGTTGAAACATCTCAGTTGATATTCCATCAATTTCTGGAGCCTTGTTTTTCGCCAATGCCTTCAGAGCAGCTTGGACTTCTTCCTTCAGTACCATCGGTTCCTGATCATATGCCACCTCTTGAAATGGTTGAGCATCGACTAATTCTTTTTGGTATAATGACTCTGTGTATTCCTTTCATCTTCTTTTGAAGCTTCCTGCATCGTTTAATATTTTCCCCATGGAATCCTTCACTATTGCAACTCAAGGCTTGAATTTTTTCTTCAGTTCTTTCAGCTTGAGAAATGCTGAGCATGTTCTTCCCTTTTGGTTTTCCATCTCCAGCTCTTTGCACGTCATTATAATACTTTACTTTGTCTTCTCGAGAGGCCCTTTGAAATCTTCTGTTCAGTTCTTTTACTTCATCAATTATTCCTTTTGCTTTAGCTGCTCGGAGTTCAAGAGCAAGGTTCAGAGTCTCCTCTGACATCCCTCTTGGTCTTCTTTGTTTCCTGTCTTTTCAGTGACCTCTTGCTTTCTTCATGTATGATGTCCCTGATGTCATTCCACAACTCGTCTTCGGTCACTAGGGTTCAATGTGTCAAATCTAGTCAGATGGTCTCTAAATTCAGGTGGGATATACTTAAGGTCATATTTTGGCTCTTGTGTACTTGCTCTGCTTTTTTTCAGTTTCAGCTTGAACTTGCATATGAGCAGTTGATGGTCTGTTCCACAGTTGGCCCCTGGCCTTGTTCTGACTAATGATATTGAGCTTTTTCATCGTCTCTTTCCACAGATGTAGTCTATTTGATTTCTGTGTGTTCCATCTGGCGAGGTCCATGTGTATAGTTGCTGTTTATGTTGGTGAAAGAAGGTATTTGGAATGAAAAAGTTGTTGGTCTTGCAAAATTCAATCATTTGATCTCCAGCATTGTTTCTATCACCAAGGCCATATTTTTCAACTACTGATCCTTCTTCTTTGTTTCCAACTTTCGCATTCCAATCACCAGTAATTATTAATGCATCTTGACTGCATGTTCGATCCATTTCAGACTGCAGCAGCTGACAAAAATCTTCTGTTTCTTCATCTTTGGCCCTAGTGGTTGGTGCATATATTTGAATAATAGTTGTATTAACTGGTCTTCCTTGTAGGCGTATGGGTATTTTCCTATCACTGACAGCATTGTACTTCAGGGTAGATCTTGAAACGTTCTTTTTGATGATGAACGCAACACCATTCCTCTTTGAGGTGTCATTCTCAGCATAGTAGACTGTATGATTGTCTGATTCACAATGGCCAATACCAGTCCATTTCAGTTCACAAACGCCTAGGGTATCGCTGTTTATGCATTCCATTTCATTTTTGACGATTTCCAATTTTCCTAGATTCATACTTCGTACACTCCAGGTTCCGATTATTAATGGATGTTTGCAGCTGTTTCTTCTCATTCTGAGTCACGCCACATCAGCAAATGAAGGTCCCAAAAGCTTTACTCCATCCATGTCATTAAGGTCGACCCTACTTTGAGAAGGCAGCTCTTCCCCAGTCATCTTTTGAGTGCCTTCCAACCTGGGGGCTCATCTTCTGGCACTATATCAGACAGTGTTCCACTGCTATTCATAAGGTTTTCACTGACTAATGCTTTTCACAAGGAGACTGCCTGGTCCTTCTTCCTAGTCTGTCTTAATCTGGAAGCTCAGCTGAAACCTGTCCTCCATGGGTGACCCTGCTGGTATCTGAATACCAGTGGCATAGCTTCCAGCATCACAGCAACACGCAAGCCCCCACAGTACGACAACCTGACAGACTTGTTGGGGCCATTTATTCTAGGCGGCTTTAAAAAAATTTTTTTTATTGTGCTTTAAGTGAAAGTTTACAAATCAAGCCAGTCTCTTATACAAAAATGTATATATACCTTGCTATATACTCCTAATTGTTCTCCCCCAATGAGACAGCACACTCCTTCTCTCCACCCTCTGTTTCCATGTCCATTCAGCCCACTTCTGCCCCCCTCTGCCTTCTTATCTCCCCTCCCGACAGGAGCTGCCCACATAGTCTCATGTGTCTGCTTGATCCAAGAAGCTCACTCTTCTCCAGTATCATTTTCTATCCTATAGTCCAGTCCAATCCCTGTCTGAAGAGTTGGCTTTGAGAATGGTTACTGTCTGGGGCTAACAGAAGGTCTGGAGACCATGATCTCTGAGGTCCTTCTAGTCTCAGTCAAACCATTATGTCTGATCTTTTTATGAGAATTTGAGGTCTGCATCCCACTGCTCTCCTGCTCCCTCAGGGGTTCTCTGTTGTGTTCCCTGTCAGGGCAGTCATCGTCTGTAGGCAGGCACCATCTCTAGTTCTTCTGGTCTTAAGCTGTTGTAGTCTTTGATTTATGTGGCTCTTTCTGTCTCTTGGGCTCATAATTACCTTGTGTCTTTGGTGTTTTTCATTCTCCTTTGGTCCTTTGCTCTAGGTGGATACATCTTAGATGGCCACTTGCTAGTGTTTAAGATCCTAGGGGGCTTATTTGTCTTCATCCACCCACTCATCTACTGACCCACCCATCTGTCATCTGTTCACCCAACCATCCACCCACCCACCCATCCACCCACCCACCTACTTATCCATCCACCTGTCCACTCACCTACCCCTTTGTCCATCCACCCATCCATTCATTCGTCTGTCCACTCACCCATCTGCCCATCTACTCAGTTACCTGTCTGTCCATCCAACTGTCGGTCTGTCCACCCATCCACCTGCCCACCCACGCATCTGTCTGTCCATCCATTCATCCATTCATCAGTCCAGTCATCCACCCCTCGCCTGTGATTCTCAGTCCCATGGCAGGGCATGTGAGGTCTCCTGGTGCTCTGGGTCCTGGACTTCCCACTGGTCCCCCTGCAGCGCCAGGTGTGAGTGCCATTTTCTTTTGCCTTTTCTGGAATGTCCCGCCTCGTGCCCCTGGGCAGCTCTTCATGCGCACTTCACCTGTCCTTCCCTGCGCTAGTCTTCCGGGCTGGTCCTGCTGACTGGTTGTCTGTTCTCTGTCCATGTTCTCTCCTGGATGGTTAACTCCTGGAAGCCGAGAGCCCTGCCTTCTTTATCCCTTGGCATCGGTGCCCAGCACAGTATGCAGCCCAAGGTAGCCTTTGGGTGCAGGGTGACCGGATGACTGAGAAGGCACGTGTGTAGGTTGCTGTGGGCTCTGATGTGCGCACCTCTGTAAGCTAGTGTCCAGTAGGTATGCTTCTGCTCCCCTGGCTGCGCCGCTCCATGCTCAGTCCACATGGCAGAGTGCTCCCTGCCTCCCGTTTCTTGTTTGAAAAACCTCAGACTTACAGAGAAGAGTGGCAGAGAGAGCACCTCAGTGCTCGCCCCCAGCTTCCCCAGTTGTGGACGATTCCAGCAGAGTGAGTCTCGTCCGTGGCCACCATGGAGGTTGTCTTAAACCTTGGAGTCTTTGTGTGTGGCTCCCATGGGAAGCATCTGTGGACCGAAGCGGGAGACCAGCATGATAAGTTTCAGAAAAACTTAAGGTTCTAGTTCACGCTCAGCTCTGCTTCCAGCATAAGCTGGCGTTAGACTGTGTGCATCCACACGTGTACATAACTGACGTGTGCACATGTACACGCGTTCACGCGTTACTAACCTCGAAGTAGTCTTACCGAAGTATGTTGGTCATTTGAAGTGAACTTGTACTTAAAGATAATTTGAAGTGGTAGCGTTTTGGGGGTATATTTGGGCTCAAGGAAGCCCTGGACCCTGTAACCACCCGTGTCGCCAGCAGAGGGGCCTCCCCATGGTCCTTTCTGGGTTATCATGTGACCACTGTCCCCCTTCCCCCGGGAGTGCAGTCATCCCGTTTGGACCCATGATGTCCCTGTGCTTGGAGCCCGCATCAGGGAAGGGGTGCTTGTCTCATTAGGAAACTATGACAGGAAGCAGACAGAGCGTTCATAACCTCTGTGGCCTGGCCGTACAAGCTGGGGAGTCCTGTCAGAGCGCACAGTCCTGTCTGAGCCAGCGGATGTGTGCCTAGGCAGGGTTCCTGCCTGGGACACGTGGACACGGCAGGTGGGGGACAGGACGGCACAGGCGAGGGGCGTATTTCTCAGTGGCACATCTTCCTGTCCCGTTCAGAGTGATCCGACCAGAGCTGTTGGGCTTCCTGCTGTCTGCCCAGTGCTCAGCGAATAAGAAACATGTGATAAACCCTTGCTGAAAGAATAAGAGATTGGATGTTTGTTGAAAGAATAAGAGATTGGATGATGGAGTTGACGATTATCTTACTCCGAGGGTACAAAGAGAGATAAGACAGTCCCACTGAGGAGTGCAAGTGGAATTTGGTGCCACAACGGGACTCTTGTGTGGGACAGTGTGGATGGGGTGCCGTGGAGGCCCACAGTACAGGTGCCCGAAGCTTTTCTTGAATATCCGAGGGGCGCCAGTAGAGCTTCAGTCCTTGCCCCCAGGGAGTTCCCCTGAGTGGGGATTACACAGTCACAATGTCGCACCTGTGGTCCCTGCTGAGGAGGCCGAGGTTCCCCCAGGAGATGAGACTCGAAGGGAGGGAGGAGGCAGGGAGATGCTGCCCCTGTGGGGCTCTGGGTCATGGTAGGGAGGGTCGCTTTGACCCCAAGGACTGTGGGAAATCACTGGAAACTTCTGAGCAGATCTCACTATGTTGGGAGGTTGGGGGATGGTTGCCGTAGTTGCATGTGAGACGACAGCTTAGATTAGGCCGTGGAGCTGAAGCTGAAGCCACGTTAAGGGATACTGAGAGTGAGATGGTAGGTTGCGGTGACAGTGGAGTGTGGAGGGGCCAGGATTGGAAGGTGTTGGGGAAGACTTCCTGTTGAGGTTTTGGCACGCTCGGCTCAGGGTGGTGGGAGGGTCACCGAGGAGGAGACCAGAAGCGGGTCACTGGATTACAGGGCCCAGAGTCAGATGAGACGTTTCCCGGGCAGAGAGCTAGGGAAGAAGAGTGGGTGACAGGTCCAGGGCCTTGGACGGGTCAGCAGAGGAAGGTGGGCTGCAGAGGAGACGGAGGGAGTAACGAGAACGGTGGGGAAGGCCCAGGACAGCATGGGCCATCGAGGGACAGCTGCTGATGCACGAGGAGTTTTGGGAGATGAGGAGGAGGTGCCAGGTTCTGGGTTATTCCAAAGCCACTGAGGCCCTTCCAGACAGGGCTTTTCAGCTGCAGCTTCCCGTGCGACTGACCCCGCACACCTGTGGTGCTGCTGTTCCCAGATAGGGGGTCAGCTTCCCGTGTGATTGACCCAGCACACCTGTGGTGCTGCTGTCCCAGTGAGGACAGCTGGGCTGCTCTTGAACTTCACTTTATTTCAGTTTTATGCTGGTGACACTGGTGTCCACCTGCTTGGCCATCAGTTCCTCCGAATTTAGAGGGAAAGAGAGTCTCTGAAACTTGCGGTGAATTTTAGACACAGGTTTCCACGTGTTGTACAGTTTCCCGTCTGTTGATTTGTACATCATTTCTTTCTTACGTAGGCCTCAAGGGTAATCGTTCCTGTTGAGTCAAAGATAAATTAATGAATAAAAATAAAAATAAAAGAAGTTGCCACTGAGCCAGTTCCAACTCATGGCACTCATGTGTGCAGAGTAGAACTCTGTAGAGTTTTCAAAGCTGTTACCTTTTGGGAGTAGATGGTCAGGCCTTTCTTCTGCGGTGCCTCTCAGTGGGTTTGAACTGCTAACCTTTTGGCTAGTAGTCAAGCACTTAACTGTTTGTACCACCCAAAAAAAAAAAAGGACCTCCTAAAATTAATTAAATGGTTAAATTTAAAATGGGTAAATTAATGAATACAACAGAATAAAAATATGGTCAGTGGAATTGGTTAGGGGTTAGTGTTTAGCTTTGCTACCAGCAGGGCAGTGGTAACCGGGGTGGGTCAGCAGGTGCTTTTGCTACAAGCAGGGCAATGGTGACCAGGGTGGGTCAGCAGGTGCTGGAGGCATTTGGGGCCTGAGTCCCGGTACTCTGCAGAGATTGATCCTTCATGACAGGGGCACACCTGTTGGTCTCGCTTCTGACAACGTCTGGTTTCCTGGAGGCAAGGGAGGCCACTTAGAACACGGGCTGTGCACCACAGCTGTGTCACGGGCACTGGGAGCCGCTCCTCACACCTGCCCTTTGGGCCTGACCACCCTCCGTCTGGGCTCCTCGGGGCCTGGCTCCTGCAGAGGAGCTGGGTCGGCTGTATTTTGAAAATCTTCACATGCAGTTTTTCAAAAAATTTGTTGTTGTTGAGAATACACACAGCACATAGACCAACTCGACAGATTGGATGTGTGCAATTGAGTGGCATTGATTGTACCACCTTTTCCCTCCTCTTGCGAGTCGCTCCTGCCCCACTGCCATCGTCTTGCTGCCCCCTGAGGGTCCTGTACAGGTTCCACGTATGATTGTATCTTGAGGCCTGGGAGCTCTCGAGGACCCTACCCCAGCCTGATAACTCAAGGATTATGTTGTCATCACTTGCTGTCTGATGACACGGTGTGTCAGAAGGAACACGCAGCACGCAGTCACTCGGTAGTGCCACCTGCAGTCTGGTTCTGTGTACCCTGCATGAAGCCGGTGCACTAACAGGGCGACTCAGGGCCATCTTTGTGCGAGTCATGGTGACTGGAAAGGCCGGTACAACTCTTGGGCTGCTGCTGGTGTTCTGAGAACACAGGACTGTCTGGGAGAAGGCAGCACCGGGTGTAAAACACGTGCAGTTAGGGTAACTCAGAAATCAGGGCATGGAGAAAATGCCTCAGTAAAATTGCTTTCCATCATTGGTGGAGTTGTTGGACCATTTTCTTACTAAGGACTGTGTGTGTGTGTGTGTGTGTGTGTGTTAATGGCTCTATTGTGGTATAATTGAATGCAATAAACTACGCGTTTAGTGAACAGTTTAATGAGTTTTGACGTGTACATACATACCTGTGAGACCGTCAGCACAGTTAAGAGAATGAACGTGTCCATCTGCCCCTTTGTGTCCCACCCCGCCCCGCCCCCTCCCCCAGGCCACCACTCGTGTGCTTTCTGTCATTATAGATAACGTTTTCTAGAGTTTTATAGAAATGAAGAATAGAGTGTGCACCCCGCTGCTTTTTTTCTGACTTCTTACTCAGCATCATTATTTCAAGGTGCATCCATGCTGCTGCCTGCGCCCCTTCTTGCTTCTGAGAACTTTCCCATCGTGTGGGATCGCCACACATTGTTTACCCTTCACCTGCTGAACTTCTGGGTTGTTTCCAGTTTTTGGCATTACAGGGAAAGCTGTTAGGACTGGTGCACATATAAGTCTCTGTAAGGACATATTCATGGAGACTCTCTAGGACAGAGTAGAGCTGCCCCATAGGGTTTCCGAGGCTGTAATCTTTACGGAAGCGGACTGCCACGTCTTTCTCCTTTGGAGCGGCTGCGGGGTTTGAAGTGCCAGTCTTTCAGTTAGCAGCTGAGCACTACTTATTGCACCATCCAGGGCTCCTTTTTTGAACAAGGGATCCCACACTTTCATTTTGTACTGTTGTTGTTGGGTGCTGTCCGATCAGCTCTGACTCATAGCGACCCTGTAGGATGGAGCAGAACTGCCCCATAGGGTTTCCAAGGCTGTAATCTTTACAGAAGCAGACTGCCACGTCTTTCTCCTGCTGAGCAGCTGGTGGGTTCGAACAGCCGGTCTTTCGGTTGGTGCTTAACCACTGCGCCACCAGGGCTTCTTGATCACATGGCAGGGGTGTGTTTAACTTTTTAAAACAAACTGCAGGACTGTTTTCCAGAGCGGTTGTATCATTTTATATTCCCACCAGTGGTGTTTAGAGTTAGTTCCTCCATGTCCTTGCTAGCACTTGACGTGGCCAGTCTTTTTCGTTTTAGCGGGCGTGTAATGGTATTGCATTGTGGCTTTAACTTGCATTTCCCTAATGACATGGGTTACCATGAGTCAACTCAACTCAACAGCAGCTGGTTTTTTTGGCAGACGACAAATAGCGTTGAGCATCTTTTTGCCTGTTTGTTTGCAGTCCATGTCATCTTTGGTGAGGTGCCTTTTTTATTGTGTTGTTTATTTTCTTACTTTGAGTTTCGAGAATTCTATATATATCATGATTTCTTTATTAGATATGTGCTTTATAAAAATCGCTCCCATTTTGTGGTTCGTCTTTTGAGGAGCAGAAGATGTTGATAAACTCCAGTTTGTTAATTTGTTTTTTTATGGCTTGTACTTTGGGTGTTGTATCTTGACTAACCCAAGGTCACAAAGATTTTTTTCCTATGATTTCTCCCGGAAGGCTTAGAGTTTCAGATTTTACATTTAGGTAAAAATCCATTTTGAGTTGATTTTGGTATACAGTAGGAGGATGGGTCCAAGTTCAGCTTTTTCATGTGGACATCTGATTGTTCCCATTTGTTGAAAGATTCTTTCTCCTCCTACTTGCCTTTGTCAGAAACCAGTTGTCCACATATGCGTGGTCTGTTTCTGGACTCTCTTCTGTTCCACGGATGTATTTGTTTAACTTTACGTGGTACTACGCTGTTGTGATCATTGTGAATACATCCTGAAATCAGGTAGCTTTGGCCCTCCAGCTCTGTTCTTCTTTTACAAACTCGTTTTGCCTGCCCCAGGACCTTTGTGTTTCTGTAGGAGTTTTACAGTGTTTCAGTTTGTCAGTTTCTACACACAAGGCCCTCCTAGCGTTTGATGTTGCCTTTTTCTTGATTCAGTGCTGGCTCTGTTGCTGTTTTCCAGAGTTCTGACGGTTTCTGCTTGTTTTTCGGTGTTGGGGGCAGAGGGGAGTGTAGAGGTGCCTGTGCCACCATCTTGCTGACATCCTTCTTGCACCTCTTTCTTTTTATGTCCAAAGTGAGAGAAAGAACGCAAAGCAGGGTCGGGGGCTGTGAGCTGGTGGGAATGTCTCCAAAGTATATTCAGATTGCGATGCGGAATCTTCTTGCCTTGAAGGAGGGGAAGCTTGGGGCTGGAGGGTCAGGGGTCAGGTACCACTCAGCGCTGAGCTGGCATGTGAACCCGAGTCAGAATTGAGCAGTGAGGTAACATTGTCACGTCTGTGCATCCTGTTCCCTCTGTCCTGGGATCTTATGAGGTTGTGAGCGTGGCGACCAGAAGGATAAAAGAGCCGTGTTTACACACACGTCTTGGCTCCCCTTATAAGAGACAGACCTGGGGTTCTGCCACACTTTCCTGTATTCACAACGCTACAGTTTTAGGTATTTTTTTCTCCACAACTTGCAAGGCAAAAAGTTCACCAAGAGCCATCAGGGTAAAAGGAACACTTCGGCCATAGTGTAAGTCAGCTTGGCTGTGTTCTGTGGCCACATTGTCCAGAGCCTGTGGTGGATCTGCTGCTCTTGGGGTGACAGGCCTGTCCCGAGAGGCCTACTGGAGCCCCTCAGGTTCTGTGTGGTCTCAGGGAGCCTGGGGAGGGTAGTGGTGGTGCTGTGGCATGGAGGGGCTGGGCCAGCCCTGGCCAGTGGCTGTGAGGGGACGAGGAGGGCAGCTGCTCTCATGTTGTGCTGCGAGATGCAGTTCTCCTCCTGGACTGCCCGTCCGTCTGACCGCAGCCTGGTGGGCACAGGTGTGTGCTTCTGCTTTGCCACCCAGAGCGCCATGTGTCCTTGGTGCCTGTTGGGGACAATCCCCTGAGAAGCCCCCAGTGTTACTGAAAGGGCTCCTGAGCACACTCGCAAGTGCTGTGTGGTGGGCAGCCTCAGGGAGGGCCCTTCTCCAGCCTGTACCTCATGTCCCCTTGGCGTGCCTGCACTTACTCAGGCATCCAGTGTCTCACATGGTGTCGTTTACCACACGTTTACCGGCAGAGGGGCTCGCATCCTTGTCTTCACACTCTGCCCAATCTAAGCGGCATTGTATTGACAGGTGACAGAACCTAGGGACCAGAGTTGTGAGTGAGGCAGATGGGCTGCTGACCCTCACGTCTGTCCGCTGGACCAGAGGACTGGCATTTGTCTGGTCACTGTCATTATAGCCTCAGGGGAGCCGTCACCTGGGCGTGGGGACCTCTAAACTGCAGGTGAGCAGAAGGGCACGTTTGAAGGCTGCAAGCAGGTCAGCCTCTGGGTCCCCAGTTTCCAAGGGATCGTGCTAGCATTATCATGGCTGCCAACCTGTGTTTTCCCTAGAAGCGGGGTCTGCAGCGGGGAGGGCGCAGCCCCAGGCTACGCAGAAAGGGTTGCTGTAGCCCTGGAGACTGCTTTAAGGTACAGTGAAAAGCAAGCCTGTTCCCTTGCCGGTGATGAACAGGAGCGGGACAGCCGTAAAACTGGGTGAGAAAGTGCACCCTGATCTTGAATCTGGTGCCTAGGGAGGGCAGGGTTCACTCACTCTTTAAAAAACTGGTGGTAGTGCTAGGCTGTGCCGCCCTGTGATGGGGTGACGGAATGCCCTCCAAGGTTCCTGGGGCTGGGAGAAGGGCCTGGCAGCACTGAGGGAGGACCCCGCCTGTGTTGGAGCTTCACATTCCTGCCCCCGTGTGGCGCCCCCAGCACCAGAGAAGCTGGGTGTGTGGCCCCAATTTAGATGTGAGCATATGGAGGCTCGGTCCCTGCCAGACAGCGCTGCTTTAAAAACTACTGAGCATGTTCACACTGTTTATCGTAATTTCAAAACCTAAATTTTCACAATAATGAAAGAAAATAGGCTAAATCTTCATCAGTAAGGGAATTATAAATACATTATTGATGAAATGATACAGCCGTGGAGAGTGATGATTTTGAAGAATGTTTAATGACCTGGAGAATGGTTACGATAGAAGAAGTGAGAAGAACACGCAACTACGTGTCAGCAAAGCCACCTCAGTTTTCTTTACGGTGATGAAAACATACACGCTTACGTACGGACACATAGGACACAGATGGGGAGGAAGGTGTTGCCATGTTAACGGAGGAGGGGGCCTCAGTAGGTTTCCACTTCCTTTGTTCTTATCTGCATTTCAGATTTTCTGTGATGAACACTTATCATTTCTAGTCTAAGAAAGATGTTAGAATTACCAAAGAGGAAAAGTTAAGCTGTTTTCTGTCTGCTCCATCTAGATGGATCATGGTTATCACTGATGCCATTTGGCTGGTTTGGGTTTCACAGTGGCCCACGCATGAGGGGGTGGGGCAGAGAGACAGTGCAGGGAGAGGGAATAGCCCCCGAAGGTGGAGGTGGAAGGGTGAGGGGCAGGGGCAGGGCTGAATAGGGGTGGGGGGTGATGCTGGCCAACTGCTCATGTCTGTTCTAGGTACTTCAGTTTTTGCCTGAGAGAGTGGGCTTCGTGGGGCTGGTGGGCAGAGGGCAGGTGTCGGGGTCTGATCAGGAGGCAAAGCCTGCAGTCCCTCATTCCCCATCTTAGCTGCTAAGTGCCTCTGGTGCCCACTCCCAGACCTCTGCTGCCTGCCTCACATTGACCATGTTGGCTGGGTGATGAAGCTGAAGGGTCTTTGAAATGGAAGGTGTGTTTATTGTGTCAAGTTTGACCACCTTCCCTGATATAAGGATTGGGTCAGTGGCTATCTCTCTCTCTGGAGAGCCTCTTCCAGTCAGTGTTGAAACAAAACTAGCCCAGCTGAGTGTGAGGTGGTGTTGGTGAGAGGTGTGTATTGGTGTTGGTGTGTGTTGGTTTGAGGTGGTGTGAGGTGTGTGTTAGTGAGAGGTATATGTTGGTGTGAGGTCGTGGTATGAGGTGTGTGTTGGTATGAGATGGTGTTGGTGAGGTGGTAACAGGTGTGTTTTGCTGAGGTGTGTTTTGGTATGAGGGGTGTGTTGATGTGAGGTGGTGGTGTGAGGTGTATGTGGTATATGTGTAAGGTGGTGTTGGTTAAGTGGTGTGAGGTGTGTGTTGGTATGAAGTGTGAGATGTGTGTTGGTGTGAGGGGTGTATTGGAATGAGGTGGTGGTATGTGTTGGTATGAGGTGGCATGAAGTGGTGTGATGTGTGCGTTGGTGTGAGGTGATGTGAAGTGTGTGTTGGTGTTAGGTGGTGTTAGATGTAATGTGGCGTTGGTGTAAGATGGTGTTGGTGAGGTGGTATGAGGTGGTATTGGTGAGGTGGTGTGAGGTATGTGTCTGTGTGAGATACGTGTTTGTCATGGAGGAGCGCTGGGCTAGGGACCAGAGGCCCGACATTCCAGGCAGCTGTCCCCTTCAGAGAGGCCTTCCTGATAGAAAACGGGCCTGTCCCTGAGCAGCGAGAGACAGCTCCTTACGAGTCAGCATGACTGCCCGTTGTGAGTGCAGTGTGGGGAGTGGGAGAGTGTTTCCCAGAGCTGAGTGGGATGGGAGGACGGTGCTGCCTTTGGAGGAGACAGATTACTGTTTCCTGACTTTCTTGTAAACTAGTGTTAGTTACAGTTAAGACAAGGTTGTGTTTCCTTGCCTTTGCATAAATAGTTCACTGTAGTTGTTTATCTGTTTGAAATGAGTGATTATAAGCAGAGTTTACAAGCTCCAGAGCAGCGATAATGTCATTAAGACATGGCACCCGATACAGCTCTAGGTATTTTGATTATCTCCAGCTATCATTAAAAAAAAAAAATTTTTTTTTTTTATCGCGTGTGTGTCAGACTTTTAATCAGAATCAGTGATTGTAACTCATTGTAACCAGAGAAACTGTCAAAGAAGAGTGCCCCCCAGCCAAGTATGTGGCCTCTTGATTGAAACAAGCTTCAGTTCTGTTTAAGGAGGGAGGTGGCTGTGCGCTCAGCATCAGCTTAGAGCCGTTGAGTCCAGTTTTGTTTAAAGCAGCCCACGTTCGTGTATCTCCAGCTCCATCTGCCCTTCCCTCCCTTACCGATTTGTAGCCCCATCGGAGGCATTTTTACCGCCTAAGAGAGGTTAGTTACCTGGTTAGCGTCACATGTCGCTTCTTGGCAGGGCTTTTAATTCCTGCCCCAACTGTTGCTCTAAGCCTCGGGCGCATCTTTAATTGAAAACTATTTCACGGCAAGCAGCGTCTGTTTCCTTGCACTTTTGCGATGCTCACTGGTTGCTGTCAAGTCTGTTCCAACTCCTAGTGACCCTATAGGAGAGAGCAGAACTGCCCCATAGAATTTCGAAGGAGCGCCTGGCGATTATGAACTGTTGACCCTTTGGTTAGCAGCCATAGCACTTAACCACTAAGCCACCAGGGTTTCTACGACATCCACCATAACACTTTAATTTCGTTAGACCTTTAGCCCGTTGCTATCTTGTGAATATTTGTTATTTTAATATCCTGTTAGATTTCTGTAGATGTAGTTTTCTAAGCAAGCAAGCTTCTGATAATTGAAGCGTGTACATTCACTGTGTCAGGTAAATGCGCTTGAAGTTGGGGGTTTAGAGCCTTCTCTGTTTCGCTTGGATCCTCTTGACCCTGCACCGAGTGTTGGCTCCTTGGAATTCTTGAGAGGAAGGAGGAGAGGGAGCCTCTGAGTGAATGAATACGTGTAATGAGCGAATGGTCGGGTTTGAGAAAATAATGTCAAGCAGCATTCTGTGTCTGTCCTCATTTTGGGGGTCCCAGCAGAGTATCTGCTTTTCGGGTGGCCGCACTCTCCCTTGATGGCTGACACATAAACCCGGGTGGCCCCTCCTCGCCTCAAGAGCCTTTCTTCAGCATTTCGTGTACTGACAGCCGTGGCGTTTAGAGGGGCTGGTCTTCGTGGTTTCCCTGGTGGTGTAGTGGTTAAGTGCTACAGGTGCTAACCAAAGGGTCAGCAGTTTGAATCTGCCAGGCGCTCCTTGGAAGCTCTATGGGGCAGTTCCACTCTGTCCTATAGGGTCGCTATGAATCAGAATCGACTCGACGGCACTGGGTTTGGTTTTTGGTTTGGTCTCAGTGGTGGAGCAGAATGAGGAGCCCTCGGGCTCTGGAGACTGCAGAGTGACTGGCTCCCAGCAGCTGGGCTTTGGGTTTTGTTTGTTTTCATTCTGTGTACTTCTGTTTTGGGAGGAAAGCGCTCTGAACGGGCACAAGTGTAGTTCTTGTGGACGGAGAATTCAGACGTGAGCCCAGGAAGCGGCTTCACTTACTTCTTGGTGTCCTGACGGGTTTTGAAAAGCCCAGAACTTGACGGCTTCAGAGACTCTTCTAAACCTTCTAAGATTGCTCCAAGTCTTGTTTAGCTCAAGAGGAAGAAGAGCCCAGTGTTCACATTTGATCCTGGCATGTCTCCCTCTGCTTTCTGGAGGGCATGACTTTCTGTTCATCCTAAAGGCGAGGAAGCAGCAGCCGAGGTGTCTCATCCTCCCGTCTGCCCTCTTTCTCAGTCGGTGTGATGGGTGCAGGCCACCTTGGTGGCTTCCTTGGAGACAGATGATGGCGTGATTAGGCCTGCTCTTGCGGCTTCATCACCAATCCTGTCGTGGGAAATTAATGTAAAAGTTAGACAGCTCTCTACTGTTTCTAATGGAATTTACCGTATAAATTCCTCCAGACCAGCTGTGGGGTTGTGGGCGCAGCCTCGGCATCCCTGCACCTGGCCTTACTGCCTGCAGACGGGGTTGTGGTGTGGCTTTATGGGCCTGCGGGGGTGTTGCGTGGGGAGGTGGTATGGTACAGAGAAGGGTTGTGCTCGCTTTGCTGCCCGGCTTATTTATAAAAGGCAGGTGCAGTGACCATTTGAGTCTCACGATCCTTTAAAAACCTGTCATGGCTGTTCCATCCTCTGTCCCATTGTCCCTGGCACATGCGTTTAGAGTTGGGCAGATCCAGTCTGTTTTACAACTTCTCGTTCTTTCTTCCCAGAGCTCTCGGCCTCCCCTCGGTAGGATGTGTGTCCCCAGCGTGCCCACGGGGCGGGGCTGCCCTCCTGACCAGGTCTCGTATGTCCTAGGTATGGTCCTCGTGCGCAGCGAGAACGGGCAGCTGTTAATGATCCCTCAGCAGGCGCTGGCCCAGATGCAGGCGCAGGCCCATGCCCAGGCCCAGCCTCAGACCACCATGGCGCCCCGCCCTGCAACCCCCACAAGTGCCCCTCCTGTCCAGATCTCCACTGTACAGGTGAGTGCCCACCCCCGGCCTGGAGCCCACCCTCGCTGGAGGTCTGGGGTCAGGCCCAGCCGCATAAGGGGGCGGAGGACTGGCCGGAAGCTCTGGGGATGGCCATGCAGGGCCCTGGTTTTTGGGACCAGCCCCCACCCCACCACACTGTGCAGGAGGTGGGCACCCCTCTGTGCCTCACTTTCCTTACCTGCAAATGGAGATGTAACAAGCCTGTAGGGCTGTTCCCGGGACTTGGCCTCAAAGCGCCAAAAACAGCGGAGCAGACGAGTGCTGAGCTGTGCTAGTGCTGCTCTTGTCCGGGAGGCATGGGGACTTCACGGGATTACGTTGAGCCTCACGGAGTCACAGACCCTGACACCGAGGTGGCGGTGGAGAGGCCTGCTCTGACACTGGCTGCCAAGTCCCCAGGCGTTCCCTCTCTGCCACACGTTCAGCATTGTTACTTTGATTTGGCCTTTTGCCAGCACATTGCCTGTTCCCTCCTGATGCGCTTCTGTTGGTGCTGTGATCCTGCTGCTCCGAGTTCCGTGGCTCCTAAGTAGCTGAAGTGGAGACGGGACAAGATCCTGAGAGAACGTTTCCCTTCCGTGACATCAGCCATGCCTCGTCTGTGGTGTAGACAGAGGGGGTGTGTGCTGGGAGATGGGCAGACCAGCCCCTGCCCCCACTCTGATATCTGTAACGGCTAAGAACCGTGCCTTCATGGTCAGAGTGTTGTGTCTGTTGAGTGAGAGCGCTGGCTGGCTTCACACCAGCGGTCGGCCTTACAGGCCTCAATCTGACATCTCCCCTCGGGGCTCAAGACATCCGTCCGTCGGGGTTGAGGCGCCAGTGGCCAGCCGGACCTCCTCCTGTGCCCCCTCCTGCAGCACCGTGACCAGGTGCCACCCCACCTTTGTCACTGATGTAGTTCTTGTCAATAAGACCACAGAAGTCAGCCCAGGACTGGCTTCCAGATACGCGGGCTTTCTGGAGATGGCGTTTTGTAGGCTTGTGGAAGGAGCCTGTACATGAAAAGTAGATGGAAAGATTTTGATCACGTGCTTTTGCCTTGGCGAGAAAACTTTACAACTATGGTGGCTTCAAGAAAATTGTGAATAAACACACTTGACTACAGCAGTTACTTGTTTAAGGATTGATTTTTGGGTACAGTTGGTGGATGGGGAATTGCTTTCACTTATAGCTCATTTTGTGATACTTGCATATTTTTCAGGCTCAAGGGACGCCTATTATTGCCCGGCAGGTGACCCCAACGACCATAATTAAGCAAGTGTCTCAGGCCCAGACGACAGTACAGCCCACCACCACACTACAGCGCTCGCCCGGCATGCAGGTAAGGCTGAAGGGGTGGGTGGGCAGTGGAGGCAGCAAGAGGGCGGGGGCAGCGAGGCTGCTGGTCACGGTGGAGGCAGAGTGTGGACTTCCTGTGAGGCAGAGAGGAGGCCTCAGAATTCTGAAGTCAGTACCCATTCCTGTCATCTCCAGCTCCTGGTGACCTCCTGGGTCACAGGACAGACCTGCTCCGTAAGGTTTTCTAGGCTGTCACCTTATGGAAGTGGATCACCAGGCCTTGCCTCTGCGGCACCTCGGGGTGGGTTTGAACTGCCAACCTTTAGATTAGTAGTCGGGTGAAACCGTGCCCCCCAGCAGCCTTCTTAAAGTGATACTGAGTTGAATTCTGGGAAGAGAACCCCTCTTGAAGAGAGGAGTTGGTCTGTGACAGCAGAGAGCCAGGCCCTTTCTTTAAACCAATGTGGAATCTGTCGTCAGCTGCTCTCACAGTGCCTCTGTGCCAGGACTGTGACGAGAAACAGGGCAGCGTCGGCATGTGATTCAGAAAGAACCAGGTGCCGGCGGTCTGTGTGCACACATGTGCTGGCTGGCTGTGCAGTGGGGAGATGGTGTCACCTGCCCTGAGCACTCTCTGTGCCCCAGATGCTGTTCTTCTTGTGCACGTGCATGGTCTTGGTAATTTTCACAGCACCCCTGGGGGGTGGGTGCCACTATTGTTCTTAGTTTACCGATAGGCTGTTTTACAGGCGAGGCTAGGGGTTCCGGAACATGCTCCTGTCTCAGCTGGTGAGCTGTGGAGTGTGTGGGTGGCAGCCGGCAGGCTGCATTGCCCCTGTGGCATGTGTCCTTAGTCAAGGAATAAGATCTGGGTTCCAGAAATATCCACATCAGCCTGGCGTGTGTGAGCTCTGGGAAGGAGAGTATGTTGAGCAGGTGCTGGCCTCTCCTGTGTTCCGTGTTCCTCACTGTCTGGCCCTGCTTGAGCTGGTGCCGGCCTCTTCCGTGTTCCGTGTCCTCACTGCCTGGCCCTGCTCGTGAGGCTGCGAAGAGGGACTTGTGTGCCTCCGGGTGGTCCCTTCTGTTCCGGAGGAGGAGTGAGGGCCACAATGGGGAGGGAATTGCCAAGGTGCCCTATGCCCTGGGACCTCCGGTCAGGAAATAGCCTTCCCAACAGGCCAGGGCCGCCAGAGGAGAGTGACTTGGGCGCTGCTAGCCTGTGCTTGTGAGTGTGCTCTGTGATGCTGGCGTCTGCAGGGCTCATCGCCACGGCGAAGTAGCCGTGTGCCAGACCCCTGCGTTGGTGCATTCGTTGCCGCTTTGTGTGCGGTCCTCGCTGTGGGGCTGCTGAGTAGGACCCTTCCCGTTCCCAAATGAGGAAACCGAGGCTGGAGGGGAAGGGTGGTGGCTGGTAAGTGGTGGGCTCTCCCGGATCACTGGGCCCCCCCCGGTTCTCCTTGTGGTGTCTGTGGCTGTGACCTGCTTTTGAAGGTGGAGTGGGGGGAGCAGCTCGGTCCCAAGTCAAGGAGGGTGGCGGGGAGGCGGGGGCTCTGCATGTCAGGGGCGCCAGCACCATGGTCTGGCCCTGCACCCGTCCTGCCGATACAGGCATGCGTTTACAGCAGGCGCAGCAGAAGGAATGTTCTTGGAGCAGGTGAACTTGCTTTCTCAGGGAGCTTGTGTGCGGGTCGGGGTGGGGGCCTGCAGTCAGCCTGAGGAGGGGTGTCATACGGAAGGAGGGAGCAGACCTCCTGAAGTTCCAGGAAAAGGTGCTTCTCTTCCGATACTTTGGAGGCTTGGTTTTTTCTCTCACGTTTTCTTCATTTGGATTTTTGATTTGATGTTTTCTAATTGCATGCTTGTTGTGAAAGAATACAGAGATTCACAAAGAAAAAGCCGACCGTCTCCCCCAATGTCCTTCCTTCCCCCTCCACGCACAAGTGTCCCCAGCCAGGAGCACCCTGGGGAACCTTGGTTCCACGTTCACCCCCCACCTCGCATGCCAGGGTCCTCTCAGGGTATAGCCCGGAGTCCTCCCCGTGGACTGCACTGCCCCCTACCCTCAGGAGCCGGGAACAGGAGCATTGCACAAGGGAGAGGGAGGCTCGGCGGGCAAGGGAAGTGCGGAAGGCTAGACTTAGAGATGAAAAGTACAAGCTTAAAAATACCACTAGCTGCTTATACCCTGATTGCCCACATAGGATAGAAATCGTAGGGGCCCGACTGGCGGCAGTTGTTAGACAGCGGCGTGTCTGCTTGACCGCATTTTGTTCAGCAGAGCAGCTTCTGCCTGCTAACCGTTCCTCTGGCCCTCCGAGTCTGCTTGGAAACCCCCTCTTTCTGTGGTGCTCGTGGAGAGCAAGGAAAGCCTGGCATGGGGCTGCGGGGAAGCTGGGGCCTTCCCACCTGCTCCCTGGGGAGCTGACCCCGTGCTGTCCCTGCAGGTCTGTGGGCTCCCTCAGGGAGGGGCCGTGCGGCTGTGAGGACCTCTTGCTCTCTCATGGCCTCCCTTTGCCGTCCCTGCAGCTTTCCAGGAGGTGGTGACAGACGTTTCTGGGTTTTTTTCCCCATTTTTGGAAGGTGGGGATCTGGCTTGGTGACTAGAGGTCATTTGCACTGGTCACTGGTCACCACATGACTCTGGCCACCTCTGAGCAGCAGCCTCCTTCCTTTGGGCGTCGTTCTATTGACCTTTCATGATGGGGCTGAGCCTGCAGCCCTTGGGGCCCAGGTCATCTGCGTCAGCGTGTGTTCGTGTGTGCGTGTGTGTTCGCGTGTGCACCCAGTGTGAGGGAGGGGGCTGGGGCTCAGGGGTGCATGTGTTAGCGTGTGCACCAGTGTGAGGGAGGGGGCTGGGGCTTGGGTGCCTGTGTGTTAGCATTTGCACTCATTTTGAGGGAGGGGCCTGGGGCTCAGGTGCGTGTGTGTTAGCGTGTGCACCCAGTGTGAGGGAGGGGGCCGGGGCTCGGTGTGTGTGTTAGCATGTGCACCCAGGGTGAAGGAGGGGTCTGGGGCTCGGGTCCATCCACATTAGTGTGTGTACCCTGTGTGAGCGGAGCTGGCTGGTCCCTGACCGTCCACACGGTTGGACATGGGGCATCTTGGGCCACACAGTGGCAGGCTCTGACGCTGCAGGGCAGTAGCTCGTGGCCCTTCTGTCTGACTCCCCACCTGCCACAGGAAGGCCCATCTGTGGCAGCAGATGTGTTGACCTCGTGTTTTTGATTCTTGCAGCCCCAGCTTGTCCTGGGAGGCACTGCCCAAACAGCGTCGCTAGGGACGGCGACAGCGGTGCAGACGGGAACACCTCAGCGGACTGTCCCGGGAGCAACCACCACCTCCACGGCTGCCACGGTAAGAGCTGTACCCCTACTGTGAGCACCCGAGGCCACCCAGCCAGGGCCCCAGACAGAGGCCAGCAAGCCCGGCCTGTGGTAACATCTGTTCAACCACTGTCGGAAGGGTTTCACTCCTGCATCTTGCCAGCAGCCTGAGAAATGAGAATTTTTTGGAATATAGGATCTTCCCCAAAAGAGGTGGCATTGAACTGCTGTGGCCTCTGTGTGGAAGGTGACAAGGCCTCGATTCCCGCTGAGAAATGTGAAGTCAAAAGTACAATACACGTTGTTAGAAAGTGACACGTGTATTGTACAAAGCTTGCAGTCTATAAAAACCGCATCTCATCCTTTTTTTTGTATTTCCAGTATTTTTCTACCCACATATACAGTTTTAAACAAAACAGGATCATACTTTATTTATAACTTGCTTTTTTCGTGTTTCTTTGCTAGGTATTTTCCATCTTTTTAGGAGCTTCTCCTTTTGTGCAGTTAGCTAGGTGCCGTTTTTCCTTGTGATAGCAGCATGGTGACGGATGTCTTTGTGGATCCACCTCTGTGACCACTCATGCAGCCTGCAGTCCTGAAAGCGAGGGTGCTGGGCTTGCGAGTGTGAACTGGGGCATAGCCCTGGGTTTGTGGGTCAGGCTGCCCTCCGGGGAAGCAGTTGTGGCGTGAAAGCCGTCAGTGGAGAGCCACGGCGTGCTCTTGAGGGACATTTAGAGGAGATCTTTACTTAGCTTACATACGTGCATACGTCTTAGTTGGGTCAAAAGTGATCGTGAAAACCTGCCTTTCAAGACACTCACACATCTCTTTCAATTTACTCTAGGAAACTATGGAAAACGTGAAGAAATGTAAAAATTTTCTGTCGACATTGATAAAGCTGGCTTCGTCTGGTAAACAGTCCACAGAGACAGCAGCAAATGTGAAAGAACTTGTGCAGAATTTACTGGTGAGGGGCTGGGTGCCGTTTGTGCCTTGCCTGTGGCGTTCTGCCTGTGACACATGGCCGTTGCTGCTGCAGCCAGGCCTCTGTTGGGGAGGAGGGAACATCCACTAGAGGGTGTGGTGGTCTGGCCGGGGACCCTCGTCCTGGAATGTGGGTGTCCTGCCACACCCAGCCCGGAGACCCATGCTCTCTGGAACACGCGTGTATTTGGAAGTGTTCCAACCAGTGAGTGAGTTTGCTCACGTATTGCCGCTTGCGAGTTTCATGTTGACAACACAGAAGCCAGTTTTAAATACATCTGATACACCTGACAGAGTTTTTTTTTTTAAAAGGTTTTATCTCTCTCCCCCTTCTCCATTGGAGAATTTAAACAGATACGGAATTCTGTAACAGAGCTCCACATGCTCATCTCTAGGCTCCAACAGGGCCCCATCCCTGTCCTCCCTGTCCCCATGCTGCTCGGTGACTTTTTGAGATGCCTACCCCGTGGTCCTGTCCGAGTGCCCACACCTGTCACCCTCCCCCTTTTACGCCAAGCTTCTCGGTTTCCAAACTGTGCCCTCTCTCCCGCTGGACACCTTGTTCCGCTCTGCGTGGGGCACCCATCAAGCCCTCATTGCTCTGGAGTGCCACTTGTGTCTGACCGGGCTTGGCTCAGTTGTCACCTCCTGTGAAGCTGCCTTGGTCTCCGACTGGGCCACCTACCTTCCTGTGTCCCCTGTGCCCATAGCACAGACTGTGATCATGAGCTTTCTCTCAAAACTCCTTCCTCACTAGATGTCCAGCCTGTGGTCTGTGGTAAATGTTGAGTCATTGAGAATGGAGTTGAGTAAGACACCGACAGCAGAGACAAGAGGCAGACTAGTAGACCACCTGGACAGAGACTTGTCCTCCGCTCGCTCCTCAGCGATGCCTGTGGGAACATGCAGTATGCCGGCTCCCGGCCACCTCTGTGCAGGGCATGCCCCATGAGAGGATGCCCTGGCTGAGAGGACACATGCCATAAAGCCTGGGGCCAGGGTTGTGCTGAGCAAGGAGATGTGCGTGTTACGGTCTGCTCATCCAGGAATTTCAATGTGGATTTTGTTTTTAAGGATGGAAAAATCGAAGCAGAAGATTTTACTAGTCGTTTATACCGAGAACTTAATTCTTCACCTCAACCTTACCTTGTGCCTTTCCTGAAGGTAATTCTAGACTCTGGGGCCCTTGATTCTTGTTTGTTACGTGTGTTTGCAAACACTGGTAGCTGGGGTCGTGATGGGGGAAGTTGGGCTCTGCACTCCTACTGACGCACTAAACTGCGGTGCGTTCTAGGTATAAAGGCTTAACAGTGCCTCCATGACAAAATTTTTAAATTTTCTATTAAGAAGAGGCTCTTTATAAGTTCTTAGAATGCCTTCTGTTCAGTGTAACTGGAGGGACGAGGAAGCCTGTACCCTTAAGAGATTGAATCTGCTTTGTGGCTACCGAGTGAGTGGTTGTGGTCATTTACTGTATTTTCACCCAAATAACACATCTTCTGTGTTCGTTTGCTGGCTGCACCCTCCCCCCATGAGGTATTTTCATAAGTGCGCTATGCTAATTTTTTTTTCAGCACCACATGGAAGAGAATTGGCCTGGCAGCGCTTGTGGGGGTGCTTTGCGGCGGGAGGGTACAGCTGGCAAACTAATGCAGAGGGCATGCGTTATTTGGTAAAAATACAGTAAGTGTGAAGATTGAAGGGGGCTGTGCTCACCCCATGGGACCGAGACTAAACAGGGCCAGATTCTTGAGATAATCATTGCTATCGTAACATTTCGACTTCTTAATATAACAGCTTGAGATGTAATTCATTTTTTAAACCATCTGCCATTGAGTGGATGCCAACTCCTGGTGACCCCCTGTGCGTCAGAGTAAAACTGTGTTCCACAGGGTTTTCAGTGGCTGAGGTTTTGACGCTAGACCGCCAGGCCTTTCTTCTGAGGGCCTCTGGTAGACCCAGATCACAGTCTTACAGTTAGTAGCTGAGTGCTTAACTCTTTCTGCCAACCAGGGACTGCAATTAACGTTTTTAAGAGCATTTAAAAAATACTGGCTTTTTTTTGATTGCTGGTTTTTAACAAATTTCAAGCAGTTCTCAGTAGGAGTAGCCCTGTCTCCCGCCGGGTGATGTAGAAGGGAGGGTGATGGTAGGTGCTGACACGTTTCCTCGGTGTGTCTAAAGTCTACTTAGTGTGAGAGTGTTTTCTAAAGTCTGATGTTTCCAAATTGTTAAAAAGGGACGTGGTGCTAGAGCCGCCATCCACCCTGTCTGTCTGTCTTCCCACCCAGAGGAGCTTACCCGCCTTGAGACAGCTGACCCCCGACTCCGCAGCCTTCATCCAGCAGAGCCAGCAGCAGCCGCCACCCGCTGCACAGGCTACCACGGCGCTTACGGCAGTGGTGCTGAGCAGCTCTGTCCAGCGCACGGCCGGGAAGACGGCGGCGACTGTGACCAGCGCCCTCCAGCCCCCTGTCATCAGCCTCACGCAGCCCACACAGGTTGGCGTCGGCAAGCCGGGGCAGCCCACACTACTGGTATGGAAGGTGATAGCCTCCCACGCCGGGCCCGGAGGCCTGCCCGTACCTCTCCGGCCTCTAACGTGGCCACAGCTCTTGGAGACCTTCCACACACACCAGAGATGCTCGCCAGGAGGGGTAGCGCACTCTCTTAAATAGGTAGACCATAAACTTCGTGAGGCCAAGCCCTGTGCTCTGGTGTCTCAGTGTCCTGGCTCTTAACCGCTGGCACATCCATGCCTGGCGTCATTTGGGGTGGTGCTGGTTTAAGTGAACATGGTAAGTGTTAGTGACGTTCTTACTGCTGCTGTCGAGTCTTCTGACTTACGTAGGTCCTGTGTGTGTCATAGTAGTACTGCTGTCCATAGGCTTTCCATGGCTGATTTTTCAGAAGTAGATTGCTAGGCCTTTCTTCCAAGGTGCCTCTGGGCAGACTTGAACCTCCAACCTTTCGGTTAGCAGCTGAGCACATTCACTGTTTGCACCACCAGGGACTCCCGTTGTTGTTGTTAAGTGCTTTCGAGTCGGTTCCCACTCACAGTGACCCCATGCACAACAGAACGAAACACTGTCGGGTCCTGCACCATCCTTACAATCGTTGTTATGCTTGAGCCCATCGTTGCAGCCACTGTGTCAGTCCACCTCGTTGAGGGTCTTCCTCTTTTCCGCTGACCCTGCACTCTGCCAAGCATGATGTCCTTCTCCAGGGACTGATCCCTCCTGACAACATGTCCAAAGTGTGTAAGAGGCAGTCTCGCCATCTTTGCTTCTAAGGAACATTCTGGTTGTACTTCTTCCAAGACAGATTTGTTCATTCTTTTGTTAGTCCATGGTATATTCAATATTCTTCGCCAGCACCACAATTCAGAGACATCAGTTCTTCTTCGGTCTTCCTTACTCATTTTCCAGCTTTCACATGCACATGATGCAATTGAAAATACCATGGCTTGGGTCAGGTGCACCTTAGTCTTCAGGGTGACATCTTTGCTCTTCAACACTTCAAAGAGGTCCTTTGCAGCAGATTTACCCAGTGCAACGCGTCTTTTGATTTCTTGACTGCTGCTTCCATGGCTGTTGATTGTGGATCCAGGTAAAATGAAATCCTTGACAACTTCAATCTTTTCTCCGTTTATCATGATGTTGCTCATTGGTCCAGTTGTGAGGATTTTTATTTTCTTTATGTTGAGGTGCAATCCATACTGAAGGCTGTGGTCTTTAATCTTCATTAGTAAGCGCTTCAAGTCCTTTTCATTTTCAGCAAGCAAGGTTGTGTCATCTGCATAACACAGGTTGTTCATGAGTCTTCCTCCAATCCTAATGCCCTGTTCTTCTTCATATAGTTCAGCTTCTCGGATTATTTGCTCAGCATACGCATTGAACAGGTATAGTGAAAGGATACAACCCTGACACACACCTTTCCTGACTTAAAACCACTCAGTATCCCCTTGTTCCGTCCGAACAACTGCCTATTGATCTATGTAAAGGTTCCTCATGAGCACAATTAAGTGTTCTGGAATTCCAAGGACTCCTAGAGGGTGTTATCTTTGATTAGGAGCAAAGGTCCAGACACAGGCAAGCGGACGGCGTCCTTGGTGTCCCATCTGTTGGGGCAGGAGGTTGGATGAGCCCTTAGTTATCATTGATGGCAGAGCTGTGCAGCAAGCGTTTGGGTCTAGGTGGGTCTCAGGACAGGAGCTCAGGCCAGTGGTAGTTCACGTGCCTAGGCCTTGCCCAGCCTCAGTCTGTGTCAGCCTCAGGCTGTGTCCTCTGTGTCAGAGGATGGCTTTGTGGGAAGAGCTGCATTTCCGTGCACTCCCAAGGCTGACTGGCTACATAAAGAAGGCAGGTTGATGTTGTCTTAAATTTCAAGAGGGGTTTGCTCCTCGAAGGACAGCTTAGTGAAGCGATGTGGGCTGCGTGTTCCCTCAAGGTAGGTTGTAGCGTGGAGCGCAGGAGCCACTAGCTCACTGCAGCTCTGGGTGTTCCTGCCATTTGCCTGGGCAGGGGGCGCTAGGCCAGATGCAGAGGAGGTAGGCAGCTGCACAGACGGCTCCGTGAGCTGGAATGGAGGAGGAGAGTGTTCTAGTGTGAGCAGGCCCTGGTTAGGGGCCAGCGTGCACACAGCCAGAGAGGGGCTTGGAGCCTGGGAATTGGGGGGTTCACCTGGGTGTGGCCTCATGGAGGGTCGAGGGCCAATCGGTAGAGACCTTGAGGGCCAAATTCAGGGACGGACTTAGAGATCTAGCATAAACGTCTTCTAGCCTTTTTGTAGAAAATTTGGAAAAGAAACTTGATCTCTAGGTACCAGGCACTGACACTGACCTCCGCTTATGTTTGGGGAGAAGTGGTCCCCTCGCTGTGGAGCCCTGAGCTCAGCAGACACTCGGGTTTGCTGACCTGTGTCCCTGGGCAGCTGACCGCAGGCCCAGATGTAGCCTCTGAGCAGCAGATTCCCCTAAAGTGTCATTTACTTTGTGGTGCCTGGTGTGTAACACATTCGGGCTTTCTTGGTCCTGGAGCTCACTCACGAGGACGGGGTGATGGGAGGGAGTGCTGCTGCCTGGCCAGGGGAGGACGTTCACTGTCTTGTGCCGCCTGTGCCTCTAGGTGATCCAGCAGCCTCAGAAGCCGGGAACCCTCATGCGCCCTCCCCAGGTGACGCTGACGCAGACGCCCATGGTGGCCCTGCGGCAGCCGCACAGCCGCATCATGCTCACCACGCCACAGCAGATCCAGCTCAACCCCCTGCAGCCAGGTGAGAAGGCTGTCCTGTCCCGACGGCCTGTGGTGGAACTCAGAGAGCGGCCTGTGGTGGAGCTCGGAGAGCGGGAGCTTGGGAGGGGCGGCCTAGACTTCTGCCGTGTTTAGAGTTGTTAGCTGGAGGCTTTCCGAGCACCACTGTGGCCAGTTGGGAGGGTGGTCGCGTCGCCTCGGCCTTTCCAGGTACAGTGCGAGCAGCTCCCCTCATTTCGCCTCCAATGGTCTCCCTGTGTCTCGGCCTTTGCAGTCCCCGTGGTCAAACCTGCTGTATTACCGGGAACCAAAGCCCTGTCCACCGTCTCTGCACAAGCGGCTGCTGCTCAGAAGAATAAGCTCAAGGAACCTGGGGGAGGTTCGTTTCGGTAAGCGCTGAGCTGTGCTCACGGAGGACCTGTGCCAAGGGAGGAAGAGGCAATGCTCCCCTGGCTCCTCCCTGGGCTTCGCCACACGGCATTGGGGGCCTGGAGAGTGCGTCCCCCCATGTGGCGGCCTGTGTGAGTGTGTTCCCCCCAGTCCTCAGCTCAGGGATGCGTGTTTCATGCATGCAGACCAGACATGCAGACCAATGATTTGTATGCAAACTAACACAAAATTCCTCCTTGTGATTTTATAACTCAGTGTTACTCTGAGTTCACGGTGATTTGTAGTGTAGACAGTAGACATGGCTTCCCTTGCTGTTCTCTCACCTCTTGAACCTCCAGACACCCTGCACTGGGCTCTGGTCTGCATCTGGTCGTTCACGGGGGAGGAGAGTGGCAGGAAGGTCCGCTGGGGATGCCGTTAGCTTAGCCAAGCAGGAGGAAAGTGGGCATGCTTCAGGTTTGCTGGGACCTTCCCTTCCCATTCTGTCCCAGAGCTGTCAGGTGGGAAAGCAAGTCATGGCCCATGTGGGTGAGGGAGTGGATGGAGGATGCTGAAGCTTGGCGTGGGGCTCAGACTCGAGCAGGGGGAGAAGGGCATAGGGGACAGAGCTGCTGCTAGAAATGATGGGAGCTTAGCCCCAGATACAGATGAAAAAGTAAATCAAGGCTGTCAGGCACCAGATTTCCCAGCATCAGGGAGGAGTCAGAAATACTGGAGTAATGTCAGGTGACTCTTTGTTGCTGGGTAGAACTGGATGTGTGGGTGTGAACTCGGGCTTGGTGTAGAGCCAGGTGTGACACGACTGTAGATGGAAGTGGACGTGTGGGTGTGAACTCAGAGCTTGGTGTAAAGAGCCAGGTGTGACACAACTGTAGATGGAAGTGGACGTGTGGGTGTGAACTCAGGGGCTTGGTGTACAGAGCTGGGTGTAACGTGAATGTAGATGGAAGTGGACGTATGGGTGTGAACTCGGGGGCTTGGTGTAAAGAGGCGGGTGTGACACAACTGTAGATGGAAGTGGATGTGTGGGTGTGAACTTGAGGGCTTGGTGTAAAGAGCCGGGTGTGACACGACTGTAGGTGGAAGTGGACGTGTGGGTGTGAACTCGGGCTTGGTGTAAAGAGCCGGGTGTGACACGACTGTAGATGGAAGTGGACGTGTGGGTGTGAACTCAGGGGCTTGGTGTACAGAGCTGAGGGTAACATGACTGTAGATGGACGTGGACCTGTGGGTGTGAACTTGGGGCTCCCTGTACAGAGCCAGTAAAAAGGGCTGGTGTCAGAGGTCCTCTGACTTCAGGAGCAGGAGAAAAAAATCACCATCAGCATCAGTAGCCCAAAGCTGACTCCTGTGAGGAGGTCAGACATGCCTCCACTCTCCAACCTTTTCACCAGTCCTGACACCAGCTGTTGCTCCCACAGCGCTCTCTGCTTCTCTGCTAAATTCGATAATCTGTTGCAGTGGCCACACTAACTCATAGACAATGCTCAGGATTATGGGGTTTATTAGGGAAGTAACAGGTTACAGTTCAGGATCCGAATCAACTTGGAGGTAACAGGAAGGACTCAGGGTATAGTTCTTTGATCAAGGACAGTTTCTTCTTGGCCATGTCCGTGGGCAGGCGTCTCTCTTGGTCTTTGTCCTTGGCCCTTGGCTCTTGGCCTGGCACTGCCTTGCTTGGGCAAGTGTTACAAAGCTCTCTAGCTCCATCAATAAGTGCTTAGAGGCCCTGTGCTCCACCAGGCAGCCTCCCATCCGAAGGTGCTCATCTCTCTTGCTCTGTGATTTGGTGAGTCTGGCTCCTCCAACAAGTGCCTGGAGGTCCTCTGCAGCAAGCCTGCTGTCAAGGTGCTCAGCTGTCTCACTCTGTGGGCTGGCACATGCACTGCAGCCACCCTTGCCCTGTGGGCCAGGAAGCCAATCATGCTGTCTCTTGCTGGTCTCCTGGTTCCTGCCATCTTGCACCACTATTGGCTACAGTGTTACAGAGCTCTCTTTGTCTTCTGGGTCTAGGAGGTTCTCAGCACAGGGACCCTGGGTCCAAAGGATGTGCTCCACTCCCAGCTCTTCTTCTTGATGGTAGTGAGGTTCCTTCCCAGCCTCTGGGATTGGCTCCGTTTAAGCCTAGTGGAATGGCAAAACTGACCAATCTCCTACAAAGGTTCCAGGGACCTTATTTGCATGGTCCTACCACCACAAGCGTTCTGTGTACCTTACTTGCATTAACAAAACTGTCCAATGCCTTGATGGGCCACAAGCACCTTATTTGCATAGCTCTTCCCAATCGTTTTGTGGAAGTTATAAGACCATGGCTAGAAGGGCCACAGTAGAACAATTCACTGCACGGCAGAGCGGGTTTTGGACACAAGCATAGATGGAAGCTTCTTGCTCTGTCCACCATGAGCTCCTTCCTGGGCGCTGCAGCACCACACACACCATCTTCTAAATTCCATTCTCCCAAAGTGACCAGGCCTCAGGACAGGCTGGTTCCAGGGCTGGAGTAGGAGCAGTACAGGAGAGCTGATTGCGTCTTGTTATGCCCCAAAGCTAGGAAGCGCTCAAAGGTTGAGAAGTTCAAATGCTCGACTGGACCTTCCTACAGCTGAATGGGGGACAGTGAGCTCACATCTCAGTAGTGATGGTGACAGATTCAAACCTCCGAGTCGGATTGGAAACCCCAAGTCCATGAAGACATTGGTCAGAAATAGGTTGGACGTTTATGCACGATGGGGCGTCCATGGTCTCAGTGTGCCCCCCAGGAAGTGCTCACTGACCACAGGGGCAGTCACGTGGTGGTGGATGGCTGGTAGGCGCCCTCACACTCGAGTGCACCGGGTGAGGACGGCTGAGCTCGGCCACCTGTGTGCTTCAAGCAGAAGGCCCACTGCTGCCTGTGAGTTCACTGAGGCTGCCCGGCCCGTGGCATGCCACATTCTTCAGATCCTGCCTGTGAGCGCCAAGAGCATCAGGGCTCTGAGCTCGGGTCAGCGAGCCGAGGCATAACGGGAGTCAAGATAGGGCTCAGTGCAGCCAGGACACGGAGGGGGGCCCTTGCCATGGGGGACGTTGTTGGACGGTCAGCCCGACTCGGATTCTGAGGAGGGATGGGGGTCCGGGGGCTGCTCAAGGTCTGATGGGGGACACCCTGTTCTGGTGGAAATGCATCCAGAAAACGTCTCTGTACTGTCCTTCCAACTCCTCTGTGAGTTTGTGATTCTTTTAAAAAAAGAAATCAGTGCTGGCTGTGATTGGAAGAAACGCACAAAACAAAGCCTCTGCTTGGAACAGGCTCCTCAGAGCAACAAGTGTTCTTGGTTTCCGCTTTCCCACCCGCGCGCCAGCTGTGCCAAACACTTTACACACTTGTGAGCACGTGAGACCAGGGCCTCGCTTCAGCCCCACACAAAAGGTTCTCCTTGTGAAAGCAAGCATTAATGTTCAGATGAACTAGGCAGCTTCCTGTCAGGCTGTGGAAGGAACGCAGACGGGAGGGAGCCGGGGATAGAGGGCCCAAGTGGGCGTCAGCCACAGCCTCACCAGGGGTCCCGGGCCAGCCCTCCCTGTCACTGCCCCAGATCAGCCTGCAAAGGGTGCCCCGGATGCGTTCCTTGTGCAGTTACCGTGATCTCATCTCCTGTTCTTTAGGGATGATGATGACATCAATGATGTCGCCTCCATGGCAGGAGTAAACTTGTCGGAAGAAAGTGCAAGAATATTAGCCACCAACTCTGAACTAGTGGGCACGTTAACGAGGTCCTGTAAGGACGAGACCTTCCTCCTCCCAGCTCCTTTACAGAGAAGAATATTAGAAATAGGTGAGTTCGTGTTTGGTGACCGTCACTGTGACTGTAACACAGACTCATTTTGAAGGTCTCCTCCTACCAGCAGCCCCGCTGTGGGTGGCTGGCTGCAGGTGGCGTACCTTGTCAGATAACAGGCCGTATCATAGTCACGTTCCCGTGGCTGATGGTGAAAGGACTCAGGTCGCTGAGGTGTCTGTGGACCACTCTTCTCCACTCCTGGGGGGCCGCCTTCAGAGGGCACAAAGCAGTAACTAGTGGACAAGAGAGCAAGCAGGGAAGTCATGAGGAAAGAGAAGCATTTAAGTGATTGGAAGTACTTTTTTTCATTGCCTGACCTTTAACCCAGGTAAAAAACACGGCATCACGGAACTGCATCCAGATGTGGTGAGTTATGTGTCACACGCCACGCAGCAGAGGCTGCAGAACCTCGTGGAGAAAGTCTCAGAGACGGCACAGCAGAAAAATTTCTCTTACAAGGTGAGGGTGCCGCTTCCCTGATGCATGGGTCCCTCTGTGGGCTCACAACTCCCCGCCCTCTGTAAGCCTCTTCGCATCCAGTCAGAAAGTGGGGGGGTGGGGAGGATCCTTTTGAACAGAAGTAGATTTCATTTCTTTTAGCTGTAGGATGGTGTGACGGAGAGCCGTGCGAGGCCGCTCTGTGGGGACTGTACAGTGCAAGGGGAACCCGGTCAGCTTAGAAGATTAGGGAGTCTTCCCTCATTCAGCCCTGGGACGGAGGAGCCAATGGGTTCCAGCAGGTCCGGCCCAGCACCTGCAGGCGAGGGCCCCTCCCCCAGGCACCACCCAAACCTTGACCCCGAGGCTGAGCGTCCTGTCTTGCCTGACCCTGGGCTTCAGAGCATTGTCCTGTTCCATACGGTTCATCTGTCAGCCCCAGCCTCACGGAGAAGGTTTTCAAGGCCGAGTATGCCCCCTCTTAGAAACCCTGTGACCACCACTCCAAGGACACTGGGGAGCTCTGGGCTGTCAGGAGGGGCTGCAGGGCGTGGGGAAGGGGCATCCACCGCAGGACATTTAACTGAAAACATTTAGGCCCTTGTGCTTTTACAATGGTTTCTACATAATTACAAAAGATTTTGAATGTTAAACAAGCCAAATGATACCCGAGCCCACTCCCTGTGATGAGTGGCGGGAGATATTCTCTCTGCGTGTGTTAGCACGCACGGCTCATGAGGCAAAGGACCAGTCTGGTGAGTTGGGAGCAGTTCCAGTCCCTCACCAGCTGTAAAAGCGACTGTGGGAAGAGACTGGAGGGAGGAGGCAGCGTCCCCAGACGCATTTACTTGCTGAATTCCCTAATTTATGACAAACAGTGTTTTTACCCTTTTTGCAGGATGATGAAAGATATGAGCAGGCAAGCGATGTGCGGGCCCAGCTCAAGTTTTTTGAACAGCTCGATCAAATCGAAAAGCAGAGGAAGGACGAGCAGGAGAGAGAAATCCTAATGCGGGCAGCCAAGGCAAGTGCTGGGTTCCCAGGGGCAGGCCGTTCTCCTAGGTCATAAGGGGCAGGCTGCTCTCCTCGGTTCCCAGGGCAGGCCATTCTTCCGGGTCCCCGGGGGCAGGCCGTTTTCCCGGGTTCCCAGGGGCAGGCCGTTCTCCTAGGTCATAAGGGGCAGGCCGTTCTCCCGGGTTCCCAGGGGCAGGCCGTTCTCCCGGGTTCCCAGGGCTGGCCGTTCTCCCGGGTTCCCAGGGCAGGCCGTTCTCCCGGGTTCCCAGGGCTGGCCGTTCTCCCGGGTTCCCAGGGCAGGCCATTCTTCCGGGTTCCCAGGGGCAGTCCGTTCTCCTAGGTCATAAGGGGCAGGCTGTTCTCCTGGGTTCCCAGGGCAGGCCGTTCTCCCGGGTTCCCAGGGCTAGCCGTTCTCCTAGGTCATAAGGGGCAGGCTGTTCTCCCGGGTTCCCAGGGGCAGGCCATTCTCCCAGGTTCCTAGGAGCGGGCCGTTCTCCCGGGTTCCCAGGGGCAGGCCGTTCTCCTAGGTCATAAGGGGCAGGCTGTTCTCCTGGGTTCCCAGGGCAGGCCATTCTCCCAGGTTCCTAGGAGCAGGCCGTTCTCCCGGGTTCCCAGGGGCAGGCCGTTCTCCTAGGTCATAAGGGGCAGGCCGTTCTCCCGGGTTCCCAGGGCAGGCCATTCTCCCAGGTTCCTAGGAGCAGGCCGTTCTCCTAGGTCATAAGGGGCAGGCGGTTCTCCTGGGTTCCCAGGGCAGGCCGTTCTCCCAGGTTCCTAGGAGCAGGCCGTTCTCCCGGGTTCCCAGGGGCAGGCCGTTCTCCTAGGTCATAAGGGGCAGGCTGTTCTCCTGGGTTCCCAGGGCAGGCCATTCTCCCGGGTTCCCAGGAGCAGGCCGTTCTCCCGGGTTCCCAGGGGCTGGCCGTTCTCCCGGGTTCTCTGGAGCAGGCCGTTCTCCCGGGTTCCCAGGGGCAGGCCGTTCTCATGGGTTCCCAGGGGCAGGCCGTTCTCCAGGGTTCCCAGGGGCAGACTGTTCTCCTGGCCTAGCAGCTCCCTCTCAGACTCCTGCTTCCACCGGTCAGCTCAGGTGGACTTTGGGGGGCTTCTCAGGGCCCAGAGCAGTGGGGTGCTTGCCTGGAAGAAGTGGGAAGGAGGGGGGCGGGGGCTACAGACGGAACTACAGGAACCTCCCCACAGGCACTCAGTCCATCCGTCTGCTGATGTAAACGCGTGAAGTGTGGCTGTTCTCAACACCTCACATTCCTCCAAGTGTAGCTGCCGTTTACACCTAGAAACGCTTGTGGAGTAGGCTCCCTGGTGATGCCTCCTCTGAGCCCACCTGAACTTTAGATGCCCAATGGTTCCTTGTGTTGAGCTAGAAGAACATTTAGAGCCAGAAAACCCTAGGGGGCAGTTCTTCTCTGTCCTGCAGGGTCACTATGAGTTGGAATTGACCCAACGCCAGTGGGTTTGGTTTATTTTGATAACATAAAATCTGTCGCTGTTGAGTTAGTTCCAACTCATACCAACCCTATAGCACAGAGTAGAACTACCCCTTAGGGTTTTCAAGGCTATAATCTTTCTAGAATCAGACTGCCCCATCTTTCTCCCACAGAGTGGCTGGTGAGTTCAAAGTGCTAACTTTTGGTTAGCAGCTGAGTGTTTAACTGCTGTGCCACCAGGGCTCCTTTTTGGTAACATACCTCATTATTAACAGGATCAGAAATGAGACCTTGATTCCATGGAGAAGGTTATCCTAAGGTGGGAGGGGCACCTAGGTTGACGGTGGTCGTGAGTGGGGACAGGACCAGTAACAACAGTTGAGGGCCTGTGAGGCCCTGCACTGGACACACTGTCCCCATCTGACATCAGATTCTAGTAACTGGTAGGCTGTGCCAAAGGCCATGTCTTACTTAGATGGTACTGGCTTTCTTAAGAATAATTTCTTTTTTACCATGTGCAACCTGAATTTTATCTTTTGCCTATAATAAATTAAAAAACCCAATATGCATTCTGCCATACAACTTAGATATTTTGTATAGTGACTAGGAGAGCATCTTTGTTAGATGATAGCCATTTTGGTCATAACTTATTTTTCTTTTCTACCTTTTCCAAAAATAGTCTCGATCCAGACAAGAAGATCCAGAACAATTAAGGTTGAAACAGAAGGCAAAAGAGGTAGGCTCTTCAGGCATAGACTCTTTATTATAGACGTGAAAACAGGTTTATATGCAACCTGAATGTACAACCAAAGAGAAGATTGAGGAGACAGTGGTATTTCTGTACAGTGGGTGTTTATATTGCATTTAAAATGTTTGCAAAGTTTAGATGATACCAGGACAAATATTTTCCTCTGCAAACCATTTGTGCCCTGTTTTTGTTCCGTTTTCATGTGATAGTGCTTTCTCTTTGGGTGCCTTTACCCCCTGTACTTTGAATCTGTGTTTTCTGAGCTTTCCAGGAATGGCTTCGACTGCTTTTCTAAACAGCCTGTGTTTTTCTGGTTATAGGGCTGATATGCTTAACTACTAAAGGAAAATCAAAGCGTTAATCACAATTAGAACGTTTCAGAAAGCCCTTGGGTGTCTCTGTGTTGCTTTCGTAGTAAGTGGAAGGCATGTGCAAGAACTGATATTTCTCATTTCTTTTCAAAACAAAGATGCAGCAACAGGAGCTTGCTCAGATGAGACAGCGAGATGCCAACCTCACGGCCCTGGCGGCCATCGGGCCCCGGAAGAAGAGGAAAGTGGATTCTCCAGGACCGGGATCAGGAACAGAGGTATAGCAGCATCGTGGGGCTTTAGGTCTGGAGGGGCCTTGTGGGGCACCTGCCAGCTTCTGGGTGTGCGGATGCTAATCGCGTCAGAACCAGCCTTCTTACCATTTATATTTTGTCACAACCCCCTTGGAATATTTGTTTTGCATTTGATACTTTAAAGTCAGATAACTTATTTGTGGATATCAAAATGAGCTACAGGGTCCTTCCAGGGGGAGGTTAGATAATTGTCGTTTAATATGACGAGGTTTAGGCTGACTTCGGAAATAACGTGGGCAAGGGGGGTAGTAGCTATTCTTACTGAAAGGTGGACATGAGATCAGTCTGTCATAGTGGATAATGTCCAGTGGATAAATAGGACGAAGGAAAGGAGTCAGTACCTTTTTCCATTCTGTTTGCCTGAACTTCTAGTGTTTGGTTTTGTTTGTTGTCGTATCTTTATCCTTAGAGTGTTTATAAGCCCAACCTTAAAGTGTTGTTATTCTTAATTTTAACTGTCAGTTGTCTTTTAAGTAAGTTTCAGGAAGAAAGGAAACATGGTGTTTTGGTGTTTTATGTTTATCTGCTTATTTGACCATCTCTGGTGCTCTTCATTCTTTCCTGTAGATCTGTGTTTCTGTCCAGCATCATCTCCCTGTGGTCTGAAGGCCAGCCTTTAGGGTTTCCTGTAGTGCAGGTCTTCCGACCACGGAGTCCCTCAGCTTTTGTTTACCTGAAGTGCTTATCATTCACTCTCATTTTTGAAGGATTTCTCCTGGATATAAAATTCTGGGTTGACCTTTTTTTTTCTTTCAGTACCTTAAAGATGTTGTTTTGTTGTCTTCTGGGTCGAGCCAGAATTTTTTCCTTGTTGCCTGAATATAATGTATCTCTCCTCTCTGGCCGTTTGGAGATTTTTTTTTTCTTTGTCTTGTTTTTAGCAATTTGTCTGTGCTGTGTCTAGGTGTGGCTCTATTTATATTTATCCTACTTGGGATTTACTGAGCTTCTTAGATCTATAGGTCAGTGTTTGTCATCAAATTTGGGTCATTTATTGTTGTTGTTAGGTGCCATTGAATCAGTTCTGACTCATAACGACCCGATCGATGTACAACAGAACGAAACACTGCCCGGTCCTGTGCCGTCCTCACAATCGTTGTTAGGCTTGAACCCATGGTTGTAGCCACTGTGTCAATCCATCTCGTTGAGGGTTTTCCTCTTTTTTGCTGATGCTTAACTTTACCAAGCATGATGTCCTTCTCCAGGGACTGATCCCTTCTGATAAAATGTCCGAAGTATGTGAGACGTAGTCTCACCATCCTTGCTTCTAAGGAGCGTTCTGATCGTATTTTTTCCAAGACAGATTTGTTGATTGTTTTGGCAGCCCATGGTATATTCAATATTCTTCGCCAGCACCACAATTCAAAGGCGTCAGTTCCTCTTTGATCTTCCTTATTCATCGTGCAGCTTTTGCATGCGTTTGAGGTGATTGAAAGCACCCTAGCTTGGGTTAGGTGCACCTTAGTCCTCAAGGTGACATCTTTGCTTTTTAACACTTTAAAGAGGTCTTTGGCAGCAGATTTGCCCAATGCAATAATGTTGTTTGATTTCTTGACTGCTGCTTCCGTGGGTGTTGATTGTGGATCCAAGTAAAATGAAATCCTTGACAATTTCGATCTCATTTCCATTTATCATGATGTTGCTTATTGGTCCAGTTGTGAGGATTTTTGTTTTCTTTATGTTGAGATGTAATCCATGCTGAAGGCTGTGGTCTTTGATCTTCATCAGTAAGTGCTTCAAGTCCTCTTCATTTTTAGGAAGCAAAGTTGTGTCCTTTGCATAACGCAGGTTGTTAACGAGTCTTCCTCCAGTCCTGATGCCCCATTCTTTGTATAGTCCAGCTTCTCTGATTATTTGCACAGCATACGAATTGAGTAGGTATAGTGAAAGGATATGGCCCTGATGTACACCTTTCCTGACTTTGAACCAATCAGTATCCCCTTGTTCTGTTCAGATGACTACCTCTTGATCTATGTACAGTTTCTTCTTGAGCACAATTAAGTGTTCTGGAATTCCCATTCTTCGCGATGTTATCCATAATTTGTTATGATCCACACAGTTGAATGCCTTTGCATAGTCAGTAAAACACAAATAGACATCTTTCTGGTATTCTCTGCTTTCAGCCAGGATCCATCTGACATCGGCAGTGATAGTCCCTGGTTCCACATCCTCTTCTAAGTTCGGCTTGAATTTTTGGCAGTTCTCTGTCGATACATTGCTGCAGTCACTTTTGAGTAATCTTTAGCAAAATTTTACTTGCCTGTGATGTTAATGATATTGTTCTATAGTTTCTGCATTTGGTTTGATCACCTTTCTTGGGAATAGGCGTAAATATGGATCTCTCTTCCAGTCAGTTGGCAGGGTAGTTGTCTTTGAAGTTTCTTGGACATTTGGGCAATTAATTTCTTCAAATGTTTTCTCTGTGTCAGTCTTATTTCTTCATTGTGGGACTTTAATCACACGTATATTAGATTTTTCGATATTGCTCTACAGGTCTCTGAAGCTGTGTTTATTTTTCTTTGATTCTTTTTTTTCTGTTCTTCAGACTGGGTAACTTCAGCTGCTCTGTGACCAGGTCCCGTGGCCCTGCTGCCATCTCCAGTCTGCCGTTAAGTCCATCCAATGAAGTTTTTTATTTGTTAACGTATTGCAATGCTAGGATTTCCATTTTTTTTAATAGTTTCTTATTCTTTGCTGAGGTTTCCTGTTCACTTGAGACTGTATTTTCTTTTAATTCTTTGACCATATTTGTAAAAGCTGTTTTAGAGTTTGTTTCAAGTCCAACACCTGGGATCTCAGATTCAGTTTCTATGGTTGCTTTTGTTTTCTTGACTGCAGATCCCATTTTCACGTTTGTGTGCATGTCTAGTGATTGTTGGTTGAGTCCTGGACATTGTGGATGACATGTTGAGAGACCCTGGATTGTTTTCTTCCTTTGAAATGTGTTGGTTTTTGTTTTAACAGGAAGTCTAATTTCTGTCCGAGTGTGTGGAACTTGTGAAGGCTTGGTTTTATGTTTTGTTAGTAAGAATCTAGACATGTTTCTCAAGCATCTCTAGCTTGGTGGGTCTAAACCTTCAAACCCTGTCTTTCCTGTCAGGTCTTGGTTTTTGACTTTGTCAGGGTGGTCCTTGTTCCTAGAGAAAGGCTTTTTGGCATCTCAGCAGGATGCCGGGGGTTAGCGAAACCTTTCTACCCTGGAGGCTGCAGCGTCTGGCCCTGCTCCTTCCCTAGCATCCTGCCCGTCTTTCACAGCTCTCTTTTGCTTCCACCCCATAGCAGCTGCCATCTGTACACTTTGGGGGGTCTTGCCCTGACCATGTATAGCCCATCTCAGGCCTCAGTTGGGGCTCCCTCCCTATGGGTACAACCCCCTCGCAGATTCCAGCACCCTGAATGCCATCTCTGCTGTTCACTTAAGGGAATGGCCATGCCAGGTTCCAGCTCCAACTCTGAGCCAGGTGGTTGTGGGCTTGGTAATGACCCCTCTTTCAGGCTCTCAGCTTCCTGGAAACTGGTATGCAGACACGTCCTCGAGGTTACAGTTGTTAATTACAGGCGTCCCTGTAATTCGTACTTTTTAATCAGATAGATCTGGGTTAAAATACTCCTTCTGCCCCTTGCTTGCTGTCTGACCTTGAACGAGATGCTCACCTCTTTGAGCCCAAGTTTATGTTAAAATGAGGGTCCAGCACCATCTTGCAGGGCTTCTGTGAGGCCAGAGATGATGCGCTGACTCAGAGGGTGTTTGCTGAGTGCCTGCCCAGTGCTGCGCCAGCATGGTGAGCGAGATAGACCCAGCCCTGCTTCCTGGTCCCATCTGGTGGGAGAGATGGGGCGGTGCGAAGGAAACAACCAGGGCCCCAAGGTTGAAGGTACTCGGATTGGGAGAGGGAAAAACAGACAGACAGACCAGAACCCCTGTTTTAGGACAAGTGGTCAGAGACGTTTTGTTTGGAATGTTGACATGTAAGCTGAGGCCTGAAGGAGGGGATGAGCCCCACTGTGTCAGGGGGGCCGTCAGGTTGATGCCACGGTCCTGCAGGCCATGGTGGAGCATGAACCAGCCCAGAGAGCAACAAGGAGAGGGTGTGGAGTGCTGAGCAGATGCTGTTGCAGGCCCGAGAGCACAGACGGGGCTGTCAGGAGGCCTGTGGTCATTTAGATCAGAGACGTTGGTAGCCTGAGGGTGGCAGAAGAAACAAGAATTTTAGAGGTAGGATTAGTAGGCTCCTTGATGGATTAGGTGTAGAGGAAAAGGAAGAACAACCTGTAAGTCCCTGGTTTGCACACTGAACCTGTGGTGCTGTTACTGGAACAGGGAAGACCAGGTGGAGTTAGAAGTCGGTGTCTAGCAGGCCCTGCAGGTGTTACAAGCGGAGCTGTCGCGTGTGGGGCTCAAGAGAGACCATGGCTGGTGATGCTGATTTGGGTCTCGTGAGTGAAGCCCTGGGACAGGGTTCGGGTAGTATCTCCTCAGGCAGCGCTGTGCTCCCCCAGGGCTGTCAGGAATGCGGGCTGGGCTCCCCTGTGTGATGCCCGCACGGCTCCCCAGTCAGTGCTCTCCTGGTGGTGAGGAAGGCCCTGAAGATGGACAAAGAGCTGGGCTTTGGGCAGCGTGGCATCCTAGAGGTTCTGAGAAATTCCTCCCAGTGTAATATAGTTAAAAGTGCTAGATACAATATAGGAAAAAACCCAGACCTCTTGTTTTAATGAATGCCCGAGCTGTAGGCAAAGTAGGGGAATCCCTAGGTGGGCCAGGAATCAGGAGAAAGTACAGGTTCCTGAGGGTTGGCAAAGGCTCTGCCAGCTTGAGTCCTGGGAGCGTCAGCCAGGGACAGGAGTGAGCTGGGTAGGGCCTCTAGTGAGGGCCTGCGCTGACATGGGGGTGCTGGCCAGGGATAGGGGACGGAGCTGGGGCCCCTGATGAGAGCCTTTGCTGACACGGGGGTGCTGACCACGGACAGGGGACAGAGCTGGGGCCTCTAGTGAGAGCCTGCGCTGACATGGGGGTGCCGACCAGGGACAGAGGGTGGATCTGGGGCCTCTAGTGAGAGCCTGCGCTGACATGGGGGTGCTGATCAGGGACAGGGGATGGAGCTGGGGCCTCTAGTGAGAGCCTGCGCTGACATGGGGATGCTGATCAGGGACGGGGGATGGAGCTGGGGCATCTAGCGAGAGCCTTCAGTAACATGAGGGTGCTGATCAGGGACAGGAGCGAGCTGGGCAGGGCCTCTAGCAAGAGCCTGTACTTATCTGGGCTCCAGCCTGAGTTAATGAGCTCTAGAGCCTAAAAGCCCACACCAAAAATTTAGTTTAAAACCAAGAACGAATTAAAATCTTGGACAATAACAGCATAAATTGAGAAGGGCAGTTAAAGTGTTGTAACAAGAAAACAAACAAACTTCTTGCTGTGGAGTCGATTCTAACTCACAGGGTCCCTCTAGAACTGAGTAGAACTGCCCCGTAGGGTTTCAAAGGCTCCAATCTTTATGGAAGTAGACTGCCACGTCTTTCTTCCACAGAGCAGCTGGTGGATTGGAACCACCACCCTTTTGGTTGGCAGCTGAGCACTTTAACCACTGCACCACCAGGGCTCACTGTGAGTGTTTTAAGTTCCTTATATTTTTGAAAGGATGGTAAAGATACTTTTTTTTTTTTCTTCATTGCTTAGTGAACTGCATAGGACATTGACTAGTTCAAGATCCAGGACTCTGGCGGCCCCTCCCAGGTCCTGATGTGTGCCCACCAGAGCCCCCACGTCCTCCACTGACTGTGTTCAGACTTCATGGGTACCCAGGAAGAGGTGCAGGAAGTGCTGACCACCCTGCCTGGCAGCACCAGACCCTGGGGCTTAAAGTAAAAAGTGAAGGCTTCCAAGTCTCCAGGACACCCCCCACCGCCCCATTGTTCCTGTTTGCTACAGCTGATCCGTTCACAGCCTGGTCTTGGGACCTGTGGAGTTTCCCACGGTCTGGAATTGCTGATTATGCCCACCTGGTACAGTGCCATGTGCTTCTCTGTCCTCCCTAC
The DNA here is from genome assembly GCF_024166365.1 of Elephas maximus indicus. Taxonomy (NCBI): domain Eukaryota; kingdom Metazoa; phylum Chordata; class Mammalia; order Proboscidea; family Elephantidae; genus Elephas; species Elephas maximus. The sequence continues at coordinate 5,933,453 of NC_064843.1, forward strand.
AGGCGAGGAGCTGGACCCAGAGGCTTCCTTGGGCTGGGGCTCCATCTCTGGCCAGCCCCTGGTGGTACTGAGCTCCCCTGGGAGATAAGAGAGGGCATTCTGGAGGCAGCGGCTTGAAGCTTGGTGCCCACAGCCCTTACGTCTCTCTGCTTACTCTCTGTTGTTAGGTAGTAACTTCACGGGCTTTTCTGCTGCACGTTGCTGTGGCTTTCTAGGGGAGGTGTGGTTTGAGGTCACTGTGCTGAAGGCCTTCAGAGTACCTTGTCTGTGGTTTGCATCTAGTGCCGAAATGCAGCGACTCGCTTTCTGAGATCTCACAGCTGTATCCCCTCCTTTGTCTCTGCTGTCCCCTCCTGCTTGGCATCACTGCCTCCCTAGTGGAATCTCTTCCCCTGAGCTGGAGGGTCTCTTCTGAGCATTCGGACGCCAGGCCGCCCTGGTCCTCACCTGCACTCACCCCTGTTTGCATGAACAGAGCCCCTCGCAGGTGTGGCCATCGTTCTTAGATGGGCCTGTGTCTCCATGGAAGGCCTGCTGGTCCTGGGGGCCCTTGGGCCCATTGGAGGCCCCACATAGGAGACCACTCAGGTCTGTGGCTGCTCGAGACTTGCCTTCACCTGGCTCTGTTCTAAATATGTTGGGTTTTGGTTTGTTACCTGGTGGCCGTCTTTCCTGTGGGAATTCAGGAAAATCCTAAAACTGTCCTCCAACACCTTCTTAGAATATATCTGTTAACTTTTCTCAAAGTGGTTTTCTTTTATTTTGAAATAGGCTCAAATCGACAGAGAAGTTTAAGGACAGTACAGAGAACCCTGCGACCCCTTCATTCGGATCCTCCAGTTGTTAACGTTTTGTTCCATTTGCGTCGTCACACTCTTTCTCTCCACAAATGTGTATGTATGTGCTTGTGTATGTTCTGTATACATACATGTTTTAAAAGCCTTTCTCTGATATACACCCCCCCCACCCCCATACTGTCACACCCATGCTCTCTTGTCACGGACGTGGAGCTGCCCAGTCAGACCTTCAGCTCCGAGGTACCGCAGCCATCCAGTCCAGGTCCTGGATCAGACCTCACCACCTGCTGGTCTGACCCAGGAGTCCGTCCACATGTTCTCAGGTCTCCCCACTGTCTCCTGAGTCTCCTGTGCTCAGCAATTCTGAGAAGACAGGCCTTTGCTTCTGTGGGACAGCCCCCCACCTGGGTCTGTCCAGGCATCTCTCTGGACCACGCTCAGGCTGTGTGTTCTTGCCAGAAACACCTCCAGATTGGTGCTGAGCTGAATCCCTGCAGGAGAAACAGAACAACTAGGTAACAAACCAAAACCCATCATATTTAGAACAGAGCCAGACCCGAATGGTCTCATGTAGGCGGGGACCTCTGATAGGCCTGAGAGCCCCAGGACCAGCAGGCCTGCACGGCATAGCGGCAGGAGGCCCACCACATTGACCTTCCTGACCACTGGGCGCTCAGCCTTGGCTGCCTCGTCACGTTCGTCTGGGGGGTTTCTTCGCAGCGTAGTCACTGTGCTTGCAGTCACTTTGCTGCACTTTAGACCTGCCTCCCCCACCGGCCTTGGCATCCGCTAACAGTTATCACTATGTTTGCCGAGCGATCGTCTCTTTCCATCACGCCTTCCACACTCCCTAGTTGCCTTCTACCTCAGGAAGAGACTTTCCTTCTCCTGTCCATCCATCCGTCTGTCCGTCAGTCCCTCCCTCCCTCCATCCATTCACTACAACAGTGTGGATTCCTACTATACTCAGTGGGTTGTAATCAGTACTCTATATCGTGCTCAAGTTTTCTAGATTAAAAAACCAAAACGAAACCCGTTACCATCCTGTTGATTCCAACTCATAGTGACCCTACAGGACAGAATAGAACTGCCCTGTAGGGTTTCTGAGGAGCGGCTGGTGGATTCAAACTGCTGACCTTTTTGTTAGCAGCTGTAGCTCTTAACCACTATGCCACCAGGGTTTCCTTTTCTAGATTGGGTTGGTGGAAAATTCTTCAAGCTGGCTTCTATATCCTTTTGAAATGTCTCCCTTGTTCTTTAAGCATACGTTTTTCACGGGTGTCATGAGATATTCCAGGCTTATTTGTACTTTCCTTGCCCCTCGTGAGCAGTTTCTCCCAGGAGCCCTGGTTCCTTGTGGGAGAGGGTGGTGTTTGTAAATGAGGATTTGGACCCTGGCATGCTCATTGCACTCTCGGCAGCCAGAGCTCAGATATGTGTGCGTGCGCACGTATGTGAGTGCATGTGTCTGTGTGTGCGTGTGCCTGCATGTGTGCTTGTCTGCATGTGTGTGCACATATGTGCATGGGCGTGCATGTGTGTGAATGCGTGTGTGCGTGCATCTGCATGCATGAGTGCATGTGTGTACGTGTCTGCATGTGTGCGCGTGTGTGTGTAAAAAAATTCTGAGCGTTCGTACTGGTACTTGGAACGCTCTAGTAGCTCAGGGTTCTTTCTAGCCTCCCCCTTTCCGTGTGTCAGTCCTTTCTCAGATAGCAGGAAGTCTAGCTCCCATTATTCTCAATGTATTTTTTGATCAATGTAACCAATTTCCCAGCCGCTTTGGCTGTGGGGTCTCAGTGCTAGGAGGGGAGGGTGGATGAGAAAGGCATGAATTTTCGACATCAGAGGTAAAATGTGCACAGTAACCCCCGAAGAATGGAAAAAGGGTGTGTACTTCCAGACTAATGGGGAGGGCATGGGAAATGGAAAAAGGAGACAAAGAGAAAACCTACACAAGAGACGAGAGAGACGGGAAAGGGTACTTTGAGGAGGATGTTACTGATGTGTGAAGCATGTCACAAAAGATGTTTACGGGGAGTTTCACACATTGATGGTTTTGCTTGTTTTTGAACTTGAGAGAGACTTGTGTCATACAGAGGTAACGACCAACACAAAAACCACCGTTTTTGAAGTCCTTCATATGCCTTTCTTCATCAGAGATAATGCTCAGTTTCTTTTTTATAATTAGGAATATTTCCTTAGGGGAGTTATTTTTAATTTTTTTAAAATTATTTTTTGTTGCTGTTGAGAATATACGCCCTAGAGCATACACCAGTTCAACAGTTTCTACATGTATAATTTAGTGACGTTGATTATTCTGTTTTTAATTTTAAGGTTTTTATCTTGAATTAATTTTAGACTTACAGAAAATTTACAGAAATAGCAGGGAGCTTCCCTGTCTCTCTCAGCAGTTCCCCCCAGTGTTGAACGCTGGTGTGACACTCGTCTTGGTTCCCTGCTATGCTGTGCAAAGCATACCACAGGTGGGTGCTGTGAGGAACAGGAATTTATTGTCTCAGTTCTGGAGGCTCGGAGTCCAGATCGGGCTCAGCCGTGTGGATTCCTTCTGTGGGTCTCTCTCCTGGTTTCTGGTGGCTCCCGGCAGTCCTTGGGGTTCAGCTGGTGCTTAGAGCTGTCTGCCTCTGTCGTTACACAGTGTCTCCCGCGTGTCTCTCTTTTTATAACACACCACTCAGAAGGGATTAGCTTAGGACCCAACCTATTCCGGCATGACCTCATAACAAAAGAAAACCCTGTTTCCAAATAGTCACGTTTATAGGTAAAGGGTTGGAACTTTAGCATAACTTTTGGGGGAACACAGTTCAGTCCATTAAAGACCTGTTAAGTAACACCTCTTTGAATCTTACTAGTTTTCCCAGGATGTCCTCTTTCTGCACCAGCATTCCATCCAGGGTGTCATGTGGCTTAGTCACCACGTCTCCTCACCCTCCTCCAGCGCCTGAACTTTCTTCAGTCTTTCTTGTCTTTCATGATCTTGACATGTCTGAAGAGTAGTGGTCACTTATTTTGTTCAGTACCCCTTAATGGGGTTCATTTTCTGTTTCCTCCTGACTAAATTTAGGTTATGTAATTTTGGTACCAATTCCCCAAAGCGATTTTGTGCCCTTCTCTGCTTCCTGTGGGGGTGCCATCTTGTCCCAGTGCTGTCATGACTGAACGCTTGGTGGCAGCCAGGGTCTCCACTGTGAGGCTACAGTGTTTTCCCTTTGCGATTAACAAGTATCCTCCGGGGAGACACTTAGCAACTGTGCTGATACCTGCTTCTCATCCTGCTCTCACCCAGTGACTTCAGCATCTAACGATAGTATCTGCCTGTGTTGGCTGTGTTGGCTGATGGTGGTTTCCATTTCCATTCCCATCCTACCGTTTGCACAAGCGGTTAAGCACTCAACTATTGGCTGAAAGGTTGGAAGTTCACACCCACCCAGAGACACCTTGGAAGAAAGTCCTGACAACCTACTTCCAAAAAATCAGCCACTGAAAACCCCGTGGAGCACAGTTCTGCTCTGACACACACGGGGTCACCATGAGTTGGAATTGACTCGATGGCAACCCACAACAACAATATACAGATAAAGGAGCTTCAGCATTGCTAACCCCTGTGAGAAGCAAGTGTACCAACTACTGAGAGTGCAGTGTTTGTGTGCAGTTCTCTTTGTCCTAGCCCCGCGGTATCCATTCAGAATGCTGGTTCCAAAGGTCCTTAGCCGAGCTCTTTTCTCACCTGCCCCTTTGGTGTGGCTGCAGCACTCCCTTGTAGCACAGACAGGCTCACTGGTTACTCTTTGTATCTCGTCGTGGGCCCCCCACATGTTGGTTTACTGGGCTTATTTGTTTGGCTGAAGCATTGCTGTGGTTCTAAGAGTCAGAGTGATAAGCAGAAGTACTCAGAGGTGTCACCCCTTCATCCTTACCACCCCGTTCCCTCTCACCACACAAGTGAGTGTTTGCTTACACCCATTCTTTCTTATTTGAAGGGTAGCATGATATAGATGCCCTTTTGTAGGTAGTTTTTTCCACATAACAATATATCCTGGAACTTATTCCATACCTGTTCATAGAACTCATTCTTTTTCACAGCTGCATAGTATTCCGTTGTATGGGTATGTTGTTAGTAGTCATCAAGTCGGCTCTGACTCATAGGGACCCCACGTACATCAGAACAAAATATTGCCCAGTCCTGTGCCATCCTCACAGTTGTTGCTGTGTTTGAGCCCCTTGCTGCAGCCACTGTGTCAGTCCATCCCATTGAGGGTCGTCGTCTTCTTCACTCACCCTCTACTTTACCAAGCATGATGTCCTTCTCCAGAGATTGGTCCCTGCCAATAGCATGTCCAAAGTAAGCAAGATGAAGTCTCGCCATCCTGTCTTCTGAGGAGCACTCTGGGTGTACTTCCTCAAAGCCAGATTTGTTTGTTTTTCTGGCAGTCCGTGGTATATTCAATATTATTTGCCAACACCACAGTTCAAATCCATCAATTCTTTTGCATTGTCCAGCTTTGCATGCATATGTGGCAATTGAAAATAACCGTGGCTTGGGTCAGGCGCACCTTAGTCATCAAGTGTCACCTTTGCATTAGAGATTTTTAAAGAGATCTTTTGCAGCAGATTTGTCCAATGCAATAATACGTCATTTGATTTCTTGATTGGTGCTTCCATAGATGTTGATTGTGGATCCAAGTAAAATGGAACCCTTGACAACTTCAGTCTTTTCCTCGTTTATCATGGTGTTGTTTATTGGTCCAGTTCTGAGGATTTTTGTTTTCTTTATGTTGAGGTAATCCATGCTGAAGGCTGTGGTCTTTGATCTTCATGACTGAAAGTGTTCCAAGTCCTCTTCACTTTCAGCAAGTGAAGTTGTGTCATCTGCATATCGCAGGTTGTTAATGAGTCTTCCTCCAATCCTAATGCTCCATTCTTCATATAGTCCAGCTTCTCGGATTATGTGGTCAGCATACAGGTGGAATAAGTATGGGGAAAGGATCAACCATGCTGCACACCTTTCCTGACTTTAAACCATGCAGTATCCCCTTGTTCTGTTTGAATGACTGCCTCTTGGTTGGTCTGTGTACAGGTTCCGAACGGGCACAATTAAGTGTTCTTGTAAAAATGACTTGGTGGCTTGGTGGGGAAGGAGAATCAAGCTCAGTAGTCCAAGGCAGATTCCTGTGAGGTGGAGGTCAGACATGCCTCTCTCTACCATCTTTACCATTTCTGACACCCAAGAGTCTCTCCCACGGCACTATCTGCTTCTCTTCTGGGTTCAATAATTTGTTGCAATGGCCACACAGAGCTCACAGACCATACTCAAAGTTATGGGGTTCGTTAGGGAAGTAACAGGTTACAATTCAGGATGAGAAATGCTAGGATACAGTTCTTATGTCAGGACAGCTTCTTCTCAGCTGTGCCCACAGACATACCTCTCTGCTCGGGCAAGTGTTACAAAGCTCTTTTAGCTCTGCGATAAGTACCCAAAGGCACCCCACTCTGCCAGTAAGCCTCAACCTGAAGGTGCTCAGCTGTAGCCCTGTGGGTCGGCAAACCTAGCACCACCAAGTGCCCAGAGGTACTGTGCTCCATCAGCAAGCCTCCTGCTTGAAGATGCTCAGCTTTCATGCACTGTGGGCCGGGAAACCCATTGCTGTGCCCTCTACTGCTGCTGTTTCTCTGCTGCTGCTTCTCACCGTCTTTGATGTTACAGCTGTATCTCTCCGTCTCCTGGTCCCAGGAGCTTCTCAGCACAAGGATGCTGGGTCCAAAGGACGTGTGCTCCGCTCCTGGCTCTTCTTTCCTGGTGGTGGTGAGATCCTCTCTTCCCACCTCTGGGATGGCTCATTTTAAGTCTAGAGGGCTGGCAAAACTGACCAATCCCCTCATTAAGGTTCCATACACCTTATTTGCATGGTCCCACCCCCACAAGGGTGCTGTGCACCTTTATTTATGTTATTAGCAAGGTATGCAATCCCCTTGGTGGGCCACAAGCACCTAATTTGCATAGTCCCAGTCATTTGGTGGGAGTTAACGATAACTGTGACTAGAAGGACATTGTTAAGTAACTCACGGCTCAGCAGTGATGAAATTCCCATTTTGCAGTGATACACGCAATTTGTTATGATTCACACTGTCAAATGCCTTTGTGTAGTCAGTAAAACTCAGGTAAACACAATGCATTCAACTGCTTTCTTATATAAGGGGCATTTAGGTTACTATCAACACTAAACTATTACAAACAAAAACATTGTATTGTTGGAGGTAAAATCCCAGAAGTGGATGGGCTGGGTTTAAAGGTCTGTGTGTGTGTAGTGTTGTAGGTGTGGGTATGCCCGCTCTTGGGGGCCTTGCCAACACATGCGCTATCATACTTTTCCAGTCGATGGGTGGTTTTTGTAGTGCGCTGTGAGCGCTTGAGAAGAAGGCGTTTTCTCTCCAGTCAGGGTCCAGAGCTTGAGAGCTGCCCACACTGTCTGCCTCATGGATCATGTTGGTCAGGCCTTCTGTCTCCTGGGGTACTTTTTATCCACTCGTTTCGTGGTGGGTGTGATGTGTTAAGTCTCCTGTTGCCAGTGTCTCTGTCTCCTGGAATCTCTAGCAGTGTTTGCTCCGAAAGGTGGTACGCTGTCGTGTGGACATAAACATCCGTATGTGTTGGAGCTTCATTGTGAATTGCGGCTTTTCGCATTACAAAATATCCATGTTTGTCAAATGTACTGCTTTTGGGCTTGAACCCTACTTGTGATGATCAGGATCCCTCCCTGCTCCGGCTCTTTCCGCCCCCTTAGCCTGGAATACCTTGGTCTGTTCCTTCCTTCTTAGTATTTTGGAACCACCTTGTTTTGGGCATGTCTCATGTTCATCAGATAACTGGGTCTTATGTGAGCCGAACAAAAATTCTGATTCTTTTCATAGACGAGTTAGACCCACTCACTTTATCTGTATGACTGACATGTTTGGTCCTGGCTGTATTGTAAATATTATAATTATGTGTATTTTGTTATATTTCTTTTTCTCCTTCTTTGCTCTGTAATTAAACATAAGTTTTGGTATCTAAGAAGGTGTGCATCTGTGTTCTGGTGGTTGATTTTGTACTTAGGCCTTTTTAAATGTCCTTAAAAAAAACCAAACCAAGCGCACTGCCATGGAGTCTATTCCGACTCCTAGCAACCCTATAGGACAGAGTAGAACTGCCCCATAGGGCTTTCAGTCTTTACAGGAGACTGCCACATCTTTCGTCCATGGACTGGCTGGTGGGTTCAAACTGATGACCTTTTGGTTCGTGGCTGAGCACTTTAACCACTGCACCACCAGGGCTCTTTGAAAATGCCCTTATCCACTGCCAGTGAGTTGATTCCGACTCACAGTGACCCTACAGGAGAGTAGAATACCCCATAGGGTTTCTAAGGCTGTAAATCTCTATGGAAGCAGACTGCCACATCTTCCTCCCATGGAGCCACTGGTGGGTTTGAACCGCCAACCTTTAGGTTAGCAGTCAAGCGCTTTAACCACTGCACCACGAGTCTTTAGTCCCCTGTTTTTTACTTAACTGTTTGCTATTGAATTTACAAATTTTTATTGGTATCCATCAGCCCCACCTGTTGGTTACACAGTGACCAGTGAGCTCAGTCTAGTCTCCTCTGCCTCTTCCGCCATGTTATCTGTACTTTGTCATGCACAGAGCAGCTGTCACTGGCCCGCCTTCGTTTTAGGACTAGATGTACACGAGTGCTCAGGCCCTGCTGGCTGTTCCCCTGCCGTCTCTCAGTTGGGTGAAGCTCATCCCTTGTGGGCTCCTTGGGCTGGGCGAATGGGTGCCGAGGCCCCCAAGGCTGTGTATGGTGAGGCAGCTTTTGTGTAGTCGTGACGTGAAGGGCAGCTTGGGTAGATATCAAATCCTTGGTTCACGCTTTCATTAAGTTTATTTTTTTAAATGCTATTTCATTGTTGCCTTGCTTTATATGTTTGTTTTGAAAAGCTTGGTGCCAGCCTCTTTTACAAGGCTGTGTCTCAGAGTTGATTGTTTTGGGTTCATGTTCCCAGGTACCCACTCGGCCCTTTCAGTGTGTAGGTTTTGGACTTTTTTTCTATTTCTGGAAAGTTTTCTTGGATTATAGTTTAAATATTAGCTTTGCTCCATTGTTTTATTTGTCTTCTTCAGGGGCTCTGATCATGTGAATAGTAGTAGTCCTTCTTTCCACCACTGCCTGTCTGTTTGCCGTCTGATGCTGGAAGCTAAGCCACCAGTATTTCAGATCAGGGTTACCCGTGGCGGACAGGTTTCAGTGGAGCTTCCAGACTAAGACAGACTAGGAAGAAAGGCCTGGTGATCTACATCTGAAAAACAGCCAACGAAAACCCTAAGTCTGTGTTTGAAGCATTAACACCATAGTCTTGTAGGACATCTATGTCAACTGGCATAGTGTAGTTCATAAAGTTGTGTTCTGCTTAGTTTGGTGAGTTGTATCTGGGGTTGTAAAAGCTTGTGAGCAGCCATCTAAGATACAGTCATTGGTCTTTTCTTGTCTGGAGCAAAAGAAAAAGAAGAAAACCAACAGTCAATGAAGAAACTAGTCTACGGGACAAATAGTCTTCACGAACCGTGGCCTCATCTACCTTGAGACCAGAACTAGATGGCGCCTGGCTACTGCTACCCACCATTCTAATCAGAGCCACAGTAGATGGACCCCAATAGATAAGAGAAGAATGTGGAACAGGACCTCAAATTCCTTAAAAAGAAAAACATAACAAAACAAAAAAAACTGGATGTACTGAACTGGTTGAGACTGGAGAACTCCCGAGACTGTTGCCCTGAGATACTCTTCAAACCTTGAACCAAAACTTAACCTCCGAAATCACCGTGTAGCTAAATAACAGATTGGCTCAAAACATAATGTCTATCCCCTATAAGTACTGTGCTTTTTAAAAAAATCACCTATATGAGACCAAATGGTCAACAATGAGTTTAAAACAAAGATGAGAAAGTAAGGGGCAGGGACACCAGATTAATAGAAACAGAACAACCCAAACAAAAATTATGAGAATGTTCACACATTGTGAAGAGTGTAACCAATGTTACTGAACAGTATTACTGAAATTGTCGAATGAGAACTCAAACTGCTGTGTAAACCTTCACCGAAAATACAGTATTACTAAAAAGAAAAAAAAAAAAACAAACCTATGCTCGCAGTAGCGCTGGAAGATGGCGCAGGACTGGCAGAGTTTCACTGTGTTGTCCGTGAGGTCACCGTGAGTCAGAGCCACAACATTTCTTTTTTGCTTGCTTTCCATTTCTGCTCTGTTTTCTCTGGCCTGTTTTACTTCTCTTGATTTTCATGCCTTCTTCGGTGCACCTTATTAACTTTTTATTTGAGTCTTTTCTCCCCTTGCTGTTGTTAGGTGCTGTCAAGTCGCTTCCAATTCAAAGCGACCCTATATACCACAGAATGAAACACTGCCTGGTCCTGTGCCATCCTCACAATCGTTGTTATGCTTGAGCTCATGTGGCAGCCACTGTGTCAGTCCATCTTGTTGAGTGTCTTAGCCTTTTTTGCTGACCGTCTACTTTACCAAGCATGATGAACTTCTCCAGGGAGTGATCCCTCCTGACAGCATGTCCAGAGTATGTAAGGCGCAGTCTCGCCATCCTTGCTTCTAAGGAACATTCTGGTTGTACTTCTTCCAAGACAGATTTGTTTGTTCTTTTGGCAGTCCACAGTGTATTCAGTATTCTTTGCCAACACCACAATTCAAAGGCGTCAACTCTTCTTCGGTCTTCCTTATTCATTGTCCAGCTTTCACATGCATATGATGCAATTGAAAACACCATGCCTTGGGTCAGGTGCACCTTAGTCTTCAGGGTGACATTTTTGCTCTTCAACACTTTAAAGAGGTCCTTTGCAGCAGATTTACCCAATGCAATGAGTTGTTTGATAAGTGTTGATTGTGGATCCAAGTAAAATGAAATCCTTGACAACTTCAATCTTTTCTCCGTTTATCATGATGTTGCTCATTGGCCCAGTTGTGAGGATTTTTGTTTTCTTTATGTTGAGGTGCAATGCATACTGAAGGCTGTGGTCTTTGATCTTCATCAGTAAGTGCTTCAAGTCCCCTTCACTTTCAGCAAGCAAGGTTGTGTCATCTGCATAATGCAGGTTGTTAATGAGTCTTCCTCCAATCCTGATGCCCCATTCTTCTTCATATAGTCCAGCTTCTCGGATTATTTGCTCAGCATAAAAAAAAAAAATACAGATTGATTAAGTATGGTGAAAGGATACAACCCTGACGCACACCTTTCCTGATTTTAAACCACTCAGTATCCCCTTGTTCTGTCTGAATAACTGTCTCTTGATCTATGCAAAGGTTCCTCGTGAGCACAATTAAGTGTTCTGGAATTCCCATTCCCATTCTTCGCAATATCTTTCATAATTCATTACAGTCCACACAGTCGAATGCCTTTGCATAGTCAATAAAACAGAGGTAAACACCCTTCTGGTATTCTCTGCTTTCTCCCTTATATTCATTTCTGAGATAATTTTGTTTTTTCCTACCATTTCTTTCTTGAGTTCAAGAGCTCTCTTATTCTTTCTGGGTTTGTTTTGTCTGCTTCTCCTAGTTTTTGAGTCAAGGTGGTTTTTCATCTCCTCACATTAAATCTATTTTGGTTTGTTTGGGGCACTGCCTTGGTTTCCTTCTCTTCCTCTGGGGTGACTCTACCTTGGTTGGTGGGTGTGGAATTTCAGTTGGAGCAGCTCTTAGGGGATGACCTTTGAGGCCTTGGGTGTTTCACAGGATTATTGGGTCAATGGTGCCCTCTTCTGGCAGCATTGGGAAGTCTGGGTGGTTTAGCGGGTACTGTTAATTTTGGTGTTTTGGGGAAGGGGTCCTGTGTCCTCTGGTTTTGAGGCTCTCTTTCTTCTGCAGGGCTCTGAATGTCCCCTTTTGCCGCCAGTTGCCTTTTTTTCCCCCCAGAGGCTGTGTGTTTGAAGACCGTCCCTTCCCCGGGGTCCACGCCCTGGCTACCTCGCAGTTTTCAGGCTTGGGTGGACGTGGCCTTCCCAACAGTGGGCTGGACTGGCCCCAGCACCTCATAGCGCCCCCATCTTCCTGCCCTGGGTTTTCTCAGTCCTCCTCGGTCACATGCCTGGCGGCGGTGGGAGATGGAGGGTATGCAGAGCACCCATACTGGGAGATGGGCACTGGGGGCCGCCACTGTCTTCAGCTTCGTAAAACTGATGTTCATTTTCTCAAGCCGAGCACCTGCGAGTTTTTAACACTGTTGTTATTCTCTAAGATGTGCACCGTTATCTGTGTGCTGCTCATGTTTCCTGGGCGCTGAGGGAGCAGAGGGGGTGTAAGCGAGGTTTGAAGACTGTGCCTGTGTGAGGAGAACCGCGATGACCACTGGGCACTTGTCTGCTGTGAGCCACAGCCTGTGTGGGTCCTAGGTCGACACTCTGTCCCTGACGAAGCAAGCAGGCGATCAGGGATGCCCACTCGCCCAAGGGACCGCCGTCCTGCTCTCCAGGGCTGCACGGGTGTGGGTGTGGGCGTTGGCGTGGGTGTGGGTATGGGCATGGGCGTGGGCATGGCTGTGGGTGTGGGCGTGAGTGTGGTGCTCGCAGGCCTCAGCCCACTGCTTAGACTAAGGAACGTGGCTGATGCTCGGGCCTGCTTTTGGCGAGTGCTCATAGGAAGCACAGGGAGCCAGGCACCCTTCCATCAGCAGACTCCCCAGGGGCCACCTCTGCTGCTACCAAGGACATTTCTGTTGGACACAGTGGTGTCACCTCGGGTGAACGTGAACCTTCCAACGGCCCGTGAGGGACAGTGACTGTTCCCATTTGGGTTTTACCTCAAGTGTTCCTAGCATGTCAGAGGTTTTGAGGTATTTCTGACAGTTGACAGATGGGCCTCCTCAGAAACAGCCACCTCCTTTGGCTTCATCCTGTCAGCAGGCTCTGACAAGGCAAGCGTTTGCAGCACCATTTTACAGATGGGAACCAGTGCTCAGACAGCTAACACGATTTGTCAAAGTCACCTTTTTATTTTTGATGCCAATGTCTGCACTTAAAAAAAACCCTTGTTGGAGTTTTTTTTTTAATTCTTAAAAACTTTTTATTATTAAAAGTTCAAACACAAAACTAGTGAGGATGGTATAGTAAATTTCTGTGTGCCCAGCAGTTCTCCTCCTAGGTTTACACCTAAGAGCCTTTGAAAGCAGAGACTCAGACACACACGTACACCAGAGTTCACTGCAGCACCGTGCAAAACGGCCAAAAGGTGGACACAACCCAAGTGTCAGTCAGTGGATAATGCAGGGTGTACATACCTGCGATGGAATGTGGGTAACGCGGTGTGTACATACCTAGGATGGAATGTGGGTGAGGCAGGGTGTACATACCTGTGATGGAGCATGGGCGACACAGCGTGTACATACCTAGGATGGAATGTGGGTGACGTAGCGTGTACGTACCTGCGATGGAACGTGGGTGACGCAGTGTGTACGTACCTGCGATGGAACGTGGGCGACGCAGTGTGTACGTACCTGCAATGGAATGTGGGTGACGCAGTGTGTACATGCCTAGGATGGAATGTGGGTGACGCAGTGTGTACATGCCTACAGAGGAATACGGGTGACGCAGTGTGTACATGCCTAGGATGGAATGTGGGTGACGCAGTGTGTACATGCCTACAAAGGAATACGGGTGACGCAGGGTGTACATGCCTACAGAGGAATACGGGTGACGCAGGGTGTACATGCCTACAAAGGAATACGGGTGACGCAGGGTGTACATGCCTACGGTGGAACGTTCCTCAGCCACAAAGAGGAATGAAGTTCTGATACATGCTGTGACATGGACAAACCGCACAAACATCATGCTGAGTGAACTCAGTCACAAAAGGACAGATACTGTGTGATCCCCCTCCCCCGGTAGGAAACATCTAGAAGAGGCAAATGCCCAGAGATAGACAGTCTGGCAGTGGCCACCAGGGGCTGAGGGGATGGGAACCTGAGTCTCTGCAAAAGGGGCCCTGGGCTCCTGTTGGAGGCAATTGAGACTTTCGGGAACGGGTAGTGGTGATGGTAACACAACGCGGTGAATGTGAGTAACGTCACTGAGTTGTGCCCTTAGAAACGGTTCACATGGCAAACCTTTGTCATGTGTGTTTCACTACAATTAAACAGCAAATTCCCATGTGCCCACCACCCAGTGCCAGCAGCAGGCATCATTTTGCAAGTTTTTCAACTTCCTTTAAAAATAAGAAATCCTTGAGTCCTAGCGTGCAGATTTCCTGGAATTTAAATTTTATTCTTTGAGGCCTCCCAGGGTCTGATGCTGCGCCAGTGTCTTCTGTGGTCATCAAGGCGAGCGGGATCCATGCCTGTCTCTCCCAGCACCAAGGATACTTCTGTCCCAGTGATCAGCATTTACGGGGCTTCTCCCTGAGGCCTCGTGCCTGAGTGCTGTGACCCTCGGCCGTGGGCCCTGCCTCCCTGCTAGCCTCCAGCTGTGGGCACATTCAGCACATGTTTTGCATAAACCTAGAGAGCGACACAGTCACTAACACTTGAGGTTCTTGATGGTCATCTGGTGCTGGCTGGGGGCCGAGTGTCACGTTCCCACTCTACCCTGAAGTGAAGGCGTGGGTGGCCTCTTACACAAGCAGCCGTGTGGTCACAGGAAGACTGTGCCCTTGGAGCCCCTTGTCTGGGGAGAGATGGACAGAGCTGGAGCTAGCCCCTGTCACTAGGTCAGCAGTGTCAAGTAGGACAGACCTGAGCACAGGCTGGTGTTTAGATTTAAGAGTAATTACGCTGTGTTCACAAAGCCCAGAGAACCACGAGGAATTAACAGCGTCTCCCCAACCTGGACCACACAGTCTAGTCTGGATCCCACGGTCAAGGCTAGGGCTAGTGCAGCCTGGAGGCTGTGCCTGCCCTGGACCTCTTGTATACAGCATTGGCCTGTGTTCGGCTTAGGTGTTTTGCCTTAATTTTGATTAGAAACCACACCTTAGATTTTGAGCCTGAGGCAGCATCTCACCCTGTTTTAGGAGTTGAACTGTTTAGAAACAGTTACTATGATCCAGAATTCGTAGAAAATGTCACAGATGTTTTAGGTGGGTTATTCCGTCAGTGCCGTATAAGGACCCCTGGTGTCCTCGTGGCCCTGCAGTCTGGCTGCACTGGTCTGTAACCATGCAGTCTGTAGCGAGTGTGGGAAGTGCAGCCCGGCCACAGGTCACCCCACGTCAGTGCCAAACAGAGGGTCGGGTGCTCGGGCCCGGGGCATCTTCACACCTAGGTACCATCTGTTCTCAGGATCTTAACGCCTTGGTTGTGGAAAAATGAAGTCTGTGACCTGACCCCATGGGAGAAGCAGCAGCCCTGTCCCCCCACGGTCATAGCCTTCTCTCCCAACTCCCGCTGGGGCACCCAGCGTGCAGTCCTCAGGGACGCCTGGTGGCCTTGAGATGTTCTGTGGAGAGAGGACCCATGTCCCCTGGTGCCTTTAACCACTTAGTGTCCGCACAGCCTGGCTTCCTTTACACTCAGAACCCCTTGAAGGCTGCTGTGAAGGCTGAGCGACACCTGGCCTCCAAAACCTAAGCTGTTTTTCAGACAAGAAAAGCGGCCCAAAGTGAGCAGTGGCGCTGTCTGAAGGAGTGACCAAGGCAGTGAAGGGGCCTGAAGGGGTGACATGTTCTTTGCATCTCGTATTTGTGAAGAAAGTGTCCCAAGACGCGTGTGTGCCTTAGAGGCAGAGAGAGCTGCGGCCAGATCCTAGGCCTCACGAAGAGCCAGGGGAGCGGGGCGCGGTGGGCCTCCCCTGCCACCTGCTGGCCAGACTACCTTGCCATTCTTCCCACAGGCCAGTCGCTTCCTGGGCCACCAGCCCGGGGTCTGTCCATCTTGGGCACTGTCCATCCTGGGGCCTGTCCGGCCTGGGCTCTGTCCCAGGGTCTGTCCTGCCTGAGTCTGTCTGGCCTGGGGTCTGTCCATCCCAGGGTCTGTCTGGCCTGGGGTCTGTCCAGCGTGCCTGCTGGTAGTGTCCCAACAGTTTAACCTTTGAGAACAGGCTGTCATCGACCGTGGTGGATTTTGTGCTTAAAATGCACACGAGCACCTGCAGCCATCAGAGAACAGGTGCATAGCATTCAGTGTTTTAAAGACACAAAACCACACCCTGAATGCAGCACCAAAAGCTGCCCAGTGCGTGTTCTGTGGTTTGTGCCCAAAGAGTGTGAGACGACGGAGGTGGTGGCTGCCGCTGCCGAGAGGTGACAGACACACCTTGAAAAACCAGCCCCAGCAGCAGGTGTTTCCTCCTGGTCAGGCCAGAGGCTGACTGAGGGGGCGAGCACCTATGCCTGTCAGCCCCAGGGAGAGGCAGCTCACTCAGACCAGTGGGGTGCAGGGGAGCCCCCTCTCGGCCATGGGGTGACTGACCACTGAGCAGCGGGCTGTCCTAGCTGACTGCCAGCTCACCCAGCCCAGCTGCAGGACTCAGAGCCAGGCCTGGAGGTCGGCAAGGGGTGCTGCCACCCAGTTAGCATGGGGCCCCCTCGTCTTCACCCCAGTGGTGATCAAGCCCAGTAGCTCGAGGAGCAGGCTGCCTGGAAGGAGCCTGGGCCATGCTGGGCTTCTCAAACCTGGGGTCCGGGAGCACTTTCTTGATGACCCTCCGCAGGCAGGAGGGCCCTAAGGCAGGAGCTGGAGGCCACAGCTCAGACCCTTCCAGCCCTGGGGTGGGGCCTCCTCGCCATGGCTTCCAGCTCCACTAACCGCCCGTTTCTTCCTTTTGGCCACTAGGGATCGGGCCCTGGCACTGCAGTCCCAGGCAGCTCTGGCGTCGGAACCCCCCGACAGTTCACGCGGCAGCGGATCACGCGGGTCAACCTCAGGGACCTCATATTTTGTTTAGAAAATGAGCGCGAGACAAGCCATTCACTGCTGCTCTACAAAGCATTCCTGAAGTGACGGGAGAGCGTGGTGTTCTGATGGGGATGCCTGGGGACGTTTTTATAGATTTGCAGATTACACCTTTTTGTAACAAGCAAATGGGATATTGTTTAAAAAACAGTCACCTCTTTACAACGGAACAGTTTTCTATTCCTGTTTATAAATCAGCTCTTCAGTGTGAGAGAAAAAGCGTTCTGTAGCAGAGAGAACTCAAGGCCTGTGGATACTCTTAGAGGACAGTTCAAGCTGAGCTCATCTTTGATCGAGTGGCCTTCTTGCCAAACAAGCCATATAAAAGACTGCTGGGGCTGCCGTCCGTCAGCGCGTAGCCATGTCCACGTCACGTGTGCGTTTGGTTCGTTCCACCTAACTTCCGACATAGGCACAGTCTACAGCCCGTGACCTCATCTCATGTGTTTTATTTTTGTAAGAGTCAGTTGGCAAAGCACACTGACGTTTTTAGACTCTTTATCCCCCTCCCTGGCCCCCTCCCGTCCACCCTTCTCCAGGAATCCACGACCCATTGCCTCGACTGTATCACCTTCCCACCCCGTGCGCACTGTCAGCCTCTGTACAAAGGCATTGATTTGCTATTGTTTGTAAAGCTGTAAAGTTAAAAGAGATGACCTTTTCAGCATAAATATATTTTACTTGCACTGTGTTTTTTAGCTCAAAGTGAAAGCTTAGATGAAATAAAATCAGAGTTGAGAAGAATCATCAGACGACTGTTTCTCAGTGTGAATCAAGTGTTGAAAAATGGTTGGTGTATTTTGTCAGTAATTGTACATAATCTCTGGCACCTGACATAAGAATGGTGACCTGAACGATAATTATTTTGCTACAAGACTGTATGCAAGCTGTGGGCCCACTTTACAGACGCCCAGAGCAAAGCCCTTCTTTGTACCTATTTTTTTATTACAAATATACTAATTGGTTCTTTATATTTTCAGAGGTTATTGTATTAAATTGTCTATTGATAGTACTTTTATGACTGTAAATACTCTGGCCTTGTTCGTGGAATTTCTCACGCTCGACTTGAGCGCGCGTGACGGAGTGCTGACCAGTATTTTTTATCAACGCCTGAAAACTGTTACGCCTTTTATTTTGTCTTTTAGGAAATCCCTGTCTTTCCATTTTTTCATGTAAATTTTGCACAGTTACTTGTTCATATGTAAATATTTTACTTTCAAAAATGAAGTTTTTAATCGCTATTGTTTTATATAGGATTGAAAGAAAATTAACTCCTTTATTAAAAACAAATCTATCTGTATTTGTTTTGCCTGTTTTTCCTTGTGCTCCAGCTGTAGATTGCCCTGCCCGAGGCTCCCATCAGGTTCCGCGGAGGGTTGGTTTACGACCTTCTTGTTAGGACCAGCAGTCAGAGCCGGGGAGTGGAGCACGGGTCCTTTTACTTCCTGGACGGACGCTCTTATGGGCAGAGCCAGGGTGGGCTTTGCCATGTCTGCAGCCGACTGCTGACCTGCACCTTCCCATGCCACTGGCTGCCTCTATTGGGGGAGCGCCCCGGCTCTGGACCCCACATGCTGTGCTGTGTGTGCTGGCTCTGTCCCTGGGGACAAGCGGGGGCACCGCTGGGGAGGGGGGCGGCGAGCCTGGGGTGGGCCCTCCTTGGAGGGACTTCACACAGCAGCACACTGGGGGGCCCCACCCTGGGTAACCCCCGCCCCCCGGCTCCACAGTGACAGAGTGTGGCATTGGCTGTGATGAGCCACAGCTCCTGATGGGCTGCTCATCTGGGCTCAGTGCCTAAATTCACACCGACACCAACACCCTGTTTTCGTGCGTCCAGAGTGCCGACCACTGGTGTAGCTGGAGCTGGTTCCCAGTTTCCACATTTGCTCTGACACTTGAACAGATCTCCTGAAGTAGGTCTGTCTTGTCGGAAAACAGCTCTCATTTGGATAACTGCGATGCTGGAGGATGGAAGAAACGCACCCTAAATTGGAGAGCTTTAGCAGAAGTGCTAAAACCATTTGCTGTGGAGTTGACTCCGACTCACAGTGACCCCCTGGGTGTCAGAGTAGACTGCGCTCCATAAGGATTGCACTAGCTGATTTTTCAGAAGTAGAGCAGCAGGGCCCTCTTCCAAGGCATCTCTGGGTGGACTTGAACCTCCAACCTTTCGGTTAGCAGCTGAGTGCTTAACTGTTTGCACCACCCAGGGACTCCAGCAGAAGTACTAGAGAAGTACTAAACCAAACCAAACCTGTTGCCACAAGCTGATTCCGACTCCTAGCGACCCTAAAGGACAGGGTTTCCAAGGAGCGGCTGGTGGATTCAAACTGCCAACCTTTTGGTTAGCAGCTGAGCTCTTAACCGCTGCACCACCGGGGCTCTGGAGGAGTCCTTAAGGGCCCCAGTCTCCAGCCTCCCTGTGCATGAATATGCTCAAGCAATTGATTGTCGCCATGCTTAGTTTTCGGCCTAAAATCACTTAGTTGTGTCAGGGAAGGAAGTTGGACTTGAATTTCCACAGGTGTGACAGATTCACTTCAGCTCTTTGTGTTCCTGCTGGGCCCAGTCCGCCTGCCCTCGGGACATGGCCTTGAGTCCTGCACTCAGGTGGAGCTGCCTCAAAGTGGAGGCTTGCCAGCGGACGCTCTTCACAGGCATGGTCCTTGGTTTTCTCTGGTAAGACCCTCAGTTGCCCTTCAGTCTCACACCACCACACATTATTGCCCTAAACCCATTTTGGTTATCTGCAGGCCCTGGGGCAGAGGCAGTGTAACAGTGCCTCTCCTGGCGTGAACAGGCCAGGTACAGGACAAGGGTGTCTGCTTTCACCGCTTCTAGTCACCGCTGTGTGAGGAATTCCAGTCGGGCAAAAACAAGAAATAAACTATAACATTTGAAAAGGAAGAAAGTGTAAATAAAAAATTCACAGATAACATGATTGTGTACATAGAAAATCCAAAAGAATCTACAAACATTAATGAGACTGATGATAAGTGAATATCACAAGGTTACAGGATACAAAGTTAATACCCAGAATCTATTGTAATTCTCTGTAATAACAATGAACAACTAGAAAAAAAAAAAAAGGTGGGGGGATATCATTAACAGTAGCACTAAAACCCCCAAATACCTAGGAATAAATTTAATGAAAGATGTATAAACCCCCTACACTGAAAGAGAAAGAAATTAAAGGAGACCTAAATGAATGGAAAAATACCCCATATCCATGGCTTGGAAGACTCATATTCATTAAGATACAGGTTCTGCTCAAGTTGATGCATAGATTTAATGCCATCCCAATCAGAATCCCAGTAGGATTTTCGTAGAAAGTGATGATCTGAGTTCAAAAATCCACATGGAAATGCAGAAGACTTAGACTTGCCAAGAAAATCTGGAACGAAACCCCAGCACTTATACTCCCAGGTTTCAAGACTGACTTTAAGGCTGCGGTAATGAAAACAGCTTGGCTCTGGTATAAGGATGGACTTACATCAATGGAACAGAACAGAGCCCAGAAATGGGTCCACACGTGTGGTCAACTGATGTTTGACAAAGGGGTCTGTGACTCAGTGGGGGAAGGAAGCCTGCTGGTGCCCTGGATGGCCGATGGGGTGAGAGTGAACCTCCACGCCATCCTTGCTCCACACACACAAGTTAATTCAAGCTGGAGCACAAACATAAGGATGGGAGCTAAAACAATAAAGCTTCTAGAAGAAAACAGAAGAAGATCTTCATGACCTGGATGGAAAAGGACTTCTAAGGATACGGAAGGCACAGCCTGTAGAGAAAAAATGACAAGTCAGGTGTCAAACTTGGAAACTTATGCTTATTATGAGTTTTCACTTTATGAAAGTGAAGACTGGGAGAGAACATTTGAGATGTGTGCACCTGCTAGAGGACTTGTATCCAGGATGTATAAAGAATTCCACAACTAGTATTAAAAAGACAAATAACCCAACTAAAAAAACTTGAACAAGTACTGTATCATAAAGAGATAGAGGTGGCCAGTGAGTCAATGAGAAGGTGCTCATCATGATTAGTTATCAGAGAAATGCAAATTGAAACCACAGGGAGATTCCACTACGCGCCCACCATAACAGCTTGAATTAGAAGACCGATACCACCAAATGTTGGTGGCGATGTGGAGCAACTGGAACTTTTATCCATTGCTGGCCTATGTGTAACACAGTGCTAACACTTTGGAAAACAATTTCATACTTTCTAATAAAATATATACCTACCATATGGCCCTGCGATTCCACTCCAAAGTATTTACTCGAGAGAGGAATACCTTTGTCTATCAAAAGACTTCTACAATAATGTTTACAGTGGTATTATTCACTGATGGAAAAAAAAATGGAAATGACCAAATGTCCATCAACAGGTGAACGGATAGATGAATACAACCAGAATGTTCCTTAGAAGCAAGGATGGCGAGACTCCGGCTTACTTACTTCGGGCATGTCATCGGGAAAGACCAGGTTGAAAAGGACACCATGTTGGGTAAAGGGTCAACAAAAATAAGGGAAACCCTCCATTAGGTGGACTGATACAACAGCCACAATGGACTCAGCATGACAGTAATCATGAAGATGGTGCAGGACCAGGCAACATTTCGTTTTATTATACGTGGCGTCGTTAGGAATCGGAGCCAGCCTGACGGCACCTACCAACAATTCATTCGACAGAATATTACCCAGGAATCAAACGGGATGAACTGCTGATACACTCAACAACGCAGATGAATCTCACAAGAATTACGCTAAGTGAAGAAGCTAGACAGGAAAGTCTATGCTCCCTAGGATGGCGTTTGTGCAAAGTCTGAGAACAGGTAAAACTATGGTGGCAGGAGTCAGGTGTGATCACACTGGAAGGCGCTTGAGGAAACCTTTGGGGTGAGGGAAACATTCTGTCCCGATCTGGGTAGTGGTCACGTAGACGTACAGAACTGGAGGTCAAGTTGATGGTTACATGTGTGCATTTTAACCTGTGTAAATTGTACCTAATAAAGTATGGGACGGGGAGAGATTAGCCTGGGATCCCCCTGGGCTGGAGCGCAGCCCACCTGAGCAGGTCATCTCACCTGGAGCCTCTGATCTGTGCTCAGGAGATGAGGCCTGTAAATGGCCTGGGGCCTGTGTCCTAAGTACGTGATTGGCTACTGGCTGCTGCTGCTTCCTCCTCCTCCTCCTCCTCAGGATAACAGACCTCAGTTATCTCTAGCTTGGCTAGTTGTCTGTCGGGCTGTGGTCTTCACCCAGCCTTCCCTGGACAGTCGAGTCTGCAGAGCATCTGTTCTTTAGCCTCATGTTCTGTGTGTGTGTCTGAGGAGCCTCGGGGACCCAGCTGAGGCCCCTGGAGCCTTAGTACCTCGCACACAGCAAGCACTCAGCCAGTGCATGCTCTGGGTGTTCACGGTGGTGGGTGTGCTGTCAGAAAGACCCCACGCCCCACATGGCCTTTCCACATCCCCTGCCCATCGATAGGCCAAGCATCTTGTCCCCGTAGCATCTCCCTTTCCTCTTGACGGGGTTGGCACGGGCCCACGGACACAGGCCCACCCAGGAAAGGGATGCCCAGGGGACTTTGGGGAGACAGGGCTATGTCAAATGCACCTGCTGCTTGTCGCTTGCTAGGGGGGAGGTGCTGACGAGCCACCCGACCCGTGCTCTGGGAGCTCCAGCTTCAGAGGAGTCGAGTGTGGCCTCGGGCTCTGACGAGTGTTAAGTCCCTGGAAAAAGGCCCTGAGAGGGTGTAGTGGTGGGCTTCAAGCTGAGGGGCCAAAGGGGCAGACCCAAGGCTGGGGGCACAGGTGGGCAGGAGATCCCGTGTGCGAGTGGAGTCAGGAAGCTGGGGCCAGAGCCACGAGTCTGCCTTTGAGACTGAGGGGTGGACGCTTGGGGTCTGGGGGCCAAGTGACAGTGAGGAGCTCCTACGGCCCGCTGTGCCTTGCCCTCCTCCCCCACATCGTGGAAAGGGGACGTTCTGGGGAACCTGGCTCTGGGCCTGACACCAACCCCGCCCATGGGTCCCCCATCGGGGCCCGGAATACAGGCGTGGGCAGTGCTCCGGCACCCCCATCAGTCAAAGGAGCAGCACGGGGGGGACAGCCCACCCTGGCTGGGCCGCTGGCAGAGGCTGGGGCATCACAGTGAACCCCATGAGGGCCTGGCTCTCGGAGGAAAAACGCACATGGGTAGGAAGGGATGGATGGCTGAGCTGCACAGGGAGCAGAGGGGACGGGGGGTTCACTGCATGGACAGGAGGGGACGGCTGAGCAGCATGGGGAGCAGAGGGGATGGGGGTTCACTGCATGGACAGGAGGGGACAGAGGATGGGGGATTCATTGCATGGGTGGGAGGGGACAGAGGGGACGGGGGGTTCACCGCACGGGCAGGAGGGGGATGGCTGAGCCACATGGGAGACAGAGGGGGCAGGGGGTTCACTGCATTGACATGAGGGGACAGGGGACGGGGTGCTCACTGCACCGGCAGGAGGGGATGGCTGAGCCGCACGGGGGGCAGAGGGGTCGCTGGGTTCAGTGCCGTTAGAGGTGAGTGTGCCGGCGGGGAGGAGACAGGCCCCCTAGGGAGGCATACCCCACCAGGAAATCTTCAACAGGAGGGACAGGATGAGTATCTTCTTCTGGCCACGAGGGGGAACAGGGAGCAGTTTTACCGTCCAGCCTCGAACAACTCAAAACCAGACAAAATGTGGGGAAACTAGTGTCAGATACCAGACAGCAGACAGCATAGGGTGGTGCCCCTAAGAGAGGAAAACAAATGAGGGGAGCCCCCTTACTGCCCAGCAGGAACACCCAGGGAGGGAGCAGGGAGGGGGTCTCCTGAGCTGAAGAAACGAGTTCAGAGGTCAAAGGCAGCCGTCAGGGGGAGCTGCACGAGCCCCAGGGCCTGTAAATGGCTCCCTGAGTCTCCAACAGAGACTAGCCAGTCCAGGCACGTGAAGACACGGGGGCTGGGAAGACCCCCAAGAGTATCAGCTGGACAATCCCTGGAGCTCACACAGGACCAAATTATCTCCAAGTACTTTAATAGCCCCCCAGAATAAAGTTCCCAAGTATTTAATGGAATACAAAACCCTTCAGCACTCACCAACATAAGCTTTGCAGTGTCTGAAATTCAATAAAAATCACCAGGTGCAACCATGGCCTCAACTACCCTGAGAACAGAAGAACTAGATGGTGCCCAGCTACCACTACCCACTGTTCTAATCAGGTTAACAGATAGACCCTGATAGAGTGGGAGAAAAATGTGGAACAGAACATCAAATTCCTAAAAAATAAAAACAAAAAAAAAGCCCAGACCTACTGGACTGGTTGAGACTGGAGGACTTCCTGAGACTATTTCCCTGAGATACCCTTCAAACCTTGAAACTAATCCCTGAGGTCATCTTGTAGCTAAATAACAGATTGGCTAAAAAAATAATATCACGCATAAGTACTGTGCTTCTTTAAAAAAAAAGCCACCTATATGAGACCAAACGGCCAACAATGACTTTAAAACAAAGATGAGAAGGTAAGGGGGGAGGGAAACTAGATTAATGAAAATGGAACAACCAGAGCAGAAATAACGAGAATGCGCACACATTGCAAAGAACGTAACCAATGTCACTGAATGACGCGCGTGGAAATTATTGGATGGGAACCTAAACTGCTGTGTAAAGTGTCACTGAACACAGAATAAAACATTAAAAAATTACCACGTATGTGAAGGAGCAGGAAAATATGATCCACCCATACCCACTGAGTGGATTCCAACTCACAGTGACCCTATAGGACAGCAGAACTGCCCCATGGGGTTTCCAAGGAGTGGCTGGTAGATTCAAACTCTCCACTTTTGGGTTATCAGCCTGAGCTCATAACCACTGTGTCACCAGGGCTCCTACAGTGAAGAAAGAAAAAAAAAAAAAAATCAATGGAAGCAAATCCAGAAATGACCCAGATGACAGAATTAGTAGACAAGGGTGTTGAAACAGTGGCTGTAAATGTTCTCCAAGTGTGCAAGGTAGCTGGAAACATGGTCATGTTCAGGAGAGACGTGGACGATGACACACAAACACTCACACACACACAATCAGACTTTCAGAGATGAAAAACAGAGTGTTGGAGACAAAAATACATTGGATGGGACTGACAGTAGACTGGACATTACAGAGAGTGATGCACCTGACTGCTAACCTAAGGGTTGGCAGTTCGAGTCCACTTAGTGGCTCCATGGGAGAAAGGCCTGGTGATTTGTGTCTGTTAAGATTACAGCCAAGAAAACCCTACGGAGCAGTTCTACTCCGTAACACACGGTGTTGCCAGGAGTCGGAATCGACTCGACAGGAACTAACAACACCGTTAACATTGCCGAAGAAAAGATCAGTGAACTTAAAGATGTAGCAATGGAAACTACCCAAAATAAAGTAGAGGAAAAACACTGAGCATCAGTGGGATCTGGGGCATCACCAAGCTGCCCAGCATGCCTGAGACTATAGTCCTAAAGGGGGGGAGGGCAGAAAAAATTGGAAGAAATAATGGCCAAAAAGCTTACAGATTTGATGAAAGCGGTAAACTCCACAAACCCAAGGCAGATGAAGCACCCAGGCACAAGTGTGGAAGTCATACGTACGGCAAGGATAGCATGGAGGCCAGGAAGGGATATGGGGGTGCACCATGGAAAGCTCTCGTGCTGTCCGTGCCATGGTATAGTACTGCGTGAAACAGAGTGTCATAGTGAAAGACAGATACGACAAACCCCGGCGCAATCACTGAAACACAACGGAGTTAAAGCTAGTAAGCCAACAAGGGAGAAAAATGAAATCATGAAAAATACCGCATTAAACCAAAAGAAGGCAGACAAGCAAAGAATAGAGAACTGATGGGGCAAGTGGAAAACAAGCCACAAGATGGTAGACTTAAATCCAACAAGATCCGTAATGACAGTAATTTGAACACCTGTGGTCAGCCAAACAATGCCCACCCCCAAGATACCTGTGTCCTAATCCCCAGGACCTGTGGACATGTTGGGTTACACGCCCAAGGGGAAGTATGGTTGCCAGTCAGCTGACCTGAAAACAGATTATTCTGGGTTATCTGGGTGTACCCAATGTGATCACCAGGGTCCTTAAAAGTGAAAAAGAAAGGCAAGAGGGACAACCAGAAAGACAACAGCGTGAGAGAGACCTGACCAGGCGTTGCCGGCTTTGAAGACAGAGGCCATGAGCCAAGGAATGTGAGCAGCCTCTAGACCCTACAAAAGGCAAAGGGATTTTCCTGCAGAGCCTCCAGAAGGAACGCAGCCCTGCAGGCCCCTTGATTTTGGCCCAGTGAGAGTTTCTACTGTTCTAACCCGCTGTATTTGTTGTAATTTGTCACAGCAGCAATGAAAAAACATACCAAACCCAAACCAAAAGGCAAAGATTGTCAGATTGGACTACAAACAAACTAAGACTCAGCTACACTGTCTATAAGAAACCCATATTAAAGGTGGAAAAAGACACCTATGCTAACGCTCTGGACTACACGAAGCAGAATGCGGCATCGGGATTGGAGGAAGACTCATTAACAACCTGCATTATGCAGATGACACAGCCTTGCTTGCTGAAAGTGAAGAGGACTTGAAGCACTTCCTAATGAAGATCAAAGACCACAGCCTTCAGTATGGATAGCACCTCAACATAAAGAAAACAAAATTTCTTACAACTGGACCAATAAGCAACATCATGATAAATATAGAAAATACTGAATTTGCCAAGGATTTCATTTTGCTTGGATCCACAATCAACGCCCACGGAAGCAGTAGTCAAGATGTGTTGCATTGGGCAAATCTGCTGCAAAAGACCTCTTTAAAGTGTTAAAAAGCAAAGGTGTCACTTTGAGGACTAAGATGTGGCTGACCCAAGCCAGGGTGTTTTCAGTTGCCTCAATGCATAAAGAAGCTGGACAGCAAATAAGGAAGACCAAAGCAGAAGTGATGCTTTTGAATTATGGTGCTGGCAAAGAATACCGAGTATAGTATGCACTGCAGAAGAATGAACACATCTCTCTTGGAACAAGTACAGCCAGAATGCTCTTTAGAAGTGAGGATGGTGAGACTGAGTCCAGTACAACGAGATGGTGCCCGGCTACCACCACTGACTGCTCTGACAGGGATCACAATAGAGCGTCCTGGAAAGAGCTAGAGAAAAACGTAGGACAAAATTCTAACTCAAAAAGAAAGACCAGACTTGCTGGCCTTACAGAGACTGGAGAAACCCTGAGAGTATAGACCCCGGACACCCTTTCAGCTAGTAACGAGGTCACTCCTGAGGTTCACCCTCCAGCCAGAGATTGAACAGGCCCATGAAACAAAACAAGACTAAAGGGGTGCACCAGCCCTGGGGCGGGGACTGGAAAGTAGGAGGGAACAGGAAAGCTGGTAATAGGGAATCCAGGGTTGAGAAGGGAGAGTGTTGACATGTCATGGGGTTGTTAACCAATGTCATACAACAATGTGTGTACTAACTATTTGATGAGAAATTAGCTTGTTCTGTAAACCTTCATCTAAAGTTCAATTAAAAAAAAAGAAGCTAAGATGGTGAGACTTTGTCTAATGTACTTTGGACACGTTATCAGAAGGGAGCAGTCCTTGGGGAAGCACATCATGCTTGGTAGAGGGTCAGCGAAAATGCGGAAGACCCTCAATAACATGGGTTGACACAGCGGCTGCAACAACGGTCTCAAGCATAGCAACGATTACGAGGATGGCGCAGGTCCAGGCAGTGTTTCATTCTGTTGTACGTGGGGTTGCTATGAGTTGGAGGTGACTTGACGGCACCTAACGACAGCAATAATGCTAATGCCAGAAGTCCCTGGGTGGCAGGAACTGTTAAGCACTTGGCTGCTAATAGAAAGGTTCGTGGTTTGAACACATCCAGAGGTGCCCTGGGAAGAAAGGCCTGGCAATCGGCTTCTGAATGGTAACAGCTTTCAAAACCCTGTAGAGCAATTCTACTCTAAACACATGAAGTGCCATAAGTCAGAACTGACTCGATGGCTCAAGTGGCCAACAAATACAAGAAGAGATGCTCGCAATCATTAGCCATTAAAAAGAGAGATGCAAATCAAACTACAATGAAATATCATCTCACCCTGGAAATAATGGCAATGACAGATTAAAAAAAAAACCAGAAAAACAACAAATGCTGGGAGGGTATGGGGAAACTGAAATTCTCACACTGCTGGTGGGATTGTAAAATGGTACAACCACTGTGGAAAATGGTATGGCACTTCCTTAAAAAGTTAGAAGTAGAAATACCTTATGATCCAGCGGAGCCCTGGTGGCACAGTGGTTAAGAGCTACGGCTGCTAACCTAAAGGTCAGCAGTTTGAATCCACCAGCTGCTCCATGGAAACCCTACTCTGTCCTACAGGGTTGCTATGAGTTGGAATTGACTGAGTGGCAGTGGGTTTGGTTTTATGATTCAGCAATTCTACTCCTAGGAATATATCCTAGAGAAATAAGAGCTGTCATAAAAATAGACATAGGCACACCCATGTTCATTGCAGCATTATTCACAATAGCAAAAAGATGGAAACAACCTAAGTGCCCAGCAACAGATGAACAGATGAACTATGGAACACACAGTGGAATTCTATACAATGTTAAAAAGAATAATGATGAATCTGGGAAACATCTCACAACATGGATGAATGTGGAGGACGTCGTTGTTGGTAGATGCCATCAAGTCAGTTCCAACTCATAGTGACCCTGTGTACCACAGAACAAGACACTGCCCGGTCCTGCGCAAACCTTACAATCATTGTTATGCTCGAGCCCATTGTTGCAGCCACTGTGTCAATCTACCTCATTGAGGGTCTTCCTGTTTTCCGCCGACCCTGTACTTTACCAAGCATGATGTTCTTCTCCAGGGACTGATCCCTCCTGACAACATGTCCAAAGTGTGTAAGACGCAGTCTAGCCATCCTTGCTTCTAAGGAACATTCTGGTTGTACTTCTTCCAAGACAGATTTGTTCGTTCTCCTGGAAGTCCATGGTATATTCAATATTCTTTGCCAACACAATTCAAAGGCATCAATTCTTCCGTCTTCCTCATTCATTGTCCAGCTTTCACATGCATATGATGTGTTTGAAAATACCACAGCTTGAGTCAGGCGCACCTTAGTCTTCAAGGTGACATCTTTGCTTTTCAAGACTTTAAAGAGGTCCTTTGCAGCAGATTTACCTAATGCAATGCGTCTTTTGATTTCTTGACTGCTACTTCCATGGCTGTTGATTGTGGATCCAAGTAAAATGAAATCCTGGACAACTTCAATCTTTTGTCCGTTTATCGTGATGTGGCTTATTGGTCCAGTTGTGAGGATTTTTGTTTTATTTTGAGGTGTAATCCATACTGAAGGCTGTGGTCTTTGATCTTCATCGCTTAGTGCCTCAAGTCCTCTTCACTTTCAGCAAGCAAGGCTGTGTCATCTGGATAACGCAGGCTATTAATGAGTCTTCCTCCAATCCTGATGCCCTGTTCTTCTTCATATTGTTTACCTTCTTGGATTATTTGCTTGGCATACAGATTGAATATGTATGGTGAAAGGATACAACCCTGATGTGCACCTTTCCTGACTTTAAACCACTCAGTATATCCCCTTGTTCTGTCCCAACAATTGCCTCTTGATCTATGTACAGGTTCCTCATGAGCCCAATTAAGTATCCGGAAATTGTCATTCTTTGTAATGTTATCCATAATTTGTTATGATTCACACGCAGTCGAATGCCTTTGCATAGTCAATAAAACACAGGTAAATAATATCCTTCTGGTATTTTCTGCTTTCAGCCAGGATCCATCTGACATCAGGAATGATATCCGTGGTTCCACGTCCTCTTCTGAATCTGGCCTGAATTTCTGGCAGTTCCCTGTTGATACACTGCTGCAGCTGGTTTTGAATGATCTTCAGCAAAATTTTGCTTGCGTGTGATATTAATGATATCGTTCGATAATTTCCACATTCGGTTGGATCAACTTTCTTGGGAATAGGCATAAATACGGGTCTCTTCCAGTCGGTTGGCTAGGTAGCTGTCTTCCGTATTTGTTGGCATAGATGAGTGGGCACTTCCAGCGCTGCATCTGTTTGTTGAAACATCTCACTTGATATTCTGTCAATTCCTGGAGCCTTGTTTTTTGCCAATGCCTTAGAGCAGCTTGGACTTCTTCCTTCAGTACCATGGGTTCCTGATCATATGCTACCTCTTGAAATGGCTAAACATCGACTAACTCTTTTTGATATAATGACTCTGTGTATTCCTTCCATCTTGTTTTGATGCTTCCTGCATCATTTAATATTTTCCCCATAGAATGCTTCACTATTGCAACTCGAGGCTTGAATTTTTTCTTCAGTTCTTTCAGCTTGAGAAACGCCAAGTGCATTTTTCCCTTTTGGTTTTCCGTTTGCAGCTCTTTGCACATGTCATTATAATACTTTGTCTCCTTGAGACGCCCTTTGAAATCTTCTGTTCAGTTCTTTTACTTCATCATTTCTTTCTTTTGCTTTAGCTGCTCGATGTTTAAAAGCAAGTTTCAGAGTCTCCTCTGACATCCATCTTGGTCTTTTCTTTCTTTCCTGTCTTTTCAATGACCTCTTAATACGGCTATTATTCAAATTTACTCACTAAACACTAAGGCCAAAGATGAAGAAATAGATTTTTATCAGCTGCAGCAGTCTGAAATTGATGGAACGTGCCATCAGGACACATTGATAATTACCGGTGATTGGAATGTGAAAGTCGGAAACAAAGAAGAAGGATCAGTAGTTGGAAAACATAGCCTTGTTGATAGAATTTTGTAAGACCAATGACTTCTTCATTGCAAATACCTTTTTTTGCCAACATAAATGGAGACTATACACATGGACCCCACCAGATGGAATGCATAGGAATCAGATCAACTATATCTGCGAAAAGAAATGATGGAAAAACTCAATATCATCAGTCAGAACAAGGCCAGGGGCTGACTGTGGAATAGACCATCAATTGCTTATATGCAAGTTCAAGTTGAAACTGAAGAAAATCACAGCAAATTCACGAGAGCCAAAGTATGACCTTGAGTATATCCCACCTGAATTTAGAGGCCATCTCAAGGAGAGATTTGACGCGTTGAACACTAAGGACCGAAGAACAGACAAGTTGTGGAATGACATCATACATGAAGAAACCAAGAGATCATTAAAAAGACAGGAAAGAAAGAAAAGACCAAAATGGATGTCAGAGGAGACTCTGAAACTGGCCCCTGAACATCAAGTAGCTAAAGCAAATGGAAGAAATGATGAAGTAAAAGAGCTGAACAGATTTCAAAGGGTGACTTGAGAAGACAAAGTAAAGTATTATAATGACACATGCAAAGGGCTGGAGTTAGAAAACCAAAAGGGAAAAGAACACGCTCAGCATTTCTCAAGCTGAAAGAACTGAAGAAAAAATTCAAAACTTGAGTTGCAATACTACGGGGAAAATATCAAACGACGCAGGAAACATCAAAAGAAGATGGAAGGAATACACGGAGTCACTACACCAAAAAGAACTGGTCTATGTTCAACCATTTCAGGAGGTAGCATATGATCAGGAACTGATGGTACTGAAGGAAGAGGTCCAAGCTGCACTGAAGGCACTGGCAAAAAAACAAAGCTCCAGGAATTGATGGAATATCAACTGAGATGTTTCAACAAACGGATGCAGCGCTGGAAGTGCTCACTCTTCTATGCCAAGAAATTTAGTAGACAGCTACCTGGCCAACTGACTGGAAGAGGTCCATGTTTATGCCTTGTCTTAGTCATCTAGTGCTACTGTAACAGAAGTGCATGGCTTTAACAAACAAGTTTATTCTCTCACAGTCTATTAGGCTAGAAGTCCAAGTTCAGGGCACCAGCTCCAGGGGAAGGGTTTCTTTGTCAGCTCTGGAGGAAGGTCCTTGTCATCAATCTTCCCCTGGACTAGCAGCTTCTCCTTGCAAGAACTCCGGGTCCAAAGGACATGCTTTGCTCCTGGTGCTGCTTTCTTGGTGATATCAGGTCCCCCTGTCTCTCTGGTCGCTTCTCTCTTTTATATCCCAGAAGAGATTGGCTCAAGACACAATCCAGCCTTGCAGATTGAGTCCTATCTAATGAAGGTAACTGCTGCCTGTCCCACCTCATTAACATCATAGAGGCAGGATTTACAACACACAAGAAAATCACATCAGATGACAAAATGGTGGACAACCACACAATATTGGGAATCATGGCCTAGTCAAGCTGATACATATATTTTTGGGGGACACAATTCAATCCATGACATGCCTATTCCAAAGAAAGGGAATCCAACTAAATGTGGAAGTTATTGAACAATATCATTAATATCACATGCAAGTAAAATTTTGCTGAAGATCATTCAAAAGAACTGCAGTAGTACATCAACAGGGAACTGCCAGAAATTGAAGCCGGATTCAGAAGACTACATGAAACCAAGGATCTCATTGCTGAGGTCAGTTGGATCCTGGCCGAAAGCAGAGGATACCAGAAGGGCATTTACTGTGTTTTACCGACTTTGCAAAGGCATTCGACTGTGTGGATCATAACGAATTATGGGTGACATTGTGAAGGATGGGAATTCCAGAGCACTTAATTGTGCTCGTGAGGAAACTGTGATGGATCAAGAGGCAGTTCAAACAGATCAAGGGAATACCACATGGTTTAAAGTCAGGAAGGGTGTGCATCAGGGCTGTATTCTTTCACCATACCTATTCAGTCTGTATACTGAGCAAATAACCCAAGAAGCTGGACTATATGAAGAAGAACGGGGCATCAGGATTGGAGGAAGACTCATTAGCAACCTGCGTTATGCAGATGACACAACCTTGCTTGCCGAAAGTAAAGAGGACCTGAAGCATTTATTGATGAAGATCAAAGAGCACAGCCTTCAGTATGGATTGCACCTCAACAAAAAGAAAACAAAAATCCTCACAACTGGATCAGGAAGCCACATCATGATAAATGGAGAGAAGATTGACGTTGTCAGGGATTTCATTTTACTTGGATCCACAGTCAGCACCTATGGATGTCACAGTCAAGAAATCAAACAACACATTGCATTGCGCAGCGTGATGCAAATCTGCTGCAAAAGATTATCTTTAAATTGTTAAAAAGCAAAGATGTCATCTTGAAGACTAAGATGCTGCTGACCCAAGCCATGGTGTTTTCAATTGCTTCATGTGCATGTGAAAGCTGGATGATGAATAAGGAAGGCCGAAGAACCGACGCGTTTGAATTGCAGTGTTAGTGAAGAATATTGAATATGCCATGGGGTGCCAAAAGAACAAATAAATTTATCTTGGAAGAAGTACAACCAGAATGCTCCTTAGAAGCAAGGATGTCAAGACTTCATCTCATGTACTTTGGACATGTTATCAGGAGGAATGAGTCTCTGGAGAAGGACTTCATGCTTGGTAAAGTAGAGGGTCAGTGAAAAAGATGAAGACCCTCAATAAGATGGATTGGCACAGTGGCTGCAACAATGGGCTCAAGCATAACAATCACGAGGATGGCACGGGGCTGGGCAGTGTTTTGTTCTGTTGTACATAGGGTCACTATGAGTCAGAACCGACTTGATGGCACCTATCAACAACAACAGACCATAAAACAGGTCTCAATACATTTAAAAGGATCCAAGTCATAGAATGTATGTTCTCTGCCCAGAAGGAGACTGAACTGGAAATCAATAACAGGATGGTATCTGGACAATCCCCACAAAGCAACACTTTCAGAGTGCAGACAAAACAGTGCTTAGAGGGAAATTTATAGAATTAAGCACTTAGATTACAAAAGGAGAAAGGTTTTAAGTCAGCGGCCTAAGCTTTCACCATAACAAATTAGAGAAACAAGGGCAAATTAAGTCCAAAGTAGGCAGAAGAAAGTAAATAATAAGGCTTATGGCATAAATCAATGAAACAGAAAACCAGAAAACAATAGAGAATATAGTTAAAATCAAAAGCCACTTTTCTGAGATCAATGAAATTGATAGGCGCCTGTCTTAGTTATCTAGTCCTGCTATAACAGAAATACCACAAATGGGTGGCTTTAACAAACAGAAGTTTATTCTCTCACAGTCTAGGAGGCTAGAAGTCCGAATTCAGGGCACCAGCTCCAGGGGAAGGCTTTCTCTTTCAGTCGTCTCTAGAGGAGAAAGTCCTTGTCATCAATTTTCCCCTGGTCTAGGAGCTTCTCAGCACAAGTCCCCAAGTCCAGAGGATGCTCCTGGTTCTTCATTCTTGGTGGTAGGAGGTCCCCGTCTATGCTTGATTCTCTCTGTTATATCTCCAAAGAGATCCATTCAAGGTACAACCTAATCCTGTAGATTGAGTCCTGCCTCGTTAAAGTAAATGCCTCGAATCCTGCCTCCTGACCATCTAGATGTTAGGATTTACCACACAGGATAATCATATCAGATCACAAAATGTTGGACAATCACATGATTCTGGGAATCATGGCCTAGCCAAGTTGGTAGACACTCTGAGGGGACACAGTTCAATCCGTGATAACCCCTAGCCAGACTAATGAAGAAAAAAAATAAAGATATACACAAAATACCAATATCAAGAATATTAAAAGGCTGATCAGGGAATAGTACAAATAGATCTTATGCCAATAAATTTGACAACTTAGATGAACTGGATAAACTGAAAGACACAAACTGCCAAGGCTCACTCAAGAAGAAACCGAGAATCTGAATACCCCGTTATCTTTTAAAGAAATTCAATTTGAAGTTAAAAACCTTCTCTCAAAGAAAGCTCCAGCCCCTGATGGCTTCAACAGGGAATTCTACCAAACATCTCAGGAAAAAAAATGATAATGATTCTACATAAATTCTTCCAGAAAACAGAAAAGAAGAAAATAATTCTGCATTCATTCTCTGACACCAAAACCAGACAATGACACTGAAAGGAAGGAAACCACAGACCAACACCCCTCGTGAACATACGCAAGAACACAGAGTAACATTTTAGGGAATCGGAACCAGCAATATATAAAAAGGGTAATACATTCATAACCAAATGGGGTTTATCCCAGGAATCAGGATTGGTTTAACATTTCAAAGCAAATCAAATCAATGTAACTCACCATTTTAACAGACTAAGGCAGAAAGACCATACAACCCTCCAATACAGAGGTAGGAAAACTGTGGCCCGTGGGCCAAATCTGCTCTGTGGCCTGGTTTTGTACAGTCCTCGGGTAAGAATGATCCTACATTTTAAAATGGCTGAAGAAGGAGGAGGAAGAGGGAGAGGAGCAATAGATGGTATAAGGCCTGCAAAACCTAAAATATTTACTGGGTGGCCCTTCCCAGAAAAGTTTAATAGATGCAGAGAAACCTAACCTCTCGGCAGTTCAGTTCACCAGAAGTGAACGTTCTCAACCTCATAAAGAGCATCTGCAAAAAATCCACTGCTCATGTCGTTCCTCATGGTGGAAGTCTCACTGTTTCCCCTCGAGGCTGGGAATGAGACAAGGGTGTCCCTCTCACCGCTTAGTCAACGTTTCACTGGAGACCCTGGTTTGTGCAATAAAGCAAGAAAGAAAAACAAGAGGCGTACAGACAGACTAGAGATGAGAAAGTAGAACTGTCTTTATTTGCAGCAACATGGTTGTCTTAATCCCCCCAAAAAACCCAGTGCCATCAAGTCGATTCCGACTCATAGCGACCCTATAGGACTGAGTAGAACTGCCCCCATAGAGTTTCCAAGGAGCGCCTGGCAGATTCGAACTGCCGACCCTTTGGTTAGCAGCCATAGCACTTACTCACTACGCCACCAGGGTTTCCATGATCCCTAAAATCCCAAGGAATCTAAAAATTTGCTGTCAGAAGTAATGAGGGAGTTTAGCAAGGTTGCAGGACACAAGGTTAATACACAGAGATCAACTGTGTTTCTATACAAGTAAAAAAAAAAAAAAATCAATACTATTTGCAACAGCATCAAAACATACGAAATACCCAGGGATGCACTTGATAAGACACATGCAAGACTTATACGCTGACAT
The DNA here is from genome assembly GCF_024166365.1 of Elephas maximus indicus. Lineage (NCBI taxonomy): Eukaryota > Metazoa > Chordata > Mammalia > Proboscidea > Elephantidae > Elephas > Elephas maximus. The sequence continues at coordinate 5,969,265 of NC_064843.1, forward strand.
TCTAAAACGCTGCCGAGAGAGCTGAAAGATCCACGTAAACGGGAGATTATACAGTTCATGGGGGTCGCCAGGAGTCAGAATGACCCTACGGCAATCAATCAGCCACAACAAATACGGTATTTATGTGTCTGAAGACTCATACTGTCGTCCATTCTCCCCAAAGTGACCTACAGGCTTATCACAGTCCCAGGCAAATCCAGTCAGGGCTTTTGGTAGAAGTTGACAAGCTATATTTAGAATTCATATGGAAAACCAAAGAAGCTAGAATTGCCAAAACAATTTCGACAAAGAACATAGTTGGAGGACGTACACTACATGACCTCATGATTTATTATAAAGCTACCACGAACAAGACAGCCTGGCGTTGGCCTAAAGGCAGAGAGATCAGTGGAAGAGTACGGAGCCCAGAAACAGAGTCAGATGTTGTGGTTGACTCATTTACAACCAAGATTCCTCGTGACCCAGTGGGGAAGGATCACCTTTACAACAAATGGTGCTGGAACAATTAGGGATCCATATTCAAAACCACCCTGAATCATATTAAAAATGAACCTGAAATGAACCACAAGGAGGAAGAGGAGGGTGCAGGGAGGAGGAGGAGGAGGGTTCAGGGACGGAGGAGGGTAAGGGTATAGGAGGGAGCAGGGTGAGGGTGCAGGAAGGAGGAGGAGGAGAAGGGTGTGGGAGGAAGGAGGGTGTGGGTGCAGGAGGGAGGAGGAGGAGAAGAAGGAGGGTGTGGGTGCAGGAGGGAGGAGGGTGAGGGTGCGGGAGGGAGGAGGAGGAGGGTGTGGGAGGAGGGAGGAGGAGGAGGAGGGTGTGGGAGGAGGGTGGAGGAGGAGGGTACAGGGAGGGGCTCTCCTTGGGGAAAGGAGGCTGCGGTTTGGTGGTGCCAGGCAGAGCGAGTGGGATGAAGCTCCTGCCTTCTTGGTTCTGGGTGGGGAGAGGCTGTGGGCTGCATGGGAAGATGTGGGGCGTCCTGGGAAGGGAGAAGGTCTAATGGGGGTGGACGACGGTGGTTAGTGGAACCGGAGGGGATCCAGATCTGTTTTCCTTATTCTCCGGGGACCATGCTGCCGTTGGCTGGAGGGGGAGGAGCCAGCCACATAGTCCTGTCCACCTTCCCACTGTCCCCAAACGTGCCCTTCTGCCCTGGTGTTTGCATGTGGGATTCTCCTCCCCTGGGAGGTTCTCCAATGCCACCAGCTCCAAGAAGCCCCCGCCTCCCCCTGCCCACCCACCACCCGTGGAGGTCTGGCTGTCCTGTGTCACCCCAGAAGCTCAGTGGCATTGACAGAGCATTAAAAAAAAAGCCACGTGACAACTCAGTGAGTGCCTTTCCCAGTCCTGGCTGCCACAGTGCCGTGAACACAATGCTGGCTGGCATCCATGCCACCTGTTGGGTGGGTGGCCCTGACCCTGATCTGGGGGGGGTGGACTCTTGGGGGCCATGTGGCCTGGCCTATCTGGGTCACAGGGACCCCAGTCAGCCCAATATCATGTGACCTGGACCCTTTGCAGGAACTCTGTAGAAAGGGGCTCACTTTGGGGGACTTCTAGGCTGCCTGGACATCAGCTCAGCCGCCTCAACTACCTTGAACGTACGTGGTGGGAGCCAGCAGATACTGAGGCCAACAAAGAGGCAAAAGGTGAAAAGCAGCAGTGTGCATGGCATCAGAGCCCCTAGATCCAGCTATGCCTGATGTCCCATCACAGGGTGTGTCACAGTTAAGTGAATGGAGGCTTAAAGTGGAGACGAAGGGGCAGAGGGATGAATTAAGCCAGGGCCCTGGGGGGACCTGGGCATGGGGTGGGGGGTGCTGGTGCTAGAAGAGGACTTGGTAGGGTGACCTACCATGCACCGATATGAGGTCAAGTCAGGCAGCTTTTTTAGTGATGGGGGGAAGCCGTGAGGGGTGGGGATAACAGTTTCACTTACCATTCAGCCAGGCCTGTGCAGATCCAGCCCATCTGAGACAAAGGAGAACCCCAGCGTTGCCACCTGCACTCTGAAAAGGAGACCCCAGTCCTCACACCCACCCTCGCGGTCCCTCCTTCCCTCCTGGGCAGAGGGAGCCAGGAAAGCAACGGCAGGTGATCTGGGCCAGCCGCGCTAAAGGCCCCCACCACCAGGGGAGGGCGGGAGAGGCTCCCCGGGAGGGTATCCTCTGTCCCTCCACCCATCTGCGCTCTATGCCAACTTGAGGCGAAGGGCTGTCAGGGATTTTTGGAAGAGAGAGGGGACAGTGGGGGAGGAAGAAGAAGGGCGCAGGGACGGCCCGTGGGTGGTCTCACCCTGCGCCCAAGGTCCACCTCTGAGGTGCCTAAATTGGTGGTGACACCCCTCGACCGAGACTGGAATCTCACTCAGCACCAGAGGGTGGGCTCCGGCGCCTTTGGGCCGAGGGGCTGCCGGGTGTTGCTGCACCCTCGGGGCTCAGCCCTCCGCGCGGGCAGCCGGTCACTGTCCTGGCAGCGATCCGGTCCGGGGACGCCGGCCTCCGCACAGCTCGGGCTCCGGCCGCCAGGTGGCAGTGTGAGCCCACGGCGGGCGGCCGAGGCTCGACGGAGACCCCCACCCTGCACACGGGGAGGGGGGTCGGAGCACGTGATCAAAGCGGTCGTGTGAGAGGGGGGCGCAAAGGAAGGGGGCACATGGGGGCGCGCGAGGGAGGGGGCCGCTCGTGGGAAGGGGGCCCATAAAGGAGGGGAGCTCACGGGAGGGGTCGGAGGGGGGCAGGAGCACGTGAGCATGAGGTGCGCGCGCGGAAGGGCGCGCGTGGCACATAGGAGCGTGAGGGTGTCCAGGAGAGTAGGGGGCAGGGTTGGCCGGAACACGCGGAGGGGCAATCCTGGGGCCCAGCAGCAAGGGGCGTGGAGCACCCGGGCGGGGGGGTAAGGACCGAGCACATGGGGGAAGGGGCGGCGGGAAGGGGACCTGGAAGCGCCACGTGAGCATGGCCCATGTGCGCTGGTCCGGTCCTTCTCGGACGGGACACTAATAACGTCTCATTTACTCCACCGCCCGCGTTGCACATTCTGACCTGTTGCTTCTGGCCCAGTCCTCCCCTGTCCCCTCCGCCCTGGACCTGCACGGAGGTCAGGGGCTGGGGACCAGGGGACGCGGCTGTGGCCGGAGTGCGGAGCCAGAGCAGCTGCAGTAACCATGAACAAATTCGGGGCGCTGTGGGTCAGGCCCTGTGCAGCCCTGGGGTGGGGTGGGGGAAGCGGAACATACACCTACAGCAGTGGTGGTTGACGTCGGGGCATACCTGGCCCCCCGGAGAGAGGCATCCACCAGGTTGTCAGAGCCCTTGAACGTTCACCTGTGTTGAGATGTTCCAGACACCCACGGTCACACAGGTGGGAAAACCGATGGAGTGGACGGACACCCAGAGAGGAGTAGGGCTCATGTACCAGACCCCCACCTTCCCACTTTGGGGCCGGGAGCATTGCCTGCCTTCTGAAATGGCCTGGGTGGGTATAGCAGCCACCTCAGCTGCCGAGCCAGCCACCAGAGCCCAGCACAGGCCACTGTCTTTACCCTTGGTTCTCTACCGAGGCTCTTTCCAAGGACCAGCAAAGGACCAAGAGTAAAGCAGGGGCAAGACAAAGCCAAACAGGCTAGGGACACAACACGGCCCTGGAAATAAGCCGCCTCAACCGTGGTCCAGCTGCCTGTGGAATTGGCTCTGCCTCGGCTGGAAGACTCCACGGCCGCTGGGTGAGTGGAAACCTGGCCAGCCTTCCCATCCACACGGCCACAAGGTGAGAAGGAAACACAGAGCCCCTGGAGCTCCGCGTGTTTTCCCTGGGATGGAAGGAGTGGCCCTGACCGCCCCCGGCACTCCAGCTTCGCGACGCTCCTTCACCTCTGGGGGAGCCCGCCCTCCCTCCTAGCGCTTCTTCAAGGTCCACGCGAACCTTCTCAGCCCCCTGGGCATTTTGGAACGTGTCGGTCAGTGTTTGACACACTGGCTGGGTATTTAATTGGTGTGCAGGCCAGTCTGGGGAGGACTGCCGTGTCTGCAACATTGAATCTTCCAGTCTGACAGAGTGATGTAACTTGTTGTTGTTAGTTGCCTTTGAGTTGATGATTTCTTTGGGTTGATTATTTCCTTTTCTTGTTTCACTGCATTGACTGGGCCCTCTAGCATGTGCGTACAGAGGGTGAACGCAGGCACCCGGTCTCCTTCCCATCTCAAGGGCAACTGTTTCATTGTTCTGCCACTAAGAATGATGTGTGCCCTCTCCCACACTCCCTCCCCCACGTGCTCTGTGGCCCTTCCGTCCCCCTCCCCTTGTGCAGGGTAGGGTCCTGGCTGAGACTCGGTGGCCTGACGCAGGCTCATACTGCCACCTGGTGGCCACAGCTCAAGTTGCACGGAGACCAGTGTCCCCGACATGAACACGCTGCCAGGACAGAGCCTCTGAGCGGTTTTCTTCATGTAAACCACATGCCTGGCTTGCTAAATTTTTCTAAGTATGTTCCTGGGTACTCTCCTGACATGGATTGTATTCCGGATAAAGAGGGTCAGCTGGGCCCCCTCCAGCCCTGCCCTGCCAACTCTCTTCCCCTCACCTTAGAATTAAGGGAGGCAAGCAGGCCCCCTATAGGGTGGCTGTGGGTCGAAATCGACTGGACGGCAGTGGGTATGGGCAAGCAGGCCCCCGCGGCGGGCATGGCTTAACTCAAATGCAGACCTCTGGCTCCTGGGTGAAGTGCTTAGGTTTAAGGGGATTGAAGCCTCCATTTGGGCAGTGATCAGCAGACACCACTGATCAGCAACCCCTACGTGTTTACTGGCCCCGTGCCAAATGAAAAAGGAAGAACAAAGAAGAACTGAAGCATCTGAACGACAGCGTTGGTGAAGAACATTGACTGTACCGTGGACTGCCTGAAGGACGAACAAATCAGTCTTAGAAGAAATACAACCAGAACACTCCTTAGAAGCGAGGATGGCGAGACTTTGTCTTGCTTACTTTGAACATGTCATCAGGAGGGATCAGTCCTTGAGAAGGACATCTTGCTTGGTGAAGTAGAGGGCCAGGAAAAAGATGAAGACCCTCAACCAGATGGATTGATACAGTGGCTGCAACAATGGGCTCAAACATACCAACAATTGTGAGGGTGGCGCCGGACCAGGCAGCGTTTCATTCTGTTATAAATAAGGTCGCTGTGAGTTGGAACCGACTCAACAGCACCTTACAATAACATCTCAAATGAGCTCACATCGCCAAAAAAAAAAAAAAAAAGGGCACGACAAAACCAAACTGATTGCTGTCAAGTTAATTTTGACTCAGAGTGACTCTATAGGACAGAGTAGAACTGTGCCATAGGGCTTCCAAGGCTGTAAGACTTTATGGAAACAGATGGTCAGGTCTTTTCTCCCTTGGAGCCCCTGGGTGAGTACAAACTGCCAACTTTTCACTTAGCAGCTGAGTGCTTAACCACTGTGCCACCAGGGCTCCTGACACAACCAAAAAACAAACTCAACTCACTGCTATCAAGTCAATTTTTGACTCACAGTGACACTATAGGACAGAGTAGAGCTGCCCCATAGAGTTTCCAAGGTTGGAAACCCTTACGGTGGCAGACTGCTACACCTTTCTCCCGTGGAGTGGCTGGTGGATTTGAAAATCACTGACCTTTTGGTTTGCAGCCAAGCACTTTAACCACTGCGCCACCCGGGCTCCCCCATCAGCATAGGGGCACCTTTTCCCCGAGAGCCCCTGCTTTCTGAGCACACAGGCTTCCTGTGTTCTGGAATCCCGACTGCCTGAGACATCTTCCCGTTGGTCTGGAACCCGCAGCCCTGCAAACTGCTAATTAGTCCTCAGTGTATGGACTGAACCAAATCCAAGTATGAGACCAGCTCCCATCAAATGACAATAGGGGGTCACTGTGCACTGTGTTCCCCAAGAACCCTCAGGTCAAAGCCCTGCAGCTCCCTTCTCCTGCCTCGTCGCATCCTGCACCTGCCTTCTACCTCCCAGCTCTTGCCTCTCTTTACCTTGATGATGCTTGTTCATCCGTCCCAACCAGACCTGGGTACCCCCTCCTCTGGGCCCTCTCCCTGTGCCCCCAGGGCAGGCTAGGTGCCCTTCCCTTGGCTTTCATCGCCAAGGAAAGTATGCAAAAGCAGAGTGAGAGCAGCCATCTAAAGTCAAACTATTGGTCTCTCCTTGTCAGGAGCAAAAGAGAAAGAAGGAAACCCAAGGTCTCAGAGAAGAAATTAGTCTACAGGACTAATAGCCTACATGCAGTCTCATCTACTCTGAGACCAGAAGAACTAGATGGTGCCCGCTAACCCTACCAACCGTTCTGATCAGAGCCACAATAGATGGGCCCTGATAGGAGAGAAAAATGCAGAACAGAACTCATAGTCTTAGAAAGTCCAGACTTCCTGGACCAGTTGACACTAGAGGACTCCCTGAGACTATTGCCCTGAGGCACTCTTTAAACCTTGAACCGAAACTATCTCCTGAGGCACACAAAATAAAGGGTATTACCTGTGAGTATGGTGCTTCATTAAAAAACCTTCTATGTGAGACCATAAGATCAACAATTAAAGCAAAGAGGAGATGGTATGGGGTAGGGAAACTGGGGCGGTTATAAAGAAGACTGACACATTGTGAAAATGTAATTATGTCACTGAACATTTGTATAGAAGTTGTCAAATGGGAACCTAAATTGTTGTGTAAACTTTCACTGAAAACACAATAAAATATTATTAAAAAAAAAAAAAGAAGAAGAAGCGTAAGAGGAGAGAATTTGCCTTATCAGACATGGGAATATATTAAAAAAAACACTACAATCAAATCGTATGGCATTTGCATTAAAAAAAAACACCAAACCCACTGCCGTGGAGTCCGACTCACAGCAACCCCATAGGACCGAGTAGAACTGCCCCGTAGAGTTTCCAAGGAGCACCTGGCGGATTCAAACTGCTGACCGTTTGGTTAGCAGCCACAGCACTTAACCACTACACCACCAGGGTTTCTGGTTTGGGCATAGGAGTAGACAGAGAGACCAGTGGGTCAGAAGAGAGAATCCAAAAAGAGATCCCAGCATACCTGAGAACTGAGTACATGGCCATGGTAGTATTTCAATTTAGAGCAAAATGGTGACTTATTTAATAAATATTACCAACATAACAACCTATCATCTGAAAGAAAACGAAGCTGGACTACTTTTCATTTCATATACAAAAACAAGTTTCTGGCAAATAAAGGGAAAAAGCTCTTAAAATCTTAGAAGAAAATCAAGGCAACTAGTACAATCTAGAAAACCTTCTTAACCAGGACAGTAGTAAAAAAAAATACAAAAGAAAATGTACCATTTTAAACTAACTTAAAAGTCTATGTATGGAAAAAATCAGGCTTCTGTTTCCAGCCAAGATGGAGTAACAAGGACCGACTTACCCTCCTCCCTGAAACAGCTAAAAAACTGGATAAAATACAGGAAACCAGTTTGTGAGACATTCAGACATCAGTCAGTAAAGGACAGTGATCCCCGAGAGATGGAAAACAAATCCCTCCCTAGAGAGACTCTCAGGTCGTAGGGTGAGGAGGGGCCTGGGTGAAGCCTGGGAGACTTCCTGAGTTGACGAGACAGACTTGACTGCTCAGGGAGCCTAAGGTGGCTAGGGTTTGTGGGATGGAGCACTGGAGAGGACAGAGATGCCCAGAGAAAGAATTCCAGAGATCTGCAGAGGGTCCCCCTTGAGCACTGATCATCACATGCTGGAGTCAAGGAAAACTGCACACGGCAGGGTTCCCTGGTTCCCCTGTAGCATCTGAGAGCAGGTCTTGTTAGAGCTTCTTGCATATCCACACCCCGAGGCCTGCCACCACCTCTTCAGAGGGCTCTTTACTAAGGTTGCTCTAATGTGGGGCTCCAGCCCCTCTCCATGTCATCCTGAGTTCTTCTTGAGGTACAGCACTGTCCTTCCATAGGGCCTGAGGTGGCTGGAGGGTGTCTGCCCTGTGTACCTCACTCCTGGTCCTCTGGGACTCCCTTCAGTGGGCACATGACGCTGGCAGCCACATTGTTGTCTCAGTGGCTTGCCACTCACAGGGACGTCAGCCGACCCTGCTGGCCTTCTGTGGGGGTCGCTGCAGATCCCCGAGGCTTAGAGAGACCCCGCGCTGAGGAGGGGGGTCCTCCCTATGAAGAAGGTGCTGTTATTGCCTCATTTCACAGACCGGGAAAACGAGGCTCAGAGGGCAAGAGTTTGCTCAAGGTCACTTGGCTGCTGCACATCAGGGCTGGCTGAGACCAGGTCTTTCTTGCCAGGTACCAGATGGCTGGTCTTGGCCTCCTGCCCAGGAAGAAGGTGGAGGGGGTGGTCATCTGCCCTGAACCTGCTCTCTGACAGCACCCTGGCAGGGAATTCCCTGCAAGGCGCAGCCTCCCCCGGCCTGCCCCTCACCCCCACCAGTCTGAGCAGCTCTCAGGGACACAGCTGGGGCCCCAGGGTGTGAAGGGCAGCTTTGCATCTCTGTGTTGGGGATGCTGGGGCTTGAGTCCAGTCAGCTCCAGAGTCCCCACAGAAGACTGATCTCCATGCCCTAGGGGTTGTCAACCCCAGCCCTGGCTCTGCCCAGCAATCCCCTGAGCTGACTACTCCAAATGCTCCCTTCGGGGTCCTGCCGGGACAGGACCCAAGAGGGGGCGTGGCTTCTAGGGAAGGGCCCCTCCCTCCAGGCCCACCCCCCCAAGCCAGACTGTGGTCTGCCAAGCACCACCCAGGCCCCCTGCTCTGGCGCTGGGAGACTGGGCTCCCAGCAGATGCCCTGAACCCTCCACCCCAGGGCCTTGGCTCACTGGAGCCTGTGACAGTGTCTGCCCTCACACCTCTGTCCCAGGTGAGCAGTCCCTAGTTTGTGACTGTGATTCCCTGCCAGGCACCCTCACTATTAGCAAGTGGTTAATTGTGCCTGTAATAATCAGCTGCACCCGATTAGGCCATTAGGCAAATGAGTGAGTTTTTGTTATGCAAGTCACTGTGGCTGCAGATCTGTGCGCAGGAGAAAGCCTGGCTGGGGGGAGGGAGAAGGGAGTCAGAAGAACAAGCTCTACTGGGGTGGGGTGGGGCTGGGGCGGGGGAGGGCCTTGCTCAGTGGTGCCTGGGCTGACCACTCTTCTCCGAAGTCCCCCACTGCAGTCTGGAGGGGGGAGGCACCGGCTGGCCTCGGACCTGACTTGGCCACTGATGAGATACCCAGGAGCTGACCCCCTACAAAGGGCTTGGCTGGGAAGTGGGCTGCTGCAGGTAGCTGGGAGGCTGGGGGAGGGAGGCCTGTGCTCCCCAGGACCTGGCTGGGAGGCAGATCTGGTCACTGAGGACCTCAGGGTGAGGCCTGGCGTGGGGCTTTCTGGAAGGAGACCTAGGAAATCTACCCTGAGTTCCCAGGGGCTGGACTTTCAGCTGCAAAACCGCACCCCACATTCACATCTGACCACTGGACAACATAATACTTTTGGAAGGTGATGGTGACAGCCGAAAGGCACGACGTATGCGGTTAGTGTCACGGAACGTAGGTGTGAAGGTTGTGGAATTGACAAATGCTCTGTTACAGGTATGTTTACCACAATTAAAAAGAAAGTTAACTTCTGAAAGTCTTTTCAATAACTGAGTCTGGAATAACTGGAGCTGATGAATCTTGACCTCTACCGCACACCACACTCAGGTGAATGTGAGATGCATCCATCAAATCATAGATCCGAACATAAAAGCAAAAACCATGAAGCTTCTAGACTGCGATCCTGAGGTAGGCAAAGACTTCTTAGGGCTTAAGAGCATGACTGTAAAAGGAGACAGTCAGTAAATCAAACCTCATCAAAACAAAATATTTCTGCTCCGCTAGAGGTATCATGAAGAAAGCCAAATGGCAAGCCACAGCCTGGAGGGACCAATCTCATCCAGACATGGCAAGCTGAGCACTGTCCCACAGGAAGGAAGCGCCAGCCACAGATGTGAGCCACATGTGCTATTTTAACTTTTCCAGTAGCTACACTGCATACTGTTATAGATTGAATTGTGTCCCTCAAAAATGTGTGTCAACTTGGCTAAGCCATGATTCCCAGTATTGTGTGATTGTCCACCATTTTGTCATCTGATGTGATTTTCCTATGTGTTGTAAATCCTGTCTCTATGATGTTAATGAGATGGGATTAACAGCAGTTATGTTAATGAGGCAGGACTCAATCTACAAGATTAGATCGTATCTTTAATCAATCTCTTTTGATATATAAAAGAGAGAAGTGAGCAGAGAGACATGGGGACCTCATACGACCACGAAACAAAAGCCAGGAGAATAGCATGATGTCCTTTGAACCAGGGGTCCCCACACTTAGATACTCCTAGACCAGGGGAAAATTGATGACAAGGACCTTCTCCCAGAGCTGACAGAGAGAGAAAGCCTTCCCCTGGAGCTGGCACCCTGAATTCAGACTTCTAGCCTACTATTCTCTGAGAGAATAAATTTGTCTTTGTTAAAGCTATCCATTTGTGGTATTTCTGGTACCGGAAACCCTGGCGATGTAGTGGTTAAGAGTTTGGCTGCTAATCAAAGGGTCAGCAGTTGGAATCCACCAGGCGTTCCTTCAAAACCCCATGGGGCAGTTCTACCACCTTATAGAGTCACTATGAGTTGGAATCGACTTGATAGCTGCATGAGATAACTAAGACAAACACCAAAAAGAAACAGATAAAATTAATTTTAATAGCATATTTTATCTAAGAAGATCATTTCTTGCAAAATTCTATCATTCCATCTCCGGCGTTGTTTCTGTCACCAAGGCCATATTTTCCAACTACCCATCCTTCTTCTTTGTTTCCAACTTTCACATTCCAATCACCAGTAATTACCAATGGATCCTGATTTTATGTTCAATCAATTTCAGACTGCAGCAGCTGATAAAAATCTTTAATTTCTTCATCTTTGGCCTTATGGTTGGTGCGTAAATTTGAATAATAGTTGTATTAACTGGTCTCCCTTGTAAGTGTATCACTTACAGCGTTATACTTCAGGATGGATCTTGAAATGTTCTTTTTGACGATGGATGCAACACCATTCCTCTTTGAGTTGTCATTCCCAGCATGGTAGACTATATGAAATGGCCAATACCAGTCAATTTCTGTTCACTAATGCCTAGGATATTAATGTTTATGTGTTCCATTTCATTTTTGACTATTTCCAATTTTCCTAGATTCATACTTCATACATTCCAGGTTCTGATTACTAATGGATGTTTGCAGCTGTTGCTTCTCATTTGGAGTCATTCCACCTGAATTTAGAGACCATCTCAAGAATAGATTTGATGCACTGAACACTAGTGACCGAAGACTGGATGAGCTGTGGAATGACATCAAGGACATCATACATGAAGAAAGCAAGAGGTCGTTGAAAAGACAGGAAAGAAAGAGAAGACCAAGATGGATGTTAGAGGAGACTCTGAAACTTGTTCATGAACGTCAAGCAGCTAAAGCAAGAGGAAGAAATGATGAAGTAAAAGAACTGAACAGAAGAATTCAAAGGGCAGCTTGAGAAGACAAAGTATTATAATGAGACATGCAAAGAGCTGGAGATAAAAAACCAAAAGGGAAGAACATGCTCAGCGTTTCTCAAGCTGAAAGAACTGAAGAAAAAATTCAAGCTTCGAGTTGCAATAGTGAAGGATTCCATGGGGAAAATATTGAACAATGCAGGAAGCATAAAAAGAAGATGGAAGGAATACACAGAGTCATTATACCAAAAAGAATTAGCCGATGTTCAACCATTTCAAGAGGTGGCATATGATCAGGAACCGATGGTACTGAAGGAAGAAGTCCAAGCTGCTCTGAAGGCACTGGTGAAAAACAAGGCTCCAGGAATTGATGGAATATCAGTTGAGATGTTTCAACAAACAGATGCAGCGATGCAGGTGCTCCCTTGTCTATGCCAAGAAATATGGAAGACAGCTTCCTGGCCAACTGACTGGAAGAGATCCATATTTATGCCTATTCCCAAGAAAGGTGATCCAACCGAACGTGGAAATTATAGAACAATATCATTAATATCACACGCAAGCAAAATTTTACTGAAGATCATCCAAAAGCGGCTGCAGCAGTACATCAACAGAGAACTGCCAGAAATTCAGGCCAGTTTCAGAAGAGGATGTGGAACCAGGGATATCATTGCTGATGTCAGATGGATCCTGGCTGAAAGCAGAGAATACCAGAAGGATATTTACCTGTGTTTTATTGACTACGCAAAGGCATTCGATTGTGTGGATCATAACAAATTATGGATAATATTGCGAAGAATGGGAATTCCAGAACACTTAATTGTGCTCATGAGGAACCTTTACATAAATCAAGAGGCAGTTGTTGGGACAGAACAAGGGGATATTGATCGGTTTAAAGTCAAGAAAGGTGTGTGTCAGGGTTGTATTCTTTCACCATACCTACTCAATCTGTATGCTGAGCAAATAATCCGAGAAGCTGGACTATATGAAGAAGAACAGGGCAGCAAGATTGGAGGAAGATTCATGAACAACCTGCGTTATGCAGATGACACAACCTTGCTTGTTGAAAATGAAAAGGACTTGAAGCACTTACTAATGAAGATCGAAGACCACAGCCTTCAGTATGGATTACATCTGAACATAAAACAAAAATCCTCACAACTGGAACAATGAGCAACATCATGATAAATGGAGAAAAGATTGAAGTTGTCAAGGATTTCATTTTACTTGGATCCACAATCAACAGCCATGGAAGTATCAGTCAAGAAATCAAAAGATTCATTGCATTGGGTAAATCTGCTGCAAAGGACCTCTTTGAAGTGTCGAAGAGCAAAGATGTCACCTTGAAGACTAAGGTGCACCTGACCCAAGCCATGGTATTTTCTATCACATCATATGCGTGTGAAAGCTGGACAATGAATAAGGAAGACCGAAGAAGAATTGATGCCTTTGAACTGTGGTGTTGGCAAAGAATATTGACTATATCATGGACTGCCACAAGAATGAACAATCTCTTGGAAGAAGTACAACCAGAATGTTCCTTAGAAGCAAGGATGGCGAGACTGTCTTACATACTTTGGACATGTTGTCAGGAGGGATCAGTCCCTGCAAAAGGACATCATGCTTGGCAGAGTACAGGGTCAGCGGAAAAGAGGAAGACCCTCAACCAGGTGGACTGACACAGTGGCTGCAACAATGAGCTCAAGCATAACAACGATTGTGAGGATGGCGCAGGACCCGACAGTGTTTCGTTCTGTTGTGCGTAGGGTCACTATGAGTCGGAACTGACTCAACAGCACCTAACAACAACAACAACATTTTATCTAACCCTGTCAATCCAAGATACTATCACATCCTCATATAACCTAATATAAAATGACCCTCGAGGTACTTTGCATTCTTCATTTTCATCCACAGCATTTGAAAGATGGTGTGCATTTTACACCAGCAGCCCATTTCGTGTGGACTTGTCACATTTCAAAGGCTCAAGATGGTGTAGCTCTAGGATACAGAGAACTCTTACACATCACTAATAGAAAGACAAATCAGTTAAAAAATGGGCAAGAGGCTTGCACAGTGAAAGACTGAAAATACTAACACACAACGACCAGGTTGCCTATAAAAATAGGACAGTGCCCCCCACCTGCAGCAGCCAGCCCAGAGGCCCCCAGACAGCCAGGACCTGCAGCAGCCCCCTAGACAGCCAGGACCTGGTTTCCCTCATTTCTGCCCCCACTTCCAACTCAGGCCAACCAGAGAAAGCCAACCGTGTGCCCCAAATCAATCACTTAAGATACCCCACTTCTTTAGCCTACCTTCCCAGCTGACAGCCTCCAATCAGGCATACCCTAAGCTTCTCTTTTCCACTTTAAGCATTCCGTGCCCTGCCTGCTGTCCAAAGAAACTTGGCCAGTGACTTCACCTGTCTGAGCCTCAGTTTTCTCATCTGTGAAGTGGGATGACCATCGTGGACCCCTCCACAGCTGATTGGTGGCCCAAACGGGTTTGCTGGTGGTTGTGATTTGTCTGTACCTCTCCCTGGGAGGGGTTGCCTGATGCCTCCCAACTCCTGGGGCATCCTGCAATTGTGAGGACTCCCTGCCCTCGGGCATTGTGCTGGGAGGGCTTAGGGCTCCCCTTGCCCTAGGGCAGGCCTGGCCTGGACCCTGGACACCCCTCCCTGGGCCCCCTGTGGTGCAGCCCTGATAGCTGGACGGGGGCAGAGGGCCCTGGGGGCACTGGAGCATGCCCAGCTGAGGAACCAGGTCACACAGGGTGATGAAACTGCTGTTTGGTGCTGGCACTGGGGATCCCTGAGATGGCATATGGACATCTTCTGGGATGGGGGGGTCACTCAGACAATGCGTGGATATGTGTGCCTGTCTGAGATGTGTGTGCACGTGAGTGTGTGCATGTGTGTGCACGTGTGTGCTTGTGTGAGAATGTGCACATGTGTGCATGTGTGAGAATGTGTGTGCATGTGTGTTCACACACATGCGCCTGCAGGTCTGTGCATCTGGGGCTAGGATGTCACCACCTCTGCCATATGACAGGACCTAGTGGGCACTGATTCAGGAGTGCGGGCCACCTCCTTCGCCTCCCTCTAACTGTGCAGCTGAGCAGGCCCCTGGAGAGTTTCATTCAGAGAGAGTGCTGGGCATAGCAGTATGGATGGGCCAACCCCTAGGGGGCTCTGGTGTTCCCTCCACTGCATGCAGCCATAGGCAAAGGCAGAGGCCTGGCCAGTAGCTGTGCAGCCTCGGGAGCCCTTGGGGCTGAACCCCCCACCTATCACAGGTCGCAGCCCTGAACGGTCTTCTGCAGGGCAGGCCACGGTGCCCGCCTTTCGGAAGAAAGGGTGCGTCAGGCTCTAAGCCCGTTTGGAGCCATTGTGGTTTGGGGCCCTCACTGCTTGTTCTTCTGATGTCTGGGTCCCCATGAAACCGTTGGGGAGACCTGAGTCATTTCGGGGAACCCTGGTTGCACAGTGGTTAAAGCATGCGGCTGCAAACCAAAAGGTCAGTGATTCAAATCCACCAGCCACTCCCCGGGAGAAAGATGCGGCGGTCTGCTTCTGTAAAGATTTGCAGTGTTGGAAACCCTATGGGGCAGCTCTACTGTGTCCTACAGGGTTGCTAGGAGGCAGAACGACTTGACGGCAGTGGGCTTGGTTTTGGGTTTTGAGCCGGGTTGTTTCTACTCCATAATGCAAAGGGGCATCGTTGCTGCCGTTCTCACAAGACCCAGGGGAGGTGGGCTGTGGGGGACCTGGCTCTGGTTTGGCTCCAGGACCTCCAGTGACTCAGATCCCTCCCCAATGACCGGGCAGATGGCACCCGATGTCGGTGCTGAGTTTAAGGGGAATGAAGTCTTGAGCCCCTCACCCAGCTCTTTCCTTCAGTGTCTGAAATTTGTCCTTGACACTAACTCCAGGTACATTCTGTCCAGAAGGGGATGGTGTCTGGGCTTGGCAGGCCCTGAAACACGGCCAGCTCCAGGTGGGGACGTGGCCCTGGGAGCGTGGCCGAGCCCTCTGGTGAAGCCTTCCCTGACACCCCCTCCAGCTGCATGCCCTCGCCTCTGGCCCCAGCGGGTGGCTCTCCTAGCCCACTATGGACACCACCAACCCCTCTAGCCAGCACACAGCCCGCTTCTCGAATGCATGGGAGAAAAACCAGGCAGGTTGAGGCCGATATTTAAAAGGGGACTTTATTATTTACTCCTCAGAGCAGTGCGCCTTGCCTTGCCCGGCCGGCACACGACACCTCCGCGAAGCCGCTCCTCAGCGCGGACCGAGACAGCGTGGCACTGGAAACACACTGAAAACATTGACTCTTCCCTTTTTTTTTTTTTTTTTTTTGGTACAAAATGATACAAACAACAATACAAAATAGTTGTGCTGTTGACGATTACAAAAAAAGTCGGGATGTCTGCCTAACCGCACGCGAGTGAGCGGTGCTCAGAGTTGCAGCGTGGACAATTACACTCCGGTTTCTTTCCCCCGAAACAACCACAGTCATGCGGGCTGCTACACAGTCTGTCCGTTCTCCAAAAGAAACATGCAAACAGAAAAGCCGGAAATGAGAAAAGGAGAGAAAGGAAGAGTGAGACACGTTCCGATTATACACAAGGCGGCTCCCGCTGGGCGTCCACCGCGCGGTCCCCGGTCTATGTACACCTTGGCGCCTCGCAGGGCGCTGTGCGCTGGAGAGGGGTTCTGTTCTGTGGTGTTATTCCTTTGAACTTTGCCAGAAATTGAGACACCCCCCTTCCACTTTTTACCTCGGGGAAAACGGAGTTGTTGACTAGAGGGACTGCGTGTGTTGGCCCATGCGCACAGTAGGGAAACTGAGGCATGTCTGTGGACCTGCCCCTCAGCCCCAGCCCTGCCCCTCTGGTGGCAGGAGGCCCAGCACTTTGGATGTGCTGAAGGACGCGAGGAAGGGAAGGACTGTGGGGCCAGGCTTCGGGTGGCTAGGGCCCATAGGCTCCCCACGCCAACCCACAGTGTGGGCTTCTCAGGTCTGAAGAACGAACACCCCTGAAGAGACGTGGTGGCGCCGACTGGGCTGCCAGCGCCAGGGTCCCCTCCTCTGGCCGGGCCCACCGGCCACAGATACGTTGAGTGGACAGGCTACAGAAGAGAGACGTTTGACACTGATTGTACAGTTGGCTAACTCTAAGTCATTGGCCTCCAATGAGCCGCAAGGAGGCCTGGGAGGGGGTGGGGGCTTTTCTTCCTCTGGCCCCCAGGTGCTGGCCCATGTGGGGAGGGGACAGGGTTGCCAGCCAGCTCTCTGGAAGGCAGGTACGGACATGACCAGGCCCCCTGGCTCCCTCCAACTGCTGCCACAGCTTCAGCCCGCGGGATCTCCGGCAAAATGGCACAGGCCCAGCCGTGATGGGGCAGAGGAAATGGTGAACTCTTACCCTGCAGGGCAGAGCGGTGTGCAAGGGCAGCAGGGGCTCCTGGCCCCCCAGGAGCTGGGGGCGCTGGTGTCTGATGCTGAGTCCTGAGTGGGCTGGGCACTTCTGCCCAAAGGCATGTCGGGGTTCCAGAGAAGAATCCCCACCCACCCAGCCCCAGGTCACAGTCTTTCAGAGTCCTCAGTTCAAAATTCCACTGAAGGATGACTTCTCAAAAACAAACGAAACAGAGCATTTCAGTTTATACCCACCAGCCCTAGCCCTCAGCCACAGAGACTCGCAGCAGCCCCTCAGATGGTTCCTGGCCCCTAGGACAGTTCTCAGTGGCCCTTGGACCCGAGTGATTTGCATAGCATGGCTGAGACAGGCCTGCCTGCCCCCTCCCCTTGGGGAAGGCCGGTCTCCCGGAGGAGCTAGCCATCTGCGTTGCAGGGAGTATGGGCCCTGAGGAGGCCCTCAGGTCCAGTGCCTGGCGATGGCCACCCTGTCCTTTCTGTCCACCTCTCCATTCCTTGGGCACATCACTGGGTGCTGCAATGGGCCACATGTCTGAGCACATGATGCCAGCTCGACTGGGGGGATACATGTTGTTTGGGGAAGAACCCTGTGTGTCCTTTCGCCAAGGCTGTTGGCCAAGGGGATGGACATAATGGGGGAGGCCCGAGGCTGAGGAGGCCATAGATCCCAGCCCCGGTGGAAAACAGGGGAGCTGGCACCCCGCCTCTTGACACCAGGGAGCAGGTGTGGCCGAGGCCCACGTGGTGATTCTCCCTCCCAAGGGACCTGAAGTCAGCTCCTGCCCAGGTGGCTGGCACCCTTCCTGGGAGCCCTCACTGCCACTGGCCTGGGCCGCTGCCGAGCACAGACACAGCACGAGGGTCCTTGAAATGCCCTCACATCCAGCGGTCCCTGGAGAGACACCCCTTTCCCCGCCCATAGGCACAGATGGGGTGCTTTCTCACTCGGTGATAGGCGCAGCCTCGGAGCCTCCCAGGGGTCCTCACAGCATCTTCCACTGTCCCACGGAACCCACCCACCGAGGGAGCAGTGACACTATGGGGGTGACAACGCAAAGCCACCAGGCAGCAGTCAGACATCACACACGCTCGGGGCCTGCTGTCCAGACATGCAGTGGGGCAGACAGCAAGAATGCTGATGGGCCTCCGCCATAAAAGCAGTAACTCAGGTCCTAGTGGCTGGGGCTGGAGGAAAGACCAAGAGGTGGTCACTGACCCTATGTTAGAGTGGTTACAGGCCTCCGCTGTCCTAGGATGTGGTCCAGCCCCACAGGGACAGAGGTGTCTGGGTGTATTCAAGGCAGGGGAGGGTCCCGTGTGAGTCTGACCTGATGGGTTTCTGGCCAGGTGGGCTCTGATGCTGGGGAAAATGCTCTCTCCTGAGCCAGGAGGCTGGGGTCTGGGCGGCATTTGCAGTAATAGTGGCAAAGGAGGCCTTAGGTGGTGTGAGGGGACCTCAGAGATGGGGGAAGTGCAGAGATGGGAGTTTGTGGGACTGTCTGTGGGACCCTGCCTGCCTCATATTTGAGCACCCAGAGTTGGGGGGCAGCCACACCCCCACACTGGCTCCTGGGGTCACTGAGAGCCTGCCTGGCCCTGGGGAGCCCTTTGCTGCTGGAGCTGAAAGCTAAGCTTCCAGCCCCCTGCTGGCCTTGGACCCTTGGAGTGTGGTCTTGGGAGATGCTGGCTGAACGCAGTGAAGGGTGAGGACTTGGGAAGGACTCTGTTCGGGTTGGAGCCCCAAACTAATTTTTCTTGGTGAATTTTGTTAAACTAGTCAGCCACTGTTTTCTTACTAAAAGACCAAAAAATAAAAAAATAAAAACAAAACCCAACAAAACCATTCTCCCCATGCCTTAATTTATGCCTTCTGAGCTGGGGCTGGCTGGGCAGGGGTGACACTCAGGGCCCAGGTGCCACTCAGTGCTGGGCGATGCTCAAGGCTGGGTGATGCTCAGGGCTGGGTGATGCTTAGGGCTGGGTAATGCTCAGGGCTGGGTGATACTCAAGGCCGGGGTGCCACTCGGGGCTGGGTGATACTCAAGGCTGGGGTGCCACTCGGGGCTGGGGCACCACTCAAGGTTGGGGTGATGCTTGGGGCTGGGATGCCACTCAGGGCTGGGGTAACACTTGGGGCTGGGGTGCTGCTCATGGTTGGGGTGCTGCTCAGGGCTGGGGTGACGCTCGGGGGTGGGGTGATGCTCAGGCCTGGGGTGACGCTCAGGGCCAGGTGCCATTTGGGGCTCGGGTGACACTCAGGGCCAGGGTGCCACATGGCTCAGAGTTGGGGTGATACTCAGGGTTGGGGTGCCGCTTGGGGCAGGGATGCCGATTGGGCTGGGGCGCGGGGTGGTGGGAGCTTGGTCTGCCTGCTTGTTTTAGTCACTCCTGAGTTTGAGGGGATCGGATACATGTACCAAAAGGCACTTTCATTTTTTTAAAAACAGTGCTTCTGTTCTAAGAAATTCAAGTTAAGACAGAGTGCCTCTCGCTCTCCTTCCGTCGGCTACCTTGAGGGGCCCCGGCGCCGGCGGGCGGGCAGGCGCGAAGTGTTCATGCTAGACAGCTCAGTGTGGGGCGGGCAGGGACCTCCTAACACACCACTAACGCACAGTCCGCGGTGGGCACCAGCTGCCCTCGGGCCAGTCCCGTCGCCGGCGTCCCGCGCGGCTCCTCAGTTTGTCTGAGGGCGTGAGGTCATTAGTCCTCATCGCCGCCCGCGTACATGTCCGCCAGCTTCTTGAACCTGGGCCCCCAGTCGTTCAGGTAGTCGTAGTCCTGGTCTCCAGAGCTGGACGAGTTCAGGGAGCTGACGGAGCCTGCGGTGGAGCCGCTGCCCTCATAGTCGAAGACCAGGAGGGAGTCGTAGGGGGGTGCTGTGGGGTCGTTGTCGGCGGCACGGAGGCCCTGGGTTCATACAGACGTGGGGTTAGAGTGGAGGGTCTGATGGAACAGAAAGGGGAGCCCAGAAGAGGAGCTGGGGTGGTAGGGTGGGAAAAGGATGATGTAGGACCTGTATATAAAACCAAAAAACCAAACCCAGTGCCATCGAGTCGATTCCGACTCATAGTGACCCTATAGGACAGAGTAGAACTGCCCCATAGAGTTTCCAAGGAGTGCCTGGCAGATTCGAACTGCTGACCCTTTGGTTAGCAGTCGTAGCACTTAACCACTATACCACCAGGGTTTCCTAATATAGGAGGTATATAGTAGGTGCTCAGTAAGTGCCCCCTCTGTTTAACTTAGGGGCATTTCAGAGAATCAGAAGGGGAGGGAGTTGAGGAAAATGGAGTGGCTGGAGAGTGCAGGAGGTAGCAAATGCAAATGCCAGCAATGCCCATAATGAGGCAAGTGGGCTGGGTGGGGCCTGTGGCTAGGCTTCAGTATTTCCTGAGGGGAAGATGGTTCTCCATCTAGCTGACTGTTACCACGTGGGAGTATGAACCTAGGGTGGGCAGGAGTTGGAAATCTGGGGTTAAACATTCACAAGAACAGATTTTGGCAAAGTAGGAGGTGCCTTGGAGGCCCTGCCCCCACATCCTCGCCCCTGTAGTACCCACTGGTGAGACCTCCACCGCCAGCGCTTACATTCTCTCCTGTGAGGGACCGTGGCCTCCAGCACTCTGCTTCCCGTGTGGCCGGCTGAGAGTGCCACTGGGAGCAGCCCTCTACCAGGGACCCCAGGAGTGGATCACCACCCTAGCCTCTCTTCTCCCTGGGCGGCACGGCTCCGAGGGGCATGCCATACGCTGGCTCTCGGCAGTCCCCAGCAGAACTGAGATCGGGTGCCTGCAGTGGTCTCTGGCATGATGCTGTGCCTCCTTGGCTCCTTCCCCTTCCTGCTTCCTTTCCCCTCTCCTAACTGATACTTCCTGGGGCCCCAGGCTCTGGAATCTTTGTCCTTGTGTCCGCATTTGGTGAAACCCAGGCTAAGATCAGAAACTAATTCAAACAAAATAAACACCAGTGGGCAAAAGAAATGTACCCACAGCTCCCTGCCTGCCGATTTGTGTCTTTCGGTTTAAGGAAGTCAAAATGGGTGAATTGTAACGGACAGCTGTGGATTGGAGGGCTTCGAGCTGAGGGATGGAAATTAGGGGGCCCACCAGGTGCAGTCTGGAGTCCTCCATCTGTAGAGGTGGGTCAGGCTTTGTTGCTGCCCACACTGCTCCTCCATTTTTAGGGACCTTGGGGTATCACCAGTAAGGTCAGCCCTACTTTCTGGAGCCCCTGCTGCTTTAGCTAGCTTCGCAGGACTGAGTCTCCAAATTACCCGCCAAGACAGGAGCCAGCCCACCCCTCTCAAGTCTGCAGTCTCCAAAAGGCTCTTAAGTCTTTCCTGTGCACCCCAGAAGGAGGGGATTCAGCTAATTAATACTATGTGCCATTTAAATATAAATCCCTTCTGCTGAAAACAATTTCTCAAAGACCCTGGGAATAAACAAAGACAAGATGGCCTCTCACTAGGATTCAAGAGCCCTCGTCTTTTTAGAGAGAGGAAGAGCCAGAGCTTCAGTCTGTGCAATCTTTTTTTGGCGGGCGGGACAAGGTCTGAGGTGGAATTGCCCAGACCTGTCGGCTCTGAGGCCAGCCACCATCTTCTTTGACTGGGTTCTGCTGCCATTGGAGTCTCCTACTTCATTAACAGCTGCCTTTATTAATTTCCTCCTTCTTGGGGATATTTGTCTTTGGATTTATCTTGCTGTCTCTTTTTTTCTAACTCTTTGAGTTTAAAGTTTAGTCCCTTTGTGTTCATTCTTTCCAGTTCTCTATGAATGTATTTCAGACTGCGAATTTTCCTCAGAGAATTGCTTTGGCTCAACCTCCTCCTCCTGGGAGGGGTGCTGCTGTCATTATTCAGTACTAAATGACTTGTAGTTTCCATTTTTAATTTCCTCTAAGAGTTATTTATTTAGAAGCAGGCTTTTAAATATATAGATCAGGGGACCTACTTTTTGTGATTTTAAAAATTTTATTACAGTGTAGACAGTAAATGTGGTCTAAGCATCAGCTTTTGGGCATTTGTAGAAATTTCATTTGCCACCAGGACATGATCTATTTTGGGGAATGTTCTTAGAAATCTCTTTATATTTGTACTAAATCCCTCCCATGCTTATATTCTATTTAAATGAATTCTTTCAAAGTTAGATTCCAATATAGGCTGAGATATGTGTTGCCCAAGCCCCTTTAAAAAATACAGCTGGTATCGGAGGCCAGGTGGTCAAAACCACAGGGACCAACGCCAGCTCATGAAAGACCAGGAACATGACACTTTGCTGAGAGCCCACACGTGAGACACGCTTGTAGCTGCTCAGATATTAACTACCAGGGAAACAACTTGTTGGGAAAAGTCTCTCATTGCCTGGTACAAATTGTTCTTTTATTTGCTTTACAACAAAGGAAGAAGGAAGCAAAGGTATTTCTCTGGATAAGTTGGTCCCTGGGTGGCATAGTGGTTTTCAGCCAGCTGCTAACCTAAGGGATGGTGGTTTGAACCCGTCTAGCAGTACCGTAGCAGTACAGTGGAAAAAAGTCCTGGTGATCAGCTTCAGTAAAGATTACAGCCAAGAAAACCCTATGGAGCAGCTCTACCCTGGAACTCATGGGGTCAGTATGAGGTGGAATTGACTCAATGGCAAGGGGTTTGCTTTTTTTTTTTCTGGCTAAGTTGCAAGTAGACGTTTTAAGCTTCTGTCACAAAGGGGGAAAATTAAAGGCTGGGCAGGGTGTTTGTTGGGACATGGATGCTGAGCTGCCTCCAAGCCCCCATGTTGGGACTGGTACCAGGCCACGAGTTCAGACACTGCTCAGGAAGGACGCCACCTGTGCGCAGGGGCCGCGGGAGAAAGACCAAGGCTGGCCTGGGCTGTACCTGAGGCCGGGGCTCGCTCCCGGTGTGTCTGGGCCTCAGTTTCTCTGTTGGGGCACCAGGGACGGGAGTAGAGGCAGGGAATGTCTCCCAGTGGCCATCGACCAAAAGTCCAGCATCACAGCCATGATCCTGTGTCCACCACGGCTCCACTTCTGCAGCTCTGCTCCGAAAAGGTGTTACCACCACCTCACTAGCTTCCTGCTGCTACCGAAGCCCACGCAGCCACGGAGCCTTAGTGAACATCTGCTGTGAGAAGGCCCTGTGCCCACCACGTGGGGGTCACGGCCCTCTGCCAGACAAGGCCGGATGGGAGATTGTCTGCCCCCACCTCACGCCTGGCCTGAATGGCTGCTCGCTCCCAGGGCAGCCAGGCCCCGTGCACTGGGGACGGCTTTTGTCCGAGTTCACAGAATTTGTTTTTAATGGGGAGGAGAGTTCTGTTCACCCCTGATCTTCTGGGGCCAAGGAGTCCCTTCGAGTGGCATTTCCCCCTGTGGGCCTGGGGCAGCGGACAAAGATGCCTGGGGAGGTGGACTGTGCTGGCCGTGGAAAGAGGCCTGCAGCCTCACGAGTCATGGAATTTCAGACACAGGTGAGGTCAGAGAAGGGCTTTCAGGATCCCTCATACATCCACAAAGGATCCCCCAGTGCTAGTCCTGCCTGGGTGGGGTGGGATGTGTGGTCCTCAGGCAGGTACTGGGGCCCACGATGGCTCAGTGGTCCACCTGGCTGGGCGTTGGTGCCATGTGGTTGGTGTTCCCCACCCAGGCCTGCCTCAACCCTGCTTGGGCCCCTCCCAGGCACGCACCTCGTTGATGAAGTCACCGATGTCCCCAGGATGAGGCACCATGGGCCTGGCTGGGTACTGGGGCTCTGCGCCCACCGGCCTCTCGTCCACCCGCCGAACCCCGGGGGCCTTGCTGAGCATGTGCTCCATAGCTTCTGGCTGCTGGAGCTGGCTGAGGTCGTAGTCCTGGGGGACAGGGCCAATCAGAGGGGCAGCATGGGTAGTGGGGCAGGCAGGGGGTAAGGGGTCCTTCCCCATAGCCAATAGCAGAGCCCAGTTTCAAACTGGGCAGTGTCTCCTAGTCCACACCCTTGGTGTCCTAGTACCCTGACAGCCCCGCAGCCTTGGGTGCCCCCCCACCACCACAGGGCTGTGTTGTCCTTCCCTTGCCCCTGGCCAGGGCAGGGCCATGCTGTCCTCTTCCCTCCCACCCCTCCCCGCCTCCACCTAGGAGAACCAGGCTGATGGGAAGTCGGAGGGTAGGGTGATGGTGGGTGGAAGGGGCAGGTGCAGACCCAGGGCCAGGCTGGCATCTGAGGATGTGGCCGTGGGCAGGGGAGCCAAGGGCTGGGAAGACACAGGTGTCCCGTGCCCACCTTCCCTGAGTACCTAACGAGGTCATGTGGTGCATTCACACCAGGAAGGAGGACAAAACGGTATTGTTAAATCCTGAGAGCAAGCCCTGTGCGAGTGCCGGTGTGCAGGGCAGGTACAGGCGTGTGGGGTGAGTGCCCGCATGTGGGGCGGGTCCTGGCCGCGTGCCCACTCACCTGGTCCTCCTCGCCTCCCCCCTCCTCGTCGTACTTGAGGATGTTGTCTCGCACGTCATCCTCGGGGTCAATGAGCAGCTGCTTTGTGTGGCGCTCCTTCTCCCGCCTCTTCATCCACACGACGAAGAGCAGGACCATGGCTGCGGGCAGGGGCGTGTCGTGAGCAGCTGTGCTTGTGTGCGCATGTGTGTGTACACACAAGTATACCTGCATGCACATGTGTGTCACATGTGTGATCATGTACATGCAGGTGTGTACGTGCAGTGTGTATGTGTATGTGTGCATGTCTGTGGTGCGTGCAAATGTGTGTGTGCGTGTATGGCTCATGTGCCTTGTACACCATGCACAAATGTATACATACAGAGGTTTGCGCACAATGCATGTAATGTACACAAGTATGCTGTTTGTGCGGGGGCACATGTGTATGCTTCATATGTCTGTGTGTGCTCCTGAGTGCAGGTGTGCTCACACGTGTGTGCAATGTGGACTCATGTATGTGTGCACACATTTGTGGTGCATGTCTGCATATTTGAGTGTATGTGCACACACACACGTCCAACAGTTTCCAAGGTAGAGCTGGACAGGCCCAACTGTTCTCTCTCCCACCCCTGCCTAACACTGGGGTGCTGTTTGAGATATCTATTATCCACCCATCCAATCCATCAATCCAATCTAATCCTCTACCTATTTTCCCTCCTCCCAGATCCTGCTCGAGGAAGCAGGATGGGACACAGAGCGGAGCAGGTGGCCCATCCACAAGGCTTTGTGGCAGTCACTTTTCAAGAAGCAGGAGGTGAGGGGTTAGGTGGGGAGGGGGTGTCTGTAGGCACAACGTGTCTGGACAGGGACCCCGGAAGAAGGAAGAGGTGTGGAACAGATAACCCTCGGAGCCTCGGGTTTGGGATGGGGGAGTGGCCCCCGCCTGGGCTCTGGTTGCAACAGGCGACTGTCCAGAAGGGAGGGTACCTCTGGGATTGTTTTTCCAGCACCTCTGCCCACCCCCAGCCCCACTCCTGTCTGGAGAACCAAGCAACAGGTGGGGCATGTGACCTGGGCAGAGCTAATGAGCACACCCGCTCCTGGCCAGTAGTGGGCTCCAGAAGTGCATGTGGTTGAGGCTGGAATACCCAGAGGCTCAGGGACTGGGTGGGGCCAGGGTCTCTGTCCACCAGTGGGGGTGCCCGCAGGGATCTAGGGGAGCCAGCCTCAGACACGGGACCTCTGGAAGGCTGAGTGGAGAGGCGGGAAGGAGACGGCCCTTGGAGACACCCTAAGTGGCTGGATCGAGCTGGCATTGCACCAAGATTGACAGTTAACGAGAGACACTTTATCGTGAAGTCAAGTTAAATGGTTTTCTGAGGGGTTCCTCACTGAGAAATGTCTGCTGTGGAGCCCACCCTCCTGCCACCCCTGGACAGCCAGTGTGCCCATGGCCTCAACCCCCTGCCACCCCTGGAGGGCCACTGTGCCCATGACCCCAGCCCCTGGTCCATGACCCTGGTCCCCTGCCACCTGGGAGAGCCACCGTGCTAGTGACCCTGGCCCAAAACCCTGGCCTCCCACCACCCCAGGAGGGCTGCTGTGCCCATGACGCCAGCCCCTGGCACATGACCCTGGTCCCCTGCCACCCTGGGAGGGCCGCCGTGCCTGTGACCCCAGCCCTTGGCCTACAACCCTGGCCTCCCACCACCCGAGGAGGGCCGTTGTGCCCATGACCTCAGCTCCCCGCCACCCCGGGAGGGCTGCTGTGTCCATGACCCCAGCCCCCCCCGCCACCCCAGGAGGGCCGCCACGCTGCGTGCACTCACTGAGCAGAATGACGATGCAGATGAGGATGGCCACGATGGCCCCGGTGCCCAGGCCGGCCGCTGCCACTGCACCCACAGTGGTGCAGTCGCCGTTCTCGTCACATGAACACACCTTGACTTTGATGACAGACGTGTTGGACAGTGGGGGGTTCCCAGAGTCCGTGACGACTATGGGCACGTCATACATGCCTGCCTCCAGGTACAGGATGCGAAGGCTAAGCTGGGCGTAGTCACCTGGCCAGAGCAAGAGACGGTGCTCCGTGAGCGGCCTCCGTCCTGAGCACACGTCAGAGGACAAGACCACACGTCCGGTGGTGTGGAGGTCCCAGGCGGGCTTGGTTAACAGCCACACACCAGGTGCATAGCACACATGCCACACATGCCACACGTACATGCCACACAGCACACAGAGCACACAGCACACATAACACACAGCACATACACTGCACGCCACATGTAACACACCACACAGCACACATGGCACATAAACCACACACCACACACACCACACGTAACACACGTCACACATACCACACAGCACACATACCACACACACTACACATCACGCACAGCACATACACCACACGCCACATGTAACACAGCACACAGCACACATACCACACAGCACACATACCACACACACTACACATCACACACAGCACACACACCACACGCCACATGTAACACACCACACACAGTACACAGCACACATGGCACAGACACCACACACCACACATAACACACAGCACACATAACACACAGCACACACACCACATGCCACATGTAACACAGCACACACAGCACATATACCACACACAGGTAACACACCACACACAGCACACAGCACACACAGCACACATAACATACAGCACACATAACACACAGCACACATACACAATACACACATAGCACACAACACACACAGGACACCACACACAGCACACAACATACAACAAATAGGGCCCATACATACCACACACACCACATGCACAGACATACAACACACACACACACACACCACCACCACCACCATAAACAAAACTGAACGGTACTGGCAATGCAAGGAAAGGAAGCGATTGCACCAGGTGGGACGAAGGCTCACTTTCTCCGGGGGAAGGTTTTAGCAAATCCATTAGACAAGACAGCCCACAGAGAAAAATAGGCAAGGGCCTTGAACAGATCACAGGAGAAATAAAAAGGCCAGTGAATGTGGGGAAAGTGTCCTCCAACACTCAAGATGCAGGAGGAAACAGTAATCTTGCCCATAAAGTCGGCAAAATGCTTCTGAAAACAGTGGTACTAGGCATTGGTGAGGTGAGGGCATTTCCACGATGCCACTAAAACCTCAGAGCTTTGCGACCCTTCAGATGACAAATCGAGGCTGGGAAAATATCTAAGGAGACAGACCAGGCAGGCCCAGGCCCCATCGCTGGCCCAGGAAGCTGTCAGAAGCACGAAGTTGTGCCGCAAGGGTGCTGGGACTGTGCTGCGTAAAAGGTGGGAATCAGGGGCTCCAGGCACGGCCTCCTCCTGAGCAGAGTGAACACTGCGGAGCAGTGGAGGCACGGTGTGTGTCCCCATCCCTGTGGGGGCCCTGCAGGAGGGCCAGGGCCTCCCGGGCCATCCCCACCTCCACTGTGGCCCCTGGGGCTGTGCCAGCCCCGCCTGGTTCTCCCAGGGGCTTGGCGGAGGGATGCTCAGCCAAGGGGTTCACCGTTCAGGCGGGTGATGGTCCAGTTCCTCCTCACGGTGGCCGGCATGAACGGCAGCTCAAAGACGTAGGGGCCAATATTGGGGTCAACGTCCGCGTCGGCCGCCGTGATGTTGATGGTGTTGAGGCCCGGCCGCTCGCAGATCTGTGCCTCCTTGGGCAGCAGCTCAGGGGCGTTGTCGTTGATGTCAATGAGGTAGATCTGGAGGGTCCCGGTGCCGCTGGCTGGGGGGATCCCTGTGGACAGACATGCACACACGGTCACTGTTGGCGCGCCGTGGCCACGCCCCATACAGGACAGACACACAGACAACCACACTCAACACACACAGGGACACACGGATGGTCTCACCGTCACACATGAAGGATAGACACACAGACACACGGCTGGATGCAGGACAGACACACAGACACATTCAGCACAGGCAGACATGCAGCCATAGCCATAGTCCTGGACCCCACCTGTACCAACACCTGCCATCCCAGCCCCTCAACCGCACACAGCACAAAGGCACCCCCAAGGCGCAGTTCCACTCCAGCTGCACACACACACACACACACACACACAACCACACGACAGGCACGCCCTGGACTGATACACACTCCCAAGCTCAGAGCTGTGCCCAAGATCACAGCCGCACACTCAGGGGCCCGCCTCGCTGGGGGCCCTGGGCGGCTTCAAGGATGCTGGGCAGCGGGGTGCCATCCCTGCCATCTTTCCAAGCCCAAGGGCTTCTCAGGGTCAGCCTTTCCCTGCCCCTCCCCATGCATTTTCCTGCCCCCCCCCCTCCCCAGCAAGGCCCCCAGGGTCTAGAAGAACAGCCCCATTTTTTGGCCGAGGCAGGCAGAAGGTGTAAAAAAATACACCCAACAGATGTCTCTGAATCTTCCAGGAAGCACCTCCAAACTCATTTACGTGACGTGCGTGGCTCCTGCCTCTGGAAAAGGCTCAAAGAAGATGGAGGATCAGCACTCAGGCGGGAGAGGCGCAAGCGGACCCCTTAACCCAGGAGGAGCCAAAAACGGGTGTCCGTGTGTTTTTCTATTGCGCCAGGGCAGTGACGAGCACTTAACGTCACTTTCTCATCTAGTCGCCCCACTTTGCAGAGAAGGAAATGGGCATGGAGGGTCAAGTCAGTAGGTGGTGCTGGGACTGCACTCTGGTTCTGGAACCTTCCCTCCTGCCTGCCCTGCCTCCCCATCTCCCCTCTGCATTGATGGCCCATGGGCTCAGCAGTGCAGTGGGAAGGCTGTGGATGCCCCAGCTCCAGGCGCCTGTCCAGGGACGGGTGGGCTCCCAGAGCCACAAGCTCTCAGCTCCTGGAGACACCAGTTCGAGTTTCTCAGAAAGACCCAAGTGCTCTGGGACCTTCATTTCCCCTGCCCCTCCTCTGCTCAGCCCGTTCCCCCTCCACACCAGGCTCCTTGGGGCCCCTCTACCTGTCCTGGGCCCAGGTTCTGATGTGAGCCCTCCCCCACTACCAGTGCCTCTGGGCCCCAGCCCCTGCTCCCTACTCTGACTGAGGGTGCAGGAGGGCTGTGTCTGGGTCAGAGCCTTGAGGGGTGGACTCCCAGTATGGCGGGGGTATGGGTTGGACTAGCCCTCTGACCTGTGGTCAGCCTGTGAGGTCCTTGGCCAGGACAGGTCTGAATCTGTTTGACAACCAGGGCTCTGACTCAGCTGCCACAGGTAACAGAAGGAGAAGCCGAGAAGTGGTTGGGGTTGCAGGGTCAAGGACACCCCGGGACACCCTCTGGCCTGCCTGCCACCCTCTTGCCCCCGCTGACAAGTGACTCGGTGAGCCACTGAATGGTGTGCATCCAGTAGGGGACGATGGGCTGCGCCAGCCACGTGGATAACTGAGGCTCTGAATGACAGCCGACAGCACCCTGTGCTGCCCTGCTCCCCCACGGCCTCTCACACCCCACAGCTGAGACCTCCCATGGCCTCTCAGGCCCCACAGCTGAGGCTCCCCACGGCCTCGCACACCCATAGCAGAGGCTCCCCACGAGCTGCCTCCTGGAGCAGGACGCACCATTATCAGCGGCCAGGAAGGTGGCCTCATAGATATTGTTTTTGATGTAGACAGACTCGCGGTCTAGGACAGCCGCTGTGGTGATCTGCCCGTTGGTGGTGTTGATATGCAGCCAGTTGGCCGGGTCTGACAGCTTTGAGTACCTGTAGGGAGAGGAGCGGGGTGAAGGCCTCCCATGGCCTGGTGGGGTGCTGGAAGGACAGAGTTGCCTGGGCCCCTCTGTACTGCCCTCCCAGACAACATCAGGGGGCAGCCCAGCGTCCACTCCTCGGGCAGGGCAGGCCCATAGCCTGTGTAGGTCCTATGCCAGAGCCCCCACTGTCTGTTCGCGAGAGAAGACACCCTCCCTCTGTGGCCCTGGGGCTTATGGGATGCTTAGGGAGCAGCTGGCAGAATGATGACAGGAGTAGGAGCTCAATTCGTGCTATGGGAGGGGGATGAAGGGAACGGCCCCTCTGGGGCCCTGGAGGCCTTCCTCTGCCCAAGGAGGCTCTGAGGTAGGGTGAAGGGCCAGCAGCCTGAGTGGAACTGCTTCTGTGTCTGCCGTCACCTCGGGGCTGGGACCTGCTGTCTCCAGGCCAGCATGCAGAGTTCTTATTGGCAGATACTCTCAGTATCCCCATTCTACAGATGGGGACACTGAGCAGCAGAAAGGGTGGGCAACCCGCCAAGGTCATACAGCGAGTGAGGGTGGGGCAGGCCAGAGCCCGGCCAGTGCTGGGCACTGCTGAAGGTTTTGGAAGCAGTGACCTCAGCCATGGTTTCTCGAGGGCTGACTGTGCTGTATTGGGTGGGCGGGCAACCCTGGCTGCCCCCAGGGCTTGGGTTCCTTTGTTCCCTATCCTGAAAGACAGCCCTGGTTGGGGACCCCCAACCATCCCCTGGGACTGAGCTGCAGGTCTTCCTGGGCTTGGGGAACCTCCTCTTTGGTCAGCGGGGGGTCGAGGGCTTGTGGGCACTGCGGGTGGGCCCACCTCATGGCCTGCTGCATGAAGCGGTCAGGGTCCACCGCAGAGAATGTGGTCAGCACAGTGCCCATGGGCACGCCCTCCTCCAGGCGGATCAGCTTGTGGTTGGAGGGGAAGTAGGGGGCCTCGTTGATGTCCATGACAGAGATGGTGACTCCTGCTGTGGACTGGAAGGACATCTGGATGCCGCTGGCCAGCGGTGCCTGGTTGGACACCATCACGGTCAGCATGAAGGCTCTGTTCAGCTCGTAATCAACTGCCTGGAATGAGAGAAGCCTGAGGGTGAGCTGGTGCCGGGTGAGCGTGGAGGGGCAGCTCCCTGGTGGTGCACACTGGGCTGGCTAATCTCTACCCTCTTATCCATTTCTTGCCCGTCTCTGCCCTGCTTTGCACCCCAGGAGGCTGGGCTTTGGGGTTACATCTCCTAGCTCCCTGTCTTCTGGCTTCCTGCTGGGTTGGCCAATGGGAGAGAGAGAAGTTGGGATCAATAACCCCTGCCCACTGCACCGGACCGTGGTTTGGGTAGCTGAGTCCTACAGCTTCAACTCTTATCTGCCTCTGGCAGAATTGGGGCAATGCTGGGCCCCCCACCCTGCACCCTCAAGGCTAGTGTGGTAGAGGTTCCCCACTGTTGCTCATCTAGGGGTGCATCACCAGGTACAGTGGGATGAATGGTGGCCCCCCAAAAGATATGTTCTCCAGGAACCTGTGAATGTGACCTTGTTTAGAAGTAGGGTCACTGTAGGTGTAACTCAGTTTAGGATCTTGAGATGAGGTTATCCTAGATTAGGGTGGCTCCAAATTCAAGGAGGGGAGTCTTCATAAGAGAAAGGACAGGGGGACACAGACACAGACGCAGGGAGAGGCTATGTGAAGATGGAGGCAGAGAAAGACGAGGGAGACACAGACATGGACGTGGGGAGAGGCCGTGTGAAGACAGAGGCAGAGACTGGAAGCAGGAACCACCGGGATCTGGGAGCGGGGCATGGAACAGGTACTCCTCAGAGGCTCCAGGAGGAACAGCCCTGCTGACACCTCGACCTTGGACTTGTGGCTTCCAGACTGTGAGAGAAGACGTTCTTGTGGCTTCCAGAACTGTGAGAAGACGTTTTTGTTGTCTTATCTAGTTATTATTATTTTCTTTTCATGGCCCTTGGAAACAGTCACGTGGTCTGCTGCTTTTTGTGTAAAAGAGGGTGAGGATTGTGGATTTCAGATGTATTTGCTCATATTTGCAAAAAGAAATGCTTTAAGGATAAATCAAAGACTAATAAAGATGGCAACCCATAAGCAGAGCGCAGGAGGGTGGTGGAGGGTGAGCTGTGGGCATGGCTTTGCTGTGTGCTTTGTCGTAACCTTGACTTTGGAGTCATGTGGTCTCTTACTCACACTGTAGGTACTAAAAATGAAAGTATATATAGAGAGCAATAGCTAAAAATTCCAAAGAAATGGCATTAAATAAACTAACCGTGTATCAACTGGCAACATAACTCCCAAAGAAAATAATCATTTCAAGTGATTTCAGAGCACAGTATTCAGATGATAAATCCTTAAAGGACACATTCTAAGGACAATAATAATGGCAAAGAAATCTTAGGCTCATTTGGGCCTCTTGGTGTTAGTAGTAATTTTGGTGTTATTTTAAAACTTTTTATGCATATTATAAAGTAAATAAGCAACTGTTGTTGTTGTTAGGTGCCGTTGAGTTGGTTCCAACTCATAGTGACCCTGTGTACAACAGAACAAAACGATGCTCAGTCCTGTGCCATCTTCACAATCGTTGCTATGTTTGAGTTCATTATTGCAGCCACTGTGTCAATCCATCCTGTTGAGGGTCTTCCTCTTTTTCACTGATCCTCTACTTTACCGAGCATAAAGTAAGCAACTACTTTAATATTTTTAGCAACTAAAGTTTTCAGTGTGAGAAAATTAGATGCCAGAATAAAATCAATGGAGTTAAATAAAAACGTGTAAAGCGATGGTAGCAGTAAGGTCATTAGAATCTATTTAAATTCAGGGAGGATAATGACCAGGATTATCCCCAAACTGATTCCCATGAGGTGGAGGTCAGACATACCTCCACTCTCCAAACATTTTACCAACTCTGACACCAGTCGTCCCTCCCACAACGCTCTCTACTTCTTTTCTGGGTTTGAAAATCTGTTTTACACAGAACTCAGATCATACTTAGAGTTAAATGGTTTATTAAGGAGGTAACAGGGTACAGTTTGAGGTCAGGATCAACAGGCTACAACTCAGAATCACAACCAGAAAGCATGTAGGCAGACTTTCCCTTCTTCAGTGCAGGACAGGTCTCTCAGTTCCTCTTGGCTAAGCAGGCTTCCTCTCAGCTCCTGAGGACAAGCTCCTCTCGGCCCCCTGAGGACAGGCTCCTCTGACCCCCTGAGGACAGGCTTCTCTCGGCCCCCTGAGGACAGGCTCCTCTCGGCCCCCTGAGGACAGGCTCCTCTGACCCCCTGAGGACAGGCTTCTCTCAGCCCCTTCAGGACACGCTTTTCTTGGCCCTGCTGTCTGTCACCACTGACTGCCACAGGACCCCTTCCAGGCCTGTTACCCCCAGCTCTGCTGCTGGGCCCCTTCTGGTCCTCTTGCCATCTTCAGTGTTACAGCCCTTGACCCGTGTTACAGCTCTTTTAGGAGGTTCTTTTCCTTCTCTTTTTTTCTGCTTCTTTCTGGCTCAAAATCTCTGTGGGGTTAGCTACATATATATACAACTCCTTGCCAATTTCAAACCATGTCTCCTCTCAGTGGGTGCCATAAACTGACCAATCATCTCTTGGTATTCCTCATAATTTGCACAGTAGGCTACAGACACTTTATTTGCATAGCGTATTGATCAATTCCTGCAAGATGCATACCAATCACTGCGCAGGCTGCAGCCCAGGGCCAGACAAAAAGTATCAAACTACAAGTTGTTTACAGCTTACCCAGGAAATGTCAATCAACCTGAACAAAAGTAACAAACCCTCTGGAGTAGGAAACTAGGGCAAAGGTAACTCCTCAGGGCTTAGAGAGGAAATCTCTAGAGCTATTTTTCCAGAGAACCAAGGCAAAAGGCCACATAAAGGAACTCATTTCACCACACCTTCCGATGTCAACTTTGCCTAAAAAAATAATTTGAATCAGCGAAATGAATCTGAAATAATCTTTATGAACGCATGTTTGAAATTGTATTTCCTAGCTCTGCCCCTTGAAAATGCCTGGAAGCAAAGGCAGCTCAGTGGCACCGAGCACCTCTTCTGCCCAAGTTTTGGTTTCTAAGTACCATTCCTCACTAAGAAATGGCTGATTCAAATGTGAAGCAAGAGCTGAACAAGATGAACCCAGGATTCTCGTTGGGCCAAAAAGCAAGGAAGCTCTCAGAACAGTGGGCAGGAAACAAGCAGCCTGATGAGGCTCCACAGACTGAGATGGACCAATCTGAGCATCAGAAACAGTAATGATTACAACTGATTAAAACACATTAAAAAAAATCCATGTGCTCTTAATGAAAATGAAAATGCAAAAAACCGTTTTTTAATTTGTCACTGTGCCAGGCTGAATAATGGGCCCCAAGGCCCAGGTTCTAGTCCCTGGAGCCAGGGATGTCACCTTACAGGGCAAAAGGGACTTTGCAGAGGCTATTAAATTAAGGCAGATGTCACAACCTTGCTTGCTGAAAGTGAAGAGGACTTGAAGCACTTACTAATGAAGATCAAAGACCACAGCCTTCAGTATGGATTGCACCTCAACATAAAGAAAACAAAAATCCTCACAACTGAATCAATGAGCAACATCCTGATAAATGGAGAAAAGATTGAAGTTGTCAAGGATTTCATTTTATTTGGATCCACAATCAACAGCCATGGAAGCAGCAGTCAAGAAATCAAAAGACTCATTATTGCATTGGGTAAATCTGCTGCAAAGGACCTCTTTAAAGTGTTGAAGAGCAAAGATGTCACCTTGAAGACTAAGGTGCGCCTGACCCAAGCCATGGTATTTTCAATTGCATTATATGCATATGTAAGCTGGACAATGAATAAGGAAGACCGAAGAAGAATTGATGCCTTTGAATTGTGGTATTGGCAAAGAATATTGAATATACCATGGACTTCCAAAAGAACGAACAAATCTGTCTTGGAAGAAGTACAACCAGAATGTTCCTTAGAAGCAAGGATGGCGAGACTGCGTCTTACATACTTTGGACATGTTGTCAGGAGGGATCAGTCCCTGGAGAAGGACATCATGCTTGGGAGAGTACAGGGTCAGCAGAAAAGAGGAAGACCTTCAACAGGGTGGATTGACACAGTGGCTGCGATAACGAGCTCAAGCATAACAGCGATTGTAAGGATGGCTCAGGACAGGGCAGTGTTTCGTTCTGTTGTGCATAGGGTCGCTATGAGTT
The DNA here is from genome assembly GCF_024166365.1 of Elephas maximus indicus. Taxonomy (NCBI): domain Eukaryota; kingdom Metazoa; phylum Chordata; class Mammalia; order Proboscidea; family Elephantidae; genus Elephas; species Elephas maximus. Next base: position 6,004,578 of record NC_064843.1, read on the forward strand.
GGAACCGACTCGACAGCACCTAACAACAACAACAACAAATTAAATTAAGGACCTTACGGTGGGAGATGATCTTGGATTACCCAGGTGGGCTCAATGTAATCACAAGGGTCCTTGTAACAGGGACATGTGTTCTGAGGACCAGTGCACAAGGACTTGGACAAACTGTTCTAGCTGTGTAGACCAGGAGCCTTCACAGAGAGGCTCGGTGAGGGAGAATAAGCTGCAAACTGGCGGGCCGTGGGGATGGCAGAGTGCAGACTGGTGACCTTCTAACGAGGCAGTCCTCTGCCAAACTGTAAAGTGCAGAAGGTCAACGGTGATCTCAGATGCCCATATAGCCCGTCAGCACTGCCTTTGCGGCCTCCTTCATCAACCCTGTCACCCCACCTGCAGCTCACCTGAAGGACAACCTCTGCCCAGTAACTGACCCACGGTGCGCATGTCTCTACACTGTCCCTCTCCAGGCACACTCTTGGTGGAGAAGAAGAAGCTGAAGGGGGCAGTTCAGATTGCAAGGCCCTTGGTACCCTCCGTCCACACATCACAGACTTGTCCATGCTGCATGCTTGGAACCAGGTGGCTCTGCTTGGAAAAACAGGAGGAGCGGCAGCATGCCCTAGTGTTCATAGGCTGCTAAATGGCATCACAAAATGGAGGACAACCACACACTACTGGGAATCATGGCCTAGGCGAGCTGATGCTTATTTCTGGGGGACACAGTTCCATTCAAGACTCCTCTTCCTTGACAGGGTAAAGCCCTCCCGTGTTTATACTTCCGTGGCTAGGTCCCTGCTGCTGGCAGCTGAACGCAGTTTCTAAAGGATAGAATCCAAAATTAAACTTGTTTTTTCTTATACCTTGATGTGTCCTATCTGGCTTAAGCTCACGTCTCTGTTATCTTTCTCTACAAACACCTGATGTTCTATTGTTTCTTTTCTTCTTACTCCTCCTAAAAATTGCTTTGGGATAGGAGTTGCTAAACTGCTTCATACTAAGTTGTAAATGACTGATAAGTTTTATTATATCACTATGAACCTGCCTTTCCAGGGGAATATGAATTGGAAGTACAGAAAAAGACTTAGGTTAGAGAACTGGATTATGGGCTATTTAAATGAATTTGAAAATTTAGATGAAGTTGGCAATTTTCTAGAAAAGTATGACTGAATAAACCATTAAAGAAGTTGACTGGTAGTTAGAAATTTATCCCATCCCAAAACAAAAGCAAAAGCAAAACCTATAACCACCAGGTCCAGCTGGTGTAACAGCCAAGTTCCACCCAACATTGCAGACAGGTAAGTACAACCTCACATTTGTCTCAGTGGATAGATAAAGAAGGAACACTCCTTGAAGCATTTCTCGAGGTTAGTCTAAAACTTGATACCAAAATCTAGATAAGAACAGTATGGGAACGTAAAAATATAGGCCTAAATTGCTCAGAAAAACACTTAAAAAGCTTCAGATATTAGCAAAATATTTAAAAAATATTAAAAATTAAAAATTCTACAGTGACTGGGGTCTTAAAGCCATCTAAGATGCCTCAATTGGTCTCAAACCACCTGGATCTAAGGAGAATGAAGAACACCAAGGGCACAAGGCGATTACGAGCCCAAGAGACAGAAAGGGCCACATGAAACAGCGACTACATCATCCTGAGACCAGAAGAACTAGATGGTGCCCGGCTACAACCGATGACTGCCCTGACAGGGAACACAACAGAGAACCCCTGAAGGAACAGAGAGCAGTGGGATGCAGACCCCAAATTCTCATAAGACCAGACTTAATGGTCTGACTGAGACTAGAAGGACCCAGGTGGTCATGGCCCCCAGACCTTCTGTTGGCCCAGGACAGGAAGCATTCCTGAAGCCAACTCTTCAGACATGGATTGGACTGGACAATGGGTTGGAGAGGGATGCTGGTGAGTAGTAAGCTTCTCGGCTCAGGTGGACACTTGAGACTATGTTGGCAACTCCTGCATGGAGGAGAGATGAGAGGGTGGAGGGGGTTAGAAGTTGGTGAAATGGACATGAAAAGAGAGAGTGGAGGGAGAGAATGGGCTGTCTCATTACGGGGAGAATAATTGGGAGTGTGTAGCAAGGTGTATATGGGTTTTTGTGCGAGAGGCTGACTTGATTTGTAAACGCTCACTTAAAGCACAATAAAAATTATTAAAAAAAAAATTCTACAGTGAAATCTGTGAGAGCTGGAACTCGATGGGACTGTCTTGTTTTACTGGGTCTTGCAAGTTCTCTGCCTTGGGCAGGGTGCAGTCTTACTACTTTTCTTGAGTTTTCCCTCTCTGACAGGTTTCCGCCTTACACAGGTTCTAGCTTTCACAGGCTTTACTGTACTTCATGACTAAGTTGTATTTATCTCAGCAATGCAAGGATGGGATAGCATTAGAAAGTCTATTCATAAATGAAGGGGGCAATACTGACATAGGAGCCCTGGTGGCCCAGTGGTTAAGTGCCAAAAGTTTGGCAGTTTAAACCCACCAGCAGCGGCTCCTTGGGAGAAGGATGTGACAGTCTGCCTTCCAAAAAGATTACAGCCTTAGAAACCCTGTGGAGAAGTCCCACCCTATAGTTTGACCCTATAGGGTCTCTAAGAGTCAAAATTGACTTGATGGCAATGGGTCAATGGGTATCGATGTCAGGGAGGGGGTGGGAGAGTTACTGTTCTGGCAAGTGGCAGGTCAGGCCCTGCTGTGTCCCAGAGCTCACATTGCAAGTTCCTTGTGAAGGCTGTCTTGGCCACCATGTCCTTTGCCCTTGGCTATGAGGAGTGGCACACACTTTACACTGAATACCGTTTCTGTTGAGTTTGTCTCAGGGTACTTTCCAGGTAGCAGGACTCAGGATGCCTGGCACTCACCTTCACCACGGTGACCATGCCCTCGTTGGTGACAGGGTCCGTGCGGATGCTGAAGTGCCCGGAGGGGTCCCCGCTGATGATGCGGTAGACGGCATTCCAGTTTGGTGAGTGGGGCTGGTCTCGGTCCATCACGGTGAGGTTGGCGACCACTGTCTCCACCCGGTTTTCGGGGACTTCCCCTGCATACTGCAAGATGTAAGAAAGAGGAATGTTAAGAGCCCACATGGCTGGGGTCTTAAATGCCTGCAAGCGGCCATCTGAGGCACAATAATTGGTCTCTATTCACTTGGAGCTACAGAGTAAGGAGAGTCAGGAACAGGAGGAGGCTATGGAATGTGTGGCTAATTGCCTCCATGAACACCTGCCTCCTTTGCCGTGAGACCAGAAGAACTGGATGGTGCCTGGCTACCATTACTGAACGTTTTGATCAAAGATTCCACAGGAAAATCCTGATCAAAAGGGGGAAAATGCAGACCAGAATTTCAAATTCTCATGAACTCTAGACTTTACAGAGCCATGGAGGGTGGATGAACCCCTGAAACTATTGCCCTGAGATAACCTTTAAACCCTAAACCAAAAATATCCCTGAAATCTTCTTACAACTAAACAATAGATTAGCTTAACTAGTAAACACTGTCTGCCCTGAGCATTATGCTCTTTTAAGAAATATCTATACAAAACCAAATTGACGACAGCAATTTGGAAGATTATGAGGTTATGCTAATGAGGGAGCTACAACTCAGAAAAGGAGGGTGAGAAGGGTTGCACAACTCAAAGAATGTAATCAGAGTCACTAAATTGTACATGTAGAAACTGCTGAATTGGTGTATGTTTTGATGTGTATAGTCTCAACAACAACAACAACAACAAAATAAAATTTAGAACAACGACAACAAAAGAACCCAGACAGAAGGCTGGAGAGGTGAGGAGAGGCCCTTTGTCAGCACCTGGGAGGTGCCTCCTCCCTGAGCTGTTCCTGGACCACGGGGGCTCAGGTTGGCTGGCCATCGGGGCCTGGTGGTGAGACAGGCAGGCTTCGAGGGGCTGGGACTTCTCATATCTGCACATATCCATCTCCAAACCAAGCCCTGCCTGGCTTACACACAGACACAGACACACCAGATCTCCCTCCTAGTCCCCTTCAAGCTTTTCCCGCATGCAGCAGCTGGGCAAGTGCAGAAGGCTGGGGAAAATTGGGTGCTCAAGACCATTCATTAAATATTTGGTGAACAGACAGACATACTAGTGAATAGCAGCGTGGACATGCAAGATGAGCGTAAGCAGCAATGGAGTGGGGCTGCAAAAGGCTTCCCGAGGAGGGCCATTCCTGGGCTCCTGCCTTCCTGCTGGTCCCTGCCACATGGCTTAGGGCTTGGGGTCAGCTGTTGGACCAAACTGGGGCCTCACCTCTTTCTTCCTGCCACAGCACAACGAGGGCTATACCCACTTCCATCAGCAACTGTGGTTCATTGTGGCAGCGACAGGTGTGAAGTAGGAAAAGCCATCGTGTGTGTGTGCACGCGTGTGTGTGTTGAGGTGGTGACAGAAAGCTGAGCACCTCCTACCAATAGAGAATCGCTGTGCAAGGCCAGCTTTGTCAGTGTGTGGCCTGTGCAGCAGTACTGGGTCCCCCATGCTCTGAAGGGCCCTGCTCTTGGTTGAATGCTCTGCTGTCATTGTCTTGAAATTCTAAATAATTTTTGAAAAATGGGCATGCATTCTTATTTTGCACTGGGCCCTGCATGTTATACAGTCAGTCCTGTCACTGTGTAGCATGCAGGTAAAGTTTGGACCCGTGTCTAGGGATTTTTGGTTGTATTTACAGCAGCGGCAGCAGCAGCCCCATGGTGAACTGCTGAGTGCCCACTGTGGGCAGGCACTAGGCCTGGCACTCCTCATGCATCATTTCACCTGTTTGTCAGAACAACCCTACTCTTACCCTGATTTTACAGATGAAGAAACTGAAGCCAGAGCACTTCAGAGACTTTGAGGTGTCTCAAAGGGAAGAGGCCCTGAGTGCCCAGTCCTATGGATCAAGCCCCAAGGACTCAGCCCAGGGTAGGCCACCTGAGAGCTGGCTAGGAGCTGGACTAGCCTCTTTCAGAAGGAGGCACCCCCCAGGCCCAGCACTGTGGCTGAGATCCCAGAAAGGGAAGGAGGGAATCCTGGGGACAGACATCTGTCTGTGGCAGCTCTGCTCCAGTCTCTCATCCTTCTGGGGTTCCTTAGCACTCGCCTGCTTTCAGCCAGCGCCTGGGGGAAGCAGGCACAGGCCTCGTGAGGCTCCCGCCACCAACACCCCCTGCTGCCCCTCGCCAAGTGGCCTGTGGTGGCTGCCCTGCTTTTCATGATGTGCTTTCAGAGCAGGCAGTGAGCCCACGCGGTGTGTCCACACAGGGCCGCAGCCCGAGATGGCTTTTCACGTCCCAGACACCGTGATCGCGTCACGCCAAAGGACGGCTCTGCTCATCCCCTGCAAAAGCCCTGGCCTCTGCCTGCAGACCTGTGTTACTGCACCTGAGTGGGTCTCATGAGCCCTGGGCACCTGGTGAGGCACGTCAGGGAGCTGGCCACTCATCCCCATGGCAAGGTGCTGTATGGTGCTGGGCTAGTTGTCACCACCCAGTGTTCCTCCTCTGCATCCTGGGCTGACTCTCAGCTCAGGGCAAGGCCCCTACGGACATCAGTCAGAGCCTCTACAGGCCCCACAGTTGACCTCTGCCTGTATTTGTAAATAAAGCTTCGTTGGCACACAGCCATGCCCATTCACTCTTTTGCTGTTTATGGCAGTTTTCTTGTTGGAATGAGAGTTGAATCATTGTGAGAGGTTGTACGGCCCCCAAAGCTGAAAACACTTACCATCTGGTCCTTTACAGAAGATGGTTGCCAGCCCCTGCTTTAGATCCCCCGTCCCCGCCCCCCAGCCTGGACAATTAGTTCAGGAATGGGCACATGATCGGCATAAACCAATCAGGGCTCAGTTCTGGTGACCCCACTGCTGGCCTGGATATTGTTAGGATATGAGTCTGAAGGTGTTGGGGGGACTGCCATACAAAGCCCAAGAACGAAGTCACCCCAGAGGAAGCAGAGCCAAAGGGAGGGATACTGTAGGAGCTTGGATCCAGCTATGCCTGAAGTCTGCCCTCTTGGACTTTTCAGCTTCTGTGAGATGAGGGGTTCCCTTTTTGTTCAAGTTGTAGGTCAGTGTTGTGGACAAGGGTTAGGCTCCTGGCTCTCCTGCACCTTCTGAATTTCTTTCCTTTTTTCCCCTCCAAGGCGGAAGTCAGAGACTCACTTGTCTGCATCCTCTAATCTGTTGCTTGGTCACGTGCTGTCAGACCCACCTGCCTGACTTTGATTTAGAAAAGAGTGGCCTGAGGAAGGAGGTGGAGAAAGTGACTGGTCCTGGGGTGCACACGGCAGACAGGCCTTGTGTGCAGCAGTGGCAGGACAAAAGTGTGGTCCCCGTGCTGGGCACGGTGAAGCAGCCCCCACACCTGGCTCCCTGTGCCCTCAGGCTTCGAGTGACATTCATGCCTTTTAATAGCATCCCATTCTGAGAAACGACCGGAGTGGATTCTGTTGCTGTCAGCTGGAGTGTCAGAGCGAGGTATGGCCAAGGCCAGGTAAGGGTTCAGCTCCTGGTGTGACACACACCTGCTGCCTGCCCCGCCCTGCTCTGTCATCCCAGTGTAGCACCAGGGACAGGGAATGCACGCCCCTGCGTCAACCTCCTTCCAGGCTCTTGTGCCAAGTTTATATAGAAGAGTCTCTTTTAATTCAGGCAAGTTCAATAAAGAACAACAAAGAAGGGCCTTAAGCTGATAAATCTGGTTTAGGATTTTCTTATTAACCTTCTCCCAGCCACAGTGAGTTTTTAATTTAATTTTTCTGACTTTCAGGCACAGGGAAAGCCTCCTTCATGCCCTGGGGGAGACAAAGGCAGATATTTGGGGAAGGAAGAATTTTGAGAGTGTCAGGATGGAATTTCTTGCCTTGGCCGTAATCCAGAATTCACATCTACCCTGTCCCTGTGGCAGAGTGGATTACATCTGCCTGCATGGGCCTTCCAGCACAATCCGGGTTCTGCAGCAGAAACCCACGGTTCCCGGGGGAGGCCACATTAGCATAGGGGAGGATTTGGGTGTGAAGAACATGCAGCAGGATTCAGGTGAAGCCTGCTCAGCCATGACTTCACCAACGGAGGCAGGCTGCCGGGCAGAGAATAGCAGGTCTGTCTACACAGGCCCAGCGAGGCCCTCGGGCCACCAGGCACCCACTGTGTGCTGGCACCAGAAGTGGGGTGGGAGACCATAGAGGCATAGACAGCCCTTCCCCAGGGAACAGGTCCGACATTGTCCACTTGCTGACATTTTCTATGTACCCTACCCTGTGGCCGGTGACTCGGGTCATCAGAACTTCCGGCTTGCAGTCAGGGAAGTGGGAGTGCAAAGCGGCCAAACGATGCCCAAGGCCACAGAGCTGGTAGGTGGTGAGGCCGGGAATCGGCTCCCTGTCATGGTGTCTGAGAATGATGGAGCCAGTTTCCTCCATGGGTCGGGAGGAGGTTTGGATTTCCTCGCAGGCCTTGCCCTACCCCGGAAGTCGGGGGCGGGGGGCTCTTGGCCCTTCCCACTGTAGGCCCTGGGCCCATCCCTTGGACAACAACTGGCCAGGCCGAGGTCACCATACCTGGGGCTGGGGCTGGGGGTGGGAGGGGCCCGGCATGTAGTGCTCAGCCACGGCAGAAGTACCTAACAGAGGGTACCTAACGGAGGGGTGGCTGTGACCCTGCCTCGGGAGGGGTGACCCTGTGACCAGGCCTGAGGAGGGGTGACCCTGTGAACTTACTTCAGGAGAGGTGATCTCATGATCATGCCTCAGGAGTGACCCCGTGACCCTGCCTCAGGGAGGGTGACCCCGTGACCAAGCCTGACGAGGGGTGATCCCATGACCCTGCCTGAGGAGGAGTGACTCTGTGACCCTGCCTGAGGAGAAGTGACCCCGTGACTCTGCCTCAGGAAAGGTGACCCTGTGACCCTGCTTCAGGAGGGGTGACCCATGACCCTGTGTGAGGAAGGGTGACCCTGTGACCCCACCTCAGGTCTGTGAGGTAGGGATGATGTAACCCTGTGCTAAGGTCTAAGAGATTGCCCCGCAGGTGGAGGTGGGTGAAATGAGTTTGAGGTTCCAGCCAAGCCAGATATTTCATCGAGAAAGGGGGGAGGGGGAGGGAAGAAAGAAGAGGGGAACAGGAGGGGCAGACGACCGAGGAGGGTGCAGGACCCATGGCTCACCCCACACACACCTTGTCACCTCTGAACATGTGCCTGGTCCTCTGAGAGAAGGCCAGTTGGGGGCTCCCAAGCTTTCCCGTCCTGTTCCAGGGTGCTCCATGCACTCAGAGGGCTGGGGATGGCCCCCGAGGAGAAATGCAGCCCTGGACGTCAGAATCCCAGGGTCTGCCCTCCCATGGTCCCCACCATAGCCCCTTCCCTTGAGGTGCTGGTGCTAATCCTCTGCCCCAAATGTTCTGAAATGCCAGGGCCAGCCTGGGTTGGGCTCCCAGGACCTCATGCTGCCCACGCTCTCCACATTTCGGGCCACCCCCCTTCGGGCCAGACCACACGACCTGGCTTGGAAGTGGACCCAGCCGTGGCCTCTCAGATGTGGTGGCCTCTCAAATGCCCCCTAAAGTGTGAAAGGAGATGCATTTTCAAGAGGAAAATGCAAAGATGAAATCAGAGGTCCACAGATGATGGCCTTCGGGCCAAATTCGGCCCAACACCTCTTTTTGTAAATGAAGTTTTATTGGGACGTGGCCATCCCCATTCACTTATATACCACCTGGGGCTTTTGAGCTCCAAGGGCAGAGCTGGATAGTAGCAAGAGACCACTATGGTCCTCTATGTCAAAAACATTTACAGAAATGGTTTGCCCATGGCTGGATTAACAGACTGTCCTTGGGATGCAAATCCCTCAGGGAGGTGGGGTCATATAAACACTGTCCCCTTCCCTCTCCCCTGGAAAGGGCACAGAGGGGTTTAGACAGCAGAAGTGAGGGCACACACGTTGGCCTCGTGGGCGTCCAGGGGGTCACAACTCCAGCAGGGAGCCTGGCCTGGAAGGATGTTGGACAGTGGTCAGGATGCAGGACTTGTGCGGCTGCCCGGCTGTGGTGGGGACCCCATGAGCCCAGGGTGAGCCTGGCCACTGTCTCTGGGGCTGTGGGGTGGCCGGAGCCTGGGGCCCACAGCTGGAGAGGGAGAGGGACCCTACTCATTTTCGAGCCAAGCATCCCTGGCTCATTGTCAAGGCCTCCCTTTGTTTATTGATCTGTGCCACCAAACTAGCTCTGAAAATGGCACCCCGATGGGTCCGTGTGCCTGTGTGTGGGACGCTGTTCATGAGTTTCAAGCTCCCAGTGACATCACGGCCCCAGCGGTCCTCACAGAGGCAGCGTCCTGGGGACTGTGATGTTGTGACTTGTAATTAATTTCTAGTTCCCTCCATCCCCACCTTTAAAATTTTTTTCTCAGCTGGGCTCTTTCCGGGGACTCGATATTTTATAAACCGAGCTTGACTTTTGCACTGATGAGCTGTCTCACCCGGGATCTGGCTCTGGCTCCAGGGAGGCTTAATAACCTCATTCTCATTCCGTGCTCTGCACCAGGGCACACATACTGGAGCAGAGCTGCGAGTCTCCCACTCAGGCCACCTCCACCACTCTCTGCTACTGTCCATCTCCCCAGAACTGCCTGGCCTGTCCAGTTAGGGTCTGGCAGAGCAGACCATGAAGGGCCCAGGGGCTCAGGTCTGGCCAGGGTACATTCTGCACCCTATTGACCACCAGGGTGGCCAGGGACTGCCCCCTTGGTCCCGCAAAGGGACACAGCAGCGGCTGCATCTTTGTACTGGATTTGCGTCTGTGGAAAGTTTACAGGATGGGCTCCTTTGGACAGTGCAACGTTTTTAATTTTTCAAAATTGAGTTTTCTGTCTAGTAAAATGAGGTGCAGTGGTTAAGTGCTTGACTGCTAACCAAAAGGTTGGTGATTTGAACCCACAAGCTGCTTTGTGGGAGAAAGATGTGGCAGCCTGCTTCCATAAGGATTACAGCCTTGGAAACCATATGGGTCAGCCCTACTCTTATGGGATTGCTGTAAGTAGGAATGACTTGATGGCAAAGACTTGGTTTTGGCTTTTTGGTTTGGTGACTCTGAGGAGCTCTGGTGGCGCAGTGGTTAAGCACTTGCTGCTAACAGAAAGGTTGGCGGTTTGAACCCACCTAGCCTCTCCTTGGGATAAAGTCCTGGTGGTCTGCTCCCGTAAATACCACAGCCAAGAAAACCTTATTGGCCAGTTCCACTCTGTCCTATAGGGTTGCTGTGAGCCAGAATCGACATGAGGGCAAATGGGAGTGGGATCCAGTGAAGCAACAACGGTTCCTGTTGGGCTCTGCACTCAGGAGTCAGCACCGGGACCAGCGGCTCTGCGCTCCAGGAGTCAGCACCGGGACCAGCGGCTCTGCACTCAGGAGTCAGCACCGGGACCAGCGGCTCTGCGCTCCAGGAGTCAGCACCAGGACCAGCAGCTCTGCATTCCAAGAGTCAGCACCGGGACCAGCGGCTCTGCACTCCAGGAGTCAGGGCCAGACAGGCAGCACATTCCTGGGCCGCTGGCCCCTCCAAGTGTGTTTCTCCACCTCGTAGTGCTGCTGGGAAAGTGAACGGACTAATGTGGGGACGGTGCCCCGTGCCAGCCCGGTACACACGGAGAAGGGCCAACCATTCAGCCAAAACACAGACTGGACCTCCCACCCCGAGATTTTTGGTTCAAAGACCAGGTTGGTTCACACTGTTTCTAGAAAGAGTGCAGATGTTTAGGAGTCTGACCATGATCGGTCCACAATCTCTAGCAGCTTGTTTCTGCAGGTGGGGAATAATGGACCAACAGCTATAATCATGAATGATATGATACTAACAACCACCATGACGACGTTGTTTCACTGGATTTTATGGGGTGCTGCGTACACTGCTGAGTGATTGACATCTAGGGGCGCATCCAATTCTCACCCCATATCAGGATGGCCCTAATGTTCTCCCTATCTTACAGATGAGGAAACTGAGGTAGAGAAGGTCAGGACAGGGCTCCAGGGAGCACGAGGAAACAGCTAGTGGAGGAAAGTGGTGGTCAGCCATCAGCCAGGGATACTGGCATGAGGGACAGGAGCTGGTCCTCTGTGAAATGTTTTGGTCGCTGTTCATGCCCTCCCAGGCAAGGGACCTCTTGTTTCTGAGTGTCCCAACTCACCGCAGTCCTCAGTGCTGCAGTAATTATCTGTCTCCTGCCCCATGCACTCCAGGAGGCGGGACCTTTGTCCCTCACCCTGTACCCTTGCCCAGCACGGCTGCCCTTGGAAGAGTGGACACAGGGCTGGGGGGAAAGTAGTATGTGATGTCAACCAGGGACGGCAGCCCTGGCCCCTGGCTCTGCAGCCGCTCAGCCCTCGGAAAAGCCAGTGCCAATTAATTATTGATGGCCGAGGCGTGCACAGAGCACCCAGGCATAATTAAGGGCACCGAGTCCATTCCAATTTTCAGATGCCAAGTTCTTATTCTCAGGAACTCAGGCAGAATTGCAATTTCTTCCTCCCTAGGTTTTGGGGATGTAATTGAAAAGCACAGATGATCAGGGAGTCACAGGACTGGATCAGAGTGAACTCAAGTTCCAGTGAAGGGGCAGTGCGGTGGGAGCCCTCTGGGCCAGCCCAGTGCCCCCAGGAAGGGGCCAAGGCTAGCCCATTGTCCATTTAACCCCTAAAGCTAAAGCTGCCTCTCTATCTAGCTGGGGAGGTGACTCCCAAAACCTCCTAATTCTCCGGGCTTTGTGAGGTTCCAAAAGAACCGAGGCCATAGGCCAGAGCTGCCCTGGCTAGTATTCAGTGGACCCTGCCTCGGGCAAAACCACTGCTAGCCTACTGCACTGCTCTGCTAGTCCACTGCCTGACTGCTGGTCCACTGCCTGCACCACTGGTCCACCGCCTGCGCCGCTGGTCCACCGCCCGCGCCGCTGGTCCACCGCCTAGACTGCTGGCCACCGCCTAGACTGCTGGCCACTGCCTAGACTGCTGGTCCACCGCCTAGACCGCTGATCCACTGCCTGCACCGCTGGTCCACCGCCTAGACTGCTGGTCCACCGCCTAGACTACTGGCCACCGCCTAGACCGCTGGTCCACCGCCTAGACCGCTGATCCACCGCCTGCACCGCTGGTCCACTGCCTAGACTGCTGGTCCACAGCCTAGACTGCTGGTCCACCGCCTAGACTGCTGGCCACCGCCTAGACTGCTGGTCCACTGCCTAGACTGCTGGTCCACCGCCTGCACTGCTGGTCCACTGTCTACACTGCTGGTCCACCGCCTAGACTGCTGGCCACCGCCTAGACTGCTGGTCCACCGCCTAGACTGCTGGCCACCGCCTAGACTGCTGGTCCACTGCCTAGACTGCTGGTCCACCGCCTGCACTGCTGGTCCACTGTCTACACTGCTGGTCCACCGCCTAGACTGCTGGTCCACCGCCTAGACTGCTGGTCCACTGCCTAGACTGCTGGCCACCGCCTAGACTGCTGGTCCACTGCCTAGACTGCTGGTCCACCGCCTGCACTGCTGGTCCACTGTCTACACTGCTGGTCCACCGCCTAGACTGCTGGTCCACCGCCTAGACTGCTGGTCCACCGCCTAGACTGCTGGCCACCGCCTAGACTGCTGGTCCACTGCCTAGACTGCTGGTCCACCGCCTAGACTGCTGGTCCACCGCCAAGACTGCTGGTCCACTGCCTAGACTGCTGGTCCACCGCCTGCACTGCTGGTCCACTGTCTACACTGCTGGTCCACCGCCTAGACTGCTGGTCCACCGCCTAGACTGCTGGTCCACCGCCTAGACTGCTGGCCACCGCCTAGACTGCTGGTCCACCGCCTAGACTGCTGGTCCACCGCCTAGACTGCTGGTCCACCGCCTAGACTGCTGGTCCACCGCCTAGACTGCTGGCCACCGCCTAGACTGCTGGTCCACCGCCTAGACTGCTGGTCCACCGCCTAGACTGCTGGTCCACCGCCTAGACTGCTGGTCCACCGCCTAGACTGCTGGCCACCGCCTAGACTGCTGGTCCACCGCCTAGACTGCTGGCCACCGCCTAGACTGCTGGTCCACCGCCTAGACTGCTGGTCCACCGCCTAGACTGCTGGTCCACCGCCTAGACTGCTGGCCACCGCCTAGACTGCTGGTCCACTGCCTAGACTGCTGGTCCACCGCCTGCACTGCTGGTCCACTGTCTACACTGCTGGTCCACCGCCTAGACTGCTGGCCACCGCCTAGACTGCTGGTCCACCGCCTAGACTGCTGGCCACCGCCTAGACTGCTGGTCCACTGCCTAGACTGCTGGTCCACCGCCTGCACTGCTGGTCCACTGTCTACACTGCTGGTCCACCGCCTAGACTGCTGGTCCACCGCCTAGACTGCTGGTCCACTGCCTAGACTGCTGGCCACCGCCTAGACTGCTGGTCCACTGCCTAGACTGCTGGTCCACCGCCTGCACTGCTGGTCCACTGTCTACACTGCTGGTCCACCGCCTAGACTGCTGGTCCACCGCCTAGACTGCTGGTCCACCGCCTAGACTGCTGGCCACCGCCTAGACTGCTGGTCCACCGCCTAGACTGCTGGTCCACCGCCTAGACTGCTGGTCCACCGCCTAGACTGCTGGTCCACCGCCTAGACTGCTGGTCCACCGCCTAGACTGCTGGTCCACCGCCTAGACTGCTGGCCACCGCCTAGACTGCTGGTCCACCGCCTAGACTGCTGGCCACCGCCTAGACTGCTGGTCCACCGCCTAGACTGCTGGTCCACCGCCTAGACTGCTGGTCCACCGCCTAGACTGCTGGTCCACCGCCTAGACTGCTGGCCACCGCCTAGACTGCTGGCCACCGCCTAGACTGCTGGTCCACCGCCTAGACTGCTGGTCCACCGCCTAGACTGCTGGTCCACCGCCTAGACTGCTGGCCACCGCCTAGACTGCTGGTCCACCGCCTAGACTGCTGGCCACCGCCTAGACTGCTGGTCCACCGCCTAGACTGCTGGTCCACCGCCTAGACTGCTGGTCCACCGCCTAGACTGCTGGCCACCGCCTAGACTGCTGGTCCACTGCCTAGACTGCTGGTCCACCGCCTGCACTGCTGGTCCACTGTCTACACTGCTGGTCTACCGCCTATGCTGCTGGTCCACTGCATCTGGAGGCGTATGTAAATGTCAGCAGCGATGATGGCCTGGTGATCACCATCCCCCCGCCCCCTTCAAAGCACCATGACCCCACCTTTAACAGGTGGGGGAACCAGGCTCAGGACATTTCGGGGTCCTGCTGCAGCCCCTCAGATGCTACCCACTGGGCTGGGACAGGCCCCCAGGGCTGTTGAAGCCCAAAGCCCACCTGTCCAGCCTCATGTGGGGTCGCCATGAATCAGAGCTGACTTGATGACAACTGGCTTACATCATTCGAGGCATCAACTCCCATATGGATTCGTGGATGCTCCTGATGGCACTCTGAGATGGGCAAGATAAGTAAAATGAGGCACAGCAGCCTTGCTCAGAGGGTCCAGCTCTCAGCCGAAGGCCACACAGCTAGAGGGACCGAGAGGGGCCAGGGCTTGGACTTCCTGACTCAAGAGACCCTCCTTATGGGCAGGGGATGGGTGCACGGGCAGTGCTGGGTCCACAGCACCGTCACGGGGGGACTATCCCTGGCAAGCCATCCCAGGCCCATGGGATGTGGCAAGTAAGAGGTCCCAGGGCAGGGACTGAGGGTTGGGTCCTGTGGGTCCCCAGCCCTGATCCTGGCAGACCCCGAGCCCCCTTGCAGGAGGGCTGGGTGCAGGAAGAAGGCCCTGGCTGGAGGCGTGGCCCCGGCAGAGCAGCTTGCACAGAGTCAGCCAAAGAAAATAACTTTTAACTACCATTTTAGAATAGGAGTTGGATCATGCAAACCCTTCTGCATCGCTCAGCTTCTACTGATTGTTCTTGATTAAAGCTGATAAAAATAGCCTAGCCGTGGTGGGGGTGGCCAGGCGGTCCCGCACCGCCCCACCCACCCCACTGTGCTGATTAGGCCTTGTCCTGCCTCCCGCCTGCCTGTCACCCGTTTCAGGCAGGACTTGGCGAGGGCCACCCTGACCTGAGTGTTAGGGAAAAACAACCAAACCTGCTGCCATCGAGTCTATTCTGACTCCTGGTGAACCCGTGAGTCTTAGAGCAGAACCATCGAGTCTGTTCTGAATCCTGGTGAACCCGTGAGTGTCGGAGCAGAACCATCGAGTCTGTTCTGACTCCTGGTGAACCCGTGAGTGTCGGAGCAGAACCATCGAGTCCTTTCTGACTCCTGGTGAGCCCGCGTGTGTCGGAGCAGAACCATCGAGTCCTTTCTGACTCCTGGTGAGCCCGCGTGTGTCGGAGCAGAACCATCGAGTCCTTTCTGACTCCTGGTGAGCCCGCGTGTGTCGGAGCAGAACCATCGAGTCCTTTCTGACTCCTGGTGAGCCCGCGTGTGTCGGAGCAGAACCATCGAGTCCTTTCTGACTCCTGGTGAGCCCGCGTGTGTCGGAGCAGAACCATCGAGTCCTTTCTGACTCCTGGTGAGCCCGCGAGTGTCGGAGCAGAACCATCGAGTCCTTTCTGACTCCTGGTGAGCCCGGGAGTGTCGGAGCAGAACCATCGAGTCCGTTCTGACTCCTGGTGAGCCCGGGAGTGTCGGAGCAGAACCATCGAGTCCGTTCTGACTCCTGGTGAGCCCGGGAGTGTCGGAGCAGAACCATCGAGTCCGTTCTGACTCCTGGTGAGCCCGGGAGTGTCGGAGCAGAACCATCGAGTCCGTTCTGACTCCTGGTGAACCCGCGTGTGTCGGAGCAGAACCGAGCTCCGAAGGGGTTTTCGGGGGCTGATTTTTTGGCAGCAGATCACCAGGACTTTCTCCTGAGGTGCCTCTGGGTAGACCCGTACCTCTAGCCTTTCGGTCAGGGGCCGAACCTGTTAACTGCTTGCACCATCGGGGAATCTGGGTGTTAGGGACCTTGTGACCCAGGTGCTGGGGAAATGAATTCAGAGTCGGATCAGGCAGTACCTCCGCCTGGAATGTGGCTCTGCCCCTATCTGGCCGTGCAGATGTGTTTTCAGGTCCTCTCCTGGAGGACGTTAGAGTGGCCAGGACGCACCTGCCATGATCCTCTCACTCTGGCGGGGAGGACATTGCCCGACTCTCCACAGTGCCCCAGGGCCTGGCTGCCTGAGGTTAGCTGGACAGAGGTGGGACAAGCAGGGCGGCTCCTCGGGAAGCCCAGGAGTGTCTCCCTGGTAAACCCTTCTGCACTTTCTTGGCTGTCTGGAAGGGCACAGATGGGATCTGGTCTGGTCAGCCTGGGCTGAGGGGTTGTGTGCTTGACCCACGTTTAGGGGAGCATGTGGGAGGGGGTGCCTCTTGAGAGGGGCCTGGAGCCTCAGGTGAGGGGCAGAGCTTGGATTGGATGGAAGGGCCTCAGTTTATTGGGGTCTAGGACTAAATTCCTGTTCCCTGTTTCTCAGCATCTCAGGGAGGCAAGCTCACCCCACCTTACATTCATGGGGCTGGCAGACAGGAATTCCACCTGGAACGGGCTGTGCCATCTTCTGGGTCAAACGCAAATTCCATCCTACGTCCAGTGTGACTACTCCTGGGGGCCCATTTTCCCGAGCCTCAGGGGACAAGGGCACCTTGCTGAGTATTTTCCAACCCTGGGACTGATGCCCCAGCGAAGAACAAGGGCAGAAGCACTGGCTCCACACAGTTAGGGATGCTACCCCTTCCTCTCCCCCTCTTCCTCAGGCTGTCCCAGGGCTCATTTCTGGGGGCCCATTGGGGTGTTTTCGGGGTGGCCAATGCACAGTTCTACTCTGCCCTATAGGGTCTCTATGAGTTGAAAATTGACTTGACAGCAATGAGTTTGTTTTTTTCTTTTTCTGATGCACAGACACACACAGGGAGGACCCCTGGAGCAGTGTTTGGCAGAACTGACCAGTCTTCAGACGAGGGCAGGATGCTGCATCGTATCTGAAGGGGGCGGAAGCCGCATGGGGTCTGGATGGAGCCCAGGAAGCTGGTCCCAGCCCAATCCTGTCTGCGGGGCCTAAGTGGGCCATTCCTCGCTGCCATCCCTGGCCGCCCACTAAGTGTCGCTGTGCACTCATGCCTGAGGCAGGTGTAGCATCTGGGGCCTGAACTGGGGAGCGGCGACACAGGGAGGGGGCTCCACAAGGGGTGCTGGCCTGCGAGGTTCCTCAGGACAGGCAGGCTGCCCAACATCGTCCCTGAGGTCTGCTCTGTGGGAAGGCACAGTCCCCACCCCCGCCCCCATCTCTCTAGCCCTGTCCCCCTTGGCTCCCCACTGGGGGAGAACACGGTGCTGAATCGGGCCCTGCTTGCACCCAAGCACGGCTGTGCAGCTTTGGGCAAGTTGCCAGACTCCTCTGAGCCTCAGTGTCCTCCTGCTGGGCACTGTGGCCCTGACCCCTGGAGGGTGTGTGGTCTCAGGCCCACAGGAGCCCCCAGGTGCGACCACTGCTAACATGGCTGCTGTTATTGCATCAGGTCCCTTGTTCACTGGAGGTGGGCCGGCTTGGAGAGGTGGAGAGAAGGAGACCCCAAGGTCCTAGGGCGGCCTGAGCATCTCAGCCCCATGCCCAGTGCTCTGTGGCCCTCGCTGGCCCCCAGGTGTAAGGACTCCCAGAGCTGCAGCCTGTCGGGATAGCCGGCACCGCGGGCCAGGCACATGTCCCAGTGACGGCAGCACCCCCCCGCACAGGGTCTGAAAACATGTGCTTGGGGACGTGGAGTCACTCACCCAAGGACCCCGGGGGGTCATCAGGGAGGGTGCTGGGTGGTGGGCAGGGAGGGGGGGCCAGGGCTCCCAGGACCGAGTGGGGTCATCAAACGTCTTTTGGGCACTGAACACCCTCCCGGCACACAGCTGCCCATTGCCTCCAGAAGAAATTGGTTGGCAGGACTCAGGACCTGGCCCTTGTCTCTGCCCCAGCCCCGGAGCTTGTCTGTGAGCTGGGGGCCCCACTGAGGGTCAGTCGCTGTGGAGTAAAGGCAGGGGGCCCCCCAGAACACCTTGGTCACCCAGGTCCTGATGAGCCCAGCTGGCCATACTGGGAAGGAAGAATGTCCCCCTGTCACCTCCGCCATTCCCTTCCTGCGGACGGCCACAGTGGGCCTGTTGAGTTCCTCACTCATGGACATGCCCTACCTCTGGCCAGAGCCCCGTCTGGTCACCCGAGCAGGCACCCTCCGCACACAGCCACACACATGCCTCCCAGAGAGGCGAGACACCAACCTCCGGCCAGAGCCCCCACCCTGCCAGTTTGGCTGCACTTCAGCCTGTCCTGGGCACCTGCAAGCCGTCGGCCGTTGCTCAATGCCAGGTGTCGCTGGGCTGCCCAGCAGATGGGGTCTCTGGCTGGGCCTTGGGCCCCCTCCCAGGCAGAGGCACCTGGGGAGCCCCTCCAGTGCCCGTCAGCCTACTGCCCGGGGTCTCTGCTACTCCACCTGCCAGGCCCGTCCTCTTCACAGAGTAGCAGAGAGAGAAGCATCCAACGTCAGTTAGCCACAAGCCCGCATGGACCATATGTCACCGCGACGGCACCAGGCACTCACCGTGCTCGTAGTGAACTCCGGCGGGTTGTCATTCACATCTGTCACTGTGATAATGGCTGTCGCTGTGTTGGAGAGGCCGTAGTTAAGGTTCCCTTCCATGTCTGTGGCCTGCACGATGACTGTGTACTGCTGAACTTTCTGGAATGGTGAGAGGGTCAGAAGAGAAGGGTGGGTCAGTGTGGGTTTTTGTTCCAGGCTGTCTGTACCTGCCATCAGAGTAACGTGTTTCCTGGGTGGAGGTGGTCACAGCTGGTTGCCACCTGTGTGGCTGCGTGCCGGGAGCAGGGCTCTCCGAGCTGCTCGGTGCCTGCGTGCTGTGGGGAGCAGTGCCCCTGGACAGGCGTGACTGTGTTTTCATCTCAGTGGCTTTGAAAGGTGTGGATCCTATCTGGTGCTGAGACCAGGATCTGGAGGAGAACAGGGGCCCCTGGTTTGGAGAACCAGGGAGGGAGGGGCTGCAGAGGCCGGCGGACTCCCACGGACGTGTGTCCAGGGTATTTCATCCTCCCTCCCTGCAGGAGTGGCCTGCTTGCTGTTGGAAAGCTTGGTCCTGGAGGGGCCGTTGGCTTCCAGGTGCAGGTGTGAGCTTTAGATGGCAAACCAGGCTCGATGGGAGGGTGCATTTTATGGGTGTTGAGGGTTCTCATGTCCCTGCCTTCTATCAGTGCTGAGCCAAGGCTGGCCCTTCCACCCCTATTCTGACCCACGGGTCATGGGTGGTCCCTGTGTGACAGGGGAGGGTGGGCTGGTGGCAGCGGTCTGCAGGGACCATAGCCCGCCTCCTGCTGGCACCCCTGGGGAAGGAGGGCTTGGGGACGAAGGCAGAGGGAGCTGTTAAAATGCTCCCCCAGTGGCTGACACCCAGGCCCGAGTCCCGCTCCCTGAGAGGGAGGAAGGCCAGTTCCACCATCGTGATTCAGTAAAATGTGTTCATGTTGCACAAACTGGCTCTGTCAGGAGTTACAAAGGGCAGATGGGTCACCAAACTGTCTCTTTCCATCCCTCCATCCCTCCATTAAGGAGCCCTGGTGGTGCAATGGAAACCCTGGTGGCGTAGCGGTTAAGTGCTACAACTGTTAACCAAAAGGTCAGCAGTTCAAATCCACCAGGCTCTTCTTGGAAACTCTATGGGGGCAGTTCTACTCTGTCCTATAGTGTTGCTATGAGTTGCAATTGACTTGATGGTAATGGGTTTGGTTTTTGGTGGTGCAATGGTTAAGTTCTCGGATGCTAACCAAAAGGCCGGTGATTCAAACCCAACCAGCGGCTCCTTGGGAGAAAGACCTGGCAATGTGC
The DNA here is from genome assembly GCF_024166365.1 of Elephas maximus indicus. Classification (NCBI taxonomy): domain Eukaryota; kingdom Metazoa; phylum Chordata; class Mammalia; order Proboscidea; family Elephantidae; genus Elephas; species Elephas maximus. The sequence continues at coordinate 6,024,474 of NC_064843.1, forward strand.
TCCCATAAAGATTACAGCCCAGGAAACCCTATGGGGCGGGTCCACTCTGTCATATGGGGTCAGTAGGAGTTGGACTCGATTCCATGGCACCTAACAATAACAACAGCACCCCTCCATCTACCCCTCCCTCCATCCCTCCTTCATTTCTCCATCGCTCCATCTCTCCACCCCCTCCCAGACCTCCTCCCTCCCTCCCTCCCAGAGCAGCCAGCTCCCAGCCAACCTGGCCGCTCATGACAGATGCATGGTGAGCCCAGCCCAGATTGCCAGTCTGCAGAATGGTGGCTTAAATACATGGGTGTTGTTTTAGGCTGCTAAGTTTTGGGTGCTTTATCAGGCAGCAGGAGCTGACACACACCCCAATTCTGAACATGGCCTGGGAGGCTCTGCATGGCCTGGCCACTGCCCACCCCTCCAGCCATGCCTTGAATAGCCTCATGCTCCCCTGTACCCTCCATACAGCCTCCTTTCAGTTCCTAGCCTTGCCACATGTCTGCCCACCACAGGGCCTTGGCACATGCTGTCCCGCCTACAGTATGCTGTTTCTTCTCCTCTAGAGAATGTCTCCTTTTCTTTCCAGTCTTTGCTCAAAAGTCCCTTTCTCATGGAGCTCTCCCCTGGCCCCCCAGACAAGCCAGGTCCCCCCTTGCGCATTTTCAGCCCTCTGTACCCGCTCGCCATGGCTTGCAACGCAGCTCTGATGGGACGTTTACTGTGTTGCCACCTGATGGTTGTCTGTGTCCCTTGCTGAACTGTGAACTCTGGGGGTGCCTAACACACAGCAGGAGCTCTGTGAGGGGGAGCTGGATGCTCCCCCTTACAGAGGTTCCAAGCAATGACAAGCCAGTCCACAGAGGACCTCAAGGCTCACTGAGGTGTCCCCACGTTACTCCATGGACAGCTGGGAGTCAGCACCCAAGGAGCGTCTACAACAGTCATCAAACTACATCCCAGGGGCCAAACCTGCCCAGCATTTTGTGGCTTTGTAAATAAAGCTTTATTGGCACACAGCCCTGCCTGTCCATTTACATAATGGTCTATGGCTGCTTTCGCCACAAGATGGAGTTGAGTAGTGACAACAGAGACTGTACAGCCCTCCAGGCTAACATATTTACTCCCTGGCCCCCTAGAGAAAACACCTGCCAACCCCTGGCCGACGACAGCAGCAGCATAAGCCAACTGCCTCCTGAAGAGGCCCGAGAGCGACACCAGATGTCTTTGGGAGTGAGGGCGGGGGCCTGGGGGGGCTTCTGGCAAGAGGTGGCACAGGGGTGACAGGCAGAGGGAAGCGAAGGGGAAGGTGTGGCCAGAGCGGGGCAGGGGGTCCAGGGGCTCAGGCCTCATGCCCACACCATCTCCCACCCAGACCCCTGAAAGCTCTGTCCCTGAAGCCTGGGGTTGGCACAAGTCGGAGGACCGCAGCCTGGTGGCTCACTGGGGCAGGATGCCTCCCCTCCCCTCCCCCCATGTGCCCCGTCCCTGTTCCCAGCAGGTGTCGGGAGACTCTGAGAGGAGCAGGAAGCGGCCCCTCAGCTCCCTCCCAGGGGATCCTTCAAGGGGACTTGTCACCTGAGAGATGCAGTGACAAGTGCAGCAATCTGGGCCCCTGCAGGGCTGGGAAAGTGTGGGCTGAACAGGCTCCCCAAAGTGGGCGAAGGGGGCTGTGGGGGAGGGGCATGAGGCAAGGGGGCAGGGACAGGTCTGCAGGGCCTCAGGCTGCCAGTACCCAGCCAACGGGGCAAGCCCTGGCCTGTGAGGTGGGGACCTGCCTTCTGTGTCCCCTTGACTGTGGCCCATGTGGTTGAGGATGGGGCAGACTCTGCTTCCTGCTGCAGAGGGAGTCGCAGGACACAGGCCTGGCCAATCAGGGATGAGCATGGCCCTGAGCCGCTCTGAAAGCAGAACCTCCTGGGAAACAGGCCCCCCCCCACCCGCCACTGCAGCTGGTGACTTGGGGGCGCAGTCCTGGGAGCTGGCAGGCCTTCTTTGGTACAATGTGAGGGGAAACAGCTGAGATGGAGAGGGAGGGAGTGGGTCCTAATGCCACCATTGAGCGCCTGGATCTAGCTAGTCCTGAAGCTGAACCTTGTGTTCTCAGTCACGTGAGCCAACGAGTCCCTCCTTTTTGTTTAAACTAGTTGGAGCTGGTTTCTGTCCTTTGCCACAGAAGGGGGTCTGAGGGACTGGCCTGTTACTGTCATTCCTTTCAGTGAAACTTTATCACATGACCCCTCTGCCCCCCACCCACAAATACATGTCTTGGGAGATCGATGGGATGGCAGGGTGCCAGATGTGGGAAAAATCCATGGTTCCCGGAAGTCCTCTCCATGCCCCCCAGAGCCCCACTGTCCCTCTGCTCCCCTTTGGGGCCCTAATGGGGCCCTGAAGACAGATTCAAGGCCTGGGTCTTGTGGCCACACCCAGGGTGTCGTGGTGAGACCCCTGAGTCCAGCTCAGAGACATTCACCCTTAAAAAAACCAAACCAAACCTGTTGCTGTGAAGTCAACTTCGACTCACAGCGACTCTTCGGGACAGAGAAGAACTGCCCCATAGGGTTTCCAAGGAGTGGCTGGCAGATTTGAACTGCTGACCTTTTGATTAGCTGCCAAGCTCTAACCACTGCACCACCAAGGCTCCACGTAGTCATCCTCACGAGGCAGACTCCTTCTGCCCGTCCTCTCTGTCTGGTTCTCATGTTATTCCTCAGGCGGGGACTTTCTTACTTCAGTAAATACACTGGAAAGCACACTTCCTGTCACTGCCGTCAGTGGGAACCAGCGTGCCATGCCACCACCAAAAAGAACCCAGTGCCATGCCACAAGTAGAACTTAATCCCAAACCTAAACATACGTGTTTATAAAGTTCACCTGCTGGGGGCTGGGGGGAGCTGGGCTACGTCCCCATGACCAAGGAGGGCCTGGCAAAGACAGACGTGGCCTAGGACCCCCACCACCTCAGTGCCCAGCCCTCACTGCCCAGCGCTCCTGATCGGAAGGGGCAGACGGAAGAAGGGTTTGACCAATGAGAGGAAAGAAGGAAGTCCAGCTAGTGAGAAGTTGCTACCTTGTAGCAGTCATGGCCTGGAGAAGTTGCTTCTCCTAATCCCTCTCCCTCCATTACTGAGCCACAGTCCCTTCCTTGTCTAGTCCTTCCCTGTCTAGTCTCTGTTCCTGCCCTATCCAGTCCCGTCCTGGTCCCCATCTCTGTTACAATGCCCATCCCCGTTCCTGTCCCCGCCCAGTCCCGTCCACCTGCTCAGAGGACAGTGAACACACAGACCATGTCAGAAGCCCGTGGGGGATGATCGCCACTAGGCGGCGCACCAGCCCCGCTTTTGGAAGGAGTGGGGGGTCTTTCCTGGCCATGGTGGTGGGCGAACTCACCAACCTGGAATCTCCCAGAGTCTGAGGGAGGGAGCTTCCAGAAGAGATGGCCCTGGGAGACCCAGGAGGCAAGGAGCCCTAGGGTGCGGGCAGCACAGGCAGGGCACTGGGGATGGCGCTGAGGGGCCTGAGTCGCTGATGGGGGGCTGGGGACCACCTCGTGCAGCAGAGAGGGTCTTGTGGGGGGGGTAGTCTGCTGGCTGAGTCTAGGTGGCCTTAATGTGCAGCATTTGCTGACCACCTGCTGGGTGCCCAGTGAGGGGCTGGGTGGGAGGAGGGGGCTGCAGCACGGTGGGTGTGACAGGCCATTCGAGGGGCCCGTGGCCACCAGCCTGCCTGGACATGCTGGGTCTGCACTGTTGTCCTGGCTGTGGGGAAAATCCAGGCCGGGCTCTGTGTGGGGGTGCTGACGCTGCCCGCTCTGCCCTAGGCCCTTCACTGTCGTTGCACGAGACGCCCCCCAGCCCTGGCTCTTGGGCTCCTGGAGGAAGGCAGGATGGTTGGCCCCTGGACCGGCCATGGCTAAGAAGCACCTCCGGCCACCCCCCATCCCCCAGGACTGGAGGCTTAGTGACGGGCTGCAAGATCACCGCCAAGTGAGTCCCTTCAGAGGTGCTGGGGGTGGCTTTGTGCAGACGGGGATCAGGGGAATCACAGTGAGTGAAGAAGGCTTTATTTTTTTCATCTTCCTTTCTCTCCAAAGAGGTGTGCTGGCGGCCCCCAGAAGGGCCTTTGTCACCCTGCGCCCACAAGGCCTGGGGCTGCCACGGGGGGCTGAATTCCACAGGCTCCACTCGCCCTAAATTAGCATCACAGGACACTTAGAGGCTGGAGATTAAAAAGGAATAAAGGGAGGCCCTCATCTTCCTTGTGCAGGGGCTGCTGTGAGCGGGATGGGTCATCCTGTCCTACCCCATCCAGTCTCCTGCAATCATTTCAGCCCGTGGCTGGGCTACCCACGGTGGTCCATCTGAGGATTCAAAGACGCAGGGTGTGAGCCCTTGCTAGGGGGGAGGCAAACCAGCCCAGGGGTCTATCCTCCCCCCCCACCCCCCATTTCCACATCCTTGTTTGGTCAGGATCCCTCTCTGCTTCTCCCACTGGGCCTCCAAACCCCGAGGCCGTGCCCTGATCTTATATATGTGGGCAGCGCTTGACCCACTGGCCACCCACCCCCTCCACCTTTTCTTTCTTCTCAGAAGTATTTTTTCATAGAGAAGATTCCAAGGACGCTGACGTGCCCCTTCCTGTGGTGCCTGTGGAAATATCCCTCCAGCATTCATCAGCCCCGGAGTCTAAGCGAGCTGGGGGTCTCCAAGCCACCAGGTAGCTGGCCCTGGACACAGGGAGGAGCTGCCGTCACCCCAACACAGGTGGCTGTAGATCCAGTTCCCGGCCATGGGCTGGGTACTGACAACGAGCAGATGCCACCCAAGGCTTGGGGACACAGAGAATCTGGCAGATGTGGACCATCTGGGGAGTTTAGGGTTAGTTTGACCCCCAAGACTGTGACCGGGAGGGTGACACTGTGTGCTCAGGCTGTTTATGCCCTCAGCTCTGGAAGCTGGAGTGTGAAATCAAGTGTTACAGGGGCAGGCTCCCTCCGGAGGTCCCAGGGGAGGGTCCTTCCTGCCTCTTGCATCCTCTGGTGGCCTCAGGGGTTCCTGTGGCCTTGTCACTTTGATCTCTGCTCATCTTCATGGGGTGGTCTCCTCTCCCTCTGTCTTGCCTCTGTGTCTTTAAGGGCCTCATCCTGAGATCCTAGCCTTAATCACATCTGCAAAGACCCTTTTTCCAAATAGGTCATGCTCATGGTCTCTGGGGCTAGGATGTGGGCATGTGGTCCTGAGGCTCCACCTAGCCCTAAGATGCTGGCTCAGCCAGGTCTGCAGCTGGGGCTGGGCAACCCCAGAGAACCTTGACCTCCAGCTGTGACTGATTCCCCCTCCTCTGCATCCCCAGGCCTGCAAGTGTGTGCTGCCCTTCCTCTTCCTGCCCCTGTGCTAGGCAACAGCCCTCCCCACTTTGGCTTAAAAGACTCGGATCCCTCCCCACTGTGGCTGCAGAGATGTGGACCCTGCAGAGATGTGACCCCTCCTCACTGCGGCTATGGAGACAAGGATCCCTCCCCACTGTGGTTGCGGAGATGTGGACCCCTCCCCACTTTGGCCTGCCCAGTCAGTGTGCAGACACAGACCCCTGCCCCCGTGGCCCATCTGGTCATTGTGGAGACGAGGACACCTCCTCACTGTGGCTGTGGAGATGTGGACCCCTCCCTACTTTGAACTGTTCAGTCAGTGTGGAGATGAGGACCTCTCTCCACTGCAGCCTGACCCGTCACTGTGGAGCCCAGCTCCAAAGGCAGATGGAAGGCACTATCTAAATGGCCATGAGGGGTTCCAGGCGGGAGTCCTGGTCATGGACCAAGCCAGCTGCAATTTGGGCTGTTACCTCTCCTGTGACTGGCCCACCCTCTCCTCCTGCCCCTCCCCTTCCCGCCTCCAGCCTAGGCCTGGCGCCTTGCACACCTGCAGGTATTGAACACCGAGGCTCCTTAGGGCTTCTGCCTCAGCCTACTTCCTCCGCTCCAGCCCACATTGTCACCCCAGACCATGCTGTCACCTTGCACAGATATGCTGTCACCCTGCACAGACATGCTGTCACCCTGCATAGACACACTGTCACCCTGCAGAGACGCTGTCACCGCAGCTGGCACTATCACCACACACAGATGGTGTCACCCTGCATGGACACGATGTCACCCCAGACCACACCATCACCCACGCAGACTCAGTGTCACGACAGGACTTAGGAGGAGCTCATTTTCTGGAAGAAAAGCACTTGCAGGGTTTCCTGTGTAGCCTGCTGAGACACTGGCCGCGCCACTAGGAAGGGTTTCTGCCTGGATCTGGATAATGTGACTGCACAGGTGCCAGTGCTGGTGCTGATAGCAACGCGCGTGAGCCGTGACGTAACGGTGTGCTTGGCACTCTGCCTGGAATCATCTTCTCTGCAGACAAGGAAAGGGGAGTCTTGAAAACAGCAGGAAGGTGTCCAGACCATGAAATCATTAGTGTAGCCTGCCCTGGGCATCTCAACCATGAAATAACCATTAGCGTGGCCTGCCCTGGGCGTCCGGACCGGGGAACCATTAGCGTGGCCTGCCCTGGGCGTCCGGACCGGGGAACCATTAGCGTGGCCTGCCCTGGGCGTCCGGACCGGGGAACCATTAGTGTGGCCTGCCCTGGGCGTCCGGACCATTAGTGTGGCCTGCCCTGGGCGTCCGGACCAGGGAACCATTAGTGTGGCCTGCCCTGGGCGTCCGGACCGGGGAACCATTAGCGTGGCCTGCCCTGGGCGTCCGGACCGGGGAACCATTAGTGTGGCCCACTCTGGCACTCTGGGGAGGAAATTCCATGCTGTGAAAGCTGCCAGCGACAGGCGCCTGTGACAGGCTGAGAGATGGAGTCTGACGACCAAGGAACTTCAGCAAGAGCCACGTGGAAGGAGGGCTGAGAACCACGTGCCTCTTGTGCTAATTACGCTGTGAGCGCCAGGCCTGGAGAAACCCTGCTCGCCTTCAGAGTGGAGCTTGAGTGTCATGCTCACTTCTTATTAGGATATAAAGATTCTAATCAGGAAACGATGCAAGATGAAGAGGATCAGTAGGAAGGACATCTCAGCCTAGGTACACAAGAGACACTTATCCAACTCTCCTGACATGTTAATCACGTAGAAACACTCAATTTACACAGCGCTGCCTAATTAGACACGGTGGCAGTTATGTGTGTGGATTTTCTCCCTTCCCAAAGATGACTTGCTTGCTCTGTCAAAAAGGAAGCTGCAATGACAAACAAGAATCTGTGGTATGGAGTCCCTGGGAGGCACATGCAGTGAATAGGCTTGGTTGCTGAACAAAACGTTAGAGGCGTGAGTCCACCTAGAGGAGCCTCAGAAGAAAGGCCCGGCAATCTGCTTCTGAAAAATTAGCCACTGAAAACCCTGTGGAGCACAGTTCTACTTGGACACACATGGGGTCGCCATGAGTCGGAGTCGATTCAAGGGTAACTTTTTTCTCCTCTTTTTTTTTTTATTGTGGTGAAAACATACATACCGAAATATCCACCAACACAAACAGGCAACTGTTTTTTTAATCTGTGATATCCTCCCTTCTCCCCAAAGATGCTGCTGTTTCCTCTTGGCGACAAGGTGGGGGAGATGAATAAATATTTTTCAAAGGGAAAAAAGAAAACAGGGTATCACTGATGTGTCTTTTTTAGATATGGTTGTGTAGAGGTTCAGTCAAGGAGCCCTGGTAGTGCAATGGTTAAGTGCTTGCCCGTGAACCGAAAGGTTGGCGGTTTGCATTTACCCAGCGGTTGCTCGGGAGAAAGGCCCGGTGATCTGCTGCCATAAAGGTTACATCTTAGAAAACCCTGTGGGGAAGTTCTACTCTGTCACACGGGTCGCTGCGAGTTAGAACAGACCCAGTGGCACCCGACAACAACAGAGGTTCACCCAGAGGAAGACAAGCAAGGTCTCCAGGAGAATGGCCTGTCCGCACCTCCCTGGAGCCAGCCCCAGCTCTGGCCTAGGCAGAGCTGCCTGCTGTGCCCAGCTGGCCAAGTCCAGAGACGTCCCTGCCGGTTGGAGGGGCAGTGACTCTGGCACCATGAAAGCCCACGTCGCCAAGTGGAGCAGGAGCACGGTGAATCACTTTGGGTCACCAACACGCCATTAATGGTGGCTGCCAGCAGCTTTACCAGGGCTTGGGAACAGGGCCCTTTGTCGTTTTACTGTCTGCCATTCGAGAATCCCAGGAAAGGGTTGTCTGTCCCAAGGCTTTGCTCTCAGAACAAAGCACCAGACACTCCAGCTAGTACACCCCATGGTGTCTTTTGCTCCAAGAACCCTGAGAATGTGACATGGCCTTGGGCGTGGTGGTCTGTGTGGGTCCCGGGCTTCCATTCCTGGCTGGCCCCGTCGCCCTGCACCTGGAATTCTGCCACACAAGCACCAGATGGAAACGGATGAAGCAACTGCATCTTTCTGACCTTAGTCACCAAGAAAAAACATAAGCAAAACACAGCCTATCGCTCCCCAGGTCCCTTGGAAGGCCAGGGTCGTGTGGAGACCCTCCTCACTGGGGAGGCTGCGTGGAGACCCCCCGAGCCTGTTCCGTGGCCCAGCCCTTCGCGTCCTCTCAGTCATCATCAGCCTCCACCCCTTGAACATGCCTACCTCAAATAGCTCTTAAACGAGGATTCTTATTTGGAACATTCACAGGCGGGCCAGGTCAGGAAGCTCTGGGTCGGCTTAGGGCATGCCATCCAGCTCACCTCACTGGGCCCTCTTCAGCAGGTAGGAGGGGTCTCTGTCCCACAGACTGAGTGACCGAGCAGGGGGTCCTCACTGGGTCCCGTTCTGACCTCACACAGGAGGAGATCTGTGGCGCGGAGGACGTGCACAGGCTGGCGGGGTGAGCCCAACGACCCCGTGGGCCCCGTGGCCCTCCTTCTTCTCCCAGAGGTCCCACCCACAGCCTGCAGCCCCCCCACCCTGCCTCCACTGCTGTCCCAGCCTCTTCATATTTTTAGCTATGAAGGAGAACCCCCAGATGTTTGTATATATATTTTTTGGCCTGGAAAATATAATTTACTCTTTCCTAAAATGTAAACCAGAAGAACACCCCAGTCCTTCTAGCCATCCTTTTGCCATCCTTGCTTCCATGGACACAGCTGCCAGGGCTGTTTCTGCTAGGAGAGCAGCACCCGGCTGGTCTCCGTGCCGGTGGTGGGAAGGAGCCAGGAGGGTGAGCTGCAGACGAGGTCATGCTCCACCCAGCCCTCATGCCATCAGGGAAGTCCCCCTACCCCATGCTGTCCAAGGCCCCTGTGAAAACTATGAATGCTGTAGAACCTCGAGTCTGAGGTGGGGGCTCTCTGCCTGCGTGGGTGAGCTCCCCAAGGGAAGGAGCACGGCCCCCAAAATGTCTCCTAATATCTGGCGGGCATCTCACTGTCCATAGTTTGTTATGATCGACACAGTCAAATGCGAAGAATTGGAATTCCAGAACACTTAATTGTGCTCATGAGGAACCTTTACATAGATCAAGAGGCAGTTGTTCGGACTGAACAAGGGGATACCGATCGGTTTAAAGTCAGGAAAGGTGTGCGTCAGGGTTGTGTTTTTCACCATACCTACTCCATCTTATGTTTAGCAAATAATACGAGAAGCTGGACTATATGAAGAAGAATGGGGCATCAGGATTGGAGGACGACTCATTAACAACCTGCACTATGCAGATGACACAACCTTGCTTGCTGAAACTGAAAAGGACTTGAAGCACTTACTAATGAAGATCAAAGACCACGGCCTTCAGTATGGGTTGCACCTCACCACTGGACCAATGAGCAACATCACGATAAACGGAGAAAAGATTGACAGTGTCAAGGATTTCATTCTACTTGGATCCACAATCAACAGCCATGGAAGCAGCAGTCAAGAAATCAAAAGACACATTGCACTGGGTAAATCTGCTGCAAAGGACCTCTTCGAAGTGTTGAAGAGCAAAGATGTCACCCTGAAGACTAAGGTGCGCCTGACCTAAGCCATGGTATTTTCAATCGCATCATATGCATGTGAAAGCTGGACAATGAATAAGGAAGACCGAAGAAGAATTGATACCTTTGAATTGTGGTGTTGGCGAAGAATATTGAATACACCATGGACTGCCAAAAGAATGAACAAATCTTTCTTAGAAGAAGTACAGCCAGAGTGCTCCTTAGAGGCAAGGATGGTGAGACTGCGTCTTACATACTTTGGACATGTTTTCAGGAGGGATCAGTCCCTTGAGAAGGACATCATGCTTGGCAGAGTACAGAGTCAGTGGAAAAGAAGAAGACCGTCAACGAGGTGTACTGACAGCGGCTGCAACAATGAGCTCAAGCATAACAACGACTGTTAAGGATGGTTCAGGACCGGGCGGTGTTTCGTTCTGTTGTGCATAGGGTTGCTATGAGTTGCAATAGACTAGACAGCACCTAACAACAACAACATCTCACCGTCATCCTTGGTGTCTTAGTTATTTAGTGTTGCTCTAACAGAAATACCTCAAATGGATGGCTTTAAGAAACAGAAATTTATTCTCTCATAGTCTAAGAGGCTAGAAGTCTAAATTCAGGGTGCCAGCCCCAGAGGAAAGCTTTCTCTTTCTGTCTGCTCTGGAGGAAGGTCCTTGTCATCAATCTTCCCCTGATCAAGGAGCTTCTCAGCTCAGGGACCCTGGGTACAAAGGATGCACTCTGCTCCTGGCTGTTATTGCTTGGTGGTAATGAGGTCTCTCTCCTCTCTGCTTGCTTCTCTCTTGTATATCTCAAAAGAGACTGACTCAAGATACAGCCTAATCCTGTAGATTGAGTCCTGCTTTATTACCATAACTGCCTCTAATCCTGCCTCATTAATACATAGAGGTAGGATTTACAACACATAGGATAATCACATCAGATCATAAAGTTGTGGACAACCATACAATACTGGGAATCATGGCCTAGACAATTTGACACACATTTTTTGGGGACACAATTCAGTCCACAGCAGCCCCTTCTTTAGCTTCAGGCTTTACTCTCTGATAAAGTGCAAATGCTATTGGACGGAAAAGTTGAGCCACTATCAATCATTCACACGTTAGTATAAAACTGCTGATCTGCTCTTCCAGGGAGTGCAGCAATCTAGTAGATAAGGCAGTGTGGAGCCAGGCGTGCTGGTTGGAGTGCTGACTTACTAAGAAATGAAAAAGCCAAGCCCGATCAATACCTGGCCTCTCTGAGCTTCAGTTTGGGGGTGTCAGGACCTCCACTTAGGGAGAACCAGATGGGACCATGCAGCTCATACTGAAAGCAGGTGGAGATGGGGTGGGCCGGGCCACAGCTCTCAGGAGTGAGGGGACCATGCCACAGAGGGAGGGGGAAGGACGGTCCTCAGTGCCATCGGGGGCAGTGGTGGCCGTCCACAGTAGAAACAACCAGGCCCCCAGGGCCTCTGGGTGCTGCGCATCTTGCTGGGTGCTGGGCTTGTTCTCCTTAGTCAGATGAGGGGCAGAGGTGCTGTGTCTCTTTAGTGACCTTTCTTTTCAGGATGGGCTTCTGGGCTTGCCTGTCACCAAACAAGGCCTGGTGCCACACCAGGACGAAGCACTGGGAGGACAGTGTCAGTGGCCGACTGGCTGACGATGCTGACAGTGGGCTGTGGGCATACTCATCAGTGCGGACTTGCTGCAGACTCAGAAGTCACTGCTCTGGGAGGGAGGGGCTGGGGCCAGGAGGGACCGCCTGAGGCAGGCAGCTCAGTAGGGGAAGACACAGGCCCCCCTGGAGTGGGACAGACCCAAGAGGCTGGGAGCCGGGAGGGGCCCAAGCCTAGGGGCTGCGGGCTGTCCAGGCTGATGGTCGCAGCGTATCCTCTTCCTTCGGCAGGATTCTGGTGCGGCTCAGGGGCTTTCAGTGTTTCTAAAGCACCAGTGAGGGCTGCATGCTGAACTCTGGGTCAGAGGTCAGAGTTGGGGTGGAGGGTCAGAGTCTGGTGGAGGGCCAGAGGTCAGTTGGGGTTGGAAGGTCAGAGATCAGAGTCGGGTGGAGGGTCAGAGGTCAGAGTCAGGCGGAGGGTCCACCCAGGGGCAGACCCCGTGGGTATGAGCATCAGGAGCCAGAAGCACAGACACGCAGATGCGCAGACATGCAGAGGTGAAGACACGCAGACCCGCAAACATGTGGCAGGAGCCTAAGCGTGACACATGGCAGTGGGGCTTAGGTAGAAATGAGTGGGCAAGAGGGGTTCCGGCTGTCTGACCCAGGCACACTGCTGTTACCTCCAGGAACGGGGGCCGGCCCAGAGCCTCTCTGGATGGCAGGGCTGCACAAAGCCAAGATCTACCCGTGTGCGTGGGCCTGCCTTGTACACGTTCATCTGAGGTGTGGCCACGATGGCCACAGAGCTGGGCAGCAGGCCACCCCTCCACGTGGGTGGTGAGGCTGACCAGTGTCGGGCGTGTGCAGAGCAAAGCAATCACCCGCAAGACCCTGTGTGGCCCCGGGGAGGGCTGTGCCGACAGTCCCAGTGAAGTGGGGGCCTGACTCAGGGGGGGTCCATGGGGCTCCTCTAGGCAGGGGCTCCAATTTCTGGGGTGTGGGAGGGTCTCTGGGGTGCTGGGGGGCTCCTCTAACCTGGGACTCCTGTTTCCAAGGTGTGGGGAGGGTCTCTCTGAGAAGAAGTGTAGAGCAGAGACCTGGAGAATGAGGAAAGTGGCCACGTGAAGGACAGAGGCCCACCCTGGGTGTCAGGGACAGAGGGTGTGGTGGGCAGTGGCCATGGGTGTCAGGGACAGAGGGTGCGGTGGATAGCCGCCCTGGGTGTCAGGGACAGACGGCAGCCAATTGGAAGGGGAGGGGGCGAGGTGGGCGGGTGGTTCACTCCCAAGGTCCAGGGAGACCTGGATGTGTTCTAATGGGAAGGGAGACTGCAGAGGGCCGCTGGTCGTTGGGATGGGGGGGGTCAAAGTTCAGTCTGGATGGAAGGTCTTTGAGCAGTTGGGGTGGAGGGCCAGAGGTCTGAGTGGGATGAAGGGTCAGAGGTCAGAGTCTGGATGGAGGGTCATGGTGCCACCCCTGGCCAGCCCTAAGCAAGCCCATCCTTGGCCTGCCCGCCTGCCTCTGTCCCCCTCACGGCCTCCAGGATCCTGGGCACTCAGGAGATGTACCAGGTGTCCTGCTTGAGCTGTGTTTTTTGGGGCTAATGGATCAAGTCCTCCATGCCCAGCAAGCCCGAGCCCTCTGACCGCAGCGGTTTTCTGGAAGGGTCATGCTCTCCCATAACGGGAAGATCAGCACCTCTTGGCAGGAGGGTGGGCAGCGCTGCAGGCCGGCTCAGTGCAGGGCTGGCTGCTGTGTCATCCTCATCACCTCGCTCCACCCGTCTCGCTTCCCTCATCTGTCCAGCCAGGCTCGCAGGACCTTGTCACCGTCAGCACCCCTCCAGACCCACCTGTGCCTGGTGTCACCGTGGCGCCCTCCTCCGAACCCACCCTCTGCCTGGTCTGCTCCCCAGGCCCCTGGACATGGCTTCCAGGGGGCGGGGGCTGCCCCAGGGTGGGTGTCCATGTGCAGCAAATAAAAATACAGATGGCAGTGACAACGACAACGAACGATATCTTCGTGTAAGTATGGACCATATTTGGGACATACGAAAATCTGTACTGGTTTCCTGGGATGGCCGCAACAAATGACCACAAACTTGAAAGACCAGACATTTATTCCTTCTCAGTCTTGGAGGCCGGAAGTCTGGTTGGCTCCTTCTGGGGTTTCTGAGGGAGGACCCATCCCAGGCCTGTTTTCCGGTTCCTGGTGGCTATTGGCAATCCTTGGCATTCCTTGGCTCCAGCCTCTGTCAGCACTTGGCATTCTCCTCTGTGTTTTAGTGTAAGTATATCCCATGCAATGCTTGGGATATACTTACACTAAAAGTGATTTGTTGTCTAAGTCTGTGTGAAGTTCAGCTGTAACTGGGCAGCCTATCCTGTACAATACTAGGTGGAGCACGGCTCCTTGGCTTGGTGTGGAGGAAGAGGCCAGGCTGGGGCAGGGCAGGAATACATCCCATTCATCGCTGTCTGCCTTTGAAGGGTGCCTTTCCCCAGCCTGGGTGGAACAGATGGTTAATGCACTTGGCTGCTAACCGAAAGGCTGAAGGTTCGAGTCCACCCAGAGGCATCTGGAAGAAAGGTCTGGCAATCTAATTCCAAAAATTCAGCCATTGAAAACCCTATGGAGCGCAGTTCTCCTCTGACACACATGGGGTCACCATGAGTGGGACTCGACTCAGCAGCAGCTGGTTTGTTTTTTTTTTTTGGTTTCTTCCAGCTTCAGGGCTGAGCACGCCTCGCTGCATGAGCCCTCCCACTCCCATTTCAGAGATGAGGAAAACTAAGCCTCCGATTGATTACATAACGCTGCCCGTATGGCAAGAGCCCAGGGCACCGCGGGCAGTTCCAAGCCTTGATGTGCCCTCCTGGGCGCTCTGCCTGGCTTGCGTGGGGCGTGAAAACAGCAAACCGGAGGCCCTCCGTGCTCTCTGCCCAGAAAGCCTAAGTACGGACACACACCCGTGGGCTCCCTGCCCCCACAGCCCGCCCTGCTATTCCTCAGCGTGGTCTTCCGGCCCACCAGAACCAGCCCTCCAACCCCAGCAGGGGGTGAGGGCCTGGCCCTGAGGTGGAGCCGCCATCCAGCCCTAACCCTGGGTAACTGTCACCCATGGGAGCCTGCCCCTCTCGTGTGTGAGGAAGTGGCTCTTCTGGGATCACCAGCCTTGTGAGGATTCGATGTGACGGTGTGTGGAGCATGGTGCACCTCCCTGGGCCCGAGGCACCCCGTCTGTCCGGAGCAGGAAGAAAAGGCAGGAAGTGCTGCCTAAATGTCAGCTATTACCATCCCTCCCACTGCTTGGTGATGGCCATCATGGGTTTAGCCTCACTTCCCGCCCTCCCTCCATCACAAATACAAACAAAGCCAGGCAGACCCCTCCCTCTGGCCCCTTTGGGAGCTCACACAGCAAAGCCAGCTTAGGGAAACTGAGGCACAGCATCCAGAGCTGGGGCTGGCTCCCCAAAGTCAGGCCGCCTCTCCTGCCCCTGCAGCCTCTGGAAGGTTCTCTTGAAGTGTCCTTTTCTCCTGGACACAAAAGGCGCAGAATGGCTCCTCCTAAAGCCGCATCCCTGGGCCTGGCTCTCAGCACGGCTGTGAGGGAGCTGCTTACCATCCACACAGCTGAGGACAGCGAGGGACGCCCTCCTCCCAGCTTTCCTGTGCCTCAAGTTGTCCCTCATCAAATATTTAGCAGAAGTGTGCTTCAAGGTGGCGGGAGGGCGAGACTCTGCCGGGCAGGGGCTGGCCTCCCCGCATGGGGAATCAGCGCGCCCCAGGTGAAACTGCACCCTTGGCCTTGTTGGGGAGGGGGGCAGGAGAAAGGCGGGCACGGGACAGCTGAGGACAGGTGGCCGGGCGAGTAGGTCGCATCCAGCAGACAGTGGCCTCCACAGAATTCTGGGGGGAGGGCAGCTCCCCTTCAGTCTGGCTGGGGATGGCCTGGCCGTACTACCAAGGCTTGGGGTTGGCTGGTGAGATGCCCCCTACCCATGGCACCTCCATCCTGCCCTGCCTGCGTCCACCCAGGGGAGATGCAGGCCCCGGAACCCCAAGGTGGGAGTGGCTCCCCTCCTCCCCTGGCGATTGCGGTGCTTGGTGAGCCCGGCAGAGCTGGGAGGAGCCGGGCCAGTTCATAAATGCTACCCGCCCCTCATCAGCATCCGCCAAAGCTCCAGGCTGCCCATCCGCCAGCCACTCACCCGTCGGGGGCTGCGTAGGCCTCTGGGCCTACTGGCCGGACCTGCCAGGTGGCTTTCACTTGGGGCCTGTAACTTCCAAGGCACAGCCTCTCCCGTGTGCCATTACTCGGGGACGCAGGGCCTGTGTTCCCCGCACAGCCCCCTTCCGCCTGTGGGGCTCGGAATCAAACTGGCTGGTCCCGTGTGAGGTGCTTTTTGAAGAGCAGAACAATGATCTCTGTCACCCCTAGTCGAGGAGGACGGAGCTGAGGGAGGCAGTGAAGCCAGGGGGTGCAGAGCCAAGGGGTGTGGAGCCAGAATCAATGAGCACAGGGCGAGTACGGAGCGGGAGCAGAGGGGGACAGAGGCAAAGGGTGTAGGGCTGAGGGGCAAGCAGCTTTGTGCAGATCTGCATCCAGATCCAGGGTGCAGGGGGTCCCCTTTCACCTTCCCCATCAGTGCTTTCTGGGGAAAGTGGAGGCAGCTGGAAATGTCCCTCTTGGACCACACCCCTCAAACCTAGCCTTGAGGGGTGTCTGGTGTCCACTCATGTCCCTGTGGTGCACCCTGGGGCAGGTGGGCACCCCTGGGCTGTGCAGCCCTGCCTTTAAAGGTGGGGAGGCACAGGGTCACCTGCTTCTCTGGGTGTGAGGACTTGAGGCCCAAGGATGTGAACCTGGAGAACTGCACAGGACGCCAGGAGCGTAACCTCTCTGCAAACGTGGCACACTGCCACCACGTGGCTGCTCTCCCGGGACGCAGCAGGTCCCCAAGCACCGCTGCCATGTTGCTGCTTACTGAGGGTTTGGTGGACCCAGTGCACCAACGTCACATGGTGGCGCTTACTTGGGACCCAGCAGACCCCAACACCCTGCAGCCACATGGCTGCTCACGGGCGACGCAGCAGACCCCAACGCAACGTCGACACGTGGTTGCGCTTGCAGGGGACCCAGAGGCTCCCAGAGCACCACCACCACGTGGCCACTCACAGGAGACGCAGCAGATCCCGGTGTGCTGCCACACTTAGCTGTTCACATGGACTCAGCAGATTGCCGTGCACTGCTGCCATGTGGCTGCTTACAGAAGACGCAGCAGGTCCACTGCCACCGCTTAGCCACTCACACGGACTCAGCAGATCCCCACGTCCCGCTGCCATGTGGCTGCTCACAGGAGACCCAGCCGGTCCCCATGCCCCGCCACCATGTGGCCGCTCAGGCAGGCTGGGCCAGAACCATCCCTGGAAGATTCAAGGCAGCGGACCAGCCCCCAGCCCACCGTCCCCGCCTCATTCACTCTGCTCAGCTCCAGACCTCTGGCTGCCCCCTCTGCTTGGACAGCAGCCCCTGAGGGCAGCTCTGGACACTGGGACCTTCGTAAGGATGTCCTGCTCTGCGCCATCCAGTGACTCCATGCGTGAGGCCAGTGAGCTCTTAGAGTGTGGCTGGTGTGACTGAGGGGCTGAATCTTTGTGTTATTTTGTGTTATTTTACATTGAAACGACCGCATGTGGCCAGTGGCCACCATATCACACGGTGCAGCTCCAGCTCTTTGGGTGCTGCCTGCTCTTACCCTCAAGTTTCAAGGGACACCCATCACAATTTAGGAATTCCAAGAAAAGTCTTCCATGCCTCCAGTGGGTTGAATAGTGTAGTGTCCCCCCAAATTCATGTCCCCACAGGACATGTGACCTTATTTGGAAACAAGGGCCTTGCAGATATAATTAGTTACATTAACTTGAGGTCATATGGGAGGTGGGGAGGGGCTAAATCCAACAAGTGGTGTCCTTATAAAAGGAAGAGCCACCCAGAGACACACATGGAGGCGGCCATGTGAGGGCCAAGGAAGAGGCTGGAATGATGCAGCCACAAGCCAAGGAATGCCGAGGGCCATCAGAGGCTGGGAGAGGCAAGGAAGGACCCTCCCCTAGCACCTCAGAGGCTGTGGCTGCACTGAGACCCATGGGAGGCCCATCCCCGCTTTTCTGGCTCAACCCTCCTCCCTCACTTGTACACATGAGGCGCAGGGGAGGGGGGACTGTTCTCAGAGCCTGGCGTGGGCAACAGCTTGGTGGATGCTGGAGAATCTGCTCTGCTGGGTTTCCTGCCTCCAGCTGTGCTGGGAGGTGGACATGCAGACCTGGTTCCCTGATTACACTGTAACTGTGCCCTGTGTGGTCTGGGCGATCAGGGCCTCTCCCACCCAGGCTGCTGAAGCAGGCCTGGACCACCCCTTGCAGTGGATGACCTGCCCCACGGCACCCACCCACCTAGCAGGCCACCCCCTCACCTCTCGGTCCAGGCCAGCCGCCACTGTGATGATGTCTCCCGTCTCACTGTTGATGGTGAACATATTCTGAGATGGGCTTTGTGGAGTCTGGGTCACGACCCGGTAGCGCACCATCCCGTTGGCCGTGGTGCTGTCGTCAGCATCGTTGGCTGTGACTGTCATCACGTAGGTGCCTGGAACAGGAAACCAGCTCAGGTGGAAATGACCCGCCACACACGCTGCTGCCTCAATGCACACACCCAGGGCAGACATCACCAACTGATCCCAGCTGTCTCTCATTGAGGCAGGATGTAGCTGCAGTATCCCCACCCCCACACTGTGTGCTTTGATGCCCTGCTGGCTGTCACGGGCATGTCAGAAGGCAACTTGGTGCCTCCCTGGTCTAAAGCAGAGATAGAAACGACCCACCACACACATTACTGCTCCTGCTCACACACCCAGGGCAGACATCACCGGCCGATCCCAGTGCTCTCTGGCTGAGACTGGACATTGCCACAGCATCGCCCATCTGCAGGTTGTATGCTGAGATGCCTGGCCGACTGTCAGAGGTGGTATTAGATGGCAAAACTGCACCATCCAAGACAGAATCGTTAAAGGATTTGAGAGCTCAAGCCTCCTTGGTGATCATCTACTCTGACCTCTTCCTTTCTTGTCTGGGGTGAGACTGAGGGAAGGAAGGGGAGGACCTTCCCCAAGGTTGCACAGCATGGGGGCAGCAGAACCAGGCCAGAAACCAGGCTCCCAACGAGGAACCCTGTGCCCCCTCCTCAACCACTTGGCCTCTGGCACTGGCGGTTAGTCAGCTGCAGAGGCTTACCTGGCTTGGGCGGAGTCCGGCCCAGTGGGGTTTAAAGGGAGGGACCCAGAGACACACAATAAAGAAACAGGCTGAAAGGCCAATATTAGGGCCTAGCATAGGGCTGGGTATACAGAAGGTATATAATAAGTACCTGAGGAAAACAAAATGAAAAATAAACCTAGACGAGTGCCCCTGTGGGGAGGCTGACATGTGGCACTCAGAGCCGGAGGGCGTAAGCCATGGGTGCCTGTGGGGGCGTCTGCATTTCCTGTGGGGGCATCCGCATTGCCTGTGGGGGCGTGCGCGTTGCCCGGGGGGGCGTCCGCGTTGCCCGCGGGGGGGTCCGCATTGCCCGTGGGGGCGTCTGCATTGCCTGTGGGGGTGTCTGCATTTCCCAACTGAGGATGGAGCCAGAGGCCTTGAGGAGGAGCATGAGCCTCCCTCAGCTCACTCCATCCTTGTGCTGGGGTGGAGGTCTGTAGTGGATGCTGGCACATCCCCTGCATCTGAGAGCAGCCCCTCGAGTTTTGTTTGGGTGCCCACCCTTTCCAGCCTTGGAGGCCCTGATTGGGTCAGTACCTTCTTCACCCTGGCTACAGGTTCAGTGATGAGCACCTTACCTGGTGCCCAGTGATAAAGGAGGAAGTGTTTGTTGGGCTTTTCAGAAACCAACACGCTGTCCCTTGTGCTGGATCTGGCGGGTGACCATGAGAGTTGGGGGCTGTGGTCACTTTGTGGCCAGCAAGAGGGAAACAAGGATAGAACCATCTCAGAGGAAGCAAAGCCGAGAGGGGCTCTGGTGACAACCTCTCACCAGGCAACCCCTGGATCAAGCTGTGCCTGAAGCTGTACTGTGGACTTTTGGTATACCTGGGCCAACAAATTTCCCTTCTTGGTCTACACCACTTTAATTTAGGTTTTTTGCCACTTGCTCCATGGTGGCCCAGGCCTGAGCCTGGGGGAGCCCAAAGACACTTCTGATTTCCTGGGACCCCAGAGCAGGCAGGGTAGGTGAGCATCTCCCCTTGCCCACAGTATAGCAGGGTGGCCCTCAACCTGGCCTTCCCCCGCAGGCCTGGGGGTGTCTGACAGGAATTTGCTTCAGCTTGTAGAGGAACTCTGATGGCGCACTGGTTAAGCGCTCGGCTGCTAACCAAAAGGTCGTCAGTTTGAACCTACCAGCCACTCCTCCAGAAAAAGATGTGGCAGTCTGCTTCCGTAAAGATTACAGCCTTGGAAACCCTATGGGGCAGTTCTACCCTGTCCTATGGGGTTGCTATGAGTTGGAATTGACTCGATGACAGTGGGTTTTTCCAGATTTTACTAGAATAGAAAATTCTCAGAGCCGACACCTATTACAAAAACAGAAAGGAGAGCAAACAGAAGCAGAAAGGGGGAGTCCGTCTAGAGGGCACAGGCTCTACATTCTCATCCGGAGAAGGACGTGGCTGGCCACTGTGTTCTCGTTACCTAAAGAGGAGAGGCGGCCGCCAGGGCAGGGGCTGCACCCCGGGATGCAACGGGAGGGTTAGGGGTGGTGTCCCCAACACCAGAGGCCAGTGATGGTAGGCTGCTCCACTGCCCCACCCACCCAGCCACCCATAAGATCCAGCGCACACACCACAGTGGTGTTCAGTGTGGGCAGAGTTGTGCAGCCATCACCGCTATCTAATTGCAGAACGTTTTCAACGCCCCCAAAAGAAACCCGTACCCACTAGCAGTACCCCGCATTCTCCCAACTGCAGGCCCTGGAAACCACCAATCCACATTCCGTATTTGGATCTGCCTGTTCGGAAATTTCATATACAGGTAGTCCCCGACTTACAATGTATTCAGGTTGCGGCAAACCACGCTCAGACCGCCAGTGTTTTTTTTGTCTGTACACGTTATTGTTAGTAACATGTACTATGTACAATATTGCGGTGCATAATTTGCTGATGTTATCATTCTGATGTTCACTCACAGATGTTCAAAGATTGAATTTATAAAGATACTGACAATAAAAGGCAATAATAATGAAAACTAAAAAAAAAAAGAGGTATTCGACTTACGTCAGAGCTGACTTATGACACAGTCGTTGGAACAGAGCCTGGTCGTAAGTCCGGGACTACCTAAAAATGGACTCATACAGTATGTGGCCTTTTGTGTCCGGCTGTTTTCACCTGGAGCAATGTTTCCAAGGTTCACTCACACTGTAGTATCAGAACTTTATTCATTTTTACTGCTGAGTAATATTCCCTTAAGGAGCCCTGGTGGTGCAGTGGTTAAAGCACGTGGCTGCTAACAGGAAGGTCAGACTTTCCAACTCACCAGTTGCTCTGCGGAAGAAAGACGTGACAGTCCGCTCCTGTAAAGATTACAGCCTTGGGAACCCTATGGGGCAGTTCTACTCTGAGTCAGAACCAACTTGCGGGCCATGTGTTTTTGGGTTTTGAATATTCCCTTGTATGGAGGCACTCGCTCCACACTACTGAGTACTTTCTACTTGCCAGACACCATGCTCTGTGCTTAGGATATTGTAAGGAGAAGAGCCAGACAGACACGGTGCCTTGCCCCTTAGACACTCGTGCAGGGCGGCAGAGAAACAAGTAGAGAAACACATAATTTCAAGTTTGATGAGTGTCTGGCAGGGAACGAACAAATGGATGGATGGATGGATGGATGGATGGATGGATGGATGGATGGATGGATGGATGGATGGATGGATGGATGGATGGATGGATGGATGGATGGATGGATGGATGGATGGATGGATGAACACCTGGATCGTTGGGTGATTAGGGGAACTGCAGGGGAATCAGGATAGGACTCTCTGAGAAGAGACACCTTATCTGAGATATGATGGGGTGGGGTAGGTAGGGGAGGAGGAGAATTCCAGGCAGAGGTGCAAAGGCCCTGGGGCAGGGATGAGTTCACCTGCTCGAAGACCAGAGGGCAGGCCAGAGCCATGGGAGTGCAGTGTGGAGAAGGGGGCTCCAGAGGGGGTGGGCAGACCTCACAGGGCCAAGGTGAGGACTCTGGGCCTTATTCTAAGACCACAGGGAGGCCATCATTGTATTCTCATCAGGTGGGCAATGTGACCAAATTTACATTTTTAAGATTTGCATGGAAAATACACTGTAGGCAGTCGTGGGGAGTGGATAGGAAGAAGGCTCATTTACTACTTCGGTTTTTAGAGAAAAGGCTGTGATAGGACCGTGAAGATGTTGCAACCAGGGATCACCCACTAGGACATCCATTCATTCACTGAACACATATTTATTAAGTATCTTCTAAGAGGAAAAAAAAAAAAAAAATAACTTCTGTGTTTTGAGAGCCCTAGGGAAAAATATCTCCAAACAGACCCACTTTACTTCATGCAATGGATATATTCTCAAATGGTTGCATGCAAACTCAATTTTAATTATCAATAGAATTTCCCCAGAGGCAGTTAGTATTTAGAAGAAATACAGAGTTCTGTTTTCAGCAAATGGTGGGCTATGCTGTTTTAAACCAAGCCGCCCTGCTGAGGAAAACTGGAATAGCTGGACAAAATATAAAAGAGAAGTATCTGTTTAAAGGCACTAGAGAGATACCAAGCAACAAAGATTTTTGAGCCCAAATCTGGTAGAAAAGGACAGCCCAACATCTGGGGTCATCTTCTCTCTCAAGACATTTGCTGACTTTTAATTGGCTGCCGGCAGGCTGAAGAGCTGTGTGGAGCTTTCAATAGATCTATGGGAATAGGAGTCAAAACTGAGTCTCTCCAAGCAGTGGAAGCCCTGGTAAGCTCTAATCTTTGGCTTGAACCCCAAAGTGTTACACCCCAAGAGTGAAGGTGAACTGGAAATAAATAGCCTTAGTAGATAGAAGAGGAGCCCTGGGGGTGTAATGCTTAAGCGCCTGGCCGTTAACCAAAAGGTCAGTGGTTCAAACCCACCAGCAGCTCCTTGGAAGAAAAACCTGGAGATCTGCTTCTGTAAAGATTACAGCCAAGAAAACCCTATGGGGCAGTTCTACTCTATCATTAAGAGTGGCTAGGAGTCAGAATCAGCTCGATGGCACACAACAACAATAAACATAGGGAGAAACACAGCTCTGATTAAGGTAAGGCTGGTTAAAGTGGTAACATCCTGTGATTAGTGTGCGCTGCCAGAAGCGAAAGTAAATTCTCTGTGGAGGAAAGTAACATTACACACAGCCCCAAAGTATAATTGCTTTTTTTTCATACACAATGGCTAGCATTTGATTAACCAGGCATACAGGGAGATAAAAGCTGACTGACAGCAAAGAGAAAAAACAGACAATAAAACTGAGCCCCCAGGAGACGCAGATACAATGGCACAATCGGGTACAGATTTTTAAAACAACAACCAAAAAAACCCCAACAACTTGACACACTCAAGGAATGAAAAGGATGAGATGAAAAATTGGCAGAATGGCAAGAAGCCTCCCGAGCCCCCAGCACAGAGGGGCTCCGTGCATGGGGCTAGAAAACCCAACTGTATGCCATTAGCTCCTCATCGCCCGCGGGTCATCCACCACTCAGGATGAGATGGAAGGGTGCATTCAGTGACCTTCTGAAGACCAATCTTAACGCACGCCAAGGTCACACATAAAGTCCTCCCCACCCATCGAGGCTGCACCCTTCGAGCAGTCCCTTGGGTGGCGACCTGCTGGCACGTGGTTATTTCATGCTGTGGATGACGGTAAAGCCCCCGGGAAGCCTTGGAGACCCATGGGGGAGGTGGAGGCCAGAAGGCTTAGCATCTGGGAAGGGGCCGGATGAAATGTGCAGAAGACGAAGTCAGGAGTGCCAGCTGTAGGACCAGCAGGTCCCTCCTTGGACAGATGGGGACACTGAAGCCCACAGTGGAGAAGACTGGGGTAAAGCCCCGCAATGAGGTGTTAGGTCCACGTCTGAAAGCAGCTGTCGGAAAAGCTTGGTCTGTGGTCGCGTCCCCCAGAACGGGGGTGGGCACACCTTTTCTGTAAAGGGCCACACAGTCTCCGCTGTTGCAGAGTGAAAGCAGTCACAGGCAATAGTGAAGGGATGGGTGTGGCACGTGCCAGTAAACGTCTTTACAAATCCAGGTGGGGGGCCAGGTTTGGCCCCTAGGTGATAGTTCACTGACCCCCCCACATCCCTGGTCCCTGCCCCATGGAAGGCAAGTGCCTGGCGGGTGCCTGCCCTGGGAAGGACTCCTGGAGGGGATTAGTCCCATGGCCCAGCCCAGATTCCACCTTCCGAGTCCTGATTCTTCCAGAATGGTACCCTTTCATGCCTGACTGTCGGGTGTGAACAATGGGGCGATGTGCCATTTGGGGCTACTGCCTGTTAGTGAAGCGCTAACCTAGTTCATCAGGAGCCCAAGCCTCTGTTGGCTTTTTTGTGTAAAAATAATTGTACCCTCAGGTTTTCACTGTGCCTCCTGCAGTGTTTGCAGAAATGGGACATCTTCCTCACCAGGAGGGGTCTTGGGTGACCTGGAGGGCCCAGAATATGCAGATGGTGGCTAGCCTGGCAGTCACATCTTGACCCAGGAGCTGCTTAGTTTAACACCCCCAGCATAAGAAAGGCCGGGCTCGTTAGGAGCCTGGTGCAGCCAGAGTCCTATCCCATCAGCTCCTCAACCCCAGACAGTAGCAGATGTGAACCAACCACACAGCTCTCTAGCTCGCTCTTGGCCTCACAACAAGGTGCCCTCTGCTTCTCCTGGGGTGCATGGGGAGGTGGGGAAGGAGGAGGAGGAATAAGAGGAGGAAGGGGGGAATGAGGGGAAGGAAAAGGGGAGGAGGGGGAAGAGAAAAGGAAGGAGAGGGAAGAGGAAGAGGAGGGGAAGGGGGGACTGGGTTGGTGAGCACCCAGGAAGCTATGGCAGCTAGGCCTCAGTTTTGTCTTAAGCATCTTGACAAGAAGTCCTTTGCTTCTGACACAGCCCCCTGACTGGCAAACCCGCAAACAGGGAGGAAGAACTACCAGGGCTTTAAAATCTCAGGATTGGAGAAGCTGAGAGAAGAGAATATTCTGGAGTCATGGTTGTCGCTGAGGCTCTTGCTCTCAAGAATTTCCCGCTCCCTCAGCCCCAGAGAAGATGCCTGCCCTGAAATGGGGGGCAGTGGGGCCCTCGTTGGGCTGGGTGGCAGCTCAGGATCTAACTCACCGGCAACAAGAACTGCCCTCTAGTTCCCGGCTAATTACAAAACACGGGGACAGTAGTGGTTCGTTGGCAGAATTCTCCTCTTCCATCAGGAGACCCACATTCCATTCTTGGCCAAGGCACCTCATGCACAGCCACCATCTGTCTGTCACTGGACGCTTGCGCGTGGCTAGTGTGCTGAACAAGTTTCAGCAGAGCTTCCAGACTAAGACAGACTAGGAAGAAAGACCTGGCAAACTATTCTGAAAATCAGCCCATGAAAACCCTATAGATCACAACGGTCCAATCCACAACCTATCAAGAGGATGGAGCGGGACCGGGGTTGCCATGAGTGGGGGGCTGGCTCCATGGTAATTTGTTGTTTTTTTATTTTAATCTCCCTGGTGCCCACCACTGCTGAGCGCACATGGCGGCAGCACCAGCACTGATGTGGCGAGTTAAGTAGTATCCCCGTCTCATGGGCTCAGACAGCAAAAGGCATGTTGTCTTCCTAGGGTTTTCTCCGGAGGCCTCCTCTTGCCAGCACAAAGCCTTGGATTTTTCCTAACAAATGAACCACAAAGGCGGCGCTTTGTTTTCTCCCCTGATCAGCTGAGGCAAAGCCCGCCTTCCACGCAGAAGGCTGAGCAGGCTGCCTTACCGTATGGTGGGCACCTTGGTGCTCACTGCGTTAACAGGTAAAGGGGGAGAGAGCGCAGAATGCCGTGGCTGGGCTCTTCACAGTAATTCACGTACCAATGCTACCATGCGCCTTAAAGGATTAATTTCACAAGCCTTAAATTGCAGTTTAATTTGAAAACTAATTCAGTCCCATAATTGGCTTTCTGCTCAAATCACGGAGGCTAAAGATTTAAATTCTTAATATTCAGATGACTTTCAAATATCTGGTGCCATCTGCGCATTCGGCCGTGGCATTAATCTCAGGGGGACCTCCACAGAATAGACGTAAAGTAAATAAATCAGCAGGCCCGCTAACCGAATCATCTGTTTAAGCAGGAACTCTGCATTGGGTAGAGGAGGGTCTCTGTGGCTTCACCGCAGCACCAGCATTTCTCTGCCATTTGATATTTTAGAACAACGTTAATTTCCAAACTTGTAATGCAGGCCCTCCTGCTGTTACCAGGGCTTAGGAAAGCAGCGAATTGCAATTGTAGCCTTCTTTATGTAAAAATAATCAGAGCAGAGGCGTCTTTTTTGGGGGTGGTTTGTCCCTAATGACAAGAGGGTGGTGTGTCCCCTTGCCCCAGGGACTTGATAGCAGTTCTGTATTTCCCTCTGGAAAGTTCTACCAGCGAGGACAATGGGCTGCAGGGCTGGTTCTATCTGTCTATCAACTATCTATCTGTGTATCTGTGGATTATCTATCAATCAACTATTTATCATCTACCTATCCACCTACCTACCTACCCATCTATCTACGTATCTATCAGCTCTATCATCCATTTAAATTCTAGCCATTGTATTTTTGTGATTGCAGTGCAGTCAAGTCCTCAGGGGAAGGCACATCCTTTGGCCTTGAACTTGCGGAGAGCTCCTCCTGGTCCGGCCCTCAGGGCACAGCAGCAGGGATCACCTTTGAGGACAGAGAAGCCTCCACGCAGCCAAGTTCTTGCTGGAAAAGAGCTGGGCGGTACAGGCTGTTGCAGGCCCTTGGACTCAGGTCAGGGGACAGCAGCCACTATTTTTTACCTGTCGCTGGGCTCTTCTTGGCGAGGCCAAGTTCAAAGGGGCAGAACTTGGCCTTTTAAAGATGGGCGTGCTGACTAGAGGTCTGCATGGAGCCGCAGGCAGACGAGCTTGAGGGGCAGGAAGGCATTTGCTGTGGTCGAGAACTTGTCCTGCAAGCTGTGTCTGCTTCTCTCAACGGGTCCCCGGGGGGTCTCCTGAGCCAGCCGCTGGGTACCAGGACCCATGGGAGGGGCTGGCTCCAGGACAAGCAGCTCAGGGACCTTAATCCACAGGGGACATGTGGGCTTGTGTCTGGCTTCTGGCAGACACCAAGGGGCTCCCCTGGGCTGGCTAGGTCACCGTCTCTGCAATGCCTTCCGGCTTCACTGTACAGGGAAGGGGAGGAAGCTGCAAGGTGGGGTGGGGTTCAGGGAGTCCCTCCTCAGCCTGAGCCCGCTGGGGGCTCTGGAGCAAAAGGACACCTCGGACAGCGACCCACCCAGGCCAGGCTGCTGGGCTGTGCACTCTGACATCTGCAGGCCACTGGCCGTGGGCCACCGCAATGTAAACTGGTCCCTTGCAGCTCAGCAGTCCAAGGCCAGCTCCTTGGCTGGGGCGTGCCTCTAGCTCACGCTGGGCAAGAGGAGGGGTGATTTTTCAGTGAGCTGTATTTACCGAGGGGTTCCATCTGATGAACACCACTCAGCAGAATCAGGGTGTGAACTCGTATTTTGAGTAGAAATTTCTAACAATATGGATATGTTAATACCTATTTTTTTTTTTTTATTAATATTAACCATGATGTTAACCCCTGAAGTCTTCTTAAAACCAAACAACAGTGTAGCTTAACCAGTAAAGAATGTCTGCCTTGAGCATTGTGCTCTTTTCAGGATCTATCTATATGGGACCAAACCGACAACAGCAACTCTGAAGATTAGATGGAACCTTAGGGGGCAGTGAGCTTATGTTAACGGGGGAGGAACAGCTCAGAAAAGGAGGGTGAGAATGGTTGCATAACTCGAAGAATGTCATTCAATTTTACATGTAGGAACTGCTGAATTGGTATGTGTTCTGCTGTGTGTATTCTCAACGCCAACAAACAAAATTAAAAAAAAAAATAACAACACTGTTAAGAATGGCCAGCAGCACCTGTTTGTCAGGAGCCCCATCTGGATGCCCCACCTAGTCCCCACAGTTCCACAAGGTGGGTACAGTAATTACCTCTGGCTTTCTGATGATGTAGGAGACTGAGAGCTGAGGATTTGCCCGAGGGCACCAGGCGGCACTGGCACGGAACCAGACACAAAAGCCCACATACTATGTACGTGGCATCCACCTGGGAAGTCCACGGAGACAGCCAGCGTTTGTTTGGAAGCCATCTCTCCTGCCCGATGGGAAGGCCTAGTTCGTAGCTCCAGTTATCAAGACTGTGGTGTCAGAGATCAACAGCAGATTAATGACAGTCCAGAAATAGACCTGCCCAAATATGCCCAAATGATCTTTGACAAAGGAGCAAAAGCAATTCAGTGGAGGAAGGAGAGACTTTTCAACAAATGGAGCTCAAACAACTGATGTTCATGGCCAAAAAACGAACTTTGATTTAATCTCACACCTTACACAAAAATTAATTCCAAATGATTTGAGGGCTTCATGTGAAATGTAAAAAAGCTGTAAAAATTTCAGGAAAACCATAAGTGAAAACCTTTGGGACCTAGGACTTCGTGAAGACTTTTTAGAAATGACGCCAAACCCTGATCCATAAAAGGGAAAATTGTTAAATTGGACCTCATAAAAACCAAAACAAATAAAACTTTTATTCTGCTAAAGATTCTGTGAGGAAGATGAAAAGTTACAGACTGAGAGAAAATATGTGCAAACTACATATCTGACAAAGGACTTGTATCTAGAACATGTAAAGAACCCTAAAAACACAACAGTTCAAAAAACCAAGAAACAATTCAACGAAAAAATGGGCCAAAGAAACAAAAGACAGTTCACTGAGGAGGACATACAGATGGCAAACAAGCTGGAAAGACGAGCAATGGCATGAGCCCTCAGGGAGACGCGGGCGAAAACCACAAGAAGACATCGCCACTCACCCTGTCAGAATGGCTAAGGTGAAAAACAGTGACAACATCGAATGCCAGCCAGGACTGGAGGCACCAGACCACTCACACACGGGGGTACTGGAGGAGTGAGACCACTCACACCTGGGGACTGGAGGAGGGAGACCATTCACACGGGGACTGGAGGAGGGAGACCACTCACACATGGGGACTGGAGGAGGGAGACCATTCACACATGGGGACTGGAGAAGGGAGACCATTCACACGGGGACTGGAGGAGGGAGACCACTCACACGGGGACTGGAGGAGGGAGACCACTCACACGGGGACTGGAGGAGGGAGACCACTCACACGGGGACTGGAGGGGCCAGATCACTCACGCACGACTGGTGGGAATGTAGAATGGTGTGCAGCCACTCCGGAAAAGAGTACAGCAACTTCTTACAAACAGAAACACATGCTTAACACACGACCCGGCAATTGCACTGCTGGGCATTTATCCCAGAGAAATGAAAACTTACGTCACACTAAAGCCTGTACATAAATGTTCATAGCAGCTTTACACATAACAGCCCAAACCTGGAGACAACCCAGATGTCCTTCAGTGGTTAAACAAACTGTGGTCACCGTATCGTGGAATACTACTCAGCCATAAAAAGGACCAGTGATACACCCAACAACTTCAATGGGTCTCAAGGGAATTACGCTGAGTGAAAAAAGCCAATCCCAAAAGGTCGCACACTGTATGACCCCATCTCTAAAGCATGCTTGAGATGACAAAATTATAGAACTGGAGAACAGGCTAGTGGTTACTAGAGGTCGGGGGCAGGGGCAGGGAGGTAGCATGAGTGGTCCTTGTGATGGAATGTTTTGTACCTTGACTGTGGTGGGGGGTCACACAAATCTAGATTATATAAATATGTGATAACATTGCATAGAACTAAATACACAACCAAACACACATAGACACGTAACTACAGTCACACACACACACACACACACACACACACACTCTATACTCACTGCAGGCCAATGGGTTGCTTTGTGAGGCTTTTCTCACCACGATCTTGTAAATCCCACCCAAGTGATGGGGTGGGACTGTGCGAATAAGGTAACTGTGGCCCACCAAGGGGACTGGATAGCTTGCGAAGAATGCAAATAAAGTTCATGGCACATATGTGGGGGTGGGACTATGCAAATAATGTATATGGAAGGGAGTGGTCAGTTTCGCCATCCCGCTAGGCTTAAAATGAGCCATTCCAGAGGTGGGAAGAGAGAATCTCACCATCACCAAGGAAGAAGAACCAGGAGCAGAGCACGACATTGGGACCTGGGATCCCTGTACTGAGAAGCTCCTGGAATGAAGAGACCAAGAGACAGAAAAAGAGAGAGAGACAGGAAGCTGTAATGTGGTGAGAAGTGGTGGCAGAGAAATAGCGGCAGGAGAGACCAGCAGGAGAAGGTGCAGTGGGCTTCCCGGCCCACAGAGCTGAGCAAGAGAGCTGAGTGCCTTTGGGCAGGAAGCTTCCTGGTGGAGTAGGAGCCTCTGGGCACTTCCTGGCAGAGCTAAAAGAGCTTTACAACACTTGCCTGAGCAGGGCAGAGGCCGAGCAGCCAGAGAGGCCTGCCAGTGGGCACGGCTGAGAAGAGGTTGCCCTGATGGAAGGACTGTATCCTGAGTGTTCCTGTTACTTCCCTAATGAACTCCACAACTATGAGTATCCTCTGTAAGTATCGTCTGTGAGTTCTGCGTGGTCATTGTAACAAACTATCGAAACTAGGAGAGAAGTAGACGGTGCCGTGGGAGAGACGGTTGGTGTCAGAATCGGTAAAGGTGGTGAAGGGAGGAGGCATGTCTGACCCCTGCCTCATAGCAATCAGCCTGGGCTGTTGATCTTGATTCTCCTTCTGCTTTGTGAAGTGAGAGGAGGTCAGACGTCGCCCCTGCCATGCCATTTGCATATTAAAACACACATTCACACACACCCTCTCATATACTCACACTCTCACACACACATCCGCACATATACACGCACTTACATATACACACTCTCTGATACACTCACGCTCATAAAATATACACACATATATATATACATAAACACAGACACGCATGTACACACACACACACACATACATAATCACACACCCACACACACACACACAATGAGTGCAGGTGAAACTGGCGAAAGCTGAACGAGGTGGGTGGATGGTGCCACGTCAGGATCCTGGTGTGGTGTGTTCAGGGGGAAGCTGAGAAAAGGGCACACGGAATCTCTCCACATTATTTCTTACAACCGCATGTGAATTTACAATTATCTCAAAAAAAAAAAAGTTTTTTAAAAAAGTCATTTCTTCCAGTGAAATCCCACCCAGAAGCCAGTACACAAATTGAGTGAACGTGGTGACGCTTGGGAAGATGGTGCAAGGCGCACAGAGCCTGGCCCGTTTCTGTCCCAGCCAGGGGCCCCGAGACACCTCATGGACCCCAGGGCCCCCTTGAGAACCGGTGGAAACCCTGTAGGGCCTCCCATATCATTTCAGGGGGATTTTTTTCTTGGGGTCCACTTTCTGATGAACTAAAAATAAACAAAACCTCCTTTCTTTATGGAAAAGTTCCTTATGACAGACCCTCCTGGGACAACAGTCTGGGTTTCCCTCGGGGATGCATCCCGCCCCCCCCACTCAGACCATGTGACTTGGGTGGGATCCAGAAAGGGACCCTGTTCATGTTTGAATAAGCCTTACTGTCTATGGACTGGTCGCTGGGATTGGTTCCTGGATGAGCACGTGACCCATGCCAGACCAATGAGAATCTGCCCTGGGACTTCCGTTAGAGCTCTTGGGTGCCCCTTCCTCTGG
This sequence comes from Elephas maximus indicus, assembly GCF_024166365.1. Lineage (NCBI taxonomy): Eukaryota > Metazoa > Chordata > Mammalia > Proboscidea > Elephantidae > Elephas > Elephas maximus. The sequence goes on from NC_064843.1 coordinate 6,056,055, forward strand.
GGCCGTCAGCTGCTTAGGAATAAGTCAGCAGCTGCTGGGGCCATCTTCGTAAGGAGAGGAGAACCTTCCAGAACAAACCAACACAGGGGAGAGTGGAATCGAGAAGTGGCAAGCGAGACTCTGGACAATTTCACCTCAGCCACTGGACAGCGCCATACTGAAGCTACCATCTACCCTTAGACTTTGTAGCTATGTGAACCAATAAAGCCCCCTTTCTTGGGAGCATTTGAGGTGGGTTTCTGCTACCTGCGTACTAAAGGGGTCTACCTGTGTGACACTCTACCAGTGCAGATGAGCCATCCTGAGCTGTCCACACCCTCTGAGCCCATCAACCCCAGCACTGAACAAGGGCAGAGAGCATAGATGAGCCATGCCACAGAGTGGTTCACAAAAATGTGGGGCGCCCAGGGCTGGGAAAGGACACGGGGTGAACGTGGGATCGCTTGGGGTCCCAGGCTCTGAGTCTGCTCACTAACATCCCCAAATGAACTCCCCAGTCTTGAGAGGTTCTCATTTGGCTGAGTCAATATTGAAATATCTTTCCGTTTGTCTCCTATTAGAATGTACAACTGAAACCCTTCATTAGCCGAGTGTTGTGGGGAATAATGACTAATTTCTGGCAATGTTTTCCCTTATCCCACAAAGGCGCCGAGTAAAACCTTTCTATTACTATAATTTACTGAGATCAGAGAAGAAAGTCTAGAAATGGTTTCCAAGTCCCGGGAAGCTGCTGCCTGAGAACTGCAGGCATCCTGGACTTGGACGTTCTTCTCGCACCCTCCATGGGGGGAGACAGGGGAGTGAGGGAAGGTCTTCCACCATGGCCTCTGTACAAAGACACGTGTCACTATTGCCCTGGGTGGGCTCATCCAGGGACCATGGACAGACTCTGGGGTCTCCCAGGGGCTCTGAAAGTCAGTCACCATTTAGTGCACGCAGGATCCTTAGGAGTGACTGCGGACAAGGACAGAAGGGGAGGATTCAGGAGTTACTACTCAGGAGCCAAAGCCAGCCCTCGGCCCTTCCAGCCAGGCACAGCTGGCGTTTCAACGGCCCCTCCAGCGGGGTGATCTGATAGCCCCTTCAGGATTTCAGGGCTTAAAGGTTTCTCAGGGCTTCCGAGGAGGAGAGACACAGCAATTTGCTGCTTTTGTTATCCTAATGAGTAAAGCCAGTTATACACTCGGGAAGACTTTCTCTATTGATTTGTTTAAAAATAAGACCTAGGAGCTTTCATTTGTGATAGGAAGGCCAGGAAACCCAGGTGCCTCTGAATGGTGTTCTGGGTCTGGGGAGAGAGGCCCCAGCTTCTGCTAACAAGCCGCACCCCACCCAGGCTCCCACCCTGGCCCCCAGCCCTTCTAGAGGAGGCTGCTGGCAGGCCCCATTTGTTTTCCTCGGTGGCTGCTAGCTAATTTGCCCACCCAGCGTCTGCCCCCTATCCTCTGGGGAATGCTGAGACCATCAGCCAGGTCTGGCAGAGACAGTTATATCCTGTTCCCCTCGGTGACACTGGACTCGCCTGAGTCTCGCGATTCTGAAAGACAATTCATCGAGAATGCAATTCTCCTTGTTAAAATGGCAGCCCCCGGAGCTCCAGCCAGGAACGCCATGATAAATGTTTGCCTTCGCTGCCCAGAGCAGCACTGGCTGACCCTCTGAGGCCTGCCGGAGCCTGGCTCTGGGCTCTGTGTTCTCGTCTGCCCGACCCGGCTCCCATCACAGGGTGCTCTTCAGAGAGCCAGGGGTGGGGGTGCCAGGTAAGAGACAGGATGCCTAGTTAACTTAGAATGTCATATAAGCAACACGTCATTTTTTAGTATAAGTATGCCCCGCATGCTACATGGTATATACTTATGCTAAAGAATTGTCCCCTGTTTATCTGAACTTTAGATTTAACCGGGCTTTAAGGTTCCCAGGTGGCGCGTACAGTCTGCACTGGACTACTAACCTTGAGGCTGGCAGTTTGAACCTACCCAGTGGTGTCACGAAAGAAAGGCCTGGCGATCTGCTCCCCGGTGAAGCAGTTCTCTGTTCTGTTACATGGGGCCGCTGTGAGTGCGAATCGACTAGATGCCAACGAGTTTGTTTGTTTTCTCTTCCTGTGTTTAGTTGCTACACCTGACAGCCCAAGCAGGGGCACCTCCTCCCCTCCCCAACCCTGGAGACGGCGCAGTCTGGACTGCCTTCTCAAATGGCTCAAACATCACCTGGGGGCTCGTGAGGGCCCAGAGCTCAGGCCCACCTGAATCAGCAGGTCAGCAGAGAGCCTGCTTTTCCGACAAGTTCCCAGGTGATGCTGATGCCCCCCGCTCCCCGCACCGCTCTGGGAGCAGACAGAGGCTCCGGGCACACGCGCTGAGGCCTGGGGGCCACGTCCCCTCCTTGGGCCCCAGTCCTCTCATCACTAAAGGGGGAGGAAGTGCCCCTTCCCCTAGTCATGGGATCCACAGAGATGCCATCTGTCCCGTGCCTCACAAGGGCCCCAGACCAGGATAATGCAGCCTCATTGTCCCCGACTGGGAGGTGGCTCTGGGCTAGTCCCGGGGTGGTGAGGGTTTCTACACATGGGCTTATGCATCCCACACGTGCAGCCTTCTCTTCAGCCTTGCGGCCTGCCCAGGGCCTTGATACCTCTCTTGGCCCCTCCAGGGCCCCTCCCAACACACGCAGCCCCAGCCCCTCTCTGCTGGCCCCTCACACCCCCTCCCCTCAGTGTCCCTCCACAGGGAGCCCCCCTGTTCTCCATCTCAGCCCACACCCTTCCTCAGAGCCTCATCCTCCTGCTGTCTGCCCCTCCTGAGCAAGCCCTGGCTTGGGGGCTGGTGGACACTGGTCAGGTAAGCTCATGAGCGTTAGCCCCATGTTGGCGTCACTGTGGCAAGGCTGAGTGGCCTCCTCAGAGGATCCTCCCCCCACTCCCGCCCTGGAGGACCCCAGGAAGCAGATCCCATGCGCCCCGAGCAGTGGCTGCGCTCACCTGGCTTGGAGCCCTCGTCCACGGAGCCGTTGTAGACCTGGTTGAGGAACTCGGGGCGGTTGTCGTTCATGTCAATGACATAGATATACAGGTCAATGGGGTTCTCCACCTTGTTCCCGTTCATGTCAACGGCGTGTGCTCTGAGCTGTAAGGTAACATGGGCTCCATCAGCGCTGGCATGCCCCCATGGGGGGATGCTGAGGGTGTGCCTCAGGGACAGTGGGTGGAAGGCCCCCCAATGGGGATGCTGAGGGTCTGCCTCGGGGACAGTGGGTGCAAGTCCCCCCAATAGAGACGCTTAGGCCTGCAGCATTGGGGTGGGGAGAGTAACAGCTCCAACCCCCCAAGGGACAGCTCAGGCACCTGGGAGTGGGAGGACTCTGGGGGCAGCGTATGACTTCTCCGACCTCAGAAATGGGAAGGAGTTCGTGAGAGGAGAAATTGGGCAAAACAAAGACGCTGGATGTTGACCCCATGGCCCCACCTAGTGGCTCCATGGTGACACCCATAGGGCCCCTGGGCCTGCTTAGACCAGTCCTAGCTCCACTGGCCGCATTATCAGATATGGGGACAGGAGAAGCATCTCTGACCAGAATGTCCTCCATGCCAGCCTCCTGCTCAGGGGAGGCTTATGTCTGCCATGGTGGCCACAGTAGGCCAGTTGTGCCCAACGTGTTGGAGGGGGGAGTCCCTAAATGCCTGCAGCTGAGAGGCCTGGGCCTGGGGAGGAGATGGGGGCGGGCAGAGAGGCCTCAAGCCAGGACGCGGGCTGAGGTTATCGGGTGTCCACCGAGTGTCTACCCTTGTGGCCTTTCCCCTCTGCTTGCTATGTTAGTTCTCTGCGGGGGAGGGAGCTGAATAACAGAAGAGTGGGCAGCTGTTGGGGGGCGCTCCTGGTGACCACCCCAGGAGCAGGTTGGACTGGAAGCCCCTCCTGACTGCTCGGGGGAGCGGGGAGCCAGGAAACTTCAGAGGGGCAATGTCCTCAAGGTCAAAAGGGACATCATGAAATTGGGCTGGAAGGTTCCAGAAGGGCTGCTCAGACTCACCTGTATGTTTTGGATTGTTCATTCATTCATTTATTCATTCACTCAACAAGTATCCACCATGGGTCTGACATGTGGGGATGCAGGCTGGACCCCAGATCCTTGCTTGACAGAATGTCCCCCAAGCCCCTTCTCTGGAGGGCAGTGGACACAAGAAGGGGAAGCTTGGGGGTGGAGTCTCGGTGTCGGGCGGCACCCTGCTGGTTGGGGAGGGCCAGGAGTGTCTGAGGGGCAGACATCGAGTTGGGACCTGAGGAATGGCGAGTGCGGGAAGGGGCCCCATGTGAGCACCGCCAGCTCGGAGGTCCCTGGCCTGGGAGACTAGAGTGACCAGAGCTCAGCTGTGGGAGAGGGGCTCCAGGGACTGGGCAGAGTGGGCAAGGCCTTGGAGGCCACTGGGCCTGGGGTTTTGGAGGGAAAAGCCAAGGTTTAGAGATGGAAGAGGCTAGCTGTGACTGTGGTACATGGTGACCCTGCCCATAGCTCTCTGCCCAAACCACGTCACCTCTGAAATCTGACAAAGAGAACTCAAGGTCTTCGTAAGACTGTTCCAAGTCAGGGTGCCGGAGACAGCGGTGCCAGAGGCCTGCAAGGGTCTCTGGAGCTAGAGGCTCCGCACCAGTTCCCCATATTGTCCCTTTGGTGACTCACTTCCCCATAGCTGCTCCGAGAACCTCTGGGGTTCAGGAGATGGGTGTCTACTTCCCATGATGCCAGAGATGCTGGGGCGAATCACCTTCATGTGGGCGTCTGTGTTTGGTTTGGTTCCACAGCCCTGTAATCTGTGTGTGCAAGAAGGCTCTCAAGGTTTTCTCATGTCGTTGTCAGGGGACAAACCGGGGGGTTCATGGAGAAAACACAGACAACGCTAGACGTGGCTGTGCACACGCCCAGAGTTGGTTTTAACCTTTACGCTTAAAAACCTTGCAATGCCTCACTGTTGGTCTAACTGTGGCCCATCCCTTCCTCCCGGCCTGCTCTGAGTCACCCCTGAAATCAGCTGATGCGCCTCTTGGCCCAGCTATCCTTTATCTTGTCAAAGGCAGTCTCTCAATAATGCTCAGGTCAAAGGTCATGATGTCTTCAAGAAAAAGTCATTCTGAGCTAAAATTAAAGTTGTTATCCTCTCAGGAACACGACCGTGGAAGTTTGGCACTATCTTTAGCAGCAGAAGCAGTGAGGGGAGATAAAGCCTCCACGCTGCGCCTGGTGCTCCCACTTCCCCAAGTTGTCATTCTGTCTGGGTACTTCTGGAAATCTCCAGGGGAAAGACACCTCCCAGTGCACCTCTCAGAGCTGGGCTCAATGCTGCAGGGTTGGGGGTTGCTTTCGTGGAGAAAACAGCCCCGAGGAGGCCAAGCTTTACAATCGGCGTGTCAGTCGAAAAATGAATTTCCTGCGATGCGTTGAAAGGGGCACTTTCTATTCTCGTCATGGGAGATAAGATCAGAAAATATTAAAATGTGGGCTTAGTCTTACACTGGAGTGAGAAGGAAACTCTGAGTGCCTATTGACCGATAAGGTTCCTGGGTAGTGCAGATGGCTTACACTTCACTACTAACCTAAGGGTTGCAGGTTCAAGTCCACCCAGAGATACCTTGGAAGAACGGCTTGCTGGTGTGCTTCCACCATGAAGATTATAGACAAGAAAACCCTGTGGAGCACAGTTCTACTCTGCAACATGTGAGGCTGCGTGAGTTGGATTTGGTTTTCTTTGGTCTGGTTGGTTGATCGGAGAGTTTGAAGTGTGTGGGCTCTAATTCGCTCCTTTTCTGGTTGCTCTCTCTTCTTTGTAGGGTGAACATGGCCCACAGCTTTCCCCCTGGGGGTAGGTGACCAATGACAGGCATGGGGCCTTGAAAGTTGTGTGGACCCAGGAAATCTCCTTCCATCCACATGGCAGCGAACACTTCCTGTATGCTTGCTCTGGGCTGGGCTCCGAGGAAGAGATTTGCAGGCATTAGCTCACTTCAGTTCCTACAACAACTCCGTGAGGTTGGCATTGTCATGACGGGGAAACTGAGGCTCAGGAAGGTCAGAGAGCTTGTCCAAGAGGACAACATATGGTGATACTCAACAGCTTGTCTTACTTATGGAATCCTTAGAAGAAGCTTCTACGGAATCATTTTGCAACCCAAACAGTGGCCACTCATGTACCTATTTTATGCATTTTCATGTTTATGTGTTGGTTTTTTTTAAAGTGACTGTGCCCAGAAACTGCTGGGACGCTCCCAAGTTGGAGGTGCCCTCTCTGCAGCCCTGTCAGCCACAGGAGCCAGTGGAAAACCAAACAGGATTCAAGCCTCCTGAGGTAGGTGGAATTCCAAAATGTCCCCAACGATGTGCCGTGCTGATCCCCGTGGCTGGGAATCCCGTGAGCTGTCCCTTCCACAGTTAAAAAACCAAAAACCCAGTTGCTGTCAAGCTGATCCCGATGCATGGTGACCCTGTGTGTGTTAGAGGAGAACCGTGCTCCGTAGAGTTTTCAAACGGCTGTGGCCTGTCAGAGGTGGATCACGAAGGCTTGCTTCTTCTTTTTTATTATGCTTTAGGTGAAAGTTTACAGCACAAAATTACTTTCTCACTAAATAATTAATACACATATTGTTTTGTGACATTGGTTGCCAACCCTGAAATGCGTCAAAGCTCTCCCCTTCTCAACCTCGGGTTCCCCATTTCCATTTGTCCAGTTTTCCTGTTCCTTCCTGCCTTCTCGTCTTTGCTTTTGGGCTGGTGTGCCCATTTAGTCTTGTACACATGGTTGAACTATGTGTGTTATTGTTTGTTTTATGTTGTTAGGTGTCATCAAGTTGGTTCCTGGTGCCTGTCCAGCTTTGGAGACGGACCAGGCAGAAAGGATCATAGATAAACCAAGGTGTTTGCAAAGTGCGAGCCAGGGCCCTTTGCGCCACTCTGGTGCTTGGTGGATTGGAAGTTCCTGCCGTGGTGATGGAGGGGCCGAGGGCTGTCCACTGAAGCCTGGATGATCACGAGCTTAGCTGCACTCCTGACCCCCGGCTGCTCCTCGGACGGGCCATGTCTGCGGGCATGGGGGCCTTGGTCCCTCAGCCCCCACTGCGGCCCAGCCTGCAGACTTGGGTGTGAATATGCAGAGTACACTCCAAACCAGAACACCCAGGACTAGGCTAGTTTGGAGCTCCAAGTTTGCCAGAAAGGAATATATACAAAAAGGAGGCGGCCATCCCCTGTGGCAGGTTCTCCAGGTGCAGCCTTGCATTTCCCAGGCACCCCAATTCTTCAAATCTCGAAAGCACCCTGCCTGGCTGGATCGGGGAGGGACCCTGTTCCCCAGGTCCCACACATCTGAAGGCTGCACTGCAGAGCCAGGCTCACTGTGACCCAACTTTGCTTTGGTTAAAAAATTTTAGATATACGTGCTGGGGATTCACAAATGAGGGGTTGCCCCTCTGCCCACAGTTTCAGGGGGGATCCTCTCTGCTGTCACATCATCTGAAACATGCCTGTCAGCTTTCCAATTGGGCTGCGCGTCCCCACCAACACAGGCTTGTAATGCCCTCAAGAACTGGGATTTGGCACCCCTTGCCTGCCAGCAAGTGCATTTAGACTGAGAGGCCTGGGGGAAGAGAGAGAGAGTGACAGATGGAGACAGAGAGGCAGAGAGATGGAGAGAGACTGAGAGAGAGGAGGGGTGAAGACAGAGAGATCTGCTTTACATTCTGACAGCAGAGGGAACTGTCTCTGCCTCTCTCTGTCCATCTGTCTTTCTGTCTGTCTGTCTCTGTCTCACGGAAGGGTTTGAGCTGGGCCTGACATTTGGTGCAAAAGACTTTCTTCAGCAGAAAGATTCTTAAGGGTCCAGAGGAAACAGGTGGGAGAAGACCCCGACTGCAACTCAGCACCTGCCCTGGGAATGCTGGGGGCCGCCGGGAGGGCAGCAGAGGGGCCATGCCAAGGGCCACCCTTTCCCTGAAGGGACCAGTGCTTGAACCCAAGACCCCCAGGGATGCGTCTGCCAGGAGCAGCATCCCAGCGAGAAACCAGAGCAGAGGTGGATGCCAGCCCTGAGGTTCAGGTCCTGGGAGAAGAGAGAAGGGGGTGGTGCTGCTCAAGGCACTGCGGGCTTCCTTTAGTGACCAAGATAATTAAAAACCTGCCTAAATGTCAAGAAGGTGGATTTAATCAGGCAAATGGCCACCTTAGGTGGGCAGTTTGGAGGCGAAGCACTCTGTGGACGAGGTCCTGATGTGACTGGAGGGGACCCTGTAGGGTGAGGGGCCAAGTGGTGCTGGGTGGATGGATGGGTGAATAGACAGAGGGTTGGATGGATGAATGGGTCGGTGGGTGGACAGATGGGTGGTTGGATGGATAGATGAACGGATGGATGCATGGATGGTTAGATGGATGGATGAACAGATGGTTGGATGGGCAGAAGGTTGGACAAATGGATGGACAGATGGATGGTTAGATGGATGGACAGATGGGTGAATGGATGGACAGATGGATGAATGGATGGACAGATGGTTGGCTGAATGGACAGATGGGTGAGTAAATGGTTAGGTGGGTGGTTAGATAGGTGGATGGACAGATGGTTGAATGGATGGACAGATGGATGAATGGACTGTTACATGGTTGGATGAACAGACGGTTGGATAAGTGGAAGTTTGGATGGATAGGTGGATGGATGGATAGATGGATGGACAGATGGGTGTTTGGATGGACAGATGGGTGAGTGGATGGTTAGATGGATGGGTGGATGGACAGATGGGTGAGTGGATGGTTAGATGGATGGGTGGATGGTTGGATAGGTAGATGGGTGGATGGCGGGATAGGTGAACGGGTAGATGGAAGATGAGGTGGCATAGAAAAAGGGGAAGAGTCTCAAGAATAGGCCAAAGCTTCTCTTGGGAGCTGCTTTGAAGAGGGATGTCTGAGTCCTGTGAGCTGGGGAGCTGATGTCAGGTGCCACAAGCCTGAGTTTGATTGCACACCTGTGGCTCTGCTCTAAGGAGGAAACTACCTGGGTGTGCTACATCTTCTCATCCACATGCAGCTGCAGCTGCCTGGGACTCGGGCAGCCAGTTTGAGAAGAGAGGAAAATCCTCATGGCGCAGAACAGACCAACTGGCCTCCTGATGGGGGCCCCCAGGGTCTACTCAGCCCAGCACCCCACTTCTAACGGGGCACCAGGGGACCGCTGGGGATGGGCATCGCTGCCAACGACAGAATCAGCCTCCTCCTGCAGACTACCTCCCTCCCACCGATTGATTGATCATTACTGAGCCCCTGCACGGGGCTGAACCTGAACCTGGGGACACAGTTGCTTGCCTGCAGAGAGCCAGTCTCTACTGGAGGAAGAGGACAATAACCCCAAGACAAACAGCCAGCAAACACGAGAGGCAGTGAGTCAGCTGAGCCCAGTGAGATCAGGTCCAGTTCATGCTGCAGCATCAGTGCAGGGGCTGAGGGCACCATCCTCTCTAAATCACCTCTGCTTCCACGTTGCAGCCCAGGAGCTGGCAGCTCAGACCTACTATAACCACCGCCGTTACGCCACCCTCACCTGGCAGCGGGTCTGTCTAAGCGCTTTGCACACATGAACCCCGAGTCCTCAGAACAACATGCAGCAGCTCCGGCTGTCACCTCACTTTGCAGGAGAGACAACCGAGGCAGGAAAGGCTGAGTGTTTGCCTTCAGTCTCACACCTGGAGAGGGGAGTGCGGTCGGATCAGGCATCCTGGCTCTGGTCTGTGTGCCGTGCCCCCTCCATGAGTGCACCCCCATTTGGAGGAGGCAGAGCCTCCGAGAGAGCGGAGGGAGTGGAGGCCCAGCTCCTCCACCTGTGGTCCAGCGCCCTCTCCCCTCAGCTGCATCAGTGAGGCGGAGGAAGGCAAATTGTTGCTGGCACCTGTCAGTGAGGCCCTCTCCTGTCGATGGCCCCTTCCCCAGGCACAGCTGCGACGGCCTGGGTACCTGCCTCGTCTTGGGGCTGGTTTCCTGCTGTCAGACAGAGTCACGAGGAAGAGAGGAGACGGGGACACACATGGAAGAACTGGAGAGGGAGTGAGGGCCCACAGGGCTGCCGCTGAGAAAGGGACTAGCGGAGGTGGTGGCCTGGAGGTTCAGAGTGCAATCTCGCTCCGTCAGAGGGTGAAGCAGCAAGGACACAACATGCTCCTGGGGATCAGGCGGTGGAGGTCTAGACAAGTGGTCCAGTGCGGCCCTCGCCTGCAGGAGCAGCACCCCGGGACGCGTTAGCAGTGCACACGGTCAGGTGCCCCCTGGACCTTCTGAGTGAGACACGACCTGTGCTTTAGCCACGCCTCCAGCGATTCTGACACAGGCTACAGCTAGAACCACCTGGGAACCAAGTCCTCCTCTCACAGCCAGCGCAGGGGCAGGCCAGGGCAGCTGCAGACACTTACATGGTAAGAGGCTCGCTCCTCCCGGTCCATGGGCCGGGTGACGTACATGCGGCCTGACATGGAGTCAATGCTGAAGACCTCCATGGGAGGCTGGTCAGCGCCTACGCCCGTGATGCTGTACCGGATGGGGATGTCGTTGTCTTTGTCTGACCGGATCTGAAAGGGAGGAGCAGAGCAAGAGGGTGTCAGCCTGCAGCCTGGAACGGGGGCCTCGTACATGCACCCCACCCCCGAGCTCCCAGCACCTGGCTGTTCTGGAGGTACAGCTGAGCCACCTCCAAACCTTCACTCATCTTTGGCAACTGGCAGGGCAGCCAGCTGTCAGGGATTTACTGAGCGCCACCAACTATGGACCCAGGGGCCTAAGTGGCTCATCAGGTGATGGGAAATGGGGCTAAGGGGACCTTAGGACGCAGGATGGAGTAGGGAAAAGAATGGAAATGATTGCTTCAGATGGCACAGGGAGACATGAGCTACAAGAAGGCAACATCTGCCAAATTTTGAGGGAAAAGGTTGGGACCCAATACATGTACACCCAGCCAAGTTTTCACTAGTGTTTGAAGGCAACAGATGCTTATGGACTTGCAGAGACCAAGGAAATATCCCATCTTCTTGCTCTTCTTGACAAAGTCACTTGAAGATATGATTCAGTCCCCCGGGAGGTAACTTGCAATTGAGGTCTCGAGAATGGGGGCGGTGACATAAAGTGGCCAGTGGCTAGTATTCAGAAATAGAAATTTAACACTAAAATTGTCATCAATATAGTTACAGAGTTATATACAGATACAAAGACATTTTTACAGAGAAGCTGTATTCTATAGTGATAACAATTTAATGATGGTTATCTGGATCCCAAAGAAATCCCTCTGTGATGCAAATAGTTAAGCACTTGGCTACTAACCAAAAGGTTGGCAGTTTGAATCCCCCCAGAGGCACTTCAGAAGACAGGTCTGGCAATCTACTTCCAAAAAATCAGTCATTGCAAACCCCACAGAGCACAGTTGTCCTCTGACACTCATGACTAGCCATGACATGGAATTGACTCAATGGCAACTGGTTTTGTTCGCTTTGCCAAAGTAAGTTGGCAAAAACTGAGAATCGGGAGAAGAAATGAAAAGAGCCCAGATAACTCCAAAGTCCATGTTTTATATGGGGTAGGGCAGGGTGACCCAATACATCATTTTCTATCAGATAATTAGATACCTGTAAGTTTTGGGGCTCACTCTTAGAAAAAATACAACCAGAATGCTCCTTAGAAGTGAGGATGCTGAGACTTCAGCTCATTTGCTTTGGACAGGTCATCAGGAAAGATCAGTTTCTAGAAAAGGATGTCATGGTTGGTAAAGTAGAGGGTCAGTGAAAAAGAGGGAGATCCTCCATGAGATGGATTGATACAATGGCTACGACAATGAACTCCAACATACCCAGCCATCAGGAAGATGAGGAAGGACCCGGTAATGTTTCATTCTGTTGTACATAAGGTTCCCATGAGTTAGAGCTGACTAGACAGACAGCAACTAACAAGAACAAGTTTGGGGGACACAAAAAGGACACTCCAAAAAAACCAAACCCGTTGCTGTCAAGTCGATTCCGACTCACAGCGTCCCTACAGGACAGAGTAGAACTGCCCCATTGGGCTTCCGAGGCTGCACTCTTCGTAGAAGCAGATCACCAGGTCTTTCTCCCTTGGAGCAGCTGGGTTTGAACCACCTACTCTTGGATTAGCAGCCCTGCACTTAACCACTGTACCACCAGGGCTCCTCAGAATTAAAAATAAGGTGTATACAGTCATTTAGATGAAACAAAACCTCTCAGAATGATAAGGAAGTGTTGATGGAAACCCAGTCACACACACACCCCCAGTGAAGACCTGCATATCCGGCAACTGGGTGGGAGTCATTCTGAGCGGTGCCACATCAGCAAGCGAAGGTCCCAAAAGCTTGACTCCAACCATGTCATTAAGGTCGACTCTGTTCAGAGGAGGCAGCTCTTCCCCAGTTATATTTTGAGTGCCTTCCACCCCGAGGGGCTCATCTTCCAGCACTATGTCAGACAGTGTTCCACGCGCTATCCATAAGGTTTTCACTGGCCAATTTTTTTGGAAGTAGACTGCCAGTCCTTTCTTCTTAGTCTTTCTTAGTCTGGAAACTCACCTGAAACCTGTCCACCATGGCTGACCCTGCTGGTATTTGAGATACCAGTGGCATAGCTTCCAGCATAACAGTACAACACACTGATAGACGGGTGGGGAAATAAGGCAGAGTTTTGAAAGGTATAGTCAATAACGTGGAATTAATGGGCTTACATTCAACTTTGAGTACACCTTTGGAAAATACAGCTTTTTAAAATCAAAGCCCATGGGGCCATTACGACATTTTATAATAAAATAGACCACTGTGAAAATCTAAAAAAGAAAAAAGGCAAAAATCACCTGGGACCTTTTATTAGAACAATGCAATTAAACTTTAATGAGAAAACCTAAAAAAAAAAAAGGACCTTTTAGAAAGTTAAAAATGTTCTTAAATAACCATTGGGTCAAATATAATCAAAAGTAAGTTTAGAGGCTATTTAAAAGTAACAGTGAAGAAAAGACTATTACACAGTGAAGACCATAGAATGAGACTGGAGCTTGACTCAAAGCAAACTCATAACTTTAAATGTTTTCATCGTTAAAACAGAATTCTGTGAAATGAACTATGCATTCCACTCAAGAAGGAAAAGCAGTGATAACGCAGGCTGTAGTAAACACCAGAGTAATAAAGGTGAAAACAGAAAATGCCGAATCTGAAGACAGAAAAACAGAAGTATTGATAAGTACATTTAAGAGCTATACTCAGAAAAAAAACAAACCCAAACCCTCTATAAGACAGATATACCTCTGGCAAATTTAATTAAGAGGAAAAAATAAGAATTTTTTTGCATTTTATTCTAAGTTTATGCTAACACATTTAAATTTTTATAAACTTGATTTTTTTTTTTTTTTTGGAGAAAATATACACTGCCAAACTTGACAAGAAGAAGGAAGAAACTTGAAAAGACCACTATTTCCCTAAGGAATATCTTTCGAAAACACCCCAGGGACAGGTCAGCTTTTCTAGAACAGAGAAGAAGAGAGAGAAAATGATACCATCTAACCATCATCGTACAAAGTAAGACCACTGCCAACCGGTCCACGTGTTGTTCCTTTTTTCTCTTTTGCTAAGTGGAGAGACAGGTTCACAGTGCAACTGTTGTTAGGTGCCCAAACCAGTCCACGTACAGATGTAGGAGTGATGAGCCAAGCTGAAATACTGGTAAATGGGATTCATCAGTGAACTAAGCACCTCCTTCGTCAGGCCTAATACATATGGCTATCTGTAGGACTCATCTCAGAATCGTAAGGATGGTTTCTCATTAGGCAACCTGTTTCTATAACAACAATCACAGGGCAGTCTCTACAGGGGCTCAAAAGACATGTGACAATGAGCAGTCTTTCTTAAACCACCACCTCCTGGTGAAACACTATACAGTCTCTCCCACCAGATGAATGAGCAGGGTGGCAACGACGCCAACCAGCCCAAGACTATTTAACATCATCCCTGCCAATGCAGAAAAAAAAAAAAAATTTTTTTTTTTTCTGCCAATGCAATAGGACACGAAAAAGAAACAACTATTTCCCTAACAGTAAGAAGGAGATGAAGTTTTCATTACATGGACATTGTATAGGTCAATATAGATTTGGGGGCTGCTTGTGTGCTGGGTCAGATGTACACGTTAGTGTGTGTGTGTTCACACCCTGACACACACGGGTCATACACGGGCTCTAGCTCACCTTTCACGTGTACAGACTTGCAGCCTTTTCCCTTATGTCTGCACATTCACGTACACACACACACACACACACACACACACAGAGGCTGTGAGGAACTCTGTTCTGGGAAAAGGGAAGGGCTGTTCCCTCTCTGGCTCCTGATTCACCACCCCCGCACCAGGTGGGGCTCCTCCCGACTCTGCTCTGAGCAGCTCACGGCACACGGCAGAGTTTTGAGCAGAACAACTGAAAGAGTGGCCAGTGCCTGGACAAGGGGTCAGACACCTGTGTTCAGCAGCCACCCCTGCACTGCCCCCAGGCCCCAGAATGCTCAGCATTGGCTTGTTCATCTCAGCTGCCCCCCCCACCCCCGCTTCCACTTGCTGCAATGACACTCTGGGTCCTCTGCCTCCAGTCTCCTGCCTGTTGTCCCACTAACAGCATTGGGCATCCCAGGAAGAGGCCCATCCCAGGGTTTCACCACACCTCCCTCTGCAGCTGAAGGTCACCAGTGACGTCCTCTCTGACCAGCCCCTGACGAGGCATAACTAATGCCAACAAGCACAATCCCTGGTGGAGTACCGGGAAACAAGCAGCAGGTGAAGGGTCTTCCTGGCGGCCATTATGGCCACGCTCCATGGGTGGGATCCATCTCTTCACCCATGGAGTGTTTTCCACCAAGATTCTGTCACCAGGGCACACGGGCATCTCGCAATCTAATGAGACGGAGAAAGCTGTTGTCCTCCCTGGCACATGTGCTACGAGAACGGACAAGGAGACCAAACGCCAGTGGGGAGAGAACTGAGTGATTAAGGTGAAGAATTCATGGCTGGCTGCTTCTAAAGCTGCACTTCGGCCCTCTGGGAGTGCGGAAGGTCCTAGAAGGGCTGGTGAGCTTGCAAGCCTGCTTCAACGTGAGGTGAAGAGAAGGGTGCCCTGAGTACACAGGAGGCCCTCAAATAGTATCTGAATTGGACCCAGGAGACCACCTCCTCCCAGAAACAGTCTTTTGGAGACAAGACGACTGTAAGCAGCTTGTCTCTAGAGGCCCGGATGGCAGACATAGTGGACTCCCATGTGTCCACGGCTACATTTTTTGGGCCAAACTACTCATCTTTTATAAGGAAATTTAATTATATAACTCTGGAAAAAAAAAACCCACATATTTAAAAATAATTTTTTTCCCCTCTTTTGCAAAGAAATCTCATTATATTTTGACCACTGGGCCTCATTTCCCTAACCCTCAAGGCGCCATTCAGTGGGGCCTTCTGAAATACGGCAGGCTTCCACTTGCGGTGGGTGTCTCGGGCTCTCTCTTCAGCCCTCAGAATGCTCTGAATCCCCTGTGGTTGACCAAACCAAGAAGAAATAGTGTGTGAGTGAATGCACCAGGCCAGGGGAGAGCCATTTCCCCCGGATTTGTGTCTGGAAAATGAGAAAACCATGGCAGAAGCATCCGGTAACACAGACAGGCATCTCCACCATGACCTCACTTTTATGACGCCACGGAGAGTTATGTTCTTTTGCGTTTGTTATTAAAGGACAGAACAGATGGTAAAAGGTTAGTTTAAAGTGATGTCTACGTTAAAATAACTTATGGTGCCGGCGATTGTGTTCACCTGGGGACGGCTGCTTGGAAGGCTGGCGCCGTCCTGAGGAGAGGCTGCAGGAAGTGAAGGATTCTGCCAGAATATCCCCCAGGAGGAGGCATTTGCCTGATTTCAAATGAACTTGAAACTGGAGAAAAGTCACCGTGTGCAGCACTGAACTGCAAACACCTTGCAGGCTTACTCCCAAAGCGTTCTAGGGGAGGACTCTAGGCGGCGATTCCAGAAGATGAGGCTCACGGCAGGAGAGGAGGGCCCACCCAAGCGGAAAGGACCCAGCTTTGGGCTGTGCCCTCCCCAACGGCCCCCAACTCTCTCCTGTCACTTTCCTGCTCTGCTCGTTTCACAGGGGCCCCACTCTGTCCCAGGGACGCTGTGCCAGGCCCTGCGCTGCCCCGACAGATGCCAGCAGGACAGAAGCAAGAGAGAGGTTCAAGACAGTAACACACTCTTTTATTTTTTTAATTTAATTTTATTGCGGTAAAATATATATAACAAAAACTTGCCGTTTGAACGATTTTTACGTGTGCAATTTGACGACGTTAACTGCTCTGGTGGCACGACAACCAAGCACTCAGCTGCTAACTGAAAGGTCGGTGGTTCGAATCCACCCAGCAGCTCCTTGGGAGAAAAAGACCTGGTGATCTGCTCCCGTAGAGATTACAGCCTAGAAAACCCTTTGGGGCAGTTCTGTTCCGTCACATGGGGTCTTCATGAGTCGGAATCGACTCCCTGGCACCTGATTTGTTTCTAATTTTTAAAAAAATCAGCCTTAACTCAGTGCAACACCTCCCTCTCCGCCAGCCCCTGGTAGCCACCAGTAAACCGTGGCCTCTGTGCACCGGCCTGTTCTAGGTATTTACGTAAGTGGGATAGCTAGCATTTGTCTTTTTGTGTCTGACTGATTTCACTCAGCATGATGTTTTCAAGGTTCACCTATGTTGTAGAAACTTCATTTCTCTTCGTGGCTGAATAATACTCCACCATATGGATGGGCCACGTGTTGTTTACCCACCATCTGTTGATGGACACTTGGGTTGTGTCCACATTTTGGTGCTTGTGAGCAGTGCCGTAGTGAACATTGATATACAAGGTAAAGGTGACACACTCTTAATCTATAATTGTGAAAAGGATTGTGGAGGAAAGGACAGGGTCTGGGAGAGACGCTGGTGGAAGAATTGGTGGCGGGGTGGGGGGGACATGGCAAGAAGAACTTGTGGAAAGTCGGGTTTAAATGGAGTCTGCCTGGTGTTGTCCGCTGCCTTGCAGAGCTCCTGGACACACTCACACACACACATGCACACATGCACACCAACACATGCACACGTACACACACGCACATGCACACATACATGCGTGAATGTGCACAGACACGCACACGAGTACAGCACAAACACATGCACACACACACATGAACATACACATGAACACGCGTGAATGCACGCACACACTCACAGCACGGGGTCTCCCTTCTCTCTCCTGCACCGCGCCTCCTGGAAGGTGAGAGCACCTCTGCATTCTCATGGCTTTGGGCATGCCATGGATTCCTGTCCTGGCCTTTTAAAAGACGCGTTTAAAAATCCTTAGCGTCAGGCTCTTCCACAGGGTGTGTGAAGTGTTTCAGCTCTTTCTCCTTGCACGATATTAAACTGAGGTTTGCCCAAGGAAACGTTGCAAACCCTCACCTTCCATACCTGATAGGAGTTTGGAGTCGCCTGTAGTGGTCCCGTTTCTTTACCTGCCTCCCCCCCTCCCCCCGCTGTGGACTGCACTTGGCATTGACGACTGCCTGGCTGAGAGGCAATTTTCTTTTAAAGAGGACGATTCCACCTAAGTGCTATGCAGCTTCCCGCACAGCCTCGCTGGTTCTGTGTCAGCTCCCAGGGTTCCTGCTTTCCATGCTGACAAGGGAGCAGTTTCGATTATCTGTCTGCTCTCCTGCCGCTCTGCACAGATGGTCCCTCCCTCCCCACTTCCCATCATTTTTTTGAGCACAAACGATATGTCACGCCCTTTTCCGAGCCCCAGGGACACAAACATGGTGGCCTCTGTCCCCAAGGACAACCTCGGCAGGCCTGGCCTGTGCACACAGTAGGTACGGAATCATCACCATCACCACCATCATCATCATCATTATTTTATTTATTGTGGTTTTATTATTTATTTATATGTATATATATAAACAGGAGCCCTGGTGGCGCAGTGGTTGAGAGCTTGGCTGCTAACCAAGAGGCTGGCAGTTTGAGTCCACCAGCCATTCCTTGGAAACACTATGGGGCAGTTCTTCTCCGTCCTATAGTGTCACTATAAGTCAGAATCAACTCCATGGCAACGGGTTTGGTATATATATATATATATACACATATACATAAAAACATAAAATCTGCCATTTCAATCTTTGTTAAAAGTACAATTCAGGGCATTAGTTACATTTACCAGGAATCCCCGGGTGGGTGTCGCAAACAGTTAAGCTCTTGACCACTAGCAGTGAGGTTGGTGGTTGGAACCCACCCAGAGGTACCTCAGAAGACAGGCCTGGCAACCTGCTTCTGAAAGGTCACGGCCTTGAAAACCCTATGGAACAGTTCTACTCTGCATACATGGGGTTGCCATGAGTCGGAATTGACTCGACAGCAACTAACAACAGCAACCATTACAATCGCCACGTTGTGCAGACATTGCCATTATTTCCAAATTTTCCACCTCCCAGGAGAAACTCTGTACTAGTGAGCCCTGACTCCCCAAGCCCCTCCCCCAGACCCTGGTGACCACCAATGAACTTTCTGTCTCTATGCATTTGCCTTTTGTGATATTTCATAAAAATGGGATTATCAAGTATTTGTCCTTGTGTCTGGTTGATTTCATCCAGCATCATGTTTTCAAGGTTCGTCTGTGTTGCAGCCTCTGTCAGGACGTAATTCTCTTCACGGCCGAGTAATATTCCATTGTACGGATGGCCCATATCTTGCTTCTCCATCACCTGTTGATGGGCACTTGGGTCGTGTCCACCTTCCTGCTGTTGTGAAGGTGCAGCAGTGAATGTGGTGCACATGTGTCCGTTTGAGTCCCTGCTCTCAAGTCTTCCAGACAGGAGCAGAACTGCTGGTATTATTTGAGGAAAGGCTGAATCACAGATGTAAAACTGGGGGTGGGGAGCCAAGTGAGCAGATGACCAGGGTCACCCCCATGTGCTGTGGGGGCCCTAGGCTGGTGTGGAACGTCAGAAGGGCTTCCTGGCCATGTTGAGACCTGAAAAAAGCCTGTTGCCTTTGAGTCGATTCCCACTCCTAGCGACCCTATAGGACACAGTAGAACTGCCCCAGGGAGTTTCCAAGGAGTGCCTGGTGGATTCGAACTGGCAACCTTTTGGTTAGCAGCTATGGCACTTAACCATTATGCCACCAGGAGGGAAGAAAATGATAAGGAGGGCACAGAAAGGTGGGGTTGCATGTGCACTGATGGGAGGTAGAGAGAGAGGGCCCATGGCAGGAGGCTGGCACGGCTGGGCCAGAGAGGACATTTTGGAGGCTCATTCCAGGCTCTGGGGGTTCACCAAACAGTTGTTGAATGAATGGCTGAGCAGAAAAGGAATAGAGAAAGTGGGAGGGGAGAAGGGAACAGGGAGGAGGAGGGAGAAGCGAGGTGCTGTTACCCCATCCTTCACAGGGCGAGTCCCAGGACAGCTCCACAGGGCCCTGAGCAGAGGTGGGAGGGAGGGGCGAGGGCTTGGAGCCCCCAGAGACTCAGGCTGGGGTGGGAGCTGGGCGAGGGGCCAGAACGACTCTGCCCTAGAGAATAGAGGCTTCTGGAAACACTGCAGGTGACCCTGAGGCTGCCAAGCCTCTGGCTGAGGGGAGGGCCCGTGGGGCTTGCGGAGGGGTCTCACCCCTAGGGCCCATCGCACGCAGCGGTGAGGTCAGTGTTTGCCTGGACAGCTTCCCCAGCCCAGCCTCACCCTGCTGGTTATTGAGTTCATCTTGTGCCTCTCTGCGCCAACTAGGGTTTCCCTTCCTACGGCTTTCGTTATCTAGTGCTGCTGTAACAGAAATACCACAAGTGGGTGGCGTTAAAGAACAGAAATTTATTTTCTCACAGTTCAGGAGGCCAGAAGTCTGAATTCAGGGCGCCGGTTGGTTCAAGGGGAAGGCTCTGTGCGTCAGCTCTGGGGGAAGGCCCTTGTCTCTTTCAGCCTGTGTTCCCGGTTCCTTGCCGTTCTTCACGTGGTGTCTCTCTTCCTGTTGTGCTGCTCGTCTTGTGTCTCTGCTCTCCTGTAACTCAGCAGTGATTAGGATTTGGACACGCCCTGCACTGACATGATCTCATTTACACGGCAAAGAAAACCCTATTCCCAAATGGGATCACTTCCTCAGGTGTAGGGGTCAGGACTCCAACACATATTTTGGGATTCAGTCCATAACATTATTGGTCCTTACCTCAGCCTAGGAAGCCCGCCACCACTCTGGAGCAGGCACAGAGCACCACACTCCCAGGGAAGAATCCAGGAGCTCTACGCTCCATGCCTACTCGTCACCGCGGAGTCAGTACCAAGTGATGGCGGCACCATGTGTGTCAGAGTAGAACTGTGCTCCACAGCGTTTGTTTTTTCTTTTTTAATTTTGTTTTTGGTGAAAATATACACAACAAAACCTGCTCCCATTCCACAGTTTCCAGACAGAATGATCAGTGACGCTGGTCACGTTCTTCACGTTGCATCAGCATTCTCGTTGCTTCACTTCCATTTACTTAACCTCCTGGCCCCCAACCTTCTCATCTACGCTTTAAAATAGATGTTGACCCTTTGGCCTTATATATATATATTTTTAAAGTAACGCACTACTGGGGTGACAATCTTTACTCTTTGGGCTAAAATGTTACTTAGTTTAAAGGTGACTTCAGGGGGTAGTTTCAACTCAAGGTTTGAAGAGCAACTCAGGGCCATAGTTTTGGGGACTCCTCCAGACTCAATAGGTCCAGGAAGTCTGCATTTTTTAAGAATTTGAAGTTCTTTTCTCCTTTTTTCCCTTTTTTATCAGGATTTCTTAATTACGTTCCTGATCAGAACGTTCAGTAGTGGTAGCTGGGCACCATCTAGTTCTTCTGGTCTCAAAGTGGAGCACATAGTGGCTTACGGAGACAGTCCTGTAGTCCAGTTCCTTCCCAATTCTTGGGTTTCCTTCTTTTTCTTTTGTTCCAGGCAAATAAATGCCTTTAGTTGTATCTTAGATGACTGCTCATAAATTTTTAAGACCCCAGACACTACTCACTCTACTGGGAGGTAGAACTTAAACTTTAAGAACTAAATTATGCCAATTGATTGGACTGTCCCATAAAATCATGGCCCTACTCCAACTCCATAGGGTTTTCAGTGGTGGGTTTTTCAGAAGTAGGTTGCCAGGCTTTTCCGCCCAGGCTCTTCTGGGTGGACTCGAACCTCCAACCTTTTGGTTAGCAGCCGAACATATTGACTGTTTGCACTACCCAGGGACTTACTGAAATTCCTTAAGGGACCCTGAAAGAAAACCCCAGCATGTCAGCCCATCTGACCATCTTATCCAGCCCACTCTGCAGATGGGGAGACTAAAGCCCAGAGAGGCTGAGGTTTGGCAAAGGTTTCGTAAGTAACTGGAGATCAAGGGTGGTGCTCCACCCCCATCTTGGTGGTCAGCCTACCTCCCCACCAAGTCTCAACAAGCAGAAGGGGAAGGCAGAGGAGGCAGAGTGCAGGATGCCTCAGCATCTCCAGAGATTCAAACGCTGGCTGTCTCTCTCACTCTAGCCAGGCCTACAGATCTGACTTGGGATGTGCAGGGTGTTATGGATTGAATGGTGTCCCCCCAAAAATATATGTAGAAGTCCTGACCCCTGTACCTGTGAACATGACCTTGTTTGGAAATAGAGTCTTTGCAGATGTTATCAGCTAACATGAAGGTATACTAATGTAGGGAAGGTCCTAATCCTATATGACTGCTGTCCTCATAAAAGAGAAGACATGCACAGAGAGGGACAGAGAGAGGAAGGACACCATGTGACACTGCAGCTGCAAACCAAGGAACACCTGGAGCCACCACAAAACAGGAATGAGGTTTGGGGGACTCTCCCTCAGAGCCTCAGAAGGAATCAACGCGGCCGACACCCTGATCTTGGACTCCCCGCCTCCAGAACTGTGAGACAATAGATTTCTTTTTTATAAGCCCCCTCTCACCACCCACTCTGTGATATTTTGTTACAGCAGCTCCAGGACACGAATACACAAGGTGTTGTTAAACCACGTGTTTTTAAACGTCCAGTGACTTAAGGTCCTGGACTAGAACTCCACTTCAGATGCTTTTGAAGAAGATTACGGAATGTAGCCCAGTCCTGCATGAACCACTTCTAGCTCGCTGCAAAGTTTCACCTGAGAGCCCTCTGCCACAAAGCTGGATAAGCAGCAAGATTCAAAGTGTTCTCAGGAAGTTAACGGGACTAACGTGGGGCAGCGAGTGAGAAGCATTCTTAGTTCATTTTTTTTTCCCCAACGCTTCCTTGATTCTTGAACATTGAGAGGCTTGAAGATGTTTGCATTTCTTGCATTTTAGGAAACACTTCCCGTGCATGATGAAATTCAGCCCTCAATTATTTTCAGTTAGGTTCTTGCAATGAGCAGGAAAACCCAGAATGTGGTATCAAAAGGCATTTGTTGTGTAACATTGATGCTATCATACATTACTGTTCACAACTGGAGTTTCATAAATCATGAAAAAATCCTCAAAATCATATGAATGCTAATGGCAGCCATGAATATGTTCTTACGAAATTTGCCTGGTGGGGAAGTCAATTAGATGCTTCTCAAAAATGCACTTCAGGTCGCACCAATGTAACAAGGAGAGGCACCCCTTACTTTCCGGTGTGGGATTAGAGCAGACGTCAGTGGCTGGAGGCACCTGGCTGCTGAGTCCATTCCCTGCTCGTCTGGGAACAGAGGACTCCTTTCCTGTAGGAGCCACTGTTCCTCCCCATTGCGAGTGGTCTCGGGGAGGCTGCCAGTCAAGGCGCCCCTCCTTCCCTTAGCCAACCGGCAGCCCACGCCTCAAGCTGGCCAGGCAGCCTCGCTCTCAACTTTGAGTCTTGAGCAAAGAATGCGCCCAGGATGGAAAACATGGCGGCAGCCCTTTCAGGGCAGGGGCCGCTCTCTGTCAAGAGCAGAGCCCTGGGCCACCTGGCTCTCCAGCCTCCTGGGAGCAGCCCGGGGTCCTGCCAGCATGTTCCTGTCTGCGTTGTTCTGATGCATTAAGTCAGAGCACTTGCCTGACGCAGATGCGGCCTGCGGAGCCCTCAGCACACACTTGGCACCTGAGTGCTAGCCAGAGATCTGAGTCAAAGCGCTGCTCAGCTGTCTCGGGCTGGGGACCCTCAAGCGGAGCCAGGACAGGGTCCTCCTACAAGAGATGGCTGCACTTGCCCTTTACTCGACGTCACATGTTCACCTCCAGCCAATCACAGTATCAGGGAAGCTGCAGGCTCTGTTCTGAGTAAGTCACACGCCCAGCCCTGAGTCAGTCATGGTTACAAGGGACGCTGCACTTCCATTGGCCCATTATGAGGTCACATGCCCATCTCCCTCAGCCAATCAGTGTTTGCGGATGCTGCACTTCCATTAGCCCAGTGACGGAGGGAAGTGGGGAGGGAAGGGTGGGACTGGGGTCCTGTGGAGGGGTGAGGGGCTGCAGGGTGGGTCTAGGGGTGCTGAGAAGAGGGGGTGGGGTGCAAGTGGGCCTGGGGTCCTGAGGAGGAGGAATGGGGCTATAGGATGGGACTGGGGCGGTCCTTGAAGGGGGGGTGCAGGGTGGGCTTGGGGTCCTGGGGGGGTGGGGTGCGGGGGGGGCCTGGGGTCCTGAGGAGGGGGCGTGGGGTACAGGGTGGGCCTGGGGTCCTGAGGAGGGGGCGTGGGGTACAGGGTGGGCCTGGGGTCCTGGGGGGGTGGGGTGCGGGGGGGGGCCTGGGGTCCTGAGGAGGGGGCGTGGGGTACAGGGTGGGCCTCGGGTCCTGAGGAGGGCTGCCCAGTGAGACGCCCGTTCTGTGGCGCATCAAAGTTTAATGAGGACACAACAACACCCCGTTGTTCCAGTGAAGGATGGCAAGAAAGGGGGAAACAAATGAAAAAAAAATGAAAAGCTGATATTAATAAAAGATCTGGGCATGGGCATGGCCACCCATCACGCTGGCAGTGGGGGCTCGCTGGCGGCTGCGGGGGAGGGCGGCTCCCAGGAGGAGCGCAGGTGGCTCCAGGTGGAGGTGGGGCTGCTGGCCAGGACAGGGCCCCGCTAGAGAGCAGATTCTCCGATGCCCCACTGAGTGGGTCGCCGCCTAAAACGTCAACCTTTATAAAGTGGCTGCGACTCAATTCTGCCTGAAGCCGCGGCCATGTTCCCATCCGTCACCTGGAGCCCCTCCATCACCGTGATTTACCCTCGTAATTCGGATTTCCGTAGTTTCATTCTCAATTTGCAGGGGCCTCCTGCATCCGCAGAGCTCGGGGACAGGCTGATGAGGCCACAAGCAAGCAGAGGCCGTGGCCACATTATCCTGGGGCGCTGGGGAGGGGCCTGGGGGCCTCCCGGGGGACACGCAAATCGGATTTTAAGCACAGGGCATCCACAAAGAACTCCCAATACCAGTGGAAAGCGGCCCGTGGTTCTGAGAGGCTGGGACCCCGGCCTGCCTGGGGTTCTCCCTGCTCCAGGCCCTTGCAGCTCAGGGGCACCTCCTCATGGAAGCCATTGCCGAGCCCCCTCAAGGTCCAGTACTAAGTTACCCTCTTTTTATGTCATGTTTTTAGCACTCGTCAGAATCTCCAGTGTGTGTTGTTTGCTGAAGTCTCCACCAGGCTGTCCCTGCTGTCTACCCACTGCCCCCCATGGTTCTGCCACCTCCAGTGCATGGACCCCTGTGCTGTCAGGGATGGGTGGCTTTGCCAGGGACACACTGCAGGCTTTGCCTGAGCCACAGGGCTTCTGCAGTTAGGAATGGTGTGTACAGAGGTGTGTGCATGTGTCAGAGAGAGAGAGGGACGGACACACAGAGAGACAGTGACAGAGACAGACACAGCGAGGCAGAGAGAGATGCAGGAAGACAGGGAGAGACAGAGACACAGAGAAAGAAAGACAGAGACAGAGACAGACAGAGATGGATTCAGATTTCAACTTGGAGGACTGGAGCCAGAAGGAAGCAGACTACACATCTCTGGCTGGTGGAGGCATGTGGGGTGCCAGGCCTTCCCTGTCCCCCAATGAACACAGAGCACCCTCTGCCCCACCCAGGCCCATGCTGGCCCATGGTACCTGCTATCCAGCGGGACTGGCCCCCGCTACGCTCTCCAGCCACCTTGCCCAGCCTCTGTGACTCCAGACACTCTGGCCCTGCCTCTGCCCAGAACCTTGCCATCCTTCCCTGTTCAGCTCAGCCCTCTCCCTCCCTGTCCAGGAATGCCCCTGGCCCTGTGGGGTGATTCATTCAGGACCCCACCTGTTCTGAGCACATTTCAAAGCAGCTGAGCTGGACTGATTGGAAATTTACTCATAGAACTGACTTGAAATCCACCCCCCTTCACCACTCTATTAGCAAATCTGTACTGATTTTTAAAGTTCTGTCTGAGCGACCAGTCTTGTGGCTGCCACCTCTCCCCTACCTCTCTCTCTGGCCAGCAGGATTTGGGCTGGAGAGGTGGTGGGGGCTAGGCCAGCTTCCCAATTTACCCCCTGCTCTTTTCTCAGGTTCACAGTGACCTCAGTCCAGCCCTGGAGAAGCTGCCCTGGAAGCAGATGTACCCAGAGGGGCTTCTGAGGACAGGTGGAGCTTCCCCAGGTGGCAAGAGCCCTCTGCAGGGCAAGAGCTGCTCTTGGCCAAACCACGTCTTCTCTCTGCTCTGAAGCTGAAGAGAGGCACCCTGACCCCCAGCCCCGGGCCTGTCCCAATGTGGGGTGCAGGTGAGGAGGAGGACAGGGAAAAGCAGACTGCACCAGCGAGACCGACACCGGGAGGAGCACCAACACCTGGAGCTGCAGCCTCAACACTGGCCCCTTCTCTGTTATCTGGGCCTCAGTCTCCTCATGTGAAAAACGGGGCTAGGGGCATCCTGGTGGCCTCCCCGCTGTGATGGGTTGTGACGAGACAAACACGGTGGAGGCGTCTGCAGACCCCAGGCACTTTGAGGTTCGAGGGAAGGAACTACTGTCATCCAGGGTATGCCTGGGTGCCTTTGTGAACATCCACCTTCTACTGTCAAATCTGTCTTCCATGGAGCGTGGGATGGGTCCTGAGGAGCAGGGGAAGCTGGCTGTTTACATCAGACATTAAGAATTCTGAGGCTTGGGCCTTGAATAACAAAGGCGTTGAATTCCACAGGCAGTCAAGTGAGGTGACAACTGCTCGCACCGCCTGGCCAGGCAGACACACCCAGACGCTCGCTGGCTCCTTGAAAAACATTGGATATGTTAATTGATGCTCCCATTTCCCAATGGTGTGAGTTCTCCCATGATTCCCAAAAGGAGACGTTTGGAATAGAAGAGTTGAGGCAAGCAGACTGCAAACGCTCAGAACCGTGAGACGTGATTATGAACAGCCAAGTGTAAGACTTGCCAGGGAAAAGGAAAGAAACCAAGGAACTGAGATCAAAATCATCTCAAAAAGAAACCAACGTCATGCGACTGCAAAAGCTTCCAAGCCCTGTTTGTGGATGCATGTGGGGCCTTGAGGGAACGAACAGCTTAGCTGGTGAGGGGGAATGCTTCATTTCAAAATGGCCATGCAGGGCACTGAACTGTACACTTAAAAATGGTAAAAATGACAAATTTTATTTTATTTTTTTTATACATTTTACCTACTACTTGTCTGTCAGTTTGTGACACTATGGTGGCTTGTATGTTGCTGTGATGCTGGGAGTTATGCCGCCAGTGTTTCAAATACCAGCAGGGTCACCCATGGTGGACAGGTTTTAGCAGAGCTTCCAGACTAAGACAGACTAGGAAGAAGGACCTGGCAGTCTACTTCCAAAAAGAGTTAGCCAGTGAAAACCTTATGGATAGCAGCAGAACACTGTCAGATATAGTGCTGGAAGATGAGCCCCTCAGGCTGGAAGGTACTCAAAACACAACTGGGGAACAGCTGCCTCCTCAAAGCAGAGTCGATCTCAATGACGTGGATGGAGTCAAGCTTTCGGGACCTTCATGTGGCATGACTCAAAATGAGAAGAAACAGCTGTAAACATCCATTCATACCCTCAAGGAGATGGACTGACGCAGTGGCTGCAACAGTGGGCTCCAACATAGCAATAATTGTGAGGATGGCGCAGGACCAGGCAGTGTTTTGTTCTGTTGCACACAGGGTCGCTATGAGTTGGAACCCACTCGATGGCACCTAACAACAACAACAACAACAACAACAACACACTTCTTAGCACAATAAAAAAGCTATAGTGTGGGAAGCATGAGAGCGGTGCCTTGCTCACAGTGAGTGCCCACTGAAATTCTCATGAACGAGCCTGGTGTTGAGGCAAGAGCTGGAGACTAGATCTCAAATTCTGAATTGTGGTGTTACTGTATGGATAGTTTTTAAAGTCATGGGCTAAAGAAATGCATATGGGAGGAAAGGAA
The DNA here is from genome assembly GCF_024166365.1 of Elephas maximus indicus. Classification (NCBI taxonomy): domain Eukaryota; kingdom Metazoa; phylum Chordata; class Mammalia; order Proboscidea; family Elephantidae; genus Elephas; species Elephas maximus. Next base: position 6,083,509 of record NC_064843.1, read on the forward strand.
AATACCAACTGTAGGATCTACACGTCAAGTGAGAAAAAACCAACTCTTAGGCCATAAACCCAAACATTGTAACTGTGGTTATAGGATAAATGAGAGGGTGAGATTTCAAGAGACCCAATGTTTAAACATTCTCCTCGAAGAAGCCTCATGTTTAAGCCTTCAACACCCAGAAAATGTAACTTGGTCTTGTAATCTTAGGAGGGTTAAGCCTGTTCTTACAGTGCCTATGGCCCCAGTATTATTACACAATTTAATGGTTTCTTGATAGCAGTGGGAAGGCTACAGAGGAAAAAAAGTCTTCAAATGAAAGGATTCTCTTTTTATCCTCTTATAAATATCCTTACAATTGGATTAAACTTGACCTGGATCTCTTGTTTGGCACCAGATTACTATTTCTTATCAAGACCTCTTTTCTCCCAAGTCTTCATGCTGGTTAATTACAAATAATTTAATGAGGCTGGTATTGCAAGCATGAACACGTGCACACACAAACTCACACAGAGAAGCACACAGCGAGCTGTAGGTAAGAACATGATGGGAGTTCTGCCTGTTAGGTAAGACCCTGCAATGCCGTTCCCCATGAGCCTCTCTGACTTCATTCCCACCTGCCTTTCTACTGTCATCAATTCACCTAATTCATGTAGCTGGGGTGGGACAGGGGGAGAAGAAGGCCATCTTTTCTGTGTTTTTATTCATCTTTGTAACACCCAAGAGCCACTGCTGATCTCAAGCCATACCAGTTCTCCATGGAAACCAATTACCCACCAGCAACTTTCACTTGACAAGGAGGCAATGAAGATGTCTTTGGAAAACAATATCTGATGGGACAACCTCAAGGTCAAAGGAAAGCTGGCAGGACAGAGAGCCATAATCCTAAAGCTGTGGAGGACAGTGAGATTGGTGCTCGAGGCACGTGTTGCCTGCAGACATCTGGTGGAAAATTATAATGGAAAAAGAAAACAAGCTGACATGTTTAACAGTGGCAAACAAAATGAGTTGTCCTCAGCTACGTTGCTTCCTCTAGCAATTCTTTACCTATCCTAAAGACATTGTCTCTTCAAATTTTCTCCATAAAACACATCTTTAACACATAAAGAATGCTGTCCCACCACATGGTTTTACTGCACAGTATTTATTGAAGGAGCCATTCTTTGGCATAAAATTTACTTAGCAGAGAACAGCATGTCTTATTTTCTAAAGAATTTACGTGAACTGGCAACATAAATGTGCTATGTACACATTTATTCTTATGCCGTCAAATATTTAAGTAGACATCTGGGGGTTGAGCAGTTCAACTGGGTACGAAGTACACAGTCATATGAAGATACCATTTCAACAGTTACGAGCATGGATTTTGGATGCACATAGTTCTGGGTTCAAACCTCAATTCTACCCCTTACTAGTGTGTCTTTGGACAAGTTTGGCCTTCCTAACTCTTAGTTTCTTCCTTTATAAAGTGGAGATAATGGTACTATTGCATAAAACTGTCAAAAAGATTAAAGCAATGAGTGACTTAAAAGACTCATAGGAAGAGTTCAAGATACAGTGGTTGAAACTTCCTCCTCTTCTACGACCGTCATCACCTTCACCTTCACCTTTACGATCATCGTCTTCATCATCGCCATTATCATCACTGACATCACTTTCACGTCATCATCACTGTCTTAGGCCGGGTTCTCTAGAGAAGCAAAATCATGTAAAGCATATAAGTCTACGTGTATAGAGAGACTTGTACCAAGGAAATGGCTCCCAGGGCTGCAGAGGCTGAAACGTCTCAAGTCCACGCATCAGGCTTCTCCTGATGCACATAGCCACAGGGGCTGGTGAACCCCAAATCGGCAGGTTGGAGAGCAGGGCTCTTGTTCACAGCCTGTGAAGATCGATGAATTCCAAAGTTCACCAGGCAAGACTGCAGGTCAGCTGCTAGCTCAAGTCACAAGAACCAGAGATCAGGTGACAGGAGCCAGCTGCAGGATGCAGAATGAGCAAAAGCCCCAAGCCTTGGCAGACTACCCACTTATATTCAAAGCAGGCCACACGCCCAAGGAAACTCCCTTTCAACTGATTGGTTACTCACAGCAGATCCCATCATGGAGGTGATCACACCATCATACGACTATCAAATCACCGAGGGTCATGGCCCAGCCAAGTTGACACACAACCTTAACCACTACCATCATCATCATCATCGCTTTCTTCACTACCATCATGATCACCATCATCATCACCATCATTACTGTTATCACCATCAGCACATTATTACCACAACCATCATCATCATTAAAATCATCACCACCTTCATCACCACCATTACCACCATCATCATCACCATCACGGTCATAATCACTGTATCACCATCATCATCATCTTAATAACTCACATTCATCACCACTATCACCATCAGGACCACCACCATCACCTTCATCACCATCATCACGCCAACACCACAATTAACATCATGACCATCATCATGGTTGAGGGGGTCATCTGGCCAGAAAGAGGGAGAACAAGAGATAAGATAAGTATGTTATCTAACCATGCTGACAAAATTAACAAACTCCAAAGGTGGACATGCCCAAGAGAAATTGTGGGGCAACAGAACAGAGTATCTGAATATTGTCACAGCGTGAGAATTTATGCTTCTCAAGGATACTAGACATTGTGTCTGATACAATGAATGTCAGATGTATAACTTCTCTGTGATGAATCAGAATTTTCTTTATTTGGTACCTTGTGGCCAGAGTATTTGCAGCTAGGAGAGTGCTGTGTGGTCTGGAGGAGGTCTTCTCCAGGAGCTCCAGTGCAAATACTGCCTACAAGACAGGGTGCTGAAGGATGCCCACCACCTACTGCTGCCTCCAGTGAGGGTCTTAGATACAGTGACAAAAGGCTCTGGAAGAGCATCCCTAGAGGCCAAGCTGGGAGGCCATGTGGACAGAGTTGGGGGGTGCGAATCAGGGACCAGGCTGCTCATCCCCCACTCACAACCTGCTGGGTGACTCGGCAAGCCCTTTTCCTGTGTTGGTCCTTAATTTCCTTGTCTGTACCACTCTCTAGAATGTCTCTCCTGGCTCCAAGTTTTGGCTTTTTTGAGGATACAAAATGCAAATTCAGAGAAACCAGAAATGGCCTCATCTCAGTAGCAAGTACGTGGCTTGAGGCAGGAGTTTTAGGACCCACTCTATTTCTCCTGGTCCCAGTGACAGGGCATCCACTGGCTTTAACTCAGGCAGTCCCCCCAACCCGCAGCTCCAGCGTGCGTGCAGAGAGATGGCACTCATGGGGGGTGGGACCAGGCAGAGGCGAGGCCACAGTTATAAGGAGGGAAGTGGTACCACCTTGCTTCATTCTTGAGATGTTCTGACAAGGACAGAGAGGGGTCTGGACAGACAGTGCCTTCTAGGGCCTCTGAGTCGAGGGTATCCAGGGGGGTGCAGCACTGTGCCTCCCCAGACAGTGCCTTCTAGGACCTCTGAGCCGAGGGTGTTCAAGGGGGGTGCAGCACTGTGCCTTCCCAGACAGTGCCTCTAGGGCCTCTGAGCCGAGGGTGTCCAGGGGGGTGCAGCACTGTGCCTCCCCAGACAGTGCCTTCTAGAACCTCTCAGTCGAGCGTGTCCAAGGGGAGTGCAGCACTGTGCCTCCCCAGACAGTGCCTTCTAGGGCCTCTGAGTCGAGGGTGTCCAAGGGGGGTGCAGCATTGTGCCTCCTTAAACCTTTCCCGCCACACACTTTAGCAAAGCCTAGAGGTTCTCATGTGAGATTATGCACGGGGTGGGGGTGGGGGGTTCCGGGGCTCCCCAGTTATTCCTGAGAGATGTTGAAACAGACCAACTCCCCCTCGGATGTCCACGCCACTCTGCCTGGTGCCAGACACCCTGGTCCCAGCCTGGCATGGTGCATATAGGAGGCCCTACTGAAAAAATACCCCGCTTACTGACGGCAGAAGCACACCTTTGCTGTAGCCCTCTGCACCAGAGCCTGGGGAACTACAGGGGCGTGGGGCTACTCTCTCCCTTTATCAGTTTTCATTTTAGTACCATAATAAAAACCCTGATCATCTAAACATGGCGATAACTCTGCTCTATGAAACGACCGTCTCCTCACGTTATTGCCATCATCAGAGGCTCGATAATAACCCTCGCAACGTGATACAAGATGGTTATTGTATTAAAGTGAATAAATGACAAAGGATTTTATTACATGAGTGATTTTTCTAAGCATCAAGATGTTTTTTACGCTGAACTCGAGTAATGAAGGCATAACTCATCAACACATTAGAATGCAACCCTCAATAGCTGCAAATAAGTAAATTATTAATAAGAAGTCTAAAAATAAAACTGCAAAGCCCCACCTTCCTCCCTAAAGAAGAGAGAGAGAAAAGATCTAGGAACTATCAAAGCCGAAAATAATTTTCAAATTCATCACTTGCTGGAAGGAGCCCAGGGAACCTGGTCCACAGTCCTTGACAAGTGAAGCACGGGGAGGAGACTGCCCTGCCTGGGAATAGGCTCCAAGCTCCTTTAACCTTCCCTACCTCCCAGCAAGAAGGCCAGAATAACACCAACCATCTGCTTTCACAGTCTCCTTTGCAGCTCAGGGTGATTGGATTTGTGGTCAATTTCTGAACAATGAGACATAAGGGGGGAGTCTGGGGATATTTTTGCTTTCCTGACCAAGAGCTGGAGAGCGGACTACTCCTTGAAGTGGACATGATGGCAGGTGTATTGACAGTCCTTTTGCAACCATGAAGACAAAAAGCCAACAGCTAAGCATGGTTAGAGTCCTTGATGGTGTCTCTGACCTAATGAACCAACATCAATATCAACTATCCTTACTGCTTGTAGCTTGAAATAAACATTGAATGTTCAGGCTGCTGTGGGCTGAGTTCTCTGTCCTTGCGCTGATGCTGCCCCAGGATAGAGAGGACCAGGATTTTCTTACTGTCGGGCTCTAGGGTGCACAGGGGAAGCAGGGGATAGCTGGCCAGCCACAGAGCCTGCTTCTGAGATGGATACAAGGGCCCTGGGCCCAGAAAGTCCCAGAGTTTCCTCCAAAGGGAAGAAGCAGACTTGACAGAGCAAGAGCAGGGTAGGTGAGAGGTCTGCTCATATCCTGAGTGTGGGAGAGAAGGCAACGCCTTGGTGCAATAGGTTCCTGGCCCTCAGACTTAGGGTGCTGTCAGGGAGCCCTCTAACCCCTAAAGTGGCTTCTCTTACAGCAGCAGCCTACTGGTCAATCCCACTAGCTGGCAAAAGAGACTCTCCACTGTAAGCTGGTAAGGATGGAGGCAAGCCGGCATGCGATGTCCCACCACCCCTTTACCCAACAGTATGTGTGGGCATTTTCATCAGCTAATTTTTTGTGTGAAAGAAATCAGGAAAGGTTACTAAGTGGAGGGAGGTGTTCACTTTACACTTTGTTACTTATAAACTTTGTTACTCATAAACTTTGTTACTCACAGACTTTGTTACTTATAGACCTTATTACTTGTAGATTTTGTTACTTATAGACCTTGTTACTCATAGACTTTGTTACCTATAGACCTTGTTACTTATAGACGTTGTTACTTATAGACTTTGTGAATTTCTAAGAAGGCCCCTGTACTGGGGGGAGGGGAGGCAGGGGGATCCAAGCCTGCATCCTGTCCTCTTTCTTCCAAGGCCTGTCACAATAGCCGCTGCCTGTGATTCTGGCCTTAGGTGACATCTGCACAGAGCCCTCAGCATTGAGGCTCATGACATGATCACAGCCGATGGCTGACAAAGGGACCTCTGGTGAACTCAGTTTGGCCAGCTTGGGCTTTTGAAATCTGAATGCAAAGGCCTTTAGGTGGTGCCAATGGTTAAGGTGCTTGGCTGCTAACCAAAAGGTTGAAGGTTTGAGTCCACCTAGAGGTGCCTTAGAAGAAAGTCCTAGTGATCTCCTCCTGAAAAATCAGCCATTGAAAACCCCACGAGCGCAGTTCTCCCTGACGCACAGGAGTTGTCATGAGTTGGTTAGCTGGTGCAGGTGGGCTCTAGCAGGACTACCCAGCTGTACCACAGCTAATGGGCACCCCCTATGTGACCAGCCTGGTCTGAGGACATCCAATCTTTGACCAAGATACCATGGCTGCCATGGAACACACTCAACAGACGTTTGTGTTATCATCCCAAGAGGTCGCATTGGGGAGCCACTAGGTGTACCGAGTGGGGTAATGGGCACTGGGTAAGGTGGAATTGGGGCTCGGGGACCTCAAATGACTTTGATCTGTGGCAAAGCAGGGTTTGGGGGAATGAGTGCAGCATTAGTAATACGGGGGGGAGGGGGAGGCGGGCAAGGCCTCCGAGTCTGAAACAAGGTGCAGGGAAGGAAGGAATAGGAGGGAGGGGGACAGAGACATCCTGAGAGAAAAACAGCTGAGAGGTCTGGGACAAAGAAGGGTCACCTCCAGATTCAAAGGGTCCCTGCCTGAGGGGCTAACCAAGGCCTTCCAAAGGCAAGGCTGCCACACAGCTCAAGGTCATGGGGCAAGCCAGCAACACTGCCTCCCCCGCCTGCCCTCTGCCTGGTCAAGTCCCCTGTGTTGTACCCCTCTATCTGGCCTGGCCCCAGACAGCTAGCCGTGCCGTGAGCTAACAGCTGAATAATTGAGCCCCCACTCTCCCCAAGATGAATATGTATCTCATCAGTACAACTAAAATAGCTCCTTTAAAAATGTCTTTCCTCCTTGCGGTACACAAAGCTGGGAAGAAGGGTTTGTAATCATATGTGTATCACAAGCCGTCAAAGCCCAGCGGGGGGCTTGGTGCCTTCCTATAAATTATACCAATCAGTTTGCAGAGGGAAAAAAAACCCACAAGGATATTAAAAGTGGTACTTTCTTCTAACTGACGTACACAAGCACTAAATCATGGCAAAACAGTAGAGGGGAGAGCTGGAGTGTCATCATGGGACCAGCCCGGCTCCAGCTCCAGGCTCCATAACGCACACCATCATCTTAATGATGTATTTTCAGGAGACGTGACAGATCACCCAGCTGAGGGAGGCTGCAGAATACAAATACATCTGGAATTTTCCTTGGGAGAAATGAATGATGCCTTCTAAACGCATCTGAGAAACGAATAGCAGATGCTAATATGGATGGGTGCGCATTCTGTCAGGTGCTTCCAGAAAGCACCAGTCTCCAGGCTAACGTGGTCTCTGTTGCTCTTCCACGTCAGCAGACCTTGGCCGACTGCTCAGGGCCTGGCCAAGGTGCTCACCCAGGTAAGGCTTTGCTGGGAGGTGGAGGTAAGGCCCTGGTAGGTACAAAGAACCAGACCTCCGGGATGGGGCTGGGAACCACAGAGGCGACCAGCAGCCCCAGGCAGGTGCCCTGTCTGGTAAGGGCGTCTGGGATGTGTGGGTGTGGCCCTGCTGCTCCTGCTGCAAAGCTGACCTCAGAAAGTTCCAGTGAGTCCCAGCGGCTCTGACTTGCCCACTAGGCAGCCCAGCGGGCCAGGCCATGAAGAATGATGGCAGAGGAAGCTGGGAGACGCCATCGCTAATCCGTATCATTAGTTAGGATGTTGTGCAGCGGCTCCGCTTGGGCTGTCGGGGATAGAGCCACACAGAGCACTGTCCAGAACACCAGTGTCACCTCCACTGCCCCCCACTTGGGTCCCCAAGATGTGATAGAGCCCATAATGCCCCCAACCCAATGCCCAGAAAGCACCTTCTCACATCTTGCAGTTCTGACCTGGAGGGCAGGCTTTCCAAGACTAACACCCAGAGTCGGACCTGGTGCCAGTGGGGGGGCATTGTTGCAGGGATGGGATCCTCGTTCCCAGGAAACGCCAGGCAACCTGGAAGGCCAAGGCTGGCCCAGAGCCCAGGCAAGCCCCCACCATCTGCGGGAAGTTAGGTGGTGTTTGTTAAATACACAAAATAAGAAAGTATTCACAGGCAGGACAGCCTTTGCAGGCTTGAGGTTATGGGCTAAAACCTGACAAGGTCCAAATCCCTGGGTTACTGAAGGCCACTGAGTCTGGCTGAGTGCTCAGTGTGTGTTCTGCTGCTGCTCAAGAACATTCACTGGCTGCCTATGACCCACTGGGAGACTATCCCGGCATGCACAGCTTTCCATCAATCACTTTGTAACCTGCTCCTGACTCAAGTGTTGGCTCTGGGGGCCTCCTCGCTGCTGCTGAGAACGGGCCTACCGATCCGTTGTATGTCAGCTGTTGCCTCCACGTGCCAGCAAGCCCGACTAGCTCTGTGGTTCAGAGATGAATATGGAGAAATCTGTGACCCCCAGGAGCTCACTCACCATCCCTGGTGGGAGACAGCGCCAGGGAGAGGGTTACTCCCAGGGCACTAAGAAACCAAAAAAAAAAAAAGCCAAACCCAGTGCCATCGAGTCGATTCTGGCTCATAGCGATCCTATAGGACAGAGTGGAGCTGACCCATAGAGTTTCCAAGGAGTGCCTGGCGGATTTGAACTGCCGACCCTTTGGTTAGCAGCCATAGCACTTAACCACTATGCCACCAGGGCTTCCATGGGCACTAAGAGGGTCCCCAAAATACGCATTGAAGTCTGGGCCCCGTACCTGTGGGTGTAATTCTGTTTGCAAAGAGAGTGTTGTTACATTAATGAGGTCATACCTGAGCAGGGTGGGCCCTAAACCTAGTCATTTCTGAGTTATAAAAAGAGCCGATTAGGCAGAGACACATGGGGGAGACTGACACCAAGGCACTCGAGGGGCTACCTCTCCCTAGAGCCATGGTCTAATTTGGACCTTTAGCCTGCAAGCTGTGAGACAACAAATCTCTGTTCTTTAAATACTTGTGGTATTTTTGTTCCAGCAGCACTCGAGGCCTATGGCACCGTCACCATTCTCAGGCACACTGGGCGGATTTCTGAGGTTTCCCCGTCCAATTCCAATTGGTAGGGGCCCGGCGGGTCCTCTTCCAGTTCCAGTGGTCATTTGGATAAGTCATGACAAGATAATGCAAAGGGTTTTGATCTATAGTAGGTAGCCACTTGTTATAACCCACTCCTACACGGTCGCAGCGAGTTGGAATTGACCTGGTAGCAATGGGTTTTGTTTGTTTTTATAGGCATAAACATGGCCTCTGTTGTCATAAGAACTAACATTTAGTAGGATACGAGGAAGTAAGGTTGGTGCTTAGAGAAGTGGGAAGTAGAATTTTCTATCCTCTTTACATTAGAATCTCCGCTGAACTGTGCTGTCAGAATTGCTACTTTGTATTTAGAAATTCCGGGAGTGGGGAGCAGTTGAGGAATCTGCTCAGTCTGCCATGTGTTTTATCCTCCATGAACATAGTGGAAAACATCAGGCAAATAATGAGGAAAGCAAACGGAAGTGGGAAGTGGGTTTTCAGTTCGGGTAAGATGGCAGCACCTCTGCGTCCCAGCTTTTAGCTCCACGTAACCTTCCCTCCTACCCTTGTTTGCCGACTCCTTTCTTCCTGAGGCTGGGCGGCAGAAAAGCCTTCAGACCACAAAACTAAACACCAGGCCTGACCCTAACTGCCCTTAACTGCCCTTTTCTGGGAGCAAAGCCAGCCCAGTGCGGGGTGGGGGCGGGGGGGTGCCTCCAAAAGCCCCTGATTTTGCTCCTGAACAGGAGACACCCGAGTTTCCTGGGCTTTATGCAGCTTTACATTCCTCTGTGCCAAGGCCAGGTGAAATTGCATCGGTAAGCCTTCTCTTTTCAGCGAAGAGAAGTGAAAGTTTAATAGCTAAACGCCAGCCTCACGCTGACCAGGCAGCTGGGACCACGGAGGACAGAAGGCCAGCTCCTGGTCCAACTCCAGCTACCCTGAACTTCCAATTCTGGCTCAGGATATTTTGCATCTGATAATCCAGGATTAACAGTTTCAGAGATTTCAAATCTGAAAACCAGTGCTCCTCTGGGTTATTGTAATTCCAGCTGGGAGTTTCCCAGCCATGGCCTCCGGGGCTGTCAGAACACCGTCTCTGACCCTTTATGAGGTCCCTTGTGCTTTGCTGAAAGGCTGGGCTCCAACGAAGCAGGTTTCCACTTTGGGGAACTTTCCGCCGGGGTCTCCGGTGCCCCTGAGTGCCGTGTGGCCTACTCTCACAGGCTCACCCTCCAGAGACCCGGGATGGTCGGGGTGCAAGGCTGTGCTTTGCTGGGTGTCTCAAGCCTTCCTGGGGCAAACAGGGGAAGGGTCAAGCCCAGGTCAGCTCAGATTGTTCTGGAAGACAGCCACGGCTGCCCTCCTGGCTGTCACTGTCACAGGGTCGGTCCTGAGCTACCTCGTATTTTCAGCCTCCCCCCAGCCTGACACAGCACAGTGGCTACAGGCAAGCAGCCCATCCCTCCTGGCGGTGACTGAGTGGCCCCCAGTACTGGGCTCCAGGTCCGCATTTCCTTGATGTCAGGCAGGAGTCATGGCCTGGGAGACACTGGGGGCCACAGGGGTCACCCACCCGAAGCCCGCTCTGCCCCTCAGCTTTCCCTGCCTCCCCAGCGCACTCAGGGCACAAACCATGGGCATTTAAACATCAGAGGGGACCCAAGTTCAATCTGGGTGCAGAATTTTCCAGGATCCTATTTAATAGCTACGAGTCCCTGGGTGGTGCAAACAGTTAAGTGCTCAACTTCTAGTGGACATGTTGGCGATTCAAACACACCCAGAGGTGCCTCAGAAGACAGGTCTGGCTATCGGCTTCTGAAAGGTCACACGGCCTTAAAAACCCTATGGAGCAGTTCTAGTCTGCACCATGGGGTCACCATGAGTCGGGACTGACTCAATGGCAACTACCACTCATCACCTAGAGGCCCGGGCTCACTTCACGTGTTGCTGTCCTGGGGCTGCCGTAACAAAGTACCACAAACGGGGTGGCTAAAAGCACAGACACTCCCTCCCTCGTGGATCTGGAGGGCGTCAAGGGGTCGGCGGGACTACACTCTCTCTGAAAGTTCTAGGGGAGGACCCTTCCTTGTCTATTCTGGTGGCCCCCTGTGTCCCACATCACTCCAGTCTCTGCCTCCATCGTCACGTGGCCTCGTCTCTCCATGTCTATGTCCCCTTCTTATAAGGACTCCAGTGTTCTTGGATTGGGGCTCACCCTACTGTAGCACCCACCACTCGCTGTCAGCCTGTCATATTGTGGTGGCTTGTGTGTTGCTGTGATGCTGGAAACTTTGCCACCAGTGTTTCAAATACCAGCAGGATCACCCACGGGGGACAGTCTTCATCAGAGCTTCAGACTAAGACAGGCAAGGAAGAACGGCCTGGCAATCTACTCCCTAAAACCAGCCAATGAAAACCTTTAGGATCACAACAGAACACCCTTTAACTCATTTACTTACCCATGTCATCAGGAGGGACCAGGTGCTGGATGAAGATGTCATGTTTGGGGAAGTGGAGGGCCCTCGAGGGCGAGGGATATGGACTGGCATAGCAGCCACAACAGCGGACTTGAACATGTCAGTGATTACAAGGATGACGTAGGATCAGGCAACGTTTTGTTCCGTTGTACATTAGTCAGAGTTGCTCAACAGAAGCTATTTGTCTACCTACCTACCTACCTGCCTATCTATCTACCTATCTATCCATCCATCCCAGTATGGCCTCATTGTAACTTAATTACTTACATCTGCAAAGATACTATTTCCAAAGAAGATCAGATTCACAGGTACTGGGGGTTAGGACTTGAACATATCTTTTTGGGAAACACAAATCCACCCACAGCACTGCAAAACCAGGGCAGGGACCCTTGGTTTTAGGACTGGGAGAAATCCATTTCCTGGAGTTGCCTCCCGAGGCCTACACCACGCTCACACAGGCGCTGGCATGCCGCGTGCATCATAGCAAAGGGCTCCAGCTGTTAGGGAGGGTGAGGGGGGCACATGGAGTTCCTGCCCTGGGGACTGAGCTCTGCAGAGTGGAGGCGTGGAGGATGGGCCTTCACTGTGTGGCTCAGGTCAGAGAAATGACAGATTCATGCTGAGCCTGCTATTCCAGGGGCAAGAGTATGCCTTCTTTAAAATCTGATCCCGTATAACAACGACAACCAAAAAAAAAAAAAAAAAGAGGATACAGTTTCTGTCCCACCCCCCAGCTTGGTGAGCAGTGCCTGCTCATAAAAGCTTGGAGCAGCCATCCAAGATACAATTAGTCTCCATTTGCCTGGAGCAGCACAGAAAGAAGTGTCAGGAATTGGAGAAGGAAGTGGACTGCAGGTCTAGTTGCCTCCATGAACTACTGTGTCATCTGCTAGGAAACCAGAAGAGCTGGATGGTGCCCTGCTACCAATACTGAATGTTTTGATCAAAGATGCAACTGATGAGTCCTGGTCAAAAGGGATGAAAATGTGGAACAGAATTTTTTAAATTTCTTATAGAATCCAGACTTACTGGATCCATTGAGGCTGGAAGAACCATTGAATCTTTTGGCCTGAGAAAATTTTTGAACCTTGAATGAAAACTACCCCTGAAGTCATCTTCAAACTGAACAGTTGAGCTGAATTAGTAAAGGATGTTCACCTTGCGCATTGTGTTCTTTCAAAGAATTAGCTTTATCAGGAATGCACAGAGGTAGCTGTTACCAACCCTTCAGCATCTTAAATATGTGTTCAGGGAGGTGGTCATCACACTCCAAACACACGGCAAATGCGCCCGCCCCAGTGAAGTCAGAGCTCTTGCAAGTTATTCTGGGAGCCTCCAAACCCCGGGGGTGGGAGCTGGGGTGGGCACCACCAGTTCACAGCCAGAGGCAGCAGAAGCAGGGCGAGAGGGCTAGAGGGACAGCCCTCAGTGCACAGGCAGATGGGGCTGGAGGGACAGCCCTTGGTGCACAGGCAGGTGGGGCTGGAAGGACGGCCCTTTGTGGCAGGTGGGTGGGGCTGGAGGGACAGCCCTCAGTGCACAAGCTGGTGCAGCTGGAAGGATGGCTCCATGGCTGGCAAGCAGGTGTGGCTTAAAGGATGGCCCTTGGGACACAGGCAGGTATAGCCACCTGAGTCCTGTGGAGCTGGTCCCTAGTGGGGCCTTTTAGACTGGCAGCTGTCCTGGTGTGTTACCTGGTGCACGGCTCACACTCCCTATGGCTCTGCTTGCTCACCTACAGGGCGAGGGTTACGGGCCCCCTCCGAGGACTTCTGGGGGGACAGGAGGAAGCTGTTCTCAGTGGGGGCAGCCCACACACTGTCTCAGCTCTTGTTTCCCAGATGAGGACCCAGAGAGAGTGAGCAGTTTGCCCGTGGCACGCAGTGGGGCTGGAGGGGGTCTGGATGTGAACCCACAGGCGGGCCTCAGGCCGAGCCCTCTCCCTGTGCTGCAGGCTCCCAGCCCCCAGGGTGGCTTCTCTGAGCATGGGTACCTCCCAACCTCCCTGCATTCACTTGGCTCTGGGCTCAGCCTCTGTGGTCCATCACCCCTGGAGCTCTGGCCTGCATCCCAAGAATGTGGGCGCCTTGGAGCTGTCCTTTCTCAGTGCCCATTGAGCACCTGTTTAGACAAAGGAGCCCTGGTGGTGTAGTGGTTAAGTGCTTGGCTACTAACTGAAGGTGCGGCAGTTTGAATCCACCAATGGCTCTGAGGGAGAGAGACCAGGCAACCTGCTCTTGTAAAAATTATAGCCTTGAAAACTCTATGGGGCAGTTCTACTCTGTTACACGGGGTCACTATGAATCGAATCGACGGCACACAGCAACGACACTGAGCACCTGAGCCGACCCAGGTGAGTGAGTGGGTGTGGCCTCCTCCCCTGGCTCCCCAGGTTGACAGAGCCAACCCACAGGCACACCCGTGCAGAGCATGATTGGATCTGAGGCAGATCGCTGTGCCAGAGGGGCTGAGGGTTCCTTGAGAGCTGGGGCCACTTCTCGAGGAGAGAGAGGCAGCCCGTAGAGGGGCTGAGGGGTCCCTCTCGCCCTGCTTCTGCTGCCTCTGGCTGTGAACTGGTGGTGCCCACCCCAGCTCTCACCCCCGGGGTTTGGAGGCTCCCAGAATAACTTGCAAGAGCTCTGACTTCACTGGGGCGGGCGCATTTGCCGTGTGTTTGGAGTGTGATGGCCACCTCCCTGAACACATATTTAAGATGCTGAAGGGTTGGTAACAGCTACCTCTGTGCATTCTCCTTCTCGAGGAGAGAGAGGCAGCCCATAGAAGGGCTGAGGGTCCCTCGGGAGCCGGGACCACTTCTCGAGGAGAGAGAGGCAGCCTGTGGCCCAGGTGGAGGCACTGGTGCTGGCAGAGGCTGGAGGAGCCAGGAGGAGCTGTGTCCGCTCGGTCCTGACATCTCGGATGCCAGGCTCTGAGTCGGACTGGACTGTGCACATCGGGGGCTCTTGAGCCACGCACCTGGTCCAGGTATGGGCGAGGGCACTGGGAACTGGAAATACCATATCCACATGGGGCTTTGGGGTTAAGGCTGCCATCTACCAGCTGGGTGACCCTAGACAAGTGACTCAGCCTCTCTGAGCCTCGGTTTCCTCATCTGTGAAAAGAACAGGGTTATAGGCCAGCCCCACAGAGACGCCTGCTCCATTCTGTTTATAGTGCAGGCACGAGCCAGGTACTGAGGGACGGGGTGGGTCTGGGGGATGGGACCATAGAGAGGGTGCAGGGGCACAGGGCTCGGTAATGCCGTGCCAGCTGAGGGCCCGCTATGGGTCCTCATAGACTCCTAGCTGGGAGAAGCACAGGATTCGGGAGGCGCTGGCCTGGATGAGTGGATGAGACTCCTGGCTCGTTATCGGATTTGTGGGAACGAAGCTGAGGGCCTTTGGGGTGCTGTGGGGAGCTCACAAAACATCTTAAACATCCCCCGCAACCTTGTTTACACTGCTAATTCTCCGACTAAGGAGTTTGCCAAGGACGTTAGAAATTCTGTTTGAAATCTATGGCAGCAATAATTTAAGACAGGCCTCTCTCTGCTGAAAAAATGAAGGCAGTGTGGGGTGGGTGCTAGCCTTCCTCCATGTAAATAAGTAGGCGGCCCCCGTCCTCCAAGCCCAAGTACTGGTGGTTCTGCCCAGGGTTCTGATGCCGGGTTGTAACCTGTTAGGTCCCGCTCATTACTAAACAAACAAAAAGCCAGCTGCCGTCGAGCCAACCCTGACTCATGGCGACCCCACGTGTGTCAAGATGGAACTGTGATCCTTAGGGTCTTTGACAATATTACCAGTTAACAAGACGTTATACTGGAACAGGGTAGGTCCTAGCGCAGCAGGACAACCTGACTCCCAAGACACAGTGAGACACAGACGGAAGACAGCCAGGGGATGACAGAGCCAGAGAGAGCGGTGGTGCTGCTGCAAGCCGAGGGCCGCCAAGGACCATCAGGAACCACCAGCGGCTGGAGAGGCAAGGAAGGACCTTCCCCTGGAGGCGCCACAGAGGGCACAGCCTGCTGACACTAGGAATTTGAATTTCTAGCCTCTGGAACTGTGAAACAACAGATCCCTGTTGTTTTAAGCTTTTAAGCTGCCCACTTTGTGGTGCTTTGTTTCTCTCTCTCTCTCTCTCTCACACACACACACACACACACACACACACACACAGAGCCGTTGAGTTGATTTGGGCTCCTAATGACCCTATACTCAAAACCAGTGGAGAATATTTTCACAAAATTTTGAGGCTATGCTTGGAGTGGAGCCCTGGTGGCACAGAGGTTAAGAGCTCAGGCTATTAGCCAAAAGGTTGGCAGTTTGGATCCACCAGCCAGTTGCGCCTTGGCAGCAGTGGGTTGTTTGTTATGGTTGGGGTGGCTGACTTAAAGTGCAGGCCATGTCGGGGTAGGAGGAATTCTCTCGGGGGGCTCAGACACATCAAAGACAGGAGCAATGTGGTTGGTCCCCAGCCTAGAACCACATCCTGGGCGGTGACCCCTCCTCAGCTGGACAGTGTGGCTGCTAACAACTCAAAGCTGCCCCCTTGTTGGGAAAAATGCCCTTGGCCAATGGAGCCAGGAAGTTATGTACGCCCACACAGACAAACCACAGCCAATGACTGATAAAAAAAATGAACAACAGCTGTCGAGATGACTCTGACTCAAGGCGATCCCGTGTGTCTTAGAGTAGAACTGTGCTCCATAGGGTTTTTGGAAGTAGATCGCCAGGCCTTTCTTGGGTTCCTCTGGGGGGACTCAAACCTCTGACCTTTTGGTTAGCAACCAAGCACTTTCACCATTTGCACGACCCAGAGGCCCCCAATGACTGACATGGGGTTCAAGGGGGGGTGCAATGCTGAGGGCCAGCTTATGCTCCTCGGCTTCCAGAGGGTCAGGCTGCAGCTGGTCCCTCTCCTGACAGTATGCTCCCCCTAGATAACATGCACCTGAATGCCAGTCTCTGGCTTTGTGCCTAGGAACCCCACAGAAGCTCGGGCAGTCAGCTCCAGGGCAGATGAACTGAGGCCCTACGAGAGGGGGAGATCACTGAAAACGCCTCGTTGCCAGGGGCTGGACACCGTAGGGGCTTCAGATACCGTGCCCCACCCCGACCCCACCCTGTTGAAAGTTGTAAGGCAAGGTGGGCTCAGCAGGAGGAAGTGGCCTCTCTTGGGGCAGTTCCATGCAACGCGCCCCAGGTGGGCAGCTGCTGGGAGGGTTTATCTAAGGGTGGTTACCGTCCACACATCAATGCTGGCAAGGCCAGTGTTCCAGAATCCCCAGAACCTCCTGGACTGT
The DNA here is from genome assembly GCF_024166365.1 of Elephas maximus indicus. Taxonomy (NCBI): domain Eukaryota; kingdom Metazoa; phylum Chordata; class Mammalia; order Proboscidea; family Elephantidae; genus Elephas; species Elephas maximus. Next base: position 6,100,159 of record NC_064843.1, read on the forward strand.
GCAACGTTATTTTCCAATTTGTTTTTCCATTTTCAACTAGTTGATTTCATTTGCTTTGCTCTTTGCTCTTTGGAAGCCTGCTTTCCCCACTCCAAAGGCACAGAAGCTAAATATTTATTGGTTTCTCCTTGCTTCAGGTCTCGGGAAGCTTGATGTTTATTACGGGCAAATAATTATCACCATGCTCCCTTCTGGGCTGTGTCTGTGTGGGCCAAGGGCGGGCATTTAATTTACAGCCTTGGTGAAGGTGCTCCCGAGGTGCCTGGGTTTGAACGCAGCGTCCAGGAGCGCTGGCTCCCACACTGAGTTGTTGGGGCCCTTCTAGCAATTTCCCACTCCACCTGCACCGCAGCTGAAGCTGGGATTACAGCTTTTTCTCCCTGAGTGTCTGGGGGTGTATGCGATTTTTTAAAAATGTGATTTCTGTTTTGTTCTTCTGAAACGGTGTGCTTAGCAGGCGTGCAGCGGCTGCCAAGTGAGTGGCTGCCAGCCCGGTGCCGTTTCCAGCTCCACAGGGGATTAAGAGCAGTGTGCTCATCTGACTGACACCCTTCCTGCGCCCTTACAAACTCAGGGTCAGCTGCCGAGCAGCAGAACGTCAGAAGCTCCAGCCCTGGGCAGCTCCGGCCTCAAAACAATCAGGCACCTCAAGCTGGCTGTTGTTGTCCCCAAGCTGGCTGTTGTTGTTAGGTGCCATCAGGTCAGTTCTGACTCACAGCGATCCTGTGCACAACAGAACGAAACACTGCCTGGTCCTGCACCATCCTCACAATCATTGCTATGTTTGAGCCCATTGTTGTAGCCACTGTGTCAATCCATTTCATTGAAGGTCTTCCTCTTTTTCACTGACCCTCTACCTTACCAAGCACGATGTCCTTCTCTAGGGACTGGTCCCTCGTGATAACATGTCCAAAGTACATGAGACGCAGTCGCACCATCCTGGCTTCTAAGGAGATTCTGGCTGTACTTCTTCCAAGATAGATTTGTTCATTCTTCTCACAGAGGCCAGTGGCCCATTGCCATTGAGTTGATTCTGACTCATTGCGACCCTATAGGACAGAGTAGAGCTGCCAAAAGTCCATGGTATATTCAATATTCTTAGCCAACACCATAATTACAGGGCATCAATTCTTCTTCAGTCTTCCTTATTCATTGTCCAGCTTTTGCACGCATATAAGGTAAATGAAGAGCCAAGGTGGCATAGTGGTTAAGAGCTTGGCTGCTAACCAAAAAGTCAGCAGTCTGAATCTACCAGCCAGCTGCACCTTGGAAATCCTATGGGGCAGTTCTACTCTGTCCTATAGGGTCACTATGAGTCAGAATTGACTTGACAGCAATAAGTTTTAACACAATTGAAAACACCATGATTTGTGTCAGGCACACCTTAGTCCTAAAAGTGACAGCTTTGCCTTTTAACACTTTAAAGAGGTCCTTTGCAGCAGATTTGCCCAATGGAACGCGTCGTTTGGTTTCTTGACTGCTGCTTCCACGGGCGTTGATTGTAGATCCAAGTAAAATGAAATCCTTGACAACTTCAGTTTTCTCTCCATTTATCATGATGTTGCTTATTGGTCCAGTGGTGAGGATTTTTGTTTTCTGTATGCTGAGCTCGTTGGAGACTGCTAACTGAAAGTTTCTTCTGGATCCAAGGGCAGTGGGGCAAGACTGGGTTATGCTGGGGCATATGGAGGCTCCGGAAAGTTCTCAGAGACTGCAGCCCTGGTTGATTTTGCCCTGGCAGCCAGAGCCTGAATCTAATGCACTTCTTATTTGCTTCTTAGCCTTTGGGGTTGTTGCTGGCTGATCAGCGGCTGGGTGGGCTGGTGGGGCTGGGAGGAGAGTGAGGGGTGGGGAGACAGAGGGAAGGGTATGAGGAAGATGGAGGAGGATTTGAGGTGGGGGTGAGGAGTCGAGATGGGGGTGGGGAGCCAGGGGGGAGTTGAGGTGGGGCACACAGATCCTGCGCACCGCCAGCTGTCCTGAGTGGGTGGCATGCTTGTCATGATTCCCATAAATCCCTTCGTTGCTGCTCTCTGGGAGGAGCGATAGGGGTCAACACTTGGGTCTGAGAAACCAGGCTGGGATCTTACCAGGGCTCAGGTTTTGCTGGAAAAAGTCTCGGGAACGTGGGGGTGAGGAAAACTGCTCCAGATACCCACATAGGTCCAGCTGGCAATAGGAACTGAATATAGCCCACTCTCCTTAGCACCCCATAACTATCGTGGCAGGGTTCCAGAACGCTGAGTCCCTGCCCCGTCCCATGGCCACGTGGCCTGCCATGCCCTTTGGCACTGGACCCCCTTCTCTGGGGCCGACAACGTGACTTGCATGGACAGTGGGATGTCAGCATGATCGGGTGTGCCCTCTATCACACACCTCTGCCCTGGCCAGGGGACATGTCTGGGCTGGTGCTGAGGGGCAGGGGGCACACGGGTTAGAGCTCAGCTAAGGCCTACCTGGACCAGCCTACACCAGCTGCCCAGCCTGGCTACCCCTGGATACTTCAGCATCAGGCACTTGTTGCTGTATGCTTAGTGCAAAGGGCTTGCACTCGACTACTAACCTAAAAGTTGGTGGTGTGAACCCACTCAGAGGTGCTGTGGAAGAAAGTCCTGGCGATCTGCTGCTGTAAGGATTACAGCGAGGAAAACCAAGCTCAGTGCTACTCTAATACACGGAATCGCCATGAACTGGAAGCAACTCGACGGCAATGGGTTTTTGATTTTTTGTTGTATGCTACTGAGGTTTTGTGGGTGATTATCGCACAGGGTTATTGCAACAGCTGATAACCATCCACTGATCTTTTAAAGTATAACCCAGATCATGTCCCTCCCCTGATGAAGACCCTCCAATAGTCTCCCATCAAACTTAGGACAAAGTCCAAACTCCTCCCTGTAGCCTCTGAGTTCTGACGTGTTCTCAGCCTGGGCGAAGGCTCTGGTCTGTTGCATCCGTCCCCCAGCACATGCTCAGAGCTCCCTCAGATCAGGCGTGCCCCTCGCCCCCAGGGCTTAGCTGTTTGTGGGTTGTGATGATTCACGTGCACTGAAGGCTCTGCCTTTGCCCAACCAGATACCCACGATGAAAGGCGATCTCCTGGCGAAAGTCCCTGCCTTCTACTGGAACCTCTCACGGCGCTGAAAATGTGCTCCTGGCCTGGTCTCCTTGTCTGCTGTCTTCTCGCCTTCCTGGGGCAGACCGATCTTGAGCTGGATCCGGGCCCTCCTCTGTGTGCATCAGATAGAGCTCTCCCTCCTGAGCCACATGCTAATTAGTCCTGGTGTCGGGTACACTCAGATATTATCGCTCTTAATCACCCAGCACCCTGGGACCGTGGTCTTTAATGAACTGTCACTTGCGTTCAGGTTCCCCCAAATTGGGGATTGGCTTTAGTTACGTGCATCACACAGTTAACAGGTGAGTCTGTCTTCATGGGTGTCACAATTTGCCACGACATTTAAGAACACTGTTGTTAGTTGCTTCGAGTCGGCTCCAACTCATAGGGACCTTATGGATAATACAACGAAATGTTGCCTGGCCCCACGCCATCTTCATGATCCCTGGTGTGTTTAAGATCATAGATGACTTTAACTTCTGGATTGAAACAATGTGCCACCCTGGAACAGTAAAGGATGCCTCTGACACCTTGTCCTTTCTAGAAACACTTCTGAACAGTGATGGAAGGAGGAAAACCACCCCAAATAGCGGGACCAGATCAGATCTATGAATTCCAGTTGGAGGCCTCAGCCATGATGGTCATTGGTGTTTAGGTGACACATGCCTCCTTGTTAGGACTTGAGGTGATTCTCGGTGACACGCACTCACTCCAAACAACAACATTATTTTGCTGTCATTCTATTGTATTCTCTTTATGGTTAGTGATGGGGGTTTCCCCTTAAATAATGGCTACATAAAGTGTCCTGCAAAGATGAACTTACAAAAAAAAAAAAAAAAAGCCAAACCAGTTGCCGTCGAGTCAATTTTGACTCATGGCAACCCTACAGCACAGAGTAGAACTGCCCCTAGATTTTCCAAGGAGTGGCTGGTGGATTCGAACTGCCGAACTTTTAGTTAGCAGCCGCAGCACTTACCCACTACGCCACCAGGGTTTCCAAATATGAACTTACGTGGTGTTAAAAAGTGAGTTGATTTAAATAACAACACCAGGAAAATGATACTGTACTGGTAACAGGTGAAGGTGCCAGGGTGGGTGTGTGAAGGACGCACCCTCTGCAGCCCTGTCAGCCTGCTCCCGTGTGTAAGATGGAAACAGCTCTTGCGTTTGAAAGGCAAACACCAGGCTTAAAACCTGGGAGGGGGCAGTGATACTGGAGACGTTGCTCTGAGGTACACTGAGGGATTGCTCTGTGGGTCCCAGTCGCATTAAGAACGGGTTTTGCAAATATTCCATTTAATGTTCCCTGGAGGGGCAATGCAAGCGGAGGTGGAGCGAAGCCCCAAGTCATTAAGACTGAGAGATGGTCTTTAATGTGCCTGGGGGCTCAGAATGAGCGCTGAACGCAGGCTTTCTGTTTTTCTCTTCTTGACTACAGGGTGCAGTGGTTATAAATGTGTCTTTGCACGGAAGCTTAGCTGTATTTGATGTGATCTGAAACAAGTCCAAGAAAACAGACTGTATGTGTGAGGTCCAAAATCACAGTCAGGGCTCTGAAGTGTTCAGTGCACGGGGGCCTGTGGGACACGGCGTCCTTGCACCCAGAGCCTGGCTGGGGGGACAGGGCTGCAGCACTGCCCCCCACCTTGGCACTTGTCCCCCTCCATGAGGGTGTGGCTCCTAAATCACTCCAGGAAGGCACCCAATGAAAGCAGGTGGGCCCTCCGCTCAGGTCCCGGAGGGTCTGGATCCTACAACGCCCTTTCTTTCTCCCAGTCTCGCTTCTTCCCCACAAGCTATGCTCAGCCTGGCAGGTCCCCCAGACACTGACGGAGCCCCTCCAAGCCCCTCCCCACGGGCACTTCAGCTGTTTGGGGTGGGGGGCCTACAGCCCTGAAAACGCATATTCCAGGGAACGAAAGCGACATTTTCAAAATCATCTTCTGTAACAGTTTCTTGTGTTGTTATTGCTGTGACCCTACAGGGTGGAACAGAGCTGCCCTATAGTGTTTCCAAGGCTGTAATCTTTACGGAAGCAGACTGCCACATCTTGGTGGGTTTGAACCACTGACCTTCTGGTTAGTAGCTGAGTGTTAACCACTGTGCCACCAGGCTTCCTTTCCTTTGAGGCAAGCACCCTAACATTCCTTTAGAGCTGCTTCCCTCCCTCTGCTTAAGAGGCTTGTAGGAATGGCTCTGGAGGGGGCATGTGACCTGGGATGGCCAATATGAACCCAGCATCCTTTTGGCAAATGACCACTTCCAGGCTGAACATGTAACCTGAGATGGCCAATCAGAGACCTGCATGCTCTCAGAACAGTGACTACTTCCAGGCTGAACATGTGACCCTGGATGGGCCAATCAGAGCCCTGCATGCTCTTGGCACAGCACTCCCAGGGTGTTCATACCTGCAGAGGATGAAGCACACAGGGCAGGTTCACGTGAATGAATGGCGCCTTCCTGGGGCTGGGGGAAGCTGGCCCTTGAGACTAGGCAGCCTGGTGGATGGCAGGGGTCCGATTCTAGCTTCAGCAAGGTTTCTTTCGACGCTGGCTGGTACTCAGCTATCCTGTCTCATGTCCTATCAAATGGGACAGGCAACCTTGCTCCCAGACGCCCAAGTGCTCGGCACAGCCGGCACTAAGGGCGTGTTTGGACCATGTTGGCTTCCGGGATGGCAGGGATGGGGGGCTCCAGGGACGTCTCTCTGCCCCGACACCTGCCTTGATCCTCGCTTTCCTCCTCTTCTAAGTGTGGGGGGACACCTGCTGTGTGCTTCCTCGGGGACTGACTGGAGCAGCCCCATGGGCCATAGTTCTGCTCTGATACACCAATGGAACAGAGCAGGGGAAGCGTCTCTGCAGGGCCTGGTGCCCAGGGAGCACTCAGCAGGACAGCATGTTTCCATGACGGGCAGTTTGCAGGCTGTGGTGTTCTCCGCCTGAACGAGGCTCCCCATGTAGTTTCCGTTTTCTTTCATCCTCCTTAAGAAGCTCTGGTGGAGAAGTGGTTAAGTGCTTGTCTGCTGACTGAAAGGCTGGAGGTCTGTGGGAGAAAGACCTGGCAATCTGCTCCCTTAAAGATGACTGACAGCCTCGGAAACCCAATGAGATGACAGCCTCGGAAACCCGATGAGATGACAGCCTCGGAAACCCAATGAGATGACAGCCTCGGAAACCCAATGAGATGACAGCCTCGGAAACCCAACGGGGCATTCCACCCTGTCACATGGGATCGAAGTGAGTTGAAATCAACTCGAAGGCAACAGAGTGTTTTTTTGGTATCGGCTCCCTTAGGGAAGCAAGCCTGTCTGGAGGATGAGTGTGCACCAGCTTGTTTTGTGGAGAGGCCATTCGTACGCCAGGTGACTTCGCTGAGTCAGAGACGTGTTAAAAACAAGAGTCTAAACTTGCTTTTAGTTCTTTAACCCTAGGGCCTGTGTGATGCCTCCTGGGGACATGGAGCCAGAACTATGCCTCCTGGTTTGTGTAGAATTTTCTCATTTCCTATGGCCCCTCCTTCCCTGGGTGGGTATTCAGTATTCTTAGCTGCGAGACCTCGGTGGGACCACCTAGTGCTGTGCTAACACAGATTCCATGGTGGGTCTGCATTAGGGCCTGGCTCTAGGGGGTGGGCCTGTCTTGTCGGTAGCCCGTAGCCCGGGGAATTCCTTGGGGCTCCTTGGTTCTGCCCTCTCCGCCATGTGTCTTTGTGTCTTTTCTCTTTTTACAGCTCAGAATTGATCAGGTTTAGGACTCCCCTACTCTGGTATGCCCTCATTAACATAACAAACAAAAACCGTTTCTAAAACAGGATCACGTCTACAGGTATAGAGGCTAGGACTGCAACATGTATTTTTTGGGGGGACACAATTCAATCCATAACAACCGGAAATGGAAGTGTGTCCTATAATGGATTTTCATTTTGACAGTTTAATAATGTAGTGATTTGATCGTAGGCCAGACACAACATGGCTGAGTCAGGTTTCTTTCAGGTACATCTCTGCATCACCACCATGGCTGGTATAGCTGGGAGGTCACTTTGCATCTGCTTTACCACCTGGAATCGAGGGCCATAGAGCCAGCCCCGGGACACCTGAGCTCTCACTTGGCAAGCACCTGCCTAAGACAGCGGGACAAACCCCACGTCTGGATGGACCCCTGAAGCCTGAGAAGCGCAGAAGGGCAGGGACTTTGCCGCAGACACCCCGCCCGTCACATGCAGTCATGTACCTGTTTTGTATTTTCAGAGAAAGTCCAGTAGTTGAACCAAAAACTCTCATCTGGGAACCAAACAAACTTAAACACCGCCTGCCTTACGGAACTAGGAATTCGTAGACTTTCAAATAAGCCGGCCCTGGGAAACTGGCTTGGACAGACTCTTTGGCTGTGTCTCTCCTCTGTGGCACCATTAATTGTGGCTTGGATGGATCGCTCCAAGCATACCAAGCACCCTACACGCTCTTTGCTGATCCAGAAGCTTCTGGAAAAAGGCCAGAATCTGCCTGGGCCACGGAGGGAGGAAACATGGGTGACAGCAGATGCCTGCACACACTTCACTGAACAGGGCGGCTGATTAATGGGCGGCTATAATTAACAACGGGGGTTCGTGTGGGTCTGTGGGGGGGACGGGGCTGGGCTAGGGAGATCGGGAGATGGGGTGAGGAAGGGTCCTGGGCTGCCCCAGCTGGCAGGTGAGTCAGACTCCGGCAGTGGCAATATCAGCACAGCCTCTGCTTCCTGCCCAGGCGCTGGGACCACCGACACACAGAGGGTGGTGGTTGTTGTTGGGAGCCACTGAGTCCCTTCCGACTCACAGCGACCCCGTGTGACAGAGCATAACTGCCCTATAGGGTTTCCTAGGCTGTAATTTTTATTGAAGCAGATTGCCAGGTCTTTCTCCTGAGGAGCCGCTGGTGGTTTTGAACAGCCAACTTTTCGGCTAGCGGCTGAGCACTTCACCACTGCACCACGAGGGCTCCTTACACACAGGTGTTCTGAGGAATCAGCTCAGGGCTGGAGTGAGGCGGTGAAGGTATCCAAGGACGCCATGGGGGAGGGGGGCTGCACTGCTTCTTGGAAGGCTCCACAGCAGACGGCAGTGGCCACAGGGAGGCCCCAGTGGTTGGAAGGCCGCGGGCACCTCCGCACCACTGTCCTGGTCTTCCCCTCAATGTGGCCCTGGAGCGTGAGGCGTCTCTGTGGCCCCAGCTTGTGTTTGCTCGTCACTGTCTGGTGTGCAGAAGACCTGCAGCTGGTGCGGCCCATCAGCTGGAAGCAGCAAGCAAGAACCTAAGTAGAAATCTCCATTTCCTAGTCCCCTCTGACTGAGAAGGGTGTCTTTTCCCCCCATTAAGTTCTCCTTCAAAGCAATATTCTGCAGAGGAAATGCTTTTCTTTGTGACTAACTCAGAGATGGGCAAACAGGGATGAGAGGGCCTGCCTCAGGAGTTCGGGGGCCTGTGGGTGCCCAAGAGTCCTGGGTGATGCAAACAGTGAATGAACTTGACTGCTAATGGAAAGCCTGGAAGCCCGAGTCCGCCCAGAGATGCTGACATCAGGGAGAAGCCAGCTTAGCATTAGGCCTTCAAAGTGGAGGAAGCAAGGCTGTCGCCACCACCCGCCCACCCTGCCCAGGCTGGGAATCCCTCGTGAGGAAGCACAATAGATGAAAGGCCAGATGCCCCAGGGACCCCGTAGACTGATGGCCACTACAGAGGGCCAGGCTGGGGGCAGGGAAGCCAGCATCATTAAGAAAAGGTTAGACTGAACGAGGCCCAAGTGGATAAAAGGATGCCGGATCGTGGGGGGCAGTGGTACGTGGAGCCTCATGGCTCATGGCATGATGGCCACGTGATGGCCTTTTGAGCCGAAAGTCTGCAAAGCATCGTGGGAAAATCAATGGTGCTGTGACAGGGACCTTCGTTTTCTCCCCTCCACACCCCTCGCTGAGCAGGGCATCTCTGGGCCAGACAAGCTGTGGAGGGAGATGCCGCTTGAGGGGCCGGGAGATATGGGGAAGGGCCCTCAAACAAGCAAACAGCATGGTTATGGACAGTCTAGCACCCTCCCTCGATGCTCAAGCTGAGTATCCATGGGGAAGAATGGCCTCAGAAGCTTCCAGAAGTAGGTGGGCTGGACCTTCACCTCCCGAGCCCCAAATGGCCACACAACCAAAATGGAGATTGGTCCCACCTGCTGGGCACAGATGCTGTGGTGAAGCTATGCCTACGAATGACTTCTAAAACAAGAACTGGCTCCGAGCCTGCAGAGAAGTGGACGTAGGAACATCTGCGGCTAGCTGGCACTCTCCAGATATTCACGGGCACATCGCAGATAACGGGCAGTGCCTGGGTTAGGACCCTCGGGCTCTCTACAACCAGTAGTTATGGACCAAGCCCTGTAAAGCCCATCATATCAAAACCCCCCGGTACACACAATGATTGATAAGAACAAACGGGCACCACTTTTCCACGTGCATCAAAACATTATTACTGTTATTACTGTGTTATTGAGTTAAAGATGTTTTAGTGTGTCTGGAAGTGTTTCTTTAATGCTTTTTATGCATAGAGAGGTACACTATATACTACATACTGAGACAAACATTTCACTAACTGACGTTAGATACGAAGCGTACCTAATTGTTCCGACTTGTGTACAAATTCAACTTGAAGACCAACCTAGAAAGAAAACTCATTTGTAATCCGGGGACTGCCTGTAACCGCCTTGCATTATGAGACATATTGAAACTTGTTTCCCCCTGGAGTATAACAGCGGGGTGTCAGGAAACTCAACATTAAACCAGCCGGAGACAGGACCAACCATTTTAACATTCCTAATTTCTAGCTATTTAAACATGAGTTCCCGATAGAAGCAATAAGACAGTTATTTAGTTTATTTAAGCTATTCAAATATTATCTGATTATTTAGAAACATTCACAGGGGCTAATTACAAGTAAGAGTTGATCACAAATGTAGCAGCTATGAAATTAATCCTCAATAACCACAGTCTGACAAGTAGCTGGAATTTACTTAACATATATTAACAACGTTTTAAACCCACACCTCCAGGGCCCAGAGCTCGGGAGATCTGGGGGACTGCTCACTGCAGTGAAGCAGCTGTCACTCTCGGCCTCCGGTTCCAGTGGGATGGGGTGAGCAGGGAGCTAATTTTTACAGGCTGCGGGCTTCGCAAGGTCAGTGGCCGGCAGTGTGTGGTCAGTATGTTGTGTGTCAACACTGGGGAATGGCTGGCCTTGGGACATGGTCACCACCCTGTGAGACTGACTGTACTGGCCAATACCGGCCGGTGCATTCCAGTCCTGGGCCAGCCCCTGTTCTTCCCAGTGAGCAGGAAGCATGCACCTAGTGTTCCCAGCATCTGGCATCCTATAGCCCCCTAAACCAAAAAAAAAAAAAAAAAAAGCCAAACCCGTTGCCGTCAAGTCGATTCCGACTTATAGCAACCCTATAGGACAGAGTAGAACTGCCCCATACGGTTTCCAAGGAGTGCCTGGTGGATTCAAACTGCCAACCTTTTGGTTAGCAGCCGTAGCTCTTAACCACTATACTACCAGAATTTCCATAGCCACCTAGCCTTGTTAAATATGCAGATTTCTGGGCCCCACTCCATCAGGCCTGTAATCAGAGCCTCAGGGGAGGGCCACCAATGGCATTTTATCACCTTCCAGGTGTTTTCTTTTAACACAACCACAGCTGCATGTAAGCCAGACCTGTCCTCGTGTAACCTCAAGTTGATTCTGACTCATAGTGACCCTATAAGACAGGTAGAACTGTCCCACAGGGTTTCCAAGGCTGTAAATCCTTACGGAAATACATCACCAGGTCTTTCTCCCACGAAGCCATTGGTTGGGTTCGAACCATCAACGTTTCAGTTAGCAGCCGAGTGCTTAACTGTTGTGCCACCAGGGCTCCTCAAGCCAGACCTGCTTGATTTGAGAACTTGGGCTGTGCAGAAATACTTCTGTGGCCACGAGACTCAACACTGACCTTCCTGCTCTGATCCAGGGCATCTCTCCTGTGGGACAGGCTGAAGCCTCCTTACTGGCAGGACTTGGTCCACCCAAGGGCCCTGCACAGACTGATCCTCCAGTCGCCAGTGTGGTTGGGAGGTCCCTGCAGACCTGCCCCCCAGTGGGGGTGGGGAGGGACGCCTGCGGCACGAGTCTTGCCCTCGGCCCTCCTGCAGGGACAGCACGCCTCGTGCTGGAGGCGAGAACCATATGGTGGTCCTGCAGCAGCCGCGCGTGCACGGCTTGTCACAGTTGGGAAAGCAGCGTGAAACTTAAAACAATTTCTCGGTGAAGTAGGAGATTTTCCACTTCAGCCACAGCTCCTTAAACGGCTCTGCTCAGCAGTTCTATCTTCCCGTCCTCCCTGCTGGCGCACACTGAAGCGTTCCAGTGGCCACGGGTGGTGGTTACCCAGAGTAGGGTGCAGGCCTGTGCTGGCTGCAGGGCTTCGGGATTCAGGGGAGGCCCAGAGCCAGAGATCAGGCAACAGGCCCTAGGGAAGGGGCAGGCGTCCGCAGGTGGGGCCCAGCTTAGTGGTGTCCCATCTTGGGCGCAGCCACACTTCATGTTGGCCAGCCCCATGCACCGTGGAGGGGAGGGATGGAGGAGGCCTGATGCCAGGCAATATTGGGTGAAGGGTGCCACTGGGTGCCAGAACAAGCCCAGGATGTCACTTTGTCATTCCTTGGAAGCCAGAGAAAACCCAAATGACAACGCCAGGTGGCCACTAGGAGCTCAGTACCTGGGGCACAAGTGGGACAAAGCCACGGGGAGGATAGTCTGGGGGCCACGACTGCCCACTAGGAGACTTGGAGCCCTAGTCCTGGCCGGGTGGTGGTGGGGGCAGCTCATGGTGCCCAGCCCAAGGGGTGCTGAGCTGCGTCTATCCACACACTGGACCTTGTGGGCCCAGGTTGTGCTGGCTGTGGGGAGACAGGCAGAGGGTTCCAGAACGCAGAAACCCCGCCCTGTGGAATGTTTTCACTTAGAAGCCCAGGCGGCCCAGAGGTCTGCATCCTAACACAGTGCCCAGGAGATCAGGGCACGCCTGGTGATGTGCTGCCCTGAGCATCAGAGACAGGTGGGTGTCCACTCAGCACACAGTGCTCAGGGGCTCTGGAGCACTGAGGAGTCTGCTCCAGGGGGATGGCAACTCAGTGATGGCTGTGCTCGCTGGAGGTGCCAGGTGTGCATTGCTCTTGCATTTAACCCTGGCAGGATCCCTAGGAGCCCCAGGAGCCCCACTTTACAGGCGAGAGAACAGAGCCTCAGGAGTACAGTAATCTCTCTGAAGTCAGACAGAGACACCATCACAGCGAGGTGGGCACCTAAGGGCAGAAGGATTCGAACCTGGGCCTCTGGCTCCAGCTCGTACATGCCTGGCCTTCCAGGGGTGCTGGACTGCTTCTCCCACATTTTCAGGGCATCTCCTACCCCTTTCCCTCCTCCCTCCAGGGCTCGCTGCCCCAACCCACCTCTTCCAAAGGGTGTCACCCCCCCAGGCTATCTGCATTTTAAGAGAGGGGTGGCACAGTAGGTAAGCACCCAGCTGCCAACCCCAAGTGTAACTTGACCCGACGAATGCCAGTAAATTGCCATTAGTCCTTAAACTAGCCCAAGCCAGATTTGGCCTGCCCCACATGTGCAGAGGGGCCAGCTGTGACCTCTAATTGACCTCAACAGAGGCCACAGCAACAGGTGGAATAAATCAGAAGGAAAATCATCACCTGGACCCTATTCCAAATCGAGAGGTCCAGCAAGAACCACATAACTTTCTGTCTCCTGGCTGCCTTCTACAATTTTCCCTCCCAAGCCTGCTCAGCCACCATCTTGCTGCCAAAATCACATATAAGCCCTGTTTCCCCAGAGCTCGGACAGTCAGATCTGAGGAACTTCCTCCCGGCTCCTTGCTCTGCACACTGCAATAAAGTTACTTTCTCTTTCTAAAAGGCCGGTGTCCAGATTATTGGCAGGTCTGAGTGTGACGGACAGAGGGCTGGGTGTGCTAAGACTGGGAGAGGACAGCTTGTTCGGGGGCGGGGGTGGTGAGGGCACCCCAGAGGGCCGTGAGTGAGAGGCTCCCTGGCAGCAGCGTTCCCAGGGCTGCCCGCAGCTCCTCCACCTGTCCTGGGCCCTGTCTCTTCTCCAGCCGTTGGCCACACCAGCAGCTTGTCTGTCCTGAGACTCAGGGCAGGGCTCCATGTGGGCCTCCCCCTCCTCTGGGCTTGTAGGATGCTGGGACAGGGGCCTGCGTAGCGGGAGCCCTCAAGTGATGGGCAGGTTTTTGGTGATGCCCGCTCATGGCCTCATACCTGGGTTTGCCTGTAGGATGACTGTGGTGGCTTAGCAGGGGTGCAGGCTGGATAAGTGGGCCCCACAGTTTCAGCTGCGGGGGTTCCGAGCACCTGCTAGGCTTCCAGGGGCAAACACAGTGACGAGTCCCTGATTCCAGATGACGGCACTTGGCTTCCGCGTGCCTTCTTCACCCCAGCTTGGCCCTTCCTGTGTGCTTGACTTCCCCTAGTTAGCAGACTGCGGGGAGCGACATCTGCCCCTGTTCTGTCTCCTAACTCCTGGTGAGCAGTTCTCTCTTAGGGGAGGGAGGGCTGGTTTGCAGGGAGCCAGTCATCTGGATGGGTGGGCGCAGCTGCTGTGTGTCGACAGCAAGGATTCTTTACAAGTCACTGAAACCATGGTGTGACGAGGTGGCCTAGTTCTCAGCCGTGCCCACCCCACAGGCTTCCTCCCTGTGCAGATTTGGGGGAGAATATTGTGTGCATCCAATGCTGGCAAGAAGGAGGGAGCAGGTGTGGTGCTGGTACCTGCCACTCAGTGGATGGTGACCCCTGGATAGTAGGGCCTGGGCTTCAGGGTCCTGGGAAGAAGCTACCGTCCACCTGTGTTCAGCCTGCTGCTCCAGGAGGGAGGCAAGGGCTGGGAATTCAGCTTCTCTAACCCCAGACTCCCACAGGTAAGTGCGAATCTGACCATGCACTCGATGCAGAAAGCTCCCATTACTCTCAAGATAAAGCCCAAACTTCTTAACACAGCTCTGCATCATTCATTCATTCATTCAGGGCTAAGACAACTGTGTGACGAAGCCCGGGGTGCTTGTGCTCCTGACTCAGTCTCCCTCTCTCCTGGGACTGCACCCCTGTCCCTTCCTTTTTAACCTTCCTGGGAAACACAACCCGCTGTGCTTGCTATGGGCCTGCTGGCCTTGAGCTGCTCTCTGGCTACGACACCTCCCTGCTTGGGGTGGACCCTGCCTCCTGGTCTGTTCTCCTACCACAGCTGTCCACCCCTGAGAAGGCTGCCTGATCTCCTCAAGCCCAAGGTCACTACCTCCCCAGGGGTTCGATGTTCACCCTGAGCCTCATGTTTCTCTGGCTGTGATGTCACTGCCCACTCTCGTGTCATCCCTCTCACCTGCCTGGGAGCTTGAGACAAGCAGGGACCGTGTCACTCAGCACTTTGTTCCTGGTGCCCAGCACAGGTGGGGAGGGCGTCAGGAAATGATGGTGAGTGAAGGAAGGCAGTGCAAAGTGAGAGCTGGGGAGGAGATGGGGTTTGTGAGGATCAGAGACTATCTGGGTAAGAGGCTTACATGATGCCTGGTACTGATAATAAATGCTAGTTGTTGTTGTCATATTCATCATCACCATCACCACCACCATCAACACTATCATAATCACCATCATCACCATCATCAACATAATCATCACCATCACCAATGATATCATCACCACCATCATGACCACCATCACCACCATCACTACCACCATCAGCACCATCACCATCACCATAATCAATGTCATCACCAGCTTCACCACCACTACCACCATCACCTCCACCACCATCACCATCATGACGACCATCACCACCACCATCACCATCATTATGATCACCATTGTCACTGCCATCATCACCACCATCATACCATCAACACTATCATCATCACCATAATCAATATAATTATCACCATCATCAATACCATCGCCACCACCATCACTACCACCATTGCCACTGGCACCACCACACCACCACCACCACCAATATCATGATCACCATCATTACCAACTTTGCCACCACTACCGCCATCACCACTGTTACCATTATTATCACCATCACCATAATTACACCATCACCATCACCACCGTCACCACCATGATTACCATAATGACTCTTATTAGGGCCACCACCACCACCGTTATCATCACCATCACACATAGTGTGGTGCTGCATGGGGTCCCCTGGTACTATAGCCATCACACTTCAATTAGGCAGAGTGCCTCCATAGGATGGGGTTGTGCTTCTCAACCAAGGGTGATGTCATCCCCGCTCTGAAGGACAGTTGGCAATGTGTGGAGACATCTTTGGTTGTCATGACTGGGGGGTGCTACTAGTACCTGGAGGGTGGAGGCCAGGGATGCTCCTAACATCCTACAATGCCCAGGACAGCCCCACCACAGAGAATGATTTAGCCCCAAATGTCAGCAGTGTTGAGATTGAGAAACCCTGGGTTAGGACCTTGATTCAGGCTGGAGATAATTTTTAGGGGTGTTTGAAACAAGCATTTCATGGTTACAAATGAGAACAGCACCGGGGTTGGTTTCTACCCCTCACCCCTGCTTCTTGCCCCAGACTCCCCACCCTAGCTTAAGGCTCCATTTTCACTGAGGGGTTCAAGGAGAAAACCCAAGAACCAGCCTCAATGCCTCCCTTTCCCCCACCTCCCACCCCCTAAGGCAGTCCTGTTGACTCTTCCTCCCAGCATATGTGGGCTCCACTGTCTTTTCACCCCTCACCTCCATGCCTCACTGTCCTCAGGCCACTATCATTGCTCACCTGGGCTCACCTTCCTTCCTGGTGCTCTGGTGCAGCTCTTGCCCTTATCCTTCCACCCTCAACACAGCAGCCACAGGATCATGAGGACAACAGATCAGATTGCACCCTCAAAGGCTGCCTGTCACATTTGGAGCAAACCTGGACCTCTTACCTGGTCTGGGGTGCTCTGTGTGACTTGTTCCTGCCCTCCTCCCAGGTCTTCTCTCCCACTTCGTTCCTCATGCTTGCCACACTCCCACCACTTCCTCATTCCTTGGATTTGCCAAGCTCATTCCTGTCCCAAGGCCTTCGCACTGGCTGTTCTCTCTGCCTGATCTGTGCATGGCCAGCTCAGAGTCTTATGGGTCCAGCTCAACAACTGGGACCTTGGAGTCCCATCTAGAAGGCCTGCTCCCTTCTCTGAACCTGCCTGTCACTGCCTGTCTCATCACCGTGCTTGATGCTCTCCAGGTACCTTCCACGCTCTGACCTTTCCTCTTTCTGTGTTAATGTCTGTCTTCCCTCACTAGTATGGAAGCTCTCGAGAACAGAAGCTACGCTCATACATTCACTGCTGTCTCCAGTGCTTGTCACAGGGCTGGTCCTCAGTAAATATCTCTTTTGGACCAGGAGAAGCATCGCTCGCATCTGGTCTAAGATGGACTTTCCTCTTGAAAACTAAAAGTGCCCCTAAGGAGAAATCCGGAGGAGCAAACACACTTCTTTTTTATAATCCCACATTTTGTTGTTGCTGTTGTTGATTTAGGAAAACAATCAAGAAGTCTTCTCTGGCTCTCAGGTCCCCTAGGGTAGGCTTCACCATAAAATAAAATATTTTTTGTGTACTGTTGACATGTAAGGCAAATGGGATGGCTCTTCCCCAAACCCCTTGAAGAATTTTCCACCAGTGTCAAAAACTTATTACCCTTATCCTCAACTGGGGGTTTTCAAATGTTGAAATGATTTTTAAGGATGGCAACTAATGAGGCAGTTTTTTGAGCTGTTTAATTTGTCCTTTAGTTCAAAAGCCTTTAAGGCTTTGACAGAGTAGTTGCAGCTGTGTTGCTGTGGTTATGCCAGAGTCCTGATTTAGGTCCTGTTACTGTCAGGAGCAGGGGCTGGCCTGAGGGTGAGAGGATGAGAATAAACAAATGGATGGACAGACAGATGGGTGGAGGAATGGATGAATGGGTGGAAGAATGGATAGATAGATGGGTAGGTGGATAGGTGGGTGGATGGATGAATGGATGGGTGAGTGGATAAACAGAAAGATGGGTAGACAGGTGGGTGGATGCATAGGAAATAGTTGAAAAGGTAGATGGAAAAGCGGATGAATGGACAGATGGATGGGTTGGTGGATGGATGGATGTGTGTGTGGATCGATGGATTAATGGATGGATGGACAGATGGATGGCCAGGTGGATGGATGGACAGATGGATGGGTGGATAGATGGATGGATGGACAGATGGATAGATGGGTGGATGCATATGTGTGTGTGGATGGATGGATCGGTTGACAGATGGGTGGATGGCCAGGTGGATGGATGGACAGATGGATGGATGGATAGATGGATGGATGGACAGATGGATAGATGGGTGGATGCATATGTGTGTGTGGATGGATGGATCGGTTGACAGATGGGTGGATGGCCAGGTGGATGGATGGACAGATGGATGGATGGATAGATGGATGGATGGACAGATGGATAGATGGGTGGATGCATATGTGTGTGTGGATGGATGGATCGGTTGACAGATGGGTGGATGGACGGGTGGATGGATGGACATATAGATGGATGGGTGGATGGCTGTGTGTGTGTGTGGATGGATGGATGGGTGGGTGGAATAATGGATGGATGGATGGCCTAATGTCTATGGGTGTACTATTCACTTCCTGTCATCCTTTAATAGTTTCAGACTGAGCACTTATGAATTTGTGTCAACATTGCCTGAACCTACAGATTAAACGTGCAACCTAGATTACCTACTGCATTCTCTTCTTTTTAATAGAAAACTTAGATCTTGACCTGGTCACTCATTCCCAGAGATAAAGTGCCCATACCTGGACTGCCCCAAGCTGGCCACACAGGACAGCCACACCTCCTCTCTTCCCTCCAGCTCTGTGTCCCAGAATGACAAGCACGTGACAGTGCTGTGCATCAACCCCGGCCCAGACCCCCCTGCATGGATGTACTTGGGCTCTGGTGCTGCGCCCTGGATGAGGCAGCTGCGTAACACACAACTCCACGGTGGATAGCGTCCATCGCACACGTGGGGCACGCCCACCACATCCTCTCCTCCCTAACTTGTTTTTGTGTGTAGACAACTCCTGAGGTCATTAGAAGTCATTAGGAGGATGTCCCAAAGCGGTCCTCGTAAGCCCAGAGCTGGGCTCCATACGGGGGTGTGTGTGTGTGTATGTGCGTGTCTGTGTGTGGCTGCTGGCCCTGCCCAGCCCAGGGAGGCCATCTCCCTTCCAGTCTGGCTGTCTCCGGCCTCTCCCCAGATGCTGCCTTGCTGTTGCTTTATTGTGCTTTTAACAGACACGAGGCTCCGTGCTTGTCTTGCTTAATAGCTTGCATTTTGGGAAAATGAAATCAGCAACTCAACTTTAATGAGCGTGAGAGTACATGCAGGCCCAGACCAAACCAAGCCCATAACTCACTTGCCAGGCAGACTGCAGGGCCGGGGCACTGGGTGCAGATGCAAACGCCTGCTAGGCCATCTTGGGGTTTGATTATATCCAGGGCCACCCGACAGTTGAAGCCAGTGAGGTCCCATGCTGGTGTCTGATGACACTTGCAGCCAGAAGCCCAAGACAACAGCACAAAGCTCAGGCTTCCAGTGAGAGCTGCTGAACAGAGTCTCATCCCAGGGTATCTGTTTAGGAAGCAGCCTTGCACCACTGGGGCTGCGGAAACCAAAGGACCGTTTTCTGCCGTCTACCATAGCCTAGAAAAGTCTGACTTCCTGAGTGGTATCCCCACTCCTGGGACTCACTTCCACTTTGGTGGGCTTTGCTTTGAGGTGTGTCGACCTTCACTCCCTTGCCCTCGCTGTGGTGAGTAGAATTCAGGTCCTCCAGCTGAGAGCTCGGTGGAGGTAGACTCCCTTCCCCACCCCTCCCCGTTCTCTGTGGCTCTCAGAGAAGGAGTCTTCCATCCAAAATGTCTGCTGGTTGGAAGAATTCAACAGGAAACACCCACCGTCTTCAGAAACACAATCGGAGGACAAGAATCAGCAGGAGTAAACAGCCTGGCTGGGAATTCTCCAGGCTCCCTAGGAAGGGTGGCTGTCTCCACAGCAGCTCTAACACGTGCTGGGATACCTGGCCCCTCCTGGCCCACCGCTGGGTACCAGCCAGGCCCACCTCTCTTGCTCTGGGAAAAGCTCCTGGAGAGATGGGTTTCATGGCAGCTCCGTCCTCTGCGTCAATTCCCTTCCGAGCACAGAGTCTTACAGAGAAGCCTGCACTGTGCGTTCTCTCACTTCAGGCCCTGAAAGACCACCGCGCCCTCTCCCCTCACCTCCAGGGCTGATGATCTTTTCAGAGCACGAGCCCCACTGTAGCTCAGATCACCACACACACACCCAAACAGGAGCTCCATGGCGCTGTAGCATGGAGGTGAGTCAGCTCCGTCAAAGGGGGTGTCTCATGCCTGCGAGCCCCAGAATCTTGTTCAAGCCCTTCCCCATCCTGCCACTTTCCGGGGCATCTACCCAGCAGATACCCCCCACGAGAGTGCCAACCAAAGGGCAGAAATGACCTCTCTTCTGTCCTCTCCCCGCCCCAGGGGTTGCCTGCAGCTTCATCTTAAAGGAATCGCCTGGGGCTGGTCCCGAGTTCTCCATGCAGAGTTCTGTACAGGGCAGACCCATCTCACACCCCAGAGAGACTGTGCAGAGGCAACCAGGACAACCACCGAGTGATGCAGGCAGGGTGGGAGACTCCGCGGGGTGGGGCGTGTGGCCAACTGGAGGCCCTGCCCCTGCCCCTGCTAAAGGGCAGCTGCTCCTCAGCTCTGCCGAGTGTTGCACACAGCGAACAGCCCATCGATGTTGGCTGTTTTGATTGTTGTTCCCTCTGCCTGGAACACTTGTGCCGATATCAGCACGGCTCCATCTGCCATTGCACTCAGTTCTTGCATCAGAGATGACTTTTGGGACCCCCTTATCTGAGACTGGTAAGGAGACCTGGTGGTGCAGTGGTTAAAAGCTATGGCTGCTAACCAAAAAAGGCTGGCAGTTCATATCCACCAGCTGCTCCTTGGAGGCCCTATGGGCCAGCTCTACTCTGTCCTATAGGGTTGCTAGGAGTTGGAATCCACTCGAGGGCAACGGTTTTATCTGAGACAGAGCCCACCCACACCATGGCCTCGTCGGTCTCGAATATGTAATTATGAGTTTCTTTAGCTCAGCCTCTGCTTAAACACCCCAAGGGCTGGACCTGGTCTCATTTCCCCCTGCTTTATGCTCTGCGTTCAGATCAGCACCAGCCAGAGGAGGAATCAACGCGTATCTGAAGACTTAACAGGGATAGATGGACAAAAGGCCACACTCTCAGAACGGAGGGCACGCCTTCCAAGAAAGGGCCTTTGGCAACGTGGCTCTGACATACCCACAAGGACTCTACATCACCCTTCAACTTGTCTGCAGAGCAGCCTACCACAAGGAGCCCAGGAAACCACTCAACAGCATGGGAGCCCAGGGGATAGGTCACTGGTTTCCCTAGTAACGTCTGAGATGTTCTGGAGGGGAGCTGGGAGTGAAAGCAACGGGTGGACCAGAGGAGGGCTCTATCCTGGTGCCGTCGCCCCACAGTCACTGCCCCGTGGTCCAGGCTATCTGAGCCCGACCTGTCCCGTCTTCTTCCTGGCCTGGATATTGAAGCCCCACGGAGTGGGCTGCTCTTGTCCATGGCAAGGTCCACACAGTCCGATCCAGAGTCATGGTGCCACTCAGCAGACACGAGTCTCCAAGTTGCCGCAGAAGGCGCCCTGGGGGGAAACTCTGCTGGGGGTGTCCCACTGTGAGTCCCTATTTGCTGCAGGTGCTCTAAGCTCTCGTCCTGGGCACCCGCCCACACAAGGGGCTATGGCTGTACAATGGCTAAGTTAAATCTCTGAATATTAAATTAATGATGGAAATCTAAAATATTAATGTATTCTAATTGAATATTCTCTGATAAATTATCTGAGAATTTGCAGCAATTGGCTTTTGCTTTCGTTTCTTTAGGAACTTTCAGCTGCATAAATATAGGCATTAAAGCATTTCAAGGGAGGCTGCATCTTCTGCTCACATGCGGGAATGATCATCACAGAGGGTGGGCGCTGCTTTCGCAGGGCTGATTAAATTATAGAACTCAAGGCATCACAGTTCGTAAGCGGCTGCTTTCTCCTCTTCCCTCGGGCTTTAGCAAGGACAGTGTGAATTCCCTCTAGGTCTCCACACGAGGAACTATGCTGCGTGCCGTTACAGGGGTGCCTGAGCGCCGCTGCAGGAACATTTCCAACGCTGCATCTGTGCGGGGGCTGTGTTTTCAGAACCCCCACTCAGGGCAGGAAGGGAGGGTGGGGTTGTGCATGGGTGTACCTGCCTGTGTATGGGTGTGTGTTCCTGTCTGTGCTCAGGTGTACCTATCTGCCTGTATAGATGTGTACCTGCCTGTGCATGGGTGTTCCTGTCTGTACACAGGTATACCTATCTGCTTGTATAGGTGTGTACCTGCCCATGAGTGGGTGTTGCTGCCTGTGCACAGGTGTGTATATCTGCCTGTGAGAAAGTGTACCTGTCTGTACAGTTTGTTTCCTTCTTCCAAAGGCCAAATCCACAACAGTTTCCACCTACTAGTGATCACCCTCAAGGAACACCAAGAGTTGTTTTTAGTATTTTTCTCTGAAGTTTATAAATATTGTTTGTGGGAGTGTTAGTCTGATACAAACTACTTCATCTTTAACAGCAGAGCTTCTAATTTTATTACTTTCATGTGCTGCACAGTCTTTCCAACAATCAGGAAGGACTAACACATAGAGATGGCATGAGGGTCACATCATTCATTCATTCACAAATGCTGACAGACATCTACACTGTCCCCGATGTTGTGCTTGACAGATGGCTTACCCCTCAAGGAGCTACAGGTTTGGTGGGGAAGACAGACCAGTCATCATATCAAAAAGCAAACCCGCTGCTGTTGAGTCGATTCTGACTCACCCACAGTGACCTCATGTGACAGAGCAGTACTGCCCCATAGGGTTTCCGAGGCAGTAATCTTCATGGAAGCAGACTGTCACATCTTCCTCACACAGAATGGCTGCTGGTTTTGAACTGCCGACCTTTCAGTTAGCAGCCAAGGGCTTTAACCACTGTGCCACCAGGGCTCCTTAATCAAGTCAAAACAGTGTCAAGAACTCTGGCACGATGGCAGGCAAAGCGGGTGCCATGGACCCCCTGGGAGGGCCTCTGAGGGGCTTCCCAGAGGAGGCAGGAAGCATCTCCTTCGAGGCGGGTGTCCGGGGCAGTGGGAAGGGCTTGCACACTGGATCACAGATAACAACAGGTGTGGCCAAGCCTGGGTGCTGCAAGTAGGCCGGCACGGTTACAGCTTGGTGTGCCGAGGATGAAGTCGGGTCCTGGACTCCTGTGTGATTCACCACGAAGTCTGACCTTACCCCGAGAACAATAGGGACAGCATGGGATGGGGGGAGATGACACAGGCAGACCCGTGCTTTGGAAAGGCCACCCTGCTTCCACGGGACAACATATAGGGACCACAGCAGCCATCTGTCTACAAACGGCGCCTTCAAAACTCTAGAAAACAGGTGACTGACCTTGATGAAAACTATACTGATTAGTCACACAGCCAGCATATGAGTGGTAACACTGGGGTAGGATCCAGCCAGCTCCATTACACGTATTTGTACATTCGATAACCTGTCATGGAGTATTTACTCTGGGTTGGGGATGGGTGAACTCACTGTGCCCTCGTATACATCACCCTGGTGGCACAACGGTTAAGCACTCGGCTGTTCACCGAAAGGTTGGAAGCTCTGTCCTACCCAGCAGTTCCTCGGGAGAAAGAGCTTGCAATGTACTCCCGTAAAGATTCCAGCCTAGAAAACCCTGTGAGGCAGTTCCATTCTGTCGCATGGGGTCACCAGGAGTTGGAATCGACTCGACAGCACCCAATAACAACAATATAGCCCTCAGCTCGGGGTGTTCCTCACCCAGCCAGTGTCTGAGCCTGTGGAAGGCGGAGTGCAGGTCCCCACATCCCCCCACCCCCAGAGACCCCGCACACCTCCTTTCACAAGAAGGTCAGTGAATTTTGGTTGGCTGGATATGAGCCAATGAGGTGTATGCGCACAAAGAAGAGAGGCCAATGAGGTGCATGTGCGCAAAGCGAGAAGCCATTGAAAAGTACGTGCACAAAGCGAGAAGCAAGTGTTTGGGGGAAATGTGAAGAAAACTGTTCAGCTGAGTAGTTTCTGCCCGTTTGAGTAGTTCAGTGTGAGCCGTGATTTTAGCAATCCTCTCCCAACCTCCTGGAACTGCCCTGTGGCCCCCCTTAGGCGAGGGATGGTCTCCCTCCCTTTGTTGTCTCTGTGCTGACTATGATATAATGACTTCCTTCTAGCGTCTTCTGTTCGAGCTCTTTGTCCAGGGCTTGCTCTCCGGCAGGGCCCTGAGGACTGGTTAGCATGATATCTTGTCTTCCAGAATACCAAGCTCCAAAATGAAAGGACTTGTCCCCCTGCGGCACTGGCTGCCTCCTGCTCCTCTTCAGCCAGCTCCTACAGTTGCTCCAGACAGCCCATGACGTTAACACATGCTGGATTTTCATTAGCCTCAGCCGAGAAATGCGGCCTCCTCTTCAAAGTTTGACACTCACCTCACTCTGAATCTGCCATCTTGCCTGAAGTCAAGTGGAACACGCAGGCAGGAAAAGCACGTGGCGTTTCAAAACCCTCCACGCACCCACCAAGGAAGGGATTGCAGCCACCTCCAGGGTAAGGAAACCAAACTCAGAATCATGAGCTGAAAGCTGAGTGCTCGGTGTCTGTCCAAGGCCTCAGAGGAGCCCCGTGCCCTCTACTTCTCTGAAGCCCCTGTGCCCTGCACAGTGTTTGGCACCCGACAGGTGGCCCCAACGGTAAACCAAATGGGATTCTGAACTTTTCATTTTCCGTAGTTACTTCTGGGAACAAATAAAGAGCTGCTACCCAGCTTCTGAGGGATCCCCGGGTGGCACAAATGGTAAAGTGCTCAGCTGCTGACTGAAACGCTGGGCGCTCAAATTCACCCAGAGATGCCTCAGAAGAAAGGCCTGGTGATCTAAAACCCAAAAACCAAACCCACTGCCGTTGAGTCGATTCTGACTCATAGCGACCCCATAGGACAGAGTAGAACTGCCCCACAGAGTTTCCAAGGAGCACCTAGTAGATCTGAACTGCCAACCTTTTGGTTAGCAGCCGTAGCACTTAACCACTACGCCACCAGGGTTTCCCCTGGCAATCTACTTCTGAAAACCTTATGGAGTATGAAGCACAGCTCTCCTCTGACGTGCATGCGGTTGCTACGAGTTGGAACTGACTTGACAGCAATGGCTTTGGGTGTTTTTTTTTTTTTTTTTTTAAATCCAACTCCTGGGTCCATGCGTGATGCAAATGGATAAAATGCTTGGCTGCTAACTGAAAGGTTGGACATTTCAGTCCACTTAGAGGTGCCTACGAAGAAAGGCCTGGTGACTTACTTCCGAAAAACCAGCCATTGAAAACCCTACGGAGCACAGTTGTACTCTGACACACAGGAAAAAAAAAAAAAAAAAGTGAATTGGGGTTGGCTTGATGGCAACTGGTTTGTTTTTTTGTGCAACTTCCTAGAGGATTAGCTCGATGCCTGTGGGTGCTCCCTCCTCTGTCCTGAGAGCCACAGACAGCCAGGACCTCTCGGTGGGATCCTCAGGGCGCTCTGCACTGCCCTCTCACTGCTTGACTTAGACGGTGGGCAAATTCCAGTGGACATCTGCATGGGCGTGTGGCTGCTCTTTGCCAGGAGACTCACGGCTCCAGCAGCCTGGCCAGTTATAGCCAGCCCTCTCCTTTCTAGATCTTTCTCCTTCACCAGCAAGCTCCCTCCTCCCGCACGTGGAGCCAAAGCTCATGCAGACATGAAGATGTGGCCATCCTTCCCAGGAAAAGCCTGTCATTAACAGAGGTTTGTTGGGAAGAATGTTCTGCCGCCCCCTCCCTCCCATTCTTTCATTTAACATATTTTATCAGAATGAAATGCCTTAATGAGCACAGGGTTGCAGCTGATCCCAGCTGAACCTCAAAGTGCTCTGCTCCCCGCTTCCATCAAGCTGCATTCACACTCACCGTGATTGGGGGTTCTTTCAGGAACAACCCCCCTAACCCCCAACACTGACAGGAAACTCATCAACTTCCTATAGATAGAAACGGGGCAGAGAAGCACCCCCTAAACTGCTGCATGTGCTAGACAGAAGTTTAATGGAGGGGACAGAGAGAGGAGAGGGAGGGAAAGAAAACCAGAGCGTGGGTGGTGTTGCTTCTGACTTGTTCGGGAATGCTTGTTACAGCACTTGGTCAACCCTAACACTCACGTCCTTCTGCTCACAGCCTGGGAGGAGCAGATGGTGCCCGAAGGGGGGAGTGCACCCCACAGGGACTGCGGACAAGCTAGGGTGCCTGAGGGATAGAGGACAATGTCACCTCAATGTGTTCACGCTGCTGGGGATGGTTTCCCAGCGCCGTGGAGTTTGCAGCTCTTCTCACATGGACCTGGCAAGCCAAAACCACATCTCCTTTCCCACGTTTCTGGGTTAGGATGTCCACAGCAGAGTCTTCAGGGGGCCTTTTATCTGACTTGGGGGTTGGCAAACTTCCTTCTATAGAGAGCCAGATAGTAAGTATTTCAGGCTCGGCAGGCCAGGCAGTCTCTGGCCTGAGGGCCACAGTCTGCGGGCCTGAGTGGGCTGGATCTGGCCTGAGGGCCACAGTCTGCGGGCCTGAGTGGGCTGGATCTGGCCTGAGGGCCACAGTCTGCGGGCCTGAGTGGGCTGGATCTGGCCTGAGGGCCACAGTCTGCGGCCGAGCTTGCCTGCTGTCCGCCACCTTCCCAGGTGGACATCCCACGATTCATATTTACTGTTCTTGGGTGTCATCGAGTCGGTTCCAACTCCTACTGACCCTGCAGGACAGAGTAGAACTGCCCCGTAGGGTTTCCAAGGAGTGGCGGTGGATTTGAACTGCTGCCCTTTTGGTTTCGGTTAGCAGCCCAACTCTCAACTATTGAGCCACCAGAGCTCCCTGAGGAGGGGTAGATGCTCCTGCTCCAGAGCTGCTCATGCTGAAAAACGCATCACCTTCTCTGCTCAGAGCTGACAGGTGGGAAGTCCACTGCGCGTAGTGGCCTCTAGAGGAACGACGTCCCACACTGGCATGAGGACTTGGTTTGCGGGGGATCCTGGCCGTCTGGCTGCCTCCAGCTACACAGACCCCAGCCCCGACTCCTTCAGCCACTGTTATCCCCAAGGTCGGTCAGGCAGAAGATGCTAAAGCATCTTTCTCTGCATGTCCAGAGAAGTCAGAAGCGGCTGGACCAACGAGCCCAACAGATCACACACAGCCCAGGGAGCCTGCAGGACAGGGCTCTGCACACAGCACCTTCCCTCCTCCCTGGTACTTTTACCTGCCTGTCTGAGGGTGGGAGCAGCGGAGTGTGGCTCCACGTGTCTGTACTGACCTGAGACCCCCTGAGAGCTGGGCAGCAGAACATTCCAGCGGTGCAGAGACACCTTCCCAACAGCAAGGCACCCCCTCTTTGGTGTGTGAGCGCACTGGAGCAGTCAGCATTTCTCACATGCTCAACAGTGAGCTACTGTGCTGGTAACTCAAAGATAAGCCTGGCCGTCTGCACACAAGGGGTGACCACGAGCAGGATCGACTCAATGGCAGCTAACAACAAACATGCTGGTGGGGATGACTTGGGAAGACCTCCCTGGAGTTTGCGGAATAAGCTGAATCAAGAGTTGGCAAACTATGGCCCTCGGGCCGAATCCCACCTACCGCCTGATTCTATAAATAAAGCTTTTGTATATGGTGTGAGGTATGGGTCCTGTTTCATTTTTTTGCAGATGGACATCCAGTTTTGCCAGCACCATTTGTTAAAAAGACTGTCTTTTCCCTGTTCGATGGACTTTGGGCCCTCGTCAAACATCAGGTGACTGTAGGTGGATGGATTTACATCTGGGTTCTCAATTCTCCTCCACTGGTCAATGTATGTGCCATTGTACCAGTAACAGGCTGTTTTGACTACCGTAGCTGTACAGTAGGTTCTGAGGTCAGGTAGTGTAAGTCCTCGTACTTTCTTCTTCTTCAGTAGTGCTTTACTTATCTGGGGCTTCTTCCCTTCCCATATAAAGTTAATAATAAGTTTTACCATCTCTTTAAAGAATCTTCTTGGTATTTGGATTGGTATTGCGTTGTATTTGTAAATCACTTTGGGTAGAATTGTCATTTTCACAATGCTGAGTCTACCTATCCATGAGCATGGTATATTTTTTCCATTTATGTAGATCTCTTTTGGTTCTTGCAGTAGTGTTTTGAAGTTCTCTTTATATAGGTCTTTTACATCCCTGGTTAGATTTATTCCCAAGTAAATTAATTTTTTTTGGAGCTATTATAAATTAAAAAAAAAAATTACTGTTTTCCTGATTTCCTTTTCATTGTTCTCTTTATTAGTGTATAGGAATCCAACCGATTTTTGTATGTTTATCTTGTATCCTTCAACTCTGCTGAATCTTTCTATTATTTCCAGTAGTTTTCTCATGGAGTCTTTTGGATTTTCTAAGTATAGTATCATATCATCTGCAAATAGGGACAGTTTAACGTCTTCATGACCAATTTGGGTGCCCTTTATTTCTGTTTCTTGTCTTACTGCTCTAGCTAAGACTTTCAACACAATGTTAAATAGGAGTGGTGATAAAGAGTATCCTTGTCCTGTTCCGGTTCTCAGGAGGAATGTTTTCAGCCTCTCTCCACTGAGAATGATGTTGGCTGCTGGTTTTGTACAGACACCCCTTATTATGCTGAGAAATTTCCCTTCTATACCTATTTTATTGAGTGTTTTTATCAGGAATGGGTGTTGGACTTTGTTGAATGCCTTTTCCGCATTGATTGAGATGGTCATGTGATTCTTTTCTTTCTTTTTATTTATGTGGTGGATTACCTTGATTGATTCTCTAATGTTGAACCATCCTTGCATACCTGCTGTGAATCCTACTTGGTCATGGTGTATTATTTTTTTGATATGATGCTGAATTATTGGCTAGAATTTTGTTGAGAATTTTTGCATCTATATTCATGACAGATATTGGTCTGTAATTTTCTTTTTTTTGGTGGTGTCTTTGCCTGGTTTTGGTATCAGGGTTATGCTGGCTTCATAGAATGAATTCAGAACTATCACTTCCTTTTCTGTGTTCTGAAATAGTTTTTTTTTTTTGTTGTTGTTCTGAAATAGTTTGAGTAGTACTGGTGAAAGCTCTTCTCTGAATGTTTGGTAGAATTCTCCAGTAAAAACATCTGGGCCAGGGCTTTTTTTTTTTTTAATAAGTTTTATTAAGCTTCAAGTGAACGTTTACAAATCCAATCAGTCTGTCACATATAAGTTTACATACATCTCACTCCCTACTCCCACTTGCTCTCCCCCTCTTGAGTCAGCCCTTTCAGTCTCTCCTTTCTTGACAATTTTGCCGGCTTCCCTCTCTCTCTATCCTCCCATCCCCCCTCCAGACAAGAGTTGCCAACACAATCTCAAGTGTCCACCTGATATAATTAGCTCACTCTTCATCAGCGTCTCTCTCCCACCCACTGACCAGTCCCTTTCATTTCTGATGAGTTGTCTTCGGGGATGGTGGGCCAGGGCTTTTTTTGTTGAGAGTTTTTAAAATTATCTTGTCAATCTCTTCTCTTGTTATGGGTCTGTTCAGATTTTCAACATCATTTTGTGTTAGTTTGGGTAGGTTGTGTGTTTCTAGAAATTTGTCCATTTCCTCTAGGTTTTCAAATTTGTTGGAGTATAGTTTTTCATAATACTCTGTTATGATCTGTAAATAAAGTTTTATTGATAACACAGTTCACATGTTGTCTATGGCCACTTTCACACCACAATGCAGAGTTGATTAGTTGCTACAGAGACTGTCTGGCCTGCAGGGCCTAAAATGTTTACTGCCTGGCTCTTTATAGAAGAAAGTTTGCCAAGCTCTAGGTTAGATCAAAGGAGCCCTGGTGGTGCAGTGGTTAAGTGCCTGGCTGCTAACCAAAAGGTCTGTGGTTCGAACTCACCAGCTGCTCTGCAGGTGAAAGATGTGGCAGTCTGCTTCTGTATAGATTACAGCCTTGGAACCCCTGTGAAGCAGTTCTACTCTGTCCTATAAGGTTGCTATGAGTTGAAATCAATCAATGGCAAAGGGCTTTGGAAGTTAGACCAAGGAGCTCTGGTAGCACAATGGTTAAGTGCTTGGCCACTGATTGAAAGGTTGGCAGTTTGAACTCACCCAGTGGCTCCGTGGGAGAAAGACCTGTCAATTTTCTTCTGTAAAGATTACAAAACTCTCTGGGGCAGTTCTACTCTGTCACATGGGGTTGCTATGAACTGAATTGACTCCACAGCACCCCACAGTAACAGCAACGAGTTAGACCAATGATCTTCTACAAGGAGTGATTTTTGGGTATAAACACAAAGCATTAGACAAAAGGGAATTGTACAATGAGAATCTCACTCCCTCTCCAGTTTGCTTTCCATCCTGATGACTTTCAAGGAGAGAATCTCTCTCTGGCTCTAGTCCGTCTTTAAAACACTCTGATACTTGCTCAAACCGAGGGCAGCATCCAGGCTCTGATGGCAGACAGACGACGACTACCTGGCTACTGTTTAACAGCAATGTTTTCTCTGCCTTACGCTTGTTTTTGCTGTCAACTTCTACGTCTAATATGAAGTTTCCTTTTGAAACAAATTCAGTTCTGTTAAAAACAAATCCTTTGCATTATGCTAAGTGAAAGAAACCAATTGCAAAAGAACCGCCGATGCCATTTCTATGAAGTGTCTGGAACAGGCAAATCCACAGAGACAGAAAATAGTTTCGTGGTTGCCAGCAGGTGGGGGAAGGCGTCATGAGAGGTGACCGCCACCAAGTGTGGGGTTTCTCTTTGGGGTGGTGGAAATTTTCTGAAATGAAATGTAATGGTGATTGTTGCATAGCATTGTAAATATACTTAAAAAAAAAAACAAATTTTAAAGGCTAAGATGGTTAAAATAGTGAATATAATCTCATGTAAACTTTATTAGTAAAAAATAAATTTAAAAACTAGGCAATGAAAAGAAAAAATGAGTCATTTAAAGAAACATTTTCAGGAAATGGCGATATAAGTGATAGCTGGGCAGAGCAAGTATCTTGAAGGTAGAGAGGAAATGAGTGCGGTTTGGGTACTATACAACTACGTCTTCCTCTTTATCATCAGCATCATGAATCAATCTAGAAGCCATCAGTAATAGCATCACGAATGGATCAGGGTCCATCATCAATAGCATCATGAATGGATCAAGGTCCACCATGAATAGCATCACGAATGGATCGGTGTCCATCATCAATAGCATCATGAATGGATTGGGGTCTGTCTTAGTCATCTAGTGCTGCTATAACAGAAATACCACAAGTGGATGGTTTTAACAAAGAGAAGTTTATTTTCTCGCAGTAAAGTAGGCTAAAAGTCCAAACCCGGGGCGTCAGATCCAGGGGAAGTCTTTCTGTCTTTGCTGGCTCTGGAGGAAGGTATTTCTCACCAATCTTCCCCTGGACTAGGGGCTTCTCTGTGCAGGAACCCAGGTCCAAAAGATGCACTCTTCTCCTGGTGCTTCTTTCTTGGTGGTATGAGATCCCCAAGTCTCTGCTTGCTTCCTTTATCTCTTGAGAGGTAAAAGGTGGTATAGGCCACACCCCAGGGAGGTGACCTAAGTAAGGGTGGTGTTACACCCCACCCTAATCCTCTTAACATAAAATTACAATCACAAAATGGAGGACAACCACACAATACTGGGAATCATGGCTTAATCAAGTTGATACACACATTTTTGGGGGGACATAATTCAATCCAGGAAACCCTGGTGGTGCAGTGGTTAAGTGCTACAGCTGTTAACCGAAAGCTTGGCAGTTCGAATCCACCAGGTGCTCCTTGAAAACCGTATGGGGCAGTTCTACTCTGTCCTGTAGGGTCGCTATGAGTCGGAATTGACTCGACTCGACGGCAATGGGTTTTTGGGAATTCATTCCATGACAGGGCCCATCATCAACAGCATCATTCATGGAAAACGCTAACTGGCCAGGTGTGTATCCTGTACACACTATACCAGGCAGGGCTTCAATCTCGAGTACTGTGCTCATATTCTTAGCTCCGGTGCAGTGGTTAAGAGATGGACTGCTAACCAAAAAAAGGTCCGTAGTTCGAATCCACCAGCCATTCCTTGGAAACCCTATGAGGCAGTTCTACCCTGTCCTATAGGGTTGCTCTGAGTCCGAATCGACTCGATGGCAACGGGTATGGTAAATTTTATAGTGAAATCTTCAACCCAGCCAGGCAACTCCAGGGGATGCAGTTGGCCCAGAAAAGCCAAACCCACACTGGGTGGCGAGGTTGGGTCAGTCGGGTGAGCTTTATGCAGAGAAGGCAGGATGGCACTCCACGGCCAAGTCCCCTTGGTGGTGGGTAGAGCCGGACTTGTTCACTAGCCTCAGGGTCTCTACTGTAAATACACTGTGACTCTTGCCCTTTTCTGACTGGATGGGCAAAGTCCCCGTGTTTGATTCATGTTGGAGATGCAGAGTTTGGAGGGTGATTCTGCGAGGTTCCTTCTTCCCTCAGCTCCATCTCAGCATTTCTAACACCCAGCCCCATCTCTCCTTGTTGAAAGGAACAGGAAACAAAAGAGAGGCTAATTGGCTCAAAGAATGAGAATGACTCCCTAAGAGCACCCTGGAGACCCTGTCTTCAAGCGAGAGTGGGATGAGGGCTTCCCACATGACCGGGAATTATTTAATGGATTTCTCGCCATCGTTTCATCTAATTATTGCTCAGATAGGGTGACAATTTCCTTCAAAGGGAAGAAGAAAATGCTAGCTAATGCCCTGATTACTGAAACACAAATTTGTAAAATGAGTTCTCCCTTTGGGACAAGTAATCTATGCTGGCTGGTGAGGAGCTTGTCCACAAGGGGGACATTTCCCAGTCACCAAGGTCACCAGCGGTCGGCCACACAACTGCTTAGCCTTTCTTCCCCAACCCGTCTTCTGCTTACTCATCCTGATTACTGTCACTGCAGACACACCACCATCTCACCGTTCGATATCTCACTCAGAAGTGGAAAGGAATGCGAGTAAGCAGACCAAAGAAAGGGTGTCCACAGGTCAAAAGCCACAACCCGAGGGCCCATCCTCAACTCCTTCCACACCCAAGAGCATCTTCTGAAAATCACCCAGAGAAAGGTCACTGGTTCCTAAGAAAATCTCCTGCCCTGGTGGACACAACCCCGTCCTGAAGGTTCTCTGCTCTGGGTCACACTTATCACCAGAAAGGCGCAACCTGGGCTTCTCACACACCATGTGCAGAACCTACCCTTGCCTCTGGATCAAGTCCATCCAGCAGATTGGTGATACCCACAGAGAGAGGCCTGGGCTGATGCTGAGCTGGTCTTCATCAGGTTGACTTCATGTCAAGCAGGAAGGGGTCGTCTACTTACCCTCACGAGCTGCTGGGGGAAGGGCCCACGCGAGTTTTCCGGCACGTTGATGGGTGGGATGACCCAGTCCCGCTTCTGTCTTCTCAGGCCGTTGGGGTTCTGATGCTGAGGCCACGGCAGTAGCATGTCATTCAGCGGCTGAGAAGGGTCCAGAACCACATTCTTCTTTCCTTTCTGTGGGGGAGAAGAGTCGAAAAAGCCTGGTTAAGTTTTGCACAAGAAAGAGGCGTCTGTTAAGAGTATCTGTAGCACCCTAGGCCGACAGAGAGAGCTTGGATGATCTTGGGAGACGTGGGTAAGTGTTCGGGGAAAAATCAAGAAAGACTCTCACCTGTGCCAGCAGACGGATTAGCGTGTTAAACTGGAGGGAAAAAAAACTAAAAAAAGAAGAAAAAAAAAGTGACTCTAACCAAAAAGGAGCCCTGGTGGCACAGTGGTTAAGCACTCAGCTGCTAACCAAAAAGCTGGAGGGTTGGAGCCACCTAGAGGCCCTGCAGGAGAAAGACTGGGCAATTTGCTCCCATAAAGACTGCATCCTAGGAAATCTCTGGGGCAGTTCTACTCTGTCACATGGGGTTGCTGTAGGTTAGAATTAACTAAAGGGCACACAACAACAAAACAACAACATTTAATCAAGAGCTTTTAAAGCCCAAAACAATGGACAAATCACGGAGGAAAAGACCAATAGATTTTAATTTAAAACCTCTGTTTATGAAAACATAATCAAAAAGCAATTGACAAATATGGAAAACATGATTTACCAAAAATCTGACAGAGGGTTAATAGTCTCAATACATAAATACTGAGTAGTCCTGGCGGCACAAAGGTTAGGCGTTCGGCTGCTAACCAAAAGGTTGGCACCATGGAAGAAAGGCCTGGCTACCTGCTCCCATAAAGACTGTTGGTATTATTACCTGCTGTTGAGTCAGTTCTGACTCATAGCAATTCCATGTACAACAGAACAAAACACTGCCCAGTCCTGCACCAACCTCACAATACTTGCTATGCTTCAGTCCATTTTTGCAGCCACTGTGTCAATCCATCTCATCAAGGGTTGTTACAGATTGAATTGTGTCCCCTAAAAATGTGTGTCAACTCGGCTAGGCTGTGATTCTCAGTATTGTGTGGTTGTCCTCCATTTTGTGATCTGATATAATTATTCTATGTGTTGTATATCCTACCTCTATGACGTTAATGAGGCAATTATGCTAATGAGGCAGGACTCAATCTACAGGTTGTACCTTGAGTAGTCAGTCTCTTTTGAGATATAAAAGAGAAGCAAGCAGAGAGGATAGGGACCTCATTACCATTAACCAAGAAGAGCCAGGAGCTGAGCTTGACTTTTGGACTTGGGGTCCTTAGACCGGGGGAAGATTGATGACAAGGACCTTCCCCCAGAGCTGATAGAGAGAGAAAGCCTTTCCCTGGAGCTGGTGCCCTGAATTTGGACTTCTGGCCTCCTCAACTGTGAAAGAATAAATTTCTGCTTGTTAAAGCCATCCATTTGAGGCATTTCTGTTATACTAGTACTAGATATGAGCCCTGGTGGCACAGCGGTTAAGAGCTTGACTGCTAATCAAGGTTGGCAGTTCAAATCCCTCAGCTGCTCCTTGGAAACTTTAATGGGCAACTCTACTCTGTCCTATAGGGTTGCTATGAGTTGGAATCGACTGGACAGCAGTGTTTTTTTTTTTTTTCCCAGCACTAGAAAACTAAGACATACTGTGTGTATACTTTGGTTCCATCTCTCCACTTACTATTTTATGGACATTTCTTCATGTCACAGTCTTCAAATCATAAGTTTTTGTAACTGTGTAATATCCTAGTTATGAACATATCAAAACCAAACCAGCTGCCGTTGGGTTGATTCCAACTCATGGAGGCACCATGTGTGTCGTGGTAGAACTGTGCCCCTAGGGTTTTCAATAACTGCAATCTTTCAAAAGTAGGTCACCAGACCTTTCTTGATAAATTCAGTATTTTCTCCACTTATGATGATGTTGCTTATTGGTCCACTTGTGAGGATTTTTGTTTTATGTTGAGGTGTAAACCACACTGAAGACTGTAGTCTTAGATCTTCATCAGTAAGTGCTTCAAGTCCTCTTGACTTTCAGCAAGCCAAGTTGTGTCATCCACATATTTCAGATTGTTAATGAGTCTTCCTCTAATCCTGATGCCACATTCTTCTCAATATAGTCCAGCTTCTCAGATTATTTGCTCAGTATACAGATTGAGTAACTACAGTGAAAGGATGCAATCCTGATGCACACCTTTCCTGATTTTAAACCACATACTATCCCCTTATTTTGTTCTAACGACTGCCTCCTGGTCTGTGTACAGGATCTGTATGAGCACTACTAAGTGCTCTGGAATTCCCATTCTTTGCAGTATTATCCATAATTTGTTATTATCCACACAGTCAAATGCCTTTCATTGTCAATAAAACACAGGTAAACATCTTTCTGCTATTATCTGCCTTCCGCCATGATCCATCTGACATCAGCAATGATATTCCTTGTTCCATGTCCTCTTCTGAATCTAGCTTGAATTTTTGGCAGTTCCCTGTAGATGTGCTGCTGCAACTGTTTTTGAATTATCTTCAGGAAAATTTTACTTGTGTGTGATATTAATGTCATTGTTTGATAATTTCCACATTTCTGTTGTATCACCTTTCTTTGGAATTGAATGTGTATGGATCTCTTCCAGTCAGTTGGCCTGGTGGCTGTCCTCCATATTTCTTGGCATAGAAGAGTGGGTGCTTCCAGTGTTGCATCCGTTTGTCGAAACATTGCAATTGTATTCCATCAACTCCCGGAGCCTTGATTTTCACCAGTGCCTTCAGTGCAGCTTGACTTCTTCCTTCAGTACCATCAGCTCTTGATCATATTCTGCCTCCTGAAATGATTGAAGGTCGACCAATTCTTTTTGATACAGTGACTCTGCATATTCTTTTCATCTTCTTTTGATGCTTCTTGCATTGTTCAGTATTTTGCCCATAGAATCCTTCACTATTGCAACTCAAGGCTTGAAGTTTTTCTTTATTTTCTCAGCTTGAGAAATGCCAAACAGTTTAGAGCTCAGTTGCTAACCAAAAGGTTGGCAGTGCAAATCCACCAGTTGCTCCTTGGAAACCCTGTGGGCAGTTCTACTCTGCTCTATAAGTAGGGTCGCTATGAGTTGGAACTGACTTGACGGCAACAGGTTTTGGTTTTCTAACTCTGGGTCTTTGCACATTGCATTATAATACTCTGCGTTTTCGAGCTGCTCTTTGAAATCTTCCGTTCAGCTCTTTTACTTCATTATTTCTCCTGTTTACTTTAGCTGCTCTACTTTTAAGAGTAAGTTTCAGAGTCTTTGCTGACATCCATTCTGATCTTTTCTTCCTTTCCTGTCTTTTTAAAGACCTTTTGCTTTTTTCATGTATGTATCCTTGATGTCATCTCACAACTAGTCTGGTCTACAGTCATTAGTGTCAAAGATTACAGCCTAGGAAACCCTATGGGTCAGTTCTACTCTGTCACATGGGGTTTCTGTGAGTCAGGGTCGACTCGGCGGCACCCAACAACATAAAAAGAGCTCTTATAAATCAATAAGAAAAGTAATTGAGTCTTTTTTTTAATGACAGGGAAAGAAAACGAGTAGATAATTCACAGAAAAATAAATAAGAATGACTGATGAACTTATGAAAAGTGTTCATGCCTTCCAGTAATCAAATAATGCAAACTAAGGTAAGATATCTTTTTCTCTTACCATGTTGACAAGACTAAAAACACGGAGACTCAACACTGAGGAGAGTGTTGTGAATCTGTGGAGTGAAAGTGTCGAGAGTGTGAGCTTTGGGGTTAAACTAACCTTGCTATGACTCTGAATACTTATGTGACATGGAGTAGGTCACTCCAACTCCCTAAACCTCAGTTTCTTCTTTTCTAAAACGCTGCTGCTAATAACTATAATGAATTCAGAGGGTTGCTATGGGAATTATTTAGACCATGCTGAAAAAACACAGAGCCCCATGCTTAGTGGAGAACAGCAGGTGTGAATATTGGCCGTGTTAGGGTTGGTGAGGCTCATACCTGCTGGTGGACTGTGAGTTAACACAGTCCTTTGAGCAGATCCCTTGGACATCAAGAGCAGCAAGGAAGACTCTCCCATTGAACCCAACAACTCCACTGCAGCAGAGCTGTCCCAGTGACACTTTAAGACACATGGACAAAAGTCTCTGTATAAAGCTGTTAATTGCAGATGTTTTTAACACAGTACAACCACCAGGGAGATGTCTGGATGACTATAGTAAATAGTGGTTAAATGCATTATGCTATGTTCATCTCTTAGGAGTCCCTGGGTAGAGCAAACCATTAAGTGCTCAGCTACTAACAAAAAGGCTGGTGGTTTGAATCCACCCAAAGGCAGCTCAGAAGAACTTCCAAAAGATTACAGTTACTGAAAGCCCTAGGACTCACTACTTTGACACACATGGGGTCTCCATGAGTTGGAATTGATAGCGTGAGCGACTTCACGGCAGCTGGTTTGGCATGTTCATATCCTAGGGTACTACACAATCATGAACACTTATGCTTTGAAAACTCTGACGGGAAGACATGTCCATAAAATGATGGTAAGTGGAGAGAGGGAACCAAAGTATACACACGGCATGTCTTAGTTACCTAGTGCTGCTGTAACAGAAATACCCCAAGTGGGTGGCTTTAACAAACAAATTTATTCTCTCTCAATCTAGCCATCAGCTCCCGGGGGATGCTTTCTCCCTCATTCAGCTCTGGGACTCTGGGTCCAAAGGATGCTTTGCTTCCTGGCTCTTCTTTCTTGGTGGTAGGAGGTCCCTATCCTCTCTGCTCTATGGTCGCTTTTATATCTCAAAAGAGATTGATTCAAAATATAACCTAATCCTGCAGATTGAGTCCTGCCTCATTACCATCATAGAGATGAGGGTTTATAACACACAGTATAATCACATCAGATGACAAAGGGACAAGCACACAGCACTGGGAATCACGGCCGAGTCGACACACACTTCTGGGGACACGATTCAATCCATGCTGCTGCATGACTGGCAATGTTTTTACAGTCTGAGAGAGGATTGGACGGAAATACATCCAGGTGTAAACACTGGTTTTCTCTGGGTCACCGTTAAGTCTTATTTTCCCTTGTCCTCTTTAACTTCCTGTATTTCCTAAACGTTACCACGTACGTGGATTTTTACGATTAAAGGAGCCCACAGCGCTTCATATATATACACGACCAACAAGCCTATGTGACGCCTGCATGTATTTTCGAGGCACTCCACACGCCTCGTCTCAAGTTCTGGACCCTGTTCGTTTCACTCGGAGCCTGTGAAATGGAAATGAGACTCTCGCAGCAGCCCAGGCAGGGAGAACAAAGCTGTCTAGGGGCGTCTGATCTCAGGGCTCCCTGCTCCTGGCCCCTCCCCGATCACAGCAGGGTCTTGGTCTAGTCACCCCTCACCCCAGAGCTGGGCTCCAGGCCTGGCAGAGGACGCAGCAGTCTTGGTGTTGCTCTATGCACAGAGCACCTTCCCACTCCTTTCTACAAAAAGGTTGGCACAGAAATAAGCTAAACACAGAGAGAGACACACAACTGTCTGCTTGACGCAAAACAAATTCTTGCATTTGCCCCTAAAAACCCAAACTTACAACCTCATCCATCTATGATTTCATCGTTGACAAAAATATTTAACTTGAATTTAAAAAAGCCTTTAGATTTGACCCCTAGATCACCAAGATAGTAATCTTGGAATAAAGGAACAAGAGAAACACCATCACCAGAAAGCCATCAGGACAGCATGACTGTTCTAAAGGACAACTGAAGAGACTTCAGCACCCAGAGCATCCTCACAGAAGGTACCGGTGAATACTGAGAGAGACTCGGGCTTAGCAAGACGTGTCTGCCCTGGATCCGGTTCAGACCAGGACTTTGAACCTGTTCATTCAGGTTTGAACCCCTGCTGAGAGTTTGCGTTTCTAACAAGTTCCCAGGCTACACTAATGCTACTGGTGCAGGATCAGTTCTGAGAACCACCAGTAAAGCAGTGGTTCTCAAAATTTATTATACATGAGAATCACCTGGGGATCTTGTTAAACTGTTGATTTGGATTCAGTATATCTGGGGTGGAAATGCTAATTCTCAGCAGGGGTTCAAACTGGAACAGAACCAGTTTGAAGGCCTGGTTCAGGCAGACCACCTGCAAAGGGACAATTGGAGAAATGTAAATATGGACTGTGGCTTACATAATATTAATGAATTATTAATTTTGTTATTTGTGTGATAATGTTCTGGCTACAGGAGATGTCTTCACCTTTTAAAGAAGCATATTGATGTAAAAAATAAAACCTCATCAATGGAAAACTCTGCCTGGATAAGCCACCTCCCCTGAGACCGGGTCCCCCTCTCAGAGCTCCAGGTGTCTCCTGAGTTGAGCTCCTGCATTCAAGAGTCTGCAGCCATGAAAAACCTGGGGTTTTCTGTAGGCTACTTCCCATCCGCCTTAGAAGGGGCCAAGCCAGGTGCGTGCTCCCGGAGCTCGGTGTCTACTGGAATACGGCTGTACCAACTTGTGCTCATTTATTCTCAGCGCCCCACCACCTCATGATAACAAAGGGGCGGGGGCACCTCCAGACTGCTCTAGGACGTCCTGGCTGCATGTTCCCACACTGAAATGGGGGTGCAGACACCTGCTTCCGAGGGTTCCTTGCCCCGGGGGCGGGGGCAGTGACTCATAGGTTTCATCATCAGATAAGAAGGACAGTGAAATTGCCTTTGGGGGACCACGCAGGCCTTCTCCTGCTGGACGAGCTCCTGTGTGTCCCTCAGGCCTGGCCCAGAACAAACAAGGCCTCCTCGGGAGCTTGGTCTGACTTTCACCCCTGTGGGCTCATGAGGTCTAAGCTTTGATGGTAAAGACCAGGTTAGTCCAGCTGCTGAAAGGTCCCTGAAATAACACAAAAACAATCACAATAACTGTGACCACCACCGAGTACTTAGGTTCCAGGCTCTGTGCGTTGCTGTTCCATGAAGCCTCCCTGAACCGTCCCTACAACCACTTCAGTTGTTGTTCGGTGCCCTTGAATGGATTTCAACTCATAGCGACCCAGTGCGACTGAGGAGAACTGCCCCATAGGGTTTTCCAGGCTGTAACCTTTACAGAAGGAGCCCTGGTGGCGCAACAGTTAAGTGCTCAGATGCTAACTGAAAGGTTGGCGGTTTGAATCCAGCGGCTCCTCGAGAGATAAAATTGGCAATCTGCTCCCGTAAAGATTACAACCTAGAAAACTTTATGGGGCAGTTCTACTCCGTCACACAGGGTCGGAACTGACTTGGCACACAACCACCACCACCACCGCCACAACCACAACCTTTACAGGTGCAGATCATCGGGTCTTTCTTCCTCAGAGCTGATGGGTGGGTTTGAATTGCCAACCTTTCGGTTAAGCGGTTATGCGTCAAAACTCCCACTTTCCCAGGGAGGCGGTAGGGTCAGAGAGGGCAGGTACCTCCCTACAGTCACACAGCTAGCTCAGCAGAGGGGTTTCTGCACACCGGGAGTCCGCACAGCCAGGCCCTTGGCCAGGGCAACCCCACTCCCGGGGGCTTTGCCTGTGAAGTTGAATTCCATTCACAACCCTCAGCCAGGTGTGCGGTGGGCTGGGCAGAAACTGACACTCCCTGGGAGCAGGAGGGGGCCAGGGCGAAAGGGCTCAGAGATGTTTCCCCACAACCAGGAAACTGTGATAAACCCCAGACGGGGTGGGGGTACAACTCTGGGTCTCTAGATGCTGCCGAGTTGGCCCCTGACTGACAGTGACCCCACACACTACAGAACAAAACACTGCCTCGTCCTGTGCCATCCCATCATCAGTTGCAGATAGCCTGTTGTGATCCACATGGTTTTCATTGGCTGATTTTAGAAACAGATCATCAGGCCTTTCTTCCTAGCCCATCTTAGTCTGGAAGCTCCGCTGAAACCCCTGAAGTCCCCGAGCAAGTACAGGCCAAGGAGGTGGACACAGGCGTGTCTGTGCGTGCTGGGTAAGAGAGCCTGCTGATGACCCTGGATCCCCAGACCCGAGTGTGGCCAGACCAGCAGCATCTGCACACTCCCAGCTTATAAGAAATGCTTGTTCTAGTTAGAAACGCTTGTTTCTTGGCCCCACCCCTGGACCAGGGATTCAGAAACGCGGGGTAGGCCCAGCAATGGCCTTAATGAGCCCCTAGGTGTCTGGTGCACTGGGACAACCGTGCCTCCCAGGTACCTGCCTCAGGGGAAGGGTGGGTTAACTTTTGTTCTTGAGGCCCCTGCAGGGGGACAGCAGCCTAGGTCAAACCCATCCTGCACCCACTTCACTTGGAGGAACGCCCCCAGCAGGCACACCTGAGCTTTGGCGTGCGAGTGGGCTGGGTTTACAGCCTCTGCCTGCCTCTCAGCACTTTAGGATGCTCGGTCTTCCTGGCTCTCACCTGGGATGCTTCCCTACCTGTGGAATTCAGCCCTCGAATTTCACATGCAGGGTTTTCAAGGGCTTTCACGCAGCCATTTTCTGTTTTTTTAAACCTGCTTCATCTTCATTTGCTTAGATGGGCTTGTATGGCGTTAATTTCCCGAGTGTTGTTTAAATAAATTGCACATATTTGCTACTATTTTAAAGCTGTGAGACAAATGTAATGACAAAATCTGGTGAAAATCAATGCCAGGCCGGCGCAGAGCTGCTGCCTGGAACGGGCGCCCGCTCTCGGGAGGAGCAGTGAAAACGTCGACAGCAATTAACAGAACCCCACCAACAGACCTTCGGACGCGCAGTCATCCTGGGCCCGTTCAGACTGTGGCACACAAACGTCGCCGCGCAGCTGCACTAATTATGAAGAATGCTTCCAGGTACTCTTAAAAACATTTTCTAACAGATGACATCTGACGGTGTTCCCGATACGTCCCTGTACTAGGTGTTCCTGAGTGAGCGGTGGCAGAGTGTCAGAGTCTGCCATCTCCTCCACAAAAAAATTACACGTGTAATTTATGCGCACATACAAATGCATCTGCATGCGTATGTATGTTTGTATATGCATGTGTACACACGCATACTTACATGTATACAGACATGCACACAGATGTATAGACATGCATGTGAATGCACATATGTGTATGGATACATGTATATTTACGTGTATATGGGTAAATATTTATATTTGTACATATATGTGCATATTTACGTTATATATATGCCCACACATGCCTGTAAGTACTTATGTATCTGTGTGTATTTTGTGTATGTATACGGACATACATACAGGGTCAGTGAAAAACAGGAAGCCTGTCCATGAGACGGACTGACACAGCGGCTGCAACAATGGGTTCAAGCATAACAACGATTGTGAGGATGGTGCAGGACCGGGCACTGTTTCGTTCTGTTGTACACAGGTCGCTAGGAATAGGAACCGACTTGATGGCACCTAAGGACAACAACAACACATACACATATACACGTACAGTGTGTTTAAGCATATATATCTATACATATATATCTCCATTGCTGTCCAGTCACAGTGACCCTGTAGGACAGAGGAGAACTGCCCCATAGGGTTTACATGGCTGTAGTCTTTACGGAGACAGACTACCCGCCACATCTTCCTCCTTTGGAACAGCTGGTAGGTTCGAATCGACCTTTTGGTTAGCAGCTGAGTGCCTAACCACTGCACTACCAGGGGCCCATGTGTGTATGCACACACACACACACACACGTTGTTGTTGCTAGATGCTGTCAAGTCGGTTCCGACTCATAGCGACCCTGTGTACAACAGAACGGAACACTGCCCAGTCCAGCACCGTCCTCACAATTGTTGCTATGTTTGAGCCCACTGTTGCAGCCACTGTGTCAATCCATCTTGTTGAAGGTCCTCCTCTTTTTTGATG
The DNA here is from genome assembly GCF_024166365.1 of Elephas maximus indicus. Lineage (NCBI taxonomy): Eukaryota > Metazoa > Chordata > Mammalia > Proboscidea > Elephantidae > Elephas > Elephas maximus. Next base: position 6,142,879 of record NC_064843.1, read on the forward strand.
GCCCTCTGCTTTACCAAACATGGTGTCCTTATATAGGGACTGGTCCCTCTTGATAACATGTCCAAAGCACGTGAGACAAAGTCTCACCATGCTCGCTTCTAAGGAGCATTCTGGCTGTACTTCTTTAAAGGGACATTTGTTCGTTCTTCTGACAGTCCATGGTATAGTCAATATTCTTCACCAACACCATAATTTAAAGGCATCAACTCTTCAGTCTTCCTTATTCATTGTCCACCTTTCACACACATGTGAGGTGACTGATAATCCCATGTTTTGGATCAGGTGCACTTTAGTCCTCAGAGTGACATCTTTGCCTTTCAACACTTTAAAGAGGTCTTTTGCAGCAGATTTGCCCAATGCAATACGTTGTCTGATTTCTTGTCTACTGCGTCCATGGGTGTTGACTGCGGATCCACGTAAAATGAAATCCTTGACAACATCAATATTTTCTCCGTTTATCGTGATGTTGCTTATTGGTCCAGTTGTGAGGATTTTTGTTTTCTTTATGTTGAGGTGTAACCCATACTGAAGGCTGTGGTCTTTGATCTTTATCAGCAAGTGCATCAAGTCCTCTTCACTTTCAACAAGCAAGGTTGTTTTATCTACATATTGCAGGTTGTTAGTAAGCCTTCCTCCAATCCTGATACCAAATTCTTCTTTGCATTTGCTCAGCATACAGACTGAATAAGTATGGTGAAAGGATACAGCCCTGACACACACCTTTCCTGATTTTAAACCACACAGTATCCCCTTGTTCTGTTCTAAGGACGGCCTTTTGGTCTATGTGCAGGTTCCTCATGGGCACAATTAAGTCTTCTGGAATTCCTGTTCTTCGCGACGTTATCCATAATTTGTTATGATCCACATCGTCGAATGCCCCACAGGTAAACACCCTTCTGGTATTCCCTGCTCTCAGCCAGGATCCAGCTGACATCAGCAGTGATATCCCTTGTTCCACGTTCTCTTCTGAATCCAGCTCGGATTTCTGGCAGCTCCCTGTGGATGCACTGATGCAACCGTTTTTGAACGGTCTTCAGCAAAATTTCACTTGCACATGATATTAATGATACTGTTGAATAATTTCTGCATTCCTTCGGGTCATCTTTCTTTGGAGCTGGCACAAATATGGATCTCTTCCAGCCAGTTGGCCTGGTTGCTGTCTTTCAAGTGTCTTGGCATGGACGAGTGAGTGCTTCCAGTGTAGCATCTCTTTGTTGAAACGTCTCAATTGGTATTCCGCCAGTTCCTGGAGTCTTGTTTTTCGACAATGTCTTTGGTGCAGCTTGGACTTCTTCCTTCAGTACCATCGGTTCTTGATCATGTACTACGTCCTGAAATGGCTGAACGTTCACCAATACTTTTTGGCACAGTGTCTCTGTGTATGGAGCCCTGGTGGTACAGTGCTTAAGTGCCTGGCTGCTAATGGAAAGGTTGGTGGTTTGAACCCATCCAGCGGCTCCAGAGGAGGAAGACCTGAAAATATGCTTCTGTAAAGCCTAGAAAGCTGTGTGAAGCAGTTCTACTCTGTCCACGTGGGATCACTATCAGTCGGAATCGACAGGATGACACCTAATGAGAACACATGCACATATGATGTATTACAATTTTCTGAAAACCAGCAGCCCTGAAGCAGGACAGAGGCTGCCCAAATCCCACCACCAGGCTTATCCAGACAGGTGAGCCTGGTCTACAGGTGTGTAATTGATGAGGGTGGGGGGCTGGTGCTGAGCTGGACCTTGGGTCCACCAAGCTCACCTGCAGATCTGTGGAACAAAGGGAAGTCACTGCTCAGCTTCTGCCTCTTATTTGACAACACAGAAGGTGTGTACCAGGTAAACTTCCAGGAGCTCAGACCTTGAGGATCCTCCATGACAAAGTCCATGGAGCTCCCAACCTACCATGTGGCCCCCTCCCCCACACTGCCCTGGGGCCATGGCATTTTTTTTTTTTTTTGCCCCACAGCCTCGGGGTGACAGAAGTCAGTGGGGTCCATCAGCCCTCACCTCTGTCGGGGCAAACTCAGGGGACAGACAGTTGAGTACACAGGTCAGTGGGGTCCATCAGTCCCCACCTCCATTGGAGCAAACTCAGGGGACAGGCAGTTGAGTTTCACACACATTTACTGAGAGCGATCGATGAAGCAGACCCACTCGGAGAAGCCCAAACAGTTGACTCCCAGCCCTGGTCCTCGAACAGTCTTGTGGGGGTCTGGGGCGGGGGCAGGGGGGAGCAGGCCAGAAGCTGCTGATTATTGTGACTGTGGTCAGGGACCTGCCACAGGCCTGGCACAGCGTGACTTCCCAACTTCCCTCATGAAATCCTCAAGAGAGCCCATGGGGGCCCGTGGGGCTCAGAGAGGGAAGTCCCTGCTCAGGTGCACGCCCTCAGGGCGTGGACTTAAACACACCCCGTCTGACCTCAGAGCCCACCTCTCATGGGCTGATGGTCAGTGTAATGAAATCCACCCAGGGAAAGCAGCCCGAAATGCTTCACGGAGTGAACAGAACGAAACGCTGCCTGGTCCGGCACCACCCCCGTGATCACTTGGGGATTGGACTACCGTAATCCATCGGATTTTCACTGGCTGATTTTTGGAAGTAGACCACCAGGCCTTTATTCCTAGTCTGTCTTAGTCTGAAAGCTCCCCTGAAACGCACAAACTTCCACTGACAGATGGGTGGTGGCTGCTAATGAGGTGTATCGACTGAAATCAACCCTTGGTCTCCCACATAGAAGATGAGAATCCTGCCGCTCAAATACCATCCCCCCCCCTTTATCTTGCTGCTGCTGTTAGTGCCGTCGAGTCAGTCCGACTCAGGAGGCCCCGCTTGTTCAGAGCAGAGCTGCTCTACAGGGTTCTCAAGGCTGTGACCTTTCAGAAGTGTGTCACCAGGCCTTTCTCGTGGCTGGTAGCCAAGCGCCTAATCACCTGCGCCGCCCTGGGGACTGCTAGTACTTTCACGGCGCTGCCGTTGGGTTGATTTGACTCATGCTGATCCCACGTGTGCAGGGGAGAACTGCTCCACAGGGTTCTCAAGGCTGTGACCTTTCAGAAGCAGATTGCCAGGCTTTTCTTTAGCGGCACCTCTGGGTGGGTTTCGACTACCAACCTTTTGGCTAGCAGTCGAGCACTCAACTATTTGTGCCACTAGAGGATTATTATCCTGTTAAATCCATAGCTGTGGTGTCAATTCCGACTCATAACGACCCTATAGGACAGGGTAGACCTGCCCCATAGAGTTTCCAAGGAGCGGCTGGTGGATTTGAACTGCCGACCTTTTGGTTAGCAGCCGAGCTCGTAACCACTGCACCACCAGGGCCGGGGGGCCACTTGCTACCCCCTAATCCCGGGGTCTAGTGTGCACCTGTGGACTGGTTGTGGCTTTGTAGGGCAGGACTCACCTGTCTCCTCCCACCGCCCCTGAGAGCAGGAGCCTCAGCTCTGACTGGGTGCTCGAGAGACGGCTGCTGAGAGGTGGGCTGAGTGTGCATGTGAGTGACTGTGCACGCGATCGGGCGTCTAAGCGCATGAGCGAGTATGCAACTGTGAGTGTGAGGAACTGCGGTTTGCAACTACATGCTAACAGCATGTGTGATTACATGTGCAACTGTGTCACTGTGAGTGTGAGCGGGTAACTGTGTGTGTACCTGAGTGTAAGACTGTATCACTGTGAGTGTGAGCGGGTAACTGTGTGTGTACCTGAGGGTAAGACTGTGTCACTGCAAGTGTGTGTGTGACTGCATATGTGTGCAATGGTAACTGTGAGCATAAATCAGTGTGCAGCTGTATGAGTGTGTAGCTGCAAGTGAGCGTGCAACTGCATGTGTGAATGGGCTGCAACTTTGACGGTAAATGTGCAACTGAGAGTGAGTGTGTAACTGCATGAGCAGGTGTGTAACTGTGAGTGTGTAACTGTAACTGTGAGTGTGTAACTGCGAGCATGAGTAACTCGCATGTGACTATGCAACTGTGTAAGCGAGTGTGCGACGGCATTTGAGTGGGTGTGCAGCCGCGAGTGTGATGTGTAACTGCAAGTGTGAGTGTGTAGCTATGAGTGTGCCTGAGTGTGTAACTGCAGTGCACAGAGACCAGAGGTGGAGAAACCTCCAAGCCGGCCACGTCTGTGAGCCCTCGAGCGGTTTCTCCGACGTCTCTGGTGAACGATCCAGCTGCGTCTTTTTCTTGTGTAGGTGAGTCTGGATGGGGCTGGATGACTCTTGTGACCCTCTGGGGTCCTGACCAGATAGGACGGGCAGGAGATGGGGGCTCCATGGCCCGTCGTCGTAGTGAGATGGGTGTGGATCATTAGCTGGGGAACGCTCCATAAGCAGTTTTCAGATTTCCTTGGGATTACCAATCACCTGGGAGGACTGGTTCATAATGCAGAGGAAGGGTTTCCCTCTTTGGATACCTCGACCTTCCCAGGTGCCCCAGGGGACATGTGGCCTCTCCAGGGACACCTGACCTCCCTGGGCCTGGCCCTGTGTGTCTCCTGGGGCCCCCCTTTGGTGTGATTTCTGGAAAAGGGCAGATGAAGGGTGGGTGAGCCATGCCCAGGGAGATACAGAGGCCAGATGCTCTTTGGCAAAGCCCTAAATATGCCTGCATCTTAACCAGCTCTTACTTACAAAGCATTTCTCATTTCAGGCTGCCTCTCCTCACTGAGCTGATAAGGCTTCAAGATGGTGATTTATGGGGGAGAGAGGGTGGATAAGCTCTGGTGAAGTGTCCCCAGGCCAGGTCCTAGCTCCAGGCTCTGTGACCTTGTATGGCTCATTTACTCTCTCTGGGCTTCAGTTCCCCATGGAAGGGGCTGGACAAGCTGGGCTTTGTGGCTACCCAGACACCTGGGGGGTAAGCAGTAAGCTGGGGGACGTTGTAGGCGGGGGCACCTTCCTGGAGCATCACCTTCACTTCACAGTTGGGGGACAGTTAAGTGGTATCGCCATGATGCAATCCAGATCTACCCCGCAGGCATGTGCTCTGTGGACATCAACACTGAGACATGAAAGGACGCCGCGTGCTGCCCTGGCTGGTCCCACTTTTGGGAATGTGCATTCTGTCTATAGCATGTGTGGAGGTCTGGGAAGCCCCGGAAAGGCGGACGGTCTTAGGATCTTTCCAGGTCAACTTGAAACAGGTCCTGGTGTTTACTTCTAGGCAGGCTTTCTTGACCAACCTTAAATGCAGGCATTCTCACTTTCCAGGGATAATGTCACAATCCCTCCGGCTTAAGGATATGCGAGTTGTTATTTTGGGTGAATAGGTGAGAGGTAAGTGAATTCAAGAGGACAAAGGAAGGCACCAACAAAGGGAGGTTGAGGCCCCAAATTCAAGGGCAAGTGCACGTTTTCTTGCAGAGAAAAGTCAGTGTTGTTTCCCCACCCTGTGCCCTCTCCCAGTAGTAATCCTACCCTGTCCCTGAGGGTGGCTGTCACGGAGGGCATATTATTTTGTTTCCGAGTGCCGAGCAGCTAGCTCCACTCTTGCCCAGGAATTGCGCTCCTTGTAACGGAGGATTGTTCTCTGTGTCTGATTATGAGTGTAATTGAATGTGACTTCTAGGTGAAGTCCACAGGGACCACTCAGCATCAGAAAGCCAGGTCGTTTCTCTTCCATCCTCATTCAGAAGAAAATGATGAATAATGCAAAACTTGCCTGGGGCAGGGTTTAAATTATCACTCCTTTCTTTTTGAAAAAGAAAAAAATAATTGTAAGAGAAGGAATATAATCATATGCACTCCCTCAATCTGCATGCAAAAAGTTATAATTTATCATATTTTTCCATTATCCAGCTCATTCACCTGTTGGGAGAGCAGAATTATAAAGAGCGAGTGTGAGCACTTGCTTTTAAGTAAATGGAAAGGCTCATAAAACACTCGGGGCGAAGCTGAGTGGGGAAGTATAAATAACCAAGAGTCTGCCTTCAACGGAGCGACTTCCTGAGTCCCCGCCACTGGGGGCTCCTTCGTCCGCCATCTTGGCTTGAGGTGGGCATGAACTGGTTAGCCAGTGAACATATAATAAACACCTTTCAAACTCTCTTGGGATTAGGACTCAACTCAGGGATGAGGGGTTGGTAGACATGCAGATGAAGGGACCCCTCCAGACAGGCACGGTGGACATGCTCCCTAGGCACTCAGCACCAAGTGTGAGCTCGACAGCACTTTTACATTGGGCAGAAATGCCTCCCAGAACCACAGAGGTATCAGAGAAGGGCAGTCACAGATCTAGAGGTGACAAAATCAAAGACCTCTTGAGTAGATGGACAAAGTTGGGAAATGACCCAATCAGAATCCATGGCCAAGGAGTGGATAGGATAGGGGACTGGTTTATCCAAGTGTTATGGACTAACTTGTCTTCCCCCAGAATATGTCCTGGAATGCAAACCTCTCTACCTATGGATGTAATCTAATTAATATCATGTTTTTAGTCATCTTCCAGGCACCCTGGTGGTACAGTGGTAAAGTAATCAGCTGCTAACTGAAAGGTCGGCTGTTGGAATCTACCAGCTGCTCCTCGGAAACCATATGGGGCAGTTCTACTCTGTCCTCTTGGGTTGCTATGAGTCGGCATAGACTCAACAGCACTGGGTTTGGGTTTTTTGGGTTAGTCATCTTCCATGAGGGGCCCTGGTGGTGCAGTGTTTAAGTGCTTGGCAGCTATCTGAAAGGCTGGCAGTTCAACCCACTGGCCGCTCTGTGGGAGAAAGATGTGGCAGTCTGCTTCTGTAAAGATTTACAGCCTTGGAAACCCTGTAGGGCAGTTCTACTCTGTCCTATAGGGTTGTTATGACTTGGCATTAACTCTATGGCAATGATTTTGGTCATCTTCCATAATAAAATCTAATGTAATTGAATAAATCAATCAGTTGAGGTCATACCAGTGTTGGGTGGGTCCTAAACCTAATCACCTCTGAGTTACACAAGGAGATGACTAGACACAGAAGCACACACAGATGATCGGGGAAGACAGACGCTATCAGATGATAAGGCAGATGTATCACAAGCCCAGGAACTCCAAGGACTGCAGGCAGCTACTAGGAGCTGAGAGAGACAAAGAAGGACCATTCCCTCAACCACGCCCTGGTCTGGACTTCCAGCCTCTAGAGGTGTGAGACAATCAACTGATGTTCTGTAGAGCCACCTGATGTGGTATTTGTGCACCTGACTCAAGCCATGGTGTTTTCAATCACCTCATGTGCTCGCGAAAGCTGGACAATGAATAAGGAAAACGGAAGAAGAATTAATACCTTTGAAATATGGTGTTGGCAAAGAATATTGAATATACTAAGGACTTCCAGAAGAATGAACAAATGTGTTTTGGTAGAAGTACAGCCAGAATGCTCCTTAGAAGCAAGGATGGTGGGACTTCATCTCACACACTTTGGACATGTTATCAAGAGGGCTCAGTCTCTGGAGAAGGACATCATGCTTGGTAAAGTAGAAGGTCAGGGAAAAAGAGGAAGACTCTCAATGAGATGAATTGACACAGCGGCTACAACACCGGGCTCAAGCATAACATGATCATGAGGATGGTGCAGGACGGGGCACCGTTCTGTTGCGCATGGGGTCTCCATGGGTCAGAACTGACTCAACGGCACTTAACAACAACAGCCGTGGTATTTGCGTTACAGCAGCACTAGGTAAGTAAGATACCAAGCACAGATTACTGGACACAAAGAGGCACCCTGATGCTTCCACAAAGTACAGGGCCAGAAAGAGAGCGGTCACCCTGGCCAGAAGCAGAAAGCTCGCAGAAGTCATTGCCCTCAGGAGGCGGCAGACGCTGACCGTGGTTGTTGTTAGGTGCTGTCCTGTTGATTCCAGCTTATAGTGACCCCATATGACACAGGGTTTCCTAGGCGGTCACCTTTACAGAAGCAGGTTGCCAGGTCTTTCTCTTGAGGAGCCGCTGGTGGGTTCTAACTACCAACCTTTCGGTTAGCAGCCGAGCGCTTAACCCTTGCGTCAACAGGCCTTCTTGCTGACTATAGAGATGGGTTCAAAGGGCCGTGGACAGAGTCCCAGATCCAGACCATGTGTGTTTCTAAGGAAAGCGGAGCAGCCCTGATCTCTGAAGATGGAGTTAAATGTGACAACCGTGACCTCCCACAACTTGCCCACTGCACCCAGTTGTTGGTGTCCGGGCTGACCCTGTGGGTTGTTTCTTTCACACCTTAAATTCACCACGTTTTGAGAAAGTAGTACAGGTTAGTGCGGGTGCAAAAAAAACAGAAGATCAAACCCGTTGCCATCGAGTCGATTCCAACTCATAGCGACCCAATAGGACAGAGAAGAACTGCCCCATAGGATTTCCAAGGAGCACCTGGTGGATTTGAACTGCTGACGTTTTGGTTAGCAGCCATAGCTCTTAACCACTGTACCACCAGAGTTTCCGGTATGGATACAACTTCACCCAGTTCAACGCAAGCAATTTCTGAAAACTTTTTCTAATTCCCCATAAGCATGCCAACCAGGTACTATCCTGGCTGATGTCTGTGAGGTCCATCCTTAATCAATGTGACTCGTGTTCACCCCACGCAGTGAGCCCTGCCCCCCACCTCCCAAGATGTAAGCATCAGTTCTCATTACCCAGAGTGTGGCTCTTTGGAAAGGCCTCCTGTGTGATCTATAATTTCTATGATTGGCAGGGTAGCCCTATGAACTCGGTGCTGAGAAACAAAGAACCCCGAAACAGGGAGAGCCTGGGGCTCCGATCTGCATAAGCAGAAACTGAGAGCCATTTGCTCAACCCAGTGGAAAATGCTGTGAGTGTGAGTGTGTGTGTGTGCTGGGGGGCGTATAAAGAGGGTGTTGTGCTTTTTAACTATCTTGATTTTACTGGCTGTCTTCCACACGTTGGGGAAACGGTTCTCCTCTGAAGATAAAAACAGAGGTGGGAAGTGCCACCATAGGTGTGGATCTGGGCAGACAGAGGAGTCCAGGTGGGCGTGGTGTTAAGGACGGCTGATGTTCGAGCAGACTGAGACCAAGGAGGAGTTCTTTCTCTCCACGCTGGGGCCCGAGGATGCTCGCTCTGGGGTCAGGTCAAGGGCAGGTGCTTCCTCTCCACGCTGGGGCCCTGAGGATGCTCGCTCTGGCGTCAGGTCAAGGGGAAGCAGCATCCAACTTGCAGATTTACCTTTCTTCCAATCATCTTGTGATTGTGCAGAGTGACGATGGATATAATGCAGACCGTGGGCTGCTCACGACACTTTATTACTTAGACACAGTGAAGTATGTTATCTGTGAAATGTGTGCTGTTGAGTTCAGCCGAGAAGGCCAACTCCTTGTAGCCACCTACAAATCCATGCGGCAGAGCCAGGCAGTGTCCCCACTGACCCCACCGTCAGACCGGCCGCAAAAGCAAAACACTTTGTCTGCTCCTCATGCCCCACCCTGCAACGCGGTCCTTCTAGGCTTGACTGTCTACTTGACTGAGAATGGGAAGTCACAAGAGTTGTACGTGCACTGGAGCTCCATGTTCCAGGGAAAGTGCTCTGTCTGCAAACGCCAGGAGAAGGTTGCTCCTAAGATCACACGCAGCACAAGCACCTTCTGCCTCATGTGCCTGGGAAAGCTGGACAATGACAAAGGAAGACAGAAGAACTGATACATTCAAACTGTGGCCTTGGGGAAGAATACTGAATATATCATGGACTGCCAGAAGTCTGAGAAGAAATTCAATCTCAGAAGAAATACAACCAGAATGCTCCTTAGAAGTGAGGACGGTGAGGCTTTGGCTTCACTTACTTTGGGTGTGTCATCAGAAAAGACCAATCGCTAGAAAAGCATCATGTTTGGCAGAGAGGCAATGAACATGAGAGAAATCCTCTATGAAATGGATTGACACAATAGTCTTAACATTGGGCTCAAACATACCAAGAATCGTCAAGATGGTACAGGCCTGGGCAACGTTTCATTCCATGGTACAAAAGATGGCCATGAGTTGGAGCCAACTTGATAGCAACTAACAACAACAAGATGAAAGCCCTGGGCGCTGGGAAGCTGGTATGAGTCCTGGGGCCATGACGAGGGTGTAAGCACCTGTCTTTCCACTATCCACAAATAAACCAGCCCTTACCTCTCATTGCACTCAACTGTCCCCGTACACCTAGCTGGCTCCTTTCCCTTTTGACCAACCCGCCTTTGGTATCTCCCAGCCTCTGGCCTCCAAGGCCTCTGGGTCTTACTCCCCAGCAGTATCACAAATCCGTTTACATCATCTCATGTAGAATTCTGAGTTCTTGCTTTGCCACATGTTTTTTTGGGATTGCTCTAATGTTTGGGTAAATATGTGGTCAATCCCAGCCATACAAATAGTCCATGTCTTAAGGCTTTTTTTTTTTTTTAAGGCCTAGTCTTCCAAGATTATTGATTTCATAGAGATCTGTAGTCCAAATGAAACGCTTTCCACTCAGGGATGTGACGTGCCACTTCTGCATTGTAAGCCAACACTACTTTTGTTGGAACAAGGGCAGGTACGATTCACTCCCTAGGTATCAATGTTACATGTGACTCCTGTATTTCTCTCATTCGCCAGTCTCGCTGTTTTCATTGTTTCCTTATAGCTTTGGGTTAAACATGCTTCAACAAGGAAATAGCATGGGCCCCTCACCTCCCCGAATGTCAGCCTTGGTACCGATTTTTACCGAGGATAATTAGAGTTCTTAAAAAAAAATAAAGATGCACTGAAATCTATACAGATAGCTCATTTCCCCCACCTCCTATTTCCCTTTCAATATACATGTGAAAACGGTACATTTTGCTTGCCTGCCAGCATGTATATTTAAAATATTTAACTAGGGTACTTTCTGCAGCCTTCAATTGGTTTCCATGGTAGCTAAGGAGGACAGAATAAAATGGTATTTAACAAACAGCAAATAAGATAACAGAAAGATATCTGCTGTTTTGCAACAAATAGAGTGCATGAGCCCTTCTAAACAAACGTCTGCATCATCTGGCTCTGAAGAGGCACTCGCTGGGCTTGTCTTACCTCAACGACACTCCTCAGAGTGCAGCACCCTCCCCCAAAAGCATGGCAGAATTTACTTTGGATCTCTTCTAAGAAGGGAGATCATTTTGAAAATTCCCATAGGAATAATAAAAAGGTTTCCTGAACTATATAGATTCTTTCTTTAAAAAAAAAAAAAAGGTGAAAATGCACACAGTCAGACACCATTTCAACAAGTGCTGCACGTACAGCTCAGTGACGTTGTGTATGTTCTTTAGGCGGTGCAGCCTTTCTCACCAAATTGTTCCACCACCATTGACTTAAACTCACTGTCCTCTAAGCTTCTCCTCTAACCTTTCCAGTTGCCGCCTTCAATTTGATTTCACATAAAAAATCCTTTAAAAGAGCACAATGCTTGTGATGGTTAAACTTGTGCGTCAACTTGGCCAGGCCATGATTCCCAGCGGTTGGGCAGTTATGGTGCAGTTCAGCAGTTGTATAATGATGTAGTCACTTCCACGGTGAGATCCGATGTAATGGGATTACCGCCAAGATGGGATCTGCTGTGCGTAGCCAATCAGTTGAAAGGGAGTCTCCTTGGGGTTGTGGCCTGCTTTCAACATAAGTGGGCTTTCTGGTAAGGCTCAGGGGCTTTTGCTCACTCTGGATCCTGCAGCTGACTCCTGGGTTCTTGGGACTTGAGCTCGAGGCTTACCTGCCCTCTTGCCTGCTGATTTTGAGATTGGTCAGTCTTCACAGCCTGTGAAGCCAGAGCCCTGCTGTATGACCTGCCAATCTTCAGTTCACCAGCCCCTACGCCTACGTGAATCAGGAGAAGCCTCCAGCCTGACCTACAGACTTGGGACATTTCGGCATCTACAACCTCGTGAACTACTTCCTTGATATAAATCTCTCTCTCTCTCTATATATATTTATATGCTTTAGTGGTTTTGCTTCTCTGGAGAACCCAGACCCAGCACAGCTTAGAAGGCGGGAGCTGCATCGGCCTCATTTTCATCAGGGGAAGTGGTTCAGGTACCTGCCCGAGGCAACACAGCTGGAAATGCGGGGGTGAGTGGCTCTTGACCCACTCTCAGAAGAGTTCACAGTGATGCCGAGGACAGTAAATTACCCAACACCCCACAATCCTGGTGCCCTTCTCCAATGCCCCCATGTGTAAAACAAAGGCTTTGTTGTTGTGAGTTGCCACTGAGTTGGCCCTGACTCACGGAGACCTCGTGTATAACGGAATGAAGCGCTGCCAGGTCCTGAGCCATCGTCACGATTGCTGGCATGTCTGAGTCCATTGTTGTGGCTACCGCGTCACACCATCTCATGGAGGGCTTCCCTTGTTTTCGCTGACCCTCTACTTTACCAAACGTGATGTCCTTTTCTAGTGAGTGCTCTTTCCTGATGACGTGTCCCAAGTAAGTGAGCCAAAGTCTCGTCATCCTGGTTTCTAAGGAGTGTTCTGGCTGTATTTCTCCTAAGTCTGATTTGTCCTTCTTCTGGTGGTCTACGGCATAGTCAATATTCATCAACACCCCAATTCAAATGCAACGGCTCTTCTCCTGTCTTCCTTTTTCATTGTCCAGCTCTTGCATGCATACGAGGTGACTGAAAAAAACAAAGGCTTAGCAGTATGGAATTTGAAGGTGTGGGCAGTCTTAGGAGGAAAATATCTTAGACATGGTCTTTAGGCAACTTTAAGAATTGCGATCATCTTGGGGGGAAAGGTTTTATATTGTTCTTAATTACATGAGAACCACATTTCTCTTAAAAATATCTCAAAGTCACCTGCTCCTCTCCCAAAGACACAAAAAGGCAACATTCTGAGCTGCACAGATGCCACAAGACAGGAAGGGAGAAGCTGTAACTGACAAGGTGGCAGGCGGCTCAGACACCCCATTTAGGGAAGATGGTACGTGTAATGAGTGTCCACCTGAGCAAACGAAAGCAGAGAGGGAGACTCCAAAATCTGTACACAAAGCCCTGGACAAGCTGGCAGGTGGTTTAACCACCTCGGTCACCAGGCCAGGCTGTCTCTCCCTCCCTCCCTGGCACGCCAAGGACGCCCAGACCAGAGGTGTTTTCAACCCTGCTCTGCTATTGTTGGGTGCTATGGAGTTGATTCTGGCTCACAGCAAGCCTGTGTGACAGAGCAGAACTGCCCCATAGGGTTTTCTAGGCTATAATCATTATGGGAACAGATTGCCAGGTCTTGTCTCCTGCAGAGCCACGGGGTGGGTTTGAACGGTCAACCTTTCGGTTAGCAGCCCAGCGCTTAACCATTGTGCCACCTGGGTGCCTTAAACTGGCTCTAGACTGGGCTTTCTCCACCGCGGCACTACAACATTCCAGCCGACCCTTCTCTGCGGTGGGGGCGTCTGCTGTGAGATGGTCAGCTGATCCCCGGCCTCTGCCCCCAGATTCCAGCAGCACCCCCTCCCCCAGTCGGGACAGCTAAACATGCCTCCAGACCTTTCCAGATGCCCCGGCTGAGAAGGATTTGCTCTAGAGTCAAGAAAACCACGTTTAATTAGAAACATCGTAAACAAAATTACCCTTCAGTTAACAGAAAAACAAAATCACAGAAAAAAACATTAAATTAGCTAGTTAAGCCAAAATATATTACTCTTTTCAGAGTCGTTAAGAGATAGAACTGAATGAATTATTTATGCTGGTGTTGCTTAGTGAGAAAAGTGATCCCTTTTGCCCCGTGTTAACGATTCTAGAAGGCTTTGGTCAGGACCTGGGTAGAAGGCTGACAGAGAGTCTTATTAACTGGACTTTGAGTTAGATTCTTTCTGAAGAGACATGCGGGGACTTCCGCTTCCTAGATCCATCGTTGTCACGTGTGTCCCACGGGACAGCTGTGGTCGTGACCTCAGGCTTTAGAAACAGAACACCCCCTCTCCCCCAAGTTGCCTGGCAATTTGGGCAGGCCTGTGACGTGGAGAAACACACATAAATAGATAAAAACACACATTTCTCCCCAGTCCCCAAAGCCAATCAGGATTGTGCCTGAAGCAGGCCTGTGTGTCGGCGATATTGCCAGAATTCGTCTGAGCTGGAGGTTACCAACACTCATTAAAAGAGTCATCATCTTCACAAACCTCGAACGGGCTGTTGACAAGCTCACCACCACACTGGGGCTGTTTGCTTTGCTCGAGTTGCTGCTTTTCAGTGGCTCTGAGGGCTTCAGCTTCTGGAAAAGGACAAAACGAGTGTCTTGCTGCTTTCTGAGACGCTCTCTTCTTGACTTGGGCCACCACCTGGTGACTCTGGGTGGTTTTCACCAGGCAGAATGCCTGTGGTGGCAACCTTGCCTGGGAAGCCCCCACGACGCTGCCGACCCTACCATGGCCACGACGGATTGGCACCGGCGCACCTGTACTGGGGACATCCCAGCCATTCTGGACGCTGGGCTCACACGGCTGCCTTGCTTTGTGAGGCCTCATCTCTGAGGGTGAATGCAGTAGTTGGCTCTGAGCCAGCCCTCTTCTTCCCACTGTCTCTGTAACCAACCTGGCGTCACAGAGGTGATACCCCTAATGTGCTCTGCCTCCGCCACAGGGCTCGAGGTCCTATCCCCAACATACCTGTGCCACCTCCACATGGCACCAGCTCCTCCGCTCACCCTCTTGTGAATACGATTTTTTCCCAGGGTGTCTAGTGTTGGAGTGTGTGTGCATGCACACGCATTTCTGTGTGTGTGTGCATGTGGTGTGGGAGTGTGCAGCATGTATAGTGTGTATGTGTATGTAGGATATGTTGTGTGTGAGTATGCACTCTGCGTGTTGGTACAGGGTATATGTGCATGTGTGCTGTGTGCATGTGTACCGTGTGTGCAAGCGTAGGGCGTGGTTGGCATGATGTGTGTATGTGGCATGTGCAGTGTGTGGTACGTGTGTGTCTATAATGTGTGTATCTGTGTGCATGGTGTGCGTGTGTGTATGTGGGGCAAATGTGTGTGAGATGTGCTGTGTGTGTGGAATATGTGGTCTGTGTATGTGTGATGTGTGTGGTGTATTGTGCAGTATGTGTGCGTGTGCTGTGTTGTAGTGCGTGTGCACATATGTGGCATGGGGGCTGCACACACACATGGTGTGTGTGGGCTGTGTGTGCACACGTGTGGTGTGTGTGGGCTGTGTGCACATGTGGTGCATGCAGGGTGTGTGCACACGTGTGGTGCGTGCGGGGTGTGTGCACACGTGTGGTGCGTGCGGGGTGTGTGCACACGTGTGGTGCGTGCAGGGTGTGTGCACACGTGTGGTGCGTGTGGGGTGTGTGTGCACACGTGTGGTGTGTGTGCACACCTATGGTGTGTGGTGTTTGCACACGTGTGGGGTGTGTGCATACATGAGGTATGTGGGGTGTATGTGGGCTGTGTGCACGTGTGGCATGTGTGTGGCATGTGTTGCATACATGTGTGTGCTGCAGACCTTTGAGGGGTCCCCTTTTCCCACCCCTCCTCTCCCGTGGAGCCCAAAGCAGGTGGAGGGGTGGGGACACCAGGGTGTTGCCTGGGGCTGCAGGGGGCAGCGGCTGTGGGGAGGTGGGGAGGTGGGCAGACGGAGGAGGGGGACAGACAGCAGAGGAGGGGGATGGGGTGAATAAGACCCAAGGGGGCAGCCCTGGAGGTGGGTGGAGTAAGGGCTCAGTCACACCCTGGGCCCAGACAACTTCCTGAGCTCAGCCTCACCTCAAACAATCCATGCTGGCTGAGGGGAGGAGTCCTGGGACCATGGCTGCTGGGAGCCCATCCCACTCTGTGCCTCAGTTTCCCCATCCTCCTGCAGCGGCTGGCCAGGCCCTTAGCTCTGAGCCAGTTTTGGCAGCCTCAGGGTTAGTGTCCACACGCCTGTCCTGCGTCATTACTGGTGTGACCACAAGGATTCACCCTGCTGCCCCCTGCCCCCTGGGGCTCCTGCTTTGCTGCTGATCCCAGACTGTGAGTCCACGGGGCAACTGGGATACCTTCTGACTCCCTCGCCCCCCACAGCACTGGGCCTGAGTGGGGGTCCCTGCTCTGCTGGGAGGGAGGTGCTGATGCTCAGGGCAGCCTGGGACCCTGATGGCCAGGGTTCCCCACATGCCCTCTTCCTCCCCAGTCCTACCTCTGGGGCCTTCTGAGGGGAGGGGCCAGGTGAGCCACCTGATGACAGGTGGTTTTCCCGCCAGCCTGTGAGGGTGCTGGCCCCATGCGCACTATCTCACCTGCTCACCCCAGTGATCTGACAGGAGGAATCCTCACTGCAGTTTACAGATGAGAGGATGGAGCGACTCGGAGAGGTAGGGTCTTGGTTCCATGGCCGGCAGGGGCGTTGCTGGGACCTGCTTGAATCCAAACCCTGTGGCCCTGCACCGATCCTGGCTCACCTACTGGGATATCCAGGCTCACCTAGTTAGGGTGCCCTGTGGTGACAACCCTGCACATTCTGAACTGGTAGTGGCACAGGCACCCCAGCTTTACCTGTGGCCACTGCCCCCCAGCTCCAGCTTCCCATCACAAACACCCAATGACTCACGCCAACCCTATGTGTGTCAGAGTAGAGCCAGGCTCCAGAGGGTTTTCACCGGCTGATTTTTGGGAAGTAGAGTGCCAGGCTTTTCTTCTGGGGCTCCTCTGGGTGAATTTGAACCACCAATCTTACGGTCAGCAGTTGAGTGCAAATCATGTGTGTCCCCCAGAGACCTATGCAGCTTCTAGGGTGCCCCTACTTAGGGCACAGGACTTATCCCACCACTCTGGCCTCTTCGCCTACCTGGGGCGGCTGGCTGCCCAGAGGATTTGGGGTGTCTGAGTGCTGGGCTGGATCCTTCTGAGGGGCTACATGGGGTCTGCATGCACTCCACCCTGGGTGAGTCTTCCCTCGCCTGGAAGATACTCACATACTCTCGAGGAGCAGACACCCCCAAAAAACCCTGGTCCCCGGGCCAGGCTGACTGCGGGGACCGCTTGGCTGAGTTTACCTTTCATAAATGCTGATGCACGCTGTAGGACCTAATATTAGTTTCATAAACACCAGCTTCCTTCTTGCAAACTATACCCACAGGTACCATCGCTACTTCCAAGTATTCCACTCGCCCGTCAGATGACGCTGTGTGAGGAATTTTTTCTCAAGGATTTACTGTGACGCTGGAATATTGCTCAGGTTCCTCAGGGACACTCTGGTGCTCTGGCGGGGAGGGGGGTACGTGACCTCGTTTGCATTTTCTAATTGAATTGCTCTCAGCTTTTCTGCAAGACTGCACATACAACCCACAAACATGCACGTGTACACACACACACATGCACACACACACGCATGCACAAACGCATGCACACATGCACACACACACCACACACATGTACACATACACACACACATGCACACACGCACACACAGAGCTCACCCAGGTTCCAGCGCTGTGGTGTTACCCACAGAAAGGCCACCTTTGAGGAGCCTCAGAGAGGGAGGGAAAAGGAGAGGAGACAGCTGCTAAGTTTTTATGGTTCCTCTACCTGTACAGCCGTCAGTTTTACCCAAGTCCATAGACAGTCGTAAAAGAACGGCCGGGGAGGCGGCACCTTCAGAAGCCTCAATTTCACAGAAACAAGATTTATGGAACCGAGAAATTAGGGGGTCCCTGCGTGGTGGTCCTGAGGGATTTACGTCAAGGCTCCTTTTGATTAGCACTTCCTTGGGACTTTGAACTCTCCATAAACCCCTCCTCAGGCTCTTTGTTCTCTAGAACCTTCTGCCAATAGAAATGGTGTTGTGTTCCCATTGAATGTGTCCCCATCTGAACTCTTGTCTTCCCCAAACCAGCCAGGAGCCCTCTGCATGCATCTAATTCACGTGGGAAGCATGTTAGAACTTAGACGCAGGAAAGCATATGAGACAAATGGGCAGCTGAATGAACCGTCAGAGGGAACACCCGCCCCTGTAGTGCCGCAACACCTCTGGCAACTCGTTATTGGCCCCCCTCAGGACAGCCTACGCCTGCTTCTCAAAAGGTAACTCCAGGAGAGGTGGGGCCAAGATGGCTGACTAGGTAGAATCTACCGCGGATCCCTCTTGCAAGAAAGACTCAGAAAAACAAGTGAATTGATCACATACATGACACTCTATGAACCCTGACCATCAAACACAGAGCTAAGGAGTTGACCTGAGTGACAGTGGAGCGAAAAGCCGTGTGGTGTCGCAGTGACCGCTTCTGGAACCAGTGTCCCCTGCCACAGCCTGGAGCCCTCGCGGTTCCCTGGTTCTAGAGTGGTTGGGCTGATCGCAGCTTACTGAGATGGGGCAAGCATGGGACGCAGCCCTATCCCCAACCCCCTGGAGCAACCTCGGCAGAGACTCAGCCAGCGCAAGCAGGCTGCACACTGATGCGGCTGAGAGGAGAACGAGAACCCATGGGAAGCAGCAACTGTTTTCGGAGCCTGGAGCCAGCGTTCCAGTCAGAAAACCTTGCGCTGGGCTTTGGACTAAGCGCTGAGGAGCAGATCATGGCTTCCTGAGATGGTGCAAGCATGGGACACAGGCCTAAACCCCTGGAGTAACCTCAGCCGGAAACCCAGCCAGCATGCGCAGGCTGCAAACCGACGGGGCTGACAGGAGAAGGAGAAATCACAGGGAAGCAGAGACTGGTTTTGGAGCCTGGAGCTCAGCGTCCCAGCCAGAAAACCTGGGCGCTGGGCTTTGGACTAGGAGTGGAAGAGCTGATCATAGCTTCCTGAGACAGTGCAAGCATGGGATGCAGGCCTGACCCTCAGAGGCAATCTCGACCCAGCCATGGCACACAGGCTATACGCCCCTCTGGAATCTCAGATAAAACAGTCTTTACCAAACAAGATAAGTAACTTTGTCTATATTGCCCGTGCTACTCTCTCCTATCTATCTGATCCCTCTCCTCCCTGCCTCAGGCGGCTTCATTAACATTGGAATTTCCTGGGCCAGGGAGTGAAGTGCTCTGCAGGTTTTTTTGTTTTCCTAACCCATTCTCCTGGCCTGAGAGAAGCAGCAATTAACAATTCAGGAGAGAAAAATCCTTCCCTGACTTCCCTAAACTGGAATAATAATACACAACTGGCTCCAGCCAAGCAAAAGAGATCCACAGCCTCTGGCTTTCATCCTTACAGGGAACCAGGTGGCTATTATAATGCAAAGGCAACTCTGATAGAGATTTGACTGTAATTGTTCTAGTAAAGCAGTGGAAAGACAAGTTTTGGAGGTCTGATACCTCTCTATCTATTAAACAGAGCCCTCACTGACCCACAGCAGGGAACTGAGGGCTAAAGCTCCACCCACACTACCTAGCCACCTGCTAAAGGGGCCTGAGAATAGTGACGCCTACCAATCTTTAGAGGTACCAGCATTGGGTGCCTAAGGTACAGCAGCAGAGCCTGCTCACCAAAGTGCTCTGGGAATAGATACACGCCTACCTCACTGGCACATGAGGGAAGGCTGTCAGCATCCTGCCCTCCTCGGAGTGCGAACCTGGTGAATACAACCATCACCACTACTCCTCTAAGTTAATAGGTGACAGCCCACACCACACACTAGGTGACCCACAATCAGCACACCTAAGCTGATTCTATTCTAGATCCCAAAAGAATAGTGAATGGACTCATAGGCTCATATATCTGGTAACAGCTCAAACCAGCTGGTAATAGGACATAAGTGATTCAAAGGCTACAACAATCAAGATAGAGCAATCTAGTAGCCCATCTGGGTATACTGAAACAAAACAAAACAAAACAAGAAGATAAGACTCAGTGAGCAAATATAAAATAAATCATTACAATATCTTATAGATGGCTTGGAGACAGTAGTCGATATCTAATCACATAAAGAAGCAGACCATGATTGCTTCTACAAATCCCCAAATTAAAAAATCAAAATCCCAAATGAAGATACAATCCCAGAATTGCCAGATGCAGAATATAAAAAGCTAATATACAGAATGCTTCAAGACATCAGGGATGACCTCAGAAATGAAATAAGGCAATCTACAGAAAAAGCCAAGGAACACACTGATAAAGCAGTTGAAGAAATCAAAAAGATTATTCAAGAACATAGTGGAAAAATTAATAAGCTGCAAGAATCCATAGAGAGACAGCATTCAGAAATCCAAAAGATTAACAGTAAAATTACAGAATTAGACAACTCAGTAGGAAGTCAGAGGAGCAGAATTGAGGAACTGGAATGCAGAGTGGGGGAGCCGGAGGATAAGGCAACTGACACCAATATAGTTGAGAAAAGTCAGAGAAAACAATTAAAAAAAAAAAACGAAGAAACCCTAAGAATCATGTGGGACTCTATCAAGAAGAATAACTTGTGTGTGATTGGAGTTCCAGAACAGGGAGGGATAACAGAAAACACAGAGAGAATAGTTGAAGATCTGTTGGCAGAAAACTTCCCTGACATCATGATAAAAGGCTATCTATCCAAGATGCTCATTGAACCCCATATAAGATTGATCCCAAAAGAAAATCATCAAGGCATATTATCATCAAACTTGCCAAAACCAAAGATAAAGGGAAAATTTTAAAAGCAGCCAGGGATAAAAGAAAAGTCACCTACAAAGGAGGATCGATAAGAATAAGTTCAGACTACTCGGCAGAAACCATGCAGGCAAGAAGGCAAAGGGATGACATATATAGAGCACTGAAGGAGAAAAACTGCCAGCCAAGAATCATATATCCAGCAAAACTCTCTCTCAAATAAAAAGGTGAAATTAAGACATTTACAGATAAACACAAGCTTAGAGAATTTGCAAAAACCAAACCAAAGTTACAAGAATTACTAAAGGAAATTCTTTGGTCAGAAAATCAATAATATCAGACACCAACACATAGCATCCTGATATCAGCTCAAAGAAAGAAATCACAAAAACAAAAGATTAATTTAAAAAAGAAAAAAATGCTCAAAACAGGGAATCATTGAAGTCATTATGTAAAAGATCAAAATAATCAAAAAAGAGGTACTAAATACAGGAGACACAGATCTTCCATATGGAGAGGAAAACAAGGTGATATAGGATGATACAAGTTAGGTTTTTACTTAGAAAAATAGGGGTAAATATTAAGGTAACCAGAAAGAGGTCTAACAGTTCCATACTTCAAAATAAAAACCAAGATAAACATAATGACTCAGCAAAAATAAATTCAACTATGAAAATAAATGTGGAACATACAATTTACAAAGAAAGACTCAGCCCAAAAAAGTGGAAAAATGAAATTGTCAACAACACAGAAAAAAAGGCATCAAAATGACAGCACTAAACACATACTTATTTATAATTACACTTAATGTAAATAAATTAAATGCAGCAATAAAGAGACAGAGAGTCTCAGACTGGATAAAGAAACACGATCCATCTATATGCTGCCTACAAGAGACACACCTTAGACTTAGAGACACAAACAAACTAAAACTCAAAGGATGGAAAAAAATATATCAAAAAAACAACAATCAAAAAAGAGCAGGAGTGGCACTATTAATTTCTGACAAAATAGACTTTAAAGTTAAATCCATCACAAAGGATAAAGAACACTACATAATGATTAAACGGACAATTTACCAGGAAGATATAACCATATTAAATATTCATGCACCCAATGACAGGGCTGCAAGATACATAAAACAAACTTTAACAATTGAAAAGTGAGATAGACAGCTCCACAATTATAGTAGGAGACTTCAACACACCACTTTAGGTGAAGGATAGGACTTCCAGTAAGAAGCTCAATAGAGACACAGAAGATCTAATTGCTGCAATCAACCAACTTGACCTCATAGAACACTTATACAGAACACTCCACCCAACAGCCACAAAGTATACTTTGTTTTCTAGCGCACATAGAACATTATCTAGAATAGATCATATATTAGGTCATAAAACAAACCTTTGCAGAATTCAAAACATTGAAATATTACAAAGCATCTTCTCAGACCATAAAGACATAAAAGAAGAAATCAATAACAGAAAAATCAGAAAAAAGAAATCAAATACTTGGAAACTGTACAATACCCTGCTCAAAAAAGACTGGGTTATAGAAGACATTAAGGAGGGAATAAATAAATTCATAGAATGCAACGAGGCTGAAAACACTTCCTATCCCAACCTCTGGGACACAGCAAAAGCAGTGCTCAGAGGTCAATTTATATCGATAAATGCACACATACATAAAGAAGAAAGAGCCAAGATCAGACAACTGTCCCTACAACTTGAACAAATAGAAAGCGAGCAACAAAAGAATTTGTCAGGCACCAGAAGAAAACAAATAATAAAAATTAGAGCAGAACAGAAAAACAATTGAAAGAATTAACAAAGCCAAAAGCTGGTTCTTTGAAAAAATTAACAAAACTGATAAACCATTGGCCAGAATGACTAGAGAAATACAGGAAAGGGAACAAATAACCCGAATAACAAATGAGATGGGCCATATCACAACAGACCCAACTGAAATTAACAGAATCACATCAGATTACTACGAAAAACTGTACTCTAACAAATTTGAAAACCTAGAAGAAATGGATGAATTCCTAGAAATACACTACCTACCTAAACTGACACAATCAGAAGTAGAACAACTAAATAGACCCATAACAAAAAAAGAGATTGAAAAGGTAATCAAAAAACTCCCAACAAGAAAAAAGCCCTGGCCTGGACGGCTTCACCGCAGAGTTCTACCAAACTTTCAGAGAAGAGTTAACACCACTACTACTAAAGGTATTTCAAAGCATAGAAAAGGAGGGAATACTACCTAACTCCATTCTATGAAGCCAGCATATCCCTGATACCAATACCAGGTAAAGACACCACAAAAAAAGAAAATTACAGACCTATATCTCTCATGAACATAGATGTAAAAATCCTCAACAAAATTCTAGCCAATAGAATTCTACAACATATCAAAAAAATAATCCACCTTGACCAAGTGGGATTTATACCAGGTGCAAGGTTGGTTCAATATTAGAAAAACAATTAATGTAGTCCACCATATAAATAAAATGAAAGACGAAAACCACATGATCTTATCAATTGATGCAGAAAAGGCATTTGACAAAGTCCAACACCCATTCATGATAAAAACTCTCAGCAAAATAGGAATAGAAGGAAAATTCCTCAACATAATAAAGGGCATTTATACAAAGCCAACAGCCAACATCACCCTAAATGGAGAGAGCCTGAAACCATTTCCCTTGAGAACGGGAACCAGGCAAGGATGCCCGTTATTCAACATTGTAGTGGAAGTCCTAGCCAGAACAACTAGGCTAGACAAAGAAATAAAGGGCATCCGGATTGGCAAGGAAGAAGTAAAATTATCTCTATTTGCAGTCAACATGATCTTATACACAGGAAACCCTAAGGAATCCCCAAGAAAACTACTGAAACTAATAGAAGAGTTCAGCAGAGTTTCAGGTTACAAGACAAACATACAAAAATCAGTTGGATTCCTCTACATCAACAAAAAGAACATCGAAGGGGAAATCACCAAATCAATACCATTCACAGTAGCCCCCAAGAAAATAAAATACTTAGGAATAAATCTTACCAAAGAAGTAAAAGACCTATACAAAGAAAACTACAAGGTACTACTGCAAGAAACTAAAAGGGACCTGCATAAGTGGAAAAACATACCTTGCTCATGGATAGGAAGACTTAACATTATAAAAATGTCTATTCCACCAAAAGCCATCTATACATACAATGCACTTCCGATCCAAATTCCAATGTCATTTTTTAATGTGTTGGAGAAACAAATCACCAACTTCATATGGAAGGGAAAGAAGCCCCGGATAAGTAAAGCATTACTGAAAAAGAAGAAGAAAGTGAGAGGCCTCACTCTACCTGATTTTAGAACCTATTATACAGCCACAGTAGTCAAAACAGTCTGGTGCTGGTACAACAACAGACACATAGACCAATGCAACAGAATTGAGAACTCAGATATAATCCAACCACATACGAGCAGCTGATATTTGACAAAGGCCCAGTGTCAGTTAATTGGGGAAAAGATAGTCTTTTTAACAAACGGTGCTGGCATAACTGGATATCCATCTGTAAAAAAATGAAACAGCACCCATACCTCACACCATGCACAAAAACTAACTCCAAATGGATCAAAGACCTAAATATAAAATATAAAACGATAAAGACCATGGAAGAAAAAATGGGGAGAATGTTAGGAGAGCTAATACAAGGCATAAACAGAATACAAAACATTACTAAAAATGACGAAGAGAAACCAGATAACTGGGAGCTCCTAAAAATCAAACACCTATGCTCATCTAAAGACTTCACCAAAAGACTAAAAAGACCACCTACAGACTGGGAAAAAGTTTTCAGCTACGACATCTCCGACCAGCGCCTGATCTCTAAAATCTACATGATTCTTCTAAAACTCAACCACAAAAAGACAAACAACCCAATTAAAAATTGGGCAAAGGACATGAACAAGCACTTCACTAAAGAAGACATTCAGGCTGCTAACAGATACATGAGGAAATGCTCTCGATCATTAGCCATTTTTTTTTTTTTTAGCCATTAGAGAAATGCAAATTAAAACTACAATGAGATTCCACCTCATTCCAACAAGGCTGGCATTAATCCAAAAAACACAGAATAATAAATGTTGGAGAGGATGTGGAGAGATTGGAGCACTTATACACTGCTGGTGGGAATGTGAAACGGTACAACCACTTTGGAAATCGATTTGGCATTTCCTTAAAAAGCTAGAAATAGAACTACCATATGACCCAGCAATCCCACTCCTCGGAATATATCCTAGAGAAATAAGAGCCTTTACACGAACAGATATATGCACACCCATGTTTACTGCAGCACTGTTTACAATAGCAAAAAGATGGAAGCAACCAAGGTGTCCATTAATGGATGAATAGATAAATAAATTATGGTATATTCACACAACGGAATACTACGCATTGATAAAGAACAGTGAGGAATCCAAAACATTTCATAATATGGAGGAACCTGGAAGGCATTATGCTGAGTGAAATTAGTCAGTTGCAAAAGGACAAATATCGTATAAGACCACTGTTAAAAGATCTTGAGAAATAGTTTAAACTGAGAAGAACACATTCTTTTGTGGTTACGAGAGGGGGCAGGGAGGGAGTGTGGGAGAGGGTTATTTACTGATTAGATAGTAGATGAGACCTACTTTAGGTGAAGGGAAGGACAACACTCAATACAGGGGAGGTCAACACAACTGGACTAAACCAAAAGCAAAGAAGTTTCCTGAATAAACTGAATGCTTTGAAGGTGCCAGCAAAGCAGGGGAAGGGGTTTGGGGACTATGGCTTCAAGGGACATCTAAGTCAATTGGCAAAATAAAATCTATTAAGAAAACATTCTGCATCCCACTTTGAAGTGTGGCGTCTGGGGTCTTAAACGCTAGCAAGTGGCCATCTAAGATGCATCAATGAGTCTCAACCCACCTGGATCCAAGGAGAATGAAGAACACCAAGCTCACAAGAGACAGAAAGGGCTACGTGAACTAGAGACTACATCATCCTGAGATCAGAAGAACTAGATGGTGCCCGGCCACAACCAGTGACTGCCCTGACAGGGAACACAACAGAGAACCCCTGAGGGAGCAGGAGAACAGTGGGGTGCAGACCCCAAATTCTCATAAAAAGACCAGACTTAATGGTCTGACTGAGACTAGAAGGACCCCGGCAGTCAGGGTCCCCAAACCTTCTGTTGGCCCAGGACAGGAACCATTCCCGAAGCCAACTTGTCAGACATGGATTGGACTGGACAATGGGTTGGAGAGAGATGCTGATGAGGATTGAGCTACTTGCACCATGTGGACACTTGAGACTATGTTGGCATCTCCTGTCTGAAGGGGAGATGGGAGGGTAGAGGGGGTTAGAAACTGGCAAAAGGTCACGAAAGGAGAGACTGGAAGGAGGGAGTGGGCTGGCTCATTAGGGGGAGAGTAAATGGGAGTATGGAGTAAGGTGTATATAAGTTTATATGTGAGAGACTGACTTGATTTGTAAACTTTCACTTAAAGCACAATAAAAATTATTAAAAAAAAAAAAAGGTAACTCTATCCTGACCCTAACGAGCCCCGGTGGTGCAGCAGTTAAGTGCTTGGCTGGTAATGTAGAGGACAGCAGTTCCAACCCACCAGTGGTTCCCGAGAGAAAAGGCCTGGTGATCTGCTGCCGTAAAGACTGTTGTCGTCAGGTGCCATGGAGTTGATTCTGACTCGCAGCGAGCTTAGGTGACAGAGTAAAACTGCCCCATAGGGTTTTCTAGGCTGTAATCTTTATGGGGGAGCCCTGGTGGCGCAGTGGTTAAGAGCTCGGCTGCTTAATCAAAAGGTCGATACTTCGAATCCACCAGCCGCTCCTTGGAACTGCTATGGGGCAGTTCTACTCTGTCCTATAGGGTCGCTATGAGTCGGAATCAACTTGATGGCAATGGGTTTTTGGTTTGGGTTAATCTTAATGGGAGGAGCACTGGTTGTGCAATGGTTAAGCGCTCGGCTGCTAACAGAAAGGTTGGTGGTTTGATCGCACGAGCAGCTCCGTGGGAGAAAAGACCTGGCCATCTGTTCCCATAAAGACTACAGCCTAGGAAGCCCTATGGGGCAGTTCTACTCTGACCTATAGGGTCGCTAAGTGGGAATGGACACGATGGCACCCAAAAACAGCAACCTGACGTTATACTGTAGCTGAACTGCACTTGATTGTTGCTCGTGATCGGATTTGCTGTGAATGGAATCCGACTGGTCTGTGTGTGCCTGGCTTCTTTTCCTCACTAACACAATTGTGAGGCTCATCTATCTCGTGGATTCCAGCTGGGCCTTGCTCATTCTACTGCCACAAAACATTCCTCTGTATGGGTCCACCACGACGTGATTATCCACTCTAACAGTGACGGAGGTTCCCTGGGGGGGGTGCGAACCGTCGGTGCTCAGCTACTAACCAAAAGGACAGCAGTTTGAACCCACCCAGCAGCACTGTGGAAGAAAGGCCTGGCAATCTATGTCCATAAGATTACTGCCATTGAAAATCCTTTGGAGCAGTTTTACTCTGACACACATGGGGTCGCCATAAGTTGGACCTGACTCTGTGTAAACAGGATTTGCTTTTGGTCTTAACGGTGATGGACAATTGGGTTGCTTCCAGATTCTATTTAGGTCCAATGATTCTATAAACGTGCTGGTGCAGCTCTCTTGGTATCCACGTGCGCGTATTTCTATCAGGCATACACCTAAAGCTAGCTACACAGATCGTCAGCTTTAAATAAAAACAGCAAACATCCGAAGTAGCTGTACCAGTGTCCACCCTTGCAGGAGTATATGAAAAGTCTAACCGCACCAGCACTTGACAGTGTCAATCTTTTGAATGTTGGCCGTTCTGGTTGATTTTTGCGTGTAATCTGCACTGCCCTGCTGGGGCCAAATGCATCTTACATGGTTCTTAACCACTAAGCTCTCCTCTCAGGTGAAGGGCCTGCTTATGTTCTCTGCACATTTCTCTATTGCGCTGTCTTTGGGTGGTGATTTGGGGGTCTTTATATATTTTGACCACCACCTGTCTGTCAGTTTGTCCTACTGCGGTGGCTTGTGTGTTGCTGTGATGCTGGAAGCTATGCCACCGGTATTTCAAATACCAGCAGGGTCACTCATGGTAGACAGGTCTCAGCAGAGCTTCCAGACTAAGACAGACTGGGCAGAAAGGCCTGGGGATCTACTTCTGAAAATAAGTCAGTGAAAACCCTATGGATCACAACAGAACACTGTCTGATACGGTGCTAGAAGATGAGCCCCCTAGGCTGGAAGGCACTCAGAATACACAGTAGCCGCAAAAATGGACTCAAACATGTCAACAATTGTGAAGATGAAGCAGGACTGGGCAAGGTTTCTTTCTGTTGTGCATAGGCTCACTACGAGTCAGCGCCGACCTGAACGCAACTCACAACAACAAGAAAAACAAAACAAATACCTTCTGGATGTGAGCTCTTTGCCAATTAGGCGTTAAGGGTTGCAAATATCTTTTCCCACCCTCTGGCTAATCTTTTCACTTCCTTAAACTTGGTTTTGATGAGCAGAAGTTCTTATTTTAATGAAGTCAGATTTATCGATCTTCTCCTGCACACGTTGTGAGTCACCCGTAAGACAGCGTCTGCACCCCGATGTCAGCGATCACGTACGCTGCTGCGTTTCCTTCCGGACTGCGCACTGTCCTGCCTTTCACATTTAGATTCACAACTCACCTGGGGCTGATATTTGGGGGTGTGGGGTCGGGTCCTTTCAGGCTTTTTCACAGGCTAGCCCGTGGGGATGTTGAACAGACGATGTCGAACAGACAATCCTTCCTCCCTTACTCGATAGCAGGGCTGGTGGACTTTTTCTCAAAGGTCCAGATAGTAGATATTTCAGGCTTTGCAGGTCCTGAGGCAAAATCGAGGAGATTATGTAGATACTTATGTCCCTGGGAGGTGTAAACGGGTAATGCACTTGGCTGCCAACCCAAAAAAGGCTGGCAGTTGAGTCTACCCAGAGGCATCTTGGAAGAAAGGGCTGGCAATCTACTTCCAAAAAATCAGCCATTGAAACTCCTGTGGAGCACAGTTCTACTCTGACACACGTGGGGTTGCCATGGGTCAGAGCTGACATGACAATTATTATTTTTACTTATGTAGCCACGCAATCATTTCAAAATGTAAAATCCATTCTTGGTTTGCAGGAAATAAAAAAAGGTGGCAAGTAGATTTTTCCATGGGCTGTGGTTTGCTGACCCCGGCTCTTCTGTGCCATTCATAAAACATCACGTGTCTGCCCTGTGTACGTTTAACAAAGTGCATCAAGCTGTATAAGTAAAGGAAGGGAATCTGACTGTATGAAGGTTATACCTCAATAAAGCTGATTAAAAAAACTGTTTTCTCTGAGCTCTAAGTTCTGTTCCATTGATTTATCTGCTCGTCTTCGCACTGAAACCACATAGTTTTTTTTTTCTTCCAGTGCCTGGCTCCACAGTGGTTTATTTATTTTTTTAAATAGTACTTTATTGTGTTTTTGGTGAAGGTTTACACAGCAGTTTTCGTTCCCATTGAACAATTTCTACACAAATTGTTCAGTGACATTGGTTATGTTCTTCAAAATATATGAACATTTTCATTGTTTCCATCCTGGTTGTTCTGTTTCCATTAATCTAGCTCCCCTCCCCCTCATACCTTCTCATCTTAGTTTTAAAGTAATTGTTGACCATTTGGCCTCATAAAGGTGATTTTTTTAAAAGAAGCAGAGTGCTCAGGGGTGATTTTCATTATTTTGTGAGCCAACCTGTTATTTAGCTACAAGGTAGTCTCAGGGCTTAGATTCAGTTCAGGAAAACACATCGCTTTAATGACTGTGTTCAGAGCTTCTCAACCGGTGCGATTTTGTTCTCCGGGCAAAGTCTGTCAATGACTGGAGTTTTGGTTGTCACAACTGTGTGTGTGTGTGCACGCGAGCACGGGAGCTACTGGCATCTAGTGGGTGGAGACTAGGGATGCTGCTAAATATCCTACAACGTCCAGGACAGCCCCACACCAAAGAATTATCCAGCCCAGAATGTCAACAAGGCCGGTTGAGAGATCCAGCTGTAGCTGGACAGAAAGTCTGGACGCTGAAAGAGCAAGGCCTCCACCTTTCTGTTGTTCTAGGCTACTCTTGGTTCTTCGCACTTCTCGTTAAACTTTTAAAATCAGCTCTTTACCTTTCTGAAGGTAAGCAGGCAAAACAAATGCTGGAGATTTTATTGGAATTGTGCTGACTCTTTACAGAAAAATTTGGGTGAAAGCGATAACTTTACGATTTCCAAGTCATGAATGTGGCATGTTATTGTTGTGTGCCGTCGAGTTAGTCCCAACTCATAGAGGCCCTATAAGACAGAGTAGAACTGCCCCATAGGGTTTCCTAGGCTGTAATCTTTACGGGTATTCATCTGCTGATGGGTTCAAATTGCTGACCTTTTGGTTAGCAGCCAAGTGCCTAATCACTGTGCCAGCAGGGGCATGTTGTTGTTGTTGTTAGGTGCCGTCGAGTCGGTTCTGACTCATAGCCACTCTATACACAACAGAACGAAATGTTGCCCGGTCGTGAGCCATCCTCACAATCGTTGTTATGCTTGAGCCCACTGTTGCAGCCGCTGTGTCAGTCCACCTCGTTGAGGGTCTTCCTCTTTTCCGCTGACCCTGTACTCTGCCAAGCATGATGTCCTCCTCCAGGGACTGATCCCTCCTGACAACATATCCAAAGTATGTAAGAGGCACTCTCGCCATCCTTGCTTCCAAGGAGCATTCTGGTTGTACTTCTTCCAAGACAGATTTGTTCGTTCTTCTGGTGGTCCATAGAATATTCAATATTCTTCGCCAACACCACAATTGAAAGGCGTCAATTCTTCTTAGATCTTCCTTATTCATTGTCCAGGTTTCACATGCATACGATGCGATTGAAAATACCATGGCTTGGGTCAGGTGCACCTTAGTCTTCAAGGTGACATCTTTGCTCTTCAACACTTTAAAGAGGTCCTTTGCAGCAGATTTACCTTATGCAATGTGTCTTTTGGTTTCTTGACTGCTGTTTCCATGGCTGTTGATTGTGGATCCAAGTAAAATGAAATCCTTGACAACTTCAATCTTTTCTCCGTTTATCATGATGTTGCTCATTGGCCCAGTTGTGAGGATTTTTGTTTTCTTTATGTTGAGGTGCAATGCATACTGAAGGCTGCGGTCTTTGATCTTCATTAGTAAGTGCTTCAAGTCCTCTTCACTTTCAGTAAGCAAGGTTGTGTCATCTGCATAACGCAGGTTGTTAATGAGTCTTCCTTCAATCCTGAAGCCCCGTTCTTCTTCATATAGTCCAGCTTCTCGGATTATTTGCTCAGCATACAGATTGAATAGGTATGGTGAAAGGATACAACCCTGACACACACCTTTCCTGACTTTAAACCACTCAGTGTCACCTTGTTCTGTCCGAACAACTGCCTCTTGATCCATGTAAAGGTTCCTCATGAGCACAATTAAGTGTTCTGGAATTCCCATTCTTCGCAACGTTATCCGTAATTCGTTATGATCCACACAAATGCCTTTGCATAGTCAATAAAACACAGGTAAACATCCTTCTGGTATTCTCTGCTTTCAGCCAGGATCCATGAAAGCCAGGATCCATCTGACATCAGCAATGATATCCCTGGTTCCACATCCTCTTCTGAAACTGGCCTGAATTTCTGGCAGTTCCCTATCAATATACTGCTGCAGTCGTTTTTGAATGATTTTCAGCAAAATTTTGCTTGCGTGTGATATTAATGATATTGTTCTATAATTTCCACATTCGGTTGGATCACCTTTCTTGGGAATAGGCATAAATATGGATCTCTTCCAGTCATTTGTCCAGGAAGCTCTCTTCCATATTTCTTGGCATAGACAAGTGAGCACCTCCAGTGCTGCATCTGTTTGTTGAAACATCTCAATTGATATTTCATCAATTCCTGGAGCCTTGTTTTTCGCCAATGCCTTCAGAGCAGCTTGGAGTTCTTCCTTCGGTACCATCAGTTCCTGATCATGTGCCACCTCTTGAAATGGTTGAGCATCGACTAATTCTTTTTGGTATAATGACTCTGTGTATTCTTTCCATCTTCTTTTGATGCTTCCTGCATCGTTTAATATTTTCCCCATAGAATCCTTCACTATTGCAACTCGAGGCTTGAATTTTTTCTTCAGTTCTTTCAGTCTGAGAAACGCTGAGCATGTTCTTCCCTTTTGGTTTTCCGTTTGCAGCTCTTTGCACATGTCATTATAATACTTTGTCTTCTCTAGCCGCCCTTTGAAATCTTCTGTGCAGTTCTTTTACTTCATCAATTCTGCCTTTTGCTTTAGCTGCTCGACGTTCAAGAGCAAGTTTCAGAGTCTCCTCTGACATCCAATATGACCTTGAGTATATCCCACCTGAATTTAGAGATCATCTGAAGAATAGATTTGACACATTGAACACTAGTGACCGAAGACCAGACGAGTTGTAGAATGACATCAAAGACATCACACATGAAGAAAGCAAGAGGTCATTGAAAAGACCAGGGGCATACTTCCCCTATTTTTAATGGTCTTCATTAATTTTCCTCAATAATACGTAAAGGTCTTGTACATTTTTTGTTAGGCTTATTCCTAGGTATATGATCATTTTTAATGCTATCATAACCAGATCTTGTGCAGACTTCACTTTCTAACATTTGCTGATACACAGGACAATTGCTTTTATAACTGAGCACCCTTGCTAAACTCACATATTAATTCTAACAACTTATCTGCAAGCTCTTTCTGATTTTTTATGTTCGTATTCATATTAGCTATAAATAAGGTTAGTTTTATTTATTCTCATCTTTTTCTTGCCTGCATTCTTCACACAAATCCATACATATTATCATAAGTCAACATGGCTGGATTCAAGGTTGTTAGTATTTTTCTTTGGTTTTTGCATCTATTTAGGAGTCAGATTGGCTTATAATTAACCTCTCTCTCAATGTTTTTGGACACAGTTCTTGCTGGTTTTGGACGAGGTTCCTGACCATACTGGGTGAACTTCTTGCTGGTTTTGAACGTGGTTCCTGTCAGTTCCAGACACGGTTCAGGTTGGGATTTGGACATGGCTCCTGTCAGGTTTGGGGCAAAGACAGTTTGGGCAGCGATTCTCCTTCTTTTACTCCCTGGACAAGTTTATAAACGATTAGTTTTAACTCCTCTTTATTTCTTGGGTAGGATTTACCCTTGAAGCCATCAAGCTGTGAGTGTTTCTTTGTGACAAAGATTTTAATTTTGTTTGTAGCATCAAAATGGTTCATATTTTCCCT
This sequence comes from Elephas maximus indicus, assembly GCF_024166365.1. Taxonomy (NCBI): domain Eukaryota; kingdom Metazoa; phylum Chordata; class Mammalia; order Proboscidea; family Elephantidae; genus Elephas; species Elephas maximus. The sequence continues at coordinate 6,175,696 of NC_064843.1, forward strand.
TTCTTCTTGTGTTAGAGTTTTTGTAGCTTGTGTTTTTTTAGGATATTATCCATTTAATGTATATTTTCAAATAAATTGTGATAAATTTTTCATAATATTCTGAAATGATCCTCTTAATGTCTGTAAGATTGGTCTTGGTAGCCTCTTCATTCCTGATATGAATCATTTGTAGCTTCCACCTTTTCCTTGCTTGGTCTGACCAGTCTATTTAATGGACTAACTTCTGCCTTCATTGATTCTATTATTTTTTATTTCATTATTTTCTCTTCTTGTTTTGACTATTTCCTTCTTTCTACCTTGCTTGGGTTTCATTTCCTGTTCTCTTCATAATTTTTTGAGATGAAAACTTAGATCACTAATTTTCTAATATATGCATTTAAGGCTAAGCATTTCCATCTGAATTCCATGAGCAGCCGGACTATATGAAGAAGAACGGAGCATCAGGATTGGAGGAAGGCTCATTAACAGCCTGCAATACGTGGATGACACGACCTTGCTTGCTGAAAGTGAACAGGACTTGAAGTACTTACTGATGAAGATCAAAGGACTACAACCTTCAGTATGGATTACACCTAAAAATAAAGAAGACAAAAATTCTCACAACTGGACTAATAAGCAATCATGATAAATGGAGAAAAGCCTGAAGTTCTCAAAGATTCCATTTTACTTGGATTCACAACCAACACCCATGGAAGCAGCAATCAAGAAATTAAATGACGTATTGCATTGGAAAAATCTAGCACGAAAGACCCCTTTAAAGTGTTGAAAAGCCAAGATATCACTTTAAGGACATCTTAGTATTTTTGATTGTCTCATATGCATGCGAAAGCTGGACAATGAATACGGAAGACCAAAGAAGAATTGATGCCTTTGAATTATGGTGTTGGTGGTAAAAAATATTGAATATACCATGGACTTCCAGAAAAACAAACAAATCTGTCTTGGAAAAAGTACAGTCAGACTGTTCCTTAGAAGTGAGGATGGCAAGACTTTGTCTCACACTCTTTGGACATATTATCAGGGACCAGTCCCTGGAGAAGGACATCATGCTTGATAAAGTAGAGGGTCAGTGAAGAAGAGGAAGATCCTCAATGAGATGGACTGACAGCAATGGGTTCAAACATAGCAACGACTGCGAGGAAGACGCAGGACTGGGCAGTATTTAGTTCTGTTGTACATAGGGTCGCTATGAGTTGGAACCAACTCGACGGCACCTAACAACAACAACATTTTTCATCTGGGCATGACTTTAGCTGCATCCTACTAGTGTTATTATTCAGGTCAAAATATTCTCTAATTTCCATGTGATTTCTTTTCTATCCATGGGTTATTCAGGTGGCTTTTACCTAACTTTGAAATACAGGGGGATTTTCCAGTTATATCTTTTTTATTCAGCAGTTCGAATCCACCAGGCACTCCTTGGAAACCCTATGGGGCAGTTCTACTCTGTCCTATAGGGTTGCTATGAGTCGGAATCGACTCGATGGCACTGGGTTATCTTTTTTATTGATTTCTAGCCTAATTGCTCTGTGTTCAGAAAGCAAACTATGTTTTGATTTTAAACCTTTGCAATATCTTGAGGCTTATTTGAAAGCTCAGCACATGGTTAATTTTAAAAATGTTATGTGTGTATTTGAAAATAATGTGTATTTCGTAGTGGTTGGGTCCTGTGTTTTATGTGTCTTGGTAAGGACAAACTTGCTAATTGCACAGCTCTAATCTTCTATTTCCTTACTGATATTTTGTCTGCTTGTTCTATTCTTACTGAGAGTTGTTTGTAAAAATTGCCACTAATTGCATGTTTATTTCTTCTTTTAGTTCTATCAATTTTTGCTTAAATATTTTGAAGTTGTACTATTAAGCACACACAAATTTATGATTCTTATACCTTCTTGGTGAATTGAAGTGCTTATCATTATAAAGTGTTCCTCTTTATATTTATGACGCTCTTTGCCTTAGAGTCTAGTTTGTCTGGTATTAACAGCAACTGACTTGATGGCACCTAACAACAACAGGGCCACTATCAGCTTTCTTTTGATTGGTATTTGCATGGTATTTTCTCCTATCCTTTTCCTTTTACCTTTTCTCTGTCCTTATACTTTTTAGGCATATCTTTTGTAAACTGCATATAGTTGAACTGTTTCTTCTTCCAATCTGTCAGTGTTTTTTCTTTTAATTGGAACATTGATGTGTTTATATTTAATATAATTATTAATATATTTACAATATATATGTAATTTGTATCTCTACTACTTGAACCAAAGAGAAATATATTACCCATCTATTCTAAGCCCCTCTTTCTCTTTGCTTGCATTTTTTTGGATTGGTAATTTTTATTATTCAATTTTTCCATTTATTAGCTTAGAACTTACGCAATCTTATGATTCTTTTTTAAGTGATTTTCTAGAACCTTATAGCTTTTCTTTTACAGCAAGATAAGACAAGGATTTGTCTTATCAAAGTATAATATTAATTCAGTATTTAAATTATCTTCTGCGACAACGCAAATATTTTAAATCCCTTTAACTCCATTTATCCTCTCTCAAATCTTAAGCCACTGTGAATTGGAATCACTTATTTCAAATCCCACAAAATATAACAGTCATTATTCATTTATATTCCCTATCTACTTAATCTTTTCATGGTTCTTCATTTTTTCCTGCATTTCTTAACTTTTCACCTCAAATCATTTTATTTTTGTCTTAAAAACACAACTTGTGGAATATTCTTCCAGTTTTTGTTTATTTGAAAATATTTTTATTCAACTTTACTTCTTGAAGGATATTTTTACTGGGTAATAGAGTTCTACGATGACAATTTTTTTCTTCTTTTATTACTTTAAAAATACCATTCTATTGTCTTCTGGCCTCCATAATTCTTGTTTAGAAGTTAGCTGACAGTCTAATTGTTAGTCCTTTGATGGAAAGCTGTCTTTTTGCTCTGTTTGCTCTCAAGATTTTTCTTTGACTTTAATTTTCACCATGAAGTGACTAAGATAATTTCCTTTATGTCCTTCTTTGAGTTTACAGGGCTTTTTGAATCTATGCCTCGATGTCTGTTGTCGGTTTTGAAATATTTTCTGCCATTATCTTATAAAATATTACTTCTGCTTCATTTTATCTCTCTTAAGATTCCAAACACAGATACATTAGACCTTCTTACCGTATCTCCAATATCTCTTACCTTTCTCCTGTATTCATTTTCCTTTTGTACAGCTCTTCATACTTTAGCCTGAATAGTTTTTTGATTTTTTTTGCTTCACTAGTTCTCTCTTTAACTGTGTCTAATCTGCACACACACACACACACACGTATCTAGCTCTTAATTATGTTTGGTATTTACAGTTCTAAAGTGTCCAATTAGTTCTTTTTTTATATTTTCCAATTCTCTGTCAAAAAATTGTACATTTTTTTATAGTAAACATAGTTATTATAAAATTTATGCCTGATAAGGGGCCCTGGTGGCACAGTGGTTAAGAGCCATGGCACGCTATGGCTGTGAGCCAAAAAGGCTGGTAGTTCATATCTACCAGCTGCTCCTTGGAAACCCTATGAAGCAGGTCTACTCTGACCTATAGGGTCACTATGAGTTGGAATAGACTCAATGACAGCAGTTTTTTTTTTTTTTTTTTTTTTTTGGTTTATGCCTGATATCCTCTCCTGATTTTCATTTATATTTTCTTGCTGCCTCATGTGCCCAGTTATTTTCAGTTGAGTGCTAGACATTTTATATGAAGGAATATTAAAAAAAAAAAAAATGGAGGCCTGGAATGATACCTTCTACCAGAGAAGATTTACATTGGCTTTTGACAGGCAACTAGGGACACTAGCAATCTGGCATCATGTGAATCCGTTTATAGAGACTGGCATTATTTGAAGTTTGGTGTCAGTCCTGTAAGATCATGTGTACTTCTATTTTACCTTAACTTCTAAGGTGTAGATCTTTGGGTTCTTGATTCCAGGTGTGGTCATTTAACAGGCTTCTGACTGCTTCAGATGGCCACAGACTCCACATTTTGCTCCCTTAGTCCTATAAGGATGTCACAGACCTGATCAGTTTTTAGCTTATCATCCACTTCCAGAGCAGACAAACACCACTGCTGGGCTCATGTCTCTGGGTAATTTGATTCTAATAGGTATTAGCACCGTAATTCTTCACTGCCTCCTTAGCCCTCTGATGCCTTTAGATTTTTTTTTTTTTTGGTACAGTGCTCCCAGTTATCTTTAGGGGGGAGGGTTGTTCCAAATTTCCTAGCCCTTCTGAAACATGAGTCTCCATTTTTTTTAACCCTCACAACAAGATTTTGACATTGATACTATAATTGCACCTATTTTACAGATGGGGAAAGTGAGGTGAAGAAGCGTAACATTTCCTGTTCACGGTTACTCGAGTAGTATGGGTCCAAAGTGCAGGCTAAGTTACCATGCTATGTTGGTGTATCATGCATCCATTTTCCCTCGCTAGAGAACCAGCCCCTTCATCCTGAAAGCTCTGCGGGCTTCATCCAGTTATTGCTTCTGTTGCTGGGCCCTGCAGGCACCCTGTTATGATGTTCCCATGCTTTGTTTTCTTGTTTGTATATGGTCCACCTCCCCCACTGCTCTGTAACCTCCACAAGGACAGGGACGGTGTTGTTTGCATTCATTGCTGTAATCCCAGTACCAGGTGCAGATGAGGCTGCATGGTGTTTGGGGAATGAACTGAATGCCTTCATTGTCATTCCTGTTTACAATGTGCCTGCCTTTCAGATATGAACGTCATGAACAACAACAACAAAACCAAACCGTTGCCATCGAGTTGATTCTGACCCATAATGACCCTATAAGACAGAGCAGAACTGCCCCACAGGGTTTCCAAGGAGCGGCTGGTGGATCTGAACTGGAGACCTTTTGGTTAGCAGCCAAGCTCTTAACCACTGCACCACCAGGGTTAGGTGAGAGCTATATTGTCTTGTCTTGTTAGGTGCCGCAGGGTCTATTCCGACTCATAGCGACCCTGTGTGATAGGGCAGGCTGTAATATTTACAGGAACAGATCACTAGGTCTTTCTCCGCAGAGCCGCTGGGTGGGTTCCAACCATGAACCTTTTGGTTGGCAGTTGAGCGCTTAACTGTTGCACCACCAGGGCTCCTGGGAGCTATGTTCAAACAAATGAACAAAAAAAACCCCATTGCCATAGAGTTGATTCTGACTCATAGTGACCCTATAGGACAGAGTAGAACTGCCCTATAGAGTTTCTAAGGAGCGCCTGGTGGATTCAGACTGCGGACCTTTTGGTTGGCAGCTGTAGCACTTAACCACTACACCACCAGGGTTTCCTGGGAGCTGTTAGTCCTGTTCAAGTGCTATATCTTCAGCACCTGGGACAGTGCTTGGATCGTAACAGATGCACAAAATATTCATTAAAAAATGACCAGATTAGGAGCCAGGTTTTCTGCGCTGAAACTGCACAACTTGGGGAAAAATCTTACAGTCTGTAAAAATGAGGACTGTAATACCTTCCTTGCCAGCGACTGTTTGCGGCAGTCTGATTACAAGATTCCTTCTCTCCTCCTCTGCTTCTCAGGCATCGTGATTGTGATTCATTTCGTTTTCTTATTTCTAACAGCTGTCAACCTCATTGTTCCCATTACGCTTCCTCTTGGAGACCTTCCCTACCCACTTCCCAGATGGAAGCTGAACAATCAGCTTTTTCATAATGAGGTCAATAGGAAAGAAAGCTAAAGTCCAGAAAAAATAAGAGTATCTTGGAACTTTCCTGGGGAACCTTGTGACTCCTTTCAGATATATGTTGTCAGCACTCTTTGCAAATAATCTTTTTGGAGTTTCCTGAGTTATGACCACAAACCTCCCTTCCCTCGTCTACCTGAGTATGACCAGTACCCTCCTGTTTCCGACAGCCACAAAACAATTCCTGAAGGGACCCTCTGGGATGGATTGTGTACAGGGAGCCTGGGATTGTGCCCAGACTGTGTGGTTACCCAGTTAGTGGTGGAGGGGCACTGCCAGCTCCCATCCTGTGATCCATTTAGGAAAAAGACAAACTTTCATTTTCAATCTGAGGCTGGGGTCTTCTCTTTTCTAGAACAAGACCGTGCCCCCTTACATACTGTCATGGCACTGTTGCCCTCTTGCTCGTAATACTGACCACTGAGTCGTTGTACGATTTGAGACATTTTGATCATATTTCAAATACACAGGACACGCCTGAGTACCAGCCACCCAGCTTGGTCAATGCCCAGCACCTCCACAGCAGGGTGTGCAGTGACTATGAGCATGGGTTAGAATTCCTGCTGCACTGTCCCCAGCTGAGTGGGTCACTGTGAGTCCCTGAGCCTTAGTCCCCTCTGAGGTCGAAAACATGGTCCCTGGCCAGAAGGCGGCGGTTTTCTTACCCAGGAAGTGGTTGAAATGCAGCTGTAACCACTTGTTTGGTGTGATGCTGGCCGTAGTGTGAAAATGCAGAGGCGGGACACAGTGGCTGGGCTGGAATACCCAGGAAAGGGCTCCTGGGGGCCTGGGGTTTGGGCCTCAAAGCCTGCAGCTGCCTCTGTTTATCTGGGGTGAATAAGCCTTCAACTGGACCACCTCCCCCCTTCCAACAAGATGGGGAGAAAGTCTGAGAAATCCAGAGTCTTGTTACGGTGCCAGAAAGGATATTAACAATGCTATCCACTCTGCAGTAATATAAATTAATGGGTATAAATCAATACATCGATCAATAAACCAGCTGCTAAGGCCTGGGACTGTGACAATGACACCAGTAAGAGCTGCTATTTTTTGTCCTCTGTGGGGTAGGGTTCCTGTCAAACCCTCTACCTGCCCAACCTCATGTAATGTTCTCAACAACCCCACGTGGTAGATACTTATCCCACAACCCATAACGCTCTCCACAACCCTAGGTGGTAGGCACTTACCTCATGTGACATAATGTTCTCAATAACCCCAGGTGGCAGGCACTTACCCCATGTGACAATGTTCTCAACAACCCCAGGTGGTAGGTACTTGTCCTATTTCCTGTAATGCTCTCTACAACCCCAGGTGGTAGATTCTTATTTCACATCCCATAATGCTCTCCACACCCCTAGGTGGTAGGTACTTATCCTATTTCCAAAAATACTAAACCTCGGAGAGATTGTATGACTTGTTCCCAAACACACAGCTGCTAAGTAGAGCAGACAGGATTCAAACCCATAGCCAGGGTGGCTAGGCTCTAGGGCTTGCTTTCAAGTCCTTGCCACGCTGGCTTGGCCGTACCTAGATCATTTTTTACTTCTCTCCAGAACACCTATTCTCTCCCACAGTGCAGGGCTCGGGTGCGGCTCTCTGGCCACCACTCTGCACCCTCATCACTATGGTGGGGCGGACGACTGCACCTGGCCCTAGGGCTGGTGTGAGAAAGAGGAGAGTCCACGTCATTTAGGACAAGGCTTGGCATGTGGCACACCTGAAATACAAGCTTTGTTAAGTAATATATCATGGGGGTCCTAGAAAGTCAGGAATGGGAGTTTTGGCTTTATAGAAGAGAGAACAGGCAGCCAACAAGGAGCCCTGGTGGTGCAATGGTTAAGCGCTCATCTGCTAACTGAAAGGTTGGTGGTTTGACCCCACCAGCTGCTCCGTGGAAGAAAGATGTGGCAGTCTGCTTCTGTTAAGATTATAGCCTTGGAAACCCTGTGGGGCAGTCCTACTGTGTAACACGTGGGCATGTGTTAGAATTAACTTGACAGCACCCAACAACAACAAGGGGGCCATCAACCATGAAGGAAAGTGATGTGTAGGAGAAAGACCAGGTCCTGTGGGCTGGGAGCCTCTGCCTGCTACACGCATGGTCATACCCCCTAGTGACCCCATGGCGATATCCAGGGTGCTCTGAGGCTCTGCTGGAATCCCATGCCTCCTGGGCCACACCAGCTGAAGGGCGGAGCACACTGGTGCTGCAGGCTGTCTAATTGTAATCACCGCCGTGCGTACTTAACGTGGACCAGTGGCAAATGCATCAGAAACCTCCTCAGAAACATGCCTAACACAAAGTGTCATCATAGTTTCCATTAACGCATTCTGTCTGAGGCTTCAACAGGTTGGAGGGAACCCACTCAGGAGCTCTGCAGAAGAAAGATCTGGCAGTCTGCTCCTGAAAAGATGACAGCTTAGAAAACCCTATGGGGCAGTTCTACTCTGTTACATGGGGCGGCCATGAGTTGAAATAGACTTGACAGCACCCAACAACAACATCTGAGGCACCAGTGGGCTGGAAGTAGCTCACTCTTGGTTACAAGGTACGTTTCTGCAGCCAGGGACTTGGGCAATTCTGGTCCAGTTACAGGAAGACCAGGGAGTGCCCTGCCCTGCAACCTCCCCCAACACACCTCAGGGGAGCCCCGCCTGCTGTGGGATGGTGTCTGCAGGCTGCTGACTGCATCCTGCCTGCCTCTGGGGACGGGGCTTGCTTATGGAGGTCTCGCTGGGTTTGGCGTGTGATGGCCACTCTGGAGAGATTAAAAAAGCCCACCTCCACCTGTCTTGTATCTTCTCAGCATCTGCATGCTGAGGCTCATGATTTGGGGGGACAGGCTTCCTTAGAAGGAGCCACTGCTGTTGGAAGCAGGTTCTGCTGTTCACCGGACCCCGTTGTTGTTGTTAGGTACCGTTGAGTCAGTTCCGACTTATAGCGACCCTATGCACAACAGAATGAGATACTGCTGGTCCTGAGCCATCCTTAAAATCGTTGTTATGTTTGAGCTCATTGTCGCAGCCGCTGTGTCAGTCCACCTCGTTGAGGGTCTTCCTCTTTTCTGCTGGCCCTGTACTCTGCCAAGCATGATGTCCTTCTCCAGGGACTGATCCCTCCTGACAACATATCCAAAGTATGTAAGAGGCACTCTCGCCATCCTTGCTTCCAAGGAGCATTCTGGTTGTACTTCTTCCAAGACAGATTTGTTCGTTCTTCTGGCAGTCCATAGTATATTCAATACTCTTCGCCAACACCACAATTCAAAGGCGTCAATTCTTATTCGTTGTCCAGCTTTCACATGCATATGATGCAATTGAAAATACCATGGCTGGGGTCAGGCGCACCTTAGTCTTCAAGGTGACATCTTTGCTCTTCAACACTTTAAAGAGGTCCTTTGCAGCAGATTTACCTAATGCAATGTGTCTTTTGATTTCTTGACTGCTGCTTCCATGGGTGTTGATTGTGGATCCAAGTAAAATGAAATCCTTGACAACTTCAAACTTTTCTCCGTTTATCACGATGTTGGTCATTGATCCAGTCGTGAGGACTTTTGTTTTCTCTATGTTGAGGTGCAATCCATACTGAAGGCTGTGGTCTTTGATCTTCATTAGTAAGTGCTTCAAGTCCTCTTCACTTTCAGTAAGCAAGGTTGTGTCATCTGCATAACGCAGGTTGTTAATGAGTCTTCCTATAGTCCTGATGCCCCATTCTTCTTCATATAGTCCAGCTTCTCAGATTGTTTGATCAGCATACAGATCGAATAGGTATGGTGAAAGGATACAACCCTGATGCATATCCTTCCTGACTTTAAACCATTCAGTATCCCCTTGTTCTGTCTGAACAATTGCCTCTTGATCTATGTAAAGGTTCCTCATGAGCACAATTAAGTGTTCTGGAATTGCCATTCTTAGCAATGTGATCCATAATTCATTATGATCCACAAAGTTGAATACCTTTGCATAGTCAATAAAACACAGGTAAACATCCTTCTGGTATTCTCTGCTTTCAGCCAGGATCCATCTGACATCAGCAATGATATCCCTGGTTCCACGTCCTCTTCTGAAACCGGCCTGAATTTCTGGCAATTCCCTGTCAATATACTGCTGCAGACGTTTTTGAATGATCTTCAGCAAAATTTTTGCTTGCGTGTGATATTAATATTGTTCTATAATTTCCACATTCAGTTGGATCACCTTTCTTGGGAATAGGCATAAATATGGATCTCTTCCAGTCAGTTGTCCACGAAGCTGTTTTCTATATTTCTTGGCATAGATGAGTGAGCATCTCCAGCACTGCATCCATTTGTTGAAACATCTCAATTGATATTCTGTCAAATCCTGGGGCCTTATTTTTTGCCAATGCCTTCAGAGCAGCTTGGACTTCTTCCTTCAGTGCCATTGGTTCCTGATCATATGCTACCTCTTGAAATGGTTGAACATCAACTAATTCTTTTTGGTATAATGACTCTGTGTATTCCTTCCATCTTCTTTTGATGCTTCCTGCATCGTTTAATATTTTCCCCATAGAATCCTTCACTATTGCAACTCGAGGCTTGAATTTTTCCTTCAGTTCTTTCAGCTTGAGAAACACTGAGTGTGTTCTTCCTTTTTGGTTTTCCATCTCCAGCTCTTTGCACGTCATTATAATACTTTACTTTGTCTTCTTGAGCCTCACTTCGAAATCTTCTGTGCAGTTCTTTTACTTCATCATTTCTTCCTTTTGCTTTAGCTGCTCGATGTTCGTGAGCAAGTTTCAGAGTCTCCTCTGACATCCATCTTGGTCTTTGCTTTCTTTCCTGTCTTTTCAGTGATCTCTTGTTTTCTTCATGGATGATGTTCTTCCACAGCTCGTCTGGTCTTCGGTCACTAGTGTTCAATGTGTCAAATCTATTCTTGAGATGGTCTCTAAATTCAGGTGGGATATACTCGAGGGCATTATTTTGGCTCTTGAGCACTTGCTCTGATTTTCTTCAGTTTCAGCTTGAACTTGCATATGAGCAATTGATGGTCTGTTCCACAGTCGGCCCCTGGCCTTGTTCTGACTGATGATACTGAGCTTTTCCATCGTCTCTTTCCACAGATGCAGTCAATTTGATTTCTGTGTGTTCCATCTGGTGAGGTCCATGTCCGTTTATGTTGGTGAAAGAGGTATTCGCAATGAAGAAGTCGTTGGTCTTGCAAAATTCTATCATTCGATCTCCGGCATTGTTTCTATCACCAAGGCTATATTTTCCAACTACTGATCCTTCTTCTTTATTTCCAACTTTCACATTCCAATCACCAGTAATTATCAATCCATCCTGATTGCACATTTGATCAATTTCAGACTGCTGCAGCTGATAAAAATCTTCTATTTCTTCATCTTTGGCCTTAGTGGTTGATGCGTAAATTTGAATAATAGTCATATTAACTGGTCTTCCTTGTAGGTGTATGGATATTATCCTATCACTGACAGCACTGTATTTCAGGATAGATCTTGAAATGTTCTTTTTGACGATGAATGCAACACCATTCCTCTTCAAGGTGTCATTCCCAGCATAGTAGACTATATGATTGTCTGATTCCAAATGGCCAATACCAGTCCATTTCAGTTCCCTAATGCCTAGGATAGTGATATTTATGCATTCCATCCAGACCCTGGAGGGTGCTTTAAGACCTACATTCCTGATGGGATCAACTTTTGAAAAACAGCTCATCGCTCATGGTAAAGATGGCTCCACCAGTGCCACCTCCTTCTCTTCCCTAATCCCAACCACCTCTACTTTGTTTATAACCAAAAGCAGAAAACAAAACAAAATCCTCCAGCCAGGCCACTGGTTTCTCAAAGTGGCTTCCTTGGAATACTTGTTTTGCAAGGTGTCCCATGAGGAAGGGTTCCTTAGTCAAACAAGGTTGGGGAAATGTGCAGAGGTTTTCCCACTCAGAAGTTCACGAACCATGTTTGGAAGGTCCTGGGAAAATCTATATAAAGGAATCTGTTCAACTGTCTAACTCTTTACTCCCCATGGGCCCCTTTCAGGGTGGGTACCCATGGACACTGGGGAATGCCACCTTGCCTGCTTCAGCCAACGTGGTTTCCTGTGCTGAGAACCACACATGGCGTCACAATGCTCATAAGTCCACAAAGGCCTCATGTTGACACCAAGGACGCAGCACACCTTCTCCCTCTCCCGGGGCTCTGCAGGCAGGTGGCTTGGGCAGCAGGCCCAGGCTCCCTCCCCCACCACCTCTAAGCCTAAGACCAACATGGCTGCTAACACAGGGCTGGAGAGAGGGAACAGCGTCTGGGTCCCCGCCAGACCTGTGAGAGCCAACGCTTGGGATTTTGGGGTGAGCATGGGGTACTGAGGAGGCTGGGGTGTGAAGGGCGGAGGGAACCCTCTCAGGACCCAGGGAAGGTAGACTCTCACCCCTTCCTGTCCTGTGGCCACTGATCCCCTGGTGGGGCAAGAGGGAAACTGAGTCAGAGGGAAGGGCTGGAGGGCTGGGTGACACAACTCTGCCCACGTGAAGGGCTCTGTGTCCCTGTGACTCTCCCTCTGTCTCTGTCTGTCTGTCTCTCTGTGTCTTTCTCCCTGTCTCTCTCTGTATGTCGTTCTCTCATATCTCTCTCCCTCTCTCTGTCTCTGCCCCTCTCCCCGTCTCTCTCTGTTTGCTTGTCTCTCTCCCTCCGTCTCTGCCCCATCTCCTTCTGTCTCTGTCTCTCCCCATCTCTCTCTGTCTCTCTCTCTCCGTCTCTGCCCCCTGTCTCTGTCTCTGCCTCTCTCCCTCCCTCTGCCTCTCCCCGTCTCTGTCTGCCTCTCTCCCTCCCTGTCTCTCCCCGTCTCCCTCTGTCTCTGTCTCTCTCCCTCCTTCTGTCTCTGCCCCCTCTGTCTCTGTCTGTCTCTGTCTCCCTTCCTCTGTCTCTCTCAATTAGTCCAGCACCTGTGCCTCCAGCTGACTCTCACTGCTGGCCACGTGCTCTCTGCCTCACCTGCCGTCCCTCCAGGACTCAGAGCCACAAGCGCTGGGTGGGCTCCACACTCAGGCAGGACTGGCCACATCATCTGCACAGCCCCATGTTCAAAAAGCGCCCAGGTGGCAGCTGCAGAGTGTCGAGCCCAACACAGGGCCCTCACGTGTGGGTGGGTGTGGTCGCCCACCCAGGAAGTGGCCTCAGAAGATGGACAGTCACAGATGGCCTGGTGGTGCAGCTTGGGGTCTCCTCTGAGTGGCATTGCCCACTCACTGTGTTGAACCTTGGGCCTCATGGAACCTTCCAGAAGTTTTCCTATGGGACCTTGAGGAGGACGTTGGACTTTAAGCTCTGACGTACCCAAGACTTACCTTGTGTCCCGCATGTGGGGCCTCAGCCTGGGCCACCTGCAGCCGCACCACGGCATCCCACCGCTCCGCCGTCTGGTGGTCCCGCGCTGTCACCGTGAATGCCACCTGCTCGGAGGGGATGCGCAGCTCTCGGGCAGCGAAGACCGTGCCGTCTGCCCCCACTCTGAAGTCCAGGCTGCTGGTCTCGTACTGCGTCCCCTGGGTGCCCAGGCAGCTGCTGAACTTGACTGCAAGAGAGGAGGAGGAGAGTGAGGCCTGGGCGGGCTGCCATGGGGGCTCACAGGCCCGCTTTCTTGGCAGCAGGCCCTGGGCCCGGTAAGCATCAGGAAAACATGATTTAACCGATCTTTTCACCTTCCAAGAAGGTCTGTGGTTTGTTTTTACCCCCTGCAAAAAACCAAACCTGTTGCCATTGAATCAATCCCGCCTCTTAGTGACCCTATAGGACAGGGTAGGACTGCCCTATAGGGTTTCCAAGGCTGTAAATTTTTACGGGAGCAGACTGCCACATCTTTCTCCTACTGAGCGGCTGGTGGGTTTGAGATGCCGACTTTTCAGTTAGCAGCCGAGTGCTTAACCACTGAGTCACCAGGGCTCCTCTCTACCCCCTAGGGCCTTAAAGTGGAAAAAAAAGACACAAGGTGCACAGGGACACACTTTCACCGTATCTGAAATGCGGCTGCGCTTCATTTCTGCAATGGCTCTGCCCATCACTGCTACCTGTAACTTCATCTGGTGTCTGTGAATAGCACGGTGAGCCTTCTCCATCTAAGAAGTATTCCCTCAATCCCCCCAACCCACACTCCAAGGCATGCAAACCTTCTCTTGCTGGCACAGTCTTTAAAGCTCTTGATGGATCTATTTTTCCACCTCGACAAGGCCAAGTACAGAGAAGGAGCAAGAGAAAGCTGTTACTTAGGAGCTGTTATGGTTTGAATGGGGTTCTCCAAAAATATATCTTGGAGTCCTAACCCAAGTACCTGGGAACGTGACCTTGTTTGGAAATAGAGTCTTTGAGAGATGTTATCAGGTCAAGGTCAGCACGAGGTCATTTTAGGGTCAGGTGAGTCCTAATCCCATCTGAGTGGTGTCATATAAAAGGGGAGGGCAGACATAGAGACACACGGGGAGACGTGGTGTGACGGTGCCTAGGAAGCCTCAGCAGCCGGGAGGGAGGCAGGAGCAGCTCGGCTCTCAGAGCCTCAGAGGGAACCAACATGGTGTCTCAGCCCCGCCCCGGCTGCAGTGAGGGGAATGCAAGTGGGTGTCTTTAAAGAGCAGAGATTTATTCTCTCACAGTTCAGGAGGCTACAAGTCCACATTCAGGACACCAGCTCTAGGGGAAGCCTCTCTCTGTTACTCTGGGGGAAGATCCTTGTCTCTTTCCTCTTCTGTAGCCTTGGCGTTCCTCAGTTGTTTGGCACTCTCCACTTGGCATCTGTCTTCTCCTGTACGTGTTTGCTTCTGCGTCTCATCTGCTGTGTTTACAACTCAGAAGTGACCCACCCTGCACTGATATGGCCTCATGGACACAACAAAGGAAACCCTATTCCCAAAAAGGATCACATCCACAGGTACTGGGTTAAGATTCCAACACGTAAGTTGGGTGGACACAATTCAGTCCGTAACACCTGGCCAAGACTGTGGTTTGGACCCAGACTCCAGAACTTAAGACAATCAATTTCTGTTCCTTAAAGCCAGTCTGTTTGTGGTGTTTCATTACGGCAGCCCCAGGAACCCAACATAGGACCATTATGACCCCACAAGCAGCTGGACTCTGTGAGCAGCGCTTGGGTCTGCCCTGCTTCCTGGCCTTTCTCATTCTGTCAGCGAGAGGACCTGGGCCTGTAAATCTGCCTCCACAGAGGCCAGGTCAGGAGCAGGTCGGAGTGCTGACCCAGGCAGAGCGCTCGCTTGGTTACAGAAACAGCATGTGGCAGGTTGTGAGCTGACGCTGCTGCATACCCAAGACTGCTTTGTTTCCAAAGCGTTCCTCAGGCACCAGGTTATGTGGCCCACGCCCAGTGACCCTGCCTCGCCGCCATTTTTCTCCACTGCAGAAAAAGAGGTCTCCGGGGCTGCACGGGCATCCGGACCACATTAAAAAAAAATTAGTGCTTCTTAAAAAAAAAAATTTATGTGCTTTTCCAACTGTCACCTAATGCATGGTAAATTATGAGGCACCAACAGCCAGTGTCACATTCTGCTGATGAAAAGGATGGGGAAAGTTACCCGGTATTTATAAAAATGTGGGTATCTAAGCAATTACTGTAGGAGGGTTGGTTTTAAAAGCAATTTCACTGTCACAGCTTACATGATTTAATTACTATTTATTCTAAAAAGCGAAAAGAGTGACTCACTGTTAGGGTTGAAAAAGTGTCCTTCCCCCTCTGTTCACCTTTTATTGTTGCCCGCCTTAAAGTAATAAATAACGTGCATCTTCCCTCCTCTCAAATACTTCACTTTCTCCATCTCTCCAGTTTCTGCACCTCCCACTTCGGGGTTGAGTAGAAAGATGTTTGTAAATTGGATGAAACCAGGCGTCTCCTCCCCATCTGAGCCTGAGAGTCAAGGGTGCCCACAGCCCCAGGGCTGCACAAACAGGCCGTTCCTTTACCGGGTGAGGACAGCCGGGGGGTAGAATTCAGCTGTATCTTAAGATATTCACCACTAATGAGGGAATAATTACCTTTCTTCAAATGACAGGAAAATTCCAAACAGATATTAGAATACTCTTCGCCCCAATGGTAAACAAAATTGGCAACAAACTGAGCAGATCAATCATTTCTGACACCCAATTGTCACTGACAAAGATAAAAATGACAGTCCTATGATTGCTGGAAGATTAACATGAAATACATAAATAAGCCTCTTTGTTCTCTAAAAGCAAATCTCCAACGAAACCAATGGAATCGGACAGCAATGGCGGGGAGGAAGGGTCTGTGTTTTTCAGCATTAAATAATGACGCAGGTGTATAAAAAAATAGTCACAAGCCTTCAGTGACATCTCAGGCAAGTGTCTACACGGTTTAAGAAAGACAGAAAGCCGACAGCTGAGCTGCCCAAGCAGGAAGCTCAGTCGTTATTCGCGTTAAACAAGGTTTAGGTGATGGGGGTCCCTCGGTGTACAGAAGGGAGACCCTCTATGAGATTAAAGATGGTGCCATTAAGACAGTACTGACTGCAACGTTCCAAGTATTGTACCTGTGGATGTGGGATGGAACAAGGGCTTCTTCGCACAGGTGTTCATAAGGTATCTTAGGCTGGGTTCTGTAGAGAGTAAAACCAGTGAAACGTCTATTTATGTATGTATGTAGAGAGATTTACATCAAGGAAATGGCTCATGTGGTCGTAGAGGCTGTCAAGTCCCAAATCTATGGGTCAGGCTAGCGGCTTCTCCTGACTCATGTAGCTGCAGGGGCTGGCACGCCCAAGATTGGCAGGTAAGCTGCTAGCTCAAGTCCCAAGAACCAGAGGTCAGACAAGCAGGAGCCAGCTGCAGGATCCAGAGTGAGCAAAAGCTTCCCAGCCTTGCCAGAAAGTCCACCTATAGTGGATGAAGGCCATACCCACAAGGAAACTCCCTTTTAACTGACTGGCTACTCACAGCAGATCCCATCATGGAGGTGATCCACATTATATCAAATCTCATCATGGAGGTGATCACATTATCAGATGGCTGCCAAACTACATCATAACTGCCAAACCACTGAGAACCATGGCCCAGCCAAGTTGACACACAATCTTATTTATCACATAAGTTCTTCATGGAGTTGTGTTTTTGTTTTTTAGGTGGAATTCAGTTCTTGTTGTTAGTTGCTGGTGAGTCAGCTCCAACTCATGGTGACCCATGTACAACGGAAAGAAGT
The DNA here is from genome assembly GCF_024166365.1 of Elephas maximus indicus. Classification (NCBI taxonomy): domain Eukaryota; kingdom Metazoa; phylum Chordata; class Mammalia; order Proboscidea; family Elephantidae; genus Elephas; species Elephas maximus. The sequence goes on from NC_064843.1 coordinate 6,192,623, forward strand.
GTTGCCTGGTCCTGCACCATCTTCATGATCGTTGGTATGCTCAAGTCCACTGTTGTGGTCACTGTGTATTTTGAGTGCCCTCCAACCTAGAGGGCTCATCTTCCAGCACTGTATCGAAAAATATTCTATTGTGATCCACAAGGTTTCCATTGGCCGATTTTTGGAAGTAGATCACTAGGCCTTTCTTCCTAGTCTGTCTTAGTCTGGAAGCTCTGCCGAAACCTGTCTACCACGGATAACCCTGCTGGCATTTGAAATACTGACGGCATAGCCCACAGCATCACAGTAACACGCAAGTCACCACAGTAGGATAAACTAACAGATGGTGGTTTACTCCTCTATGCTCCCCGAATGTAAAACTGGTCCCAGCCTCTAAGAACACTGTTGGGTACGTATAACAGTGTACAATTCAGCAGCATTTAGCGCATCCAAAATGCTGTGCAAACACCACCTCTCTCTAGCTTCACAACGTTTTCATCACCCTAAAAGACGCTCCCCATTCCTACCCTGCTGCCCCAGCCCCTGGCACCCACTCTGGGTTTGCCTATCCTGGTCATTTCACACAAATGGATCACACAATAGGTGTCATTTTGCATCTGGCTTCTTCCACTTAGCACGATGTTTTTGAGATTCATCCAAGTTGTAGCTTTCACAGAATTTTTAAAGTGAATGTTCCCAGCTGTGCCCACCACAGACCCATCCAACATGCGAAAGCATGGGGGCTACCTGACCAAGTGACATCCCAACATCAGCTCTAGTATAACCATAACCTGGGTTAACTGCTCCACCCAGTATCCCAGTTTTGGAAACGTTTGCCTGCTGGTGATGGGCTTCACCATTTGGGTTTGTGATCAAGAGCTTTAATCCATGAAGGGAGAAGCCCAGGGGATGAAGGCCTGAGGATGGTCTAGCAGCTGGCCCTGACCCGCACCCCAATGCTGGAGAGAGGCCTGGAAGGCAGGAGGCGTGCTGGGTTTCACCTGAGGCTTTGCAACCACCAGCTTTCCAGAAATTTCCAGAAATTCAGAACAGCATTTGCTCCTGCGCACGCTGGGCAGAGAAAAAGATCAATAAGGCAAGCTTTTTCTGAGTCACCAGGGGCATTAATAAAACATTAGCACTGAATAAATGAACATTCCCTTTTGAAACCCTGTGAAATGTGGGCTTAAATTGCTCAAAACACAAACATGGCTCAGAATGTTATTAACACTTGGCCCTGCTGAAAAAATGAGGACTAGGCACTCCCAAAATCTTAGTACAGGAAAAACTTCTCTCTCTCAGAAGTCTGTTTGTCTTTCCTTGAGAATTTCCTGAAGGCAGTTTCCCCTTTCCCCTTGGCTACTGGGAAGCTCACATGTGACAATGCCAGGGCTCGTCTAACAGTGTTGAGGCATTTTACTAACTTCAGCATTGGTCCGTCCTATCTCCCATCTTTTTTTCCTCTTCAGCCTGACTTCATGCTCTTACCTCTACCTCTGCAGGTTTAAATGCTTTCCAGGAGGGAAGAGGTGAACCTGTGTATATCCGTGCAGGTGTCAGCATACACTGTACATGTGCACAGAGGAGGACCCTGACAGTCAGGCACAGCACGGTATGGTTGCCCTTGATTGTCTGCCCTTTCTCTGCTCCGCTGCCCCCAGAATGTGTGCTGGAGTCTGAGCTGAGACCTCAGCTGGAGCGGCTAAAGCTGCTTATGGAAGCTTCTCAATCCCTTCTAAGCCCTTCCACCTCCACCTCTGCCGCTGAGAGCAGCTGGTTGTTCTGTACCCCACAACTGCCAGGCTCCAGGTGGTACTGGGCAGCGTGTCCAGGTGCCAGCGCTGGGCTTCATGCCTGCTGTCACTCACCCTCCTCTTGTGACTCTGCCCCATCTGCCCTTCAGCATCCCAGCCTCCCCAGACAGGCCAGAGCGAACTTTTCTGCCTGGCCCGGTGGCTGCTCACTTCAGCTTTGGAAACGGGCTCTATTCTGTCCACCTCCTCCCTGCTGGGTGATGGGTAGAGGCAGCCCTTTTCTAAGGAGAGTGGGAACCAGCCACGCAGAGCAGGGCCATTGTGGCAGGTCTAGGAGAGGCCTCCTCTCATCCCTGGGATCCTCTCGGGTACACGGAAAAGCCAAGACCTGCTTGGCCCTCGCCCTTTTCTGTTTGGGTGTACTTTCTGGAAGAGACTTTTTTCATCCTGATTTAAGAAGTGCAGACTGCACATTTTGTCCTGGTTCACACTGGGCATTTCTGGGGTTTGCCATGTGGATGGAGTATTGTCTGTGTCCTGGGCACTTGGCTGAGTGGTTTGTATTCATCCTCTGTGATGCTCCAACAGGAAGGCAGGTGGGTAGGGAGCACAGTACCCATCTCACAGATGAGGAATCTGAGGCCCAAGGACATTGCACAACTTCTTGAAGCCTGCAAGGGGCAGAGGTAGAATTTGAACCTGCAACTGCAGGATCTTGGACCTCTGCCTGCCATGGTGGGCTGGGTTCTCCATGTGAAGCTGGTGGAGTGAGAAGCTTCACGTGTCTTGTAATTTTCACATCTTAGTCATCGTGTGGGAAACTTCTGCAGTTGTTATGAGAAATCAAGCCTGGGCTGTACCTTTGTCCAACTGCCAAGGCTTTAGCCGCACCATACTGCCTTGTTAGTACTTGTCAACCTCCCCTTTCCCCCACAATGCCTGCGCTCTGCAGGTGGGGTGACTGGTGAGACCTGGAGCCAGCCTGCAGTGCCCGGCCCTTTCCTGTGGACCTGGAAGCCCCACAACAAACAAGTGGAAGAGGAAAGAATCACTTCACTGAATTCACTGAAGATGACAACCTACTTTAAAAACCACTGAAACCACCCAATTAAAAGACGGGCAAAGGAATTGAAGAGACCTTTCTCCAGAGAAGATATCCCAATGGCAGTAAGCATATGAAGAGGTGCTCAACATCATTAGCCATTACCTGTTGCCGTTGAGTTGATTCCTACTTATGGCAACCTCATGTACAACAGAATAAAACACCGCCTGGTCCTGTGCCATCCTCACAATCGTTGCTATGTTTGAGCCTATCAGAATTACCATATGACTCAGCAATTCCACTCCTGGACATAGACCCAAAAGACTTGAAAGCCAACACTCAAATACATGTACCTCAATGTTCACTGCAGCATGATTCACAACAGCCAAAAAGTGGAAACAACCCAAGTGTCCGTCAAGGGAGGGATGGATAAACAAAATGCGGTCCATCCATACAATGGAACGTGACTCAGACATAAAGGGAAATGAAGTCCTGATGCGTGCCGCAACACAGCCGACCCTGCAAACACGCCGAGTTAAAGGACGCAGACACAAAAGGACAAACACTGCAGGGTCCCACTTACACGAGACGTCTAGAATAGACCAATGCACAGACACAGAACGTAGATTAGCCATTGGGGGCGGGTAGAGGAATGGGGAGTGACTGCTAATGGGTGGGGCTTCCTTTTGGGGTGGCAGAAATGTTCTGAAATTAGATAGTTGGGAAGGCTGCACAACATTATGAATGCAATTAAATCCCGCTGCCATCATGTCAATTTTCGACTCACAGTGACCCTGTCGGAAGGAGCGGAACTGCCCCCTAGGGTTTCCAAGGCTGTAATCTTTACAGAAGCAGACTGCCACATCTTTCTCCCCAGGGGCGGCTGGTGGGTTTGAACTGCTGACCTTTTGGTTAGCAGCCAAGCGCTTAACCACTGTACCACCAGGGCTCCTTTGAATGTGATTGATGCCCCAGAATTGCACACTAAAAACAGCTAAAATGGCAAATTTTATACATTTTTTTTTTATCACAATAAAAATAAAGTAAAAAACCGAACAAAAAACAAAACATAAAACAGTCCTCCACTCAGAGACGATGTAGTGCCTCCTCAGCCTGGCCTGGAACGATGCTAGACACCTTACCTCCCCATCTCTAGCTGTTGCCAGTGTCTCTCTGAGGTTTGCTAATTACTTTCATCAGTTTTAAACAAACTTGACAAGAGACAGAAGGAATCCAGAGAGAAACTGGGTATAATTGTTTAAGCACCTCAGACAGCCTCGTCCCCTCGGTGGGGGCGAGTGGCAGCTGCGGAGGAGGCGGTGGACCAGGCCCCGGCAGGCGAGCGGCCCCACTGGGAAGTCACAGCGGCCCCGGCCGGCCTTGGAGGATGCGGGCCAAGAGGGCAAGCAGCGACGGAGGGCGGGCGGGGAGGAGCAGGAGAGAGGCCTGTCCTGGCCGTGGGCCGACCTGGCCGGGCAAGCACCAACACTTCTGCGACGCGGTGCTACCGGCCCTACCAGTGCGTGAGCCACCAGGAGGGTGTGCGCGCCACCGGGAGGGCGAGCGCGTTGCGGGGAGAGTGCGTGAGCCACAGGTAGGGCGTGCGCGTCTTGGGGAGGGTGCGCACGCCACGGGGAGGGGTGCGCCAAGGGGTGGGTATGCGCGCCGCGGGGAGGGTGTGTCCGTGGAGGGGAGGGTGTGCGCGCCTCAGGGAGGGTGTGCGTGTCTCAGGGAGAACAGGATGGATTTGATTCTAAAGCCCACGTTTCCGTTCGGAAAAGATGTCCAGAAAAGGAGGGAAGCCTAGAACACCAACTATTCAACAACCGTGGAATTTCATTTTAGCAGTGGAGTAGGTGAAAGCAAAGCAAAGAGCTGATCAGACATTCCAGGCTCATCCTCTGCGGCCAGGATGCCGTTGGCCCAGATAAAGGACAGGGGCGCACCTGGCCAGTCATCTGTCACGGACACGCTTTCCCTTCATGCTGCATAAAAGGCAGTCTCTGTATTACCCCGCCGTCCACGCCGACATTCCCTCAGAGTGCCCATCTGTGCGGCTGGTGGGGCTTCTGCCGCTGGCCCTGCCCCGGATGATCTCCTGCCAGCTTCATCTCCCAGGACTCGTGCCGATTCTGTTGCCCTAAGAAAGGATCCCCCTGCCCTTCATTACAGGTGATGGGAAACTCTGGACAGGCAGAGTCAACATGGGTGCCATCATTCATCCATTCAGCAAACATTCACGGATTCCACCCTCAGCACAACAGGGAGTCACTGCCTGGTGGGGGCAGAGGGCAGGGTGGAGAAATTCACTAAGTCATTACATCAGAGGGCGTCCCTGGGTGTTGCAAACGTGAATATGTTCGGCTGCTAACCAAAAGGCTGGAGGGTCGAGTCCACCCAGAGGCACCTCAAAGAAAGGCCTGGAGATCTACTTCTGAAAAATCAGCCATTGAAAACCCTGTGGAGCACCGTTCTACTCTGACATGCGTGGAGTTGCCACAAATTGGAGTTGACTGCACGACAACTGGTTTTACTGGTTAATTACATTAGAAGGTGTAACACCACCGGCCAAGGCTGGCTGTGAAGGAGGGGACATGTTTCCCTGAGAACTGGACCCAGACTTGGCGGGGGTTGGGGGGCCTCCCCAAGGACCTGAAGCTTCTGCTGGGATCTTTGAGATGAGAGAGTCATTAGGAGGCTTGGGCAGGAGAGAACACTCCAGGCAACAGGGACAGTGTTTGCGCGAAGGCCCCGTGGCAGGGGCAGCGCAGCTAGTGTGGCTGGAGCAGAGCTGTGGGAAGTGACGTGAATGACAACCAGCAAGCAAAGATTCAGAGGGCTCAGCTTCTAGGAGGGATGCTTCACACGGATGCCGGGGTCCCGGGGAGCCCGCAAATCGCTGACACACACCCTGGGCAAGCCTCTCAGGATTGGGAGGAAAGGCTACTGCGTGTCACTCGGGGTGGTTTCTGCGCATGTCCAGCAGCCTCTGGGATCAAGGAGGTATCCTGAGTGGAAGGCACCTCGGCCTTTTGCCGTATTTGTTTAGAGAGGGTCACAGCCTTTCCTAGGCGCCCACTGTGTGGCTTTGGAAGTAGAGCCTCAACGTTCGGTGACAAAGCTGACCTCGCCTGTGGAGCGGGGGCTCTGACACCCAGGGGACTTCAACACCCACTCTGTACACACGCTCTCAGACCTGTCTGCTGGGACAGAAATGGGCAGGAGAAGAAAAGAGTAAGTCACACCCCTAGTGATACCATCAGCATGCCCTGAAGAGCTGGTTTACACAAAGCTTGCTGAGAACAAAACAGCTACTCCCCGTTAAACTGTCAGAACAACAAGCATGAGAGGCCGACTGTCCAGTATCACACTCTGCACCAGAGCCTTGAGCCCAAAGGTGGGAGAAGGCTCATTAGCATCGTAAAAACGACTTCCCTGGGTGGAGACTTAAGAGGATAACTAGACAAGCTGACACTGAATGAGGTTAGGGCTGTATTCGGCTTACGTAGTGTTAGGAAATGCAGAACCCTATGGCTGTGTGATTTGTTAAGGACTTTTCCCCCTTCCTCAGGGTACAAAAGGTCCGGCCTGTGTAACCCTAGGCAGGCAGATCTGAGGGCTGCAGTCCGCTCTGCCTGAGCTGGTGCACGGCTCAGAATAAATCCTCTTTGCTCTCGCCCTGGGGTTGTCTTTACGGGTCAAAGTCACACCAGCCGGAACCCAGAACTGGAGCTGGGTGACACTTGGATGGCTACTGTCAGAAACACGGAACATAACAAGTGTTGGCGCAGATGTGGAGAAACTGGCGCCCTCCTGCGCGGGTGGTGGGATTGTAAAACGGTGCACGTGCTGTGGAAAGAGTTTGGCGGTTTCTCAGAAAGGGCCCAGTTATCCCACTCATAGGTATCTGCCTGAGAGACTTGAGAGCGGGTGCTCGAAGAGACACAGGTTCACACCGTTCACTGCAGCGCTGCTCACTGTGGCCAAAAGGTGGAAACCAGCCAGGTGTGCACCAGCAGACAGACAGGGTAACGCAGTGTGGTCCACCCACACAGTGGACACGCTCGCGGCCATCTTCCCTCGCCCCCCCGTGGTGCTGCCTCCTGGCCCTGAGGCCCCTGGGGGAGCACCATCACTGCCCACACCCACTCTGGAGTGCCAGCAATGATGCCCAAAGTGACAGAAAGCAGGCTGGGTAGTCGCCAGTGCTGAGGCGACACGGGAGTGACGAGCAGCTGTGTTATGGGTGAGGTCTCCTTGGGGTGATGAGGATGTTTGAAACTAGATCTGGTGATAGCTGTGCAGCACCACGAATGTCCTAAATGCCACTAAGCTGGTCCCTTGGGAATGACTAAAATGGTGACATTTATGCTCAGGGCCCCCCAGTTCCTGGGCGCTGAAATGGCAGAGAGAAGGGCCTCAGCTCTATCCCCCGTGACCCCCAGGGCCGAGGCCTTGCTGCCTGAGCCCAGGGTCTCTGGTATCCCTGGAATGGCTCCTCAGTGGCTGCCCTGATTCCCCCCTCCCACCCAGAGGCCTCAAAACCAGCCCCTCCCTTCTTCCCAGCCCCCTCATCTTTCCCCCTCAGATGTAAACGCAAGTGCTCATGGGTGTGAAACAAGGTGGAAGCGTTGCTTCTTCGAGGAAACAGCTGGGCCCAAGTGACCTGGCACACGTCATAAACCACAACCCCAAATGTCTTGGGCACTGAGTTGATTCTGACTCATGCTGACCCCATGTGCTACGGAGCATAACTGTCCCACAGGGTTTTCTTGGCTGGAATCTTTACAGAAGCAGATCGCCAGGCCTTTCTCCCGCAGCTCTGCTGGGTGAGTTCTAATCACCAGCCTTTCGATTAGTAGCTGAGTGAAAACCATTTGCACCACTCAGGGACCTTGTTACACAAGATGCAAGGGGCACAACCTGAGAGCCCTATGTGAGGGGCCGAGAAGGCCTGGGGGCGCAGCAGGAAACGGTGACGATTGAGCTGGACTGTGGCTCTGGGGAGTAGGGAGGTAGTTCTAGAAGTTTCTTGCATGATTCCCTAGATGGATATGTGTGTGCATGTGTGAATGTCTGTGTGCTGGACGGGCAGACAGAAGATACAGCCACAGTGAAATGACAATGGCTTAACTATGCTTCTAGGATTTCCTAGCAGGGCCACACGCCACAGAATGTCAGGGCTGGAAGGCGCTACACAAACTGCCCGCTTCAGCCCACATTTTATTGAGAAGAACACTGAACTTGTGGAAGAAAATTACATTTTAGCGTGCATCCATGTGATTGCACGAACCCTAAGTGCCTGCAGGGAGCTGAGCCCAGTCACTGTTACGCCGCCTTCCCTGTCCAGTACCCTGGACACCTTAACTCTCTATTTAACTGATGCCCAAAACGCAGAGCATGCAGCCAGCCTGATGCTGTTATGTTCTTAGGATTCCGTGCATTCATAAAATCGAAGTGGATGCAAATCCCAAATGTGAGGCTGTGGGGTGGGCCTTCCTCTGGCTTGGGCTGGTTCTGAGATCAGGTCCCAAGGATTTCATATTCAGCATTTGACTCGGCTGTGATTAGGGCTCCGGCTAAGCGGCACCTACTTCTTTCTTTTCTCCAGGACGGTGCAAATAACTTCTTTACAAACATCACTTTTTAAGACATGTGCAGCGAGGCTTATCTGAAGTTTATGCCAAAACCAGCCTCAGGAGCCCAATGAAAGGCAGCACGGCAGCTCCCTTCATTAGGAGCCTTTCTGTTTCACCTCTCACTCTCATCATTTTTAATTGCTTGCTCCCGAAGGAGCGGGTGACAGTGAGCGGGAACAGGTAGTGAGTGACGTGTGGCTCTTTCTTCATCTGCTGTGGCCGCCCAATGTTACAGAGGCTTTACGGGGCAGCTTCCCAAGGCGGGAGAGGGGCAACTGGCACTGTGGTTATGAAGCGCCCCCTTTTTACTATGTTTCGTGTGGGGTGAGTGCAGAAAGATGGCAGGAGCCAGAGGTGAGCTTGTAGTGGGACCACGCTGGGGACACCGTGTGGGCTGTCAGTCCAACTCACGGATGGAGCATGCATTCCTTATTTCATTCGTTCATTTGTCCTCTCCACCCAACACACGTTCCCTGAATTCCCACAGTCAGGGCTCTTCTAGGTGTGGGAGTCAGTGGAGGTGAGGCAGGCCCAGAGCCATCTGCATGGAGCTCACGTGTTGTGGGGGCCCATGAGCAGGACAGCACACCAAGGACAGTGGGGGTGAGAGGGACAGAGACACAAGGGTCTGTGGGGTGAGAGGGTTAGTGCTGAGGCCTTCCTGATGGGGGCCTGGCCAGGTGTGATCAAAGGAAGAGTGTTCTGAAGGTGGGAACAGCACGTGCAAAGGCCCTGAGGCACAGAGAGGCCAGTGGGACTGGATGGAAATGCAGGGAGTGTGTGTGTGGGGGGCGGGGGGAGAAGCAGGGTTCAGGCTCTGCAGTGGGCAGAGGCCTGGTGGGTGTGGGCTGTGTTAGTGGACATGTGGACAGGTGAACAGGTGTCTGCTACTCTGAAGATTCCTGTTCAGAAAAAGAGAGAATCCACTTGAAACAACTGCGTATCTCTTAAACGATATCGACAGCTCAGTGTGGGGGTCCCTGGCTCCAAAGCCCACGGTCAGCAGGGCTGCACTGCCGCCCAGATGGCACATGCTGAACATGGAGCTTCCACCAGGGGCTGGTTCTCATCCCACACGGCTCCCTCAGAGCTGCCCCTGAAGCTCACCTCCACTGCGCCCACCCCAGGAAGAGAAACTCCTCTGTTGGCCAAATGCCGTGAGCCCTACGCCTTGGCATATGCTGTTACTCTGGCCTGCAACGCCCTTCCCTGTGCTCCATCAGTCGACTTCGTGCCTCAGTCCAGGTGTCCCCTCCTCCGAGGAGCCCTCCTGGGTGTATCTCAGCCTGGGATCTTTCTCCCAGTTTTCTGAGGCCCTCTGTCCACTGGGGCGGCCCTGGGCAGGGTATAGTGGGCCATCTGTCTGGGTGGGAAAGAACGCGTATCAAGGACGTCATCACTGAGAAGCCAAGGAACACCTGGGGCCCCTGGAGCAGAGATACAGGGAAGAATCCTCCCCTAGGGCTTTCAGAGAGAATATGGCTCCGCAGCCCGCTGAATTTAGACTCCCAGCCTCTAGAACTGTGACAGTGAATCTCTGTCCTTACAAGCCAGCTTGTGGTGTTTTGTCACGGGAGCCACAGGGAATGAATACAGGGCTCCCGAGCAGAAGCCAAGACAGCGCACCGTTCACAAACCCCCACAACCTGTGCTGGGGCGGGCCCAGCGCCCTCCCTGCTCTTCCGTGTTGCTGGTTCTATGTCCTCAGCGCTGGGAGCCGGCAGCACCAAGACATGCTAGTGGGCTATGAGAGTAAAGCAGGTAGGAGTGCTGTCTGAGGTGGGTTCTGATTCATGTTCTGTCCCCTTAATCCTGTCACCTGGAGGCCAGGCTCCTGCCCCTCCAGCGGCTTGTAGCCCACACTGGGAACACCTCACCATAGTGTGAGTGGGTGCAGAGGAAGACGTTGGCAATTGACAGCAGGACTTGGGGGAGCCAGGCCCCGGGGTGCCGCCTTGAAAACACAAGAAACAGGACCAGGCTATTTTTAGAGCCATCAGCCTCCCTCTCATTAGCATCTGTGAACCGCAAGCCTGCTAATGAAATCATTCTCCATTAAGGCCCAGGTAGAGAATGGCTCTGTCTCCCGGGAGCCCACCTTTCTCCTCCACATCCCCCTGCCCCCCTCACTCCCACTCAGCTGATGGGGGGTCACGTGAAGAGGGCTGGTCCATGGACCTCAGAGCTCTGTGGTTTTGCCCCACTTTACCCAAGGTGCCACCTGGGGCTGCCCAGCAGCCGGCTTCTTGCTGTCGCGTTCTGAAGGATTCCTACTGCGGCCGCGCCCGTCACTGGCTGAGGGGTCAGGCATTTTCTGTCCTTAAAAAGCTCTCTCAGAGCTGAACCAAAGTCTACGGAGGAAGTGGTGTTTGGGGAGCTGAGGGAGGGATCTGGAGTCTGGAGGGGCAGCTCCAGCTCCACTTGGAGGCCTGGCTCGAGCCCCAGCTCTGGCTCTCCAGCCCTGGGGCCTGGGCAGGTCCCCCAGTGGGGGGACACTGAGGATCTAGCATGAGAGTGCTCTCGCGGGCCAGCTCAGCACGTGTGAGTGAGTAGTATAGATCAGCCTGTCCGCTCAGTGGGTTCACACACCTGTCCGCCCTCTGCTGGCTCTCCAGCACTCCCCCTCTGCCGTGGGGGAACCCCTCCTTGGGGAGTGCTGCTTTCACCGTAGGGGACAGCCTGGGGGACAGCCGGGGTGGAGCGTGGGCTCTGCTCCATGGGCTGACATCCTAGGGCAGGAGAGAGGTGTGCAGGCAGACAGACCGGCGTCATGGGCAGCTAGTTTGGTGGTCACAGTACAGGACAGCAGAGCCAGGTCTGTGTGGAGCCAGCCGGAAGGCAATGGAGTGAGAAAACACAGGGCAGGTTTTTGTCACCAATGAGTGAGTGAGTAAGTGAATGGAGGGACGGAGCACACGCTGCAGTGGGTTTGTGTGTCCGTGGGCACAGCCCGTGGCCCCCACAAAGAGGCCGTCCTGCCTGGCCTTCCTGCAGGTAGGCGGCTGGCCGAGCTCACAAGAGGGGCACATGAGTCAGTCAGGACCACGGATCCACTCAGCCTGCTCTCCCAGGGGGTGCCTCAAAGACACTGGGACTGGCAGCCTTTCTTCGCTTTCTTCCCTTCCCTTCCCATCCTTTCCTGTCCCTCCTCCCCTCTCCTCCCCTCCCCCCTTCCCTTTCTCTCTCTCTCCTTCCTTTTTTAAAATTAAAAACAAACAACACAAAACTTCCCTGTTCGCCCCTGACTGCAGACGTACAAACCAGAAGGGTCTTGGGGCAGCCGGCGCAGGGAGGAGCCTCCTTCAGGTCTGGGCCTACAGCTGCCATGGCTGCCCTGGACCAGCCGAGCCCCGGCAGCGGGAGGGAGGGTCAGGGCTCCTCGCTCAGGTCCCGGCAGAGCACGGAGGCCAGGAGCGCCTCCTGCCCTGGTTTCTCCCGAAGCAGAGTGAGCTCCCAGCCATGTAGGGGTCAGTTCCTGCAGCACTTAAATGTCAGGACCAGGCTTCGGTGGGATCCACCGCTGCAGGCCAAACCCCAACTTCAATGCCTCGGGATTTCACACGGTGGGAAAACCTGGGGTCTGAGCAGGGTGTCTTAGTTATCTAGTGCAACTATGACAGAAATACCACAAGTGGGTGGCTTTAACAAACAGAAGTTTATTTTCTCACAGTTTGTTGTTCTTAGGTGCTGTCGAGTTGATTCGACTCGTGGTGACCCCATGCGACAGAGTAGAACTGCCCCATAGGCTTTCTTGGCTGTAATCTTGCCAGGAGCAGATCACCGGGTCTTTCTCCTACAGAGCCACTGGGTGGGTCTGTACCTCCAACCTTTTGGTTGGCAGCCAAGCACTTGGCCATTGTGCCATCAGGGCTCAAATTCAGGGCTCTGGCTTTAGGGGAAGGCGCTCTCTGCCCACTCTAGGGGACGTCCTTGTTTCAGCTTCTCAGCGCTCCTTTCCCAGCTCCTTGGAGATGTCCCCGTGGCATCGGTCTCCCTTTGTGCTCGCTTCTCCCTGCGTCTGAGCTGCTCTTTTTAACATCTTGAAGGTGACTGGCTCAAGACACCTGACACTGATATGGCCTCATCAATACAACAGAAAAAACCCTATGCCCACGTGGGATTACACGCGCAGGTATAAAATCAAAACCTGCTGCCATCGAGTCGATTCCGACTCATAGCAACCCCAATGTCCATGTGGGATTACATGCGCAGGTATAAAATTAAAACCTGCTGCCATCGAGTCGATTCCGATTCATAGCAACCCCAATGCCCATGTGGGATTACATGCGTAGGTATAAAATCAAAACCTGCTGCCATCGAGTCGATTCCGATTCATAGCAACCCCAATGCCCATGTGGGATTACATGCGTAGGTATAAAATCAAAACCTGCTGCCATCGAGTCGATTCCGATTCATAGCAACGCCAATGCCCATGTGGGATTACATGCGTAGGTATAAAATCAAAACCTGCTGCCATCGAGTCGATTCCGATTCATAGCAACCCCAATGCCCATGTGGGATTACATGCGCAGGTATAAAATCAAAACCTGCTGCCATCGAGTCGATTCCGGTTCATAGCAACCCCATAGGACAGAGTAGAACTGCCCCATAGGGTTTCCATGGAGTGGCTGGCGGATTTTAATTGTTGACCTTTTGGTTAGCAGCCGAGCTCTTAACCACTGAGCCACCAGGGCTCCTCCACAGGTATGGTATAGGGCTTAGGATTTATAACACATATTTTGTGGAGGCCATAATCCAATCTGTAACAGGGAGCTTCCCTGGGAGTCTCGGGGAGACACGGTTCTGAGCTGTGTGGGGATGGAGGTCCAGAGTCCACCCTGCTCCCAGCACCGTGAGTCACAGGAGAGGGGGGTGTACTCACCGCTCTGGGGTGGTGGAGCTCTCTGTGGGAGACACACGGGGTGCAGGAAGGGGGGGTGCAGGGAGGGCACCTTGAGGAGTGAAGGGTTCTAGAAGCCACCCCTGAGCAGCGCAGTGACTGGGCTGGCTCAGCTGCAGCTGCGCCCCCCTCTGGTTTGTTTTGGGGGGAAGCACTGGCAGCCCCTCCCCTGAGGTTTGTTTTGGGGGCAGTGCTGGCAGCCCCCCTCCCTTGGGTTTGCTTTGGGGACAGCTGGCAGCCCCCCTCCTGCCTGGCATGTCGGGGGTTTCCGTTTGCTGGGGCTAAATCCAAACACGAGCCTGAACTTTAGCGCCCTGCTCCTGGGTAAACACACTCAGGTTGGCTGCCATCCATGTTCCTGAAGCCAACATGAAGCAACTCAGGACATGCAAACATGTTTTCTCCCATCTCTAGATCACAGAAGCCGGCCAGGCCACCTCTCCCTGGTGCAGGGATGGCGCACCTCTTCTATCCCCAAGCGCCTTCTAGCCACATCTGGCTCTGAGACATTATTTAGGGGGCCCCCTTGAGATGGTGCATGTGAAAGCTGGACCATGAATAAGGAAGCTGAAAGAAGAACTGACGCCTTTGAATCGTGGTGTTGGCGAAGAATATTGAATATACCATGGACCGCCAGAAGAACAAACAAATCAGTCTTAGAAGAAGTACAGCCAGAATGCTCCTTAGAGGGAAGGATGGCGGGACTGCGTCTTACACACTTTTGACATGTTGTCAGGAGGGATCAGTCCCTGGAGAAGGACATCACGCTTGGCAGAGTACAGGGTCAGCGGAAAAGAGGAAGACCCTCAACGAGGTGGATTGACACAGTGGCTGCAACAATGAGCTCAAGCATAACAATGACTGTAAGGATGGCTCAGGACCAGGCAGTGTTTCGTTCTGTTGTGCATAGGGTCGCTGTGAGTCGGAACTGACTCGACAGCACCTAACAACAACAACCACTTGAGAGGGGCAGACCCCTGGGGATCTGTAAATCCAGGATGGAAACTTCTGACTGACCCTTGATGCCCATTCGCCCAACAGCCTGCCAGGCAGCTGGAGCCGGGGGCAAACGCAGACACGACCTGTTCTCCCAGGAGGCTCCGGGGCAGCGAGGAGCAGACGCTGATGACACAGACTCGCGGGTCAACTGGGGAGACTCCAGCCAGGTGCAGAAGAGCCCTGGGAGGGGCTGAGCCTTGGGCCTTGGGCGGGCTTCCAGGTGGAGGAGGCGCCTGGACAAGGCAGAAGGAAGAGCACGGGCTGACCCAACCAAGCTACAAGGCCCTCTTGGGGCAGGGAACCCCACTGAGAAGCAAACCAAAAACCAGATGTGTTGCCGTCAAGTCAATTCTGACTCACGGCGAGCCCACGTGTTACAGAGTACAACCGCCCCGTAGGGCTTTCTTGGCTGTGATCTTTACAGAAGCAGACGCGAGGTTTTTCTTCTGCGGTGCCACTGGGTGGGTTCAAAGCACCAACCTGTAGGTGTGCTGTTGTTGTTAGGTACCATTGAGCAGATTCTGACTCATATCGACCCCATGTGATAGGCGATAAAGCAGAATGGCCCCATAGGATCTTCTTGGCCGTAATCTTTATGAAAACAGGTTGCCAGGTCTTTTCTCCCGTGGAGCCACTGGGTGGGTTTGAACCACCAACCTTTCGGTTAGCAGCCGAGTGCTTAAAGAGTTTTGTCACCAGGGTTCCTTTTCAGGTGCGTAGTGATGAGCAAACCATTTGCGCCACCTAGGGCGCCATCGAGAACCAGGGGTCCGCCTTATCCTGTCAGCCTGGGGTCCTCAAGGCCTGCAGGGTGAAGAGAAGGTTCTTCAGAGAAAAGAGGCCACACGCGGCGCTCCTGAGGGTCCCTCCTGGGTGGAATTCTAACACACGCGCTCATGCTCTGTGACGACAGGCACCTGGGGACACCTTTACCACGCTCGAAACTGGCTGGGCTCAGAGACGAAGAAGGGAGCCCACCGATACGGAAACCCCCACAATTCCTGTTTCTGTCTTTCTGTAGCATCATCTTCCCCAGCCATGGGCCATCCTGAGACATCTGCTGGTCATTCCCAATGCAAAGCCTGTTCCTAAGGGGCGGGAAGGAGGAGGGAGCAGCTTCTTTGTGAGTCCTGACATCACTGTCCAAAGGAGGTCCCAAGGGGCATGATTCAGGGCCAGCGGTGTGTCACCAAATCGATTCTGACTCATGGTGACCCCGTGTGACAGAGTAGAACTGCCCATGGGGTTTCTTGGCTGTAATCTGTATGGGAGCAGATTGCCAGGTCTTTCTCTTGCAGATCGGCTCTGGAGTTTGAACTGCCAACCTTTAGGTTAGCAGCCGAACACTTAACCACTTTGCCACCAGGGCTCCTTAGTGTTGGTGATTATCCACTGGCTGTAAAGCTTCCTCCTACAAGTGGTCCCTGGGTGAAGCACATTGTGAATGTGCTCGCCAGCTAACAGAAAGGTTGGAGGTTCAAGTCCCCCCACAGGTGTCTCGGAAAAAAGGCCTGGCAATCTATTTTTGAAAAAATCTGCCATTGAGAACCCTATGGAGCACAGTTCCACTCTGACACTCATGGAGTCTCCAGGAGATGATGACTCGCTGGCAGCTGGTGAGAGTGACACATTTTGCTTTCCTCCATCTCCACACTTTGAAGGGTGTGAAGAAGTACAACCCGACTCTGTGCCCGGGAGGAGGAGGGGCTCTTTGTCCACAGTGTTCATGACTGCTACACTGGGTTCCAAAAAGGAACCCCTAGTGGTGCAGTGGTTAAGTGCTGGTCTGCTAACTGAAGGGTCAGTGGTTTGAATTCACCAATTACTCCACAGGAGGAAGACGTGGCAGTTTGCTTCCATGAAGTTCACAGCCTTGGAAGCCTGATGGGGCAGTTCTGCTTGGTCCTGTAGGGTCTCTAAGAGTCAGAATTGACTCGACAGCAACAGCAACAACACTGGGTTCCAAAAAACAAAACAGTTGCTGGGAGCTGATTTTTGGGAAGTTGCCAGGCCTTTTTTCCTAGGCCCTCTGGGTGGACTCGAACTGCCAACCATTCAGTTAGCAGCTGAGCGCTTAACCATTTGCAACTCCCAGGGACTCTGCCGACTGTGTGAGAGGCCACCTAACCTTTGTTTGCTTTTTTTGTTTATTAACAGACCTGATGCAAAATTTAGAGCTACCATTGCACTTTTAAGCTCTGATTTCTTTTTTTACGATAAATAACATGGTAATTTAAAAGACAGCCGCCCTGGGGTAAGTCCTTCATCTAAAGGAGGGATTTCCATAGATTTCTCCAAAACAACTTATCTTTCACCTCTGCCCGGGGTGCGCACATCCGTAGGAGCTGAAAGTTTTCCTCTGTCTCCTTGCTATCTCACTTTGTTCTTCTCTCATATTAAACTGTAGGATTCCTGCGGGTGGAGGCTGTGCTTCTCCATCTTTTCTATTCTCAAGCAGAAAAGAAAATTAACATTCCATGAGCCCTGACCCAGCACTTTCTAACACACCCCACATCGCCGAGGGAGGCCCATGAGTGGAGCTGACCATGGACTCTCCCATTGCACGGACTGGGCCTGCAACTATGTCTCCGGAGAGTCCAACCCATCTCATTGACGCTTTGGTGACTTAACCCATGGCAGAAAAAAGCCAGTTAATGAAGTGGGTTTGGAGGCAATCAATACTTGCCTTGCACAGTTCTTACCCGATCCTCAACCTCATAGATGCTCCCCGGATGGTCTGCACAGCACAGCAGCCAGCCGCCACACTGCCCACCATGCCCCCCCCCGTCTGCAGGAAGACACTGTGCCTTGTGCATTATGCAAATGAAACGTTTATCCTGAGGTAATTATCCCCTGCACAATTCTGACATAAAATCTTGAGAAAGAATGCTTTTTTTAAAAAAAAGACAGCAGTGAAGAAGCTCTCAGCCAAATGCATAAAAATTATATGACATTTTATTCCTGGGTGTAAATTAAAATATGCAGAAAGGGCAATGAACCAGGAATGATTTTTTTTTCGCGTGATTAGGACAAATGAGAACGGAGGAGCTGGAGGCAAATGGAGAAGCCCCGGCATGGTTGGCATGGTCGCTGCCTGCTCCGGGCTTTTCACCTGCACAGGGCTGGCCAGTCTCAGCCAGCCTGCCCCTGCCAGGCCGGTCTCAGCCAGCCTGCCCCTGCCTGGCCGGTCTCAGCCAGCCTGCCCCTGCCTGGCCGGTCTCAGCCAGCCTGCCCCTGCCTGGCCGGTCTCAGCCAGCCTGCCCCTGCCTGGCCGGTCTCAGCCAGCCTGCCCCTGCCTGGCCGGTCTCAGCCAGCCTGCCCCTGCCTGGCCGGTCTCACCCAGCCTGCCCCTGCCTGGCCGGTCTCAGCCAGCCTGCCCCTGCCTGGCCGGTCTCAGCCAGCCTGCCCCTGCCTGGCCGGTCTCACCCAGCCTGCTCCTGCCTGGCCAAACGCGATTGGTTCCCAGTTACCCTCTCCTCCCGCTGACCGCAGGTTAAAGGTTCCGAGCATTCCTTAAAATGAAAGGGCCTCTCACCGAGAAAGGCAGCCCCTGGACTAGACACTTCTGGCTGCCGAAAAAGACAGGCTGTGGACGATGCATTCAACTGACCTCACCGTTTGTATACCACATCCCTGCTATGTGATCAGCACCTACTGTGTGCGTCAACTGGGGGTCTTCTTGCCTTCCACGCAGGAGACCTGGGCCTGATTCCCCACCAGTGCACCTCAGGTACAGCCCCACCCTTCCCGCAGTGGAGGCTTGCGTGGTACTACGATGCTGAACAGGTTTCAACAGAGCTTCCAGACTAAGGCTAGGAAGAAAAGCCCGGTGATCCACTTCCCAAATCAGCCCGTACAAACACTATGGATCACAACTCATCATGGGGATGGCGCAAGACAGGGCAGTGTTTCGTTCTGTTGCTCGTGGGGTCACCACGAGCCAAGGCTGGCTCAATGGCAACCAACAACACGATACGTGGGAAGTGCGCCCAGCACAAAGCCTGGCAGCTAGAGGGAGCCCAGGAGATGTTAACGCAGAAGAGCGTGGATTTGCCCAAGGATCATAAAATCGCACCAGAGAGAAACAAACTCCCTCCCTCCGAGCCCCAAATACGTAGGAAGCAGAAGATAAAAGAAGACGGTGGTTAAAGAATGCCCCCCCCCCCATCCTGCCTCCCTGCAGACATCACTAGTCAACCCATGCCCTGCCTCCTGATGAGCCAGGACCAGACCTCAGAAGTGCAGTGAGAACAGAGCTCCAGGTGGGTGCGGCCCAGGCAACTGGCCCTGGGTACCAAGCTTCGTGCCGAGGCTGCTGCATGGCGAAGAGCCTAGAAGGAGGCTCTGTCTACACTAAGTGTCCACTCAGCACACACGCTGGCAGATGGGAAAACAGCACCTGGAGGCAGGGTGCAGCTGGAGGTCCTGCAGTGCAGCCCCCTCTCCTACAGGAACTTAGAGGAACAAAGACACTGCCCTCACCATCACACTATTTTTAAACTCTGCCAATAACCGCAAGGCAGCTTCTTATCACCTTTCCTACTTTTAACAAAAGCTAGGTCCTGCCCCACCAGCTACGTCTTTATCTCAGCAGTCAGGGCTGCCGCGTGTTCTTCATAAAAAAAAGAACAAACAATTATGGAGTGAGATGAGCCTCTGAGGAATTGCCCATTCTTTGGGTGGAAAGAACAAAAGGAACTCACGGAAAGACGCCAGCCCTTTCTTGTCATACAGTATTAACACCGATGTTTGTAAACACGCTGGGGAGAAAATCCTGGCTTCCCTGTATTTTCCTCATGCGGCTTTATAGGTGAGCGCGGTCTAAATGCAGCTCTGTGCGTTTTGCACTCACAACTCCAAAGGCTTTTGTGATTTAGAGCAGCAGTTATACAGAGGAACAAGATAAAGACTCAGAGAAATTATCTCTTTGGGTTGGGAGGGGAAGAGAAGCCAACGAAGGTTAATGCTGTAGTGAAACATTCCCACAGTTATTTCACGCAACCATTTTGCAATCTCGCTCATGTTTTCGCACACTGCAGGCTCTTCCGGGGGAAAACAGCTTGTGTTTTTGAAAGCAAAGGAATAAAACTCTAACAAGTCTCCTTGGCTGGCTCATACCTTGGAATACTTTGCAACGAGGCTCAGTGGCACGGAAATGTTCTTTTACACTCAGGCACCCAACAGTGGGTTGCATCTTTCTCTGTATTAGTAATGAACAAAAATTGCCAAGACTTTTAAAAAAACATATCTCTGATTAGGACCCATTGAAACTCACAATTATATGTTGCTTTCATACGCAAAGCCATTTGGCTGCAGATAACATCAAGAAGCTTGGATGCAATTTTGAGCTTGTGTTCTGGCTAGCGCTTCCCATTAGCAGAGTCTTCTGTAGCTTAGGTGCCATCGTGGCCACTCACGGTGCTGAATGGGGCTTGTTCGTCTGGTGCCCAGTGGGCAGGGCACCAAGATGGCAGATGAGTGGTGGAGCTCAAACAGTGACAGGCAGGAGGGTTGTGCCATCCACCCGTCACAGACATGGTGAGTCCTGAAATCCAGACAGCGAGAGCCGCTGAAGCCCCAGGTATCTCCGGTTAGACCTTCGCTACCGCAGGCATGTGTGTCAGAGGGGCTGAGGGGCTGCAGATGACCCCAGTGCACTCCGTACCAGAAACCATCTGCTGTCAGCGAGCCCACTTGTTCACGCAACACCTTCACTACTCCTCTGGTTTAAACGAATGTTAACGTCCGATTAGAAGGCAACTTATCACCATCTCACAGACCCACCCAAGTCGCCACACAGCTTGGATGTCCAGGCTGCAGCTGAGGAGGAAGGTAGGACACTATCAGGAGGGAGGGCGTGGCTGCCCAATTTGGAGTGAGGCTGCCCAGGTAGTGCCCCCGCCCAGGGCAGGGTGAGCAGACCTGGGATGCTGCTCTTCTCCTCTGGTGTGTCCTAATGCGGGGGGGGGGGGTCCCTCCTGTGTCACCCGAGGCATCTCCTCAAACCCTGGCCCCTGTTTCAGGGTCCAGGCCTTGAGGGCGGATAGCAGTCGGTGCTGGCTCAGGATCAATGTTCTGTGTCCCTCGGCAGTGCCTACATGCCCTTCTGGAACGCCTGTTGCTCTCATCTGTCTGCTCCCCTCCCACCATGGCCGGCAGAGCCTCAGGTGCCTCCTCCGTCCCCTACCCTGCAAGGCTGGCCCCTTCCCTCCTTGTCCTCCCTCCACCCCTGTGATGCCAGGGCCCTTTGCAGACCTTGAGGCTCCCTGCTGGGGTCCATCACCTTCAGGGTCATATTCCAGCCCCACAGACCACCTAGCTGTGTCAGCCTCTCCCCCTCCCAGCAGGAAGTCCCCCCACCTCCTGCACCGGCCAGGCCTTGCTCACCCTGCATCCCTTACAAGACTGCTCCCCTCCTGGAACATAAAGCCCCAGGTGGGCCACCTCTGCCCATCCTCCTGTGGGCCTCCTCACCCAGTGTGGGCCGTCCCCACTCCAGTGATGCATCTCGGTGTCAAATGTCTGTGACCAGCACACATGATACGTGTGCTGGCTGTTCCCCAGATGTGTCCATTGCTGTCCCCTACTCCCTGCGGTGGGACAGCCCTGCCTCAGAGGCACCTTCCCTGACCA
Organism: Elephas maximus indicus; assembly: GCF_024166365.1. NCBI lineage: Eukaryota > Metazoa > Chordata > Mammalia > Proboscidea > Elephantidae > Elephas > Elephas maximus. Next base: position 6,213,569 of record NC_064843.1, read on the forward strand.
CTTGGCCTCACAGGGTCATGTCCCTTGCTTATTTCTCAGCCTGGCCCATATCAGCCTAGCCCACAGCAGCCTGGCCCACGTCAGCCTGGCCCATATCAGACTAGCCCACAGCAGCCTGCACAAAGCACTCTCTGGGTGGATGTCTGATCTCTCTCTGCAGAAGAAGAAGAGAGGCCCCCAGAGACGCCCACGTCCTTATCCTGGAACCTGTGAATATGTCACCTTTGAGGGTGGATTAAGGAGTTTGTGATGGGATTGTCCTGGATTATCCTGTGGGCCCAGTGTAATCACAGGAGACTCATAAAGGGAGGCAGGAGGGTCAGAGGTAGAGGAGATGTGAGGGCAGAGGAAGAAGTCAGGGAGAGAGAGAAAGAGAAGAGAAAAAAGAGGAGAGAGGGAAAAAGGGACAGGAGAGAGAAAGAGACAGAAATAGAGGGAGGGAGAGAGGAAAGAGAGCGAGAGAGAGAAAAAGGGAGAGAGGAAAGAGAGCGAGCGAGAGAGAGAGGCTGGAAGCTGCTATAGTGCCGGCCTTGAAGAGGTAGGAGGGCCAGGAACCAAGGAAGGCAGGTGGCCTCTAGAAGCCAGAAAAGGCCAGGAAACTGACTCTCCCCTGGAGCCTCCAGAAAGAACCAGCCTTGCCGACACCTTGATTTTATCCCAGAGAGACCCATTTTGGACTCCTGATGTCCGTAACTGTCCTATATTACGTTTGTGGGTTTTAAGCCACTGAGTCCATGGGTCTGTCACTGCAGCCACAGGGCACCACATCCTCCCTGTCAGGCCAGCTCAAGAGGAGGGGCGCCACCCTGGTCTGCACTGCTGCCCAGCACCCCAACAGTGCCGAGCACGCAGGTGGTGCCTCAGGTGTGTTTGTTGAGTGAATGAGTGAGCCTTTGGTTCCCTGCTCACCTGGAACCACCTTGGCGCGTGCTCATCTCCTACGGAGCACATGTACACGCCAAGCTGAGCAATTACTTGTTGGATAAATGAAGACATGGGTTTCAGCTCTCAGCCCACTCCCTGCTCCACCTCAGGCCAGAGCCTCTCAGCCCACTGGGGGCTCGCCTTCCCCTACCCCCGGCAGCCCAGGAACAGGTGAGAATCAGCCCACTCAGCGACTGTTCCAAAGTTTCAAACTTGCGGTTGGTGGTAAACTTCTCACTAAGACACACAGATGGTCCAGCCCAATCCTGCTAATGAAAAAACACTCTCATGGCTGCAAAAACAGACGTGATCATCTGTTTTCCAACGTTCTGAAGTCTACAGAGGTGTAAGGTGTTACACAGAAGACAACAATTAGCTGGTGCCATCTGTGGAAAAAAAGGAAAAATCTCCCTGCTCCATCCCTCCATTTTGGGCCTCCCGCAGACGCGAGGACCTATCTCCAGCCGGGGTTTAATTTATGGACCTGCGACACGAATTTACTTAAAAACTGTGTGACTAGCTCTGCCTCACTCCATTGTTCACCTCGTGATTAGCCAGCAATAAAAAATACCGTTAAAAAGTAATAAGTCTGAAGTTCCCTGGGAACGTCTTGATTAAATCTGCGAGACGGCAGAACCTTTCAGAAGAGGCCTGGTTGGGCCCCCCGTTTTGTGCATTTTCTCACACACGGTTGGGGTTTGAACCTTCCCAGCGGCTCCTCATGGGGGAAAGATCTGGGGATCTGTTCCTGTAAAGATTATAGCCAAGAAAACCCTATGGAGCAGTTCTCCGTGGGGTCACTATGAGTCAGAATTGACCTGATGGCAACAGGTCTGGTTTTTGGTTTGGCATGACAGAGTTTACAAAATGTTGGCCGGTAGTCTGGAGTAGAGGGTCTCAACCAGGGATGACTCCCCCACCCTGCCCCAGGGGCGTTGGGCAATGTCTAGAGACAGAGTTGGTCATCACAGCTGTGGGGCAGGGAGATTGCTCCTGGCATCCAGTGGGCAGAGGCCAGGAATGCTGCTCAACAGCAGACAGTGCCCAGGACAGTCCCCACCCCAGCGAATGTGGGCCTTGGTGCAGACCCCAATGTCAGCAGTCTAGACTCAGAGACCAGATATTGGGAAATTTCACATGAAAGAATCCAGGTCCTCAGGTCCTCTGACAATTCAAACCATCTGCAATACTGATGCAGCCCATGGCAACAACTGGCTGGAGGCGCGTGGTGACTGCCATATCAGACGACACCGGCCCCTCTGCCCACCCCAGCGTCCACCGCCTACCTCCCCACTGGGCCTCCCCTGCCTGGATGCTGGAGGTTCTGCATCTGCAGCCCCAGAGCTTTCAGGAAGCAAAGTGGTGGCGGTGGTTGTGGGGCTGTAAAGCACCTTCGAGTTTTAACGCGCGCACCCCTGACCGGGCAGACCAGGGCCTCCTGCACTCCAACTACCCGGGCCGGCATCATAACAGCTGGTTCTGAAGACCACGTGATGAGGAGCACACTCCTGCTGGACCCCTGTGTGAAAAGGACGTCAGGGTCCCGTTGAGTTAATGTCTCTCCTGTAACTGTGGAGACCTCGGCCTGAGGGTGGCCCCCGAGAGAAAGCCGGAGGCCCAGTCCTATCGCCTCTGCCACTTTTCGAATGCTGCAACCTCAGGTATTGGGGATGCCATGACAGCTCCCGCCCTGTGGAAATCCATTCCAGCCCGGCTCCTGATCCCAGACCGGTCATAGTCTGCCTGGGATAGGCTGAGCTGGGGTTCCCAGCTGTGGACCCATGCCTTCCCGCCCACATGGCCTCTGGCACCCCCGCTCCAGGACAGGGCCAGGGGCCAGGATTCCCCAAACACACAGGCTCCAGTGGGCAGTGACCCCCCTCTGCCCTGCATCCCCTGTGACCCTACACTGGCTTTGCTTGTTCAACCTTTCCATTTTATTGGAAAATTTTAATTGGGAGTTCTGAAAGGTCACAATTAATATTTCCAAATGAAAAATATAAGGTAAAGCAGCTCTGAGTAAATATTGTTAAAATCCACAGCCGGTGCAATGTGCTTAAAGTGAAAATCAACAGGCGAGGCTGGGGGAGGGAGGCTGGGGGCCTGTTCTGTGCAGAGATGGAAACTTTCAGACCTGAGTTGGACGCCGCCGCCTCTGGCTCTCAGAGGAAATGTGTGTGCCATCACTCGGTAGGTCAGCCAGCTGCACACATGGGCCTGGAGTCCCCGAGCAGACACCCTAGCACCGGGCAGGGCTGGGGGAGGCAGGGAGGCAGGGTGGGACTTCAGGAGCTTTGCCTCCACCCCTAACCTTACTCCTCCCTTTGTGGCTGATTCTCTGATTCTTCTCATTTTGAGTCGTGCCACATCATCAGATGAAGGTCCCAAAAGCCTGACTCCATCCATGTCATTAAGGTCGACTCTACTTCGAGGAGGCAGCTCTTCCTCAGTCATCTTTTGAGTGCCTTCCAACCTGGGGGGCTCATCTTCCAGCACTGTATCAGACCATGTTCCGCTGCTATTCATAAGGTTTTCACTGGCTAATGCTTTTCAGAAGTAGACTGCCGGGTCCTTCTTCCTAGTCTGTCTTAGTCTGAAAGCTCAGCTGAAACCTGTCCTCCATGGGTGACCCTGCTGGTACTTGAATACTGGTGGCATAGCTTCCAGCATCACAGCAACACACAAGCCCCCACAGTACGACAAACTGACAGACACGTGGTGGAGGGGTGGACCATTAATGCCGGCAGTGTCACATCTCAGCCACTCCCAGCCAGATTGTCCCCTGAGCCCCTCCCCTAGGGAAATGCCAGCTCTGCTGTCACCTTGTCATGCTAGACATGTCACCAACCACACACATGCCCTCCAGGCCCACCAGACCACAGCACACGCCTTACATGCTAAGGCATGTTATGGATTGAATTGTGTTCCCCAAAAAGATATGTTCAAATCCTAACCCCTGAAATCTGTAAATGTCACTTTGTTTGGAAATAGGGGCTTTGCAGATGGTATCAGTTAACGTGAGGTCATACTGAAATTGTCCCTGGGTGGCACAAACAGTTAAGCGCTCAACTACTAGCCCAAAGGCTGGCAGTTTGAACCCACTTAGAGACAGATGCCTTGGAAGACAGGCCTGGCGATCTGCTTCTGAAAGGTTACAGCCTTGAGAACCCTATGGGGCAGTTCTACTGTGCACACACGGGGTCACCAAGAGCCGGAGTTGACTCGACGGCAATTAACAACATCGTGGAGTAGGGTGGGTTCTAATCCCACCTGACTGGTGTCCTCTAAAAGAGACACAGAGTGAAGACACCTGTGAAGATGCGCCTACACGCCAAGGAATGCCTGGAGCTACCAGAAGCCGGGAGAGACGGGAGGATCCCCCTAGAGCCTCCGGAGAGAACGTGGCCCTTCCGACACCCCGAATTTGGACTTGTAGCCTCAGAACCGTAAGACCATAGATTTCTGTTCCTTTAAGCCACCGCTCAGTGGTCCTTTGTTACGGCTGCCCCAGGAGACTAACGCAGGGCAGGAGGGTTGCTCTTGAGTAACAGTCTACCCTGAGCAGGGTCCACGCTGAACAAGGCAGCTCCCACCCGCTCACCACCTTCCTTCTCCTCCTTGGTGTTGCTTCCTCTGTCACACTTCCTGTCACTCCGTGTTTTGTCCATGTGTTTGTGTGCTCACTGCCGTCCCCTTCCATAAGGAAGGGCTCTCCATGGGTCCTGGCACACGGAGAGGCCTCGGGCATGAAGGAGGAGCTCAAACACAGGCGAAGGGGAGCAGGTGCTTCGCGTGCTGAGCTTGTTGGCAAGGCCACGCTGCCAGGGGCTGGCTTGTCTCGGCTGCATGTACGGCACCCAGTGACCCCTGGCGGCTATGTGAGCCCCCACCACCAGACTGCATTCATCAAAGAGGGGATTGCTTCTGTCCTGCACATCGCTCTACCCCAGAATGCTGCACTGACCACGGCGCACGTAGAAAGGGCACGTGGAGGAAGAGACTGGACACCCTCAGGTACACCTGCACATGCTCCACACTTCAGCACACGCATGACACGGCCACCCTCAGGGACGAGCGGCCGGGCAGGCACACCGCCCTCATGGATAAGCGGCTGGGCAGGTACACTGGGCGTGGTTTGCTGTGTAGGAAAGAGGCAGATGTAGATTGAGAACTCTGAATTTCCATCAAATGGAAGAGCGGATTAATCGCAAAATCCTTCAAAGTACTCTGGAGAAAATAACATGATAAAACTAGACAGAACCCTACCCCCTCCCCCCCCCACCCCGTGCTTCCTTTAGAGGCGACAGTGCCCGTAATTGGATTTATGGAGCGCTTTGGACTCTGAAGCTCAAGCACAAGTGAAGTTTTTGTGATTTTGAGATGCATACACAGATAAACAAAAAAGCTTATAATTACAAGGCAGCCACCTGGCCTTGCTTTAAATTTGACAGCTCTGAATCCAGGTCTCGCTCAACTTCCCCGCACCTTGCAATAATTAACAGCATCACTAAAATGACTATAGGACACGCAGCAACACACAGAATGCAGATGTATAATGCACACCCAACTAGACACCGGGCTGCCTACGGAGGACGACCCCTGCTTTCCTTTGTCAAAGCAGGGGTCTATGGGGTTTGGTTTGGACCCTTCCTGGAGACAAAAGGTCCCTCTTACACCGTTCTCCCTCGCTGCCTGTCTCTATCTTGACCAATTCCCCAAGTCTTCTCTTTCTTTCACTCTAATTTATCTTGAGCTCCACTTTCATTCTAAGCCCTGCTGACATGGTGGCCTCCATAAAACAATGGTGGAAGTGAAGGTGCTGCAAAGGGGAAGTTGGCTATACTTCACGGGGCCTGGGGAATAGCTGGAAAACAGCATTGGTGGTGTCCAGTCATTTCTTGACTCGACAACAACCTGGAGCACCGTGGGATGGCCGCCATTTTGTCCTAATCAGCCACATGGAATTCTGGCTGAAGGATGGCATTTTCCTTGGGCAGGGTCCACCCTCGGCTTCCTGGTCAGTAAGAGTGATTGCTAACTGTGTGCTATGTGCTGCTGACCCCATGACCAGGGCCACCCCAACCAGCCCCTGACCACACAGTGCTGCTGACCCCATGACCAGGGCCACCCCAACCAGCCCCTGACCACACAGTGATGCTGGCCCTGTGACTATGGCCACCCCCACCAGCTCCTGACCACACAGGTCCTGCTAACCCTGTAACCATGGCCACTCCAGCCAGCACTGACCACACGGGTACTGCTGACCCCATGACCACGGCCACCCCAACCAGCCCCTGACCACACTGGTGCTGCTAACCCCGTGACCATGGCCACCCCCACCAGCCCTGACCACACAGTGTTGCTGACCCCATGACCATGGCCACCCCAACCAGCCCTCACACAGTGCTGTTGACCCTGTGACCAGGGCCACCCCGAGCAGCCCTTTGGGGTGGGTACGCTTGCGCTGTGTGCTGGGCTGGAGATGATGTCAGTACACTTCTGGGTGTGTGGGTCATGACGACTTGCTTTCTGCTCCAGCCTTGTCAGTGCAGCCTGCACTTGGGCCAGCTGGCCACCCCCTCACATGTTTACAGCCACAGTGACCTTTACTGAAAGATGGGGTGACCGGACAATTAAACATGGGATGAGGAGAAAGTCAGAGCCTCCACACGCCTCCACATATTTCACAGTGATGCTCTAATAAATCATGCCTGTGGCAGAGGCAGCCATGGGAATGGAAAATCGTCTTTGTCCAGAGAAAGATCATGTAAACACACGTTCCACACTGGCAGCCCCGCACTGGGGTACAGTGGTCATTTGTGTACCACGTAAAGTGGGTGGTTACCTCAGTGGGACATGGCCACCCAAGGGCTCCAAGAGACGCTGCAGTGGAGTGGTTGATCAGCTGGTCTTCAGTAGCCACTGCTTTGACAGGTGCTCACTGAATACCTGGTACTGTGTTCCAGCACAGGTCAGCCTCACGGACGGTACAAATGCCCAGCCCATCTAACGTGTGGTTCCATTCTCAAAGGGTTAACACTAGGGTAGCACTTCTCAACTCAGTGTCAGGAGACATTTTTGGTGTCATAACGTGGTGTGTGTCCGTCCGTGTGTGTGCACACACACGCATGGAGCCCTGGTGGCGCAGCGGTTAAGAGCTTGGCTGCTAACCAAAAAGTCGGCAGTTCGAATCTACCAGTTGGTTCTTGGAAACCCTATGGAGCAGTTCTACTCTGTCCTATAGGGGCAGTATGAGCCGGAAAACACTCCACAGCAATGGGTTTGGTTCTGGTTTTGATGTGTGTGTGCTACTGGCATCTAGTGGGTGGAGGCCAGGGATGCTGCTAAGTACATTACAGTGCCCAGAACAAAGACTCACCTGGCTGCACATGTCAGTGCTGCTGAGGCTGAGAAGCTCTGCTCTAGAGGGTAAATGCCAAGGTCAACACCCAGGAAACAATTTTAAACCCCATCTTCCGGTTTCTGCTCACAGCCTCCCCTGCCTTGGCAAGCCCTCGCTGACCACTTGATCCACAACAGGTCCCCTGGAGTCCCTGGGGGGCGGGGGGAACAGTTCATACACTGGGCTGCTGACTGAAAGGTTGGAGGTTCAAGTCCAACCGGAGGCAACTTGGAAGAAAGGTCTGGTGATCTATTTCCGAAAAATCAGTCGTTGAAAACCCAGTGGAGCCCAGTTCTCATCTGCATACATGCGGCCACCATGAGTTTGGGTCGACTGGATGGCAACTGGTTCGGGTTTTCCAGTGGGTCCCTGCCACTCTTCCTAGGCACCCGATCACAGCCTACACAGGCTCCTCCTCCTTGGTGGCTGGCCTGCTCCGCTGGGTGGTGACCCCGTGAGGGCAGGGAGGGCCAGGCCTGTTTTACTTATGTGCTGTCATTGTCCAAGTGCCGGGCTCGGCTCCCTTAGTTGGCGCTCCAAATGGCACTGCTGAGTCAAACCCACGAGAGTTCTTCCCCTCACCTGGGGCTCATGGCCAGGTGTCCACTCCTCAGAGAAGGGACGATGAAGACCCCCCTCCAGGACAGTGGGAAGGGCTTACACACAGTGTACACAGCTAGTGCTCAATCAGTGCCCACCCTCCTGTGAGCAGGTGCCGAGTTCCCCCATGAGCATCTCTGCTCCTGCTGTCCTCCCCAAGGCTCCTGGGGTCCATGCCAGTGAGCTGCAGACATAGTCTCGAGTCTGAGGCGGAGCCATGGCCCGGCCCCGTCTCTGCAGCCCAGGGTGGGCTCAGGTGGCATCTACGTAAGGGGCCACGGGCCAGTCCTGCCATCTCGACTCTCCCCCCAGGAGCTTTGAGCATCCTTCCTCGCTGAGTCTGTCTTTTGCGCAGGGGCGGGGGGGGGGGAGCGAATTCTTTTCATCTGCGTGGTGTGTGGTGGGTGGCGGCATGCGTCGGGGGCACAGAGAGAGCCCCCGTAGAACCGTTCACTAGACTTGACCACCCTCCTTGTTCCAGCTGTCCTGTGCTGACCCAGGACTGGGAGCGTGAAAGGGCTCAGCAATCGGTGCTGGTGGGCCCGCCTGGGGCCAGACAGCTGGGGCCAGGGCCTGGGGGAGGATGGGAGTCAGAAACGCTCAGGCCTGGGAGCCTGCGGATGTGAGATGGGGAAGGGCGGTGGCCTCAAAGGTGGCCACGGTCTTCCTCCTTTGCACACAGAGCCCACTCGCCTGGCTGGATGGCAGAGAGGAAAAAACAGAACAAAACCAAAGTTGGCAGGACTCCAAGGAGAATGAGCTGTTCCAGGCTGACTGTTGATGGGTGCCCTTGAGTCAACTGCTACTCATAGTGACCCCATATGACAGAGTAGAACTGCTCCTGGGTTTTCTTGGCTATAACCTTTAAGGAACAGTTCTCCAAGTCTTTTCCACACGGAGAACCCAGTGCCATCGAGTCGATTCTGACTCACAGCGACTCTATAGGACAGAGTAGAACTGCCCCATAGAGTTTCCAAGGAGCACCTGGCGGATTCGAACTGCCGACCCTTTGGTTAGCAGCCACAGCACCGAACCACTACGCCACCAGGGTTTCCGATGAGTTGTTAGGATCAGTTAATTCTTCTCTTCGAAGCCATGGAGGCTCCGTCTACACGTCTCACGTCCCCGCAGGTGGTGCTCTAGGCTCTGAGTGCTGACTGTTTTCCACCTGACAAAACGCCACCCGTCGGGACCAAAGCCCTCCGCAGCGCCTCACTGGCTCCCTGGCCAGCCCTGGAGGCATGTCCACCTCTGAGGCTCTGGGTGAGGACCCGGGGAGGACAGGGCAGCTCCAGCACCCCCAGACCCTGATCAATCTCTCTCAAACACCCGAAGCCCCAGGGGACACTGGCCCCTCTGTGCTGGGCACCATGATAGTCTGCAAGTTCCCTCCAACTCAATTTGAACCCCAAAACAGGGCAGAATAAAATTGAAGCGTGTGCTGCTGTGCAAACGGGGGACCTCTCCAGGCGAGGGGCACAATGCCCAGTCGGCACGTGGGGTGTCTCTCAGCTAATCCCCCATGTGCTGGCCACCCCTGTGCTTCCCGAGCAAACCGGTAATCACGCTAAGTAGTTATTAGTTCTGTATCAACATCGCCAATCTGGAGGCCTGGTTTCAAAGCATTAGAATTCTGCTCTCCGAAAACATGGCTGTTCTGATCTCTCGATGCAGCCAAGCAGTGGAAGCGTGGCACACATTTTCTGCACCTATCCAGAGAAAACTATCTTTCACACACTGCTTCATGCCATATGCCGGGAGCTGGGAGAAAGGAGGACCTAGCTGTCAGTGTCCGAAGGCGCAACAGGCCTCCTTCCAGCTCTTCCGCGGTGCTGGGATCTGGAAGCGTGACGTTTCACTTTAGCTTCTGCCGGCACTATCTGCTGGGTATTGCTGTGTCGAGAGCACCCCGACACGCGCGGCTCCCGCGGGGGAGAAAACCTGGCTAACCTTCTCCTCGAGAGCACCCCGACACGCGCGGCTCCCGCGGGGGAGAAAACCTGGCTAACCTTCTCCTCGAGAGCACCCCGACACGCGCGGCTCCCGCGGGGGAGAAAACCTGGCTAACCTTCTCCTCGAGAGCACCCCGACACGCGCGGCTCCCGCGGACGAGAAAACCTGGCTAACCTTCTCCTCGAGAGCACCCCGACACGCGCGGCTCCCGCGGACGAGAAAACCTGGCTAACCTTCTCCTCGAGAGCACCCCGACACGCGCGGCTCCCGCGGGGGAGAAAACCTGGCTAACCTTCTCCTCGAGAGCACCCCGACACGCGCGGCTCCCGCGGGGGAGAAAACCTGGCTAACCTTCTCCTCGAGAGCACCCCGACACGCGCGGCTCCCGCGGGGGAGAAAACCTGGCTAACCTTCTCCTCGAGAGCACCCCGACACGCGCGGCTCCCGCGGGGGAGAAAACCTGGCTAACCTTCTCCTCGAGAGCACCCCGACACGCGCGGCTCCCGCGGGGGAGAAAACCTGGCTAACCTTCTCCCGGCTGTGTCTGGGAGTGGCTCCTCGCTCGCGGATGTGGGGACGGCAAAGGATAATGTTGCCTGGCTCCCTGGTCGTGCATCTGTGGGCTGGCCACCCCGCCTCCCAGGAGCACCTGTCCCATCTGTCTTTGCATCTTTGCACTTGTATCCCGACTCAGCCTTCCTCCCTGCAAGCCTGCCATGGCCTCTGGAGGAGCACAGCCCCCAGGAAAGAGGCTCATTTTCAGTTTGAAGTCCCAGTTCACACTTGCTCCTGGCATGGGTGATGGGAATATTCCTACCTGCTCACTGCCCTGGGTCAACCCCCTGCTCTTGAGTCGATTCTGATTCATAGTGACCCCACAGGACAGGGTAGAACTGCCCCCACAGGGTTTCAAGGCTGTAAATCTTTATGGAAGCAGACTGCCACATCTTTCTCCCACAGAGCAACTGGTGGATTTGGACTGCCAACCTTCCAGTCAGCAGCCAAGTGTCTAACCACTGTACCACCAGGGCTCCTTCCCCTGGGTCAAAGGGACATCCTTGTATTTCCACCTGGGACCAAATGACAAATAAACTTCTCCTTCAAGCGAATGGGCCAGTGAGCTTTCCTAAGGGAAAGAGCAGACCTGTAGTGAGGCCTTAAAAATGCAATCATGTGACGCGACGCCTGACACGGGGCCAGTCCACCTGGTATTGTCAGATCAAGTAGTGAACGACCAGTGGGTTAAGCAGAGCCCTGGTGGTGCACTGGTAAAGAGCTCGGCTGCTAATCAAAATGTCGGTAGTTTGAATTCATCAGCTGCTCCTTGGAAATCCTGCGGGGCAGTTCTACTCTGTCCTATAGGGTCCCTATGAGTTGGAATTGACTCGATAGCAGCAGGTTTGGTTTTGTCTTTTGGTAGGCTAAGTAGTGACCAGTCAACCTGGTAGTTATCAGGTTAAACAGTGACTATAGGTTAAGCTTCTAATGTGATCCATCAGGAAAGACCAATCACTAGAAAAGGACCTCATGTTTGGTAAAGTAGAGAGTCAGGGAAAATGCGGGAAACCCTCCATGAGATGGATTGACACAACAACCACAGCAATGGACTCAAACATGCCAGCAATCGTGAGGATGGTGCAGGACCGGGTAACGTTTTGTTCTGTTGTACATAGGGTCGCTATGAGTTGATAGCAACTAACAACAATAACAGATTAAATAGTGACCATTCAGCCTGGTAATTACCAGGTTAAACAGTGACTAGGAGGTTAAATAAGTATCTGGGTGGCACAAACATTTGTGCTTGACTACTAATCGAGTGGTTGGTGGTTCCAACCCACACAGTAGCACCTTGGAAGAAAGGCCTGGCACTATGTTGCTGTAAAGATTACAGCCAAGAAAACCCTAAAGGGCAGTTCTACCCTGACACACAGGAGGGTGCCAGGAGTCAGGGCCGAGTCAATGGCAGTGGGTACCAGAGTGGGTTAAGTAGTGACCAGTCGACCTGGTAGTTATCAGGTTACGCAGTGACTAATAGGTTAAGTGGTGACCAGCCGACCTGGCTACAGATTTCAAACTAGCCATTCAAAACCCCAAATAGTGTTTTTCCTTGCCTCTGTCCTGGGCAGGCTGTGCTCATGGATCATATTACTTGGATAACTGAAAAAAAAAAAAAAAAAATCTCCTTTCATAAACCTCCTGACACTATTAGCTTAAACGCTTTCAGGGAAATGTGCTAACTTTTGACCAATATTCACACAGGCATTTCCGAGGTCCCATCCAGCATTTGCAAAAAACCCTCACTTGCTGGTAGAAAATAGAGCATTAAAATAGCATCGAAGTCAATTTTTCTGATCAATTGCTGCAGAACGTGCATAAGTGGCTGCAAATTGAGTCACATGGAGTGCAGATGGGTTTCTGCGATGGTGTCAAGTTGTCGTAAATCTGACCCCCACCCCCATCGCACTTCAGTGCTGGGAGATTTGCTGGCTCGGACGCTGAGCTGAGAAGATTTCCTGGTTCAGTCAATACATGCTCGTTAGGAAACGTGGCATGAAGCACACCGACGCAAGCACAGCCCTGCGACGACTGTAGACGGAGGCCAAGTCTTTTTCTCATCTTAGTTCCCTCTTTTAAACCCAAAGGGAGATTAGTGCTAGGTCAGTCTATCTGCTTCAAACAGATCCTTTTGGAATATGTGGACCGGAATGAAAATAAAATTATGCCTCTGGAAATAAACATATGCTCCTCCGATAAATTCCTTGATTAAACTTGAGGGCACAGGTGATGAAAACAAATGGAAAAACTGTACACACACACGCACACACACACGTGCACATGCACACACACACACGTGCGCATGCACACACACACGTATATATAATCTCTATCATATCTATCACCTGTCTATCTACGTACCTACCTGTCATACCTCTCTACGTACCTATCATATCTGTCTCTCTGTCTGTCTGTCTTTCTATCTGTCATCTATCTATATGTTCATTCCTCATTGGACCTCACTTTCTCTCATGCCTAGAAATTTCCTTGCACCAAGGCAAACAAAAACAAGGTAAAGAATTTTCCTTTCTCGGCAAAAACAAAGGGCTTTATTTCTTTGCAGATTCGTGCGCTAGTTAGAAATTCCAGGAAGGCTGTAATGAGTGCTAGTTTATTTTAAGGCTTCAATGATACATCTATATCTACTCTATTGCTATAATATATTTTTATTTATCGCTGGTTTTTCTCCCCACCAAGTCTTGGGATCGGCAATGCACCAGGTCTTTGTGAGTTTCAGGTACAGAGAACAAATGGGGGGACACAATAATAGGAGACTGACTGTGGGTCCCAGCTCGCCCAGGGCTAGGTCACCATGCCACTCCAGGAGGAAAAGGTCACCAAAGCTAAAAACCCAAACCCACTGCCGTCGAGTCGATTCTGACTCAAAGCCACCCTATAGGATAGAGTAGAACTGCCCCATAAGGTTTCCAAGAAGCAGGTGGTGGATTCGAACCGCAGGCCCTTTGGTTAGCAGCCGAGCTCTGCGCCACCAGGTCTCCACTGATTCTCTAAGTCATCTAATAAGCTCACCTTCACCATCACCTGCCCCTGACTGTCACCTGCCCCCCCATCTTCATCTGCCCATTCCTGTGGTCTTTGGATGCACAAAACTCAGTCACCGTTCAAGTCACTCCTAGATGGCCCCATCTCCCAAAGTCCCCCGAGTGGCCAGGAGCACACCACATCACCGCATCCCTGCAGACCCTAGAGTGTGAGGTGCCCCATGTTCCACTGTCCCCCATGTTGTGTCCCAAGTATTGTCCTTATTCGATGGGGCTAATGCCACTGACGAGGCTTGTGTGGGAGTAAATTACGGGTGCCCATCTGGAGAGGCCACAGTCCAGGGACCGCCAGCCCTACGATGGGAGACACTCTCGTGCATGGTCACTCGGGCTCACTGGAAGGGGAAAGGGGGTGCAGGCCGTCGGTGGGGCCTCATTTGAAAAAGAAGAACACCCTGCATTCACGTGCAGTCTCACTGCAGGCAAAGGCTGCGACCCCAGAGGTGGAGGGGGGACATTCACGTCCAGGGTGATGTTTCACACGTCACGTCACTTGTGTGACTTCTGTCATCAGGATTCCTGCAAAGCACTTGGCCCAAGGAGACGACTCCAAGTTCTGGCCCACACTGGACACCCTGTGAAGGTGTCTGGGATGAGGTGATACTCTGCCCAGTGAAGGGTGGCTGGAGCTGCCAGCACTGTTCCCACAAAGGCCCTGTGATGTGGCAAGTGGGTGACGGGGTCACCGGGCCTTGGTTTCCTCATGTGGCCCTGAGGGCTGAGCGTATCCATGTGAGTGCAGGATGCAGGTGCAGAGGGGGGGACACACGGGCATGTGGAGACTCGGTGTGTGGCGGCCTCGTGTTATTACCACGAGGATGATGGCTGGTCCCTAAGTGCTGGACAAACCAGTGCTCAGAACTCAGGTCACCATGCCTTGGGGGAGTGGGGGAGGCGGCGAGGAGGAATGGGGCGGGAGGAGGAAGGAAAGAAGGGGGAGGATGGGGGAGAGAGGAGGGGGGATGGAAGAGAGGAGGGGAAGGGCAGAATGGGACAGGAAGAAGGGGAAGGAAGGGGGAAGGGAGGGTGGGAAAGGACAGAGAGGAAGGAAGGAGAGGGAGGGGGAGGGGAGGGGGAAGGAGAGGGAGGGAGTGGTGAGGGAGGAGGGGGCAGGGAACACAGGAGGGGCAGACTGACACGGGCCAGACCAGACGCCCGTAACTTGAATTGACAACTGTTTTGCACAAGCACTCTGAATACGATGATGGTGCAGAGACAGGCCAGTGAATAAGGATATTCCGGATCATGAAGTCGGCCCTGATGTTAATGAATTTTTCGGCATTTGTCCAGCACTTAGAGAACAGCCATCTCCCTTGCGGTGACAACCTAATGCTGCCGTGCACTGAGTCTCCGTGTGCCCACAGATGCTGCACTGGAGGGCTGGCCTGTGGGGCTAAGGGATAGAGCTCCTAACCCAGCATGACCTTTCGTCCAGGCGTCAGCTTGCTCATCCCTCACGTACTTTGGACATGTTATCAGGAGGGGTCAGTCCCTGGAGGAGGACATTATGCTTGGTAAGGTAGAGGGCCAGCGAAAAAGAGGAAGACCCTCAACGAGATGGACTGACCCAGTGGCTCCAACAATGGGCTCAGGCGTAACAACGATTGTGAGGGTGGCGCAGGACCGGGCAGGGTTCTGTTCTGTTGTGCATGTGGTCGCTATGAGTCAGAACTGACTTGATGGCACCTAACAAGCTAATGATAACGATATCTAAGCTAAATAACATCCAAACTCACGCTTCTTAACAAGAGTGAGTTAACTTCCTTCTGAGAACACAGGGACACCCCCCACCCCCTCCACAGTTATGAGGCAGGTGGGGTCCTCCCACCAGGAAGCGTCTTCTACTCTCTGGACGCCGCTGCCAACACGGGCCAGCTTTCTGCTTTTCAGAGTCCTGCCCATCAGTCGCTGGCTCTGAGCAGGTGCTCCTGTGATAAATGCTACCTGTCAGCACGTCCCTCTGATCTCGCTTTAAGGGAGAAAGCAGTTCCAAATCATTTACTTGGAATTTAAAAATCCTGAGTGAGTTTGTTTGCCGGAAAGGAACCCTTGCCTGTTTTACCTTGTCAAATCTGTTTTTAAGCAAGGTTCTTCATTGTGCTTAAAACAACTCCTAAAATAGCTCCCTGGTTTCGTTGCAGAGAATTAAAGCCACGTCTGAGTCAGCGGGTCTCCCTCCCCCGGCCCTCGGCTCAGGATGGGGGCCACGTGGCCTCTAGGGATGCTCACCTGCATCTGGGTAACACACCTTCATTCCTCACAGGCTCCCCCATGTAAATGGAACCACGGACAAGGTGGTTCAGGGCTTTGCAAGAGGCTATTTTCAACAAGCCCGTCTACTGGCCAACAGGAAATGAAGGACTGCCGACTTCTGCCCCGTGGGTCATGCCTGCTGTTGGGATGGAAGCGAGACGTGTCTGGTAGGAGGGAGGCCACCTCTGGCGCCCCAGGAAGGGTATGCCTTGCTTCAGTGAGCACCAGACACGGCTTTCACTCTGCCCGTTAGATGTGACGGACAGCGGCCAGGACACCTTCCACCGTCAGCAGACTCTCCGGAGCAGCAACTCAGGACAGAGGGCAATGCCCAGGCTGAACTCTCGGCTGAGAAGATGCCAAGACAAGGTGTCAGCCAGGGGACCGAGCACTGCGGGCTTCAGGAAGGAGCATGCATCGAATGTGAAGAGTTGGCGGTAAGATAATCACCCCCTCCCCGCTGGTGCACACATGCATGGACACACTCCAAGGGGCTTCTCCAGAACCTTCTGGAACGTGCGCTCATGGGTCCCCTTAGCTAAGCAGATGTGGGGAAGGACAAAGACCCTCGCAAGCCAACTCAGCAAGGAAACTAAGTGTCATCTGGCTCCCGGACAGTTTGTTGAGCTCCAGGAGAGTCACGAAGATTTTGATTTCTTTTAGGAAAAGCTTGCAAGACCCCATTCTCTTGGCAGAAAAAGACATAAAGTTATCAGAACAGATGGTGCTGGTCTGCTCTCACTGGAAGGAAAGCACCCTGCCCCTTCTGATGGCGCAAGGATGGAGCTTATTTTGGCCTTCGGGGTTTACCGGCATCTTCCAGAGACGCAGAGGGTGGCCTGATGCCGGCACGAAGGGCGGTGGGGAAGCATTTGGGAAGGAGAAGGCTCTCCTCCCAGTGCTCTGGGAGATCAGGGAGTAGGGGGGTCACCCTGGGGACCCCGGCTGGTCTGCACCAGGGGGATGTCGGCACAGGGCTCTGGAGGGTCAGGGAGTGGGGGTGCCACCCTGGGGGTCCTGGCTGGTCTGCACTGTGGGGATGTCGGCAAGGGCTCTTTAAGTTCCTGGAAGGCGGGAAGATAACAGACAGGGGCTGCTCGCAGACACAACC
The DNA here is from genome assembly GCF_024166365.1 of Elephas maximus indicus. NCBI lineage: Eukaryota > Metazoa > Chordata > Mammalia > Proboscidea > Elephantidae > Elephas > Elephas maximus. The sequence goes on from NC_064843.1 coordinate 6,230,430, forward strand.
GAGGGCGGGAATTTGGGAACTCTCAAAGGGTGGGTGCCTCTGGGGCATAAGTCAGGACGATGGGGCGTCCAGAGGATGGTCTCACACTGCCCACAGGGGCAGGGTGACCGCACCAAACGCCGAGCTCCATCTGGAAAAGTTAAATTCAAAAGCCTATTGCTGACTCAGGGTGACCCCGTGTGTTACACAGTAGGACTGCCCCGTGAGGTTTTCTAGGCTGTAATCTTTATGGAAGGAGCCCTGGTGGCATGTTGATTAGCGCTCAGCTGCTAAGTGAGAGGTTGGCGGTTCAAACCTACCCAGCGGCTCTGAGGGAGAAGGACCTGGCGCTCCGCTCCCGTAAAGACCACAGCCAAGAAAACCCCGTGGGACAGTTCTCCTCTGTCACACGGGGTCCCTGTGAGTCAGAACTGGCCCAACAGCACCCAACAGTCTTCATGGAAGCAGATCACCACGTCTTTCCTCTGCAGCGCTGCTGGGTGAGTTCAAACGCTTAACCTCTAGGTTAGTAGTTAAGCACTTAACTGATGCACCACCAGGGCCCTTTTGGAAAAGATAACTGTCCTAAGATAATGAAGGGGATGGGAAGGTCCACCATCAGCTCGGGTGTGGGGACTCAGGAGCATGCCTTGTAACCTGAGGTAGAGATATTTGTAGCCAATAAAAAGAAGACACCCTCTGATAGGAACGCTAACGTGACCAGGCATTTGCTATGTGGCAGGCATGCTGGGAGCTGCTGGCACACAGACTCCTCATTTCATCCCTGTAATAAGCCAGCTAGGCGGCTGTCACCCCACTTCACCTACGGGAAGGCAGAAGCTTTGAGTGATTAAGATGTTTAACAGACCAGTAAGTGAGAGCCAGATTGAAAGCCACTAGCAATCTCAAGAAATGCTATAAGCCAAAAAACATTCAGGTGACATGGACGGAGCTTGAAAACGTCATGCCAAGTGAAAGGAGCCCATCACAGAAAACCAGAGTGTGTGATCGCTTTTATCTGCAATGTCCAAGATAGGCGAGTCTGTCAGTGTGTCGTACTATGGTGGCTTGCGTGTTGCTGTGATGCTGGAAGCTATGCCACTGATATTTTGCATGCCAGCAGGGTCACCCATGGTGGAAAGCCTTCATTTGAGCTTCCAGGTTAAAAAGACTAGGGAGAAAGGCCTGGCAATCTTCTGAAAATCAGCCGATGGAAACCCTGTGGATCACAACAGAACACTGTCTAACTTTCTTGCTTTGGATATGCCATCGGGAGGGATTAATCACTGGAGAAGGGCATTGTGTTTGCTGGAACAGAGGGCCAGCGAGGGTGAAGAAGACTTTTGGAGAGGTGAGTTGGCACAGTAGCTGCCAGCAACAGTGAAGAGGGTGCAGGACTCGGCAATGTTTTGTTCTGTTGTACCTGGGGTCACAAGAGTCAGAGGTGACCCCTTGGCAGCTATCTGTCTGGCTACAGAGACAGAAAGTAGATTAGTGGTTGCCTAGGCTGGGGGGTTGATGGGAACGGGGGGTGACTACTGAAGGGTGCAGAGTTTCTTTTTGGGGTGATGAAAATCTTAAAATTAGATTTTGGTGATGGTTGCACAATTCCGCAAATATACTGAACATTTTTGAATTGTAACCTTTAAACAGGTGACTTTATGGTATGATAATTCTAGCTCAAAAGAGTTGGTAAATCTAGGGTTAACAAATATTGATTGTTGAACCATTTATCTGAAGGTTCCAGAGGGGTTTAGCGATCTCACGGAGGGTAGAGAGGGCGCTGGTGTGGGTGTGAGGTGGAGAGAGAGGCCGCTGGGCCGCCTGGCCCACGCTGTCTGGGCGGGGTGGGGCGGGGGGCTCTCCAACCTCCTTGCTCACCAGGGCCAGTCAGAACTGCAAGGTGTTGGTAGGACAGGCCTGGCCTGGGAGCTACTGTAGCCAAAGTCCTAACATGGTTTTATAAGGCTTTGGGGGGAAATAAAAATATCCAAGGGGCTCTAAAATGTTAGAGGGTAGGTTAGAGCCCGACCCTCGCTGAGTGTTTTGGCCACCAGGATGGAGCCCAGGAGGCCTGGCTGCGGTGTGACCAGTGGTAAGGTAAAAAACATGTGAAATTGTTCACAAGTAAGCTGGCTTTTATCCTGATTATTGGATGATCAGCCCTGGTGGGCAGGTCCTCAGCCCCGTGGTAGGTAGGTAGCAGTCCCCGGGGCCCACACTCCCTCTGTCTTCCAGGATTCACAGGGAGCTGGGAGCCGGGTTGAATGATGACAGGTATGAGAAGCCCAGTCCCCGTGCTCACCGCCAGGGACAATAGAAGCTTCTGCCCAGCACTTCCTTTGTGTGGCAGAAACAGCCTCTGAGATGCATTATGTCCTCATGTAATGACTTTTCCCCCTCTGCATCCTAATGGTTATTACTTAGTACTTTTAGAGATCGGAATTTTATAAGACAAACACATGGACCCCAAGATTTATCATGTGCCCTGTGCCACAGACATGAGGAAAACACAGCTGTGTGTATTTACTTGTACCCTGCACATTCATACCCAGCATATAAATCCACAGAAAGGCATTCCTGGGAGAAAACATTGTATCAAAATCATATGAAGTGCATCCCTATGCCTGCCCTGAATGACAGGGTGACTTTATATTTATTTAATAGACTTCAGTCGGTCATTTCCATCTTTATAAAAAGATGCTGAATTTTTCAGTAACCAGCAGAGTGAGAACCGTTCACAGTTTTTACTATGTCTCTTCTCACTGAATACGTGTTCCTAAGAAAAGGCAATGCTAAATGGTGAGCAGTTAAGATCTATTTGCAGGAAATTCGTTTATGGATATACTGCTCCACAATTTAAAAAAAAGTTCCCATAACAGATGCCATGAACCTACATATCTGAGAGGAATACAGTTTTCCACATACCAGAATCATCTGGAATTTTCCAATTTTGTCTTCATTAAGCCAGAAACATTGAACATTCCTTGTGGGCTAAAACCCATTGGGGGCCCTTCCTTTAGTCATTTTTTATCCTTAATGCCCTATTCTCTCCCTCTTTCCTTTCCATCTATCCATCAATCTATTCACCCATCTGTTGATCCATCCATCATCCACCCACCGTCTGTCTACCCATCCATCCACTCATCTATCCACTGATCCACATCAGCCACTGATTCATCTACCCACCTGTCCGTCCACCTGTCCATCCGTCCACCTGTCCATCCGTCCACCTGTCCATCCGTCCGCCTGTCCATCTGTCCGCCTGTCCATCCGTCCGCCTGTCCATCCATCCGCCTGTCCATCCATCCGCCTGTCCACCCACCCACCCACCCACCCACCCACCCACCCACCCACCCATCCATCCATCCATCCATCCATCCATCCATCCATCCATCCATCCATCCATCCATCCATCCATCCATCCATCCATCCATCCATCCATCCATCCTTTCTTGTTGAGAGTATACCATGTGCCAGGGACAACGGAAGGCCCTGGGGAAATAGTGGGGAGAAAACACATGGATCCTTATTCTTAAGCAGCTCACAGTTTAGTGAGAGAGAAAGTCATCAAGGCCACCTGTAAGAAATGTGGCAAATACTCCAAGAGTCTTGTGGCACCACGAGGGCGGATGACCTGGGTTGCTGGGTCAGGGAAGGCATCTGTGCAGATGGCCAGGAAGAAAGCCAGGTGTGGCCACAGCCCTATCAGTGGAATGCTGACCCAAGGGCTTTCTAACTTTGGTCCCCAGATCAGCTGCATCAGCATCCCCCAGTGACGCGGATGTTGTGCTTCCCGGAACCTGTGAACATGTCACCTTACACAGCAGAAGGAACTCTGCAGATGTGATTAAGGTCAAGGGCCTTGAGATGTGGAAAACCAAACAAAACTGAACCCAGTGCTGTTGAGTTGATTCCGACTCATAGCGACCCTACAGGACAGAGTAGAGCTGCCCCATAGAGTTTCCAAGGAGTGCCTGGAGGATTTGAACTGCTGACCCTTTGGTTAGCAGCCGTAGCACTTAACCACTATGCCACCAGAGTTTCCTGAGATGGTGAGATTAGCCTGAATTAGCAGGGTGGCCCCAATGTAATCACAAGGCTCCATATAAGGAAAAGAAAGACGTCAGTGTCGAGAGGTTTGAAGATGCTACGCCGCTGGCTTTGAAGATGGAGGAAGGGGCCACCAGCCGAGGAATGCAGGCGGCCTCTGGAAGCTGAGAAGGCAAGGAACGTTCTCCCCTGGAGCCTCCAGAAGGAGCCTGCCTTTCGACACAGTGATTTTAGCCTAGTGAGACCCATTTTAGAGTGTGACACCAGGACTGAGCATTCGTATTGTTTTAAGCCACTAAGTGCGGTGATTTATAACAGCAGTCACAGGAAGCCAACGTACTGTGGAGAGAGGGCTTGTTTAAGATGCACATTCTCCATCCCTCCCACAAATAAAAAGCCAAACCCTTTGCTGTCTGGTTAGTTCCAACTCATAGCAACACTGTAGGAGAGGGTAGGACTGCCCTACGGGGTTTCCAAGGCTGTGATTTTTACGGAAGCAGCTGCCACATCTGGTGCAGCTGGTGGGCTCAAACCACTGATCTTTCAGTTAGCAGCTGAGTGCTTAACCACTGTACCACCAGGGCTAAATCAGAACTCTGCGGTGCAGCCCAGAAGTCTGTGTGTACATGAGCCCTCCAGGGGTGCTCTGGGCTTGGTCCACGGTCCTAACAGCCCCAACACAAGGTGACAGAACTTACTTTGTTTCTTCATCTCACAGACAGACGGAGACGTCACTAGCCCTATGACTGTAAACACAAGCCTTGCCTATCTGTCTCTTGTTCACTGATTTCTTTCTGAAGGCCCGAGGGTAGCGGGTACTGATGGAGATTTGGAAGCCTGGTCCCCAGCCCCTTACCAAGTCACTCGAGTCATCACAAATGGCTCACATCATGCCAACCTCAACCTGGGATGTGGCATTCCCCTTAGAGCTGTCCCTGGCAGCTCCCCCACGTTCACAACCCAAGTCTGGTGATCCCATTATTTTCTACTTAACCCTTTTGCTCCAACGCACACCACAAAAGCCCAGAAAACCCACTGCTGTGGAATCAGTTTGGACTCATGGAGACCCCACGTGTCAGAGTAGAACTGTGCCATAGGTTTTCTCGGCTGTAATCTTTATGGAAGCACATCATCAGGCCTTTCTTCCGTGGTGCTGCTGGATGGGTTAGTATTCGATCACAAAAAGCCAACATTGAGACACCCTGTCTCTGTCTCCCCACCCATGAAACTAGCGCCTCTCCGCTGCACCCCTGGGAGTCATTCGCAAATACGGACATGGAGTCTCCTGTTATGGGAGCTCCATGCACCCTCATTCCAGCCCTGGGGGCACCCTGACTTTCCTGATGCCCGAGAACTTTTCCTGGGGTGCCTCAAAGCCCACCTCAGCCCTGAGCCTCGTGGGCTTTCTCTGTGAGGACATCAGTCCCCTCTCCACCGCCAGCCCAGGATGCTTGGATGATGCCTGGTTTCTCCTTCCCCGCAAAGATGGGCTTGGAAGGAACATGTTCCTTAAGATGCAGGCACACTCCCAGACTTCCAGATTGTCTGACACAGTTTTGTCACCTTTTCAGGGATTTAAGTCTCATTTTTATGCGTGGCAGAAAATCTTAACAATTCAGAGAGAACATTTTGTATGACTTGGACAAAAGAGAAAATTCACACTGAGCCAGTAAAAAGCCCCTTAGTCCTGAAGTGCTGTATACAATTCACAGGTAATTCGCGTCAGATTATGTCTCATATTTGACCGTTGTGGCTGAACGAGAAGGAGCCCTGGTGGCGCAGGGGTTAAAGCCATCGAATGCTAACTGAAAGGTCGGTAGTTTGAAACCACCAGCGGCTCTGAGGGAGAAAGATGTGGCAGTCTGCTTCTGCAGAGATTTACAGCCTCGAAAGCCCTAGGGGAATCGACTCGATGGCAGTGGGTTTTGGGTTTTGTCTGAAAGAGGGGGAGGAATCCTAGAGGGTGGGCATTCTACCCTGGAGCTGAGAGGTCACGTGAATAAAGTTGGAAGATCTGCGTTCTCCCCCTTCAGTGATACAGTCAAATGATTCACTAACACACACTCAGCATGATTCAGTGTGCATAAGAGAAGCCATTTCACTTGAAACATGTTTTTCTTTCTGGAATGTGACCCATTTGGCTGAAAGAAGTGGGGCTGAGAATAGCAGGAAGGAGAAGGAGGAAAACCATGCCCAGCTCGGCTCTAACTCGGCACTGCACTGCCCAGAGGCTGAGTCCTCAACCTGTTGAAGCTTCGTGATGGGAGGTGGCTACTTGGGGGACAGGTGGCCATGCCCCAGCCCACCCCATGTGCTCCATCCAGCTGGCCTGATGAGGACATCGATGAGCAGTAGTGACAAGAGGACTCTGAGACACAGCCAGGGACCCTAGGGCTCTTGATGCTGCCTGACATCCCACATGTCATGGGAAGGCCAGCTGACCAGTTGCCATTGAGTGGACCCGGACTCATGGTGGTCCCGTGTAGGTCAGAGTAGAACAGTGCTCCATAGAGCTTTTTAAAAATAATTTTATTTTCTTTTTGGTGAAAATATACTCAGCAAAACACAGTCCCATTCAACAATTTGCTCCACAGAGTTTTCAACGGCTGATTTTTCCAAAGTAGGCTTTTCTTCCAACCTTTTCTCCAACCTTTCAGGTACCAGCTGAGCGCATTAACTATTTGCAGCACCCGGGGACTCCCATGAGAAGACAGTGCCACCTACAGGCTCATCACTCAGCAACTGCTCCATCCCAGCAACAGCCTTCCTCATCACTCCAGGACAGCTCCATCCCAGAAACAGCCTTCTTCATCACTCCGGGACAGCTCCATCCCAGAAAAGCCTTCCTCATCACTCCGGGACAGCTCTGTTCCAGAAACAGCCTTCCTCATCACTCCGGGATGGCCCCATCCCAGAAAAGCCTTCCTCATCACTCCGGGACAGCTCCGTTCCAGAAACAGCCTTCCTCATCACTCCGCGATGGCCCCATCCCAGAAAAGTCTTCCTCATCACTCCGGGACAGCTCCATCCCAGAAAAGCCTTCCTTATTACTCCGGGACAGCTCCATCCCTGAAACAGCCTTCCTCATCACTCCAGGACAGCTCCATCCCAGAAAAGCCTTCCTCATCACTCCGGGATGGCCCCATCCCAGAAAAGCCTTCTTCATTACTCTGGGACAGCTCCATCCCAGAAAAAGCCTTCCTCATCACTCCAGGATGGTTCCATTCCAGAAAAGCCTTCCTCATCCCAGAGGAGGGCATCAGGCCTGCTGGACTCTGATGATGAAAACTTTAAAAACGTGTATCCTGACATTTCTTCAGAAATGAAAAATGGACACTGTTTCTGGGTCCTGACCGTCACCAGCATGGGGGTGGGGTTACGGTGGCGCTTGGGTCCCTTCCTGCCCAGCCACTGTCCTACCCCTCACCTGCCTCTTTCTTCTGGCCGTCATGCCTCTGCCTTCGGGGTGGAGTGTCCCCCACTGTTCCATGACAACAGCTGCGATGTAACTGGTGGCCTTGTTTCCAGCTCACCTCCACACCTGGGATTTGTCTCCAAACTTCAGTTGTTTTCTCACCTTCCTCATCTGAACAAATGCTGACTGCTTCAGGACCAAGGTGAGACCTGGTGGAGGGCTCAGCTAGCTGGGTGGGGGCTGGGAGGGCCTGGGTCCCTGGGCCTCATGGTGAGGCACGGGTCAGGGGTCCTAACCTATGGGCCGGCTGCATCACCGCCGTGAAAGAGCCAGGCCAGGAGGTCTCCAATATCCCTGAGTCTGGCATTCGAGACCCCCAAGTCTGGCCTCTCTACGTCCCACCTTAGTGTACCTCGATTCTTGTTCAGGGCAGGTGGCCCCTGAGTCCGGTTGATCTCAGCCTGGCCACACCTACCCACTGTCTTCAAAATCCAAGACCAGGTCTTGGTCTGGCCCTTGAGCCTCAGGGACCCCAGGGCTCTTGCTGATGCTGTTCACATCCTACCCCAGCCCTGGGCAGGGTGAGGGAGCCAGAGATCCTGGGAGGATGTGGGAGACCTAGGGAGGTGGTGGGAGACCATGCAAGGAGGTGGGAGACCCCAGGAGGGGTGGGAGACCCTAGAAGGGGGTGCACCAGTTCACGGCCCCATTCACTTTGGTGTTCCTCAGCTCATTCAGTAGGTATTTCCAGTGTTTTACCTGCTCCTTGCCTCCGCGTAGGTGGCACCCCTGGAGGGCAAGGGCCCATCTTTTGTCTCTTTTCTCTCCTCTCTGTCCCTCAGACAGCTGTCCCCGCCCTCCAGGGTGCCCCAGCACTGGAGCAGCCTTCTGGCATCTTTCCCTCACTGCTCATCCAGAGGCACCTGGGCTCAGCCTGTGTCTGGATGCCACATGGCTCCTGTCCCTCCACCATCAACACTGCACTGTCCCTTGGGAAGGTCCGAGGTGGCCACCTGGCGTCCACCAGGACAGGCAAGCAAGCCCTAAGCTGAGTCTTGGAGGCTGTCACAAATGGAATAGCCAGGGGTGCAGCGAGGGTAGAGCACCCAGGGGCAACCTCTAAGTTCTGCCCCCTCACTTCAAGGTGAATAGATGTTGACAGCAGTGACTTGTCCTCAGAAACGCCTTCCCCCCATCTTGTCCTGCTGCCTCGGTCAGGAGCCTTTCCTATTCGTGGCGCCTCAGAATGTCACTCCACGCCTTGTCTGGGACTTGGCCTGGCGCCCAGGGCAAGTGCCCCCTTCTGCCCCCTCACTACGCCTGGGAACTACCATGGCCCCCTTTCTGCTGCAGAGAAGTGGGCTGTCTGAGCCCAGAATGTTCTTCGTGAGCCGGGAAGCGCACCAGAGCTTAGAGCACCCTGGAGGGGGGAGTGGGGGAGGGCACTATTCTCGCCAGGGTCTTACAGGCAGCTCCCTCCCCTCCACACAGTTAGAGGGGTGCTGGCATCACCCTGGACTTCCGATGGAGGAGCTGACCTCTGAGAGAGACGAGCGATCCGCTGGGTGGGGTGCTGCCCTGAGGGGTGGAGCTCACTTCTTTCGGACCTTTCTGTGTGCCTTCTGTGTGCTCTTGGATCAGTGCTTCTCAAAGTTGTCCTGGCTAGCAGCTTTGGCACCCAGGGGACAGGATGAATTCTGGAGTTTTAACGAGTTCCCACCAGGAGGTCTGGTGCCCCTTTGGGTTGGAGAACTACTGTTCTAACTGTGCACTGCAGCAAAGCTGGGCGACAGATGGAGGAAGAATGCATGCGAACAAACACAAATTCTGGAATCATCACCAACTCACAGAGCCCTGGTGGCGCAACAGTTAAGTGCTCAGCTGCTAACCAAAAGGTTGGTGGTTCAAACCCACCCAGCAGCTCCACAGAAGAGAGACCGGGTGATTCGCTCCCATAAACACTAACCAAAAAAAAAAAAAAAACCCAACTAAACGCATTGCTGCCAAGTCGATTCTGACTCACGGGGACCCTATAGGATAGAGCAGAACCACCCCATAGAACTTCCCGGTGGATTCAAACTGCCAACATTTTGGTTAGCAGCCGTAGCACTTAACCACTGAGCCACTAGGGTTTCCTCTGTAAAGATTACAGCCTAGTAAACCCTATGAGGGCAGTTCTACTTTGTCATATATGGTCACCGTGAGTTGGAATAGACCTGATGGCACCCAACCACAACATCACCAGCTGTAATTTTCACGGAGGGAAGGGGCACCATGAGAAGAAAAGAGGAGCAGGGCGTTGGGTGCAAAATGGAAAATCTACAGGCCAGTGCTTCGTCCAGCCGTCCACCTGCCTGCTTGTCTGCTCTGACACCTTGACCCGTGAGTTCCTCACCCTTGTCACAGAGAACACTGTTCTGCATGCCTGGTGTGGCAGTGAACCACACACACACACACACACACACGGCCTCTGCCCTCTGGAATGGCACAATTACCTGGTGCATCTATAGGACAAGAATAGTCAACTGTTGGCTTGCTGGCCCCCTGGACAGTTTCGTATTTACTTACTTTCTTTTGAAGATTCTGAACAGATAAACCAGTGAACAGCTTCAGAAAATCACAAACGTCTATAAAACCCTTTTTTTTTTTTTTATAAAACCCCTAGGAGAAGAAAGGAGTCCCCAGGTAGTGCAAGTGGCTAACTCACTTGGCTGCTAACCTAAAGCTTGGAGTTTCGAGTCCCCCCGAGCTGCCTCAGAAGAAAGGCCTGGCCAGCTAATTCTGAAAAATCAGTCTTTAAAAACACTATGGTGCACAGTTCTATTCTGTAACCCATGGGGTTGCCATGAGTTACTCAACGGGGCAATTTTTTTTTTTTGCCCCTGGCTTCTGCCCCACCCAGTCATTTTCCACCGAGCAGCCAGAGGGGGACTTTAAAACTGGAGTCACGTCAGTCACCTCTGAGGCCCCCTGTCATTCAAAGTAAAAGTTACAGTCCTCACAGGAGCCACACGGCCCTGTGTCATCTGCCCCACCATCTCTTCTCCAGCCCATCCTCCTCTCTGATCCACTTATGGCAACTGTTTTTTTTCTCAAGATCCCTAAAGTGATCACATTAACTCTCAGTCGGGCTTGACTTGAGGACTTTTTTTTTTTTTTTTTTAAATAAAACCTTTGGTCATCGGAATGTATTTTGGGGACTTCCCTGACCTTGAATCTGGGGGCTGCAGGGCTGCAGGAGGAGGCGGCCTGTGTTAGCCAGGACGTCTGACGTGTTCTGTTGATTTTTTTTTTTTTTAAGAAAGACAGTTTTATGACATTCAAGCCTGTACATTAACATCCGCTATCACACATTAACAACAGCTACAAGTGTGCCGGTGTCAGGTAGAGCGGGCTGGAAACCCCTAATGAAGCCGCGAAGCTCCGTTTTCCTCCTTGCACCTTGCCTGGTGTTGCGTACTTAGCACATTCGTGGGCGGGAGGCGAGCTGACTTGCTAATGTACCGAGTACAGTCTGTCATGTACAGTGGTTAAATGCCCGTTTCCTGTGACTGAAGCCACACCAGGGACTGGCCTCTTCCCAGACAGCCTGAAGGGAACCACCTCTGGCAGCTCAGCCGCCTCCATCTAGTCCCGCTGACTCCCCATTAGCCAGGTTTCGCCAATGAGTTGTGCTCAGCTACCAACCTAAAGGTTCGTACCCACCCAGCAGCACCGTGGAAGAAAGGCCCGGCAATCCAGTTCTGAAAAACCAGCCTTTGAACACCCTACAGAGCACAGTTCTCTGTAACCCACGGGGTTGCCATGAGTTGGAGTCACTCGACACGGCAATGGTTTGGGTTTGTTTTTATTTTTTTGCCCCTGCCTTCTACCCCACTCTCAACAGCCATTTTCCACCTAGCAGACAGGGGGCCTCCTTTAAAACTCAGTCACCCCTGTGGGCCCCTGTCATGCAAAATAGAAGTTAAAGTCCTCATGAGAGCAGCAAGGCCCTATGTGATCCGCCCCACCGCCTTTTCTCCAGCCGGTCCTCTCAGGTCCACTTATGTAATTGTTGGCTGGTTTGTTGGTTGGTTTGTTTGTTTTTCCCTCAAGGCCCTAACCGTAATCCCATCTACAAAGTCCCTACTGCCATGTAAGATGTCGCATTCACAGGGCCTGAGGGTTAGGACATCTTGGGGACCTTTTTCTAAGATGCCTGCCATCTCAGATTTGCAGTCTGGACGTGGGGTTGCAATGCCATCCTGGGCAATCCCTAGACCAAGCAACTGCCCCACCAGGAAGCCTGGAGTCTGGACGTGGGGTTGCAATGCCATCCTGGGCAATCCCTAGACCAAGCAACTGCCCCACCAGGAAGCCCTTGCCCTGCTCACAGCTCACAGCTCACAGCCTGGCACGCACAGCCAGGGAGCTGGGGCCATATCTGTTGGACGGACCCACAAGTTGAAGAGGAATGCTAGAAAATAAGCAAACATTTTCACGCCCCCAAGCCAGACAATCGTTTCTGGCTGAAAAGGAGAAGTAGGAAGCCCTACCCAAGCCCTTTGTCAGAGACTTGGGTTTGTTCCTATTAAGATATATCTTAAGTTTGGAAAATGCGCCTATTCGAAGGGAATCTTCACATGATGCCCACAGTGAGGGCCTTGGTTTCCTGAACGTCCTGTTCCCGGCTCCTGCCCGGTCCTGTCATACCACCTAGAAGAGAGAAGCGATTTTTACTCTCTCCTTAGAGGTGTGGGGATTTGTGTTGTGTACTCTGTGGGCATCTCCAGAACCCATTTTGGATTTACTTCACGATGATGCCTCTTGAAAGCGCCGTGAGCCTGAGACACGCGAACCAAGCTAATGAACTTGACTCTGGCCCAGCTGATCCTCCCCAGCCGGCAAGACTGAGCACCGGGGGAGATGGCTGAACGTGAACAAGTCAGCCTCTGAGGTAATGAGACCCTAACAAAGATGTGGAATATCAGAGCTGACATTTCATCTGAGGTGAAAACTGCCAGGCTTCTTCACGACCTTTTTTCTTGCCAGGTACACAATGTAAAGGACCCAAGTGCTAACCCTCACGGCTTCCACAGCAGCGATTAGGATCTGAACCTGTCACCCTTCGTGGTGGGGATTTTAAAGGATACAATGAACAGTTGGCTGAGGGAAAGGACCTTGGCGGAGCTGTCCACCCACCGTTCTCCAGGGGCGGCAGGATCCGGCTGAGACACTGACCTGCTGGGATAAGTGAACTTGGATTTGGTGGGTTAAACACAGGCCTGAGGACAACCTCAACTGAGGGAAGCCGAAAGAGAGTTTCTGGAAGGCTTCCTTGAGCAATGGGTCTGCCACCCCTGAGGTCAGTCCCCGGGGGTGTTGGGGAAGCCCTCCATCTGTCAGTCTGCCTTGATCTGGGCTTTCACGGCCTGCCCCCACCAGCACCACCTCTGGGGCCACACACCTCCTTTCTGTGAAATGGAGGTGGGAGCTCTCACCTGGCTGCCCTTGGGGACCTAGAGATGACCTCCCCCAGCCAAGGTCCACGAGTACCTACTAACATGCCATGGGCTCCCCAGGGAGATGGGGGTGCTCACAGAGCCTCCCCGAGCCCTTAGGGATGAGTGGAGCCTGGCACCTCTGCCTGCTGCAGAGCGGCATCCTGCATACATTTCCACACTTGCTCACACTGAGATGTCACGTTCCACCCCACGGCAGATGCTCATAAACACAGCTGCCAGTTATTTTCATTAAGGCCCTTTGTGGCTGGGGCGGGGAAGGGGCACGCCTTTGGCGTGAAGAAGGAAGCGCGTTTAAAGGGAAAACCACCCCTCGAGTCAGTGGCAGATTCGAATGTCAGGGACGCGCGTCTACTGGGACAGGACATGGAATGACGCCTGGTGAGCACTGGAAGCCTCCTTCCCACTTTTCTAACCCTTGTCCAGTCCTCTGGGCTCGAACCCACTGTACCAGCCCTGGGTTCCACTCCCCTACCCGCCCTCTAAGACCCTCAGTGGCTCCCTACCGCTCTCAGACTCTACCCATAGCTCCCACCACAGCCTCCAAAGCCTGGTGTGATCTGGTCCTGCCTGCTTCTCCGAGCTCAGCTGTGATCCTGCTGCTGACCCCTCACACCAGCCCCAACCTCTCTGGGCCCAGACGCTCCAAGCCTTGTCCTGCCGCTAGGCCTTTGCACTGCTGTGCTCAGGAACGACAGCCCGTGTCCTCCAGGGGCCAGATCCTTCAATGCTGGAGGTCTCCGTTCACGTCTCTTTGGAGAGCATTCTCCTCTCCACCCCATAACCCTCCAAAAGCCCTTACCAGGTCATTACCAGGTGAGATGCCGCTGCCAAGCGGATCTGTCTGACCCTCAAGTACCCACAAGAATGCAGGCGCCGCCTGTCTGCATCATCACTGCCCCTGAGCTTCCGAGGGTGGAGCCGGCCGGTACTGTGCCGGCTCTGTAGGCTGCAAAGGGAGCCTGGGCCTCCTGGGCAGGGCCCTCTGAAACGCCCATCTCTGGCTTCACGGCCAAAATAAGTGCTGTACAACCCTAACCCCTCTACGTGTGGATGGAATCCCCTTTGGGAGTAAGGGGCTTCTTTGTTTGTTAATGTGTCTGTATCAGTGTAGGGTGTGTCTTCGAAGCCTTTGAGGTATAGGCCCAGCAGATTAGGCAGAGAAGCAACTAAGCACAAACGGGAAAAGATCGAAGCCCCGTGGAGATCACCAAGGAGCCTAGGAACCCAGGACTAGAAGCTGAAAGAGACAAGGACTTCCCCCAGAGCAGACAGAGAGGGCCTTCCCTCAGAGCGGGCACCCTGGATTCTGACCTCTGGGCTCCTGAACTGCGAGAGAAGAAACGTCTGTTCTTTAAAGCCCTCACTTGTGGCCGTTCTGTCCCTGCAGCACTAGGAGAAGCCCCCTGAGGACAGGAGGGGCTTTGCTCTGGTGAGGTGGTGCAGGTGGAAGGTTCCAGGGCATGCTGATGGGAATCTCATTTGTGGCGCGTCCTAATTACACTTCTTCCTACATCTTCTGTGCTCTCTCTGGAGGGAACTTTAATGGCACCACACAGCTGGGAGGGAAGGGCCATCATTTGAGGGCCCAGCGAGCCAGGAGTGCAGGGGAAGCGCCAGGTCAGTGGCTGGGACCCCGTGATGGGCCTGCGCAGCATCGAGTGGAACCTTCTCCTCTGAAGCCAGGCTTCCATGCTGGCAGTGGGACCACCCTGACCCCAGGCTCCTCTTCTTCACCACACAAAGTGATAATACTTCCCCTGTAGGGTAGTAGGAACACACACCACCTGGTGCCTGGTAGGAGTGTTCCCCAGACAGTGGTGGCCTCGGGCGGGGAGGGGGTAGCCTGGGCCCCCAAGTGGACACAGATGTGCTGGCGGCAGGGACCTGGATCCCGAACAGCCTCAGAGCAGTGGCAGCTCTGTCGTGTTCCAGAATCCGAGGTCCCCATGTGCTCCCCAGCCGCTGAGAGCACCTGGGGCTTTCTTGATCCGGCAAGGGCAGCAGCTGGAGCTGCTGGGGCCGCAGGGCTCAGTTCCCCACGTGTGTGCACACGCATGTGCGTGTCTGCGTGTGCCAGTGTCCAGCACATATACACACATACAAGTGCACTGTTTTCGTGTGCACATGCTCACAACTCTTTTCTCTAGATAAACACACATGCGCCTGAATCTTAGCTTCCCCAGGATAATAACCAGCCCTGCACCTGAATCTTAGCTCCCCAGGATGATAACCACCCCTGCATCTTGAAGGAAATAGGGCTCTTCCCAGGGGGCTAGAATATTTACGGGGTAGCAGAGATGGAACGGATTAAGTCCTCTCTCTTTTCAACTTAAAGGCAGTTAGCATCTCAGGTGGGCGTCAGACGTCTAGGCAAGAAAGCCCTCTGCGGCCTCTCATCACCCACACTGATGTTCACCAGTGGCTGTAGCCGGGGCATTCAGGAGACAGGGCTGTGTAGGGACTGTGGCAGTGTGTGGGTGTGCTGTGGGTGTGCTATGCCGTGCTGTGCCGTGGGCAAGCCGTGGTGTGCTGGGGTGTGCTGTGGGCGTGCTGTGCTGTGGGTGTGCTGGGCCGTGCCATGCAGTGGGTGTGCTGGGGCGTGCTATGGGTGTACTGTGCTGTGCTGTGGGTGTGCTGTGCCTGCCGTGGCCGAGCCGTGGGCATGCTGTGGTGTGCCGTGGGTGTGCTATGGCGTGCCGTGGGTGTGCTATGGTGTGCTGTGGGCATGCCGTGGGGTGCTGTGGGTGTGTCCTGCACAGCCCCCTGTGGATGCTCCCTGGAGACGCCCTGCCTGTAGCACACCCCCAGCAGCTGAGGGCATCCCTCCAGCTCTGTTGACCATGATGCGGTCCCTCTTCTGCACCCTCTGCTGTCAGCCTGACCTTGGACTTGCTCTTTCAAGCGTGCTTGGTCCACACAGTGCTGAGGTCCCCGTGGACTGGGGTCAGGGCACATCTGCTGGGGGTACAGGGGGTGAGCAGTGGACACGGGCCAGACGAGGCCCCACCCTGGGAGTCCACGCTGTAATGTGGAAGAAAGACATGTCTAAGATACGAGGGTCACAACATCACCGACGGCACTGAATGCCAGGAAGCACGTAAACAGGATCCCACAGTCGACAGTGATGCTAGGTCCCGTTTAGAGGTCAGGGAGGAAGCCCAAGGGGACCATCAGGTGGGTAGGGGAGACATGCTTTCGCCTCCAACTTCCTCCCGTGTGGTCCTCAGATTTTTTCTCCTTCCCAGGAGCTGAGCCCCTGCCAGCTCAGCCAGGTCACTGTCCCCCATGCTCTCTAGGATGATCGGCAGCATCGCTGGTGGGAGTAGCAGCATTGGCAGGAGCCCTGGTGGTGCAATGGTTAAACACTCGGCTGCTAACTGAAAGGTTGGTTGTTTGAACCTGCGCCACCCAGAGGCGCCATGAGAGAAAGGCCTGGCGATCTGCCTAGAAAACCCTATGGGGCAGTTCTACTCTGTCACATGGGGTCACGCTGAGTCGAAACTGACTTGATGGCATCCAACAACAACAACACGCTCCCCTACCATTTCAACTCTACTAACCACTTTGCAGTAAGGGGCTCTGGTGGCAGAGCAGTTAAGCGCTCAGCTGCTAATCCAAAGGTTGGCGATTAGAACCCACCCAGCAGCTCCATGGGGGAAAGACCTGGTGATCTGCTCACGTAAAGATTACAGCCCAGGAAACTCTATGGGGAAGTTCTACTTGGTTACATGGGGTCACTATGAGTTAGAATTGACTTGAGGGCACACAACAACACCTGGGGCCCCACATTTAACTTGGCCCAGTAGGCTGGAACCTCCAACACACTGCTGGGAGCTCATCCTCAGACCCCCAGGCATCCTCCTGCCCTGCCTCTGTAGTGACCTGGGTGACCCTGCTGTCCGGCTCGTGACCCTCACACAAAGCCTCCGAGGACCCCACCTCTTCCACTGTGTTCTCAGCTGGCACCAGCCAGTACCGCTCGGCAGATTCATTCCGCCCAGAGGCCCGCGGCTGCAGTCAGTGTTGGCGGACTGCGTAAACTTTGCACACCGCAATAGCACAGCCTGCACTTTAGACGCTCAAAGGTCAGAGATAAATCTGATGTTATGTGACCCCAGTGCATCATAAGACGGCCCAGTTGCCCTCAGCTGCACCACGCCTCATCAAAAATGAATAAACATGAGCCCACTGGGCCTCTGCACTTCCACCGCAATCTTGAAGGATTGCTTGCGAACCTTCCCAGCCCCCGAGGTCCCTGGAATGCAGGCTTTATAGGAGGCATTTATCATGGGCTAAGCGGATCTGACCGGGGATATGGCATCTCTGAGGAGGCAGCGGGCAGAATGCGGGAAAGGTTCACTGCACATTCAGAGGCAAAGCCCCCAGAGAAATCACCCTCACTTGTTTACAAACAGGCTTTTCTCTTAAACCAACGCTTGAAAATCCAGGCTGATTTAGCATCTCTGTTGTGGACGGAGTTGTGTCCCTACCCCAAAACATGTTGAAGTCCTCACACCCCTATACCTGTTTGGAAATAGGGTCTTTGAAGATGTTGTCAGTCAGGGTGATATAACTGGGTCACACCAAGCAGGGTGGGTCCTAACCCCTTCCATGTGGTGTCTTAGAAAGAGGAGAACAGACAGACACAGAGTCACACGTGACCAGGCCTGGGGCTGCTGGATGCTGGGGGAGACAAGGATGGCTCACCCCCAAGAGCCGACAGGAGAGCACGGGGTGGCCGATACCCTGAATTTGGACTCTCAGCCTCCTGAATTGGGAGAGAAAAAATGTCTTCAAAACCACCCACCTTCTGGTGTTTCATAATGGCAGCCAGAGGAGCCAGACACTCAAGTGATCAAAGATGAAATAGTTGTGTGTGCCATTTAGGGAGCAAGGGCTGCCATCCTGGACAGGCCAGGGGCGTGGAAACAGCTGTCCAGATTGAAGTGGGCACACCCACATGGACATTTGCATGGTCTGGATGCCACGGTTACCAGGCCCCCCACAACACCTCTCGCCTTCCCCTTCTACATGCCACAGAGATGTCTCCAGGAACCCGGCTGAGAACAGGCTCTCCCAGTGCTAGGACACAGCTGGACACTTGGGTCAGCCACCTGTCCTTCTAAACACTTCCTCACACCTTCCAGGTCGGATGGAGGGGCACCAAGCTGGCATGGCAACACCCATCACTCAGCAACCAGAGAAGGAGGCCTGGTGGTGCAACGATTAAGTGCTCAGCTGCGAACCACAAGGTGGCAGTTGGAACCCACCAGTCGATCCTCGGGAGGAAGACCAGGTGACTCATTCTGGTAAAGAGTACAGCCTAGGAAACCCTGTGGGACAGTTCTATACTGTCACAAGGGGTCATCATGAGTCAAAACTGACTAGACGGCACCTGACAACAGCAACAGCAGTCCCCCTGCCCCCCAGCACAATGATTGGAGCTGGGGGTCGGATTTTTAACAAGCCATTCGGGGGACTATGACTCACGGGCAGGTGACATTCAGTCAGCACAGGGGTGGTATCGGACCACCATCCCTGCCAACGGGTGCCAGCACACCTGCAGCTCCCAGTTCCTGTTCTGCCTTTCCCCACCCCCATCCCAGTGGTCTCCCCACCATCTCCACCCTGCTTTTGACTAAGCAGGCAGCTGGACTGTTCCCCAAGGGGCACATGGCATGGGGTCTTTGCAGTGACAGAGGACCTGCTGGTGTCAGCAGGCAAGATGACCCCTGCTCAAGGTGGGGGTGTCAGCAGGCAAGGTGACCCCCGCTCAAAGTGGGATGTCAGCAGGCAAGGTGACCGCTGCTCAAGGTGGGGGTGTCAGCAGGCAAGGTGACCCCCGCTCAAGGTAGAGGTGTCAGCAGGCAAGGTGATGCCCACTCAAGGCGGGATGTCAGCAGGCAAGGTGACCCCCGCTCAAGGTGGGATGTCAGCAGGCAAGGTGACTGCTGCTTAAGGTGGGGGTGTCAGCAGGCAAGGTGACCCCTGCTCAAGGTAGGGGTGTCAGCAGGCAAGGTGACCCCTGCTCAAAGTAGGGGTTTCAGCAGGCAAGGTGACCCCCACTCAAGGTGGGGGTGTCAGCAGGCAAGGTGATGCCCGCTTAAGGTGGGATGTCAGCAGGCAAGTTGACCTCTCAAGGTGGGATGTCAGCAGGCAAGGTGATCCCTCCTCAAGGTAGGGTGTCAGCAGGCAAGGTGACCCCCACTCAAGGTAGGGGGTTGCAGGCCAATGAGGCCACTGCCTGTTCAACTCTGGGGAAGGTTCACTGCTTGTGGGCCAGGAAGGCATCTTCCTCTGAGAAGCCAAGGTGGCCCCATGGAGCTGATCCACAGAACTGCACACCCAGACCATCTCTCCACATCAACTGGGTTTTCAGCCCCCCCGCCCCCATACAGAAACTCAGAGCCTCTTAAGCACTAACTCCCCTTTCCCTCCTCCTCCAGCCCCTGGTGGGCATGAGTAAACTTTGCCTCTATGCAACTGCCTACTCCAGGTATTTCATATTAAGTGGGATCAGATTACAATTGTCTTTAGCTTATGTCATGGATTGAATTGTGTTCCACAAAAATATGTGTCAACTTGGCTAGGCCATGATTCCCAGATTTGTGTGGTTGTCCTTCATTTTGTGATCTGATATAATTATCCTCCATTTTGTGATGTGTTGTAAATCCTAACCTCTATATGTTAACGAGGCAGGACCAGTGTGGGGTGTGTCTTGAGTCACACCTTTTATCTTCTTGTTGTTGTTAGGTGCTGTTGAGTTGGTTCTGACTCATAGTGACCCTATGCACAACAGAACGAAACACTGCCTGGTCCTGAGCCATCCTCACAATTGTTGTTATGTTTGAGCTTATTGCTGCAGCCAAAGTGTCAATCCACTTTGTTCAGGGTCTTCCTCTTTTCCGCTGACCCTGTACTCTGCCAAGCATGATGTCCTTCTCCAGGGACTGATCCCTCCTGACAACATGTCCAAAGTGTGTAAGACACAGTCTTGCCATCCTTGCCTCTAAGGGGCATTCTGGCTGCACTTCTTCCAAGACAGATTTGTTCATTCTTTTGGCAGTCCACGGTATATTCAATATTCTTCGCCAACACCACAATTCAAAGGCGTCAATTCTTCTTCGGTCTTCCTTATTCATTGTCCAGCTTTCACATGCATATGATGCCATTGAAAATACCATGGCTTGGGTCAGGCGCACCTTAGTCTTCAAGGGGACATCTTTGGTCTTCAACACTTTAAAGAGGTCCTTTGCAGCAGATTTACCCAATGCAATGGTCTTTTGATTTCTTGACTGCTGCTTCCATGGGTGTTGATTGTGGATCCAAGTAAAATGAAATCCTTGATAACCTCAATCTTTTCTCCATTTATCATGATGTTGGTCATTGGTCCAGTTGTGAGGATTTTTGTTTTCTTTATGTTGAGGTGCAATGCATACTGAAGGCTGTGGTCTTTGATCTTCATTAGTAAGTGCTTCAAGTCCTCTTCACTTTCAGCAAGCAAGGTTGTGTCATCTGCATAACGCAGGCTGTTAATGAGTCTTCCTCCAATCCTGATGCCCCGTTCTTCTTCATATAGTCCAGCTTCTCGCATTATTTACTCAGCATACAGATTGAATAGGTATGGTGAAAAAATACAACCCTGACAGACACCGTTCCTGACTTTAAACCAATCAGTATCCCCTTGTTCTGTCCCAACAACTGCCTCTTAATCTATGTAAAGGTTCCTCATGAGCACAATTAAGTGTTCTGGAATTCCCATTCTTAGCAATGTAATCCATAATCTGTTATGATCCACACAGTTGAGTGCCTTTGCATAGTCAATAAAACACAGGTAAACATCCTTCTGGTGTTCTCTGCTTTCAGCCAGGATCCATCTGACATCAGCAATGATATCCTGGTTCCACGTCCTCTTCTGAAACTGGCCTGAATTTCTGGCAGTTCCCTGCTGCAGCTATTTTTGAATGATCTTCAGCAAAATTTTTGCTTGCGTGTGATATTAATGATATTGTTCTATAACTTCCACATTCGGTTGGATCACCTTGCTTGGGAATAGTCATAAATATGGATCTCTTCCATAGTTAAAAGAGATAAAAGGAGAGAGAAGTGAGCAGAGAGGGGAGGGACCTCACTACCACCAAGAAAGAAGAGCTGGAGGTGGAGTGTGTTCTTTGGACTCAGGGTCCCTATGCTGAGAACCTCCTAGACCCAGGGGAAGACTGATCCCAAGACACATGGAGATCTTCAAGGAACACTGGGCCCATAGATGTTGAGACAAGGGCCTTCCCCCAGAGATGACAAAGAGAGAAAGCTGGCACCCTGAATTCAGACTTCTAGCCTCCTAGGCTGTGAGAGAATACATTTCTGTTGGTTAAAGTCACCCACTTGTGGTATTTCTGTTATAGCAGCACTAGATAACCAAGACAGCTTATTTCACCTGGCATAATGTGTTCAAGGCTCGTCCATGTTGTAGCTTGTGTCAGGATTTCATTTCTCATTAGGGCTGAGTAATATTCCATTGTATAGATAGACCGCACTTTGTTTATCCCTTCATCTGTTGACCAACTCTTGGTTTGTTTCCATCTTTTGACTGTTGTGAATAGTGCTGCGGTGAACATTGGTGGAATCCCTGCTTTCCATTGTTGTGGGTGAGTTTTTAATTTTTATGATGCTCTTTTTTAGGTGTTAGCAGAAGTATCACCTCTGAGAGAGGTACCCTGGCCCCTCTGAGAGAGCTAACCCTGTCCAGAGCACTCCTGACAGCCCACTGAGGCCGACTGCGTCACATTTGCTTTGTAGCACACGACCCTACTGGCAACAGTCATCTCTCTCATTTCCTCCCTTCTTTATCCTATGTGTCATCCACTCAAGTGGAAGCTCCTTGTGGACAGGTGCTTTCCATTAAATTGTTGTCGTTGTGTGCTGTCAAGCCAATTCTAATTCACAGTGACCCTGCAGCACAGAGTACAACTGCCCCATAGGGTTTTCTAACCTGAAATCTTCATGGAAGCAGATCACCAAGTCTTTCTCCCTTGGAGCTGCTGGGTAGGTTTGAACTGCCAACTTTTTGGTTAGCAGCCGAGCGCTCATGAACAGATAGTTGGAAACTGATTCCCGGACAGGTGGAAGAGTCTCACTTCCTTGAAAATTATTTGAACAGGTATTTGATGTGCATCGTTTGGGCACCAGGGAACCCAAACGATAATCGATGTCACCTGGGGGGTGTGGGGACAGTCACAGGGCTGGCTAGGGTGGTGCCTGGGGGAGGGCGCAGGTGGGGACCTGGAGGATGGGCAGGATTTCTGTAGATGGAGATGGGAAATCTGTATCAGGCCCCTGGGGCGGCCCTAACAAGCCACCGAGGGGGCTTACAAAAACAGAGATTTACTCTCTTGAAGTTTACAAGCCAGAAGTCTGAAATCCAGGCATCAGCAGGGTCAGGCTCTGGGGAAGAATTCGTTTTGCCTCTCCCAGCTCCTGGTGGCCCGAGGCACTCCTTGGCTTGTGGCAGCATCACTCCAGTCTCTGCCTCTGTCCTCACATGGGCTTCTCCCCTCTGACTCTCTCTCTGTGTCTCTTCTCCACTTCTTATAAGGATGCCAGTCATATTGGATTAGAACGCACCTTAAAGCCTCATCTTAACTTGATGGCTTCTGCCAAGATATTACTTCAAAATGAGGCCACATTCACAGGTACTGGGGGTTAGGGATACAACTCAACCCATGACAGAGCCCTCTCTCCTTAAGATGCTGAGTGGGGGAAGCGGGGTATTTTAATGTTCCTCATCTTCACCAGTTTCCCCAATTCTGGAGCTCGTAATACCTGCCTCCTCAGCGCCACAGGTGGGGCGTGGAGTGTGGAAGAGAGAGAAGGCTGTTGCTGAGCTGTCAGTGGGAAGGTGAGCCTAGGGCTGCCTCCAGATTTGTACACGTGGACCCAAGCATGTGCAAGTGCGTTTTCGCATGCGTGATGCACCTCTCTCTCTCGGGAGCCCAGGCGAGAGGCTGCGTGATGGCCGTTGGAGAAGGTGGGCACACCTTGGTCATGGAGATGGTTTCCATCCATCCTGTAATTAAGTGAGTAGCTGAATGGACTTTTGGTACCAGGAGATCTCACATGATCCCTTCCTGTGCCCAACCCTCCTTGTGGCCAAGCCATGCTGCCGCCTATAGCAGACGATTCACAGAAGTCTTCCGATGAGCCTGGGTCTGAATGTACCCATTCCTTGTCTCCTGGCCCACACGCTCCAGCCCATCATTTTAGAGTGAATTTCGTTATGGTCTTCTTCCCCATGTCTTTCTGCAGCCACATTTGCCCGCCTGTGTTTGGAACTGTGAAGCTGCACTTGGTGCTGGGGAGGTTGACAATGATTGTTTCGTAATTAATTGGCCAGCGCAGCCTGGACTCTTCCAACCACCTGCTGGCAGGAGCCACTTTGTGCAGCTCCAGGAAACCTGCCGTGAGCTCCTGAAGGCTTGCAGAGCACACTTGAGCCAGCAGTCACTTCTGTGAGATCTAAACATGCCATTTAAATCAGGTCTGATTTTGAAGAACTCTGATTTTGCAGCTTCTCTCATGATGAACAATGGAGAAATTCTGGCATGGAAGATACCCAGCTTGATTGGTTAACGTGCACCTGGGTGATTTCAGGGCCTGCACCAACCTCTCATGGAGTACTGGGGCATCGACGCCCAGCCGCCCTTTGTGTGGACCAGGGTCCTCATGGGAGCTTTCTTCAGGGTGACCCAAGGAACTGCACCCATGTTTCACTCTCAAGCCACCGAGGGACTAAGAGAGGCCCACAGAATGCTGGTCTGCCCCACCCAGCCAAAGCCCAGGGTCTGACTACCTTTCCAATAGCCCACACATCAATGGCACCAAGAAAAGAGGAAATGAGCAAATAGTCTCAAAAAAGACTCCTAAGCACTCAGATGGCCAGCTTTCTTCCACCACTCCCCACACTTCATTGTTTTAAATTATCCCACACTTTCTGCGTGCTCTTTTTCTTTAAACAGACTCATTTTACTCCTGTATATTACATATATGGAAGCCCTGGTGGTGTAGTGGTTAAGTGCTATGGCTGCTAACCAAGAGGTCGGCAGCTCAAATCTGCCAGGCACTCCTTGGAAACTCTATGGGGCAGTTCTACTCTGTCTTATAGGGTCACTATGGGTCGGAATCGACTCGATGGCAGTGGGTTTTTGGTTTATATACATATATATTTCACCCATATCCACATATACATATATGTATGCACACATGTAAGGAGTCCTGGTGGTGCAACAGTTAAGTGCTCAGCTGCAAACTGAAAGGTTGACGGTGCGAAACCACCCAGCAGCTCCTCTGTAGAAAGGCATGGCAATATACTCCCGTAAAGATCGTTGTTTTTGTTAGGTGCCGTCAAGTCATTTCCGACTCATAGTGACCCCATATGTAATAGAACAAAACACTGCCTGGTCCTGCGCCATCCTCACAATCGTTGTTAAGCTTGGGCCCATTGCTGCAGCCACTGTGTCAATTCATCTTCCTGAGGGTCTTCCTCTTTTTTGCTGGCTCCCTACTTTACCAAGCACGATGTCCTTCTCCAGGTATTGGCCCCACCTGATAACATTTCCAAAGTATGTGAGATAAAGTCTTATCATCCTTGCTTCTAAGAAGCATTCTGGCTTTACTTCTTCCAAGACAGATTTGATGTTCTTCTGGCAGTCCGTGGTATATTGAGTATTCTTCGCTAATGCCATAATTCAAAGACATCGATTTTTCTTTTCCTTATTCATCGGCCAGCTTTCCTATGCATAGGAGGCCACTGAAAATACCATGGCTCAGATCAGGCGCACCTTAGTCATCTAAGTGACATCTTTGCCATTTAACACTTTAAAGAGATCTTTTGTGCGTATTTGCCCATTGTAATACGTTGTTTGGTTTCTTGACTGCTGCTTCCTTGGGTGTTGATTGTAGACCCAAGTAAAACAAAATCTTCGACAACTTCAGCATTTTCTTTGTTTATCATGATGTTGCTTATTGGTCCAGTTGTGAGGATTTCTGTTTTCTTTATGTTGAGGTGTAATCCATACCGTAGGCATCTCATGGCCAGTCTTATTTCAAGAAGGGGGTCAGCAAAAACGAGGGACACCCTCAGTGAGGTGGAGTGACACAGTGGTTGCAATAATGGGGTCAAACATGTCAACGATCGTGAAGATGGCCCAGGACTGGGCAAGGTTTCATTCTGTTGTTCACGGGTTGCCATGAATTGGAACTGACTCTGGGGCAACTGACAACAACAACATTTAAAAGTGGGTGGGGACAGAACTTAGGAGAACAAAACCGAGTCCTTGCTTCACAGATGTCTAATATTAAAAAAAAAAAAATACCCCTCTTTTTATTGCTGACACTCGCTGACTTCTGTGTAACATGTCTGGTTTATGAGAAGGCAAAGTTAATTAATTAGTTTTTAAATGCTGTTTGTTTAATAAGAAGAGAATAGATTCCTTGTGGGCATTTCTGTTCAAAATGGAGGCAACAAGGAAGCATGAGGCGAGGTAAGTTGAAGTAAAGGGGTGACCGCAGGCTATCAGGTATGGCTGCAGGCTGAATGAGGGGCAGAGGAAGGTGACACCGCTATGGTCAACATGGCCACCATTTTGGGCAGCAGGGTGGACCCACCATCCCCTCCTTAGCACCAGTAAGGAGGCAAGCTGGTGGAGTGCCCCCTAATGGACAGAGTGATGGAGTCAGAAGGGCTGGGGTCACCTATCTGCTCAGTCACTTCTTGCCTGTGTGACCTTAGGTGACTTCCTTTATCCCTTTGATCTGCAAGTTTCTTTTGGAAAAACAGGGACATCGACGTAATCTTGTTATTGTGTTGTTTTCTGCCGAGTCGATTTCGGCTCATAGTGACCCTCTACGACAGAGAAGAACTACCCCACAGGGTTTTGTAGTCTGTAATCTTCGTGGTAGCAGATTGCCAGGTCACTGGTGGGTTCCAGCCACCCATCTTTTGTTTAGCAGTTGAGTGCTTAACCACTGCATCACCAGGGCTCCTTATGATCTCCTTATAGCATACTTTTCTGGGACTTAATAAGTTAATTATTCAAAGTGCATAGTGCATTCTGGAACACAGTCAGCACTTAGTCACCATCCTTTTTCATAGGGTTAATATCACTGTGATAAGCCATTGTCCAACCCATAGTCACGCAGGTATAGACAAGGGCATAGAGATGGACCACTGCCCGTCTGTCAGTGTGTCATACTATGTGGCTTGTGTGTTGCTCTGACACTGGAAGTTGTGCCACTGGTATTTCAAATTCCAGCAGGGCCAGCTGAGCTTCCAAATTAAGGCAGATTAGGAAAAAAGACCTGGTGACCCACTTCCAAAAACGAGCCAATGTAAACTCTATGGATCACAACAGAACATTGTCTGATATAGTGCTGGAAGATGAGCCCCCTAGGTTGGAGGGCGCTCAAAATACACACTGGCTACGACAATGGATTTGAGCATATTGATTGTCGTGAAGATGGCACAGGACTGGGCGACATAAGGACTGGGCTGTTATACATACATATAACCCACTGCCGTCGAGTCTATTCCGACTCATAGCGACCCTATAGGACAGAGTACATACGCACACATACAGAGCCGACTCAATGGCAACCAGCAACAAACATTAAGTTCCCAGGAGACTCCATTACCCTGGGAAATCAGCAGCTATGTACTTGGTACCACCGCTCACTTATTCTGCTCCATTTTCCTCCAGTAAAAGGCTCATCAAACAAAATGGCGCACACACACGGTACTCCATTGGTCCTTCCCCCTCCTGCCGAGGCCAACGTGGGGCTCGTCGACCTTTAATCCCCTCGCAACGGATGCTTCCCACAGCCACATACTCACAGTGAGCTGAAAATGGGCACGTCAGTGTATTTTATTTTTTACGTATTAGTTCTTTTTCTGACACAGGCTTAACACTACTGATTTTGGGTCTATCAGCAATCCCACACAGGTTCTCATTTCCTTATGAGGGGAATGCCGTGTTTATGTTATTAAGCATTCTGCAAATACCATCATTTCGAGACCCTCTTACTGCATGCCTTCACCAAAACATGGAACGCCAAAGACAAGCCCAGAAAAACCACATCTGAGACCTTCCGTAGCTCCTTCACAATAGTTGTGTTTTTAAAAAAATTTCTCCTTTTCCATGACCTTGAAGAAAGTCACAAAAACCTCTGCCCTACATTTTCACAATCTGGGAAACTGAAAAATGACGTATCTACATCATCAGAGACCCTCAAGGAAAGGTTTTTAGTAAGTGAGGAGAAAAGTCATAAAACTAATGGGTTAAGAAAGGCATTACTAAGCTGCTTTGAAAACAGTGCTGCGGATTTATCTTCCTTACCCCTCAACCCTAGAAACCCTTCAGAAAAACACCCACACGCTGTGCAAAAGTTGCCACGCGAGACTCGCAGGGGTAGCCTGTTTCAGGAGCTGCGCTCATCTTATGACTCAGAGCAGGTAGGAGAGCTGACCTTGTTTTGTTAGCAATTACGTTATATGTCTAGGCGTCAAAAACACCTCTGCACGGTGTGGGTTCAAGAGAAAAACACACCTAAACAGCTCAGGATAGGGAGCGCAGAGGTGCTGGGGCCTGGCAGTGCTGACCACCTGGCCATGACTGTCCAACAGACCATGGTTTGCGTGTTCATTGCGGTACCTGTGATAAGACCCCCCACAACCTGTTGGCGTCTGCTCCGGTCCTCAGGCAGTTCCAGATGCTGGAGATGCAGGAAAAGCCACGTCTCCGTGCAGGCCTCCACCAGCACGGGTCTGGGAGGTAGGACAACACCAAGTGCTGACACTCAGGAAGGGCTGAGGACATGCCACCAGTATGTCACCCTACCCCACAAGATACTGCATGGCCTGTCTCCATCCTCACATTATGGTAGGGGTGTGGTGGCCAAAGGACCTGCCCCAGGTCACACAGCTGGCCCAACATCATGGGTGTGTGCCATGTTTGCTGATTGAATGGACCCCAGAGCCCTGTGGTCAAGGCTCAGGGCACTCTCAGCACCTTGTCAGAGGGGCCGCTCCCCAGCACTGCTGACTCACCACGCCTCTCCCCAGAGCACCAGGCGCACTGAGCCATCCAGACCCCGTGTGCTAAAGGGGACCTCACTGAGGAACAGGCCAGAGCACACGGGGTCCCCTTTCCAGCATGCCTCCCTTCACCCCACATCCCCCAATTCCATCTGTTTGTGCAGTTTATTCTCCACCAAAGCAGAACTGAGAGAGGACGAGCTGGTAGCCAAGGAGGCTGGGCTTTGCCTGTCACAGCAGTTCCTTCTTGAACTAGATCCTGTTTGCATCTCACTCTTCAATATCGTGTGTGTGTGTGTGTGTGTGTGTGCGCAAACACTTCGGAGTCCTGGTGGCTCAGTGGTTAAGAGCTCGGCTGCTAACCCAAAGGTTGGCAGTTTATATCCATGAGCCCCTCCTTGGAAACCCCATGGGGCAGTTCTACTCTGTCCTACAGGGTTGCTAAGAGTCAGAATCGACTCAATGGAAATGGGTTTGGTTTGGTTTTGGCGTGTATACTTTTTAAAAATGAGCATACTTATATTTTTTTCCTGTTAAAGATGCAATACATTCTTTCTATTAAAAAATTGGAGGGCTCATTGAATTTTAAAGCAGAAACTTTACACCATAATCCCAGCACCTCGAAGGAGCCATGGCGAACATTTCAAATGTTTGCTTCCAGCCATTTTCCTTTTTTTTTTTTAATACATAGATAAGTACCCACACATCACATACATATACAATAGATATACACATCTGTACATGTACACACATATGCAATATAGATATATATACGTACATGCAGACACATACAACAAACACAGTAAAACCTGCAAATGCTGGACAGAAGCTGTGTAAGGCGGAAACCTGTCAGAAGGAAAACACAGATATTTCCCACTAACAGAGACCTATAGAGAAGTGATGACTGCACCCCGTCAAAGGTGGAAAACTTGCGGGACCTGGAAAAACAAGGCAGTCCTGTTGCATTCCTGCTGTCAGAAGCTTCACAATATGTCTACGTACATGTTAGATATACATATACAATATTAAATACATGCATATTGTTTTAATATAATTACAGCTATAATTGTGTTTGCTAAGAAGGCAAACAAAGCTTAAACATACAGAACAAAAATTCAAGTTCCTCCTTGTGTCCTCTGTTCCCTGCCTTCTTCCCCACAGCCCAGTAGACAGTGGCGACTCATTTTCAGCCTTGTTCCCACAAGCCTTGGGGGCGTATACCTGCATACATTTATATGCACACACATACATCATATGCGGCCACGGCTGAGTCTGCCTGTACAGAGCAGATCCATGCTCCTCACAGAGGATTCTGGCTGCCTTCTCATGCTGCTGGAGTTCCCTCCCCCAGCTTAATTTCCATCCTCTGCCAGGCTGACATCGTGGGATCATACTTCCCACAAAATTTTATATCCTGCTTTATTGTTGAACCTAATTTCATAACCATTTTATGTCATTTAATGCTCTTTAGTAAATACTTTTTTAATAAGTGTTCTTGGTGCCAGCTGAACCTCAGAAATGGGTTAAGACACCTCTAATAAGTCAAACTGTAATAGGTTATAAAAGAGCAAGGTGAAAAGATCAAATAATCTTATGTATGATTTTTTTTTTTTTTAACGACATTGCTTCTCATATCATGTAAATGCACACTGGTTAAGGATTTAAGTTCTTTAAAATTCTTGAACTTTGTCATTATGGGAAATGAAATTTTTATTTCCAATGAAAAAATCACCCCATGATTCAATGGCATCATTACCCTTGGGACAACGATCCAGTTGAATTGAAATTTGAGATTCCATGGGTTTTCTCAAACACACTAAAGGTGGGAATACAATTTTTTTTCTGAAGGACAGTATTTATGGAAAGCATTCTAAATGTCCACGCATTGTAACCTGATACTTCTACTTTTAAGAATTTTTCCGAAGGAAATAATAGAGAAATGCAAAAAAAGATTAAGTGTGTTCATCACCACAGTATGTATAATATTGAAAAATTAGAAATAACCCAAACGTCAGTTACAAAGGACTGCTGGTTTAATAGATTACAGATTCCGATAACATAGAATTTGGTTATTTATGATGATGATGTAAATTTATAGCAGGGATGGGTGCTCATGGTTTATTAAGTCACAAAGTACCTCACTGTGTAAAGGGTGCCACACGATCCCATTGCAATAAATGTGCACATGCGCTTGTGCATGCACACCCTCCCGCCCACGAGTAAAAGTATGGAAAGCCCTATGCAAACACATCTCAGTAATTTTGCATGGATACTGGGATTGGGGTGATTTTTCCTTTCTTTTTCGCTTATCTAAAATTTTTCTACCAAGAATGTATATTATATACTTCCAAAAAGTTAAGGACATGAAGACATTAAAGGAATGTTGGCATGGGCTCAATCCCCACATTCTTCAGTTTGCACTTTTCTATTTGCTGTGATAACAGGCTGTGATCCTAACCAAGGACATCTTCTAAGTAAATACGGGGAGGAACAACCGCTGTTTGCCACCCAGTGTCCACCAGCCTCTGTTATGGGGTCTCCTCCCCCTTCTGTGTACCATCTTGCAGGAAGGTGAATGCAGAGCCTGCTCCCACCCCACAGTGGGGGTCCCGCCTCTGGGGATTCCCCCAGGTGTCTTCCATCATCAGTGATCTCCAAGTCAGAGTGAATTAAAAGAGGGTTGTCATTTTCTATAATTGTGTTCAAGACACAATTAGGAAACAAAGAGAATTCAGAGAATGATACTCAAATCATTAAATCACTGGAAAATAAATGAGTATAGATCAAAAGAATTGCGTATTCCTTTATTTGGACAAGAGGAGATTGTGGGATTACCCTTAAGCAGGGTTGACCAGATGGCTCTTGGGCAACCTGAGAGGTGGGGCAACCTGCCCAAGGTCACAAGGCTTTTAAGTGGTGAAGTCAGAGTTCTGGCTCAGGTGTGAGTCCAAAGCCACACACCGTTCAGTGTGCCACATGGTTTCCAGGTGAGGGGCTGACTGTACCTAGGGACCCTGTTAAAATAACGTCTAGTCCTAAGAGTAAAGATGTTAAAGCCCAGAGATGTCACTTTGAGGACTAATGTGCTCCTAATCCAAGCCATGGTGTTTTCAATCACCTTATACGTGTGTGAAAGCTGGACAATGAATAAGGAAGACCAAAGAAGAATTCATCATTTGAATTATGGTGTTGGCAAAGAATATTGAATATGCCATGGACTGCCAGAAGAACAAACAAATCTGTCTTGGAAGAAGTACAGCCAGAATGCTCCTTAGAAGCAAGGATGTCAAGACTTCATCTCATGTACTTTGGACATGTTATCAGGAGGAATGAGTCTCTAGAGAAGGACGTCATGCTTGGTAAAGTAGAGGGTCAGAGAAAAAGAGGAAGACCCTCGATGAGATGGATTGACACAGTGGCTGCAACAATGGGTGCAAACATAGCAACAACTGTGAGGATGGCACAGGACTGGGCAGTGTTTTGTTCTGTTGTACATAGGGTCGATATGAGTCAGAATCAGCTTGAGGCATCTAAAAACAACTGTCCTAAGGAAATGGGATGAGAAAACCAGCAAAAAGAAAAAGGAGAACGATGGAACAGATACAGCCACATTCATAGGATGTCTCTGCATTCTTGACACAAGTTTGGGAAACTCACCTTGGGGGTGACCCAAGCACTTGTTAATTATCAGTGGAGTTTGAGGAATGGACACTGAAAGGTTGTTGTTCTTTCCAGAGTGCTGAGAGCCTACAGTCAAAGTCACGGCTACAGCAAACAACTCCTAGATCAGTTGTGACACACAAACCAAAATGTCCCCTCTGCTGCATGTCACTAGTTTTAAAACCTACTGCAGAAGAGGTTTCACGTGAGCCCTGGGTGGCAATAAATATGAGGTCCATTTAAGAACATAATTACATGGGACATCTATGCATGGATGTGCTGATTAAAAACCTTGTTAATGTCTAAATGAAATAAATCTCACACCAGTTGCAGAGGCTGAGCTAATTGTTAGCTCTTGGAAGAACTAACAGAATACTACTTATTTCTGAATTAGCAACGCTAAAGACCTATAATCATTATTACCTTTAAGTATGGAAATAAACCTTTAATAATGCAAAACAAATACGGTATATGGGTGATCATCTATGTTGCTGCTAAAATATAGGCTTTCTGGAGGTAGGAACTTGTCTATCTTATTCAAGACTGTATCTTCATTGCCTAGGGCAGTGCTCAACATACCAAACCAAAAAAAACTAAACCTGTTGCCGTGGAGTTGATTCTGACTCACAGTGACCCTATAGGACAGAGTAGAACTGCCCCATAGAGTTTCCAAGGAGCGCCTGGTGGATTTGAACTGCTGACCCTTAGGTTAGCAGCTGTAGCACTTAACCACTACGCTACCAGGGTTTAATAAGTATTTGTTGAAAACCAGGATTATATATTTAATAACAATCAGAGCTTCCTGGCTAATGTTAAGATAAATTGGCTCAAGACAGTGACAGCCAAAATTTGCCCATGCTTCTATGTATACTTTTATGCATAGGTTGTTGTTTGGTCCATTGAATTGGCCCCAAACTCATGGCAATCTCACGCAAATTGGAATGAAATGCTACCTGGTCCTGCACCATCTCTCTGATCAGTTGTGGATTGGACTGTTGTGATCCATAGGGTTTTCACTGGCTGATTTTCAGAAGTAGGTCACCAGGCCTTTCTTCCACGTTCACCTTAGTCTGAAAGCTCCACTAAAACTCATTCAGCATTACAGCAACATGCAAGGCCTCACTGACAAATGGTGGCATGAATATATGTCACATTATGGATAAAGAATACAACACTCACTTAGAAAGTATATATACATTGCTGACTACGTGCATGTCATCGTGATCAGCATTAGGAATTCAATGGGAAACAAACCAGTCCCTGTCCTTCATGTAGCTTATAGGTAAATGGGCGAAGTGCATCTTAAACAATAAATGGATGACAACAGAATGGAGAGTGCTGTGGAGGAAGAGAACAGGCTGTGAGAGAAGAATGAAAAGTAGGGAGGAGGGACGAATCTAGTTTATATTGAGGGGCTCAGGAGAAGCCTCTTGGTGGGCTGACCTTCGAGCTGAGACCTGGAGGAGGAACCTTCCAGGTGAATTGTCAGGAAATGGCATTCCAGTAGGAGTGAGCCATTGACGTGAGGTTGAGAAGTGCTTGGCATGTTCAAGGAAACAGAGACGGGCTCTGAGGCCAGAGGGCCTGGCCAAGGAGGAAGCAGCCCCCAGTGCCATGGTAGGCAGAGGTCAGCCAGGCCAGGCCTTGAGGGCCTGGGGGCCATGTGAAGAGTCTTGATTTTACTCTAAATGACAGGCAAAGCTATTGACGGGCTTGAAGCTAAGGAGTAACAGGATCGAACTTCCATTATAAAAATACTGAATGGCCAGGAGGCTGCATGGAGGAGAAGAGTGTGATGGTAGAGGGGAGGCTTGCCCCTTCAGCAGATGCACAAGGGACTGAGAGACTGGTACTGTTGGCGCAACCTGGGATCACTCAGCA
Source organism: Elephas maximus indicus (assembly GCF_024166365.1). Classification (NCBI taxonomy): domain Eukaryota; kingdom Metazoa; phylum Chordata; class Mammalia; order Proboscidea; family Elephantidae; genus Elephas; species Elephas maximus. The sequence goes on from NC_064843.1 coordinate 6,264,010, forward strand.
GCTCTAGCACAGGCAGAAATACACCTGCTTCCTGTGTGCTGAAATTTTACAGGGGCAGGCCACAGCCAACCACACAAGAAGCTTCTATGGACTCCACGTGCCCTCCCTCCTCCACCAGGCCACGCCACATCTCGGCCTGCTGGGATGAGGCGGTGTCCACCCCAGGCCCTTAGCCAGCCTCCTTCCAGGTGATACAGCCTTCGAAGTAACTACCAGGCCCTGGGTCAAGGGGATCCCCTGGGAGTGAGATCACCAAGGCTGCTTGCTGCTACTACGCTTTCCTCGCAAACTGATAACCACACAGGAGCACCTTTCAGGTGGCTCTACAGTCTCTAGGTCTCCATCTACTGGAGTTGGTACAGGGCATCCCTCCCAGCCACGTGGGCAGAACTGATACAGAGCCTTCCCAGCAGGTGCCAGATCCGCCAGCCGCTCCCTGCAGGAAACAACGTCTTGTAATTAATGCAGATTTCCTTGATTTCCTGTCTCCACTGCAGGCAAAAGTGTCAATTTTTCACTTCTGAAGCTGAGTTTGATGACAACCTATAAATCGTGACCTGGATGTACAACTTTCAGAGTTTTAAGGAGTTCAACTGGGTTGCATGCAAGAGAAACTTTTTAGAAGAAATTAGAGAAAGTATAAAGGCTTCAGGCTAAAATCTAAACTGCGTTCCTGGCTCGCGAGGCTCCAGCTGAGCCCAGCTCACCTCTCTGATCTCACCTCCAGCTGCACTCCCCTTGACCTTGGGCTCCGGGCAGAGGGTGTGGTTGAAGGCTCACACCGAGCTCAGGTGTTCTGTGATCTTTCTGTGTTGACCCTCAACATGGTCACGATCCGGTCATGGCAGTAGAAGAGGGTATTTCCCGTTGGCAGATGGACACAGTGGGTAGGTAAGGTTGAACCAAGGTGGAACTGGCCAATTTTATCACTATAATTATAATCAAGTCATCCCAAGAGGGTGAGAGGGCACATCCTCCAACTCAAGCTCCTTCCTGGCCTGCCTTCGGTAGTATTCATCCGACTCACAGCAGTCGGTCCACCACTTGCAGTTCTGGACACTGTTCTGGGTGCTTCACCTGCCAACTCAACTGGTCTTCAAAACAACTCTGGGGGTGTGTGGCTACTCTTCCCCCCCACTGAACAGAGACACTGAGACACAGGGAGGTGTCTCATTCGAGAGTGGGCTTGACTTAAACCCAGGAATCACTCCCCCCCAATCCAAACACGTTGCCTTCCAGGTATTTCAACTCATGGGGCGACCCCACGTGTGACACAGTAGAACTGCTCCACAGGGTTTTCTTGGCTGTGATCTTTACAGAAGCAGATCAACAGACCTTTCTCCCATGGTACCACCAGGTGGGTTTGAAACACCAACCTTTAGGTTAGTTGACTCGTTGTGAGCGAGTCAATTCCAACTCACAGCCACCCTATAGGACAGAGTACAACTGCCTCATAGGGTTTCCAAGGAGCCAGCTGGTGGATTTGAACTGCCGACCATTTGGTTAGCAGTGGAGTTCTTAACCACAGCGCCACCAGGGGTTCTTTCAGTTTGTAGTTGAGTGCAAACCATTTGTGCCTCGTAGGGATGAACCCAGGAAATGTGACCCCAGTAAGTACCTTTAACCACTGCACTAAAGGGAAGGGTCCCCTGGTTGTGTTAGCTAAGGAATCAAGAGACATTCACTAGATGGAGAATAAGAAAAGAAGGGGGGTTGGGGGTTGGGGGTGGAGGAGACCAGGTTCACATCAGTCAATTCTCACAACAACCGTGTTGGGTGGTACTGCCTCCCCGCAATAAGCTCAGGGAAGAGCATGCCCAGGTGGGAGTGGAGACCTGGGATTTGAACCCAGCTCCATCCGGCCTGTAGCCCAAGCCGTCTGTTCCCTGCCCTGCCGCCTTGTGAGCTGTTAAGCCAGAAATCACGCCTGCAGGACCAGAGCCTTACGCATAAGGCACATGCAACCAGGGGAGGCGATCATTAAAGCCTGTGAGGCTCTCAGCCCGGGCCTGATCCTTCTCCTCCCCAGCGGCACCCCACGGACAGGGGGCTCTCTCTGTAAGCTTCCCTCTTCTCTGTCCCCGCCTCCACATTTTGTAGGCCAGATGTGGATGATGAATTAGCATTTTGAGTGGGGGGGCTGGTCTTCCTTTTCTGTTGCATGAGACATGTCCATTGATCCAGGGTCTGCGGAGGTGGCCCAGGGAGTGAGCTTTCTGTCTAGGCTGTGTTTTCTGCACCTGCGTCCCTCGGAGGCTGGGTGGGGAGTGGTGGCAGAGACGTGTGGTAGCGCTGGCTGGTGCTGAGTGGCATTCCTAATTGGGACATGCTGCCTCTTTAGTCCCTGCACGCACAGTCATCAGGTCTCCTGCCTGCCAACCTCTGTCCGCCACCCCATCAAGGCTCAGCAGGTAGGCCCAGCAAGCAGCCTCAGCAGGGAGGGCGTTAATGAGGCTAAGTGACAAGTGTGGCTGAGATAATGACACAAGTCCTTGTGCTGCTCGGCCAGGTTTACTGCTTCTGATAATGGCTGCTGCGTAAATGTCCACTGTGGGCGCTGCCCCATGGCGACCCCATTCCTGGGAGGTCCCGAAAACAGCTTCCTAGGAATCACGCGTGGCCAGGAACAGAGACCACCCTTCTCTCCACCTCTGGAAAAGCAACCCAGCCTCTAAGATTGGGAATGGCCTTGCGGGGCGGCGGGGGGGTCTTCCCCTGCCACAGCTGTGGTCCACCTCAACATCCAGAAAGGAGCAAATAGGGTGAGTGTGTGTGTGTACACGTGTGTGTGCATGTGTGAGCACATGTGCATGTGTGCCTGTGTGCATTCGTGTGTGACTGTGTGCACATCTTAAAAGGTGAACCAGCTTATGAGCCTTTTCTCTATCACTGTATTTTTATACAAATAACACATGTGTTATATGTTTCTTTGCCAACCTTTCTCTCCCTGCCTTCAGGTATTCTCGTAACCATGCTATGCTAATTTTATTTTTACAGCAACATGTAAAAAATTTAGCATAGCACGCTGAATAAAATACTCAGAAGGGTGGGGAGGGCATGGTTGGCAAAAAAAGTATAACGTGCGTTATTTGCATAAAAATACTGTAAGCGCCTTTATCACTTTAGAGTGAAGACACAGGGCACGTGTTTCTTGCATGTGACAGTTTCCATTTGTCCTCTGCAAATCCAATCACCCTCTGACTTCTTAGAGTTGTACAGGAACCTTTGCCCTGCTGACTCAGCAGATTTGGCTTAATAATTCAGAGTTGAGAAGGGTACACTGTGGCAGGGCTGGGCCTAAGGCAGTGTGTTGGGGGCAGAGCTGGGTGGGCTTGAAGGAAAGCGATTTTATCACACAAGGCATCAGATCCTGGTCCTGCACCTCATATCCTGGGGGCCACGTACCTAGGGCAGGGCTGGCACTGGGAGAGGCTCCCTTCTGAAGCATTCGATGGACAGTGAAGACAGGAGGGGTGGTGGCTCGGAGTGTCCCCACGCTCCAGCCAAGCCTCTGAGGTGCACTCACACACAAGGCAAATGCCAGGAGGCCACCACATTCCTCATTTTCCCAGGACCCTCAGCAATAGATCTTTTTTAAACTACGCCTATGGTTTTGAGCCAACATAAAAGTAAAGTCTTCCATCACTTCTGAATCAGAAAATGTTCCTACAACCTCTACCTCATTCTAACCACTTCCTTTCAGTACAGTCACGCAGTGCTTATGTCCAGGATACATCCTGTGAAATAGGATGTTATGTGACTTGGACGGTATGAAAACATGCCTAAATCAAGGGCAATAGCGTTCGCTGACTTTCCACTTTCCTGTTGTGTAATAACCTTTTGCTTCACTCCCACATCGACCCTTCTCCTTTGCCCCCTGCTGCTGCCATCACCGGCGCTGGTTTTGCTGCGTTTGGGAGCCACGATGTACTTCATGGTAATATGTTCAAAAGAAAACTAAACAGAGAGATAATACTACGACACTCGAGACGCGTGGTACATGAGATTGGATGCTGCTGTCTTCGAGTTGAAGCGTACGCTGTTATACGGTGAACTTTTTATTTGTGAGTAGGGAATATTCACATTATCATAATGATAGAAAGTACAGTACAGTACATAGTAAGCCAGTGAAGCAGGCGTTTATTACGACGATCAAGACATACGTGTTATAGGTTATATGTGCCTGGCAGCTCAACTGCTTTGCACACAAGATACACGAGATGCACATGTTGCCAGAGGGCAGCTACTGCGTTTGCTACTCTCAGTTATGTCAGCTATGCTCCCTTCTCCGATTGGGATTTCTGAACTCTATTATAACCTTATGGGACCACAGACATATACACTGTCACCCAGTTGGACGTTATGTGGCATATGACTGTAATTTAATTCATGGCCCTTTACTGAAATGTTTGTACAGGATGTTACAACGCTGTTGACCATAACGAATCGGTGGTGGATGTTCCCAGAGCCACTTCCACCACTGGAGCCATGGTGGCATAAGGAGGGGGTCGGGGCAGAACCATGATGCTGAGGCCCACCTAGGCCAGGTGTTTGGCCCTCACCTGCCTGCAAATTTTGAAAGCATACACTGCTCAGATATCTCACTGTGGCCAGGCCCACGCACCCCTCTCCACCCAGTCACTCCTGGGAGCCCCCCATAGGCCCCACTTTGCTCTTCTGACTTTGTAATGAGGAAGCTGTGGCTTAGAGGAAGTGGTGAGGCCCAGAATCACACAGGTGTGGGGGCAGAGCCGGGTGAGCCCTGGAGCACCAGATGCCAACGCCCGCCCCCCACATCCAGGTCCTCAGCGTGGGCCCCTCAGGCTCTCCAATGTGGTGGCAGGCAGACACCGCCCCTAGGGCTCAGCCAGTGGGCATGGGGAAGAGGTGTGGGTCAGACACACAAGGACATGAAGGAGGTGCAGAGTGTGGGGGTCTGCTAAGGGCTTTGTGCACCTGTGTCTACATCTATGGAGGGGGTGGTGACGGTGGTTTACTCCCGGGCCTGCTCCAATGACCAGTTATGTGCCTGGGACATCACAGGGGCTGAATAAATAGAAGATATTACACCACCAGTGAGCAACATAAAACTCAGAAGATTGGGGACAGACAGGTTCAAAGTCAGAGAACACGGGGCAGAAAATCATGAGGATACAGCTCAGCATGCATTGGCCACCTACCCGATGTTTGTAGCACGGCTCAATGAAAGAGAAAAATCACCACCCCCCCACCATAAAACAAAAACAAAACCTGTTTAGACCGACAACAGGAAGCCTGGTCTGATTCACTGGCTTTAAACCCTAAACAACCTGTTCTTCAACTCACATGTGATCTAGAGGGCGGCAGAGAGCTGGGGCGTGGGCATCTCCTGGTGCCCCAGTGCACTCAGAGCCTGAGCACACGCTGTGCCCTTTCTCCACAGGTGGTCAGCAGAACGCTGGTCTCCAGAGATGTCCACGTCCTAATCCCCGGAATCTGTGGACCTGTCACCTTACAGGGCAAAAGGGACTTAGCTGGCATGATGAAGTTAGGAACCTTGAAAGGGGATATGAGCCTCGTTTACCTGATGGGCCCGATGTCACCACAAGGGTCCTGATAAGTGAAAGAGAGAGACAGAGAAGGGGATGTGAGGACGAATCACAGGTCAGAGCCATGGAATTGCTGGCTTTCAAGAAGGAGGATGGGGCCATAAGCTGAGGAATGCCGGCAGCCTCTGGGAGCTAGAAAAAGCAAGGAGACTCCCCTGGAGCCTCCAGAAAGGACCAGCCCTGCCCACACCTTGATCTTAGCTGATGAAACACATTCCAACCTCTGGCCTCTGGAATTGTAAGATGATCAGTGTGTGTTGTTTTGAGCCACCAGGTTTGGGGCCATCCGTTGCAGTGGCAGGAGGACACTCATACCCATAAAAGCTGGGTGGGAGCTGGGTTCTGCACCCACTGTGCCCAGGAGGTATGGCCCTGGCTCATCCCCAAGGCCTGCAGGCTCCATGGGGACCGGGCCCTTCCAGAATGTTCTCCATTCACCTTCAGCCCCTGGCACGTGGGAAGGGCCCTCCAGACATTTGCTGAATAAATAGTATTGAGGTTTCTGCTGTCCCTCAAGGACTTTAGAATAAGTGTGTGTGTGTGTGTTGGGGTGGGGGGAAGGCTCAGAGTGTGAAGCCTGGGGGTGCGGAGGGACCGAGGGGCCTGTTAGCTGTGGGACGCCGCCACTTCGAAGTTGACTGAACGAGATTCCCCGTCTTCCAGAAGGCCCTGTCTGTAAACCAGAGTGAAATGGGAAAAGCACATAGATGCCCAAAACCACAGCCGGAAGGTGGTCGGACGAGGCTCTCACCACCTCCCCTCTCCTGCTCAGTCATCCCTCTTGGCCCCACAGGCATCGCTATGTCCTGGACAGTAACACAGGCAGGTGGAAGGCCACACAGGGCAGGACACAGTGGCACCAACTGTTCCTCAGAATTGACGGGGCCTCACGCTACCAGCCTGCATTACCACGTGTGGCTAACACAAGGCCCCCACCAGCCCCTCCGGACACACAGACAAGTACTCCCTCCACGCCTGTCACCCGCCATGGACACGGCCACCCATTTCCCCAGCTCAGCTGAAACTCTCAGCTCGAAGGAGTTATTAGCCTAAACGGAACCAAGACTCACCCCAAACAGACCAGCAGCACAGCCCAAGCTCCCCTCGCTCTTCGAATATTCATCCGTGTCTCATGTTCAGTAAATTCTCACTGAGCTTGTCTGATGATGACAGCAGATTTTTCAGACAGGAGGGAAAACACGTACGTGTTCACTGGTCTCCTATAATCCCCCACAGTAGATGCCTGTCCCTCGTAAAGATCATCTGGACTCCATCCCCTCCGCCAAGTGTCCCTGGTCTCCTCCCAGGTGGGTGAGGTGAACCCATACCTGGAGATTCATTTTCACCTTTCTAAATGGTGGTGGCAAAGGAGCCCTGGTGGAGCAAAGGTTAAGCACTCGCTGTTAACTGAAAGGTTGGTAGTTCAAACACTCCCAGTGACTCCCAGGGAGAAAGACCTGGTGATCTGCTTCTGTAAAGATTACAGCCTAGAAAACCCTACGGGGCAGTTCTACCCTGTCACATGGGGTTGCTATGCGTTGGAATTGACGACCCACCCAACTATAACACGGTTTTGGCAGTACTCTCTTCACGTTATACTAGCTTGGAGTAGCTAGTAGTTAGCTGCTGTCAAGTCAGCTCCAACTCATAGCGACCTAATGTATAGAAGAACTAAGCGCTGCCCAGTCCTGCACCATCTTCAAAACCTTTGCTATGTTTGAGTCCATACTGGTCTAAAGCCACCTCCAATCTCCCTAGCCAGTAGTGGTCCCTTCGGTGACCCCAGCAGCCAACACAAGGACAGCTTGTTTTCCAAGCTGTATCTGCATTTGCCCAATGCTGGTTCACACTCATCTCTGGGGTTGGGATTCCCGAGCAATCGGGGCTGGCATGGGGCCACTGGGGTCAGTCGTGGGCTTGCTCACAGAGACACAGAAGAAGTCATTATTTTGTTTCCTCTGATGAGCTGGCTTTAAATCTCTTCATGTGGGAAGGCTGACCTGGGTTGCTTTGTTAAGAATGTCAGAAAGATCAAGAAAAGGTAACCGGCTGTGAGCACTTCTCTTCCTCCAGCTAAAGAGAGATCTTGCTATTTTCTCAGGGATTTCATATCAAAATCTACCAGTAACCAACAAAAGCGACAAGGCTTCCTGTGGAAGCCGGAGCTATGGCTTTCTTTTTCCCACCAGCTCTCCCAAGCGAACTACCCACTAAGATAAAACAACAACTGCACCTATAAGACGGAATTACTTCACATCTGAACAGAAGGTAATTATGACAAAACAGAGCTGCATTTGGGTTCAGCATCTGACAAAATGGCACTGAGGTGACAAAGATGAGCGTTTTCATTGCCAGCTAACCAGAGAGTTTTCTGTTCACAATGGCGGCCTTAATATCAAAAAGGACATAATATGATTGGCCAGCTGACCTAAAGTCCATCCAGAAATAAAGACACTTTTCCCGGCTTGGAGATTTCCGGAGACACGTGCGTCTTCTCGTCTCTGAGAGTATTAAGAGCCAGAGGAGACCGAGGCTGGGAGGACAACCCATCGGCCGTCAACACTTTGCCAGTGCCAGGCCCTTTGTGGACAGGCAGCTGCACCGCTGACCTTTTCCTCCTAACCATCATGTTGAACTCCGGCTTTAATCAAAATGCCCTATTGCTCAACGCCTTGATCACGCCTTTGAAGAGGTTGTGTACTTAAATTAATATTGTAAATGGTTTCATTTCAAGTCGGGCACTGTGAGCACTGGGGCAGTTAATAAGCATACGAAGGAAAAGATAAAGCAGCTGTCCAGCACAATTGAAGCAGGAAATCAATTAATCCAAGGATACTGGCCAGCTGAAAGGCCTCGCCAGCACGAGGAGTCTGCACCCGCCAGCACTCTGGTCCCACACTTCTCCAGGGGAGTACGGTGGTAGAACATGCTGGATAGCCCAGTCTGAAGTACAGGCCCTTACAGCACAGACCATAACTGTACTGATCACCCCAAGTGAAGTGAGGTCAGGTACTCACATTACAAATTCAAGCTTCTCTAGCATTTCCAGCGCCTCCCACAGTGCAGCTCAGAACGGTTGCCAGACACCATACGAGATGCCCATCCTGCACAGAAGTGTGTTCCTGGTGGATGCTGCCTCTCTCTTTCTCACCTTCATTCATTCCTGTAGGCATTCATTCATTCGACCAGCAATAATAAAACCAAAAACCAAACCCATTGCCACTGAGTCGTTTCTGACTCACAGCGACCCTGTAGGACAAAGTTGAACTTCCCCATAGGGTTTCCAAGGAGGAGTTGGTGGATTTGAACTGTCGACCTTCCGGTTAGCAGCCAGAGCTCTTAACCAGCTGTTTGATAGTCCAGTGGTAGAACGCCGGCCTTCCACGCGGGAGACCGGGCTTCCATTCCCACCCAGCGCACCTCGTGGGCAGCCACCACCTGTCCATGCATGGAGGCTTGTGTGTTGCTGTGATGCTGAACAGGTTTCAGCAGAGCTTTCAGACTAATATGGACTAGGAAGAAGGCCTGGCGATCTTCTGAAAATCAGCCAGTGAAAACCCCATGGATCACAGTGGTCCGATCTGCAACTGATCGTGGGGATGGCATAGAGCTGGGCAGCGTTTCATTCCATTGTGCGAGGGGCTCCCATGAGTTGGGGGCAGACTTGATGGGAGTTAACAACCATTCTACTGGTTTCCCTCCCACACACTGTGCCTCCCACCGTTCTAGCACAAGGCCCCCTGGCTCTTCTCTGAGCTCCTGTGGCAGCCTCCCCGCTGGTGTGGGTGCTAGAGTCCCCAGCCCTACCCACACAGCCCATCAGCATGGCAGCCCTAGAACCTGCAGAGGGCAGCCCCACTCCAGACACCACACTGCTCAGCCAACCCTGCTCCAGACACCACACAGCTCGGCCAGCCCGGCTCCAGACACCACACAGCTCAGCCAACCCTGCTCCAGGCACCACACAGCTCAGCCAGCCCTGCTCCAGACACCACACAGTCCAGTTCCAGCAGTTCCAGCAGACCACACAGCTTGGCCAGCCAGGGACCAACGGACAACCTGGGGCCTATGACTGAGCACAGGGTCCCACACAGAACACTATGTGCACATGCTGCTGTCTGTGTGGCCTTAATCCAAGTCTTAAAGGAATCTGTAAATCCAAAATTCAGAGCTAACGGCTTGTATGAAAGAAAGTCCCACGGTCCACGAAACGACATTGGAGGCCCTCGATGACTGAGATGCCAACTGCCTCCCATCTCAGCTCCTCCCTGTGACTCTGTCCAACCCCTGCAAGGGCTGGTCTATAAGGTCCTCAGTGGCACAAACGGTTTGTACTCGACTCCTAACCGGAAGTTTGGTGGTTTGAACCCAACCAGCCATACTATGCGAGAAAGGCCTAGCAATCTGCTTCCACAAAATGTTAAGAAAACAAACAAACAAACAAAAACCAAAAAACAAAAACCTTCAAGTCAATTCTGACAGCCCAGAAAAACCCTTCGGAGCTCAGTTCTACTCTGTAACACATGGGGTCGCCATGAGTCGGAATTAACTTGATGGCAATGTTTTTTTTGTTGCTGTTGTATCAACCACATCTTGGCCACCTCTTCCTGCCCTATCATCCGACTTCTTATCCACTTTCCAAGACTCCAGGTCTCCCCCAGCCCCCGCAGAGTGGGGACTCAGTGCGCCCTCTCCTGTTTGCCCCTGAATTTTGTAACCGTTTCACCAGTCTACGTCCTCACGTCCGTTTCTGGAGTGATACCTCTTTGGGGCTGGGGGCTGAGCTTAAGGATCGCACACAAACGGTTAACTCCTGAGACAACCAGGCAGCATGGTGAGGAGGCAGGAAAAATGCTCGTGCTGTCGGGAGAAGGGCAGAAGCCTTCTCAGCTGAAGAAGAAGCTGGCCTGGAAGGAGGGATACAGAAGATGCAGATGGAAACATTCCAGAAGTCTCTGTTCACAAACCCAGCGCACAGCGAGCTGAATGATCAGACACCACGTTTACTCAAGCAACCGGGCGCTCATGCCCTCGGAGTTAGTCAAGTCTGTAGCATCAGTGCTTCCTTATCACCACACCAAGCCAGCAGGGTGAGCTCACAGGCAGGCCTGGAAGGGTGGTTACATCTCCACATGACTGAGGATGGTGGCTTGGCCAGCAGAAGCTCCTGGGAGAATGTGTCCACCAAGTGGAGAGCCTGTGGAGCATGGGTGCCAGACCTCAGAGAGCTGCAGTAAACCCCACTGGGGTCTGATTGCTGAACTAGAGTCAGTACTGGCTGGTGCTCAGTCTGAAGACATCATTTTATAGCTCACCATCTCTACGTTTTAGGTAATTAAGGAGCATCAATAGATAGACAGGGAGTCTAGAGACTCAGAGAAACAAGTCAGTGAGCTGGGCACTTGGTTGATAGGTGGGGTGAGCATCACCTGAGTTTACCACCACGGTCTGCAACTGACGACTTGTCCGAAGCACATTCAGTACCTCCCAGCACAGGACAACCTAGCTGAGCAACAATGCAAATTCAGTAAACCTGCTATTTATCTTTATGCCATTTTTCTTATAATGTCAGAGATGTTTTATGGAGCAGGAGAGCAAAGCTAATGTTCTATAAGGGTTAGAGACTTGCTAGGGCAGAAGGGGGGCCTGACGTGAGGAAAGGAAAAATGGAAGCAGTGGAACTTTATAGAAAAGTGACACAGGGCAGCGAGAGGAATTTCTTAGTGTTACTGCAAAGAAGTTGTCCAGGATTTCCTTTTACTTGGATCCACAATCAACACCCATGGAAGCAAAACCAAAACCAAACCCACTGCCATCGAGTCGGTTCCGACTCATAGCGACCCTATAGGACAGAGTAGAACTGCCCCATACAGTTTCCAAGGAGTGCCTGGAGGATTTGAACTGCCGACCTCTTGGTTAGCAGCTGTAGCACTTAACCACTAGGCCACCAGCGTTTCTCCCTTGGAAGCAGCAGTCAAGAAATCAAAATGACATATCGCATCAGGCAAATGTGCTGCAAAAGGCCTCTTTAAAGTGTTAAAAAACAAGATATGACTTTGAGGACTAAGGTGCATCTGTCCCAAGCCATGGTGTTTTCAATTGCCTCATACGCATGCGAAAGCTAAACAACGAATAAGGAAGGCTGAAGAATTGAGGCCTTTGAATCATGGTGTTGGTGAAGAATATTGACTATACCACGGACTACCAGAAGAACGAACAAATCTGTCTTTGAAGAAGTACGACCAGAATGCTCCTTAGAATCAAGGATGACGAGGCTGTATCTCACATACTTTGGACATGCTATCAGAAGGGACCAGTCCCTAGAGAAGGACATCATGCTCGGTAACGTAGAGGATCAGTGAAAAAAGGGAAAACCGTCAACAAGATGGATTGACACAGTGGCTGCAACAATGGGCTGAAGCATAACAACGATTGTGAGGATGGCACAGGACTGGGCAGTGTTTCCTTCTGTTGTACGTGGGGTCGCTATGAGTCAGAACGGAATCATCGCACTTGACAACAACAGCGATGAACTAAAGCATCTGGTGAGAAAAAATGACAGCGTCAGTCAGTGCAAAGGAACGTAAGGATGCAGTAGTTTTAAACGCTGCTGCTGTTGGGTGCCATCGAGTGGAGTCCGGCTCACAGCAACCCCATGCGCAGAGTAAGCCTGCCTCCAAAGGGTTTGTCAATCGCTACCAAACTTTCCGCTCATCCGAGCACTCAACTGTTGTGCCACCAGGGCTCCTTGCCCCACGTAATATGAAAAAAATCCCCATTGCCAATTCCAACTCATAACAACCAGATAGAGCAGAGGAGAACTGCTCCATAGGGTTTCCAAGGCTGGGGGTTATCTTTACGGAAGCGGACTGCCACATCTTTCTCCCGCGAGTGGTTGGTAGGTTCCAACTCCAGACCTTTAGGGTCAGCAGCTGAGTGCTTAACTGCTGCGCCACCAGGGCTGTGACACGGGCTACAGTAAGATGCAGCTCCTTGGGGATGAAGGGTGCTTAGGCTCTCTACTATCCCTGCAGCTTCCTGTGATGCCATACCTATTTCAAAATAAAACATTTTTTTAAAGTACTAGAAGAAAAACAAACAAATGCAAAAAGCAAAGCAGAGCAAAAAAAAAAAAAAAAACCCAAAGCTGTGGGCCCCACCCCTGACGTACCAAATCCGGGTCTCCACAGATGGGAATCTGCATTTTAAGGAGTGCCCAGGTGGATCGTTTTACGCCTCGATGCTTACTCAGAGCTGATAGGGTTCCCCGACCAGTGCATTTAGGCTGTGCAGAGGAGGAAACTCAGAGGGGGCAGCTGTGTGTCCGGGCATGGCTGGGATCCTGGCCTGGCAGAGGAGAGGCTGGGATTGCAACCTGGCCCGGTGTGCTGGGACCTGTCTCTACACCCCCAACCTTGTGCTCTTCCACACAGGCCCAGCAGCAGGCTCTCCTACGGACGCTGGCATCCATCCCCCTCTTCCTGCTTTTGATCAAGCTTCTCCAGTCTTCTCTCTGGAACATCTAAGAGAGCCAGCCTTTGGTACCATGCTTTCCTGTGACTGGGTATACCAGATGTCTCATTGGGACCTGAGGGTGGGTGTGGAACTCAGGCAGAATGTGCTGGAGGGGAGGTAGAGTAAAGAGCAGGGTGGGAACCAACAACCACCATCTTCTCCCACCTTCCAGCCTGGGCTGCAGGCAGGACCAAGAGCAGAGTGGAAACATGACAGAAAAAGACTCCCGAAAGGAGAGGCAGAAAGGTTCTCTTTAGCTGGGTCTGAGATGAGCAAAAGCCAACGGGCCCCATAGGACAGTCAAACGATTTGAGTAGAAATCGGCTTCCGTTTTAGCTGGTAAATGACAAAGCCAGTGATTCCAGCAGAGGTCCTAGCTGGAAAGACACACCTCTCTCACGAAGGTAAGAAGAGCCCTGCAGGCCTCTCTCTTAGAAAGCAGCCTTTGCCTCTCTTGCTAAGGGCTCGAGCCAGACTATCCTAGGTTAAACAGGAAACTGCTTTTTGTCTTTTCACTAACTTTTTGATGTCCCCACATTCCATGTTAGAGTCTCCTGGCGCTCTTTCTTAGAAGATTCAGGATCTGGAGTTTAAAGAGGGGTGTGCCTGAAGAATTCTGCGACAGCCATGAGCTCGCAGGGCAAGCTCTGTGTGTTGGAAAGGAGCCGGAAGCAAAGTCCCCAGGCTGACACCAAAGTCCTCCCCCACTGGAGAGAGGCTGGCATCCAACAGGCTGGAATGGGAAGTGGGTTGGCTTTGCTCTGTTCCCAGAAAGGACTCAAGTCTTGGTGGCCTTTGTGTCCACCTGTTCCCAACAGGGCCCCTTGAGTCCCCACTGCCTCCACAGCAGAGAAGCAGAGCCCTGAGACCCAGCAATGATTAGCACCCTGGTTAGGCTCTCTGGGTACCATGGGGAGATCAGGAAGTCCAGGGACCAGCAAAGGGATGCCCTCAACCCCAGCGCTCAGGCAGCAGGGGTCCTGGTGGATGGGAAGCTGGGGAGTCCCTACAAGCACATCCCCTCTACCATGTTCCCGGCTCTGCTGTGCTAGGACCTCTGCCAAGAGCCCTTTCCTTTGCCGACACTCCTGGTTGGGCAACCAGGCCCTGCCCTTCCCTTATAGAAACCTACTGTTCCTGGACACCTGGCCCTTCTCAGGGGACCATAGGAGTGTCAAAATTGGAAAGAGATGGCACGGTCCACGGAGACCTGGGAGGTCTGCCTCCAAAACGCAGACCACAGTCTGGATAAGGTGGTGGCAAGAGCCCCACAAACACACGAGACTCCAAGCAGCAACAAGAAGAATGAACTTTGTTAGAATTCTGGAAACCAGTCAAAAACGGGTCATGGCAACTGAGTGAACGTTGAATCCAGAAAAAGGCAACCTCCAAACAGTAGCTTCAGAATCGACTGGACCCCGACAGGCAAATGGTAGTGGAGCTTTGGCTTGTCACCCACCTGTGCCCCACCCTGTCCCCAGCTGGGCGAGGTCACAAGAAGGCCGTGGTCAGTGCTCCCAGAGAACATGATGACGACACATGAAAAAATTATGTTGAGTGAGATAAATGAGACACTGAAGGTGCATATCGTATGACCCAGCTCAGATGAGATGCCTACAGCAGATGAACGCAGAGACACTAGTGTTTATTAGTGGTTACTGGGGGCTGAGGGATGCAGGAGGGACTGCATAAGGGGCGCAGAGTCTGTTTGGGGTGAAAACTTTGGGAAATGGACAGCGGTGATGGATACACAACAGGTGAGTATAAGGAACGTCCCTGAGTTGTACACATGGCCAATCCGGGGCTCAGGGAGGCCCCCACGGAAGAAACCCCCACGTTGCTCTCTGCCTGTTTTTTAGCAGAGTCTCAAATGAGAGACTGGTTGGGAGCACTTGGTCCTGGGAGCAGGTGGGAGTCGCAGTGCATGAAATGGACAAAATACAGAGTGGGAGAAATGGGTCCAGACAGTCTGCAGGGTGGAGGCTCGCTGCTCCAGCCCTGCTCTCCCCCGCTGGCCACCATGGCTGTCACGTGCAGGGCCTAGATGGACACCCAGCACAGGCCAGGTGGGAGGAGACATACCTCTAAGGCCTGCCTGAGAGGATCTCGTGCCCCTGTGCAGTGGCCAGAAGCCAGGACAGCACCAGGAGGGAAGGCCCTCCTGGCCACGTTCTGGGCCCCCACCTCCCTGAATGGCCAGTCCCTCTATTACTACAAAATAAAGAGCCCACTTAGGGAGGAACCCCTCGGCCGGCCTGCCCCAGACGTAGCAGGGTCACATCCCGGGGGCTGTCTTCTGTGATTTTTCCCATCTGATGGAGCAGGCATTGCACATGCCCGGCCACCGACGGTGAGAAGGTGAAGGAGCAGGTGACATTTCCCAGCCGAGCCAGCACGCCGCGCTGGTAATGAGGGGTGACAGCATGGCATGGGGCTCTGCAAGGGGGCAGCCCTGGGCCTCCCTCCAGACAGGTGAGGTACGGCTTCAAAGTTCATTTTTATATTAGAGCAAACCCCTGCTCCGTACATTCCTGCGGGCCTCCTTTACCACACTTTCTCTCTTCGTTTGCTCTCTCTGCACCAGAGAGCATCTTCTGAAGACGACACTAAAGGGAGACCAGACCATGCAAACCCTTTCCCCCTTGGCATGCTGCCTGCGTCCCAGGAGTCCACATGCGTGTGTGTGTACCTCACAGGAGTCCACATATGTGTGCATGTGACTGTACTTCACAGGAGTCTACATATGTGTGTGCCTCACGGGAGTCCATATGCATGTGTGTGCACGTACCTCACAGGAGTCCACACATGTGTCCATGTGTGTGTACCTCACAGGAGTTGACACGTGTGTGCTTGTGGATGTACCTCCCAGGAGTCCACATGCATGTATGTGTGTGTGTGTGTACATTACAGGGGTCCACATGCATGTATGTGTGTGCGTGTGTGTGTACATTACAGGGGTCCACGTGCATGTGCGCGCATGTGTGTGTACATTACAGGAGTCCACGTGCACATATGTGTGCACGTGTGTGTACATTACAGGGGTCCACGTGCATGTGTGTGCATGTGTGTGTACATTACAGGAGTCCACATGCATGTGTGTGTACATTACAGGGGTCCACATGCATGTATGTGTGTGCATGTGTGTGTACAAGAGTCCACATGCATGTATGTGTGTGCATGTGTGTGTACAAGAGTCCACATGCATGTATGTGTGTGCATGTGTGTGTACAAGAGTCCACATGCATGTATGTGTGCGCATGTGTTTGTACATCACAGGGGTCCACAAGAATGTGTGTGCATGTGTGTGTACATTACAGGAGTCCACACGTGTGTATGTGCGTGTGCACGCATGTGTGTGCATGTGCATATGTGTGCCATGTATGCATGTGCAGTATGTGCCGGCAGACCTGAGGCCTCAGCAGAGCTTGTTATTCATCCTTACAGCCACTCTGAGCAGCCTGTACGACGCAGCTGTCAGATGGAATAACCTATTTTGGGCCAACCTATCCAGGCTTCTACTGTATTCTCTGCCCAGAAGGGGTGCTGTCCTGCAGGAACCGGGCGTGCGGGAGGACACGTCCCTCCTGAGGGGCCTTGCTCCGTCCTCCCCTCATTCCAGGGAGCGAGATGACGCAGAAGGAGAGCCCTGGGGGCACAGTGCTGTCCTCAAGAATGCTATCTTCAGCCCACTTAACACTGGAGAAAGCTCCAGAAGACATAACTGTAGTAGCTGACCTCATGGCTTCAGAAGGCTCTTTCTCAGTTTGGTTCACGGGTTCTCAGACTCAGAATCCCCTGGGGGTAACTGGGATGCTGGATTCTGGGTCCCACTCCCAAAACAAGCAAGCAGGGCTCATGGCCTAAACATAGGAATGGTCACACTGTTGGGGTCAAGCATGCCCAGGCATGGCTTCAAGCAGGTGGGCAGTGGGGAAAGAGAGCACCAAGTGCTGGCTGGCAGCAGGATGCTTGGCCAGTGGAGAGGAAGTTCCAGCTGGGGGCAGTGGCCGAGGTCTCAAAGGTCCAGCACAGCTCTGTACCATGCTCAGTGGAAGGGCCTCTGAGCTGACAGGTCTGAGCGTGGCAGGGCCTGGTTCCACCTGTCCAGATCTCGAGGGCTGCCAGCCCAGGGACAGGAAAGCGTTGTCGGGACAAGACAGAGTCAGCTGTTGCTGGAGCCGTAGGCCCATGTCTCCCTGAGGCCCTGATGGAGTGACCCAAGGGGGTCTCTGACCCTCACCCCACCTTCCAGGCAGCTAAACAAGAGAGACACAGCGAGGCCACCTGAAAGCCTGAGACCTCTTCAGGGTCGGCCCCGGTCACAATGAGGGTGGGGCCTCCTGGGGCAGACATCAGCACCAGCAGTCTTCCCGGGCAGGGCCTGGCAAGGTCCCCATCCGTGACACCCCCTCCAGTTCACTGGCTGTGCCCTTGATTGTCTGTGGCTGCCCATTCTCCCCAGGCACTGGAGCCTCTGTGACGGCTGGAAAACGGCAGCCGCCTTAAGTGATCGTCATTAACAGGCTTCTCTGTAACTGGAAGATAAACCTTCCAAGTTGGTAGCTGTCTCAAATTCATCTTTAACCTAAAAAGAACTACCAGTAATTAAAGCCAGCTGCCTGTGTGCAGCGACATGTGTGGAGAACAGATAATGGTGCCATCCCTTTGATTAGGGCCCTGTTCTGCATTGGGGACTTTTAATCCCTGGACCTTTGGAGTCCAAGCTCTTAATTATTTTTTTATTTCATTTCTGGCATGAGTGACTGCCCAGAGTGTCCCGCCACGGCTCTCCACAGTGGGCTCTGGAGACGGTGGCCAGAGGCCAGATCCCTTGGCCACTAAAGGCCTTGGGGTGGGTAGCCGGCTGGCAGGTGGCCACGAGCACACCCTGCCTGCCCTCTGTCCTTCTGTGGTCAGAGGACACACGGCACTTCTGCAGCCCTGTGCAGGCTCCTGTTTACTGCCTGGCTGCAAACATGACCACGAGGAAGCTGCCCAGGCCCAGCCTCCACCTCGCCCGCTGTGCATCCCAGGCGTCGCCCACCCACAGAGAGCCAACACGCCTGCTGGCTGCTTCGGCTGAGAGGCATATCCTGTACACTGTCATTACACATTTATCAAGCCCCCACTGTGTGCAGTGCTCTGTGAGGGCTGATGTTGGGGAGATGAAACCCCCTAGGCAGCTTCCATTCCTGCAGGGGTTCACTCATGGAGCAGCGGTCCCCAGGAACATCACCACAGGTAGACTGGTGGCACAGTGTGCAGCTGCGTGTCAGCTTACAGGCGGTCAGTCACCCGGCCATGGCTCACAGGGGCAAGCCCTGGCCACAGAGCAGAGGGACAGTCACCCAGACACAGGGACAGCCACCCAGACACAGGGACAGCCACCCAGCCACAGCTCAGAGACACAGCCACCCAGCCACAGCCCCGAGACACAATCCCCTGGCCACAGCTCAGAGATACAACCCCCCCTCCCCACCCCGGCCGCAGCTCAGAGACAGAGCCCCTGGCCACCGCTCAGAGACACAGCCAACCAGCCACAGCTCAGAGACACAGCCCCCCCGGCCACAGCTCAGAGACACAGCCACCCAACCGCAGCTCAGAGACACAGCTACCCAGCCACATCCCCGAGACACAATCCCCTGGCCACAGCTCAGAGACACTACACCCCTCCGGCCGCAGCTCAGAGACAGAGCCCCTGGCCGCAGCTCAGAGGCACAGCTACCCGGCCACAGCTCAGAGACACAGCCCCCCGGCCGCAGCTCAGAGACACAGCCACCCAGCCACAGCCCCGAGACAATCCCCTGGCTACAGCTCAGAGACACAACACCCCCTACTGGCTGCAGCTCAGGGACAGAGCCCCCCCCAGCCGCAGCTCAGGGACATAGTCCCCCAGCAACAGCTCAGAGACAGAGCCCCGCAGCTGCAGCTCAGAGACACACCCCGCCGGCCACAGCTCAGAGACACACCCCCCCGGCCACAGCTCAGAAACACAGTCCCATGGCCACAGCTCAGAGACACAACCCCTGGCCACAGCTCAGAGACACAGCCCCCGGCAACAGCTCAGAGACAGAGCCCCGTGGCCACCGCTCAGAGACATAACCCCCCGGAAACAGCTCAGAGACACAGCCCCCTGGCCACCGCTCAGAGACATAACCCCCCGGAAACAGCTCAGAGACAGAGCCCCGCGGTTGCAGCTCAGAGACACAACCCCCCGGCCACAGCTCAGAGACACAGCCCCCTGGCCACAGCTCAGAGACACAGCCCCCCCAGCCACAGCTCAGAGGCCCTGTCCCTGTGGCTGCCTAGTACCCACCCCCTTCATCTGGGGAAGCACCATTCATGCTCCTAGAGGGAGGCAGTCTCCCCTCCCAAGTCCCAGAGGCAGCCCCTCCCCAGGGGGCTCCATCCAGCCAGTGGCCCCTCCAGGCTAGGGTGCAGGTCCCATCTCTCCTCTGCTCCAGCTCCTTCCCAGGGCTTGTTCCCACTGTCCCTGATGGCAGGGCCTCCAGCCTGACCTCCAGGCTGTGCTCATACCCCTCCTCCACGTCACCAGGCTCCCAGAAGATGCTGCCTTGGCCCCGCCCATGCTGTGTGCCATTTTCAGACACTTTTCTTCCTTCTGCTTCTTCTTACTCAACCCAAGCTCCATGGCCTGCCTCTCCGGACCTTCTGGAATGTTCACTGCTCTCAGGTGCTCCAGCATGAGTCCAATCCAGCCTGAGTTGCTCCCTCCGTTGCGCATCCTGTGTCCCTGAGGTCCTGCCAACCTTACTGACTGCCTGTATATCTGATATATTTTTTCTATATCAGGAGTGACCACTTCTATGTCAGGAATAAGCTGTCTTTGTCTTCCCTCCTCCCCTGCCCCACCGAAGGTCTCTTAGTACTGCCACTGGCTTGTCCGAGTCAGCGCCTCCTAGTGGAAGGGAAGGGGTGGAGACAAGCTTCAGACCAGGTACTGGCATTGCTCACACACACTGGGCTGGGTGATAAGCTCTTCCCCTTCTCACCTGGCTGCAAGGCACCAAGGATGGCCAGCCACACTCTAGGGAGCAGTCCAGGGCAGTTGAGGAGCTGGTGGCCGAGGACCTCTGGCTACTTAAAAAACAGGAGATGGAGCAGCGAGCACCCACTGAGACAGCCACCACCCAGGTAGAGACTGCAGCTGCTTATTCACTGCTAAATGCCCTGTGAGCCTGAGATCCATCATCCCACCCAACAAATGGCTGAGGGAGACAGGGAGGGAAAAAAGATGAGAAGAAGGAAGGACTGGAGGGTGAGAAGAGGGGAGGGAAAGGATGGAGGGAGAAGAGAGGGAGAAAGGATCACAAAAGGAAGGAAGAGGGAAAGAAGGAAGGGAGGAAGGAAGGAACTGATGAATTAATACACAAACGCATGGGGCTCTGAGAAGTAGCTAAGATCCCAGAGCCTAGGAACACCTCAAAATGGAGTTGAAACAGGAGGTTCAATGAATCAAGTGATGAAGCTGCTCACCCTGCCCCACTGCTCTACCTCAGAACTATAAACAGGTTCTGAAGCCAAGTCCCACTGGAGTGGGCGAAGGCAATAAGCCATGTGTCTTGTGACCCGAGCCAACAGTTCTGGAAGCGGCACGCCTGTGGATATTAAAACCCTACTGTGTCCATTATGCACTGTTATGGACTGAATTGCATCCCCCCCAAATATGTACTATAAATCCTAACCCCTATATTTATGATGGAGCTCTGGTGGCGCAGTGGCTAAGAGCTCAGCTGCTAACCAAAAGGTCAACAGT
Organism: Elephas maximus indicus; assembly: GCF_024166365.1. NCBI lineage: Eukaryota > Metazoa > Chordata > Mammalia > Proboscidea > Elephantidae > Elephas > Elephas maximus. The sequence goes on from NC_064843.1 coordinate 6,284,890, forward strand.
TCGAATCCACCAGCTGCTCCTTGGAAACGCTTTGGGGCAGTTCTGCTCTGTCCTATAGGGTTGCTAAGAGTCGACATCAACTCAACGGGAACATGTTTGGTATTGGTTATACTTGTGACTATAATCCCATTTGGGAATGGGCTTTCTTTGTTATGGTAATGATGCAGTACACTGTAGGGTGTGTCCTAAATCAATCTCTCTTGAGATATAAAAGATTAAGCAAGCAAGCAAGCACAGAGGCAAAGATACATACCACATGATTGCCAAAAACCCAAGAATAGACGCTGAAGAGACAAGGATACTCCTCCAGAATGGACAGAGAGAGCCTTCCCCTAGAGCTGGCGCCCTGAATTTGGACTTCCAGCCTCCTACACTGACAGAAAATGAATTTCTTGCTGTTAAAGCCACCCACTTGTGGCACTTCTGTTATAGCAGCGCTAGATAACTAATATGTGCGCTGACTTTTGTTACCTTGTAGTTAAAGTTGACATGGCTTGTCTGGCCTGGTTGTTTCTTCTTTTTTTATTCTCTCCAGCCAATGATTTACTTTTGCTCATGGGCACTGGCATGACGGGACAGGATATTGGAGGGTGACACCTACAGGCCATCCCTCCACATGGCATCTTTGGACATTCGGAGGTCTGGAGAAGTCCTGGACAGACCCTGCACACAGGCAGGGTTTCCTGGGCTCCAGCCTCCAGCACAGATGACCCCCTGGACTACATAAGCCCCGAACGCTCTGCTGCCCAAGAGGGGTGCCCCTAGGAATGGGGCTTTGGTTGGTGCCTAGGTAGGATGAAGTTATGCACTTGCCCCTCTCTGCCCTCTGTGAGAAGCCACTGAGCTGTTAGGCATGTCTCAGGATCCATGGACCCTCTTCTAAAAACAACAAAGAACATGCCTAGGCTGGACATCAACCCCTCTGGGTTGTCCATGTTTGCACATCAGTGCTGAGGCGCCTCTCGTCCCCGATGTGAACCAGCGTAGGGGTGCAGGATATCTCTTCCCATGGAATCATGAAGAGGTTCCAGAAATCCTGGTTTTCAGAGTTATCGAAGAACTAGGAAGAAAGGTTTGAAAGCTGAGCATGTTTTCCTACAGTCATTCATCCCATCCCTTGGACTGAATTTAATTTTCATGACTCTTCAAGTACAGTTTTAAAATGTTTTGGACACTCCAGGTTATAAATCTCCGACTTCCTATAATTCTATCCATAGGATGGGGGCAACTTTCCTGCCTGTTTGGGCAATAAGAGCAACAAAGCTGTTCAGGGTTAGCAGCGCCACCTAGTGGTGGGCTAGCTCAGACACTTACCAGAGGTGACCTTCAAACTTGCTAACAACTGGAATGGTCAGGATCCTGGGCACTCAGAAAGGACCAGTGAGGCCAGACACCTGCAACCAGCTTAGTATCATCCTGCTTCTCCCTCCTCCTCAGAGAAGTGGTGCTCCCCTGGGGTCTGTCACAGCATAAACACTGAGCCCCTGCTTCCTCAAACCCCTTTGTAACCTCCCGTTGTCTGCTCCCACAACTGACTTAAGGAACACAGGTCCTTCTCCTTTTCTTTTGTGAAACTGTCTCTGTCTCTCACACACATGGCTCACAAGGCCAGACCGTGCACCTGTGTCAACACAACTGAAAACAAACATACTTCAGAGCAAAATGAGACAAAGGGAACTGGCCTCTCCAACCTTTGATGGCCTGGGACGGAGCAGATGTCACCTTCACAGACCAGCTCATTTAAGATAGTGCCCCCCCCACCCCCCTCTACTGTGTCCGAAGCACTGACGGCCCAGCATGTGCCACAGCTCACTCATTGTTGATGTCCTCTCTCCCCCACCACCTCCAGAGCCACTCGCCAAGGGCAGGGAGTCTGTCCCTTCACGCTGGGCTACACCCTCCGTACCTGGAACCCTGTCTGCCACATAGGAGGTGCTCAAAACACGTGCTGAATAAGGAGTGTCCATCAAGGCACAGGGGCTGAGAGGCTGCCTGCCCTCAGTGAGCTCGGCATCCACCATGGGGACCGGCCCACGCCAGACCATGTGCAGTGGCAGCACCAATGTTCGCACGGTGTTTTCTGACTGACCGTGTGCTCTGATGGACGGCGTCCGATTCCACCCTCACAGCAACCCTGGTGGTGGGACAAGAAGGCTTAGTCAGGACTTGTGATCAGCGAACTTGGGGCCAAGACCCAGCCTGGCCTCAGGCCTCTAGCATAACCCCGCCTCTGTGAGCCTTGGTTTCCCCATCTGTACAATGGGATGGTGATGCTAAACTGGACGTGAATTCATGACAGTGCTTTCTCGGGTCGGCTACGGCATGGATTTTCTGAAGTGCGGGGGCCATGAGCATCTGAGCAGACTCTGCGAATGCGGCCAAGTCTAAAAAACCCTGCAAAACAAAACACTGCTTTTTTCCTCTCTGAAGTGTTGTTGTTTTCACTGCTTTCAGTCGTGCTTGCGTTGATCTGCTGCTATTTGGCTCCCGGGATAAGTAGATGATACTATTCCTGACCCTCACAGCCCCGAGTTTCTCCTACTTCGCGCTCCCACACACGATTTTTGGAACTAACTACGGCACAGACAGCTCCAAACCATGGACGACTCCCATTCAAATCTCTAATAAAGTTGCCAAGTTGGTTCAGCAAATGTCAGAGTGATTTCTGATGTCATGGAGGAGGAAAGAGTTCTCATTAAATATTTGAATGTTGAATGAGCATACCAATTAAGTACACAGAGAAACACAACTTGTTCACAGCAGCTCTCCCTCGCGGCCACCGAGAGAGGAGGACGTTATCAAATCCAGGTCAGCTGCCTCTGGGAACCCTGGCTCCATCAGAATGATGCTCACAGAGGAACCAAGCACCTCTCAGAAGTCGTTTCTCTCTGCCCTGCCCTGGTGGGTCCGGCCACAGGATTCCTACATCCCATTAACGATGCCCTAACCACAAAGGGTAACACAGAGTATCCAAGAAGACCCCCAGCTCCATGACTTAGAAACAAAAGCATCCACCCCTTGGGTTCAGAGTCTTACATCTGGTCCCCAATTACAGTTAACCTGCTCGGCTCACCTACCCATTAATCGTATTCACCTGGCTAAGTCGGGGAGTCTCTGGGTGATGCATGATTAACACACTCGGCTGCTAACCATAAGGTTGGAGGTTCAAGTTCACCCAGAAGCATCTTGGAAGAAAGGCCAGGCAAACTACTTCTGAAAGGTCACAGCCCTTGAAAACCCTGTGGAGCACTTGAGTCGAACTCAATTCAACTGTAACTGGTCTGGATGGTGCCAATGGTAAAACTGCTCCGCTGCTAACCAACAGGCTGGAGGTTCTAGTCCGCCCAGAGGTGCCTTGGAAGAAAGGCCTGGTCATCTACTTCCAAAACATCAGCCACACGAACCCTATGGAGCACAGTTCTGCTGACTCAGTGGGGTCACCAGGAGTCGGAGTCGCCTTGCCGGAACTGGTGGTGGGGTCGTGGGCCCTCTGTCAGCCTCAGGTGCTGCTGGGTAAGCCCACAGGTGGTGGTGGGGTCGCGGGCCCTCTGTCAGCCTCAGGTGCTGCTGGGTAAGCCCACAGGTGGTGGTGGGGTCGCGGGCCCTCTGTCAGCCTCAGGTGCTGCTGGGTAAGCCCACAGGTGGTGGTGGGGTCGCGGACCCTCTGTCAGCCTCAGGTGCTGCTGGGTAAGCCCACAGGGACACTGGGATTGACGGACGGTGCCCTGAGGTACTTGGCAGCTGTCTGGCACTCTCTGAGGCTCGTGTTGAGTGGCCCTGGAACAAGCCGGCACTCCGCTTTCTCACCTGGACTTTATCCACTTTCTTCCTTGTCTTGTGCCCTGGGCACCCTGTAACCACCTTCCCACCTTCCCTGGCTCCTCACTGGGGGACCCCACTGCTTCCCCTGGGCTGTTTCCCCTGACCACTTTTGTCTCTGAAGTTGACACCATCGTCCCCTCTCTCTTTGTCCTTGTTGTCAAGCTGAAAGCCTCAGTTTCCCTCCCTCAGGCTTGGCATGTCTGCCTGGCCTTGGAGTCCCTCTGATGAATACCACCCTTCCCCGATGGCTTCACGCAGGTCCAGAACCATTCTCCTGGGTAGCCGGGGCAGAAAGAAACCAGCTTCCGTGATGGAGGTGAAACTTTGAAGCCAAAGTTCCCATTTCCCAGGTGCCTCTGTGAAGACCTGGGGTCAGACAGTACAAACTCTAGGCCCAGTGGTCACCGAATGGCTTTTAGGACAAGCTTTGGGAAAAAACAAGAAATTCTGTGACCTGTTTGGATCCTGCGTGCTGATGGGACTCAGTAAGCCACTCAACAACTATTAACATCTTCCCAATTTCTGAAGGATGTCGCCACGGTGAGGGTGGTCACTGGGCCCCCTGTCTCGCTTGGCGGCCTCATGTTATATTTCCTGGATACTTGGGGCATCTCGCTTCATCCCACCAACAACCTCCAAGGTGGGCACTGCTGCCATCCTCATCTTGGAAAGGCAACCTCAGGAAGAATAAGCCCAAGGACACGCGGTGAGGAAGTGTCGGGCCCGGATTTTAATACCGGCATCTGACTCGACCTGCATTCCTCATCCCAAGGGCACACAGGACAGGCAGCATTTCAGGTCCTCCAGGGTCACATTCCCCCAAGAGGGTGGTCCCAAGCTTTCTCTTTTTCTTTCCTGTTAGAGTCTACGTTAATTTTTATTTTCTGCTTGCAAAAATACTTTATGCTCTATGACTTGCTTTTTTACCGATGATGGCTGGTCCCCAGAGATGTGTGGAGACATGTCAGAACCTTCCCAAAGATGGGCCGTATCGCAGGCTCTACAAACCACACTAAGGTACAGAGAAGACAAGGCAGTCATTGGGTATGCTCCAATGAGTCCACCCGACTCTCCCCTATGGCTTAATTAACTGGGGAATTATGCTTTTTTAGGTGTTCAATTTGTTCTAGAAATTGTTCCCGTTGTAATGGTGGATCTAAAAGCCTTGATGAAAAGTGCAATCTGCATGAAGGAGAGGCACGTGAAATTAACACAGTCCGTATTTTATGGGGGCTGGGTAGGGGCCCGTGGTGGGGCCGGGAGGAAGGTATCAGGGAGAGCCGAGCCCTCATGTCCACCAAGGGTTCCACCCAGGAACGCAGCCACAGAGAAGAGTGACTGCTGACAGGACGTCCCCAGTGCTGAGGACAGGCAGCTGTGACAAGTGACACAGAGCAGCACAGCCAGCCCGTGTGGGACCGTGATCCCCGACCTCGGCTGCTCGCTAGGGGTCTTGTGTTCGCTCTGGCCACGTTCCAGCTCTGCAGCACTGGAGCCCCCCGCCCGGCAGTTCTAGGATCCCACACTGTCCAGCAAGGAGGGGCCCACAGGTGGTGCTGGTGGTGGTCGTTGCCAGCTGTCCCAAGTTGGCCCCTGACTCATGACGATCCCACGCACAACAAACGAAATGCTGCCCATCCCTGTGATCACTCGTGGAGCAGACCGTTGTGACCCACAGGGTTTTCACTAGCTGATTTGCAGAAGTGGACTGCCGGGCCTTTCTTCCTAGTCTGGAGGCTCTGCTGAAACCTGTTCAGCATCACAGCAACATGCAAGCCTCCACTGACAGGCAGGTGGTGGCTGTGTGTATGGTGCACTGGCCGGGAATGGAACCCAGGTCTCTTGCATGGAAGGTGAGAATTCTACCATTGACCCACCAATGCCCTACGCTCTACAGGTAACGATACGAAATGCCTCGCTGTTCTTCAGGCATCTGCACTGGGCAGGGCCTCATGAACTCTCTCCAGACATGACCTTACTCAATCCTCCAGCCCCGTTTTATGGGTGGGGAGACTGAGTCCCAGAGACGTTTGCTAACCTGCCTGCAGCTGCCGGCCAGCATGTTCACAACTGGATGTCATCCTTCTATTTCTGGTCTAGCAGAATATCGCCTGGCTGTGCATCAGTTGATTTTTCATGTGGATTTCTAGGTCGGTCTTCTGTAGGAAGGGCCCCAGAACGGCAGCCTGTGCCATCTGCAGAGGAGGCTCCTGGGCTGGGGAAGCGTTGACCCTTCCTGTCTCTCCATTGGTCCCTTGGGCACAGGCCACCTATGGCTGGCCTTGGGGTGAGTGTGGCCTGCATCCCTCCTGTTCTAAATCCAGTTATCCAAGGACCTTCTCACCCTGCACACTTAAACTGCTCCTGGCCGGTTGATGCCTTGTCTTGCTTTGGACAAGTTAGCTCACAGTGGCTGCCCAGTGCTGGCTGTCCAGGGCTCTCTTCCTTAGAGGGAAGGGGTGTCCAGAGTACACCTGAGGCTGTGGTACACATGTGTTTCTTCTGTACATGCATGAATGGAGAGAGCAGGTTGGCACGTCAGGCCGGGCACAAAGGCCTTCTGGAAGCCTCTCCCCACCACTTCCATATTTTGTGATCACAGTCATGGACCCCCCAAATCATGCTTTCCCTTTCCTTTCTCTTTTCAGCCTTAATTAATTCATGGTCAGTGGACTCCCGGGTCATCTGCACAGAGACTCTGCTGTGGTCTGTACCAGATGGTCGGTGGATTCCTGGTAGGGAGTCTTGGTGAACATGGTGTCTTTCCAGAGGCTGGGGTAAGGCAGCTGTAGGTCTTGGGGATGGTATCAAAGGCGGCCTTGGTGGAGCTACCCAGGGTGGCAGTGCAGCCCCTGGCCGAGGTGGAGCAGTCATCAATAGCAGCCATCATCAGCAGCTTCTTGGGCCCACGGACAGGGGCTGAGACGGTGCCGGTGCTGGTGCCGGTGCCGGTGCCTGTGGTGGCAGGGATGAGGCGTTATTAGCACAGAGCTGCAGCAGCCGGTCGCCTAGAAGGGGATGGGGGTCAGGGGCTCAGGAAGTCCCACCTCCCACTTCCCTACATTGCAGGGAACAGTATGGGGCTTGCTGACCTCGTTCCCCCAGGAGTCTTGCCACACGGGAATGATGTGGAGCTCGGCCAGGAAGATGGCCCCAAGGACGGCGGTGGCCACTCCTTGGAGCACTTAACACCCGGGCCAGCACGGCCCTTGTCGTCCCTGATAGCAATGGATGCCTGGACCGGATCCACTGGCCACACACTGCTGCTTCTGCACGGGCATGATTTTCAGAACCTCATCCTCCAGGGCCATTTTCTCGCTCCTTTTCTTGCTCCTACTATTGCTTGACGCATTCCTGTGTCCCCGACAGCGGTGGGCCTCCGGGGATCGATCCAGATGTGAGGCTTGCCCCAGAGGACAGGATCCGATTGCACAACGATACGTACTGATCACCAGAGATTGACGGCTGGCTGCCAAGAACCTCAGAGCACGCTCTGAAGTGTGGAGGGAACAAAGGGCCTTCGCAGTGGGCCATTTTAATAATTACACTTTATACACTTAATCTATTTGTGTTTTTAAATTAAACACCTATGTGTACTAGGGATCTTCAGACAGAAGCTCACACACGCACTTCATTTCAAAGAGGGCTCCCATCTGCGGCAAATTAAGTGAAATGTAAAATTAACAAATGTAAATAACACCAATAATCCGAATTAAATATTAAAGCCATCTTATTTCTCAATGACTACGTTTTACTTCCAGAAAGGACGCGAACTATAAACCACCCTCACCAGCGCAACACCCAGCTGTTCGGTGTTTAGTCCTGGAATAGTATTTTCTCTGCAGCTGCCGTGGTCGTTTGCTGTAATCCTGCCAGCTCGCGCCAACCAGCGAGGCTCTGGAAGCAGGGCTGTGGTGCCGAGAGCCGGGATTGACAGATGCGGCCGTTGACGGCTTTGTTACTCTGATCGACTGCCTGGTATTTTAGCCAAATTAACCTGTGTCCAAAACACTCTTTATTATGGCACCGGCGCACAGATGGAAATATGAACTCGGCAATTCCCGGGACTAGCTTTGCAATTAACGGGAAGGCTTCCACGGGCTAATGAACTTGTGTTCAGGCGTGTTCTGTCAGCCAGCAGCAGACAGGCTGTTGTTGCAGGAAGTTAGATGACGTGAAGCCTGATGGCGGTGTGACTGCTGCCGACTGGGTGGCTGCACGGTGCACAGGAGGAACAGGACATGACCTCTCGGCCAACGGCAGGTCCCAGAGACGCCTTAGTGCCCTATCTGGAATTGGGGGTCATTAGAAATTTTCTCTTGAATTTAAACTCTCCCTGATGGCGGTTCTGCTACAGAAACACCAGTTCACTACACTGACCTTTGCCTAAGGAAATATTGACGGTGCCGTTTGAAGAGTCACAGGACAAATATTAGCAGTGCGGCTCAAAACAGGAACAGATGCAGAGGGCTCCCAGAGCACCTACGAACATGCGCACCGAACACGCAGAGTCCTCCACAAACCCCCACAAGTGAGGGTGGGTGACCAGGCCTGACCCAACCCGCCAGGGCCTGTGCGGGCCTCCCGGCACAGAGGGCCACTCGTCCCTGGGAGCCCACAGGAGAGCACTGGGAAGGTAGGCTGGAAATTGGCATTTGGTAAACCAGGATGGCACTCCCAGGGAGGGTGCTTCAATTCTGTGTCTGATTCTTATTAAAACATAGAAGACCAGGCACGGCCAACAGACAAACCAACAAACACCCCTCTCCAGGGAGCCCAGAGGTAGATTTAAAAAACATGGAGTAAAATTAAAATAACTTAAACATCTTTGTTAATAAATTATGGAACATGTTGGTAAACAACAGCTTTCACCTCTATTCTTCTTGTTCCATTTTGTATGTCGTAAATATTTATACATCTGTCTGTCCGTCCATCTATCTACTATCTATGTCTGCTTATCCATCCATCTATCCATCACCTATCTTTATCTGTAATTTATCTATTCATCATCCATCCACCCATCTCTGTAGTCTACTCATCAACCATCCATCTATTGATCCATCCATCCATTCACCCATCCATCCATCCATCCGACCGCCCATTGGTCCATCTATCTGTAACTCTTAAAGGTACCATGATAAAAGACTTTACACACCCATGTCCACAGGGGTGCCCTGTTAGCCCTCATCTCTGAGTTTGTTCAGCCACGAACACGCCCTAGAGAGGACAAGTATCTAAAAGAACTCCTTGCCGGGCTCCCCTCAAGTTCTGGGCTAGAGCAAGCCACCAGCGTAGTTGCCCTCCACCAAAGGCATCCCAGAAGAGGTGTACAGCGTGCCCTGGATGCAGAGACCATGGCTCGGCTCCGGTGCCGTGTATTGTGCTCTGAGGTCCTGTCCCTGCACGGCACCATGGCCACCAGCATCTCGCCCACCATTGCTGCACCCACCATTGCCAGCCCTGCCCAGCAGGTCCTTCCCAAACACCACTGAGCGCTGCCCCTCCTCTGGGGTGTGTGAGAATGGCCTTCCTTCAGGACACCCAGCACCAGCTACAACCCTAGGTAGGAAACCCCACCTGTCCAACAATGTTCCTGTGTGTGATACGGATTGCAAATAGATGACCCGTTCACCATGAAACATGAAACTGTAACGCTGGACTCTGCCCTGGAGGACTGCGATTAGGATGGCCCTGAGAGGCAGAACTGGATTCCAGCAGAGTCCACGAGGAGCAAAGTGCTCACCTCAATGCCATGTGGCCTGCACTGCAAGCCCAACAGAGAAGGACCATCAGCATCTCGTGATGTGTCAGCTCTGTGGTCAGTCCAGAGGGATGGCCACCACTTTGCTATAGGAATGGCTTTGGGAGGAGAAAAGAACTATTTGGATTTTTCTTTTCAATAAACTGCCTGGCTGGACACAACTTCAGGAAATCATTTCATTGATCGGTGTCCTCCTCCTAGTTCTGAGGAGACCAAATAACAAAGCAGGATGCATACAAGGAGCGGGGAATGGGAGGTGGGCGGTGTGGAGGGCAGGGGAGGGGGGGCTTGGCCTACAGTGTCTGACCAGGGACAGAGCCAGCTGGCTCGCCCCATCTCCCCCCTCAGCATAGACATCACATATGTCTCTCACATGCCCAGAGCAGAGGGTCTTCCCCCAGCAGCACTCCAGCTGTGGCATCCACTGCTCCGGAACCTTCCGTGGCTCCCCAGGTCAGGCCAAACGATCCTCCTTATCGTCACGAGCGTCCTAAATCCAGAAGATGCAGTTGCCCTGATTTTCACATTCGCTGATTTTCTAGAAATCATCAATTCTGCTAACTGTCATGTCCCTGCAGTAATAACGATAGCATCTCTGAGCGAGCTGGGCCAGGATACACACTTTTTCCTTAGGACACCACAGAGGAACTACTAGTCCTGTGAGCAGCTCTTCTCTGCGGGGTCTGCTCCCCGCTGCGGCCAGGCCCCCTTACCCAAATGCTCACATCCTACTCCAGCACCAGCTGCTCAGAACCCCCCAGTACCCCGCCTGCACCCCAGTAAGACCCCACTCACAGCATTCCTTCACCCCACAAGTTGACCAGGCTGGGCCCCCGCTCTCTGCAGATGATCCATGACACGAAATTGTAAACAAGTGCCCATGGGCGGGCGGGTCAACAACCACAAGCCCAGGAACGCCCCTTCCAGGCAGACCCTGAGCTGGGATTTGGGGAAGGAGGTTCACTGGCACAACTCAGATCTTGGCAGCCAGTGGGGAGATTACTGGGGGTCCGAGGACATAACCCGCATCCCTAGGGGGAGCTGGGAGGCTGGTTTGAAGAAAATAAAGCAACATGAAGGTGTTAACTCCTGACATACATGTTTTCTGTGCTTCAAGGAATGTGCCAATGGCCGTCTGTGTGAGTGACCTGTGGGCATTTGTCCAGCCCCCAGAAACAGGGCCAGCTCAGGCTGATTTAAGGCGTTATTGGTCAGTGCTTTCCCACCAAAGGAGTCTCCAGTGGTGAAAATGGCTAACACCATTGGCTGCTAACCAAAAAGTTGGAGGTTTGAGTCCATCCAGAGGAGCCTACAAAGAAAGTCCTGGTGATCTGCTTCTGAAAGATCAGCCGCTGAAAACCCTGTGGGTTCTACTCTGACACACGTGGGGGCGCCATGAGCCGGAGTTGATTCCATGGTGACTGGTTGGTTCCTGTACGCCCGGCTCCTATCCACTCAACCCTTTGATCTTGGTCTTTCCCGTCTCTCCAGCTGCCCCCCTGCGTCCGCTGCTCCCAGAAAATGGGAGGACACACTCAGGTCGTGAAGCTGAGCCCCTGGCCAGGCGAACGGCCAGCAAGGGCCAGAGCAGCTGTGGGTTCTCAGGCCCGGTCTCTGCAGGGTGTAGGAGTTCTCCAAGGCTGCAAAGGCTCAGCCTTTAAACCGTGAGCACCCCGAGAGACAGGTAAGGGCCCTTGGTCACCACCGTTTTTGCAGAGCACACGTCCCATGGGAGGAGGAGCAGGCCTTGCTGCGTTCAGTCTCAGCAACACCAGCCCTGCTCTGCCCATCAGCTCAGCTGTCCAGCAACGGAATCCGGTGCTTCCTGTCATGGGCATCTCCATTATGTAACCCCCAGACCCACGTGGCATCTCCTCCTGTGGTTGCCAAGCATGCTTATTGGGCCATCCTACTGACAGGCTGGGGTCCCCCTTCCTGCCAGGTGGGTCTCTTCTCTGAAGCTGAGGTAAGAACAGGGACCAAATCAAAACCACACCCGTTGATCTCGAGTCTATGCCGATTCACAGCGACTATGTGTGGCAGAGTAGAACTGCCCCGTAGGGTTTTCTTGGCCATAATCTTTATGCAAGCAGGTCGCCAGGCCTTTCTTCCGCAGCACCACTGGGTAGTTTTGAACCGTCAACCTTTCTGTTAGTGGCCGAGCACATACTGCTTGCACCAGAAGGGACCTAAACAGGGACCACTCTGTGGTTGCCTTCTTTGTCCTCTGTCAGGGCTCATTCTGAAATGTGAGCTTCCAGACTTCCCAAAAGACAGAAGACCCGCCCACACCACTGCAGGATTCCTGTGAGGACTTCAAAGACAGGTGCACACCCCGCTGGGCACAAGGAAGGTGATGAAGGGCAAACCTGCCCCACGAAAAGCTGCAGGTGACCCACATCACCTCGGGGCCCCAAAGCCTCCTGGGGGGTCTCCTGGCCCCAGCCATGTGCCCATCCCCCCAAGAGAGACAAGAGTGCTGACCCTAGGTGGTCACCCAGCCCTTGGGCTCTGTGCTCTCCCCCTTCCCAGCCCCTCCCAGCTATACACGGGGCTTTGTGACCTTGTGGGCCAGGGCTCCTGACCCATGCAGTGGGCTCACTGTGAGTTCCCACTGTAGGGGCTGGGCGATGAGACCAGGGAGCACGTAGCCACTGGGAAGGAGGGTCAAGAAGCAGGGGCCGCTCATCTGTCTTCTCTTGATGGTGACATGACCTCCACCAGAGACCCCTCCCCATTCCAGGGCCCAATATGTCAGCGTGAGGTTGGCTGTCAAGGTGCCGACGCCCTCTAACCCATCCAGCCTCGGCTGTGAGGATGGAGGAAGAGCCCACAACTTGGTAAACACCACCCACCCCAGGCAACACTCACCCTTAAAAAAAAAAAAAAAAACTCACCCTTACGACCACCTAAATCAACAATGGAAAGTTCAGTTGTCCTCATTTTCACATACACTGATCTTCTAGAAATGGTGAACTCTGCAAACCCTCACATCTCTACATAAATAATTACAGCATCTGTTGGGAGTGTCCAGCTAGTTGGGCCAAGATACATACTTCTTCTCAAGATGCTACAACGAGACTAGAGAAAATGCCAAAGTGGGAATCATCCAAGTCCATGAGTATATTTAGCAAGAAAGTGTTTAACTACCTGCCGCCTGTTAATCTGTTTTCCTTTAAGAAATACTAATGACGGAGGCTTAAAAGTTGGTGAAAAAGCTGCACCTGAGCGCTTTGAGGCTTAACTGATTATAAATGTTTCTCATCATGGAAACCACTCACTTAAAAAAAAAACTTGCAAAATATGTGAGTAAATCACAAATGTACAGGATTCCAAATAGCCAAGAATAGTGACACCCCAAGGGTCTTTTCCAGCGGGACCTGGTGCCTGCCAATTCCTGATGCCCCCAGGTTGGGGAGCACCCACAGTTCCCATGCTGAATTTGTCCTCTGGATAGATAATAGGCGTGATGGGGGTGCAAATAGTTAACACATCGGACCACTAATCCAAAGGCTGCAGGTTTGAGTCTAACCAGAGGTACCTAGGAAGAAAGGCCTGGCAATTTACCTCCCAAAAATCAGCCATTAAAAACCCCATGGAGCGAAGCTCTACTCTGACACGTGTGGGGTTGCCACGAGTCAGAATTGGCTCAATGGCAAGTGGAAGATCAGAACCCAGCTTGTGAAGATGCAGTAAGGGTTAGAGGCAAACCACGCAAAGGGCCTGCCATTGAGCCTTCTCGTGTATTATCTCCCTCAACTTCTCTAAGCCTCAGTTTCCACACCTGAAAATGGGAGGACACAATCCTTATCCCACAGGATGGTGATAAAAACCAAACGTAAGCTCTTAGGTATAAATTGGAGCCCCTGGGTGGTGCAAAAAGTTAATATGCACAGTTAATAGAAAGGTTGGAGGTTTGAGTTCACACAGAGGTGCCTCAGAAGAAAGGCCTGGCAATCTACCTCTGAAATATCAGCCATTGAAAACCCTATGGAGCACAGTTCTACTGTGCACACACGGGGTTGCCATGAGTCAGGGCCTACTTGATGGCAACTGGTTACCGCTCAAAGTGAGGCAGGCTGGGCTGGGAACACCCTGTGCCGGGGATCTGCGCAGGTGGCCCCTGAGCCTGTTCTCAGGGAACCTGTAAGACTAGGCCTCGTTGACTTAGTTGCTCCCTCAGTGAATTTTGAGAAACTAGGCTTCAGCTCTATTACCTGCAAAAACCAAGAGACGTTTATTTTGCACCTGCTTTGTTGGCATCCCTTCCAGCTGCTGCCACCTCCCCGTCTGCGTGGTCGGCCTCCGCAGGGTGACACAGCTGTGGTGGGGACGTGGTCACTGCAGCGGTCACAGGGATCCTGAGATACGCAGACATCTGAGCCGAGGCCACCGTGGGGGAACATACGGGCCCCTCCCTGCAGCTCCTGATTTGAGCTCTGAAGACGTCTGAAGGAGCCTACAAAGGCTGAGCAGACAGTCATTCCCAGAGAGCATGGTGAGGGGCAGAAAAGGACAGAGGTTGTTGGTGTTGGGTGCCATCATGTTGACTCGGACTCATAGCGACCCCTTGTGACAGAGCAGAACTGCCCCATAGGGTTTCCTGGGCTGTGGTCTTTATGGGAGCAGATCCTCAGTTCTTCCTCCCTCACAACTGCTGGGTGGGTCTGAACCATTGACCTCTTGGTTAGTAGCTGAGCGCTCCATCGTTTGCACCACCAGTGCTCCCTGACGAAGGCAGACGTAGCCAAGACTTCCTCCTGTGCAGCTCCTCTATTGTTCTTAATCTATTGGAATTAATTATGTCCCTGGTGGTTTAGGTACCCAGTTGGATTTTTTTTTCTTTTGAAGCCTTTTTTTGTTTGTTTTTTCAGTGCAGCATCCTGGATTCTGCTCAGAGATGGAGAGTTTATAAATGACTATTGCTAACACCAATGTGGAGGTGATGAAAACAAATATATGCTCAGCGTGGCGTCAAGCATGTTTCCAGGGAAATATTCAGAGGTGAGAATATCGGTACCTTGCCCTCGGGGCTGCTCCTGCCAACTGGCCCATGTCAACAGTGCCAGGTCAGGCCTGTCCCCCGGGGGCCAGCTGGGCTCTGGAATAAAGCCCGCTTGCTCCAACACTGAGTCTCTCTAAGCTGGCTCCTCTTTCTAAGCTACTCCTAAGTTGGGTTTGTTTCTGAAGCACTTGGGTTGAGACGGTGACTGCAGTAAGGAGGCCAGGGTGTGAGATGGAGGCAGAGGTGGGGGAGAGAGAGAAAGAAGAGAAAACCCTGGTTTTTAAATTTTTTCAAGGAAATGCCTGGTGGTGAGAAAAGGTGAGCAAAGAACCTACTCTAAGCCTGGGCGTGAGCAGCCCCTCCCCCTGTGCATGGAGGAGCCCCTGATTCATGCTTTCATTTGCCCTCCCAGGGGTCTGACCCGCACTCACGGTCACTTTGTGCTGTTCATATGACACAGAGACCGTGCCAGAGGCTACGTGAGGGCTGGGCTCCCTGTCGTTGAAGCTGGACAGAGGGATGGCCAAGGACCCAACTGGGAAATGGAGGGCCTGGGGGAAGTTTCAAGTGTACGATCCCCACCTCACACTCGATTCAAGACCAGAGTCTCTGGAGGTTACGGACCTACCTGCAACACCAGAAGCTGTAATGTTAACAGAAAATGAAGGAGACAATGTTTGTGACTCTGGGATGGGGCAGGTTGTTTAAATAAGACCCAAGACTCTAAACCCTGAAAAGGAATGGGTCTTACTACATCACAATGAAAGATTTCTGTCCCTTCGAGCAATGGTTAAGCACTCGGCTGCTAACCGAAAGGTTGGTGGTTTGAACCCACCCGTCGGCTCCACAGGACAAAGACCTGGTGGTCTGCTTTTGTAAACATTACAGCTGAGAAAATCCTATGGTGCAGTTCTACTCTGTCACATGGGTCATCATGAGTCAGAACTGACTTGATGGCACCCGACAACAACAACAATGACAACAACAACGACAAAGCCATAACTGACGAAGACACCAATCAGTATCAGATTGGAGACTTTTCACCTTGCAAAATCAACAGTGTATGATATCCAAGAAATGCTTGCAAAACCCCAAGAAACAGACAGAAAATGGCAAAGGATATGAACATGCACGGAGGGGATAATTGACATGGCAACAAGAACAAGAAAAGGTACGATTTCAGAGAAACGCTCATCAAAGCAAAGGGAGCCTATCCTGTGAACACTGGATCAGACCATCCTGTGAACACTGGGTCAGACCATCCTGTGAACACTGGGTCAGACCATCCTGTGAACACTGCGTTAGACCATCCTGTGAACACTTGATTAGACCATCCTGTGAACACTGGGTCAGACCATCCTGTGAACACTGGGTCAGACCACCCTGTGAACACTGGGTTAGACCATCCTGTGAACACTGGATTAGACCACCCTGTGAACACTGGGTTAGACCATCCTGTGAACACTGGATTAGACCACCCTGTGAACACTGGGTCAGACCATCCTGTGAACACTGGGTCAGACCATCCTGTGAACACTGGGTCAGACCATCCTGTGAACACTGGGTCAGACCATCCTGTGAACACTGGATCAGACCATCCTGTGAACACTGGATCAGACCATCCTGTGAACACTGGGTCAGACCATCCTGTGAACACTGGATCAGACCATCCTGGTGAACACTGGATCAGACCATCCTGTGAACACTGGGTCAGACCATCCTGTGAACACTGGGTCAGACCATCCTGTGAACACTGGATCAGACCATCCTGTGAACACTGGATCAGACCATCCTGTGAACACTGGGTCAGACCATCCTGTGAACACTGGGTCAGACCATCCTGTGAACACTGGGTCAGACCATCCTGTGAACACGGGGTCAGACCATCCTGTGAACACGGGGTCAGACCATCCTGTGAACACGGGGTCAGACCATCCTGTGAACACGGGGTCAGACCATCCTGTGAACACGGGGTCAGACCATCCTGTGAACACGGGGTCAGACCATCCTGTGAACACGGGGTCAGACCATCCTGTGTACACTGGATCAGACCATCCTGTGAACACCGGGTTAGACCATCCTGTGAACACCGGGTTAGACCATCCTGTGAACACTGGATTAGAGGAAAAGAGGCAGCTGGGTCGGCCGATGGGTGGTTGGTTTCTTGCCCTGCTTTAACAGGACGAGGCTTTCTCCGTCAAAGAAATTCATTTCCTGTTCCTAAAAAAAAATCTCCCTAAGTCGACTTTTGTCAGCGCAGAGGAAAGCTCAACCAGAAGCAAATTGGACTCCAAGGGCAAACTGGCCCAGGTAAGGAGAACGCTGTGCCCAGGTAAGGAGAACGCTGTGCCCAGGTAAGGAGAACGCTGTGCCCAGGTAAGGAGAACGCTGTGCCCAGGTAAGGAGAACGCTGTGCCCAGGTAAGGAGAACGCTGTGCCCAGGTAAGGAGAACGCTGTGCCCAGGTAAGGAGAATGTTGTGCCCAGGTAACGAGAACGCTGTGCCCAGAGAAGATGGCTCTTTGGCCTGGGTTTGATGATTGTTGTTCCCCTCTACCTTGAACCCTCATGGAGCCCCCCACAAGGCCACGTGTTGGCAAACTTCCTTTACTTTAAAGAAAAGAGTTAAACACTGTTCACATAACCTTATTACATCCCAACGTCATGCCTGCCGACCATCAAAGCATTCTCTCTCCTTTCTGCGCTGACATTCTAGGGTTTATGTCCACATTTAAAAAGTCTATAAGAAAAATAACTCATGAGAAAATCATAAATAATGGGTGTGAGACATCAAATGTGTTTTAAGAATAGTGCCTTTTCTTCTTAAGTGGGATAAAAAAGCTTTTTGGATGTTAAAAAAAAAAAAATTGTTTTGTAGTCCAGAAAGCCATGGGATCTTAGGAAAGAAAAGAAACAAAACAAAAACCAAGAAACTGTCTCATTCAGCGCCTCCTGGGACCAGGAGACTGCCTTCATGTATCCAGAGGCTAAAGGTCCACCTCAGTCACAAAGGGACAAATACTGTATGATCCCACATATGTGAAAGTGCCAGAAGAGGCCAGCGTATAGTGAACAAGTTTATCATTGGCTACTAGGGGTGGGTAGGAGGGGACTGAGTTAAGGGTGACGGAAAACTTTGGAAAGAGAGACGGCTGACAGCTGAACAACATGATAAACAGAGTTCATGTCACTGAGTTACGCTCGTGAAGGACGCTGAAATGGCCGATGTTCTGGGACACACGCATTACCACAACTGGAAGAAAAGTTCGCTCAGCCCTAAGCTGAGGTGTCTGTTTTTCCATCCAACCTGTATATCTGGCATCTGGACTCGATGTCAGGGCGGCAAAGGCAGATTCA
Organism: Elephas maximus indicus; assembly: GCF_024166365.1. NCBI lineage: Eukaryota > Metazoa > Chordata > Mammalia > Proboscidea > Elephantidae > Elephas > Elephas maximus. The sequence goes on from NC_064843.1 coordinate 6,302,834, forward strand.
GGTAGGGGACTGCCCAGGTGAGAGCATAAAGGTCAACAGACCAGGAAGTAGATAAATCCCAAGGCCCGTGGCTCAGGAGCTCTCAGATGGCCTCGGCGTTGCTGGTCAGGCCTTTGGCCCAGTTTCCCAGCCGGTTACAACAATCCTGCTGGACGCTGGCTGCTGCCTCCCTGAAGGTCTCGCAGCAGGAACCCTGGTGCCAGTTTGGAGGTGACAGTGTCTCAGCATTGTCCCCTTCAAATCAGGTCACAGGGATTCACCGAACACGAATCAAATTAGAAATTCATTTTCTTTCCATTCTCAACATGCAGGGTCCAAAAATAGCCCTGGACCTAAGTAAAATCCTGTGCAAGGGAGAGAAGCTGAAGGCGGGCGAAGCCACCACGGCCGGTTCTCAGGGAGCAGCCCCGGGCTACGGACTGAATTGTGCCCCCCAAAATACGGGTTGGAACCTCAAGCCCTATGCCTGTGGATGTGACCCCATTTGGGAACAAGGTTTCCTTTGTTGTGCCCATGAGGCCATATCAGCGCAGGGTGGATCCTAAACTGAATCCGTTCTGAGTTATAAAATGAGCAGACAAGGCAGAGAAACAAGCACAAACATGGAGATGCCTCGTGGAGATCTCCAGGGAACCAAGATCAGGGCTACAGAGGCTGAAAGACACAAGGATCCTTCCCCAGAGCCCACAGAGAGAATGACAGCCTCCCCCCAGAGCCCACAGAGAGAATGACAGCCTCCCCCCAGAGCCAGGGTCCTGAACCCAGACTCCTAAACCTGCAAGAATATGCGTCTGTTCTTTAAAGCCGCCCACTTGGGGTATTTCTGCTACAGCAGCACTCTGTGACTGAGGCGCAGGGAACAGTGAATTCATTGATCTTTCCCTGGTTCCAGCTTCTTTGCCAGTAAGAATTAGGTCAGGTGCATGGAGGAATTAAAAGAGAAAGGTCAACCTCAGCACACACCCAGGAGAGGGGCGCTAGAGCAGTCCATTTTAGCTATCGAGGCAGCATCACACTTAGCTACAAAGAGGCGGCTTTGGAGCCAGATGGTATACCCGTTGCCACGTGGGCTTGGGTTCCAATTCTGCCTCTTGAGCTTTACATACTGTGCAACTCTGGGAAAGTTGCTAAGCCTCTCTGTACCTCTGTCTCCTCATTCGTAAAATGGGGATACAAAATGTTCCCCCTAGGATTGCTGAAAGAATGATAGCATGCCAAGGACTTCAGGGAGGCCAGGGCAGAGGTGGCTTTTGTAGGAAAAAGCCATTATTCTAACTATCATCACTCCTCTAGTCTCCTCTGTGCTGGGCCCCCGAGTCTCTGGGCCTATTTCCTCGTCTGGCAGATGGATGTGCAAGACCTTCCTGGCAGCTCACGTGGAGACGGGGAGGAAACGTCCAGTGGGCACCATGGGAACATGCGTGGAGAGGACTTGAGACTGGGAGGCTGCCCTGCAAACCTCTGCCCTCCTTCCTCGTTAACTCAGCATTGATCTACCTAGGGCGCTGGGGGCGCAGCCATTCCCCTTGGGAAGGTGGGTGCGTGTTGTGATGAGTGCCAAACAACGGGCGTGGGTGCACATGGACCTGTGCGTTCTCTGGGCCGCCACCTGGCTTCGTCTCCCTGACAAGCAGTGTCCTGTCCTGGGGCAGGTCCCCCCCACAATCCTCAGGGGACGAACTCCCTCCCTCTGCCCCACCACCTGTTCTGCTTCCCCAGCACTGACCTCTACTGGCAACAGTGTGACTCAGGCAATGTGCTGACTCCTTCTTCAGCACCAAGCTATGCTGCAAAGACACTTTATTAACGTGCAAAACTGATTCTGTGTTCAGAACCTGCCCGGTATTAGGTTTTGAAATGGCGTCTGTTCACTGTTGCAGGGGAAGAGGGGTGAAGGAGGAAAAGAAGGATGAGAGACAGGGAAGGAAGTGTGTGTGTGTGAGAGAGAGGGAAGGAAGTGTGTGTGTGTGTGTGAGAGAGAGAAGGAAGTGTGTGTGTGTGAGAGAGAGAGAGACATACACATACAGAGATAGAAGGAGGAAGGGACAGAGAGAGGGAAGTGTGTATGTGTGTATGTGTGAGAGAGGGAAGGAAGTGTGTGTGTCTGTGTGAGAGAGAGGGAAGGAAGTGTGTGTGTGTGAGAGAGAGACATACACATACAGAGATAGGAGGAGGGAGGGAGAGAAGGAAGTGTGTGTGTATGTGTGTGTGAGAGAGAGGGAAGGAAGTGTGTGTGTGAGAGAGAGAGAGGGAAGGAAGTGTGTATGTGTGTATGTGTGAGAGAGGGAAGGAAGTATGTGTGTGTGAGAGAGAGGGAAGGAAGTGTGAGTGTGTGTGAGAGAGAGACGCACACACAGAGATGGAGGGAGGGACAGAGAGAGAGGGAAAGAAGTATGTGTTTGTGTGTGTGTGAGAGAGAGAGAAGTAAGTGTGTGTGTCTGTGAGAGAGAGGGAAGGAAGTGTGTGTGTCTGTGAGAGGGAAGGAAGTGTGTGTGTGTGTAAGAGAGGGAGGGAAGTAAGTGTGTGTGTCTGTGAGAGGAAAGGAAGTGTGTGTGTGTGTGTAAGAGAGAGAGGGAAGTAAGTATGTGTGTCTGTGAGAGGGAAGGAAGTGTGTGTGTGTAAGAGAGAGGGAAGTGTGTGTACGTGAGAGTGAGAGGGAAGTAAGTGTGTGTGTGTGAGAGAGAGAGAGGGAAGTAAGTGAGTGTGTGAGAGAGAGAGGGAAGTAAGTGTGTGAGAGAGGGAAGGAAATGTGTGCGTGTGTGAGAGAGGGAAGGAAGTATGTGTGCGTGTAAGGGAGAAGGAAGTGTGTGTGAGAGAGAGAAGGAAGTGTGTGTGTGTGAGAGACAGAGAGACACACACATATAGAGAAGGAAGGAAGTGTGGGTGTGTGTGTGAGTGTGAGAGAGAGAGGAGACAGAAAGACACACACACAGAAATAGAGGGAGGGAAAGAACGGGAGAGACAGACAGATACAGAGAGACACACACAGAGGTAGACAGATGACAGGCAGATGATAGACACAGATGGACGATAGATGCTAGAGACCGATGGAGAAGGATAGAGATAGAGAAAGACACAGAGACAGAGAGGAGAGGGACAGAGAGAGAGAAGGGAGAATTCACAAACTCTAACATCCAATCAAGAAGCCCTGGTAGCACAGCGGTTAAAGCACTCAGTTGCAAACTGAAAGGTCAGCGTTTGAAACCCACCAGCTGTCGTGTGGGAGAAAGGTGTGGCAGCCTGTGAAGATGACAGCCTTGGAAACCCTACCGGGCAGTTCCACTCTGTCCTACAGGGTCACTGGGAGTCAGAATCCACTGGACGGCGATGGGTTTGCTTTTTGGTTTTAAACCCCAGCAGGCAGCAAGCTCTGTCCTTTCTTCACTGAGGGGCCTTCTTCACCCCGCCCCCAAGGGCAGTCAGCGAAAGCCACATTTCCTCAGTGGCAGAGCCACCGCCTACCTCACCTCATGGCGTCAGGAGTCATCGTTTCCAATAGCAGCAGCTCATCGCTGACCTGCAGGATGACACCTCGCTGGGTATGCAGCTGCTTTTCCCGAAAATGGAAAACAGGCGCCACAAAAGCCCCCTGTAGCCACTGCTCGCATCCACATCGCCAGCACAAATCACTCTGAGAATTCCCTGGAAACCCCACCAGGCTGACCCCAGCCCCAATGCGCAAGGCGGCTGGCTGGTGGAGACGGGTTGGCCTACCTCCCCCCTTGTCCGTTGCCCCGAATTCCATCCCTACTCTCCTGAACGGACGCCCAGAGCACTGTCCACCAGGGGCTTCACCATGGGAGCGCTGCTGCGAGCAGCTTTGTGAGGAGCAGTCTGTTCGCCAGTGCTTCGTCCAAGGGATCACAGTGGAAAGCCCACGTGCCTGAGCATTTGGGGGGCTCAGCGGACGTTCGCGCTCCAATATGTGCAGCAAGGGGTGTGTCGATGGGAACCACTGCCCAACAGAGAGCCCCCAGAAGCCAGGGTGCCCCACTTCCTTGCTCTTCCTTCTGACTCACGGAGAGGCAGGCTCTTTCTAGAAGATTTGAATTGCCAAAAATACCCCGAAAGCAGTCTCATGGCTCTGTGCAGGCCTTCTGCCTTGGAATATGTCAAAAGGAGAAGTCTTGGAAGCATCTCTTCAACTGCCAGACACCCCGCTCTGGGTCCTGTGCTCCTCATGCAGTTATTTCAGCTGCGTCAGGTATCAATAACCCACGAGAGATCAGGTATCAATAACCCACGGGAGATCAGGTATCAGTAACCCATGGGAGATCAGGTATCAATAACCCACGGGAGATCAGGTATCAATAACCCATGGGAGATCAGGTATCTATAACTCACAGGAAATCAGCGGCCCTGCCCAGAATGGCACAAGGAGAGGCAGGGTGCCTGCCGCCAGGGCTGCAGCCATGACTGAGGTTGCATCTCATCTCATACAAAGGCAGCCAGGCCTCACTCTTTGGACAGTCACCGTCTCAGAATTCTTCCTCTGGGGCTGAAAAATAGTGTATTCCTGGCTCCAGACACAAATGTTAATTGGGAAGAAAGCGCTGACATCAGCACCGTGGACTGGGAGTTGACGGTGTCGAACAACACGCTCTCCAGCTAGAAGGTGGAGGATGGAGAAGCTCAGAGGGGCCCATGTGAGGATGATGTAGTTTCTGGCTGGGATTTCAAAGGGAAGCGTCCACCCTGTCTGTGTGTGCACGTGTGTGCAGGCACTGCACACCTCATGTGTATGTGAATGTCCCTGGGTTACCTGCAGCTGGAGCGCCCCCTGCAGTATCTTTTGCCTCTCAGCACGGTCCACAGGGACTGGGTCTTTGCTTGGCTCCCTGGAGAGAAGTCCGAGGTCCCCCTGCAGTATCTTTTGCCTCTCAGCACGGTCCACAGGGACTGGGTCTTTGCTTGGCTCCCTGGAGAGAAGTCCTAGGTCGGCTACCTGACCCAGCTCCAATGGCACCTCTTCTGGGAAGCCTTCACGCACCCCTGGGCATGCTCCTCTGGGCTCCCACAGAACTTTATAGCCTGGAAGGCCCAAACTGGGGCTGTGAGGGTTGGGAGGGATCAGGGTCTCTCTGCTCACAATTCCTGGGGTCTTCCCCTCACACTCCCTCGGGGCCTGCAAGGCCTGCCTCCCCTCCAGCGTGCTGGCCTACTTGGCTGCCTCTCCCTCTCCTCGAGCCTCCTTGCCCCCATCTCTGTGGCCAGCTGCTCCTCTGCCAGGGGCCACAGGAAGGGGCAGTGGTTGGTGCCCCCACCTTGAAGACTCCCTGCCCCATTGCCTGGTTTGACTTTCCCCGTGGCACTCACCACCACTGGAGACCACTCTACGGAGCTGGTCTCTATCTCCGGCTGGAACAAACGCTCCACTCTGTGGGAGCAGGTACCACCCCTTTCGCCCAGGGCTCTATCCCGGCACCCCTCAGGGCCACCCATGGTGCTCAGCCCAATTGTTTGCTGACTCAGAGAATGAGAGACGCACCACACTGGTCTTATTTACCACCTCCCGACTGAGGCAGGAGCTTCTGAGGGCAGGAGTGGGTCTCTCTGCGTCGCTGATACACACACACAGCTGTGCAAACCGAGTCTCTGGGCAGAGCCTCGCTGGTAAGCCCAAGTCACCTGGGGGTCGGGGTAGAATGTGGTGCCTCTGGGGTGTGCTGAGTGGGTGGGTGAACCTGCACTAGGAGGTGATGCCGGGCGAGCAGCTCTCTCCAGTCAGCCCTGTTCTTCAGGCACCATCGGGAGCTACCTGAACATGCATGGCTGCCAGCACAGGGCCTGACACCCAGCAAGTCTCCTGGGGGTCTAAGGCCCCATTTCCCATCCCCACTGTCAGCCAGGTGAAATGCAGTAGAAGGAAAGGCACTGATCACACAGCAGCTCCTTGGCTGCACCCACGGTGACAAGTGTCGCCTTCCATTTCCACCCAGGAGGCCTGCACGCAGTGGAACCAGGTGGTGGCCCTGACCCAGCCATGTCATGGCTGTGTGTCACCAGGGAGTGTGCTTGCCTAGAGCCACGTGGTCAGGCAGACACGGCAGCTCCACCTTCCCAAGGAGCGCAGCAGCCTTGGGGCCGTGGGACAGGCCACTGGTGCCTGGCGCTTTCTCTACCACGATTTTCTGTATCTAAACATTAAACTGGGTTTCCATGTGGCTGTGTGTCCAACGCTGTGCTGAGCCCTGAAGGAGGGTGCCATTTGTGGCTGCAGCCTCAGTGCACCCAGGGCTGTGGAGCCAAGCTGAGGTGGGGGTGCAGACAAAAGTCCCCAAAGTACGGAGTGCGGACTTGCCCTGATCTGGCTCGGGGGCAGAGAATGGAGCCCGTTCTCGAAACAGCGCAAACACAGCTGCTACAGGGAGGCCAAGAGAAGTCCAATCTCTGCTTCACCCCCTCTGCCCAACCCAGGGATTACACACAATGGGGAGGCAGAGCAGGGCAAGGAGAGATGGGGGAGCACGCTGGGACAGAGGCTGAGGGAGTGCATGGGGGAGTCTCCACAATGGGCACCCACTGTGAGCAGGGCCACAGGCCAGAGATGACCAGAGTGGCAAGGCGGAGCTGCCAGGGCCACGAAGGGTGTGCTAGTAGGAGGGCCAGGAAAGCTGCTGCAAGGAGGGGGCAATAGAGATGGGTGCTGAAGATGGAGTAGGAGCTCACCACAGAGCAAGCAGGGTTAAAAATTAAAGGAAGTCCACGAGGTCAGGTTGAAATGATTAACTCAGGCGCCACTGGTCGAGTGCTCACTATGTGTGAGGCACGTGTGAGGTGACTTCCTGGCGTTTCTGCTTTAGATTCTCACAGCGACTCTGGGATGTCAATGCCATCACCATTCCCATTTCAGAGATGGGAAAACTGAGGCTTGGAGATGTGCAGTGATTCACCTGAGGCCCGACAGAAGAACCCTGCTTGGTACCTGGAGTCCGTGTCCTTCAGCACCACACGCATCTGCGTTACCCGAAGGGGCGCTATGGAAGTGGGTCCCACCGTTGAAGTTCCCTGAGATGCATCCAGGCACTTGGAGTTGATCTCTTCTACCAAAATTAGGTGATGTGGCCCTCCTGACTGATGCCCACGGCCGCTCCAACTGCCACATGGCCGGCCGTTGATGGGGGAACTTGGGCTGAATTCTCAGGTCTTGCCTGATCTTATTCTCAACAGCATTCGGGAAGCCAGCCAGACGTAGATACATCTCTGGATGTCCCGACAGTCTGTTCAAGTGGAAACCACACTGAGATTATACTAACCCTTCAGACTTTCCCAGTCATTAAAATGGTGTACCTGTCATATCGGCTCAGGAAACGGTGGCTTCACTCTGGAAAGACTGCTCCTCTGTCCTGTGGCTAGGTACCCCCATTCTGTATTTTTCACACAACGAGTGTGTGGATGAAAAGGATGCTCCCATGTTCCCCATGGCGAGGAAGCCAGCTCTCAGCTTTAGCCAGGAACACGGAAGGAACATGGGTAAATGGTAGAAGAGAGGAGGAGGGAGGAAGGGAGGCACACTGTGAAGAAGAGATGATGCTGCAGGTGAAGGAGCTCCAGGTGCAGAGAAGATTCTGGATGCTTCTTGAATACGGCTTTATCTTTTCTTAGGACAGGACACACAGGGGCCTATTGTCTTAGAGGGAAATGGAGCCAGCAGCCTCTACCAGCTTGTTCCCGTGCATCCTGGAAGCTGTCCAGGTTGGTATCTGAGCACTGCCCCTCCTCCCCAGGTGCTGCATACCTGGCCTGCCTGGAAGGACGGAGGCTCAGGGCCTGTTTTCCACTTAGCGTGCTTAGACAGCTGCAGGGGAGGCCTGGAGCAGCGCCATGTCCTGATGGGGCCTAACGGGGTTTTCATACCACCGGTGATAGGCCAGAAACCCAGGCCCAGGCAGCTGCCGTGACATCACTTGCCCAGCATTCTTTCTGCTGCTGTGGAAGTCCCCTGAGAAGAAAGGGTACCTGTGGTCCCCCTGACAGACGTACCTGCCAGCCCTCACTCAGCACCTCAGACTGCCCCGGTTTCCTCAAAGGCTCGCCTCCAGACTTGGTCTAGGCACAAAGGTGTCCCTTCCCAAAGGGCACCCCATGTGCAGCCACCACCTGTCCATCGGGGGAGGTCTGTGTGTAGCTGTGATGCTGAACAGGTTTCAGCAGAACATCCAGACTAAGATGGGCTAGGAAGAAAGGCCTGGGGATCTACTTCCAAAAGTCAGCCAGTGAAAACCCTATGGATCACAGTGGTCCAATCCACAACCAATCATAGGCATGGCACAGGACCAGGCAATGTTTCATTCTGTTGTGCATGGGATCACCATGAGTTGGGGCACAGTCACCAAACCAGAGCCCAGAAAGCAGCATCATCCTAGCCTCACACTCGCTCCAGGTAGAGCCCAAACTCTGAGCTCACGAGGCTTCCGTGATGCCTGAGATGAACAAAGGCGTGGTTCCCCCAGAGTCCCTGGGAGAAAGCAGAGCCCTCTGCCCAGAGGACAGTGCACAGGTCAAAGCTGTGGGCTGGAGGGGCCAGAGAAGGACAACCAGGGGTGGGAGGGAAGCCAGCCCTCATGTGGCCACCTCTGAGGAAAGGGCAGCAGGGGCAGGTGCCCCACTAACCAGGGAAAGGGGCAGCATTAGGAGTCAGTAAAAGGGAGACTAATTGCAGAAGACTGAACTGTGCTGGTGAGGAGCCTATGCAGACCAGGAGGCAGGCATTCAAATAGAACAAGGGGATGCTGCGCGGTTTAAAGTCAGGAAAGGTGTGCGTAGGGGTTGTATCCTTTCACCATACTTATTCAATCTGTGTGCTGAGTAAATAATCTGAAAAGCTGGAGTATATGAAGAAGAACAGAGTGTCAGGATTGGAGGAAGGCTCCTTAACAACCTGTGTTATGCAGATGACACATCCTTGCTTGCTGAAAGTGAAGAGGACTTGAAGCACTTACTGATGAAGATCAAAGACCACAGCCTTCTGTATGGATTGCACCTCAACATAAAGAAAACAAAAAAATTCTCATAACTGGACCACTAAGTAACATCATGATAAACAGAGAATAGATTGACGTTGTCAAGGATTTCTTTTTACTTGGATCCACAATCAAATGCCCATGGAAGCAGCAGTCAAGAAATTAAACAACATTATTACATTGGGCAAATCTGCTGCAAAAGACCTCTTAAAAGTGTAAAAAAGCAACGATGTCACTTTGAGGACTAAAGTGCACCTGACCCAAGCAATGGTGTTTTCAATCACATCATGTGCATGTGAAAGCTGGACAATGAATAAAGAAGACCAAGGAAGAATTACGCCTTTGTATTATGGTGTTGGTGAAAAATATTGAATATACCATGGACTTCCAGAAGAACAAACAATTCTGTCTTGGAAGAAGTACAGCCAGAATGCTCCTTAGAATCAATGATGGCAAGACTATGTCTCACGTACTTTGGACATGTTATCAGGAGGGACCAATCCCTGGAGAAGGACATTATGCTTGGTAAAGTAGAGGGTCAGCAAAAATGAGGAAGACTCTCAACGAGACGGATTGACAGTGGCTGCAGCAATGGGCTCAAACATAGCAGCGACTGTGAAAATGGTGCAGAACTGGGCAGTGTTCTGTTCTGTTGTACATGGGGTCGCTATGAATCGGGACCAACTTGATGGCACCTAACAACAATAACAAAACGAGAAGAAAAAGCCTTTCGAAGTGATGTGGATCGAGGAACTCAATTAAATCCGACCAGTTAAAATAGAAGAGGAGACGTTGACTCATCTCCAGGCTCTCTGCCAGGACTCAGTAAGTGTTTGTTCAATGCACTCCAAGAAGCTTCCAGAAGAGCTAAGCCTTACTGAGAGAAATTGACGCTTAGTGGCAGCTTATGGTTGATTAAAAACAAAAACAAAAACCCCATTGCTGTGGAGTCGATTCCAACTCACAGCAACCCTACAGAACAGAGTAGAATTGCCCCACAGGGTTTCCAAGAAGCGGCTGGTGGATTCAAACTACTGACCTTTTGGTTAGTAGCTGAGCTCTTCACCACCGCACCACCAGGGCTTCTCCGGCTGATAAACGCTCAGTAGGTTTCTTGCTGAATGAACAAAAAAGATTTCAGACTTGACTTGGTGACAATCAGGTGGCTGATGAAGGGGCTTTTTGAAGAAAAAAAAATTCTCCTAGTTGCAAAAATGGTGCTGTTGTGAGTTGCCATCTAGTTGGCTCCGACTCTTGGTGATCTTATGCATAAAAGAAAGAAACGTTACCAGGTCCTGGCCATCTTCACAATTGCTGGTATGCGCAACAATATGCTTTAGAAGTAAAAACTTAGAGAAACTAGAAAAGACAAAAGCTACCCGTGGTTCCACCATGTTGTTGTTAGGTGAAACTGAGTTGATTTTCTACTCACAGAAACCCCATGTGACAGAGTGGAACTGCCTCATTGGGTTTTCTAGGCTGTAATCTTCGTGGCAGAAGATCACCAGGTCTTTATCCCGTGGAGTTGATGGGTGGGTTTGAAGCACCAACCTTTGAGTTAGCAGCTGAGCGCTTCACCACTGTGCCACCAGGGCAAAGGTGAAATTACTCTTGCAGGTTTGCCCTTCAGAAGCTCACTTGCACCTGTCAGCACTGACTTGGTTTTAGGTGGGTGGGAAATAGTCAGGATAGAGCAGGGAAAGGAGAATTTTAGAGTTCAGAGCAAAACCATCCAGCATGCATTGCCATGCCAGTCCCCAGGGACTTCTCAGCTCAACCCAGCCAGCCTTTCCTTGTGCTCAGGGACATAACTGTTCTGGGGTTGTTGCTGTATGGAGCAGCTGTCTGCTCCCCAAGGAGTACTTCCACGAGCTCACAAGTTCTGGACCCCAAGGAGTGGCATTAGCCAGGATAAGCGGCCTCTCCTTGCCTTGGCCAATGGGATTGGGTTTTTATGGGCAAACATTACATGGGGTAAGAAGGTTTTATGGGAACCATCCCGCTCACTTTCCTGGTTGTGTCTGCAGGTCAGAGGCCGAATCCATCCCTGAACATTCTGTTTTCCCCACTGGCACATCCTGGATGCAGTCAGTAGGCAGAGTCCACTCTGCACTATGGGACACACAGTGATGCCACACAAGGGATACAGACAGGACGCCTCCAGAATCCTAACTTTTGCCCATCATCATGCTAAGGAACTTTGTTGAACGCTTTCTAATTGACAAAGAAGAATCGGCAAGAACACTTTCCTTTCAAAAAATGCTAACTCCTGTGTAGTTCTCCCCGCTGGGTCTATGGGCCCTGGAGTGTCCCCTCAATTAAGCGCAGTCATCACGAACCACTTCTTTCCACAGGCTTCTCTGACAATGAGGGAGCCTTCTGGAATAAACTTTTGTGGCTCCGTATGCATTTAGAGAGCCAAGCAAGGCACGTGCATGCTCAGCGCACAGCAAAATGGCTGAGGTAACTTCCGTGGATCAGGAATGCTCAACGCAAAGGACTCCGGCTGAGGGTCAGCACCACTCAACACTCAGGACTCAGGCCAAGGGTCAGCTCCACTCAACACTAAGGACTCAGACTGAGGGTCAGCACCACTTGACACTCGGGACTCAGGATGAGGGTCAGCACCACTCAACACAAAGGACTCAGGATGAGGGTCAGCACCACTCGACACTCAGGACTCAGGCCAAGGGTCAGCTCCACTCAACACTCAGGACTCAGGCTGAGGGTCAGTACCACTCGATACTCAGGACTCAGGCCAAGGGTCAGCTCCACTCAACACTCAGGACTTGGGCTGAGGGTCAGCTCCACTCAACACTCAGGACTCAGGCTGAGGGTCAGTACCACTCAATACTCAGGACTCAGGCCAAGGGTCAGCTCCACTCAACACTAAGGACTCAGACTGAGGGTCAGCACCACTTGACACTCAGGACTCAAGATGAGGGTCAGCACCACTCAACACAAAGGACTTGGGATGAGGGTCAGCACCACTTGACACTCAGGACTCAGGCCAAGGGTCAGCTCCACTCAACACTCAGGACTCAGGCTGAGGGTCAGTACCACTCAATACTCAGGACTCAGGCCAAGGGTCAGCTCCACTCAACACTAAGGACTCAGACTGAGGGTCAGCACCACTTGACACTCAGGACTCAAGATGAGGGTCAGCACCACTCAACACAAAGGACTTGGGATGAGGGTCAGCACCACTTGACACTCAGGACTCAGGCCAAGGGTCAGCTCCACTCAACACTCAGGACTCAGGCTGAGGGTCAGTACCACTCGATACTCAGGACTCAGGCCAAGGGTCAGCTCCACTCAACACTCAGGACTCAGGCTGAGGGTCAGCACCACTCAACACTCAGGACTCAGACTGAGGGTCAGCACCACTTGACACTCGGGACTCAGGCTGAGGGTCAGCACCACTCTACACTCAGGACTTGGGCTGAGGGTCAGCTCCACTCAACACTCAGGACTCATGCTGAAGGTCAGCTTCACTCAACACTCAGGACTCGGGCAGAAGGTCAGCTCCACTCAACACACAGGACTCAGGCTGAGGGTCAGCACCGCTCAACATTAGGGACTTGGGCTGAAGGCGAGAGTTGACAAGGGGCCCAGTTCATTTCCTTCTGTGTGCAGAACGTCTGCAGGTCCTGCTTATCCAGTGTGGGGCCAATGAGGGGTGGGCTCGGACATGGCTGCAAAGGTTGGCTCGCTCACCAACGCTGGGTGCTCCCATTCTATTTAAAAGGTTGCATGGGAGGTGCTGAGTGGTCATGAACCTGAGTGTGAGTCCTGGGCCTGACCCTCAGGAGCCGTGTAACTCATACACATCAGCCAACTTCCCTGTGCCCCATTTCCTCTGTGCAACACGGGCAAATGATAGTACCCGTGTTGTGGATGATCCATAATTAATGCCCGTGGAGGCAGCAATCAGGAAATCAGATGATGTACTGCATTGGGCAAATGTGCTGCAAAAGACCTCTTTAAAGTGTTGAAAAGCAAGAATGTCACTTTGAGGACTAAGGTGCACCTGACCTAACTATGGTGTTTACAATCACCTCATATGCATGTGAAAGCTGGGCAATGAATAAAGGAGACCGAAGAAGAATTGATGCATTTGAATTATGGTGTTAGCAAAGACTACTGAGTATACCATGGACTACCAAAAGAATGAACAAATCTGTCTTGGAAGAAGTACAGTCAGAATGCTCCTTAGTAGGGAGGATGGCGAGACTCTGTCTCACATACTTTGGACATGTTATAAGGAGGTATCCATCCCTGGAGCACGACATCATGCTTGGTAAAGTAGACAGTCATCAAAAACAAGGAAGGCTCTCAACGAGATGGATTGAACAATGGGCTCAAGCATAGCAAGGATTGTGAGGATGGCACAGAACCAGGCAAATTTCATTCTGTTGCACATGGGGTCACTAAGAGTTGGAACCGACTCGATGGCACCTGACAACAACAACATGTCGTGGGACGGAGCCACAGTCACAGTTTGTACCTGAGAGCACACCAACGGTAGGACACAAAGTCCAAAACCTGTTGCCGTCGAGTCAACTCTGGCTCATGGTGACTCCATGTGTGTCAGAGTGGAACTGTGCTCCACAGTGCTTTCAATGGCTGATTTTTTTCCAATGTAGATCGCCAGGCCTTTCTTCCAAGGTGCCTCTGGGTGGATTCTAACTGCCAACCTTTAAGTCAGTAGCTGAGTGCCCAACAGTCTGTACCATGCTGGGGACTCCAGATGGGGCACAAAGCAGGTGCTTAGTCAACAATGAATGAATGAACAAATGATCACAGTGAGGATTTAATGAAACAATGAATGTAAAGTCCTCAAATATTAGCTATTAAGATCATCCTTATATTTTTTGGTACACAATCTATGTTGAAAAAGCCAACGGTGTCTACGGTTAAATGAAAATGTTTCAGCTCCCACAGGTATCTTTCTGGTCAAGGACCTGAGCGGAGCCGATGCTCAGCGGCCCAACGGTGTGTTTGGAACCTGATATCAGCATCGAGGTTCTAGTTAGATGAACCCATTGATTCTTCCTGCCAGCAGTACAAACAGGAGCCGCATCAACGAGCTGCGTTTGGGCTTTGGGTCTTGGAGAAACGCTAAGGTAGATGTTTAGGACTGGGAGGGGCTCAAGAACTCCCTGAGTGGCACCAGGCTCGATCCTGAAAGTGTTCATTCAACAGTTACCCTGCGACGTTCCACATGCCAGGTACTGCAGGGCTGGGATGTGGGGGCAAGGAACCTGGCCTCACAGCTGAGGAGATGAATGTCATCACTGCCTTTTTCCTGCTGGGGTGTGACGTTGCAGGGCAGACACAGGCGGGCACTGGGCAACCGCTGCAGTTCAGCCTCCTGAGATGGACTTGAGCGCTTCAGGGCACAAGCTGGTACACTCAGTTCCTGCTTGTCCTTGTCTTATTCTGGGTTCTCAAGAGGAGCAAAACCAGTGTTACAGAGAGATTTACATCAAGGAAATGGCTCATGCAATTGTGGGGGCCGGTATGTCCCAAATCCATAGGTCAGGCAGCAGCCGGAGGCTTCTGTCAGCTCACATCCCAAGATCTGGAGGTCAAGCAATGAGAAGAGTGCAGGGTTGAGAGAGCGAGTTTTGCCAGAACACCTGTTTATATACTGAAGGCAGGCCAACCCCCCAAGGAAATGCCCCTTTCAACTGATTGGCTGATCACATCAGATTGGGTCATGGAAAGTGACTATATTATATGACATTATGGAGGAGCACCCAGTCCAGTGTCTGTCAAGCCACCAAGATTCACAGCCTAGCTGAGTGGACACACTCCCCCTGCTGGTGGTGTCCCGGCCCATTCCCCCTGGCTTCAGGCTCCACCACAGGAGACTCTCACACAACCATCACACAACTGTCCAACAACCTTGGCCTCTCCCGACCTCCAAACCTGCATTTCCAAGTGCCCGCTGAGCTCGCACTTCATCTGTCCAGCAAACACTGAATGTCTAACATATGCTGGGGATGCCAGCACGCAAAGCAAAAATCCCTGCCCTTGGGGTACTTACATTCTCACAGGGGGACCTGCCCTAAATGTTTAATAGGATTGCACAGCTGTGCTTCAAGAGTGATCCATGAGCTCCTGGGGGGTCCCCAAGGCCCTTCTGCGGTTCTGCTATGTCATCATTGGATTAGGCCCACCTACATTATGGAAGGTAATCTGCTTTACTTGAAGTCTACTGATTGTAAGTGTTATTATTATCAGTCACTGTCAGACCAACCCCAACTGATGGTGACCCCATATGTGTCACAGTAGAACTGTGCCCCACAGGGCTTTCAATGACTGATTACCAGGCCTTTCTTCCAAGGAACCTCTGGGTGGATTCAAACCACCAACCTTTTGGTTAGCAGCCAAGGACTTAACCATCTGTGACACTCAGGGACTCCTTGTAAATGTTAATCACATATTAATACCTGCCTTGCAACGAGCTGGCTTGACACAGTATCTGCAACGATGGGCTCAAACATACCGACTATTCCGAGGATGGCACAGGCCTGGGCAGCGTTTTGTTCTGTTATATATGGGGTTGCTATAAGATGGAACCGACTTGATGGCACCCAACAATAACAGCAAAACAACAACAACAACAACAGCATCTAGACTAGCATTTGGCCAAACAACTGGGTGCATGGCCTAGCCAACAACACATAAAACTAACCATCATGGGGCCTGAAGAATAACTAGTACACGTTGTTCACCTTGGGGAGAGGGGGCAGTCATTTCACAAGGGAATGTCCTCCATGAAGCAGAAGCGGTAAAACTTAACTTTATTGGATCTTGACCCCTGAGTGCACTGCTTTCTGCCATCCGATGTGGGGAAACGGGAAGAAGAGATGAGGCATGTCCTGACGCTCATGCAGTCCGGACAAGAAGCGCTGGCATCATGGAGTTGCCAGCTCAACTAGCCACCTTTTCCTTGGGAAGCTATTTTTACTAAAAGAATGACTGCAGACAAGCTACAGTTTATCAGACTTGAGTGTCTGGCAGACATTCTCTCAAAAACGAGCAAAGCAAATCTGTCGCCTCAATAAAAACAAGTGAAAAGTGTTTGTTGTCGGTGATAAAATTGGAGCTCTCCAGCAAAAAACATTTTTGAGAACTGATATCTGCCTTTGTGAGCGTGCCAGCTTCTCAATCCTTGGCGACTTTTGTGATGAAATTTGTGTCCGTACTAACAAATGCAATTTTTAAAAATATTGTATAACGGGAGATCTGCGTAGCACAGAAAATCAAGAATTTCCAAACGACTAGTCCACGAGGCTGCAAAATTCTGCAAGGGTAAAAGGCCCACTCGGAGCACAAGACGGGCCAGTGGGTTTTCACGCGGCCACTCGGAGCACAAGACGGGCCAGTGGGTTTTCACGCGGCCACTCGGAGCACAAGACGGGCCAGTGGGTTTTCACGCGGCCACTCGGAGCACAAGACGGGCCAGTGGGTTTTCACGCGGCCACTGCCATGGCTTCAGACTCCACATTGCAACTACAAGTGTCTTCACTACCACTTGTTGGGTTTTGGGGTAGCACCAAAGAAGAATATCCACAGTTATCTTAAAAGGCTATTAATATGCTCCTCCCTTTCCATCTGCACATCTGAGTGAGGCTGGATTTTTTTTTCATATAATTCAACCCAAACAACAGATCTTACCAGGTTGATTGCAGACGCAAAATACAGCCATCTCATTTTAAGCCATGCATTAAAGGGATCTATAAGAACACAAAACACTGCTGTTCTGCTCAGTAAATTCGTTTTGTTTTAGAAAATATAGTTAGTTTTCATAAAACATGTTATTTATGTTGACATGTAATGGGCTTAGTTTTGTTACTTTTAAAGGAATTAATCCACAGCTATTTTAGAGTCTAAGATGATTTAACTCACATATGCAAACACTCTTTGGGTCTTCGCGATTTTTAAGAGTGTGAAGCAGTCCTGGGTGGTGTAAACAACTTGCGGGGCTGTTAGCTGAAAGGTTGTAGATTCTAGTCTACCCAGAGGCACCTCAGAAGAAAGGCCTCGTTATCAACTTCAGAAAAATCAGCCCTGAAAACCTTACGAAGCATGGTTCTACCGTGACACATACAGGGTCGCCACGAGGGTTCTACTGTGACACGTACAGGGTCGCCACGAGGGTTCTACTGTGACACATACAGGGTCGCCACGAGTTGGAACTGACTGAAAGGCAACGGTATTGTTCATTTTGTTGGTCTACTTATTCTCTGTCTCACCAGGAGGTCTGGGAGCTCCCTGGGGCTGGAAACCTTGCCTTTCTCTTTCACTCCCAGGTTCCTGGCACGCAGCACATCACCTCGCTCAGAGTAGGTGTTCGACAAACAAATTTTAAAAGAAATAACGAAGGGCTTTTGCGACTGATCTTGCTGGGTTCACGTCTGTTTCTGTATGGTGCTTGTTGAATTATGTGAGCTACAGACGTACTGTATTTACTAAAGGACATTTTTCAACAAAAGAGCATCTGAAAGTATACACATCAGAAACACAGTTAACAGATAAAACAAAGCCAGGTCCATCATTTCCCTTCCGTAAACACGCTCAGACTCAGCGAAGATGAAATCACTCCTGATTCACGCGGAGCTGTCTAAATCCACGCGGAACCTTCCGTCTCAGCATCATTTCACGTTTAGGCAGGAAGAAGACTTTGCATTTTTATTTTTAAGACAAATGCTTTGAGTTTTACTTATAAGTCTCTGTGCAAGAATAGATAACCGTAGCAGCAAAAGTTAATCAGAAACACGATTAAATTTTTCTTTATATTATGCACATATCCAAAGCTATGAAGAAAAACACTAAGCAAATAAGTCATGTTTTACAAATTACTGACACCCACGGAGCCGATGAAGACGTGCAATGAAATGATGTTTAGGCCTCAGATGTACAGGTACAGACACACCTCTGATGTGTCGTGAGACGGGTAAATGAAACGATTACAGACGTTTGCATATATTTATGTCCTCCTGTGTCTTCACCTGCTGAGTGCTGGAAGAGTGCCTGAAGCCACACGGAGGATGAAACAGGGTGAGGCCCCAGCCCTCGGGCTTACAATCAAAGCAGACAGATAAAACAATTCAGACATAAAACACATCCTTGGAAAAGCCTGTTAAAATTTATGAGGTGCAAGGTTTTACTGGCTTTTCTAGCGAAAGGCAGAACAGAAAGGGGGGCCAAATTAATGAAAACCATGGTGAGCTGGCGGGTTTTAGGGAGAAAGTTGAATAATAGATACAAGCGCCCCGGGCTGCTAGAGGAGAGAAGGGGCAGGGGTGTCAGTGCTCCGGGTGGACAGGGGAGAGATGAAGCAGGGCCTTGAAGCAGGAAGACCTCGAATGTACCTGGGTCCAAAAGGATGACTCAGTTTCCCCTCGGGGGATGTGCCACTGCTCAGGTTTACAAGACGCAGTCACTCATACCTGGAAAAGGCTGCTCCATGTAGAAGTCAGGTCTTCATTCTTTATCTCTTCCTGGAAGGAGCTAGAACGGTGCTGTGCCCAGAACACATGCTTGAGTATGAAGGAAATAAATCGAGATGGAACTGTCTCCTTTCCAGCCTTCACTTCTGTTGCTCTCTGTCCAGAACCTGATTCTGGAAGCAGGACCACCACTCTGTCCTGGGAGCTAAGGCCAAGTCCCCTAAAGGAAGACTGAAATCCCACTCTCTAGTCTTAGGTTTACTGGTAGATAGACAGATGATAGACAGACAACAGACAGATGATAGGTAGATGATAGAAAATACACAGAGAGATGGATGGACAGACAGATAGCTAAAACCCATTGCCGTTGAGTCTATTCCAACTCACCGTGACCCTACAAAACCCCAAAAACCAAACCCATTGCCGTCGAGTCGATTCCGGCTAATAGTGACCCTATAGGACAGAGTAGAACTGCTCCATAGGGCTTCCAAGGAGTGCCTGGTGGATTCAAACTGCCAACCTTTTGGTTAGCAGCTGTAGCTCTTAACCATTACACCACCAGGGTTTCCAGTGACCCTATAGGACAGAGTAAAACTACCTCACAGTGTCTCCAAGGAGCAGCTGGTGGATCGAACTGCTGACCCTTTGGTTAGCAGCCAAGCTCTTAACCACCGTGCCACCAGGGCTCCAGATAGAGATAGAGAGAGAGAGAGAGAGATAGTGGCCATCCAGTGGACTCTGACTCACGGAGACCTCATGTACAACAAGACAAAGCATTGCCTGGTCCTGTGTCATCCTCACAGTGGCTGGCGTGACCGAGTCCATCGCTGTAGCTATCGTGCCAATCCATCTCACTGAGGGTCTCCCCCACCCTCGCTGTCCCTCTACTTCACCAAACACGAGGCCCTCCTCTGGTGACTGATTCCTCCCGATGACGCACCCAAAGCAGGAGAGTCAGAGAGTGTTCTGCGGTGATCCATAAAGTTCCAGAAATTCACCATTTTAACGTGAACGTTCAGCGGCATTTAGCACATTCACAATGTTGTGCAACCCCCATCCTAACCTAGTTTCAGAACGTTCTCATCACCCCAAAAGAAGACCCTGTACCCACTATGCAGTCCCCCCCAACCCCTACCCCAGCCTCTGGTGACCTCTTGTCTACTTTCTGTCTCTGTGATTTGCCTATTCTGGGCACTTCATAAAAATGGAATCATACCACGTGGGCCTTTCGTGTCTGGCTTCTTTTGCTTACTGTGATGTTTTCAAGGTTAGCTTTGTTGTAGAATGTACCAGAACCTCAATCCTTTTTACGGCCGAATATTGTTCCACTGTGTGGATGGGCCACCTTTATTTATCCATCATCAGCTGACGGACACCTGGGCTGTTTCCACCTTTGTTGACTGTGAAGAGGGCGAACTGCTTCAGCACCCAGGAGGTGCCGCCCCTGCTGACACACCTCTCACTTCCGCCCTTCCCACCTTTCTTTACTTGGTGGTCTGGAAACAGACACCGAAGTCTTCCCAAGCGAGCGCCTCAACCTCAGCCAGGAGACATCCAGGGGACTGAGCCACCTGGAGTGCCCACCTCAGGAACAAATGGCTCCTATGTCCATGCCAAGCAGCTGCACCGGGCCCTTCATGCTCTAATTAAGGTGAGAGACCCCTGCTGCCCACATGTCACAGCTCCTCACTGAGTGGTGATAAAAACATGCAATTTTTGTAAAAAAAGAGCGCGCCTTGATTTCTTCCATCTTAAAAAAAAAACAAAAAACCAACAGTGGAGTCTGCACGCCAAGGCCTTTGCCCTTGGTCGCATCATCAGCGGAAAGGGTACAGCAGAGCCAATCAGCCCTTTCCAAGCTGATAAAGACACAAGGTCCAGGGGAGGCTCTGGAAAAACCAAGTGCACAGCTGTTTATTTTACAGGTTTTTTTTGTTGTTGTTATTTATTCAGAAAGTGTATGCAATTTAATTAGCCATTTTATTTTGGAAAAAAAAATCATTTTGGCTCCAAGAGCTTCTGAATAACTCTAATATAGAGGGACATTTGCATCCATAACTAGCCGCCCAGCCTTATCCTTCAATTTTATTGACGTTTCAATATGAAGGCAAATGCCATCTAGTTTGGCATCAAGATTAGATGTTCACTGCAGCTCAGTAAGTATTTAGTAGGTGCCTACTCTGTACTTGAAAAGGTCCCTGGGTGGTGCAAACAGTTTGCTCTGGACTACCAACCTAAGGAGTGGAGGGTCAAACCCACCCAGTGCCACTGCAGAAGAAAGGTCTGGCGATTTACTGCCGTAAAGATTACAGCAAAGAAAATCCTGCGGAGCAGTTCTAGTCTGTCACATAGGTGGCCCTGAGAATCGACTCCTGGGCAACGTGTATTTGCTTTGTCTCGTTTACGCTGTTCTTGGCCCTGGGTGCTGGAATAAGGACACATCAGACAAGGCAGGAATGGGCTCTGTTTCCACAGACACCTGGGCCTTGCATCCATAGGACAGGTGGGTTTTGACACCTCCATCAAGTGAGACTTGGAGGCAACCGGCTAGATCACTGAGCTAGGTGTTGGGGTGTTCAGGGTTGGGGGTCCAGACGTGGGTTTGAGGAATCCTGGGAGGAAGGGGTAAAATGTACATGTCAGTTTGGGGACCTAGATTTCTTTAGGGGTCCCATTCCCAGGTATGCGGTTGAGGTGTGGAACTCCATCCAGGTACAGGCGTGGAGCTCCGTGCAGGGACAGGTGTGGAGCTCCATGCAGGGACAGGCATGGAGCTTGATCCAGGCACAGGTGTGAAGCTCCGTGCAGAGACAGGTGTGGAGCTCCATTCAGGGACAGGTGTGGAGCTTGATCCAGGCACAGGTGTGGTGCTCTGCGCAGGGACAGGCATGGAGCTGTGCACAAGGACAGGTGTGGAGCTCTGTGCAGGGACAGGCGTGGAGCTCTGTGCAGGGACAGGCGGGGAGCTCTGTTTCAGGGACAGGCATGGAACTTGATCCAGGAACAGGTGTGGAGCTTGGTCCAGGCACAGGTGTGGAGCTTGGTCCAGGCACAGCTGTGAAGCTCTATTCAGGGACAGGCATGCAGCTTGGTCCTGAGCAGTGGACTATGAGGAGAAGCAAACTCAGGGGTCTGGGAAAGAGAAGGCTCCTCTTTGTCTTCAAGCCCACCTAGATGAGGTGTCCTCTCTCTCCCTGGGTGGAGTGGGAGGAGATTGTGAGGCCTGGCACCATCTTCTTGTTGGAGACGGCCAAGTATGTGGAGCTCAACACTAATTAACCACTATGCATCTGTCAGTGTGTCGTCCTGTGGTGACTTGCATGTTGCTGTGATGCCGGAAACTTTGCCACTGGTATTTCAGGAACCAGCAGGGTTGCCCCTGGTAGACAGGTTTCAGCAGAACGCTCAGACTGCGACAGACTAGGAAGAAAGGCCTGGAGATCTACTTCCAAAAATCAGCCAGTGAAAACCCTATCGATCACAACAGAATACTGTATGATACAGTGCTGGAGATGAGCCCCCTGGGTTGGAAGGCACTCAAAATACACAGTGGCTATGACAATGGACTCCGGCACACCAACAATCGTGAGGATGGCACAGGACCAGTGCTGCATGGGTCACCGCGAGTTGGAGCTGACTTGACAGCAACTGAGAACAACAGTAACATTAATTCAAAACACGTCGTAAGGCGGGAGGGAGTCTTTGGGTGGCACAAATGGCTAAGCGCTTGACTACCAGCTGGAAGGTTGATGGTTTGAACCCACCCAGAGGCACCTCGGAAGACAGGCCTGGAGATTCGCCACAGCCTTGAAACCCCTACAGAGCAGTTCCACTCTTCACATGTGGGGTCGCCAGGAGTGGGAATTGACTCCACGGCAATTAACAACAACGACCACGAAGGCAAGACGCTGGCAGTAGGAGGAGCCCCATTGTTGGGACGTTAAGTAAGATCAGCCTGATCTGAGCTCAGCGTGAAGGCAAAGGCCGCGACGGTGCACCACTCCCACGGACTTCCGACTGGAGGCAGGCTCGAGGACCACAGGAGGTGAACGGGGACGGTCAGCTCAGGGAGCATTCGGGGAGCTGACGGACTTCCGACTGGAGGCAGGCTCGAGGACCACAGGAGGTGAACGGGGACGGTCAGCTCAGGGAGCATTCAGGGAGCTGCCTGCTCCAATGGCTCTAGGGGCTGCAGCAAGCTCCATCGTGAGGTTGCTGGGCACATCGGAAAGTTCTGGGCTGTAGGAACGTTCTCTCTTGGATGAGCTGTGAATTGTCTTTCTGTAACTTTCACTCACTGCTTCAAGCTCAACCAGTGGGAAGTGGAGCCTTTCCCAGTTATTTTGTATTAATTTGAAGAGAAAGTCTATCACCAGAGAAATCAAAGAATGCTATGGTACAGGAAGCTTCTGACAAAACCAAAAAATTAAATTGCTTTAGAATACATGGATCTGCAAATTCTCACACCGTGGGGCGAGGTTCATTCCCCTGCCCCCACGCCTCTGCCCACACCTGGCTAGGTGCCTCACTGTTACAAGCAGGGCTGTTGGGGTCAGCTGAGGGGAGGGTCTCCTCACAAAGGTAAATGCTCCCAGGGTGGGATCACAGATGTAATTTGGCGGTTTTTTCTTGGGGTGGGGGGGGGATGGTCAGCAGAGAGGGGGCATGTGACAACTTTTTTTTTTTAATCTCTTTTTAATGCTGTAAATATATATGTAACAAAACATTTACCATTTTAACATTGTTTACATGTACAATTCGGTGACACTAATTACATTCGTGGTGGTGTTCAACCATCACCATTATCCACCTTCCAAGTTTTTCCATCACCCTTGACAGAAGCCGGAGAACGACGTCTTGATCTGAGCAGAGGGTGGTAAGGCCGCAGAGAGATGGCCCTGACGGAGGCAGCCGGGGTCTGCCCAGTGTGGCAGGGGGCGCGAAGCTGGGGAAGGAAAGGCTGAAAGGGATGAGGTGGGAGCGAAACGAAGACGAGCTTTTACTACTCGGCAGCTTTGCCGCAGGCTAGTTTGCTTCCCAGCGGTTTTGAGGAGGGAAGAGAAGATCAGAAATGTTAATTATGTCAATTAGCACACTGGGCCCTGAGCTTCCCGGCAGCCTCCTGGGGCTGCCGAGGCCACCATGAGGGGAGGCCTCATTCCGCTCTTCTCCCCATCCCACCAGCTCCCACCAACAGGCTGCCTTTCAGACGGTCAGCCCCAAAGGGCCAGCTACCAGTTACGCTCGCCTTCCGGAGCCCCAGACCCATGACTGTGGCCGAGGAGGTGGGAAATTCAGTTCAGCACCTGCAGCCCCGGGCTTGCACGGACCCAGTAACACAGACATCCCTGAGCGCCACCTGGTGACTGCCTCCCCACGGGCCCCGCCTCCCCACGGGCCCCGCCTCCCCACGGGCCCCGCCTCCCCACGGGCCCCGCCTCCCCACGGGCCCCGCCTCCCCACGGGCCCCGCCTCCCCCCACTGCCCCACCTCCTCACCGCCCAGCCTCTTCCAGGCCCCGCCTCCTCACTGGGCCCCGCCTCCCATGGGCCCCGCCTCCCAGCCGGGTCCCGCCTCCCAGCCGGGTCCCGCCTCCCCCACGGGCCCCGCCTCCCCACGGGCCCCGCCTCTTCCAGGTCCCGCCTCCTCACCGCCCCACCTCCCCTGGGGCCCCACCTTCCCACAGTCCCGCCTCCCCGAGATTCTGCCTCCCCAGGCCCCCTGGACTCCTTGCTTGCGAACTGACTTCTCGTGGCTTTTTTATTTCCTCCTGCATTTGATGACTCTCCCAATGACATTCTTGTTTGGCATTAAAAAAATAAATCTCCAAAGACTAAGTCCCAGGGCTAAACGGAGCTAATTATGGATTCGCAATTTCAATCTTCTAAACAAACCGTTCAGGGCACACTTACTGCCAGACAGAACACAGCGCACTTCCTACCAGCACTCTCATTTATTGGAGTTTTGGGAGCACCCAGTCCTGGACCGGGAGCACAGCTTCTGCTGGGTGATGAGCGATTGTTAGTGGCTGCCAAGAGCTCTGTGCTGAGAGCAGTGGGATTGATTAGTTATGTCTGGCTCGGCCGAGGGAAGGGAGCACAGCTGTACTGATGCCATGTTTTTGCCACCCTCCATCCACGGAGGAGACCCCAGGTGGTGCAAATGCCTAATGTACTCAGTTGCTAACCGAAAGGTTGGAGGTTCAAGTCCTCACAGAGGCACCTTGGAAGAAAGGCCTGGCTATCTACTTCTGAAAAATCAGCCACTGAAAACCCTAAGGAGCGCAGTCCTCTGACATACACGTGGGGTTGTCAGGTGTCCAAGTTGCCATGCTAGGTGCTGGACAGCATTAACCAGCTTGGTTGCTCAAATAGAAAGCAGTGATGCTAGAGTGGATGGTAAACCCTGTGAAGCGCGGTGGTCTGCTGAGCACCAGGGGATTCTTGGCCCTCCTCACGCTGACTTGCCAGCTACAAACACCATCAGCTGAAGAAGAATCCTGGCGCACCATCTTGCCACAGGAAGACCCTTCGTTTTAGGCTCACACACACAAACAAAATAGCAGCAAAAACAGAGCCCACACTACAAGCCACACTCCCAGGAGCTGTGCTCCAGTTCCTCCTGGCAGTTTGGATTCATACTCACCCCTGCCGCTCCCACACAGGTGGCGCAGTCCTCCGGGTTCTGCTTTCCTCTTCCGCCACTTGTCCCTGCTCCTCCCTGCCCCTCCTCCCTCTCCTCAGAGGCAGTCCTAAGAGTAGCTCCATGTTTTAAAGGCAGCAACACCTGCCAAGAATGGCAAGGACCCGAGGGTGGGGGCCCTGCCTGTCTTTCCAGCCCCGCCTCACATCACACCTCACCCCTCCTTTGTTGTTATTGCAGTTGCTAGCCGCTGTCAAGTCTGCCCCTACCCATGGTGACCCCCAGCACCATGGTGAAATGCTGCCAGTCCTGCACCATCCCCGTGATGGGTTGCAGATTAGACTGTCGTGATCCACAGGGTCTCCATTGGCTGATTTTGGAAGTAGATCACCAGGTCTTTCTTTCATCTTAGTCTGGGAGCTCCGCTGAAACCTGTTCAGCATCCTAGCAACATGTAAACCTCCACTGATGGACAGGTTGTGGCTGCACACGAGGTGCACTGGCTGGGAATTGAACCTGGGTCTTCCCCACAGAAGGCGAGAATTCTACCACTGAACACCACTGCCCTCCTATTTATTCCTGAGATCTCCGTTTGCAGGTCCCCAGGGACACACACCCTGACCTCCCATTGGACCAGGTTCCTTTATCATATGTTGCCTTCAGTCACAGGCAAGATACTAGATAGTTCAGGCTTTTCAAGCCACAATCTCTCTGTCGCTATTACTCAACTTTGCTGCTGTAGTGTGAAAGCAGCATAGACAGTATGTACATGAGTGAGCGTAGCTGTGTTTCAATAAAGCTTTATTTACAAAAACAGGAAGAGGGCCAGATCTGAAACATGGGACATAATTTACCAACTCTTGCTCTAAAATAATTTTCCTTTCTTCTCGTTGCCTGCTCTTTGTTTCAGGATTTTATTAATGTCCATCCCCCACTAACAGATTTAAATTCCGTGTTACAGGACTGTGTTCACCTATACCGTCATAGTCCATCTGATAAATGTCTGTGGGAGGAGGCACTGAGTCTGCACACCCTTGGAGGTGTGTTAACGCTATCAGGGTCCGTCCCCCTTGACTTAAACTTGGGAAAAGGCAGGCTTGGGTCTGCTGTTGCCATCTTGCCTTTATGAGAGGTGAGCTTGACTGAATGGAGCCAACCCAGAGGCAGCAGAAAAAGACAGAAACCAAGCTCTGATGATAACAGCTTTAGTGCCTGGATCAAACAGCACCTGAAGCTGTCACTGGATTTCTCAGTCACTTCACTTTTTTGTGCGCGCCAGCTGGAGTTCAGTGTTGTTACTTGCAACTGAAAGCGCCCTGACTGTGAGAGCTTGATTAATAAAACACGAAGTTTTGACCCAGTTTCCGTACTTTTCCAGCGATGCATGTTTTAATGTGGCAGAATGCTCTGTGAGTTCATTATTAGCTGTAGGAAATGCCCTATGACTATCCCAGCTCTGTCCAGTGAAGGCACTGCTGTATTGCTTGACCCTCACTGGAACACCAGCCCCAGGCACTTACACAACCACTGCTCGCCACATGCCAATGGACAGTTCCCTGAGAATGCTGGGCTGGTCGCCAGCCAGGATGGAGTCTAGAGCAGCCAGGCTTTATGGGGTGGGGCCAGAGTCCTCAGAGAAGTGCTCATGATACCATTCCTAAAGCAGAGCCACTCCATGTGCAAGCCAGGGAGTGTTAATCCCAACATCATCCTGTGACAAATGACTAGAGGGCCAGCAAGCTCTCGCCTGGCTAGAACTTACTGCTTCTCATATTTGGGTCATTTGCTGGAGCTCAGAAATATATATATATATTATTTAAACTGAAGACTTTTTCTCTATAATAAATAAGATCCACACAGTTTCACCAGCATTCTCTAAATGGGGTCAGGCAGGGGAAAAAGAGGGAGGTGGTGCCGGCCAGTTGCTCGAAGTATGTTGACTGTGTGTAAAATTTATTTTCGGCACAATTTGCGGACTGTGGCCAGTGTTCTGGTGTGTGCCACTGCCCCCATTACACTAATATACCTGCATCCATTTTCACTTCATTCTGCCACTGAGGGCTCCCTTCGCCTCCCCCGCACGTGGAGAAGCACACAGCCTGTGTTGTTGGCTGGCGCCAGCAGGGATCCCATGAAAATATTAGCCTTGGCTCGGTGACAGTGTGAAATGCTCTTTTGAATCCAACATATGGAGGGGCTGCCATAAGAGGAGGAGGGACTCAGGCCCAGGAATGGCTCGTGGGGGACGGCAGGCCATGGGGTCAGCTGGCCAGGTGACAAGTGGACACCTGGGCTGCTTCCCGCCCTTCAGGACTGCTGGGCCAGAAGATTCTCCTGGACCAGCTGGTTTCTTGGGGCTTCTTTGAGTCTCAGTCAATTACTGTCCAGGCTCAGCCTGACCAGCAGTGAGAACCTAGTGTGCCTGCTTACCAGGAGGGGGGGACAGGAAGGGGGGCGGGCAGGCAATAGAGGAAGGGGATGGGTAAGGGAGGGGGGCCGGGGGGAAACGGGTAGGTCGGGGAGGGTCTTGTAGAGGAGGGGGCAGACAGGGGAGAGGATGCATGGGGAGGGAGTATGTGAGGGTGGGCAGTAGCGGGAGGGGGCAGGCAAGGGAGGAAAAGGGTAGGTGGGGAAGGAGGCTTATGAAGGAGGGGAGCAGGCAGGGGAGAGGCTGTGGGGGGGAGGGGTGTGCAGGGGAGGTGGGCAGGCAGTAGAGGGACTGTCAGGCAGGGGACATGGTGCTGGTAGCGGAGGGAGCAGGCTGTGGGGAGGGGACTGAGCCGTGTGGGAGGGAGCCGCCTCCCTGGGTGCTCAGGATGCCCTGGGCACGTAGCTTTCCTTCCACCTGTCCTGTATTGAGGCGGTCACAATCATGGCGGTGGGCAGTTTATGTACAACCGTGTTTGCCTGCACAACTGCACTGTGACTAAATCTATGTCCTCTGACAGAGCCGCCCCTTTGCCATCAGTGACTTGGTGACATTAATGGCAGTGAACATGGCGCCCAGGTTGGTGGTGTCCTGGCTTCAGTGGCACATGCTACTTTAGGGAACTCGGGGCTGGCGGGTCTCTGCAAACAGCCTGGGCCAGCTGGCTCTACATGGCCAGGGTCAGAGGCTCCATGGCTGAGCCTGTGTGTTGGCCACGTGATCTTGGGGATGTCCCCACCCTTGTCCTTGTCTGTGACCAGGATGGTCAGACACACAGGAGGAGCCCATGGGGAAGTGGTGGCGTGTGTGGACCCTGAGAATTGTGAGATGTTCTGTAGACCTACGTTCCAATTACCATCAGGACTGCCCCACCTAGTAACAGCCATGCTCTTTCTCCTCTCGAAAATGCCAGCCCAGGTGACATTTCCATGAGAATCGACAAATCCTCAACTTTTTTCCTTTTTTCCCTGTAATGAGCGAATCTCCGGGCAAATGCCAAAACGAGTTGTGGGCACCCACCAGGGCAGGAATCGTGCAGTGACATCGGCTTTTAACTCCCCTGCCGAGATGAATGGGATGGTGTTTCACCTGCCTGATTTCCCTCCTCCATGGGGGTCTCACCTCCTGGGCCTTAGATCATGGCTGAAACTCCTTCTCTGGGATCCAGCCCACTCTCCTGATGGGACTCTGGCCCGTAAGATTGCTCACCATGCCCAACGTGAGCTGGTCTCCACTCCCATCCCAACAACCCCGAGGTCAGCCATGGGGATGTTTAAAGATGGATGATCTTCCCAAGCGTCCTGGTAAGAAAGTTAAACACTCAGCTGCTAACCAAAAGGTTGGTGGTGCTTCAAACCTACCAGAGGCTCCACTGGAGAAAAACTTGGTGACCTGTTCCTGTAAGATCAAAAAACCCCTTGCCGTTGGGTGGATTCTGACTCACAGTGACCCATAAAGATCACAGCCCAGAAAATCTTACGGGGCAGTTCTACTCTATCACAGGGGGTTGCTATGAGTCAGAATTGACTCGATGGCGCCCAGCAACAACAACAACCTTTTGATTAGCAGCCAACCTCTTAACCGCTGTGCCACGAGGGCTGGGGCCATCCATTATCATTGAAAAGCAAAATCGTCCATCACATCCCATACACAGTGGGACCCTTTACAGGGTGAGATACTGGGGCTAAGGGGCCATGAGATGTGACACTCGGAGGTGAAGCAAATTGTCTCCTGTTGTCTAATTTGTTATTCTCATCCTCAAGAGATTCCAGCTTCCGGAAAGAAGCCACAAAGATAAACCAGGTTGTGAAAACCCAGGGACCCACTTGCCCAGCTGGGCCCAGGTGAGCTTAATTGAGGTCATATTTCCTGCTCTACCTGGGAAGTGGTTTTTCAGGATATCATTTACCCAGCTCACAAGTAATTCTGGCACCTGAAGATAGTCTTTCTGAATTTCCAGTAAGACACGTATACACATGTGTATACAAACGTCTTCTCCTGCTGCACATAAGTCGTACAGAACCCAGCTCATTTAAGTAGAATTATGGTCTTAAAATGCCTTCTCTGGAAGCTTCCGAGGCACTCCCCAAGAAACAGGCCCTAGACATCACTCACTATCTGCTGCCCTTGTTTCAGGTTAGCAGCCTGCCTCTCCCATAACTCCCCCTGGATACCAGCACTACAGCAACCATGCACTTCACTCTAGGAAGCAACAGGATGCAGGAAAGAAACACTAATGTGGTGACACGCCAGCCAAAAGATGCTCATATTTTACCTGAAAAACTGACCCTGTTCTGTTACGATGGGACCCACCAGTCTGGGACTATGGTGTTGCTGAAAATAATAAAAAAATTATCAGAAAACATCAGAAAAACTCAAACTGAAGGGCATTCAACAAAACAACAAGGTTGCACTCTTTAAAAATGCTGGTGTCCACTTTTGGTGAAGGACAGACCATCCAGAAAGAAGATCAATAAAGATACGGAAGATCTAAATGACACGATCAGCCAACTTGACCTCATAGACATATACAGAACACTCTACCCAACAGCAGCCAAGTATACTTTCTTTTCCAGTGCACAAGGAATGTTCTTCAGAACAGACCTCATATTAGGCCACAAAGCAAGCCTTAACAGAATCCAAACATCGAAATATTACAAAGCATCTTTTCTGATCATAAAGCCATAAAAGTAGAAATCAATAACAGAAAAAGCAAGGGGAAAAAATCAAGCACATGGAAGCTGAACAACACCGTGCTCAAAAACTACCAGGTTATAGAAGAAATTAAAGATGGAATAAAGAAATTCACAGAATCAAATGAGAATAAAAACACATCCTACCAGAACCTTTGGGACACAGCAAAAGCAGTGCTCAGAGGTCAATTTATGGCAATATGTGCACACATCCAAAAAGAAGAAAGGGCCCAAATCAAAACATTAACCCTACAACTTGAACAAATAGCAGCAGAAGATGCCCTCGAGCACCAGAAGAAACCAAATAATAAAAATTAGAGCAGAATGAAATGAAATAGAGAACAGAAAAACAATAGAAAGAGTTAAGAAGGCCAAAAGCTGGTTCTTTGAAAAGACCAACAAAATCAATAAACCATTGGCCAAACTGACAAAAGGAAAACAAGAGAGGGAGCGAATAACCCAAATAAGGAATGAGATGGGCGATATCACAACAGATCCAACTGAAACTAAAAGAGTCAGAATACTATGAAAAACTGTACTCTAACAAATTTGAACCTAGTGGAAATGGACAAATTTCTAGAAGCATACTACCTACCCTAAATGAACACTAACAGAGGTAGAATAACTAAATCAACCTATAACAAAAGAAGACATTGAAAATGTAATTAAAAAACTCTCAGCGACAACAATAAAAAAGCCCTGGCCCTGAAGGCTTCACTGCAGAGTTCAATCAACCTTTCAGAGAAGAGTTAACACCACTACTACTAGGGTATCTCAGAGCATAGAAAAAGATGGAATACTCCCAAACTCATTCTATGAAGCCAGCATAACCCTGATACCAAAACCAGGTAAAGACACCACAAAAAAGAAAATTATAGACAATATCCCTCAGGAATATAGATGCAAAAATCCTCAACAAAATTCTAACCAACAGAACTCAAGAACATATCAAAAAATAATTCACCATGACTAAGAGTTGGAATTGACTCGACAGCAGTGGGAGTGGTGCTGGAAGGGGGATTCATACTAGCTATGCGGGCATGGTCCAACATTAGAGAAACAATCAATGTAATCCAGCACACAAATAAAACAAAAGAACCACGTGATCATATCAATTGATGTAGAAAAGGCATTTGACAAAGTTCAACCCACTCATGATAAAAACTCTCAGCAAAATAGGAATACAAGGAAAATTCTTCAACATAATAAAGGGCATTTATACAAGCCAATAGCCAACATCATCCTAAATGGAGAAAGTCTGAAAGCATTCCCTTTGAGAACAGAAACCAGACAAGGATGCCTTTATCACCACACTTATTCAATATTGTGGTGGAGGTCCTAGCCAGAGCAGTAAGGCAGGGGAAAGGAATAAAGGGCGCCCAAATTGGTAAGGAAGAAGTAAAAGTATTCCTATTTGCAGATGATATGATCTTATACACAGAAAACTCCAAAGAACCCACAAAAAAACTACTAGAACTAATAGAAGACTTCAGCAAAGTATCAAGATACAATAAAAACATACAAAAATCAGTTGGATTCCTCTACATCAACAAAGAGAACTTTGAAGAGGAAATCACTAAATCAATACCATTTACAATAGCCCCCAAGAAGATAAAATACTTAGGAATAAATCTAACCAGAGACGTAAAATACCTATACAAAGAAAACTACAAGACACTACTGTAAGAAACCATAAGTGGAAAAACATACCTTGCTTAGTGACAGGAAGACTCAACATTGTGAAAATGTCAATTCTAACCAAAGCAATCTACAGATACAACGCAATCCCGACTCAAAATCCGATGGCATTCTTTAACGAAATGGAGAAACAAATCGCCAACTTCATATGGAAAGGGAAGAGGCCCCAGATAAGTAAAGCATTACTGAAGAAGAAGAACAAAGTGGGAGGCCTCACATTACCTGATTTTAGAACCTATTATACCACCACAGTAGTCAAAACAGCCTGGTACTGGTACAACAGGTACATAGACTAAAGGAACAGAATTGAGAATCCAGACGTACATTCATCCACCTATGAGCAGTTGTTATTTGACAAAGGCCCAAAGTCCGTTAAATGGGGGAAAAGACAGTCTCTAACAAATGGTGCTGGCATAACTGGATATCTATCTGCAAAAAAGTGAAACAAGACCCATACCTCACACCATGCACAACAAATGACTCAAAATCAAAGACCTAAATATATAATCTAAAATGATAAAGATCAAGGAAGAAAAAATAGTGACAACACTAGGAGCCCTAATACATGGCATAAACAGTTTACAAAACATTACTAATAATGAATAAACACCAGAAGAGAAACTAGACATCTGGGAGCTCCTAAAAATCGAGCACTTATGTTCATCAAAAGACTTCACAAAAAGAGTAAAAAGATAACATACAGACTGGGAAAAAATTTTTGGCTACGACATATTTGACCAGGTCTAATCTCTAAAATCTACAAGATACTGCAAATCATCAACAACAGAAAAACAAATAACCCAATTAAAAATGGGCAAAGGATATGAACAGGCACTTCATCAAAGAAGACATTCAGGTGGCTAACAGGTACATGAGGAAATGCTCGTGATCACTACCCATTAAAAAAAAGAGAAATGCAAATCAAAACTACAATGAGAGACCATCTTACTCCAACAAGGCTAGCATTAATCCAAAAAACAAAATAATAAATGTTGGAGAGGCTGTAGAGAGACTGGAACACTTATACATTGCAGGTGGGAATATAAAATGGTACAACCACTTTGGAAATCGAATTGCCACTTCCTTAAAAAACTAGAAGTAGAACTACCATAAGATCCAGCAATCCCACTCCTCAGAATATATCCTAGAGAAATAAGGGTTGTCACATGAATAGATACATGTTCACTGCAGCACTGTTCATAATAGCAAAAAGATGGAAACAACCTAGGTGCCCATCAATGGATGAATGGATAAACAAATTTTGGCATATTCACACAACGGAATACTATGCGATGATAAAGAATAATGAATCCGGGAAGCATCTCATAACATGGAGGAATCTGGAAGGCATTATGCTGAGTGAAATTAGTCAATCTCAAAAGGGCAAATATTGTACGAGACCGCTATTATGAGAACTCAAGAAAATGTTTAAAAAGAGAAGAAAACATTCTTTGATGGTAGGGAGGGTGGGGAGGGAGGGAGAGGGGTATTCACTAACTAGATAGTAGAAAAGAATTACCTTAGGTGAAGGGAAGGACAACACACAGTACAGGGGAAGTCAGCACAACTGGACTAAACCAAAAGCTAAGAAGTTTCCTGAATATAACCAAACTCTTTTTTTTTTCTTCAAGGGACAGAGTAGGAGGGCCAGGGGTCTGAGGACCATGTTTTAGGGGGACATCTAGGTCAACTGGCATAACAAATTTTATTAAGAAAACGTTCTGCATCCCACTTTGGTGACTGGCGTCTGGGGTCTTAAAAGCTCACGAGTAGCCATCTAAGATGCATCAATTGGTCCCAACCCACCTGGAGCAAAGAAGAATGAAGAACACCAATGACACATGGAAGATATTAGCCCAAGAGACAGAAAGGGCTACATAAACCAGAGGCTCCATCAGCCTAAGACCAGAACTAGATGGTGCTTGGCTACCACCAATGACTACCCTGACAGGGAACACAACAGAGAGTTCCTGACAGGGGCAGGAAAAAGTGGGGTGCAGAACTCAAATTCTAGTAAAAAGACCAGACTTAATGGTCTGGCTGAGACTGGAGAAGCCCTGGAAGATGTGACCTCCGGACTCTCTTGTTAACCCAGAACTAAAACCATTCCCGAGGCCAACTCTTCAGACAAAGATTAGACTGGACTATAAGACATAAAATGATACTCATGAGGTGTGCATTTCTTAGTTCAAGTAGATACATGAGACTAAATGGGCAGCTCCTGTCCGGAGGAGAGATGAGAAGGCAGAAAGGGACAGGAGCTGGTTGAATGGACACGGGAAATCTGGGGTAGAAAGGACGAATGTGCTATCACATTACAGAGGGAGCAACTACGGCTGCACAACAATGTGTGTAGAAATTTTTGCACAAGAAACTAACTTGAGCTGTAAACTTTCACTTAAAGCCCAATTAAAAAAAAAAAAAGCCAGTGTCAGGACCTGATCTTTGACAAAGGCCCAAAGTCCATTAAATGGGGAAAAGAAAGTTTTTTTAACAAACGGTGCTGGCAAAACTGGATGTCCATCTACAAGAAAATGAAACAGGACCCCTGTCTCATACCATACACCAAACTGACCCAAAAACTATAAAGATCATGTAAGAAAAAACTGGGTCAACGCTAGGGGCCCTAACATACAGCATAAATAGGATACAAGCTGTAACTAACAATACACAACCACCAGAAGATAAGCTACATAACTGGGATCTTTTAAAAATTAAACACTTATGCTCATGAAAATACTTCACCAAAAGAGTAAAAAGAGAGCTTACAGACTGGGAAAAAAATTTTTGGCTATGACATATCCAACAAAGGCCTAAGCTCTAAAATATATAGGAAAATCCAACACCTCTACAACAAAAAGACAAATAATCCAATTAAAAAATGGGCAAAGTATGTGAACAGACACTTCACCAAAGAAGACATTCAGGCGGCTAACAGACACATGAGGAAATGCTCACGATCACTAGCCATCAGAAAAATGCAAACTGAAACCTCAATGAGATACCATCTCACCCCCACATTACCAGCACAAATAAAAAAAAAAAAAACAACAGAAAATGACAAACGGTGGAGAGGCTGTGGGGAGACTGGAACTCTTATGCACCACCGGTGGGAATGTTAAATGGTGCAACCATTTTGGAAAATGAGATGGTGCTTCTTTAAAAAGCTAGAAACAGAAATACCATATGATGCAGCAATTCCACTGCTGGAAATATATCCTAGAGAAATAAGAGCTGCAACATGAATAGACATGAGCACGCCCACGTTCATTGCAGCGTTGTTCACAATAGCAAAAAGATGCAAACAACCTAAGTGCCCATCAACATATAAATGGATAAACAAACTATGGTACATACACGCAATGGAATAATATGCAACAATAAAGAACTATGATGAATCTGTGAAACATCTCACAACATGGATGAATCTGGATGGCATTATGCTGAGTGAAATAAGTCAAATCACAAAAGGACACATACTGTATGAGATCACCATTATAAAAACTCACGTAAAGGTTTACACACAGAAAGAAACAATCTTTGACGGTTATGAGGGAAAGAAGGGGTGGGAAGGGAAAAACACTAACTAGACAATAGTGGGTTTTTTTTTTTTTAGACAATAGATAAGTGGTAACTTTGGTGAAGGGTAAGCAGTACAGGGGAAGTCGGCATGACCTGACCAAGGCAAGGTCATAGAAGCTTCACAGACACATCCTAACTCCCTGAGGGACCGAGTTACTGGGCTGAGGGCTGGGAACCATGATCTCGGGGAACATCTAGTTCAAGTGGCTTAACATAGTTTATAAAGAAAATGTTCTACCTTGGTGATTAATTAGCATGTGGGGTCTTAAAAGCTTGTGAGTGGCCATCCGAGATACATCTACTGGTCCCACCCCATCTGGAGCAAGAGAGAACGAAGAAACCAAAGACACAAGGGGAAGATTAGTCCAAAGGACTAAGGGACCACAATGACCATAGCCTCAACCAGACTGAGTCTAGCACAAACAGGTGGTGCCCAGCTACCACCACCAACTGCTCTAACAGGGCTCATAATAGGGGGTCCCAGACAGAGCTGGAGGAAAATGTAGAACAACATTCAATCTCACAAAAACAAACAAACAAAAGAACAAACAGACTTACTGGTCTGACAGGCTGGAGAAACCCTGAGACTATGGCCTCCGGACACCCTTTTAACTCAGTACTGAGGTCACTCCTGAGGGTCCCCCTTCAGCCAAAGATCAGACAGGCCCATAAAATAAACAATAATATACGTAGCTTGACCATGTATACAAGGCTAAATGGGCATACCAGCCCAGGGGCAAGGACAAGAAGGCAGGAGGGGACAGGAAAACTGGACAAACGGAAATGGGGAGCCCAAGGTCGAGAAGTGGAGAGTGTTGATACGTCTGTGGGGTTGGCAACCAATGTCACAGAACATGTGTATTAGTTGTTTAATGAGATACTAATTTGCTCTGTAAACTTCCACCTAAAGCACAATCAAAAAAAAAAAAAAAAAAAGAGACTACCACCACCAACAAAAATGCCAGTGCCATGACAGACCCGGGAGAAAGCCCTGGGAACTGCCCCAGATTGAGGAGACCTAATGGCTAAATCAGTGTGTGATCCCGAACTGGAGGCTGGCTTGGGTGAAAGGTAGCCACAAAGGACATCGTCGGGACAACTGGAAAACCTGGGACGCAGACTAGGGATTAGAGAAAAGTATAGAATCATTGCTAACCACCACCCATCTGTGGTGGCTTGTGTGTTGCTGTGATGCTGGAAGCTAAGATAAACCAGTATTTCAAATACCAGAAGATTCACCCATGTAGACAAGTTTCAGCAGAGCTTCCAGACTAAGACGGACTAGGAAGAAAGGCCTGGTAATCTGCTTCCAAAAATCAGCCAGTGAAAATCCTATGGATCACAGAATATTGTCCAAGACTTTCACTTGCTTACTTTGGATGCACCCTCAGGAGGGACCGATTGCTGGAGAAGGAAATCATGTTTAGAGAACCAGCAAAGGTGAGGGAGACCCTCAACGAGATGGACTGAAAAGATGGCCACAACAACAGGCACAAGCGTACCAACAATCGAGAAGATGATGCAGGACCGGGCGACATTTCGTTCTGTTGTACGTGGCGTTGCCGTGAGTTGGAGCTGGCTCCACAGCACCTAATGACAATAAGAACGGCGTCCAGTTTCCCTTCACCCTCTTCCCCGCAGAGGGAGGACACATTTACGTTTACTGCTGATGTCTCCTGTACTGTTGGCAAGAGATGTCTCCATAGGGAAGAGCTTTCCGGGCCTGCTCAAGATGCTTTTGGAGATGGGTATCCAGCTGTGCCATTGACTTTGGTACTTCCCTGTGCATTTGAACTACGCCGTTTTCAAAAGACACACTGAACAGCGATTTTTGAACAGTAGTTTGGTTGGATTTAGGGTTTATTCTGTCATCAAAGGACTTGTCATTCAGAATGAAGTTCCTCTTTCTTTTGCAGACCCCTAGGCATTTAACCAGTCCCCTCCACGTTTAAACACCTCCCCAAAGGCAGGCTAATCAGTCCTCGCTGTCAGCAACAGCCATGGGCTATGGGACAGTGAGTAGAAGACACATAGTCCTCTCTGCTCTGACACTGTTAGCAGATGTGGACGCCAAACTCGGGACACCCCTGGATCTTGGGAGCCAGGCAGTTACCAAAAATAGGCCCGCTTCTTGGCCCAATGACCTTTTCTTGAATAGAAATTGGCCTTACTCAGTTGTTCCATGGGCTTTCAATCTCTTGGGCTTCTCAAGCAATGACTGCTCAATTAGAAAGTGATTTACTGAGGTTTGGGCAAATATGTACCAAAGCTCATGTTTTACGGGTGCCTTCTGGATGCTGACAGGTTCCTGGGGCCACGTTTTCCTCCAGAATGCAGAGGCTCTGTAATTCACCTCAAACAGGCATTGAGCTTCCCCTGCACCCCATACCCACACATGGCGCCCCCTCCGTCTTAGTGAAGAGTGGCACCCAAGGGTCTGTGGTTATAAAATAATAACACACCAACCCCAGCAATAGCCGACTTCTCTCACTCATGGTAAGTAGTTGGATATTTACTCCGACCGTTTAGCATCAATTTTTAATCTGATTCTTCATGATTAAACATGACTGAGAACATGACTGCTTTCAATCCCTTTCGCAATCTACTGTAGAACCAAAAATAATGAAAGCCCAAAAAGTGACATTCTGTTGCCTTCCCTGAAGAGGCGATTCGTGGTCCAATGTGTTGGGAAGGGCGGAGCAGCGGGTCATCCTGCGGTCCCCCTGGGCAATGGCAAGCAGCCCAGCCCCAACCCCAGGCACAGGATGAAGGACAGAAAGACCTGAGCAAAGGGGGTGCAGCAGGGGTCTGGAAAGAGGGAGACAGCCAATTCTGACAGGTTTAAAGTGAGTCACCGATGAAAGGAGCAGTGCAGGGGACACCCCCGTGCTCCCAGACAATGCCCTGGAACTCAACAGCTATGCTCTCCCCAACATCATGAACCCCTGAAAGGGACCATCCTGTGCAGGAAGAGACTCCGGGAAGGTCTCGACTGCCTGGGGATGGAGGTCGGGTCTCCAGCACCTGGGGATGGAGGTCGGGTCTCCAGCACCTGGGGATGGAGGTCGGGTCTCCAGCACCTGGGGATGGAGGTCGGGTCTCCAGCACCTGGGGATGGAGGTCGGGTCTCCAGCACCTGGGGATGGAGGTCGGGTCTCCAGCACCTGGGGATGGAGGTCGGGTCTCCAGCACCTGGGGATGGAGGTCGGGTCTCCAGCACCTGGGGATGCAGCTTCAGCCACTCGCCCCTGGCTGCACTGAATGCTGGGAGGACTGGGCAGGGCCATCATGGGTAACCTGCACCTGATGGCAAACAGATGCAAAATGGGGGCCTCAAAGCAGGTGGGAGGCAATAGTAGGGTTGGCGCATGCTATGAGAGCACAGAGGGAGAATCCAGAGACCCCCAACCAGGTGGCAGCACATCCTCACCTGCTGAGGACTTCCCAGCAGGCTGCACTGCGAAGGCATGTGGCTCCTGGCAGCAGCCCTCTGTGGCCAATGCCGTACTGGTCACGGCCCGTGTCCGCTGGGCCGTCACGGCCTGTGTCCGCTGGGCCGTCACTGACTGTGTCCGCTGGGCCGTCACGGCCTGTGTCCGCTGGGCCGTCACGGCCTGTGTCCGCTGGGCCGTCACTGACTGTGTCCGCTGGGCCGT
This sequence comes from Elephas maximus indicus, assembly GCF_024166365.1. NCBI lineage: Eukaryota > Metazoa > Chordata > Mammalia > Proboscidea > Elephantidae > Elephas > Elephas maximus. The sequence goes on from NC_064843.1 coordinate 6,341,960, forward strand.
CACTGACTGTGTGCGCTGGGCCGTCACTGACTGTGTCCGCTGGGCCGTCACTGACTGTGTGCGCTGGGCCGTCACTGACTGTGTGCGCTGCGCCGTCACGGCCCGTGTCCGCTGGGCCGTCACTGACTGTGACCGCTGGGCCGTCACTGACTGTGTCCACTGGGCCGTCACTGACTGTGTCCGCTGGGCCGTCACTGACTGTGTGCGCTGGGCCGTCACGGCCTGTGTCCGCTGGGCCGTCACTGACTGTGTGCGCTGCGCCGTCACTGACTGTGTCCGCTGCGCCGTCACTGACTGTGTCCGCTGCGCCGTCACGGCCTGTGTCCGCTGGGCCGTCACTGACTGTGTCCACTGGGGCGTCACTGACTGTGTGCGCTGGGCCGTCACTGACTGTGTGCGCTGCGTCGTCACTGACTGTGTCCGCTGGGCCGTCACTGACTGTGTGCGCTGCGCCGTCACTGACTGTGTGCGCTGGGCCGTCACTGACTGTGTGCGCTGGGCCGTCACTGACTGTGTGCGCTGGGCCGTCACTGACTGTGTGCGCTGGGCCGTCACTGACTGTGTGCGCTGGGCCGTCACGGCCTGTGTCCGCTGGGCCGTCACGGCCTGTGTCCGCAGGGCCGTCACTGACTGTGTCCGCTGGGCCGTCACTGACTGTGTGCGCTGGGCCGTCACTGACTGTGTGCGCTGGGCCGTCACTGACTGTGTGCGCTGGGCCGTCACTGACTGTGTGCGCTGGGCCGTCACGGCCTGTGTCCGCAGGGCCGTCACTGACTGTGTCCGCTGGGCCGTCACTGACTGTGTCCGCTGCGCCGTCACTGACTGTGTCCGCTGGGCCGTCACGGACTGTGTCCGCTGGGCCGTCACGGACTGTGTCCGCTGGGCCGTCACTGACTGTGTCCGCTGCGCCGTCACTGACTGTGTCCGCTGCGCCGTCACTGACTGTGTCCGCTGGGCCGTCACGGACTGTGTCCGCTGGGCCGTCACGGCCTGTGTCCGCTGGGCCGTCACTGACTGTGTCCGCTGGGCCGTCACTGACTGTGTCCGCTGCGCCGTCACTGACTGTGTCCGCTGGGCCGTCACTGACTGTGTGCGCTGGGCCGTCACTGACTGTGTGCGCTGGGCCGTCACGGCCTGTGTCCGCTGGGCCGTCACTGACTGTGTCCGCTGGGCCGTCACTGACTGTGTCCGCTGCGCCGTCACTGACTGTGTCCACTGGGCCGTCACGGACTGTGTCCGCTGGGCCGTCACGGCCTGTGTCCGCTGGGCCGTCACTGACTGTGTCCGCTGGGCCGTCACTGACTGTGTCCGCTGCGCCGTCACTGACTGTGTCCGCTGCGCCGTCACTGACTGTGTCCGCTGGGCCGTCACGGACTGTGTCCGCTGGGCCGTCACGGCCTGTGTCCGCTGGGCCGTCACTGACTGTGTCCGCTGCGCCGTCACTGACTGTGTCCGCTGGGCCGTCACTGACTGTGTCCGCTGGGCCGTCACTGACTGTGTGCGCTGCGCCGTCACGGCCTGTGTCCGCTGGGCCGTCACGGCCTGTGTCCGCTGGGCCGTCACTGACTGTGTGCGCTGCGCCGTCACTGACTGTGTGCGCTGCGCCGTCACGGCCGGTGTCCGCTGGGCCGTCAATGACTGTGTCCGCTGGGCCGTCACGGCCTGTGTCCGCTGCGCCGTCACTGACTGTGTGCGCTGCGCCGTCACTGACTGTGTGCGCTGCGCCGTCACTGACTGTGTCCGCTGCGCCGTCACGGCCTGTGTCCGCTGGGCCGTCACTGACTGTGTCCGCTGCGCCGTCACGGCCTGTGTCCGCTGCGCCGTCACGGCCTGTGTCCGCTGCGCCGTCACTGACTGTGTGCGCTGCGCCGTCACTGTGTCCGCTGCGCCGTCACGGCCTGTGTCCGCTGGGCCGTCACTGACTGTGTCCGCTGGGCCGTCACTGACTGTGTCCGCTGCGTCGTCACTGACTGTGTCCGCTGCGCCGTCACGGCCTGTGTCCGCTGCGCCGTCACGGCCTGTGTCCGCTGGGCCGTCACTGACTGTGTGCGCTGCGCCGTCACGGCCTGTGTCCGCTGGGCCGTCACGGCCTGTGTCCGCTGCGCCGTCACTGACTGTGTCCGCTGCGCCGTCACGGCCTGTGTCCGCTGCGCCGTCACGGCCTGTGTCCGCTGCGCCGTCACTGACTGTGTGCGCTGCGCCGTCACTGACTGTGTCCGGTGGGCCGTCACTGACTGTGTGCGCTGCGCCGTCACTGACTGTGTGCGCTGGGCCGTCACTGACTGTGTGCGCTGGGCCGTCACTGACTGTGTGCGCTGGGCCGTCACTGACTGTGTCCGCTGGGCCGTCACTGACTGTGTGCGCTGCGCCGTCACGGCCTGTGTCCGGTGGGCCGTCACTGACTGTGTGCGCTGCGCCGTCACTGACTGTGTCCGCTGGGCCGTCACTGACTGTGTGCGCTGGGCCGTCACTGACTGTGTGCGCTGCGCCGTCACTGACTGTGTCCGCTGGGCCGTCACTGACTGTGTGCGCTGCGCCGTCACGGCCTGTGTCCGGTGGGCCGTCACTGACTGTGTGCGCTGCGCCGTCACTGACTGTGTCCGCTGGGCCGTCACTGACTGTGTGCGCTGGGCCGTCACTGACTGTGTGCGCTGGGCCGTCACTGACTGTGTCCGCTGGGCCGTCACTGACTGTGTGCGCTGCGCCGTCACGGCCTGTGTCCGGTGGGCCGTCACTGACTGTGTGCGCTGCGCCGTCACTGACTGTGTCCGCTGGGCCGTCACTGACTGTGTCCGCTGCGCCGTCACTGACTGTGTGCGCTGCGCCGTCACTGACTGTGTCCGCTGGGCCGTCACTGACTGTGTCCGCTGGGCCGTCACTGACTGTGTGCGCTGGGCCGTCATTGACTGTGTCCGCTGGGCCGTCACTGACTGTGTCCGCTGCGCCGTCACTGAGTGTGTCCGCTGGGCCGTCACTGACTGTGTCCGCTGGGCCGTCACTGACTGTGTCCGCTGTGCTGTCATTGCCTGCATCTGCTGGACGTTTCCAGTGACTGGGTACCCTTGGCATGGTCTTCTGTCCTAGGGCCAGTGCCCTCTTGGTCAGGGCCTGCGGCTCCAGCCGCCAGATTAGGGATGGCACAGTGGACTCTCCTCATCTGCTCGGGAGATTCGCCTGCTGTCCCCAGAACCCTGCACCAGGTGGGCTTCCCAGGGGGCCAGGTGTGTGAGTAGGACAGTGGGTACCCGTGGTTACAGAGAAGACTGGCTTGGAGCCCACAGTGCAGGGCTGAGCTCCTCTATCAGATGCAGGTCTGCCCAGGCTCAGAGAGCTGCCAGGACAAGGACAGACCCAGCATGGGGCGGGGGAGCAAAGTGCCATCCTGGATTTGGACGTTGGGGACCACCTGGTGCAATGATGCAGTGACTCGGCGTCCTGGGCTGTGGCCACATGGGATGGTATGAGGATGGATTCCAATGATGCTGCAGAGACCCCAGAGCAGCACCCTGGGCCCTGTGGGCCCCATTCAGTGCTGGGTGCTGGCCCCCAAGGAAGAGAGCAGGCAGGGGGAGTGCACTCTAAAAGCCAGCAGCACACACAGGGAGAGGGACGGGATGTGGGAGCTGGATGCATGGAGCCCTCCAACTCACTCACCATCCAAATCTCCAGGGACTGTCTTCCTGCAGTGTTCCCAGGAGTAGGGCCAGGAGTGAACTCTAACACAAGTGTCCGTCATTTGCAAATGGTTATTTTACCCCGCTTTCCTGGAGTAAGCAAGGGGATGCCCAGAACGCACACGACCTTGTCCCTAAGCCGTGCCCAGCACAGTGACTCACTGTCCACATTCACGTCCACGTTCACATCATGTTCGGGTCAGTGAGGGCAGTCAGACACAAGATGGGGTGGAGAGCACCGTCCTTCCAGACCGGCGCTGGTCCCCCAGGGAAGGCCTTGCCTCCGTGCACCCAGACCCCCCGGCATCGTACTCCTGAGCGAGGCCAGGTTGGGATTTCAGGTTTGGGCACCTGGTCAGCTATAAAGCTCCCCCATCAGATAATAACTGCGTCTGGTAATATATATAATATATATGGACGCAGTTATAGTGCTTGATAATTCGCTCCCCCATGAACTACATATAAACACAACTCCTTTAAATGTTTAAATTAAAGCTGAAAAGCCCTTAATTAAATAATAAATCAGAGAGCCAGTCCCATGGCCAGAGGGGAGTCTTCAGAATGGCTGTTGCCCTGTTCAGCTGCAGTTCTGTCTGGCACACTGTAACGCTCTGTGGCTCTACCATCGAGGGCCCTGCCATCCACTGTGGTGCTGTGTTCAAATCCTGCAGGCCACCGAGCTGCGGTGCACTGAGGTGGGTGCAGGGCAGCTCCTCCACTTTCCCTGATAACCGCTATCTGAGAATTGAAAACACTGCAAGTCCCTGCCCTGCAAAAGGCCTGAACCCTGCCTCCTTCCCCTACCCCGCAACTTCGGCATCACAGTCAGAGGGACTGCCCAGGAAAAGGGAGAGGCCAGCCCCCAGGACCGGGAGAACTGATTCTGGAGCAAGGGGAATAAAGTGCAAAAGTGTGTGTGGGTTCGTTTATTTCTTTCTATCTAGGTGGTTAGAGCAGGGGTCGACAAACTTTTTTTTGTAAAGGCCCAGAAAGTAAATATTTTGAGATTTGCAGCCACGTGGTGTCTGTCACAATGATTCAATACTGCCACTGTAGCAGGAAAGCAGCCACAGACGATGTCAGTGAATGAGCGTGGATGTGTGCCAATAAAACTTTATTTATAAAAGCTGGTGGTATTTGGCCCACAAGGTTGGAGACAGAAACTCCTGCCTGTGGATTACACCTTTAGGGTGAGGTAGTGATGGTGACCCTGGGGACAGCTCATGTTACAGACAGGGCCAAGAGCCTTCTGTGCATCCTCTACATGGCCCCCATCACAGTCCCACATGGGGTGCCAAGCCCCTCATTTCAGTGCACAGGAAGGTCAGGAAGAGGTGGGCAGGGGGCTCGAACCCAGCCCATCTATGCTGCCACTCTTCACCATCTGGATATACAGACATCTAGAACTATCTATGAAATCACTGTGGTTGGTAAAGTGCGGGTCAGTGAAAACGAGGTGTTATGGATTGAATTTTGTCCCTCCAAAATATGTATCAACTTGGTTATCCATGATTCCTAGTCTTGGGTGACTGTCCATTTTGTCATCTGATGTGATTTTCCTATATGCTGTAAATCAGATCTCTATGATGTTAATGAGGTGGGATTAGTGGCAGTTCTGTTAATGCGGCAGGACTCAATGTACAAGATTAGGTGTGTTTTAAGTCAATCTCTTTCCAGATATAAAAGACAGATGTGAGCACATACCACCAGGATTGCAGAACCAGGAGGGGAGTGCGTCCTTTGGATTCCAGGTTCCTGCACTGAGAACATCCTAGACCAGGGGGAGACTGATGACAAGGACCTTCCCCCAGAGCTGACTGAGAGAGAGAAAGCCTTCTCCTGGAGCTGGCCCTGTGACTTTGGACTTCTAGTCTCCTAGACTGTGAGAGAATAAACTTCTGTTTGCTAAAGCCATCCACCTGTGGTATTTCTGTTACAGCAGCACTAGGTGACTGAGACGCCATCCACTGTGGTGTTTCTGTTACAGCAGCACTAGGTGACTGAGGCACCATCCACTGTGGTATTTCTGTTACAGCAGCACTAGGTGACTGAGGCACCATCCACTGTGGTATTTCTGTTACAGCAGCACTAGGTGACTGAGGCACCATCCACTGTGGTATTTCTGTTACAGCAGCACTAGGTGACTGAGACACCATCCACTGTGGTATTTCTGTTACAGCAGCACTAGGTGAGTGAGACACCATCCACTGTGGTACTTCTGTTACAGCAGCACTAGGTGACTGAGACACCGTCCACTTGTGGTATTTCTGTTACAGCAGCACTAGGTGACTGAGACACCGTCCACTTGTGGTATTTCTGTCACAGCAGCACTAGGTGACTGAGACACGAGGGAAACCCTCCACGAGGTGGACTGACACAGTAGCCACAGCAATGGACTGGAACAGAGCACGGGTCATGAAGATGGCACAGGACCGGGTGGGGTTTCCTTCTGTTATCCACGGGGCCACCGTGAGTCAGAGCTGACTGTCCCGCAGCCAAGAACGGGACTGTCTATGGAACAACTTTCTCCACGACTGTAACACGGATTTGTACATTTGTTAAAATGCCTGAAAGTTGTCCCCCAAATATTCCATTTTTTAAAATGATGCGCACTGTTTTAAAACTGTTATTCTGGAACGGATAACACTACTTTCTGTCAGTCTGTCACACTCGTGTGCTGCCGTGATGCTGGACGCTATGCCGTCAGTATTTTAAATGTCATCAGGGCCACCCATGGTAGACAGGTTTCAGCAGTGCTTCCAGACTAAGACTAGGAAGAAAGCCCTGGTGATCTGCTTCCAAAAATCAGCCAGTGCAAACCCCATGGACCCAACAGAACACCGTCCTGTACGGAGCTGGAAGGGAGCCGCCTGGGCTGGAGGCGCTCCACAGGCACAGCAGCCTCAGCACCAGACTCGGCATACCCAAGCTCGTTAGGGCGGCACAGGACCGGGCAACGTTTGATCCTGTTGGACTCGGGGCCGCCACGAACTGAAGCTGACTCGGTGGCAGCTGACAGCAATGGGCTCTGATTGCACTGAACGCGAGTAACGAGAACGGAAATGAGGCTATGAGAGCAGGAAGCATCAGCGGGAGGATTTCAGATGGAAGGTTCTGGATATGGGCCAACTCCCCCTGGGGACAGAATTCCTGGTTTGAATTCTCGAGTGTTCTTCTTTATCCCAGACACAGCACAGAACCTCGTAATCCTAGCCCGAAGACCACCACAAGCTAAATTCGGCGAAATGGATACTGTTTCATCGTTAAGCAATAACCGCAGTTTGCCCAAGTCGGCTATCACCACACTGCTCGAATTTGTTCAGAATTTGATGAAAATGTAAGCAAAATCAGTCCACCTAAATTCCAACTTGAAAACATAACTGTTCTTGTTCCAACCAGCAGTTTCAGCGCGAGCCCCACCTACGAGGACAATTTTATTGCCGCAGCTTGAAATTTGTTTTGAGTTACCTCGATAATAACACAGCTGTTCCTTCAGGTTATAGCACACCGCTAACCAACCTCGGAGGCCTAATTTCTGGGATCCAGCGCCGCACAGTCGTTGTATAATCAGAATTGGTGGTGGTCGGCAGAACGGAACTGCCGGAGTTTGTCTTTGCATGATTAAAACGCACGTGGCTGTTCATTAATGTTTGCAACAAAACTTCTCAGATTCCACCCCAGCTATCCATCCAAGGCAATCGCAAACCACCGAGAGGAGCTTGGCAGTTCAGTCCCTGCTGGAAAAAAAGTACGGCGAGTCTGTGCAGACCAGGACGTGCTTGCGAGTAAGACCGTAAAAGCCAGGCAATGCTGTGCATCAATTTTAGCCCCTGTCATTCTCCGATTTTCACAGTAACAGCTGCCACAAGAAGAAACGCAATTAATACATAACCGAAACCCAGAGTAAATGGACCAAGGCCCTGAGGTCCATAAAATCTACTTTCCACTTGACGGCACCTCTGGGATTCAATCTGCTTTTGTAGGATCTGGTACCATCATCGTTCTACGGTTTGTCTTTGTCAAAGCCACATGGGTTGTATGGATTGGGCTGTGCCCCCCCAACGTATGATGAGGTCCTTACCTGTTAACGTGACCTTGTTTGGAAACAGGGTCTCTGAAGATGTAATCAGCTGACATGAGGTCATATGGAATAGGATGGGTCCCAATCCATGAGTGTTATCTTCATAAAAGGGGAGACAAAACACAGACAGACGGACAGACAGACAGGGGTAAGAATGGCCACGTGAGGATGCACCTACAGGCCACGGAAAGCCCGGGGCACTAGAAGCTGGGAGAGAAGAGAAAGGATCTTCCCCAAGAGCCTTCGGGGAGAGCATGGTCCTGCTGACACTCTGAATTCAGACTCCCAGCCTCCAGAACTGATAACACAATACATTTCTGTTCTTACAAGGCACTGGTTTATGGTATTTTGTCACTGCAGCCTTTGGCAAGGAATGCAAGGGCTAACCATCTGTTAGATCAAGGGTTGGCAAACTAAGGCCTGTGTGCCAAACCCAACACACCTCCTGTTTATAAATAGTATTGCCACAACACAGACACACCTGTTCCTTTACGTATTGTCTAAGGAGGTGTGGTGATACGGTGGTTAAGTGCTCAGCTGCTAACTGAAAGGTTGGCGGTTCGAACCCGTATCTCAGGGCTTTCAGGGAGGAAGACCTGATGGTCTGCTCCCATTAGATTACAGCCAACTAAACCCTATGGGGCACTTCTACTCTGTCACATGAGGTCACTATGAACAGGAATCCACTCGAAGGCACCGAACAACAACATGGCTCCTTCTGAGCTACAAAGGCCAAGGTGAGCAGTTGCAATAGAGGCTCGTGGCCCACACGGCTGAAATACCAGCTGGTCCTTCACAGGAAATGTTGCCTGGCCTCTGTGTTCCCCAACAGAACTGCCTTGCCCAGAGTCAGCTGCGTGAGGAGAGCCCAGGAGCAGGGGGACACCCTTGGCACCCCGTCCTTTTACCCTCTCCTTCACTGGGGCCAACTCTGACCCTTCATTCACTGGCTGAAAGAAGCTCTGGATGCCTGATCACCTGTGGACATGACGCCCATAAACATGCAACACCAGGGCTGAAAACTTACTGAAAATTTCACCAACTTGCTAAAGGATGTGGAAAGACCCAAAAATGAATTTCTCTGCTGCTTAAACTGAAAATCCAGTTCTGGTGATACTTCCATAATACTTCTATTCATCAGGCCTGCAGCTGCATCAAGAAAGACGACAGTGTGTCTGGTCACTTTCAGTGGGTCCCCTGAGGTGGCAGCAGAGGGGAGCCTCACCTTCCCGTCCAGGGCTGAAGCAAAGGAGTGTGTGCTGTGGACAGGAGGGATCTCGGCTGGGGGGACGGAGAGTGCGTGGCCCATCGTGAGTGCTCTTGTCTCTGCTGACCATGAGGCATGTTGTCGGAGGGAAAGCTGCCTCACGTGGAAGCTCAGGTAACCGCCAGACCGTGTGATGGAGAGAGAGCACCTGCTGTATATTTCTTCTCAGTCGCAGACCAGCGAAGAGAGCGTTCTAGCTTACATTCTGACCCTGGCTATTTCACTTTGAGGACTCTCGTCTGGTTTAATAAAACCCTGCAGTGTATCCAGGTGCGCTGGTGGCCACAGCACACACTGGGGGGGCTGGACAGCCCCTGTCATTGGTGGCGTTGTCATTGTTGGATGCCATTAAGTCAATCCCAACTCATAGCGACCCCAAGGGACAGAGCAGAGCTGCCCCACTGGATTTCCTAGGCTGTCATCTTTACGGGAACAGATCGTCAGGCCTTTTTCTCTCACGAAGCTGCTTGTAGGTTCAAACTGTCGACCTTTTGGTTAGCAGCTGAATGCTTAACGATTGCGCCCCCAAAGGCTTCTCCCTAACTCTTCTGGAGGCTCACAGCGTGTTCTCCCTGTTGCAGGCATCTCCCTCCCCCACGAATATGATAGTCCCTTTTCTTTCTGAACAAAGCTTCTTCCAGTCAAAGCCTGGAACTGTTTTGTATCTGACTCCCCACCTGCACCCTGAGACCCTCACTGAGTTCTTTCTTCTCAGTCATTAAAGGGTTGAAGATTCTCCACCATGCCAGGGGTACCGGCAGCACGTACATTGGGAACTCCCAAGAGGACAAGCCTGTGCTTGCTCACGTTGTCCTGGCTGGGGAACAACTTCCCAGCAGAGACCAGCTCTGAAAACACAGAGAAGCCGGGTGCCAAAGTTTGTCACCAACGCTTGCACCATCCTTGGCCAATGGCTATGGCTGTCTCTGCTCCTCCAGGGGCCAGGAGGAAGGGTGGGTGGCTTCCCCCTGGGCTGAGATCTGAGGTGCCACCACAGGAAGGCGTGTCAATGAGAGTGAGCCTGGCCCGTGCTCAGTGCCGTAGGGAGGACCATCCACCAGGCTACGTCTTCCTTTAATACCATTTTTAACGTATAATCAATCTTAATGGGCTGTCCCCATGGGGAAGACAATGGAATCAAGTTGTCATATCACCGTAAGCCATGTGAACCCCATTAAAAACAGGGTTGTATCCACTTTCCTACAGCAATGCCGATGGTGCCTTAAGCAGGTGCCAATTTTTTCCAAAAATGAACGCTCTGTGTGATTTAAATAAACCTGATACAACAGAGAGACCCACTCTGCTGTCCTAAGGAGTCCCTAACTCACTGGATGGGCCTGCTCACCCCAGTAGAATCGCTATTAATGGGAAGTTTTTGAATAAAGGGTGTAACTGTGTAATTCATCAAATCAAATCTGTTTTAGGTGAGGCACAAATGGCTCCAGAGGTGAATATAATCAGGAAGACAACAGTGAGGGCTTCCCCTCCAGGTGTGAGGCATGAAGATTGGGCAAAAGATCCGCCAGACGGTGAGGGTGTAGAGTGTGTCCCCTGCCCCCACCCCTGGCAGCAGGAGGGCACTCCACTCACCTTGCACAAGGCCACCCTGGGCAGCCCCACCCTTTGAATCCCGTACCCCAGACTCAGCCATGAGGACAGAGAGTCAGGCCAGCTTCCAAGGACCACAGTCTAATTTCAACTGAAGTCGATGGAAACTCAGTGGCCCTTAGTTCTTCTGGAATCCAGGGCCTCCATCACCCCATGCAGTCTCCACAATTAAAGGATAAATAAAGCTTCACTCCTTCAAATGACTCCTCTCAGCCTGGCACCCGTCACTCACCCAGGAAGCTGCCTGGGCCTCAGGAACTGAGTTCGTGAGCCAATGAAGAAGGTACATACAGACGCTTACAGCTGATACTGGATGAGCACTCCCCATGTTCATGTGTTCTGTGCACACACACACACACACACGCACATACACACATGCACACACATACACACGGCTTAGACTGGAAGGGCCCCCAATGAGAATGCAGCCTGTGCACAGACACGTGTGCACAACGCAGCCGCACGTGAACACATGCTGTACACACATGTACACACACACACAGGTGCACAGGTGCGTGCACAGCTCTGGGGCTGTGGCTCTGCTCGGAGGGGACAGTCACAGGTCTGTGACCTGGGCTGTCTTAATTCGAGGCATCGCAAATCTGCAGAGAACCTATCAGGGGATTGGGATAACTGTGGGAGAGGGGTAAAAACTCATTGCTGTCAAGTTGATTCTAACTCATAGTGACTCCATATGACACAGTAGGACCCCATAGGGTTTCCCAGGCTGAAATCTTTCCCGAAGCAGATAGCCAGGTCCTTCTCCCAGACGGCACGGGGAGACGGAATGTGAACGGTTAACGGAAAAGGCAGATAACTCTAAGTGTTGACGAGGTTGAGGAGCACCCACAGCTGATGCAGTGCTGGGGGGGGATGTGTGAATCAGTACCACCCTTCAGAAACTGGTTGGTCGTGTCCACTAAAGCGGGTGGCACACATTTCCTGTGAGCAACACTAGCCCTTACAGCAGAGACGCCCACGCCCACCACGTCCACACAGCATTGTCTGGAACTGTCCCAACTGGAAGCAATCAAAGGCTGTCCCAACTGCTGTATTTTCCACTTTCCCGCCACTTAAAAAAAAATAAGATCCAAGATACTATAAAAATGCCGCTTTTACGGTATGTATGAAATTCAGACGTTTCCACAAACAGATGCAGCAGTGGAAGTGCTCACTCGTCTATGCCAAGAAATTTGGAAGACAGCTACCTGGGCAACCGACTGGAAGAGATCCATATTTATGCCTATTCCAAGAAAGGTGATCCAACCGAATGCATAAATTATCGAGTGATATCATTAATATCACACGCAAGTAAAATTTTGCTGAAGATCATTCAAAAGCGGTTGCAACAGTACATCCACCGGGAACTGCTAGAAATTCAAGTTGGATTCAGAAGAGAACTTGGAACCAGGGATATCATTGCTGATGTCAGATGGAGCCTGGCTGAAAGCAGAGAATACCAGAGAGATATTTACCTGTGTTTTATTGACTATGCAAAGGCATTCGACTGTGTGTGAATCATAACAAATTATGCATAACATTGCAAAGAATGAAAGTTCCAGAACACTTAATTGTGCTCACGAGAAACCTGTATGTAGACCAAGAGGCAGTAGTTCAAACGGAACAAGGGGATACTGAGTGGTTTAAAGGCAGAGAAGGTGTGGGTCAGGGTTATATCCTTTCACCATACTTATTCAATCCGTGTGCTCAGCAACTGATCCGAGAAGCTGGACTATATGAAGAAGAATGGGGCATCAGGATTGGAGGAAGACTCGTTAAAAACCTGTGATACACAGATGATACATCCTTGCTTGCTGAAAGTGAAGAGGACTTGAAGCCCTTACTGATGAAGATCAAAGGCCACAGCCTTCAGTATGGATTGCACCTCAACAGAAAGAAAACAAAAATCCTCACAACTGGACCAATGAGCAACATCATGATAAATGGAGAAAAGATTGAAGTTGTCAAGGATTTCATTTTACTGGGATCCACAATCAACGCCAGTGGAAGCAGCAGTCAGGAAATCAAAAGACACACTGCATTGGGCAAATCCACTGCAAAGGACCTCTTCAAAGTGTTGAAGACCAAAGATGTCACCTTGAAGACTAGGTGCACCTGACCCAAGCCATGGTATTTTCAATTGCATCACATGCATGTGAAAGGTGGACAACGAATAAGGGAGATCGCAGAAGAATTCACCCCTTTGAATTATGGTGTTTGCAAATAATATTGACTATACCATGGACTGCTGAAAGGACAAACAACTCTGTCTTGGAGGAAGTACAGCCAGAATGTCCCTTAGAAGTGAGGATGGGAAGGCTACATCTCACATACTTTGGACATGTTATCAGAAGGGATCAGTCCCTGGAGAAGGACATCATGCTTGGTAAAGTACAGGGTCAGTGAAAAAGAGATAAACCCTCAACACTAATTCCAGAAAATTCTCATCACCCCGAAAAGAAGTCCTGTGCCCGTCAGAACTGACTGGACAGCACCCAGCGACAAGAGAATTGCTGCGTCACATGGTAACTCTATGTTTAACCTCCTGAGAAACTGCCAAACCTTTTTTTTCTAAAGCGACTGCACCATTTTACATTCCCACCAGCACGTCCTCGCCAACACTTGTTATTGATTTCCTTTTCAATTGCAGCCATCCTAGTGGGTGTGAAGTGGTATCTCATTTTGGTTTTGATTTGCATTTCTGAAATGGCTAATGATGTCAACTATCTTCTCATGTGCTTCTTGGCCACTTGTATATCTTCTTTAGAAGCATGTCTATTCAAATATTTTACCCATTTTTAAAACTAAGTTGTCTTTTTATTTTTGAGTATAAGAGTTCCTTATATATTCTAATGTCTAACGCTGTAATCCTGGCACTTAGAAATGACCTGGCATGCAGCTGGTGCTCGATAATACCCCTTCCAGCATATGCGTGCATCACCTGACAAGGAAGTTAGGCTCCGAGGGGTGAAGCAACCTGCCTGGAGTTGCACAGCAAGTGGCAAAGCTGGGACTGGAACCCAGGTCTGTCTGTTGCCAAAGTCTGTTTTCTGAACCATTTCTGCAGACACTTCCTCTTCCAGAGGACAGCGCCCAGGTCCCGGGGAAGCTGCAAGAGGCTGGTACCTACCCTCCATAACCCAGAGGCTCTGCTAGCACCTTCCTTTAAGCAAACAGTAAACGAGCTGCCATTGAGTTGACCCCAGCTCATGGCGAGCCCATGTGTATCAAAGTAGAACTGTGCTCCACAGGGTTTGTCACTGCTTGATTTTTTGGGAAGTAGATTGCCAGGCCTTTCTTCCAAGGTGCCTCTGAGTGGATTGGACCCTCCAACCCTTCAGTTAGCAGCACAGCACGTTAACCGTGTGCACCAGCCAGGGACTCCTTCAAGCGGGGGATGCTTAATTCCATGCAAAGGATGAGGAAGGGGAATTGAAAAGTCTTCCAGGCTGTACAGACGCACACCCTTAAAACCCAAGATGGAAGTTCTGAATTTAAAAGTCTGTCCATGAAGAAAGTGAACCAGGCATCTTCCCTGGCAACTGCTTTCCCCCAGCCCCACCTCCCTCAAAGCACTGCTGTTTTTTAAAAGAAGCCCCCAGTTTGGCTCCGTTGAGCTGCATCTTGTTCCTCAGCAGATGCCATGAGGGCACGGGTCTCTGCTCTCCAGAAATGCTCCGGCCAGGTGTCTGCAATGAAGGGGGGGTGACAGCCCCCATGTGTCACCCATTATCTTGCCCGTGAAGCGCAGGCTGTGCTCCCAGCCGCTCTAACAGAGTATCCTACACCGACTGCCACTGGTTCAACCTTGGCGTCTGACGCGCTCCTTCTCAAGCCTGGAGGACAGTGACTTCTCGCGGAGCGCTACAAAGGAAGGCAAGGTGTGGCTGTTCCTGGGCCAGGACGCGTTTGCAGAGTCGAGATGTGGCCAGGCAGAACGGCACCGCTTCAGTGCTCGCTGGGTAGCCCAGCCTAGCCCCCCATCACCCCCGTCCCGCTAACACCTAGGCCCCCATCCCCCCATTCCGCTAACACCGCCCACCTGTTTCTCCCCCAAGGCTGAGCCATTTGTAATTTTCTGCAAGACACAAGCTCGTGTTCTCTGAAGCAGCAGCTCCGTAACCTTCCTACTTCATTTCTCCAGGCCTCCTCGATCCATTCACCTAAGGACAACGTCCCAGTCACCTGCCAGTTCCTGCAAGGTCCCACATCCTCCCTCCTCCAGCTCCTACTCCGTGACGCTTCTTTCACAAGAACGAGCCTGACGGTGCCGCCCCGACTGTTGTGTAAAACCTGCCAGGGTAGGGTGTGCAATCAGAAGCTACTCGCTTCTGACTTTTCTCTGTGAATTGCTTAAGAACGCATGCTTTTAGAGGCAATTTATTTGCTACACCTTTAGAATTTGAATTTCCGTAAACACGCTTTAATTTTTTAATAGTCATTTTCAGCCATTAAGATGCAACAAGTCTAAATAAAGTGTTCTCCCGAGAACTTTGCTCAATAGTTTAAAACTAAATTTAAAAATACTCTAGAGCTGTTAAGGAAGACAGGATAAAATCGTAGCGATTTACACAAACACACGGGCCCCTCTCCTCCCCTTATTTCTGCTTTTCCACCTTCCACCTTACAGGACTGGACTCCACAACACACAACAACAACAGCGACAATCTGCAGGGTAGGAGTCCCTGCGTGGTGCCAACAATTAAGTGCTGAAAGGTTGGCACCCAGAGGACGCTGCAAGGCTGGCACTCAGTGGACACCAGGTAAGCACCTGTTGGATGAATCAGGGAATGAGAACAGACCCCTGGAGTAAATAACAATGCCCCAGCTTAGACGGCAAGAGGCAGAAGAATGGACAGGAGGACTCGTGCTGGCTGGCTTCTTCAGGGACCTTCCCCAACAGCATCCTCACGGGCACAGTCCTTTGCTGTCCCCCCTCTCCAGGCACGCACGCGAGCTGGAAGAGGAAACGCGGGGTCCACACTGGCAGCGCCGCGCCCCCGGAGGCTGGGGCATGAGCAGCTGCTCACTGTGAGGACGTCCTTGGCACAGCCACTCCCCAGCCAGCAAACGCCAGCCAACTGCCCAGTCAGACCTGCATCCTCCTGAAAGAAAAGCTGCCCAGGTCCTATTGGGGGTTCTGCCTGTATCTCCATCTCTCAGACAGACCAGCTCGCCATATCCCAGAGCTGCTCAGCGCCAAGCCAGCTAGCCACACCCCAGACCTGCTCAGTGGGCAGAGAGTTCACTGTGGCACCAGACTAGCTTGCCACACCCCAGACCTGCTCAGTGCGAGGCCAGCTCGCCACACCCCAGACCTACTTAGCGCCAGGCCAGCTTGCCACACCCCAGACCTGCTCAGCGGGCAGAGAGTTCACTGTGGCACCAGACCAGCTTGCCACATCCCAGACGTGTTCAGGGGGCAGAGAGTTCACTGTGGCACCAGACCAGCTTGCCACACCCCAGACTTGCCCAGCGGGCAGACAGTTCATTGCGGCACCAGACCAGCTTGCCACCCCCCAGACCTACTTAGCGCCAGGCCAGCTTGCCACACCCCAGACCTGCTCAGTGGGCAGGGAGTTCACTGTGGCACCAGACCAGCTTGCCACATCCTAGATGTGCTTAGTGGGCAGAGAGTTCACTGTGGCACCAGACCAGCATGCCACACCCCAGACCTGCTCAGCGAGCAGGGAGTTCACTACGGCATCAGACCAGCTCGCCACACCCCAGACCTGCTCAGCGGGCAGGGAGTTCACTGTGGCACCAGACCAGCCTGCCACACCCCAGACCTGCTCAGCGAGCAGGGAGTTCACTGCGGCACCAGACCAGCTCGCCACACCCCAGACCTGCTCAGCGAGCAGGGAGTTCACTACGGCACCAGACCAGCTCGCCACACCCCAGACCTGCTCAGCGAGCAGGGAGTTCACTGCGGCACCAGCTCCATCTCCACACCTCTAATGTCTTTTTCTCCATCTTAGCAGAGAAGAAACACACACACATGCACAAACACCTAGACTCGCAGGTAGAAACGCTGCCTGCAAGTGATGTAGGCCTTGGGAATGCTTCAGTTAGTGTCCTCGGGGAGAGGCTTGAAGTGTCGCAGATAGCGGGGACCCACGGTTGCTAGTGGCACTGTAAGTCCCTCTCACTGCCAACAATGAAGTGTGTGCATCCGAGGTTTGTGCTGGATTCACATAACTTCCGTGTGTGCCATACACAGACACACAAGCACGTGCATACACATACATACATGCACACACACCTGTGCACGCACACACACGTTATTTCTTGTGCTGGAGCTGTCTCACGGGTCTCATCGTGGTTGCTGGTGGTGGAAGGCCTTGGAATGGTGGCTGGATGGGGCTTTACCGGAGACCCCTGCCTTTCTTGTGACCCCTAGGAAGAATGAGGATCTCCATCTGTTACCTGGAAAAAGCAAGACTTAGGTAGAGGCTAAGGAGCCCTGGTGGCACAGTGGTTAAGTGCTCAGCTGCGAGCTGAAAGGTTGGTGGTTTGAACCCACCCAGAGGCTCTGCGGAAGAAGGGCCTCGTGACCTGCTCCCATAAAGATGACAGCCTAGGAAGCTCTTTGGGGCAGTTCCACTTTGTCACAGGGGGTCGTTCCTGCCTGTCAGTGCCAAGTAAGAATGGCACAAGTATCCAAGACTGGCTGTTGTCTTGATGCCTCTGCCAAGTGCTCCTGCAGCTGGACAATAAGGATGACGAGAGAAATGAACTTACACAGCGACCATGAAAAGGAAAGGAACTTCACCCTGAGCCTTTACAGAATAGGGAGACAGGGGTGGAGAGCCAGCCTGGCAGAGACAAGGCTACCATGATGGATGAGCTAATATTAGATGCCAGCACTTGGTGACAGCGCATGAGCACAGGACGGCCCAGGGTGGGATGTCTGAGTGGACAGTCAGTGTCCTTCCAAACTCAGAGCAGTGGCCCCTGTGAATGTCAGGACAGGAAGGAAAATTGGCACCTAGTTTTGACAGGCCATGCACGGTTTAAAGAGACCCATGGGCAGGGTTTGAAATGTTAATTGGTATTTCATGGAATTTACCGCCATTTCCCAAATGTGCACTTGTTGGCCACAGCCCTCATTTTAGCATTATAAGTGTGATTTTCAACACGGAGAGCTACTTGGTCTTTTAAAAATGCCGTGGTTATTCCCTCTGTGGCCTGGTGGAGCACCAATCACGTGATGTAGTGGGCTCTGAGGGTGGTCACAGGTGATGCCTGCAACGCAGAACCCTGCACTTGAGGTGCACTGGCTGGGAATCGAACTAGGGTCTCCCCCATGGAAGGCAAGGCTTCTACCTTCGAACCACCACTGCCCCCATATTCACTAAAAAACAAAAAAACAAATCCGTTGCCATCAAGTTGATTCCGACTCATTTTGACCCTACAGGACAGAGTAAAACTGCCCCATAGCGCTTCCAAGGAGCACCTCTTTACCACTACACCACCAGGGCTAGTTCTGTTTTAAAGTGCATCCTTGTTGACGACAGAAGAGCCCAGAGCAGTCCCAGCTGCTGCCAGAACCCTCTGGAAGGAGTGAGGAAGATGCTGAGCGCTGTGGCTGTTGGCAGCTCCAGCTGTGAGTCAGAATCCACTCGAAGGCAACAGCTTGGCTTCCTGCAGAAGTTACTGGCAAGGAAGGTGCCTGCCCTGTGAAACAAACGTTGTTGTGGTTAGATGCTGTTGAGTCAGCTCTGACTCATAGCGACCCTACGTACGACAGAACGAAACACAGCCCGATCCTGCACCATCCTCACGATGGTTGTTATGCCTGAGCCCATCGCTGCAGTCACTGACACTTGCTGGTCTCTCATGAGAGTGAAGCGCTTAGGGAGGCGCCTCTCAGAGCTGTCTGCGTCTCTGCGGACGCTGCCCAGTCACCCCCTGAACTTAAACCCCTTTACCATGTCTCAGCACCAACAACCCACAGACGCGCCATCCGCTTTTTTTGTTTTTAATTCTTAAAACTGAAGTCAGAAAGAAAATATTGCTTGGCTTGGCGGTGCCGTAAGTGACAAATGAAAGCTATTAGGGCTGTGAAATAAGCAGGGCTGAGTGACATCAGTGAATTTAGCACCGTTTCTATCACTTAACTAAACACTGCCATCCAAACTTTGACTAACAAAAGAAACTGTCACTTTTCCAAGTCATGGGAGGCTTCATTTACTTCATTTACAGAATGGCGCCAAACACCCCAAAGGGCTGGTGCCACAGCGCGGCTTCCCTCTCCTCGCGGCGGCAAGCAGACGCCCTTCTCATTGACACGCAAAAAGCAAGTTATTTATCAAAAGGAGCAGAAAAGCCTTTCATGATTTTCTAGTTTTATATTTTCCCCGTGTGTTTCCAAAAGTTTACTTAGATGTTAATGGCTTTTTTTTTAATGCCAACATTAAAAAAAAAAAAATTGGAAAATATGATTTTTGTTCATTAAGAAGTCTGCTACTTTGATTAATATTTTGGAGCCACATAACTTATACTGTATCTGTAAAGAGTCTATTGCAAATGAAAGTGATAAAATAATGAACGTCACACTCCTCAGACCAGCAAAGTCGGAAACACCAGGCCCGGGGCAGACGCGGAGGAAAAGCCTCCATTCTCTGCTGGAAGTGTACGCTGACGCAGCAATTCTGGAGAACAAAGGTGGCAACCCCAGGAGAGGTGACAACGCGACTCTCTTTGACCCAGTGATTGCACGTCCAGGTAACTCCTTTAGAGGGACATTTTTTAGACAGATGGATCAGGGTCAGTAGTGGCCCAGTGGTAGAATTCTTGCCTTCTATGCAGGAGACCTGGGTTCAATTCCTCACCAAGGCACCTCATGTACAGCCACCACCTGTCAGTGGAGGCTTGTGTGTTGCTAGGATGCTGAACAAGTTTCAGCAGTTTCCAGACTAAGACAGACTAGGAAGAAAGGCCTGGCAATCTACTTCCGAAAATCAGCCAGTGAAAACCCTATGGATCACAATCCAACATTGTTCAACTCACTTGCTCTGGACATGTCATCAGGAGGGGTCAATTGCTGGAGGAAGTGGAAGGTCAGCGAGGCAGGCTGAGACCCTCAGCGAGATGTGTTGGCACAGTTGTTGCAACGATGGACTTGAACATGCCAGTGATTGCGAGGATAACACAGGGCCAGGCAGCATTTTGTTCCATTGTACATGAGGTCGCTGTGAGTTGGAGTCCACTGGAAGGCAGTTATCTCTCTGTTTATCTTATCCCTATCTAGCTACTGTCTGTCTGTCCATCCACCCATCTGTCCATCTCTATCTCTATCATCTATCTAATCTACATCTATTCATCCTCTCTCTCCCTCTCTACCTAGGTAGCTACCTACCTAGCTACCTACCTACCTAGCTAGCTACCTACCTAGCTACCTACCTACCTATCTACCTACGGTCTATCTATCCATCCATAGCAAAAGTACAAAAACACAGACTGGAGAGGTACCACACTCTAAAGTGTTGTTTCTGGGGAAAGAAAGGAATACAGAGACAGTCGCCTTCTCCACAATCTTATTTCTTTAAGAAATTGGAAGCGGATAGGATAAAATATCAACATCTGTTCCTTCCAGGTGGAGGACACCCCAATCCTGGTTATGGCTTTTGTATTTTTCAGCGATTTATTGAAAATTTTTAAGATGCAAAAGGAACACATTTTCTTACTGAAAACAGAGGCCCACATCCCGCATGGCAATCACACACATAAAGAAGCAGCAGAGAGTGACGATGACCAGGCTAAGACTGTCACGGTGGGTCCCACCCGGGGCTCCATCCTGTTTTGAGGTGTGACCTTTGCGTATCTTAATTGTTGGCAGTGTCTTTAAATTCACCAACCGTCTCCACACACTAACCTGCAGGCTTAACACACTGGCTCTGGTGGAGCGACAGCGATGATCAAGAATTCTACAATTTGATTATTAATAACCTGAGCAAATACATATGAAATTCATGGTGACTGATGAAATTTAATTACTTTCTGGAGAAGGGTGGAAAAGATGTGAACAGCTTCCCTTCCGAAACGTTCCAGGCACTCGGGTGAAATGGCGGCTCATGAGCGTTTTAATTAGCAAGGGGGACCCATGAAATTCTTCCTCCCACCCTTTTTGGGGTTCTCCGCAGGCTCTGATGGAGCACAGGGAGGAGAAACACAAGGGTGTGATGGGCTTCAGGAGGGAGGTGGGAGGGGTTTAACCGAATGGCCTGTTGGTTGGTTATAGGCTCCACAGAGCAGGCTCTCACTCAGCTTAATCACTGGAAACCACTTATTCCAGCAGGTCAGGTGCTGCCGAGAGTTGAAATTCCCATGTTGTCTCTGATCTCGAAACTACACAAAACCAGCCAGGCCCCAGTCAAACCACTTGGGTTCCATCAGAGATCTAGAAAACTCTATCCCAAACTCAGACATTAGAATTGGAAAAGGGCTATTGAAAATGGCAGCAGAAGGAACAAATCCGTCTTGGAAGAAGCACAGCCAGAACACTCCTTAGAAGAAAGGATGGCCAGGCTTCGTCTCATGTACTTTGGACTTGTTATCAGGATGGGCCAGTCCCTGGAGAAGGACATCATGCTTTAAAGTAGAAGGTCATCAAAAAACAAAAAAAAACCAAAGAAACTGGAAGGCCCTCAACAAGCCAGACTGACACATTAGCTGCAACAATGGGCCCAAACACAGCGGCGATCGCGAGGATGGTGTAGGACCGGCGGTGTTCTGTGCTGTTGTACATATGGTTGCCATGGGTCAGAACCGACTGGACGCCACCTAACAACATCAACAACAACAACGAAAATGAGGGTGCTTCTGAATAGTCCTCTCTCACCCATGGTGGCTTTTATAAGCCCTCCCTTGGGAAAAGGGCACCCCCACACGAAGCTGTCCAGGGTGGCGCCCACAGCACCCAGCATTTTGTCTGGTGCATATATCGCCCCTGGTAGTGCTTGACTGGAGTCAGAACCCCAAGATCGGAAGCTGAGATTGTGTGGCCCAGAGAGCATCCACCTGTCTCCCTGATCACAGATGAATAGGTTTCCGTGAACTAGATTTTGGTATTTGGGGTGTTTATTCTCCTATGTTCCAAAGTCTCCCATTTCAAACACAGCTGTAAGTGGGGTCATGAACAGTTTACAATGTCGTCCCCATTTCCAAAACACAAGGACCGTTTTAACGGATACATTTTTGACTGGATTGTACATGTCTTTTAAGTAATTTTATTCCTTTCAGCAAAGGCAATTCTTTGCATGTGCTACTTCGGGCAAGATCTCTATACAAGCAGTTTCTAAAACTGGGAAGCGATCCACTGCTGTTCTTTAACTCGCTTGCTCATTGAGCTTCCCGAGTCCTGGCCTGTGCCGGCCCCACTGCAGGTGTCGGGGAGCCACAGGCATGAGCGAGGCGCAGGGGGGTCGATGTTGGAAGATGCACGCGCAGGACTGGGCAGAGAGCAAGGGATGGGGCGCGCGGAATCTGAGGGGTTCTCTGCCCTTTCTCTACCTGGAATGCCGCCCACCGGCAACAGGCTGCAGGTGGGATCACCTCCCCTTGGCTGCTCTGGACTCTGGGTACAGCAGGGCGGAGGGATGAGCCCACCCAGTGGCTCCGAAGGAGAAGGCCCTGGTTATTTACTTCTGTAAAGATTAAAAAAAAAACAAACCAAAATGGAGCCCTGGTGGCACAGCGGTTAAGAGCTGGGCTGTTTACCAAAAGGTTGATAGTCTGAATTGAACCAGTTGCTCCTTGGGAACCCTACGGGGCACTTCTACTCTGTCACATGGGGTCGCTGTGAGTGGTATCACAACCTACGATACCCTACGGGGCAGTTCTACTCTGTCACGTGGGGTCGCTGTGAGTGGTATCACAACCTACGATACCCTACGGGGCAGTTCTACTCTGTCACGTGGGGTCGCTGTGAGTGGTATCACAACCTACGATACCCTACGGGGCAGTTCTACTCTGTCACGTGGGGTCGCTGTGAGTGGTATCACAACCTACGATACCCTACGGGGCAGTTCTACTCTGTCACGTGGGGTCGCTGTGAGTGGTATCACAACCTACGATATCCTACGGGGCAGTTCTACTCTGTCACGTGGGGTCGCTGTGAGTGGTATCACAACCTACAATACCCTACGGGGCACTTCTACTCTGTCACGTGGGGTCGCTGTGAGTGGTATCACAACCTACAATACCCTACGGGGCAGTTCTACTCTGTCACGTGGGGTCGCTGTGAGTGGTATCACAACCTACAATACCCTACGAGGCAGTTCTACTCTGTCACATGGCGTAGCTATGAATTGAAAATCAATGTGGTGGCACCCAACAACAGCAAGAAGGAAGGAGGTGGTGTGGAGGGTGAGAGCCGGGGGAGGGTGGTGCTGAGCACTGTGGATGTCCCTGTATAAGCAGATCTACTTGATTTCCAGGCACACAGAGAACAGTGCTCCTTGGTTCCTGTTGTGGATTGAAGTGTGTCCCCAAACATTGGTGTTGAAGTTCTGACTGTGTACCTGGAGACGACCTTTTCTGAAAATAGGGTCTTTGTAGCCGTAATTACCCCATGCTGGTGTAGGATCCTAACCACAGCTGAGTGATGTCCTTATAAAAAGAGTGGGGTGACCCAGAGATGCACACAGGCTGGGTCCCAACCCCGGCTGAGTGATGTCCTTATAAGAAGAGGGGGGAGGCCCAGAGACGCACATAGGGAGAACGGCACGTGCCAAATGATGCGCAGAATGGACTGATATGGCCACAAGCCCCAAGGATCACCAAGGACTGCCAATAGCCACGAAGGGCTGCAGGAGAGGCACGGGGCGGATTCTCCCTCAGAGCCTCGGAAGAAACCAACACTGTCAACACCTTGATTTCTGACTTCTGGCCCTCCGAATGGGGAGAGAATAAATGTCTGTTGCTTTAAGTTGCCTAAAAAAACCAAACCAAACCCACTGCCATGGAGTTGATTCCAACTCACAGTGACCTTATAGGACAGAGTAGAACTGCCCCATAGGGTTTCCAAGGCTGTAATCCTTATGGAAGCAGATTGCCACATCTTTCTTCTGCAGAGTGGCTGGTGGGTTTGAACTGCTGACCTTTGGGTTAGCAGCTGAGGGCTTAACCACTGCGCCATCAGGCTCCTTCCTGCTTTAAGTCACGCAGTGTGTGACAGTCTGCAGCAGCAGCCCTAGGCAGCTTGTGGACGGGATGGAGCAAACTAAGGCCGGCCAGACCAGAAGGGACCTGCCGGGAAACTGAGGGAAGAGGGGTGCCCACTGAATGCCTTGGGATAAATGGATCTGCCAGTTCTCCCGGCAGACATTGGTGTCTGTTATTGGACACTTGGCCACTCCACAGACACCAGTGTGAAGTCACCTCCTTAGCTGAGTGCTCAGTCTGGGCATCTGGTGCTGTTACTTTGCACTAAATTAAGAATTGAGAGAGGAATCCCTGGATGGCCCAAAGGGTTAAGCGCTTGACCACTAGCCGAAAGGTTGGTGGTTCAGACCCACCCAGAGACGTCTCGAAAGAAAGGCCTGGCGACTTGCTTCTGAAAGGTCACAGCCTTGAAAACTCTATGGAGTGGTTCTACTCTGCACACGTGGGGTCGCCAGGAGCTGGAACCAGCTCGACGGCAGCTAACAACACAGGAAGTTCTCTCAACAGCCCGGAAGCCCAGAAGAGGCTCCAAGACGTGTGGGGTGGGGCGGGCTCCCTGTCGTTTCGACGAGCTGGTGTGTCATCGTCTTCACAGCCCTGCAGCCAGGTTGGTTTGACCCAGTGGAGAGCCGGTGGTAGTTACCAGGGGCGCGAGCACCGCCTCGGAGGGCCGGGAAGAACAGGCAGGACTGGTTGGACGCGTTGGCCCCTCTGAAGGCGCTGTGATGTCTCGGACGCTCGAGGCCGGGCTCTTTCAGAACCTAACTCCTAGCCGTGCTGGCTTCTGCCTCGTGAGGTTCCTTTTCAACCTCGCCTTTGAAAGGCCCAGCTTGCGACTCCCACACAGTGCCTGCCTTTGAGTCTGCACAGACAGGAGGCGGTGGGTTTAAAAAGTGTGCTGGGAAAATGCCTGCTCTGTGGAGGGGGTCGGGGGGTGCCTGGGACTGTACAGCAGGGACAGATCACCCCGCCAGCAAGGTAAGCATGGGCTGATTGTGCTTATTCACTCATCTGTACTGATCAATTTCACTGCGCTCCGTTTACATCAGATGTGGTGAAACCCATGTGAAATTGTTCACTATGGATGCTCTGGTAAGCAAGGTGAGCACTGCGCTTACCTTGCCTATTAGGTAATCTGCCCCCGCTGTATGGCGCCCGCTGCTGCCTCTCCAAGCTGCTGCATGGACATTTAAAGACAGAACAGGGGATTTCTTCTGGGTTTGTGTTTTTTTTTTAGAGCGGCGGGAGGCAGCAGGGAAACCTTGGTGGCGTAGTGGTTAAGTGCTACGGCTGCTAACCAAAAGGTCGGCAGTTTGAATCCACCAGGCACTCCTTGGAAACTCTATGGGGCAGCTCTGCTCTGTCCTATAGGGTCGCCATGAGTCGGAATCGGGCACAGGAGGCAGCAGGTGAAGGACGCGGTGAAGATCTGCCTGTTGTGTGCAGGGGTGAGGCTTCCCCTTGCTCCCCTCCTCCCTCCCGGGATGCCTGCCTCCTGGACCTCCTGCTGAGACTGCTGCCTTGAGAATACCCTTGGCCACCTTCTCGGGGAATTCAGCATCGCGCTGTACGGCCACGGGCACAGGTGCCTGGGAAGTACCCAGCGACGACTGTGAGCTGAAAAAGCACCAGAAGTGACCACTCAATGCAGGGCTGCAAGTCGCAGGCCTCTCACAGCACGAAGAAAAAGTATCTTAACAACCCCTCTTCACACGCCTCCATGTTAGCGGGCAGTTCCTGGGTGGCACAAACTGTTGAGTGCTCGGCTACTAATCAAAAGATTGGCAGCTCAGACCCGCCCAGAGGCACCTTGGAAGACAGGCCTGGTGATCTGCTTCTGAGAGGTCACGGCCTTGCAAACCCTATGGAGCAGCTCTGCTCTGCACACCTGGGGTCACCAGGAGTCGGAATCCACTTGATAGCAACTGACGGCAACGTGTTCCGTGTGTGACAAAGGTGGTTTGGGAAAGGAAGGGAAATGCTCAAAAGTGGTAGAGATCCAAACCTCGGGGTTCAGGGCCCTCCCAGGATTCCTGAGGCCTTATACAGGCAGGGCAGGCTCACCAGGCAGCTCCAGAGCGCCTCACCCCACACTCCAGCTCTGCTGAAGGGTCTGCAGAGAGGGAGGGAGCTGAGCTTGGGGTTCAGCTGGTTCCAGGGAGGCCACAGCATCACTCATTCATTCATTCACATTCATCCGTCGAGTATCACTCATTCATGTTCACCTATGTTCAGCATCACTCATTCATGTTCACCTATGTTGAACATCACTCATTTGTGTTCATCTATGTTGAGCATCACTCATTCACTCATTTGTGTTCACCTATGTTGAGCATCACTCATTCACTCATTCATGTTCATCTATGTTGAGCATCATTCATTCACTCATTCATGTTCACCTATGTTAAGCATCACACACTCATTCATGTTCACCTATGTTGAGCGCCATTCATTCATTCATGCTCATCTATGTTGAGCATAACTCATTCACTCATTCATGTTCATCTACGTTGAGCATCACTCATTCATTCATGTTCACCTACGTTGAACATCACTTATTTACTCATTCATGTTCATCCATGTTGAGCATCACTCATTCACCCATTCATTTATATTCATCTATGTTGACCATCACTCATTCATGTTCATCTATGTTGAACACACCTACCACTCTTGGACATGAAACACACGATGGACAAGCAGGAAAGTGGAAGCATAGACTGTGGAGTTCTGTGGAGGCAGGAGTCCCCCAAAGAGGTTAAGAGTGCCTCCATCTTTCAGAATAGTGGCCAGAAGGGACCCGTTTCCGACCTTTCCACCCTAGCGCTTCTGATCCAGAGGAGGGCAACGTGAAAGAAGGCAGTGGCACTGATGGCCAAGGGCTGAGCTAGCGGAAGTTCTTCCTAAAGGGCCCTGAGACCCCACGCCAGGGACCAGCACCCTCGCAGCCACACGAGCCATGCTCAGAGGGCTCTGTCGTTAGCATCTTAAAACCCTTTATGGCTTCTGAACAAGGAGCCTCGCACTTTTGCCTAGCACGAGGCCCCGAATCAGGTAGCTGGCTCTGACTGGCACTTAACTCATCTGTAAGCACACTTAAAAGGTTTTCTGGGCAACTAGAAGGCGATTTTTTTTTTCAAAGCGTGATATTATTACCAGTATTCTAAATGCAAGGAGCCCTAGTGGCATAACGGTTAAGCACTCAGCTGCTAACCAGAAGGTTAGTGGTTAGAACCTACCCAGCAGCTCCCCAGGAGAAAGACCTGGTGATCTGCTTCTGTAAAAAATACAGCCTAGGAAGCCCTGGGGTCAGTGTGAGGCGCAGAGCTGCCGGATGGGAGAAGACCATCAA
This sequence comes from Elephas maximus indicus, assembly GCF_024166365.1. Lineage (NCBI taxonomy): Eukaryota > Metazoa > Chordata > Mammalia > Proboscidea > Elephantidae > Elephas > Elephas maximus. Next base: position 6,369,109 of record NC_064843.1, read on the forward strand.
CCTTTTGGTTAGCAGTCGAGTTCTTAACCACTGCACCACGGGGCTCCTTGTTTGGTGTCTAAGTGCCAATAATCTGCTGGTGAGATGAGGTCATGCTTCTGAGCCTTGACTTCCGCGTCCGTGAAATGGAAATAATTATCATTGACCCCAGGGTCAGGAGGTTTCTGGGAGATCAACTGTAGTGACGGCTTCAGCCCTGGAGGAAACAGCTTCAAGGGCAGATGCTCCATATGAATAAGTCTCTGAGTATTTATGTTAAGTGGGAGGGTGGAATTAATGCATATTATTGTCTCTTCTGGGTGGCATGGTGGTTCCGTCGTAGAATTCTCACCTTCCCTGCAGGAGACCTGGGTTCAATTCCAGCCAATGCACCTCAGGTGAAGCCACCACCAGACGAAGGCTTGCGTGTTGCTCATGCTGACAGGTTTCGGCAGCGCTTCCAGGCTAAGATGGACTAGGAAGAAAGGCCTGGCGATCTACTTCTGAAAATCAGCCAAAGAAAACCCCATGGATCCCCACATTCCGATCCTGTTGTGCATGGGATTGCTATGAGCTGGCCGACACCAGGGCAGCCACAAGATCAGCAAGATGGTCACCGTCTGCCCTGGCCACACCGGAGGTTGCCACCAGGGGCCACATGCTTTCTCCACTGCGAGCCCCCCTGGGGAGACTAGCAGGGGTGCACGTTTAGAGAAATGTCCACAAAGAAACAAAACCTGGTGAGTGCGGATGCAGAGGGGCTTCTGTAACTCAAGGTCCTCGCTGACGCTGACCCTGACGCTGACCCTGACGCTGACCCTGACGCTGACCCTGACCCTGATGCTGAAGATACAACTGGAACAAAACCGGATCCCCTCCTCCTGCCACCTCTGCAAACAGCCAGCCTGGTGGCTTAGGCTGATTCCCTGCCTTCGGTCGGATTCACGAGTCTGCGATTTTACCAGTTAAAAAAACATGCATTAAATATAGAACACACACTCCAAGCCACATGTAGTCATGGAAACCAGGCAAATGCAAAGCAATTATCTTTGCTTTGTCTCTTCCACCAAACCATGCACTGGATGACCACCTCTCATCCCAGCCAGCTACGGTCCCAGCTCCTCAGCTAAGTCAGACAGTGCCACGTCTGCCTTGAAATATTAGAGCAAGCGGGAAATGAGGGGAAAAATGGAACAATCTAAATAATAGTTTAAGCCACAAAGTAATATTTCTATAGTGTAGAGCAAATAGAATTTTGCAGAATGCACAGAACGAATGCCTCTGAAAATCAATATTTCCAGCTGGATGTGCAAATTAAACGATGAGATCCGAGGAGGAGATTAAAACAACGATTTAGGGTAGAAATGGAGCTGTATTATCTCATGCCTGCATAGTGCTGAATATGTTAATGGAACAAATGTGTTAGCGTTCAGTCAATTCATCTCCCGAAACTGGAGAATACGGGGAATCCTATCAGAACAACGCGAATGGCAAGAAACACCTCTTCAAACGCGCTGTGGATGGAAGGATGACGTGGCCAGGTATGTATTCGGGAGTCGGGGTGTCTAGGTGTTCCTCATGGCTCTTCAAGGTCTCAGAGTCAATCTTTCAGAAGCATTCTCATTGCAGGTCATACGTCCCTGTCTAATGCTCCCAGAAGACCTCCCTTCCCTCCAGCAAAAAGGGGTAATTAGGCCTTGTGCCTGCATGATCTGCAGAACCCGGAGCTCTCACAGTTAGCTCCTGCTCCCATCCTCACCCTATTTATTCCCTTTGAAGAGTGGGAGACTGCCCCGGCCCCAAGAGATGCTGCTCAGTAATGCACAAGGAGGCGGCAGCTGATGGCCCAGCACACGGAGCAGCCCTAATGGCAGAGGAAGGGAGCCCGAGAGGTCTCTGATGAAGAGGGGAACTGATGGAGTATCAGGACTGTCCTGGCCCTGGCCAGGGGTCTGACATGAGCACCGGGGCATCAAGCCTCCGGTGGGTGTCACACATGGCCCCTTCCTCTCAGGCTACTCTGCTCTCCCCACGCCCCTAGGACACCCATATATTCAATAAGGACCGGAGTCAGAGCACAGCTTATTCAACCCCTTTGCCTGGGATGCTCAGGTGCGTGGGTGGTGCATCTATGAACAGCTGTGCTGCCTGGTGGACTCGGGGGCATGCCCCTCGCCCTCTGCCTTCGGTAGACACTACAGCCCCACCAGGTGTCTCACCTCTCCCTGCACTGCAGCCTCACCTGCTCACTGGCCCCCAGCTCTGTGTTGCCATCAGCCCTGTCTTGGCATCCTTGGCCGCTAGGTCGTCTTCGCTGCTGTGGATCCCTCCTTTCCCCTAACAGCTCACTATCCTTGAGCTCAGGGACCTTGTGTTGCCCCTGCTGGTGTCCGGCCTCTGGCTGTGCCCTCTGAGCGTTCTCTCCCTGGCAGCTCCCTCTCTGCTCTCTCCGGTGTCCTAACCCTGAAGCTGCACCCCCGCCCCCGCTCCACAACCCCCTAGGCAGCAAGGACGGAACACTGGGAATGCCCACACCGCCTTTTCCTCTCGACAGGGAAACGCCACCGTCCCCACCGCCAGCGGTGCCCTCCTCTGCTCCCTCATGCACTCCTTGGCGGAGCCACCCCCACACCCTCCAGCTGCCACTGGATGTGCCCCCTCACGGTGACCCCATCTGTGGCAGAGTGGGACCGCGCTCCACGGGGTGGGACCGCTCTATGGGGTAGGACTGCGCTCCACAGGGTTTTCAGGGGCTGATTTTTCAGAAGCAGATTGCCAGGACTTTCTTCTAAGGCACCTCTGGGTGGACTCAAACCTCCAACCTTTTAGTTAACAGCCGAGCATCTTAACTATCTGTGCCACCAGGGACTCCATTTCCTCCCCCCTTCTCTCTCTGCAGGGCAGTGGCCTGCTGGGGACCTTCACCCGCCCTCACGTCCTCACCCTACTTACTCCCTGTGGACGGAGGTCAGTTGTTTTCACGTGTTCATCTTGTGTTTTCCTGCTGTATCTTTTGTCTACTTTTCCATTTTTTTTTTTTTTTTCTGTTGAGTGGCCTTTTTCTTATTGGCCTGTAGTACAGCCCAGCTCTTTCTGGAGACAGGCTGCCTTTGACATGAGGGCTGGGAAGGTGCAGTTCTAGGGATCTCTGAGCTCCAAATCCAGAGAACACCTGGCCTAGACTACCTGTCTCATTGTAGTACCTGCTCCCCATGCTGATCAAGGCACACAACACATCAGAACCTTGAATGAGATCTCCTTACATGTGAAGATCAGGAAAGAGCAGGGTGGCTCAGGAGGTGGTGCGGTCAGCAGAGTCCTGTTCTGGGGATCCAGCTGCCTCTGTTGGGGCCGTCTCCGCGGTGACTCAGGGCCGTGCACAGGACACAGTGGGTAGGTAATGGACCCTGTGGCTGGCTTTGGTTTTGTTCTCATTCATTTTTATCAGCATCTTCTTCCAGGGTGGCAGCGTGCCGAGCGCTGGAAGCAGGTGCCACTTCTGGGAAGCTACTGGGCACTTTTACAGCTGCAGATCCTGGCCAGGTTGAAGCCCCCTCGAGCTCCCCACATGAGCAGTACAGAAGATAAGAACAAACTTTAAAATCCTGGATAATCCTGGCTTTAGTAACGAGCAGTTTTATCTAAACCTTGCTTTTAAACTTGTGCGTCCCCAACCGACATCGGCAGAAGAGAGCTTCCTCACCCATTTTCCGTCTGCCTCTGAGAGCCTTAACCCCTGGGCTTGGCAGTCAGGCCGGGTGGTTCATCTCCCACCTCATCTCAAAACCATCACTGGTTTCCACAAGCTTGGACTCAATCAGCTGCTGTCTGCCAGCCAGAGCGGGATTAAGGCATGTGAGGTCCCTAAGCACTGATAATCTGTGGTGCCCCCACTCTGCTTACTCACACATTTGAACGTGATATGTGAGATATATATATATATATATATATATATATGCACACACATATACATATGTATACACACACACATATATATGTGTATCCCTGATGGAACTTCTTTTTAAATGTGACTATAATACTACGTACACTGATTTGAATTACTTTAGCAAACACCTTTACAACAGGCATTAGGTGCCAGACATTGTTCTAGCACTTCAAGACTAATTCATTACACCCATTTTACAGATGGGAAAACTGAGGCAAGAGAAGGTCACTCAGCCAGGGTCATCCAGAGTCCCCTTACTGTGCCTTTTTCCCTACCCCAAAAACCACCCAGGACTCCTGCGTTTCAAGGAATTCCACCCAGTTCTAACCTCTTTTTCTCTTGCCTGCATGTACAGGGGCCTGGACTCCCCTCACCTCCTTTCAATGACCCATAAACCTGGATATCAATTGGCCTGACAGCAGTGATGGCGGAGCAGGCGGCTCTGTCAGACACGTGTTCAGCACCTGCCAGATGAACAGCGCTGGCTGTGAGCCGTGGATACTACAAGAGGAAAAAGTTACAAGATGCCCATACTATTTGTCTGTACCTGTTGGCTCAAGCTGACAGCAGCCCTCCCTCTCCTGGTTCCCAGGCTGTACTCCTGGCTTGTGGGCCCTGCCTCCTGCATCCCACATCCAAGATTTGGGGGTACAGATCCATCTCTTTCATGATATAAACACTTCCAATGTATCCTCCTTCCAGCCAGAGCATCCTAATTGCTAGCCCGTGTTTGGAGAGCCTGCCGCGCCTTCCCCTTGATCATCCTTGCTGTCTTGCTCTGGAGCCTCTCCGGTTATGATAGATCTTTCTGGAAGTGCCAGAGTAAGGAACTTCTTTGCCAGGCCCCAGCTGTGAGGGTTCCGGCTAGTAAATCACTGCATCTCTCTGGCACAGCCTTGGTATTCACTCGGCTTCACTCTTGCACGTGCAGCGTTAATCACCACCCGAGAACCCCAAATTAGGCTGGAGAAAGATTCTAAGGAAGGGCCTTCTGGGAGCAACATTTATAACAAGTAAAGATGAAAAATAATGCTTATGGATACATTCCGCCCAGCACACATTTCTCTTAAAAAAAGAATCAAGGGGAAGAACAAGAAGTTCTGAAATGGAGCACAAATTCCCAAGGAATCGTGATATGGATTTCCTACAGATGGATTCTGTGTCGTGCTAGCGCACATTTGTATGAAATTACAAAAACCAATATTCGCCCCGGGATTGTGCAATAAATAGAATTTATTAAAGTGCTTGTGAAGCGCCTCTAGTGAGAAATTCATCTTTGATGCAGATTTTAATAAGGATTATATAATCATAACGAGACTATAATAAAACAGCATCACCTGAATAATCCACGTTATTACATTTTATTATGAGTTCCCATTTATTACAATTCACTGTATATTTAAAACATATGTAAATGATGCAATATAAAATACATTAGAAATAAGAATTACGGTATACATCTATGCAAATTTATCTTCCTGATATCTAAGGTCTCTAGACTCCTGGGGTTTGCACAATCAAAAAGGATCTCAGTAGAAGGTTTAAATGTGGCTTTGGGTCTTAGGAATCAATCACGAATGTCTTGCTGTGAAAATGGCCATTTCCTTCCTGTGGATATGAAATCTAAAGTCTACAGGCTGAAATCTTGATCAGGAATAAAATATTCTCACTAGCCTAACACTGGAAATGTCACCTGGACACGCTTCTCACTTTGGCCTGTAGAGGAAACTGTACTAAAAGTCTAATTCCCTGCCGTAGGGAAGTTCAATATATGGACCCAAATGTAATCTTTCATAATAAAGGATCAGAAGCATGTGTCTTGGGAAAAAAAAGAAAAAAAAAAAAACTGGCCTCAATTAACTCTCTAAATACACTGCAGAGCAACAAGACGAGGCGGAGCAGACGGAGCTCGGGTTGCCTCACTGTCTCCTGACGATGCTTCTAGCTTTGTTTTTAGGTGACTTCTAGACATCAGTGGTAGCCCAGGACTATTTCCTGCCTCAGTGCCCACGGCTGTGGCCTCCTCTTCCCTCCCCACCGGGTCCTTATGCATCCCTGGCCACTGTATAGTTCCCTAGGTGGTGCGAATGGTTTGTGCTCCACCACTAGCCTGAGGTTGGCAGCTGGCACTCCAGCAGGGGTACCACGGATAAAAGGCCTGGCGATCAGCTCCCGTAAAGATGACCGCTAAGACAGCCCTACAGGGCAGTTCCACTCTGTGACACATGGGGTCGCCTTGAGTCAGAGTCATCTCCATGACAACAGATTTGGCACTGAGTTTAAGCTTCTGTTTTCATTTTTGTTGCTGTTATTTTTCGGATGTGCCCTGTTCCCATCTAATCAGTAACACCCTTGAGAGGAGGAACTGGGTGAGCCACTGTGCTCTCTCAAACCCAGAGTAAAGCCTGTAGCTTGTCTGAAATTTCTGATGGCACTAACAGTATAGCATCACTCTCTCCAGAAGTTGAAGTGCTGCCAATAAAAGCAAAATGAGGAAAGGAGGGGTTTGGCGAGCCAGGCTCTGGCTAACAGACGCTCCCCTGCCTAATTCCATCACCGTGATAGAATCTCATGTCATAGTGGCACGGCACGCCGGCTGCCGGGGACAAGATACAAATGCCTCGTAAGGGCGGGACCTGGGGAACCACGGTGACATCACATCCAAGCTCTCACTCATCAGAGACATCCGGGGCAGCTCTCTCCCTGCTCTTGAACAGAAACGTGCAGAGCAGACCTGCGATTTCCAAACTACAAGGGACACCGAGTAGGAAGCTGGCAGGTGGAACAGGTTCCCTCCTTCCTTATCATCCCACCATCTTCTGAGAAAGTGGTCACAGCTCTCTGCGTCAGAAGTGCGGACTACATGCTTACAAAAAAAAAAAAAAAACGTATTATTGGAAAAAACAAAGGCTGCATAGGTGGAGCTCAGAGCATTTTTAGGGCAGGGAAACCGTTCTGTATGACACCGTAATGGTGGCCACATGACATTATGCACTTGTCAAAACCCACAGACTCTGCAACACGGAGAGTGAGCCTCGGGGAAACTGTGGCTTTAGTGAGCAATAATGCATCTGTGCTGGTTCACCCACCGTCACGAATGCACCACAGGAGGGCAAGGCGTTCATCACGGCAGCAACTGTGAGCAAGGCACGAAGCGCATACGGGACGCCCTGTGATTTCCACACAGTTTTTCCCTAAACCTAAACCTAAACTGCGCCAAACAAAACAAACAGGCACCATGGAGTTAACTCTGACTCACGGCCACCCCATGTGTGTCAGAGTGGAACTGCGCCCCACAGGGTTTTCAGTGGCTGATTTTTCTGAAGTAGAACACCAGGCCTGTCCTCTCGGGCGCCTCGGATGGACTCGAACCTTGAACCTTTCATTACTAGCTCAGCACATGAACTGTTTGCACCGCCTAGGGACTCTGCTCCTAAAAATAAAGTCTATTAAAAAAACGTAGCGGTTACTTTTGTGGTGATATAATGACTTTGAAGGAGGATCAGGTGGGCATCTGGGGTGCCGGTTCTGTTGCTGTGACTCTCTTGTAGATATTCAGAGGGGCACCCCTGCGGTTTGTTCACTTTTCTGCATGCATGTTACAGCTCATGAAAAGTTCTAGAGGGTTAGCAAGTAAATTAAAAGCTTTTGAAATACCATGAAGCCAAAACGGCCCCCTCTGAGCACCCAGGATGGCCCGGGGCATGATTCTCCACCACCAGGCTGTCCCTGTCTGGTGGCAGAGCGCTTGACAAATCAAACTTGAGTCAATTTTCAAAGAGCTTTCTGAAGGAACGTAATTAGATTAAACGTAACATTTGTTAATTTTTCAGTTGCTCATTAAAATTGACATGTCATTTGATTTTGACAGCAACCTTTTTATCTTGATGTAAGGCTGTGGGCTCTTTCTGAAATAAAGCTATATTTAGGAAGTTCTGAAATATGACAACTGAGATAATGAAGCTGAAACCACTCTCTCCATCATTCCTATCTAACAATCACAGGATAGCTTTCTCCATAAAATTAATAACAAGGAAAAACAACCGGGGATGTGGTCTTTATTTAACCTTTCAAAAAAGATGAATCCCTCACTAAAGGGAAAACCCCAGTTCCTGCAAGGCATTCACGACACAAGTGAACGGAGTCTGTCTCATAAGCAGTACCTGAGAATTCTGACCATGGGCACAGGCGTTTGAGAGAGGCCTGAGCTTCCTTCAGTTCCTGCGAACATGCTTAGCTGCCAATTGAAAGGTTGGAGGTTCAAGTCCACCCAGAGGCACCTCGGAAGAAAGGCCTGGCCAACTACTTCCGAAAAACCAGCATTAAAAGCCCTGCGCAGCACAGTTCCACTGTGACAATCATGGGGTCACCATGAGTTGAAGTCAGCCTAACAGCAGCTGTTCTGCTGTTTTTAGTGTTTCCTTCAGCACCAAGAAAACCTTCCTAGGCTATCGGCTGATTCAGAACCTAAGTGGGTCATGTTTATTCCTATAAAGAGAGGGAGAAGCATCCTCCCAGGTCTCATCATCTCTTTTTCAGTGTGGGCTTGTGAAATCTTAGAACACAACCACCTGGGTGATGATCTGCAGGTAGGAGAGAGGTGGGATGCACCGCGCAAACCACGCCCCGCTGGCCCTCTCTCTTCCAGTGTTCTCCAGCCCTGTCTCTGAAACAGCTATGGATACTCTTCCAAACAGCACAGCTCCGGCACCTCAGTTCCCATCCTCATCTCTGATATTCCATCCTGGGTGTCCAGTCACCAGAAACTTTCATCTGAGTTAAATTATATGGGGGAAGCCTTGAACAAATGGGCAATAGGATGCAGCCTGGGAATTCATCCCCTGTGAGGTCTGGCAAAGGTATTATTTGTGCTTAATAACAACAGAGCTATCATTCAGAAAACGACCCCCCTAAATCACTTCTGACCTGGAAATGAAGAGCTGGCATTGAAACCCGCCTTCGAGTCCAATGCAGATTTCAACGTGCGCGTTAGACAGTGGGATTGGTTTTTAACGGAAGACACTGGGGGCGGGGAGGGTCCGGGGAAGAGCGGCTTTCGTACGTGAGATTCTGCTTTCTTTTTGTCAAAGGGCGGGTCAGGGACTTTGTTGTTCAAGAAATCTGTCTGTGATGGTTTTATGTAGTGAATGAGAACTGAATGTTATGAATACGTGTTATTTTAATTTGAATTTTCACCTAGTTTAAGACTCATCAGAAGTTGCTAAGTGACTGCAGAGGGTTCCCGAGTACTCTTCACCCAGCTTCCCCCAAAGGCAGCACCTAAAGTAACCAAAGTCCATTCCGGAAACCAGGAAGCCAGTTGGCACGACACGGTGAACTCAGTCACACAGTCCGTCTGGCTGTCGCCGATTTCACACGTGCTCTTTAAAAGGGATACTTAGTTGACTCCCTATTCTGAATCTATTCCTCTAGCCAGGAGGCATTTCCAGTGGAAATGTGGCCTTTTCACAACAACATTCTTATCACCACAGCAGCATAAACAGAAAGCAGCACAACTGATGACAACAAGCTACTGAATTCTAGTGTCCTCTTCCCCGTGGGTCTAACACGTGGCCCCACTAAGAAGAACCAGGTCCCTGTTTAGGTCACGGCTGCAGTGTCTTTGGGAAGCCCTGCGGCCCATAACTGCAAGGCACATAGCCCGCTTTCTCTGTCACTTCAGGGAACAAATCCCAGACTTTCTCTTTCTTCTGGGTGTGGGTCCCTGCAGCAGGGTGGGGCTGCACGGCCTGGGGAGGGTGCCTGTTCAGGGCCAAGCTGATCTGCAGGGTAGAAAAGCCCACAGAGGTTTCTCAGTGGGGCTGCCAGTCCCCAGCCTCCCAGTCCTCCCCACCTGTCTCCACAGAGCTTCTTCCCCTCTTGAAAACAAAGCGTTGGATTCTGGCCCTGCTGCCTGCTCCGCGGGGAGCTGAGAGCTTCAAGATTGTGGCTACTAGGTTCTGGAAACAAGCTGAATCACATCATTTACAAATTTTAACCAAGGAATCGCTTTATGCTGCCTCTTCCCTGTGCCCCATGGTCTCCACATACCCCCAGCCCCCCATGCTCAGGTGTCAGCCCTCGGGGTCTTCCTGAGATACAGCAGAGCAGAGACACCTTCTCTGAGCTCCTGTAGCCCTTTAGCCTCTTGACACTTTTCACCCCCGAAATGAAATGAATCCAAACTCAGCAGGATTTACCAGAGGTACTGGGGGAAAAGAAAAAAGAACTCAGTGTGTGCACGTGTGAGTGGGCGTGTGTGCGCGTGGCATGTGTATGTATGTGTGTGCATGCATGTGCGAGAGCATGTATGTGTATATGTGCATGCATGCGTGTACATGTGTATGTATGCACGTGTGCATATATGTCTATGCATGTGTGCGGGTACATGTATGTGTGTGAGAGTGTAGGTGCGTGCATGTGGGTGCGTGCATGTGTGTGACTGTGTGTATGTGTGTGTGTGTGTCCATCCCCTCTGCACCAGGTGTGGAGGGCACTCTGGGCTGGCCACTTCTCCAGGTGCACCACCTAGTTCACGTAGACCTGACAGCATTCTCCTCACTGGTCCATTGTCCAAAAGCTGGAATTTTCTGTCTCTCTGTCAGCATCTGTTCAAGCGCAGAGTCAAAGATAACACATCTTTGTCTGTTATATTCATGTGCTCTGATTATTCCAACCCTGCATCTCTGAGCCAGATAAATATCAACGCCGCGTCCTGCTAAATGTGCACAGGGATGCTTCCTTGTTCCGGCTAAAGAACTGGGCTCTTTCTGCCCTCCCCGGCTCTTGGTGAAAGGGAAACCCCTGCCCGTAGCGTCACCTGGGGCAGACGCACTGACCACTCACAAGCCTCCCTGTTCAGTGGTTCTCAACCAGGGGTGGTTCCCCCGTCCCAGTGATATCTGGCAACACTGGAGACATATTTTATTGCCACAACTAGTGGGCCCTGTTGGCATCTGGTGGGTCAAGGTCAGGAATGGTGCTAAACACCCTACAGTACACAGGACAGCCCCTGCGCCCCCCACAGAATTACCTGGTCCCAAACGTCATTAGCACCAAGGTTGAGAACCCCTGGTTTTATATTAGTCTTTGAATCTCACAAGCAACAGTTCTTATGTTCAGGTATTATATGCTCTTATAAGTACTTTTATAAAACTTTCATATATATATGAATATATGTACATATATACACGCATATACATATATACGCACATATACATATATATGCGTATATATGTATATGTGTGTAGTCGGAATCGACTCGACAGCACTGGGTCTGGGTACATATATATATTTATGTATGGCAGTGATGAGGGGAGTGTCAGGGACGAGAAGGAAATCAGGGAACAAGTATTTTTCCTGAAATATTTCATAATATCTAAATATTAATCCAATTTCTTTCCTATTTTTCCATTGAAATACTCTGGAGTATGGAGGGTGTAACCCCTTGCCATTGGATTGATTCTGACTCAGTGGCCCTGCAGGACAGAGTAGAGCTGCCCTATAGGTTTCCAGGGCTATGATCTTTATGGGAGCAGATTGTCAGCTCCTACTCCCCCGGAGCAGCTGGTAGGTTTGAACCGCTGACCTTTCTGTTACCAGCCAAGGTCTTACCCATTGCGCCACCAGGGCCCCCTGGAAGGGGTGTAGATTTTGGTTTTTTGTTTTTCCTGTCCTAGTTACCAGGCACTCACGAAGCGTGACTCAGCTGGGTTCCTCGCCCCACGTGCCCCATGAAAGGACTGGATTTAATTAATTTATCAATGTTTTTCTTTGTTCCAGTTTGAGTTCAATTAGTTGGATTAAACGACATAATGGATATGAAAAAGCTTTGAGAAAAGCTTAAAGCACTCCACAATCTTAAGTGTCATCATCGGAACCATGGAAAACAATTGACCCAATTAGAATTGTGCTATGTTTGCAGGGCAAGTAAAACAGACCCGAGTTTGCACCACGCCTCGGTGTTTACAAATCACTCACACGACATCGGTACATTACAAGCAGCCAAGGGCTGAGCCGTACGCACGCTGCCAGGTCTGTAAAGGCAGCCCGCTTAGAAATCCAAGCCAAAAGTAGCTTCGTTTTTCTTCGATAGGGAGGTGTAATGGAGTTAATCAGACGACGTGTCCCCTTTAGATGAGATACTCCGAGCCAAGTGGCTATTTTGTTTTGGCAAATCTCCAACAATAGCTCTTAGCTCTTGTCGTTTGTCATTTTTTTCAATATTGTTGTTGTTAGTTGCCATCGAGTTGGCTCCAGCTCACGGTAGCCCCCTGTACAGCAGAATGAAACACTGTCTGGTCCTGCACCCTCTTCACGATCGTTGCTCTGCTCGAGTCCGCTGTTGCAGCCGGGGTGCATCCCGAGTGCCTTCCAGCCCAGGAGGCCCATCTTCCAGATCGCTTTCTGTTAGTCCACAGGGTTTTCATTGGCTAATGTTTGGAAGTAGATCACCAGCCTTTTCCTCCTAGTCTGTATTAGTCTGAAAGCTCAGCTGAAACCTGTGCACCAGGTAACCTTGCTGGTATTTGAGATACCTGTGGCATAGCTACCAGCATCACAGCAACATGAAAGCTGCCGTAGTACAGCAAACTCACAGACCAGTGGCGGTGGGACTGACTCGGGGGCAACCGATATGGGTTTTTTTGAATATTTAATATGAAGCCTCTGGGCAGTGCAAACAGTTAATATGCTCAGCTGCTAATGTTGAAGTTCTGCGTTCACCCAGAGGTGCCTTGGAAGAAAGGCCTGGAAACCTACTTCTGAAAACTTAGCCGCTGAAAACCCCAGTGGAGCACAGCTCTACTCTGACACACATGAGGTCACCATGAATCAGAGAGGACTTGATGGCAACTTTTTAAAATTGAGTGGGGCTGAGGAAAGATCAGAAGTACAGACAGAAGTCACCCTGGGCTACTTGTTCTCGTTCTGAGGCGCCATGGCTGACAGGGTCAGCCTACCTGACTGCAGACGGCACGTTCTGGACGTGGCACAGCTGCACAGGTGCCCCTGCATTCGCAGCACTGTGGGTTTTTTTGGATGGTGCCAGCCCATGTCTGTAGTAAGTATCTGACGAATCAGTCGGCTGGGACAACTCAAAAACTGAAGGGAGAGAGGGGGCGCTGGGGGAGGTAATAAGGCCACACGGGCACCTGGATGGTTAATTTGCGTTTCTACGGTGGACGACAACTACAACAAGGTGAAGGGGCTGCACTCCCTGGCTCCCACCGGCAGCTGCATGGCGCCCGAGCCTCCTGGGGCTTGCTCGATGGAGGGGCAGAATGAATCAATTAATAAAAACAAATTGCCTTTTACCAAGTTAAATAAAAGCGAATATAAATGAAGCCACTGTGTGTATGGCAGATTTATGCCTGCGATAACCGTTCCATTCCAAGATGGAAACGTTTTAATGGGATATTAAAAAAGATCAAATTAGACTTTAATGAGTGTGACACCCGGTGTCGGGAACAGCTCTGAACCTCCTTCCTGACTCAGTGCCACCTGCGTCAACCTTTCAGCTGCTGACAGGTCCCTGAGAGGAAGCCTGCAGGCCCGGCAGAAGCCACGCCCCACGCCGGCCCCCGGCCTCCAGCTTTCCTTGCAGCACCGGCAGGGCTCCACTGCCCATCCGGGCACTTCACTAGCCCCTTTTGTTTTCTCACTAGTTTGATTACAGTCCTATTTCCAAGAAGACTGAGAGCTTCTTCTGGTTGCTGTTGCTGCTGTAGAGTTGATTCCAACCCATCGCGACCCCATGTGAAACAGCAGACCTACCCCAGAGGCTCCGAGGGAGAAAGACCTGGGGATCTACCCCCGGAAAGATGACAATCTAGGAAACCCTATGGGGCAGAGTTCCTGTTACATGGGGTCACTGTGAGTCAGGATCGACTTGATGGCAATTTTTTTTTTTTTTTTAATGGGATCTATTTATATTCCCACCAGCAATGGCACCTAGCCTTCCAGGGAGAGGGAACAGGTGGCTCAGCAGGTATGTGGGTACATCTGAAAGTGGGACCCCTGGTAATGCACGTTGGTCATGTCGGAGGGTGGGATCACTAGGCCTTTCAGATGGAGCCCCTGTAACTTCAGGGGCTTGAGAACCATTGAGAACCGTGTCGTTATTAACATCCTTGTGGAAACAGAATGGTGATGCTTAGCATACAAGAGCAGACACAATAAATACAGGTCCTTGGCCAAAAGGGCTTTGTAAAGAATGACAAGCACCCCTGCCACTGCCACCCTCACGTCCTCAAGTGCAGCAAGCACAAACTCCCTCTGGGTGGTTATCCAGGGGCACGGACCCCGAAGCCCCCCGAAAACCCCCGCAGCCCCCCGAGGCCGCAAATGCCAGGCACAGGGGTGGAAACGCTAGGAATCAACTGCTACCAGTTTTGAAGGGGTCTCGAATGTGCCCAAAGTTCATGAATGGTTGTTGAAGGCTTGTTGAAGGCAGTTTTAGAAGAGAGAGAACAAATATTCACCCACGGACGTGTCACAGGATCTGCATGGCAGCACCATGGCCTCAAGTTCCCCAAATGCCCAGCAACAGGCAAATGGGCAAATGGAACGGGGTATCTTTCACCAGCGGATTACTCCACAGACAACTGGATGGAGAAGCGGCAACTACGCCCAACAACTTGGGCGGATCTCACAAACATCAGGTTGAGCGCTTACTGTGTGTTCATTTTCAGTGTGTGTTCCATACTCTGGAGCCCTGGTGGCGCAGTGGTTAGGAGCTCGGCTACTAACCAAAAGGTTTATTCCCTCCTGTAGGGTCGTTATGAGTCGGAATTGATGAGACAGCAATGGGTTTGTTTTTAATGCTATACCCTGGTGGCTTAGTGGTTAAGAGTTTGGCTGCTAAACAAAAGGTCAGCTGTTAGAATCCACCAGCTGCTTCTTAGAAACCCTATGGGGCAGTTCTACTCTGTCCTATAGGGTTGCTATGAGTCAAAATCGACGTGACAGCAATGTTTTTTGTTTTAACCTCAGTAAATTACAACGAAAAGCCCGTGTTACAAAAACAGGACTCGTTGCAGGAACTGACAGGGTGCTGATCCTTAGAGCTCCCTACTTGGACCCAGGCCAAGGCAGTGAGGACGAGGACACGGGCCTCCGTGACCCTAAGGGGCTGTGTGGACAGCAGTGCCATCTCCTAACAAGGGGCCGAGTGTGGGTGCTGGGCTCGCTCTGTGGCCCAGGGCATAGGGCCTGGTTATTTTTAGTGACCACCTTGGGCAAGGCAGTACTCTGACATTTCACCCTATTCTGGCTCGCAGCACTGTATCACTACAATCACTCCGGGCTCTCCAAGGCTCTGATATTTTGCTTTAAAATAGCTTAGCTGCTGAGCTTCTGGCCTAACGACCTTGTCAATTGTTTTCCACATCGCAGTGACTCCGAGGACACAGGGTTGAGAAGAAGGGAGTGCAGGCCTTTTATTCCCAGTTAGCATTTAGCTTTTTCTTTTTTTTTTTGCTAACACCAATGGTATCTTTCCCCCTATTACGTTTCCTATTTGGATTGTGGTCCTGGCTCAGCCTCTGTGTCTCAGTTTCCCAACTTATAAAATGGAAGTCGGAATCGGTCTGCCTCACGGGGGTGGGGGGTTTGTGACGTGTGGAGGGGACACACATAAAGGGCTCCACGATGGCAGCTGTCGTTACAGCACTGTTACCACAGCCGACTTTGGAATGATGGTGTTGGCACAGTGGAGCGGGAGATGGGCACTCTGAATGGATTGCTCGGGTCAGAAAGAGCGTGTGCAGGTCTCCTGGCCTGACCCTGACCCTGATGTAGAGAACCCAGGGCAGGAACCTATGGTGGCTGCATTCACTTTCCAGCTCATAATCCTCAGAAGTTGCTGGAAGAGCTGACTTTCAACCTCTGCGATGGGGGTGCTACACGATGCAAGAATCACCACCCAGGAACGGGGATGCTGACTGCAGAGTCATGTTAGGAAGCGATCTGGAGCCTGGCTGATGAGGGTAAGGGAGGATCTGCACTTCACCCAGGGGCCGCCCAGCTACAACCCCAGACTGCAGGAGAGCGACAGGAGGGCAATTTGTATGAAAACCAGACAAGCAAAGCTGGAAGCGGCAGCTTCTGAGAGAGAGGGAGGGAGGGAGACAGGGAGGCACACACAGGAAGAGAGGCAGAGAGGAAACAGCAGAGAGAGAGAGACAGAGGAGAGAAAGAACTAGACACAAAGGGAGACAGAGGGGATGGCAGAGAGAGAGAGGACTAGACAGAAGGAGAGACAGAGAGGGAAAGGAAGAGAGAGAGAGAGAAATAGTAAAAGGGAGAGAGACAGAGAGAGAGGCGAGCGCGAGCGAGCGAGCGAGCACGCCTGCCGTTAGAGTAGCTTTCCGGTAAGAACAACAGGGGCCGGACGCAATGACTCTGTCTTATCTGTAACTGCAGAATCAGGCTTCTTCCCGGGCATAGGGCATAGTTACAAGAGAGGCAGTGACCCACAGCGGGCGCCTGACTGCGGCTCTGAGCCAGAAGAATGGCTGTCCATATGCTCCTAGAATTTTGGTGCAAAGTGACACCACCACCTTGAGGGAACACACAGCTCAATTACACCTGCATGGAGGACACCTGGGACAGAGAGGGCAAGAGAAACCCAACTCCCGCTGTCAGCATCTATAGCTCAGGTGGGGAGGGAGAGAACCTCCTGCCGACCAGCTGGCCATCACCCTGCAGCCATAAGTCCCCGGCTCACCATGTCGGCTGGAAACCCACAGCCTAAGCTCATTAGCAGATGGAGACCCACACTGGTTTTGTGGGTGCAGCCAGCATGCCCCCATGTCCTTTCATGATGGCTGTGTCCTTTTGTGCTCTTCCAGGGCCAGCTGGCCCCTGGCTCTGATGTTCCCAATGGGTCACCAGGTCCTGTTGTGAATGGGGACCACCCTGGAGGCTCCCCTGAACCAGGAGCTCGAATGGAGGTGGGAAGTGGGCAGGGCTTGCCCATTGCTGGTCTACACGGAAATTCTAAAGTTTCTCAATCATTTGCCAAAATGCAAAAGTGAGGAAGTGTTACATTAAACAATAATAACAATCCAGTTTTCTTTTCTCTCAACACCAGTGATGGAGCTTTCATGCTGTGCTTGCCACTCTCCTGAATGTTGGGGGGAGAGCCAGCATCTTGTGTTCACATGAAGGGCAGCAGTCCAGTGGTGTCCACTGGCCCCTGACCCAAAGGCCTGCAGCCATGGAATGGTGGAGACTGTCCCCACCCGCCACCCCAAGCTGCTGCCCACTTGCCTGTCACCACTGACAGAAAACTTCATTATTTACAACTCATCTAAATCCCCTCGATGGCAATCCCAGAGCTGCTCTTGAGAAGATGAATACTTGGGCCAGAATCCTGCTTTTCTTTTTCGAGGCCAAATAAATTTATTGCTTTCAATCCAGCTCCACTGCCGAGGGTCATGTTGATATATCACCAGTCAGCTTCAGGCCCAGTGAATACCTGGCTTCAGTAAAGGTTTGCCATTCAATTAATGCCCACAGCCCTCGCACAGACCTGTGATGAACAGTGAGGTGGAGGCCGGTGGTGACGGTGTCGGCAGAGGCCTCGGACGTGAGGCTTGTGGATCCTGGAAGGTGGGTAGAGGATTGGGGAGGCCAGACAGGGAAAAGGTAAAACTATAGAGACAGTGAAAAATTGGTGGTTTCCAGGGGGAAGGGGGGACGGGAAGGGTGAGCAGGTGGAGCGCGGGGCATTATTAGGGCAGGAAAACTATTCTGCAGGCTACTGTAATGGTGGACACATGACACTATGCATCTGCCAAATCCCAGAGGCCTCTATACCTCGGCCAGTGAGCACTAATGTCAACGGTGGGCTTTAGTTAGTAACAATGTATCAGTGCTGGTTCATCCATTGCAGCAAATGTATCACAGGAACGCCAGGTGTTCACAACAGGAGAAAGTGTGTGTGTATGTATGTGTGTGAGTGTGCATGTGTGCGTGTGCATGTGCACGTGTGTGCACGTGTGAGTGTGTGTGTGCACATGAGTGTGCACGTGTGTGTGCACGTGTGTGCATGTGCATACGTGTGTGTGCATGTGCATACGTGAGTGTGCATGCGTGCGTGTGCACATGTGTGTACGTGAGTGTGCATGCGTGCGTGTGCATGTGTGTGCACGTGTGAGTGTGCATGTGTGAGTGTGCACACACATGCAAGAAAGGAACAGGGGGTAAGAGGTGGGAGGAGGGGGGATATGCGAATGCTCTGTACTTCAGCTCAATCTTCTCTGTTCAATCTAAAAGTGTGCTAGAAAAATAAAGTTTATGAGTTATTGTTTTGAAAGTCAGTACCATATGACGTTAATGCCGTGGTCTTACTTTGTTGCCTGTGTGTTCTGAGCCAGTCCGCAGAGAGCTTCGACACCCTGGCACCTTGCAGCACCCACAACCCTCAGCAGGTGACCACAAGCAGGTGTGTGGGGGCAGGGAGAGGTCAGAGCCTGGGGCCCAGCTCCTGGTGACAGCGCTCCAGGCGAGGCAGAAACACCCACTCCCTGTCCTTTACCTGTATGCGCCTGGAAGCGGCAGGAAGCCCAGCGTCTGTGACAAAGTCCTTCAAGATTTCAAACAGTGCTTTGCTAATGGACAGCGTGGCTCCCACTGTGGAAGGCACACATGCTTTAAACATCAAAAAAAAAAAAAAGAAAACAGGCTTATAAGTGACCTGACCCTACTATTAAAAATCAATTGGATTTTGATGGCCGGGATTTCTAATTTGCCAAACAACCTCGATGACAAATCTATCCATGTTCCCACGAGGACTGAGAACTTTCAAGAAGTTCAGCTTCGTGGGCTCAAACTTCTGAGCTTACAAATAGAGGAAAGGACAGACTCATCCACGTCCCCCGCGCTCTCTGCGTATCCGCAACTGGCCTCTACAGGCGTCTACGCCCTGGGTCATTAACAGCGACGAGGTCTCCTGAAACACGGCTCTCATCTGTTAATCTTCAGAAGCTGACGCTGGAATGTTTTTAAGTTACTGCTCACAAAATGATCCCCCCCACCAATTCATCCCCCTCTGCCGACCTACTTTTGGTCTTTCCTAAGCCAGCACTCGCAGAACTGGGTCATGATGGGAGGCAGCTTGCAGTGATGGATGTTTTCACAGACTCGGCCGTTTAACCTGCCATTCCTCCAGGCCTTCGACAAGATGAAGCTTATTACTCAAATTGGAAACGGGCAGCTCGGGAGAGAGTATGGTGGATTTGAATGATCAAGTCCCCTTTGCCCCCAAGCTTGAGAGTTTCTTTGGCAGGCTGGGATCGCTTCTTTAGTGTTCACACGCTCACATACACACATGCATACCCCAATTCCTGCTTGCTTGCCAACTCTGGAGAGCCACCCCCATCTGTCAGCTTGCCATTCTGCAGGGCTTTCATGTTGCTGCGATGCTGGAAGCTGTGCCACTGGTATTTCAAATACAAGTAGGGTCACCCATGGTGGGCAGGTTTCAGTGGAGCTTCCAGACTAAGACTAGGAAGAAAGGGCTGGCAATCTACTCGCCCAAATTAGCCAATAAACACCCTACGGATCATGATGAACATTGTCCGATACAGTGCTGGAAGATGAACCCCTCGGTTGAAAGGCACTCAAGCTACACAGAGGTCACAACAATGGGCTTGAGCAAACAAATAAATGTGAAGATGGCAAAGGACCAGGCAATATTTCATTCTGTTGTGCATGGGGCTGCCATGAGTTGGAGCCAGCCAGATGTCAACTAACAACAATACCTCTGGAGAGAGGAATAAACTGGCAAACGCACTTGAGAGAGAGACAGACCTACTGGGGAGGGCGTTCAAGGCCTGTAGCCCAAGCCACTGAACGGTCCAGCCCCTGGACTGCAGAACAGACGCCTGCTCAGGTTCTTTACCTTGGCTGCTCCTGTGACAGCCAGCAACCTAAGGCAGTGGGCTGGTTGGAAAACTTTGGGACAGGACGAAAGGAGAATAAATCAAGGCACGTGGAAGGTGTCCTTGGCTCACTGTGAAATTTCAGCATCCCAGCAGGCAAGCTTCACAGTTCTCAAGAGCACCAAAAACCAACCAAACCCAGTGCGTCGATTCCGACTCATAGCGACCCTATAGCAGATAAACAGAACTCTCTCCGTTGGCATCTTATCAGGAATGTAGGGCTTTTCCAGATATTTATTCTACGATATAGCCATAAAAAAAAAAAAAAACCATGGGGGAATAAAATACCCTGGGTTTCATAATTCAGTGTATCCCTGCTCTCCGGCAGAGTATCTGCAAGCCAAGCACTCCGGTCACGGGAGAGAGCACCCCAGGTCACTCAATCTCAGACAAAATTATTAGCTCTGTTGCTGGTTAAGAAGCTTGGCGTTCTCCTTAAAGTCAGCCAGATACTTGCTGAGCATCAAAACCTCTCTCTGCCTTTCTTTCCCCAACTCTACAACGGCCACAAAGACCCTTAGTGCAGAAACATGTTTTACGGTTCACCGGTATATTTGCAAAAAGCTATAAATTGTTCTAAACGAACTTTGAAAGTGTCAAGTGCTGGTCAAGGTGAAGATAAATTTCTCTTGGAATCTCTCTTCTCCGTAGCCGGGGAGGAGGCTGTGCCGGCATCTACAGCAAAGTCTAAGCTACTTAGCTTTAGCGGAAGGACTTGTACCTTCTGGCGACACGTATAAGCAGTGGTGTCACTAGGGGGGTGCAGGGGGTGTTCGTTCTTCTGGCAGTCCATGGTATACTCGATATTCTTCACCAAGACCATAATTCAAGGGCATCAATTCTTTTTCAGTCTTCCTTGTTCATCGTTCAGCTTTTGCATGCATATAAAGTGACGGAAAACACCATGGCTTGAGTCAGGTGCATCTTAGTCCGTAAAGTGACATCTTTACTTTTTTTTTTTTTTAATTTTTTTAAATTGTACTTTAGATGAAGGTTTACAGAACAAACTAGTTTCTTATTAACAATTAATATGCATCCTGTTTTGTGACATTAATATCCACTCCCATGACATGTCAACACTCTCCCTTCTTGACCGTGGGTTCCCTATTACCAGCTTTCCTGTTCCCTTCTGCCTTCTAGTCCTTGCCCCTGGGCTGGTGTCCCATTGAGTCTCGTTTTGTTTTATGGGTCTGTCTAATCTTTGGCTGAAGGGTGAGCCTCAGGAGTGACTTCATTACTGAGCTATACGGGTATCTGGGGGCCATACTCTTGGGGTTTACATATTTATTAATTTTATTGTGCTTTTTTTTTTTTAGGTGAAAACTTATAGCTCAAGTTAATTTCTCACAGAAAAATTTATACACATATTATTATGTGACACTAGTTGCAATCCCTATAATGTGACAGCACACTCCTCCTTTCCACCCTGGACTTCCCGTGTCCATCCAACCAGCTCCTATCCCTTTCTGCCTTCCCATCCTGCCTCCAGACAGGAGCTGTCCATTTAGTCTCATGTGTCTGCTTGAACTAAGAAGCACTCTCTTCACAAGTATTATTTTATGTCTTATAGTCCAGTCTAATCTTTGTCTGAAGAGTTGGCTTCGGGAATGGTTTTAGTTCTGGGTTAACAGAGAGTCCGGGGGCCATGTCTTCGAGGGCTCCTCTAGTCTCAGTCAGGCCATTAAGTCTGGTCTTTTTACTAGAATTTGAGATCTGCATCCCACTTTTCTCCAGGACTCTCCGTTGTGCTCCCTGTCAGGGCGGCCATTGGTGGCAGCCAGGCACCATCTAGTTCTGGTCTCAGGCTGATGGAGTCTCCGGTTTAGGACGCCCTTTTGTCTCTTGTGCTAGTATTTTCCTTGCGTTTTTGGTGTTCCAAAATCAAGTAGTGTGAGGCCTCCCACTTTGTTCGTCTTCTTCAGTAATGCTTTCCTTATCCCTGGCCTCTTACCTTTCCATATGAAGTTGGTGATTTGTTTCCCCATCTCACAAAAAAATGTCATTGAAATATGGTCCAGAATGCATTGCATTGGTAGATTGCTTTGGGTAGAACTGACATTTTCACAATGTTGAGTCTTCCTATCCATGAGCAAGGCATGTTTTTCCACTTACGCAGGTCTCTTTTGGTTTCTTGCAATACTGTCTTGTAGTTTTCCTTGTATAGGTCTTTTATGTCCCTGGTTAGATTTATTCCTAAGTATTTTATCTTCTTGGGGGCTATTATAAATGGTATTGATTTAGTGATTTCCTCTTCAAAGTTCTCTTTGTTGGTGTAGAGGAATCCAGCTGATTTTTGTGTGTTTATCTTGTATCTTGATACTTTTCTGAACTCTTTAAAAAAAAAATTTTTTTTTTTTTCTATTAGATACAGTAGTTTTCTTGTGGATTCTTTGGTGTTTTCTGTGTATAAGATCACATCATCTGCAAATAGGGATATTTTTACTTCTTTCTTGCCAATTTGGATGCCCTTTATTTCTTTTCTTGCCTTATTGCTCTGGCTAGGACCTCCAACACAATGTTGAATTAAGAGTGGTAATAAACGGCATCCTTGTCTGGTTCCCATTCTCAAGGGGAATGCTTTCAGACTCTTTCCATTTAGGATGATGTTGGGTGTTGGCTTTGTATAAATGCCTTTTATTATGCTGAGGAATTTTCCTTCTATTCCTGGTTTCTGAGAGTTTTTATTATGAATGGGTGTGGAACTTTGTCAAATGCCTTTTCTGTATCACTTGATAAGATCATGTGGTCTTATCTTTTGTTTTATTTTTGTGATGGACTACATTGATTGTTTTTCTAATGTTGAACCATCCCTCATACCTGGTATGAATCCCACTTGGTCACGGTGAATTACTTTCTTGATATGTTGTTGAATTCTATTGGTTAGAATTTTGTTGAGGATTTTTACATTTATGTTCATGAGGGATATTGGTCTGTAATATTCTTTTTTTGTGGTGTCTTTACCTGGTTTTGGTAGCAGGGTTATGCTGGCTTCACAGAATGAATTTGGGAGTATTTCATCCTTTTCTATGCTCTGAAATACCTTTAGTAGTGGTGTTAACTCTTCTCTGAAAGTTTGGTAGGATTCTCCAGTGAAGACGTCAGGTCCAGGGCTTTTTTTTTGTTGTTGTTGTTGCTGTTGGAAATTTTTTAATTACCTCTTCAATCTCTTCTTTTGGTATAGGTTTATTTAGTTTTTCTACCTTGGTTTGTGTTAGTTTAGATAGGTAGTGTGTTTCTAAGAAATTTGCCCATTTCCTTTAGGTTTTCAAATTTGTTAGAGTGCAATTTTTCATAGTATTCTGATTCTTTTAATTTCAGTTGGGTCTGTTGTGATATTGCCCATCTCATTTCTTATTCAGGTTATTTGCTTCCTCTCCTATTTTTCTTTTGTCAGAAATGGCCAATGGTTTATTGATTTTGTTGATATTTGCGAAGAACAAGCTTTTGGACTTGTTAACTCAATTGTTTTTCTAGTCTCTATTTCACTTATTTCCGTTGTAATTTTTATTATTTCCTTATTTCTGGTGCCTGAGGGCTTCTTTTACTGCTCTCTTCCTATTCGTTTGAGTTGTAGAATTGATATTTTGATTTTGGTCCATTTTTCTTTTTGGATATGCATTTATTGCTATAAATTGACCGCTGACCACTGCTTTTGCTGCATCCCAAACATTCTGGTAGGATGTGTTTTCATTCTCATTTGATTCTCTGAATTTCTTTATTCTGTCCTTGATTTCTCCTATAACCCAGTAGTTTTTGAACAAGGTGTTGTTCAGTTTCCATGTATTTGAATTTTTTTTCCCTTGCTTTTTCTGTTATTGATTTCTACTCTTATGGTTTTATGGTCAGAAAAGGAGCTTTGTAATATTTTGATGTTTTGAACCTGTTAAGGCTTGCTTTGTGGTCTAACATATGGTCTATTCTGGAGAATGTTCCATGTGTGCTGGAAAAGAAAGTATACTTGGTTGCTGTTGGGTGGAGTGTTCTGTATATTTTTATGGATCTAGTTGGTCGATTGTGGCATTTAGATCTTCCATGTCTTTATTGAGGTTCTTTCTGGATGTTCTGTCCTTCACAGAAAGTGGTGTGTCGAAGTCTCCAACTATTATTGTGGAGCTGTCTGTTTCTCTTTTCAATGCTGCTAGAGTTTGTTTTATGTACCTTGGAGCTCTATCGCTGGGTGCGTAAATATTTATTGTGGTTTTGGTTATTACGGTTATTATGTTCTTTGCAAATATCAGCAAAATCAATAAACCATTGGCCATTTCTGACAAAAGAAAAATAGGAGAGGAAGCAAATAATCTGAATAAGAAATGAGATGGTCAATATCACAACAGACCCAACTGAAATTAAAAGAATCAGAATACTATGAAAAATTGCACTCTAACAAATTTGAAAACCTAAAGGAAATGGGCAAATTTCTTAGAAACACACTACCTATCTAAACTAACACAAACCAAGGTAGAAAAACTAAGTGTCCTTCCTTATACTTTCTGGTGGATTTTGCTTTAAAGTCTATCTTGTCAGAGATTAATATTGCCACCCTTGCTCTTTTTTGATTGTTGTTGGCTTGATATATATATTTTTCCATTCTTTGAGTTTCAGCTTGCTTGTGCCTTTGAGTCTAAGGGGTGTCCCTTGTAGGTAGCGTATAGATGGGTTGTGGTTTTTTTTTTTTTTTTTTTTTTTTTACCCATTCTGCCAGTCTTTATTGGTGCATTTAGTCCATTTACATTCAGTGTAATTATTGGTAGGTATGAGTTTTTTTTTTTTTTATGAGTTTAGTGCTGTAATTTTGATGTATTATTATGTGTGTTGTTGACAGTTTCTTTGTTCCACTTAATTTCCTGTGCTGAGTCATTTTTCTTTACGTATTTTCTTTTCATCTTTTTCATTGCTGTTCATTTTGTATTTGCTCAGTCTTTATATTTTACTTCTTTTTTATTTTGATGTGTAGGGCTATTATTTTCCTTTGTGGTTACCTTAAAATTTACCTCTATTTTTCTAAGTTTAAACCAAACTTTTATTTCTTGATATTGCCTTGGCTTCCTCTCCGTATGAAAGTTCTATGACTACTACACTATTTAGCTCCTCTTTTTTGTTTTAATGTTGTCATCTTTTACATACTGACATCTCTATTTCCCTATTTTCAGTGTTTTAGCTTTGACTTATTTTTGTGACTTCCCTATCTGGGTTGATATCTGGTTGTTCTGTCCTGTGTTTTAGTCATGGGTTGTTATCTGATATTATTGATTCTCTAACTGGATGACTCCCTTTAGTATTTCTTGTAATTTTGGTTTGGTTTTTAGAAATTCTCTTAACTTCTGTTTATCTGGAAATGCCCTAATTTTGCCATCATATTTGAGAGACAGTTTTGCTGGATATATAATTCTTGGCTGGCATTTTTTTTTCCTTCAATGTTTCATATATGTCATCCCACTGCCCTCTTGCCTGCATGGCTTCTGCTGAGTAGTCCGAGCTTGGTCTTATCGACTCGCCTTTGTGGATGACTTTTTATTTCACCCCAGCCACTCTGAAATTCGCTTTATCTTTGGTTTTGGCAATTTTGATTACGACATGTCTTGGTGACTTTCTTTTGGGATCTACCCTGTGTGGTGTTCGATGAGCTTCTTGGATAGATATTTTCTCGTCTTTCATGATATCAGGGAGGTTTTTTGTCAACAAACCTTCAACTATTCTCTCTGTATTTTCTGTTTCCTGCCTCCCCCCCCCCCATTTTGGTATGCCAATCACTCATAGGTTATTCCTTTTTGATAGAATCCCACATAATTCTTAAGGTTTCTTCATTTTTAAAAATCATTTTCTCTGATTTTTCCTCAAATACATTGGTGTCAAGTGCTTTATCTTCAATCTCTCTAATTCTGACTTCCATTGCCTCAATTCTAGTCCTATGACTTTCTACTGAGTTGTCTACTTCTGAAATTTTATTGTTAACCTTTTGATTTCTGTTTGCTGTCTCTCTAGATTCTTGCAGCCTGTTAAATTTGTCATTTTGCTCTTATAACCTTCTTAAGTTCCTCTATTACTTTGTGTGTTCCTTGTGCTAGTCTGCATTTTGCCTGATATCCTTCCTGATCTATTGAAGAGCTCTGTATATTAATCTTTGGAATTCTACCTCTGATAATTCCAAGACATTCTCTTCCTCCAGGAGGTTCCCTGTTTTTTTGTTTTGTTTTGTTTTGGTTGCTTGCTGGAGCCATCATGATCTGTCTCTTTATGTGATTTGATATTGACTGCTGTGTCCAAGCCATTAATAAATTATATTTATTTATTTCATGTTTGCTTACCGTTTTCTTTTGTTTTAATATGTCCATATAGGCTAGTTGTGTGAGCGACTTTGATTATTGGCATCTTTGAAGCTCTTATGTCCTGTCAGGAGGTGGTTAGAGCTGTTACTAGGTACATGAGCCCAGGAGTCCGTTTACTCTTCTTGTGCGGATTCAGCTCAGGTGTTCCGGTCATTGACCACCAAGTGTGTGGTGCAGGCTCTCACCTGCAGTTCTAGATGGGCAGGGCTACGTAGGGGTGATTGGAGCAGGCACAGATATCTGGCTGCAGTAGGGGGTCATGTGCTGATGGCCGTCCCTGACTGTCTGGGTGGAAGGCGTGTCCCTGTTCCCTAGTCCATGTAGGTGGGTGGGTTTTGCAGCTGGACTTTGGGCACCCACTGCTGCTGGCTGTAAGGACTGGGAGGCACCATTTATTCCTGGACCCCTATCATGGGCGGCTAGGCGGAGTGCGTGGAGCCACCAGTCCTCAGGCCCCTGATGTGGGTGGATGAAGACCCTGCTTAATGGGCAGGTCAGTGTCAAATATCATGAATCTGTCACTCCCCCTTAGCTGTTGCAGTTGAAAAATAGGCTTCAGGTACATATCCTGTTATACTATGCTAATGAGGGCCTACACTGTTGAAATGGGCCCACACAGGTCTAGGCAGGGGTGAAAAGTATTCAAAGTCCATGGATCCCCTATGCCTGTGCCTAGGCAAAGGGGCTGTGCCTGCCCTGAGGTCCAAGCTTAAGGGAGCTGGCAGATTATTTTTTCCTTGTTTGTTTGTTAATTAGTTCCCTTTCCAAAGCTGGGAGAATGGCTTGGGTGAGTGACGGGTCCCACTTCCAGCCCAGGGGGTGCAACAATCGCTGAAGCTGGACTGGGATGGGAGTAGAGTGGGGAGGAGCTGGGTGAAGGGGAGAGAGGCAATTCCCAGGGGAGGAAGGGTTATTTTGATCCCGTGTGATGGGTTAGTGCTTGCACTTAACTTTCTCAGATCCAGAACTGCCTCCCTCTGGCTCCGGGGGCTTGTACAGATTCTCTGCTGCTTGTTTTCTCCCAGTGTGGAAAACATGTCCTGAATGCTCCTGCTTGCCTCAGTCCATTCACACTGGCTGATCCAGCCCGCATGGTGCCGGCCAGGCCAGGTCTGCCAAGCCCTCGCTGCTTCGGAACTGTCTCTTCCTCTCCCTGCCAATCAGTCTGACTCCTCAACTTGGTCTTTGATGTCATATATAATCAATTCACTTGTTTGTTTGGGTCTTTGTTGTAAGGCAGACCACTGGAAGCATCTGACTACTCTGTCATCTTGGTCCCACCTCTTTTTTTTTTGTGAGTTAGAATTTTGTTCTACATTTTTCTCCAGCTCTGTCCAGGATCCTCTATTATGATCCCTGTCAGAGCAGTCATTGGTGGTAGCTGGGCACCATCTAGTTGTACTGGACTCTGTCTGGTGGAGGGTGTAGTACTTGTGGTCCATTCATTAGTCCTTTGGATTGACCTTTCCCTTGTGTCTTTGATTTTCTTCATTCTCCCTTGTTCCGGCCACGGTGAGACCAGCGGAGTATCTTAGATGGCTGTTCACAAGCTTTTAAGTCTCCAGATGCTACTCACCAAAGTAGGATGTAGAACGTTTTCTTTATAAACTATGTTATGCCAATTGAGCTAGATGTTCCCCAAGACCGTGGTCCCCACAGCCCTCAGGCCAGTAATTTGGTCCCTCAGGGAGTTTGGATGTGTCTACAGAGCTTCTATGACCTTGCCTTGGACAAGCTGTGCTGACTTTCCTAGTATCATGTACTGTCTTATACTTCATCAAAGGACATTTTTGCTTTTTAACACTTTAAAGAGGTCTTTTGTAACAGGTTTGCCTAATGCAGTGCATCCTTTGTTTTCTTGACTGCTGCTTCAATGGGTGTTGATTATGGATCCAAGTAAAATGAAATCCTTGACAACTTCAGTATTTTCTCCATTTACCATGATGTTGCTTATTAGTCCAGTTGTGAGAATTTCTGTTTTCTTTATGTTGAGGTGTAGTCCACACTGAAAGCTGTAGTCTTTGATCTTCACTAGTAAGTTC
This sequence comes from Elephas maximus indicus, assembly GCF_024166365.1. Lineage (NCBI taxonomy): Eukaryota > Metazoa > Chordata > Mammalia > Proboscidea > Elephantidae > Elephas > Elephas maximus. The sequence goes on from NC_064843.1 coordinate 6,397,349, forward strand.
TTCAAGTCCTCTTCACTTTCATCATAGACTAAGTATGGTGAAAGGATACAACCCTGATGCACACCTTTCCTGACTTTAAACTGTGCAGTATCCCCTTGATACTTTTAGTCTAAGTACAGGTTCCTCATGAGCACAATGAGGGGTTCTGGAACTCCCATCCTTCACAATGTTATCCATAATTTCTTATGGTCCGCACAGTTGAATGCCTTAGCAGAGTCAATAAAAACAGGTAAACATCTTTCTGGTGTTCTCTGCTTTCAGCCACATCAGCAATGATATCCCTTGTTCCATATCCTCTTCTGAATCTGGCTTGAATTTCTGGCAGTTCCCTGTTGGTGTTCTGCTGCAATGGCATTTGAATGATCTTCAGCAAAATTTTACTTGTGTTATATTAATGATATTTTTCAATCATTTCTGCATTAGGTTGGGTCATCTTTCTTTGGAATGGGCACTAATACGGATTTCTTCCAGGTAGTTGGACAGGTAGCTGTCTTTCAAATTTTCTGACATAGATGAGTGAACACTTCCAGGCTGCATCCATTTGTTGAAACATCTCAATTGGTATTCCATCAATTCCTGGAGGCTTGCTTTTTGCCAATGTCTTCAGTGCAGCTTGGGCCTCTTCCTTCAGTACCATCTGCATCAATATACCTACAAGTCTAAAACTCTCTGCTAACTTACTTTTTGAACCTTCTAGTGGACATTGATCAGAGCTGTCATAATCACCAATTACAATGATGCTTTGAATCACGTGGGTTCCTCTGCACGGGCTACAAGCACAAGCTGTTGCTTTCATTGGTGCTGGTGTTTCTATGGTTGCTAATTTTGTCCAATATTCTAGTGTTTTAGCTACCATATCGTGGTAATTACTATTTTCAAACCTATATTAATAACTTCGTTGAGAATGAAGTAGTGATTAAAGGAAAAGGAGTGATATATGGGAATTACAGTTTATGAGTAACATTAGTACAACAAACATTTCTAAGGTCTCTGTATGGTCTGGTACAGGAAGAGGTCCACAGGGGAGGGGTGACACCACGAGTTATTGCACTGGGTGACACCAACTTGGGCGATGCTGCTGTGTATAACAGAACATAATACAAGCCATGGAATTAGAGGGATAAAAGAAAGTTTACAATGTCTTCTAGGCCAACGGTTCTCCAAATGTGGATTTCCAGGCTCTGTGATTCAGTCGGTGGGGAACAGGACTCAAGACGTCCCCAAGTGATGCTGAGGCACCCAGCCCACCAGCCGTAGCACAGGTAGCTGACAACCCAGAAAACAGAAACTTCCTACTCTACTAGTGTGTTCCACCTCACTCACTTATGATCCACCTCCTTTAAAATAATTAGCACACGTATTTGCATAACTGTTATCACTACTGTGACCCCTATCAATCACATCGTGGGTGTTCAACCACTGAGCAGTAATAGGGAGCAATACCGGGGTGGGGGGCAAGCCTAAGGTCTTCCAACCTCTCCTGGCACCTAGGTAGGAGACTGCAGCACCATTTTATTCAGGACACACCTCTCTTCTTCAGAAAAAAGCCATCAGCCCATCTGGAAAACCACTGTATTAAAATAATAAATGCACCCTCCATTTCTCTCATGGAAGCAAAAGGGAGCGGCCAGGTGTGACACAGGGCTTGAAACTGGGAAAAACGGAGAGGGGAGAACCTCAAATGGCCTAACCACAAGTTCTCCTCCCCATTCTGCTCCTGCAGAGAATGTCCCCCAACCAAACAACCCTCCTTATCACGGGGGCCAGGTGTGGTTCCTACTTATTCCTGATAGCAGGTTTCAGATCCCTGCCAGCCTGCAGGGTTATTCAAACATGCCAATCACACCCTTCCATGGGAACCAGGAGCCACTCCACCTTCTTGTTACTACAAAGCCTGCCTCCTACAGTCCCTGGATGTTCACTCTGCTTGTGAGCACAGCCCCCTTGTGGCCCTGCATAGCTTGGCATCCTCCTCCTGAGCTGTGAGTATAAATGGCTAATAAACTGCCGTCAACCTCTCCTGTCCAGTGTCACGTGCTGTGTGTTCACCCATCCCCATAACCCTACAGGGGGAATCCCTCCCTCACCAAGGGCATGAAGAGGAAGCAATTAAAAATCCAGGTTTAACTTCTATGCAAACTTTCATGAACCAGACATCTTCTACTTCCCCTCCCCAGCTGTCTCGAGTGTCTGGCCTTAGGTAAAAATACAGTCCTCCTGGACAAACCAAAGCTCCATGGAATGCAAAGACCAGTCCTCACCTAAGAAACGCCAAGCACCAAGTGTACCATTCTTTTATAAGCACCACTCACAATAAGCACGAGAGAGTGTAGGCTCTAACCTATCTCAAATCACTAAATTTCTGGGTTGAAGAGCCCTCTGATCAGATTTTCAAACAACTTTAAATGAATAACATTCCACTAAAAAACATACGCAAAGCTATACAGGCTTTCAATAGGAAAATGCCAAAGGCTGAATATAGATGCAGCTGATATTTACAATGATTTCCAAATGATGTTAACCCAGCCATTAGCAAAGTTTACAATTGATTTTAATGAGAATCTTCACCATATGGAAAAATCTCCCCGCCTCTTTTCTTTCTCCCTCCTTTTTTACCCCTAAAATACGATGCTTCACTCTGTAACATCCCGAGATACCAGCTGTGACTGGAGATCTGGCTCTGTCAGCATCTGTGAGCAGTAGTATGCTGGCTTTTCCTCTGACTTAACCAGTCCTCGTTACTTTTTCAGGAGCCCTGGTGGCACAGTAGTTAAGCACTTGGCTGCTAAGCAAAAGGTTGGTGGTTTGAACCCACCAGCCACTCTGCGGGAGAAAGATGTGGCAGTCTGCTTCTGTAAAGATTACAGCCCTGGAAACCCTCTGGATCAGTTCTACTCTGTCCTATAGGGTCTCTATGAGTTGGAATTGGCTTGACGGCAGTGGGTAGTTACCTCTTCAATGTACCATCTGAAGTTGCCAGAGGCCCACTGCTGTCCCATGCAGCATTACAGAATCTCTCAGTTGTGGCCTCCTCTCCCCTTTCCCCTGGTGGTGTAGTGGTTAAGTGCTATAGCTGCTAACCAAAAGGTCAGTAGTTCAAATCCACCAAGTGCTTCTTGAACTCTATGGAGCAGTTCTACTCTGTCCTACAGGGCTGGCATGAGTCGGAATCGACTCAACGGCAACGGGCTTGGTTTTTGGTTTTCTCCCCTTTCCAGAGTCCCTGGGTGGTGCAAACACTAACATGCTAAGCTGAAAGGTTGGAGGTTTATGTCCACGCAGAGGCACCTTGGAAGAAAGGCTTGGTGATCTCCTTCCGAAAAATCAGCAACTGAAAACCCTTGGAGCACAGTTCTACTGACACACATGGGTCACCATGAGTTGGAGCCAACTTGATGGCAGTTGGTTTTTTCCTCCACTTTCCAGGACCTCTGCCCTGGTTCTGGCACCCCTACCTCTTGGCCTTTGGGGTGATGGCATCTGACCCCTGAATCCCCAGGCAGAACGATCTCCCTATTTGCCTCAGGTATCCATCTCTTTCCTCCTTCCCCCGCCATCCTGTTCCACAGCTGGGGAGAACTTTCCCCTTTAACTATCATTCACTTCTCATCTTCTTTCAAGGCCCATTGCAAATGTCACCTCCTCCAGGAGGGCCTCCTCCCTGCCCCCAGCTGACTTCTCAGAGCATGGTATTGGTGTTATTTCTACAACTCAAACATCACTCGCCACCTCAATCACAGTTACTGTCCTTGAGGTTGGATGTCTCTACACTCTTCCCTGGAGCAGGGCTTAGGCACCTCTGTGTGTGGGAGACAGAGTCAGGTCACGGGTAGGTGGGGTCCTGAGTGCTAGGCTCTGTGAGAGCGAGAGGAGCGGGCGCTGCATGCATGTCTGTCCAGCTGGGCATGGGGGCTCTGTGTGGGCATCAGCATTCTAATGCTGGCCCTGCCTAGACCTTGGGAGGTGCCCCACCAGGCTCGACCTCATGAGTCTCTGTTTGGCTGGCTTTCCTTCTGCAGGAGACTCTGTGGTGTATGTGCCCATACCCACCCAGCCTCCCCACCACCTGCCACGGGTGGGGACAGACAGCCCAAATAGCACAGTGATTCACCCTTTTTCTGACAACCAGCTCAAGAACCCAGGCTGAGCCAACCAAGAATTACACGCCCTGGCGCCTGACACGGGTCTAGGTGAACATGCTCCCTTGAAGGTGCCTGTCAGATGGAGGGGAGGGCTGGCAGAGGGGTGCCTTCTCTCTGTGGACACCAGCAAAGAGACGGCAGTATGGAGGGGAGAAGGGACATAACTCTCCAGATCCTGGTCAGCACCTTTGCAGCTGTTCTGTAAATCTAAAACTACACTAAAATAAAAAAGTTTATTTAAAAAAATATTAACAATTAAAAACACCCATTATTCCACTGTGGGAAGTGGTGGCTCAGTGGTAGAATTCTCCCCTTCCATGTGGGAGACCTGGGTTCGATTCCCGGCCAGCGCACCTCATGTGCAGCCACCACTCGTTGGTCAGCGGAGGCTTGTGTGTTGCTGTGATGCTGAACAGGTTCCAGCAGAGCTTCCAGATTAAGACAGACTAGGAAGAAAGGCCTGGAGATCTACTTCTGAAAATGGAAACCCTATGGATCACACAATAGTCCTATCCACAGCCAATCATGGGGATGGAGTAGGAGGGGGCAGCGTTTCATTCTATTGTGCATGTGGTCACCATGAGTTGGGGTTGACTCCGGGCAGCTACCAACAACACTGTTATTTCTAAATGCACCAACATTTGCTGTTCTTAGAGCAAAAGCTGGTATCTGAGACACAGTGACCTCTCCCTGTCCTGCTGGCATTACTTATGGCCTCCCTGGGTTGGGCACCGCCAACTCCGAGAAGAGCTGCCAGGCCCAGCGCCTCGGGCCAGCCTCCTCCTTGGTCTCACGCACTCAAAGCTTCCTCTCCTCTTGGATTTCTGGCTTCAAAGAAGAGCTAAAAATAAACCAAATCTACTTAGAAAATAGATGTTGACTGAGCGAATTTAACAGCGCATTATCTGCAAGATGGTTATTATAATCAAGATGGCTCTGCGTTGTTCTACAATCTCCTAATTAGATGGGGGACCAAAAGCTATTTTGGCTTTTACAAAAAGTACCTTTGGAAAAAATGTATATATTTATAAATGTCTGTGTATGTGTGTATATACATTTATTTTTAGTTGTTCCATCTGACTCAAAAAACTGTATTCTACTGAACAACTTACACAACCTGTTGCAAACCCACTTAGGAAGACAAAATATCCCGAAGTCTCAAAATGGAGCATATTTCACTAAATGGGGCACATTTCACTAACTGAAGCATATTTCACTAAAGCCACACCATGGGCAAGCTGTGGCCGCAGGCCATTGGGGTCGAGTAATTTACATTCTTTCTGTGGCCTGACGCTTGGAGAGCCTCATATCTGAGTAGGTGGACATTGCTGTCTCTTTACCCAAAGCTTTTAACCATTCTGAAGCTGCTTGACTATCTTGTCATTGTTAGCTGCCATCAAGTCAGCTCTGACTCATGGTGACCTTACGTATAACGGAACAAAACACCGCCTGGTCCTGTGCCATCCTCACAATCATTGGTCCTATTGAGTACATTGCTGCAGCCACTGTGAATTCACCTCACAGAGGGTTTCCCTCATTTTCACTGACCCTACACTTTACCGAACATGATGTCCTTCTCCAGTGACTGGTCCCTTATGATGACACATCCAAAATAAGTGAGTCAAAGTCTTGGACATTATTCTGTGATCCACAGGATTTTCATTGACTAGTTTTTGGAAGCAGATAGCTCGGCCTTTCTTCCTAGTCTGTCTTAGTCTGGAAGCTCTGCTGAAGCCTGTCCACTGTAGGTGACCCTGCTGGCATTTGAAATATTGGTGGCATAGCTTCCAGCATCACAGCAACACGCAAGTCACCACAGTACAACATGCTGGTAGACAGGAAGTGACTGGACCAAGAGGGACCATTTTTCCTTTCTGAAACATTTATACCCTAAGCAGAAGTGTGCCTCCCTGCTCTCTCACCAGTTCCCACCAGAGTCAGTCACAAGGGTGGGTCCCAATCAACATTCTTCACCTGGCTACCCCCAGAGCACCTTTCTAGAATCACAATGGTCAGAACACCTAGGTCCACCATAGCTTAGAGCTGGCTGAACCTTTTTCTCCCCCAACTCTTGCAGGCTGGGTCGTGTTTACATTACTCAGAGCAAAGTCATCTGCACCTAGTCGGTGCCATATAAACACTCGGTGAATTAATTATTTGATACGGTTCAGCCTAACGCACAGGGCATTGCTTGCTTTCCCGTGAAATGGGGGCACTATTTCTAAGGGGAAAGAAAAAAATCATGTGGATACAATTTAATGTATTCAGCAGCTTGTTCTTTTGAATTTCTCTTACCAAATGAACCCCAGAAAGTCCGCTTTAATTGCAAACCAGATCACCAGTGGTAAGAAAGATGCGCCGAGGAGATAGCATAAGCAACCCAACTGTTTAAACATTTACATTGCATTCATAGCACTCCAAGTTTAAGTCTGAGCTATTACTGTAACTGGGTTTTAGTAAGGACGGAGCATTGTCTCGAGTTTTGTTTCTTGCTTGCACCGCATATGAAAATAAGATGCATAGGCTCCCTTGCTCCCTACCAAATGGATAAGGCTCCTATCCCATAATTTGGGGGAAGACTCATTTATATCATAACGTGTCACATTCTCCTTGCTCCCCTCTATAGTCCACGTGACTGTTTAGCACTGACAATAAAAAAGCCAAAAGCCTATTGCCTTCAAGTTGATTCTGACTCCTAGCGACCCCCTAGCACAGAGCAGAACTGCCCCACAGGGTTCTCAAGGCGGTAATCTTTACAGAAGCAGACTGCCACATTTTACTCCCACAAAGTGGTTGACGGGCTCAAACCACTGAGCTTTTGGTTAGCAGCCGAGCACTTAATCACTGTGTTACCAGGACTCCTCCACACGAACAATAAAGCCATTTTATTTTTGCTGTTATTCACATTCAGAATTCTTACTGGGAGCAAGTGTCTACCAAGTCCTGTGCGCAGGACAAGCGTGAGGTGATATTATGATACTGTGCTTGCATTTTTCTAAACCATCTCCAGGCTGCTAATGGCCCTGCAAGGCTGCCATGCATCTGAGTTTCCTGCTATCAGTTAATAGCATTTCCCACTTCTAAAGTCCCTGGGAGGTGCAAACGTTTAACATGCTCAGCTGCTAACCAAAAGGTTGGAGGTTCGGGCCCACTCAGAGGCATCTCAGAAGAAAGGCCTGGAGATCTACTATGGAAAAATCAGCCACTGAAAACCCCATGGAGCCCAGTTCTACTCTGACACACATGGGGTCACCATGAGTCGAAGTTGATGCGACAACAACTGTTTTGCCCCCCATTTTTATTAATATATAATATTTCATAAGGATAGAAACCAAAGAATGGAAATATCACCAATGGCATTTGAACCCTGGCATGCTTTGGAGCATCGATAAACACAGTCATCTTAATGCACGCAGGTGCGATGAGAGGATTTCCCAGAAAACACATCTGACTGTTGACTTCCAAGATGCAGGAAGAATCTGGTTTGCTTATTCATTGACTCCCTTTTCTACCAAAACTCACAGAGTGACTCCCACATGCCAGGTGTGATGTCAAGTGCAGATGATGCAGAAATGAATCAACAGAGCCCCACCTGTGCCCCTCTGTGCCTGATGTAGACGCTGGTAGCCAGGTGCAAACCACGCTCGGCAGTCTGTATGAATCCTGTCAGGGGCCAAACACACAGCCTGGAATGGCATCTTGGACTCCCTCGTCCAGTGCTAATTCTTCTCAGGCTTTCAAGAAGCAAAGACATAAAGCAAAAACCTGCAAGCTTCCACTCCCTGACTTCGCATCACATTTCTATTGATCGGATTCCAAATGGTGCTGTTCTGGAGCTGCATCTTACTGTTGGAAGAGCTGGCACCCCTACCGGAGAGCCTGGGGCTCATTCAGAGCCACCCTTCAGAGAGTCAGCAGCAAAATGTCGGGGTGAGGACAGCCCCCCCCCTTCCTCCTGTCCTGTCCTGCCTTGAGCTCTTCTTGGCTACTACCTCGCTGTGAACTTTGCAACACCCCCCACACCTCAGGTCACAGACCTCCTTCCAACTCGTGAATGAATGGAGACGCGGATTTAAAAATCATTTCACAAGAAGTCACCTGAGCCCTATGTCTTAACCAAGACTTTAAAGAGTGACAGGGGAAGGCGGAGCTGGGCGTCTGACAGCCTGCCATTGTTGTCTCATTCCTCCCCAGTAAATCAGACACTCCTTCTAAATGAAGCCCCGGGGGATATAGGCAAGGGGTGCAGCGTGGCTGGGAGCGTGGAGCCTGCACTTCATGCGCTTGATTAGTCGGAGCTACATGTTGCAAAGGCACCGAGGGCTGTGCCTAGAGTGTGCCCGGCACGCACTGGGCCAGGTCCTAAACGGAGGGCTGGATGCTGGGGTCCTGGGCTTACCTGAGAAACACCTGGGAGCCGAACCTCTCTGGGTTTCCTACCGGCCCAACTCCCGTTTGGAGTCCCTTGGTTGTGTAAATGGTTAATCTGCCAGCTGCTAACCAAAAGGCTGGAGGTTTGAGTCCACCCACAGGCACCTCAGAAGAAAGGCCTGGCAAACTAATTCCAAAAAATCAGCCACTAAAAAAACACTACAGAGCCCAGTTCTACTCTGTCACACGTGGGGTTGCTGGAAGTCAGAACTGACTTGATGGCAACTGGTTTGGCTGGCTGGGTTTCCTTTTGTTTGGGGGAGAAAAAGCAGCAATGTGAGGCAGCACTGCCTGGACGGCCAGGACAGAGCGGCTCCACCACCTGCCAGCCGCATAGCATCTCTGGGCCTCAGTTTCCCCATTCACAAAGTGAGAGCAAAAATGGCACGCACCTCACAGAGCAGTGGATTAAATGAGCAGATGGGTGTGAGCGTGGCTGAGGGCTCTGCACCCTGAAGCTCCACTGCCAGTGTTCACGCTCCTTAAATTCACTTTTATGGACATTAACCTGGCGTGCCAGCGACCGTGAAGATGGCACACGACTGGGCTATGTGTCCTTCTGTTGTACGTAAGGTCACGGTGACTTAGAGCCAACTAGACTGCAACTCAGGACAACAACCACATGGCACAGAGAGCAGGGTTTGTCAGTATCATCACCACTGACACATTGGGCTCCTGACTCTCTGTGGTGGGACGGTCCTGGGCACTGTACGGGGTCCAGCAGCGTCTCTGGCCTCCACCCACTAGATGCCAGCAGTACCCCCTCCCCCAAGTCACAGCAACCCAGAATGTCTGCAGGTATCACGCCCTGTCCCCCAGCTGAGACCCACCGAGTAAAAGGGAGAGAACGTCACAGACAACCGGGAGGAGACGGTCTCTAATGATGAGGCAGAAGGGCCAATGTGGGACATCATTTCAGAAGTAAATGTGTCCCTGCAGACTGTGGAGGAAACCACGGTCTACAACCTGAATATCGAGGAGGGAGACTTTGAGAAGGAACCCACTGAATTTCAGTCTAAACCCACCTCAGGTCACATGCAGACACAGTGTCCCTGAAGGGAGCCGCATGCCCCGTCCGTGGGTGTCAGCCCCTAGCCGCCCCCACCAGAATGGGCTTGCCTCCCCAGGGACAGATGCAGGGAGCTTCCTGGGGTGCTAACTCTGGACTCTGGGGCTCCGTGGTCTTTGCAAATACCTGTCAATAACGAGGCCCGGTTCTGAGAATGTGGCATCCAGCCCAGGGGCCCCTGCAGCCCAGAGGTGGTGAGTGGGGTGGGGACGGCGGACTCTCTGAAGCTCAGGGAGAAAGCAGGTGAGGAAGCAGTTCCCACAGAACACAGACCCCAAACAAGCGCCTTCTACGCATGGCCCTTAGGGGAGAGAGAACGAAGCACAGAGTTCAAATGTCCATGTGCCTTTTCACTGTGAGAACAATGGGTCATACTCAGTGAATTAAAAAAAAATCCCAGTGTCTGCTCCATCCTCAGTCTCACCTGCTATGTTGAACAACACTAAGAAACGATAAGGGGGAATTAGATTCATTCAGAATGCACCTTGTCACACCCTGGACTCAACCGGTCTCAGGTCAAATGTTATGCCCCAAGGGATGGTGAGGGATGGCCGTGTCCTTCCCCACCACGCAGGAACCCATGTGTCCTGACACCTGGAACGCCCTCACTCTCTGGATTCATGGCCCAACCGTCCGCTCATCCGGTGAAAACACTGGGGCTGCTTTTGTCAAAAGACACTTGCGCTCATCTTAAGTGATACTGGCCGGTCCCTTCTTCACTCCTGCCATCTGTGTTTTAGTTCCCTTTGTCCTGATTTTAGAGGAAGTCCTTCACATCGGCATGAAATCTGCACCCTGAAGTGTCGTTTTCAGACACTGGTCAGCTCCAGCCATGCTCACGTCACTCCGCAGAGAACTCTGAGTAGACATCTTCTCCCTCTAGTCTCCACTCAGCTTCTGGCCTTCCCCAAAGGACCTCAAGCCCATCATGTGTCTAGTTTCCTAAAACAAGTGGTGCCACTAATGTCGTTGGCCCTGCAAGCCTGTGCAGCCCAGGCAGGTGTGTGGGGGTGCGAGCTGCCTCCTGCCTGCGCGCCCAGGGTCCACGGGCAGAGGGCTGCTCATGGCAGGCACAGCCCATCTGATTCCCCGTTATTCTAGGCTGGCCTCTGGGGTCAAACCGAATCATTAAAAGAACATTTATTTACGCCAAATTATCTTTGACCTATAGCATGCTTTCAGTGTTTGCATTTTTAGGTGCTTTACTGGAGAAAATGCCCCTAAACTTCCGCATGGAGGCCTCCCTCCCCCCATTGTGTTTTCTGTAGAAACACTAGACTGTTGTCTATTACATTACTCAGAACCTCAACACAGGACAACGAAGAGGTAAAAATTCTTTTAGAAGTAAATGTTGGTAAGAGTGTTCTCTGCCAGGAAAATAAAAGGAAGGATGGAAAGAAGGAAGGGAAGGGGAGGAGAGAAGAGGAGAGGGCAGGGAGGGAAGGAAGAAGGAAGACAGGAGGGAAGAAAAGGAGGGGAGGGAAGGAGGAAGGAAGGGGAGAGGAGGAGAGAAGAGGAGAGGGCAGGGAGGGAGAGAAGAAAGAAGATCCCCAGTGCCCTCGAGTCAATTCTGACTCACAGCAACCCTATAGGACAGAACTGCCCCATAGAGTTTCCAAGGAGTGCCTGGCAGATTCGAACTGCTAACCCTTTGGTTAGCAGCTGTGCACTTAACCACTATGCCACCAGGGTTTCCAAGAAAGAAGATAAAAACCCAGAAGAAAAGGAGGGGAGGGAGGAAGGAAGGGGAGAGGAAGAGAGAACAGGAGGGGCAGGGAGGGAGGGAAAAAAGAATATAGGAGAGAAGAAAAGGAGGAGAGGGAGGGAGGGAGGGAGGGAGGAAGGAAGGAAGTTCTTCATGATGTATGGAACTATTTTAGCTAGTCATATTTCCCTCTACTCATTGGATGCCAGGAAGCTCACCAACAGGTGTGAGACTCGCTTGCCCCCTCAAGGGCAGTTCACCTCACCTCTAGTGCTTTTCTATTTCACATGTGGTTCCCTTGGCCCTGGAGACTCTTGCTTTTCGTTTTACTTTTTCACTCATGGTGCTCTGCTCCTGGCATCCTTCATATGAACACATCATCACAGATGAGGGAGTACCAAATGGCCTGGCTCTGTTTTGCTGTTTAAAGTGAACACAAGTAAGTTTGCACATAAACTTATAGAGTAAAATTGTGCAGCTCGAGGGTTAGAGGTAGCATGTTAACCTATGACTCAGGTACAAAGATAACATTTTCTACTCATAGAAACCTGACCAAACCAAAAAACCAAACCATTGCCATTGAGTCAATTCCGACTCACAGTGGCCCTATAGGACAGAGTAGAACTGCCCCATAGGGTTTCCAAGGAGTGGCTGGTGGATTTGAACTGCCGACATTTTGGTTAGCAGCCAAGTTCTTCACCACTGCACCACCAGGGCTTCACAGAAATCTGACACTGTATCTCAGTCCTTTTTCAAGGAGCTGGAAAAAAAAAAAAAACAAAAAAACCTTGGCTATTTACTTTTACCACATTCTTTAACCAAAAACAACCTTTGAACTAGTTGCCACAGACCTAAAGAACTGCCTTAGCCTTGAAAGAAGCCAGCTGAAGACAACCTTGGGAAAGCCAAAATCAGACACCCAGAAACGTTAACGATTTAGAAATGGATGCTTCCAAGTTACTCTCCAGAAAAAAGATAGGCGAGACCTCCAGGTCGTGAGATACGAAAACCCTCGCACAGTGAGAGCTGGTTTTGAAGTTAAATTGAAATTCTGTGTTGCCGGCTCTCATTCGGGCCTGGCCGAGGCTGTGCGGAGTGGATTTAATCATTGTTGGGCTGCTTTCTCAGGTTAGGTAGTCCATATCAATTGCTTTTTTTCTGGTTCACTGCTTAGCTATCTCATTCTTTTTTTTTTTTTTTTTTTGGCTCTACTTCATTTGCACAAGTTTGACCAGGAGATCGCGCGATGCCATCATGAGCTTGGAGAATGTGACCTCCGTCACTCACATGCTGACCAAGGAGCAAGAATCCTGGCAGACGGGCTCAGTCAGAGCCTCTTACTTTACACGGTCGCCTCAGAGGAGCTGGGGGAACAAGGACACGTTCTCGCAGGCGCGATGCTGCAAGCAAGGGCATGGCTGCCAGCTTTGGCCACGGTCACTTACCTAGAAAGGAGAGAAGAGAGAACTTTCGTTAGCTGAGTCTGGCGGTCTGTGCGCTTGGAACCCTAACTGCAGTTACAATAACGAATATTCCAGCATCACCCTTTAATTTGTGTAGCACGTCGTACTTTCTAAAACAACTGCACGGCACCCTCCACTGTGTTTTCTATAGAAACGTGAAGGTTCTCTATTAAACTAGCTGGTAAGCACAGAGAAGACTCAGGTTGGAATCAATCTTTTAGCAGTCACTGTTGTTAACTGTCTTCCAGTCAGCCCCTGACTTGTGGGGACCCCACGCACAATGGAACGAAATGTCACCTGGTTCTGCACCATCCCCACGATCGGTTGTAGATTGGACTGCTGTGACCCATAGGGTTTTCATGGGCTGATTTTTGGAAGTAGATCACCAGGCCTTTCTTTCTAGTAACAGATCTGTGTGGTCTTTGAGCCTCATGACAGCTCCATTGGGTGAGCAGGGTCAGCGGGTCTGAGTTACAGAGAAACAAGCACTCGACAGTTTTGAGAGCTGGTGAGACAATAACAACTGTCTCCTGATGCCTCAGACAGGCCTCTTTCTAACCACGTCACCCAACTAATAAAACTACTCATAGCTGGGCTCCCAGCGGCCAAACGGGTGGCCGCGTAAATAGGAACGGTGCGCAGCGTTTCCTAAGCGTGCTGCACCTCATTTGTCTCCAGGCCCCCCCCGCCCCCGGGTGCTCCTTTCCCATCAGTTTAAGCTTGCTCTTCCGCACAGCAGCCGGGCAGTGCAGTGCATCATCTACGTCACCTTATTAGGGTGCAGACCTAGAGAAACTATCAACACCGAAATGCGGAAACTTTAAATACAATAAAGCGAGGTTGTTGGGGTCAGGGCGGTGGACTGTGCGCCGCCTCCGCCTCCCTACCCCGAGTCGGGCTGACTCCTCGACAGCTAACAGCAACACACAACAACTCCTAAGAGGCTGATTCTGCCTTGAGTCTCCTCCACGGACAACGAATAACTTCACAGAGAGCCTTCTTCACATTTCTACAGCAGACAGAGCAGAGGCGCCGTGTGGTTGTTGTGGAAAGTATTCTCACAACTCCGAGCATGAGCAGACATGGGCTGTACAGGGCTCTAGAAACACATAATTCCCATCCTAACCAGAAAAGACCTTGGAGATCACCTCATATCTTTAGGGGAGAAAGCTTATTCTCCACTTTTGCATGAGCACTGTCCCAGTGGTTCAAGCGCTGTGGACACGGGGATAACTCAGCCTCCTGGTGAGACTGGGTTCACCCAACAAAGCAAAGGTGCCTGAGCACCTCAGAACCAAACCACTTGCCACAAACCAAGAGAACAACCTTAGCTCCCCAAGATGCAAGCCTGAGGATCACCTTGGAAAAGCAAGCACAGATGCCAAGAAATGCTAAAGGGTTAGAAATGGGTGCTTCCAGCTAAATGTTTCAGAACTTTGCAAGTAACGAGTTTGCATTTCATGTCTGCATGCCAAGGGTGCCCCGTGCCTACAGACACCTGAGCATGCTGGTACTGGGGGTTTGGTGATCTCCGCACACTTCAGCACCAGGTGCATTCGAGATTCCAGACAGCGAGGCTGTGGACAAGCCAATAATTTCAGGACAACACAGTGTATAAAGACAAAAGACTGCCATTTGTAGCGAAGGCCTCCATCCAATGCTACAGACACACCGTCACATAGTCACACTTTTCGTTACAAAACAACACGCAGCTCCCCACAGGGCTTTCTCCTGGACGTCTTAGGGGGAAAGAACACAAATTGAAAAATGCAGTCATTTCTGTCAGGAAAGAAAGTTACTCTGCGATCTATTCCAGCATATTAGATACTAGATCAAAAGTACTTTATCAACGTTAAGTTTCTTAGGTACGATGATGCTCAGGTGAGGTAAGAGAATGTTCTTACTCTTGGGGATACACGCGGAAGTGTCGTGTGCTGCTACAATGGATGTAGGTCACTAGTCAGCAGAGAAGTAAGGATGTCGTTGTTGTTAGTTACTGTCGAGTGGATTTCGACTCACAGTGACCCCATGTGTACAGAGTAGAGCTGCTTCATAGGGTTTTCAAGGCTGTAGCATTTTGGAAGTAGATAGCCAGGCTTGGCTTCCAAGGTACCTCTGGGTGGGTTTGAACTGCCAAACTTTTGGCTAATAGTTGAGCGCTTAACTATTTGTGCCACCCAGGGAGAAGTAGGAAGTATAATCAGATACTAAAATAGACCCAAAAACCCATTGCTGTTGAGTCAGTTCCGACTCATAGCGACCTTACAGGACAGAGGAGAACCGCCCTGCAGGGTTCCAAGGCTGTCATCGCTATAGAAGTGGACTTCCACATCTTTCTCCTGCGGGGTGGCTGGTGGGTTCGAACCTCTGACATTTTGGTTAGCAGTTGAGCTCTTAACCACTGTGCCACCAGGGCTCCTACCAAGACATAGAGTCTGCGGTAAAGCAGAATGTTAACAGTTGTGGTAAAATGTTAAGAACTGATGAATCCAGGAGAGGAGTATGTGGGTATTGGTTGTACTACTCTGAACTTTTCTACAGATTTGAAATTTATTAAAAAGTTATCAATAAAAGAGGAAGGCATTAAAAAAAAAAAAAAATCCACAGCCATTTCCTGCTTGTCTGTCTTTTCCGCCTCAGTGCGTAAATACTGCGACTTAAGTCTCTTCAAGGCGAGTGATGCTGTGGTGCCATGGCCTGAGACAGAACCAAGCCTGGGCCAGGTAGATGCAGGGATGAGGCTCTGCATGTGGCCTCCCTGCAGCTCTGACAGCGAGGCGGCCTTTTATTGAGCAAGCACTGCAGGCTCTGCCCCCAGACACGCCTTTCAATTCACTCCTCAATTCCAAAAGCAACGCTGAGTAATGACCTTATAATTCTTAATTACCGTGCGTGAGCCCTCCCTGGTGCCATCCTTTCTTTACTACCACGGTATATCCTATTAAAACTTTAACTTCCATTTCTGAGCATGGCCTATAACATCTCCATTATTTGACAAACACAACAGTAATGTAAACAAATTACTGACACGCAAGCCCAGGCCCAAGTTGGGAGAGGCAGGACGTCTGGGCAGTCCTATCAGGGACCCGGCCGTCTTCATGCAGACAGCCATCGTCATAGTAACCAGGGTTGTAATGAAATTAATAAAAGCAGTGATAATGGCCCAGCCTACAGCCCAGGGAGCACTGCAGATGTGCCCGGCACCCCGCTAAGTGCATTTTTTTTCCTTTTTTTGTTAATTGTTCTTTAAGTGAAAGTTTACAATTCAAGGCAGTTTCTCATACAAAAACGTATACACACATTGTTATGTGATCCTAGTTGCTCTCCCTACAGTATGACAGCACACTCCTCCTCTCCACCCTGTATTTCCTGTGTCCATTCAGCCAGCTCCTGTCCCCCTCTGCCTTCTCATCTCGCTTCCAGACAGGAGCTGCCCACATAGTCTCACGTGTCTACTTGAGCTAAGAAGCTCACTCCTCACCAGTATATTTTCTGTCTTACAGTCCGGTCTAATCTCTGTCTGAAGAGTTGGCTTCGGCTGTGGTTTTAGTTCCCGCTAAGTGAGTTTTATGGGAACTTCATTCAACCCCGCCAGCACCCTGGGGCAGAAAGAATCATCACCTGTAACCCAGGGACGAGGACTCGAGGCTCAGAGAACCCGGGAGCCGGGGTGGGTCGCGGGCGCCTGTCTCCAGAGTGCAGGTGGAACTCAGGGCAGCCCCTCCCTGCGGGGCCCATCACTGCCCCAAAGTCCTCCTCAGCACGCTGTTCCCAATGGCGACGCCCAGGAGAGGGGTTCGGGGCTGCTGCCCAGGTCCCTGCGCCCATATGACGGCAGTGTGGCCAGGGTCTGGGGTGGGCTTGTCGGGATGCAGCGCAGTGAATTACTTAATATGGTCCTTAGAGGGTCAGCAAAAAAGAGGAAGACCATCAACGAGGTGGACCGACACGGTGGCTGCAATAACGGGCTCAAGCGTAACAATGATACTGAGGATGATGCAGGACCAGGCTGTGTTTCATTCTTTGTACACAGACAGGGTCATTATGAATTGGAAGTGACTCAAGGACATCTAACAACAACAACAGAGCCACAGTCTTTGTGACTACACACAATGACTGGATGAGGCTATGCAAATAATGTTCCTGTGGCCCACCAAAGGGATTGGACAGCTGGCTGCTAATGCAAAAAAGGTGCCTGGAACCCTTTAAGGGGGGGACCATGCAAATAAGGTGTATAGAATCTAAACAAAGGGATTGGTCAGTTTTGCCATCCTGGTAAGCTTAGAATGAGTCACCCCAGAGGTGGAAAGGGGGTCCACACTACCATCAAAAAAGAAAAGCCAAGAGTGGAGGGCATCTTTGGATTTGGGATCCTTACGCTGAGAATCTCCTGAACCCAGGAAACGGAGGATGAGAGCTGTAACAAAGGAGGCAGTGAGAGGTGGCAAGGAGCAGCAGCAGAGAAATAGCAGCAGCAGAGGAAGCAGAACCAGGAGACTGGCAGGAGACAGCGTGGTGGGCTTCCTGGCCTGATAGCAGAAAGCTGAGTACCTTTGGGCAGGAGGCTCACTGGCTGAGTGGGGTGCCTTTGGGCACTTGGTGGTGGAGCTAGGCTTCTCAACCCATGAGCTAGAGAGCTGAGTGCCTTTGGGCTGAGGCTTGTTGGCGGAGTGTGATGCCTCTGGGCACTTATCAGTAGAGCTGAAGAACTCTGTAACATTTGCCTGAGCAGGGCAGAGGCCAGGCTGGCCCAAGGGGCCTCAGGGACGGAGGGCTGAAAGACCGAGAGCCAGGGTGAGGCCTGCCTGTGGGCACAGCCGAAAAGAGGCTGTCCTGATCAAAGAACTGTATCCTTAGTTGTTCCTGATCCTGAATTGTAACCTGTTACTTCCCTAATCAACCCCGTAACTGCGAGTATGGTCTGAATTCTATGTGGCCATTGCAATGAATTATCAAACCCAGCAGGGAAGTAGAGAGTGCCGTGGGAGGGACGGCTGGTGTCAGAATTGGTAAAAAGTTGGAGAGAGGATGTACGTCTGACCTCCAGAAGAATCAGCCTTGGCCTGTTGATGCTGGTGGTGATTCTCCCCCTTGTGAAGTTAGATGACTAGGTCAGTCACCGCCGCCACGCCATTTTTGCACACTTGTCTGCAGGTGAGGTCCAAAGCTTGGGGACACGCCACAGGCACCAAACAGCGCGTCTGCACATACTGCCCCAACGCATCGTCTTAAAACAAGCAGAAGGGAAGTTGTCTCCAAGAAGGACGGTCACAGCTGCCCTTTCTGATGCTCCCCGTGTGTGTGGTGCGTCCACACCCACCTCTCGCTCCACCCTCAACGTGTCCACGGCGGGGGCAGTAATACCTTCTTTAGTGGGGAAGCCCAGGCTCACAAGGGTAATTGGTCAGGGCGTGGGGTGGGGAGGTATGCAGTGGACTAGCCTCGACGTCGCCTGGCTCCCTGAGACAGCTGCTGAGTGGACAGAGGCTGCTTTTGGAAGTTGCCCACAACCCTGCTCAGCACAGCTCTGTGAGCGACTATAAAACATAGCTCGGGGCCACGCGGCCCCTGAATTCAGGGCAGTCGGTGAGGAACTGGCTCGCCCGTGACTCCGGCCCTGCTGTGGTGAAGGGCATGGCAGACGGCCTTCCAGTGGCTTTGGGGAACTGAGGAAGCCCGGGGCAGCTAGGGACTCCGTTCCCTAAGTGTCAGGGTGCCCTCTCCCATACACACCCCCTCCCCCGTCCCAGGGGCCCCATCTCTGGTGCATACCGTTTGTACACACGCCTGGGTGGTGGTGGTGGTTGTTAGCTGCCACCAAGCCAGCTCTGATTCACGGCAGCCTTGTATGTAACACAACAAAATATCGCCTGGTTTTTCACCACCTTTGCAACGGTTGGCATGTTTGAGTCCACTGTCGCAGCCATTGTGTCAACCCATCTCATGGAGGGTTTGCCTCGCCTTCGCCAACCCTCTGCTTCACCAACCGTGATGTCCTTTTCCAGGGAACAGTCTTTCCTGATGATGTGTCCAGAGTAAGCCAGCCAGAGTCTTGCCATCCTCACTTCTCACTAGCATTCTGGTTGTATTTCTCCTCGGACTGATTTGTTTGTCCTTCTGGCAGTCCACAATTTACTGAAGGAAGTTAGTTCAGAGGAGTCGAACCTGCCCACTTGGAGACAGGGGTGCCCCTAGACGTAACCTTAGTCACTCCCCTTTATAGAGCAGAGCCAGCAGAGCAAATATCCACAGGTCCCCACTGACAGCAATGTGGACTTTTGGGGTACGTCCTCCTGTGACTGTCCCTGACTTAGCTGTAGAGTGAGGCAGA
Source organism: Elephas maximus indicus (assembly GCF_024166365.1). Taxonomy (NCBI): domain Eukaryota; kingdom Metazoa; phylum Chordata; class Mammalia; order Proboscidea; family Elephantidae; genus Elephas; species Elephas maximus. Next base: position 6,416,490 of record NC_064843.1, read on the forward strand.
ACTGAGACTCAATGCTGTCGTTTCCCGGAATTTATCTTAAAAATTAACGTTTTTTTATGTGAAGTGCGCATTTTTTTTTTAATTCAGTAGTTATTAAATTCCCTTTGAATTCCTTTCAAAGATGCAACTGAAAGCTGAGCTTGCGATGCTGCTCCCTGAGTAGGCTTACCATTAATTATTAAAATATCAATAAAGTCACATCATAGAGTTTGAGCTTACAGTTGGGGCCATTCAAGCCAGAACATTCTGAGCGTGCCCTTTGGAAACTGCAAATCCACACACACACACACACACACAAAGTCCACTGCTGCCGAGCTGATTCAGACATATAGCGACCCTACAGGACAGAGTAGAACTATCCCATAGGGTTTCCAAGGAGCGCCTGGTGGATTCGAACTGCCGAACTTTTGGTTAGCAGCCAAGCTCTTAATCACTGCGCCACCAGGGCTCTGTGTAAATCCGCCGGCCGACTTCAATTGACTCCTGACTGGTCTCCCTCATGCTCCGTCACTCCTGTCCTTTGAAAGGCAGCTGCTTTGATTGTTTTTACAGGAATCTGTAAGTAGCCTATGGTGTGGACTGCAATCCCTAGAACCACCCCGGGGTCCCTTGGTGATGCAAACAGTGAATGCCATCAGCTGGTAACTGAAAGGTTGGAGGTTCAAATCCACCCGGAGGTGCACTGGAAAAAAGGGCTGGCCATCTACTTGTGAAAAATTGGCCACTTGAAAACCCTATGGAGCACAGTTCTACTCTGACACACGTGGGGTCGCCATGAGTTGGGGTCGACTTAATGGCAACTGGTTAGCGTTTTTCAGTCTTCCCCAGAAAGCATGAGCAGAGGTGTGGCCACGTTTCTGCTGCAGAACACACCTGACCCAGGAGAGGCACTCAACAGCCATTTTCCAATGAATGGATGAATCACCCCTAGGGTCACCAGCTCCTCTCTTTCTGTTTCTCATTCTTAACTGGACAGCACTTGGCCACATGGAGTCCACATTCATTTACTAAAACAGCAGCTGTGCCCTTGCCACGGGCCTCCTCACCCCACGGTGGGCTCTGGCCTGCCTCCCAGCATTATCAGTGTTCCAGTCTTTGTCGCTTACTCCCACCATTCAAGGTGGGCCTATTGCAGACCAGCCTCTTCACATCTTTCTTTCCCCAGCCCGGTGCGCAGCACAATCTCAAAGATGTGGGTCCAAAAATCCTCACTTATTTTAATTATATTAAACCAATTGCCATCGAATTGGTGGCAACCCCACGTGTGTCAAAGTAGAACTGTGCTCCAAAGGGTTTTCAATGGCTGATTCTTCAGAAGTAGATTGCCAGGCCTTTCTCTGCCTCTGGGTGGACTCGAACCTCCAGCTTTTGGTTAGCAGTTGAGTTTATTAACCATTTGCACCACCCAGGGACTTCTTAATTACATTAGACATGCACGAAATGTTCCATACTCTAACAATCTACACCCTAAAATGCTTCACCTTCTAGGAGAAAATAGGGGCTAGAAGACCAGATAAAGAGCTCACCAAGAGGGGACCAATGCCAGTGTTCAATAACTGCCTTTCTCTCCAGTGCTTTGTTACCCAAAATTGATGCCTTTGACTAGATGTTTCTTGGAAAAATTCGTAACTGCTATGTAATAAAGTCTATTAGAGAATAATTTAAGTTCTCCCACATACAGATTTTTGTAGACAAAGAATGTTTTAGAAGAATTATTTTCTCACACATTTTATTAAGAAGCCTGGCGCTAAACATCGCTCTTCTTAAAACAAAATTACTACCTGCAAGGAAATAGCTGTTTCTGAAAGAAAGACAGAGAGAAAAAAAAAGTCCTTCCAATTGAGCCCTTCTGTATTTCGTTATGAGTTATTTATTAAGTATTGAAAAGATAATGGCTAACAACGCATTTGTTAAATGACAAAACTTCAAGCATAAAGATTCATTTATGGGCTTCTTTCATAGTGGAGTGTGGTTTTCTCAATCTATTCAAGGTTTATAGATTCCTGCGATTTGGACACAGCATGGGAGAGCTGACATGATTCTTTATCAAGTTTATAAAGACTGGGGAGACATTGGCAACGCCTTACATAAAACTTCTCTTAACTTTCAGAAGGAACGGGAGCAGTCCTTTTAAAGTCATCGGAGCCTGAGATGAAGCCCCCAGGCCTCCTGGGGAGTTATCTGAGGTGCAGCGGGGCAGATCAGGTGGTCACGCCGCTCCCAGCCTGCGCGGCTGTCTCTAACGGTGCCCGGAATTTGGTTACGAAACAAAAACTTCAGAGGAGCATAGGCTGGTTACTCCTGGTGCGGATAACACCCGGGAGCTCTGCATGGGCCACCCCGTGAAGACTGGGGCTCTGTGTGGGTCCACGCTGACAGCGAGTGGACAGCTGCATTCTCCTCACCTGCTGAACCAGGGCCAGAGAATCTTCATTTCAGCTGATACTCGGAAAGATGCTTCGTGTAAAGGAAGATTAAGGCCGTTTCAGATTTACTGAGTGATCACAGTGGCATTAATCCCAATCCCCAAACATGGAGGTAGCCCAAATGCTCATCATCTGGTGGATGGATAAACAAACGGAGGTCTCTCCACACGGCGGGATACGATGCAGCCAGAAAAAGGGATGAAGTTCTGATGTGCGCTACAACAGGATGTGAAGTGCAAAGGGAAAGAAGCCAGCCACAGAAGCCTACACATTGCATGATCCCGTTTGTAAGACTTGTCCAGAAGAGGGAAAAGGCCCACCTCTGTCCCTTACACACTCATCAGTCCTGTGGATCCACCTCTGTCCCCGTATACACTCATCAACCCTGTAGGTCCACCTCTGTCCCCTTTCATACTCATCAACCTTGTAGGTCCACCTGTCCCCTTACACACTCATCCATCCTGCAGATCCACCTCTGTCCCCTTACACACTCATCAATCCTGTGGATCCACCTGTCCCCTTACACACTCATCAGTCCTGCAGATCCACCTCTGTCCCCTTACACACTCATCAACCCTGTGGATTCACCTGTCCCCTTACACACTCATTAGTCCTGTGAATCCACCTGTCTCCTCACACACTCATCAATCCTGCAGATCCACCTCTGTCTCTTACACACACATCAATCCTGAGGAACCTTTGTCTCCACAGTCGAGACCCAAATCTAAGTCCGGGTTGACCTATCTCAGGTTGACAAGTGTTGGTGCTCAAAGCGGAAATGACACCCCACCCCATCCATCAGGCCCCTCTGATGCTGTCGGGGTACCAGAACCATTAGCCCTGAGCCCAGACACTGGCTGTGCAGACCCCACCCGCCCGCACTGCCCCAGTCCTCAGAGTTGCCAGTATTCAGTGAGGACTCTGGCTGGTGCAGCACAGCCTCCAGCTTCACCTGGGCCTGCACTCCGCAGTCTCCTCTGGTCACCGGGAACTCCATGCTCTCCTCTGTTCTCTGGGAATGCCGTGCTCTCCTCTGTCCTTCCATCCTCCCCTCCACACTCTCCTCTGACCTTCCATCCTCCCCTCCACGTTCTCCTCTGTCTTTCCATCCTCCCTCCATCATCTCCTCTGTCCTTCCATCCTCCCCTCCATCCTCTCCTCTGTCCTTCCATCTTCTCCTCCATCCTCTCCTCTGTCCTTCCATCCTCCCCTCCATGCTCTCCTCTGTCTTTCCATCTTCCCTCCATCCTCTCCTCTGTCCTTCCATCCTCCCTCCATCCTCTCCTCTGTCCTTCCATCCTCCCTCCATCCTCTCCTCTGTCCTTCCATCCTCCCCTCCATTCTCTCCTCTGTTCTTCCATCCTTCCCTCCACCCTCTTCTCTGTTTTTCCATCTTCCCCTCATCTTCTTCTCTGTTCTTCCACCCTCCCCTTCCATCCTCCCCTCCATGCTCTCCTCAGCCCTTCCATCCTCCCCTCCACGCACTCCTCAGCCTGTCCGTCCTCCTCTCCGCGAGCTCCTGAGCCCTTCCATCCTCCCCTCCACACACTCCTCAGCCTTTCCATCCTCCCCTCCGCGAGCTCCTGAGCCCTTTCATCCTCCCATCCTCCCCTCCATGCTCTCCTCCACTCTTCCATCTTCTTCATGGAAGGCAGATTCCACCTCTCCCTGGAATCTATTCCTGGGGAATGCCCGCAGGTGGCATTTCCTTTGTGTGTTTCGTTGTGAATTGAAATGTTGGCACCAGGTATGTGAACTCACCCTCCAGATGTGTCTTCCCACCACAGGGTTATATTGCTCCAACATCGTGTTCTCAAATGAGGCAGGCTGACTTGGGCTGGATAGACACCCGAGCCAATGCTTTGGAATTAATTAATGGAAACAGGATGGAGAGCAACTTCTTCCCAGAAAGACAAATCAGTAGCACCCTCACTGGCTCCCTGCTGCCCCTACAGAAAATTCCTGACTCTGACCCAGGCCCCTGCCCTTCAAGCCCCATCAACTCCTGACCTCTCCTTACACCCCTCACTCACTCCCTCACTCTGTGGGAGTTCCGTGCTGCCCAACAGGGGCCAGGACCCCAGGGGCTATCGAGCACTTGGAATGGGGCAAGTCCCCTTGGGGATGTGCAGTAAGTGGGAGAAATGTCCTGGATTTCAAAGACTCAGCACAAAGAGAGAGAGAGAGAGAGAGAGAGAGAGAGAGAGAGAGAGAGAGAAAGGATGCACAATATCTCCTCAATACTTTTTATATTGATTACATGTTGAAGTGATAATATTTCAGAAATATCGAGTTGAATAAAACATTATCAAAATTAATTTCACTTGTCTTTGTACATTTGACTATGGCTATTAGAAAACGTAAAATTAAGTTGCTTGCGTTATCTTTCTACTGGACAGCGCTGGTTGGGCCAGGCTAGCCTTCCCTCCCTCTCAGACATGCTGTGCTGTACCTCACCTGAGTCTCTTTTTGCTGAAGCTGCTCTTCCCTGCTCCACCTGGGTGTCCTCCCCATCCAGGTCTTGGTCCACCTGTTCCCTCCCCACAGGGGCCTCCCCCAGCCACTCAGTTTAAAGTAGCCCCTACCCTCTATCACATATGACAATATTTTGATTCTGTACATAGCACTTTGTGCTTCTGATATTGTCCTTGTACGTTGACATCTTCATTATCTGCCCCCTCCCCCCAGACTCTGAGCTCCATGAGGGCAGGAAGCTTGCCCAACCTTCTACTCAATGAATGATGCTTGACACACAGAAAGGCACTATCTACTTGAAGGAGTGTTCCACCTAGGAAATGAATAAAAATTCACAATCAACCTCACCACAACACCATCAACAGCTCCAGCAATACCATGAACAGAACCAAGAGCACCAAGACTACCATCAACAATCACTACCACCACCACCAACGCATCAACAATCACTACCACCACCACCATCACCATCAACCACCACCACCAGTAACACTACCACCCCACCATACCATGACTATTACCACTACCATCACCACTAACACCATCAACACCACCACCAACGCCATCAACAATAGTACCACCATCATCACTGCCATCACAATAACACCACCACCACCACCATCAGCAATATCAGCACCATCACTACCACCCCACAATCAGTAACAACACCACCACCACCACTACCAACACTATCATCATCCACAAAAACAACGTCAACAACAGGACTTGCCACCACCACTACCATCACCATCACCACCACCGCCACCAATAGTACTACCACCACCACCATCACCATCATAAGCAATAACAAAAACTCCATAAAACATCCTCACCAACAACACTATCAACAGCAGCACCACCAACACCAAGACCAACATCAGCAACCTCCAGCACCACCACTATCAACGACCACCACCACTGCTACCTCATCACCACCACCACCACCACCACCACCAACACCATCACTAACTGCCACCACCACCACGACCACCAACGCTACCACCCCACCATTAACTATCACCACCAACATCAACACCACCACCAACACCATCACCAAAAATAGTACCACCACCACCAACACCTCACCACCACTACCAACAACAACAAAAGGAAGAATACTGGCACAAGGGGCAAAATGCTAGAGAAACAATGGTAGACTTGTTTATAAATTCCCAGGAAGAAAGTTCTTCCTTCTTCAAGACCAAATCGCAGTCTTCGTGCATCTCTAACATTTTTCCATTGTATAAACTCCACATGACCCACAGCCACACACATATCAGTCTGTGCTGTCCTTCCTTTTGTCTCTTCTGCTTTTCACTTGCTCTTGATGGAGAAGTTTACCAATATCATAAGTCACTTTACAGTCTGTTCTGTGAGATGCTTGGGGGCGGAGCTCTGGGCAGCCCACCTTAGTGTGTAGGTGATGAACATTGGGGCCGAGTTTAACCAGTATGAGCTGAGCCCGCTGGGTCCCAGCTGCCTTGGCCCAACTTGCCGTGTGGAAAACTCTCACAAAAACCAATGTGCTATCTCTGAGCTTACCCATAAGACACACACATGCAAGACTGAACACCCAATGCAAAAACGCTTTGCTCCGACCTGGAGCTGGTTATACCATGCATCATATATTGTACCGCCGTGAAGTCAGCTGTAAAGTCGTGTGGCTGGCATTCTTCCACAAGCGAGCAGAAGTTTGGTAAGCTCTTGCCAGTGATGCTGAGGAATTCTGGTTAGCCACCTCTTCTCTGTGACCATGAGAATCTTAGCCAGATTGTCCACTGTTGGAGAATTAGGATACAATCAACCACCCTTCTCGGCACCTTGATTACTCACAATGTGATTCTGTATTTAACGAGGCATTTTAAGATCTTTGCTTTGGAATCGACACCGAGATGATTCTGCAGCTGTGTGCCATGGACGTGCAAAAGTGCCCCTAGTCCGGGGGTGCCCCAGGAGTGACTGCGGTGTTGTGGGTGTGAACATGTGTAGGTCCACATACACAAGACACAAGCAGACATGGTGACGCCATGGTCAAGTACTTAGCTGCTAACCGAGGTGTCAGCTGTTTGAACCCACCAGCTGCTCCTGGGTTGAAAGACCTGGCAATCTGCTCCTGTAAAGATTAAAACAATTACAGCCTAGAAAACTCTATGGGGCATTTCTACTCTGTCCTACAGGGTCTCTATGAGTTGGAACTGACTCAACAACAATGGGTTAATATTTATGGAAGCAGACTGCCAGGCCTTTCTCCTGGGGAGCATCTGGTGGGTTTGAACCACCAACCTCTGGTTAGCAGCCAAGTGCCACCAGGGATCCTGTCTACTACACAGCGACCTATTTAAAAAACAGGTGTGCTTATTTGTTAAAAGGGCCACAATTACTAAATGACAGCAGCTCTCAAGATGCACTAGCCCTTGGAAACTTTATGGATCCAAAGTGTACCCCACACCGTTGCCACCTGGGCCAATGGACTTGAAGACAGCTGGCAGTGTAGTGCAGTGGTTAGGAGCACACATGCTGAGACCAGCGGGACTGGGTTTAAGAAGGGTTTCCCAACCTCTGTGCATCTCAGTATTTGACCCGTAAATTGAGGATGGTGACAGCAGCCCCTCCTGGTGTTGCTGAGCAGATGATGTAGTTTAATACACGCCCAGCACGGGCAGCTGAGTCTAGCTCAGGGGAACTGCAGGATGCCAGCAAGCTCTGACCACCAGGGCTGGACAGACCCATCTGTAACCCAACCCCCAGCTGGCCGAGGGTGCAACTCAAACTTGGACGTGACCCGGGAAATCAGGTCTCACCCCCTTAGGGGAAAGGCAAATCAAGTCTAGTTTCAAGTGTAATGCTACTTTGTCACAATTTTATTTGCTACAAGTATCACTTGGCTGTGCCTGGATCTTAACTTGGTTTTATCTACACACAAGGAGACCCTGTGTGGTGAAAATGCTTAATGTACTTCGCTGCTAACCAAAAGGTTGGCGGTTCAAACCCACCCAATGGCTCATGGGAGAAAGATCCAGTGATTTGTTCTTGTAAAGATTACAGCCTAGAAAATCCTATGGGGCAGTTCTACTGTGTCACGCAGGGTTGCTGGGAGTTGAAATCAACTCGACAGCACCTAACAGCAACATCTATACACACGGAGTCCCTGGGTGGTGCAAGGGTTAATATGTTCAACTGCTCACGGAAAGGTTGGTGGTTTGAGTCCACCTAGAGGTACCTTGAAAGAAAGACCTGGCCTTCTACTTCTGAAAAATCAGCCATTGAAAACCCTATGGAGCACAGTTCTACTCTGACACGCACGGGGTTACCATGAGTCAGAACTGACTATGGCAAATGGTTTTTATCTACCCACACAACTGGTTTTATCTATGAACACAACTGCTTTTATCTATGAATACAACTGGTTTTATTACACACACAGCTGGTTACATCTATAGACACAACTGGTTTTATCTACATACATACGTACACACACACACGGCTGCTTTTATCTATGCACACACAGCTGGTTTTATCTATGCACACACAGCTGGTTTAACCTATGCACACGAATGGGTTTTTTTATCTATGCACACAGCTGGTTCTTATCTACACACAGAAGTGCTGTTCATCTACACACACTGGAGAAGCTTGCATGCAGGATGGAGTAACCACTCACAAACCACTGGAGACCTGCAAAGGGACGGATCTACCGATATGCAGACACTTTCCTCGTTCCCAAAGAGACCCACGTTAGTGAGGCTGGCAGGAGGGGGGGTTGTTGAGAAACTGATACCCAGAAGCCCCCAAACGAAGACTCCGGAAATCTTGTTCCTGTGCCCTAGAGATATCAACGAGTGAACCATAACGTAATACATTAACACACAAAGTGATGACATGCAGTATTTTCCAAACTGATGGATGAATTTAAAAAGTGAACTTGACCAGCATACAGCAGCTAGACACGCTGCTTTACTGTCTTTGTGTCTTTCGACACGATGAGCGTGTCTATGCCGTGCTGCCGCTGCTGCTGCTCTGAGGGTCTCTCTGGGAACAGAAAGCGCACAGCAAACACTTGGTGTGTGCCTGCAGATCCTTACTGCGTTTTAGACAGTCCGCAAGGAACACAGATCCCAGCCAGCAGGACAGTGGTCTCTCATTCTTAAAACACTTATCAAAAGCATTTACAGTCAGGGATTCTATAGAAAAATCCTGGTAAAAATGCAGAAGAGAATTTCAAATTCTTATGGAAGCCAGACTTTCTGAAGCTGTGGAGGCTAGTAGACCTTCAAAACTGTTTCCCTGAGATAATCTTTAAATCTTAAACCAAAACTATCCCCTGAAATCTTCTTTGAAAAAAATAACAAGGTAGCTTATTTAGTAAAGAAAGTCTGCCTTGAGCATCATGCTCTTTGCAGGAACTATATGGGATCAAGGTGACAATAGCAACTCAAAAGGTCAGACAGGAAACTCAGGGCACAGTGAGTTCATGGCACCAGGGAAGGAAAAATTTTGAAAAGGAGGGTGAGGATAGTTGTACAACATGAATGTAATCAATGTCACTGGATTGTATATACGGAAATCACTGAGTTGATGTGTTTTGCTGTGTATACTTTAAAAAAAAAATAAAAAAGGGCATTCCCAAATTTACGACTGGGTAAACTGAGGAACAAAGAGCCCTGGTGATGCAGTGGTTAAGTGGTTGGCATCTAACCGAAAGGTCAGCGGTTTGAACCCACCAGCCACTTCGTGAGAGACATATGTGGCAGTCTGCTTCCGTAAAGATGACAGCCTTGGAAACCCCATGGGGCCGTTCCGCTCTGTCCTACAGGGTTGCTATGAGTCAGAATCGACGCAATGGCAGCGGGTAAACTGAGAAATAGGATGTCCACGCTAACAGTGAACCTGGCGTCTCTTACATTGTCGTTTCTCATTCTATCCTCCTGCTACAGGGAGACCCCAGGACACTTCTTATAGAGTACATACTTCTTGTACTTTAGAACTTATCCTACAATTTAAAATAAATCAGCCCAGTACAAATTCTACCACAAGTATAATTCAGTTCAACTGAAACAACCTTCAAGCTTTCACCACCACGGGATGCCTGTTAGCTGAAGCCGCTTACGAAGACCTATTACCAGGCGCGCCCGTGTGGACTCCAACCGTTTGTCTGTAGAGGGCTTTTGCAATGGTGTTAATTTGGAATGTTCTTTTAAAAAATTAAAAACTGCTCTGTTGCATTGAAATGGTATGAAACCAGCTTACACTCACACCACCTTACTCTTTGCTTTCTGGAGAAGGTCAGAGCAGTGAACTTGGGAAGCCAGGCAACGCTCCATTTTTTGAAAATGCCCAATGACTTTTGCTGATCCTCAGTGAAGACGTGCCATAGTCTCCTGCACAGTTGGGAAGAAACGTTGACAGCAGTTGTGGTGTTGGCCTCTGGCTCATTGCGCCCCCTGTGCACAACAGAACGAAATGCTGCCCAGTCCTGCGCCATCCCCACGGTCAGTTGTGGACCGGGCCATTGTGATCCATAGGGTTTTCTTTGGCTAATTTTTAGAAGTAGATCACCAGGCTTTTCTTCCCAGTCCGTATTAATCTGGAAGTTCTGCTGACTGAAACCTGTTCAGCATCATAGCAAACGTCCACGGACAGATGGATGGTGGCTGTGCTTGAAGCGCACTGGGTGGGAACTGAACTCAGGTCTCCTGCATGGAACGCGGCGGATTCGACCACTGAGCAGCCACTGCTTCCTCATTTGGAAGAAACAAAGAGCACTAAATGATGTCCCTGGCCGGAATCGCTGGATCCCTGGTGCCACAGTGGTTAAGAGCTCAGCTGCTGACCAAAAAGTCAGCAGTTCAAATCTACCAGCTGCTCCTTGGAAACCACAGGGGGGAGTTCTACTCTGTCCGGTAGGGTTGCTATTAGTCGGAATCGACTTGATGGCAACAGCTTTTTTTTTTTTTTTTGCCTGAATTAACATACCTTCTCTCCCCACAAAAGCACTGACGGACTTGCCTCATTTTGGCTTTGGCCATGATGATCAAAGATCAGGTATGACGACCCCATGATGGCTGCAAGAGTTACACACCTGGCTCAGGTCCTCCTACCTGGACAAGCCGACCTCAGCTCGTCTTTTCGAAGCCCACATACAGCTCTAGCTACGTACGCAGCACACCATCACGGACAGAACTTTGCACTGTGAGTCGTACTTCAACTGCAAAGCTGACTGGGCTGCTGACAGATCCTCACGGGCTGAGCTTGGCAGCTGGGGGACCCAGATGTTGGGCTTTGATGGAGGCTATTTGAGCACTAGTGTTTCAAGCTAGATTTCTGGCTGGAAAACCGAGGGGCTGGTACAAATTAACCTGCTGAAGGGCTGTCTTGTCAGCTTGCATTTCATTTCTCTCTGAAGCTTGTTCCGGGCTGAAGGGCCAAAGAGCGGAGAATCATAAAATCTGCACAACTCCAGCTGTTAACAGCCGGTGGAAATACAAACTCCTTGTGGGTACTTCCCTAAAGACTTGCTCCCCTTTCTTTCGTGGCTGAAGCTCCTGGTACTCGTTGGTTCCATTACTGAGGTCTAATAAATAAATTAAAAAAAAGAGTGGCCCTGGAGTCAGCTCTGACAAATGGCGCCCCCGCGTGTCAGAGCAGAACTGTGCTCCACAGGGTTGCCAATGGCTGAGTTTTGGGAAGTGGGTTAACCAGGCCTTTCTTCTGAGGTTCTTTTGAGTAGACTTGAACCTCCAACGTCTTGGTTAGCAGCTGAGTGTGTTAGCCGTTTGTACCACCCAGGGACTCCCCAATAAATATGTACATAAATGCATCAATAAGGTGAGAAGGGGTAGGGGACCCTGTCCCTGATTTTTCTCCCACCCCTCCCCTTCCTGGGAGCCTCTCACCCCTAGGCCGCCCACCTCCTCCAGCCCGCGACCCAAAAAACCCATTGCTGTCGAGTCGATTCTGACTCACAGCGACCCTACAGGACAGAGCAGAGCTGCCCCATAGAGTTTCCAAGGAGCGCCTGGTGGATTCAAACTGCTGACCTTTTGGTTAACAGCCATAGCTCTTAACCACTATGCCACCAGGTTTTCCAGAGGAACCAAAAAGTCTCTTTCCCAGAAGGGTGAGAAAGCTGGGCTGCAGGCATTGAACCCATCACGGCCACCTCGCTGCTCTCACTCCAGCTCAGACCCCCTGGGGGACGCCAGGACTGGCTGGAGCTGTGTCCCTGGCATCTCCTCTTGGACCTCCCAGGTGTACATAGGTGTGCACAGGTACAAAGATACTCTCCGATCCTGCCTGTCCTGTCCACCACACTTGCCCCCAGCCCCACCCCTCCTTGCAGTCACCGCTGTCCCAGTAAACATTCAGTCACATGGCTGCTGGAGCCAGAAGGGATAGCCCGCTCGTCTCCTCCCTTCGAAGCCTCCCCAAGCATGTCTCAAGCCCACCTGCTGGTCTCCGTCTAGTCCTTCCTGCACCCGGCAATCTAACGGGACACCTTAGTCTGGCTGGGTCAAAAAGCCTCGCATTGATGCCAAAAGCCAGAGGCCTTATCATGTGCTATGGCCCCGCCCCCTCCCTGGGCCACCGCCCCTTCTCCCTCTGGGTATTCTCCTGCCGTTTCAGCCTCCTGCATCTCCTCCTGTCACGTCAACTCCCGGCTTCAGGGCCTTTGCCCTGAAAGAAGGTTGGTTTCCTGGGCTTCTGCAGGGCTCTTCCGGAAGGATGTCCTTTCTTTACAGAGGGGTTGCCTGCCTCCAGTTAAATGAGCCCCTATTTTCATAGCCCCGTTCTTTTCTGCCAGGTGATTTTCACAGTTCATGGACACGTTTATTTATGTGAGTATCGATCCCTGTCTCCCCTCCTCTGGACTGCACTTTTCATAAGGGAAGGAATTTTTTTTTTATTACTGTTCTTCAGCTCTCTTTTCTCAGTGCCTGGTATGTTGCCATCGTTGCTGAGCCCACAGAGTTGATTCGGACTCATAGTGACCCCATGTGATGGAACAGAACTTCCCCAGAGGGTTTTCTCGGCTGTAATCTTTACGGAAGCAGATCACCAGGTCCTTCTCTTATGGAGCTGCGGGGTGGGTTCAAACTGCCAACTTTTTGGTTAGCATTTCACTGTTGTGCCGCCAGGGCTCGTCACCTGGCATATGCAAACCCGTTCCTGTGGAGTCCATTCTGACTCATAGTGACCCGACTGGACAGAGGAGTAGTAGTGCCCCACAGGGTTTCCACAGAGCAGCTCGTGGATTCGAACTGCCGACCTTTTGGTTAGCAGTCGAGCTCTTAATCACTGTGCCACCAGGGATCCATCAACTGGTATACAGTAGGTGCTAAATAAATACACTGGATGAGGAAACAACTGTCTGAGTCAATGAACAAACACACCCCATGTGCCTTCCCCCTCCAGGCACCATCTGCTGTAAAGAAGAGTGAGGCGCATCCACTCCTTTGAGCACCTGCAATCCTCGGGGAAACACAGCCCGTCTTTCAGGAAGTAGACTCTTAACTGAGGTAACAGAACACATGTAGTTTATTTCTAATAACTGTTAAAGTCATAACGTTGACACAGGATGTATTTGTCTTTATGGAATTGGCGAGAGTCAAAGTTATCCTCGTAATAGTGACTTAACCCTCACACAGCTGTGATTGGATACGCTGCCTGGATGTGGGAATGACAGGGTGGGGTTCCCCTCAGTGCAGGAGGACGTGCCCCTGGGACGCCACGTACCTGTGAATACTATTAGTCATGGCAGTGCCCCTCCCCCATGGAGGTGACCTGCCGCACCTGCAGTGCCCTAGGTCCTGCCCCTGGGTCACAGGCTTGCAGAGAACCATGTCTGTGTGTCACTGTCTCAGTCTCGGGGTGCATTAAGCTCAGATCATGAAGGGCGGAGGACAAAGTAACAAAATGCAGCAGAATTAGACATTTTGCCATTAGCTGGGTTTCTTTTGCATGTTTTACGCATTTTTCATGTTCACAGTGATCTCAGAAATGAAAAAAAAATTGTTCACACACGTAGGCAAATACTCCCCACTTTCCTCCACCTGTTAGGTGGAGTACGCTGGTATTCTGGAGCTCCAAATCAGTAAAAACATAAGACGATAATAATGACAAATGAGTGACTGTCAGTCTTGATGAAAAGGGGCTGAGCAGTTAGAGAAATGGGTGCTGGGACTCCCTCCAATCCAGGCAGCACCAGGAGGAGCTGGGGCCGAGCAATGAGAGGGAAGCTGGTCACAGACTGCTCTGGGCAGCAGGGTAGCTTATGTCCACCAAAACCTGCACGTGGAGAACGGTGAGGGGAGAATGTTGCCAGCCCTGAGCACCGCAGCAGGGACAGTGGTCTGGCTCACCGGATGGCAGAGTACATAGCCAGTGCCCATTCATACTATGGTTCACTTGCTCTTTGCCGGGGTCAGGAGCATCCCCGGTGGTTGCCATGGAGAACCAGCCTCAGCAATAATAAGAGCCCACTGGGACCCTCCTCTCCGGCCCCTCCCACTTCCCCAGCTCACACCTGGGCTGTGGCACCTGGAGCCATGCACAGGGGTGTGTGGTGCAGCTCTTGCCCTGGCTATGACCACCTCCTGCATCTGAACACCTCCAGCACCTAACACCATCCCTGGCACAGTGGATGGGCTCAACGCATATTCATTGACTGGATAAAGAAATCTCCAAGAGTACCAGTGTGCAAACCTGCAACTCTCTTTGCAAAGGTGCTTGTGTAACACAGGCTATTCTGGAAGAAAGTGTGGTGCTGTGATTCACAACAGTCACTCAAAATTTAGCCAACGGAGAGGAAGAGCTGGGCGGTGGAGGGAAATAAAGTTGGGCAGCTTTCCCTGTCACCCCATAATTATATTAAAAAGGAAAATTGAATACAATTCTCTATCAAAGAGATCTTTAGGAGCTCATGGCTGCCAACCACATCCCACAACGAAACTGGGGTGCTGACTTTAATTCCGAAGAACCCAACTCCTTTGCCAAAATCATCAAAATGAAGTGCAGTATGCCAATTCATTTCAAGAAGTGAAACTGCCTGTTGGACAGGGATGCAATTCTTATTTCTTAGCAGGGAACTGGTCTACCATATTAATTCTTTTCATACGGCTGCACGGGTGCCTCTCAACAGTCTTTTTTTCTCAGCTCCCAGGAGAAAGTGTTGGCAACTTCATACTCTGATCTTATCAAATTGGCATTGGAAACAGATGAGATAAAAACATGCTCCTGATCCTATCATTGTGGCTTTGCACAAAGAGACAGTGTCGGGGAATGGTTAGGCACTAACTCTGTACCTCACCAACCTGGGTTTGAATCCTGGCTCTGTTACTGATCAAGTTACTTAACCCCTCTGTGCCTGAGATGGAACTGGGTCATGACAGCTTCTCCCGCGCACGGCCTTAAGGATCTGATGAGGACGCAAACAGTGCATTAAAAATCTGAGGGGGACGCACAAGGTGTCTTAAGGATGTGACGAGGACATGCAAGGTGTCTTAAGGATGTGTTGAGGACGCACATGGTGCCTTAAGGATGTGATGAGGACACACACGGTGCCTTAGGGATCTGACGAGGATGCACACGGTGCCTTAGGGATCTGACGAGGATGTACAGGGTGTTTTAGGGATCTGATAAGGACGTACACGGCGCCTTAGGGATCTGAGGAGGACGCACAGGGTGCCTTAGGGGTCTGGTGAGGATGCACAGGGTGCCTTAGGGATCTGACGAGGATGCACAGGGTGCCTTAGGGATCTGACAAGGACGCACAGGGCACCTTAGGGATCTGATGAGGGCCTATAGGGTGCCTTAGGGATCTGATAAGGGTGCATGGGATTCCTTGATGGTGGCACCAGACAGTAGACGCTCAATGAACTGAAGCCATCCACAGCAAAGCAATTAAGAGTTCTGAGGGGCTGACTGTGCAAAGCCAGCTCTGGCTCTGAAGCTGCTTGTCACCTAGTTGTAGAGACAGGGAAACAGAAGTCACGCCAAAGGCTGCTCAGTGCCCAAGGTGGCAAACGGGTGGAAGATAATGGGGCTGATGAAGAGGTGAGCAGGCTGGCTAAACAATCACAGAGCTGTACCCAGTGTGGATTCTCTCAGTGCGGGACTCTGCAGGAGCAACCCCTCCCCACCTCCATGAAGTTGTCTGCAAAGGCTTTGGGGAGATGTTAGGAGGAGAAATAGCTCTTCAAGAGCTGGTTGAATTTTGTTGGTTCAGTGGTAGAATTCCTGCCGCCCATGCAGGAAACCTGGGTTCGGTTCCCAGCCAGTGCACCTCATGTGCAGCCACCACCCATCTGTCAGTGGAAGCGTGCATGTTGCCAGGATGCTGAACACATTCCAGCAGAGCTTCCAGACTAAGATGGACTAGGAAGAAAGGCCTGGCAATCCACTTCAAAAATGGAAATGAAAGCCCTTTGGATCACAATGGCCCAATCGCCAAAGGATCACAGGGCTGGCGCAGGACCCGGCAGCATTTCTTTCCATTGTGCATGGGGTCACCATGAGTCAGGGCTGACCCAATGGCCACCACCAATAACAATAACAACAACGAGAATCTTAGGAAAGAGGAGAGGGCAATGTTCCAAGAAGGGGCTATTAGGGCAAAAGCATAAAATGTGGGAATGAATGTGGCGTGGTGGTGGCCGCTTTTGTTAAGGGGAGGACGCGAGTGGGGCATGTTGCGAGCCAAGTCTGGACAGGCAGGTGAAGACCCACTTTGGGGCCTCGGATGTGGTCTAGGCATTTCGGCTCTGCTTCACAAGGACCGAGGCCTGCTGAAGGCTGGCCAACAGGGCAGGGCATGATGAAGGCATGTTTTAGGAAGCAGGGTCTACAGCAAAGATCAAGACGAAAAGCAAGAGAAGTGCCTGGAGGGAGGAAGAAGCCTGAGGAGGGACGTATCTGATGGGCCAGCCACGAGGTGAAAGGTGGGCCTGGAACCAGAAAGGAAAGGGAACAGGTTGTCAGGTAAACATAGGGAACGGGCATTTCTGTTAGCTTTGGCTGCTCACTCCGACACTTGGGAATGTAGTGGCATAAACTATCACTATTTTATTTGCTCATAAACCTGGCATTTAGCAGCTTTCGAATTTGGCTAAGTCCTGTGCCTCAGTTTCCTCATCTGTAAAATGGGGTTGATAATGGCATGACGTACCTCACGCAGTGGCCATGAGGGGTCCATCAATGAAAGTATATACAGCGGTTAGCGCAGCATCTGGCGTGTGGTGAACGCGGTAACACTGGCAGTTACTGCTGCTGGGATCATCACAGCAACAGCATGGGTCACGCTCCATCCCTAAACTACAAGGACAGCTCAGGGAGAGAGCTTGCTGAGTGTCTGCTCCTGTGTCACATTGCTGCCCCAACCCCATAGGAGGTAGGCGTTAAGGGAGGTCATGGAATGAATTGTGTCCCTCAAACTATGTATTGAAATCCTAGCCCCTGTACCTGCGTGTCTTAGACTGGGCTCTCTAGAGAAGCAAAACCAGTGAAGTACACACACACACGCAGAAAAAAAATATATACATCAAGGAAATGGCTAATATGGCTGTAGAGGCCAGAAAGTCCCAAATCTATGGGTCAGGTTGGAAGATCCCCCCAATCAACATAGGTGCAGGGGCTGGCAAACCCAAGATCCAGACTGCAGAGGCTGA
This sequence comes from Elephas maximus indicus, assembly GCF_024166365.1. Classification (NCBI taxonomy): domain Eukaryota; kingdom Metazoa; phylum Chordata; class Mammalia; order Proboscidea; family Elephantidae; genus Elephas; species Elephas maximus. The sequence continues at coordinate 6,434,053 of NC_064843.1, forward strand.
TGGATCCCAATATCAGTAGGCAAGCTGCCAGATCAAGTCCCAAGAACCAGAGGTCAGGCAAACAGGAGCCAGCTGCAGGATCCAGACAAACAGGAGCCAGCTGCAGGATCCACAGCACACAAAAACCCGTGAGCCTTGCCAGAGAGTTCACCTATATTGGATATAGGCCACAACCCCAAGGAAACTCCCTTTCAACTGATTGGTTACTCACAGCAGATTCCATTATGGAGGTGATCACATTATATCCGATCTCATCAGGGAAGTGATCACCTCATTATACGACTGCCAAACTACATCATAATTGCCAAACCATTGAGAATCGTGGCCGAGTCAAGTTGACACACAAGGTTAACCACCATTATAGATGTAATTCCATTTGGGAATACAGTTTTCTTTGTTGGGTTAATGAGGCCATCTCAGGGTAGGGTGTGTTCTGAACCTAAACACTTCTGAGTTCTATGGAGCACCACAGACACAGGGACAAACAAGCACAAACAGGGGAAGATGGATATTCCACGAAGATGGCTACGGAATGAAGGAACGGAAGCTGAAGGAGACAGGGATCTTCCCTCAGAGAGAGAGAGCCTTCCCCTAGAACTCTGACTTCCGGCCCCCTAAACTGTGAGAAAATAAACATCTGTTTTTAAAGCCTCCCACTTGTGGTGATTCTGTCCCAGCAGCACTAGGCCACTAAGGTGGGGCAGCGGAGGGGGGAGGGTGGTGGTGGCTAAGCAGAGTCTAGGCCCTATAGCAGAAGAAGGGGGAGAAAGTGGGGGAGTCCTGACCCTAAACTCCAGTGAGCAGAACTTAGAATCTGCCATGAAGCCCTGCTGCCACCAGAAAGTGCTCAAACCACTTTGATGGCTGGAGTCTTTGCAGGAAACGTCTGTGCAGTTAAAATGGACCGACTGCTTACATCGGAATTTCCTTAGGGGTAACAGACATGCCAACAGAGGACAGACATACAAGTGTTTCCAGAAAGGTTGGCTGAGTGCAGTTGAGCATTCCGCTGTTGCCAGATCGCAGATACCATCTGGCACTTTCAGGGACCTGCAGAATCGCCCCCTGCTAATCTGCACTTTGCAGAAAAGGTGGCAAGCATGGAGTATGTGAACAGCCTGGGTGAGCCAGAGAGAAGGGCTAAAGGAGAACAGAATTCCAACGTCTTGACTCGCTACCACGCCATAGCATGTTTTCCTGAAAATGGAGCCGGGGAACATTTGCATGGGACCGGCTAGCTGGATCTCAAGAGGGGGAAGGAAAGGGAAGAACATTCGTGATAAAAGAGACACAGAAAGCCATGGAAATGCATGGAGACGAAAGATATATCATATGGGAACACTTCAAAAGTAAAAAATTAAGAGTATTTTACTGTATTTGAAAACTAGGTGCTGAAGCAGTTTCATGCCTGGGAAAGAAAAACCCCATCATATATTCGGTTGCTCTGTTTTCATACACTGGAATGCACGAACAGTCAGAATGAGAGAGACGCTACGCTTCTTTTAAACAGTTATTACATTTTTAACACCAAATTAGCTCTGCCTGTGTGTGTGCAATGCAGCCAGCACATTAAGCTCGCACTTATGCTCCGGAAAGGAGCGTGCACTCCAGGGCTGATATAATACCTGCTTACTCAAGCCCTGCATACCCTCTAAAGAAATTTCATCGTATGTATCTGGAACGAATGGCTGAAAAAAGAAAAAGGTAATAAATTCACCTACATAAGCGTGCAGATGACGTAAGGGTTTAAACAGATGTATTTCCTTTAGACACGATGACAGCAATAAGGCCTGGAATGTAGCAGTAACAGCAACAAAGTCACGCCATAATAGATTTTATCTGCATGGCCTTCATGGTTTTCTAAGTGCTTCACAGGAAAATATAAAGTAGGGTTTCTCCAACTCAGCACTGCTGGCATCGTGGACTGGGCAGTTCTTTGTTGTTGGGGGCTGCCCTCCAAGTCATGACAACCAAATATGTTTGCGGGCATCACCAAATGTCTCCTTACTGTTGTCACAGCAGTTGTCAAGCTCGACCCCGACTCACGGCGACCCCACCAACGACGGATGAATGCCGCCCAGCTGCGCCATCCCATGAGGGGCGGTGGGTCGGGCTGTCGTGACCCACGGGGTTTTCATGGGCTGATTTTGGGAAGTAGATCACCAGGCCTTTCTTCCTAGTCTGTCTTACTCCGGAAGCTCTGCTGAAACCTGTTTAGCATCCTAGCAACACACAAGCTTCCACTGACAGACGGGTGGTGGCTGCACATGAGGTGCCGTGGCTGAGAATCACACCCAGGTCTCCCACATGGAAGGGGAGAATTACACTACTGAACTTCCACTGCTCTCCAAACTACCCCCATTGGGAATGGCTGGTATAGAGACGGGGCTGGATCTGCCATGTACAGACTTGAGTTCTAGACCAAGGATGGCCACCACCTCCTTGTGTGACCTACTGCAAAGTTACCTGAACCATGGGTACTTCTGTCTGTTCATCTGTAGAAAAGGAACAAAGCTACCTGTCCCCACGCCACCCCTCAGAGCGGTTATCTGAAGATCAGGTGGAATAATCAAAGTGAACATGCTTAAAACAGACAGCAGCATCCAAGTTATATCATCCTGGTTATAAGAACTAATGTGTAGATGAAGCCTGTGGTATTAGCCCTAATGTACAGATGGACAAACTGAGGTTTGGGGAAGGGGCATGCCTTCCTTAAATCTGAACAACCAACAAGTACAAAAACTGGGTCACAATTCTAGTTTTATGACCTCTGTTGGTGGAGTGGGAATGCAAAGCCAGTTGGCCGGATGCTGGAGGGAGTTCTTAGTCTTCCCTGTGGCACCTCCCAGAGACATGCAGAGTGCCCTTTATGGATATCAGCACCGAGCAGCTATAGCCCTCGCCAAGGCTCTGGTTTCCCCATGTTATCACCTCAGCCTCCTTTGCCTGGCAGCCTGGCATCCAAGGCACTCGTCAACATGCAATCATTACTTTTCCTTATTCCCAGGAAGACTGGGAACTGGCTCTCCCAGGCTGCCCAGCATATCTTCACTAATTCTATATTTATTATGAGCCTCTAATTTCCAGGCACCATGGTAGGTTGTTCTGGATTAATAGTGGAAAACAAGGCTTCCTACCAAGATGGAGCAGCAGGGACTGGGTTTATACCCAGCACTCACTTGAAACAACAGAACTCCAAACAGAATATACGGTGGTTTTCAGACATTGGATACCAGGCAGCACAGGACAGGGATGCATAAGAGAGAGGAAACATACAAGGTGAACCATATGACTGCTGGTTATTGCCTGGAGAGTTCTCAGGCCCTGGCACAGGAAGGGGAAGACCAGGCACAGCCTAGATGAAGTGAGGAGTTTGGGAAGAGAGGGGGCAAGGTGTTTAGAGATCATAAGGCAAAATACCTGAGAGATAGAGAGGGAGTCAGACAGAGAGAGGGGAGAGAAAGAGACAGAGGAGAGAGAGAAAAGACAGAGGAGAAAGGAGAGACAGAGGAGAGAGAGAGAATCAGAGAGAGAGAAGATGTCAGAGAGAGACAGAGGAGAGAGAGAGGATGTCAGAGAAAGAGAGAAAGGACAGACAGGAGAAAGGAGAGAGAGAGGAGAGACAGAGGAGAGAGAAGAGAGAGAGGAAGTCAGACAGAGAGAGGATAAAAAGAGAGGAGAGAGAGGGAATCAGAGAGAGAGAGGAAGTCAGACAGAGAGAGGAGAAAAAGAGATGAGAGAAAGGGAATCAGAGAGAGAGAGAGAGGAAAGAGAGAGGAGCCAGACAGAGAGCTGTAGAGAAACAGACTCAGGAGAACTGCAGAAGGTCCCCCTTGAGTCTTTAGCTGACTAGAGTTAAGCGAACATAAGCGAGAAATTACCAAAGCTGGAAAGAACCACCCTAAAGTTTCAAAGGAAGCAATACTAGGAGCTCACAAAGGGCTGGGAATCGTTTGTATTTTCACCAGACAGAGTGGACAAACTTCATAATTCATTAGACATTGAGTAGATTACTCAGAAAAAAAATTGCCTCAGTAGTGGGACAAAATTAGCTCTAGACTAAATACTGTTCTAATCTTGCCTAATAAAGCTTAAAAGCAAGACTCAAAAGACTAAAACTGCTTCCAAATAGCTTAACTGTCATAGGACAGACAGAAAAACAAAAATACCCAGCACCCACCAAAGTAAAATTCACAATTTCTGGAATTCAATTAAAAAAAAAAAAAAGGGACATAGAAAGAAGCAGGAAAATACAACCCATAATGAAGAGAAAAAGCAATCAATAGAAAACCCAGATATGAGAGAACAGGTAGACAATAGGTAGACATTGAGATGTTATAACTACAGTCTAACATATGTTCAAGAAGATGAAGCATAAACATGTGAAGACATGAAAATGTTCCCAATCAAACTTCTATAGAGGAAAACTACAATGTATGAGATGAAAAACACACTGGGTGGAATTAACAGCAGGATGGGCACTGCAGAAGAAAAAAAAAAAGAAAAGCAAACGAAGATAAGTCAATAGAAGATACTCAAAATGAAATACACAGAGAAGAAAGAATTACATCCCCCCTCCCCCTCCAAAGGAACAAAGAATCAGTATGCTGTGGGCAACTTCAAGGGGCCTGATACACACACACATACACACAGTGCTACAACAATGGGCTCACACATAGCAATGATTGCAAACATGGCACAGGACCAGGCAGTGTTTCATTCTGTTGAACATAAAATTGACTTGATGGACCCAACAACAACTATATACACACACACACACACACACACACACACACACACACACACAACAATGTATATACACACACACACACACACACACACATATAACTGGAAGCCCTAAAGGAGATAGGGGTAGGAGAAAAAAATATTTGAAGAAATAATCACCACAATTTCCCATATTTGATGGAGACTATAAATCCACAGATCCAAAAAACTCAATAAACTTCAAGCAAAAGAAACATGAAGAAAGCTACATGAAGGCACATTATGATCAAATTGCTTAAAATCAGTGATAAACAGAAGATCTAAAAAGTAACTGGAGTGGGGGAAAAGCCAGCTCACATACAGAGGAACAAAGATAAGAATGACAGCAGATTTCCTGTCAGGACTGATGAAAGCCATCTGACTGTGGAGTCACATCTTTGAGGAAAGGGCGGGGGTAGGGTGGGGAACCAACTTGCAACCTAGAATCCTATACTCAGCAGAAACGTCTGTCAAAAGAGGCAAAATAAAGGCTTTCTGAGATATATAAAAGCTGACAGAACCTCACAGTAGACTTGGACTACCAGAAAAGTTAAAGGAAGTCCTTCAGATAGAAGAGAAACACCACCGAATGGGAACCTGTCTCTACTCTAAAGAATGAGAAGCACCAGAAATGGTAAATACAAGAGACTGCTTTTCTTATTTTTATCTCTATGAAAAATGGCAAGTGAAACATGTTTTTGTTGTGTGCTGCAACGTCAATTTTGACTCATAGCAACCTCAAGCGGCAGAGGAGAACTGCCACACGGGGTTTCTAGGCTGCAATCTTTACGGGAGCAAGTTGCCAGGTCTTTCTCCTGTGGAGCTGCTGGTGGGTTTGAGCCACCAACCTTTCTGCCAAGTGCTTAAGTGCTACACCACCAGACCTCCTTAAACGAAACATAGTTTATGTCTATTATGCATTTCTCCCATTGCGATGGTTTCTTGCTTCCACATCTGCTACTTCCTAGGGCTTTTGACCCTTTAAAAGAGGACTCTGATGTTGCATGTTCACTTTAATACCCCCAGCACAAAACATGACGCCTAGCACATATCAGGCACTTACTAAACGCCCAATAAATTAACATACACTGTCGTAGACCACAGCCACATCGTGGTGGACAATAATAATTTGTAGGCAAGCGCCACACCTGGGTTATCTGCTCGACAGCAGCCAGGTTTAGCCCTGGGTACATCTCAGTCATCTGAAACTAGATCTTGTGCCGTGGATCCAAAGTGAGGTCACACTTAAAATACAGAACACTACTGCTTCACTGTGTCCACAACTGTCCCCAAACCAGGTGCCTCTTGTAACCAGCTCTGAGGGTGGACACCTGTCCCTGTTTGAGACTGGGGTCCTAGAGCTGGCCTGGCCCCTGGCATATACAAGAGCTTCAATGCCTCCTCATCCTCCTGTGTCAATTTTGTGTACACACCATGTTACAAGTCCAATGGTGCAGGTGGCGCCTGGAACCCAAGCACACTGGGCGAGTCTCTTCTTTGTTGCCTAGAGTGCCAGATACACAGTTCCCAATTTAGAGGCATATTTTTGTACTCTGAGCAGCTATGGTCTCTGCCGATAGACGGAAGGAAATGTCACTCCTCATTCAATTACAGGCGGCTTCAGAGTCTCATTTTACAGAGTTATATTTACATCTCATAAGCGATGCTGGTGTTTTATTTTAAACAACGAAAGCTCTATCTCTGTGTAAGAGGCTGAGAGGAAGGAATTATTTCCCAGCCCTGAAACCTTCTACTACCTTTTAAAGCATTCACCAGGTAATGGGGTTGTAAACAGTGCCGCGAGGGGGTCACTCTCTCTCCTGGGAAAGACTAGCAATCTCCTTTATGAGCAATGGGCTGGAAGGAGGGAAATGGCTCCTGGAAGCGTTACTGTGTAGAAGCGACTGTCCTCAGGATTATACTGATGGCTGTGTTCGATGCAGGCTACCACAGGGACCCAGCAAACAATGAGAGAGAAAAATTAAAGAGGTGCAGGGGAACATGCTAATCTGTGGACACCCCTTTCCCCAATTTCACCCCAATAATCTCAAATAGATTTTAAAAGGCCAGGTGAGGGTCAGTTTGGAAAAGTGCTGAACCTGAGGTACTGTTTTTATATTCAAAACTTCTTCCCAACTAAGGAGTGTCGGATGTGGCTGCCGTCCAAGTGTGGCCTCGCCTGGCCTCATGCTCTCCGTGAGCAGTGGTGAGGGTGCAGTCTAATGCGGTGCTGCCCAAGAGGGCTTTCCGCCATGCCCTTCATCTGCCTTATCTAACATGGTAGCCACCAGCCACATGGGGCTGTAGAGCAGCTGAAACATGGCTGACGCAACTGGGGTACTCAATGTTTAATTTTACTTAATGTAAGTTGAAGTGGCTACATGTGGCTACCATATTGGGCATTGCTGGTCTAAGGATTCTGGCTACACAGGAGCCATGGAGGGTCATGTTTGAGTGCAGATCTGATACCAATGGGGGGTGAGAATCTCACCCAACTGCTCACTTTTGTGTCTTACTGGCCTGGTAGCTTAATCCCTCCAAGCATCAGCTGTAAATACAGTAGCAATAGTGCCTACCCCACAGCATTGCTGTTAATTTAATCCTCGCAACAAGGCTATGGGGTAGGTACTGCAGCTATCCCCATGTACTGAGGTGTGCCCGACCCAAGCCATGGTGTTTCCAATCATCCCAGATGCATGTGAAAGCTGGACAATGAATAAGGAGGACAGAAGAAGAATGATGGATTTAAACTGTAGGGTTGGAGAAGAATATTAAATATACCATGGACTGCCAGAAAAATGGACAGATCTGTCTTGGAAAGTACAGCCAGGATGCTCCTTAGAAGAGAGAATAGTGAGACTTTGTCTCACATACTCTGGACACATTATCAGGAGGGACCAGTCCCTGGTGAAGATGTCATGCTTGGTAAAGTACAGGGTCAGCAAAAAAGAGGAGCAAAAAAGTAGAGGGTCAGCAAAAAAGAGATGGCTTGACATAGTGGCTGCAACAATGGACTCAAACACAGCAACGACTGTGAGGGTGGTCAAAGATCAGGCAACATTTTGTTGTGTTGTACATGAGGTCGCTAAGATATGAAACCGACTCGGTGGCACCTAACAACAACATATATGGACATATAAATTTACAAATATATATATATACACACACACATATACACACACATATGTATGGATGGAGCCCTGGTGGAGCAGGGATTAAGAGCTCAGCTGCTAACCAAAAGGTCAGCAGTTCTAATCCACCAGCTACTCCTTGGAAACCCTATGAGGCAGTTCTACTCTGTCCCATAGGGTTGCCATGAATGGGACTCATCTTGATGGCAACCGGTTTGGTTATATACATATATTTTAACTTTATATATTTTATATATATGTTTATCTTCTATGGATCACAACAGAATATTATCCAAAAGAACAAACAAATCTGTCTTAGAAAAAAATGTAACCAGAACGTTCCTTAGGAGTAAGGATGGTGAGACTCAACTCACTTTGGACACGTCACCAGGAAAGACCAATTGCTAGAAAACGACATCATACTGGTCACATAGATGGTCGGTGAAAACAAGAGTAACCCCAATGAGATGGACTGACACGATAGATGCGACAACGAATGTGAGTAAACTACACATCCTGAAGCTGTCTGGTGCAGCCCGGCGATGTTTTGCTTTGTTATACATAAGGTGGCTGTGAGTCAGAGCTGACCGGATAGCAACACACACACATCTACATGATTTATGTCCTATCTACAATGTTGAAAGGTCCTGGGTGCCACAAATGGTTTACGTTGAACTACTAACCTAAAGGTTGGCAGTTCGAACCCAGCAGCACCTCAGAAGAAAGGCCTGGCGATCTGCTCCCATAAAGAGTATAGCCATGAAAACCCGATGGAGAAGTTCTTCTCTGTAACACATGAGGTCACCATGAATTGGTATTGACTCGACGGCAATGGGTTGGGTTAATATATAATATTGATATGTTATATTGGAGCCATGGTGGTGCAGTGGTTAAGAGCTATGGCTACGAACCAAAAGGTTGGCAGTTCAAATCCACCAGCCACTCCTTAGAAACCCTACAGGGTTGCTAAGAGTCGGAACCAACTCGGAGGCAATGCGTTTTATACTTATATAATATAAACTTTTGTATATGTGCACATACATGCATGTTGCATGTATATGCATGTATACATTTGGTACACACACATACACATGTCCAGCACTCATGCGTGTTCTGTCAACGTTACTGTCACATCTTGACCCCAGCACAGGAACCCTGGTCCCTCCACCCTTCCTGGGGCCTACTGTGGACTTTAACCCAGTACTGAAATGAAAATATTTGTGAAACAAGGACTCAGAAATGATGCCAGAATATTAAAACTGGAGTCAAAATCACACGTAATGTAAAGACGCACACTTGTCTGTAACACGACTAATCTTCCATCCCACAGGAACCATGTGTCTCCATTAGCCAGAATATTAAACCTGCAGGTGAAGTGTCTCGTTGCTGTTGTCGTTATCATTAGTCACCCGGCAGCACTGTCCTCGTGGTCACCGCTCCGCAGAGGCCTCCCGATATCCGAGAGAGACCCCGGGGTTCTGTCCCGTTGACGTGGCCGGCTGCGGAACCCCTGGGTTCTGTAGGGTTCACGGCCGACTCCGGCATCACCCAGAATTCTGCCTTTGGCCACAGCACACACAGGCAGATGCAGAGCCATATTGCCAGAGGAAGCTTTCTCGCAAATGACTACACCAAACACTGTGCATTATCTCACAAGTGGTGCTCATTTGTAGTTGGTGATAAAATAGCAGTCGCACAGGCATTTATGGGCCCTTTAGGAGGGCAGTGGAAACCCCGGTGGCATATAGGAGGGCAGTGGAAACCCCGGTGGCATATAGGAGGGCAGTGGAAACCCCGGTGGCATATAGGAGGGCAGTGGAAACCCCGGTGGCATATAGGAGGGCAGTGGAAACCCCGGTGGCATATAGGAGGGCAGTGGAAACCCCGGTGGCATATAGGAGGGCAGTGGAAACCCCGGTGGCATATAGGAGGGCAGTGGAAACCCCGGTGGCATAGTGGCTAAGTGCTATGGCTGCTAATCAAAGGGCTGGCAGTTGGAACCTACCAGGTGCTCCTTGGAAACTCCACGGGCAGTTCTACTCTGCCCTATAGGGTCGCTACAGCGTCGCTACGAGTCGGAATCGACTTGACGGCAATGGGTTTGGTTTTTTTTTTTTTGGTTTAAGAGAGCAGGGTGAGGCTTAGCAGAAGCCGCGAGGCTCTACCCTGCCCTGCAACGCCAGGATCCTGGGGGCCGAGAGAGACAAGGCTTCTCCCAGGAGGAAAGTGAAGAGGGCGCTGAGGCAGGGCACCACACCCACCCTTCTGGACAAAGCAGTTTTTGGTGGAAGAGTATTTCCAATCTGAGCACTGGAAGGAGGCTGGAGGAGCGCAGGAGGCCCTTCTAGATCCCATCCGTGGGGTGCAGCCGAGGTTCCTTCCAGACGAAAAGTCAGGAGACACCTTTCATTAAGACTTTTTAATACCATGCTCAGCGTAATCGGAGAAAAGCATGACCGTGCAGTGCGCGATCCCATGACACACAGATCCCTTTTGTGCACTGAATTGCACGGCTGCTTTACAGCATCCAGTCTTCTCGAAGAAAGCACGTCATTAATTACGTGGGGGCTGCTGTGATCAAAAGGCAACATGCGTCCGAAGTGAATATGAAGATATTGCTTGTGTTTTATTTGCTTTGAGTGTTTTAATATTTTCAGAGATACTGGAAATGAACGACATCAGGAGGATGGTTTCCAAAATGGCAACGGAAAACTCGAAGTTGACAACCAAAGCCTGCATCTTGTACTTCCAATGTAACTTCTAAAATGCTCAATAAGGCAATAAAATCTCACCCAGTGAAAAAACAGCAGTCTGCTCGGGAGTGTTTGCTGGCGGCATCTGCCACAGCAGGAGTTTTCTTAATAGAACATATAAAAATGCCCCAGGTGGTATCAGAAAAGGAAAAAGAAAAAAAAGTACAGCTCAAGAAAAAAGCATGTTGAAAGCAATCATAATTATGTTTTAAAGAGAGGGTTTGATTGCTGAACCCACGTCACCCAGGGCACAATGATTATAAAACTCATCTGTCTTTCCATCCTGGAGTACGCTGAGCCTTCTTAATAATCTGAAAAACATTGCAGCCGCTCTCCCAACCTGTGTGAATCCGTGGTATTTATAATCCCGAAGGTATCGCATTTCTTTTGTGTCAAGGAACACCAATAACAACGTACTGTTCCATTACCAAAGGACATCACACAGAGCGGATGCTTTCCAAAGACCCAGAAAGTGGGGAAAGGTGAGAACTCATTCTCTGTCACCCTCAACAAAACAGCCTGGACCTTCGCAGTGAGCCAGAGGGGCCCGATAATCCACAGTGGTTTTTTGTACAACAAAATCAAGGAGAAGGACCAAAAAATAAGAACAGCTGTGAAGGAAACAGCAAAGAAGAAGGTCAGCTGTGATCACCAAAACCGCTCTTTTCTCGCTCCGGGACAGACACGCAGAAATTGGGGTGTGCTGGGCGGGGTGTGGTAGCCGCTCTGCACTGATTACCTTATTAGAGCTGCGTTAACACAATCGCACGGGCATGGCGGGCCGTTTTTCCACCACTTACTTTATTACAAGAGCACAGGCCCGAGAACTATAAGCAATCTGCTAAATGAACCAGAAATTCAACTTTCTGCATTGCAGTTAAATTACGGGGCCTACTGGGTAAAACGAGAGCCCCTAAAATAAGTTATTTCTGGAAATGAAAACCTGAGGTTGGAGGAAAAGACACGCTGGCTGAGGTACAACAGGAGAAACCAAGGAGCACATCCAGCCTGGCCAGGGCTGGCGGGGACAGACCCCCAGAGTCAGTTGCTGAATGTCCAGGAGTTGTGTGGGCCTATTGTTAAACATACCTACTATTAAAACTGAATTTGTGAAAAGCTACAAATAAATAAATTATTTTTTAAAAAAGAAAATGAATACTCAAAAGTTCTCACTTTCTAATTATTTTACCACATTTTCTTTTCCACGCCATTGAGGTTATTTAGGTCTGTTATATCTGCAGGGTGGTGCAGATGGTCAACACACTCGGCTGCTAACCAAAAGGTTGGAGGTTGGAGTCCACCTAGAGGTGCCTTGGAAGAAAGGCCTGGCAATCTACAAAAAAACAGCTGTTGAAAGCTCTATGGACAGATTGATGGCCACTGGCTTATCCCTGCAGGGCAGAGGCACTGTGGCTTGGCGTGCCACTGTTCCTCATTTCCCAGTTCCACATTCATTGATGTTAGCTTGAAACACACCACAGAAATTGGCACAGACACTACGAATCAGGGCTCTCTCACTTCCCCCACCCACTCCCACAACAGCCTCTTAAGTGTTCATCGGCACATCCCTGGGCCGAGCCCATCAACTCTACATCTTACCTTTTTTAAAAATAATTTTTATTGTGCTTTAAGTGAAAGTTTCCAAATCCAGTCAGTCTCTCACACAAAAACCCATATACACCTTGCTACACACTCCCAATCACTCTCCCCCTAACGAGACAGCCTGCTCGCTCCCTCCACTCTCTCTTTTCCTGTCCTTTTCGCCAGCTTCTAACCCCCTCCACTCTCTCATCTCCCCTCCAGGCAGGAGATGCCAACATTGTCTCAAGTGTCCACCTGATCCAAGAAGCTCACTCCTCACCAGCATCCCTCTCCAACCCATTGTCCAGTCCATGTCTGAAGAGTTGGCTTCCAGAATGGTTCCTGTCCTTGGGCAACAGAAGGTCTGGGGGCCATGACCACCGGGATCCTTTCAGTCTCAGTCAGACCATTAAGTCTGGTCTTATGAGAATTTGGGGTCTGCATCCCACTGCTCTCCTGCTCCCTCAGGGGTTCTCTGTGGTGCTCCCTGTCAAGGCAGTCATCGGTTGTAGCCGGGCACCATCTAGTTCTTCTGGTCTCAGGATGATGTAGTCTCTGGTTCATGTGGCCCTTTCTGTCTCTTTAGCTCGTAATCGCCTTGTGTCCTTGGTGTTCTTCGTTCTCCTTGGATCCAGGTGGGGTTGAGACCAACTGATACATCTTAGATGGCTGCTTGCTAGTGTTTAAGACCCCAGACGCCACTCTTCAAAGCGGGATGCAGAATGTTTTGTTAATAGGCTTTCTTATGCCAATTGACTTAGATGTCCCCTGAAACCATGGTCCCCAAACCCCTGCCCCTGCTACACTGGCCTTCGAAGCATTCAGTTTATTCAGGAAACTTCTTTGCTTTCGGTTTAGATCAATTGTGCTGACCTCCCCTGTATTGTCTGCTGTCTTTCCCTTCAGCGAAAGTAGTTCTTATCTACTATCTGAATTAGTGAATGCCCCTCTCCCACCTTCCCTCCCTCCCCCCCTCGTAACCACAAAAGAATGTTTTCTTCTCAGTTTAAACTATTTCTCAAGTTCTTATAACAGTGGTCTTATACAATATTTGTCCTTTTGCAACTGACTAATTTCACTCAGCATAATGCCTTCCAGGTTCCTCCATGTTATGAAATGTTTCACAGATTCCTCACTGTTCTTTATCGATGCGTAGTATTCCATTGTGTGAATATACCATAATTTATTTATCCATTCATCCGTTGATAGGCAACTTAGTTGCTTCCATCTTTTTGCTATTGTAAACAGTGCTGCAATAAACATGGGTGTGCATATATCTGTTCGTGTAAAGGCTCTTTTTTCTCTAGGATATATTACAAGGAGTGGGATTGCTGGATCCTATGGTAGTTCTATTTCTAACTTTTTAAGGAAGCGCCAAATCGATTTCCAAAGTGGTTGTACCATTTGACATTCCCACCAGCAGTGTAGAAGAGTTCTAATCTCTCCACAGCCTCTCCAACATTTATTATTTTGTGTTTTTTGGATTAATGCCAGCCTTGTTGGAGTGAGATGAAATCTCATTGTAGTTTTGATCTGCATTTCTCTAATGCCTAATGATCATGAACATTTCCTCATGTATCTGTTAGCTACCTGAATGTCTTCTTTAGTGAAGTGTCTATTCATATCTTTTGCCCATTTTTTAATTGGGTTATTTGTCTTTTTGCAGGTGAGTTTTTGCAGTAACATGTAGATTTTAGAGATCAGGCGCTGCTCAGAAATGTCACAGCTAAAAACGTTTTCCCAGTCTGTAGGTAGTCTTTTTACTCTTTTGGTAAAGTCTTTGGATGAGCATTTAAGTGTTTGATTTTTAGGAGCTCCCAGTTATCTAGTTTTTCTTCTACCTTCTTTATAACGTTTCCTATACTGTTTATGCCATGTATTAGGGCTCCTAATGTTGTCCCTATTTTTTCTTCCATGATCTTTATTGTTTTAGATTTTATATTTAGGTCTTTGATCCATTCTGAGTTAGTTTTTGTGCATGGATTGAGGTATGGGTCTTGTTTCATTTTTTTTGCAGATGGATATCCAGTTCTGCCAGCACCATTTGTTAAAAAGACTGTCTTTTCCCCATTTAAATGATTTGGGGCCTTTGTCAAGTATCAGCTGTTCATATGTGGATGGATTTATGTCTGGATTCTCAATTCTGTTTCATTGGTCCATGTATCTGTTGTTGTACCAGTACCAGGCTGTTTTGACTACTGTGGCGGTATAATAGGTTCTAAAATCAGGCAGAGTAAGGCCTCCCACTATGTTCTTCTTTTTCAGCAATGCCTTATTTATCCGGGGCCTCTTTCCTTTCCATATGAAATCGGTGATTTGTTTCTCCATCTCATTAAAGAATGTCCTTGGGATTTGGATCGGAATTGCATTAAATGTATAGATCGCTTTTGGTAGAACAGACATATGTTCTTCCACTTATGTAAGTCTCTTCTGGTTTCTTGCAGAAGTGTACTGTCGTTATCTCTGTATAAGTCTTTTACATTTCTGTTAAGATTTATTCCTAAGTATTTTATCTTCTTGGGGGCTACTGTAAATGGCATTGATTTGGTGATTTCCTCTTTGATGTTCTTTTTGTTGGTGTAGAGGAATCCAACTGATTTTTGTATGTTTATCTTGTATCCCGATACTCTGCTGAACTATTAGTTTCAGTAGTTTTCTGGAGGATTCCTTTGGGTTTTCTGTGTATAAGATCATGTCATCTGCAAATAGAGATACTTTTACTTCTTCCTGGCCAATCTGTATGCCCTTTACTTCTGTATCTGGCCTAATTGCTCTGGCTAGGACTTTTAGCACAACGTTGAATAAGAGTGGTGATAAAGGGCATCCTTGTCTGGTTCCCGATCTCAGCGGGAATGTTTCCAGGCTCTCTCCATTTAGGGCGATGTTGGCTGCTGGCTTTGTATAAATGCCCTTCATTATGTTGAGGAATTTTCCTTCTATTCCTACTTAGCTGAGAGTTTTTATCATGGATGAGTGTTGAACTTTGTCAAATGCCTTTTCTGCATCAATTGATAAAATCATGTGATTCTTGTCTTTTGTTTTATTTATGTGGTGGATTACATTAATTGTTTTTCTAATGTTGAACCATCCCTGCATACCTAGTATGAATCCCACTTGGTCATGGTGAATTATTTTTTTGATATGTTGTTGAATTCTATTGGCTAGAATTTTGTTGAGGATCTTTGAATCTACATTCATGAGGGATATAGGTCTATAATTTTCTTTTCTTGTGGTGTCTTTACCTGGTTTTGGTATCAGGGATATGGTGGCTTCATAGAATGAGTTTGGTAGTATTCCATCCTTTTCTATGCTCTGAAATACCTTTAGTAGTAATGGTGTTAACTCTTCTCTGAAAGTTTGGTAGAACTCTGCAGTGAAGCCTTCTGGACCAGGGCTTTTTTTTTGTTGGGAGTTTTTTGATTACCTTTTCAATCTCTTCTTTTTTATGGGTCTATTTAGTTGTTCTACCTCTGTTTGTGTTAGTTTAGGTAGGTAGTGTGTTTCTAAGAATTCATCCACTTCTTCTAGGTTTTCAAATTTGAGTATAGTTTTTCATAGTAATCTGATATGATTCTTTTAATTTCAGTTAGGTCTGTTGTAATATCACCCATCTCCTTTCTTATTCGGGTTATTTGCTTCCTCTCCTGTTTTTCTATTGTCAGTTCGGCTTGTGGTTTATCAGTTTTGTTGAGTTTTTTCAAAAAAACAGCTTTTGGTCTTGTTAATTCTTTGAATTGTTTTTCTGTTTTTTATTTCATTTAGTTCAGCTCTAATTTTCATTAATTGTTTTCCTCTGGTGCCTGTGGGTTTCTTTTGTTGTTCTCTTTCTATTTGTTCAAGTTATAGGGATAGTTCTTTGGTTTTGGCCCTTTCTTCTTTTTGGATGTGTGCATTTATTGATATAAATTGGCCTCTGAGCACCGCTTTTGCTGTGTCCCAAAGGTTCTGATAGGAAGTGTTTTCATTCTCATTGGATTCTCTGAATTTCTTTATTCCATCCTTAATGTCTTCTCTAATCCAGTCTTCTTTGAGCAGGGTATTGTTCAGTTTCCAAGTGTTTGATTTCTTTCCCCTGCTTTTCCTGTTATTGATGTCCACTTTTATGGCCTTATGGTCAGAGAAGATGCTTTGTAATATTCAATGTTTTGGATTCTGCCAAGGCTGCTTTATGACCTAATACGTGGTCTATTCTAGAGAATGTTCCATGTGCACTAGAAAAGAAAGTATAGTTGGTTGCTGTTGGGTGGAGTGTTCTGTATATGTCTACAAGGTCAAGTTGGTTGATTGTGGCCTTTAGATCTTCTGTGTCTTTATTGAGCTTCTTTCTGGATGTCCTGTCCTTCACCAAAAATGGTGTGTTGAAGTCTCCTACTATTATTGTGGAGTTGTCTATCTCACTTTTGAAGGCTGATAGAGTTTGTTTTATGTATCTTGCAGCCCTGTCATTGGGTGCATAAATATTTAATACGGTTATATCTTCTTGGTGTATTGTCCCTTTAATCATTATATAGTGTCCTTCCTTATTCTTTCTGATGGATTTAACTTTAAAGTCTATTTTGTCAGAAATTAATATTGCCACTCCTGCTCTTTTTTGATTGTTATTTGCTAGATATATTTTTTTCCATCCTTTGAGTTTTAGCTTGTGTCTCTAAGCCTAAGGTGTGTCTCTTGTAGGCAGCATATAGACGGATCTTGTTTTTTAATCCATTCTTCCACTCTCTGTCTCTTTATTGGTGCATTTAGTCCATTTACATTCAGGGTAACTATGGATAGGTATGAATTTAGTGCTATCATTTTGATGTCTTTTTTTTGTGTGTTGACAGCTTCTTTTTCCCACTTGATTTTAAGTGCTGAGTAGATTTTCTTTATATGTTGTCCTTTCCTCATATTTGTTGTTGATTTTGTTTCTGCTGAGTCTGTATTTTTCCCTTGTATTTTATTTTGATGAGTAGGATAGTTTGTCTCCTTTGTGGTTACCTTATTATTTACCCCTATTTTTCTAAATTTAAAACTAACTTTTATTTCTTTGTATGGCCGTATATTCCTCTCCATATGGACGGTGTATGGTTACATTTCTCAGCCCCTCTTTATTATTCTAATATTGTCTTCTTTTATATAATAACATCGCCGGTACCCTGTGTTGGCTTTTTTTTTTTTTTGGAATTCCCTGTCTGGGCTGACTTCTGGTTGCTCTGCCCAGTGTTCTAGTCTTGGGTCGATACCTGATATAATTGATTTTCTAACCAAAGAACTCCCTTTAGTATTTCTTGTAGTTTTGGTTTGGTTTTTATGAATTCCCTCCACTTGGGTTTATCTGGAAATATCTTAATTTCATCTTCATATTTAAGAGACAGTTTTTATGGATATATGATTCTTCGCAGGCAATTTTTTTCCTTCACTTTTTTAAATATGTCATTCTGTTGCCTTCTTGCCTGCATGGTTTCTGCCGAGTAGTCCGAGCTTATTCTTATTGGCTCTCCCTTGTAGGTGACTTTTCTTTTATCCCTCGCTGCTCTTATAATTCTCTCCTTATCTTTGGTTTTGGCAAGCTTGATTATAATATGTCTTGGTGACTTTCTTTTAAGATCTACCTTACGTGGAGTTCGATGAGCATCTTGGATAGTTATCTTCTCATCTTTCATAATATCAGGGAAGTTTTCTGCCAACAAATCCGCAACAATTTTCTCTGTATATTCTGCTATCCCTCCCTGTTCTGGTACTCCAGTCACTCGTAGGTTATTTCTCTTGATAGAGTCCCACATGATTCTTAAGGTTTGTTCCTTTTTAAAAATTCTTTTATCTGATTTTTCTTCAAATATATTAGTGCCAAGTGATTGATCTTCGAGTTCAGAAATTCTAGCTTCTACTTGCTCAGTTCTGCTCCTCTGACTTTCTATTGAGTTATCTAATTCTGTAATTTCATTGTTAATTTTCTGAATTTCTGATTGCTGTCTGTCTATGGATTTTTCCAGCTTATTAAACTTTTCATTATGTTCCTGAATAATCTTTCTGATTTCTTCAGTTGCTTTATCCGTGTGTTCCTTGGCTTGTTCTGCGTATTGCCTCATTTCCTTCCCGATGTCTTAAAGGGTTCTGTATATTATACTTTTGTATTCTGCATCTGGTAATTCCAGGAATGCACTTTCAACTAAAAGATCCCTGTATTCTTTGTTTTGAGAGCCTGTTGAGGTGATCATGGCCTGTTTCTTTATGTGACTTGATAATGACTGTTCTCTCTGAGCCACCTATAAGGTATTGTATTAGTTTATGCTTGCTTACTGTGTTGTAGCTGCTTGCTTTGTTTTGTTTTGGTATACCCCTATGGGTTGCTTGAGTGAGCTACCTTGATTATTTTTGCCTCTGGAGCTCTGGTGTCCTGTCCCCACCTGGCTAGAGCTGTTGTCAGGTATATCAGTCTAGGAGTCCATTCAGTTTTCTTGTATGAATTCAGCTCAGGTTTCCAGGTAGCTGATATCAACTGTGTGGTACAGGCTCTGTCCTACAGTCTTAGAGGGGCTGGGGTGATTGGCATATATACTGGTATCTGATTGCAGCAGGGGGTCTCACTCTGAACAAGGCAGGGGGCTGAGAACTGACCCCCAAGTGTCTCTGGGGAAAACGCATCTCTGTTCCCTAGAGCGTCCTGGTGGGTGGGTTCAGCAGAGGGACCATAGGCACCCAAAGTTTTTGTTGTAAGGACTGGGAGGTACGTTATCCCTGGACCCCTGTCACGGGTAGCTGGGCGACCCAAGTGGAGCCACCAGTCCTTAGGTCCCTGTTGTGGGTAGGTGAGGACCTTGTTTAATAGGCAAAGCAATGTCAAATGTCCAACACCCACGTCTCTACCACACAGCTGAAATAGTTGGAGTTTGCCAACAAGGGCCTATTCTCCCAAAATAGGCCCACACAGGTCCATGCAGAAGGGAAAGGTGCTCAAGGTCCATGGACGGTTTATGCCTGGATAGCAGCCTCTTCTGTCCTGAGCTCCCCCGTTAATGTAGCTAGCAAATTATGTTTTCCCCCCAGTTGCAAATTTTTTTCCTTCCCCAAGGCCGGAAGGATGGCTCTAGGTGCTCGCCAGGGTCTGTCTCAGGCCCAAGGATTCAGCCACTGTAGCCGGCTTGGGGGTGTGGGGGGCACAGTAAAATATACGGAAGTACTCAGCTTTTGCCCGAGCGCCCTTCTCCTCAGGTTCAGAGATGTGAGTGGGCTGGGTGGCTGCTGCTTCTCCCTGAGGAAACTGCGGCCGAACGCTAGGACCAGCCCGCAGCCGCCGCTGCCGCTCCGGGAATGGTAACCGAGGGATCCCCGCGATTCAGGTCCGGCAACTCCTCTCCACTTCTGAACTGTCTCTTCCTTCCCCTGCCCCTCAGTTCGTCCTCTAAGCTTGCCTTTGATGCTCAGGGCTCCCAGCTTGTCACAAATATACTTGTTTCACTTGTTTTTTCAGGTCTTTGTTGTAAAGAGGGCTCGATGGAAGCATCTGTCTATTCCGCCACCTTGGCTCTGCCTCCCTCTACATCTTACTTTTTAAGTGAAACAGCAGGAAGTTAAAACAAAGTGTCACCACAGAACCTAACCGTGGGGGAACTAATTATGCCTCTTTAGCGAAGGGGGAGTGGACGAGTCCTATGTGAGCAGGAAGCAGGCTTGTGTTAAATCCTGCTTACAGGAAATACAGGCCAACAGCGTCGCTGCTGCAAAAATTCATTGGTAAAAGTTGTAAGGTTGACAGAACAACCCATAAGAGACCAACTGAACAACACTGGCTTCCCAGGAAGTGGCCAAGTCAATACTAAAAGAAAAATGTATTCACACTTAATACTAACAATCAAGTCATAACTGACAGGAGCAGGGCTCACAGATTTGGGACGAAGTACATGAAGGAAGATTTCCTGATCTTGGCAGGGTTACAGGACGTTGAACTTGTCAACCGTAGCCGAAACTTCTCCCAGTGTGCGCAGGGCAGGGTGAAGGCGTGGGCGGGAAGGAATATGCTAGAAGCTTGTACATTTCTCATCACACTCAAGGCAAATGGGTTAGAGACTCAGCACAGAGACCCTAAAACAAGCAGGAGTTCTGAGAAGTAAGAGCTCACAGTGTAAGATTCCAAAAAAGAACCAAGTGAACCCAAGCCTGGTGATTAGCGGGGGTCCAAGTGAGTTCAGATGCTGAGACATTCTTTACCCGTCCTAAGGGAAATGGCTTGATTTAGGTAAACTGGTGATTGCACTGTTCTTGTTCGGTGCTGCCAAGTCAGCTCTGATTCATCGCGACCCCTTCAACAACAGAACGAAACACTGCCTGGTCCTGCGCCATGCTCACAAGTGTTGCTATGCTTGAGCCCACTGCTGCAGCCACTGTGGCAATCCATCTTGTTGAGGGTCTTCCTCTCCTTCACTGGTGCATCTTTACCAAGCATGACGCTCTTCTCCAGGGATTGGCCCCTCCTGATAACATGGCCAAAGTACATGAGACGAAGTCTTACCATTTTTGTTTCTAAGGGGCATTCTGGCGTGAGCTTGGGAATATGCAATACACAGATGTGTGAGCCTGGGCAGGTACCAGTTTCCTCATCCATGAAATATAGGTGATCCCAACACTCTCATAGCTCTTTAGAGGAATTTAGCAAACAATGTATGCACTGGCTTATTAAAAACCTGGTTCATGGAGACCACTCCGGGGACGG
Source organism: Elephas maximus indicus (assembly GCF_024166365.1). Lineage (NCBI taxonomy): Eukaryota > Metazoa > Chordata > Mammalia > Proboscidea > Elephantidae > Elephas > Elephas maximus. The sequence continues at coordinate 6,454,971 of NC_064843.1, forward strand.
TAAATCTCACTGCCATATTAAATTAGGGTAGCATTAATGCTTAAGTTGGGGGTGGGGGGACGTAGAGATAGGAATTTCAAACTCAAATAAATGCTTTCAACAGCTATTAAAAACCTACAGTTTAACTAGCCAGCTATCAGCATCACAGTGAGGAAAAAGGAATTGATCCTCAAGTCATCCCCATCATAACTAGGATGCTGCAATCTTTTATTTGCAAAACAAATTTTTCAATCATGGATAGTAATTCTAGAATTGTATTGAGTCATTTGTTATGTGTCTTTTAGTCCCCTGATAAACTCGTTATTTGCACTCTTATTTCTATAGCAGTCTAGCCCTTCCCCTAGATGTTGTTGTTGTTGGTAGGTGCCGTCGATTCAGTTCCGACTCACAGCGACCCTGTGTATAACAGAACGAAACGTTGCTCAGTCCTAAGCCATCTCCCCTTCTTAGCCATATTAAAAAAATATATGGGGGGGGGGCTTTATTTGATAAGACTATAGCAAAATCAATGGTGTTGTGAGGCTAACCCAGCTGGGTTCACATACTGCCAAACATCTGGAGAGAAACAAACAAAAAAAAAATGCTTGAATCAAATGGTCTGATATTTGGGTTCACAGGAATATAGACTTTGCTTGGTGCTTTGCAAATATCTGGCTAAACTTATGTTTCCAGTTGGCTGTTGTGCAAGGGCAGCCACAGGAAGAAAAAAAACGGAAACCCAACTTTTCCTTTGATGGGTAGGAGGCCATTATACGCAACCCACAGGCTGAGCTAAATTCTGATGCAGTCTCAAAATGAGAGACTGTCCGAAGGGAAGATTTGATCCTATTTCCTTGCGTCCCAAATGAGCTGTGTTCTTCTACTGTGAACTCACGGGAGGCAAAGTAATTTGGGAGCTGGCCTATGGAGAACACTGCAAGGTCAAACTAACAACAAGTCCTATTTTGTACCCTACGAAATCATACACCAGGATACAGAATCTGTTATTTTGGTTCATGGCTTTTAACAATTCCCTTTCCAGGTGGTCAACACTGAAAGTAACTTTTGCAAGCATGAGACGCGCCCACAAATGGAAATCGAGTTCGAAATGTGCCAGGGTTGACAAAAACAAACGAACAAAAAAACTCGGAGATAAACACTCAAAAGTAAAGTAAAGCTATTTAACAACAGATCAAACAAACGTCCACCAAGACGCACTTGCCTTCCACTGCGTTTAGCTGTCTCTGAGTAAAATCGATATGTACACACAATTCACGGAGAGCGGCTCCCTGCTATTCATCAAGCTGAGCCTCACTTCGCCAACCATAGCATTTTTTAAGATAATAAAACAGTAACTTCATTACCATGGGTAAGTACATTTTGCTAGGAACACTTTACATGCTTGAAGGGAGAGGGTATAAAGGAGAGGTTTTTAAAAAAGAAGGCTACTGTTTAATGCCTGTTGCTCCCTCCCCCTGAACAGATCTCCCTGGGATGTTGTAATGCAGAATTCCAACCAGAATCCCACCCTTCCTGGACACTACGCTACAAAGTGGGCAACAGCAGCCTGGCTATTCTCATACAGTCAGAAATCAGGCTGTCCGGCAAATGCTCCCCCAGCCCCTTCCTCAGACCCAGGGGAACAAAAACACACATCGCAGCCCTGCTCTCCATCAACGGCCCCTCGTGGGCTCACCCTGGAGGTTCAAACGCATCTTGAAATGTGAAGGCAGATAAAACTACACACACTTTTGAAGGCTGGTGTGCACTCTCAGGACCTGCCTCATGAAGGATCCAAATTCAACATTTTCAGACTTCAGCTTATTAAACAGGGCAAATGTAAAATGCATGGCCTACATAAAAGAGTCATTCTTCTCACCAGGCTCCCGGTTTTGAAGCCGGCTTCTTTGTTCTCTGTGAAAATGAGTTTAGTAACAACTCTGTGTCCCCAGAGAATGGCAGGCCGCCTTCCCTTACCACTACCCCCACAGATGTTGGTGTGAGTGACCCCTCTCGCTTAGGAAGAGGCTGGGGCTCAGCTGGTGCAAAGACTGCACCCTTGTTACCCTGAGGGCTGTGGACACATCTCTGTTGTTTATTGACTTTTAATGAAGCTGGATTTGAGAGAGCCATGGTCCAGCGGCTCCACCCTCAACCTCAAGGTCTGGGGAGGGCAACTGTGTCCAAAATGGCCAAATCAATTAACCTTCGCAAGTATTACTCATTACTCAGGGAGAACAGGCCGTGTGCAAAAAGCACAGGGCTGTCTCGCTCAGCATCAGGCCCGGCTCAGGGTGAGCATAAAGGAGAATATTCTGGTCGGCAGCCCCGATATTCCGTTGTCACATCTCAGCAACATTACAGGGGCAGCATTAACTTCTCCCTTCTAGAGCCTGGAACATACTCGAAACACTCAGTCTTTATGTTCCATCGGGGTTCCAAATGGAGGCTTAGTGAGACCCCATCCTATCACCATCTTGCCACCACCCCTCTGTCAGTCTGTCCTCCTGTGGTGGCTTGTGTGTTGCTATGATGCTGGAAGCTATGCCACCCGTATTTCAAATACCAGAAGGGTCACTCATGGCGAACAGGTCTCAGCAGAGCTTCCAGACTAAGACAGACTAGGCAGAAAGGCCTGGGGATCTACTTCTGAAAATCACTCAATGAAACCTTTCGGATCACAACAGGATACTGTCTGGTAGAGTGCTGGAAGATGAGCACCGAGCTCAGAAGGCACTCCGAGTACACAGTGGCCAAAACAGTGAAATCAAGCACGACAACGATCGTGAAGATGGTGCAGGACCAGGCAACGTTTCATCCTGTTGTGCATGGGGTCGCCAGGAGTCAGAGGCACCTTGACAGCAGCTAACAACAACAAGGCCACATCTGTAATAACCGAAAACTAACCCACAGGTTTTTAAAATTTATTTAATATTCTGGTGTCCACTTAATACTCTCCCTCTCTGCAGCAGGACTTACCCTCAGCTTCCAGCACTTTCTTCCAATGCGAATCAGGGCCCCTCAATACCAGCTTCCCAGAAAGTGATACGAAGTTCTCATTATCTGCGGCAGTTTTGTTTGATAAAGTCCCTGTGGACACTGAATTAACAAATGCGGAACTAGCCAAGTCCGCCCTCAGCTGGAATGTGTGCTCAGCACTCAGGATTCTCACTGCCGTGTACACGTCCGTGAAGGTCTGCATGGCACTCACTATTCTCGCTGCCGTGTACATGTCTGTGAAGGTCTGCACGGCACTCACTATTCTCGCTGCCGTGTACATGTCAGTGAAGGTCTGCACGGCACTCACTATTCTCGCTGCCGTGTACATGTCAGTGAAGGTCTGCACGGCACTCACTATTCTCGCTGCCGTGTACATGTCAGTGAAGGTCTGCACGGCACTCACTATTCTCGCTGCCGTGTACATGTCTGTGAAGGTCTGCACGGCACTCACTATTCTCGCTGCCGTGTACATGTCAGTGAAGGTCTGCTCGGCACTCACTATTCTCGCTGCCGTGTACATGTCAGTGAAGGTCTGCTCGGCACTCACTATTCTCGCTGCCGTGTACATGTCAGTGAAGGTCTGCTCGGCACTCACTATTCTCGCTGCCGTGTACATGTCAGTGAAGGTCTGCTCGGCACTCACTATTCTCGCTGCCGTGTACATGTCAGTGAAGGTCTGCTCGGCACTCACTATTCTCGCTGCCGTGTACATGTCTGTGAAGGTCTGCTCGGCACTCACTATTCTCGCTGCCGTGTACATGTCTGTGAAGGTCTGCTCGGCACTCACTATTCTCGCTGCCGTGTACATGTCAGTGAAGGTCTGCTCGGCACTCACTATTCTCGCTGCCGTGTACATGTCTGTGAAGGTCTGCTCGGCACTCACTATTCTCGCTGCCGTGTACATGTCAGTGAAGGTCTGCTCGGCACTCACTATTCTCACTGCCGTGTACATGTCAGTGAAGGTCTGCACGGCACTCACTATTCTCGCTGCCGTGTACATGTCTGTGAAGGTCTGCTCGGCACTCACTATTCTCGCTGCCGTGTACATGTCAGTGAAGGTCTGTGCGGCACTCACTATTCTCGCTGCTGTGTGCACATCTGTGAAGGTCTGCTCGGCACTCACTCTTCTCGCTGCCGTGTACATGTCAGTGAAGGTCTGTGCGGCACTCACTATTCTCGCTGCTGTGTACACATCTGTGAAAGTCTGTGGGAAGTGCTCCACTGTAAACCTAGTGGGTGGTTGTTCGAACCCACCCAGTGGCTCCAGGGAAGAAAGCCTCGCGACCTGCATTTGTAAAGATCATAGTCACTGAAAGCCCTCTGGAAGAGCTATACTCTGTAACGCTGGGTGCTGGGTCGCTGAGTCGGAAACGATGCCACCGCAGCAGGCTCGGCTGTTTGGTTTTGGTACCTATCTGTGAACAACCAAGGAAGCTCTGTGACTAAAGATTTTGGGTTACAAATACATCTCAGTGAGTGGGCGAATTCACAAATTCAGAACCCATCAATAACAAAGACTGACTGTGTATCCCGAAGCAACAGGTTTTATGAGAAGGAAAAGGAATGAAGGTGAGAACTTTGGAAGAAAGCTCTAGTCTGGAGCGAGATTTCAGAAAGGCAGACAGACAAGAGGCTCCGACCCCTTTCCTATCACACACTTTATCTGCTGGTTTGGCAAAGCCACCATCCTTCCAAGCCCTGGGTTAATTTTGGATTTGTTCATTAACCCAGCGAACACCCTGCCCTTGACAACTTTCTCGTCAGGAAGCTTGACTGCAGCTGAGTGTAAGCGCCCATGAGTGCAGCGGAGGGGCCTGAACCGGGGATATCAGGAGTGCAATCCTTTTGCCAACTCAATTTCTCCGTGGGCATCTTGGCGCCGAGTTTCATGTGGCCTCCTCGGCCCTCGGGACTCTCATGGCCATCTGGCCAAGAGCTGAATAACACCTCTCTGGTCACTTGCTGGCCCAGCGTAAGAGTGTGCTTGCTCAGGATGACTCCCCGCAAACATCTCAGGTCTCTGGGTGCAGTCCATCTCAGGGCAGGACGATCACAGGTCAGCGCACAGGTTAAGTGAACAACCCCACAAACACGTAAATAACACAGGCGGACAAGCAGCAATTTCCAGAGCTGTGGTTTAGGGAAAAAGTAATTAGGAGCCTTCACCACAGCCACCTCCGCCTCCCCAGGGGCCATCTGCACAGGCCTGGTCCCTCTGCGTACAACTTGGGGCTTGCCCAGTCCTCTGCTCGTGACTCTGGGGCTAGCCTGGTCCCTCTGCTCACGGCTCCGGGGCTAGCCTGGTCCCTCTGCTCACAACTTGGGGCTAGCCCAGTCCTCTGCTCGTGACTCTGGGGCTAGCCTGGTCCCTCTGCTCACGGCTCCGGGGCTAGCCTGGTCCCTCTGCTCACGGCTCCGGGGCTAGCCTGGTTCCTCTGCTCACAACTTGGGGCTAGCCCAGTCCTCTGCTCGTGACTCTGGGGCTAGCCTTGCCCCTCTGCTCGCAACTCTGAAGCTCACCTGAGCCCTCTGCTCATGGCTCTGGAGCTAGGCCAACCTTCTGCTGGGAGCCAAGTTGATTCTAAGAATCCGGTTTGCAAAGACACCCCATGCCCAGGCCGCTCCAGTCTGATTCTTCCAGAGGAAGCAAAGTCACTTTTAATTTTCTACAAAGATATTCTACAGAGGCTCCTTCGACTGACCGCTGATGTACCAGCCTCTGACAGTCAATATGCTACTTTTTAGTGAACTAATACAGGTCATTAACCCTGCACAAAAAAAACAGCTGACTTAAATTAAGAGAGTCTGAGCAGCCCTGCCTCCCCTGGGGTAGGGGTGGGGGCACAGGGGCTGCTGTCCTCCCTGCTGAAGGGTAGGAGGTTCCAGGTTTGGGGGGTTCGCGCTTTTTATCTGATGTGCTCCGTGGACTGTCAGTTGTCCCCTTAGAATGGTGGATGAGCAACTGGGGGAGGGGGAGGCAGGATGCCACATTACCTTTTTAAAGTTCAGGCTGGGATGGATGGGCCTAGAAATACGGCCATGTTGGGCTTGGAGCTTGGTCCTCTGTCAATCCTCATGTGGGACGTGCCTAGAAACTGTGGGTCAGGGCTGGCAGCTGTAGCAGGGATTGCTGTCAGAGCTGCCGGGAGGGAAGGCTGAGCAGGGAGCCTGGGCTGAACTGGCAAGAGGGCGTCAGGTATCACAGTGATACTGTTCACAGTAACAGACCAAACAACTCATGCATTGACTGAGCCAGATACCCTCTGTGACCTTGACCCAGGGCAGCAGGTACCAAGTTCAGACCCACCACTACCCCCTCCCCAGACAGGGAGCCAGCTCGGCTGCCCCAAGCGGCCCACTCATCCTGTACCCTCCCCAGACAGGCAGCCAGCTGTGCTTCCCCAGGGGTCCCACTCAGCACACACCCTCCCCAGCAGCCTCCCTGCTCTTTGAGGCTTCTGCTCCCATCTGGACTGGGCACCCTGGCCTCTGCAGTCTCAGAGGCATGGTCCCAGGGCTCCTGGCCTATGAAGACCCTGTGAGACCTGGCTATGCCAACTGCAGGTGGGGCCAGATTCACCTATTGCAGCCCTCAGGCAGATAAGCCTGAGCCTCCACCAGCCACTCCCCTAACGCCAGGCATCATGGGAAAAACCTGGCTCCTGGGCCCAGGTGAAGGCAGCGGGCCTCACCAGCTGGTCACCCAAGGACACTGCATTCCTTGAAGGGGCAGAAGCCACCTCTGGCAGGAAGAGGTGGCTGTAGAGACCCTGTTTCCCCTCAGCAGTGGCGCCCAGGGGCTGTGATCAGCAAGGACACCAATGGCAGAAGTGGGGCCATTCAGTTTTTAAGACCTGCCGCGGGGTACAGGGCTTCCCCCACCTTGTCTCCTTGAGTTTTACACCTGTACACATTCATGTGAAATGCACCTACTGACTTCCTGGTACAGAGACTACTGACGGATGGGCAGAGTGCTCTCGGACCCCAGGCTGTCTCCTGCTTGACGCACAGGTGGTTCTGGGGGGGGGCCTGGGGAGTACCTGGCAGTGGGGGGGGGGGAGGTTCCCAGCAACCCAGACCCCGGATGATCCCGATATGTGGCCCTGGGGGAAGAAGGGCTGCTGTGATTAGACGGGGCCCTGGGGGCTCCAGAGAGGGTCCTTAAACGGTCCCTCCAGGTGTCTGGAGGGGGACCTGAGAGACACTCAAACAATGAACCAATCCTGCATGTGTGTGGCAAGCCTCTGGGTCAGGGACTCTCCCTGGCGACGTCCTTTTGACCCCATGGGCTGAGGCCTGGGCTCATGAGTCCCAGTGTGATCACGTGCCCTCCCACGGTTGACCTTCTAGAGAAGGCAAGGGGGCAACAGGCACCAACAAGGACACCCCTCCCAGGGGCAAGGCCAACCCCAAGGACAAGAAAACAGCAGGCAGCAGGAGTGACAGACGTGTGGGTCAGGCTGGGGCCAGCAGGGAGTCCTCCCCAGGGGCGGTGTGAGGTGGAACCTGACGCACAGAAGGAGACAGTCAGAGGGAGGTCCGGGAGAGGCTTCTGAATGAGAGAACGGGACACACACAGGTTTGGTCCAGGCTCCAGGAGGGAGGAGAGTGGGGAAGGCTGGACCTCTGAGGTGGAAGGATGGATGGATGCAGGGGAGGAGCCCAGTGCTTCATTCACGGCCACCACCTGTCACCCCCACTGCCATTGTCACCACCACCGTCACTGCCATTGCTATCACCACTGTCACTACTACTGCCGCCATCATCACTACAACCACCACCATCACCACTGCCACCATCACTGCTAACGTCACTACCACCATCGCCACCACCTCCACCGCTGCCACCACCACCATCACCACTGCCACCATCACTGCTAACGTCACTACCACCATCGCCACCACCTCCACCGCTGCCACCACCACCATCACCACTGTCACTGTCACCACTATCACTGCCATTGTCACCATCACCGCCACCATCACCACCACAGCCACCACCAAAATCCAGCTGCCTTGCTGGTGAACTTCTCAGAGTGACTCTACGTTCTGCTGGCGTGTTCAGCTGTCTCTCCCCACCCTGGTGCAGTCATTTAACAGACTTCCTGAGAGGGAGCAAAATAAGCCCCTCTTAGCTCCAGAGACTGCACAGGGAGTTGGAAGCTTTGGTGAGGAGAAAAACTAACTGTGGACATTGTTAATCTCCAAGGTATGTGGGAAGCAGACTGCCACAGCCTTGGCGGATGCGGGTGACAACTACTCGTCTCCAGAAGGTCCTGAGTTTACTGGAGCACTGCGGCGTCCCTGAACTCCCTGTAGGTCCCCATTGTTTCCAAATTACTGTTTCAGGCGAAGGCTGTAAACACCAGTTGGCTCTCTTTTAAGGAAAATGCATGCGCTGAAAGGAGAGCTGTGGTACAAAGCACATCTTGCCAGTCAGTCATTTTCTGACAAATTAAAACACCGATTTTTCTTTGTGCAGCGAGTTTCCATTTATTACCCCATTGTGCACCCAGGCTTCTCATTCTCCACATGTTAACTTGCTCACCCCCAGGAAAAGTTATCCTATTATCCTCAGAAGCGTCGCTGCATTTATAGAACAACTGCGTCTTCACCAGTCTTTATATTCCAAAGATCTGTTAACTCACACCACAGTGGCTTCTAGAAAATAATACACCTCAACTCTTTCTGCAGGGCTTCTCAACTTCAGCACTTTTGACACTGTGGTCTGGATAATGCTCCGTGTTGGACATGGAGGGCTGCACAGTTCATTGGAAGATGTTTAGCAGCATCCCCGGCCTCTGCCCACTAGATGCTGGTAGCACGCTTCCCAGTGTGACCCAAAAATGTTCCCAGCCATTGCCCAAATCCCAGGACATTGCCAAGTCTCTCTGGTCAAGAACCACTAACCCCTAGTAAAGCCCCAGGTTCTTAAATAATGTTTTGTTCTTAAAATAGCCAAACTATGCTTTTCACCCACCAAGTAACCACATCCTTCCACTGAGAAACGGGAAGGCCCATCCACACCCAATGGCCAGAGATGGTGAACATGGCACATATTCTGGGGTGTAGGCTCCTGAGGGCTTTGCAGACACAGTGATTTTTAAGTGGCACACATCTATTTATGCATGCGTCCACCCACACACCCAGCCACCCATCCATCATATCCATCCATCCATCCATCCATCCATCCATCCATCCATCCATCCATCCATCCATCCATCCATCCATCCATCCATCCATCCATCCTCCATGTATCCATCCACCCCGCTATTCTTCATCCACCCATTTACCCATCTACCCATCCATCCTCCATTCATCCATCTGCCCTGCTATTCTTTATCCACATATCCACCCATTCATTCATCCATCTACCCATCCACCCACCCACCCACTCATCCATCCATTTACCCATCCACCCAACCATGCATCTACCCTGTTCATTCATCCACCCATCAACTGCTCCCTCCATGTAGCTATTTTACACCTGCCAGGGCCTGTACCGCAGGTAGAGATGTAAGAACTAGATACAGACACAGAGGCACTCATAGTGAAGCATAGTGGCTATCAATGAGGGATGATACCACCCCAAGGAGAAGTTTTGGAAATACGTTTTTGTTGTTGTTAGGTGCTGCCAAGTCGGTTCCAACTCAAAGTGATCCTACGTACAACAGAACAAAACATTGCCCAGTCCTGCGCCATCCTCACAATCTCTGTTACGCTTGAGCCCATTGTTGCAGCCACTGTATCAATCAATCTCGCTGAGGGTCTTCCTCTTTTTCGATGACTCTCTACTTTACCAAGCATGATGTATTTCTCCAGGGACTTGTCCCTCCTGATAATATATCCAAAATATGTGAGATGAAGTCTTGCCATCCTCACTTCTAGGAAGCATTCTAGCTGTACTTCTTCCAAGACAGATTTGTTCCTTCTTTTGGAAGTCCATGGTGTATATTCAATATTCTTAGCCAACACCATAATTCAAATGCATCCATTCTGTGGTCTTCCTTATTCATTGTCCGGTTTTCGCAAGCATATAATGTGAATGAAAATACTATGACTTGTGTCAGGCCCACCTTAGCTCTCCAAATGACATCTTTGCTTTTTAATACCTTAAAGAGGTCTTTTGCAGCAGAGTTGTCCAATGCAATATGCCATTTGATTCTTTTTTAATTTGGCAAGTTTGTAAAAAATTGAACCTTAGATGAAGGTTAACAGAACCAACTAGTTTCTCATCAGTTAGTACACAGATTGTTGTATGACACTGAAAAACAACCCCATGGCATGTCAACACTCTCCCTTCTCACCCCTGGGTTCCCTATTACCAGCTTTCCTGTTCCTTCCTACTTTCCAGTCCCTGCCCCCAGGCTGGTGCGCCCCTTTAGTCTTGTTTTGTTCCATGGGCCTTTTCAATCTTTGGCTGAAAGGTGAACCTCAGGAGTGGCCTCATTACTGAGCTGAAAGTGTGTCCCGGGGCCATACTCTCAGGGTTTCTCCAGTCTCTGTCAGGCCAGCAAGTCTGGTCTTTCTTTTTGAGTTAGAATTTTGTGCATGTTTTTGTCCAGCTCTGTCTGGGGCCCTCTATTGTGATCCCCGTCAGAGCAGTCAGTGGTGGTAGCCAGGCACCATCCCGTTGTACTGGACTCAGTCTGGCGGAGGCTGTAGTAGATGTAATCCATTAGTCCTTTGGACTAACCTTTCCCTTGTGTCCTTAGTTTTCTTCATTCTTCCTTGCTCCCGAAGGGACAAGACCAGTGGAGTGTCCTAGATGGCCACTCACAGGCTTTTAAGACCCCAGACGCTACTCACCAAAGTAGGATGTAGAACATTTTCATTATAAGCTCCGTTATGCCAATTGAGCTAGATGTTCCCTGAGACCATGGTCCCCACAGCCCTCAGCCCAGCAATTCGGTTCCTCAGGGGGTTTGTGTGTGTCTATGGAGCTACCACGGCCCTGACTTGTACAGGCTGTGCTGGCTTCCCCAGTACTGTGTACTGTCTTACCCTTCACCAAGGTCTTTGCACGTTTTGTTATATTTTACTTTGTCTTCTGGAGCTACACTTTGAAATCTTCTCTTCAGCTCTTTCATTTCATCATTTTCATTTGCTTTAGCACCCATTTTGGTCTTTCCTTTCTTTCTTGTCTTTTTAATGACCTTTTTGTCTCTTAATTTATGATATCTTCATGTCATCCTACAACTTGTCTGGTCTTTGGTCATTAGTGTTCAATGCATCAAATGTATCCTTCAGGTGGTCTCTCAATTCAGGTGGGATATACCCAAGGTTGTACTTTGGCTCTCATGGACTTGTTTTAATTTTCTTCAGCTTCAACTTGAACTTGCATATGAGTAATTGATGGTCTGTAGAAATGTGGGAGGTGCATTTTTGTTACCATGATACCTAGGGGTGCCATTTGAAATTTATGGGCAGGGCTATTGATGCCAAGATGTCCTGTGAAGCAGGGGAAGTCCCCACATATATGCCTCACTCAGCCCACCAGCCAGTCCTCCAAGGACAGAAGTTTTTGAGCACAGAACTTAATTTTGTTTTTAAGTAAATAAGACAAGCCTGCAGCCCACAGATTATCAGCAGATAGGCGGTCTGATGCTCTTCCGTGGCACTCCTCACTACGGGTGGCACTCATCACTAAGGGGGAAGCTCACCATTAAGGGAAGAGTTTGTTGCTAAGCAGGGATGGAGCACCTCCCTAGACCTGGCTTCACACAGGTGCCCCCAGGCACTAGCTCACTGCCTCCTGATGACCTCATGAAGCAGGTGCTTGGCGTCCTCCTCATATCAGAGTGGGGGCATCAAGTTCAGCTCAGAGAGGCAGCAACACACCCAGAACTCCCACTGAGCCAGGGCGGACATGCCTAAGCCCAGGGCCCAGAGTCCTGCCCACTTGGCCCTCCTCTGTCCCCAACAAAGAGCGCCCACATCTGCATAGTGAAGCCCGAGCTCCTTCCTCATGTACACTGAGATCCTTAATCCCACATCAACACCGCTGTTCCCTCAACAGAAAGACCAGAAAGATGAATGCTTCAACTTGACAGTTTGGAGAACTATAAATTGTTCGTGTTCCTAGATATCAAGTGGTGACACTAAAATTACTTAATTTAATATTCCTCAATTTTCCTCAATATACTCCTTCACTAGGCTCCCCCCTCCCCTTCCTTTTAAATTTCTCCTGGCTTTTTATAAACGGATATAATTACTTCACAGGAAGTTTGATTTTTATTTCTTCATTTGCTTCTTAATAAAAACCTTTCCTATACTGCTAACTTAGAAGACACGTCACAAGTCTAACTTTTAAGAAGTTCCGAGTTAAATATCAGCTACACTTTCTCTTTAGGGTGTTATTACAGAAGACAGATCAATTAGGCTGCGATGTAGACGGATGCATGGGAAGCCAGGCAAGGTACAGAACGTCACTCATGTCTCTCTTTTTGTCGAAACCTTTATTCAACACCTCCCTGAAGAAGAAATAAAACTAGAATGCTCCTTATAAGTGACGTTGGCGAGATTTCCACTCGCTTACTTTGGACACCAGGAAAGATCAATCGCTGGAGAAGGATATCATGTTTGGTGAAGTACAGGGTCAGTGAAAATGAGGGAAACCCTTAAAGACCTGAACTGACACAGTGGCTGCAACAATGGACTTGAATATATCCAAGATCATGAAGAAGGCACAAGATGAGGCCACGTTCCATTCTATTGTACATGAGGTCGCCGGGAGTCTGAGCCAACTAGACGTCAGCTAACAACAACCACCTCCCTCGGGGTTTTACCTACTGAAGTACTTCCTCAGTATGAGACCTCTGCGTGGATAAAAAGAACATACCCTGAGGACTAATTATGAAGAAAAAAAATCAAATAACATATCTCTTGCTTTCCCTGTCTTAGTACGGAACGTTGAAAAACTCTCCATGATTGCAGAAGTGTAAACGGAATAAATAACAAAACTCCAACAGCAGCCCACAGATAAGATGCTTCAACGACCATCTCTACCTTTGAAATTCATTAACTGAGGCAATTTATGGAGCCTGCCCTGGAATGCATTATCCACAGGAGAAGAACTGCTTTTGATAAATATGGAAACCTTGACTATTCTGCAGGGCCTGAATGCTTTTACATAAATTTCCACTAGGATTAGCAAACTTTTCAGAAATCAAACTCCATATACAAAGCTACTTAAAGTTGGTTTTTCTTCCCCATGAAGCGATGTGAGGAAATCCTTAAGTGAGGAGCTAAGATCCATCACAGACCAGCAGAATCAAGCATCATCTGGTCTAATCTTCTGACACGAGATTAATTCCAAAGACGCCTGAAAGCAGACGTGTAAATCGGCCGCCTGTCTGCCAGCTGTAGTACTTTTTAGTACAAGCGGGGCACAACGTTCCAACAGCCACGCACGTCTGCGGCAGGGCCCACGCCTGTGCGGCTGGTCTCTGAGATCAGCAAACGCACGAGAGAAAAGGCACCAACGTGTCCTGGTTTCAGGCAGAGGCTAGAGTGCCTTTCTGAAGGACACCAGATGAGGGTCTGTCAGGCTGACAGTCAAGTTTACACTTTACAAAATGAAGTTAAGTGGTAGACAATTATCTGGCTAATTAATTTTCAAATAGTTTCTGCCTAAATCATCCAAGCACCCATAAATGTGGTAACAGCTGGGGGAGGAGAGAGTAGGGAGGAATCCAAATTCCCTCCTAATCTGAGCGACACAGATTAGGTCTTTGGAAACCCACTGAGGTTTGTGATCTCTTTACTATGGGTATATTTAATTTGGAAATGTTGGTAGCTGCTGTCGAGTCAGCCCCTGACTCACGGCGACCCCATGTGTGATGGAATAGGACCATTGTGACTCACAAAGTTTTTATGGGCTAATTTTTGGAAGTAGATTGCCAGGCCTTTCTTCCTAGTCTCTTAGTCTGGACGCTCCACTGAAACCTGTTTAGCATCATAGCAACACGCAAGCCTCCACTGACAGACAGGTGGTGGCTGTGCATGGGGTGCCCTGGCCGGGAATTGAACTCAGGTCTCCTGCAAGGGAGGTGGAAATTCTCCACTGGACCACCACTCCTTTAGCCACAAGCCAGCTCAAAACTAGGAAGCCCTGGTGGGTCCTTAAAAGGCAGCAGAGGAAGAAGAGCTGATGCTTCACGCTTTGTCACAGATATGTTCTCTTATTTGGACTTGCTAGCTGGCCTGCCTCGTAGAAACTATTATTTTACCCATTTTGCAGATTAGGGAACTGAAGCTTTCAAGAGGGCCCCTAGTAAGTGGTCACACCGGGATTCACAGCCAGGTCTGTCTGGCAACAAAGTCTTAGCAACTGCTTGATGGTTAAGACACACCCCCTCCTTAGTTCTCAGCACCGCTTCCTCCTTATACTCGGTGAGCCTTCTGAAGCCAGGTGCTGAGTATCGTTCACCTGTGGGGCCTCTAAAGCACTAAGCACAGCTCTGGGTGCATGCAGGGACTCAGAAAGGTACGGAGGGAACATGAGGACGGGCAAGGGAGGGCGGGAGACGGGAGTCTCAGAGTGATAACCCAGAGTCTTTGTAGTTGTAGTTGGTCACTGTCAAGTCAACTTCGACTCATGCTTACCCCAAATGATGAGCAGAACCGACCCAGAGGGTTTTCTTGGCTGTGCTCTTTATGGGAGCAGATCACCAGGCTTTTGTCCTCTGAAGCCCTGGGTGAGTTCTAACCACCCACGTTTCGGGTAGCTGCTGAGCACTTAACCATTTACACCACCAGGGCTCCTTACCAACACTTACGCAAAAATCACTCTCTTTCCCCTGACTTCCCCAGGCCCCCTCTCTGTGGGGGTTTGTAACCCCAATATGTGGACTTTCTCCTTGATGGGTTGTTGGGTTAATACAGACAATATGGTGTTGTGCTACACAGGGCAACGGAGTCTTGGTGGGGCAATAGCTAAGCGCCCATCTGCTGACTGAAAGACTGGTGGTTGGAACCCACACAATGCTCTGCGGGAGGAAGATCTGGCGAACTGCTCCCACAGAGATTTCAGCCTAGGAAACCCTGAGGGGCAGTTCCGCTCTGTCACATGGGGTTGCCATGAGTTGGAGCTGACTTGACGGCAGCTAACAGCAACAGCAGCCCTGCAATCAGTCCAGGAGCTTAGAGCTTGGGGTCCCACCAGGCGATCCCAGGAAGGAGGGGTCTCTCGGGGACAGTCCCGACTCCCAGACGTTCATAAACATGGCCCATGGAAGACCACCCGAGAAGATTTCAAAGAACCCACTTAGATCTTTGGATCATAATGGCATCATTGTCAAATTAAGCAAAAACAAACATACTCTGATCATCCATCAGGCACAAGGATTGGCATGAGTCATGGGTTTGGAGAACAGCTTCTCTTCAAGCCACACATCCACCCAAAGAATACCTAACCGGGTGTTGTTGACGTCACAAAACCCGCATACACAAAATGCCCTTCCCCTCTAAGGACAGGGCAGCTGAAGGAAAGTACCTCTTCTGACCAGGCTAGGATTATGGACACTGCTGTTCCTACAACCACCAGGTCCTTGGATGCTCCACAGCTCTTAAAAATGGTGCGGAAAATCATGCCTAACATGGAAAACAGCCACAGCCACGGATAAGCTGGGGAGAAAACAAAATTATTTGGTGTAATTTCATTTTCATAGGTTTAATGAAGAAGGCCTGGTAAGACAGATGCAGACCAAAATATTAACAGTATTGCTTTTATGTTCTTATTTCTTATCCATTTTTATTAAACTTTCACCCAGGAGCGTACAACACTGTCACATTAATTTTAGGTGGTACTAGACGTTGTTGAAGGAGCCCTGGTGGCACAATGGTTAAGCACTCAGCTGCTAACGAAAAGGCTGCTGATTTGAACCCATCCCACTGGCTCCTCAGAAGAAAGGCCTGGCAATCTGCTCCTGTAAAGATTAAAGTCTAGCCCCTTTAGAAGAATGTACACAATTGTGAGTTAAGCCGGGTGGGCTGTGCGTTGAATTAAAAGATGCGGAGTGAGACAGAAGGCAGGGGGGCCAAGTGTCCCTATGTGGGGAGCTGAGAGCTGCCCAATGAGTGAGAAGACTGGCCTCACAGAGAGAGTTCAAGAATCTGTGGATGACTGAATGGATTTAATTCCCACTTTCCCTGGCTCTGATGGCAGCTGGCCCTGACACCCCACAATGACCTTTGCTCCATGGTGGGGATGGATGCGCCAAGATGTCAGCCTCCCAGGACAGCTTTGGCTTGGGTTGGAAACGCCAGCATGGCCGGTCCCAGCGGTCCTCAGAGCTGCACAGACCGAGCCTGGACACTACCCCGCACTGCCACCGTGGTGGGCAGATGCACCCCCACCCCCAAAGGCTCTCCAGGAGACTGTGCAAAGTGACAGAAGTTAATGAGAATCCAGGTTTTAAAGAACAGTAGAGCAAAGCCTTGCATATTCAAGACCTCGCCACCCCTGACATGCCCAACTGTATAAGCAAGTCACTGCAGCTGCTTTCCTGATAAAAACGGAAATATTTCAGGGCTTTCTGACTCTGTTTCATTTCTGTGTGTGCCGTTGTTATTATTATTGCTATTTCTCCATCACGAGATGTGAAGATTGGCTGAGGAAAAAAAAAAAAAAGAAAGAATGGCTCTTTCAGAGTATCAAAAGGAAAAGCTGGGGTGTGCGGGCACAGTTTTGTGTGTTCATTATACAGAACTGCACACACACGGGAGGGAAGTCCATACAACAAGGTCTAACACAATTACCATTCCAGCGCCTGCTTCTATTTAAGTCGCTTCCTTCCACCAAAGCGGTGATAACGCAACACATAACACGCCTCCTGCTCCTGTCGCCAACCGAGCCCGCCAAATCAGTCTTCTTTGTCCTTCTGGAGATGCCCATTATCTTTCTGGAGAACACAATATGTGTTTATTTTATAAAACGCCCCACACAAATGGAAATAAAAACCACATTACGGAGGAGATTAGAGGAACCTGCAACGTGATGTATGATTCGCTGTATTCCGTCGGGCGCCGGCAGCAAGTGAGGCCACACAGCCTGAGTTTCTGGTGTTTTGTCTCCATTAATTTCTCCAGTCAGCTCATAAAACGCTCACATCAGATCTTTTCTGGGCTGGAAGAGTGCAGGTTTGTTTAACAAAATCTCTTATGGAAACTAGAAAAGTGTCTTTTCTACAGTCGGAAGAATGTAAGACCAGTTCTCAGGCACCCGTGGTTTGGGGGGCATGCAGGAACGGCGTGCCAGGGTCTCTTGGGTCTCTGCTTTTCCCAAGCTTGGACTGGAAGATTCTGCTGAGCTGAGTGAAGGGAGAGCAGCCTGGGCTGACCCATTTTAGAGATTCTTTAGGTTCATTTCTAAGTGGATGGAAATCAGCTGATAAGACCCCAGTGAAGACATGGCAAGGACAGCAGGGCCCCGGGAAAGGCCTGGAGGTCCAACAAGGAGCCTTCATTCCTCCCAGTGTCATGTTGGGGAAATGAGGGAAGAAGGAAAACTCAGGACTGGGAGAGTCAGAGAAAAGGAAAGTGCTAGGAGGTATGAGGAGAAAGGGGAGGAAAACAGATCAGAGAGGAAAAGGGGGAAAGATAAGACGCTGAACCCTTTTGTTGTTGTTGCTGGCTGCCCCTGAGTCGATTCTGACTCCTAGCAACCTCATGGGACAGAGTAGACCTGCCCCATAAGGTTTCCTGGGTTGTAATCTTTACGGGAAAACATAGCCAGGTTTTTCTCCTTTGAAGCCTCCGGGTGGGTTCAAACTGTCAACCTTTCAGTTGGCAGCCAAGTGCTTAATTCTTGCACTACCAGGCTCCCTAAAAGACTTTTAGGCAAGACTAAAAATACATTGGGATTCTCTAAGTCAAAACCAGTGTCTTAGGCTGGGCTCTTTAGAAAAGCAAAACCAATAAAGTGTATAAATATATATACAGAGAGATTTATATCAAGGAAATGGCTCACACAGTTGTAGAGGCTGGAACGTCCCAAGTCTGTGGATCAGAATAGAGGTTTCTCCTGATTCACATAGCTGCAGGGGCTGGCGAACCCAAGCTTGGTAGGTAAGAGAGCAGGGCTCTTGCTCACAGGCTGTGGAGATCGACAAACCCTAAGATCAGCAGGCACAATGACAGGTAAGTTGCTAGCTCAAGTCCTAAGAACCAGAGGTAAGATGAACAGGTGCCAGCTTTCGGATCCAGAGTGAGCAAAAGCCCACAAGTCTTACCAAAACATCCATTTATATTTGATGCAGGGCACACACCTGAGGAAACTCTGTTTCAACTGATTGGCTACTCACAGCAGATCCCATCATGAAAGTGATTGTATTACATCAAATCTCATTATGGAGGTGATCACATCATCATATGACTACCAAACTACATCATAACTGCCAAACCACTGAGAACCATGGCCCAGCCAAGGCAACACACAACCTTAACCATCACAGCCAGTAACCAGTCACCGTGGAGTGGGCTCCGACTCATGGTGACCCCACGTGTGTCAGAGTGGAACTGTACTCCATAGAGTTTTCAGACACCATAAAAACCAAAAAATGGACAAAAAGCTAGGGGAAACATTTTGTAGTAAGTGTGGCAGGCCAAAAAGGTTAATAAACAATATACAAAGAATTCTTAAAAATCAAAAAGAAAAAGTACTCCAGTAGAAAAAATAAGCAAAAAGTAAAACAAAATAAAAATAAACAAAAAATAAGAAATTTACAAAGAAAAAGCAAATGACCAAAAAAAAAAAAAGTGGGAATGAAAGTTTAGCTTCACTAAAAATGGCACATAAAAGTTTAAACAATATGTTCTCCCAAAAAACTGCCAGAAATTAATATATCTCATAATTTACATATATACATATGTATGTACATGTATATATGGAGCCCTAGTGGCACAGTGGAGCCCTGGTGGCACAGGGCCTGACTGCTAACCGAAAGGTTGGCAGTTCGAATCCACCAACAGCTCCTTGGAAACACTATGGGGCAGCTCTACTCTGTCCTATATGACGAAGAACACGACATCAGGATTGGAGGAAGACTCATTAACAACCTGCCATATGCAGATGACATATCCTTGCTGAAAGCGAAGAGGACTTGAAGCACTTACTGATGAAGATCAAAGACTATAGCCTTTGGTATAAATTACACCTCGATATAAAGAAACCAAAAATTCTCATGACTGGACCGATAAGCAAAATTACGATAAACGGAGAAAAGACTGAAGTTGTCAAGGATTTCATTTTACTTGGATTCACAATCAACACCCATGGAAGCAGCAGTTAAGAAATGAAAAGATTTTGAATTACACTGGGCAAATCTGCTGCAAAAGGCCTCATTAAAGCGTTAAAAAGCAAAGATGTCACCTTGAAGACTAAGGTCCACCTGACCCAAGCCATGGTATTTTCAATCACCTCGTATGCATGCAAAAACTGGACAATGAATAAGGAAGACCTAAGAAAAACTGACACCTTTGAATTATGGTGTTGGCGACGAATATTGAATATACTGTGGACTGCCAAAAGAAAGGACAAATCTGTGTTGGAAGAAGTAGAGCCAGAATGCTCCTTAGAAGCAAGGATGGCGAGACTTCACCTCACATACTTTTAACATGTTATAAGGAGGGATCAGTCCCTGGAAAGGACATCATGCTTGGTAAAGTAGAGGGTCAGTGAAAAAGAGGAAGACCCTCAACAAGACGGATTGACACAGTGGCTGCAACAAAGGGGTCAAACATAACAACAGTTGTGAAGGTGCAGGACAGGGCAGTGTTTAATTCTGTTGTTCGTAGGGTCACTATGAGTTGGAACTGACTTGACAGCACCTAACAACAACATCATAAGTATATATACGTGTGTGTGTGTGTGTGTATAAGGGGTTCTGGCGGCACAATGGTTAAGTTCTCAGCTGCCAACCGAAAGGTGGGGGGTTTGAACCTACCCAGTGGCTCCCTGAAAGACATGGCAGTCTGCTTCTATAAAGATTCCAACCTGGAAAACCCTATGGGGCAGTTCTACTCTGTTCCAGGGGGTGGCTGAGTCAGAATCAACCCTATGGCACTGATACACAGTCAATGTACAAATGGGCTGGCCCTTCTGGAGGTAGAGTGGCAACCTGTGCACAAAGTCTTAAAACCATTCAGGTCCTTTGGCCCCGCGATTCCACCACTAGGAAATGCTCAGGTGTGCCTGAAACCCACAAGCATGAGAATGCTCCCTCCAGAGCTGTTTTTTCGTAATGAAACGTGATCACAGCCTGACTCTCCCAAGACGAGGAGGCGTGGTTAAGGAGTGCTAGTCCAGCAAAGGACTCTTAGGTGGCTGAATGTTTGATAACATGAATTGGTGTACGTGAAACATGTAAAATGAAATTTCTTGCTTAAAAGTGTGACTTCCAAATTTGTTTAAAATTGTTCTAGTTTAAAAAGCATGGATGTGATTCATGTGTAAAGTTTTTTTTTTTAATTGGAAAAGTAATTTCATAGGGAAAGCAACGAATCAAATATCTACTTAAGTAACATAACAACTTGTACTCCCACATCTTAAATATACAATTGATACCAAGGTAAATTTATGGAAATGAATGTTATGGGAAAAGAGCAGGTGGCCATTTATCCTACTCAACGGATTTAAAAATATAATCTTCGCTTTATCACGCCCAATGTGTGCCAACCTTACCTCTTTCTTCCCAGTTGGATGACAGGGATCTGGGCCCCAAAGCAGTCTCAGTACAGCACACCTTTTCCAAAACCTCACGGAGCCACCCTGCCTCTCGTAGATGGGTGTTTTGGGTTGTTCATTGTGATGCCAGCTTTTACGTTTTAAGGAGCCCGGGTGATGAAACGGTTAAGCTCTTGGCTGCTAACTGAAAGGTTGGAAGTTTGAACCCATCCAGCAACTCCCTGGGAGAAAATACCTGGCGATCTGCTCCTGTAAAGATTACAGCCTAGAAGACCCTATGGGGCAGTTCTATCCTGTCACATGGGGTCACTATGAGTTAAAATCAACTCAACGGCAACTAACAACAACAAGTACATATTTGACGAATTGTTCCACCTATTAAAATTACTTTTCTATTAAAAAAAAAAACTCATTTAATTGTATTTAAATGGGGATCATCAACTATACCATTTCTCTTAAAAAGTCTTAGCATTTTGTCATAAAGTGGACTCAGGGCCCATGACTTCTAAAAGCAACGCCCAAGGTTTCCACGCGAATCTGGTCTTCCTGAGTGAACTCTATTTGAATACTGGGTCTGGGATGCATGTGATAGTCCATGGGAATTGCTGCTCTTTTCCCAGCAGTTTAATGCGGCAGTGTCTTTTTTTTTTTTTTTTATTGCGAGCAGAGCTAAATATACCGCAAACCAGGTGGATTCTGAAGTTGGTGAGAAAACTGCATGGTCTAGAGTGGCAAGTTAAGTAGCCGTAGTCCCTCAGCCTCTGCTGCCCTGTCAGAGGAAGGGGGTAGGCAGAGGAAGGGAGGGGAGAAAGGGAGGAGAGGGCAGTGGGGCGAGCTGGGAGAAGGGAAAGGAAGAGTGGGCGTTTATTATGTCTGTCTGTGTTGTACTGCGATGGCTTGTGTGTTGCTGTGATGCTGGAAGCTATGCCAGCAGGGTCACGCATGGTAGACAGGTTTCAGCAGAGCTTGCAAACTAAGGCAGACTAGGAAGAAGGACCTGGCAGTCTACTTCTGAAAAAACTGGCCAGTGAAAACCTTATGAATAGCAGCTGAACATTATCTGATATGGTGTCAGATGACGAGCCCTCAGGTTGAAAGGCAGTACACACTTGTTACAACTATGAGCTCAAGCATAACAACGATCGTGAGTATAGCACAGGACGGGCAGTGTTTCGTCCGTTGTACATAGGGTTGGAACTGGCTCAATAGCACCTAACAACAACAAATTGTGTTTCAACTCTCTGGCATTCCAGCCCTTCCTATTATTAGCATCTAATCTGCCCTTTAGGGACCCCTCATTCTGCTCAGTCTTGGTCTGGAGTACCACGATTGCCCACTTTGAAGGGGCCAGACCCAGTGCCACCTGGAAAAGGGCCGATGACATTGGCTTGGCCAACTGGGCCCTCTCTGGACTGACTCTTGAGCATAGATGCTGTTCCCATGTGGGGATAGCAGGGGGTCCCCACATGGGAGTCCAAATGACCAGGCTGGTCACTGGCCTGGTCCTTCACAGCCCACTTGGTTCCTGCCTCTTGTCCAACCAGCTGGTCCAGCTCCATCAATTCTGGACCTCCCTGAGAGTCTCTGAACATCCGCCATTTGTTAAAGAGCCAGAGCCAAGTGCAGTCCTTCAGTGAGGAGGGGCAGGGGTGCGGAGAGCAGGGAGACAGAAATGAAAAGTGCTTCCCTGACACCCACATACACATGCGCACACATACGCACCTCACACGTGTGCATACGCATGCATATGCATACTTACACACGTGTATGCATACACAAATGCACACGTGCACACACACATGCCCCCCCCACATACACGTGTGCACATACACGTGTGAACGGGCACACACATGCACAGGCACGCAGCACACACATACACACACAGGCAAGGGCATATACACCTGAGGACACACACACAGAGCCAAGCAAGGCCCAGTCCTGCAAACCCTTCCCAGAACATAAATCAAATGAGCTGTAGCCCTCAGATATGTTCGTTTTAATAACTTAGCCAGCAGTCTTCTGGTGAAATTAATGCCTGCTCCAGTGGTTCCCAGCTTTCCTTGTAAAAATAATGGCAGCTGATGGGAAAGGGCTGTCACACACTCACTGCCAGGCAGTGCCGGTGAGACAGCTGCGTGCCCAGGAGAAGAAAGGTGTTGCGCAGAAAAAAGGAACAATTAAAACGAGCCAGCAGAACCAGCCCTGGATTTAAATGTTTAAATGTTTTAATTTGAAAGAACAATGGCTCCTTGAAGCGTCTTCCCAACCGGTACTGACAACGTGCCATCTATTAATCAGTATTAAATCACAGCGGCTCGGGGTTTGACACCAAACAGCAGATGATGTGTGATGATCCCTAAAATAGCAGTCACGTTCCACAGCTGATTTCCAAATGACTCCAGCATAACAAGGAAGACTCTGGAATATTTACTGCACCAATTAAAGACTGTTAGCAACTCCTATGGCAAAAGGGTTCTCTATGTAAAAGTGCAGTGTCTCACTGGTAAGGTAAGCTGTTTCATGTGCTGCTGGGACGTGGGGCATCTCAACTACGACTCCCAGCAAAAAGTATATGTTTTTAAGAATGTGTCTTACTAAAGCAGTGGCAAGGAGGCCTGGTGGCACAGTGGTTAAGTGCTCTGCTTCTAATCGAAACGTCAGCGTTTCGAACCCACCAGCTGCTGCGCGGAAGAAAGATGTGCGGCCTGCTTCCGTAAAGATCACAACCTAGGAAACTCTACGGGGTAGTTCTGTTCTATAGGGTCACTATGAGTCGGGATGGACTTGACGGCAATGGGTTAAGCCAGTGATTCTCAACCAGGGTTGATTTTATACTTATGGGACATTTGACAACGTCTGCAGATGTATTTGGTTGTCGTAACACAGGGAGGATTCTCCGAGTGGTGCAAAGGGTTAACGTACTTGGCTGCTAACCAACAGACTGGGGGTTCGAGAGCATCCAGGGGTGCCTGGGAAGAACGGCCTCCCCAAAAGCCAGCCATTGAAAATCCTATGGAGCACCGTTCTACTCTGACACACGTGGGGTTGCTGTGAGTCAAAATCAACTCCGTGGCAACTTTTTCTTTCTAATAACTTGCGGGGATGTTACCGCCGGTATTTAGCGGGTAGAAGCTAAGGATGCTGCTAAACATCCTACAGTGCACAGAACAGTCCCCACCACAAAGAAGTACCGGGGCTCCAGTGTCAACAGTGCCACGGTAAGAAATCCTGTATGAACAAGGTCTGAGATTCTAGAAGCGGTGCTCAAACTCAAGAAATGCCTTCTTACAGATGTGTATCATTTTAATCAGCAAAAAGAGGGCTAAAGTGCTTCCTTGCTGCTTACTTTATATAAACAGCTGCATCAGCCTGTTCCCGGAGGTCCCTGACACCCTCGCTCAGGCCTGGCAGTCACTGACGGCGCACAGGGTTCGTGTGCAGCGTTCTGTATTTCATTCCCCAGAATGCTCACTCCTGCTCACGATGACGGGCGGCCTGACTGCAGCTTGACTGCAGCTTCATGTGGATTCCCAAAGTGAAGGCCGGGTGCTTCCAAGTGGGCCAATTAGAAAAGCCACTTCTGTTGAAAGGGGTGGTTAGTTCTGCAGTGATTTTATGGGAGTTCTCAAAATCTGCTATTTTTTACCATAAGCATTTTCACAGCAAGAGGATGAGCATAAGGGATATGGAGGTTTTGCATGTTTAAACATGGTTTCTGCAGGTGAAGCCTCCAGGGTTCCCATGCCACCAGTAGGGCTCGACCCTAGTGGAGCCCAGTGACGCTCTTTAACAGTGCACACACTGGTTTCAACACTGGTGCCAGCCAGCTTTTTTTTCCTGCACTTGGTTTTTATGAAAAGTGCACTGACATGCCTTTACATACATCTCGGATAAATCCTCATTTACGTGCCCAATTTAGCAAAGACTGATGAAATCCATCACGTTAAATGGAAGCGTTTAAAATAGTAATAACTGTTTCTGGAAGCCTGCACTGCCTTTGCACTGAGGTGGTCTTAGAGCTCGGATGTGGTTCACGGACATTATCGTCTGGAGAAGCGCACCAATGCACAAATGCGGTATTTGAAATCTAACAATCACTTCTACCTCACCGGGGTCTGAGTCTTCCGGAAGCCAGAGTTTTTAAGCTAAGAAGGATGCGAGGACACCTGAATCAACGAATCTTGCAAAATGACCAACTCAGCCTGACCCTTCTCACTTTACAGACCAAAAAGTAGTCAAGTGGCAACAGGAAGAAGGTGGCTTTCCTCCCAAGTCAAGTGGGTATAACTGGCACCAGAGAGGGCTGTCAGAGCCCTGAGGCCCAGCCCATTCCCTGTGCCAACTAGCTCTGGCCCAGTCACACTGGCCTGCTCTCTAAAACCAAGAGGCTGGTCCCTCTAGCTTCTGTCTGTCTACAATCCCCAATTCTAAAACTTAAACCTATCTCTTTTTATTCTTCCAGGAGAATGTCACTTTCACTCCGTGATGGGCGGGACAGCAGCAGGGACGTGCTCTGACATTGCATTTCAAGTCTGCTATTCTGTGACAGTGCTGAGGAAGCTGTCACAAAGCACACACTGAAGACTCAAGGAAATTACTCTCTACTCGGAAATGTACAAAGACCCGTATCTTTTTCACCCCAAGACTGAAGTCAGAGAGGGAAGGCAGCTTTGAAGTTATATCTGAACTTGACAGAAACTTCCACTACAGACCCCAATCTCTGTTCTGATTGTTGCCCTTCTCACGGGGGCAACCTGCCTGCAGATGTGCTGATCTGGGCTCTTCCCAACAACTGTAGCCTTCGGGGACTTAGCACTTTGAGACTGGTGCCACCTCCTACATGGATGCCAGGACCTCTCCCCGTTTCTCGCCTTGTCTCAGGAAAGGACCATGGTGGCCAGGGATCCCGGGACAGCTAACTGCCGATGCCAATCCACAGAGGTTTCCAAGAGTGTCTCCTGGCCCATGGGCTAAGTAGGGAGCTAGAGTTCCAATCCAGGCACCTGGATTTAAAGCCCAGGAGGTTCCTGTTACTGACAACAGTCCAAACTCTCAGAAAGCCACTTAAAATAAACCCACTGAACACCCAAACTAGAATTTTGTAGTAAATAATACAGACCAAATCTTTGCTTAGCACTGTATACTGGGAAAAAATCTTATATTTAATACAATCTCTGTTATAATTGCCGCCACCAGCTAATTTTTGGAATGAGAGAATGGTTCAAGAAGTGATTGTTTCTTTCGGTGTCACTTTCTAATTAAAGTTCACCACCCATCTGTCCGTTTGTCTTACTGTGGTAGCTCCATGTTGCTGTGATGTTGGAAGCTATGCCTCCAGTATTTCAAGTTACCAGCAGGGTCACTCATGGCGAACAGGTTTCAGCAGAGCTCCTAGACTAAGAAGAAATGACTGGTGGTCTACTACCAAAAATTAGCCAGTGAAAACCCTACGGATCACAACAGAACATTGTCCGTCTGACTCACTTGCTTTGGACATGTCAGCAGGATGGATCAATCGCTGGAGGAGGACATCGTGCTTGGTGAAGCAGAGGGCCAGCAAGGATGAGGGAGACCCTTGGTAAGACAGGCTGGAACCGTAGTCTCAATGATGGACCAGAACAAGCTGGTGACTATGAGGATGACGCAGGACTGGGCAGTGTTGCGTTCTGTTTTATGTAAGGTTGCCATGAGTTGAAGTCTACTCGATGGCAACACCACCTAACAGAAGTGTATGGCAGCCCAACAGGATGTCCCTTTTACCGATGACTTTCAGACTGCTGTGCTAAAGAGGGAGCCCTGGTGGCACAGTGGTTAAGAGCTTGGCTGCTAACCAAAAGGTCAGCAGTTCAAATCCACCAGCCGCTCCTTGGAAACCCTACGGGGCAAGTGTACTCTGCTCTACAGTGTCACTCTGAGTCGGAATCAACTCGACGGCAATGGGTTTTTTTTTTATGCTAAAGTGCGTAATTTTTCAAAAATAGTCTAGAATTTCAGTAATTTCCCGAAGGAGTTTTCTTAACTCTTTAACATTTCAGTAACTCTCTTTTGATGAACATATATTATTCTCAGTTACTGATTTTACCTCTTCAGTGGTTAAACTCCACCTCATCTTGGTTTGTTAACAATGGGGATGCCGATCCCTGCAGGTTTCCAACATCACTTCATCACTTCACAAAACCCTGGATTTCTATAACATTTGCACTTTCACTCAGCAATCACTTTGCATTGCATTTGGGGTTTACTACATTTGCAACCTTGGACAATCAGCTAAGACTGACCTAAAGGACAAGGGTCTTAGGCAGAGGCGGAGCTCAGCCACAGGGAGAGAGGCGTGTGTAAGTGGGAATCCATTTAACGAGGGGTCCATACAAAAGCGCCTTTCTCTTCCCCATACAGCCACCCCACTAGGGAGACACAGATACCGCCAATCGTCATCACTCACGGATTGTGTTTGTAAATTTGCTAAATTTATTTGTAACCCCCAAATCAACACTCAGGGCACTTCTGCATTCATTCACAGACGTGTGAAGAGCGGTGAGAAACCTGAGCTGCTCGACACGCCTGTTCCCCACTGAGGTCAAACGAGGTGGTGCTCTGCCTTCTTATTTTTTTGAGGTCCATTTAGTGCCACATTTTCTGCATTTTCATGCTTTATGTTGGTGATTCTCCTGTTTAACACGGTCCCTAAGTATAGTGCCAAAATGTCGTCTGGTGTTCTGAAGTCCGAGAAGGCGGTGATGTGCTTCATGAAGAAAACTTGCGTGTCAGATAAGCCTTGTTCAGGTGTGAGTTACAGTGGTGCTGGCTGTGAGCTCAATGTTAATGAATCAACAATACATATTAAATAAGGTGTCTTTACACAGAAACACACATATAACAAGGTCACGTACTGATCAGTTGACAAAACGCTGCGACCACAGGGTTGCAGACGCCTAACCCTGTACTTCTCTGGAGGAGCAATGCTTCAGTGTTCACTATCGCAGCATTTGCAATGACTTTATGGGACATTATTACGAATAATGAGAACTGACTGTCAAGAGCTAGGATGAGAGGAGCCTGCCCCCTGTGCTGTGGCTGATGGTCTCCAACGATGATGACATTAACCCTTCCTTCTCTGTACTAGCAGACTGCTCTTTCCACCAGAGGGGAAGAGTATTCACCGTTTTTACTTCAGCATTCTATCAGTACAGCCCTTGAATCTGGTCTGGGCTGCTCAGTGATTGCTTTGACCGATAGAATACTTTGACCAACAGAACAGCTGTTCCCTGACTTCTGAGGCTGGGTCACGAGGAGCCTTCCAGCTTCCTCCTGGACCTCTGGAATGCTCTCTTTTGAGACATTTCCCTCTCAGAAGTAGTCCAATGCTGTGGGAAGACTGAAAAAAAAAAAAGAGTCACCTCTAATCTACAGCAGCAGCCAATCTCCCAGCTGATAGCCAGTACCCACTGCTAGCCACGTGGGCGAGCCATCTTGGATGTCCAGTCTAGATGAAGCTTGGGATGACTCGAACCCCAGCCACTATCTGCTGCCATTGCAAGAGAAACCTCAAGTATGAACCACCCAGCTGAGCCCAGCCAACCCACAAAACCATATGAGATAATAACAGATTTCCATCTTAAGTTTCAGTGTTTTGGGGAGGTTTGTTTTGTAGCAATAGATGGCTGAAAGGTATACTTCCACAGTCATCTCAAGTGCTTGCTTTGAAAAGACAAGCATCTTTAAATATGATTTCAAGTACCGAGACTGTTTTGACCATTTTGACAAAGAGTCAAACTATTTTTCAGTTAGGAGACAGGTCTTTTAAAAAGTTAAAAATATGTTCAGTCAGAACAGTCAACACAAGAAGACATATGCTAGGCTGAGAGGAAAAATAAAAGAAGGGTTGAAGCATTTCATCCAATGTGTTTTCACTGTGTAAATAATAACTGAATGCTGTGTTCTTGATGTCTTTTAAGTGAGTTAAGTCTGCTTTGCTAATTTTTACTATTATAGGGGCTCTGAAAATGAGTTTGGCTTCTTTTCTCAGATTTCTGGGGGTGTTATTGATTTTATAAGATGGCAGGTTTTATGTTTTTCCAGGAGGATATTTCTGGATACTATTGGGATGCTCTCTGTGGGTTATTTTAGCATTCTATCAACACAAGGTTGCAAGGTTCTGCCAAAAGTTTCTTTGAAGCCCAGAATATTCTTTTCCATATATAATGTGTTCAGGGCAGCTTTTTTCCCCTGATCCACTCAAATAAAGTTCTGACACCCAAATAAATTTTGCATAAGCTGAGATATAGAACATGCACAGTTAAGGACTATGGCCAACCAATTATGTCCACATGTCAGTCTGCACTTTTACAAAGTCCTGATAAAAGAGAAGAGTCTTGGCGAAAGTACTTCACACATAAAATATTGCTTTTATAGCAAAGTGTGTCCAATTGATTTATGAGGTACTTTCAAGAAGAACAAAACAGACACTATAAAATGAAAACTTAGCAAAAGGCTTACTGGCTTCTTTAGAAGAAACACAATTAAATTGCACAGGGTAAGGATTTTCATATTTCCTGATGTGGATTCTTCATGGAAGCTGCATTTTCCTACTGGAGAGCTTGTTTATTTTTATGACGGCATACGTTAAAAAAAGAACTGTGAAGCTTCTCAAGGTGCTGAGCCTTTAACTCAAGGGATAACCGGTAAAATTTGATCCATCAGTTAGGGAAATGGTGGGTATGTGTTGCCTAGTTGTGGACACTTGAGTCAGAATCACAGAAAGGATGAAATCAGCCCCGGTCCAATTCTGGACCGCCACCTGTTTCTGTAAATAAAGTTTTACTGGAACACAGCCAGGCCCAATCACTTACGTATTGTCTGTGGATGTCTTCATGATGCAACAACAGAGCTGAGTAGTCGCAACAGAGACTCTATGCCCCATGAAGTTGAAAATATTTACTACCTGGCCTTTTACACAAAAAGTTTGCCGGCCCCTTCACTAACTGATCTTTCTGCCTAGACTAGGAAGAAAAGGCTGGTGATCTAATTCCAAAAATCGGTCAATGAAAACCCTACGGATCACAACAGAAGATGAGCAGCTAGGCTGGCAGGCGCTCAAAACACATGGTGGCTGCAGCACCAGACTCAGCATACCAACAACCCAAAAGACGGTGCCGGACTGGCAGCGTTCAACTTTGTCGCGCATGGGGTCGCCACGGCAGCAGCTAAAACCATCAACAAATTAACTGAAAATGACCAATCTCTTTGGAACCATAAATGTAGCTTCTGTTTTCCAAGGGGAGGTCTGTAGGTCTACTGGGATTTTCCCACTAGTCTTGTGTCAACAAAACAGTGCTGTCTACATTATAGCATATGCGTGTGAAAGCTAGACAATGAATAAGGAAGACTGAAGAAGAACTGATGCATTTGAATTAAGGTGTTGGTGAAGAATACCGAATATACCACGGACCGCCAAAAGAACAAACAAATCTGTCTTGGAAGAAGCGCGGCTAGGATGCTCATTAGAAACAAGGATGGCAAGACTATATCTCACATACTTTGGACATGTTATTAGGAGGGACAAGTCCCTGGAGAAGGACATCATGCTTGGTAAAGTAGAGGGGCAGCGAAGAGGAAGACAATCAAGGAGATGGACTGACACAGTGGCTGCAACAATATGCTGAAGCATGGTAATGATTGTGAGGATGGTGCAGGTCCGGGCGGCGTTTCCTTCTATTGCACACAGGGTCACTATGAGTCGGAACTGACTCGATGGCACCTGGCAACAACACACTATTATCAGTCATGATGGGGTCTCCAGTGACTTAATTCCTATTTACATGGGGCACAACAGACCTGAGCCACACAACAGAAACCACTAGGCACAGTGACATTAGGGAGGAAAAGAAAAACGCTCTCATTTTCTTATTACCTGGCTACCTGGAAGATTACAACAGTGCATCCATCTTTACACAGGGCCCTACCAGCACTGTCCCCCAGCAAGGGTGGCCTACATGGCTGGAACTCTGCTGAAAACTGCTCTTGGACAAGCTGAGAGGAGTCCAGAAGCCTCATTCAGCAGTCACTGCCTGGCCAGTAATGACTGGCAAGGCCAAGGAGAGGGGAATGAGGCGAGGCTACAATGCTTCTTTTCCCTGGAAGAGGGGCTGCTCTTTCTTCTGTGAAATGCTATCATTTTAAGCTCTGTTCCAGAGAAAACAGGGATCTTGCCAGAGGAAAATAGCATACACCAAAAAAAAAAAAAAAAAAAAATCTCATCAAGGTGAATAAACAGGCTCCTTCCCTGGAAGTAAGACCTCGCCAAAGGAGCTGTTTCCCTGGTTGAACAGCAGTTAAGGAAGACTGAGGAAACAGAAGAAGACTGCAGGCACAGAAGGTGTAGGGTTCTTCAATCTGGGCTTCAAAGACCCAGGTGCATTTTTTTAACTCCTTGCTCCCTCCTCCTCTGGCCCCTGTTATTGTTGCTGTTGAGTGTCTTTGAGTAGGTTCCTACTCATAGCGACCCCACATGACAGCGTAGAACCTCCCCATAGGGTCCCCTAGGCTGTAATCTCTACAGGAGCAGATCGCCAGGTCTTTCTCTTACGAAGCGGCACTGGTGGGTTCAAACCACCAACTTCTCAGTTAGCAGCCGAGCACTTAACCACTGCACCACCAGGGCCCCTTCCCCAGCCCGTGGTAACCACTAATCTTTTGTCTGTATGCACTTGTCTATTCCAGACACTTCATACAAGTGAGATCACACAGTATTCATGACTTATTTCACTCAGCATGATGTGTTCAGGGTTCATTCACATCTTAGCACGTATCAGAACATCATTTCTCTTTATGGCTGAGTAATATTCCATTGTGTGAATGGACTACATTGTGTTTATCCATTTGTTTGTGGATGGGTACATGGGCAGCTTCCATCTTTTGTGGGTGAGGTACATTTTGGAGGATGGTTTTTCTTGTCTCCTCCCAAGTCTGTTGTTGGCCTTGCTACTAACATTGAGATTGCCTCCCTCATCAAACATGAGTGCTCTGGGACCATCCACCATGGTCTGGGCATGGTGTGGGCTCAAAGGTCCAGGATGAGCAAAGAGAAGCAAGGCCTGAGCCTACTACAGGAGGACAGACAGACAAGAATGGAATGTCCACACAGACGTGTGACATCTCAGCTGGTACCGTGAGGATGCCCAGGAGGAATGAGGCTGGCCAACACTGAAACCAGGAGGGCCTGGCCAGTAGGCCAAGTTGGGAGGTTCCCTGAGGAAGTGAGCGACCTATAAGCTGAGATCTGAAGGTCCAGAAAGGGCACTCCAGGCAGAGGGAAAGGCCCTGTGGTGGCACCAAGAGACCGTGAGTGTGGCCAGAAGAGAGCGAGGGAGGGGGCAGCAGCCACATCACGTGGCCTTGGTGGTCACAGAGGTGTGGCCCCACAGCCCCGGGAGCCCCTGCACCAGCCTTTGAGCCAGAAGGACCTCCTTTCCACCATTCAGTGAGTGTAGCTGGTTCAGTGAGTGCACCTGGTACACTGAGTGCACCTGGTTCACTGAGTGTACCTGGTTCACTGAGCGCACCTGGCTGAGTGCACCTGGCTGAGTGCACCTGGCTGAGTGAGTGCACCTGGCTGAGTGAGTGCACCTGGCTGAGTGAGTGCATCTGGTTCCCCGAGTGCATCTGGTTCACCAAGTGCATCTGGTTCACTGAGTGCACCTGGTGTCCCCACCGCCACTTTTGCAGCCAGTCCTGAGACCCATCAAGAGCACAGGCTCCTCTCACCCTTCCTATGGTCCCACAATCCCTTGCTTCCTGCTCCCCTACCTGGAATCCTTGAGCTCAGTGACTGTGAATTTTTCCTTGGGTAGAAGCTTCTAGAAGGAAAATGGCAAATCCATTTAAAGGACTGGGCTCAGCAGTCCGCCCCTGCCAAGGGCAAAGAAACCATTAGTTGCTGCGATAATGAAGATGGGCTGTTTTGGGGGGTAGATGTTGAGGCTGGGGGGTAGTGGGCAGGCCACTGTGGAGGCATCATGTGCTGGTCCCATGGGATCAGGTGCAGAAAGCCACCTATCGGGGCAGGGCGCCTCACCTGACCATGGGCGGTGTGGCAGCCAGCTGCAGAGAGGTGGAGGGCTGGGTTAGGTCCACGGGGACAGGGCCCAGGTGTTAGCTACGAGGACAGTGGCATTTCCCCGATTCCCTGACCTACTATCTCTGTCTACTTCCTGCTTTCCATGCCCTACCCTGAGATTCCATGTTCCATCTTCCACCTCTTCTCCCCTCTGTGTACCCAGGAAGAGTCCAGGGCAGCCGGGCTGACTATTCTCAGAGAACCAGGGCCCAGGTGAGTCCGAGGAATGATGTCCCTGGGGCTGTGCTCTGGGCAGCGGGCCTGGGCCCTCTGGGCATGATGGCTGGTGCAGGAGCCAGGCTTGAGGTCTTACAAGTGCAGGTTTGAACCCTTCTCCCCCACCTGGAGCTGCCTGTCCTGGGCAGGTCACATCAGTCCTCCAAGCCTCAGTTATCTGTAAAATGGGCACAGTGGTGCACTGCAAGCCCCCATGTCTTCTGAACTGAAGACTCACAGAGATTACTTGGATGCAGTAATGAAAACAAAAACAAAAACAAAAACAGTTGTTGTCCAGTCAACTCCAACTCACAGAGACCCCATGTGTGTCAGAGTAGAACTATGCTCCACAGGGTTTTCAGTGTTTGGTTTTTGGAAGTAGGTCACCAGGCCTTTCTTCCAAGGTGCCTGTCAGTGGACTTGAACCTCTATCCTTTGGTGAGCAGTTGAGCGTCTTAACCTTTTGCACCGCCAGGGACCTTGGTACAGTAAGGCATAATTACTACAAAACTGATTTCACAAATCACATAGCATCACGGCTTCAGAAGAAAAACCACATCCGCGTACACAAATGTCCTTTGTCAAGTTCAAGACAAGGAACAAATGAATTTCACTTGGTATGTGGGCTGGGGTGGAGGGGATGAAGACTGGGTGAAAGCCACGCACCAAGAAAAAGCAAGAGGAAATTGAACCAGTCACTCCAGGGGCTTTACATCATGAGGGGAATAGCTGGGGTGTCTACAAAAGTACCAATGAACAGATTTATTGCCAAGACATGTGTGAAAGATAGGGAGTGGAGGACAGCAAGAAGAGGGAAGTGGAGGGCAAGATGGGGCCATACAGCCAAGGACAGACCTGCCAAACATTGCATGGGGGTCTGGAAGTTGCCACCCCACTCTGCCAGCTGCAGCTTGTCAGGCCCAGCCCAGTTCTTTCTCACTGCCTGTGTGGGACAGCGGGAGAGGTGGCTGGGGCTGGAGATGAGGCGCCCTGTGAGCCACTTCAGGGTTTATGAAGTCCACTAATGGCTTAAAGAATGGCAAGCAGGTGCCTTCTCCCAGAACCAGCGCCACGAAAGCAATTTCCACTGCAGCTTTTCATACTTAGCACTCTTTAAAGCTTGTGTTCTCGCCCCCAAAGAAGAGCCAGATTATATACGGAAGAGGCTGACGCCTCTAATGCGACCTGATCTGGGTCTCACCTTGCACAGGAATACTCCGTCTATCTCCTAAATGCATCGCAACGCTCCACAAATCACCCACGTGGATCCCAGGAGACATCTTCAACTTGGGCTTAGAGTCGCAAATGAATTCTCCCATGGATCTATTATCCTATCAAATGGCAGAGAGGAGGGGCTGGTTTGTACAGGCTCTCACAGAGCAGGGCTAAATCGGATCATGCAAAATCTAACAAGGACTGCTCGGCACAACCAAGGCAGGTACAGCTGCGAGCCTACTTTTGACTGAGCAGTTATCCGGGGTCAGATGTCATTGGTGGGTGTTTCTATGAACTGTGGCTGATTTGAACTTCAGTACTCAGCAGTGGAAGTCACAAGGACTAGTCATGGAGCATCAGCCCCTGGACAGAAACCACAGAGTAGTGGGTTCTAGAAGGTAAAACCTAACCCTTAACAAGACACCACGCCTGCCACTGGCCATCATGCTGACGACTGGGCATGAGAGAGCACTGGCGGAGATACCCTACCTAGCAAGGCAGATAGGTGGGTCTATGCAAGGCAGATTAAGATTTAAATCCACAAGCATTCACAGTTCATCTACTATGTGTCATATTTTGTTTAGCCCTATCAACAATAAATATTTTCACATGTAGTAAGGTCAAGGATTTCATTCTACCTGGATCAACAATCAATGCCCATGGCAGCAGCAGGCAAGAAATCAAACGACAGATAGCACTGGGCAAATCTTCTGCAAAAGATCTCTTTAAACTTTTAAAAAACAAAGATGTCAGGTCCGACTTTAAATGTCTAATAGTCTTTTCAATCACCTTATAAAAAAAAATTTTTTTTATATGCACACAAAAGCTGAACAATGAGAAAGGAAGACAGAAGAGTTGATGTATCTGAATTATGGTGTACATGAAGAATATTGAGTATGCCATGAACAAATCAGTATTAGAAGACATACAACCAGAATGTTCCTTAGGAGTGAGGATGGCAAGACTTCCACTCGCTTACTTTGGAGAAACAGCTCAAGAGCAGAGGACATGACGCAGGAAAATTGAGGTGTCCTAGTCAAAAAAAAAAAAAAAAAAAAAAAAATTTTTTTTTTTTTTTAGTCTCTACTAGACTCTTCACTCACAACTAGCCTTGCTGCAAGAAAACCAGCTCCAATTTTAAATGCCTAAGAAGAAAAAAATTAACATACCAGGGACAGGATTTAAGCAACCTCACTGTCTTCCAAACCCAACCCATCATGTAAACAATAAACTCAGACCTCTTTCTTAATCAAGTGTTCACATTTTTTGCAAAAAAAAAAAAAACGAAAAACTACAGCCTTCAGTATGGATTACACTTCAACATAAACAAAAATCCTCACAGCTGGACCAATAAGCAACATCATGATAAACAGAGAAAAGACTGAAGTTGTCAAAGATTTCATTTCACTTGGATCCACAATCAACACCCATAGAAGCAGCAGTCAGGAAATCAAACGATGTATTCCATTGGGCAAATCTGCTGCAAAAGACCTCTTTAAAGTATTAAAAAGCAAAGATGTCACTTTGAGGACTAATGTATGCCTGGTCCAAGCCATGATATTTTCAATTGCTTCATAGGCATTCTAAAGCTGGACAACAAATAAGGAAGATTGAAGAATTGATGCCTTTGAATTATGGTGCTGGTGAAGAATACTAAATATACCATGGACTGCCAGAAGCATAAATCCATCTTGGAAGAAGTGCAGCCAGAATGCTCCTTAGAAGTGAGGATAGTGAGACTTCGTCTCATGTACTTTGGACATGTTATCAGGAGGGACCACTATCTGGAGAAGGACATCATGTTTGGTAAAGTAGAGGGTCAGTGAAAAAGAGGAAGACCCTCAAAGAGATGGCTTGACACAGTGGCTGCAACGATGGGCTCAAACAGCAATGATAGTGAGGATGGCGCAGGACCGGGCAGTGTTTTGTTCCGTTGTACGTAGAGTCGCTATGTTAGAACCCAGTCGATATCACCTAACAACAACAAGGTGTTATATTTGTATGTTATATATATTAAATGTGTGTGCATAGTTCTTGTTAGGTGCTGTTGAGTGGGTTCTAACTCACAGTGACCTTATATACAACAAAATGAAACATTGCCTGGTCCTGTGCCATCCTCACTATCATTGCTATGTTTCAATACATATATATATACACACGCCATATTTTTTCACAAAAAAGTGCTTTCTATATTTGTTTGCCAATTGCTTCTGGCCACCTGGAGATATTTTCCTAAGAACCACTATGCTAATTTTGTTTTTTACTGTTACTGTAAAAGAATTTGCATAATGCATTTACAAAAATACCTCCCAGGGGAGGGAGCTTTTGGCAAACAAAGCAGACACATGTTATATGCGTAAAAATATGGTATGTATATATGGTGGCACACTGGTTAAGAGCTCAGCTGCTAACCCAAAAGTCAGCAGTTCCAATTCATCAGCCGCTACTTGGAAACCCTATGGGGCAGTTCTACTCTGTCCTATAGGGTCACTGTCAGGTGGAATCAACTCAATGGTAACGAGTTTGGTTTGGCTCATACATGTATAGGCAGGAAGGGGCACTAGGTGTCTGTCTGTTTATCTATCTATACCCACACATATATATACAAATACATATGACAAAATTATATCCCAGATATATTAAGAAATCCTATATGCTATAATAAGACAATCCAATTTAAGAATGAGTAAATATCTTAAAAGACACTTTACAGAAAAAAAATACATAAATGGCCAGTGAGAACATGTAAAGATGTTCAACGTCATGAGTCATCAGGGAAATGAAAACCAAACCACAATGAGACTCCACTACAGACTCACTAGAAGGACTGACCACAGGACACGTGGGACAGGATGTGGAGGAACTGAATGCTCGTACGCTGCTGGTGGGATTACTAAATGGTTCAACCAATTTGGAAAATCATTTGGCAATATCTTAAAAAGTTAAACATACACCTTCCGTATAACCTAGCCACCCATTCCTAGATATTTACCTTAGATAAATGAAACCATAAAACACTTGTATTTGAATGTTGATAGCAGCCTTATTTACCATAGTGAAAACCTGTAAACAACCCAAAATGTCCATCAGCAGGCGAAGGGATAAAAAAGGAATTATACCCATCCAGTGGAATACTATGCAACAATAAGAGAGGAACCAAACCAAACCCACTGCCGTCAAATCAGTCCTGACTCATAGCGACCCTGTAGGACAGAGTAGAGCTGCCCCATAGGGTTTTCAAGGAGCAGCGCCTGGTGGATTCAAACTGCTGGCCTTTTGGTTAGCAGGCATATCTCTTCACTGCTATGCCACCAGGGTTTCCAAAAAAGGAACAAACTACAGTTAATAACATGGATGAACCTCAAAATCTTTAAATGCCTGAAAGAAGTCAGACACAAAGAGTCCACACCCTACGATTCCATTTATATAAAATTGTTGAAAGTGCAAACTAATCTATAGCAATAATAAGCAGACCAGTCATTGCCTGGGGCTGGGGTGAGAGGGAAGGATGGCTTGCAAAGGGGCCCAGGAAACTTTCGGGGGAGACAGGAATATCCTGTATCTTGATTATGGTGGTGGTTTCCCAGACGTCTTCATCCGCCAAAACTCATTTAAATGTACTCTTTAAATGGGTGCTGTTTATTGTACACAGATTATACCGGAACTTGATTTATTCTATTACAGTGATACACACCCAACAAAACATACGGCAATTCATCCGTTTCTTCATGTACACTTAAGTGGCACTGATTACATTCTTCAAGTTGCGTGACTATTTTAGCTCTCTTTTTCCAGATGATCCCAACACCATTAACATACGTTCCAGACATTTTGCACAAAACTGCCCTCCTTCCCCCTCCCTTGCACCCCCGGTAACCACTAACTACTTTTGGTCTGTATATATTTGATTATTTCATATAAGTGATATCATATAGTGTTTGTCCTTTCGCATCTGCCTCATCCCGCTCAGCACCATGTCCTCTAGGTTCATCCACGCTGTGACATGCATCAGGGCTTCGTTCTCTTTATGGCTGAGTAGTGTTCCATTGTATGGATGGACCACATTGTGTTTATCCTTCACCTGTTGATGGGCTTAGGCTATATTGCCTTTTGGCTATCGTGAATGTGCTGCAGTGAACATTGGTGTACATGTGTCTGTTCACGTGGCTGCTTTCAGGTCTCTTGGTTTACACCTAAGAGTGGACTTGCTGGGTCATGTGGTCGTTCTATATTCAACTTTTTGAGGAGCCACCAAACTGTTTTCCACAGTGGCTGTACCATTTTACATTCCCACCAGCAATGGATGAGGGTTCCAGTTTCTCCATGCCAACACCTAATGTTTTCTGTTTTTTTTTTTTTTTATCACTGCCATTTTAATGGGGGTGATATGATTCTTTTTTTTTTTGAAGAGCAATTTGGCCAAGCAGAATTTTCTTCTACATGCCAAGACTTGTCCGAGCACAACTTCCAAGATTATTTTAAGATTTAAAATTGCATGTGTGTGTGTGTGTGTGTGAAGGAGTATTTGCTTGTTTTTTAGAAGAAAACCATTCCAATGAAGCTTTAAAGTTAAAACAGCCACGTCCTATCCTGAGGTGCCCCACTGGGAATGGTGAATCCCTAGGTGTGTCTAACATGCCTGGTGTACGGAGCAAGGACACCTTAGCCAAGCACGAACACCGGCTCCGAGAACTCTCCTGTGGTTAATGCTGAGGGCAGGGTCTCACCCTTTAGGGAGAAGGCATCTGAGAGCATTTCTGAGACAGGCCGCCCTCATCAGGGAGCAGCCAGAGCATCTTGGAGCCCCATTCAGATAGGGCCCCGGGGCTTAAAGCACAAATGAACACTAAGGCTTCTTTCTCTGTTTCTTTGCCGGCAGGAAATAAAGAACACACTTTTAGCTAAATGAGAACTGAAACGTCTTGGAGGAGTGCTATAAATTATATGCAGGCCACCAAATAAAATTCAATTTTCAGGTAATGTGAAGGTGTAATGCGTCTGGAGAAGCTGCTCTGCATATCACAGGGGCAGCAGGCAGTGAGGAGGGAGGAAGGACTGCGAGGAGGGACGTGTCAGCGCGGCTCTGTGATTGTTTCCTCCCTTTCCCTTCTCTAATCGCACCTCTGCAGTGTTGATTCAGAACACTGCGGCCCGTGAAAAATGTCACCGTCCTGTCGCTGGTGCAGATCTGCTGGCAATTGGGGGAGCAGCAGCTGCACATAAAGGGTGATAAGGCACTATATCCTACCACGCTCAGCGGGTTTCCCATTTCCTTCTGCAATTACACTTCAAACCGTTTCAGCTTCACAAGCCGCAGCACTATAAACAGCCTCCAGGCAGAAGGCCGCCTGGCACGCTGATGAGCCCGGCTTCAAAGCTGAGTGCAGACTCAGGGGTGGGGGAGGCTGCTGGAAACGTGCTCCGCCGGCCCCGCGTGCACACCTCCACTCTGCACAGCCCTAAAGCCGTGCCCCAGGAATCGCTCTGTCTCCACTGAGTCCAATCGGCTGACAGTTTGGGGGAAACATTAGCCACTGCGACAGTGCAGGCACAGGTGAGAGCTTTGCGTCCTTGCCGCTCCAGTGTGGTCCGTAGACCAGCGGCAACAGAGGAACCCCTTCGAGCTTGTTAGGCATGCAAGCCCCAAGGGACACATGCTGACTCAGAATCTCTGGGTATGGACCCAGGAATCTATTTTAAAGTGCAGCTCCAGGCAAGAAGGTAACCTGTGCCCCCTGGGGCTGTTCTCAGGGGGTCACTTACCTGCAGGCCCAGGCTCAAGATGGGATCAGAGGGAAGCTACAGTAGTAGTGAACGATTTCACATGGTTTCACCACACTACAGATTAGTAAGTAAGCACAAATAAGCTTGAGTGTAACTTGCTTATCGGATAATCTTCTGTAACAGAGGTAACACTTTGAAAGACTCCATCTGTCCAACTGTTCACCCATCACCCACCCATCCACCCATAATCCATCTATCAATCCATGCACACGTCCATCTATCCACCCATTCATCCAATCAACATTCTCCCCATCCACCCATTATCCATCCATCCATCCATGCACACATCCATCTACCCACCCATTCATCCATCCAACATTCTCACCAACCACTCATCCATTTGTTTACCCATCCACACATTCATTCATCCACTGCCTCATCTAAAACAAAACAAAACAAAAAACCCCATTGCCGTCGAGTCGATTCTGACACATAGTGACCCTATAGGACAGAGTAGAACTGCCCCCATAGAGTTTCCAAGGAGCACCTGATGGATTCGAACCACCAGCCTTTTGGTTAGCAGCCATATCTCTTAACCACTAGGTTTCCCTGACTCACCTACCCATCCATTAATCCATCCATTTATATACCCACGCATTTACCAACAATTCATCCATCATCCATCCATTCGTCTATTCACCTGTCCATCCACCCACCCACCCATCCACCCAGCCATTCACCTACCCACCCACCCACCCATCCATTCATCCATCCTTCCGTCCGTCCGTCCATCCGTCCATCCATCCATCCATTCAACAAACAGATACTGTACACCAACTTGATGCCTGGTATGGGAGACACATGGATGAGAAACCTCACTGGTGTTGTGCTCTGAACAATATCTGGCATACAGTTGGCCATAAATAAGCTGATGTTCTTTTCACCAGGAGAGGTAGGAGAGCCTGATGGTTAGGGCGTGTGGGCTCTGAAATGTGCCTCTGCTGTTTACTAGCTGTGTGACTCCGAGAAAGTTGAGTAAGCTCACTGAGTTTCAAATTTCTCCTATCTATAAGATGGGGGTTATCATGGTTCCTCCTCCAAGGGTTGTCTATGAAGCTTAGATGAATTAACCCACAGGGAACTCTCAGAACAGTATCTAGAAAAAGTGAGTGGCAAGTATAACCTACCATTATGGCCATAATTTCATCATCAACTCTGTGAACAAGGAACTCACAGTCCAGAAATATAGGCAAGTACAATATAATAGGATAATTTCTATAGAAGAGGTAGAAGAATCCAAATATACTGAGAAGATGGGAGAAACAGACCTCAGTCCGCATGCTACTGTCCCTGGAACATGGTAAGCCATCGTTATTTACTTTGCCATTTATTTATTTAACATTTATATTAAAGTATGTATAGGTAACGTGCACGAATCACAAGTGTTCAGCTCAATGGATTTGCAGAGCAAACAGACCTGTGGACCTGCATCCAGATCAAGATGAGAATGTTCCAGTTAGACATAAAAAAAAAAAAAAAGATGAGAATGTTCTAGGACAAGAGAAGCCTGCTGCATGTCCCCTCCCAGTCACTACTCCCCAAAGTACCCACTACTCTGACTCCTATCAACGGATTAGCCAATAGCCCACATCTCCAAGAAGATTTTTAAAACCCTTCCTGGGTAGACAGTCAAGCCCTGTGGGCACATGGGTTAAGAGCTTGGCTGCTAACCAAAAGGTTGGCAGTTCAAATCCACCAGCTGCTCCTTGGAAACCCTATGGGGCAGTTCTACTATGTCCTATAGAGTTGCTATCAGTCAGAATCGACTT
The DNA here is from genome assembly GCF_024166365.1 of Elephas maximus indicus. Classification (NCBI taxonomy): domain Eukaryota; kingdom Metazoa; phylum Chordata; class Mammalia; order Proboscidea; family Elephantidae; genus Elephas; species Elephas maximus. Next base: position 6,496,734 of record NC_064843.1, read on the forward strand.
GACGGCAACAGGTTTTGTGGTAGACTAAAGTAATCTGGGCTTAATTTAGAGGGAACAAGACAGGACACCAATTCTTCCGACGGACTTAGAACGAGCTTGTTCCCCACTGTTAAGAGCCACTGAACCAGAGGGTCCCCACTCTGTCTCCTGCTCAGCAGCTGCTTCCTGCTTGGGGTCCTTGTCTCCGCTCCAGTGAATGCAGCCAAGGAGTCAGTGATGGCTCAGAGAAGATGCCACAGGAAGTGCTGATTTCACTTCTCTGTGGTTCTCTTTTCCCTGGGATTTTGGCTCCTCAAGTTCTGACTACATCAGTTGTTTTCTGATGTTTTCAAAATCAATCCATCCATCTCTCCCTCCTGCCCTCCCTCTTCCATTCTCTCCTTCCCTTCTTTTCTCTCTTTCTGCCCTCCCTCCCCTTTTCCTTCCTTTATTCCTTCCTTCTTTCCCCTTCCTCCCTCCCTCCTTCCTTCCTCCCTTCTCTCCTTCCCTCTCTCTCTTTCTCCTTCCTTCCTTCCCTTCCTCCCTCCATTCCCTCCCTTCCATTCCCTTCCTTCCTTTCTATCTGTCAATACAGCTTTTATTTTTCGTGAGGTTAGTCTGATACCAGCCACTCTACTGTATTGGAACTGGAAATCCTAGCAGATATGTATGGACTGATTACCTGGAGTTGGGGATGTATGGGGTAGGGGCTACTAGAACAAATGTTCGGGATGACTGGACAGGTGGTTGTCCACTATGGAAAATGGTGGTTCAGGGTTGCCATTCCAGGCAGAAGATAGAGCATGGGCCACATGCTCCAAAGGCCCTGACTAGATGATCCCGTTCAGGATACTGGAAGTAGCAGCCTGGCAGTGTGGAGAATAAAGTGTAAGGTGGGAGGGTGGGCAGGAGAGGGGTGGAGATACAGCTAAACAGGCTAGAAGCCCAAGTGGTTCGAGAAACCTCAGGTGGGACACAGCTTAGATTAATTCAGGATGGCAGATGTCTTAGTTGTCTAGTGCTGCTATAACAGAAATACCACATGTGGGGTCTTTAACAAACAGAAATTTATTCGCACGGTTTAGGAGGCTACATATTTGAATTAAGGGCACCAGCTCTAGGAAAAGGCTCTTTCTCTGTTGGCTCTGGAGGAATGTCCTTGTCTTCCTTTGACATCTGTGGGCCGAGCATTCCTTGGAGATCTCCATGTGTCTTGGCATCAATCTTCCCCTGGAGCAGCTTGGAGATCAGCGGAACTGTTGGAAGGGTCACAGAAAGCAGAACCTTCTAGGTTTCAAAGGGTGAGGCCATGGTCTCCCAGATCTCAAAGGGTGGGGCTACAGCCTCCTAGGTTTCAAAGAGTCAGATCTTCACCAACGTGGTTCCAAAGTGTGGGCTGCCATTAAGGTATACCGGGGGATGGGGCCACCACCCAAAGCTGAGGGGGAGGGACTGCCACGCCCAAAGGGAAGAAGAATGGGGTTTGCCAGGGTGTGGTCAACACCCAGAGTCTGGAGGGCGGGCCATTGCCTACATGATCTCAGAGAAGAGAGGATTATTTTTAAGACTTGAGAGCTAAAGTAATTTGTTTTGGTGAGTTTTGTACCTACTTGGTGCCTGTTATCCTTTCTTTCCCTCTAATTTCTCCTATTTGTAATGGGAATGTCTATCCTGTGTCTGTTCTTCCATTGTACTTTGGAAACAGATAACCTGTATTCTAGATTTTACAGGTTCACGGATGAAGAGGAATTTTGCCCCAGGATAGAATACCCCTAAAGTCTCACCCATATTTGATTTAGATGATTCAGAAAATGAAATTTTGGGCTTGGAGTCGATTTAAGATATTTGGTATGATATGATGGGGGGTGAATGTGTTTTACATGTGGCAAGGACATGAATTTTGGTGGACTAAAGAGTGGAATGTCATGAATTGAATTATGTCCCCCCAAAATATGTGTCAGCTTGGCTAGGCCACTATTCTCAGTAGTATGTAATTATCCTCCATTTTGTGATCTGATGTAATTATCCTCCATATTGTGATGCGTTGTAAACCCAAAATCATCTATGAGGCAAGATTAGGGCAGGGTGTATCTTGAGTCAAATCACCTTACTCAAGTCACGCCCTTACTCAAGTCGCACCCTTGCTTCAGTCACACCTTTTGTCTTACAAGAGAGGAAGGGATAGAGAAGTGAGCAGAGAGGAAAGAGACCTCTATACCACCAAGAAAGAGTCAGAAGCGCAGCCAGTCCTTTCGACCCAGGATCCCTGCGCTGAGAACCTCCTTTACCCAGGGGAAGATTGAAGCCGTGACACATGGAGATCTCCAAGGAATACTGGGGCTATGGATACTGAAAGGAGACAAGAACCTTCCACCAGGGCCGACAGAAACAGCGCTTCCCCTACTGCCGGCCCTCTGAATTCAGACTTCTAGCCTCCTAATCTGTGAGAAAATAAATTTCTGTTTGTTAAAACCATCAGCTTGTGGTATCTCTGTTATAGCAGCACTAGAGAACTAAGCCAGCAAGTAAACCTAATATCAGAGAAGATGAAGCTCTGATTTTATGCAATGATTCCTAAGACCCCTGCAGAATATTTGCTAATGCCTTTGGCCTTTGGATCTGCTTGTGCTGGGAGAATGACAAGTCCCCATGCTGGCTGGCCCCTGGGAAATAGGCTATCACAGCCCATTCGGCAAGGTTGTACTGCAGACATAGCTCACCAGAACAGGGCCAGGCTGCTACCGCAACAGAACCGGCGGCTTCTAACACGACACTGTGCAAAAGGTCTCCTCCGTAGTGCTGGAAAGACGGAGCTCAAACCAAGAGTTGCACGCACACTGAAGTTTCCATCTCAGCATTTTAAGATGCATCAGGAAGCTGTCTGTGCGAGTGCCTTCAAGGTTGTTTTTAATTGCTTGTTCCAAAGATGCCGGCTTGGGAAGCACATACTTCCCTGAATTTTCTTCTCCCTAATTAGCCTTGGAGTTGCTACCCTACATACAGTGCTCACTTCAGTCATAAATGAATGACAAGAACATCATTAAAGGAAAACACCACCTACATAGAACACAGTACCCAATAACAGAAAAATTACTAACAATTAGCCCAGGACTGTATAATTGGTTTTACAGAAAAAGTCACAAGCCAGATCTTTATTTAGAAGAATGTCTTTATTTCAAAATACTAAACACCTGAAACCACCCCTGAATTTGTGCTATATTTCTGAGACAATCCCAAACAAAGACTTAATAGAGAAACTGTGCTTTGGCCTCGATTCCTGCCAGGAAATTGCTTGGTCAAAGCCCTTGAGCCACCTCCGCAGATGTCAACAGCCCATGCCACCTTTGATAATGAGGCAGCCCTGCAATCTCTGGAAGTCTGGAACGGCCCAGCCTGCGCTGTGCAATCGCACGCTCACCGGGAATTTCAGGGGCAGTCATGAGTGACACACACAACAGAAACACCGGCGATCTATAAGGAACGAGCAGAGAGGAAAACCTGTGTATTCTCTGAAGACCAGAACTGAGCAATATGCATGTCTAAAAATACTCTCCACAGGATGTCAGAGACCACTTATCTATCAGCTTATCATGGAAATGGGTATTTTCTGTACCTAAGCTACGTGCCCACAGCCCGTCTGTCAGTCTGTCATACTGCTGTGGCTTGCGTGCTGCTATGATGCTGGAAGCTATGCCACCACGGGTCAATTACTTCAAATACCAGCAGGATCACCCACGGTGGGCAGGTTTCAGAGGAGCTTCCAGACTAAGATAGGCTAGGAAGAAAGGCCTGGGGATCTACTTCCAAAAAAATGAGCCAATTTAAACCCTATGGATAGTACTCCTCGGAATATACCCTAGAGAAATAAGAGCCTTCACACAAACGGATAAATGCACACCCATGTTTATTGCAGCTCTGTTTACAATAGCAAAAAGCTGGAAGCAACCAAGGTGTCCATCAACGGATGAATGGGTAAATAAATTGTGGTATATTCACACAATGGAATACTACGCATCGATAAAGAACAGTGACGAATCTCTGAAACATTTCATAACATGGAGGAACCTGGAAGGCATTATGCTGAGCGAAATTAGTCAGAGCCAAAAGGACAAATATTATATAAGACCACTATTATAAGATCTTGAGAAATAGTATAAACTGAGAAGAACACATACTTTTGTGGCTACGAGGGGCGGAGGGAGGGAGGGTGGCAGAGGGTTTTTTACTGATTAGTTAGTAGATAAGAACTACTTTAGGTGAAGGGAAGGACAATACTCAATACATGGAAGGTCAGCTCAACTGAACTGGACTGGACCAAAAGCAAAGAAGTTTCCGGGATAAAATGAATGCTTCAAAGGTCATTGGAGCAAGGGCAGGGGTTTGGGGACCATGGTTTAAGGGGACTTCTAAGTCAATTGGCAAAATAGTTCTATTATGAAAACATTCTGCATCCCACTTTGAAATGTGGCGTCTGGGGTCTTAAATGCTAACAAGCAGCCATCTAAGATGCATCAATTGGTCTCAACCCACCTGGATCAAAGGAGAATGAAGAACACCAAGGTCACACGATAACTAAGAGCCCAAGAGACAGAAAGGGCCACATGAACCAGAGACCTACATCATCCTGAGACCAGAAGAACTAGTTGGTGCCCGGCCACAACCGATGACTGCCCTGACAGGGAGCACAACAGAGAACCCCTGAGGCAGCAGGAGATCAGTGGGATGCAGACCCCAAATTCTCACAAAAAGACCACACTTAATGGTCTGACTGAGACTAGAGGAATCCCGGCGGCCATGGTCCCCAAACCTTCTGTTGACCCAGGACAGGAACCATTCCCGAAGACAACTCATCAGGCATGGAAGGGACTGGACAGTGGGTAGGAGAGAGATGCTGATGAAGAGTGAGCTATTTGTATCAGGTGGACACTTGAGACTGTGTTGGCATCTCCTGTCTGGAGTGGGGATGGGAGGATAGAGAGAGTTGGAAGCTGGCAAAATTGTCACGAGAGACTGGAAGGGCTGACTCATTAGGGGGAGAGCAAGTGGGAGTACGGAGTAAGGTGTATATAAACTTATATGTGACAGTTTGACTTGATTTGTAAATGTTCACTTGAAGCTCAATAAAAGTTAATAAAAAAAAAAAAAAAAAAAACCCTATGGATAGTTACCTGTGTGGTAACAGACACTTTGACTCACTTACTTTGAACACATCATCAGGATGGACCAAGCGCTGGAGAAAGACATCATGTTTGGTAAAGTGGAGGGCCAGTGAAGGCAATGGAAACCCTCAATGAGATGGACTGACACAATAACTGTGACAATGGACTCAAACACACCAACAATTTTGAAGATGGCACATGATTGGGTAACATTTTGTTCTGTTAGTACATAAGGTCGCCACGAGTGGGAGCCAACTCAACAGCAACTAGCAAGTTATGTACCCTCAGTAGATAAGAGTTGCAGATAACATGTTATATAGGATATAGAAACTCTCCATTATATACACCTTTGTTGTTGTTAGGTGCCATCTAGTTGGTTCTGATTCTTAGTGACTTTACGAACAACAGAAGGAAACACTGTCTGGTCCTGCGCCATCCTCCCAATCGTTGTTACACTTGAGCCCTTTGTTGCAACCACTGTGTCAATCCATCTCTTTGAGGGTCTTCCTCTTTTTCATTGACCCTCTGCTTTGCCAAGCATGATGTCCTTCTCCAGGGACCATTCTGGCTGTACTTCTTCCAAGACAGATTTGCTTGTTCTTCTGGCAGTCCACGGTATATTCAATATTCTTCACCAACACCATAATTCAAAGGCATCAACTCTTCTTCAATCTTCCTTGCTCATTGTCCAGCTTTCACATCCACATGAGACTACTGAAAATACCATGGCTTGGGTCAGGTGCACCTTAGTCCTTAAAATGACATATTTGCTTTTTAGCACTTTAAAGAGATTTTTTGCAGCAAATTTGCCCAGTGCGTTACATTGTTTGATTTCTTGACTGCTGCTTCTTTGAGTGTTAATCATGGATCCAGTAAAATGAAATCTTTGACAACTTCAATATTTTCTCGGTTTATCAGGATGTTGCTTACTGGTTCAGTTGTGAAGACTTTTATTTTCTTTATGTTGAGGTACAATCCATACTGAAGGCTGCAGTCTTTGATCTTCATCAGTAAGTGCTTCAAGTCTTCATTTTTAGCATGCAAGGTTGTGTCATCTGTATGAGGCAGGTTGTTAATGAGTCTTCCTCCAATCCTGATGCCCTGTTCTTCTTCATATAGTCCAGCTTCTGGAATTACCTGTTCAGCATACAGATTGAATGTGCATAGTGAAAGGATACAATCCTGACCCACACCTTTTATGACTTTAAACCACACACTATCCCCTTGTTCTGTTCAAACAACTACCTCTTGGTCTATGTACAGGTTCCTCATGAGCACAATGAAGTGTTCTGGAATTCCCATTCTTTGCAACGCTGTCCATAATTTGCTATGATCCACGCAGTTGAATGCCTTTGCATAGTCAATGAAACACATGGATACATCCTTCTGGTATTCTCTGCTTCCAGCCAGGATCCATCTGATATCAGCAATGATATCCCTGGTTCCACGTCCTGTTCTGAATCCAGCTTGAATTACTGGCAGTTCCCTATCAATGTATGGCTGCAACCGCTTTTGAATGATTTTCAGCAAAAGTTTACTTGCATGTGATTTTAATGATATTGTTCGATAATTACTGTATTCTATTGGATTGCCTTTCTTTGGAATAGGCACAGATATGGATCTCTTCCAGTCAGTGGTTGGCCACGTAGCTGATTATATATACCTACATTTTCCAATATTTCTCATCTTTAGTATATTAAGCCAAAGTATTTTCTAGAAAAGCCCGCATTACAATCAAGTAGATTAAAATGCCTGGCTCTGTCAAATTTGAATTCCCTTAAATGACAAATTGAAAAACAAATACGTGGCCACCTCCATTAAATACACTGCACATTCCTCTGTCCTCTCCTATTTATTTTACTACTTTTTGATCACAAATTTAATACCTCTTCATCATGTCTTCTCATTGCAGGCAACTAGCAGGGATCAAGAGTCCCCAGAGATCTCATCCAGGAGACAAGCACTGTAACCATTAGTTGCCTGTGATTTCCCCTGTCTTATTAGACAAAGAACCTTGAACAGACTTTCAATTATACTGATGATGGTTCACAGATATCGATATGCCTACGACTGGCCATCGTGCAATGGAGTGGTGCCAAGTAATACAGGAAGTGTGCACACGTGTGTAGTGTACATGTGTCTATGTGTACGTGTCTGTGTGTGTGAGGTGTGCACATGTGTATGCATGTGTTCATATTGTGTCTGTATGTGTGAGGTGTGCACGTGTACATATACGTGTTCGTGTTGTGTCTGTATGTGTGAGGTGTGCACCAGCGTATACATGTGTTCATGTTGTGCCTGTATGTGTGATGTGTGCACCAGCATATACATGTGTTCATGTTGTGTCTGTGTGAAGTGCGCAGCAGCGTATACACGTGTTCATGTTGTGTCTGTATATGTGATGTGTGCCCCAGTGTATACATGTGTTCACGTTGTGTCTGTATGTGTGAGGTGTGCAGCACGTGTGTGCATACGTGTGTTCACATTGTATCTGTGTGAGGTGTGCATGTGTGTATACATGTGTTTATGCTGTCTCTGTATGTGGGAGGTGTGCAGCACGTGTGTACGTGTGTTCTTGTTGTGTCCTTATGTGTGAAGTGTGCACAAGTGTGTACACATATGCTCATGTGCTTTGTGCCGTGTGTACACATGTGCATCACACGTGTGCGCGTGCGCAGGGGTGATGCAATGGGAAGCTGAGGGTGCAGGCAGAAGTCAGGTGGTAGCAGTTCTCAGCAGCCCGTAAGCTGTGTGGCTGGTGCTACGGTAGGAGCATCGATTATGTCTGTGGATGCAGCTGAGGTGAGGACGCATTTCATTAGCACCAAGGAAAGCACTCCTGATGAAGCAGAAATAAAAGGGTTTAAGCACGTAGCTCTTAAAACGAGAAAAACGCAATGACAAATGCACCTGCCAGGTTAAGGAGGGGTCGCCGCACAGACTGGCAGCAGACGGCACCCTCCACCATGGCTCCCACAGACGCGACTTCGCGAACACACTCTGAAGTTGACGCTCTGCCTGTCAGAGTGCACGTGCCACATCAGCCAACCCCAGGACCAAACTCAGACAGACCACGCCTGCCACGCCATGTCTGGCCTGGACTCTGGTCGCCCTGTGATCCGTCAACCAGGTGAAGACAAAGCACCTCCCAGAACATGTTGCGGTGGGGTCTGCACCGGAGATCACCGCCAGTCTCTGGTGCTATCGGACTCTGAAGGAATTAGGTGTGGGACCAGCCTACGGATACAGCCTCCTTAACGTTACAGAAGAAAATCCCTGTATCTAAAAGGCCCATATTCACAGGCACAGAGTTAGGACTTCAAGGCATGTGGCGGGGGGTACAATGAAATCCGTATCAGGGTGCATGGCAAAAACGTACCCTCTGCTGATGGGACACACATACAAAAGCTCACAGACCAGTTGTCTGGAACGAGAGAACTTTGAACAGATTGAGACGGACAGACGGCACCCGCTGCATCTGCTGGGTGGGTGCAGGCCAGGGGCACTGTGGTTGCTCCCCTGTGGGCTGCCCTCATTGGTGCCGCCGTGCCTGACCACAGCTCTGGGGCCCCAGCCTCTCCTGCCTGCCGACGTGTGAAGGACAGACGCCATGTCTGTGTGCCCTCACTTTCCCCACGTTGCACCCAGCTTTTCTTCCCACTGCCTGCCCTGCCCCCAAGCCCACCAAATGCAGTGGCAGCAGCTGTCCACAGGTGTCTTCGTCTCTCCCATCTCTGTTTGGTCTGTGACTTCTCTGCCCTTCCAACGTCCTCTTCCGAATCCCCGTCCCCAGCTCTTCCGCAACTGTGCAAGGGTGGGGCCCTACAGGAAATCCCTTATTCCATGTTGCTGTGAGTGATCTGCTTCCCTGATGGAATCCCGACACAGACTCATTCCAGAAACAAGGGCAGGGCTCCCCATGACACACAAAGCACCCCACTGCTGCTCAGGGCTCAGAGGGGATAAACAATGAGCACCCAGGCCAACGAAACTCCCTGACACACTGAGCAGAGCGGGGTGGCTAATGGCTGCCAGGGCTAGAGCTTGCTGAAGCTGCTGAGGCCGGGGGAAAGCTATTCATGGGGCTGATGTGCTGAGCAGTGGGCCTCAGCTGATTCAGAATTGATCCACAGACGAGGGTGTTCTTCTAGACGGCTGGTCTGTAAGTTTTTATACCTGTGTCCATCAAGAAAGAGGACTTTTTTTTTTTTTTTGCCATGCGCCCTGTTATGAACTTCATGGTGTCCCCCCAGATAAGTCCTAAGCCCTGTACCTGTGAATAGATCCTCTTCGGAAAGAGGGGGTTTCTTTTTTTTTATGCTAAGGAGGTCATACCAGAGCAGGGTGGGTCCTAAACCTAACTGCCTCCTAGTTATAAAAAGACCAGAATAGACACAGAGACACGGGGGAGGGGGGCACAGACGCCATCTGAGGACTGTCTGCAACCAAAGCAACCCCAAGGATTGCGGCAGCCACCAGGACTAGGACAGGGGCCACAGGAGGAATCCACACGGCCCAGACCTGATTTGGACTTTGGGCATCCAAAACGGTGATAAAACACATTTCTGTTCTTTTCAGCCACCACTTGTGGTGTCTGTCATGGCAGCCCTAGGAAGCTAAGACGCACGTGCATAAACACATAAATGCGAGGTATCTATATGGAAGTGCATTGCTCTTACCAGCCAGTAGCCTAAGGCTCAGCATGCAGAGTCCGGGAGCGGGCTATCTTTCAGAAAGTTGTTTGGGGCCAACGTCTCATCTGACATGATGAGATTATCGTTTTCTGTCACCTCTGTGTTTTAACCTCGGAACGTGGTGACGAGGGGCTTCACCTGCATGTGGATAGGGTGTCGTTCTGCAGTTTTCGCCTCACTTAACCCTTACAGGCTGAGGACCCTCTCATCAGGCTGCAGCTTCTCTGCAGGAATATTTTGAAGCCACTTGTCTATTTGGTGGAGCTCCGGTGAAGCCGCGGCTAAGAGCTACAGATGCAAACCAAAAGATCCCAGTGTGAATCCACCAGCTGCTTCCTGGAAACCCTACGGGGCAGTTCTAGCCTGTCCTATAGGGTTGCTATGAGTCAGAATTGACTTGACAGCAACGGGTTTGGTTTTTTTTGTTGTTGTTTTGCTTTTTTCTATTTGGTGAGGGAGAGTTTAATAAAAACTAGGTAATAATTTGCAAATCCACTTAACCTGGTGCACTCCAAACGAATCAGGTCTCTATATGCTTATTATATTATTACTTGCCATCGTGTTGATTCTGGCTCACAGCGACCCCATGTTGTGACAGACTAGGATCGCCCCACAGGGTTTCCTAGGCTGTGATCTTTACAAAGGAGATGGCCAGGTCCTTTCTCCTTCGGAGCCACAGGTGGGTCCCCAGACCTTTTGGTTAGCAGTGGAGTGCTTAACTGCTGCACCACCAGGGCTCTCCTGAACTAAGGATAGAGGCCGCCACTCTCAGCCCTCAAGCCCCCACCCAGCCCACCCTCCCAGCATGTGGAGGAGCCGCGTCAACCGGCATTGTGAAGATGAGGGGAGCTCCATGTCAATTCTGACTCATGGTGACCCTGCATGTGTCACAGTAGAACTCTGCTCCATAGGGTCTTCAATGACTGATCTTTCAGAAGTAGATTGCCAGGCCTTTCTTCTGAGGCATCTATATGTGGACTCAAACCTCTAACCTTTCAGCAAGCAGATGAATTCTTAACTGCTTGCGCCACCCAGGGACTCCAAATCCAATGGTGAGTGTCCTTAGAGAAAAGAAGGGGAGAAGACAGATGCACAGAGGAGGACACCATGTGAAGATGGAGGCGGAGATCGGAGGGATGCGCCTACAAGCCAAGGGATGCCAGCAGCTACCAGCTGGAGAAGAGCCAAGAATGGATCCTCCCCAAGAGCCTCCAGAGAGAAGCAACCCTGCTGGCACCTTGACTTCAGACACGTGCCTCTAGAGTGGTAAGAGAACACACTTCTGTTGTTGTTAAGCCGTCCTGATTGTGGTCATCTGTGACAGCAGCCCCTGGAGACTAAGACTCACGTATGATTTTGCTTGACTGTAACATAAGTGCTATTATCACCCCATCTTACAGATGGGAAATTAGAGTTTTGGGGGGAAAAGTGGTTCATCCAATGATCCCACTTAGAAAAGCCCAGGGCTAAAATGCTAACTTGTTGACCAGTTCTTTTTGGTACAGTGACTGTGTATTCTTTCCATCTTCTTTTGATGCTTCCTGCATTATTTCGTTTTTTTGCCCATAGAGTGCTTCAGGATTGCAACTCAAGGCTTGAATTTTTTCTTCAGTTCTTTCAGCTTCAGAAATGCTGAGCGTGTTTTTCCCTTTTGGTTTTTTTTTCTTTGCGCATTTCATTGTACCAGAAAGAACCTGTCAATGTTCAACCATTTCAGCAGACAGTATATGACCAAGAAATAATGGTACTGAAGAAAGAAGTCCAAGCTGTACTGAAGGCACTGGTGAAAAACAAGCTCCGGGAATTGACAGAATATCAACTGAGATGTTTCAACAAACAGATACAGCACTGGAGGTGCTCACTCGTCTAAGTCAAGAAATTTGGAAGACAGTTTCCTGGCCAACTGACTGGAAGGGATCCATATTCATACCTATTACAAAGAAAGGTGATCCAATGCAATGCAGAAATTATTGAATAATAACATTAATACCACAGGCAAGCAAAATTTTGCTGAAGACAATTAATAAACTGTTGCAGCTGTACATTGACAGGGAACTGCCAGAAACTCTAACCAGATTCAAAAGCGGATGTGGAATGAGGGATATCATTGCTGATGACAGGTGGATCCTGGCTGAAAGCAGAGAATACCAGAAGAATGTTTACCTTTGATTATACAAAGGCATTCAACTGTGAGGATCATAACAAATTACAGGTAACACTGTAAAAAATGGGAATTTCAGAACACTTAATTGTGCTTCGAGGAAACCCGGGTGGCATAGTGGTTAAGCACTACGGCTGCTAACCTAAAGGTCAGCAGTTCAAATCAGCCAGGCACTCCTTGAAAACTCTATGGGCAGTTCTACTCTGTCCTATAGGGTCGCTATAAGTCGGAATCGACTCGACGGCAATGGGTTTTGTGCTCATGTGGAATCTGTACATAGTTGTTCAAACAAAACAAAGGGATACCATGTGGTTAAAACCAGAAAAGTTGTGTGTCCGGGTTGTATCCTCTCACCATACTTATTCAATCCGTATGCTGAGCAAATAATCTGAGAAGCCAGACAATATGAAGAACAGGGCATCAGGATTGGAGGAAGACTCATTAACTACTTGCTATACGCAGATGACACAACCTTCCTTGCTGAAAGTAAAAAGGACTTGAGGCACTTCATGATGAAGATCAAAAACTACAGCCTTCTCTGTAGATTGCACCTCAACATAAGGAAAACAACCCCCCCCCAAATGGACCCATAAGTCACATCATGATAAATGGGGAAAATATGAAGGTGCCAAGGATTTCATTTTACTTGGATCCACATCAACGCTCATGGAAGCAGCAGTCAAGAAATCAAAGGAGGTACTGCATTGGGCAAATCTGCAGCAAAAGATCTCTTTAAAGTGTTAAAAAGCAAAGATGTCACCTTGAAGACTAAGATGCACTTGACCCAAGCCATGGTGTTTTCAATGGTCTCATGTGCATGCCAAAGTCGGACAATGAATAAGGAAGATGGAAGAATTGATGCCTTTGAATTATGGTATTGGTGAAGAATATTGAATATACCACGGATTGCCAAAAGAGTGAACAAATCTGTCTTGGAAGGAGCACAGCCAGAATGCTCTTTAGAAGCCAGGGTGGCGAGACTTTGTCTCACTTACTTTGGACATGTTATCAGGATGGTCCAATCTCTAGAGAAAGGTATCATGCTTGGTAAAGTAGAAGGTCAGTGAAAAAGAATACCCTCAACAAGACAGATTACCACAGTGCCTGCAACAATGGGCCCAACCGTAACAATTGTGAGAATGGTGCAGGACTGGGCAACATTTCCTTCTATTATATGTGGGGTCACTATGAGTCAGAACTGACTCAACAGCACCTAACAATTATATTACAAAAACAAAACACCAACCCACATCATTCGCTTAAATCAAATGTCTTGACTTCAGGACCAAAAAGGCAAGAGGGCCATCTTCACCCTCCTTATCAGCTCTTGGGGTGTGACAGGAAAACAACAGATCCAGGTGACACCGCTCCCTGTGACCTATGGGCAGAGCACATCACACAGACAGCTCACTGGCCTGCAGACCCCTCACATGTAAAACACTATCCCACAGGTAGGACATGTCCCCAACAGAAAACCTAAGGGGCAGAAGGCTCGTTTATTTTCAGGGTTGTGCCTTTTGGGTGTAAAGATGGCTGGTTGTTGCTGGCACAGCCGGGTGGCCCACACTGCCTGTTCCTTGGAGCTCAAGCTTCGGGCAGCGCCAGGGAATGGAGGCTTTTGGAGAAGCCAAGCTTGGCCCCAAGAACAACGTCAGGCATGCCTCCTGTCCTGAGCGCCCCTCCACCTTAGCAGTAAACCAAGTGTCACCAGTCTGAAGAAGCTGAATCTCCAGTCCTAGGCACTAGAGCCCTGCCCCCAGAACCCTGGTGCTGCGAGCGCCATCAGACAGCCATGCAGAACTCGCTCCAGCCAGGGCCAGGAGGAGCCTGCTAATGGTTTTCGATAATAACCCCTCAGAAGGGGACGCCTTCCACGGCCAACTCCTTGTACCTGAGGCATGCCTCATGTGGGGTGGTATTTTTAGAGGAAACAGCTGGCACTAGGCCCTGGTCCTGCACCTACAGCTGGCTCAGGTAGAAGAGGCCACCTCAGCAGGTTTGCTGATGCAGGGGTGGAGGGAAGGGGAGAGGCGAGGAGGAGAGAGAAAGAAGGGGGGGAAGGAAAGAGGTGAGGAGAGAGAGAAGGAATGGAGGACAGAGAGCCAGAGACAGCGTGATGACAAGAGAGAGATGAAGAGAGAGAGAAGGAATAGAGGAAAGAGCCAGAGACAGTGCAATGACAAAGATAGAGAGGTGAAGAGAGTGACAGAATAGAGGACACAGAGCCAGAGACAGTGCGATGACAAGAGAGAGGTGAAGAGAGAGAGGCAGAGGAAGAGAGAAAGACAGACTGAGGGGGATGGAGGGAGGAGAGACAGATAAATAGACTGAGGGAGCGATAGGAGCTGGTCTCCTGGAGACCTGGGATCGCACTCCCCTGAAGCAGTCTTTTCTTAAGAAGGACCAGGCCCCTGGCTCTGGGTCTTGCAGAGAGCCATGGGCAGCTCTGGGGCTGCTTGTGTTTCTCTGTTGAGCAGCTCGTGGGCTTGCTGGGTTCTGATGGTGTTTCCAAACACCTCCCACTTGGCCTTTCCTCGGGTCCAAAGTCATTTCCAACCAACCACGGGGCTAACCCTCAAAACGAACAGCCTTGTGGACAGACAGACAGACAGACAGATGTCCAATCCTCCCCGCAGGCAGCCATCTCAGGAAAAACTGCCCAAAGATTTCATTCCCTTGAAGAGCTGTCATTTATGCAAACGGTGAACCCACTGGTCCTAGGGTGCACGCGGTGGAGTTTTAATGGTGGTAAGACTGTGTGACCAACATCTGCATCTCAACAATATTTACACGTACAGTTCAGTGACATTGACCATGTTCATCATGACGGGCAGCCATCACCACTGTTTCCAGATTCTTCCATCACCCTCAGCCATAGCTATGTGTCCCTTAAGCAATGAGCACCCCCTCCAGCCCCTGGTGGTTGTTGTTATGTGACCTCAAGTCAAATCCAACTCACAGTGAGTGACCTAACAGGACAGAGCAGAACCACCCTGTAGGGTCTCCTAGGCTGAAATCTTTATGGGAGCAGGTTACAGCCAAGAAAACCCTGTGGGGCAGTTCTACCCTCTCACAGGGGTCACCAGGAGTCTGAATTGACTCGAGGGCACCCAACAACAACCCCCACAAAGGAACGGCAGAGCTACTTGCCTGCCGCCAAGGTCTGGGGGGGAATAAGCAGGGGCAAGGGCCTGCAGATGGGGCTGGTGATGGCCACAAAGCCTCCTGATGGCCACAAGGTGGAGAGGAAGAGGGAGCTGCCCATCACGGGGTTGCGCTGGTGAGGCTCAGGCCTTGTCCAGTCTCCTGCTATGGAGCAGGTATGTCAACAGCCTGAGGGCACTGATGAGTGTCATCTTGTGGGCTCCATCCACCCTGGTCTGCGGCTGCCCGCCAGCTCTGCCCTTGGGGCTGACACACCCACCCACATACATCTCCCTACTTCTGTTCATTCTTTCCCATCCAGACCAGCCTCCCTGCTCATCTCATTCTTATTCTTTTGAGCTCAAAATTGCTCTGCAGCACAGGGAGCCTTGGAAGGAGCTACTGGCCTAGGCGCGGAGCAGGAAGCATGGCAGCTGCACCTGAAAGGTGGCCTCTGGCGGCGCTGGCACCTTCCATGCAAGTCACACAGGCACCTGCCGCACGGCAGCTGGTGTTCCATGGGGAAGCTGGACTTTCCCATCCTCAGGGATGCTGCCCATTTGAAAACTAAAATAAATGGATGAGAGAGAGCCTTCCTTGAGCTTCAGCCAAGGCAATTATCAGGCCCATTTTTATGCTGAGGTGTTTATATCTACAGACGCAGCCTTCTTTGGGTGAGGGGGAACTGATGCAGCTTTGAGGTCAGACTCACACTGGACAGGCTCCAAAGTGGACTCCCAGTGGGGAGCACTGACACAGCTCCCCATTGTGACAGGGCTCAGGGTGACAAGGGGTGAAAACATCAGACCCGCAAAAGGAGTGACCCCATCAGTCTCATTGGCTGTGGAATCCTCGATATGGAGGGTGCGTGGGTGGGTGGATGGGTGAATGAATGGGTGGGTGGGTGAGAGGATGGATGAATGCATGGGTAACAGGGCTCTGAACAGTTCTGAAGTGGATCGGTCACGGCCGTCATAAACAGGGCAGTGTAGGCATGGCATAGCAACCGAATCTGTTGCCTGTAGGATTTTGACCCAAGTAGGAAACAAACAGCGGTGTCCTGCTCAAAGACGGTGGCCAACCGCACTGCTTTGAATGTGTGTTGCTTTCTACAGCCCTGCCAATAATCCAAACTCTGGATCAGGCTCCTGAAACACTCAAAGCTGTGCGGTCGGCCGCCATCTTTGAACAGGTCACTGCTGTTGCCTATTTCGGTTAAAACCCAGTGGGCAACAAGTTTGGTTGCTATGCAACTCCTATGCTGCCCTTGTTTACAACAGCCATGACTGAACAGTTTTGAAACCGTTGGAGGTCTTGGTGGGTAAGCAGGTGAAGTGATGGATGGATGGGTAGATGGGTGGGTGGGTGGGAGGATGAGTGGATGGATGGATGAAGAGGTGGGTGGATGGATGAATACAGGACATTCTTCTTTCCCCAATAACATATTTGAAGGCTACCAAAGCATCAGCGGACTTCTCTGAAACTCCAGCTTGTCTGGTAGCTCAGTATAAGAGCAACTCCCCATTAGATGAAGTGGCTTGTTACCAGGACTCTTACTGGCTGGACTTAGATCCCTGCTCTGCCCTGAGCTGTGTGCCCCTGAGCAGGTCACATCCCTTCTCCAGGTTCCCTATTTCTATTTGAGGAAAGGGAGTGATAGTTGTGCTGAACCAGAAGGCCTGGGCAAGGACGGAACCTGGGGTCCTATAAATCCCCGACATTCATTTGGATGATGAGTTTTCTAAACCGCTGAGTGTGCTTACGTTCCTAACGCTACATCTCTGCAGTAGCTTTGCTCGACCTACTTTAAAAGTTTCCAGATTGGGACTGTGAGAAAGCAAATGATGCCCCATGGCCTCAATGAGGTTGCAGTGCTGAGGAACACCTGCCAACGTCTGTCAGGATGATTTCTGTAACTTCCCTGTCTCACACCTCACACACAGTGGCTTTCACCTACTTGGGAGATGTGTAGTGGTTCTTATCCTATTTTCTCTTATGTGTCATCACATAAGACAACTCAATGAAGCAACAGCTCAGTGTGAGGAGCATCTCAGGAGCCCCCAGGCAGTAGGACCAGGCTTCCAGCTGGCCCTGGGTCTGATGGACAATTCCCAGCCCGTGGTAGTGGCCTTCCAGAAGCCAGTGTTCTGATGCTTGGTTTTCAACTTGCGTCTTTAGAAAGGCAAAATTTGATCCAAATGAATTGGTCTGGTCTTGAAATATTTATCTGCAAAGAGCATATTTTAGTTCCTTGTGGGGAGGGAGGGAACCCCTTTCTGCAGTTTTACTCTGCTGCTATTTACAGAGTGATGCGGGGGTGTAGCTTCTCTCTCTCGCAAACCCCCCGTCCTCCCCCGTTGCAACGTTTGCTTGATAGCTCTGACTCTGGCTCCAGGCAGAGGAGAAGCTAAAGGTCAAGGACACCGTTCTCACGGCCAATGAGCCACGCACACCGCAAAGCCTGCACGTGGGGTCACGGAGAGCCACTGCATCAGAGCTCCCTGGTTCTTTGTATACCTGCCAGACAGAGCTGGGCCTTTCATGGCAAAAATATCTTGAAAACGTCCACAGTGCATTCTTTTGACAAAACTACCCAGCAGTTTTCTAAACTGAACGGTTTCTAGAGCCCTAAGTGCCACTTTAAAGAGTGGAGACGCCTGCGGGGCCTGTCATCTTTGCAAGAGCGTGGCTGTGCGTGCAGTGCTCAGGCCCCAGGGGCCCCATTACCTGGATAGCCATTTGGCTGGGATCCTTTAAGACAAGCTAGGGAAAGAGTGCTGATCACAGAAAACATCACAAACATTTACAAGAGCCCACTCTCCAGACTGCCAGGGGCCCTGTTCAAAAAAGAAGTTGCTCCACTCTCTTCAAGTGTGTTGCTTCCATGGGCCTCATGCACAGAATGAACAGAACCAGACTGAAGCTGCAAAGTGGCCATTCTACCACCCTGCTGCTTCCACAAGGTCCTAAGGCATCGGCATGCTGCTACCTAACCAAAAACCAAAAAAACCAAACCCGTTGCCTTCGAGTTGCTTCCGACTCATAGTGACCCTACAGGACAGAGCAGAACTGCCCCATAGGGTTTCCAAAGAGCAGCTGGTGGATTAGAACTGTTGACCTTTTGGTTAGCAGCCAAGCTCTTAACTGCTGCGCCACCAGAGCTCCCTAACACCAACCAAAAAACCAAACCACTTGTTGTGAACTCCGAGTCATGGTGACCCCGTGTGTCAGGGTAGAGCTGTGCTCCATGAGGTTTTCAATGGTTGACGTTTCAGAAGTAGACCGCCAGGCCTTTCTTCCAAGGTGCCTCTGGGTGGACTCAAACTTCCAACCTTTTGGCTAGCAGCCACCCAGAGACCTTAACTAACACCAGAACCTGGCTGTTTCTTTGTTCATTCTACCAAGCCCAAGTGAAATGGCTCCACTTGGGAAGCGTAGTATCTGGAGGACAACTGAGCTCAACCTTCTTTTTTAAAATCTGAACGAGGTATAGCCTAGGTGCAGTAAAGAGCACTGGATTTAAGGTTGAAGCCCAGTGGAGTCTCCATATGTGGCTGCCTGTGTAACTGACACCCAGGTCATGACTTAGAATTAGGATATGGGCACCTTTGGGGTGGGGTGAGCATTATTCCGCCGGCCCCAGAGCAGAGTAGTGGGTTACCTTGGGGGAGGTACTGATGGGGAATGGGCCTGAGGGAATCTTCTAGATCATGACCTGGGTGTTAGTTACACAGGCATGTATGTATGTATGGAAAAACCCACTAGGTTTCAGCCTTACATCCAGTGCTCAGGGCCAGGTTAGGGTGTGTGAGGGCCCTGAACACCCACCCATAACCTGTGGTGCCCCCTCCTCTGCCCACCCATGCTTTCAAACGGGATATGTGAGTTATGTGTGTGTGTGTGTCTGTCTGTCTGTCTTAGCTCTCCGGGATGTAACTTCCCTTTAAATGTGTCTATAATATCAGCAATTGAACACAAAAGTGGCACGTGCCATTTTAGCAGGATGAGATGAGCTAGATTATAAAGCTTTTAGCAAGGGGGAGTACCAAGATTTTTATTATACACAACATTTTCTACAAAAAGAATATTCCACATATTTACAACGTAGAAAACAAGCCCATAGTAGGGGCCTCACAGCTTACACGACCCTGCACGTGCTGCCCGGCGGACCCCGTGAACCTTATTTCCCGCTGGCACGTCCTCGCACATCAGACCTGGTATCAGTTTCGCTTCATGCCCCACTGGTTCCCGTCCACTGCGATGCTCGGTTTTCCTCGTGTCCCGTCTGCCTGGCATTTCTGCGTCTTTGCTTTGGACACCTGGTGCTCCTGTCTTGTTGACGCCCCTAAGCATGTGCTTGCCTTGTTTACTGGGTCGTCTGTCCCTTCCGGAACCTGTGACTATGTCACCTTAAAAAGCAGAGGGGACATGGCAGATATTACGAAGTTAAAGAGCGCGCTGCGGGGCAGAGCGGGGGAGGTGGCCACTGTCACCTTTGGGCAGGTGGGATGGTCTCTGAGGAGAGGACATGGCAGGGGAGCCCTGTATGACAAGGAACGAGTGTGCACAGAAGTGGGGAAAGGCACTCCAGGAGGGAGATGCCGCGGGCCAAGGAGACGGCTTTTGTAGGGGGCAGTATGTTTGCTGCAGTCTCAGGTGTCTCAACAAGGAGCTCGCAGTGACCTGTGAAAGAGGAACACTTTGCTCCATGAGGACGACCCATGGCTTTGGTCACACCGTGCCGTGTCCAGGCAGTGGGACGCTGAGAAGCCAGCTCAGAGCTCCGGCTCCTGGTATGCTGCCCTCAGCTGGAATGTGCTCCCCCACTGCCCCCCGGCTTCCTGAAGGCCAGCCCGCATCAGTCAGCTTCAAATCTCAGTCCTAATTTCTCCTCCTCAGAGAGGCCGGCCGTGCTGCCCCAACCCAGAGCTGTGACTGCCCCTCCCAGCCCCCTACATCCACCACGTGATGTCTTTACAGTACCCCAACATCGGACATGACCCCTGGAACATCAAACAGAGATGCACCCCGTAAAATGCTGGCTCCCTGGGGTAGGCCTCTTCACTGTGTCCCCAGACTCACCACAGAAGGCTCAGCAAGTATTTATGAGTGAACAGACCACTCCACCCATCTACCAGTCCAGGGACCAGCCAACCCCTGTGTACGCCCCACTGCCAGGATAACCAAGCACCAGTCATGGGGAGAAGTCAGCTTCCTGAAAGAGAACACAGAGACCTTGCAGCAAAGTAGAAATGAAGACTTAGAAGACATTGATCCAAAGCGAGGGGCTGGGTTTGTGGGGCAAATGTCACTGTGATCTACAGGGATTAACTGCTCAAATGCAGCAAGTTCACTTCTTTCCACACCTGCTCTAACTACTTACTACGGAAAAGGCCTAAGAGGGGAGCTGAGACCCGTGGATTGTGGGTCTCACACACACGCACACACATTTTATGGTTACGTGTTACAGTCTCCTTTTCCCCTGTCACAGATGTGAGAATATTAACTGGTTTAATAATATGAATCTGCAGGGGACTGGGTGGGGGATGAAGCACGCGTCTGACCACACTGATTCTGCAAGCAGCGTCCTCACAGGAGAGGAGGATCACAGCCCTAAAATCATCAACCACCCCCAGGCGCGTCTCTGAGATGCTGATGTCTCACCCTGCCGCGAACAGCACTCAGAGAGGGCTGGTTTCTACAAAACCTGAGAAGGGACGACGTCTCCCTGGGATCCACACTGCAGAAACACACAGCTTCACAGAACAGGGTGACGTCGTAAAAGGTCACGACCAAGCTTGGCAGTGGCTTCTCTGTAGGGAACTCAAGCATGGGAAGGCTGGACATAAAGTGAGGCTCAAGGGCACCTTTGGCCCCAATAAAACCAAAACACCCAATGCCATTGAGTCAATTCTGACTCACAGAGACCCCACGTGTTTCAGAGTAGAACTGAGCTCCACAGGGTTTCCAATGCTGTGATCCTACAGAAGTAGATTGCCAGGTCTTTCTTCCAAGGCTCCTCTGGGTGGACTGCAATAACAAACCTTTCAGTTAACAGCCGAGCGTTTAATCACTTGCACCTCCCAAGGGCCTTTTAAGCACAAGCTATTAAGAGCCATTGAGTCAGTTCTCACTCATTCTGACCCTATAGGACAGAGTTGAAATGCCCCATAGAGTTTTCAAGGAGTGGCTGGCAGATTCATACTGCCAACTTTCTGGTTAGTAGCTGAGTTCTTAACCACTGTGCCAACAGGGCTCCTTTAAGTGCAATACTAGGCCTAAAACAAACAAAAAAAAACCCAAAAAACAAAGATCAGCCAGAAAAAGGCCTTTGATCCACATATTAACAACATCAGTAAAAATAATCATTTTTTAAGCAATTTTCCTCCTAGAAAGAACAAAACGTCCCATCCATGAATCCAGGAAGCCCCATGTTTGGCATAAGCCCCTAAAAGGAACTCAGACTAACGGGAAATCAGTGCCACCCCGATCCCTGCCCACGCTGTCACGGTGCCTCCCTCTACGTGACATCGAGAATAATCACGTCCCCTCCTTCCACCCGTCGTAATCACAATTACGTCTCCAAGCCCCAGGTCTGAGCCAGGTGCGCTGGGTTCTCTTAATGCCACTGGATATTTCGGAAAATGCAAGAAGCGTGAAATTCATCTGATGCTTTGATGCAGAACTGCTCTGCCTTTGTGGGGAGAGTGAAGGGTGCGGAAATTAAACAAATTAATCCAACTTCCCAGAGAAGCACTGGTTCAAGACTTCGGCAGCTGTCTTCGTTGTTTTTGGAAATCAAAACACACACAAAAAGCAGAGGAATGGGATAAAACCGGGCAGGAGCAGCTCTCCTCTGGAAGGGAGACTGAACATGGGACAGAGGAGGCGGGGACCACGGGCCAGGACCCCCTGTCTGCCTGGTTTCACCAGCTCAGGCCGGACTCCCACCCCAGGATTCCCAGCGGCGCTTCCTGTCAATAGCATGTGAAAAGACACAGTCCTTTCATTAGTCCTTAACTGAGGTTATAAGTCACCTAAATGCTTCAATAAAGTATAATTAATTAAGAATGACATGTGGAGATATTTCGTTGAGTCAAAGATTGCAGACCGCAGTTTCTCGCTTTTTCTCTGATACCCTGTGTCCTGCCAGACATTCTGCTGTTGGGTTTAGATAAAGGGGACAAGCTATTTCATTGTCAAAGTTGTTGGTTTTCCCTTTGGGTTTAACTCATTTCCGTGGAATCGATTCTAATTCATAGCAGCCCTACAGGACAGGGAAGAACTACCCCATAGGGTTCCCAAGGCTGTGATCTTTACGTGAGCAGACTGCCACATCTTTCGCCCACAGGGCAGCTGGTGGGTTCGAACCAACAACCTTTGGGTCAGCGGTAGAGCATTTAACCGCTGTGCCAGCAGAGGACAGGAAATTTAAGATCTATTATTTATCTGTATAGCAAAAGCCTCCTATGTAAACTCAGCAGCAGACACGTGGTAGGTGAGCTGAGCACAGACACACGGAAAGTCACAGTCGTCTGGGGAAGAATGCAGAGAATGGCATACCCTGAGGTCCAGGAAGGCCTTGGTGGCCACAAAGTCACCCCTGCACACCATCCACCAGAGGGCTGTTAGTGAAACCCAAGTCAAATTAGTGTAAATCAAAAAGAGAATGGTTTCTTCACACACCTTGATGTGTAGAGAGAGACTGACTTCAGGCACGGCTTGATCTAGGCACTCAAGTGCTGTCACTGGGGCACAGTGTCTCTTTCCACTGCTGAGCAAGCTCTCTCCACATGGTGGGACTTGTGACATGCCCTGACCATTTAGATTCCTGGCTTCTTCCTGTAACTGCAGTGGAAAAGTCCCAGGGACTAAGCAATATTTCTCTCAATCCTTGGGCATCTGGAATGAGCTGTCTGGAAGGACCTCTGCACCCAGAGCCATGGGAGAAATGGCTCTGGCGATGGGCAGCCCTGACTCCATCTGGGCTCAGGGGCACGGTGTCCTGTGCTCACTGCTCCTTCATCCAAGAAGCACAGAGCCTCTCACCCCAGACCTCACCACCCTCACCCCCTGTCCTGAGGTTACTGCTGTCCAGTTGCTGGACCTGAGCCCCTGGAGGGTAGGTTCTGGGCTCGTCTCATTTCATTATCTCCATGACCCAGCATCGAAGGTATAAACCAAACCAAAACCAAACCCGTTGCCTTCAAATCGATTCTGACTCATGGTGGCCCTTGTTTTACAGAGTAGGACTGCTCCATAGCGTTTTCTTGGCTGTAATCTTTATGGCCACTACATGAGTCAGTATCAACTTGATGGCAATGGGTTTGGTTTGGGTTTTCAATCTTTATGGAAGCAGATTGCCAGGCCTTTCTTCTGTGGCACCACTGGGTGGGTTAAAACTGCCAACCTTTCAGTTAGTTAGTTGCCAGGTGCAAACCATTTGTGCCACAGGGGGACCACTGCACATATAAGCAGGTGTAAGTAAGAGGCTGGTTGAAAAAACATCGGATTCCAAACCGGAGATGCTAAGAAGTCAGTGAGTGATCGGTGTCAGATGTGAGCACAAGGGGCATTCCTGAGCAAAGTCCACAGATGACAACGGACCAGGCGTGAATGGCTGTGTGGCTCTGCATGAAGATGGAGTGGCTATCTGGGGAATCAGAGAAGGGTCACAGGTGCAAAGGATGGGCCACTGTGGTAGCTCAGAAGCTCAGAGACGGGCCAGGGTTCAAGTTCTATTTTCAAATAAGTTGGAAATTTCCCATTAAAAAGTGTTTTAAAAAACAAGTGGGTTTTTTTTAACTTTGAATGATGACAAGGTCCTGCCTGCAGCGGCCATCCGAATAAGTCAGCAGGAATAAAGGTTTGGGGTTCCATTTACAACAGTTTTGACCCAGGTTGGCGGCGTGATGCCTCTGCTATAGGGGTTTGCGCAGGCTGAATCTGCTCAGTAGGGTGCACGCCAGCCCGAGCACAGGACCCCGGGTGGCACTGCTCGGGGGACTGAGGGTGGGTGCTCTTTCTGAGGTTCCGGCTAGGACACTGGATATGATAAAAGAGAGCGACCCTCAAGGCTGATGCACATAGAATGCTTTCCCAAGAAATGAGGATACCCTGGAGTGGAGGCGAATGGCCGCTGCCTGTGGACCAGGCCATCATGACAATGACACAAATGCTCCTGCTTCACCTTGTGCCAGAGGTGGCAGGAAGAGGGGAGAAATTTAGCCCAGTGTCTAATCCTGGATCGTGTGGCCTCGGGGCGGCCTGCAGCTCCTAGCTTCTGGGGGATGTGGGTGAGTCTGGCACCAGAAGCTAATGGCCACTGTGTCCACCCAACCTCCAGTGAATGAGAAACCAACCACCCTTTCTGTGTGGCTCTGAAGAGTCAGATGGCCAGAGTGATGCTGCTCAGGAACCGTCTCCTCAAGCTTATTTTTAAACAAGAGTACATGTAATAAGATTAGGATGAGAGGACCACGGGAGAAAATGGGGACTTTCCTAACTTCCCCAAGGGTGTGAAGGCCATCCAGCAAGGCTCTAATTGGAGTGGCGGTATGGAATACCTCCAAGGCCCATGTTTTTCCGCGACCTGCATCTGAAGGCATCAGGACAGAATGTACGAAGCTCAAGAAATGCCTCGCAGTACAGCATCGCTCAGCTGGATTCTAGCCGACCTCGAGTCTGGGTGCCTGACCTGGGCCGCTGGTGTTACTGCTCCTGAGGATGTGAAAGGCCTTTGGGATACTGGGAACTCCTGTGTCTCCTGTCTGGGAAGTCAGAGATGTGGAAACGAGGGGAAGGCCATCACGCACCTCCTCTAACTGCTCTTCCGCCTCCGCAGAGACGGCACTTGGTTAGACAGTCAGGGATGACCAGGACAGCATTCCTCTCCTCCCTCTCGGCACAATTCACGCTGTTAAGTGCAGGTCAGGGGCTCGGGATGGAAAAACAACACCGCCTGCCCTCACTGTACTGACCTTCTGAGGCACCTGTCAGTGAACCCAGGAGAAAGAGGCCCAGCCTACCTGCTGGCTTCACCCCTGTTGTATTGTTGCTGTGAGCTGCTACTGAGATGGCCCCCTGACTATGCCCAATGGAACAAAACGCTGCCCCGTCCTGCGCCATCCCCATGATGGGTCTGAGGACTGGACTGTTGTGGCCCACAGGGTTTTCACTGGCTGATTTTGGAAATATATCACTGGGCCTTTCTTCCTAGTCTGTCTTAGTCTGGAAGCTCTGCTGAAACCTGTTCAGCCTCAGAGCAACATGAAAGCCTCCACTGACAGACAGGTGGTGGCTGTGTATGAGGTCCACTGGCTGGGAATGGAACCCAGGTCTCTGGCATGGAAGGTGAGATTCTACCACTGACCCACCCCCGATTTTCTTTTTCTTTCTTCTCCTTTGGTAAATGACAATCTTTGGGACATCCTACCTTTCATGTACCCAGACCCAAATATAAGTTGTAAAATCTGGAATACAAATCTACCGATCATAACACAGACTCTACCGATCATAACACAGACTCTACCGATCATAACACAGACTCTACCGATCATAACACAGACTCTACCGATCATAACACAGAATCTACCGATCATAACACAGACTCTACCGATCATAACACAGACTCTACCGATCATAACACAGACTCTACCAATCACAACACAAAATCATCAGAGATCCCCCCGCCATCCCTTAAACAGCACTCTTGGGAACGTCATACATTTCATGCCTAAGCTGCAAAAACCTAGAATGCAAATCCATCATAATGCAAAAATCAGATCTCTGTAAACAGTTAAAGCCAAAAATCTTTCGAGGCACATGATCAATTCCAAGATAAGTAACTAAGACTGATCTACCTGAAAGCTCATTCAATTCCAAAGTGACAACACCTCTGTAAATGGAGACCAAGTCCCATGGAGGCAAGTGCGTGTAGGCTCACATTCCTGATGGTCCTGCCTCCACGTCCACAGTGCAGGCCCGCCCACTGGGCCGTGCAGGTGCCATTCCCATTGTTCGACCGCCGGTTCATTCGACCGCCGGTTCATGTCTGCCTTCTTCAGAGCACGAGTGAGGGCGAAAAGAGAAACAGGGTTCATGTCTGCCTTCTTCAGAGCACGAGTGAGGGCGAAAAGAGAAACAGGGCTTCAGCAGAGTGGGGGCGCTTAAAAAACAGTAAAAATCCAGGCAGGAGTTTTAGGTAAAGTTCTAGTAGAGCAGGTCAGTGGTGGAATCCCGCCTCCCATGCAGGAGACCCGGGTTCCACTCCTGGCCAACGCACCTCACACGCAGCCACCGCCCATCTGTCAGGGAGGCTTGCATGTTGCTATGATGCTGAGCAGGTTTCAGTGGAGCTTTCAGACTAGGATGAACTAGGAAGAAAGGCCTGGAGCTCTATTTCCGAAAAGCAGCCAACAAAAACCCTTATAGATCACAATAGTCCAATCAGCAACCAATCCCATCGTGGGGGTGCTGCAGGGCTGGGCAGCGCTTCCTTACAACGTGCACGGGGGCCTCCGTGAGTCAGGGGCGGACTCGACGAGAGCTCACAGCAACAGCAAGGACCTCATTCGCTCGCTCCCTCGGTCAGAACCTCGCTCCCTCGGTCAGGCACCCAGTCACCTGACAGCTGTTCCCTAAGGTTCAGGCCGCCACTCTGCTGGGCATTTATGGAAGGGTCCCTGCCCCAGTGCACATTCCTTCTTCACTAACAAAAACTAGAGTGTAACTTAAATGTGTACGTCTAAGATGTTAACACTTTAAAGGAAAAAAAAAGGGAACAAAAAGTAAAAGTGCCACGCGCTGTGACCGTGTGATTCCCAGGACAAGGGTTTGTGATGTATTAACTCAAAGGGTGACGGGGGCTGAGTGCGACGGACACAGGCTCTACGTTCAGTCTTGTCGGGGCGAGCTCGTTCAGACCCGCCTCAAAGGCCTGTATGTGCACACACACGCTGGCGTGCGCGCACACACACACACGCTGGCGCACGCACACACACACACACACACAAAGGGGCTCTGGTGGGGCAGTGGTTAAGCACTCGGGTGCTAACCGAAAGGCTGGCGGTTCCAATCCACCAGCAGCTCCTCAGGAGAAGGACCAGGGATCTGCTCCTGTAAAAATTAAAAGAAAAAAAAATTTGTTGCTGTCAATTAGATTCCAACTCATAGCACCTCTATAGGATAGAGCAGAACTGCCCCATAGGGTTTCCAAGGAGCGACCGGTAACATTTGAACAGCTGATCTTCTGGTTAGCAGCTGAGCTCTTAACTGCTATACCACCTAGAAAACCCTATGGGGCAGCTCTACTCTGTCCTATAGGGTCAATGAGTTGGAATCAACTGGACGGCACACAACAAAACCAAACTCGTTGCTGTCCAGTTGATTCCAACTCATAGCGATCCTGTAGGACAGAGTAGGACTGCTCCACAGGGTTTCCAAGGCTGTAAATCTTTATGGAAGCTCACTGCCACAGCTTGCTCCCACAGAGCAACTGGTGAGTTCGAACCACCGACCTTTTGGTTAGCAGCCAAGCACTTAACCACTGCACCACCATGGCGCCTATATATATATACATGCATACATACGTATATATGCTTAAAATATGTAATACATGCAGAAAAGCACCAAAGTCATGGTACACGGCTTAATCGATTTCCACAAAGTGGCTCCACCGATGTCAGTGCCCCCAGATCAGGAGGAAGACCTCCACCAGCCTCCTGGGACTTCCCTCCACTCCTTCCTCCTCCCCAAAGGAACCACCACCCATTGGAAGCCTCATTTTAAAATACTCTCTAGTTCTTGTTGTTGTTTTCCCTTTAAATTATTCTTTTATCAAAATAATTTCACAGTTTAAAGATTTAAGTAGTATTAAAAAGCGTATTATGACGATCGCCATGAGCAAAGGCAGTCACAGACAATACATAATGACAGGGTGTGGCTGTGTACCAATAAAACTTTATTTACAAAAACACACAGTGGGCCAGAACTGGGGGCCGGCTTCTAGTCCTAATCTGAGCTCTCTGTCGGCCACGTTAGGAGGCTAAAGACAACCAGGATCTAATTGACTACCATGAACTCATCTAAAACATGTGAAATTAATAAGAACACTATTTGAAATATGGATTTATTCCCATTACCATTAATAAGGGACCTCACTCTTTTTACTGTGCTTTGAGAAAATAATACCATGATAGCAGACTTAGTAAGGCCTTTAAAAGCTAAGTGCTTAGAACATTATCAACAATACTACATACACACATACAGACATACATATATATGTACATATGTATATTTATGGAGCTCTGGTGCTGCAGTGGTTAAGAGCTATGGCTGCCAACCACAAGGTCAACAGTTCAAATCCTCCCAGCCACTCCTTGGAAACCCTATGGGGCAGTTCTACTTTATTCTATAGGTTTGCTATGAATTAGAATTGACTCAAGGGCAATGGATTTGGGATTTTTTGGTATGTACATAGATACTCGGAGCACCTGGGTGGTGAAAACCGTTAATGCATTCCACTGCTAAGCGAAAGGTTGCAGGTCTGAGTCTACCCAGAGGCACCTTGGGAGAAAGGCCTGGTGATCTCCTGAAAAACCAGCCACTGAAAACCCTATGGAACACAGCTCTATGCTGACACATATGGGGCCACCATGAGTCAGTGTCAACTCCATGGCGACTGGGAGTAGGTATATATACCTCTATGAAAGGGAATGAAAAGGGAGATTTTACATATATATACATATGCACATATACATACACATGTATGTATACATACATACACACACACATATATGTACACACACACACACACACATATGTATACCTGTTAAAAAACCTCATTGCCATCAAGGTGATTCCGACTCATACCAACCCTGTAGGACGAAGTAGAACTGCCCCATAGAGTTTCCAAGGAGTGGCTGGTGGATTCGAACTGCTGACCTTTTGGTTAGCAGCTGCAGCTCTTAAACACTACACCACCAGGGTTTCCGTATGTGTGTATACATTGGTGACAACGGCGGCTCAGTGGTAGAATTCTCACCTTCCATGCAGGAAACCCAGGTTTGCTTCCCGGCCAGTGCCCCTCACGTGCAGCCACCACCCATCTGTTAGTGGAGGCGTAAATGTTGCTAGGATGTTGAACAGGTTTCAGAGGAGCTTAAAGACTAAGATAGACTAGGAAGAAAGGCCTGGCGATCTATATTCAAAAATCAGCCATTGAAATCCCTGTGGATCACAATGGTCTGACCCACAAACAATTATGGGAAAGGTGCGGGACCGGACAGCATTTTGCTCCATTGTTCATGGAGTTGCCATGAATTGGGGTTAACTCAGTGGCAGCTAATAATAACAACAAAAACATAATATTTTTCAATACATGGCACAGCCTAATGTTTCTAGGCCGCATTAGTGTAACATGTAACAATTATTATCACCGTGGTGGTGGCTGTGACGCTATTGATGGCTAACACAATACTCTTTACCAGGTGGGGTTGCAGACCCATTTTACAGAAGAAGGTGTGTGCTCTGTGATGGGAGAGCCCACATCCGTCTTGGTGCTCAGGGTAGAAGCAACTAGCATTTATTGAGAGGCCCTGTGGTGCCAAGAGGCCCTGGTGGTGCAGTGGTTAAGCATTTGTCTGCTAACCAAAAGGTCGGCAGTTGGAATTCACCAGGCGCTCCTTGGAAACCCTATGGGCAGTTCTCCTCTGTCCTTAGGGTCACTATGAGTCGGAATCGACTCGATGGCAGTGGATTTTTGTTTTTATCATACGATTTGGGCAGCCTGCATGTGGCTCCAGGCTCTGCTGCTTCTTAGCTATGAGACCTGGAGCAAGTTACCTAACCTCTCTGTGATGTGCTCTGTAGTCCCCTATCTGGACACTGTAGGAGTGCCCCCACGCAGGCTGATGTGCAGACTGTATGAGCGAATACAGTTTAGGCCACTGTCTGGAACACACAAGGGATTAATCCATGCTGGTGCTTGCTGCTGCTGCTGTTGGTGGTGGGATGGTGGCGGTGTTGATGGTTGTTATAATTGAGCCTTTCCCCTGCCATGATGCTCAGCCTTTGTGCATTATCCTAGTCAGTCCCCACAAGAGACCTGTGAGCTACACACTCTTATTTGCTGATGCAACAAGGGAGCCAAGAGGTATGGACTGATCAGGCCACATGGCCAGGAAGCCCACCTCCACTATCCATGCAGTGACCACTACGCTTTGTGTCTGCAGAGTTGAATGGAGCCCCCCAAAAAGATATGCCCACATCCTAACCCCTGGTATCCGTGAGTGTGATATTACTTGGAAATCAGTCTTTGCAGGTGTAATTGGTTGAGTTAACAGGTCGGAGTGGAGTATGACTGATGTTCCTATGAAAGAGGACAGTGACAGGCAGTCAGAGGGAACGGCCACCTCAAGACAGAGGCACAGACTGGAGCGACACTGCCACAAGCCAAGGAATGATCTTCTTCTTGATACTTCAGAGGGAGCCCAGCCCTGCCAACTACTTGATTTCAGACTTCTGGTATCCCAACTGAGAGAGACTAGATTTCTGCAGTGTTGAGCCACCCCGTCTGTGGTACTCTGCTAGGGATGGCAGCACCAGGAAGCTAAGACAGTCTCCACTATTGAATGATGGCACTGACCACACCTAAAACAAACCCGTTGCCGTTGGGTCGATTCCAACTCATAGCGACCCTACAAACAAACAGAGTAGAACTGCCCCACAGGGTTTCCAAGGAGTTGCTGGTGGATTCGAACTGTTGACCCTTTGGTTAGCAGCCACTTCGCCACCACGGCCCACCATAATAGGTGCAAACTGAACACCTTCCAGGTAATGAAGGTAATGAATGCACTCAATGAGGACTCGGGGCTGGACTTGAATTCAGAGTCACCTTGCTGAGAAAGCCTCATTTCAGGGTGTCCCTCTCCACCTCCAATCAAAGTTTCCAGGCTTAATTCTGCCAGTCCTTGTTGGGGCCCTAACATCAGAGGGGCTGGTTGTTACACCAGACATGAAGTAGGAAGACCCCCCCCATCCCAACTCCCACAGCCAACAGGAGACCAAGTGCTGATCCTCTTTCAACCCTAGGAACGTGGGGTCTTCATCAGATATGAGGTAAGCAAGACCTCCCCACCCCAAACCCCATGACCAAGGGAGACCAAACACCAGACGGCCTTTCCTCTCTAGGACTATGGGGTCCCCATCAAACACAAGGTAAGGAAGGATCCCCCCCTTACCCCACGACCAAAGGGAGACCAAACACTGATCCTTTTTTCCTCTCCAGAGATGTGAGGTCCCCATCAGATATCTTCCTGTTACATGGAGACCAATTAGCCAGTGCTGTCATGTCATAAAGACTTTTCTGTATAAAGCAAATGAAGGCCCTCAGGTCAAATCAAATAATAAAAAGGATATTCCTACCGAGATTCAGCAGGAACCAACTCAGTGAGAAATTAGAAGCCACATAAATGGCAATAATCACAGGCAGGGCCCAGCAGGTAGCAACGCGTGGCCCTGTCCCACGTCTCCCGTCCCATTTGATCTCCCGGGGACAAGGGGAACGCATAGCCAGGGGGCCTGGCCTAAGTACCGGGTCCAGTCTGCACCGCCCTCCCCAGGAGGGGGCCTTTGTGCCAGCCAGCTGGTTATTGCCGAGTATAGTGGCCCAGGAAAACGGCAGCGGACAAATGGAGGACTAATGCATCTGACATTTCTGGGGAGCTGTGGGGGGCGAGTGTTTCTCCTCCCCTCCACAAAATAAATGCGCAATATTGAGCTTCTGCCAAACACTGCAAGAAGCAGTCCAAGCTTCTTTGAAAATGTCAAATTTAGGAGCATGGGAAAATGTCTTTTGAGTCAGAAGATGAGAACTCAGGGGAGTTAAATTAACAGCATAGCACAACATTTCACCAAGTAATAGGGCCATATTTCCCCTTTATGGGATACCACTCGGGGCCATATTTAATCTCCTGAGTTTAATGAACTTTTAAAACTACTCAGTGAATACTCAAGGCTGTGACAAGCACAGTCATAAGATAAATTCAACCCTACTTCAATGGAAGGTATCATTTTTGTTATTTAAAAAAAGGTTAATTTTCCTATGCAGGGAACTCAATTCTCTGGGAAATAGTGCCCAGGCCTCAGGTGTTCCATCACAATGGGGCCCTACAATGGCACTCGCTGAGGGGATCTGATTCCAAAATGAAAGTCGGAGTGAGAGTCTGTTCCCACCAAGAGTCTGGGTCCTGAGAGCAAGGCGCCCACTTGACAGACAATTTCGGCTTGGGGCCGCTTTCCTCAGCAACATGCCACACACAGGACACACGGCTCAGGTTTTCGTTTTGAAGTCGGTCAAACCGATCAGTTGCCGTTGAGTCTACTCGGACTCATGGCGACCCCAAGTGTGTCCAAGCAGAACTGTGCCCCAGAAGATTTCTAATGGCTAATTTTTTGGAAGTAGATTGGCAGGCCTTTCTTCTGAGGCGCATATGGGCAGACCAGAACCTCCAAAGGTTTGGTTAGCAGCTGAGTGCATTAACTGTTCACACCATGCCTGTAAACCTGTTGCCATCAAGTCAATTCCGACTCATAGCGACCCTATATGGCAGAGTAGAACTGCCCCATAGAGTTTCCAAGGAGCGCTTGGTGGATTTGAACTGCCAGCCTTTTGGTCAGCACTGTTGGTTAGCACTTAATCACTATGCCACCAGGTTCTCCTCGTACCGTGCAAATTTGGTCACACTCTGTGTAAACAGGTGGAAAGCATGACAGGAAATGAAGCATTGCTTTTACATGACAGCCTGCATTCATGCCCACGTAACACGAGCTAGGCAACCACCCAAAGCAAATTTGCTCCTCCACGTTCTCTGTGCATTTTCTGCACACTCGTCAGATTGAAAGCTTTGCTCACTCTTAGCCTCACATTTGGGCTCTGTTGTCATGCCTTTCAGTCCACTGAACTCATAGCAACCCTGTAGCACAGAGTAGTAGAACTGCCCACAGGCTGTAAATCTTTACAGAAGCAGACTGTCACATTTTCCCTCCACGGAGCAGCTGGTGGGTTTGAACTGGCGACCCTTTGGTTAACCACTGTGCCACTAGGGTTCCCTATTTGGGCTCTAGAGCATATCACAGATTCCAAAAGCAGATTCCTTGAATGTTAAGGCCTGGGCAAGGGTGGGAGATGCCTGCTCTCCTGCCTTCTGTGTTTATGCAATTATAATGTGTGCAGCACTCCGGGCTGTCCTCCCTCCATCTGTTCATTAGCACCTCCTGCATTCAGTGTTTATATGATTATCAGTGCAGGGAGCGCTCAGGGCTGTCCTCCCTCCATCTGCTCATTAGCATCTCCTGCATTTTGTGTTTATGTGATAATCAGTGCAGGGAGCACCCAGGGCTGTCCTCCCCTCATCTGCTCATTAGCACCTTCTGCATTCTGTGTTTGTCATTATCAGTGCAGGGAGCACTCAGGGTTGTCCTCCCCTCATCTGCTCATTAGCACCTCCTGCATTCTGTGTTTATGTGATTATCAGTGCAGGGAGCACTCAGGGTTGTCCTCCCCTCATCTGCTCATTAGCACCTCCTGCATTCTGTGTTTATATGATTAGCAGTGCAGGCAGCATTCAGGGCTGTCTTCCTCCCATTTGTTCATTAGCACCTCCTGCATTCTGTGTTTATGTGATTATCAGTGCAAGGAGCACTCAGGGCTGTCCTCCCCTCATCTGCTCATTAGCACTTCCTGCATTCTGTGCTTATATGCTTATCAGTGCAGGGAGCACTCAGGGCTGTCCTCCCCTCATTTGCTCATTAGCACCTTCCAGCTGGACACAAGAGAGGAAGGTGCCGGGCAGAAATACATTTTCCAGACTTTCCCCCTTGCCAGCTGCCGGCTCAGTGCCCCCACGGCCATGTCTCAGGAAAGCTGCCCAGGGAAGCCCAACTGGATGCAGGGCTGGTAATGAGGGCCAGGCAATGTCCTTCCTCCTTCACTCTCGCCCATGGCTCAGAGGACAACCCACCAATGCAAAACACAATTTCCGCCTTTTTTTTTTTTTTTTTTTTTCACTCAAGGACTGTTCTGCTTGCACTCCCTGAGGGAGGAAACAAGCTGGGCGAACTAATGATACCAGCCAAGTTCAGTGTGGTAGAACAGGGAACATCCCCACAGGAAATACAGTGGGTGGATATGAAGCACACCTCTGTGCTGTCCAAGAAGGGGTGGCCACTTAGATGGCCACGGAGCCCCGTGATGGACTCAAGTGTGCCCCCAAAAAGATATGCTGAAGTCCTAAGCCCAGGGCCCGTGGACGTGACCTGGTTTGGAAACGGGGTCTTTAAAGATGTCATCAGTTAACATGAGGTCATGCTGCCGTAGCCTGGGTCTTCATCCAGTCTGAGTAGAGTCCTTGTAAGAGAGCAAACAGACACGGATAGACAGACAGACAGAGGTAAGATGGCCACATGAAGATGCATCCATAGGCCAAGGAACATCTGGGGCCACCTGAAGCCAGGAGAGACGAGGAAGGATCTTCCTGTAGGGCTGTCAGTGCCCTGCCGACCGACACCAGGAATTCAGCCTCCCAGCCTCCAGAACTGGGAGAGAGCACATTTCCGGTCTCACGAGCCACCCGTTTTCGGCACTGTGTTCTGGCAGCCCTCAGGGACCAACATAGGTCCCTTATGCCAAAGGGGATTTTCCCGAAAGGCTAGTGAACAGTGCTGAGGTGGTAGCTCCTGCCCAGCTCTGACATTGTCCCTACGTCCACTAAGGCAGTTCAGTGGGGGGAACGGGGCCCAGGAGGCAGCCATTCTCACCACTACAGGGATGGGACAGCGGCAGGTGGCTAATCCTTCCCCAAAGAAAACCAACAGCCCTAGACCTTTTCTGCAGCTGCAGGTGCCGGGCTCAGACCTGACGTGTTCAGGGCGTAGCCCAGCCCAGCCCAGCCTAGCCCAGCCTTGATTGCTCCCAGCCCAGCCTTGATTGCTCCCAGCCCCTCTCTCCCTAAACCATGCTGATTCTATTTAAATTATTGCCTTATCAGACTCACTTTCTCAGCAGATCACAGAGTGCATACATCTCGGGGATGTTTTCTAGAACACTCTTTAAACCTCTAAGTGCTCTGGGCCTGAGAGCAAGTGCAGCATTCAGCCAAATCAAAATAAACAAACCCACTGCCATTGAGTCGATTACGACTCAGTGACCCTACAGGACAGGGCAGAGCTGCCCCATAGGGCTTCCAAGGAGCAGCTGGTGGATTTGAACTGTCGACCTTTTGCATAGCAGGTGAACTCTTAACCACTGTGTCACCAGGGCAGCATTCAAGCAGGCACCAAAAAGCTCCTCCCCCTCAGAACAAACACTGGCCTCAGGAGTGGTGCGTTGTGGTCAGGTCATGCCCAAGGCTCACTGCTTCTCTCATTCCAGCCCATATTAATTAATAATAATAATAACAATAAAAGAAAGAAAGAAAAAAAAAACAAATACAGCTGTCATCAAGTCAACTCCACCTCACGGTGACCCCATGTATGTCAGAGTAGAATGGTGCTCCAGAGGGTTCTCAATGGCTGCTTTTCAGAAATAGATCACCAGGCCTTTTTTCCAAGGCACCTATGCGTGGACTCGAAACTTCGACCTTTCAGTTAGCAGCTGAGTGCGTTAGTCATTTGTACCACCACCACCCTGGGACTCCATATTGACTAACGACACCTCTTCAATGAACAATTTTTTAATTACAAAATTATTTCTGAGAATTTGGAATGCTGACTCATTGCAAAGGAAGAAAAAGATCACGTACAATCTCATGATCTAGATCAGAGTTTCTCAAACTTGGCACTAATGACATGTGAACCGGATAATTCTTTGTGGTGGGGGCTGCCTTGGCTTTGTGGACTGTTCAGTAGCATCCCTGGCCCCTCCCACTAGATGCCAGCAGCAGACAACCCCACAGTGACAACCAAAATGTTTCCAGACATCGCCCAGTGTCCCCTGGGTCCGGTCTAGAACTAATGATCTGGATAACTACTCTTACCATTTTGGTAGACATTCTTCCAATTGTCTCTCTATGTATGTATCAAATCAAATCAAACATCCACTCAACAAATATTCGTGAAGCTCCTACTACACGTAAGCGCGAGAACTAGGCAGGAGGAATATTGTGGTGAGCCACAAAGACACGCTCACCTTCTTATGGGGACAAAGACGGTAGCCAAGGAGGCATGCAGATATTCACACGTTGTGCAAAGTGCCAAGGGTGCTATCACAGACAACGTCTTGTGATAGAGAACATGTGGCCAGGCCACCGGAGTGATCAAGGAGGAAAAGCCAATTGCTGGTGGATGAGAATGCACAAGCCAAAGAGAAAGAGGATGGAAAAGACCATGGCCCTGCTGCCATCCTCCCTCGTCTGCCTCTGGCTGGATGGGCCACCCTGGGATACACTCACAGACCGTGTATGGAAGTCGCAGCTACTCCAGGAATAACCTGGAGTTATTTTCTTTCTCAAAAAAACAAGAACAAAACCAAACAAACGAAGAACACCACCCAAAAACCTTGATCAGTTTAGCCAGGCACATCACAAAGCTTTAAAAATGAATATGCCCTTTGATCAACAATTCTACTATTGAAAATATCCCCTAAAGGCAGAAAAATTCAAATGTGAGAAGATTTTACTTCAAGCTGGCTTATCTCAAAGCGGTTTATAATTGTGAAAAATTGAAACAACTTGCATGTCCAAATATAAGGGATTAGTTAAATGTATGTTATGTTCACACAATCGCATAATTAATGTTTAGGATATATTTTTGTTCTCATGAAACAGCTCGAGGATACATTGTCAAATAAAAAAAATAGACTATAAAAGTGTAAAACGTGTATATATATATATCTGTATACACACACACAACCAACATCAGTCAATTGTCCATTATATATTAAAACAATCAAGTTGTAACATATAGATATACCTATATAGATACAGATACATGCATAGCTTGTGCACCTATAGAATGTGAGTCAAAATATCGACGGTAATGACCACTATTTACTCAAGCACTTCATTACCAGCTGGGTACCGTGCCAAGTACTTTAGCAGCATTACCCCATTTAACCTTTACAACAATACCATCAGTGGACACCATTACCCCAAGTTGGGGGAGACATTTCAGAGGAAAAGGATCTATCCAAGCCTCTCTAGAAAAGGCAGAACCAAGTAAGCCCAGATCCCTCTGACCCCACTGTGCTACAGTTAGTAGCTCAAACTCACCACGCGTAGGTAGTACAATAATAGCCCTGGTGCACAGTGGTTAAGGGCTACGCCTGTTAATCAAAAGGTCAGCAGTTTTGAAACCACCAGCTGCTCCTTGGAAACCCTAGGGGGCAGTTCTACTCTGTTCTATGGAGTCCCTATGAGTTAGAATCAACTCAATGGCAAAGGCTTTTTTTTTTAGGTAGTACAAACAAAATTCAGGGTGTGAACTGAATTTAAAGTGTTTCTGAACTGGTAACACTCCAATGCCTGGGAAAAAAAACAATGCAAATCCTCTCTGGATCATGCATCTACGTTCTCAGCCCCAAAAACTTCTCACCAAAAGCATCCACAGAAAGCACGTAATTCAGAGCTAAACACAACTAAGTGAAGTACACTCAGAAACAGGTGCTATGTGTAAGAACAAGTAGAAACTAAAGACAGTAGAAAGAGAACTGTGTGCATCAGAATTTAGTTATCTGCTTTAGATGCTAGAATAACTATGCTTGTCACGTCTAAAGAGATGATTTTAAGGCTTCGATATAGCTGCACAGAACATAACACTATAAAAGATAACCAAAAAGATTTTAAAACAAATCAAAAAGAATCCCAAGAAATAAAAATACAGAAATTGGCAGTAAAAACTCAGTGGGTGGGATTAATAGTAGAGTCAATACTGCTGAAGAGAGAACTGGTAAACTGGAAGGCCGGCAAGAAGAAATAATTTAGGATGCAATACTGAGAGACCGTAGGAAGAGACTCTGAAATTAGCTTTTGCATGTAGAGTAGCTAAAGTGAATGGAAGAAATGATGAAGTAAAAGAGCTGAACGGAAGATTTCAAAGGGTGGCTCAAGAAACCAAAGTAAAGTATTATAATGAAATGTGCAAAGACCTGGAATTAGAAAATCAAAAGGGAAGAACACGTTCAACATTTCTCAAGCTGAAAGAGCTGAAGAAAAAATTCAAGCCTTGAATTGCAATATTGAAAGATTCTGTGGACAAAATATTGAATGATTCAGGAAGCATCAAAAGAAGATGGAAGGAATACACAGTGTCACTGTACCAAAAAGAATTGGTGAATGTTCAACATTTTCAGGAGGCAGCATACGATCAAGAACCAATGGCACTGAGGGAAGGAGTCCAAGATGCACTGAAGGCATTGGCAAAAGACAAGGCCCCAGGAATTGACAGAATACCAAATGAGATGCTTGGACAAACAAATTCATCACTGGAAGCACTCATTCGTCTATGCCAAGAAATCTGGAAGACAGCTACCTGGCCAACCAACAGAAGATATCCATATTTGTGCCCACTCCAAAGAAAAGTGATCCAACAGAATGCAGATATCATTGAATAATATCATTAATATCACATGCAAGTAAAATTTTCCTGGAGATAATTCAAAAACGGTTGCAGCAGCATATCAACAGGGAACTGCCATAAAATCAAGGTTCAGAAGAGGACAGGGAATGAGGGATATCATTGATGATGTCAGATGGATCTTGGCTGACAGCAGAGAATACCAGAAAAAGGTAACTGTTTTATTGACTAAGTAAAGGCACCCAAATGTATGGATCATAACAAATTATGGATAACATTGTGAACAGTGGGGATTTCAGAACACTTAATTGTGCTCATGAGGAACCTGTACATAGACCAAGAGGCAGTATTTGAACAGAACAAGGGGATACTGTGTGGTATGAATCAGAAAAGGTGTGTGTCAGGATTGTATCCTTTCACGATACTTATTCAATCTGTATCCTGAGCAAATAATCCGAGATGCTGGACTACATGAAGAAGAATGCAGCATCAGGATTGGAGGAAGACTCATTAACAACCTGCATTACGCAGACGACACAACCTTGCTTTCTGAAAGTGAAGAGGACTCGAAGCATTTACTGATGAAGACCAAAGATTATAGCCTTCGGTATGGATTATACCTCAACATAAAGAAAACAAAAATCCTCCGCAACTGGGCCAATGAGCAACATCATGATAAATGGAGAAAAGATTGAAATTGTCAAGGATTTCATTTTACTTGAATCCACAATCAATGCCCATGGAAGCTGCAGTCAAGAAATCAAACAACACATTGCACTGGGCAAATCTGCTGCAAAGAACCTCTTTAAAGTGTTGAGAAACAGAGACGTCACTTTGATGACTAAGGTGCGCCCGCCCCAAGCCATGGTATTTTCAATCACCTCATACGCATGTGAAAGCTGGACAACAAATAAGGAAGACTGAAGAACTGATGCATTTGAGCTATGGCGTTGGCTAAGAATACTGAATGCACCATGGAATGCCTGAGAAGGAACAAATTTGTCCTGGAAGAAGTCCAGCCAGAATGCTCCTTAGAAGCACGGGTGGTGAGACTTCATCTCATGTGCGTTGGACATATTATGGGGAGGGACAAGTCCCTGGAGAAGGACATCATGCTTGGTAAGGTAGAGGGTCAGTGAAAAAGAGGAAGACCCTCAATGAGACGGACTGACACAGTGGCTGCAACAATGCGCTCCAATAAAGGAAAGACCGTGAGGATGGCGCAAGACTGGCCAGTGTTTCGTTCTGTTGTACACAGGGTCACTATGAGTTGGAACCAATTCAAAGGCACCTCTAACAGCAACAACAAATGAGTCAAAGAGGTTGAAAATAAAAGCTTATAAAACATGGGTAACAGATGACAACTTGACAGACCTATAGAGAAGGCTGTGGTTTGCAGGGCCCACTTGTTCCCAGGTCACCCCCTACTCCAAGATGCAGGGCAGTACATGAATGCCAGACACTCAGGGTGGTGGTGTGACACTCCTCCATCCTTCTCAGGCCTGGATAGGATGCCAAGCCTTGAGCAATGCCGGCTAAACCACATAGGTTAGGGTGTGACACAGGGGTCCATGCTCTGTGGGGAGACACTGTTCTCACCCTCTTGGTTCTCCCCTGGTTTTGACCTGGCAACTCCTCCACAGCATCATTGTCTCTTCTTTTGGGTATACTAAAAATACCCCCAAAAACAAAAAACCAAACTTGTTGCCAACGAGTCAATTCTGACTCATAGCGACCCTCTAAGACAGAGGCTTTCCAAGGAGTGGCCAGTGGATTTGTACTGCTGACCTTTTGGTTCACAGCTGTAGCTGTTAACCCCTGTGCCACCAGGGTGAATCGTTTTCCGCAAAAAGATATGTTACAGTCCTAACCCCTAGTACCTGGAAGTGTGAGCTCATGTGGAAAAAGAATCTTTGCAGATGTTAAGGATCTCGATATGAGACCATCCTGTACATAGGGTGATCCATAAATCCAGTGGCTGGTGTCCTTCTAAGACAAGGGCAGATATAGGGGAAAAGTCATGTGAGCATGGAGGCAAAGTCTGGAGTTGTGCGGTCACAAGCCAAGGAATGCCTGGAGCCACCAGAAGCTGGAAGAGACTGGGAAAGATTCTCCCCCTAGAGTCTCCAGAAGGTGTGCGGCCCTGCCAACAGTTTGATTTCAGACTTGTGGCCTCCAGAGCAGTGAGGGAATACGTTCCTGTTCTTTTAAGCCCCCAGTGTGTGGTTGTTAAAGCAGCCGCAGGAGACTCATAAAGGTGCTCCCTTCCTTTGCCTTCAGTTGGGGCACCAACGGCAGGCAGATGCTAGGAACACCTCCCCAAGTCGCTTGTCTTCTTTTGACACCAAGGCTTTCCTTCTCTTTGTTGCTTTGCCGTCGCTGAAAAATGGTGCCCACCTCACTATTCCCCATCCTTACATAACAAGTTAGAGCCACTGAGTTCGAAAATTCCATTAGGCATCTAGGTAGTTAATAAGTATCAAGTAAAAACTGTTTTTAGTTCTCCTTTCTGCGCCTGCTTCTTTTTTACCTTTAAGCATCCAATTAAAGGAAAGAATTTTCCATAGGTGTTAAAAATTCTCCTCTACAGTAGTGGTCATTCTAAATAGTTCTCTGAAAGACATTATCTGAAGAAGGTTTTTTTTCCCCTGTTACTCAATTCTGCAGAAGGCCAAAAGAAAACAAATGATGAAGTAAATAACTCTCATTTCTTTGGGTGAGTGGGTAGGTGGACGGATGGAGAGCTCACATTCTCAAAGTGGGGACCTTCCAAGGTTGATGCCCTACTGATTCTGCAAGCACTGGTCCTCAGTAACTTCTGCAATTTTTGTGTTGAGCTTCGAGCCATTCGGAAAGGTGACAAGGCCCACAGGCTGGGGGAAAGGGGCACCGCTCTCCTGCTTCATGCCATTTCTCTTCTTCTGAAACTGAAAACCCTCCCGCTAAGTGGATGTTCTTCTTTGTCTTCCACCCCTGGCTGTATGTGACGGACTAATTATTTCTGCACAATCTACAACATGCCCAAAATAATCGTCTACAATTTTCTGCATTTGCTTTCTCCCAAAGAACGCATTCTTCTCCCTTAAACTTTAAAGCCCAAGTTCCTGAAAGGACCTTGGTGATGTCATCTGTAAAAATAAGCAGGAATTCATATTGCACGTCCATCACAGTAGGGCCTGGTGACCTTTGGTGAGGAAAACAGAGCTACCTGTTTGAAGGACAAACGAGGGAGAGCTCAGGAGCGCCTAGCTTCTTTCACACCCCAGTCCTGCAAAGGTGGGCGCCTAGCCCGTGCTCTCTCTTTCACCCTCTTCCTCTCCAACTTTAGGGCGCTCCATCCCAGGCCTCCCAAGCCTTCCCCTTGCAAAGCGACGCTCTCATCTTCCATCTGCTGTATTCAGATGGCGACACTGTCACATGTCTTCAAATATTTGCTAGATCATAATGGATGACACTCGGTGTCTCATTACACGTCCATTTGCCCCCATTCCTCCCTGCTCACGGCGAGTGTCTCTGGTGGCTCCTCAAACAGGTGCTGGAGAGAGAATCCTGACGCGCCAGCACCTAGATGCCACGTTTCTCTGTACCATCCAAGCCCCTGCGTTTGCCAAAGCTGTGAGCGGCCCCGCACCGCATTTTCCATGCTGTTAAAAACTCTCCAAGTGTAATCACCATGCTGGCTACCCAGATTGAGCCATTTAACAGTTCATATGGTCGTTAACATGCATCTAGTGTGAAAGTGGAGCTGGGTTTGTGAATGACAGCTTTTTATTAGAACTGCCTTCCACCCTCCCCAAAGATATTATCTTCCTGTCCTTGCAACATGCCAACAACATCTTGAAGGATCCAGGGCGGGGGACACATGGGTGGGAGGGAGAAAGTGAGGGTTTGCAGGCAGAAGGGAAGTTGTCTCTGGGAGAGGCCAAGGACTGAAGAGGGCTGTGATCAGAAGCCTCTGGAATAGCGTGCGTTTAGGCACATCGGGTAAGGCACCTGTCTGCAGACACTGACAGGCTGAGGTTATCACAACTCCATCAGGAGTGGCCCGGCACGGTGGGATGAAGCCGAGACTAGTCAGATCCATCTGCAAACGGTGTCCATCCAACCACTGAGGCCGTAATAAATGTATTAATTTAGCTGCAAAGATTAAAACGTGTACAATAAGACGGATTTCCTTAACAGTTCAGTGTGGCACAACCCTAATGCGGCACATTAAAATCATCCATTACAATGAATAAATAGCTTAATGAGATTTGAAGCATAGAGCAGCCT
Organism: Elephas maximus indicus; assembly: GCF_024166365.1. Classification (NCBI taxonomy): domain Eukaryota; kingdom Metazoa; phylum Chordata; class Mammalia; order Proboscidea; family Elephantidae; genus Elephas; species Elephas maximus. The sequence goes on from NC_064843.1 coordinate 6,539,714, forward strand.
CCCGTAAGCCAGTGATGAAGTGAAGTAGGCGATAACTGTCACCCAGCATAAATTATGCAAAAATAATACTCTGCCATCTCTCCTTGCGCATTGTGGCTTTTGTTGAATATTCAAAGGGATGTCTTTCCAGGACAATATCAAATTAATCTGTGTAATTAAAAAAAAAAATAAAGCCTGCAACAGAATTATCTACGCCATCCTTGTTTGCATAACTCTGCTTTAAACAAAGGCCAATCACAGTCTGCTTTGCCTTGGGTCATCTGTCTCCTCTCCAGGCACTGCTGCCTACCTTTAGTGATACTTCCTTTTGTTTAATACTCCTGGAGTTGACACTTCACTTCTGCACCGTGCAAACGGAATTTACACAAAGAACGTCTAGGCACAGGAGCCTGGAGTAGAGTTGGCTCAACAGTGGGAACAGGAAAGAACGTAGCGGCAATTTTTCTATTGCTCTTTAAAGGAATTCTTAATCAAATCAAGGATTTAAATGAGGCATGCTAATAGCCCCGCCTTTTTTTTTTCTTCTTCTTCTTTTAAGTAAGAAGATCCCTCCCTGCCATCATTTTAGACAGAAAAAAGTGAGACGGTTATATTGTAAAACAGGGAGAAGGTAAGATATTTAAACACCAACTGAAAGCATGGCCACTGCCGCCCCCTCCCTGCTCCTTCTGAATCAGAAAGATGCGGTTCTGAATCTGCTTATGACCTTCAGGGTTTTCCCATACAGATTCACACGCTGGATTAAGCTCAGTAACTATGAAAACCATGGCTCTGCCTCGTCGGTCCTGGAAATTTACCTCATGAAGTACAGGATTCTGTTGTCAATCGTGCCATCTCCAGGCAGCGGGGTCTCCTATGAGTGATGGGGAGAGCAGAGGTTTCCCAGAAGCCCACAGAGACCCTGTCCTCCATACTCAAGACACCTGCCCCAATCACTTGCACGTTCTGTGTCTGATCTCCAGGCCTCTTGCAACGAGGCAACCTGGAAACTGGTTACGTTCCTGAGCTCCCGCTTTAATCCGTTAACAGGAACAGCCCTCCGCAGTGGTCAGGCAGGCTTGCGGCGCCATTCCCCGGACCTTACTTTAACCCTCACAACCCCCACCAAGTGGATCCACGCCACCCCCCAAGGGTGGTCAAACAACAACCCAGGGAGGCTCAGATGGTTAAAAGTGTGCCTAAAGTCACATTGGTAAGAAGTGGGGGCCTGGGATTAAAAAGAAAAGATTTTTCTGACTTGAAATAAGTCCTTTAAAAGATCATGCCTGAAATCCCTGAATTGCACCAATGTCCTGGTTGTGATGAGCTATCATTCGGCAAGGTATTACGATCCGGGGGACATTGGGTAGAGAGATCTGTCTCTACTGTCTTCGCAACTTCACTGGGATGTTTAATTATTTCCAAATGGAATGTTTTTTTGTTTTGTTTTTAGTTATACTAAACCATCTTTCTATCCCTCTATCCAGAGTTATATGCAGTGGGCGGAATGGTGGCCCCAGCCAACAGATACATTCATACCAAATCCTTGGAACCTGTCAATGTGGCCTTATTTGGAAATGGGGACTTTGCATCTGTGATTAGGTGAGGCGTTTTGTGATGAGATCCCCTCGATTTTCTGGGTGGGATCTAAGCCTGATGATGGTGTCCTTCTAAGAGACAGGCAGATGACAGATGGTCACACAAAGGGAGACAACAGAGAAGAGAAGGCGGTGGTGCTGTGAAGACGTAGGTAGGGACAGGAGGGAGTGTGCCCACAAGCCAAGGAGCACCTAGAGCCACCAGGAGCTGAAGAGGCAAGAACGGAATTTTCCAGAGAGCCTTCAGAGGGAGGCAGCCCTGCTTATGCCTTGATCTTGGACTTCTGGCCTCCAGAACTATGGAAGCAGGCCTTTCTGTTGCTCTACACCACTCGGTTTGTGGCGCTTTGTTACAGCACCTGCAGCAATCTCATACACCAAACCTTCAAACTCTTAGAGAAAAGGAAAACTGTGCCCCGATGAAATCTTCAGAACCGTTTTTCCCTAAGCAAGTTTATTCAGATCAACTGAAATCAACACATTGGTAAGAAATCCTGAAGGACACAGCCGTCAAGTCATCCTATATGTACCGGGGGAGAGCCACGGGGTTGTCTGAAAGGGGGCTGGGTCACCACGAGGCCATCTGGATGTGCTTTTCAGCTACCGTGACACAAGCGATCATGCCCAAACCAGACACGTTGCTGAAGGATCGTCCCAAGCAGCCACGATGAGGAACAGGTGGAAAGCCCTGTTTGCACGGCACTGAAGGGTTGCCTCAACCATTGAGTCTGCCATCTGAGGGCTGGGGCTCCTCTGGATTCTAAAAGGGCCTTGAAATGAGCCCGGTGTGGGTGTTCTTTCTGGGAATCCAGCTCACACTGTCCCAGCCAGATCAGAGAGACAGAGGCTACCTCAAAACTCAAGTGATTAGTTGACAACAAAGGTACCAAGCAAGCAGTTTTTGTTTCATATCTGAGTTGAAAGGCAAAAGACCAATTCCCTTTCATGCATGCAGAAGGTTCAAAGCACTTTCAGAATTTGTGTGAGGTCAGGTTTATTCAGGGGCATTGGGGGTTTCCAAATGGGGATGGACTCCAGAATGTCTCAAAGCACACACTGGGGAAGCTAAACCAACAAGGTCTCTACTCAGGCAAACTAGCCTTCATCCCAGCCAGGATGGGTGTGCTAGCACAGCAGTGGGAGGGCCATGGCCTCAAATAAGTCAGAGAAGGCAAGAGACACTGGACAGAGTACCAGCCTGGGCATCCCTCATGCCCCCTAATTACATACAATGACAGTTGGAGGTGCCTTTAATGATCACATCCTTCTCATCCAAGTTACATGTTGCAAAGTATCGGTGCTGGAGGGCTCTGCATTTGGGCAAGGTACCAAAGGAAGCAGGGGAGAAGATGACAGGAGAAGAGAAGTTGACAGGAGGAGAGATGATGACAGAGGGAAAGAAGCTGATGAGAGGAGAGAAGCTGATGAGAGGAGAGATGACGACAGAGGGAAAGAAGCTGATGGAGGAGAGAAGCTGATGGGAAGAAAGAGGCTGACAGAAGGGGAGATGATGGTGGAAGAAGAGAAGATAAGGGAAGGAGAGACAATGACACAAGGAGAGATGATGATAAAGGAGAGAAGCTGATGGGAAGGGAGAAGCTGATGGAGGAGAGAAGATGATGGGAGGAGAGAAGCTGATGGGAGGAGAGATGATGACAGATGGAAAGAAGCTGATGGAGGAGAGAAGCTGATGGGAAGAGAGAAGCTGATGGAAGGGGAGATGATAACGGAGGGAGAGAAGGTGACTGGAATAGAAAAGCTGACAGAGGGTGAGAAGATGATGGAAGAAGAGAAGATGATGGAAGGAGAGATGCTAACACGAGGAGAGATGATGATAGAGGAGAGAAGCTGATGGGAAGGGAGAAGCTGATGGAGGAGAGAAGCTGATGGAGGGAGAGAAGATGATAGAAGCTAGAAACCAGGAGGGGAGTCCCGACCAGAGTCCCTCTGCCACAGGACAACTCAACCATCAGACTGGCACTCAGACACAGAAGGACCCACTGGATCCATCAGGGCCAGGAACCTCCAACTGTAGCATCCCCCAAAGGAAGTAGGAAAGTAAAAGCAGCCAGGTCTAGAGCTGGCCACCTGAGTCCTCCAGGAAAGAGGCCACTGTCCTCAGGACCTCCTCAAGTTCAAAATCCCCTCAGTTTTGGATTGAGCCACAAAGTCTCCAATAACTGCAGAAAACTGCTTGCAAAACATGTCACTCACAGCCCCTTCCAAATCCCCTATTACCTTAGCAACGCAGGCATGAAGGCCAGCAGCCTCCCATCTTGTATTGGTGCAGGGCACACCTCCATGTTTGGATCATTCTGCAGCTTCAAGCTTCCCTAACTAGTGCTCACTGGTGGGAACGGTGGACATGTCCCTCAAGACATGTGGAGGAGGCTTCCAACCCATGTCTGAACTCAGCAGGAAGGCAGCTGGAGTGTGGTATTTTCCCAGAGGGACTGCCAGTGAGAGGCAGTGTGGGTGGGGCCCCCACACCATGGGGACTCCTGGCTTCAGCACCCTTAGCGAGGTAGCTAGGTGGCCTTGGGTAAGTCTCCTCACCTCTGTTTCCTTTGTCTGTGGAATGGGAATATTAGCCCAACCTCACAGGGTCTGTGCTGGGAGAGATGGTGTAGGGAAGTGCTGGGCACACAGAAGGGCCCGCAGGAGGTGGCCACTCAGCCTCACACTACAATCCATGGTGGCCATTGCCAAACAGGTAAGCTAAACTGCTCTGGGTGAGAGGCGTTCTGTGGTCAGACATGCCCAAGTCCACATGGCCACTCCAATCTCTGGTCTGGCTCCATGCTCGTCCTGCCTCCACTTTTGTGCTGGTCCAATTTCCCCAAACTAGGAAAGTCAGCCTCCCTTCTGAGGCTCTGTCAAAGCCTGGCTTTCTCCAGGGGATGAACCCAGATCCTCCCACTCCTCCCACCTACAGCCCTCCTCCACCTGGGATCCTTTCCAATAGCACTCACATTGTAGGGCACAGAATTCCAGGGTGTTTCATTCTGTAGCCTTCTTTCTTGTGGATTCTATACTCATCTTACCATCATGAATTGGACAGGGTGACAGAACAGTACAGCTACTACTATTAACTATGCCATCAATGCCCTCTGCTGCTGTCAGCACCTCCACCACCATGTCCATCACCAACCATCACTACCATCACCACCATCATCACCAATACCCCCACCATCATCACCAATACTACCATCACCACTATCATCATCACCGATAATACCACCACCACCATCACCACTATCATCATCACCGATACTACCACCACCACCATCACCACCACCACCGTCACCACCATCATCATCACCGATACTACCACCACCACTATCACCACCATCATCATCGCCGATACTACCACCACCACCATCACCACCACCATCGCTGATACTACCACCACCATCACCACCATCATCGCCGATACTACTACCACCACCATCACCACTATCATCACCGATACTACCACCACCACCATCACCACTATCATCATCACCGATACTACCACCACCATCACCACCATCATCACCGATACTACCACCACCACCATCACCACCATCATCATCGCCGATACTACCACCACCACCATCACCACCACCACCATCATCATCGCCGATACTACCACCACCACCGTCACCACCATCATCATCGCCGATACTACCACCACCACCATCACCACCATCATCATCGCCGATACTACCACCACCATCACCACCACCACCATCATTGCCGATACTACCACCACCACCATCACCACCATCATCATCACCGATACTACCACTACCACCACCACCATCACCACCATCATCATCGCCGATACTACCACCACCACCATCACCACCACCACCGTCATTGCCGATACTACCACCACCACCATCACCACCACCACCATCATTGCCGATACTACCACCACCATCACCACCACCACCATCGTTGCCGATACTACCACCACCACCAATACCACCACCACCATCACCACCATCATCGCCGATACTACCACCACCACCATCACCACCATCATCACCGATACTACCACCACCACCATCACCACCATCATCATCGCCGATACTACCACCACCACCATCACCACCACCATCGCCGATACTACCACCACCACCATCACCACCACCATCGCCGATACTACCACCACCATCACCACCACCATCGCCGATACTACCACCACCACCATCACCACCATCATCGCCGATACTACCACCACCACCATCACCACTATCATCACCGATACTACCACCACCACCATCACCACTATCATCATCACCGATACTACCACCACCACCATCACCACCATCATCGTCGATACCACCACCACCATCACCACCACCATCGCCGATACTACCACCACCACCATCACCACCACCATCGCCGATACTACCACCACCATCACCACCACCATCGCCGATACTACCACCACCATCACCACCACCATCGCCGATACTACCACCACCACCATCACCACCATCATCGCCGATACTACCACCACCACCATCACCACCATCATCACCGATACTACCACCACCACCATCACCACCATCATCATCGCCGATACTACCACCACCACCATCGCCGATACTACCACCACCACCATCACCACCACCATCGCCGATACTACCACCACCATCACCACCACCATCGCCGATACTACCACCACCACCATCACCACCATCATCGCCGATACTACCACCACCACCATCACCACTATCATCACCGATACTACCACCACCACCATCACCACTATCATCACCGATACTACCACCACCACCATCACCATCATCATCACCGATACTACTACCACCACCATCACCACCACCACCAATACCACCACCACCGTCACCACCATCATCACCGATACTACCACCACCACCATCACCACCATCATCATCGCCGATACTACCACCACCACCATCACCACCACCATCGCCGATACTACCACCACCACCATCATCGCCGATACTACCACCACCACCATCACCACCACCATCGCCGATACTACCACCACCACCATCACCACCACCATCGCCGATACTACCACCACCACCATCACCACCACCATCGCCGATACTACCACCACCATCACCACCACCATCGCCGATACTACCACCACCACCATCACCACCATCATCACCGATACTACTACCACCATCACCACCACCACCAATACCACCACCACCATCACCATCATCATCACCGATACTACTACCACCACCATCACCACCACCACCAATACCACCACCATCACCACCACCATCACCGATACTACCACCACCACCGTCACCACCATCATCGCCGATACTACCACCACCATCACCGTCGATACTGCCACCACCACCATCACCACCATCATCATCACCGATACTACCACCACCACCATCACCACCATCATCGATACTACCACCACCACCATCACCACCATCATCGTCGATACTACCACCACCACCATCACCACCATCATCATCACCGATACTACCACCATCATCATCACCGATACTACCACCACCACCATCACCACCATCATTATCGCCGATACTACCACCACCACCATCACCACCATCATCGTTGATACTACCACCACCACCATCACCACCATCATCATCACCGATACTACCACCACCACCGTCACCACCATCATCGCCGATACTACCACCACCATCACCGTCGATACTGCCACCACCACCATCACCACCATCATCATCACCGATACTACCACCACCACCATCACCACCATCGTCGATACTACCACCACCACCATCACCACCATCATCGTCGATACTACCACCACCACCATCACCACCATCATCATCACCGATACTACCACCATCATCATCACCGATACTACCACCACCACCATCACCACCATCATTATCGCCGATACTACCACCACCACCATCACCACCATCATCGTTGATACTACCACCACCACCATCACCACCATCATCATCACCGATACTACCACCACCACCATCACCACCATCATCACCGATACTACCACTACCACCATCACCATCACCACCATCATCGCCGATACTACCACCACCACCATCACCATCACCACCATCCTCATCATCATCCCCACCAACATCACCACCACTAGCACCAGTCACCACCATCACCACTGTAACTACCATCCAACCAGCACCATCACCATCACCACCACCGGCTGCTACTTTCTAACACTGCTGAGCACTTAGTAGGTGCCAAGCGCTCTCCTAAGCTCCAAGCTTGTAACAACCTTGTGAGGTAGATATTAGTAATTATCCCATTTTACAACTGAGAAAACTGAAGCCCAGGTAACTTCAGCAACTAGCCTGCGGTCACAGGGGAAGTAAGTGGAGGAGCCAGACTGGAGCTCAGCAGACCAAGTCCAGAGTCCATGCTTGACCATAGCCCCACACTGCCTTCCCCATTCCCTCTTCAGGACTCACCTGTGACTCCTGGTAGACATATCACGGTATGTCACGCTGCCACGGGGGGCTGCCCTAGCCAACCTCAAATTCACATCCTTCATCCTGCTCCCTGTCCCAGTAATCACCTCTGTGAGGCCTTCCCCATCCTGTGGGCGAGGTGTCACCCTTCCTGCCCCATATGTCTCCTGCCCACCAGTCCTCATTGGCTCATTCTCCACCTCCACCTCTCTGTTAGACATCAGGCTCCTCAGGGATGCCTGCATTTGACAGCCACCCCCCTACCAGCACCAGGCTTAGTACCTGGTCCACAACAGGGTTTGACAAACACGTAAACAGTCAGAGTGGGTGACCTGTTGAAAAGTGTTGACTCACATTCATCAAGCAGCTCCGTGACCCTTGTAGCTTTCCCCTCCCCTGTACCCGCGTGTGCATCACGCCTGCCCCCTACCCCCAGAGCCCCCCGGTCCATGTGTGGCAGCTTCCACACCAATTTCCATTATTTCCTCAGGAGGACAGGGTATCCCGCATGTATAATGTGATTATGTACAGAGAGTTTATACAGATACACATGTATTTCCATTTTTCAGGTAACCATGCCTTTGAATAAATCATATTCAACATCCTGTTGCCCTAGATGTTTTCAAATCAATTTGTGATGTATTCAACAACTGATCCAAGGAACATCCAGAAGGCAAGAATTATTGTTGCAATTTTGCAGTCTCAGAGACAGAGCCAGATATCCCACACAATTGGCTCAGGGTCACCCAACAATTCAGGTGTCAGTTAGGTATGAGAATGGATGTGACTAATCCTGCTTTGCTGCGAGGTCAGCTAGGCAGACCGTCTAGAGTCTTATCTGCTACAGTTTCCCCACTAAGCCCAAAAGGCCCTAAGAGGGTGAGGACGGCATTCATTACAAGAAATGTAATGGAAGAAACTCCACTAATTATCTTCAGGGAGCAAAGGACAGTCATTGCTCTTGATTCCATCTCCGACAATGCAAAATGAGCGGTTAGAGGGCAGGCCCACTTCTCTCTCCCAGGACAAAATGGTGTAACCCCCATTCACTCTCCCAGTATCTGTCTACCTGGGGCCAAAAGGTCCCTGAGTGGGGCAAACAATTTGCACTTGACTCCTAGCTTAAAGGTGGGTGGTCTGAATCCAGCCAGGGGTGCTGCTGAAGAAAAGCCTGGTGATCTGCTTCTGTAAAGATTACAGCCAAGAAAACCCAATGGCGCAGTTCTACTCTGTTACATGTGGGGCTGCCATGAGTCTGAATTGACTCCACAGCAGCAGGTTTGCTTTTTAGGTCTTTGACCTACAGCCAGGATTTGTGCTGGGTCCTGGAGCACCTCACAGAATCGGGGGCTGGTGAACACTGACGACCACGTACACAAAGACACAGGCTTTATGCCCGGCCACGGCGGCCAGGCAGGAAACCCCAGTGCGGTGCTGGCCCTGGTGGAAATGATGGCCAAACAGAGAGGGTGCCCTGACTCCAGGGAAGTCACTGAAACACGTCCACAGACAGACGTGTAGAGAGCCACGGGGTGAGCACAGGGACCCCAGTGACTCGGCAGGGGTGCGGTGAAGTGAGAGACAGAGAAGTGAGCTGGAGAATGTTAGGTGCCACCTTGGCTCGGCTCTGCTGCCTGGTGGTTTGGCCAAACACTAGTCTAGTTGCTGCTGTGGAGCAGTTACACCTGATTTAGTCAGCTGGCCTCAAGTGAAGCAGATGACCTGCCATCAAGTGGGTGGGCCTCATCTACTCAGCTGAAAGCCTTAGAGCAAAAAGGGAACTTCCTGAGGGAGGATTCTGCCTCCTGACTATAAACAGACATTTTGCCAGAACTCCCACACCCTTCATTCTTCCTGTCACCTGACCTTCACGTTTGGGGACAGAAGCCTGCAGGAGTCTCCAGCCTGTCTCCTGACCCACGAATTTTGGACTTGCCAAACCAAAGCCAAACCCATTGCCACTGAGTCGATTCCGACTCATAGCGACCCTATAGGGCAGAGTCAAACTGCCCCATAGGGTTCCAGGGAGTGGCTGGTAGATTCCAACCGTCGACCTTATGGTTAACAGCTGAGCTCTGAACCACTGAGCCACCAGGGCTCTCCAGCTCCCCACAATTTCATGAGCCAATTCCTTAAAATCAATCCATCAGTGACTATCTTTCATTCTCCTTCTCTCTCTCAGTGGTTCTGTTTCTTAGAGAACCCTGACTAAGAGAGTAAGCCAAGATGTACATTTACACAAACCTCAGTCCTGTTCTTTTCACAAAAATCCTGGCCTTTAGGGGTGGGAGCTTGGGCTGAGGCTCCCACTTCCGTGTCTTGTGTGACACACAGGCACACCACACTGAGTGACTTCACAAACAAGGGATGGGTCATCTGGAGGACGTGGTACTTGGCCCTCCAAAGGCCACCAGGCCGCCACACCAGCCACATGTTTAACTCTGGGGCAGGAACAGCAGCCCAGCGAGCCTGCATCATCATTTATCCAAAGAGGGGAGGCTGGGACACGGGTTTGGGCTCACACATTGAAGGCAGTTCCGAATTACTTAGATCCCTACAGAAGTCTGCTAGCCTTTGCCCGGGCCCCAAGTTCACAAGCACCCACTGTCACCACCGTCAGAGCACAAATCCCCTCTGAGACATGCTCACGAGATGGGCCACGGTCCACATTAGCAGAGATGACAACAATGGTCGTGCATGGCAGAGGTGGCGGGTGGCGGGGGAGGGGGCACATCACTGGGGGAACGGATTTCAGATGCAAAGTCTGTCTTCAGGATGTGCCCCAAAGCAGGGGTGAGGCCTGATTCCACGGTGTGCTCCCTCATCTTGCAGGAGGTTCAGCTCAGCGCCATTCTGGGGCCCCTGCCATGAATGTCGCAGGTCTCCCAAGGAGGCAGGAGTCCAGGAAGGAAGCTGGGGGCACACACCCTTCCTGGCAGAAAGTGGGGGGGAACCTTTGGGTGGGGGCTTAAAGCACAGCATGCCTTGAAAGGCTGAGAAACCCCAGAAAGAAAACAAGAAGGAGCTCAGGGAAAAGCAGATGGTCCCTGTTGTGAATTGTAAATCCCAACCCCTATAGCTGCGGTTATATAATCCCATTTGGAATGGGTTTTCTTTATTACGATAATGAGGCAGTATTAGTGAAGAAAACCAAAAACCAAACCTGTTGCCTTTGAGTCAATTCTGACTCATAGGGACCCTACAGCACAGAGCAGAACTTGTCCCATAGAGTTCCCAAGGAGCAGCTGGTGGATTCAAACTGCCAACCTTTTGGCTAGCAGCCGAGCTCTTAACGACTGCACCAAAATCAACCTCTTTTGGGACATAAAAGCCCAAGATTAAGCAAGCAAGGAGAGACGGGGGAAGAGAGATGCCACACCACATGAAGGTCCCCAAAGAACCAAGGAACAGACGCTGAAAAGAAACAAGGACCACCCCCCAGAGCAGACAGAGAGGAAGCCTTGCCCTAGAGCCAGTGCCCTGACTGTTGACTTCCAGCCTCCTACGGTGAGAAAGTGAATTTCTGTTTGGGATGCCTCTGTTACAGCAGCACCAGCTAACTAAGACAGTGTCCGACACAAACCTGTTTGACGGCTTTACTGGCTGGACCAGGAGCTCTCAGGATGGAAGACATCCGTGATGATGTCTCCTGGTCCTCAAGCAGGGTGGGGGTGATGTCTGCTGACTGCCTACTGGGTCCCGGCACCTGTGCCAGGAAAGGAATCTCCATTTCTGTACCAGCCACTGAGAGCCGGAGCCCAAAGCCAGCCTCTCAGGGAGGGCTGCAAGGTGACTGCTCAGCCCGATGACCTCCAAATCCCAAGCGGAGGCTGAGGGCACATTCCCACCCTTTCCTGCCCTGCCGCTGCCAAGCACTGTGCAGCCCGGGCCAAACCAATCATGGCACGTTCCAGAACCCTCTGCAGGGCCCAGAGCACCTGGCTGCAATCAGATTACACGCTCCAGCACCCAGCCCTGCTCGCTCCAAACAGAACGAATCAATTCATTAGCACCAAGGCCAATTAAAAAGTAGGCACGCACCCAAATACAAAATCCCCCGGGCCAAGCTTCTCACCCTTTCCCAGGAAACCTGAGTGACTGGCCCGCGAACAGCCTGGCTTCTCCGCAGACAAGCGGGGACGAGGGAAGGAGGAGAAAGAAAAGCAGCCTGGGCGATTCTATTCCCTGCAATGACAAAAGGGCCCTTCATCAGTTTATTGGCACCCTTGCAACTTCAATATAGCATCCGGCCCCAACATGGCGTGCTCCACACCAAGGTTTATGTAGCTGTCTCATGTACACTCGTTAAAGAGCTTAATATCCAAGCAACAGGGAGGAAAAATTGCCTTCTCGTTACAGTCCCTGTAAAAACAATATTGTAAAAATTTACCACTGAGCTATTTGCAAAGCAAAGAAGCAATCAGCATTTAAGGACTCTGTGGAATGGTCTGTCTTTTTGTAAGTCAGCCATTTCTCAAGCCCTGGCTGGCAGCGTCTATTTGAGTCCATTTCCAGGACTTAGACGCAACTAACAGCTGTGCCCTTAGATGGGGAAAGCCTGGCGTTGGACAAAATGAGAAGTGGCATTAGGTTACAGTCCTGTCAGACAGCGGGGTCATGGGAGGTTGTGAGCTGCCATCCAGTCAGCTCCAACTCATAGCGATCTCATGTACAACAGGAGGAAACACTGCCCGGTCCTGTGCCATCTTCATGATCATCGATACGCTCAAATCCATTATTGTGGGCTATGAGTCAGAATCGACTCGACCGCACTGGGTTTGGTTTTGGTTTGGTGTGTTCTGAATGCCTCCCAAACTAGCGGGCTCATCTTCCAGCACTAGACTGTACGATATTCTGTTGTGATCCATAGGGTTTTCATTGGCTGATTTTCAGTAGATCTCCAGACCTTTCTTCCTAGTCTGTCTTAGTCTGGAAGCTCTGTTGAAACCTGTCTCCACAGGTGACCCTGCTGGAATCTGAAATATCAACGGCACAGCTTCCAGCACCAGAGCTGCACGGAAGCCACCACAGTAGGACGCACTGACAGACACGTGGTTTCATCCTGGTTCATGCACACGTCATCACAAGGCTGAAGATAGCGCTTTGATCCCTCCTAGCCTCAAGGAGATTCCTGTCTCACTTACTTGTTTGGAGCTAGAAAAGTCTCTTTCCAAAAGTGGATACAGGTGCGCCTAACGGAGCACGATGGCAAAGGCCACGGAGGACAGTTCATGGGGAGCCCCCTGGGTGGTCCAGGCGGTAAATGCGCTCAGCTGCTAACAGAAATTTGGTGGTTCAAGTCCACCCACAGGCACCTTAGATCTACTTCAAAAATGAGCCACTGAAAGCTCTCTGGAGCACAGCTCTGCTCTGACACTCAGGGGTCATCAAGAGTCGGGGTTGACCCCACAGCAGCTGGTGGTGGTCACACTGTCCCAGCAACAACTTAACTCTGCCCGCAAGGTGTGGAAGCTGAGGTGCAGAGCAGCCACAGACAATTAGAAAGAGTGTGGCCGCGTGCTAATAAGCAGTAAGGAGGTGGGTGGGATCTGAACCACCCCCTGGGCTACAAACCAACTGCTTTTAAAATGCAGATTCCTGGGCACACCCAGACCCTTGACCTAGGATCTCTAAGGCCAAGGCCCAGGAATCTGCATTTCAGCAGGCAACCTTGAGCCTCTGAGGCAGCAGACGTTGAGACCGCTGGCTGCAGGCTGTGATCAAGGGCCTCCTCTGCTCTCCGGGGATGTAGCTCGTCTGCGTTGCTGCGGAGGGAAGCTGGGGCAGGTGTGGGGCTCTGGTAAGCGCCCTATCAGTGATGTGCAGATGAACGCAAATAGCAGGCTAGAGCTGATAAGTCACCCAAAGAGTGTACACCGGCTCCACGCTGCTATCAAAACAAACCCAGCAGGTGGGACCAACGTGGGCCCACTGAGACAGCTGCTGTTCCCGCTCCTAAAACAGCTTCCTAAGGAGACTCAGTCACGGCAGCTCTGGGTACATCTGACATCTGGAAGATTCTACCCCCTCTGCATGAATGCATCGTGAGGCATGAATGCATTGCCTTCAGCATGAAGGCCTGCCATTTTAGGTCAAGAATCACTTTCCAAGAACTGAGGGCAAAATCTAGATTTTTTAATTCTCTAAAAACAGCACTGAAGAATACGTGTCCAGTTTCCTCCATGAACAACTTCCTCCTTTGCCATGAGACCAGGAGAACTGCATGGTGCCTGGATACCATTACTGAACATTTAGATCAAGGATTCTATAGAAGAATCCTGATCAAAAGGGGGGAAATGAGGAACAGGATTTCAAATGTTCCTGGAATCCAGACTTGTGGAGCCATGGAGACCAGTGACCCCCTCCACCCCAAAGCTATTAACTTGAGGAACTCTTTAACCTTTGAACCAAAATTATCCCCTGAAGTCACCTTTGAAACAAATAATTGTTTAGGCTAATTAGAAAAGAATGCCTGCATTAAGCATTATACTTTTCTAAAGAGCTATCTACATGTGATCGAAGTGACAACAGCAACTCGAAAGGATAGATGAGAAGCTTAGGGAGGCAGTGAGTTTGAGTTAATGATGGTTTGGAAAAGGTTGTTGAGAGGGGTGGCACAACTTGAAGAATGTCACCAACATCACTGAATTGTACATGCAGAAGTTGTTGAAGTGGTATATGTTTTGTGGTATATATTCTCACCAAAGAAAAAAGGCACTCAATAATGGTTTGTCTTGAATGAGAGCCAGCTCTTGGCTGATATAATTTCTGCTCCTCTCCCTACTCACTCTCCACTCAGCATGGTGGGTGCCAGACACCGTGCCATGCCCAGAGCTGCCCTTCTTAGAGTGGCCAGGGCGTCTGCATCAAGGACACCTGAGCTTGCTGAGGTATGCAGGAAGCCCTTCAATCAGAACTCTGGGAGCGGGACGCCGAGGTCTTTGTTGTCAATACTTCCCTGTGATTCCTTTGGTCAGGAGGATTTCAACCAGCTCTGCAGGGGTACGACAAACTGACAGACAAGTACTTGTGTGTTGCTGGAGACTATGCCACCGGTGTTTCAAATCCCAGCAGGGTCACCGATGGGGGAAAGGTTTCAGCAGAGCTTCCAGACTAAGACAGACTAAGAAGAAAGTCCTGGCTATTAACATCTAAAATGGACCACAATAGAACATTGTCCAGTGCAGTGCTGGAAGATGAGCCCCCGAAGCCGGAAGGCACTCAACATACACAGTGGCTGCAATACGGACTTGAGCACACCAACAATCCTGGTGATGGTTCCGGACCTGGCAGCGTTTGTTGTGTTGTACATGGGGTTGCCATGAATTCTGCTCATCTTGGAAGATTCCGCTGTCTCTGGCACCTGCCCCAGCAACCACACTCTGGCCCCACACATCCTACGTCTCTATCCCAGATAAGTTGCATGCTTCCTGGGCAGGGACTGCTTCCTAATTAACCTTTGAACATCTGGTGGGGGCAGGTGGCAGGCATCACAGGTGGAAGGGCATCATCAGGTGTTGGATCACAGATGTCACCTAAGGAATGGGAGATCAGGAGAGCTTTCCAAATCTACTGCAGCACGTGGATCACCTGGGAGACGTGGGTCACCTTGGAGACGTGGGTCACCTGGGAGACGTGGGGTCACCTGGGAGACGTGGGTCACCTGGGAGACGTGGGGTCACCTGGGAGACGTGGGTCACCTGGGAGACGTGGGGTCACCTGGGAGACGAGGGACACCTGTGAAGAGTAGAGCTCTCTCCTTAAGGGCCGTATGAACAGCCAAAATTGATTTGCGGATCAGCAGGATGTTCTAATAGTCCTCTGACCATTAAAGGAAATCAGTCAGTCATCAGAGTTCCTCATGCACACACGCTCTCGCTCCCAACACTCACAGACACTCACACACCCCACACTATACACACTATCTGGAACAGTCAGCTACCCACACAGAACGAAGTGAAACTGGACCTCTATCCACATCCTAAGGAGCCCTGGCTGCTAACTGAAATGCTGATGTTTCCAAGCCACTCAGTGCCTCTGCAGGAGAAAGATCTAGTGATCTGATTACAACTAAGAAAACACCAAGGGGGCAGCTCTGCTCTTCACATGGAATCGCTATTAGCTGGAATTGACTCAAAGACATACAACATCCCACATCATTTGCAAAATCAGTTCTGGAAAGATGAAGGACTTAAATGTGAGCAGCAAAAGTGCGAACTTTTAGAAGCAACTAAAGAAGAATAAAACCCATTGCCATCGAGCCAATTCTGACTCATAGCGACCCTACAGGACAGAGTAAAACTGCCCCATAGAGTTTCGAAGGAGTGCCTGGTAGATTCAAACTACCAACCTTTTGGTTAGCAGCCGTAGCTCTTAACCACTACACCACCAGGGTTTCCAATAGTTGCTGTGTTTTTGCGCCACCTCCCCCAGTGAGGTATTTTCATAAGTGCCACTATACTAATTTTGTTTTACTTGTTGCTGTAAAAAATTTGCGCAACGCACTTACAAAAATATCTTGTGGGGGGAGGGAGTGGTTGGCAAACAAACATGGAAGGCACGTGTTATTTGTGTAAAATACAGTACCAGTTAAGGAGGGGTTTCTTAAATAAGATGATACAAGCTCAATATAGAAAGAAAAATATGGATAACTTCCCCCACACTCAGTTAAGAATTTGTGTTTGGCTGCTAATTGGGAGAAGATTTTCCACACACAAATCTAATAAATAATTATTGTTGCTGTTGTTAGGTGTCATCCATTTGGTTCCACTAATAGTGACCCAGCGTATAAGAGAATGAAACACTGCCCGGTCCTGTACCATCCTCAATCATTGCTATATTTGAGCCTATTATGCAGCCACTGTGCCAGTCCATCTCACTGAGGGTCTTCCTCTTTTTTGCTGACCCTCCCTCTTCTTTATCAAGCATGATGTCTTTCCCCAGGGACTGGTCCCTCCTGATTAACACGTCCAAAGTATGTGAGATGAAGTCTCGCCATCCTGGCTTCTAAGAAGCATTCTGGGTGTACTTCTTCCGAGACAGATTTGTTCCTTCTTCTGGCAGTCCATGTTGCTGCGGTTAGGTGCTGTCGAGTCGGTTCCAACTCATAGCGACCCAAAACAAAAGATTGCCCAGTTCTGTGTCATCCTTGCAATCGTTGTTATGCTTGAGCCCAATGTCGCAGCCACTGTGTCAATCCACCTTTTGAGGGTCTTCCTCTTTTTTGCTGACCTTTTACTTTATCAAGCATGATGTCCTTCTCCAGGAATCGTCCCTCCTGGTAACACGTCCAAACTATGTGAGACATAGTCCTGCCTTTCTTGCTGCTAATGAGCATTCTGGCTGTTTACTTCTCCCAAGACAGATTTGTTCCTTCTTCTGGCAGTGCATAAAAAAGAAAGAAAAAAAATGTTGCCGTGGAGTTGATTCCGACTCATAGCTACCCTATAGGACGGGGTAGAACTGCCCCATACAGACTCCAAGTATCGCTTGGTGGATTCCAATTGCAGACCTTTAGGTTAGCAGACTAACTACTACGCCACCAGGGTTTCCACTGACAGCCCAGTTATTCAATATTCTTTGCCAACACCATAACTCAAAGGCACCAATTCTTCTTCCATCTTTCTTATTCATTGTCCAGCTTTTGCACGCTTATGAGGCGATTGAAGATACCGTGGCTTGGTCAGGTGCACCTTAATCCTTAAAGTGACATCTTTGCTTTTCAACATTTTGAAAAGATCTTTTGCAGCAAATTTGCCGAGTGCACTGTGTCATTTGATTTCTTGACTGCCACGCCACTGGCGTTGATTGTGGATTCAATTAAAATGAAATCCTTGACAACTTCAATCTTTTCTCTGTTTATCATGATGCTGCTTATAGGTCCAGTTGGGAGGACTTTTGTTTTCTTTATGTTGAGGTGTTATCCATACTGAAGGCTGTGGTCTTTGATCTTCATCAGTAAGTGCTTCAAGTCCTCTTCACTTTCAGCAAGCAAGGTTGTGTCATCTGCATAACGCAGGTTGTTAATGAGTCCCCCTCCAATCCTGATGCCCTGTTCTTCTTCATACAGTCCAGCTTCTCAGATTATTTGCTCAGCATGCAGACTTAATAAGTGTGGTGAATGGATATAACCCTGACGCACACCTTTCCTGACTTTCAACCATGCACTATCCCCTTTTTCTGTTCGAACAACTGCCTCTTGGTCTATGTACAGGTTTCTCATGAGCACAATTAAATGTTCTGGAATTCCCATTCTTCGCAATGATATCCATAACTTGTTATGAGCCACACATTTAAATGCCTTAGCATAGTCAATAAAATATGGGCAAACATCTTTCTGGTGTTCTCTGCTTTAGTCAAGGTCCATCTAATATCAGCAATGATATCCCTAGTTCCATGTCCTCTTCTGAATGCTGTTTGAATTTCTGGCAGTTTCCTGTCCACATACTGCTGCAACTGTTTTTTAATTATCTTCAGCATAATTTTACTTGCATCCAGAATATATAAGCAATTTCTATAGTTTTTTTGGGTTTAAGAAAACAGACGACAGAAAAATGAGTTAAAGAGTGAAACTGAAATTTAACATAAAGAATGGCCATCGAACAAGTGAACAAATGAGAAGATACTCAACTTCATTAAGAATTTCAGGAATGAAATCGCCCAACAGCAAGGCAACAGTTTAAAAAAAACCTGACAAAAGCTTCACGAAGTCTTTGGAGCAACAAGAGCTGTTAAACACTGCTGGTGGGAGTGTAAACCTATTCAGCCACTTTGCAAAACAATTTGACATTTTCTATTAAAGTTGGAAATGAGTAGTTCTACACGGACTGCGAAAGTTCACAGAAGTACCGCTCATGAAAGGAAAAACCTAGAGACAAACCACCTGTCCATTGCAGGAGGCTGGATAAATTACAGTCTATTCACACAAGGGAGCCCTTCACGGCAGTGACAATGAAGGACTCAAAGCTACAGGCAGTGACGTGAATGCATAAATGTATTTTATTTTTTAATTAAAAACACTATGACTGAGGTGTGCCCGACCCAAGCCTCACATGCGTGCGGAAATCGGATAGGGAAAAGGGAAGACATAAGAACTGACTCATTTGAATGGTGGTACTGGCAAAGAATACTGAATATACCATAGACTGCCAAAAGAATGAACAAACCAGTCTTAGAAGAAACACAACCAGAATGCTCCTTAGAAGCTAGGATGGTAAGACTTCTGTTCACTTCCTTGGGATATGTCATCAGAAAAGACCGGCTGCTAGAAAAGGACATCTTGTTTGGTAAAGCAGAGGGTCAGCGAAAGCAGCGGGAGCCGGGCAGCTAACAACAATGTGTACAATGGAGTGCTCCTACGTGCCACTTACTCTTCTCAGTGCTTGGAAACACACCTGTGCAGCAGGTCTTACAGGTGAAAAGGCAGAGGGCAAACAGCGATGGGCTTGCTCAGGTCACAGGGCAGAGCTGGGAAGTGAACCCAGGACCCTTTGTTCCAAAGTCAACGCCACTCATCCTTCTGCCTCTCAGCACACAGTGAAACAAGCCAGCTCAGAGTGTGTCCATCCTGACTTCATTTTTATAAAGCTCAAAACAAAGCAGTGTGAGAGACAAGGAATGAGAAACACAAAATCCAGTAGTGACCGTCTCCACTGGGCAGGTGGGACTGAGAGGGCGCAGGCACACAGGGGCTTCTATTCGGCTGGAAAGGTCCTGTTTTCATGCCAGGAGCTTGGTTTTTCCATTATTCTTTAAAACATATTTATATATACTTTTGTTTGCATGAAATATTATTCACACACACACACACACATATATATTTGAAAATCATGTCATGGCAGACACTGGACAGGGTGCTCTTCTGTAATCTAATATAATGTAATCACTTTCCATGTTGTGAGCTGACGTGAGCAGCCAATCGGTTGAAACAGACGTTTCCTTGGGGGTGTGGCCTGCCTCCAGGATAGAAATGTCTGTTCTGGAAAGCTCGCTCTCTCAACTGCGGCCTCTTCTTGTTGCCTGACCTCTGAGTCCTGGGACCTGAGTCAGCAGGACTCCGCCTACTGCCTGACCCACAGACCTGCTGCCCTGCAACTGCATGAGCCATTTCCTTAAAGTAAATATTTTTATATATTCGTCTCCCACGGAAGAAGACATCTGCCTACAACACTCCATGGCTCCCCTTGCACTTAGGCCCCAGGCCCCTTTCCCTCCCCCCACCACAAGGCCCCACCTCACTGCGTCCCCACCTGGACTGTTCTCACCCCAGCTGTGGCCACTCAGGACTCAGCCCTACAGCTCCTGCTCAGGAAGCCCCTCTGATCATGCCCATGGAAGGACCTGGCCTGCCTTGTCCCCTGCCCACCCCTGCTGGGCGTTCTTCACTGGCCCCTGCTGCCATGTGAACTGGTCTCATGGGACAGACTTTCGCTCACTGGTCCACTCTGTCCCCTGAGAGAGCAAGTTCCATGGAGGCAGGTGCCCACCTGCTCACTCTGACGGAAATTCTGGGGCCGGAAAGTATGTGGCCTGGGGGACGGCAGCATGCTAGGCAAGGCTGCCTTCTTGGTGGGAAGACAGCACCCTCCCGGACTCCGCCATGGCTGGTCAGGGTGGTGGTACAGGGAAAATGGACAGGTAGAGGCCCCCGCAACCACATCCCGCACCCCTCCCTGGACAGCTGCTCTCCCCTCATACCTTCTGCCTGTATCTATCCATCTAGCTGGTGTCTGTGTGTCTATCTGTCTAGCTGGTGTCTGTGTGAAGGAGGCATTGTTTCCAGCCTCCTCCCCAGCATGACTGTCAGGACCCAAAGTTAGCACAGGGTGCTTTCCTTCTTGGAGTAAGGGCCAGGAACAGACACCGAGCAGATTACAGGAAGCAGGCCCAAACAGCGTGCTGACATGTCTACTTTGATCATTAAATTCCCATCCTCCGCCTCTCCCCTAAAGTCACACCTCTTTGTGAGTTACAAACACTCACCAGCTTGCCAACGAGTCTCTAATTTGTTCACTTTCCCAAGTTCTCTTCTCTCGTCTTTGGCACGTATGGTTATGCCGTAAGAAATAATAATATCCCTCCCCTACTCCCCCTGTGGCCCACACGTAAGATCACCAGTGCCTGGTCTCTTAGGAAAAAGAAAAATCTTTTCTCATAACTAGAAGAGTCTAAAAGCATCTAGAAGTCTCCAGAACACCAGGACAAGCCCCATGCTCCAGCTGATGGAGATGAGGGCCCTCGATGGTGCCTCCTTTCTGGACCTCAGCTGGACAAACGCCCCATGGACCTCTCACAGACTTTAGGCCACAACACGCTGCTGTCTTAGCTCTGACGCTGGCCACACCTCTTGCCCTCTGTCGTCTCCTCAGTCTCTAACCTGCTGAGATGAGAGCAGAGCTTACAACACCCTGGATCCCAGAACCCAGGGTTCCCTCTGCTGCATTGCAATCCCTTCCATCCTCTCTGCTCTTCTGTTGAGATGAGCACCAGCCAGTCATCACCCTTCTTGGGCAGCAGCTTTACACCATCCATTTGCACCGACGAAGCCCTTATTTATCGAAGTGTTCTTCCTAAAGCTGAGCTGATACACCTTGGATACCCTGGCTGCCTTTCAATAGGCTCTGTAAAGGATGAAATACAGAAACCTCACCCCCCACGGGCTCCGAGAACCGGTCAGAACGGAGCATGAAGAGATATACCTTTGTTCTTCCAACTCCTCTCCTCCTGGGATCTCCCAGGCCCCACGCCCTTGCTCAGGCTGGGCGGCAGCCTCTCTCTTAATATCACCCCTGAGTCTACCACGCTGGGCTGCAACCATGGCTCCCTGAGTCTGGGCTCCTGAGCAGGGGATCTTACCCCTGCAACTCTAGCAGAGCCTCTGCCTGGTTCATACAAAGATCAATAATTAACAACCACCCAGGGTTGGGTGATGGGTGGACGCAGGGACCTCGAGGCAGCAGCAGCTCTGAGACCCTGGCTGAGGCCTCTGAAGAGGTTCTTCCAACCCTGCCCTTGTATGTTCAGCTCCTTGAGAGCTACTCAAGGTCAAGGACCACATCCACCACTCTTTAACCACTTGCACCTGTGCCTAGCACCCATCTCGGCACACCTGGACATTGGTTCCCTGTCCCTGGCTCTTTCTAACACATCTGTGACCTCAAACACCTTGCTATTCTCCACCGAGGCTCTGAGCCTACCAAGCAGCTTCTCAAAGACAGCCTCTCTCAGCTTCGAGCACCCCAGTTACCCTCGGGCTCAGTGAGAAGAGAAAGCCGTGTGTAGCAGTTTACTTTTATTTAGAGCCCAGCTCTGGCCAAGAGCTCCAGATTTCAGCTTTGGATGTTATCTGTTGTTGCTTCCAGAAAGTCGTCGTCTCTTTTCTTTTCTTCCAAGGAAGCTCGTTTGGTCTGCTGTCTCATCTGGGCTCATTACGGCTGACTGCTTCATCAAGAACTTTCCTTCCCAGGCCTTTTCCTTCAAAGCACCGTCTCGCTGGGGTGGAATGTTGTCTTCCTCTCTTCTGATTTCCCTCCATCAGCCTCTTTTGCGTGGCCGCCGCGGGCTCTGACACAGCGCTTAGTGTGAGCACAGCCTCAACAGTCTTCCCTCCCCTCCGCCTTTCTCACCAGGGCCGGAGACAAAGCTGTGGGAACGGAGACGAGAGAGCTAAACCCTCACGCCAAAGAGACCCCGGCTTGCCATTGCCTGGGGCGCGGGGTGCATGCTTCATTTGCTGCTTTGTGGGGACAGGACAAAAGATGTAGCCCAGACCCTTCTACCCCGACACACTGGGGTGGTGGGAACCAGTCAGCCTCAAGGCACAGGCGATCCTAGTAAGCAACTAAGGGGCTTTCGGGGCCATTGTTTCTAGACAGACCCTGGCACTTTGGTGTGTTTGCATTTTCCTGCAGGCTTTCTCAGTAAAGGCAGGTGGGGGCTATGCACACACAGACACACGGACACACAGACACAAGCATATGAGAACATGAGCACATGTGCGCATGTGGGCACACAGGCACACACATACATGCACACACACGGACAAAAAGACACATATGGACACACACAAGCAAGCACGCACGCACAGGCACACAAGGGCATACGCAGTCATGCATGCTCACATGGACATGAACACACAGACATGTGGGCGCACACACACGGACATGCGCACACATGGACACAGAGACATACACACAAACACACGGACACATACAAAGGCACACATAGACACACACATGAACATGGATACACATGGACACAGACACGCACACACACAGATGCACACACTGACAAACACGCAGAGAACTGCAGGGGTGTGGGGGGTACAGCAGGCTAACCAGATAGGAAGACCCTCCTCACCAGCCCCCCACCCGTGTCCTAATAAAGTGAGCAAAGTGCACAGAGGAAATGATGGCCCAGTTGAAGCAGGGCTCTCCTGGGGTGCTGACCTGTGAGCTTGTAGTTTCTTCCTAAGGAGGAAGCCAGGACGAGAAGCCACTGACCCAGGAACCTCCCCAGGAATTAATGAATTCAGGCTGCCAGCTGGTCTCTGGGTCAGTCTGCCTCCACTTTCCACATTCTGCTTCCCCATCAGACCCTCCGAAAAGTTCCAGGACTAAGGGCAAAAACCCCGATTGGAGAAGACTCCCTGGCTCTCATTTGGGGTGCGCCATGCCCGGAAGCTGAATGTACCCCAGAGAACCTCTCCCTCCCTCTGTCCCTGGGTGAAGTTTACGGGGAGCATTTGGCAGGATGACTCTCGGTAGAGTGAATGGTTTTATGTGGCTTTATTTCGGCTTCTTCTCCTTCCCGCCTACATGTGTGGAATTGTCCCCTTCGGCAAGAATTACTGTCCTCGGCTGGAGGCCAGCTGCACCATCACCTTAAGCCTCTGCTCCAGTGCCCAGCCCGTAAGAACAGAAGCAAATGTGTTTTCAAGACAAACTCTGCCTGGGGTTTGCAAAGGAGAATCTGGGGAAGACCCTCCCCTAGCGAACACAGAGGCTCCGTGATGAGGGCCTGGGTTCCGGTTTTACTTATTAATAGTATAATGTGAATGGCTTAAAATGTCCTCCTTCAGATGCTAAAGAAGGAGCGTTGGTGGGTCAACAGTTAAGTGCTTGGTTGCTAACCAGCAGCTCCCAGGAAGAAAGGCCTGGTGATCTGCTTCTGTGAAGATCAAGCCAAAAACCATTGCCATCGAGTTAATAACGACCCTTTGTGACAGAGTGGAACTGCCCCGTAGGGCTTCCAAGGCTGTCATCTGTACAGAAGCAGGCTGCCACATCTCCCTCCTGTGGAGTGGCTGGTGGGTTCGAGCCTCTGACATTTCAGTTAGCAGCCGAGCACTTCACCACCCAGCTGCCAGGACTCCTTTCCATAAAGATTATAAAAATAAAAACAAAACAAAGCCTGTTTCCGTCTAATCGATTCCGACTCACAGCGACCCTGTAAGGCACAGCAGAAGTGCCCCTAGGGTTTCCAAGGCTGTCATCTTTATGGAAGCGGACTGCCATGTCTTTCTCCGGCAGAACAGCTGGACCTTTAAGTTTGCAGCCCAGCACTTAACCACTGCACCACCAGGGCTCCTTCCGTAATCTTTGTAAAGGTCGCAGCCTAGGAAACCCTGTGGGCCCGTTCTACTGGTCACATGGGGTCACCATGATTTGGAATGGACTTGATGGCACCCAACAACAACAGCAACAATGGACATCAAAGATGTTGGGAGGCAGGTGAAGGGAACCCACAGTTCACCCAGCCTTTATCAGGCATATATTTATGGAATGCCGGCTTTACCCCAGACCCGTTAATAGGCTTGGGATAGGGCAGAGAAATAGGCAGATGGGACCTTGCCCTCATGGAGCTTGCAGTTAACCTGGGCTATTGCAGGGCCTCGGTAGTAAAGCGCTTACCGATGCCCCCGTGTGCTGGACGTGGGTGGGGGGCTTTGAGGGGGAGAGAGAGGAAGACCCTGCTGAGTCCAGCCTGGTGGGTTGTGCCGGAGAGCAGCAGGCACCACCATGGATCATCCCAAACCAACAACTCAAAGGACAGATTCCGAGCAAGGGTTTTGAGGACCCTGTGCATGGGTGGTACAAGTGGATAACATGCTTGGCTGCTAACTGAAAGGTTGGTGGTTCGAGTCCACCCAGAGGTGCCTCAGAAGAAAGGCCTGGCAATCTACTCCAAAAAAACCAGCCATAGAAAACCACAGTTGTACTGTGACACACAGCGGGCACTGGGAGGCTGAGCTGTCTCCACGGCAACCGGTGCGGGGAACGGTCCCCGTGAACTGAGCTCTTGGGATCAGTCGAATCACAATACGCAGAAAGAAAAAAAAGAGGATAATTCCTACTTATTAACACTTCCCACTGGAATAAGCAGTTAAGGTACACCCATCCTTAACACTATGCACAAGTTGGAGCTGCTGTAATACTGAGTATGACAAAAATACACACGTATTTTTTGTTTGAGAAAACATTTATTAAGCAACGACCAAGTGCTCGGTCTTGTAGGTGTCGTGGGGGAACAAAGGGGAAAAATAAGGACGAAGAGCCATGGTTCCTGCCCTTGGCGGGGACAGGATCAGAATCACAAGTTGCTGGCTGGCTTTCAGCCCTTTTTGGGACACAGATCTGCTTTGTGTGGTCTGCACTATGTTTTAAAAAACATTTGAATTACTGGCCAATATTTGAAAATGGGAGATTTCACATTTAATTCCAGATTTCTGGCTTCTTCTAAAAAATGTGAAGATCTGGCAACACCGGGCCGGAATTCCATACTGCTACTGCCATCTGTTCCTCCCCACGTGGGTCCTGAGCTGCCCGCTGTCAGGTTCCCCAGGGGACTGTCTAGCCCTGCAGGACTGAGAAGAT
This sequence comes from Elephas maximus indicus, assembly GCF_024166365.1. Lineage (NCBI taxonomy): Eukaryota > Metazoa > Chordata > Mammalia > Proboscidea > Elephantidae > Elephas > Elephas maximus. The sequence goes on from NC_064843.1 coordinate 6,565,613, forward strand.
GGACCATGACTGGTCCGTGAGGTGAGACGTGCAAGCAGAAGTTCGCTGCCACCAGAGGCAAACGAGAGCCCTTCTCCTGAGGTCCGCAGGGATAAAGGAACTTCCGAGGACCAGAGAAGCCAAGGGGTGTCCCAGCCATAAAGGGTTGTTGTGATGAGCGTGATTTAGCAGTAGATCTGATCAGCCATGGCCTTCTCTTCCTCTTACTTAACCCCCAGGGAAACAAGAGGGACATGTGATGTTCCAGAAGAAGCATGAACAAAGCAAAACTGAGACCACCCAGAAATAATGGAGACAGAGCAAACATGTAGGTGGAAGACAGGGATCAGACCTCAGCTCGACACGATTCCCAAGATGGCAGCACTGCCTGTGCCTCCAGCTATTGGAGGAGTACAATCTGGAGCTGTCCCCGGTGGAGGGGGTGTCATGCGTTGGACAAGGTATCCCAGGATTTTATTGGGTGGGGGAGTGTATTAGTGCTCTAGGGCAAGGATGGCAGGACTTCGTCTCACATACTTTGGACATGTTACCAGGAGGGACCAGTCCCTGGAGAAGGACATCATGGTTGGTTAAGTAGCAGGTCAGTGAAAGAGAGGAAGACCCTCAACAGGATGGACTGACACAGTGGCTACAACAATGAGTTGAAGCATAGCAACAATTGTGAGGATGGTGCAGGACCAGGCAGTGTTTCGTTCTGTTGCTCCTGGGGTTGCTATGAGTCAGAATCAACTCAACAGCACCTAACAACAACAAGGGCTGCTGTAACAAAAGACCATAAAATGGTTGTTTTCTAAGAATAAACATTCTCTCACTGTCTGTGAAGTAGAAGTCTGAGTTCAGAGCATCAACGGGGTCTTGCTCTCTCTCTGTTGGTTTTAGGGGAAGGTCCTTCCTTTTCTCTTCTGGACTCTGGTAGCCCCGGGCAGTTCTTAGCATTCCTTGGCTTGTAGATGGATCTTTGCATGGTGTCTCTCCTTGTGTACGTCTGTGTCTGCTCTCCTCTCTTATAGGGATGCCACGCAGATGGGGTCAGGGCACACCCTACCATAGTGTGGCCTCGTGTTAACTGGCAACATCTTCAAAACCCTATTTCCCAACAAGGTCATGTTCACAGGTGTTGGGGGGCTAGAACGTCAACATATCCTTTTGGGGGACACCATTCAATCGATGGACCCCTAGTGGTACAGTGGTTAAGAGCTTGGCTCCTAACCAAAAGGTCAGCAGTTCAAATCCACCAGCCAGTTGCTCCTTGGAAACCCTATGGGGCAGTTCTACTCTGTCCTACAGCGTTGCTATGATTTGAAATCTACTCGATGGCAACGAGATTCAATCAATGACACAGGGCAAATCGCCTTTATGGCTCTCCCAACCTGAGCCTCCACGAAGAATCAGAACTTGGCTATGATTTTTCTCCATTTTCAGAACAGATGGTCCTTGTCACAACCATCTCTTCTTTCCAAACAGCCGTCAGAGAGAAGAAGGGGCTAAACATGAATAACCTCCTTAAACTTTACTTCAAAATTTTTAAATCTGTCCACATACTCCCACCCTAGAGCCAACCCAAGGAGCCCTGGTGGCGCAACGTAAGCACTTGACTGCTAACTGAGAGGTTGGCAGTTTGAACCCACCCAGCGGCTCTGAGGGAGAAAGACCTGGCGATCTGCTCCCATGAAGATCATAGTCTAGGAAGCCCCACGGGGAAGTTGTACTCTGTCACATGGGGTCACCATGAGTCGAAATCAGCTCAACCGCACTCAACAACAGAGCCAACCCACTGACTTTAAAGTCTTCCAAACTGGCTGGTTTTCAGTTGCTTGGGCTTAATCTTATAAAAAGGGATATTCTCTAATAGATGAGAAAAAAATTCCTCTTCATGCTTCACTAACGCAAAAACAGCTGAACCAATTTAGCTCAAAGTTTCTCAATAGCTTGTTACAATCCTAATTAAAATATTCACATACGGTGCAGGCTTTGGGGAGCACAATATTGCACTGTCAGTCAAATTCTGGCTGAATATTTACAACCAGCTAAATAGCAAAGCAACTGCTTGGCATTGACTCTTTGTTGCCTCGTGAATAAAATGCAGTTGGACAATTAACGGTGAAGGGATAAAAAGCAAATCCGCCATTTCTCTGCTTGGCTGGACTCATAAACAACTAGGCGTCCAGGCGCTCGGCTCCCTTGGCTAAGGCCCTGGGGCACTCATGGGGAACGCTTCATTTCCCAACACCCCTGGAGAACTGATGGCCTCCTCCTTTGGGGGGACAGCTGTACTGCTATGTGCATAAGTGTTGTTGTCGTGTGCCCTTGAGTGGATTCTGACTCATAGCGACCCCACGTGGTGGGAGAGCTAAATGTCCCTGCTGTATTTACTCTTCCACCTAAATGCAACGTCCAGAGGAACAAAGACAATTTCTTAAAGTGAAAAATAATATGAAGGAAAAAAGTTTAACCTTGTTGGAAAGAAACTTTTACAAACTGCATGACGGATTTCCATGGCTGACACACCAGCAAGTTCTCCTGACAGCCTGACCATTGCCAGGGCATCCATGGACACCGAGGTCCTTATGGGCTGTGAAGAGGGTGGGACAGGTCCATGTCTATAAAATGGCCCAGCAGCCTCCTGATGCTTTTCACTTCTTATGACTGCTGTGTGTGTGCATGTGTGCACGTGTGCATGCGTGTGTGTCCATGTGTGTTCCTGTCTGTGCATGTGTGCGTGCATGTATGCACGTGTGCATGTGTGTGACTGCATGTGTGCACATGCATGTGTCCATGTGTGTTCCTGTCTGCGTGTGTGCATGCGTGTGTGCACACATGCATGTGTGTGCCTGCATGTGCATGTGCACGTGTGTGTAGAGAGTGCACATACTCACACACAAAGGTACACATGCACACGTACTGAGCTGTCAGCCACAACCAGTCTGTCAGTTTGTCTTACCGTGATGGCTTGCATGTTGCTATGATGCTGGAAGCTATGCCACCAGTATTTCAAATACCGTTAGGGTCACCCATGGTGACCGGTTTCAGCAGAGCTTCCAGACTTGCAGACTAGGCAGAAAGGCCTGGGGATCTACCTCCAAAAACCAGCCAATGAACACCCCATGGATCACAACGGAACACTGTCTGAGATGGTGCTAGAGGACGAGCTCCCTAGGTTGGAAGGCACTCAGAATACACAGTGGCTGCAACAGTAGACTTGAGCATACGAATGACTGTGAAGATGGTACAGGACCAGGCAGTGTTTTCCTCTGTTGTACACAGTGTCACCTTGAGTGGCAACTCACGACACCAAGCTGTCAGCCACTGTTCTCAGCGTTCTCGATACACACGCCTTTAGCAGCCCCCACACCTCAAGTCTCCTCCAAGTTAAGGAACCTCTCATGGCTGCACTCATGAGTGACAGAAAACAAGGAGAGTGTCATGGATCGAATTGTGTCCCCCTAAAATATGTGTCGGAAACCCTGGTGACGTAGCCGTTAAGTGCTACAGCTGCTAACCTCAAGGTCGGCAGTTCGAATCCGCCAGGCGCTCCTTGGAAACTCTACAGGGCAGTTTTTCTCTGTCCTATAGGGTCGCTATGAGTCGGAATTCACTCGACGGCAGTGGGTTTAAAATACATGTCAACTTGGTTCGACCATGATTCCCAGTATTGTGTGGTTGTCCTCCATTTTGTGGTTTCCCTGTGTGTTATAAATCATAATCCCTGCCAGTGGTTAAAGAGGATTAGGGTTTGATGTGACAGCCTTGCTCAGGTCACATCCCTGATCCGATGTAGAGGGAGTTTCCCTGAGGTGTGGCCTGCACCACCTTTTATTTTACAAGAGATAAGAGGAAAGGGAAGCAGGCAGAGAGTGAGGACCTCATACCACCAAGAAAGCAGTGCCGGGAGCAGAACATGTCCTTTGGACCCAGGGTTCCTGTGCAGAGAAGCTCCTAATCCAGGCAAAGAGTGATGACAAGGGCCTTCCTCTAGAGCCGACAGAGAACGCCTTCCCCTGGAGCTGAAACCTTGAATTTGGACTTCTAGCCTACTAGACTGTGAGCAATTATCTTCTCTTTGTTAAAGCCATCCATTTGTGGTATATCTGTTATAGCAGCAGTAGATGACTGAGACACCATCCACTTGTGGTATTTCTGTTACAGCAGCACTAGGTGACTGAGACACCGTCCACTTGTGGTATTTCTGTTACAGCAGCACTAGGTGACTGAGACACCATCCACTTGTGGTATTTCTGTTAGAGCAGCACTAGGTGACTGAGACACCATCCACTGTGGTATTTCTGTTACAGCAGCACTAGGTGACTGAGACACCGTCCACTTGTGGTACTTCTGTTACAGCAGCACTAGGTGACTGAGACACCGTCCACTTGTGGTACTTCTGTTACAGCAGCACTAGGTGAGTGAGACACCATCCACTTGTGGTACTTTTGTTATAGCAGCACTAGGTGACTGAGACACCGTCCACTTGTGGTACTTTTGTTATAGCAGCACTAGGTGACTAAGGCACAGGCCATCTAGGTTAAGACCGAAAGAGCTCAGGATGGACACTGAAGTTTCTGTGGGATGCTCTTTTGCCTCATGTTTGGTGTCCGGCTATGATCCGAACATTCAGATTTTCTAGAGGAAGACCTACTGGCCCTCCCACCGTACCCCAAGAGCACATCCAAGCTCCAAGTACATTTACAGCACAAATGTGTGCTTCGCTTTGCCTCTAAACATATACTTTGTATTTCTGCAAAGACAAGATGGGAGTGGCGTTCTCTGCTCGTCTTTCCGAATTTTTGTTTTCTTGGCGGTCCCTGTGACCTGTAGCTCGTTCTGGGGTCTTAAAGTCTCCCAGGCAGGTTCACTCAGTATTTACTGCCTGGAAATTAAAGGATTTGGGAGGTCTTCGCTACAGGAACTGAAATTGAGCCTTTTCCTCTCAACTCAACAAATATGGCCACATTTAAGGAATTTTATTCCCCAAGTGGCTATGTCTGATGTGCTGAGTGTGAAGCCAGAACCCCAAAGCCAGCAAGAATTAAGTTGGCTCTGCTTTTCTCTATGAGAAAATGGCCTATAAAACATTAATCGTGGCTCCAAGTGAGGCTGGGAACGCCTAATTAAAAGGGTGTTCGCATGTAAGTGGGCGCCTCGGTGGTAGCGGACAAACACTCCTTGCTCGGCTGGCATCCCTGCAAAGACCTGCTCCTCAGCGCCCAGTGCAGCCCTGCTGGCTCCCTGACACAAAAGTTTCACCCGGAGCACTAAGAGCGGGTGTGTGACGGCTGTCACTGTGACAGCGGGCTGATTAAGACCCACAAAGCCGAGGCTGGCATTCCCGACAAAGCCAAGATTGCAGGCGGGCCCATTGTTCCCCATGCAACCAGGCATAGGGCACAAAAGGGGAGTCTGCGTAGGCTGGTGGCAGGTGGGGGTGTCATGGTCTGGCCTGTCTGGGGCCTGAGACAGGCTGAGGTTGGAGAGCCCCCCTCTCTCGTCTGGATTATTATCTTTGGTTTATATCAAGAGCAACACCAGCAGCAACAGTAGCGACTGCCATCTGAATACCACATGCAGGTATTCCGATAAGCTCTAAGTATGAATGAAGGAGCCCTGGTGGCACAAAGGTTAGGCGCTCAGGTGCTAACCGAAAGGTTCAAACACACCCAGTGAGTCCGTGGGAGAAGGACCTGGTAATCTGTAAGGATTACGGCCTAGGTAACCCTAAAGGGCAGTTCTACTCTGTTACATGGAGTCGCTGTGAGTCAAAACTGACTTGATGGCACCCAACAACACCAAGCAGGAACTACCATACAGACCTTCATAACAACCCATCAAACTGGGTATAGCTATCTCTGGTCCACCAACCAGGAAACGCTGATACAGAGATTAAGTTGCCCACCAAATAGCTAATAAGCGGCAAGCCTCGGTGTTCCAAGAAGGAGCATGTGACCCAGAGTCCAGCAGGTCCAGGAGAACCTTCTGGCAAACCTGTGTCCTTCCTCACACACATGCTGCCTGAAGAGCATTTCAGCTCCATGGAGCAGGGTACTCTAGCTTGGCACTGTTGGTATTTTGTCCCAGATCATTCTTTGAGGTGGAGGCTGTCCTGGGCATTGTAGGATGTTCAGCTGCACCTCTGGCCTCCACCTGTAAGATGCTCGTAGCACCTTCCTCCCCACCCGTGACAGGAGACACCCCAACATCTCCCATCGAGAATCACTGACACAGAGTTTTCTGAATTATGACCATCACTGTCAATTACCCGCTTTCCCACTAAAAAAAAAAACGGCAAAAAATGGCCCCTAGGACGGTGAACCCCCAGGTCAGTCCCTTAAACACAGGTCAGGGGTGTTGGGGTGAAACCTCCTTGTTCTGGACTACGCTCGGAGATAAATGTCATCACTCAGCTGGGCTGAAAAGCAATTTTCATTTTCAGATGTTTCCAAATCGGCCCATTCCCAGCTCAGAACTGGATGCCCACTCCTGTCCACTGGAAGGTAAACAGGGACAAATCATAAATACCACATTTTCATCGACCTCTACAGGCAAATAAAATGATGAAAAAACAAAAAGGGCAGAATTAAGGTGAGTCAAAGCCAGGCTGCAGGAGGAGTGATTAATTAGAATGGTATCCACTCTCTGGGCTGTGGAATAAAATCTGGCTTTATGTGAAGACCATGTTCCGCAGAGCCACAGTATATTAAGGCCGTTTACAAGGTAATGAGTTAGATAACGGCAGTGAAATGAATTTACAGGCCCGAGTCACAGCGTTATGCAATCTGTGGCGGCTTGGCATGTTGCCAGAGATCCTGAAATTAATTTTAATGGAAGAGGAAACGTTCGTTGGGAGATAGGCTGCTCCAGGGGGTCTCCGCTACCGCATGTCCCTCTGGCCCTGTGTCTGGCTACCCCCAGGCACCTCCTCCCCAACCTTGAGTCTCCACTTCCGACAAAACTTCGCCTCTAATAGAGGGAGAAGCACATTTGTTATTTGCATGCTGGGGAAACAGAGGGCTTATCAGTGTGGAATGTGGATACGGAGCATTACAGGGGCAAGAACAGTTGGGAGGAGCCGGGTGTGTGAGACCCCGTCAGGGTTAGAAGCCGGAAGAGCTGAGAAGCCCTTGGCTGTGTGTTTATTCAAAGTGTGGAGGGGAGGATGGGCAGTGCAGTGTGTCCTGAGATGATGGGAGAACAGGAAGAGAGTCCTGACTTCCAGGGACCTGATTCTACCTCGGGGCACCTGTCAGTTCCAAGCCCAGACAGGCGGGATGGTACTTCATCAGGTTCCTACAGTCCTGTGGCCTTCTGTGCCACGTGAGAATGGGATACTGGCCCCCTTGTGCCTGCAGCATTTCACACATCCATAGGGTGTCAGGTTGCTTGATGTTCCGCTAAAGAACTCAGAGGAGAAGAAAAAGGGCAGACAGCTGATGCCCAGAAAGCAAATGCGACAAGCATGGCAAACAAGTAATGGGTGTCCGGAATATATAAAGAGCTCCTACCAATCAACACGAACAAGCTGAATCACCCAAAAAATACATGGACAAAGAGAATGAAACAGCAACCCAACCAAGTAGAAATATAAATGGTCAATGAAAGAACTGAAAGGTCGAACCCTATTACTTATTAGGGAAAGGAGCCCTGGTGGGTCACTGGGTAAGCGGTCAGCTGTTAACCAAAAGGTCAGTGGTTCAACTGCTCTTCAGGAGAAAGATGCGGCAGTTAACGATTACAGGCTTGGAAACCCTATGGGGCAGTACTACTCTGTCCTGTAGGGTCACTACAAATTCAAATGGGCTCTGTGGCAATGGATCTGGTTTGGTTTACGTAGCAGTTGGTCACACATTAGAAGGGTTGAAACTATCACATGCTGGAGAGGCTACCAGAACGAGCACTCTTGTAGATTGGTGGTGATGCCATTTTTAAAGACAATTTAACAGAATTTATCCCATTTGAGAAAGCTGACTATTAATAAGGAAGACCGAAGAAAAATTGATGCCTTTGAATTATGGTGTTGGCGAAGCATGCTGAATATACCATGGACTGCCAGAAAAATGGAAAATCTGTCTTGGAAGAAGCACAGCCAGAATGCTCCTTAGAAGCAAGGATGGTGAGACTGTATCTCACAGACTTTGGACAGGTTATCAGGAGGGATCAGTCCCTGGAGAAGGACATCTTGCTTGGTAAAGTAGGGTCAAGGAAAGAGAAGAAGACCCTCAATGAGATGGATTGACACAGTGGCTACAACAATGGGTTCGAGCATAACAGTGATCATGAGCACGGCACGGGACCAGGCAGTGTTTTGTTCTGTTGTATATAGGGTTGCTGCAAGTTGGAATTGACCCGATGGCACCTAACAACAACAACAACATCACAATTTTAGATGTGGTGATCAGGCTGGAGAAGGACACTGTTTCTAAAAGGGGAAAATATTGGCAACAAAGTAAACATCGCTGCTAACGGTTACACACATGGTTGTCGTGGCGATATGGGGGAACTGCCCCAGAGGGCTGCCTAGGCTGTAATCTTTCCTGGCGACGACCACCAGGTCTTTCTCCCACAGAGTTACTGGATGGGTGCGAACCGCCGACCTTTCAGTTAGCAACTGAGTGCTTAACCACTGCGCTATCCGGGCTCCTTTTTTACATAAATGGATATCTACGCACTCTTCTGCAATTACTAAAAAGGAGGTACAACTATGCGTTCTGACATGGCGTGTGGTCCAGTGCACATAAACCTTAAAAAGCAGGTTGCAGAAGTACGTGCGTAGTATCAGTTGACAAAGAGTTAAGTCTGGTGGGACTCAGCACTGGGCAGGGACCCCACGTCTTGTCCCCGTCCCATCACAAACACAGGTTTGTGCACATTTAGAAACGCAGGTTTGCGTGCATTTAGAAACGCAGGTTTGCGTGCATGTAGAAACACAGGTCTGCGTGCGTGTAGAGACACGGCTGACATCTGACCACACTTCCCCTTTGTTTAGCCTACAGCATTAGTCTCTGTCTCTCTTGATTTACTCACTGATTTGTACAAGGTTTCTTTTCAAAATTATTTCTGGAAAATAAAGAAAAGCAACCCATGGCATGCTCGCGGAATAATAATTCCAAGTGAAGCCAGGGTTCCAAATTTGACTTCATTCCTGGGAGAACCGCACAGTTTTCTTGCTTAGAACAGAGCCCACAGAGTCTCAAGGCCACACAGGGGGAAAAACTCCTGGGAAAAGGGCAAGGTTAATTAGCACCTGGCTAGGCTTTCCACACACTTGGCGGGGGTCTCTGCTGACAAAGGCCAGGCATGGCTGTTCTGGGCCAGGGATCTCCATTCCAGCACCACCTCTAGCTGAACTTCAGGGCAGGGCCACCTTCCCCCCTTGATGTGACTGTTACACATTTCCTGTCCTTACATGACTGTCCCCAAACACGGCAGGTTGTGGTGCAGGGTGAAGAAGGGGTTCCCCAGGCTCGTAACTGGGGTGTGTCTGACATCAAGTCTGCTGCTAGACGCTGCCCCTCAAGTGGCTCCTGGCATGGCAGGCAGGCCAGGCGAGAAGCCAGCCCCAATCTGTGCTTGGCTTTGTCCTCTCTGCAAAAGCACCATGTTTACGTGGTCTCCTTTTCTTCAGCACATGCTTTGTCACCAGCTGCCATCTGAGTGATTCGATTCATGGTGACCCCAGGTGTGTCAGAGAAGAACTGTGCTCCATAGGGTTTTCAATGCCTGATTCTTTTGAAGTAGATTGCCAGGCCCTTCTTCCAAGGCACCTCCAGGTGGGCTCCAACCTCTGACCTTTTGATGAGCAGTATTCCCTGTTTGTACCACTCAGGGCTCTTGCTTTGTGGCAGAGGGGTCTAACTTTGCAGCAGCCGCAGCATGACTCCTTCCAGTGAGCTGCTGACAAACGGAACTGCGGGTTACTCTTCAAACAACAGGGCTGTGTATCATGGGACACGCTAGAGCCCTTCACCCAGAAAGGGGCTCTGGAGAGCCAGGTTCTCACTCAGCCCACCTGCAACAAAGGTGTGTCTACACTCCCGGGCTCCCGTGTGCCACAGCCTCACACCCAGCTAAAGTAACTCTCGGGCTGTAAACTGAGGAGATGAAAGACAGCAGAAAAGGATCTGCAAACCTTCCCTGGAGGCTTCATGCACTGACCTTGTAAATTAACCGGCTCACACCTTGAGTGGGTGTTTTCTCCTCCATGATTCAAGTCACAGCCAACATCAGCTGGTACTCAGGATGATAACTTCCCCAGTGGATACGTGAAACCCTACCCATCAGAGCAGGGCCCATCAAAGCCCCACCTGAAGGATGGGTGAAAAGAACCTCCACTTGTTTTCCTCTTTTCTCCTAGAATGCCACCCAGCTTCCTGTAGAGCTGCCACCAGCCAGTGGCAGGGGGGTGCTCTCGGTGGAAGCACTGGGCTCCCCGCACTCATGAAGCAACAACTGGTCCCCTCTAGACCCTATGCTAGCTCCAGAGACTCGGCCCATGCTCGGTGCAGAAAGGCCCTCTATATGCTGTAACTGTGGCTTTCCAAGCACAAAAGTCCTGGGTGGCAGGGCTACACAGCATAGAACAAAACACGGAGCTGGACACCGCACGGAGTGACTGACAAAATGTGACATGTGACCCTGCTCTCCCACCCCACCGCATTATCCACGGGAACCTCGACCAGCCAAGGAAAGAGAAGGCTGTGTTCCCCACCCAGGTGAGGCAAACGGAGCATCCTATGCCTCTTCTCCAAAAAGGTAGCTTGAAAACCGAAGCACAAAACCAAGTAACAAAACCCAAAACCAAAACCAAAAAACAACAACAAAAAAAAACCACTTTGGAGACCCTATATCAATTATTTTTAAAAATCCAAACTGTTTCCTCTTCCATCCAGGAAAAGAAAAGCAGCTATTCGCTCTCAACCGGTTGCTTGTTTTGAAGCCAGGAAGAGTCACTCCTTGGAAACGGCAAGCTTTTTGCTATTTCTGGAGGTCTTACATTGCTTTTCCACACTTGTCCGTTCTCCCTGAAGGTGCCAGGGTCTCCGGGCCATTAGGAGAGAGTTGGCCACCAGGAAGTATAAACAGATCATGGGTTATTTAAATACAGGGGTCAGAAGGCAGGTGAGGGGAACAGAAATGGTGCTCTCGTTGGAAATGGGGTTTTCAGGTTAGAGAAACATTGGGTAGAATTGAGCCAGTGGTAGAATTCTCACACTCCACACAGTAGACCCGGTTCGATTCCCGGCCAGTGCACCTCAAGGGCAGCCACCACCTGTCTGTCAGTGGGGGCTTGTGTGTGGCTAGGATGCTGAACAGGTTTCAGGGGAGCTTCCAGACTAACATGGACCAGGAAGAAAGGCTCGATGATCTACTTCCAAAAATCAGCCAGTGAAAACCCTATGGATCACAATGGTCTGACCCCCAACCGAACATGGGGACGGCGCAGGAGTGGGCAGTGTTTTGTTCCACTGTGCGTGAGGTGGCCATGAGTCAGGAGCCAACTCCACGGGCAGACAACAACAACAACAACACACTTTGTAGAAGAGAACTGCTGGCTGACATACGTTTGTTGGGAGTTCAGTCAGCTTTCTACTCTCTCCTGATTTCACGTAGCAATGTTGACCATACATTTACAATTCACACTGGAGGGTAGCCCAGTGGGAACCATACTATAGACCTATCAGCCGGAGACAGGAGTTCCCCTGACAAACACCTGTGTTTCCGGACATCCCTTGAATTCTGTGATGGGCTACACCTAATTTTATGGAATCAACATTCCCTCTAGTGGTCAAGACTGGCCAACCGCAGGATTATCTGATGATCCATGCAGGACTGAAAGGTCTAGTTCTCATACCCTGCACGACCTGTGGCTCAAACTCCAACTGGGTCATATCGGCGGAAGCTGACAAGACCCATGTCTCATATCAAATCAAGAAAAGACGGTGTAGACGCCATCACAAGACAGAGAAGGTCTGCTGACATCTCACAAACACTGGCAGAACTCATTCTGCCTTGTGAGTATGTGTGATTCCTGACTCCCAGGTGTATGATGAAGCTGAACAAGCTTAAATGTCTCTCTCTGCATTCGGTACTACAGGGGAGACTGAAAGGTCTAATTCATTTTACATGACACTGACAGCTGCCATCCATGGCTCCTTGTGTCATCTGTCAGTGGTGTTTATACTTAGTCATCACTGGAAGAATCGTGGGAGACTCAATATCCTGTTACTGTGTTTTTTTTCTTTATAAAGTATGAAGAAGGAAAAATGTGTTGATAGTTTTCTTTTTTTTCTTCTTTAAGTGAAATCCAAATAAGAACATTCAGAACAATCTAAAATGGTAGGCTCTTCTAACCTGATTATATGTGTATTACTAAAAACAGGGCCACCATCTCATACAAGCTCAATTGCCACTAACAAAACATGTAACAGTGTTTGCCAGGTCAAAGAATAGATGTTCAATCGTTCTCTGAAATGAAAGGTAGGGTCTCAGGGCCATGTGGAGTTTCTCGGTGGAGCAAACGGCTCAGCACATGGTTGCTAATCAAAAGGTTGATGGTTCAAACCAACCCGGAGAAGCCTCAGAAGACAGGCCTGGTGATCTAATTCCCAAAGACCACAGCCATTGAAGACCCCACGGGGCACAGTTCTCCTCTGACACGGGGTCGCCATGAGTAACAGTCAACAGCAACTGGCAACTGGCTTTTTCAGGGCCCTGCGGGGGGAGTCCCCAATGTTGGACTCACAGTGTCAGGTTCTGCACAGGTGAGTCATCCATTGATCAGGTGTAGTTGGGATCCTACTGTGATGGCCAGACCTGCATCAGGCACTGGGGATGAACAATAGCAATGTCAAGCCTGGCTACTGACCATGAGCCTATAGACTGAGGAGGGAGACGGACAAGAAAACCACATTCTCAGACAACGAGGCATGTGGTTTAGTAGAATATGTGCCATCTGCAGGGACCAGAAAGCTGGGGAGTGGCTCTGCCTGGGGAGGGGAGGTAGGAGGAGGGGTGCACTAGCCAGCCCCTTGGGCATGGGTCATTAGGACGTACCTCCCCGTGCTGGCCCAGCTCCAACCACTGCTCGCAGGGAGAACACGCAGCAGCTGCTGGCCTCCCTGCTGCACTGTCATCCCAGCCCACCTTCACACACCAGGAGGGCTATGCTAACCAGAAGCCGCGCACGTGATGCAACCCTCCAATGCCACCCTACTGCACAGAGAACAGAACCCAAACTGTCCTATGGCCTCCAAGACCACCTGTCTGACCACCCGTCTGACCATCACCTGTTCCTCCAACCAAACACGGACCACCATGCTCCTCAGGTCATATGCCCCGATTGACTGCCCCCTCTTCCTCCAACCAGACATGGACCACCATGCTCCTTGGGTCATGTGCCCCAGCCTGCGGCCCTGTTTCTTCCTCTAGAACGCCCTGCTCTTTCCTGCCTCAGTCTCTTTGCCCTTGCTGTTTCCTCTGCAGGAAATGTCAACCCCAAGGCTTGGCTGGATCAACCATCCACCTCACCTCCATGAATCAAAAAAAAAAAAAAAGCCTGTTGCCATCAAGTCGATTCCAACTCACAGCAACGCTGTAGGACAGAGCAGAACTGCCCCACAGGGTTTCTGAGGCTGTATTCTTTACAGAAGCAGACTGCCACATCTTCCTCTCATGCAGCAGCTCGTGGATTGGAACCACTGACCTTTCGGTTAGCAGCTGAGTGCTTTCGCCGCTGCGCCACCAGGACTCCTCACCCCTATGAAGAGCCAGTCTAAAGTCGACAATCCAGCTCCATCGTGACGCTCCACTCTGCTTCATTTTCCCCATGGCACTTAGCTCCACGTGAAGTCATCTTTCGTATATATGCCCATGTGTGTATTTTTCCCTCTGAAACTAGACTTGGATCCCCGTGAGGGAAGGTGTGTGTGTCCCCTAGATGGCTGGAGCAGTGCTGGGTCTGTAGCAGGCGTGCAGTCAGCGTGTGCTGAATGAGAACTAGCAGCTGAAGTGGCTGTCTGTGGGAGAAATGGCCCTCGGACGACCTTCCTATCTGTCACACGCCTTTCTTCCGAGCAGTGTGTCCACCCTCCTCGAGAATTACACACAATTCCAGGGTCCCAGCCACTGTTCTCTATTTGAGTCACTATCACACCGGTGGAAACCCTGGTGGGTTAGTGGTTAAGAGCTCCAGCTGCTAACCAAAAGGTCAGCAGTTCGAATCTACCAGGCGCTCCTTGGAAACCCCATGGGGCAGTTCTACTCTGTCCTATAGGGTCGCTATGAGTTGGAATTGACTCGACAGCAGTGGGTTTGGGTTTTTTTTTTTATTACACAGGTGAAGGTTCACACTCTCCCTTCTCAGACTTGCAGTGAACGGTGAGTATATCGTAAAATACGCAATAAAAGAAAAAAAAAGGTGAATGTAAACCCAATAAAAAAAAAAAACCCAATAGGTGGTAGATAAACACTCTCTTAGTCTTAGTAAGATGAATAAACTATTAGCGGTGTCCCAGTAAGTTTTTGCTACGCAGTTATTACAGACCCGACACCTCAGGGATCCCCTAAAGGCCCAGCTAGTTGGTTGAGGTAGGCCACTTTAACCCCGTCCTACACTGAGAAATTGAGTTAAAATAAAACACGGAACGTGCAGCGAAACATTATATTCCCAACGAAACATGGCTAATTAATTCCAGGAACTAACACAGCTTTTCAAAGCCCGAGAGTCCGGGTTTCACTGTGCTAATACCGTGCGGTGTTTTTAAAGCTACTCAGATAAGATACGGAAGAGGAAACTGGGAAGGGGTCCGTCTTCATGTGACTGGGGCAGAACCATCACTTCTATAGGGATGGAATCCACAAATGCGTCACAATGAGGGGAACAAAGCAGGACAACCACAAACCACACACACAATCTACTGATGCTGCTCACTGGGAACAGCACATTGACTTTAGTAGAATTTGATCATTTACCAAAAGAGACAGCTAAGAATCAAGATGATACGGAAAACGTTTATGCCCCAAATATCATCTGATCCTTAGTTCCACCCTGGACCCTTACCATAATCTTAGTCTCCACACAGCAGAAGTAAGAATCCAGGTGCACCCTGAGCCCCAGTTACACAGCTAGAGCATAAAACTAACTGCTTTCAAAGGAGATTTGCCCCAGACCTTGGGATCCAATGATTAAGTGTTGTCTAATTTGGGTCTAATTCTGCCAATTCGGTTCATTTCTAGGGTGACTTTGCAGCATCGATTTTAATGTAGGAAAAGCCATGTTTTGAGTGTGTGTTTGAGCTTGTTACTGTTACAGACATCACCAGAAAGTGTAAAATATTAAAGTGGAATACAAGACAGTAGGAACTAAGATTAAGCCAAACCTCCTCCTGGAAAGTTATTTAACCCCCCCACCACCAACAACAACAAAAAAACCCCGAAAAGTTATTTAGGAATTGGCAAAATGTTTGGAACTTTATGGATTAATGGGTAACAAGGCAAAACCACTTCCGACTTTCAGTGAATGGATATTCAGCCCCGGCTACCTCGTCACTGGGAAAAAGGGCAAACGGAAAACAAGGGAACTGAGGAGGAGCAAGCTCTCAGTGTGCTGCCTCTCTCTCTCCATTTCAACAACCACTTGAGTGCTAACCAAAAAGTTGGTGGTTTGAATCCACCTGGGGTGCCATGGAAGAAAGTCCTGGCTGCCTACCTTAGCAGGCCCAGGTAACTTCCAGAAATCCTTGGCACTCCAAGGTTTGCCATGCCTCCGGGAGCCCTGCACGGCTGTCCTCTGGGAGCCCTGCACGGCTGTCCTCTGTGGACTGTGCACAGCTGTCCTCTGGGAGCCCTGCACGGTTGTCCTCTGTGGACTGTGCACAGCTGTCCTCTGGGGAGCCCTGCACGGCTGTCCTCTGTGGACTGTGCACAGCTGTCCTCTGGGGAGCCCTGCACAGCTGTCCTCTGGGAGCCCTGCACGGCTGTCCTCTGGGAGCCCTGTACGGCTGTCCTCTGTGGACTGTGCACAGCTGTCCTCTGTGGACTGTGCACAGCTGTCCTCTGGGAGCCCTGCACGGCTGTCCTCTGGGGAGCCCTGCATGGCTGTCCTCTGTGGACTGTGCACAGCTGTCCTCTGGGAGCCCTGCACGGCTGTCCTCTGGGGAGCCCTGCATGGCTGTCCTCTGTGGACTGTGCACAGCTGTCCTCTGGGAGCCCTGCACGGCTGTCCTCTGGGGAGCCCTGCATGGCTGTCCTCTGTGGACTGTGTACAGCTGTCCTCTGTGGACTGTGCATGGCTGTCCTCTGGGGAGCCCTGCACAGCCGCCCTCTATCTGGAATGTGCGTCCTGCCTTCTTCACCTGCATGCCATTCTCTAAACCTAAGTCAATTTCTCAGGGAGCTTTCTTATGTTTTACTTTGTTATCTGGCCTAAGTAGGCCCCCTTCTTTCAGCGGATGGGACTGGTTGGCACTGCTGTCACACGTACTCTGCTCTACGATGCAGATTAAGGATCCACCCCTTCTTGGAGCTTGTTGTGTTGTTGTTCACTGCCTTGAGTCGGTTCCCACTCATAGGAACCCTGTGCACAACAGAAAGAAACACTGCCTCGTCCTGTGCCATCCTCACAATCGTTGTTATGTTTCAGCCCATTGTTGCAGCCACTGTGTCAACCTATCTCATTGAGGGTCTTCCTCTTCGCTGACCCTCTACTCTACGAATCACGATGTCCTTCTCCAGGGACTAGGCCCTCCTGATAACATGTAGTTCATAACATAACAATAACACAAGCCCATTTACAATATGGACTAGGAAAACAGCTTTCAAGAAAAGACACAAGGAACTAGAAGGATGCCTGACATCTTGCACCAGGATCCCAGAAGAAAAAGACACTAAGTCAAGCCACAACATGTTTTGTGAGCAAAGCATAAACCTCTGTGCCTATAAGCCACTGAGATTCTGGAGTCACTTATTACAGCAGCCATGACTTACCTGTGCTGATTGATACGGAGTCACTAAGGATCTACGCTGGAATGGGACGGGTCCCTTGTGGTGCACATAGTTGAGCACTCAACTATTAACTGAAAGCTTGGTGGTTTAAGCCCACTCAGAGGCACCTCGGAAGAAAGGCCTGGTGACCTACTTTTGAAAAACCAGCCACCGAAAACCCCAGGGAGCAGAGTTCTACTCAGCACGCTTGGGGTTGCCCTCAGTCGGGATCGACTCAGCAGCACCTGGTTCGGTTTTGTTTCTTTAGGGAAATGGAGGGGGAAAGAGTGGGAGATAATTACTCGACATGTTTAATACTTGCACATATCCACACAGAGCGAGTTCCTTACACACATCATATTGTTGGTTGAGGTCTCTCTGGGCTTTGAACACTGATACACAACACGTACATGTGCACACACACACATTTTCTCACATAACGATTCAGAAAGTCTAGTCAAATATTGTTCTTTTTATGTGCCTGGCTCCCAGCCAGCCTCTTGATATAATCTGAATGAAAATTATTTTTTTGGCAGGGACTCCCAACCTGAAACTTCTTTCACCTTAATTCATAATCACTTCATGCCTTCCTCTGCAGCACAGAGCAGGTATTCATCTAGTGACCCACATGACATTCGTTAAGCAAAAACACTCTTCAGGAACAGAATACATTCCAGAGGAGGTATAAACAGACGCACACCTCCCCGGTGTCAGCGCAAACCAGCACCCTCTGCCTTCGCAGCAGAGCTTCCGGACAGCACCACGAGACGCCTCCAGCCTGGGAGCTGACACACACGTGTGCCCACAGAAATCAGGAAGGGCAGCACTTCCAGGTTCCATGCTCTCCTCTGTTTGAAGGGCTAGATTACCACTTACTGTTACATAATTGGCTTTGTTGTTGTTGAGTTGATTCTGACACATAGTGACCCCATGTAACAGAGCAGAGCTGCCCCACAGGGTTTTCCTGGCTATGATCTTTATGGAAGTAGATCTCCAGGCCTTTCTCCTGTGGAGCCACTGGTGGGTTCGATCCACCAACCTTCCATTTGGCAGCTGAGCGCTTAACTTCTGCACTATCAGGGCTCCTTCAAGTTCCGTTTTCTTGATAGTCAGTGAAATCCTTTCTGATAGCAAGAGGGAAGGTACATTTGACGGCATGAGGCTGGATGACGTCAAGTATCCAAAAGAACAATCCCATTGCTGTTGGGTGGATCCCCACTCACAGCGACCCTATAAGACAGAGCAGAGCGGCCACATAAGTTTTCCAAGGCTGTAATCTTTACAGAAGCAGACTGTCACATCTTCCTCCCATGGACCGGCTGGTCGGTTTGAACCACCTGCTACTTTTCAGTTAGCAGCTGAGTGCTTAACCACTCTGCCACCAGAGTTGAGGTGCTGGGGGTATAGTGGTTAGCATAGGTGCCTTCCAAGCAGTTGACCCAGGTTTGATTCCCGACCAACACAGGCAAAAGTTTTGAATATCCAGGGTTCTTCATTCCCTTGTGTGACTGATGAAAAACGCTATTTGTACAATTGGGCCAATTCCATTTAAGATGCCACCTTTACGTCCAGCGAGAATTACCACGTAGAATTTTAATACAAATCCTTTTCATTCATAAACTCATCTGCTGTCCCTCTTCGGGCTCCTCCAGCCCCAGAAATCACGTCCCAGTTGGGAGATAAGCAGGGAAACGGCATGCGTGTCGTCCACCTACCCAGCCAAGGTCCGGCTCCCGCTACCGTCGCAGAGCAATGGCCTAAATCATATGGCTAATCTTGGCCATCGGAGCTCTCCCATTCGCCAGCCCCGGAACGCATGGCTGGTAGCAATCCATAATTCTGTCACAAGGTCACCACTGTCGATGGGGCTCTGGGACTGCGGACCTTGCATTTTTAAAGAGTTTTATGAGCTCCAAGCCCTTGGATTAAACCATCGGGTTTCACTATTCTCCCTGCCCCTTGCTAACACCATGGGCAAGAAAAAACTCTACTCATCTTGAAATCTCTCCAGGAGAGTTTGGCATTATTTTATTATTGTTGTCGTTGTGAATATATATGTAACACAACGTTTGCCAATTCAACATGTTTCAGGTGTACAAATTAGTGATATCAATGACATTAATCACACTGTGCCGCCATCACCCATAAACGTTGCCAAATTTCCCGTCACCACAAACAAAACCTCCTTGCTTCCTAAACGACGATACCCCCTTTTCTCCCTCCCTCCTGCCCCAGGTAACCACTAATAAAGTTTTGTCTCTGAGTGTTTTCTTGTTATTTCATGTAAGTGAGACCATACAATATTTGTCCTTTCATGACTGACTTAGTTTACTGAGTGTAACGTTTTCAAGGTTCATCTACGTAGCGGCAGGTATCAGACTTCATTTCTTTTCATGGCTGAGTAGTACTCCATCATATGGATGGAATACGTTTTGTTTATCCATCATCTGTAGATGGACACTTCGGTTGTCTCCAGCTTGTGGCTGAATAGTGTGCAGTGAACATTGGTATATACGTGGCTGTTTGCTTTGTTGCTTTCAAATCTCTCGGGTATATACCTAAAAGTGGAATTGCTGGGTCATATGCTAGTTCCGGGGCCCTGGTAGCACAGTGGTTAAGAGCTTCGCTAGTAACCAAAAGGTCAGCGGTTTGAATCTACCAGCTGCTCTTTGGAAACCCTATGGGCAGTGCTACTCTGACCTATAGGGTTGTTCTGAGTTGGAATTGACTTAGTGGCAATGGGTTTGGTTTTTGGTTTTTTAATAGCTGCTGACATTGAGCATTTTTTCATGTGTTTTTTGCCCATTCGAACATCCTCTTTGGTGAAACCTCAGTTCAAGCCCCTTGCCCATTTTCTGATCGGATTATTTGTCTTTTTGTTGTTGACTTGGAGCTCAGCATTCTAAAGCTTGGCTCTACTTGATCTCTGAAACTCTTGGGTGGTGCAAATGGCTAACACGCTCAGACGCTAACTGAAAGGCTGAAGGCTTGTGTCCACTCAGAGGTGCCTCAGAAGAAAGGCCTGGTGTCTATTTTTAAAAAATCACCCACTGAAAACCCTACGAAGCATAGTTGTACCCTGGCACATAGGAGGTTGCCAGGAGTCAGAGTTGACTCAACGGCAAGCTGCGGAGTGACGTACAGTTCCCACGGGTGACGTACAGTTCCCATGAAGGGCGTACAATTCCCACGGGTGACTTATAGTTCCCACGGGTGACGTACAGCTCCCACGGGTGACGTACAGTTCCCGTGAAGGACGTACAATTCCCACGGGTGACGTACAGTTCCCACGGGTGACGTACAGTTCCCACGGGTGACGTACAGTTCCCATGAAGGACGTACAGTTCCCACGGGTGACGTACAGTTCCCACGGGTGACGTACAGTTCCCACGGGTGACGTACAGTTCCCATGAAGGACGTACAATTCCCACGGGTGACGTACAGTTCCCACGGGTGACGTACAATTCCCATGGGTGATGTACAGTTCCCATGAATGACGTACAATTCCCACGGGTGACGTACAATTCCCACGGGTGACGTACAATTCCCACGGGTGACGTACAGTTCCCATGGGTGACGTACAGTTCCCATGGGTGACGTACAGTTCCCATGAATGACGTACAGTTCCCATGGGTGACGTACAATTCCCATGGGTGACGTACAGTTCCCATGGGTGACGTACAGTTCCCATGGGTGACGTACAGTTCCCATGGGTGACGTACAGTTCCCATGAGAATGATGTACAGTTCCCATGAGAATGATGTACAGTTCCCATGAGAATGATGTACAGTTCCCATGGGTGACGTACAATTCCCAGGGGTGACGTACAATTCCCACGGGTGATGTACAGTTCCCATGGGTGCCACCTCTTTCTCCTCCGTTGGGCTCCCAAAAGGATCAAGACAATCATTCATTCCTTCACCCATTCATTTAGCACATATCTAGTGAGATCCTGGAGTCCCTGGGCGGAACAAAAGGTTAATGTGCTTGTCTACTGAGAGGCTGTAGAGTCAAGTCTACTAAAGGTGCTTTGGAAGAGAGGCCTGGTGCTCTACTTCCAAAAAACCAGCCACTGAAAACCCTGTGGAGCACAGTTCTACTCTGACATACTTCAGGTGGCTATGAGCCTGAGTTAACTCAATGGCGACTACTTTTTTATATTTGGTCTCTCGTTCATTACTATTCAAGTTTCTTCAGCTAGCTGTAAAAATGTTCTGCACTGAAAATGGTCATAAAATGCAATAAACAGATGGGTCGACAAGACCTTCTGCCAGTTACTTCCAATTACCCAGCTTCCTATTAATAGTGCACGGCAATTAATCACCAGAGGTGTTTATCATCTTAGAAGAAAGAGCTTCTGCTTTGGATTAATGTTGTTCACCGGTCCTCACATTTGCCAGTTTCCAAGGCTGCTAAGAATCAAGATCTCAATCTCCCTCCTCAACTCCAATTTATCTTAAAAAAAAAAAAAGAAAACAAGTACCGAAGCCAAGTAATCTTCCGATAGTTCGGTCAACCAAAGGGAATGCTGTTTCTTGGCTACTTCACAACTCTCAAATCTGGTCAATATTAGGCCACAACATTTTTCCTTTGTCATGGGAGTCATTCGTTTCTCCCCCGAGTTTCCACAGCTGACGTGAAAAGTTCAGTAAATGTAATAACCGTGACTAACATTCACTGAGAGCAAACCATGTGCCGTATCTCGTGCTGAACGCTCATTTCTGTATGAATCACAACCAGCTGCAATACCTCCAGCCAGTCATTTCCTCCTTGAAAATAGTGCAGACATTCACAGTACAACCTTGCATCAGCGGCCACCCCGTAAAGTACATTTACTAAGTGCTCTGGCCTTATCAGGCGCCAAGCTAGGAAATCAAGATAATTGTTGAGCCCGGGGCTTTGATGGTCTTTCAAGTGAAGGAGGACAGTATGTATAAATAAGGGTTTTATCCCAAACCTCATCACACTGGAGAGGCATGAGGCTGCTGCTACCTGCTGCTGCTATCCAACAGACACTCCCTGCTGTGCAAGGTGATACAATGAGATGTCTTCTTATGAGTCACATTCTACAATTATGATCACGTACCACAGGGTCCCTGGGTGGTACAAACAGTTTGCGCTCGGCTACTAACCAAGAAGTTGGTGGTTCTGACCCACCCAGCTGCCCCATGGAAGAAAGGGCTAGTGATGTGCTCCCACGAAGATTACAGCCAAGAAAACCCTCCCGAGTTCAGCTCTCCTCTGCACATGTGGGGTCACTCTGAGCTGGAACCTACATAATGGCAAAGGGTTTTGGACCTTTGGCCTATGAAGTTCTTACAGGACTGAACATTAGAAAAAATTTATTTGTACCCAATTGTTCAGAGTTTTGTAAGTAGATAGACTCAAACATAAGCCAAAAAGACTAAGAAATTATTATTTGCTCAACTGTGTACTCTAAATTCTCGATCCACCAACTATTTTCTGAGGAATCACTTAAATGCAGATCATTACAGAATCATATTTGGAAAGTCCAACATACGCCCTCATTGAGAAGCCCCTTTAGCAACAGCCCAACAGACAGTCACCTTCCCTTTGTCTGTTGGTCCATGATGTGGTGGACAGTGGTGTGTTGGCGGCTGTCCCACTATTGGAAGGCTCTAGTTGTCAGTAACTCGTCCACGTGTTTACCTACAGCCATCTCCCGGAGGTGTCCCCACAGGTATACTGTGACCTCAGAAACAGAATGAATCTCTTTCCTGGCCCACCTATGGGTCCTCCAAAGTTGGAGCTCCTTTTTTCAGCTACCTCTCCCCACTACCCCATCCCACTCTTGGGGTTACTTGCCTTGTGCAATCAGAATATTGTTTCCTGGTCTCCTCTTCAAAGTAGGGTTTTTGATGATGGGATTATATGCACCTGGGTTTTTTAATTATGCCAAGAGGCTTTCTGGGAATTGTACTTTCTTAATTAACTCATCTTCTTAAACTCGGTAATACCCTTTTTATTCATAAAATGAACTTGAAAGCAATGAGATTGCATTTAGAATTGACAAGCAAATAACTCTTCAAAGTTGCTACTAATTCAAATGGCATTCCCTTCGAACACTCCAAACTAGCTGCTTCACATGGGACGCCAGAGTCCTTGCTCCTCAGCAGCACAAGGACAGATGCCGTCTCCAAGTCCCCAGCAGATAGCCATGCGTCCCCGTGAGGGAGATGAGTCCCAGCCCTGCCTAGCAGGTGACCAAGCTCGAGGAAACACAAGCCCCACGTCACAGGTCTGGGAAAGGCAAAAGGCAGGGGAAACGCACATGCCACCCTGTGTTTCTTAATTCTCCTGGGTGGGCAGTAACCTTTCTCACGGCTGACCCTGATTTTGATCTGCACCCAAGAATTCCACCCCTTCTGGGAGATTCTGACGCTTAAACAATTATGGAAAATCTCTTCACCAAGTCCATAACAAGATCAACACTATCTGTTTAACTATGACAGATTTCAGAATACAGAAGCATGTAAACAACATCACACACACATGTGCACACGCACACACACACACACTCCACCCAAATTTGACAACTGCGGACCTTCACCAAATCGGCTTCAGATTTTCTGGGAACATCACACAATGCAGTGGAAGCCTTCCCTGTCCACCTCCACCCTGTCCCTTCCCTCCACAGGGACAACCTGTCTTTGGAAATGGGTCTCTCCTGTTCTCTGTCCACAGTCATGCTTTCATTCCATGCGTGCACAAACAAAATAAGGTATTGGGGAGGTTTTTAAAGATCATATAAGTGCTACTATTTTGAAAATGTCACTCTGTGATTTTAAGATAAACATTACATATATGTTGTTGTCTATCAGTTTGTCATACTGTGGGGGCTTGCGTGTTGCTGTGATGCTGGAAGCTATGCCACCAGTATTCAGATACCAGCAGGGTCACCCATGGAGGACAGGTTTCAGCTGAGCTTCCAGACTAAGACGGATTAGGAAGAAGGACCCGGCAGTCTACTTCTGAAAAGTATTAGCCAGTGAAAACCTTATGAATAGCAACGGAACATTGTCTGACATAGTGCTGGAAGATGAGCCCCCCAGGTTGGAAGGCACTGAAAAGATGACTGGGGAAGAGCTGCCTCCTCAAAGTAGAGTCAACCTTAATGACACGGACGGAGTAAAGCTTTTGGGACCTTCATCTGCTGATGTGTTACGACTCAAAATGAGAAGAAACAACTGCAAACATCCATTAATAACCGGAACCTGGAATGTACGAAGTATGAATCTAGGAAAATTAGAAACTGTCAAAAATGAAATGGAACGCATAAACATCAATATCCTAGGCATTAGTGAACTGAAATGGTCTACTATGCTGGGAATGACAACTTGAAGAGGAACGGTGTTGCATTCATTGTCAAAAAGAACATTTCGAGATCTATCCTGAAGTACAATGCTGTCAGTGATAGGATAATATCCATACGCCTACAAGAAAGACCAGTTAATACGACTATTATTCAAATTTACGCACCATTCACTAGGGCCAAAGATGAAGAAACAGAAGATTTTTATCAGCTGCCGCAGTCTGAAATGGATCGAACATGCAATCAAGATGCATTGATAATTACTGGTGATTTTAATGTGAAAGCTGGAAATGAAGAAGGATCAGTAGTTGGAAACTATGGTCTTGGTGATAGAAACAATGCTGGAGATCACATGATAGAATTTTGCAAGGCGAATGACTTCTTCATTGCAAATACCTTCTTTCACCAACATAAAAGGTGACTATATATACACGGACCTCACCAGATGGAGCACACAGAAATCAAATTGACTACATCTGTGGAAAGAGATGATTGAAAAGCTCAATATCATCGTCAGAACAAGACCAGGGGCTGACTGTCAAACAGACCATCAGTTGCTCATAAGCAAGTTCAAGCTGAAACTGAAGAAAATCAGAGCAAGTCCACGAAAGCCAAAATGTGACTTTTATTTTATGGAATATATAATTATATATATCTAATACATGTTGTGAATTGAATTTTGTCCCCCCATAATGTGTTGAAATCCTAACCTCTATACTTGTGGATGAAATACAATGTAATCACCTTCCATACTGCAAATCCAATATTATGTTAATGGGGCCATATCAGTGTAGGGTGTGTCCTAAACCTAATCACTTCTGAGTTACAAAAAGAGCAGAACAGACATGGAAACACACAAGAAAAGACAAAGGTGATAATCACCTACAAGCGTAGGAACCAAGAAAGCCCAGGACTACTGACAAGGAAGGGATCCACAAGACCAAGGATCTGATTTGGACTTTTAGCTTCCAGAACAACAATAAAATTAATTTCTGTTCTTTAAAACCACCCATTTGTGGTATTTCTGTTATGGTAGCCTAGGAGGCTAAGACAATATACACTAAACATATGTTTCATACGTAAATATGATATATATACATACACACACATGCATATACCTACATGTACATGCATATGAATACACATACATACATGCATATACACCCATATACATACATACAGAGCCCTGGTGGTTCAGTGGCTTGGCTGCTAACCAGAAGGTTGCAATTCAAATCCACCAGTTGCTCCTTGGAAACCCTATGGGGTAGCTCTACTCTGTCCTATAGAATCGCTATGAGTCAAAATTGACTCGAAAGCAATGGGTTGGGTTTGGTTTGTTTTAGACATACATATACATACATACATTTATATACATACATATAACACATACATACCCATACATGCACATACACACACGTACGTATGTTGCTCCAGTTCATCAGAGAATCCCACTGAATATATCACGACTTACATATTTACTCTCTTATCATTGGAACTTTGATTTTCTTTTGTTTCTGTTTGCTTTTGCCATCACAACAATGCTGCAATATATTTCCTGTATATTCTTCTTGGGGACACATTCAAGGATGTCTCTAGGGATGCTCCTAGAAGCAGCGACTTCACTTTAGGACATCTATGCACGTAAAATGAACGATGGGCATTTCCCCAAAATTCCTGGTCTCCAGTATTACCCAAGGATTGTTCAACAATTAAAAAAGGAACACTTCCTGGAGAACTATTAGTATCGTTACGATATCTCCCTTTGATTCCAATTTATGTCTTCACGCTGGCAAGTGCTTCCATCATGGCCTTGATATTATTATTAAAATCCTGAACACTGGTGGCTGATTGGGGGAACTTGGCCTGGAGGGTCAGGGAAGACTCTCCAAGGAACGACAGTTAATCCTGGGTCAGAGGAATGGACAATGGGGGGACGAGCAACTGCTCGGGGCAGCAGAGATGGTAAGAGATAAGCCCTGGAGTCCAGCAGGGACCTGGCCCCTCCCCAGGACCCCATTCTTCCTGGAGAACACTGTTTCATGGTAAGAACCTACTTCACTTCCCTGTTTACCTCTCTTCCTGCTCAAGTCTCATTTTCAACTCAATCATGGCCAGGAAAGAATGTTCTCTCTGGAGGTACTTATGTGTAGCAAAAGCCTTTTTGCTGATTCTGAACTCCAGGTTCTCTTCTCCCCAGGCATTTCCAAAACTCTCTCCTTAGATAACGTAACCTTTTACAAGTGTTTTGAAGCAAAGTCTGGACAACTGGGCCACATAATGTGTGGTATTTCCCTCCCTGGTCAAACCCAAGGGGCCAACTGGGCTCCGTGACTTCCCAGGGGACAGCTAGAGATGACGCAAATGGCTCAGTCTCTCCTTGTTCTTGGCTTCTCCCCTGCAAGTCCTGCCACCCTCCCATCTGTCCCTGTGATTAAAACCTTGCAAGGACCCCTAGGAAGAATATAAGCCCTTGGATGTCTGCCCACTTCATAAGAAAACTGTAAATGCTGTTGTGAAATAACCAAACTAATTAATCCCCTGCAGTCTGAGAAAACTAAGAACGCCAAGGCAGAAACTCACACATTTCAAATGACTGGAGGAAGAGAGGAAGCACCTATCTGCCTTCATAGCAGCTTGAACCGTTGGTGCAGTGACGGTTAGAAAGCCAGGAAAAGTATGCATGATAAAGGAAGAGCACAGCTCAGAAGTGGAGAAATCTTGAATGGAACAGGACATCAAACTTCCCAAAGAGGGAAGACAGCTGAACAGTGTGTGAAAGTGTGAGGGGGAAGCCTTGGGGAGAGGACTTTAAAAATGGACTCTCTTTAGACTCCTGTATGTGAGCGCTGAAAGGATCTCAGGATCAGATCTGCGGGGGTCTCTACGCATTATCGTTATT
The DNA here is from genome assembly GCF_024166365.1 of Elephas maximus indicus. Taxonomy (NCBI): domain Eukaryota; kingdom Metazoa; phylum Chordata; class Mammalia; order Proboscidea; family Elephantidae; genus Elephas; species Elephas maximus. The sequence goes on from NC_064843.1 coordinate 6,592,816, forward strand.
GTCATTGTCATCATCACCACCATTATCATCATCATTCACCATCATTACTGCTGTTGTTTTGGTCTGGAAGTCCACTTTGCCAGCCACACTCAAGAGAACAACTCTTTTCACTTTCAGTTCTCCTGGAACGTGGGTACCTGAAGCACTCCCACTTTATACCTGTTCAGAGAGCAAAGTGGTAACCTGCCAGGGCCATCCCATCAGGGAGCAGATAAGTCAGGATTCCCACCCAGGCCAGTCCATCTCTGTTGGGAGCCAGGTGGAATAGAGAGCTGGCTCTTACCAAAAAAAGGCCACCCTTTAAACAGCCTAGTGGCTGAGACCAAAGGCATGAGGCTAACTCTTTACACCTTACTCAGAAATCACTGCTGTCCAACCAAACCATGAGCCTATGGCAACAGGCCCAAAGGAGATGTTCAGGTCAGGCTCCTTACATTCATTTTCTCAGAAGGTGATGTTCTCCATGCAAAGGACTTCTCTGACACTTTGCTCAACTTGTTGATCCCATCTTGGTTCAAATTTTCTGCAGATTCCTTGACAGGAAGCAGGGATTTAAAAAAGTCAGTCTGGGATACTCAAAGTGATGTTTTAACTTGTCAATTGCTCGTGCAATTAAGGTCCCATCAGAAAAGACCCATCAATAGAAAAGAACATCATGGTTGATAGAGGGTCACAGAAAATCAGGGAAACCTTCATCAATGGATTAACACAATAGCCTCAACAATGGACTCAAACATACCAAAAATCATGAAGATGGCGCAGGACCAGGCAACATTTCATTCTGTTGTATGTGGGGTCGCTATGAGTCAGAGCCGACTCGACAGCAACCAACAACAACAAAGGAACATCTCTGGGCAGACAGGACCCCTTGCTAGCCTCTGGAAGAATCAGAGGCTCAGACGAGTAACCAGCTAGTGTGTGTCCAAACCAGGTGTCATGTATTCGTGGCGCCAGTGATCACACTTTGTGCATCACCAAAAGGTGCAACTGAATTTTTTAAATATCAAATTCATTTGTCTGGAATCTTTAAATGCTTTACTTGTGGCTTATTCCTGAGTTTCTGAACCAAGTAATTACCTTCAAATTCCCTTGGACCAAGTATACTGTGACTTTAAGTGTTGTGTGGAGCAGAGATGAAACTGCTGACATGTCCCCTGCTCATTCATTCCCAGCCGGCCAGGCCATTAGGGAAGGAATCAATAAAAGTACATTGACATTTGTCAACAGTCACCCTCCCCCTCCTTGCTGACTTTTAAGAGTGCTCACGCTGAACATGGACCCATAATACTAGAGAACATTGTCAGATACGTTTTATCTCATTAGCTTCCTGTAGCAACATTATCGCTGTCATGATGCTTATGACACAGAATGCCTCATGCATCTGCTGAGAGGTCTTTGAGGTTTAATGGTAACTGAAGGCTCAGGCAGCTCGCCACACAGTTTCCTTCCACCGGTGAGGGATGGCTGGGGCTGATCTGGGCAGGTGGAAGGGGGGCGTCCTCCTTCGTCTCTCTGTAACACCTTCTTGGATATTTCCTGATTCCTTCATGACACAGGGAACCCACGTCCTGTTTCACCACATAGTACGCTCCCTGTGGGCAGCCTCCATGTTTTATGGCCTTTCTGGGCCTCATGTACCCAGGACAAGACCAGATGGGACAAGACCTGGAGGACCATGCCTTCTGTCAACACTTACTGAGCAAAAGTCTGAGCACCTATTACGTGCCAGGCACGAGGCACAGAGCAGTAAGCCAAACAGGCGTGTCTATGCTCACAGGGCATCCTTTATGGTGGAGGAAGATAGATAGCTAGATAATGGATGGATGGACGGACGGACGGACGGACGGACGGACAGATGGACGGATGGATGGATGATAGATAGATAGTAGACAGACAGTAAATAGATGATGGATAGATAGACAGGCAGGCAGATAGACAGAAAGATAGGCAGACAGATAGATACAGCTAGCTAGCTGCCATTGAGTCAAATCCAAGTTACGGTGACCTCATGTACAACAGAACAAAATGCTGCCAGGTTCTGGTCCTGTGTCAATCACTGGCATGTTCAAGTTCATCTCACCGAGGGTCCCCCTCGTCCTTGCTAGCTCCCTACTTCACCGAACACAATGTCCTCCTCCAGTGATTGAACCCTCTTGATGGCATGTCCAAAGCAAATGAGTTGGACAATGCTCTGTTGTGATCCATAGGGTTTTCATCAGCTAATTTTTGGAAGTAGATGGCCAGGCCTTTCTCCCTAGCCTGTTTCAGTCTGGAAGCTCTACTGAAACCTATGACTGTGGGTGACCCTGTGGGCATTTGTAATACTGGTGTCGTAACTTCCAGCATTGCAGCAACAGGCAAGCCACCACAGCACGACCACTGACAGCCGGGTGGTGGGTGGGGGGCAGCAGGCCACAGGCACACTCATAGGGGACAGGCAGGGGGTTCACGGCCTGGGGAGTGCCAGGCAATGCCAAGAGAAGATGCAGCGGAAGGAAGATGGGGACCAAGGATGACCCCTTCAGATAACTGACATCCAGGCTGGACATGGGGGTGTGTTTGCTGCTTTCTTCCTCAGAGGGTCAGCTCGCTCATCAACCCCCATCCCCAGCTGGCCTCTGCATCTCCAACAGTTACTAAGATTGTACTCTGCCCCCCACCTGCAAGCCCTGCAGGTCACAGACAGCCATGTGGCAAATGGAGCGTTGGAGCCGCCAAAAACATGTTTTCACAGCAGGCCTCCCAGACAGCCAGAGTTTAGTTTTTAGCCGCTTTGATGTAAGGGCAATAAACTTTACATTATTGTGCACTCCACCGGGAGTATCAACCTGGACTTGAGCGGAGGTGTGCCTGGGCATCGTAGCCACCGCACTGGGTGGGATTCCCTCACTGCTGGGCCAGGGTAGTCGTGCCCTCCGCAGTCCTGGTTTCAGGGCTTGGCCCCCCTCCTCCCAGCATCCTCCCTCTGACCAGGGGCTGGGATAAACTAGCCCAGGGGGCAGGACCGAGCATTTATCTCCCCACTTAACCAGCTTGCAGCTGGGCACTCTGTCCTCTTTACAGAATTATCTGGCCATCTGTGAGGTGCAGTAACGGCCAGGAGGGTCCTGTCAAGCCCGGCCTCACCAGCACCCTGGAACGTCTACATGGAGGTTTTTGCACTTGGACTGCCAAATGGTGGACAAAAGAGACCACTGCCCGCTCCTGGCCCCAGGTGTGTGCAGACACTGAGTGCAGTTCCAAGTGGCTGTCATGCCCATCCCTGTTCCTTGTCTTTACTAGAGCTGCTGCAAGGATTCCAGAAGGAATCCCCTGCTCAAGGATGAGGAAGGAGGTCACCACCCCAGGTGGAACAGGGAGCACCACCCTTTACAAAATAAAAATGTCACATAGGGTGTGGGGGGGCGGAGCTTGGTCTCAGGTACTGCTTTCCACTGGTCATGTGAGGGGACAGGGGCCCCCAATCCCAACAGGGCTGAGATTATTAGAACCACAGCCTTTCCCTGAAACAGCCCGGGAGGCTGGAAACCCAGTGAGACTGGGGAAGGCTGCTGCTCCTGCGGGCAAGGGAGAGCAACACCCAGGAAGACCAATTTCTTCCTACAAGTCGAAAAGTCAGAAGAGCAAAGAAGGGGACAGGAGGCCTCACCTAGGGGGTGGAGGGAAGTCAGAAGTCTCAGAATTTGCCCAGGACACATCCTGTGGAAGAGGCCCTGGGTGGCTCGGCTGCTAACCAAAAGGTTGGAGGTTTAAGATATACCCAGAAGTGCTTTGGAAGAAAGGCCTGGCAGTCTATTTAAAAAATCAGCCGTCAAAAACTCTATGGAGCATAGTTCTCCTCTGATACACCAGACTGCCGTCAGTCAGTCAACTCAGTGGCAACTGGCTTGGTTCTGGTTTAGATCCTATGGAGTCTGAAAGAACTGTGAAAAGCCCAAGACAGAGGGGGCACCAGCTGCATCCTCTTCAAGGGACCCTGTCTGGGCAACTGAGACACAGGGAGACTCTGTGTGGGGTAGGGGGAGTAGGCACCCACAGTCATCCCACCCGGCAGGACGAGGAAGTTCACTGAGGGGTCTGTGCTAGGCCAGGGAGGGCGCTCTGCCAAGAGAGACTGGCTACCCAGGCCCATCCAACCCACACGTGGGGGCCAGGAGGGGCGTCCCTGGGCTAGAAACCCACCCAGCAGCACAAGAAGGCTCTGGACTTTTTTGGGGGAGAGGGCTCCGAACTTATTCGGGGAAACAGCCTGGCATTTTTTCTACCAAGACCCAGCTGGCTCTGAGTCCACAAGCCCCGATTCCCTGGTGCCCAGATGATGAGCCTGTTCCTGCTCCAGAAATGTGCCCCCCTCCCCTGCGCCCGCCCCTCCCCCCGGCACCCCCCCTCCCCCTCGCACCCACCCTCCAGCACCATGCTGACATGCACCCATTCCGGCCTCGTCCAAACAGCTCTCCAGATGGGCCCACGTCCCAACCACTCAGCCACTGAGACGAAAACAATGCCGAGGCAGACAGAGAGGAAGGAGGCAACCAGAAAGGACACTGGCTGCCATTCTGTAGGGATGCCTGATTCTTCTCTGTGTCCAGCTGATCGTCTGGAAGCTGGCCTCCACCCCCATCAGGACTTTTTAGGCCCACTACTTGCCTGGCGTTGTTCCCAGCATGAAGACTCATGACGAGAAGAGCCCGCGTTCCATTCCCATCAGCGCTGGGTGAGGGCTCCAATCTCTCCTCACCCTTGCCAACACTTGGTAGTTTTTTGGTAACAGAGCAGTGGTTAAGAGCTACAGCTACTAACCAAAAGGCTGGCAGTTTGAATCCATGAGCTGTTCCTTGGAAACCCTATGGGGCAGTTCTGCTGTGTCCTGTAGGGTCACTATGAGTTTGGTTTTTTGGTTTAGTGGGTGTGGAGTGATAGCTCAGTGTGGTTTGATTTGTACTACCCTAATTACTGATGATTTTTTTTAATGACTGATGATGTTGAAATAAAAAAAAAAAAACCCAGGAACATGCATGGTTTTGCCTCTCTTGAAGAGTTCATTCATGTATTCAGCAAGTGTCTATTGTGTGCCTGATGTGTGCCTAGCACTGGCAGGGCCAAGGACCATGGCAAGGGCTCCTGGTCTAGGAGGAAGAGACAGAGCTGAGCAGGTGAGTAATGAAGTGAGTCAACGGCAGGCAGAGAGCAGAGCTGAGAAGAGGCTCCAGCAGGTGGGCGAGGGCCCATGTCTGCAGCCTGGCTGAACACAGTGGTTGGGGCTGGCCTCTGTGAGGAGGTGGCATCTAAGCTGAGACATGGACGGCGAGGTGCAGCCATGACCAGAGGGAACATTCCAGGCGGAGGGAAGGGCCAAAGCACAGACCAAGGAGGGGACAGCCTGGAGAGGCATGAGGAACAGAAGGAGTAGCCTGGCTCACTCACAAAGGGTTGCCAGGGTCAGGTCTGGGGACTAAGAGGAGTCGGTTGACGGAAAGCCTCTTGTATCATGGTGAAGGTCTGGGAGCATCTGCTGAGCACAGGGTGGCTGGGGAGAGGGGGGCACGATTTGATTCATGTTTTTAAAAATGCCCCTCTGCTCTTGTGCTCTTAAAAAAAAACTACATGTGATCAAAATGACAACAGCAACTCGAAAGGTTAGATGGGAGGCCTGGGGGCAGTCAGTCTACATTAGTGGGAATACAGAAAAGGAGGGGGAGAACGGCTTCACAGCTTGGAGAATGGAACCGATGTCCCTGAATTGGCACGTGTAGAAACTGCTGAACTGATGTCTACTCTGCTGTGTATATTCTCAACAACAACAACGAAACACACACACACACACACACAAATACCCCTCTGCTCAGTATGATTAGATCCCTCAGTTGCGCAGTGGTTTGTGCTCAACTACTGACCTAAAGGTTGGCAGTTCGAACCTACGCAGTGGTACCACGGATATAAGGCCTGGTGATCTGCTTCCATAAAGATTACAGTCAAGAAAATCCCGTGGAGCAGTTCTACTCCATAACATGTGGGGTTCGTGAGTCAGAACGGATCAGACAGCAATGGGATTTTTCAGTTTCAATATCATCATTCATTAGGGAAATGTAAATCAAAACCACACGGAGATACCACTTCACACCCACTGGGATGGCTATTAAAAAAAAGGAAAATAACAGATGTTGGCGAGGATGTGGCCAGACTGGTCCGTCATCCACTGCTGGTGGAAATGTCACATGGTGTAGCCGCTGTGGAAAACGGTGTGACTGTCCTCAAAACGTTAAATGTAGAACTACCCTATGACCCAGCAATTCCACTCCTGGGTGTATTCCAAAAGACTCAAAAGCAGAGATTCACACAGGTGTTCATTGCAGCACGATTCACAAAAGCCAAAAGGTGGAAACCACCCAAGTGCCCATCAGCAAAGGAATGGATAAACCAAATGCGGCCCACCCACACAATGGAATATTGCTCCATAAAGAGGAAAGAAATCTCAGAAACACTGTGCTGAGTGAAATAAGCCAGACGCAAAAGGACGAGATACTGCACGACCCCACTTACATGAGGTATCTAGGGGGCCTCGAGTGGTGGAAATGGGTAAGCACTGGACTACTAACAGAAAGGTTTTAGGGTCAAACCCATCCAGGGGCACCTCGACAGAAAGGTCTGGTGATCTGCTTCCGGAAAGTCACAGCTTTGAAAACCCCATGGAGTAGCTCCAGTCTGCACACTTGGGGTGGCCATGCATTAGAATCAACTCAACGGCAACTAACAACAACAGGGACGTCACCGGCGCGCGTCGGTGCCGCGTGCACACAGCCTTGCCTGGCAGAGCCAGTTCCTCACAGGGCCTGGGCCAGAGCAGGGCTGCCGCCCCGCCCACGGACAATCCCCGGCTGCCTGCCCGGAGGCGGACATCCAGGCTGAGTTGCCCGGGTGCTCTTCCGAAGGGAACTGCTGGCTACCACTTAAATCTTGCTCAGCCAAAGCCTGGGTCGCTCTCATGACAAGCACACAGTCAACAGTGATGACCCAGGCATCTGCAGGGATCTGAGGGAAGAGGACAGGGCTCAGCCTTCCGGTATCTTAGGAAGAACATCGTTAAAAGAGAAGGAAGGAAACCCTGGAAGCAGGAGAGTATATGAGAGAGGGAGAGAGAAAGCACCCGCGAGCTTCCGCTCATTTCTCAGGTAAAGCACAAAAGCAAGGGGCGGAATAGCTGCTTCGGCCACCTGCAAACGCGTCTGGGTCCTCGAGGGTGTCTGTGAGGATGCACGGGAATCGGGGCGCTCATTCCTCAAGCTCCGACCCACACACGGCGTTTTGGGAATAGCACCATTGGGAATAGCGCCCTGTACTAAGTATGGCTGCAAGCGGCTAGGCATGCAAAATGCACGAGAATACTTTTATTACTTATAAAGCATAACGGGGATTCTGACCATCATTTACACCCAACAGAAAGGGCTCCTTGAGCAAACTTACTTGGAAGTGTTTTTTAAACCAGCCATTTTATTATAGAAATAATTGATGTTCACCATAAATATTCCACAATAAGAAGTAAAAACCCCTTCTCTACTTGCTGCCCCCAATCCGCTCTCCCGAGGAGAAACACTCACCCCTATTTAAATCCATCTAGGAACGGTATGGGGAGCCCTGGTGGTGCAGTGCTTAAGCGCTCAGCTGCTAACTGAACGGTTGGCCGTTAGAACCCACCCAGCAGCTCTGTGGGAGGAAGACCTGGTAATCTGCTCCCATAAAGATTACAACCTAGCAGACCCCATGGGGAAGTTCTATCCTGTCACATGGGGTCACCACGAATCCAAATCAACTCGACAGCACCCAACAACAACAACAACAGGAATGGCAGATGCAGCAGTGGTCGTTTAGTGGCAGAATTCTCGCCTGCTATGCAGGAGACCTGCGTTTGATTCCTGGCCAACGCACCTCACGTGCAGTCAACACCTGTCCATCAGTGGAGGCTTACGTGTTGCTATGACGCTGAACAGGTTTCAGCAGAGCTTCCAGACTAAGGCAGGTTAGGAAGAAAGGTCTGGCCATCTACCTACAAAAATCAGCCAATGAAAACCCGGTGGATCACAGCGGTCTGATCTGCCACTGACCATGGAGATGACGCAGGGCTGGGCAGCCTTTCATTCCGTTGTGCATGGGGTCACCGTGAGTTGGGGGCCGACTCAATGGCAGCCAACAGCAACAACATATAGGTGATGTTGTTGGGTGCTGCTGGGTCAGTTTCAACTCATGGTGACCCCGTGTGGCAGAGGAGAAATGCCCCACAGGTTTCCTAGGCTATCATCTTTATGGGAACAGATTGCCAAGTCTTTCTCCCACGGAGTTGCTTGGTGGGTTCAAACAGCCAACCATACAGTTAGCAGTCAAGCCCTTAACCATCGTGCTACCAGGGCTCCTATACACACACACACGCACACGCACACACACACACAGAGTCCCCTACTTCCCACCAACGGGATCGTAACAAATGTATTGTTTGGAGAGAGTGTTTTCTTCACACAGGAGTAGTTACAGATCAAGGCTCCATGGCCACTCATGGGAAGATAGCTCATTCTTTTCATAGTGGCATGTTTTCCTACTCTGTCCTAGAGGGTTGCTATGAGTCGCAATAGACGTGACGGCAGAGGGTTTTTTTTTTTTTTTTTCATTTTTTTTTATGGTTTCCTGCTCTGTGGATGGTCTACAGTTGGCTGGAGCAGTTCAGTTGCTGGAGTTATTTCCAGCAGCCTATTATAGATCATTCTTCAGTGAGCCCTGAGCGCGTATCTGAAAAGCATGGGCCTACGAGGGCAATGGCGGGCCCAGAGGGCATGACCATTTCACATCTCGGCACAGTGCTGGGTACCTACACTCCCCCGGCCACCGGTGTGTCACATCTCGGCACAGTGCTGGGTACCTACACTCCCCCGGCCACCGGTGTGAGGGCCGACATCCCCAGGGCCTCCCAACCCGGAGCACTTGTATCACCATCTTCACCAGTCTGATCAGTGAAAATGTATAACATTTAATTCAAGCGAACTTGAGGATAGTTTAAAGTGTTTCTTAGTTACCTAAAATCCTTTTTTCGTTAACTGTGGGGTCACATAATTAAGCGATTGTTTCTTCAACTGCCCCCTCACCGAGTTGGGTTGCTGGTCTTTTTTTTCTCATTGATTTTTAAGAGCTCTTTATTTATTAAGGAAAACTATCAACTCTATCAAATTATTTTCCCTAGGTTTTCATTGTTTTTCCCTGTAAAACGTAAATGGCGTATTTCTGAGAGTCAGGAAATTTAATTTTTATGTAGTCAAACATATCCTTCTTTTCTTTTTTGGCTTCTGGGAACATGACTTTTTCAGATAAAATATGAGACTTCAAAGCAATTATTTGCTTCCAGCAGACCACTTCACATGATGCTCACAAACGCCCAGGGCTACACCTCACTCTCCTGTGCCGTGGAATTGCTCAGAGAGAGAGGCTGAGGAGAATAGCCTAATCTTGCCTGGTGGAGGTAAATCTTAAACCTTATAGCCAGTAACAGCATACTCGACACACAAGTTATCTGGGAATAACATATTGGAAGGCAATACTAGGAATGGTTATTTCATAGAACTCGCTACACCCTCAGCCGCTATATCCTGGCTCTTCAGACGCTTAAGGATTACCGAGATGGAAAGTCATAAGAAGCAACATGTCTTCCATTCACTTGTGCCTTCTTGCCACCTAAAACCAGACAAATTTCTCCTTCAAGGAAACAGAAAACAACTCATTTTTGCTCTCAACAGATGTGACCTGATACAGCAAGCCTCTGTTCTGTGGAATTTCACCACCGGACTCTCTCTGGCAGCACATGCGCAGCCCCGAGTACAGCAACCCATGGTCCCCAAGGATGCCTTGAGGTTCTCCAGAAGGCTGCCTGCCTCTGGGCTAAAGAGGAATTTAATTATGCATAGTGTAACTGTAAGTATGTCAGCTATATTTCATTATACTGAATCCTTGAAAAGTGTTCAATTTTATATATAGGAGTCCCTAGGTGGGTCAAATGGTAAACGCACTTGGCTGCTAACAAAAAGGTTGTAGGTTCGAATCCACCCAGACGCACCTTGGAAGAAAAGCCTGGCAATCTACTTGTGACAAAATCAGCTATTGAAAACCTGACGGAGCACAGTTTTACTCTACACACACGGTGCTGCCATGAATCCAAGCTGACTTGACAGCAACTTGTGTTTTATAGATTGTGACACTCATATCTCCACCACATCTGGTTAGCCAAAATTCCACCCTCTCTAACCTGGCCTGACAACCACAGTACTGTGGGTTTCTAGGAGATTCTGAAGTCACTCAACACATTCGAGAGATAACCATGCTTTCCACTAGGATAACACTTTTTCCCCTTAAACAAGCTCCCTGTTACACAAGCTATTTTGTATCAATGAGTCAACAGAGTGCAAAACATGTCACCCATTCATTCAATATATGTTCACGGAAACCTACTGCTTTGCTTTGGGCTACACCTTCCCTAAGACAAATGGACTTCCGTAAAAAGCCTGTGGGAAATAACATATGAACTACCTGCCTAAATGAAGTTTCCGCAACAGACTCAGAGGAGTCACCTTGTTCATTCCTTCTTTATATTCAGTGCCTGAAATGAGTGTCTGTAAACAAGTGGAATATATGATTACAACTGGTTCCACCAACTTAGTTTCACTCCGGCATTGCTCCGTGGAGCCCATGGGTGGTGCAGACAGTGAATGTGCTCAACTGCTAACTGACAGATTGCAAGTTCGAGTCCACCCAGAGGCACTCGGAAGAAAGACCTGGCAATCTACTTCCAAAAACATCATTGAAAACCTTATGGAGCACAGTTCTACTCTGACACACTGGAGGCCACCGTGAGCTGGGGTTGGCTCGCTGGCACCTGGTTGGTTTCTGTATTGCTCAGGTATGCATGGCAATGTTTCTCTTCCTGGAGCGTCTGAAATGGTCTCGTAGTTTCCAATGCTGCCATTGTCAGAAAGAGCAACAAGTGAAGACACATGGCTGTGCATGGCCAGGCTCCCCGGGGGCTCCCACAGGAAAATGGGGTCAAAGTGGTTAGACTGTCTGTGATGGAAGTACAGCTGAGTCTACGTTTTCCTACAATTCCTGACAGAGCCTGCTGACTCCTTGGAGGCAGCCCTCCAGCATGTATGGCCACAGGACAGTCTTGGTCACCAGCTGCTGTTGTAACAAGTGGGAGGCTTTAACAAGCAGAAATTTGTTTTCTCATTGTTTAGAGGCTAGAAGTCCAAAATCAGGGCACCAGCTCTAGGGGAAGGCTTTCTCTCTGTTGGCTCTGGGGAAAGCCCTTGTTCCTTGTCTCCCTGGTGATCTTCATGTGCCGTGGCATGCATCTCTGCCACTTCTCTGTGCCTAAGCTGCTCTTTTTATATCTCAAAAGAGACTGACTCAAGACACACCCTATACTGTCTCACTAACGTAAGAAAACCCATTCCCAAAAGGGATGATAACCACTACAAGGGTTAGGATTTACAATTCTGGGGGACACAATGCATTTCATAACAGGATTCTTCAAGGGCAAAATGTCCTTTTGGTACGTGTGTGTGCGTGCGTGCGCACATGTAGGGGCGTGTGTGTGTGTTTAATAAACATCTGTTGACCAGAGCAACATCATCAAGTCTTCTTGCTGAGAAAGGCTTCCAGGGCGCCTACCTGTCACCCCTACCCCCTGACTGTGCTCCTGGTCTGTGTCTGCTCCTGGGACCTCGAACACATCAGAGACTCACCCCTACACACTCTCCCCTCCCCTCCCTGTGCCCCACCTGGATGGAAGGCCGTTTCCTGCCTGAAGCATGCTCTCTCCCCAAAGGCATACTCCCCCTTTTCGATATCCCCAGGAAAGATGCATCGTCTGTACTTATCTGTTTTTGCCCTTTGTCAGGAAAATGAGAAAGTTTGTCAGGAAAATGAGAAAGTTCGAGGCCTAACTCTCAACAGGTAAGGGAACATTACAGAATTTGAAATAGCACCTCCAGACAGAACAGGAGGGGACCTTCGGATCTGCCCCAAGGCTGCGCAAAACACAACTTGGGACGTTGGCTCCTCTGAGCATTTCAAGAGATTTTCCACGTGAAAGTGCTTAAAACCCAAGACATTTTTTTCCCCCAGTGACTATTTACAACCCACACACGGCAGTGAATGATAATGCTACAGGGGTCCAGAGAAATAATATCAACTCTATACGTCACTGGGTTGCACTGGGCTATTGACGGCTGACTGCGTGCAGGGCTTGGTGCAAAGTACTTCACACACCTTCTCACTGAATGTCCACAAGTGCCCTGTGAGAACAGTGCAATTTATAGCTGAGAAAATGGAGGCTCTAGAAGGTTCCACAACCTGTCCAGCATCACATGTCACCCGTGGCAAAATCCAAGGCCCACAGCCACACAACTGTAAACACTGCCTCCAAGTTAAGGAGGAAGGCTTGATGATGGTCTAAGATGTTGCTCTTCCGTCTACTTACCCGACGGCCCTGGGGAGTTTCCCACCCCAGTTTCCTCTCTCAGGCCTTGTGCCCTGCACTCTGGCTCAACATAAATGGGGAGGCATGCAGACTGGACAACAGCCTGAGTGACTCGTGGCTGGTGTCCCTGCAAAGGATTCATCAGAACTCTTGGCGGATGCCAGAAACCTCCACTGCCCCTCTTTGCTGCTCATTGTTGACCGGTTTTCATTTAACGTCCAGACTCCTTCAGGAATATCCTCCTACAGGTCCCCCAAAGTGTGGCGTGCCAGCAGCCCTGGGACTCATGCCCCCAAGCCTGGTACTCATCAGACAGCTGATGGCAAAGATTCCCCAGGGCATCTTGGAATCCTCCCTGCATCTAGCACACCCTCACGAGTAAGTCCTTGGCAGCTGATAGAGACAGACGGATGTGACACACACAGAAATGGAGTGATTGCTCCTCTCTGGGCTGTGGCTCCTGACACGGGCCCCAGAGCTGCCACGAGAGCCGAGTACCTGCCAAGCCAGGTGGCATCTCGGGGTGCCCCTCCTCTCACCTGTGTGTGTGTGTGTGTGTGTATGTGGTTTTTAATCAGTAAAGATGAAAAATGTAAGGTCCAAACCACAAGCCGAGCAGAGTGCAGGGCCTGCAGGAGGAGGTACGGACAGCATGTGCATTATACGAGTCACAGATTGTTCCAGAGAGCACAGAGGAGCTCTGGACTGAGTCCCCAGATCCCGGGCTCATCACCTGGCTTGACGTCTTCCTAGCACATGACTTTGAGTAAGACCGGACTTCTCTGTGCCTCAGTCTCCCCATCTGTAAAGTGGGGATGCTGCTGCTGCTGCTGCTGTTGATGATGATGGCACAGCCCTCATTTGACTGTGGGGAGGACAGAGCTAACACACAGTAAGCATTTTTGCCGGGTCCTTTCAAGTAGTCAATACCAGTTCCTTATCGTAAGTGTTATAATTAAACCATCTGTTTATTACAGTGGTGATCTCACTTTCTTATAAGAGAGAGTGGCATTTCCCGAGGGCTGTCCTGAGGGACACTTGCTCAGCAGGACTGTTTGGGGAGGGAGGGGCCACAATCAATGGTGATGGCTACATCCAGTCCAGCCAAACACCCTTTGCTCACTGCAGGCCTTCTCAGAACCTTTTCTTAATGGGCAGGGTGCACAACACATACCGGGAGGGAAGAGGACGCAGTGTCTCCCCCGGGAAAGTCCCCAGATTCCCACACATGTACACACACGTATGCACACACACACAGAAGCATGCTTGTATGCACACACATGTACCCACACATGCATGGACAAACACGCATGCACAAGCGTACGTAAGTACACAACACACATGCACGCAGACATGCACACACACACAAACATGCATGCACAAACACACACACACACCACTATTCACGTTAAGGACATCAGCATTCAAGGGACATATTTTAGGAGGCATCAACAAATGAAATAAAGAAAAAGGCAGGAAGCCAGGCTGAGCAGCTGGGCTGCGTGGGGAGTGGGCCTGCCTGCAGAGTTACACCAACCCGCCCCCTACCCCCTGCTCCGAGCTGAGGCCAGCAATCCCCAGATCAATGCAGACACTGCATTAATTTCCCAGGATCAATTGCTCCCTGACCTCAGTCTCTCCTTTGCTCTTTCAGGGGCAGAACGCTGTGGTGTGGTTCCTTGTCATTTGTCACTCAGGTCAAGCACTGTTGACTGGGAGGCCAGGTGAGGCTGGTCAGTGCTGCCCCAGGCAGGACCCAAGTCAGTGACCCTGGAGAACTGATGTGGTGGTCAAAGAGCTGGAGACAGACAAAGCAAGCCTGCTAGAGGGAACACTGGCTGCTTTTCAAAGCAGGGTGGGGAGACAAGCCCCCGCTAACCCCCTCTGGCCAAGGCCTTCCTGCCCAGCCTCTGCGCCCCATGCCCCCTCCAGCCATGGGGCCTTTCCTCAGTTTGCTAGTCTCCTCATGTTCCCACCAACCACACGGCCTCTGCATACGTGACTCCCTCTTCATCCGCTGGCTCCTATTCAGCCCTCAGCTCTCAGCTGAAGCCGAAGTCTCTCAACCTCAGCATCATTGACATTTTGGGCTGAATAATTCTTTGCTCCAAAAGGAAGACCAAAGAAGAACTGATGCATTTGAATTATGGTGCTGATAAAGAATCAAATACACTGTGGACTGCGAGAAGAACGAACAAATCTGTCTTGGAGGAAGTACAGCCAGAACGCTCCTTAGAAGCTAGGATGGCAAGACTTCAATTCCCTTACTTTGGACAAATTACCAGGAGGGACCAGTCCCTGGAGGATATGGTGCTTGGTAAAGTTGAGTGTCAGAAAAAAAGAGGAAGACCCTCAAGAAGATGGACTGACAGATTGGCACAACAACAGGCAGTGAGGATGGTGCAGGATGGGGCAATGTTTCGTTCTGTTGTTCACAGGGTTCCTATGAGTTGGAGCGGACTCCACTCCACCTAACAATAACAGTTCTTTGCTCTAGGGTGCTGTCCCGTATGTGCATTACAGGATGTTTAGCAGCATGCCTGGCCTCAAGCCATGAGATGCCCGTAGCAGACGTTCCCAGTGTGATAATAAAAAATGGTCCCCATTAAACCCGTTGCCGTGGAGTCATTTCCAACTCACAGCAACCCTCCAGGGCATTACCAGATGTACCTTGGGGGCAAAACCGCCCCTGGCTGAGAGTCACCGATTTAGACTTTACTGAACCTGGAGTCCCTGCGTGTTGCAAACTGTTAACGCACTTGGCTGCTAATGGAAGGTTGGAGATTCCAGTCCCCCCAGAGGTGCTTCTGAAGAAAGACCTGTTCATCTGCTTCCAAAAAATCAGCCACTGAAAACCCAGTGGAGCACAGCCCCACTCTGACACATACGAGGTCCCCACGAGTCGGAGTTAACTCAACGGCAGCTGGTTTGGTTTTCCGGTTTTGTGAAGAAACATGCAGTAGTAACTGATGGCAAAAGTCAAGGAGATTAGACACACTCCTTGACTTCAAGCAGTTTATAATTCTCTAAGCATCCAGTATGCACTAAGTATACACCCTGACTTAAGGGTTCCAGATCCCAAGTTCCTGTTGGGCACCAGCCACTGCCTTTGTCTCATTTGCCTTTTTCCATAGAGTGTATCCAGCAACCTTGATTCCTGATTTGATTCATGCAACTGGTTCATGATTTAATAACAAAATTATCTGGTGAATCAAGTTTCCTTAGGAGAGCATCAAAATTAGTTACAGTCAGCCCTCCATATCTGCAGGTTCCGAATCTGCAGATTCGACTGACCTTAGGTTGAAAATATTCAGATAACAAAAGACAGTTCCAAAAAGCAGAACCTGAATTTGTGTGCTGAGCCCTTGGCTGAATCCACGCAAATGAACTGAAGTGCAGGCATCCCCAGCTGTAGCCTCCCGCCAGCTCACAGGCCCTCACCCTCTCTCCAGTCCTCAGCGCTTGAGCTTACAAAGACTGAGAAAGCATTAAGTCTTAAGTTAACCACTATTTACACAGCATTTACATTGTATCAGGTATTGTAAGTAATCTAGAGATGAGTTACAGTATACGGAAGGATGTGCACACAAGCTATACACAAATATCACGCCATTTTATATGAGACTTGAGCACCCACAGATCTTGGTATCCACGGGGGTCCTGGAACCAATCCCTTGTGGACACCCAGGGACAAGCATATAAGAGACAAGCCAGTAGGTGGAGGGTAAGAGAAAAAAGGTGTCCACTCACACGATGTTCACATGCCCAGGTATTCAGTCCGTCCGTGTATAAGCCCTAGCACAACCAAACACAAGGCTGTGTCCCCCTATGGACCTCCTGGTCGATTAGGATGGTCACAGCCTGGGCTAGGGACCTCTGCAAACTGCTCGGGCAGAACCTTCCCTCAGGTGGTCAGGAGACGTGCCCAGGCACTCCATGCAGACAGAGTTTTGGTTTATACTAGGGTGGTGCGCCCCCGTTTTCGCAGACATTCCCCCATCATGACAGCCGAGGGTAGGGGAGCATACAGCCCCTGCATGCTGCAGGAGACACCCCTGCAGTGACTGGACTCCTGACTGGACTCCTGCAGGGAGTGTCCCCGGCCAGGCAGAGAAGACGACGTCCCTCCTTAGCAGGCACAGGCCGGCTGTTGGTCTCTGCATCTTTGCTCTGTTAGGCTTGCCGGGAGCAAACAAACTCTGCATTTTACCTCAGCAAGGTGTTCACAACGCTAGCCCATGGAGGAAGGACTGGATGGTTCTATTTTACCATGTTATACACTTTTGTCTCATTTTAAAAAATATTTTCAAAAATTTTTGTTGGAGAGATCTCTATTGATATGGATGTCTATCTGTACACACAAGCAGTTCCGAATGCTGGGCTTACATATAGCCCGTAGGTATGAGCCAACCCCCACAGAGACTTCTATATTGAAAATTCAAGGTACGTACACTGGTCTGTAATAACAAACGAGTGTTCTTTTGCAACATGCATCAAGACATTATTATTATTATCACTGTATTATTATGTTAGAGATGTTTCAGTGTATCGAGAAGTTTCTTTACTGTTTTTTATGCATAAAAAGGTACGCTATATACAACTGTCAAAGAAAATCAAACAACGTATTACATCAGGCAAATCTGCTGCAAAGGACCTCTTTAAAGTGTTGAAGAACAAAGATGTCACCTTGAAGACTAAGGTGCGCCTGACCCAAGCCATGGTATTTTCAATCTCATCGTATGCATGTGAAAGCTGGACAATGAATAAGGAAGACAGAAGAACTGATGCCTTTGAATTGTGGTGTTGGCAAAGAATACTGAATATACCATGGACTGCCAAAGGACGAACAAATCTGTCTTAGAAGAAGTACAGCCAGAACGCTCCTTAGAAGCAAGATGGTGAGACTGAGTCTTACATACTTTGGACATGTTGTCAGGAGGGATCAGTCCCTGGAGAAGGACATCATGCTTGGCAGAGTACAGAGTCAGCGGAAAAGAGGAAGACCCTCAACGAGGTGGATTGACACAGTGGCTGCAACAATGAGCTCAAGCATAACAACGACTGCAAGGATGGTACAGGACCGGGCAGTGCTTTGTTCTGTTGTGCATAGGGTGGCTATGAGTTGGAATGAACTCAAGGCACCTAACAACATACACTATATACTAAGACAAACATTTGACTGACATTAGCTACAAACCGAACCTAACTGTTCTGGCTTATGTACAAATTCGACTTTAAGACAGGCTTAGGAATAGAACTCGTTCACAATCTGGGGACTGTGTATGACATACACACATACATGCACACACACACACACGCTTGCACGCGTATATCAGAAAGTTTGCCCTTTCAACCATTTTGAAGACTACACTTCAGTGTTGTTAAATACATTTACCACGTTGCAGACCCACCACCATTATCTATTTCCAGAACGTTTTCATCCCCCAAAGCAGAAACTCAGTATCCTGAAGTGTTAACTCCCCACATCCCCACCTCCCAGCCCTGGTGACCACTAATGTTGTTTTTTCTCCATGCATTTGCCTATTGTAGACACTTCATCTAAGTGGGGTCACACAATATTTGTCCTTTGTGTCTGGCTTCTTTCACTCAGCATGTTTTCAAGGTTCATCCGTGTCGTAGCGTGTATTAGGGCTTCATTTTCCTTTGTGACCAAATAACATTCCCTTGTATGATGGACAGGCTCTCTTGGAGCCCTGGTAGCACAGTGGTTAAGAGCTCAGGCTGCTAACCAAGATGTAAGCAGTTCAAATCCACCAGTCACTCCTTGGAAACCCTATAGGGCAGGTCTACTCTGTCCTATACGGTCGTTATGAGTCAGAATCGACTCGACAGCAATGGGTTTGGTTTTGGTTTGTTTTTGTATGATGGACCATATTTTGATCATCCTTTTGTCTGTTGATGGACACTTGTGTTGCTTCCACCTTTTGGTCACTGTGACTAGTGCTGCAGTGAACACTGGTGTACATGTATCTGTTTGAGTCCCTGCTTTCAAGTCTCTCAGGAATACGCCTAGGAGCAGAATTGCTGGGTCATACAGTAGCTCCATGTTTAGCTTTTTGAGGAACCACCAAATTGTTTTTTTGCCCTATTTTCTGACAGGCTCTCTACAGAGATCCCAGCAAATTCATCCTTGCCTGACTGGACAGACACCCATGACAAATGAGAAAGGATACTCCTCATCCCCATGGTTGGTCCTTTATCTAGAGCAGCAGTTCTCAACCAGGGATGGCTTTGATCCCCAGAGGACATGTGGCCATGTCTGGAGACATCTGTGCTGTCACAGTTGGGGAGGGCGTCCTGCTGGCACCTCATGGGCAGAGCCCAGGGATGCTGCTCAACACCCTACAATGCATGGGACAGTCCCCATCACAGAGAATCACCCGGTCCCAAATGTCAGCAGCATCAAGGTAGGGAAGACCTGGTCTCCAGCAAAAATGGAGGGAGGCTTCAGGCACCCCACATACCTGAGTGGGGTGCACCAGCCAGCCCTCCTGTATCCAACCAGGTCATGTGGCCAGGACTTTTAATAAACACCTCAATTCCAGCATTACTGGACAGTATCTATAGCACAGGAGGAGACTCAGTTTATCCCGCTTTAGAAATAATGGGTTAGGGGGAAGACTTGCAGCTCCCCTCCAGGGTGCGCTCTTGAAAGGGGGCTGTGCACTTACAGGTGAAGAGGCTGACTTGCCCACCTGAGGTAGGTCTGGAACCCAGGCCAGGTACCTCCTCTCCGGGCCTGGCAGCTCAGCTTTGAGTGCCACCCTGGAACCATGGTTAAAAAATCATTTCCAGCCTCAGCAAAAGCCCAGAGAGAGAACCCCCCCCCGGAAAAACATGGGGAGGCCGCTCTAATGACTGCGGCATCCAACTTCGCTTTCATCCGTTCTCACATGGCCAACATTTCTCAGCTCCCAATTAACCAATCTGTTTGATCTCACAGCCCGCCCATCCGTCGGCAACTTTCGCGGCCTACTAAATTAATCTCGCTGAAAACCAACCGCTCTGGCTTTAACAACAGCTTCCCGCTCCCGAGACATGGTGTGTGGGGTAGAGAGGGAAAGAGGCAGAAGCCCGAGAAGATGGAGCAGAGGTCTCTACCTCCCTTCCAGCCAAGGGCTGATTTGGTCTCCTTTGGAGCAATACATTTGTTTGGCTGCCGGAACCTGATTTAGGGGGACAAGTGGAGCTTTTCAACCTTGTTAGAGCCTTCAAATCCTAAACTTGGTTAAGCACAGTCTCCATCTGTGGGGGGGGGCACCACCTTCTCCGGCGTCGATGTTCCCGAAAATTAGATTTCCCTTTTCCTAACCTCTCCCAGTGGAACTGATTTTGAAAAACACAGATCCATCAAAAAGCCAATCTGAAAATATCCTTCTGTTTGGCAAGAAAGCTTTCATTTCTTGTTTTACAGGCTTCCTGAAGACCTGCAAATCACGAAGCCTGGCAAACCTGTGGCAGCGGGAGGGAGGATGAGAGCATTAGGCTTTCAGGAGGAGGCGAGTTATAAGTCAGGAGCCCTGGTGGTATAACGGTTAAGAGCTGGGCTACTAACCCACCCAGGAGCTCTAAGGGAGAAAAGACCTGGCGATCTGCTCCCGTAAAGATTACAGCCTAGGAGACCCTATGGGGCAATTCTACTCTGCCTCACGGGGTCGCTTTGAGTCAGAAATTGACTTTACACCACCAAATTATGACGTCTCTGAGTAGTGTCTTTAAAGGGAAGGCTGCCATGTCTTTCCGCCACCCAGGACACCTCTTGCCTCCCACATCAAAATTCCATCTTCTGAGGCCCTTAAAGAAGTCCAGCTTTCTCCAGTGGCCTTCCCGCCTCTCCCAAGTCCAGAGGATGATGTCATGGACAATGTGCTCAGCGGGATCCTCCTTTCTCTCTGACCTCCTGCCCCTTCTCACGACTCTGACTCATGGTGCCGCCCACATGTGTCAGAGTAGAATTGCGCTCCACAGAGTTTTCAATCACTGGTTTTTCAGAAGTAGATTGCCAGGTCTTTCTTCCGAGGCACTCTGTTACTTATCTTTCTGCAACATGAGACCAAATCTGACTCAAGTAGCTTAGACTAAAACGTGACTGACAGGCTTTTGTAGCAGGGATATCGGCTGGGGGGGGGGGTGGGGACTGGCACCAGAGCCAGCTTCCCTGCGCCATTCTGAGCCCCCCACCTCCAGCTGTTCTCTCTGTTTGGATACCAGCCCAGCTACAGCTGCGAAGCACAACTTACACCCTCCCCTCTCATGTCCAGGGAAGGAGAAGTTTCTTTCCAAGGAATCCTGAAAACTGCAGATATCTCATGGCCCTGTCTGGATCCCAGCCAACCCGTCCCTGTGCCTCAGAAATGAGAGGGCTGCTCGGCGAGACTGGGGCCCCTTTACACTCCTGAGCCTGAGGAGGAATCCGACAGAGAGCAGGCGGCTCTGAGGGGAGGGATTCCACAGACATGAACCGAGGTCCTGGAACCCGAGGGAAGGTACACGGGTGAGGGATGGACACACACCAAGCAGCCCTCCAGGGCCCTGAGGACCAGCATGTGGCCCAGTACCTCACTGCCCTCCCAGGGAGCATATGGCGGACCCCTGAGCAGCAGTAACTGTTCTCTCCCATGTGGTCTTTGGCGTCAGCTGGAAGTCACACTGCAGTGTAGTTATATTTCCAAGAGGGTCCTTTGTTTTCCCCAAAATGAAGCCCTCCTCCCACATGCATGTGACCAGCTGCCCTGACAAGGCTGAGCACAATTCAGGCTACATCTGGCAGGATGGAGGCTCGCCCCCTTCAAGCAGAAAGCCCTGAAGCACAGCCACCCCTCGCCACTCCAGCTCACTGCAGACGCCCTCGCCCTGTGAAGCTGCAACCTGAAAAATCCAGCTGTCGTTGCGTCGACTCCGACTCTCTGCAGCCTCGTGTGGTCGGAGGACAACTGTGCTCCACAGGGTTTTCAGCGGCTAATTGTTCAGAAGCAGGTCACCAGGCCTTTCTTCTGAGCTGCCGCCGGGTGAACTCAAACCGCCAACCTCTTGATGAGCAGCCGAGTGCGCTCACCGTATGCACCACCCAGGAATCCCACAGGCTGCAAAGCAGCCTTCATTTGCAGGTGGCGTGAATGTCTCTCTCCTTTTGGTTCTAAAAACATACTTACTTAGAGGCTTATGTACCTGAGGAGGGACTAGTGGCTTCCCAGCAGGCTTGTCCAGGCTGAAATTAAGCATGCCGAGGGCCATCAACAGCAGCTCAAATATCAGAGTTCCTCCTGCCGAGGAAGTCGACCAGGCTCCCAGAGCGGAGGGAGAGCTTTTGTACCAACTGCCCAGGAACCCTTGCCCACGCCCGCCCCCTTGCCTGTGCCCACCCCCTTGCCCAGCCCCAGGTGCCAGCTCCGGGGTGTCCTCTGGGTGTTTCTGCACAGAGTGGCTGGAGACTCACCATGGAGCACCATTCATAATCACAATCAGTGGACCCCTTCTGCAACACGTGGGCTAATCCCGGCCCCGTGTACTACATGCGGTTAAGAAGGGAAGGAATAAATGAGGCTTTAGATGCGACTTGACCTCCATAAGTCAAACAGGAAAGTCACATTGGAGCAGAGCCAGCTGGTATATGGCTTTGCCTCCTGCTTGGGGAATTACTAGAACTGCATCCACAGTGCAAGGAATAACCCTGCCATCTCAAGAAGGACTCAGAACTGGTGGCGGGGTAGGGAAGGAGCTGGGTGTAGCTAGGAAAGCTCACCCCAGCTCCCCTGGAGGGAGGCAGTGGGGTGGCTGGAGGCAAGGCTGAGTGAGGGGGAGGGGTAGCGGCCTGCTGAGCTCCCCTATGACCCTGTGAGGAGCTGGCTGCTCCACAGAGGGGTCAACGGCATGCAGTAGGTAAGGAGACAGGTGAGAGGTCCCCACCCTGCAGCTCCACGTGCAGGGACCAGAGGGTATCAGATATCCAGAGGATGTCATCCCAGGCTTCACAACACAAACCAGTACCCCGCCCATCCTCCAACCTGGTACACAAGGTCCGAAGGTCTGGGTCAAATGCAGCGGGGACTATGGACAGGGAGGGGACCCCAGCCCTGGTTTTGGGGTGCCCAGCTCACCGTGCAGCTGGAGAGAGATGCACACAAAGAAGAAAGCAGCTGGCCAGATGTCACAGACACCGCGATGTCACGGGCCAGGTGATGTGGCAAATGGGCTCCTGAGAGAAAAGTTCAAGAGCTGGGCCTGACAAAGAAGGGGTGCAAGGCAGGGGATGTAAGGAAAGGCATTCGGGGAATGGGAACAGCAGAAACGGAGGCCTAGAGCTGGGAATTCCCAGGAAACAGCTAGGAATCGGTGCAGTAGAGGGAAGGGCAGAGGACAAAAGGGGGCTTCAGTCTAGAAGAGCTAAAGAAGTCACCTCTGACCTGTCACCACGGGGCCTGCAGGAGACCACCAGCTCACCTGGCAGAATGCACTCACGTGCATTCACGTACACCCGGAGCTTCCACTTCCCCAGCGAACACAGCCCCAATTCTGAGAGTTGGGCCATGAAGTACCCATTTTACTGAACACACAGCTGAGGCCCTAGGACACCAACACTTGGGTCAAAGACCACAAGATCAACAAAGGCAGAGGAAAAACTGGGATGTCAGCCCCACTGTCCACCAAGAGCCTTTCTCTGGGCCTCCCTGGCTACACCAGGAGGCCTGGGCCAATGACTCCTATCGAGGTATACCAAACCAAGAAAACAAGCCCATTGCTGTCAAACTGATTCCGACTCATAGTGACCCTACAGGACAGAGCAGAACTGCCCCACAGGGTTTCCAAGGAGCGGCTGGTAGATTTGAATGGCTGACATTTTGGTCAACAGCTGTAGCTCACCATAGCTCTTAACCACTGTGCTGCCAAGGCTCCTATTGAGGTATACTCCCCCCCAAAAACAAAAAAAGTCTCAAGCGCCTGATCCTGACTAAGGCTTGCTGGAGCAGGAGACACCCTGAGACCCAAACCAGGGCCCCTCCTATCTGAGCAATGCCAGGCTGATGCCATGGTCTCACCCCGTCCAGTGGTCCAGAAGGCCTTGCTGGTCCTCATATTGGTGGGCCAGGGAAGCCCAGGTCCACCCATCATGAAGAGGAATCGCCAGGAGCCACACCTGCTTCAATCTTCCCCCAAGTTTCTTTGTTGTTGTTCTTAGGTGCCATCAAGTTGGTTCCAACTCACAGTTACCCCATGTGTAACAGAAGGAAACACTGCCCGGGCCCATGCCATCCTCTCAATTGTAGCTATGCATGAGCCCACTGCTGCAGCCACCATGTCAATCCATCTCATCGAGGGTCTTCCTCTTTTTTTTGCTAATCCTCTACTTTCTCAACTGGTTAACAGCTTGGCTGCTAACCAAAATGTTGGCAGTTCAAATCTACCACCCACTCCTTGGAAACGCTATGAGGTAGTTCTACTCTGTCCTATAGAGTTGCTATGAGTCGGAATCAGCTTGACAGATTTTTTGTTTTTTGGGGTTTTTTTTTTTTTTCTGCTTTACCAAGCATGATGTCCAAAGTATGTGAGACAAAGTCTTACCATCCTCGCTTCTAAGGAAATAAGGCTATGCTTCTTCCAAGACAGATTTGTTAGTTCTATTCAATATTCTTCCCCAACTCCATAATTCAAAGGCATCAATTCTTCTTCAGTCTTCCTTATTCACTGTCCAGCTTTCCCATGCATATGAGGCAATTGAAAATACTGTGGCTTGGGTCAGGTGCACCTTAGTCCTCAAGGTGACATCTTTGCTTTTGAACACTTTAAGGAGGTCTTTTGTAGCAGATTTGCCCAATGCAATGGGTCCTCTGATTTCTTGACTGCTGCTCCCATGGGCATTGATTGTGGATTCAACTGTATAGTTATTTTTAGATCAGTCACTGGACCTAGGATCACTGAGTCACAGTGCATCACCATCTCTGGGACTCTGGATAGATTTTGTCAAGTTTTTTCTACATGAATTTAATATTTCTTTCAGCAGTGTAACAGGTCCCGGGTATTGCAAACAGCTTACACTCAGCCACCAGCCAAAGGGTTGGTGATTCCAACCCAGCTAGTGGCGCTATGGTAGAAAGGCCTGGTGATTTGGTTCAAAAAAACCAGCCACTGAAAACCCTCTGGAGCACAGTTCTACTCTGACGTGCCTGGGGTCGCCGTGAGTTGGGGTGGACGCGAGGACAATGGCCAGTGTTTCAGCAGTGTTACGAATACCCAGCTCTGCATATGCCCAGCTTTGAGTGAAATCACTTAAAAGGAAAACAAACAAAAATACCTTATTAACCAGTAGAACAAAGGTGGGGAGACAGTGTTTCCAGGCCTTCACTTTGGTTACCGGAGCGACTGTGCATTATTCTGCTCGTTCAGGAAGTGTGTTTGCTCTCCTCTAAGTTTCCAATTTTATGCTTTGACTGTTTTCTAATTTGCATTCTTCTTACCAATCTATATTACCTATTTATATTTAAAGGTGAGGAATTCTTTGTCATATGTGTAACAATTATTTCTCCAAATCTGTTTGCCTTTTAATGTGAAAGCTTTTTGTTATATATATATATTTTTTAATATTTAGGCAGATTCCACCATCTTTTCCTTTTGGATCTCTTTTGCTTTTTGGTTTAGCAAGTCTTTCCCTATGCTATTAAAAAAAAAAAAAGTTGCCATTGAATTGACCCCAACTCATGGTAACCCTGACTCACGGTGACCCCGACTCATGGTGACCCTGACATGTGTGTCAGAGTAGAACTATACTCCATGGGGTTTCAACGGCTGATTTTTTGGAAGTAGATCATCGAGTCTTTCTTCCAGAGCACCTCCAGGTTGACTTGAACCTCCAACTTTTTGCATTTTGGTTAGCAGCCAAGTGTGCCATCAGGGACTTCAAGAAAACACTCATCTCCCTGGAGGGGGGGGGGTGTGTGTCCAGTGCTAATGGTCTGTCTGATCCATCTGGAATTCAAATAACTACTCATTAAGAGGCATCTAACCCCGAGGGGTCAGATGGTCGTCAACTATTTGGGCTCTTATGGACACAAGGAGGTGAACATGGTAGGCACCATGAACACAGTGGACAAGGTGGACACAGTGGATGTGACGGACACTGGACACGATGGACACGGTAGACAAGGTGGACACAGTGGACACGGTAGACAAGGTGGATACAACGGACATAGCGGACACTATGGAAATGGTGGACGTGGTGGACATGCTAGACAACAACACTCCCTTACTCCAGGTCAAACTGGAAAACCAGAAAATCAGTTCCTATGCCAAGGTAGAAGCACCCTGGAAAATCACACCCTCCCCACCTGGCTTGTCTGAGAGAGCTCCACCCTTATGCTCGCGAACAGCCCCAACTGGCCAGACATACTGGGCCCAAACTGTCACCCTGCCCCCGGCTGGGTCGAAACAGGCCGCAGCAGTTCTACAGTCGGCACTCCTGTGGGCACACTTGCTGGTTCGGAGGTGGACAGGCAACCTCAGCCATCCAGTCATTGTGGACCCTGGGATTTCTGCAGGGCCACGCCTGGACAATCCTGTGGCCCAGAGGACAGCCAGCCTGCTGACAAAGCATTGTACAGGGAAGGTGGAAGGGAGTGCATTATAGGGACATAGAGCCAATGCCCTGAGCAGCCTGACATCAGCCCCCTCCACACCTGGCCAGCCCCTCCCTGGCCCTCATGTGCATCATTGCCGTTTTTTCATTCTTTATAGATTTGTAAAAAACTAGCTTGGAGATAGCCACATTCACCCCAAAGATCCCCAAGTAACACATTCAACCTGTCCAAATGGCCTTCGATCCTGCTGGACTCTGTTCTGGCCGCTGCTCTGGCCAGGGCCTGGAACAGAGCCTGTGTTCAGGATAAGCTGCTGCATGAACAAATAAGTGAGGCGATCTACCCAGGAGTCTCATTCTGCTCAATCTCACACTACATATTACAATGAAGCCCAAGCATTTCCTTGAAATAGTAGCATGAAAGGAACCGGCCACTTCTGGAAACAGCTCTGGGGGTGTCACGATGTCTGTACACCATTTCTCTTCCCTCCCTCTTACATTTTTTCTTTCTTTACTTGGTTTCCAACTTGCTGCCTTATCCACAGCACCCACTCACTGCTGCATCAAACACCTCCAATAAGTGCCCAGAGGGAGGGGGTGGGGCAGTGCCCACCCCAGGCAGCTGGAAGGCGGGAGAAGCTGCTCGGTGCTGCTGGCCCCCACGGGTGCACTAGCACGGTTCTGCTGTGCCACCTCCAGACAGATCTGGGGGTTCAAGCTGCATCTGAGCTCCAGCTTCACCGTAGTGTGGGGAGCCCCCCACCCACATGCTCCCCCAGTGCTGAGTCAGGTCTCAGGGCCCTGCCCCAAAGAGACTACAGGTCTCCTGGGCCCCACTGACCCCACACAGGGCTGGCTTCATGGGCGTGTGGCTCAAGCAGTCACGCAGGCCCTGCACGCTAAAGGGCTGATGTTTGGTCAACACTCTGCTTTGCCTTCTTGAAATTAATATTATTATTTTTTATTGTGGTGAAAATACATAACAAAGCATTTAAATACATATAACAAAACATTTGCCAATTCAGCCATTTTTACACGCACCATCAAGCGACACTGAGTACATGCGTCACTGTGCAGCCATTGCCACGACCTGTCTCCCAGCCACCCTACCACCCCTCGGTGCCCCCCAGGCAAAGGCTGTGTATCTTTGCCTATTTCACATACGTGGGATAATATAATACTTGTCCTTCTGTGGCTGACTTATTTCACTCAGCATGATGTTTTCAAGGCTCGTTCCTGTCGTAGCGTGTATCAGATGGATTTCTCTTCATGGGTGAGTGATATTCCATTGCGTGGATGGACCACATTGTGTTAATCCACTCCTCTGTTGGTGGACATGTGGGTGGCATCGATCTTTTGGCTATCATGAAGAGTGCTGCTATGAACCATGCCGTGCATCTTGACATTCTAAATATTATTTTAACAAGAGGTCCCACGTTTCTGTTTGGTACCAGGCCCTGGTCGAGGGCCCTTAGGAAGGGACCATGCTCTGAGCAGCAGGCTCGTGGGGTCCTACCAGATGCGAGCAGGAGTCGCCTCGCCTGCAAATCCAGGCTGGTCAGCTCCCACAGGGCATCTCTCCTGGCCCTTCTGATCAAGTGCCCAGCAACAGCTGATGTACAGGAAGAAGGACACTGGTACTGTGCAAGTTTCTGCTGGGCAAGTTCCACCTCCAGCCATCTTTTTGCCTGGCCTTTCCTCTGCCTGCAATCCTCCAGTTCACCTTTATTGCAAGACCCCAGGGACTCACCCGAAAATGTTCACATTAGCAAATGACAACCCCACACTCGCTAAGTGAACCAAGAGTATTTTCTCTGGAACACGCTTGGTGGGTGGCTGGGGCTCTCCCAGTCCTGCCGCCCCCACCCTGCCCTGCACCAGCAGTTACCCCCACCCTGCCCGGCACCAGCAATTACCTCCATGAACAAAAGCAGCAGCCACTTCAGCAGAAAGACTTCAGAGGCTGCTGGCATGCGTGACGTTGGCCAGGATTTACAGGTGGACAGAGATTAACGCTCTGCCTAGCATTCCTGTTTGGGGCAACGAGAGGAATGAAGGTGGCAGAACCTCATTCACTCCCTGACTCTCCCTCCCCACAAATCATGTTCAGTCCATGATTCGACTGGCACAAACCAAGGGCACCGCCCCAGCCTGCAGCTCAAGGCAGTTTGGGGCCAATTCTGCCCACCCCACAGTATTTGATAGTCAGGAACTCATCTGCAGACCCTGGAAACTGCACAGCCCTGAGCACTGTACAAACATGTATCCAAACATGCCACACATGCAAAAACTGAGAGGCTTACAAACACTAAAAGGTGCAAGGCATGGCTGCATCTGTTCCTGAGCAGTGAAGCTCAGCCTCGGCACAGTCCACAGTTTCAAACTTTGGTTGTACTTCTAAAATTTCTGATTGTTTCATTTCCTGGGGAGAGCTGTGCTCAAAAAGGCCTCTGCAGATGCTAAGCTCATGGCTGCTCCATGGACTTGGCACGTATGACAGTGTCCATTGTGGCAGCATTAGGGACCTCCTAAGTGTGCACCAATGGTAGACTGGATACACAGATCACGGTGTATTCACACTAAGCAATTGTTGCTGTTGCTAGCTGCCTTCGAATTGGCCCCCAACTCCTGGCGACCCCACGTGTGACAGAGCAGAACTGTGCTCCACAGGGTTTTCTTGGCCATAATCTTTACAGAAACAGATTGCCAGGCCTTTCTTCTGTGGTGCTGTTAGGTGGGTTTGAACCACCAACCATTTAGTTTGCAGCTAATGGTAAATGGCTTGCATGACCAAGCCTCCTTGCCAAGCAATACTTTACAGCAGCGAGAAGGAAGCAGCTATACCCACCTACCACACTATGGAAGAATTGCACAAACAACACCAGGCACACGAAGCCATACCCAAGAGGGTATGTGCTAAGTACCTATATATAAAGTCCAAAAACAGGCAAAACCAATCTACAGCAGGCACTTCTGGGGGGCAGCAGAAGCTGGTAGAGGCCATGAGGATGCTGGCCACAGGGTGTGATCAGCCTGAGAAGATCCATCACCCCATGACTTGTACACTTTGTATGTATGGTCGACGCCAATGAAAAACGCATGAAACGTTAATGTCATCACTGCTGTCTTAGCTGCCTAGTGCTGCTATAACAGAAATACCCAACCGGGTTGCTTTAGAGAACCAGAATTTATTTTCTCGCACTGCTGGAAGCTAGAAGTCTGAATTCACGGTCTCAGTCATGCTGACCCCTTCCTTGTTGGGGCCCTGGCATTCCCTGGTTCTTTGACTTTCTTTATTTGTAGATGATCTTCACGTGGTGTCTGTCTTTCCCCGTGTGTATATCTGTCTCATCTGCTCTTTTTATAACTCAGAAGTGGTTAGATTTAGAACCCACCCTACTCAGATATGATCTAATTAACATAAAAAGAAGATGCTATTTCCAAACAGGACCACATCCACAGCATAGGGGTTAGGATTCCAACACGTATTTGCAGGGTGGGGAGGACACTATTTAACCCACAACAACCGTAAAAGCAGCCACTTCTGTTGGAGTTGAATGCGTTTTAAAGGAATCTATATTGTTTTGCCTATTATATTCTAAAGTGATGTGGTGAGTCAAGATTCAAAATAATTATCCTTTCCAATGACCTCTGAAAGACTCTTAAAATCAGCAGACAAAAACAAAGCCCTAAGCAACGAAGTGAAGGCTCAGAGCTTCCAAACTTCTCAAGAGCAGCACCCAGGAGTACACACAGCCCAACAGCCCAGCACCCAGGACTACACACAGCCCGACAGCCCAGCACCCAGGACTACACACAGCCCGACAGCCCAGCACCCAGGACTACACACAGCCCGACAGCCCAGCACCCAGGACTACACACAGCCCGACAGCCCAGCACCCAGGAGTACACACAGCCCGACAGCCCACAGCTGTTAAGCTCTCTGAATTGTGCTCGAATGCCCAGCTGGGTCAGAAAATAATTAAAAGGCCTAGAGATCCTGGGTGGCACAGTGGTTAAGCACTCAGCTGCTAACTGAAAAGTTGGTGGATGGGTCCGACCCAGCTTCTCCATGGGAGAAAGACCTGGCGATCTGTGTCCATAAAGATTACAGCCTAGAAAACCCTATGCGGCAGTTCTACTCTGTCGCATGGGGCTATTATGAGTCAAAATTGACTCAGTGGGGCCAAACAACAACAGAGGAAAAAAACAAAAGAAACGGAGTTATTAGAAGAAGGCTTAGAAAGTTCATGAACAATTACAGACAACAGGCATTTATTCCTCCTGTTGGAGCAATCTGAAGCTGGATTTTTCTGTTTGAAGCCAAAGGTACACACACACATCATATCTGCAGTTATGCTCAGCTCTCCACTCCCACACTCTCCCTGGCAAGACATTTACCGAATCCAGTGGTGACGTAAAAGCGTCCTTTATTTACTTCTGTCTTCTTCTTTACAAGAATGACAAGTGCAAAATCATGGCAGCTCCTTTTAATCTTGCTCTAACACCCAGCCACTTAGATGGACACGAACAGTCAGCTGGACTGCCCTAGACATGTGCCAACGCCTGTCCGCCCATGCTCTGCGAAGCTCTCAAACTGAGGGGGAGGTGGAAACTGGTAAACAGGGCAGGAGAGTTTAAAGGAATCAAAGTTTTATTTAGGATCTCTCAGGAAGTGGCATTATTTCACTCCGGGACTCAGGCTGACTTAAGGACTTCGGGAGCCTGGATGTGGTCTTTTGGGCCCTCAGTACAGAAGTGTGGCCCATGGGCCAGCAGCCTGAGCCTCGGCTAGGAGCTGTGCCCCACCCAGGCCTGCCAAATTGGTATTTTATCAAGATTCCAATGTGATTCATGGTTTGTGAGCACATTAAAATTGAGGTGTCTGAAGAAGGTAAGATTGTGGAATAAGACATGTAAGTGACGCTTAAGGGGAAGTGTCCTATAAGTTGCACTGATATACATTAAAAGTTGAAAGCCTGAAGAAAGTAAGATTGTGGCATAAGAAAGTTACCCTTAAGGGAAAGTGTATCACAAGTTGCCTTGGATACAACGTCTCTTTCCCACCCTTGTAGCCTGGGACAAAAAAAAAAAAAATCACTAAATGAAAAGATAAGCCAAGTTTATGGATCCATGCAAGAAACACTCACGGAGTGTCACGCTCAATATCAGATCTGCCAGAAAACATTCACGTGCACACACACAAACACACACATGCACAACATACATAGACATACGTACACACAACACTCCTGCACACAGCATACTTGCTCACATGTACAGTCATGCATCCACATGCACACAGTTCACATGCAGACATGCATGCACACATATGCACAATAAGCATGCATGCAGCACACTCATACGTACACACGCACACACGTTCACACACATGCACGTAACACACTCATGAACATACACACACATACACACACACATACAACCCTCCTACCTTCAAGGAGCTCAGAGTTTAGAGAGAAGACAATCATGCAGACAGTTACAAAGCAATAAGATGTAAAATAATAAAATGAGGCTGCAGAAAACTACGGCTTCAGAATGATTTAAAACGGGACATGCCGAACAGTTCGACTATCACCTGGGGAAATCACTCACACCAACACCCTCATGACAGAGTGAGTAAGCTCCTCCCTATCTTCCATCTGAAGTACCAGATTCTAAGAAACGGCCACTAGGATCACTGGCTTCAAGGTGGAGAGGGAAGGAACAAAACACTAACATATGCCTTCAAGGAACTGATCTGTAGCCGAGAAAAGGAGAGCCAAGCTTCTGTTTCCTACACCACGGGCCCTGAGTTCTCTGAGCGCTGCGTACACTGTGGATGCGCTGGCCACTGAAGAAACAAACAGAAACAGCCTCTCTGTGCTGCCGCCATCCTGCCAACAGGAAGTTATGACTCGCTCCCCATTCAGAAGGGCAGTCCCCACTCAATGAGACCCCAAAGCACCCTCTTTATTGCTCGAGACCAAATTAATCTGTCGCCTAAACTACCTGGGGCTGGGCTAAACTAACAGGGGAAACCACGGCTCTTCCACCTGAAGCTCTTAGATTCCTCCCTGCCTTTGAAGCAGAGCTTGGAACCAGTTCGCTCTGGTTCGGCCTCCTGCTGAGAATTTGCATACCTAACAAGTTCCCAGGTGATGCTAATGATTCCACCCCAGGTATGCTGAATCAGAATCTACATTTTAACAAATCCCCAGGTGATTCGCATGTATAATAAATTTTGAGAACTACTGCTCTACTGGTGGTTCTCAGAATTGGTCCCTAACTACCAGTATTAGCATCACCTGGGGACTTGTTAGAAATGCAAATTCTTAGAGAGGTCAAACCAAAACGAACCAGTTCAAAGTCCTGCTCTGAAGACCTCCACTCTAGCTGGCTCGTCCTGGCGCCTCTGAGCCACTGGGTGTGCAGTGCATGGACGCCTCAGTGGATCTTGGTCTGCTTCTCCATCCTCCTTAGCCCCAACTAATAGCCACTGGGCAATTAGACACCAGAGCTGGAAGTGAGCAGGGCAAGAGAAGGAAGGGGACAGAGGGCAGAGACCCCAAGGAAAGGGAAAGACTTCCTGGGAACTGGGCACATCCCAGAGGTAGCTCACCATTCCCTCAGCTTCCCAGAGAGAGGGGAGGAGAAGACTCACCCCAAATCAGAGGGGCAACTGGTTTTGGGGTGCACCTGAACCCCTTTCCCATGACTGCTCCAGGCAGCCTCCCTGGGGACCCCGGAAGAGGAGGAAAGAGACACCTGGCGGTGCTGAGAGAAGGCGCAAAGGAAGGGGTAGATGCCACTGGACCCCTGGATTGGAGATACCTCCCAGCTTCTCAGGGCAGTTCCCCATAGACGTGCCCTGGCCACCTGGGAGGGTCCCCGTAACAGCATCAGGACTGGCACCAGTAAGAGGAGCAAGCACCCTCGAAGCAGTGGCCAGTGCTCTGTGCCCTGTGCCAGGCCCTGCTAAGGACCCCCATCTCATCTGATCCTCACCGTGGCCCCCCGGGGCTCACACTCGCCTGTCTCTATTTCACAGAAAAGTGAGGCTAAGAGAAACAACTTGCTCTGGTTTACTTGGTGTGTGAGCCTCCTGTTGCTGCTGTAACAAGTTACCACAAACACCGTGCCTTAGAACAACACACATTTTTATCTTACCATCCTGGGAGTCAGCAATCCAAAATGGATCTCGCTGGAATAAAATCAACGTGTTGGCAGGGGCAGTCCTTCTGGAGGCTCCAGGGGAGAAACTGTTTCCCTCCTTTTTCCAGCTTCTAGAGGCTGCCTGCGTTCCTGAGCTCAGGGCCCCTCCTCCATCTTCAAAGTAGTCAGCCACCTCTGCTTCCACCACCTTTTCTCTCTCTGACCCTCCTGCCTTCCTCTCGTAAGTACCCTAGTGATTACATTGGACCAACCCAGGTAATCCAGGACCACCTCCCCATCTCCAGATCCATAACTTCATGACATATGCTAAGTCCCATTTGCCATATAAGGTGATGTATTCATGAGTTCTGGGGATTTGATCGTGGATGCCTTTGGGTGCATTATCCTGCTGACGGCACACAGGAGGTCACACAAGCTGAGAGCAGAAAGTGGATGCGTCCACACACAGCCTGGTCTCTTAACCTTGCTCTCTGTGGTGTGCAGAGCATGTTGAGGGGACCGCCTGCCTCAGGCTGACATGGGGAGTCCGATAACTATGCAGGTTCCCGCAGGGTTCCTTAGTCAGGACCCTGGAGGGAGATGAAGGAACCCTCCAAACTTGGAAGAAGAGTAAAGTTCAGGACAAGGTAAAACACACACGTGAAACATTCCTTCTGCCTTATGTTTCTCATCTAAAGTTATATATGAAGCTTGCTCATCAGTTTAGCTAGTTTAATTTTAGAAAGACCTGCTTGCAAAGTCTTGAAGATGCATAGTGAATAGACAGAAAGCATGTCTGTGCCAACATGAAGACGGTGTGAAGAACAGGCACAGAACAGAGCAGCTGCAGAGCAATTACGAAGATGCAAGAAAATTGGTCTCTATTTGCCTGCAACAGCAGAGGAGGAAGGAGAGTCAGGAATTGGAGGAGCAACGGCACTGGGTATGGAATGTGTGGCTAACTGCCTCCATGAACGACTGCCTCCATGGCCATGAGACCAGAAAAACTGGATGGTGCCCAGCTACCATTACTGAACATTTTGATCAAAGATTCTACAGAAGAATCCTGATCAAACGGGGGGGGAGGCGGGGAGGATGCAAAACAGAATTTAACATTCTCATGGACTCCAGACTTTCTGGAGCCATGGAGGCTAGATGAACCCCTGAAACTATTGCCCTGAGATAATCTTTAAACCTGAAACGAGAAATATCCCCTGAAGTCTTCTTAAACCAAAACAGTAAGTTAGCACATCTAGTTAAGAATGTTTGCCTTGAGCATCATGCTCTTTTGAAGAGCTGTCTATAAGGGATCAAACTGACAACAGCAACTGAAAGGGGCAGAGAGGAACCTTAGGAGGCAGTTCACGGGGGAAAAATAACTCAGAAAAGGAGGTCGAGGTTGGTGGCCCGACTAGCAGAAGGCAATCAACGTCACTGACTTACACAACTAGGAACTGGTGAACTGGTGTATGTTTTGCTTTGTTTACTTCCGATGACAATAAAAAGAAGAAGATGTAAGAGTAGCTCTTGGTCCAGAAATGAAACCTGCCCCCTGCCTGGCACTGCAGCCAGGACCTGCCCACAGCCTCCGCGCCTCGCTGCCCCTCCCCTGCCCAAAAGGTACACTGTGTTTGGGTGGGAGGGGAGACCTTCTGCTTTTGTCAATTGTATCTGGCTGAAAAATTAAAATAATCCTCTTTTACCTTTGCATTACCCTTTAAGTGCTTAAGTTTTAATTGTATCGACGTCTACCTGAACGTGTTTTGGGAAACTTCCAGAATTGTGCATCAGCAGTGGAATGTGGCGTAAAAGTGCATGTAATTTCCAAACCCCCAGTTGTTAATGAAATCCCAAACATTCAGATTTTAATTGAACTAGATAAAGATTAAGAAGCTTAGCAGCAGCTGGCATTAAGAATTAGTTCTCAGCAGAGTTGTATGTTGTCCTCTAAACCACTCCTTTGTAATCGTCCTAAATTGCCCTTTATCTTGCTAACGCAGATATGATTCTCAGGCAGCGCCAGGCTCCCTGACTCCCCAAGGCCTGGAATGTTTCCATGTGTAAAATCTTAGCAGTGATTCTAATATTATTATGATCTACACCATATTATGTGTGTTCAATAAATTCTCATACTAATTAGAAGGAAAGTCAAGGCCTTTGTGTGACCTATTTTTAAGAATGAAGTTTACTGCCTGAGAATAATCACTGAAAACAATCAAAAAAGCAGCAACGCTCTCTGGATTCAAAAGCCCAAGGCAAGAGAGGTCAAGAACCAACAGGGGGTCATCAGTCCAGGGCTGGGCTCAAGCGCAAGCAAGATACACACGTCTGGGAAGAGAGAACACCAAAGTAAAGGACCAGGTACCATGGAGTCAGCTCTGACTTATGGGGACCCCATGTCTGTCAGAGTAGATCTGGGCTCCACAGGGTCTTCAATGGCTGATTTTTCAGAAGTAGATCACCAGGCCTTTCTTCCAAGGTGTCTCTGGGTGGACTCGAGCCTCCAGCCTTTTGGGGGAGAAGCTGACTACATTAGCCATTTGTGCCCCCCAGGGACACTCAGGAGCCCTGGTTAAATGAAACAGGAATGTGGCCCACACTTTGCTGCTTTCTCCCAAGTGGAAACGTGTAAGGGGTAAGCACAGCTTCCCTCTGATGCTTGTACAAGGTGACCCTGAGCGTTTACACCAGCTACCAAGACAGGTGGCGCCAGATCCTCCTCCTTCCACTGTCCAGTAACCAGAACAAAGGTCTTAATCCAGCTAAGTCTTGGTGCCTCCAACTGTAGAATGGGCTGAGAGCAAAGGGACCCTTCAGTAAGATGCTGCACTTTGCAGTACTATCCACAATGGCCAGCAGGTGGACACAACCCACGTGTCCATCAAGGCACGACAGATGGACAAAATATGGTCTATCCATACAATGGAGTCTCACTCAGCCATAAAAAGGAATGAAGTCCTGATTTACACTACAACATGGAAGGATCCTGAAAACATGATGCCAGCTTAAAGAACCCAGACGTAAAAGGACAAATATCATATGATCGCACTTATATGAAACACCTAGAACAGGCCAATACATAGACACAAACGTTTGTTAGTGGTTACCCGGGGAGGGGGCAGGAAGGGGAAGGGGGATTTATTCCTTAAAGGGCCCTGAGTTTCTGTCCAGGGTCACGGAAACATCTGGAAATGGACAGCGGTGATGGCTGTACAACGTGGTGAGTGTAATTACTGTCACTGACTTGGACACCAGAACTCGTTAAAATGTCAAACATTCTGCCACAGGTATTTCAACACAATACAAAGTTTAAGAAGGGGCACGGCAGGTGGGTGCCTGGCGCACATCAGGCCTGCCAGAAGAGAACACTTGCCACTGTCTGCCATCTTCTTACACAGAACGGAACGCCTTCAAGGTAAACGAGATTAGGAAGGGGAGTAAATCTGTGGATTCCTGGGCGGTGAAAAGGGAGTCGGTGGGTGGTGCCCTTCGTCACTGCGGGGGGTGGTTTCCAGTCGCCTTTGCTCCATGCTTCACTGCAGTTGGAAATGTTCTAGAACGCAGGGCCCAGATGGTGGGCTAGTCCCCCTGGGGCGCCATCAGTAATCCTGTCATTCCCTCCCTAAAGGGAGTGTGTCCTGGGGGGCAGACAAGAGCCTGCCTGGCCCACCTGCAGAGGCCCCGTAAGGTTGGGGAGCAGAGGGGACCCACTCCTCAGCAGGCAGTAAGGCTAAGGGATGTCTGCTTGGGGGGGGCAGAGGTGTGAGAGGGGAGCCTGGGCAGGGTGAGTGTGGGGGACAGGTTGGGGGATGGGCCAAGCAAGGCCTGCAGAGAAAAGAATCAGCAGCAGAACCAGGGGACAGCATGGGAGGCATGCAGGCTCTCCGGCCAAGGCCCAGGGCCCTGCACTGTGGGAGCCGGCGTTCTCCCTGGGAGGAGGCAGCTCTGCAGAGAACCCCCTGCAGCTGCTCAGCCAAGTACGCAGGGCTCCTAGGAGGGCGCTGAGGCCCTAGCGGCAGAAAGAGGAAGAGCTGGGCCCTGGCGGGGGGGGGGGGGGACACACATGTCTCAAAGCTTTGTAACCGGAGGCGGAGCCAAGACGGTGGAATACACAGAAGCTTCCATTGAGCCCTCTTTACAACAAAGACCCGAAAAAACAAGTGAAACGAGTCTATTTGTGACAAGCTGGGAGCCCTGAGCATCAAAGGCAAGCTTAGACAACGAACTGAGGGGCAGGAGAAGGAAGAGAGCATTCAGAAGTGGAGAGGAGTTGCCGGACCTGAGTCGCGGGGAGCCCGCAGGCACCATTCCTGGAGTGGCGGTGCTGGCGGGTGGCAGGCAGGTCCGCACTTTCCTCAGGGAGAAGCAGCAGCCACCCAGCCCACTCACATCTCCGGAACCTGGGCAGAAGGGCGCTCCCAGCAAAAGCTAAGTACTTGCATATGTTTTATCGTGCCCCCCACCCCTACCCCAAGCCGGCTACAGCGCTGAATCCCTGGACCTGAGATAGACCCTGGCGAGCACCTAGAGCCATCCTCCCAGCCCTGGGGAAGGAAAAAATTTGCCACTGCGGAGAAAAGATAATTTGCTGGCTCCACTAACTGGGGGAGCTCAGGACAGACGCACCTCCTATCCAGGCATAAACCATCCGTGGACCTTGAGCAACTTTCCCTTCTGCATGGACCTGTGTGGGCCTATTTCAGGAGAATAGGCCCTTGTTGGCAAACTCCAACCATTTCATCTGTGCGGTGGAGAGGTGGGTGGTTGACGTTTGACATTGCTTTCCCTATTAAATAAGGTCCTCACCTACCCGCAACAGGGACCTAAGGACTAGTAGCTCCACTCAGGTCACCCAGCCACCTGCGACAGGGGTCCAGAGATAACTGGTACCTTCCAGTCCTTACAACCAAAAACTTTGGGTGCCCATGGTCCCTCTGCAGAACCCACCCACCAGCACGCTCTAGAGAACAGAGACGCATTTTCCATAGAGATGCCTGGGGGTCGGTTCTCAACCCCCTGCCTTGTTCAGACCTTGACCCCCTGCTGCAATCAGATACCAGTATATACACCAATCATCCCTGCCCCTCTAAGACTGTAGGACAGAGCCTGTACCACACACTTGATACCAGCTACCTGGAAACCTGAGCTGAATTCATACAAAAAAAACTGAATGGACTTCTAGACTGATATACATGATACCAGCTCTAGCCAGCTCGGGACAGGACACCAGAGCTCCAAAAGCAAAAATAATCAAGCTAGCTGACTCAAGAAACCCATAGGGGTATACCAAAACAAAATAAAGCAAGCAGCTACGACACAGTAAGCAAGCATAAACTAATACAATAACTTATAGGTGGCTCAGAGACAACAGTCAATATCAAGTCACATAAAGAAACAGACCATGATCACCTCAACAGGCTCTCAAAACAAAGAATCCAGGGATCTTCTAGATGAAAGTGCATTCCAGGAATTACCAGATGCAGAATACAAAAGTTTAATATACAGAACCCCTCAAGACATCACGAAGGAAATGAGGCAATATGCAGAACAAGCCAAGGAACACACAGATAAAGCAACTGAAGAAATTAGGAAGATTATTCAGGAACATAACGAAAAGTTTAATAAGCTGGAAAAATCCATAGACAGACAGCAATCAGAAATTCAGAAAATTAACAATGAAATTACAGAATTAGATAACTCAGTAGAAAGTCAGAGGAGCAGAATTGAGCAAGTAGAAGCTAGAATTTCTGAACTCGAAGATCAATCACTTGGCACTAATATATTTGAAGAAAAATCAGATAAAAGAACTTTAAAAAATGAAGAAACCTTAAGAGTCATGTGGGACTCTATCAAGAGAAATAACCTACGAGTGATTGGAGTACCAGAACAGGGAGGGATAACAGAAAATACAGAGAAAATTGCTGAGGATTTGTTGGCAGAAAACTTCCCTGATATTGTGAAAGATGAGAAGATAACTATCCAAGATGCTCATTGAACTCCACATAAGGTAGATCTTAAAAGAAAGTTACCAAGACTTATTATAATCAAGCTTGGCAAAACCAAAGATAAAGAGAGAATTATAAGAGCAGCGAGGGATAAAAGAAAAGTCACCTATAAAAGAGAGCCAATAAGAATAAGCTCGGACTACTTGGCAGAAACCGTGCAGGCAAGAAGGCAATGGGATGACATATATAAAAAACTGAAGGAAAAAAAACTGCCCACCAAGAATGATATATACATCAAAACTGTCTCTTAAATATGAAGGTGAAATTAAGATATTTCCAGATAGACCCAAGTGGAGGGAATTCGTAAAAGCCAAACCAAAACTACAAGAAATACTAAAGGGAGTTCTTTGGTTAGAAAATCAATAATATCAGGTATCAACCCAAGACTAGAACACTGGAAAGAGCAAACAGAAGTCAACCCAGACAGGGAAATTGAAAAAAAACCAGGCAAGATTAAAACAACAACAAAAAAAGCCCAACACAGGGTAACGGCGATGTTATATAAAAGAAGACAACATTAAAATAATAAAGAGGGACTAAGAAATGTAACCATACACCTTCCATATGGAGAGGAAGATATGGCGATACAAAGAAATAAAAGTTAGTTTTAAATTTAGAAAATTAGGGGTAAATAATAAGGTAACCACAAAGGAGACAAACTATCCTACTCATCAAAATAAAATACAAGGGAAAAATACAGACTCAGCAGAAACAAAATCAACAACAACAAATATGAGGAAAGAACAATATATAAAGAAAATCTACCCAGCACATAAAAACAAGTGGGAAAAATAAACTATCAACACATAAAAAAAGACATCACAATGATAGCACTAAATTCATACCTATCCATAATTACCCTGAATGTAAATGGACTAAATGCATCAATAAAGAGACAGGCAGTGGCAGAAAGGGTTAAAAAACAAGATCCATCTATATGCTGCCTATAAGAGACACACCTTAGACTCAGAGACACAAACAAACTAAAACTCAAAGGATGGAAAAAAATATATCAAGCAAACAACAATCAAAAAAGAGCAGGAGTGGCAATATTAATTTCTGACAAAATAGACTTTAAAGTTCAATCCATCAGAAAGGATAAGGAATACACTATACAATGATTAAAGGGACAATACACCAGGAAGATATAACCATATTAAATATTTATGCACCCAATGGCAGGGCTGCAAGATACGTAAAACAAACTCTTTCAGCATTGAAAAGTGAGATAGACAGCTCCACAATAATAGTAGGAGACTTCGACACAGCACTTTCGGTGAAGGACAGGACATCCAGAAAGAAGCTCAATAAAGACACGGAAGATCTAAAGGCCACAATCAACCAACTTGACCTCGTAGACATATACAGAACACTCCACCCAACAGCAACCAATTATACTTTCTTTTCTAGTGCACATGGAACATTCTCTAGAATAGACCACATAAAGCAGCCTTAGCAGAATCCAAAACATTGAAATATTACAAAGCATCTTCTCTGACCATAGGGCCATAAAAGTGGAAATCAATAACAGAAAAAGCAGGGAAAAGAAATCAAACACTTGGAAACTGAACAATACCCTGCTCAAAAAAGACTGGATTAGAGAAGACATTAAGAATGGAATAAAGAAATTCAGAGAATCCAACGAGAATGAAAACGCTTCCTATCAGAACCTTTGGGACACAGCAAAAGAGGTGCTCAGAGGCCAATTTATATCAATAAGTGTACACATCCAAAAAGAAGAAAGGGCCAAAATCAAAGAATTATCCCTACGACTTGAACAAATAGAGAGCAACGAAAGAAACCCACAGGCACCAGAAGAAAACAAATAATAAAAATGAGAGCTGAACTAAATGAAATAGAAAACAGAAAAACAATTCAAAGAATTAACAAGACCAAAAGCTGGTTTTTTGAAAAAATCAACAAAATTGATAAACCACTAGCCAAACTGACAAAAGAAAAACAGGAGAGGAAGCAAATAACCTGAATAAGAAATGAGAGGGGTGATATTACAACAGACCCAACTAAAATTAAAAGAATCATATCAGATTACTATGAAAAACTATACTCAAACAAATTTGAAAACCTAGAAGAAATGGATGAATTCTTAGAAACACACTACCTACCAAACTAACACGAACAGAGGTAGAACAACTAAAGAGGCCCATAACAAAAGAAGAGATTGAAAAGGTAATCAAAAAACTCCCAACAAAACAAAAAAGCCCTGGTCCAGAAGGCTTCACTGCAGAGTTCTACCAAACTTTCAGAGAAGAGTTAACACTACCACTACTAAAGGTATTTCAGAGCATAGAAAAGGACGGAATAGTACCAAACTCATTCTATGAAGCCACCATATCCCTGATACCAAAAGCAGGTAAAGACAACACAAGAAAATGATAGACCTATATCCGTCATGAATGTACATGCAAAAATCCTCATCAAAATTCTAGCCAACAGAATTCAACAACATATCAAAAAAATAATTCACCATGACCAAGTGGGATTCATACCAGGTATGCAGGGATGGTTCAACATTAGAAAAACAATTAATGTAATCCACCACATAAATAAAACAAAAGACAAGAATCACATGATTTTATCAATTGATGCAGAAAAGGCATTTGACAAAGTTCAACACTCATTCGTGATAAAAACTCTCAGCAAAATAGGAATAGAAGGAAAATTCCTCAACATAATAAAGGGCATTTATACAAAGCCAACAGCCAACATCACCCTAAATGGAGAGAGCCTGAAAACATTCCCATTGAGATCGGGAACCAGACAAGGATGTCATTTATCACCACTCTTATTCAACATTGTGCTGGAAGTCCTAGCCAGAGCAATTAGGCCAGATACAGAAGTAAAGGGCATACAGATTGGCCAGGAAGAAGTAAAAGTATCTCTATTTGCAGATGACATGATCTTATACACAGAAAACCCTAAGGAATCTTCCAGAAAGCTACTGAAACTAATTGAAGAGTTCAGCAGAATATCAGGACACAAGAGAAACACAAAAATCAGTTGGATTTCTCTACACCAACAAAAAGAACATGGAAGAGGAAATCACCAAATCAATGCTATTTACAGTAGCCCCCAAGAAGATAAAATACTTAGGAATAAATCTTACCAGAGATGTAAAAGACTTATACAAAGAAAACTACAGTACACTTCTTCCAGAAACCAAAAGAGACTTACATAAGTGGAAGAACATACCTTGCTCGTGTATAGGAAGACTTAACATTATAAAAAATGTCTATTCTACCAAAAGCGATCTATACATTTAATGCAATTCCGATCAAAATCCCAAGGACATCTTTAATGAGATGGAGAAACAAATCACCAACTTCATATGGAAGGGAAAGAGGCCCTGGATAAATAAGACATTATAGAAAAAGAAGAACAAAGTGGGAGGCCTTACTTTACCTGATTTTAGAACCTATTAAACTGCCACAGTAGTCAAAACAGCCTGGTACTGGTACAACAACAGATACATAGAGCAATGGAACAGAATTGAGAATCCAGACATAAATCCATCCACATATGAGCAGTTCATATTTGACAAAGGCCCCAAAACAGTTCAATGGGGAAAAGACAGTCTTTTTAACAAATGGTGCTGGCAGAACTGGATATCCATCTGCAAAAAAATGAAACAAGACCCATACCTCACTCCATACACAAAAACTAACTCAAAATGGATCAAAGACCTAAATATAAAATCTAAAATGATAAAGATCATGGAAGAAAAAATAGGGACAACGTTAGGAGCCCTAATACATGGCATAAACAGTATACAAAACATTATAAAGAATGTAGAAGAAAAACTAGATAACTGGGAGCTCCTAAAAATCAAACACTTGTGCTCATCCAAAGACTTCACCAAAAGAGTAAAAAGACTACCTACAGACTGGGAAAAAGGTTTTAGCTATGACATTTCTGATCAGCGCCTGATCTCTAAAATCTACATGATACTGCAAAAACTCAACTGCAAAAAGACAAATAACTCAATTAAAAAATGGGCAAAACATATGAGTGGACACTTCACTAAAGAAGACATTCAGGTAGCTAACAGATATATGAGGAAATGTTCACGATCATTAGCCATTAGAGAAATGCAGATCAAAACTACAATGAGATTTCAGCTCACTCCAACAAGGCTGGCATTAATCCCAAAAACACATAATAATAAATGTTGGAGAGGCTGTAGAGAGATTGGAACACTTATACACTGCTGGTGGGAATGTCAAATGGTACAACCACTTTGGAAATCGATTTGGCACTTCCTTCAAAAGCTAGAAATAGAACTACCATACAATCCAGCAATCCCAGTCCTTGAAATATATCCTAGAGAAATGAGAGCCTTTAGACGAACAGATGTATGCACACCCATGTTTACTGCAGCACTGTTTATAGCAAAAAGATGGAAGCAACCAAGGTGCCCATCAATGGATGAATGGATAAATAAATTATGGTGTATTCACACAATGGAATACTACGCATCGATAAAGAACAGTGAGGAATCTGTGAAACATTTCATGACATGGAGGAACCTGGAAGGTATTATGCTGAGTGAAATTAGTCAGTTGCAAAAGGACAAATATTGTATAAGACCACTGTTATTAAGAACTTGAGAAATAGTTTAAACTGAGAAGAAAACATTCTTACGTGGTTACGAGATGGGGGAGGGAGGGAGGGTGGGAAAGGGGCATTCACTAATTAGATAGCAGATAAGAACTACTTTAGGTGAAGGGAAAGACAGCACACAGCACAGGGGAGGTCAGCACAATTGGACTAAGCCAAAAGCAGTTTCCTGAATATAGTGAATGCTTTGAAGGCCAGTGTAGCAGGGGCAGGGGTCTGGGGACCATGTTTTCATGAGACATCTAGGTCAATTGGCATAATAAAATCTATTAACAAACCATTCTGCATCCCACTCTGAAGAGCGGAGTCTGGGGTCTTAAACGCTAGCAAGCTGCCATCTAAGATGCATCAATTGGTCTCAACCCACCTGGATCAAAGGAGAATGAAGAACACCAAGGACACAAGGTGATTATGAGCCCAAGAGACAGAAGGAGCCACATGAACCAGAGACTACATCATCCTGAGACCAGAAGAACTAGATGGTGCCCGGCCACAATCGATGATTGCAGTGACAGGGAGCACAACAGAGAACCCCTGAGGGAGCAGGAGAGCAGTGGGATGCAGACCCCAAAT
The DNA here is from genome assembly GCF_024166365.1 of Elephas maximus indicus. Taxonomy (NCBI): domain Eukaryota; kingdom Metazoa; phylum Chordata; class Mammalia; order Proboscidea; family Elephantidae; genus Elephas; species Elephas maximus. The sequence continues at coordinate 6,637,280 of NC_064843.1, forward strand.
TCTTATAAGACCAGACTTAATCGTCTGACTGAGACTAGAAGGACCCCAGTGGTCACGGCCCCCAGACCTTCTGCTGGCCCAGGATAGGAACCATTCCCGAAGCCAACTCTTCAGACATGGATTGGACTGGACAATGGGTTGGAGAGGGATGCTGGTGAGGTGGACACTTGAGACTATGTTGGCATCTCCTGCCTGGAGGGGAGATGAGAGGGTGGAGGGGGTTAGAAGCTGGCGAAATGGACACAAAAAGAGAGAGTAGAGGGAGAGAGCAGGCTGTCTCATTAGGGGGAGAGTAATTGGGAGTGTGTAGCGGGGTGTATATGGGTTTTTGTGTGAGAGACTGACTTGATTTGTAAATTTTCACTTAAAGCACAATAAAAATTATTAAAAAAAAAAAAAACTTCGTCACCTGCAGACAGATGGCTGCTGTAACCTGCACACCCATCCTCCCTTTGCCCAGGCCACACCAGCCTCCTTCTGTCCTGGCATAGGCCAGCTCAGGCCTGCCTCTGGGCCTTTGCATGTGCTACACCCCAGCCCAGGACACTCTCCCCTGTGTCTTCACATGCTTCCTCCTCTCCTCCCCAAGATTCAGGTGTCCCCCTAATGCTACTGTACCAGATAGGTCCTCACCTCTGGCCAGTCCATCCACCCCCTCACCATTTTGTCCTGGTTCCAGGTACCAGACTTTTCCTGGGAATCGTGCCCCTCCCTGGTTAGACTCTGGTGGGCGGGTCTGCTCTGTGGACGGCCCACAACATCGGCAGCCAGCCTCCACTTTTTTGTGGAATGAATAAATACATACGTGGAACCCAAAAATACCATTTTAAAAATACCGTGTTTTAAGAACTCCTCCCAAACCCCGACCTCCTCCTACAAACTTTATGTCAATGACCCACCGGCCAAGCCCCAACCCTGCAGAGCTGGCTGTGAACATCACATCCCTGGGAAGCTGCTGGCCACACTATGGATGATATAAGGGCCCCTAATACTTTCATGGAAACCCTGGTGGCTCAGTGGTTAAGTGCTATGGCTGCTAACCAAAAGGTCAGCAGTTCAAATCCACCAGGTACTCCTTGGAAACCCTATGGGGCGGTTCTACTCTGTCCTATAGGGTTACTATGAGCTGGAATCAACTCGATGGAGGTGGGTTTTTTTGGGGGGGGGGTGGTTAACACTCTTATAAGGAGCCCTGGAGGCACAGTGGTTACATACTTGGCTGCTAATGGAAAGGTCAGTGGTTTAAACCCACCAGCCACTCCTTGGAAATGGTATGGGGCAGTTCTTCTCTGTCCTATAGGGTCATTATGAGTCAGAATCAATTAGATGACAATGGGTTTGCGTTTGGTTTTTTGTAACACCTTTATAAGGAGCCCTGGTGGAGCAGTGGTTAAGCTCTCGGCTGCTAACCAAAAGGTTGGCAGTTCAAACCCACCAGCCACTCCACAGGACAAAGATATGGCAATCTGCTTCTGTAAAGATTTAAAAAAAAAAAAAAATTTTTTTTTTTTTTTTTTTTTTACAGCCTTGGAAATCCTATGGGGCAGTTCTACTCTGTCTGATGGGGTTGCTAGGAGTTGGAATCAACTCAATGGCAATGGGTTTTTTGGCTTTTAACACTTTTATAAGACGCCTTGGTGGCACAGTGATTAAAAAGCTTGGCTGCTAATTGAAATGTTGGTGGTTCAAACCCACCAGTCGCTCCATGGGAGAAAAGACCTGGTGATCTGCTTCCATAAAGATTACAACCATGGAAACCCCATGGGGCAGTTCTACCCTGTCCTATGAGTCAGAATCGACTCAAGCAACAAGTGACACTTTCATGGGTTGCTTTCTTCGGCTTTAGTCCTCACCATCGTCTGCATAAGGAGCGTGCCTTTACAAACTTTCTACTAGGCCGTGTACGAGGAACACAGGTGAGGCCACCACAAGTGGGAGCTGTGGTCTCTGGAGGTGGCTTTCAGGGAAAATGCCTGTGACGTGGAGACATTAACCCTGGGGTTTCTGGAACGGAGCAACTCACTCTTCAGCCAACAAAGCAAGTTAAAACCCAAAACCTGCCCCCACTGAGGAAGGACGCTCCTTTTTTAAAAAGTCATTTCTGGGCATTACTAAGAAGCTCGGCTGCCAACACGCATTTGAACCAGCATTTTTGTTCCACATCGTTTTCTTCTGGGCTTCCCAAAACTGCCATTTTCCTTGGTGATGTTCTTATTCAAAACACGCCACCAGGGCTACCACTCTGCTATTTTTGGAAACCGATTCTGTTCTTTTGAGCATTTTTTAGTTCCTGAGTTTAAGCAGACCATTATGCTGAGAAGATACCCAGACACAACTGTCCTTGTGTTTGTTGTTACCATGACAAAAAAGTGGATTCCTTCTTTACCAGCTATTAATTTCAGACTCCTCTGCAGCTTGAGTTGGAAGTTATTTTTTTTTAGTAGGTGCTCTTTTAAATTTTTTTTTTTTTTGTATTTGTATTTTTGGCAGGAGAATAGGTAATAATTATAGTAGAATTAAAGGGTAACATGGTTGCCAGAGACCTCAGTGTGCTTGCCAGGATAACATGGTGTTTGTCAAAGGAAAAGCGATAACTCCATGGGAATGCCAGGGCCCGGTTCCTCTGTTTGCAGCATCCGCAGACAGGGTGATCATCCCACAGCCCTGGAGGACCAGGCAGGGCCTGGCCAATGAGAACCTTCCGGAAATAAAAGCCAGGAGAGAGGAAGGTGGAGACGTTTGGGAGGAAGGGGCGAGGGAGAAAAGCCAGCCAGGCCTTTTGCTGCACTGCAGATGGTGGGTTCTCCAGGGGCTTGCTGATTGCCAGGACAACTGATCAATGATGCCGTGCACTTCAATCTAATCCTTGAGACTTAATACACACTCAACTTCATTGATCCCCTGCTGCTGAGGAGCCGGCAGTCAGGACGCCAATGGTTGCCCAGGGCTGAGTCACTGTGTCCACTGTCAGGCCACCGCCAAGTACAGGGCAGAGACCCCTGATCCATCACCCGTGATGCTGAACCACACTTTGTCCCTGACTCCAGGCACAGGCAAAGGAGGCTTCGGAAACCACCAGAGTGACTGAAACTGCCCGCACAAAAGCCACCCCTAAAAATCCCGCGTGGGTATCACTGAAGCAGGTAACAGGTCCCCTGAGCCTCCCAAACCCAATGCCAGGTGAAGGCACAGCACTGTGCAATGGCAAAGAAGTCTCTGCAGCTATCGCGGCCCTGCTGATTGTCATTCACCCCTCACCGCCTTAACGTATTCACTCGGCTTCCCCACAGACTCTGAGGAAGTTCAGCCAAGGGCGCGTACTTATTAGATTAAAGGAACACGTTAAAACAACGGAACCCCCGGCACTGGGCTTGACATGCACTAATGTCTCTATCACACACACGAGGAGCTGAAAACATGCCAAAAGGCTTCCAGGATCCAGCCTTTGAGGAGCTCAGGACAGATGTGTCTCTTCATTCAACCGACAGATGTTAATGGAGCCTCGACTACCCTCCAGGCACTGTCCTGTACACCAGTAATGACAGTGAGCCAGGAAGACAACTCCTCTGCCCTGGTGGGGCTGGTACTTGAGGGAACCATGTACTTGTGACAATGACACTTAGAGATCACGACACAACTTTGTGAGTGATGCGTGATAGTCTGTGAAGCCACTGCCCATAGTATTGTTTGGCACCAAATAAAGGTACAATGTCCTTCACACTAGCAGGCCAGGGCTTTTCCACTTTGTAAAAGCAAGGAGCCCTTATGAGGAACCCCAGAATACCTGCGGGTAAAAAGAGAGCTGCTCCAACTGAGGCTCAGGTGGGGCCTCCAAGGTCCTCTTCGTGTGGTTTGGCCCCAAGCCCTGCCAATTTCATCTAGCAGCTCCAGAAAATCTGCTAAGTAGCAGTTATTACATAGAAACTCAAATCATCCTATTCATCATTCCTTCATGGATTCATCCACCTACCCATCCACCCAGTTATTCATCTATCTACCCATTAATCTATCCATCCTTCTACTAGTCCACCCATCCATCTACCCATCTACCCATCCACCCATCCACCCACCCATCCATCCATCCATCCGTCCGTCCGTCCGTCCGTCCGTCCGTCCATCCATCCATCCATCCATCCTCCCACCCACCCATTCATCATTCATTCGTGGATCCACCCACCTACCCATCCACCCACTTATTCATCTATCCACTTATTCATCCATCCATCCTTCTACCGATCCAACCAACCATCTATCCATCCACCTACCCATCCATCCATCCATTCATCATTCATTCACTGATCCATTTATCCAGCTACCTATCCACCCACCCACCCATCCATCCATCATCCATTCAGCCGTCCACCCACCCATCCATCCACCTACCCATCCATCTATCCATTCATCATTCATTCACTGATCCATTCATCCAGCTACCTATCCACCCATCCATCCACCCAGTCAGCTATCCATCACCCATTCATCCATCCATCCACCCATCCATCCATCCACCCACCCATCCATCCTTCCATCTATCCACCCACCCATCCATCATCCATTCATCCATCCACCCATCTATCCACCCACCCACCCATCCATCCATCCACCCACTACCCATCCATCCATCCACCCACCCATCCATTCATCCATCCACCCACCCATCATCCATCCACCCACCCACCCACCCACCCATCCATCATCCATCCACCCACCCACCCACCCATCCATTCATCCACCCACCCACCCATCCATCCATCCATCCATCCATCCATCCATCCATCCATCCATCCATCCATCCATCCATCCATCCATCCATCCATCCATCCATCCATCCATCCATCCATCCATCCATCCATCCATCCACTCACCCATCTACCCATCATCCATCCATCCATCCAATAAAAACTTATTAGGCACTTAATACTGTCCAGGCATTCTTCAAGGCATTTGAGGATACAATAATGAACAGAATAGGTAAAAAGACTTCCCCTTGTAAAGCTTACATACCTAAAATAACAACAAGGAAACCAGTGACCACAAAATGGCAGTGACCATCAAGCCCCCGCATTTATGTACCACTGTGCACTAGGCAGAGAGAGCAGACCCAGTCACTCCCTCTTGTCTGTGAGGAATCTGAGGATCAGTGAGCTGAGTGCCCTGAAGCTCCAGTCCTGGGGCTGTGGGCTCAAGTTCTCACACGCCTCCTACCTGACTTGGCTGGAAATGGCCAGTTTCACCCAAAACCACTCTTTCTGGAACATCATCCAGATGTCCGGTGCGTGCCCAGCCTCAGGCAGTGCTCTTCAAGCTGTGGGCACAGGCATAGTGGGTAGTGACGGGCATTCTTTAATGCAGTCAAAGAGAATAGAAAAGACCTGGTGTATTTATATCACAGGGCCTAGGAAGATAAACACTCTTGGTAAAACTTTTATTTCTGTTGGCGCGTGTGTGTGTGGGTGTAAAAAAAAAAGTGTAAAGGGAGTGCTCATTGGCTCACAATTTAAAATTCATCTTTCCCTGTGAGTCATGGTCAAACCTGTCTGACGGTGAGCCGGGATTCTCCTGGTCACCCAAGACAGGCATCCCAGTGCTGGGAGCAACGGAGGCAGGTCATAGTTCAGTCTCGCAATCTCTTTGTCTCTGTCTCTGTCTGTCTCTCTTCCTCGGTCTTTCTCCCCATCTCTCTTTCTTTGTCTGTCTCTATATTTGTCTCCCTGTCTCTTACTTCCTCTCTCTATCAGTCTCTGTCTCCGTCCCCTTCTTATTCACACACACACACACACACCACCCCCCCTTGATATTTCCAACAACCTTTAATATTTCCAGCAGAATTTAGTTCTTCACCTGCTGGAGACAGTACTTTGTCATCTGGTTGACCCACTGCCTGGACTCCTCTCTCCACTTAAATCTCTCTCCTTGTCCTTCTGTCTCGGCTTCTCCAGTATCTCCCCTAACCTACCCTCACATCCACCACCACCCACGGCCAGGGTAGATCCCCCACCGCAGCCCCGGGGTGGGTGCGTTGATCTCAGGTGTAGGAGCAGATGCCGGCCAAGGTGAGGCATGTGATGAGCCCCCAGCTCTCTGTCCTCCCGCCAGCCACTCTGCTCAGGCAGCCTGCTGACCGTGCACTGGGTCTGCTCCAAGCTCTGGGCTGGGCAACACAACCCATGGTCTCTGTTCCTCGCGTGCGAACAAGAAGGCACCAGGATGGCTCCCAAGGTCACTTCCAAGTCCCCGACTTCCTCGGATCATAGACGCCGATGACAGGCGGCTCGAGTATCAGATCACAGATCCCAAAAGGCAGAAGGAACGTTCTGACTATTACTACCAGTGGCGCTCTCCGACAAGCACAGAAGGTTTTAGTGTTTGCAAAGCACATCCTGGCACCACGACATTCTTTGAGGTGATAGGGACGGAGGACTTTAGAGTTTGCAAAGTGCATCCTGGCACCACAACATTCTTTGAGGTGATGGGGACGGAGGACTTTAGAGTTTGCAAAGTGCATCCTGGCACCACAACATTCTTTGAGGTGATGGGGATGGCGTCATGCCCTCCTGTGCAGAGGACAGACAGACACCCACATTGGAGCCACAGGCTTAATCGTAGGGTCTCTGGGGCATGAAATTTCAGATCCCTCTGAGATCTTCTCCTGGGGCCCTAACTGCAGGTCTCTATATAACAGTGGGGCTTAAAACATCAGTAAGCAGGTCCCACATATGGCGAAATGTACACCCTCTCCATGAAGGTGGGAAAGTGCTTTAATTGCATTTTAAAAACAAAAGCGTCCTTCCCCCCATCCCGTAGAATAGCCAGATCATCAGATAATCAATGCACGCAAATGCAGTTACAGTTACACCACGTGATTCCACAAAAACCCAGGCCTTGGATGAAATAACCTAGGGCCATTTGGAATCATGTGCTATTCCCACTCCTGTGGATCCCACCCTCTCTTGCTCCCTTTTCTTCCAGAAAAGTCATGTGGCCCGTCAGGATGCCGGGCCTGAGCCAGGTGACCCTTGGCTCTCCAGCCAAGGCTTGGAATCCTGCCTGTGAACTGCACAGAAAAGCCACTGCTGGGGCCAGGGGCCGTGATCAGGGCAAAGCACTTGAGGTTGGGGACATGGGGTCGTTGTCAGGGTTGGGAGGCCCTTGTCATTGTGGAGGGGCTGTGGTTGGGGACGGGGGGCTGTTGCTGGGGTTGGTGGGCCATGGTAGGGGCTGGGTGGCTATAGTCAGGGCCGGGGGGCCATGGTCGGGGCCAGGGGCCATGGTCAGGAAAGGGAGTCTTGGTCGGGGCTGCGGCGAGCGGGGTCAGGCTGGGGGTTTGTCCTTGGGTCTCACCCACAGGGTCTTGGCGTCTGGGCCCTGCTGTCTTGGCTTCAGCTTCTGCCCTGACCGACCAGTCGAGTTAAGGCGGCCAGCAGATCAAGATGGTCACAGAGGACAGAGGCCTTTGCCCTGGGCTCAGGGCACCAGGGCAGAGGACTGGGCAGCCATGTAGTACGTCTCCTCTGCCTGGTAATGGGACAGCCCAGCATCCAGGAGCAGTGGTGTGACTAGGGTTGGTGTCACCCAGTATGGTAATTCATGGAGTCACCTCCCCCCCGCCCATGGACCTCCTCCCATACCAGCCCACATAGAATCCTTAGGAATGTTTTTTGTACTAATGTTACTTGTAAATCGTAATTCTCATAAATCACTCCGTCTTTTCCTTTAATTACGACCTCATTCTCAAAAAAGTTATTGATAGTGGTTCACAAATACTAATTACCACAATATTGTAGCTAAAACACCAGATAATTGGACAAAATTAGCAACTATAAAAACGCCGGCAGCAACGAGAACAGCACGTGCCTGGAGCAAATGCAGATAAGACCACCTGATTCAACTGTCCTTATAACTGGGTAACAATGACAGCTCTGGTCAGAGGGCACGAGAAGGTTCAAACAGTAAACCAGCACAGAGTTTCAGCCTTGTAGGTATGTACTGATCCATGTAAACCGGGCTTATGGAAAACGCTTTTGTCATTACAACGAACTGCAAAGATCTTTTCACAGACAGTCATCTTGGTATGGCCCCCTCCGATGGTGGCCCGGTGCTGTCTGCACCCCCTAATGACTTCGCTGTCCAGGAGCACGTGAGCACTGGGACAGATTTCAAGTGGGCTGGGCCTTCCTCCAGTTGCTGTCAGGAAGACTCCAACACATGGTGACCCCAGGTGTGTGAGGGTAGAATGGGCTCCACAGGGCATTTAATGGCTGATTATTTGGAATTAGATCACCAGGCCTTTCTTCTGTGGTGCCTCTGGGTGAACCTGAACCTCCAGCCTGTTAATTAGCAGCCAGGTGCTTTAACTGTCTGCAGCACCCAGGGGCTCCTGGACCTTTGTACCACTTACAAACTGTCTCCGAAAGCCCGTGCCCCTCTGTGCTCTCTGGGAGAGCCTCTCCTCTGCCTGCCAGCTCTGCTCACACCCTGCGTGGCTGGTTGGTGATGTTGTGGGTGGATTCCATGGCCTCTCTAGGATGCTGTCTGTCTGCAAGTGGGGGAGGATGGTGGGGATAACAGTACAAGCTCCTCATGGAGTTACCAGAGAGATGGGTGGTGCTGGCCTTGGGTGGGGCCTGGGAGGGGCTCACTACCTTCAGGTGCTGCCCTTCCATCTAGAAGGAAAGAAGAGGCTTTGCACCAGATCCCGGGACCGGGCCAGCCTTGAGCCCATGCCTCCAGCAGGGCCGTGTGGGGAACCCAGTCAGCATACGTAGATGCTCAGAAACGCTGGGACGAGGACGAGGATGCACAGACAGGGTCGGGGTGTCGTGAGGCCCCTGCTCCTCTGTCCCCCCAACATCCTGGATCCCTCTTGGCAGCAGCAGCAAGTTTCCATCCAGCCTCGGCCGAGAAATAACTGCCTTCCACGGCGCACGGCTTTCAGAGACACGTGCCTCACAGAACACTTGTCACCATAATCCCTGAGAGAAAGGATGGATCCCTGTCTTCTTAAAGGTTTCTTGTCCTTCCCTAACAGGGTCTCCAGAAGCCACTTTCTTGTCAGCCTGTTAACTCGCAGGGAGCACGGCCACTGCCTTCGCCTGACTGAGAATGCGGTGAGCAGATCGTAGCTGCCTGGAGCCTCCCGACACAGAGAAAAGCCGGAACTGCTTACATTTCCATCATTCGGCCACCCCCCACGAGGAGCGGCCCTTGCCGCCTCTGTGCACTGGACTCACAGGTGCCATTATTCGCTGCCCCACCTGGAGTGGCCCCGCAGCCTCACAAAGCTGCGTCTCTAACAACTGGATTGCTGCGCCTCGCAGCACGTTGGCCCGGCCCGTGGGAACCGGCTCCAGCCAGCCAGCCAGGGCTCCGTTGGCAGCGGAGGCCAGTGAGTGAGGGTGCTGCTCAGAGTCCTCCTCCTTGGGCTCCAGGGCTGCCACCAGGACTGGCTGGATGATGCTGAGATCCATGAGCACACCCTCTGCCTGCTTGTCCTCCCCAGGCACGAAGGAGGCTGGCCTGATGGGGCCCAGGTTACCCTGGTCAACTGCCACCAAAGGCCACAACCTCAAATGCTGGGAGCCAAGGGCGCTGGGCTGTCAGCTGAGAGCGACAAACATGATCGTTTTGGCTAAAAATGGTTACACAGTTCAATTCTCAGGGCATGAAGAGAAGACAGGAAAATCCCATCATTACAGATGAGCCAGGAAATATGCTCGTCCCCATAAAAATGGATTTTTCTGGGGAGACGTCAGTGGAACACAGGCCCAAAGAGCTCTACAGAGGGATGCATTGCATTTGAGAAAAACAAAAACAGGAGAATAAAATGTGCCAAAGACTTCCTCCTTCTCCAAGTGAATTTGGAAAAACGTAATTTTTAATGCTGATAAGTGCCCTTCCAAATCCTATTAAACGTAGCTTTCTTTCATCCTGTGAAACTCAACACGTCATTAAAAATATGGCCCCATCTTAAATGCTAACAAGCAGCCATCTAGATGCATCAATGGGTCTCAACCCACCTGGATCAAAGGAGAACGAAGAACAAGAACACCAAGGTCACACGACAACTATGAGCCCAAGAGACAGAAAGGGCCACATGAACCAGAGTCTTACATCATCCTGAGACCAGAAGAACTAGATAGTGCCCAGCCACAACCGATGACTGCCCTGACAAGGAGCACAACAGAGAACCCCTGAGGGAGCAGGAGATCAGTGGGATGCAGACCCCAAATTCTCATAAAAAGACCAGACTTAATGGTCTGACTGAGACTAGAGGAATCCAGGCGGTCATGGTCCCCAAACCTTCTGTTGGTTCAGGACAGGAACCATTCCTGAAGACAACTCATCAGACATGGAAGGGACTGGACAATGGGTTGGAGAGAGATGCTGATGAAGAGTGAGCTACTTGTATCAGATGGACACTTGAGACTGTGTTAGCATCTCCTGTATGGAGGGGAGATAGGAGGGTAGAGAGGGTTAGAAACTGGCAAAATTGTCACGAAAGGATAGACTGGAAGGGTGGACTCACTAGCGGAAGAGTAAGTGGGAGTATGGAGTAAGGTGTATATAAGCTTATATGTGACAGACTGACTTGAGTTGTAAACGTTCACTTAAAGCTCAATAAAAATTATTAAAAAAAAAAAAAAAAGAACGTTTCAAGATCTATCCTGAAGTACAACGCTGTCAGTGATAGGATAATATCCATACGCCTACAAGGAAGACCAGTTAATACGACTATTATTCAAATTTACGCACCAACCACTAGGGCCAAAGATGAAGAAACAGAAGATTTTTATCAGATGCTGCAGTCTGAAATTGATCAAACATGGAATCAAGATGCATTGATAATTACTGGGGATTGGAATGCGAAAGTTGGAAACAAAGAAGAATCAGTAGTTGGAAAATATGGCCTTGGTGATAGAAACAATGCCAGAGATGGGATGATAGAATTTTGCAAGACCAATGACTTCTTCATTGAAATACCTTCTTTCACCAACATAAATGGCAACTATACACATGGACTTCACCAGATGGAATGCACAGAAATCAAATTGACTACATCTGTGGAAAGAGATGATGGAAAAGCTCGATATCATCAGTCAGAACAAGGTCAGGGGCCGACTGGGGAACAGACCATCAATTGCTCATATGCAGGTTCAGGCTGAAACCAAAGAAAATCAGAACAAGTCCATGAGAGCCAAAATATGACTTTGAGTATATTCCACCTGAATTTAGAGACCATCTGAAGAACAGATTTGACGCATTGAACACTAGTGACCGAAGACCAGACGAGTTGTGGAAGGACATCATCCATGAAGAAAGAAAGAGGTCATTGAAAAGGTAGGAAAGAAAGAAAAGACCAAGATGGATGTCAGAGGAGACTCTGAAACTTGCTCTTGAGCGTCGAGCAGCTAAAGCAAAAGGAAGAATTGATGAAGTAAAAGAACTGAAGATTTCAAAGGGCATCTCGAGAAGACAAAGTATTATAATGACGTGTGCAAAGAGCTGGAGATGGAAAACCAAAAGGGAAGAACACGCTCGGCGTTTCTCAAGCTGAAAGAACTGAAGAAAAAATTCAAGCCTTGAGTTGCAATAGTGAAGGATTCAATGGGGAAAATATTAAATGACGCAGGAAGCATCAAAAGAAGATGGAAGGAATACACAGAGTCATTATACCAAAAAGAATTAGTTGATGTTCAACCATTTCAAGAGGTGGCATATGATCGGGAACTGATGGTACTGAAGGAAGAAGTCCAAGCTGCTCTGAAGGCATTGGCGAAAAACAAGGCTCCAGGAATTGATGGAATATCAATTGAGATGTTTCAACAAACAGATGCAGCACTGGAGGTGCTCACTCGTCTATGCCAAGAAATATGGAAGACAGCTTCCTGGCCAACTGACTGGAAGAGATCCATATTTATGCCTATTCCCAAGAAAGGTGATCCAACTGAATGTGGAAATCATAGAACAATATCATTAATATCACACGCAAGCAAAATTCTGCTGAAGATCATTAAAAAATGGCTGCAGCAGTATATGGACGGGGAACTGCCAGAAATTCAGGCCGGTTACAGAAGAGGATGTGGAATCAGGGATATCATTGCTGATGTCAAATGGATCGTGGCTGAAAGCAGAGAATACCAGAAGGATGTTTACCTGTGTTTTATTGACTATGCAAAGGCATTCAGCTGTGTAGATCATAACAAATTATGGATAACATTGCAAAGAATGGGAATTCCAGAACACTTAATTGTGCTCATGGGGAACCTTTGCGTAGATCAAGAGGCAGTTGTTCGGACAGAACAAGGGGATACTGCATGGTTTAAAGTCAGGAAAGGTGCGCGTCAGGGTTGTATTCTTTCACCATACCTATTCAATCTGTCTGCTGAGCAAATAATACAAGAAGCTGGACTATATGAAGAAGAATGGGGCATCAGGATTGGAGGAAGACTCATTAATAACCTGCATTTTGCAATGACACAATCTTGCTTCCTGAAAGTGAAGAGGACTTGAAGCACTTACTAATGAAGATCAAAGAGCACAGCCTTCAGTATGGATTGCACCTCAACATAAAGAAAAGAAAAACCCTCACAACTGGACCAAAAAGCAACATCATGATAAATGTAGAAAAGATTGACGTTGTCAAGGATTTCATTTTACTTGGATCCACAATCAACAGCCATGGAAGCAGGAGTCAAGAAATCAAAAGACACATTGCATTGGGTAAATGTGCTGCAAAGGATCTGTTTAAAGTGTTGAAGACCAAAGATGTCCCCTTGAAGACTAAGGTGCGCCTGACCCAAGCCATGGTATTTTCAATGGCATCATATGCATGTGAAAGCTGGACAACGAATAAGGAAGACTGAAGAAGAACTGATGCCTTTGAATTGTGGTTTTGACGAAGAATACTGAATATTCCTTGGACTGCCAAAAGAACGAACAAATCTGTCTTGGAAGAAGTGCAGCCAGAATGCTCCTTATAAGCAAGGATGGCGAAACTGCGTCTTACATACTTTGGACATGTTGTCAGGAGGGATCAGTCCCTGGAGGACATCATGCTTGGCAGAGTACAGGGTGAGCGGAAAAGAGGAAGACCCTTAACGAGGTGGACTGACACAGTGGCTGTAACAATGAGCTGAAGCATAACAACGATTGTAAGGATGGCTCAGGACTGGGCAGTGTTTCATTCTGTTGTGCATAAGGTCGCTATGAGCCAGAACCAACTCGACGGCACTTAACAGCAACAACAAGGCATGTGTTACGTGGAGGTGCAAGGGATGCTAGGATAGAGCAAAAGCAAAGAGCAATTTATTAATCAGGTTGTGGGTTCTCTAGGGAGAAGACCAGACTAGCCATCTTGATTGCCTAACCCCAGACATCTCAGAAAGTGTCTGGGCAACATTTGGCAAGCAGGTGGATTCAAACTGGGAGATCAGCAAAGTCATCCACAAAGATGTAGTATCTCAGCTGAGTCTCACAGAATGGCTAGAATTTCCATTTGTGGAGATGAGGGAAAGGACATTCCTGGCTGAGAAACAGCAAGAATATAGACAGGAAATCAGAAAAACTGATAGTTATTTTGATTAGGAAACAAGTGTTTTTCTACCAGAGAGAAAGAGTTCAGTAACAGGAGCAACTGTAAAAACCAGCCTTTCTTTGCATTTTCCTGTGTGAATTTTTTTCTCCTGTCCTTTTTCTCCTTGTCCTATGTGGGAGGTGCAGCAACCTCCCCCTGCATGCCCTGATACACATGACTCTTGGAGTCCCAGCTGGCCAGCTGGCTAACTCCAGAGAGAGGAGGCCCCATTACCAGAGTAGTATCTGCTTATATCCTGGGGTTATAAGAATACAGGTTCCTGCCCACTCCCAGTCTTTTTCTGCCTGCTTACTTATGTCTGAAAAACCTCTCTTTTTAAATGTTCTACATCCCACTTTGGTGAGTGGCATCTACTGTCTTAAAAGGTTGGGAGCTGCCATCTAAGATGCATGAATTGATGCCAACCCACTTGGAGCAAAGGGGAATGAAGAACACCAGTGATACAAGGGAAATATTAGCCTAAGACACAAAAGGGCCACATAAACCAGAGACTCCATCAGCCCGAGACCAGAAGAACTAGATGGTGCCCGACTACCACCAATGACCACCCTGACTGGGAATACAACAGAAAGTCCCTGATGGAGCAGGATAAAAGTGTGGAAGAGAACTCAAACTCACATGAAAAGACCAGACAATGATCTGACTGAGACTGGAGGAACCCCTGAAGCCATGGCCTCCAAATGCTCTGTTAACACAGAACTAAAACCATTCCCAAAACCCACTCTTCGGACAAAGATTAGACTGGACTATAAAACATAAAATAATACTCGTGAAGAGTGTACTTCTTAGTTCAAGCAGATACTGGAGACCAAATGGGTGGCTCCTGTCTGGCGACAGGATGAGACAGCAGGAAGGGACAGGAGCTGATTGGATGGACATGGGGAACCAAGGGTGGAAAGGGGGAGTGTGCTGCCACTAGTGTCACATAATAATATGTGTATACGTTTTTGTATGAGAAATTAACTTGAGCTATAAACTTTCACCTAAAGCACAATAAAAAATATATATATATATGGCCCCAAATGAATTTTCCCACACACTGAGGTGACAAGCATGCATTTCACAGAGATGCACACAGGTGCCCAGTTACCTGCCCAGACACCTGCGCTTGGTCACTCAGCTGCTGGGCATCTTTCACAGCAACCCCAGCAGACAAGAGCCCTATTCATGGTCATGTTTCCCCCACAGGTCTGCTGGGGGTTGTCAGGGATGTGAACACAGGTGTCCAGAGTCACCCCCAGGTACAAGATTTCAGGATTCCACAGTGAAGTCTGAGGCGGTGCACGTAAGGCAGGTTCTTGAGCCACCTGGGGAATCGGCCTTTGATGATTACGCTAACTCCAAGCAGGGACACCACTTGTATGCCCAGAAGTCCCCCCAAGGAAGTGGGGGGACTGGGCATCCCCCAGAGAACCCACCCTACTGGGGAAGAACACAGCCCAGCTGCCTCATGGCGCCCCACAACAGCACTTAACCATGCTGATCTTCACGAAGAGCTACCGTGGGCTGTAGCTGCCCATTAGGCTCTGTTATGGATTGACCTGTCCCCGTAGATGGGTGTGGTGGTACAGTGGTTAAGAGCTCAGCTGCTAGCCAAAAGGTAGGTAGTTTGAATCCACCAGCTGCGGGCAGTTCTACTCCGTCCTATAGGGTCACTATGAGCCAGAATCGTAACCCCTATACCTATGAATGCAGTCCTATCTGGGCACAGGGTTTTCTTCTTATGTTAATGGCACTGTATCTGTGTAGGGTGTGTCCTAAAACCAATCACTTCTGAGTTGTAAAAAGAGCATATTAGACCCAGAAGTGGGCACACAGAGAGGAAAACAGCTGCCACTTGGAGACTGTCCAGGAACCAAGGAACGCTGGGGCTACAGAAGCTGAGAGACCCTCCCCTGGAGCCGAAAGAGAGCCTTCTCTTAGAGCCAGTGCCCTGAATTCGGACTTCTAGCCTGCTGAACTGTGAGGAAATAAATCTCTATTCCTTAAAGCCAACTACTTGTAGCATTTGTGTTATAGCAGCACTAGGTATCTCAGACAGGTACGGTGCAAAGCTGTTGACAGGAGTTCCTCCTTTCATCCACACACCACCAGGCAGAAGGCATGCTAACTGGAGTCCACAGTGCATCAATTCCTCGCACGTCTGGGGGGCTTCCTGCCCCTTTTAAAAATCACGGTCCTACAAGTCCAATGGCTAAGGAAGTACTGCTGAGAAGTTTGATGTCAGAAATGTTTAAAATGACATCAGTCGCCTTTACTGATACGGTATGTTTCTTTCATCTGGTCCACGTGACATGAAACCTGGGGCGAATGTCAGCCACATGAGTCCAAAAACACAGAATGCCTGGTGCAGACCAAGTAGCTACAGATGCCACACTGAGATCCGCCCCTAAACAAGCAGAAACGGGCCCGTCAACCATTCGGGAGCCCGCGCTGTGAGCTGGCACCAGCACCCTTCCTCATTGTTTTATTTTCGGTTCTCACCGTCTCGTGAACCAGACCAACACGAAGGGCCGTTAAAACATTTACACTGTCAGGAAACTAATAACCCGAATAAGAAACGAGAAGGACCACATCACAACAGAACCAAATGAAATCAAAAGAATCATATCAGATTACTACATAAAATTGTACTCTAACAAATTTGAAAACCTAGAAGAAATGGATAAATTCTTAGAACAATACTACTTACCTAAACTAACACATTCAGAAGTAGAACAACTAAATAGACCCATAACAAAAAAAGAGATTGAAACGGTAATCAAAAAACTCCCAACAAAAAAAAGTCCTGGCCCAGATGGCTTCACTGCAGAGTTCTACCAAACCTTCAGAGAAGACTTAACACCATTACTATTGAAGGTATTTCAAAGTATAGAAAAAGACGGAATACTACCCAACTCATTCTATGAAGCTACCATCTCCCTGATACCAAAACCAGGTAAAGACATTACAAAAAAAGAAAATTTTAGACCTATATCCCTCATGAACATAGATGCAAAAATCCTTAACAAAATTCTAGCCAATAGAATCCAACAACACATCAAAAAAATAATACACCCTGATCAAGTGGGATTTATACCAGGTATGCAAGGCTGGTTTAATATCAGAAAAACCATTAATGTAATCCATCACATAAATAAAACAAAAGATAAAAACCACATGATCTTATCAATAGATGCAGAAAAGGCATTTGACAAAGTCCAACAACCATTTATGATAAAAACTCTAACCAAAATAGGAATTGAAGGAAAATTCCTCAACATAATAAAGGGCATATATGCAAAGCCAATGGCCAATATCACTCTAAATGGAGAGAACCTGAAAGCATTTCCCTTGAGAACGGGAACCAGACAAGGATGCCCTTTATCACCGCTCTTATTCAACATCGTACTTGAAGTCCTAGCCAGGGCAATTAGGCTAGACAAAGAAATAAAGGGTATCCAGATTGGTAAGGAGGAAGTAAAGCTATCACTATTTGCAGATGACCTGATCGTATACATGGAAAACCCTAAGAAATCCTCCAGAAAACTACTGAAACTAATAGAAGAGTTTGGAAGAGTCTCAGGATATAAAATAAACATACAAAAATCACTTGGATTCCTCTACAACAACAAAAAGAACACCGAAGAGGAAATAACCAAATCAATACCATTCACAGTAGCCCCCAAGAAGATAAAATACTTGGGAATAAATCTTACCAAGGATGTAAAAGACCTATACAAAGAAAACTATAAAACTCTGCTACAAGAAATTCAAAAGGACACACTTAAATGGAAAAACATACCCTGCTCATGGATAGGAAGACTTAACATAGTAAAAATGTCTATTCTACCAAAAGCCATTTATACATACAACGCACTTCCAATCCAAATACCAATGTCATACTTTAAGGGAATAGAGAAACAAATCACTAATTTCATATGGAAAGGAAAGAACCCCCGGATAAGCAAAACATTACTGAAAAAGAAGAAGAAAGTGGGAGGCCTCACCCTACCTGATTTCAGAACCTATTATATAGCTACAGTAGTCAAAACAGCCTGGTACTGGTACAACAACAGGCACATAGACCAATGGAACAGAATTGAGAATCCAGATATAAATCCATCCATTTATGAGCAGCTGATATTTGACAAAGGACCAGTGTCAGTCAATTGGGGAAATAATAGTCTTTTTAACAAATGGTGCTGGCATACCTGGATATCCATTTGCAAAAGAATGAAACAGGACCCATACCTCACACCATGCACAAAAACTAACTCCAAGTGGATCAAAGACCTAAACATAAAGACTAAAACGATAAAAATCATGGAAGAAAAAATAGGATCTACCCTAGGAGCCCTAATACAGGGCATAAACAGAATACAAAACATTACCAAAAATGATGAAGAGAAACCAGATAACTGGGAGCTCCTAAAAATCAAACACCTATGCTCATCTAAAGACTTCACCAAAAGAGTAAAAAGACCACCTACAGACTGGGAAAGAATATTCAGCTATGACATCTCAGACCAGCGCCTGATCTCTAAAATCTACATGACTCTGTCAAAACTCAACCACAAAAAGACAAACAACCCAATCAAGAAGTGGGCAAAAGATATGAACACACATTTCACTAAGGAAGATATTCAGGCAGCCAACAGATACATGAGAAAATGCTCTCGATCATTAGCCATTAGAGAAATGCAAATTAAAACCACGATGAGATTCCATCTGACACCAACTAGACTGGCATTAATTCAAAAAACACAAAATAATAAATGTTGGAGAGGCTGCGGAGAGACTGGAACTCTCATACACTGCTGGTGGGATTGTAAAATGGTACAACCACTTTGGAAATCCATCTGGCGTTATCTTAAACAGTTAGAAATAGAACTACCATACAACCCAGAAATCCCACTCCTCGGGATATACCCTAAAGATACAAGACCCTTCACACAAACAGATATATGCACACCCATGTTTATTGCAGCTCTGTTTACAATAGCAAAAAGCTGGAAGCAACCAAGATGTCCACCAACGGACGAATGGGTAAATAAATTGTGGTATATTCACACAATGGAATACTACGCATCGATAAAGAACAGTGACGAATCTCTGAAACATTTCATAACATGGAGGAATCTGGAAGGCATTATGCTGAGCGAAATGAGTCAGTTGCAAAAGGACAAATATTGTATAAGACCACTATTATAAGATCTTGAGAAATAGAAAAAACGGAAAAGAACACATACTTTTGTGGTTACAAAGAGGGGAGGGAGGGAGGGAGGGAGGGAGAGGGCTTTTTATTGATCAATCTGTAGATGGGAACTGCTTTGGGTGAAGGGAAAGACAACACTCAAAACAAGGAAGGTCAGCCTAATTGGACTGGATTAAAAGTAAAGAGGTTTCCGAGATAAAATGAAAGCTTCAAAGGTCAGCGGAGCAGGGGCTGGGGTCTGGGGAACTTGGTTTGAGGGGACTTCTAAGTCAATGGGCAAAACAATTCTATTATGAAAACACTCTGCATCCCACTTTGAATTGTGGCACCTGGGGTCCTAAATGCCAACAAGCAGCCATCTAAAATACATTAATTGGTCTCAACCCACCGGGAGCAAAGGCAAAGGAAGAACACCAAGGTCACACGACAACTAAGAACCCAAGAGACAGAAAGGGCCACTTGAACCAGAGACCTACATTATCCTGAGACCAGAAGAACTAGTTGGTGCCCGGCCACAGTCGATGTCTGCCCTGTCAGGGAGCACAACAGACAACTCCTGAGGGAGCAGGAGACCAATGGGATGCAGACCCCAAATTCTCATTAAAAGACCACACCTAATGGTATGATTGCGACTAGAGGAATCCCAGAGACAATGCTCCCCAGAACTTCTGATGGCACAGGACAGGAACCATCCCCGAAGACAAATCATCAGGCATGAAAAGGACTGGTCAGTGGGGGGGAGAGAGATACTGATGAAGAGTGAGCTAATTAAATCAGGTGGACATGGGAGAGTGTGTTGGCAACTCTTGACTGGAGGGGGGATGGGAAGATAGAGAGAGAGGGAAGATGGTAAAATTGGCACGAAACGAGAGACTGTAAGGGCTGACTCAATAGGGGGAGAGCAAGTGGGAGAAGGGAGTAAGATGTATGTAAACCTACATGTGACAGACTGATTGGAATGGTAAATGTTCACTTGAAGCTTAATAAAAATTAAAAAAAACATTGACACTGTCATATGTTTGCTTTCACAGACTGGAGGAGCAGCGTGTCTGCTCGTAACTCCTTTCCTGAAGTCAGAGCACCAGCTAGCACTCTGGCTCCTGTACTGGCCAAGATCCCCAACCCACACCCAAGTTGTCTAAAAAGACTGCGTTTCTTCGTGCCCTCAGCAGCAGTTCCCATTGTTTGATCTGGAAAGTTCTACTAAGTCACATGGAAAAAGTTGGCTTCATAACATTGGTAGGTAGATAGATATATAGGTGATAGGTAGACAGATAGATAGACGATAGATAAACCGTCATCGAATCAACTCTGACTCATGCCGATCTCATGTACCACAGAACAAAACGCTGTCTGATCCTGCATCATTCTCAAGACTGCTGCCATGTTGAAGTCCATCTTTATGGCCGTTGCGCCAATTCATCTCACCTCAGGTCTCCCTCGCCCTTGCTGGCCCTCTACTTCACCAAACATGATTTCCTCCTCCAGTGACTGATCCCTCCTGGTGACATGTCCAGAGCAAGCTAGCTGGACAGTGATCTGTTGTGATCCATAAGGTTATCACTGGCTAATTTTTTAGAGGTAGATCAGCAGGCCTTTCTTCCTAGTCTTAGTCTGGGAGCTCCGTTGAAACCTGTCCACCATCAGTAACACTGCTGGTATTTGAAATACTGGTGGCATAGATTCCAGGATCTCAGCAACTCACAAGCCACCCAATACCACAAACTGATTAACAGGTGGTGGCAGTAAGTTAAAATGGCCCTCAAATCCAAGTGGCACACAGAGGTGAGTTCCTCAGCATTGTCCCCCAACCTCATCACAAA
This sequence comes from Elephas maximus indicus, assembly GCF_024166365.1. Taxonomy (NCBI): domain Eukaryota; kingdom Metazoa; phylum Chordata; class Mammalia; order Proboscidea; family Elephantidae; genus Elephas; species Elephas maximus. Next base: position 6,657,894 of record NC_064843.1, read on the forward strand.
CACGCCCCTGGAACGGCTCCTGGCTTTGAACAGAAAGCACACGCACGGTGATGCCAGTTTGAAGCTAATTATGAACGGATGGTGTCCATAGCTTCCCTCCACAGCTGTCATGCCAGGGCATTTTGGAAGATTTGACCGGAGGGGCCAAATCTCAGTTGTTGTTGTTGCATGCCATCAAGTTGATTCTGACTCATAGTGACCCCATGTGACAGAGTAGAACCACCCCACAGGATTTCATAGGCTGTTAATCTTCACGGGAGCAGATCACCAGGTCTTTCTCCCACAGAACGGCTGGTGGGTTCGAGCCACCAACCTTTCAGTTAGCAGCCGAGTGCTTAACCACTGTACCACCAGGCCTCCTTAATTAAAACACTGAACTTCCCTTCTGATCTCCCAACTTTTCCCTGGATGGGCTGGACATTCTGAGCGGTGTTGTCACTAAAGGGGTGAGGGGGCACAGATCGTATCAGGTGACACTGTCAGAGGGGGCAACACCAAAATGTGTGTAAAAATATCGTTATAGTTGGTTACACCAAAAAAAACATTTTCCTAAGCCCAGCTTACATGCATCAATACACCTACAAGCTAAAGCTCCATGCTAATTTACTTCTTGAACCTTCTAACGTGTTCTGGCAGAGCTGTCATCATTACCCCAATTACAGTGACGCTTCTGATCACGTGGTTTCGTCTGCACGTGCTACAAGCCTGCACTGTTGTTGTCATTGCTGCGGGTGTTGTTGGAGTCGCCGTTTTTGTCCAATTTTCTGGTGTTTCAGCTACAATATTGTGGTAATTAGTATTTGTGAACCACTAGCAATAACTTTTTTGAGAATAAGGTTGTAATTAAAGGGAAAGAAGGAGTGATATAGAGGAATTACAATTTATGAGTAACATTAGTACAAAAAACATTCCTAAGGATTCTTTTTTTTTTTTTTTAAGGATTCTGTATGGTCTGGTACAGCAGGAGGTCCATGGGAGGGGGGTAACACCATGATTACAGCACTGGCTGACACCAACCCTAGCAACATCATGGGCTCCAAGTACAGCATTTGCCACCACGCATCTCCACCGTGGGTTCTAAACGGCTGCCTGCACTTTGCTGCAAGGAACAAATGACCCAGGCCTACGCTGGCGGTGGGAACGATGGATTAGACGAAATTAACTGCCTGCTCAAGGAAGGTGCACAGGAAAGAAGGTAGCCTCAGGGGGTCCCAGCCCAGGTGGGTGCAGCTCCCCAGGTCGTCTCCGTCCCTTCCCTTCCAGGCCGGGCCCCACGGACCTGAGAGCAGGTGAGCAGGTGACGTGACTGGCCAGCATGGGCTTCAGGACATCTGCGCCAGCTCGGTAATGAGGCAGATCATTGACATTTGGAGCTCAAGTCTGTGGGGGAATCCTTTCATTTCCTTATCTGGGATGAACAGAGCAAAAGGAAGTGAGAAACTGGTTCATTTTTAACTATAGATTTGCAACGGCAGATCATTAAATTGAAAACGGAGTATCCTATCCATCAATGACCTATCCATCAGTGGTCGCTAATAGTCTGTGTGCTTTATCTCTCTTTGTTACAGCCACGTGACGGGCGCCATCAGCGCTCTCCCCAGCAGGATGTGCTCAGTGGGGGGCCCAGAGGGCAGGGCTAGGCCAGTCCCGTCTGCTCTTCTCTGTGTCCTCACCTCTGCTACTTCCCTTTGGAGACTCCTCAAGACTTGGGAACTGTGGCATGCAAGGACACGCCATGGCCTTTGACCCTGATGCCTGACCCTATTCTGAATGGTGGAGCTTGGATTGCCAGCGTGGCTGTCAGGCAGCCCTAGTTCAAGGCCAAGCTCGATCAATAATATCTACGTGGCCTGGGATGTGTCACCTAAGCTTGCTGGCCTCAGTTTGTTCATCTGTAAAATGGAATGACAGCACCAAACATCACAAGGTTGTCAGAAGGACTTCAGAAGGATGCCTTCAGAGCACCAACTCCCAGTCAGCAGGGATCTGCCCCCCAGGGGTACCTGGTGACGTCTGCAGACAGATTATCACAACTGGAGGATGGGGAATGGTGCTAGTGGCATCTAGTGGGCAGAGGCCAGGGATCGTGCTAAACATCCCACAATGCCCAGGACAGCCCCCACCACAGAGAATGTTCCAGCCCTGAATGGCAATGCCCTGGTTGAGAAACCCTGGTTTAAAGTGGCCACCGTGGTGATGGGCAGGCACCACATACTTCCCTAAATGGAAGCTCTCATTAAGAGATTTGTGTAACTATCATGTTCGTAAACAAAACTGCCCTCCCTCCTGGAGTGTGCTGCTGGCCACTCGGCTGTGGTAGCAAGCCTCTCTCCAGCCACTCACATGGCAGGTCAACATGGTGGCGCTCACAAGGTGGCGCCCAGATGGTGGCGGGGTCACACGGCGGGCGGCCCACAGAGGATGGCCCACAGCAGGGGCCGGGGCACACAGCCCAGTGGGCTTCAGAAGCCCCTAGTGACACAGAGCAGGGTCTCCACAGGAGTCACCACTCGGCTCCATCCACAGTCAGGCCAGGGCTACGTGGGCCTGAAAGACAGCTGCACTCCTGGGTGGGGGCTGGTATCGCCGACCTGCACGCCGGGAATACAAATGGCCACTGCCTTTCTGAAACACCCTTGAGATGCACGGATCCCGGCGTATAACGAACACAGCCTCTGAGCCAAAAATCCTGAATTCTGCTCCTAATGATTCATCAGGAAAGAATAACAAGAGATGGTCTGCAGGCTATGTTTACAGAGATCCTCATCACACATTCTTTCCAGGAGCAAAGGACTGGAAATGCCCTTCTCTCCAGCCACATCACACACACCGCACACGTTCATACGGCATACACACGCACACACACACCACACATACGTTCATATGGCATGCACACACACACACATATACCACACACACATTCATATGGCACGCACACACACACACACGCCTCACACACGTTCATATGGCATGCACACACACACACCCCATACACGTTCATATGGCATGCATACACACAGACACACACAACCACACACACGTTCATATGGCATGCACACACACACACCACACACACGTTCATATGGTATGGACACACACACATATACCACACACACGTTCATATGGCATGCACACACACACACTCACGCCCCATACACGTTCATATGGCATGCACACACACACCGCACATGTTCATATGGCATACACACGCACATACACACCACACACACGTTCATATGGCATGCACAAACACACACACACCCCGCACATGTTCATATGGCATGCACACACACACCCCATACACGTTCATATGGCATGCACACACACACACATACACCACACACATGTTCATATGGCATGCACACACACACACCACACACATGTTCATATGGCATGTGCACACACACACACCACACACACGTTCATATGGCATGGACACATACACACCACACACATTCATATAGCATGCACACACACACATCACGTATGTTCCTATGGCATGCACACACCACACACATGTTCATATGGCATGCATGCACACACACCATGCACGTTCATATGGCATGCACACACACCATGCACATTCATACAGCATGCACACACACACACCCCACACACACGTTAATATGGCATACAGACACACACATACCACACAAGTTCATATAGCATGCATATACACGCATACATGCACATGCATACACACCCACCACACATGTTCATATGGCATGCAGACACACATACATGCACACGCACACATACCCTATGTGTACACAGACACGTGCACACTCTGCTCACATGCACACTTGAACATGTGTACATACCTCACGTGTGTGCACATACATGTGTGTGGCACACACACTGATAAGCACACAGCACTCACATGTGCACTCGAACACACCACACGTGTGTACGCACACATACGTGCATGACACACTCACATGCACACTTGCACACCACCCGAGCACGGGTACATACATGCTATGCATGTGCACACAAGCACATGCATACACACACACTAGGACGTGCTTGCAGTTAAAGGGGGTTTGGTTCGTAAGAGGGAGATGAGTTTACACTTTTCTCTTTATATCTTTTGGTTTTTCAAGTTTGCAACAACAATTATGTTTAGCTTCTTAAAATAGAAAATGTTTTCCTAAAATAAAAGTGACTAGTGAGACAGGCACTTCCTGACAAAAAAGCCCTGTTTTGCAGCAGGCTGCTGCAGTGAGTGCCTGCCTCCTCCCCTAGGGAAGCTCACGGGGCCTCTGCCCCCCCAGCTCTCTTCAGCTCCTGGGGTCTCTGCAGACCAGTGGGTACGCTCAAAGAAACCTTCAGATGGATTCCTCTGTGTGGACAGAACTGCTAAGTTTGCAAACCCAGTGTGTTCTCTTTGTTTCTGGCATGTCGGCACTTCGTCTGGGTGGTTGACAAGACTGATGGGGTTCCCTCGAGATGGACGCTCAGTTCCAGGGCCTGTCCTCAAAGGCAAACACTGCCCTTTGCCTTCAGCTCCCCTGAGATTGATCGTGCTGTCCTGGAGGCTTCGCCTGGAGACAAGGGTGACAGGAAGCCCCTCCATCACAGACACTCCCAGATCATGCTGCTTCTCCAGGGTCATGAGTCCAAGAGGGACACAGAGAAGTGGCCCACACAGGATTTCAGCATGGCTCCGACGCAGCTGGCCCTGCCCAGGGTCACTGCCACATCTGTAGCCGTCTGTTCTTTAATTGCTCATGACCTTATGGAAAGCCGTCCACCACTACGGCACATGGAAAGCCAGTCTTGTCTTCCATAAAGAGGGGGCAATGATGAGAAGGACAGAAACAGACCGACAACAGGACATTGACCTGAGCCCAGGGCCTGCCCTTCCCTCGCTTACAGCAAAGGGAGAGCGGCGAGGCCGAATGGACAGTAAAGGCATACTGGAGTCCCTAGGAGGTGCAAAAAGTGAATATGCTTGACTGCTAACCGAAAGGTTGGAAGTTCAAGTCCACCCAGAGGCACCTCGGAAGAAAGGCCTGGCGATCTACTTCCGAAAAATCAGCAATTGAAAACTTCATAGAGCACAGTTCTACTCTGACACACGTGGGGTGGCTGTGAGTTGTAGCTGACTTGACGGCAACTGGTAAAGACACTTCAGCGCCTAACTCCACCCGAGAGAGGCCAGAGCTGCCAACACATCCTGCTCAGACACCACAGAGCCGCCTCTGCCTGTGCCACAGGAAGGAGTCATCCCCCACGCCCGCACGGCGCCGCCTCTGCCTGTGCCACAGAAAGGAGTCATCCCCCACGCCCGCACGGCGCCGCCTCTGCCTGTGCCACAGAAAGGAGTCATCCCCCACGCCTGCACAGCTTCAGCACTCCTCTACCGGCCCTGGCTTTTAACTGACCCCACTGCGCACATAAGCCAATGGATTTAATAGGGAAATTTCTATCTCTGCCCTAAGACTGTGCTCCTACTTACTTACGCATAGTGAAAGCAAGCTGTTGCCAGCAGATTCTGGCTTCATGCTGTATGTCTGCCCTCTCTTTGTGAACAGGCTGGGTTAGCACGAGTGGGGCGTCCTGGACAACCCGGGGCCTGTCCTTTATGCTGAAATGTAAGAGGGGGTCACCTTTTCACTATGGGGCTTGTTATACACAGAGCCTTGTGTGAGCCGCAAAAACTCTGGAAAACCCTTTCACCTCGCAAGTCCCGGCTTTGAGGAAGACCTGGAGGGCCTGGTGCCCTGCATGCCTTCAGTTCTAACAGTCCGCGTCTGAACAAAACATGCTCTGCCACCATCCTGGCCATACAGCCCAAAGCGAGCTTTCTCCCCATGCCACTTACAGGTACCACGCCCCAACTCTCTCTCTACACCTGCTTCTCACCCTCCTCAGGGAGCCCGTCCCAAGCCCAGCTCCCCAGGGGTCCGTCCCCCGCAACAGACTCGGTCAAGGCCAGATGAACTCACTCACCCCGGGGGCATGAACACCGCTCTGCTGGGGCCCCAGGGTGTCCCTGGCCGGCTTGGCCCCTCCTGCAGCCAGGCCTTTGGCTGGTTTCTAATAACTACTGCTGTCAACTCTGACTCATGGTGAACAGAACTGTGCTTCACAGGGTTTTCACGACTGTGACCTTTTAGAAGTGGATTGTCTTTCTCCCGAGGTGCCTCTGGGTGGGTTCAAACCTCTATCCTTTCTGCTACTAGTCAAGCGCTTAACCATCTGTACCACCTAGGGACGCAGTAACTGTCATACCCGTGTGCTGCCCTGGCTTCCTGCAGCTGGAGTACATTATTCTCCTTGTAACCAAAAGGTCCCCAGTGAAGGGTTCTCTTTTGCTCCAATGATCTATCTTCAATATCTCACATCAGTACTGCTTTCCAGGCAATCGCCCTGTGACTCAACACCAACTCGGAGACAACAGCAGCCCAGGGTCCTGTCATTGGGGTCCAAAGCCAGCCCCCACCTAAGACATGAGGTACACCAATCAGTACCATCACAAGTCCTGAATCAGTCAGCCTTTGGCTAGACCCCCAGGGACAGGCTCGGTCCCCAGAGCCACAAGGCTCCCAAAGGCCTGCCATTCAGGTGAACAGGAAGGGCCTGGGGAATTCTCAGCCCTGCTGCAAGGGGGAGGGAGTGTGCTCAGCAGGTCACCTCCACGCCCAAACGGCCTCTATTTCTCCTGGGTCTTAGCGCAGTTATCCCAAGCCCTTGAAGAGGCTGTAACAGAGGCTGAACTATCTCACGGGGGCCTGATCACCAGGAAAAGGGGGGGACACTGGTCCTCAAAGTAGAACAGATCCCCTGCCACCGGTCAGGGAGTTAGGCTGCCCCCGAAGTCCCTTTGAGCCGTGACAACGAGCCGTGTCCTTGGACCAGGGACACGTCACTTCAACATGGAGGACCTGGACTCCCAAGCCACGGCACCCAACACCGAGGCTCCGGCTCGGCCCCGCGGTGAAACCAGAAGAATCGATAAAACGTTATCAGCTGGGCAGTTTGATCCCTGCACATGTGAGCACATAGACACTTCTGGTTGCAATTCCCTCAGTTCAGTTATGATCTTAAAGGTGCCTGGTTCTCAGCATGAGCGGTACCAGCAGAGGGGAGGCTTGGGGAAGACGGGTGAGCAGGGTGGGGTTGGGGGGGTGAGTTAAATCCTATAAAAATTACAGCAATGTAAGTACGAGGCCACCTGGGACCCTGGACCCTGGCTTTCAGATGCCGGGAGCAGCTGGACTGCCCAGGGACCAAAGGTTTACCAAATGGCAGCAAATTTCCTTTTCCCAGGGTTATAAGAGACCGGCATTAGAGAACGGAGCTGGGGCTGGAGCAGGTGCTCTGCTGGCCCTGACTGACACCCCACTGCAGCTCAAGCTCATACCGGAGCTGGGCCCCCTCCCTGTCCCCCAGGGTGCTGGTGAGCCCACTGTGCAGACAGCCACACAGGGGGAGGCTGCCCTCACTAAGCTCCAGATGCAGTGATCCTCGTTGTTGTCCATTTATTTGCTGACTGCCTGAAGCCACCAAGTCCACGGAGGGGCCGTTTCATTAGACTGAGACCCACTTGTCTTCTTCACTTTGATAATGACCTAATAAATAAACTGAGCAAGCCCTAACAACAGAAGCAAAATGCAACAGACTCTGGCTTTTCCCTTTTATGCCCATCCTTCTCTAATTACCACGCTTTCATACGTTCTTGCTTCTCAGTTCCAGGCTCTGCCCCTCCCGAGTGGGAAGACCCCCTTCTCCTTTCCCTTGCAGGAGGGAGTCCATGTGGGCTTGCAGGGGGCATCTGTCTCTCCCCGGTTCCCTCACACACCCTCCCCACTCTACAGGGGTTAGCCAGCACACACACACACACACACACGCACATGTGCACATGCACGCACATGCACACACACGTGAACACATGCACACACATGCACGCGCACACACACACAATCACAATAAGACCACAATCTGGGCAAACATGGAGGAGAGTACAATAAATCTCACATATTTTAAGAAAAACAGGAGACAATCAAAGTGTAGGAAATCATTATGGATTGGATTGTATCCCCAAAAGAATCTGTTGCGGTCCTAACCCCTGACCTGTGAACGTGACCTTGCTTGGAAACAGGGTCTCTGAAGATGTTCTCAGTTCACATGAGGTCACACTGGAGCAGGGTGGGTCCTGACCCAACACACCAAGGGCAGACGGACATTTGATAATGGAGTTCAGCTGTAGCTGCAGGCCGAGGAATGCCTGGGGCACCAGAAGCTGGGAGAGACAAGGAAGGACCTTCCCCTAGACCACTTGGAGACAGCATGGCTCTGCTGACGCCCTGAAATCAATCTTCTAGTCTCCAGAACTGTAAGACAATAAAGCTCTTTCGAGCACCCAGGCGGTGGTCCTCTGTTTTGGCGGCCCCAGGGTACTAAGAGTGATGAATTTCACTCAGCTCAGGCAGAAGCCAAGGGAGAAGACAGCAAAAGAGGACTTTTGCAGAGAAGGACAGTGGAATCAGGAGGCCCTGCGAGCTTCCCTAGAGGAGGAGCAAAGGCGCAGGGCACTGAGGGCTGAGCCGGTTCTCCCAACCTCAGCACACACCTCAGGTAGGTGTCTAGAAGGGGTGGGCGTGGCACAGAGAAAGGGGAAGATGCATGATCCACAGCACCAGGGGCCTGGGAGTCACTGTGTGGGGGACCTAAGACTCTCCAGGACACTCTGGCTAAAGTTCCTGCTTTGAGATCAAGGCACCTAGGGAGCCACAAGTATCTATGAAGTAAAACATCAATAACAAAGGCAAAATGAACAATGTGACTTAGGGTTGAAGAGTGAGGAGCCTTGCTGGCTCCACTCCTCCATCTGTCCTCCAGCCCTGACCCCACGGCCTTCTGAAAGCTGCTGCAATAGGAGAGCAGGCCCAGTGTGGCCCTGCACTGCCTTCCCAGGACCCCTCCACGGACCTCCATGGAGGGCATCACGCCAGAGCAGCTCACCCAGCCACAGGGAAGAGGAAGTCAGAGAGACACTGACCATAGCCCAGAAGGGTGCTAGGGATACCACCTGTCATCCTCCTGGTGGAGAAGGAAGGTGGCCACCAATGGCTCCCAGCCACTTACACGTGGCCTCCTAGCACTGTCCTCCCCAATTCCACATAAGCACTGAGATTAACATCGTGATCAGAAGCATCACCTTAGATCAAGCTCCACACCTGTGTCCGACCAAAAGCCTCTAATCTCAAAGGTTGAGATCATTAGAAAGCAGAGGCAGCTACGTGAAACCAGCACAAACTCACTGGAAAGTGTTCAGTTGGAAGCAGCAGGCGTGCCTGGGAAACGTGTAGCCCCAACTCATGGTAACTCCATGCACAACAGAAGGAAATGCTGCCCAGTCCTGCTCTGTCCCCATGGTCGGTTACGCTGTGTGCTCCATAGGGTTTTCATTGGCAGATTTGTGGAAGCAGTTTGCCAGGCCTTTCTTCCTAGTCTGTCTTTTTCCGAAAGCTCCACTGAAACCTGTTCAGCATCATAGCAACATGCGAGACTCCACTGATGGCGGGTGGCTGGATATGAGGTACCTTGGCTGGGAATCGAACCCAGTCTCCCGCAGGGAAGGTGAGAATGCTACCAGGAGATGAATAGGCTCCAACTCACTGGAAGAGGGTTTTCTGTGCCAAAAGTCGGGCCCTGCATGTTTGCCTCAACAGGCTGTCATTTTAACATTGCAAAGCACTCGACTTAGGTTTTTTTTTTTTTTTTTAATAACTTTTATTAAGCTTCAAGTGAACGTTTACAAATCCAATCAGTCTGTCACATATAAGTCGACTTAGCTTTTAAATAGCAAAACTGCAATTATCCCCACAGGTCTGATGGTGCTTGCAGTGCCCCGGCCTAAAAACCCCACCGTCAGCGATCTGAGCTGGAGGCGAGCAACCATATCGTGAGACTCTGGGCTTATCAAAACCCAACGGCATTAATCCCGCTCCCTACATCAAAAATCAAATAACTTCCTGGAGCCCCACAGTCTTGTGAAGAAGAGTTCCATTGGGAGGCGGCAAGCTGGGATTACAGCCACATGTGTTAGGAAATACGTAGATAAGTGCTTGGCTTCCCTGCTCCTGGTGGAAGCTCAGAGCCCCGGACTCTCAGAAAACACAGGCCAGGGTCTGGAGTCGTGCGTGGCCTTGCACGGGCATTTCCCACCCGTGCGCGTGGCCAGGAATTTCTGCAATCAACGGCGTACTCTTGGGTGACACCATTGTCCAACAAGAGAAGTTTTGACAGGGGTGGCATTTTAGCAAGAAGGAAACCATATTATTTCCAAACTGATAAGGGAGAAAGGCAGGAAGACAATTCATAGATAACTGCATGGCGTGGACGCCTTCCTGATAAAATAGCCCCCTTTCAAAGCCAGAGACAATAGGATTTCTGCTGGCAAAGAGGAGCCGGCAGACAGGAGGGGGCCTGCAGCCTCCTTATCTCCAAAGTGGTCCCTCTGGTCCCCTGGGGCTGGAGAGTGATTAATTAGTTCCTCTTTTTTTTTTTTCCTGAAGCCGCAGCCTCAGAAAGCCACTGGGATATCTGCACATTGTAGGATGATATCCTTCCAGGATGCTTCTTTGGAACCCAACAGTGGGCTCATCTCTGACAACCCTGAGTGCCTGCAGGCTGGGGTCTCTGCACTGCCAGGAGAGCGGAGACCTGGCTGGGGCAGGACACTCTTCTGCGGCTGCTTTTGGGCAGAAGGAAAAGCCGTGACTGACACAATTCCAATGAAAGAAAGAAGCAACAGAGTCTTGCTTCCAAGCCTAAGCCTCTCCCTGGCCCTCACCCAGGCACCCAGCACCCCTGCCCACCCCACCCCCAATCAGCTGGTCTGTCCTCTTTCTAGAATGAGCTGCCTTACTCAAACACAAAAAAGACTGTTGCCATGGAGTCAATTCCAACTCATAGCGACCCTACAGGACAGAGCAGAACTGCACCACAGGGTTTCCAAGGCTGTCACCTTGACGGAAGCAGACTGCCACATCTTTCTCCCACGGAGCGGCTGGTGAGTTTGAACTGCCTACTTCTCAGTTAGCAGCCGAGCGCTTAACAGTGCACCACCAGGGCCCCTTACTCAAACACAGCATGTGCAAAATCAGGCCAGTCCTGGAGTTCCAGCGGGCCCCCTAAAGCCAAACCTCAGCAGGTTGTGGGGAGACCTCACCTCCTGTCTTAGGATCATCTAGAGAAACAGAGCAGTGAGATACCTAGAGCTATGCAGGTCTATCTTGTTGGGGTTGGGTGCATCCAGTCGATTCCAACTCACAGCAACCCCATGTGACAGCGAGTAAAGCTGCCCCACAGGGTTTCCTAGGCTGTAATCTTTATGGAAGCAGACTGCCAGGTCTTTCTCCCACAGAGCCATCGGGGTGGTTTAAATCACCAAGCTTTCAGGCTTAACTATCGCACCACCAGGGTTCCTTATACAGAAATATAGATATGTATATGTCAATGGAGACCAAAGGCTAAACCATCAGCTGCTAACCAATAGGTTGGCATTTTGAGTCCACCAGCCGCTCCTTGGAAACCCTATGAGGCAGTTCTACTCTGTCCTATAGGGTCACTGTGAGTTGGAATTGACTTGAAGGCAATGGGCTTTGGTTTTTTGGTTTTTATGTGTATATACAGAGATTCATTTCAAGGAATTGGCTCAGGCAACTGGGGGAGCTGGCAAGTCCAAAATCCATAGGTCAGGCGACAGGCTGTAGACTCCTGCAGGCTGTGTTTCAGGCAACGGGAAGCATGAAGAGTAAGAAGGTTCTAGAAAAATGTCTATTTATAGTCTGGAGACAGAACACACCCTAAGGAAACTTCCCTTTTGTTCTTGAGACCCTTAACTGATTGAACGAGGCCCACTACATCATGGGGGCGACCGGCTTTACTTGAGGCCAACTGGTTTAATCTCACGTGGCTGGACTAGCATTTGGCCAAACCGCAGGGCACCGCACCCTTGCCATCACAGCTACCTTTATTTATTCATGAAAAGACAAAACCCAGGCACTCCCACGTGGTGACAGAGTTGTCCAGTTAGTGGCACCTCTTCTCATGTGGTACTGTGGTTAAAGCGTTTGTTTGCAAACCAAATGGCTGGTGGTTCGAACCCACCAGCTGCTCTGTGGGAGAAAGAGGTGGCAGTCTGCTTCCATAAAGATGACAGCCTTGGAAGCCCTATGGGGAAGTTCTACTCTGTTCTACAGGGTCACTATGAGTTGGAATAGACTTGATGGCAATGGATTTGGCTTTTGGTTTCTCTCGTGTTCCAGGGGGAAAGGGCGGCCCCCAGGTTTACAGTGCTGAAAACTCAGATTCCACGTTCCGTTCCCGTGGCCTCACATGCCACAGGTCGGTGACAGGTAAGAACCACCAAGGAAACACCAGGGGCTTGGCATGTAAATTATAATTTACACTCAGACACGTGGGGGTCTCACATCCTAAAAAGAGGAATGCAGGCCTGTGGCTCCATGCCAGCCTGTGGAGTAATTTAATGGTGCTCCCAAATGCAGGAGAAAGACCCCACTACAGCGCTGATTCAGCAAGGCCGGGCTGGGAACGTGCTGTCCAGGGGCTGGATTCACACAGGGGAAGGTGCTATGCCCAGAGGCACAGATGCAATGTTTTTTTTAAGCCAGGCTCCAGGTGTTTTTGCTAACTGCACAGGCTTTCCTTCTGCCCACTCAAAGTCGCATCCCAGGAAAAGCAGTCAGAGAAGTGGAGTTGGGGATGCTAACAGGAGGAAGTCCTTATTCTTCCATCCCCCAGCCCATCCCTATGACATTCTGCCAAGTTCCGGAAGGCCCGCACGCTGGAATTCCAACCTAAAAATGAAGAAAACCCCATTCTAACTCCTTAGGGCTGCAAAAGAAGCCTGTCACTCCCATCACATTTAAAAACTCAGATTTTTAGGGAATCACAGACTCAGTTGGGCTTACAACGCAAACACCCCTAACTGGGGCCCCATGGTGGACTCACAGGCAGTGGTCAGCATCACCAAGGTGGAGGGGAGGCCCTGGGTGGCAAAAACGGTCAGCGCACTCAGCTGCTAACTGAAAGGCTGGAGGTTCAAGTCCACCCAGAGACGCCTCAGAAGAAAGGCCTAGAGACCCAGTTCTAAAAATCAGCCCCTGAAAACCCTATGGAGCACAGTTCCACTCTGACCCACACAGGGTCACCGTGAGGCAGAGCTGACTCGACGGCAGCTACCAGTCCAGAGTATTCCTCAGCTATCCAACCACAAATACCCTAAAAAGCACTCCCCCGTCTTGGCGGTGCCCTGCCTTCTTCCACAGGCGCCATCACCCAACAAAGAGAAAATACTCGAGGCTTGCACTGCCTCCCCCACAGCCAGTTTCAAAAGATAGAAGACTTGAAATGGATTTCAGAGGCCTCAGTCATTTTGGCAGTGTGACATCTTATACAAGCTATTTTTCTTAGGAAGGTTTGCAGAAAATTGACGTTTACCAGCCATTAACCTTCCAAGCACCAACTCTCTCTCTGTTCCCACATGGAAGTATACCTTATACTTCTGCGCTGATCAATCCCGAAGCTGTCCAGTTCCTTTAAGAGAAAAAAAAAAAAAAGCCAAATCCCAGCTGTCCTTCAACACGCTGCTCCTCTGTTCTCGTGAAAACCTAAGTTCTATAATTTTACGGACTTTTGATCACAATTTTATAGCCTTCAGCCCTTCACTGCCATTCAGTTTTTATCTTAAAATTTAAGAACTAGATAAGACAAGTTTTATAATCCCTTCTTTGTATCTGGGGGAGACAGGAAAGAAAAAGATAACTCTAGGGGAGAAAAACAACGAGAGCTTTCAACAGGCAGGAGCCTCGAGGTGTGGCTACCTTTGGAATAACTCACTTTCTAACTTCAACAGTTCATCCCTGTTCGAGTGTGAAATATAACAGGGCATGACCCAGCATACCCACACCTTGTTAATAAATAGCCAGAGCCGGTCACTTAGACACCCGTGCTGCCTCCCTTCCCCCATGGACCTCCCGAGCTTTCAGTGAGCCACTCTTTAATTTATTTATTCAATTTTAAAAACATGCCTTTTGCCAAAAAGTCTCTGGCCACACATATAGAATGTAAAGGCCAGTAAGGAGGAAAGTCCTCAAACAAAAGTGTGAAGACTATCAAATCAGGCCTCTGTCTAATGGAAAATTACTGTGGCAAAGGTCAGCTCACCCCCTCCATATCCCCGGGACCAGACTCCGGAATAGGATTGCCTGGGGGATTTGGGGTCACCCATCGACAAATGGGGCCTTTGGAAAAGAAAAGCACCTTCCAGATTCCAGAATCACAGGGAGGTGGGATTACCAACATTCTTCCAGAGGGCAGTGAACAAGCCTGAGGCTTGAACATCAAAGTCCCGGGGGTAAAGCGAGGTGGGGCACCAGGACAGTCATCCCTCAAGAGTCAGAAGAGACGGTGGCTGGCAGGAGAGTCGCCGGCCAGGTCAGGCCCCAGCAGTGACAGCTCTCTCTCCTGCACTTGGCTGAGTCGGGTCTAATGAATTTGTATCAGTGAGTAACAACAGTGACTTCAGCGCAGCCAGCACTGACTCGGACTCTCCACGGGCCATGCACTTGATAGGCATCATCCTGGGGAAGCCTCACAACCTCCCTGGGAAGTGGGGACTGTTGTTTCCGTTCTGTGGAAGGGGGGACTGAAGATGACCAGGTGACGATGTGTGCCTGACACCACAGCCGATAACTGGGCATCAGGTTGGAGCCGAGGTCTGTCCACTGCCCAGCCTGCTCACTGGGCCACGGGCCCACTGGACTCCACCCTGGCGAAGCCCTGTGTTGCCCTGTTCAAATCCAGGCTCCTCTGGGTACCGGCTGTGAGCATGAGTGAGGGGCCAGCATCGTGGAGCTTCAGCATCTCCGCTTCGTAAATGGAGTGAATGACATACCTGCCGCACAGGTGGGCGTGTACTCTCTGGCGCAGGTGAGGGGCTGGCACAGAGGAGCCTGGGTCAGTGACAACTCTCCTGCTGACACCTGAGTGGAGTGGGCACTGCACTGTTTCTTGGTCTATTACCGGGCTACCAGAACAAACAGCCACAAACCAAATGGCTTTACACAAGAGGAATGTCTTCTCTCGCAGTTCTCGAGGCCAGAAGTCGGAATTCATGGTGTCACCGGGGTTGGTTCCTTCTGAAGCGCTGAGGGGCTCTGCTCTATGTATCTCTCCCGGCTTCCAGTGGCTCCTGTGAATCTTTGGTGTTTCTAGTAGCTGCATCCCTTCAGCCTCTGCCCCTGTCTTCACACGGCCACCTTTGCTCTGTTTCTTCTCCCCTTTTATAGGGACACCTGTCACAATGGATTAGGGCCCACCTGACTCCAGTAGGACCTCATGTCAACTTAATAATCACATATGCAAAGACCATATTTCCAAACCAGGTCACGTTCCCAGGTACCTGGGGCCAGGACATGGGCATCTTTATGGGGGACACACATCAGCCCACAGCACATGGTTTCCCACGGATTCTGATGCAGCACCTGGGTTGCTGTGTGAGGCTGGTTATCTCTTTACAGCATCTCTTAGTCAAATGCCATGGGTGCCCTCAGAATGAGGACACAGCTCTCTGGAAACATCCTACTGGAAACATAAAAACATAAGAGACAGTGGGGAAAAACGCATCTTCCTCTCTCAAATTCTCACTGAGCACAAACCACGCTGAGCATCAGGGAAACACAAGCTGACCGCTCACCTGCCCAGCTTGATTCCCGGCCCCATAGAGGGGGGCTCCTGGGAAGCACAAGCAGACTGCTCTCCTGCCTGGCTTGATCCCTGGTCCCACGGAGGGGAGCTCCTGAGCTCCGATGTTGCCTCTGGTTGAGCCCTTCCAGACATTGGTGGTGGGATGGAAAAGGGGAAGAGGGAGCCCATCCTTCCCGTGAGCTCAGACTTCTCCACAGGCTCCATGCTGGAGAAAGGACAGACTGGGCCTCTGGTATGCACCACGGCAGGCTCTCCGGGCAGGCCAGGCCCATTCCCACCCAGCCTCCAGCCCTCCGGCCACCCAGCCCAGCCCAGCCCAGCCCAGCCCAGCCCAGCAAGATAGGCAGGATGGCTGGGCTGTAGCCACTGCCACCGCCCACTCCTGGGTAACACCTGGAGCCACACCCCGACAGGTACCATGGGCCCCTACGTGTGTGCAGAGCTGCCCCCAACTGCATTGCCCTCCCCCCAAAAGTATCAGGACAGGACGGAGCCAGGCTGAGCTCAGCAGCTGCTCTCCTGGGCGCAGTGCTGCTTGCTTCCAGCGGCCAGGGCAATAACGTGGCTGCCAGAGACACCCGAGCGAGACACTCAAAGCCAGAAGTCAGGCCTTCCTGCACGTCCACAGTAAGCCATTTTGAGGGAGCAGGCCGTTCCATGAGCATCCCTGTCTGCGAGCGCCACCACCTCCCGGCGGTAGCGGGAATGGAGTGAAGCCGGCGCCCTGACGGCAGACCTTTAGATTAACAAAACATTTACAATGCGTCCCCGCGACATCGTCTGAGCCATAATCCTTGTTAACACCGTATCTGACGGGAAGGCAATGGGATAGGGGCAAGTGTCCCACACACATTTTAACTCCAGTGGAACAGCTCGGCGTCACGCAGCGTGATACCACAGCTGTATCACTGTGCTGAAAACTCGCTTGCCAAGCCGGAGAGATCCAACACGTGGTGGCGTCATTACGGCCCACCTGATCTGCTTGCCAGGACACTGGGTACCCCCTGCTGACGCCCCCCTGACTGCATGTTTTCACACTAGGGAACTGTGAAGCTAGAAAGCCTTGAACACTAAGTCCAGAGGCTGGAACCCACATGGGGTTTCTGGGACAGACTTTCACCTTCGGTCTGTGTCTTTGTGGCCTGGGGCTGCTGGAGCTAAGGCCCACACGCTGGGGGGCTGTCACAACAGGAAGGTATCCCCTCACAGTTCTGGAAGCCAGAACTCTGAAATCAGAGTATAGGCAGGGCCATGCTCCATCCAAAGGCTCTGGGAGCGGCCCCTTCCTGCCTCTCCCAGCTTCTGGGGCCCCAGACATTCCTGGGTTTGTGGCCGCACCACTCCAGCCTCTGCCTCCATCTTCAAGTGGCCTTCTCCATGTGGGCCTGTCTTCTCTTCTCATCTGTCTCTCAGGACACTTGTCATCGGAGTTAGGACCACCCAGATAATCCCTGTCCAAGGCTGGGTCTTCTAGAGAAGCAAAACCAGTGAGGTCTATCTATCTAATCTATCTGCCTATCCAACTATCAAAAAATTTATCTCAAGCAAATGGTTGTGGAGGTTGGTAAGTTCCAAGTCCATGGGTCAGGCGTCAGGCTGGAGACTTCTCCTGACTCATGTAGCTGCAGGGGGCTGATGAACCCAAGATCGGCAGGTAAGATGGCAGGCCACTGGCTCAAGTCCCTATTATTGCAGGTAGATGCTGATTAGCTGGATGCAGGATCCACAGTGAGCAAAAGCCAGCTAGCTTTGCCAGAATATCCACATATATTGGATACAAGCCACACCTCTGAGGAAACTCCCGTTACAACTGACTGGCTGATCACATCAGATCACATCACAGAGGTGACTGCACTATACCACAAAATGGAGGATAACTATATCATTACATAACTGCCAAACTACTGAGAATCATGGCCCAGCCAGGTTGACATACAACCTTACCCACTCCTCATCTCAGGACTCTCAATTCCATCTGCAAAGGCCCCTTCTCCAAATACAGTCATATTCACAGGTTCTGGGGATTTGATGTGGGTATGGCTTTTGGGGAACGCTGTCCACCTCCTGCAGTGGTCTGGGCTGAGTCCCTGAGGCCTTTGGCGTTCACAAGCATCCCCCCAGTGGGCAGTTCCTGAACCACGCGTGGAGATCCTATCCCTCCACTCTACAGATAAGCAGAGGTCCAGTGCAGGGGCACCACCTGACTCACCTGCTCTTCCGCCTGGGCGCCCAGACTCCAGCCAATGTCTTTGCATCCGTGTGTGTCTTGGCCAGCAACCCTGGGTCTCTCTGGGGGCAGGCGCCTGGACAGCACACTCAGGACACCTGTGAGCAGCATTCCTCTTGGTTTCCAACCTGATAACGCAGACAATGCTCAAACTCACATCCGCGTAACAAAACATAAAATGGTATTACTCAGCCATAAGGAGGGGTGCTATGGATGACCCTGAAAACATCATGCTGAGTGAAATCAGTCAGTCACAAAAGGGCCAGTAGTGTACGACCACACTTGTACAAAATATCTAGGATAGGCAAGTGTACAGAGACCAAAGTGTACAGAGGCGGGGGGAAAGGAAGACACAATGCTTAGGGGGCACTGAGCTTCTGTTGAGGGTGACAGAAAAACTGAGGTTTGGTTCATGGTGATGGCTGAACAATATGTTGGATGTAGTCAAGTAAATTCTGATTCACAGCCACCCCATGTGACAAAGTAGAGCTGACCTACAAGGTTTTGTGTGTGTGCGTGTGTGTGTATGTGTGTGATTTGGGTGAAGGTTTACAGAGCAAGTTAGTTTCTCGTTCAAAAATTTATGCACACATTGTTTCACGGTGTTGGCTGCAATCCAGGATGTGTCAGCACTCTCCCCCTTCCCCTTTCCACCCCAGGTTCACTGTGTCCACTCTCCCAGTTTTCCCGCCCCCTCTCACCTCCTCACCTTTGTTTCTGGGCAAGTGTTACCCATTTGATCTCATACACTTGACCGAGCTAAGATGAACATCCCTCACACGTTTGTCTCATAGGCCTGCCTAATCTTTGGCTAAAAGGTAAACTTCTGTTAGAAGGATGTCCAGGGGCCACAGTGCCAGGGGTTTCTCCAGTCTCTGTCAGACCAGTAAGTCTGGTCTTTTTTGTGAATTTGATCCTTTGTCCTACAATTTTCTCCTGCTCTGCCTGGGGACCTTCTACTGTAATCCCAGTCAGAGCGCTCAGTATTGGTAGCAGGGCACCATCTAGTTCTTCTGGTCTCAGTCACGTGGGCTGTGGTTCATCTGCTCCATTAGTCCTTTGGATTAATTACTCCCTTGGGTATTTAGTATTTCTCCCTCTCCTTTGCTCTGCACTAGAAGAGACAGATGGGTGTATCTAAGGTGGCTGCTCACAAACCTTTAAGACCTCAGACACTACTCACCAAAGCAGGACGTAGAACATCGTCCTTAAGGACCATGCTGTGCCAACTGATGTAGGTGCCCCGAGTCTATGATCTTTCTAGGCTGTAATCTTAACAGAAGCAGATGGCCAGTCTTTTCTACCACGGATTCACTGGTGGGTTCAAACCACTGACCTTTTGGTTAGCAGCTGGGCACTTAACCGTTAGCACCACCAGGGCTCTTTTACCTGTATACTTACCCCAGGTGAAAAATAAGTAACAGGAAGTGGAGCCAAGATGGCGGAATAGACAGACACTTCCGTCAAGCCCTCTTTACAACAAAGACCCAAAAAAACAAGTGGAACGAGTATATTTGTGACAAGCTGGGAGCCCTGAGCATCAGAGGCAAGCTTAGACAACGAACTGAGGGGCAGGGGAAGGAAGAGGCCATTCAGAAGTGGAGAGGAGTTACCAGACCTGAATCACAGGGAGCCCTCAGGCACCATTCCCAGATCAACGGTGGCGGTGGGCTAGTACTCATGTTCGGCCGCAGTTTCCTCAGGGAGAAGCAGCAGCCACACAGCCCACTCACACCTCAGGAACCTGAGGAGAAGGGTGCTCTCAGCAAAAGCTGAGTACTTGCATATATTTTACCACCCCCCCACCCCCAAGCCAACTTCAGCAGCTGAATCCCTGGGCCTGAGACAGACCCTGGTGAGCACCTAGAGCCATCCTCCCAGCCTTGGGGAAGGAAAAAATTTGCAACTGCGGGGAAAAGATAATTTGCTAGCTCCATTAACTGGGGGAGCTCAGGACAGAAGTGCCTCCTGTCCAGGCATAAACCGTCCATGGACCTTGAGCACCTTTCCCTTCTTCATGGACCTGTGTGGGCCTATTTCGGGAGAATAGGCCCTTGTTGGCAAACTCCAACCATTTCAGTGGTGCAGTGGAGAGGTGGGTGTTTGACATTTGACATTGCTTTGCCTGTTAAACAAGGTCCTTACCTACCCACATCAGGGACCTAAGGTCACCCAGCCACCCGCGACAGGGGTCCAAAGATAACTGGTACTTCCCAGTCCTTACAACAAAAACTTTGGGTGCCCATGGTCCCTCTGCAGAACCCACCCACCAGCATGCTCTAGGGAACAGAGACGCGTTTTCCTCAGAGACACCTGGGGGTCAGTTCTCAGCCCCCTGCCTTGTTCACAGCTAGACCCTCTGCTGCAATCAGATACCGGTATATAAGCAAATCACCCCTGCCCTCTAAGACTGTAGGACAGAGCCTATACCACGCACTTGATATCAGCTACCTGGAAAACTGAGCTGAATTCATACAAGAAAACTGAATGGACTCCTAGACTGATATAGCTGATAATAGCTCTAGTCAGCTTAGGACAGGACACCAGAGTGCCAAAGCTGAAAATAATCAAGCTAGCTCACTCAAGCAACCCATAGGGGTATACCAAAACAAAACAAAGCAAGCAGCCACGACACAGTAAGCAAGCATAAACTAATACAATAACTTATAGGTGGCTCAGAGACAACAGTCAATATCAAGTCACATAAAGAGACCATGATCACCTCAACAGGCTCTCAAAACAAAGAATCCAGGGATCTTCTAGATGGAAGTGCATTCCTGGAATTACCAGATGCAGAATACAAAAGTTTAATATACAGAACCCCTCAAGACATCAGGAAGGAAATGAGGCAATATGCAGAATAAGCCAAGGAACACACAGATAAAGCAACCGAAGAAATTAGGAAGATTATTCAGGAACATAATGAAAAGTTTAATAAGCTGGAAAAATCCATAGACAGACAGCAATCAGAAATTCAGAGATTAACAATAAAATTACAAAATTAGATAACTCAGTAGAAAGTCAGAGGAGCAGAATTGAGCATGTAGAAGCTAGAATTTCTGAACTCGAAGATAAATCACTTGGCACTAATATATTTGGAGAAAAATCTGATAAAAGAATTTTAAAAAAGGAAGAAACCTTAAGAATCATGTGGGACTCTATCAAGAGAAACAACCTACGAATGATTGGAGTACCAGAACAGGGAGGGATAACTGAAAATACAGAGAAAATTGCTGAGGATTTTTTGGCAGAAAACTTCCCTGATATTGTGAAAGATGAGAAGATATCTATCCAAGATGCTCATCGAACTCCACATGAGGTAGGTCTTAAAAGAAAGTCACTAAGACTTATTATAATCATGCTTGCCAAAAGCAAAGATAAGAGACAATTACAAGAGCAGTAAGGGATAGACGAAAAGTCACCTAGAAAGGAGAGCCAACAGGAATAAGCTCAGACTACTCGGCAGAAACCATGCAGGCAAGAAGGCAATGGGATGACATATTATAAAATTGAAGGAAAAAAATTGCCTGCCAAGAATCATATATCCATCAAAACTGTCTCTTAAATATGAAGGTGAAATTAAGATATTTCCAGATAAACCCAAGTTGAAAGAATTCGTAAAAGCCAAACCAAAACTACAAGAAATACTAAAGGGAGTTCTTTGTTTAGAAAATCAATAATATCAGGTATCAACCCAAGACTAGAACACTGGGCAGAGCAACCAGAAGTCAACCCAGACAGGGAAATCCAAAAAAACAAAGCAGGATTAAAAAAAAAAAAAAAAAAGCCCAACACAGGGTAACAACAATGTTATTATATAAAATAAGACAACATTAAAATAATAAAGAGGGACTAAGAAATGTAACCATACACCTTCCATATGGACAGGAAGATAAGGCAATAAAAAGAAATAAAAGTTAGTTTTAAATTTAGAAAATTAGGGGTAAATAATAAGGTAATCACAAAGGAGACAAACTACCCTACTCATCAAAATAAAATACAACGGAAAAATACAGACTCAGCAGAAACAAAATCAACAACAAATATGAGGGAAGGACAATATATAAAGAAAATCCACTCAGCACATAAAATCAAGTGGGAAAAAGAAACTGTCGACACACAAGAAAAGACATCAAAATGACAGCACTAAATTCATACCAATCCATAATTACCCTGAATGTAAATGGACTAAATGCATCAATAAAGAGACAGAGAGTGGCAGCATGGATTAAAAAACAAGATCCATCTCTATGCTGCCTACAAGAGACACACCTTAGACTTAGAAAAACAAACAAACTAAAACTCAAAGGATGGGAAAAAAAAATATCAAGCGAACAACAATCAAAAAAAGAGCATGGGTGGCAATATTAATTTCTGACAAAATAGACTTTAAAGTTCAATCCATCAGAAAGGATAAGGAAGGACATTATATAATGATTAAAGGGACAATACACCAGGAAGATAAAACCATATTAAATATTTATGCACCCAATGACACGGCTGCAAGATACGTAAAACAAACTCTTTCAGCATTGAAAAGTGAGATAGACAGCTCCACAATAATAGTAGGAGACTTCAACACAGCACTTTCGGTGAAGGACAGGACATCCAGAAAGAAGCTCAATAAAGACACGGAAGATCTAAAGGCCACAATCAACCAACTTGACCTCGTAGACATATACAGAACACTCCACCCCACAGCAACCAAGTATGCTTTCTTTTCTAGTGCACATGGAACATTCTCTAGAATAGACCGCATATTAGGTCATAAAGCAGCCTTAGCAGAATCCAAAACACTGAATTACAAAGCATCTTCTATGATCATAAGGCCATAAAAGTGGAAATCAATAACAGGAAAAGCAGGGAAAAGAAATCAAACACTTGGAAACTGAACAATACCCTGCTCAAAGAAGACTGGATTAGAGAAGACATCAAGGATGGAATAAAGAAATTCAGAGAATCCAATGAGAATGAAAACACTTCCTATCAGAACCTTTGGGACACAGCAAAAGAGGTGCTCAGAGGCCAATTTATATCAATAAATGCACACATCCAAAAAGAAGAAAGGGCCAAAATCAAAGAATCATCCCTACAACTTGAACAAATAGAGAGCAACAAAAGAAACCCACAGGCACCAGAAGAAAACAAATAATAAAAATTAGAGCTGAACTAAATAAAATAGAAAACAGAAAAACAATTGAAAGAATTAACAAGACCAAAAGCTGGTTTTTTGAAAAAGTCGACAAAACTGATAAACCACTAGCCAAACTGACAAAAGAAAAACAGGAGAGGAAGCAAATAACCCGAATAAGAATTGAGATGGGCGATATTACAACAGACCCAACTGAAATTAAAAGAATCATATCAGATTACTATGAAAAACTGTACTCAAACAAATCTGAAAACCTAGAAGAAATGGATGAATTCCTAGAAACACACTACCTACCTAAACTAACACACACAGAGGTAGAACAACTAAATAGACCCATAACAAAAGAAGAGATTGAAAAAGTAATGAAAAACTCCCAACAAAAAAAAGCCCTGGTCCAGAAGCCTTCACCACAGAGTTCTACCAAACTTTCAGAGAAGAGTTAACACCATTACTAATAAAGGTATTTCACAGCATAGAAAAGAACGGAATACTACCAAACTCATTCTATGAAGCCGCCATATCCCTGATACCAAAACCAGGTAAAGACACCACAAGAAAAGAAAATTACAGACCTATATCCCTCATGAATGTACATGCAAAAATCCTCAACAAAATTCTAGCCAATAGAATTCAACAACATATCAAAAAAATAATTCACCATGACCAAGTGGGATTCATACCAGGTATGCAGGGATGGTTCAACATTAGAAAAATGATTAATATAATACACCACATAAATAAAACAAAAGACAAGAATCACATGATTTTATCAATTGATGCAGAAAAGGCATTTGACAAAGTTCAACACTCATTCGTGATAAAAACTCTCAGCAAAATAGGAATAGAAGGAAAATTCCTCAACATAATAAAGGGCATTTATACAAAGCCAACAGCCAACATCGCCCTAAATGGAGAGAGCCTGGAAACATTCCCATTGAGATCGGGAACCAGACAAGGAAGCCTCTTATCACCGCTCTTATTCAACATTGTGCTGGAAGTCCTAGCCAGAGCATTTAGGCTAGATAAAGAAATAAAGGGCATCCAGATTGGCAAGGAAGAAGTATAAGTATCTCTATTTGCAGATGACATGATCTTATACACAGAAAACCCTAAGGAATCTTCCAGAAAACTCCTGAAACTAATAGAAGAGTTCAGCAGAGTATCGGGATACAAGATAAACATACAAAAATTAGTTGGATTTCTCTACACCAACAAAAAGAACATCGAAGAGGAAATCACCAAATCAATGCCATTTACAGTAGCCCCCAAGAAGATAAAATACTTAGGAATAAATCTTACCAGAGATGTAAAAGACTTATACAAAGAAAACTACAGTACACTTCTTCGAGAAACCAAAAGAGACTTACATAAGTGGAAGAACATACCTTGCTCATGGATAGGGAGACTTAACATTATAATAATGTCTATTCTACCAAAAGCGATCTATACATTTAATGCAATTCTGATCCAAATCCCAAGGACATTCCTTAATGAGATGGAGAAACAAATCACCAATTTCATATGGAAGGGAAAGTGGCCCCGGATAAACAAGGCATTACTGAAAAAGAAGAACAAAGTGGGAGGCCTTACTTAACCTGATTTTAGAACCTATTATACCGCCACAGTAGTCAAAACAGCCTGGTACTGGTACAACAACAGATACATGGACCAATGGAACAGAATTGAGAATCAAGACATAAATCCACATACGAGCAGTTGATACTTGTGACAAAGTCTCCAAAACAGTTAAATGGGGAAAAGACAGTCTTTTTAACAAATAGTGCTGGCAGAACTGGATATCAATCTGCAAAAAAAATGAAACAAAACCCAGACTTCACGCCATGTACAAAAACTAACTCAAAATGGATTAAAGACATAAATATAAAATCTAAAACAATAAAGATCATGGAAGAAAAAATAGGGACAATGTTAGGAGCCCTAACACATGGCATAAACAGTATACAAAACATTATAAAGAACATAGAAGAAAAACTAGATAACTGGGAGCTCCTAAAAATCAAACACTTGTGCTCATCCAAAGACTTCACCAAAAGAGTAAAAAGATTACCTACAGACTGGGAAAAAGGTTTTAGCTATGACATTTCTGATCAGTGCCTGATCTCTAAAATCTACATGATACTGCAAAAACTCAACTGCAAAAAGACAGACAACGCAATTAAGAAATGGCCAAAACATATGAATAGACACTTCACTAAAGAAGACATTCAGGTAGCTAACAGATATATGAGGAAATGTTCACAATCATTAGTCATTAGAGAAATGCTGATCAAAACTACAATGAGATTTCATCTCACTCCAACAAGGCTGGCATTAATCCCAAAAACACAAAATAATAAATGTTGGAGAGGCTGTGGAGAGATTGGAACACTTATACATTGCTGGTGGGAATGTCAAATGGTACAACCACTTTGGAAATCGATTTGGCACTTCCTTAAAAAGTTAGAAATAGAACTACCATACGATCCAGCAATCCCACTCCTTGGAATATATCCTAGAGAAATGACAGCCTTTACATTAACATGTTTATTGCAGCACTGTTTACAAAAGTAAAAAGATGGAAGCAACCAAGGTGCCCATCAACAGATGAACGGATAAATAAATTATGGTATATTCACACAATGGAATACTACGCATCGATAAAGAACAGTGAGGAATCTGTGAAACATTTCATAACATGGAGGAACCTGGAAGGTATTATGCTGAGTGAAATTAGTTGCAAAAGGACAAATATTGTATAAGACCACTGTTATTAAGAACTTGAGAAATAGTTTAAACTGAGAAGAAAACATTCTTATGTGGTTACGAGAGGGGGGAGGGAGGGAGGGTGGGAAAGCGGCATTCACTAATTTAGATAGCAGATAAGAACTACTTTCACTGAAGGGAAAGACAGCACACAGCACAGGGGAGGTCAGCACAATTGGACTAAACCAAAAGCAAAGAAGTTTCCTGAATAAACTGAATGCTTCGAAGGCCTGTGTAGCAGGGGCAGGGGTCTGGGGACCATGGTTTCAGGGGACATCTAAGTCAATTGGCATAAGAAAATCTATTAACATTCTGCACCCCACTTTGAAGAGTGGCGTCTGGGGTCTTAAACGCTAGCAAACAGCCATCTAAGATGCATCAATTGGTCTCAATCCACCTGGATCAAAGGAGAATGAACAACACCAAGGACACAAGGCGATTACGAGCTCAAGAGACAGAAAGGGCCACATGAACCAGAGACTACATCATCCTGAGACCAGAAGAACTAAATGATGTCCGACTACAATCGATGACTGCCCTGACAGGGAGCACAACAGAGAACCCCTGAGGGAGCAGGAGAGCAGTGGGATGCAGACCCCAAATTCTCATAAGACCAGACTTAATGGTCTGACTGAGACTAGAAGGCCCCCGGTGGTCATGGCCCCCAGACCTTCTGCTGGTCCAGGACAGGAACCATTCCCGACGCCAACTCCTCAGACATGGACTGGACTGGACAATGGGTTGGAGAGGGATGCTGGTGAGGAGTGAGCTTCGTGGATCAGGTGGACACTTGAGACTATGTTGGCATCTTCTGCCTGGAGGGTAGATGAGAGGGTGGAAGGGGTTAGAAGCTGGTGAAATGGACACGAAAAGAGAGCAGAGGGAGAGAGCGGGCTGTCTCATTAGGGGGAGGGTAATTGGGAGTGTGTAGCAAGGTGTATATGGGTTTTTGTGTGAGAAACTGACCTGATTTGTAAACTTTTACTTAAAGCACAATAAAAATAAATAAATAAACAGTTTAGCCCAAAGGGGAAAAAAAATAAGTAACAATAACAGCAACAACACACAGATGCAAAACAAAAAACCCGACATCTCTGCACATGGGACACACACCACTCCTGGGAGGTGCCCTAGAAGCACAGACCCTTTGTCCACCTGCTCGGAGGCCGGACATCAGGTTATCTGTCCGGAGGACACTGTCCACACCCACCCCTGCTGCTGGGGTTCCTTAAACTGTATTCCAGGTGGAGATGCGGCCACTCAAAGGACAAGAAGGCCTTCCACCCCTACAGCTCCTGCCCACTGCCCCTCGAGAATCGGTCAGCACCTCCCTCCACACGAGGACCCTCCTCCCACTGGCAAGGCGTGGGGGCACTCACAGCCCTGTGGACGATTATCTGTCACTTCAGGTTTCCCTTAATCCTTCTAAATCCCCAGCAAGAAAGCAGTGAATCCAAACACAGCCGGTCAAAAGCTGCTGGAGCCTTCCAGCCGCGGCTCACACTTCCCACTGCCGACCAATCTGAGCCCTCCCTGTGGACAGGGATAGAGGGGTGACTCTCCTGGTGGGTGGGGGGCTCCAGAGAGGAGGGGGTTGGATTGGGTGAGAGAGCCGCGTGGGGCATAGCTGAGGGCCAGAGCGCTGAATCGGGGGCCTCCCTAGTTGGTGACGGAGATCAGGTTACTCAGTTGCTCTGTGGCTCAGTTTCCTCAACAGTAAAATGGGGGCACATCACGAACCTCAGACGGTACTACAAGCGCTGATGAAGTGCCCAGCACTGTGCCTGCTGAGCCGTTCTCACCAAGTGGAGACAAGAAGCAAATGCCGTTCAGACCCACGTGGCCTTCATGTCATCATCAGACATGCCTGTGGGCAGCAGAAATGGCGCCCTCAAAGGCACCCATGTCCTAATCACAGAGCCCGTGACTATGCCACCTTACTCAGCAAAGGAGACTTTGCAGTGCAATGAAGTAAGGACCTTGAAATGGGGAGATCGTCCTGGGTCATCCAGTGCAGCCCAACGTCATCACCGACACCAAAAACCAAGCCCAGCCCAGCTCACAGTGGCCCCACATGTGTCAGAGTAGAACTGTGCTCGTAGGGTTTGCAGCGGCTGATTTTTTGGATACAGATCACCAGGCCTGTCTTCTGAGGAACCTCTGGGGTAGATCTGAATATCCAGCCTTTCAGTTAGCAGTGGCGCATGTTCCAAAAAGTCAGCCATTGAAAACCCTGTGAAGCACAGTTCTACTCTGGCACACATGGGGTCACTGTGAGTTGGGCCAAGTCAACGGCATTTTGTTTTGTTGTTGTTGCTTGTTTGTTTAAGAACCACAGGGGAAGATACACAGCCGATGGGGATGGCACCAGCCTGGGCAGGACCTGAGGTCAGCAGGATTGGACAGAGGCTGGGCAACCAGCCACCAACATTCTGAGCCTTTTGACAGAGGGCAAACAATTTTAACAGCCCACCAGCAACAGACCACACGCCCCCTCTGGGCATTCAAACAACTGGCAAATGCCACGAGGTTTTATAAGGGCCTACACAGAGAACTTCATCACCTGGGCAGAGAGAAACTTAACTAGCCTCACAGTGTTTCCTTTTTTAATGGTGGAATTCACTGAGAAGAAAAACCGTTACTTCAGAAAGTCAGAAGAATAGGCACTTTCTTTGAAAAGAGAAATGCTACTTTGCTCTCTCTCAGCTTGTGATTAGTTTTGGCATCTACTTAACCACACTCAAAGAAAGTAAGAGACAGAGAGATAGAGAAACAGAAAGAGACATAGAGAAACAGGGAGAGACAAAGAGACAGAGATAGAAAGGCAGAGAGAGAGGCAGAGAGAGATACAGAAAGACACAGAGGAACAGGGTGGGGAGGGGGAAGGAGGGAAAGAAGTGGGGAGGGGAAGGCCCTTCCCTTCATCTTAACCCACCTGCGTTTGCCACCTCAGCAAATTCACAACGTGTCCACATGTGAAATCAACCTTGTGAGGCAAACAACACAGGGTAACTGCACCAAATACATTTTGTTTAACCTTGTGTGCAAATTCCATTGTGAAAAAAAAGAACCCTGCAGGGTACAATTAGAAAATCACTATTTCTGAAACAAACAAGTTGCACATCTCCCCAGCTAGTTCTGAAATCCAAACATCCACCAGTCCCCCTGCGTGGCCACACACTCGGTGCGCAGAGCAGCCACCTGCCCGCCAGCCCGGGGAGGACAGGTACACGGGCTTCAGGGGAGTGTGTGACACGGTCTGGTGGGGCCGGGGGATGATGCACACACTCTGAGGAGCACCTCATTTTCAGATTTTAAAGCTGTGCCCCCTGACCTGCCAGGAGGCCCTGCAAACCCCAGGACTGCAGGCGCAGGCAGGGAGCCCCCATGCATAGACATGAGGACAACTCTCACCCACGGGCCCTGGAGGGATGGTGTCGGGGGGGCTGCCTTCTGACCACAGCCAGCTGGCTGTCCTCTTGTTCCAGAACCCTAGGCCCCGTGAGTGCCCCCAATGCCCTGTGTCACGGTGTGAACAGCTTCAGAGCTGGTACTATGCCTAAACCAAACTCGGATGGAATGTTCTCAGCTTCTGGAGCTGGCTGGCCCTTCACTGGGGTGATTCTCTGTGCTGTATCCCCAACACTAGCATAGGCTGAGAGCCTGGTGCAAGCACTGCTCTGGGCCCTTCGCTACAAGCTTGGGTCAGAAGACTCCAGTTGACACCAGGGACCACTGTCCTCCTCATCTCAGGCCAGTTGTACAAACCCAGGTGTCCCCAGAGCCTGGACCTTGCCATCAGCCCAGATGCGGCAGCTTCATCTCACGAAGCACTCTGGATACCCTGAGTCTCCGTTTATTGCAAGCGTCCAAGATGAGAAACAATTAGCACGTCTGCTTGCTGGGTAACCGTTGATTTTATGACTGCAGCCCTGAATCTCTGGGGTGTCCGCCCATGTCCACATAACTTTAGCACCCTAAAAAACAACTTCTTTAAGTCATGTGGGAGACCCGAAGGAGCTGATGTGCGAGTCTACACAAGAGGTGACACAGAACCAAGGTCACCCGCAGCGGCCACCGCTCGACCCCGCCAGTCCTTAGTCCCAGATCCGTAACATGGGAACCGTTCCAGCTCCTGGGAGGGCTTCTGTGGGGATTAAACACAGGCCTGGCACGTTGCCAGGCCAGAACTTAATGTCATCACAATATTATCATTACACAAAATCTCACATTCCTCATCTTAGCACTCAATTAAAACACATACTTCTGAAAATGTAGGATTTTAATTAATCATTAAGCCGCAAGTGCCGGCCACTTCAGAGGTCCACGTTTCTGTAAGTGGTGCGGCACTGCCTTCAGCAGCGAGGAGGTGGCAGGGCGGGGATCCTGATCCATGGATGACTTGGGAACCGAGTGGCCTTGGGGAACTGTCAGACCCTCCTTGAGCCTCAGTGTGCCCACCTGTAAAATGGCCACGAGAACTGTGCCTGCCTCACGGGCCTGTGACGCAGCCAAACACACGGAGGGCAGCGGAGGTGGAACTGACCACAGTCCCTTTGCTGTGTTTTTGTTTTTAACCGTGGCATTGGGGGTAGTGGTGGGTCAGTGGTAGAACTCTTGTCTTCCATGCAGGAGACCCGGGTTCGATTCCTGGCCAGTGCACCTTACATGCCACCACTACCTGTCTGTCAGTGGAGGCTTGTGTGTTGCTGTGATGCTGAACAGGTTCCAGCAGAGATTACAGAATAAGATGGACTAGGAGGAAAGGCCTGGTGATCTGCTTCTGCAAATCAGTCAGTGACAACGCCATGGATCACAATGGTGTGATCCACAACCTATCACGGATGGTGCAGGATTGGGCAGCGTTTTGTTCCGTTGGCCATGGGGTCACCATGAGTCGGGGGCCTATGTGCCGGCAGCGAACAACCACCAAAGGCTGCGCTGGTGTGAACCGTGGTCTGAGGACAACCTCCAGTGCAGGGGTGTCATGCTGGGCCACTGCACCTTTCTTACCAGTTACATGACAGAAGCCACCATGTAGCTGTACAAACGTCCCTTTCTACGCCCCTTTACTGTGTCGTGATTAGTGGCTGTCCACTCGATTCTGACTCACGGTGGCCCCATGTGTTACAGAGTAGAACTGCGCTCCACAGGATTTTCTTGGCTGTAAACTTAGTGGAAGCAGATCACCAGACTTCTTCCACGGCACTGCTGGGTAGGTTTTAAGCACCAACCTTCAGGTTAGCAGTTGAGTGCAAACCATTTGCGCCACCTAGGGACCTTCTCTTCTTTCTAGGCAGCTGGGAAATTATGGCAGGGGAGGCTGCTTAGAAACCCCAAACAGCACAGGCCCCCAGGCAAGGCAGGTACTGGCCCTGAAGGCAGCAACAGAGCTGGTGTCCTCCACTACGTGTTCCAGCCTCACTTGTGGAGGACACATGACCTGGCCTCGGCAGAATGTGCCGGAGCTCTGGGTGCTCAGAGAGAGGTGTCCCCGGGCTGCAAGAGTTGAGAGTCCTGGCTCCAAGTGAGTCTAGTCGCCCAGGGGGTTTGGGTCCTGCTCAACCTGACTGTGCCTCTGCTTTGTGGTCGGGACCAGGGTTCACGGACCCACTGCTACTGCAGGCAAGACGGAGCCCTGGAGCCTGACCCGGCTTCTCGGCAGAGGTCACTGTGAGGTCCAGGGCAATTTTGCTTTCTCTGACAGTTAGTTCTGGTAGATAACCCTGGCTTAATGTATTTACTGTTCCGCTCATATCCTGCCCACAGGGGAGAGTCTGGAATGGCAACCGTTCATTTCATTCACTCAACAATACTGAGTGCCCACATGCCCTGTTCTACGTGGTTCTCTGTGCTGGGCAGGGGCGCTGTCCAAAGGAGCAAAGGGCCGGTAAGCAGGCTCCAAGGACAAAGGATGGGCCGGCCAATGAGCCTGCAAACCTAGGCTCAGGGCAGAGGACAAAACATGCTCTGACTTCCAGGGGGAAAGACAGAACGCACTTATGTGCCTGGCACTCACCTTCCATAAGTCAGTGGCTATATCTGGCTATACCTGATGACCAACTCACCTGTGGTGTTTTCACCTTGTTTGTCTCACCTTTCAGGGGGCCTCAAATTCAGGGCTCTGTAGCTGTTCAAAGATGCTAACTAGGATCTAGATCCCGCTTCACCATCCCCATAGTCACAAGGCGGCAGCTGCACCCCCAGACATTGCGTCTGCATTCCAGGGAGGAAGAAGAGGTAAAGGAAAAGGGCAGGAGCATGGCTAGATGAGTCTGTTCCTCCTTATCAGGGAAAAAAATATATATAGATAGATACATGTGTCTATACACACACACACACACACACACACACACACATATGGCTTTCCCAGAAGTTCGCCTAGTAACAGACATCCATTCCATCCCCGCAACCAGAATCGGTCCACGCAGGCACCCGGTACAAGTGAATCTGGAGCGTGTTTTAAACTAAGCACACTGCCCAAAAGGATGAGCACAGACAGGTCGTTAGGAAGGCAGAAGGAGAGGACGGATGTTGTAAGGTAACATGCAGTGTGGTAATTCTAAGCGTGCGTGGTTGGCTTATCATTCATCTGAGCACTCACAACACTCACAGCAGTCCCCACCCTGCTGCCCGTTAACAAGGGGCCTCAGGAACACGAACAGTGTCAGCATTTTCTTGCTTATTCATTACTGCGCTCGACTAATACTGATCGCACCCATCCCGCGGGCTACACACGATGCAGGAAGCCTGCTGATCTTGCCCATACATCCAGGGACAACCTCTACCCTGGCCAGCTCCTGTCTACACTGAGAGGTCCAGCCAACACATGGGTAAAGAGGTGGTCTCAACTCACCTGCAAAGACGAGAGAACAGTGCTTCTAGCCATGCCCACCCCACCAAGGCAAATGCTGGGATGCCGAGTTCAGAACCTGTGTTTGACCTCTCCTCAACCAGCTCTCTGTGTGCCTTGGTACGGAAATGTGTCATTCATGTTCATTCACTCAACAATTTACTGCCTGTCCACTCTGCTTCAGACACGCTGCTGGATACTGAGGAAACGTGGTGTGGCAGATGCTGGCAGTTGTCTACCTAGCCACCCTTCTTCCTTCCTCAAGCAGAGCCCCACTTCTGTTCCAATGGCAATTTCCTCATCTCCCAGGTGACGGGCCAAGATGGGCCTCAGGTCGACATGACAATGTAATTCTTTCATAGCTTCCCTCCGCCTCCACCTGAAGCTAGGAAGGGCATGTGCTCCAGTTCTATCCTATGAGACCTTCTGCAAGGGTTCTAAGAAAGCATTCTTTCCTACCTTCTTCCTGCTCTAAAGTCAGATGCAATGCCTGGAACCACAGCAGCAAGTCTGCAACCACGAGGCAATCAACTGACAAACTAAAGATGATAGAATGGCAAGAATAAGGAAGACAAGTCACACAATGGTGTCACTGAGCTGCTGCTCCAGCCCTCGTTGTCATGTGAGAAAAATTATCCCCTGTTCATTTAAGATTCTGTTCACTGGGTTTTACTCTGTTGGCCAAGAACACTCCAGAATGACATAAAAAGGTAAACAAGAGTGAGGGGGCTGCTTCTCTCGTGAATCTTCCAGTTTAACTAAGAGATGACTGAACAAACATGCAAATCCTCCCATGAGGAAGCAGAGGGTGGTATTAGGGTACACAAGATAGCTCTAAACTAACTGGGTGACAGGGAAGAGGAAAGGCTTTGCTGAGGAGGTCTCGCTGAATCATCGTGAGCAAAGCTTTCTACATTATTTGAACTCAAAGTACTCCCGCTTTCCTGGGACACTGTCCAGACCCGCCCCACCTCCTCCTTGCCCCATGACACCACTTTTCTATTCACCTGCCACCCTAGTCTCCAAGACCAAGGGGAGATAATGGCCCAGGAGCCATAAGTTCACACTACACCGCCTGTAACTCTCCCGCCCTGACCGGCTTTCCACAGCAGCCTGGTCCTGGGTTTCCCTGACCCACCACCTGCAGGCAAGTAATGCAGGCCATGGCCTGGGCTGCAGCCTCCAGTGAGGCTGACCATCAATTATTAACAAAGCTGAGAAAGAGACATCAGCTTAGCAACTGTCCCAGACTAAACTCTGGCTTTGTGAACGTGCCGTTTTAGCCCACAGAAAACGGCTCATCACCCCATATTCGATAATGCCACATGCCAGTGATCATGGCCAGAAGTGAATTACCCTAAAAACAAAACTACAGCCTAAGAGTAGGTGCAGTTACATTCTAGCGTTCACCAGTAAAAGCTCAGATGGAGACACACATGGAGGGTATCCAGGAGCGCCCCAAATCAGCCCAGGAGGGTATCCAGGAACACAACAAATCAGCCCAGGAGGGTATCCAGGAACGCCCCAAATCAGCCCAGGAGGGTATCCAGGAACACAACAAATCAGCCCAGGAGGGTATCCAGGAACGCCCCAAATCAGCCCAGGAGGGTATCCAGGAACACAACAAATCAGCCCAGGAGGGTATCCAGGAACGCCCCAAATCAGCGCAGGAGGGTATCCAGGAACGCCCCAAAATCAGCCCAGGAGGGTATCCAGGAACGCCCCAAATCAGCCCAGGAGGGTATCCAGGAACGCCCCAAATCAGCTCAGGAGGGTATCCAGGAATGCTACAGATCAGCCCACGAGCCCTCAGGTTTCCATACTGGGCAGCTCCACTTTTCAAAAGGTTCGCAATAAATACTCCGTATTTGCTCCCCTATTGGAGGAAACTATTTTAAGCCTAATTAGCATGAAATTTCTAGAATGCGAATGCTTTTCATTTAGACATAAAACAAAATCCCACGACATTTCTTCCATCCATGTATCATAAACAAGTTAATTACTGTGTAACAAATCGCTCCTGCCGGAATCTGGATGTTGGAGGGCTGCTGGTACACTGACTCAGGCGACTCAGGCGAAGAAGCCACAAAGCAGTCGTTAATAGCTCAAGGCGCACTTAGTCAAACGGTGGCTTGGTGAAGCTGCGCTTGTCAAATTAAGGTGAAGCTCTCTCCGTTGGAATAACTCGATTACAAGTAGTCATTATCTATTTAAATTGATTCCTTCCGGAATAACAGAAACATTGAGCTTCTTATTTATTTTTGACACATGACGTAGACTCAGTATGGACTGGCGGCTGCAAAGTTTTCTACACAAAAAGAGGTTTTTACCTGCCCTGGCTCGAGTGTAAGGCAGCCTCAGCGTTCACCTCTAAATGCATAAAAATTATTTCTAAGATATGAAAATGCCTCTTTGTTCCTGAAATTCCACACGTTAAGAAGAGCCAGAAAAAACAGATCAACGGTTCCTTAAAATGTTTAACACAGAATTATCACATGGCCAGCAATTCCACTCCTAGGGAGACACCCAAAGGACTTGAAAGCGGGGACTCAGGTACGTGCACAGCAACGTTCACTGCAGCATTATTCACAAGCGCCAAAAGGTGGAGACAACCTGGTGTCCATCGGGCAGATGGATGGAGACGCAAAACGCAGTGCTCCCAGGCAATGGAATACAATGCAGCCACAAGAAAAGGAAAAATGAAGTTCTAATACAGACTAAAACCACGAAAATAGGATGCTAAGTGAAAGAATTCAGGCACAAAAGGACAAATATTGGATGACACCACTTAGATGAAGTGTCTAGGCTGGCAAATGCATAGAGACCCAGGTTTATTATGGTCACCAGGGGCACAGAGTTTGACTCGGGCGATGAGAACATTTTGGAAATAGTGGTGGTGGGTTGCACAGCAATGCAATTAATGCCACTAAACTGTAGACGGTAAAATGGTTACAGTGGCAAACATTGTCATGTATGTATAGTTTACCACAATTAGGAAGAGGAAGCAGGGAGGCGGGGCGGGGGGCGTGGGGAGAGGAGCCAGCGGAAGAGGACAGCAGTAGGGGGCACAGCCAGGCACTGGAGAAGCAACACGAGCACAGTCCACCCAGCGGCTGACAGGACTCAGCGTTCCCTGGGGCTTGGAGACACACAGAAATTCTCCCCCAAGTCAGGGCAGGCTGATCCTTATCTCAGGTACAAATATGTGCTCAAAGAATGAGCACACCTCTCCAACTGAGCCAGCCTGAGTTCACCTCTGTCCCCCACGGGCCAGGCCAGCATCGGGCCAGCGATTGAGGTGTCTCTGGAAGCTCCCCACATGGGGCCCAGAGCAGCGTGAAGATTAACCCTGACCTACGAGACAGCAGGGCAGCCCATCCAGCGCACCACCCAGAAAAGAGGCGCTGCTTGGTGACCTCACGTGATATCATAAAAAGCAGGTAGGTTTCCATTCTATTCTGTAGCAGGCAATATAGGTTATTACTAAAGTAGAGGGCTTTTTTTCCTTAAATCCCAGAGTGAAATGGATGTCCCCAGATATGACAAGTTTAACATCCCTGCAACAGATGCAGAGGCCAACCTCAGAAGGACAGCGGATAGTTCAAGATAGGCCCACAGCCATCCTGCACTGGAGACTTCCCACCCCCAGATGCCTCTGAGACATGCAGGTATCCCAGCAGCCCAAGGACTGTGGTTGGCCCCTATCCCCTCACCCCGAAAAAGACCTAACGGTGCAGGTCCTGGAGTACCTTTTGAGAACGTCACCATCTGTGCCAGCTCATACGGTATTCACAGGTGTATTCATTCTGCTTCCAGGCCAACTGCCTAGATTTGTGTGTGTGTGTGTGTGTGTGTGTGTGTGTGTGTGTGATGAATGAGAGAGTCAATACCAGCCCACAGCTGCTTCAG
This sequence comes from Elephas maximus indicus, assembly GCF_024166365.1. Classification (NCBI taxonomy): domain Eukaryota; kingdom Metazoa; phylum Chordata; class Mammalia; order Proboscidea; family Elephantidae; genus Elephas; species Elephas maximus. The sequence continues at coordinate 6,694,542 of NC_064843.1, forward strand.
CAGTCAACACAGATAACTAAGTAAGGGGGGCTGGAGTCAGTGTAGAATAGGAAGTATGACTCGCGTAGCCGGAAACAAACGAGTCAACACACTGTGTCTCAAAGGGTGAGGCTGCAAAAAGGGATGTCACTCCGGGAATGTATGAGCATACACACACCTGTACACGTTTACACACATGCGTGCACACACCTGTATGTGTGCACACACACGTGTGTACATGTGCATACAGTGCATGCACACGTGTGCATTCATGCATATGCACGTGTGCACACATCTGTAGGCATGCATACATGTGCACCACAGGGCATACATGTACGCACACATTCAGGCACATGTGCATGTATGCACACACGTATGTGTGCATGTACATGTATACACACACGTATGCATGCACACTCACAGGCACACACCCCGAAAGGCTGTCAGTTCTGGAGGGAAAACCCTACCCCCATCCCTCACGAAGTGCTGAGAGTGGAGAACAGACCTTGGGAAAAGTCAGCAGCCCGCAGATTATGCAGCCAAGAATGCTGGAATTTAGCTTTGATACTTTATTTAAAGTCCGCTCCCTCCACGGCTTTGAAATTCCTGCAAAGGCTGCCACTTCTGGGGAACCAGTGCAGAGAAGGTGTTAGCGGTCGACTTTGAAACCTCAGCAAAGGAAAAACTGACGTATTTCTCCTCCCATGCACATATAAAGTTTAATGAGTTTGTCTTGAAAGGGAAACAGATCAATACCCAGGGTGATCTGTTGTCAATAGCGTTCTGAAACCGTCTCCCAGGCCCCCATCTCGGATGTGGGTATAATCCTGCAATTACCATCAAGCTAATCGGTGGCTCCCTTCCGCACGTGTGTTTTCCTGTTGTCAGCGGGGCAGGAATGAAACCGAATGCCATGTTTGTGAACAGAACGTCTGTGGGCTTATTTACTGCATTTCCAACAACATCGTCTGCCTTAGCGCGCATCTCAAAGCAGGAATAATTGAGGGATCCAGAATTTCATACATAAAAATACTTGGTAAGCCAGTCTCTCTCCACGTTATTTGGGTGACGTTACATTTGAATTCCAATTTGTTGCCCAGGAAATGATTCACCTCACGCAAAACTGACAGGATTCTGAATCATTCACCTGTGAAGCAAAACGCCTTCTAGGTCGGCCAACGTGCACCTCCTGTCCTCACAGACCCCTTCGGTAGAGCCCAGCTAAGCCTTGGCTCTGGAGTCTGAACATTCTTCCCAATCCGGAGCAGGCTGTGAATTCACTCCACCACCCCCTCCCCCACACACAGCCCCCCTACCTTTGAGTAGCTTCTCTCCTTCCAGAACATTCTGGGAGATCAACGCTGTGTAGTCTTCTTCTGAGAACCCAGCCTTGCAGGTCTCTCTGGCAGTAAGATCCCCATTGTGGGCCTGAGAACAGAAAGAAGGGGGTAAACAGAATTAAGTTCACAGAAACTGAGCCAGCTGTCACTTACTGACGGTCTGCTGTGTGCAAGGCCTCACCATGCGGGAACACAGCCACAGCGCCCACCCCGACAACTGCCTCTCTCTTTCTGGGGCTCAGGGACGTGAAGTGGCATTCCCAGACTGGAATCACCTTCCCGTGGGGCCGATGGAGGGACATGCTGTGGACAGTGAAGGGCAGGCTGACAGTCGGGCAGGAGCCTGCCAGCCTTATTGGCATCAGGCAGCAGGGGAGGACAGAAGAGTGTCCAAAAGGCAGCAGGCAGGGTAGCCCCGCTTCCACCACTGAAGCCAGTGAAGGACTCTGGGCTCCCTTGGCCAGAGCCAGAGTGGGGGAAGGGCGCTGTGTAGCCTGGTCTGTTGGCAGCTCCAGTTCACCCTTTGGGCCCTGATGCCCTTGGGTGAGGTGGATTGGGGGGGGGATTCTTAAGTCTCTTCTCTGCAGCTCAGGGGAGGGGGGAGGGGGAGGAGTGCGACAAAGGCGACTCTCCAAAGACTCAGCTTAGGGCTGGGCAGAGACCAGCTCCGGGGGCTGCAGGGCAGCAGGGGTTAAGGAGGACCGCTCCGCTCCATACTCCACTCCCCCCCATTCCTTGAACACTTGTCCACCCTGGAGCCCCCATCTCCAGCCCAATCAGGCCAGCGCTCACTAGCTGGCGAAGAGGGTGCGCAGCCTCCTCTTGCCCTCGGAGCTCTCTAGCTTTCCTGCCCAGCCAGGAAGTCCAGCGCCGATGGCATAGGGAGGGCAGGGGCGGAGAGGCCGAGACGTGGGCTGACGGCCCCCTCTCTGCCTGCGGGAAGTGGGCGCAAAGGCGAGGGGGTGTGGGTGGAGGGAGAAGCAGCATCTGTACCAGGGAAGCCAGCCCACGGGAGCCGAGCGAGTGCACCTGCCCGCCGCCGCCTGCTCCAGCCCAGCGCGCTGCCCGCCTGGCTTGGGCTCTGGAGACCGTGGATTTGGCCCCGGATACCAGCCGAGGCGCAGGCGCCCTCCACCCAAAGCCCCAAGAGGAGGGAGCGCGGGGCCCGGAGTCAGGCTGAGAGACAAGCTCCCGACCGTGGCTTAGGTCCGGGAACGAAGCTCCAAACAGCCCCAAAGCCCGGGGGGAGGCTCCACTCAGCACGAAAGTTTCGGCCGCTCCGGGGTGTGCGCTCTGGGCACCTGGCGCCCCGCGGCCTCGCAGCGGCAGGCGCGGACACTTTTTATTTACGAGGTTTCCACCTCGCGCCCGGGAGGAGGCAGCGAGGCCAATCGACCACGAGAGGGGGTGCCTGCAACTCCTGACGTCCCTCCGCCTCCGCCCAACGGCGCTCAGGAGCCGCCTGCACTGTGCCTTCGCGGGCCCTACACCACGCGAGGCACAGAGACGCGCTCCGACGCAGCTCAGGGGCTCCGCAGGCAGAGGGCGGGCACTGGCCCGAGCTCTTGGGCGCAACCCGGCCCGCGCCCGCACTGTGCCGACTCCCCCGGCAGCTCTCCGAGCCCAGGGTCCCCCACGCACTCTGACTCCGGCCCACGCCGCGGGGTTCTCGGCGCCAGGGTGCCCCACGATCCGCATCCGCTGCCCACCCGCAGCGACGGCCCCTGTTGGCACTAGGGGAGTGAAGCGGCGCAGCGCCGCGGACCCCAGCCCCGGGCAGCAGCCGCCGGACCGGCCCCCCCCTCCAACGCCCGACCCCCCAGCCGCTCCTGCCTGGCTCTCCGCGCCCTCATCCCTAGCCCGGGCCGGACTCGCCAACTCCAGAGGCGCGCAGCTCCCGGGCGATGGAGGGCGCGCCGACTCCGCCAGCCAGCAGCTTACCCCCGCGCGGCGAGCCGAGCCCTGGGCAACGGCCGCGGGCATGGGGCGGCTGCGAGATGCGCGGCGGGTCGCGCTGCGGGCAGAGAGCGCGGGTCTCTACCCACCCTCTCTCTACGCTCCGCACCGCCACTCCTCGCTGCCCGGTGGCTCCGGGCTCCTGCCGACCGCAGACGGCTTCGGCGAGCGCGGGCGCCGGGCTGGAAGCCGCGGAGCGCGCGGCGGGGGCGCCCGGTGCGGTCACGGGAAGCCCGAACAGCCCCGCCGGCTCCGCGCCGGCCCCGAGCTGCCCAGGCTTCCGAGCGGCCGCGCGGGAGGCGGCAACTTACCCGGAGCGAGCCGGAGAGCGAGAGCAGCAGGAGGAGCACGCCGGCACCCACGGTCATCTTCCCTGCCGCGCCGCGCCCAGGCGCCCGCGCGGTGCCCGGCGCCCGGACCCCGCTCCCCGCCGCCGCTCGCATCGCCGCCGCCGCTGCTCCGATCGCCGCCGCCACTCAACGGCGCCGGCCCCGCGCCCCCGGCCTGGATGCGCCCTGCGCTCGCCGGCGCCTCCGGGAGCCAGGCCAACTCGGCCGGCGGCGCGCTCCCCCCGGCGGTGCGTCCGCCGGCCTCGCAGCCGCCCGCGCCTCTGTTCCGCGCTCCGACTGCAGGTGGAAGCGGCGGCCCGGAGGCCCCGCCCCGCGCCCGGCCCCGCGCTCTTGGCTCGGCCTGCGCAGGCCTTAAAGGGGCCGCGTGCGCTGGCCCGCGGCGGCGCCCGCGCCCGCGTCCCTGCCAGCCAAACCAGGGCAGGGCGCCTGCAGCTGGCTTCTGGGGAAGAAGCCCCAGGGGACAAAAACGGGGGCGTGAAGACTGAAGAAGGGCCTGGAATCCTCACACCCAAACCCCAGCACCCCTATGCATGGGAGCCATGCTCTCTTAGTCTGCTTCCCTCTGGGTCAAGGGTGGAGTGGGAATGTCCACCCTGTCCTTCATTTTTAGAGTGTCCTCTTCCTAAATCCTCTGTCCCAGGCCTATCTCAGAGCCATAAACCCATGGCCAGGCAGCTCTGGAGCGATAGTCACTATCTTGAAAGGCCATCAAATGACCAAAGACAAGAGCGAGGACCAGGCTCGGGTCACAGCGCTGCCGGGCTGTGCAGACATCTGGCTCCTTAGAATGCTCTGAGCCTGGGCCCTGGCTCTGAGGTGCTCCTTGGGGCTGGGGACAGTACTAATTCCTGTTAGTGCATCCTGTTAGAAGCCAAGAAGGAAATTAGAGGCACCCTGGATGGGAGAACTGCTTGAGGAACACCAGCGGCAGGCAGGGCCAGCCCCATTTGCTCCGCAAGGGCGATTTCTGAGCTGAGGGGGGCGGGGTGGGAGGGAGGCTTTTCTTTAGGGAGTCATCAAGTGAAAAATATGTCCAGCTTGGAAAGTGAGTCCTTGTTTGTGCACGTTCCCTTCTGGCTCGAAGATGTAAAGAAAAGTGGTTTTGTTTGCTTAGATATCTCAAAATTTCTTTGTCTTAGTTTGGAGGAGCCTTGTGTCCAGAATACATTAGTTCTGGTTTAAGAAATACGCCCCGTAGGAGGGGAAGAAGATTGGGAGAAAATGTTCAGCTCCAAGGTCAGAGTCAACTTGGGAGTGAGAAAGAGAAAAGCTGCAAAATATCCCAGCTACCTTCCTCTCCCACAGCTCCAACCCTGAGGATAGGAAAGTCCAATGGTTAGGGCTCTGCCTTGGCCTTCAGGCAGTCAGGTTTCAGATAACTCAAGAGGAAGAGGGCAAGTTTTACATCCAAGAGCACAAGGCTAGGCTTCATTTCTCTAACTCAGGGGTTACTAAAAAGGACACGAAATTTGGACCAGCCTGCCATCCCTGCCCACATTGTATCCCATGCCCAACCCGGTGGGAGAAGGGCCACCAATTCAAATGGCTGAGTCAGACCAGCTGACCGTTATGCTCAGATGCCGTCAGAGGTCCTGTGCAGCCCGGGAGGGTTCATGAACAAATCTCCCTAAATCCACACGGAGATGAACTCCCATGCCTCAGCCACATGCTGACACCTGTGAGGCATCCTTCCTGCTTCATTCCTCTTCAAGGAGCTTTGTCCCTGGGGGGGGGGGGTGGGAAGGTGTGATGACAGAAGCGTCTCTAGGCACCAAAACAGCCCCCCTGTTTTCACAACTTCCCCCAAAAGCCCATCACTGGAGCTTGAGCAGGGCACAAACTTGGTTTTCGGAGAGGGATTATGTTCACCTAGCGTTTGCTCTCCTGTGTGCCGTGACACTGCACAAGTGCAGACATTCAGCCCATTTGGGGGAAATGGTGTTGGGGGTCTGAGGTCCAAACACTTCGTCAACACCGCTCTCTACTGTCAAATATCTCAGAGCCTGGATTCTGCTAAGTGCATTGTGGCTTCAAGATTGGGGTACATCCTAACTCATTGCTGTTGTCGTTAGCTGCTGCTGAGTCAGCCCCTGACTCCTGGGGACCCCACTCGCAATGATCTGGTGCCATCCCCATGATCAGTTTTGGAATGGACCATTGTAATCCAGAGGGTTTTCACTGGCTGATTTTCAGATGTAGATTCCCAGGCCTTTCCTCCTAGTCTGTCGTAGTCTGTTCAGCATCGTAGCAACATGAAAGCCTCCACTGACAGACAGGTGGTGGCTGTGCTTGAGATGCATCGTCGGGAATCAAACCTGGGTCTCCCACATGGAAGGCAAGAATCCTACCACTGCACCACCACTGCCCTCAGCCCTTATCAGGTGCTAACTGTGTGTCCGGCACAGATGTAGGAGCTTTATGTACACGGACGTGTGGAGTCATGCTAACTCCATAAAGCAGGCTCTGTTATTGTTTCCATTTTACAACTTGGTCAAGGGAGGCATGGAGGTGACTGGCCAAAATCTCACAGGAGGACAAAGCTGTGCCAGCATTCCAGCCCAGGCCCTGAGACCCTGGAGTGTGTGGCATTTCCGAACATATTTAGGGAGGAAGGCTTTCTCGGCAGCCTTCACTGTCTCATGGATACAGGCAGAAGCCCTGCAGTAGCTGATAGAAGTCCAGCAGAGAGCATTGGTTTATCAGACTTGCTGTGAAGAAAGCTGGGAGAATACATTAGAGAGGAGGGAAAAACAGCCACTCAGATTTAAAGCAATTCTTCCCAGGGCTGGTCTGCAGCCTCTCAGAACGGACCACAGACCAGCAGCACTGAGCTGCGGCCGCAGGTGAAAATGCAGAGTTTCAGGCCCCACCCCAGGCCTACTGAATCCTAAGGTGGAAGTAAACCGTTCTCTTCGCCATGCACACCCACTGGTCCTCAACTCCCTGGCACAGGGTCACCAGACGTGCCAGAAAAATGCAGATTCCTGGGCCCAAGGCAAGATCCACCCACACGGAGCTTTGGGGAAATGGGCCTGGGAACTTCTCTTTTCACAGCTTCTATAGGGTCGCTATGAGTCAGAATCAACCCAGAGGCAGCAGATTTGGTTTTTGGTTCTGCAGCTGGTGTGCACGAACACTACAGGCTGGGGACCCCTGGTCTACCCCACCGGCACTGTTGTTCTTCTTGGGTGTCATCCAGTCAGTTCTGACTCACAGTGACCCCAAATGACAGAGTGGAACTGCCCATAGAGTTTCCTAGGCTGTGGTCTTTATGGGAACAGGTCACCAAGTCTTTCTCCTATGGAGCCACTGGACGGGTTCAAAGCACCAACCTTTTAGTTAGCAGCCGAGTGCTTAACCATTGTGCCACTAAGGCTCCTACTTTTCAGATAATAAGCAGCTCCACGATCTTCGTGAGAAAAATGATGCTTTCTAGGTCCTCCCTGGAGCTGCTGAATCAGGTCTCCAGGGCTGGGGCCTGGCACTCAGCATGAGGAAGTTGGAGAAGGCAGACTAGCCACCCCTGGAGGGAAGGGTCCCGCCTCCCACTGCCCCGCCTCCTAGAGAAAGAGCTGCAATGTCGGCTCCCAGTACAGACGGAGAGCCGGAGAGCTCTAGAGAAAAGTGTGCTGTTCTTAAGAAAATGCATTTGAGGGCGTGGCGAGTGAGTGACTCTTTCCTCTCAACACCTTAAAATGGTAGAGCGTAACTGGGCTGCAGCCGTTTGCTAAGTGTGATAGGCCTCTCTGCCCCCCCCCCGCTCACTGGAGGTTCATCTCCAGACACAAATCCAAGGCTGGTTGCACTGGCACAGTCCCCTGCCTCCTTTTTGTCTGAAGTTAATTTGTTTTGTCCCCCACCCCCCATTTATCATGATTTTTCACACACCTCAATGCAGATAAAGAGCTGCTTGTAAAGAAAAAAGGAAGATGTTCGCAAGAAGTGTGTTTGCAGAATGACAACAGCCTTGTGGACAAGTGAAGATATTCAAGGTATTGTCTACCTGGCTGAGAGCGGCCTGCTGCCCGGCTCAGGAGAACCCCCTGCAAGGAGCAGAGGAAAACAATCTTACAGGCAAAAGGGAAAAAGAAGAGAGCCCAATACCAGGAGCGTGCTGCCTTCACCTCCAATAAAGCTCCTACACCAGCCGAGTTACACTGGGGACGAAGGGCGAAGGGCCGCTATTATTATTGTTTTCCATTTTACATAACACCTTCCCCCCGCCCCCGTCCCTCCGCTAACATTCACTGACGTCTCCTTGTGCCAGGCCCTGTGCTGACTGTCTTCAGGTCACTATCTCCTGTCATTCTCACACAGGAAGGAGGAGGAGAGTTTCTCTGGCCCCACACACAGAAACAGCCCTGGAGAAGCAAGGGGGTGGGCCAGGGTCACGGGCTGTGCCTGGCCGGGCTGAGATTCTAGGCTGGGCACTGCAACTCAGCACCGGGGGGTTAATACCTAGGTTCTCCTGCTGCAGAAAACCCAGGGGAAAGATGCAAATCCCCCCCACCGCCGCCCCACCATCCTAACCCCAATCTTCCTGTCTAGCCTCTCCTCAGCCGTGCCCACTGCCTCGCCCCAGGAGCTTGATGCCCAGCCCAGACAGGAGCAGATACAGCTTCTTGTCTTCCAACTGTACTGCTGCCACCCTAGCTCTTCTCTCTAGCTTGCCTTGCTGTTAGGGATTGAATTGTGTCCCCCGAAATATATAAAGAAGTCCCAATCCCTGTGCCTGGAATTATGGCCCTGCTGGAAAATAGAGTTTTCTCTATTATGCTAATCAACATCAACAACAACAACAAAAAACCCAAACCCATTGCTGCTGATTCTGACTTATGGCGACCCTTTGTGGTACAGAGCAGAATTGCTCTCTAGGTTTTTTTTGGCTGTAACCTTTAGGGAAGCAGTTGCCAGGCCTTTCTTCTGTGGCACTGCTGGAGCAGCTTAGACAGCGATACACACGTGGGAGGAGACAGATGATAGGTGATGATCTCTGTAAGCGGAGGAACGCTCAGGGCTACCAGCAAGGAAGGGATCAACATGGCTGACAACCTGATTCAGATTCCCAGCCTCCAGAACTGTGAGAGAACAACCTCCTGTTCTTTAAAGCCGCCCACTTGTGGTATTTGTGTTACACCAGCTTGTTGTTGTTGTCAGCTGCCTTGGAGTCTATTCCAGCTCATGGCGACCACATGTGTGCAGAGTAGAACCACTCAATAGGGTTTTCAAGGCTGCAACCTTTTGGAAGAAGATCACTAGTCCTGTCTTCTGAGGCACTTCTGAATGGGCTCGAACTGCCAACGTTTTGGCCAGTAGTTGAGCACTTAACCGTTAGCACCACCCAGGGACTCCAGGTGACTAAGGCACCTGCCTTTCTCCAGGGGCAGTGCAGGGGTATGGGCCACCTAGGACCTCACACTCACCTCTGCCTCCTAGAGTGACATTCGAGGTGTCTGTCCCTGGGTCCTGTGAGAGCCTGGAGTCTGCTCGCCCCCTCCATGCAGCGCAGGGCCTGGGCCTCCAGAGGCCGCCCGTAATCATAGCAGCTAAGGCTTGCTGCTTCCCCACTTGCATTCTCTTGCCTAGCTCTCCTCCATCTTGGGCACATCCACAGCTCCACCCATTTTCCAAAGAAACTGAGGGAGGAAGCAAGCCTGAAACTTGACCAGGAACCCAGGCTGCCTGGACCCGGATCCACATCCTCACCGTGACAGTGCCCCAAAAGTGGGCTGTGGAGCTTGCTGGTTTGAGGAAGAACCGGGTCCTGGAGAGTTCAGGTCTCTGGGCGGCACCACTCCTCTGGCACTGGAGGAGGGAGACCTGGGACTTTGGATCTTCGAATATCTCTTAAAGCAGGAGATGCAGCTCAGAAGGGAAAGACATGGGAACGTATGTATAGACACCCTGGGTGCCCATCAAAGGTATGGGGCTGCTAGAGAAAGGACAGAGAGTGGGGAGTACCTCCAGACCCCAGGGCCTCCGTGTTGTTCTGTGCTGTGGCTCCTGTTGTTGCTTCCTGTTAGGGGAGCAGGGAGATGCGCGTCATGGGGGTGGGGGACACCATAACAGAGCTCTCCGTCCTGACTTTGCGTGGCACAGTTGTTGCTTGCTGCTTTTAGAAGGCTTTTGACAGAGGCGGAAGGAGGTCACGGTGACCTTGGCCGGGAGGGGAGCCGCTGACACAGGTGGACTAATAGGTGTCATTGGGAGGCCCAGCACCTTATGTCCTTAGGTTCCCCTGTAGGCACGGCCCCCGGATCCCAGGAGCTAACACTGTCCCCACGCTGTCCCCTGGGACCCCTAACGGGGAGTGGAGCTGGGCCATCCTTGTCTTGCTGTCAGCTTATCCGGCCAGCCCCACGATCCCAGGCCCCAGGGTAGGCAGAGACGACAGGATTCTCTTCCTTTCTCTCCTTCCTTCCTTCTTCTTTCTCTCTCTCTTTTGTTATTTCTTTTTTCTTTCTTTGTCTCTGTCTCTCTTTCCTTCTTTTCTATTGGCTCTTCCCCTAACCACATCCCAAGCCTGTCGCCCACCTGCCTCCAGCTAGTGAACTATATGTACTCCCACCACCTCTTCCTCGGGTACTGTCTGCTGGCTACTGTCTGCAATCCAGGCCCTGAGGGATCCTTGTACACTGGAATCAGGGAGCACTGCATAACAAAGCCTCAGGCCTAAAGCCCTTGGTGGCCCCCCCGGGCCCCAATAGCCTCTTTATAGCCCACCGGTCCCTGAGCACGCTGCCCTCCCCAAGTGCTCAGCCCTGTGTCTGGAGAAAGTGAGCAGCAGCAACCCCCAAAATCTCAGCAGTAAACCAGGTTATGTAAATCAGAGAGGATCCCCAGAGACTCTGTGGGTGAAAGATGTTCCCCTGGGCCACCCCCGTCCTGCCTTCTTGCTCCTGCAGAGCTGGTTCCTGTGTCAGGGTCACTGCACCGGGAAAGGCGGTGGCCTCTACTTGGAGCCTTCGGCCCATCTTTGCACAGCAGAATCCTGCCCCCCACCTCTATGCAGCCAGGGCCTTCTGGCACCCACCATGGTCTGGACTCATTTAAGGTCCCCACTGGGCAGAATGGGTCTCAGCATGGCTCTGCCCTGTCCTGGGACTGAGCAGCACTAGGGGCAGTGCCGGCACATTGTAGGTGCTCAGTAAATGCTGAATAATTGAATATATATATGTCTATATATGCACACATACATTTATTGTTGTTGCTAGGTGCTGTCAAGTCGGTTCCGACTCATAGTCATCCTCTGTACAGCAGAAGGAAATGCTGCCTGGTCCTGCGCCATGTTCACAATCCTTGTTATGTTTGAACCCATTGTTGCAGGCACTCTGGGGTCCCCGCTGGGTTCCCCGGGGGAACATCTTTCACCCACAGAGTCTCTGGGGATCCTTTCCGATTTACATAACCTGGTTTATTGCTGAGATTTTGGGGGTTGCTGCTGATCACCTTCTCCAAACACTGACTGTCCCAAGGCTGTGACATTTTGTAAGCAGAAACAGATTGCCAGGCCTTTCTTCCACGGTGCCTCTGGGTGGATTTGAACCGCCAACCTTTCAGATAGTAATGAGCCCTTCATTGGATCCCTGGAGAGTGTGACAGGGATTCCCAGCCCCGTCTGTCCTGCTCCGGGGGAGCCAGTAAACATCAAGAACCAGCTGAACACAAGAGCTATGCTAAGCTTGGGGGCCAGAGAGGCTCTCATCACTGCCCTCCAGAAGCTCCCTCGATTCGTCCTGCAGTGAGGACCTCTCTGTGCCTCCTGGGTCTCAGTGGAAGCTGTAGCAGACGGAGGAAGCCACTTGCTCAAACATGGCCAATAGACGTCATTTCCTTGGGATAAGGCAAGGATTCCCAAACTTCAACTGAGTAGCTGGGTGGCACGAACTGTTAAGTGGTTGCTCAACTACCTGCCGAATGGTTGGCAGTTCAGACTCACTCAGAGCTGCCCCAGGAGACAGTCCTGGCTATCTGCTTCCTCAAGGTCACAGCCTTGAAAACCCTATGCAGCAGTTCTACTCCGCACATGTGGGGTTGCCGTGAGTTGGAATAGACTTGATGGTAACTAACAACAACTAGTTGACTAGCAGAACCACCTGGCAAGCTCCTTAGAAATGTGAGGCATGGACTCTGGTCCTGTAGATTCAGGTTCAGCCAATATCACTGAGGGTTTGAGGGGCTCCACTCCTGACACGTCTCCAGGGGACTTAAATGCACGCCCGTGTTCACCATCTTCTGCTAAGGCATTGACTCTCTTCCAAATGTTTCCCTCTTGCACACCTTGTGGTGATTTATTTTTGGTATTCTTCCCAGCAATGTGGCTACCATGGGTTGGGCGAAGGAATGCCCGATTTGATGAAGAGAAGGTGGCTGGGATATCGCCTGTTCAGGTGGAGTTATGGGGCCTCATAACAATTAAATACTTCTGCTTATCAAAGGACTTTAGCAACAAAGTGAAGGGACAGCCTACAGATTGGGAGAAAATGTTCGGGAACCATAGATCCAATAAAGGTCTAATATTCAAAAAATGTATAAACTGTCTACGACTTAACAACAAAAGACAAACAGCCCAATTGAAATATAGGCAGAGGACCTGAACAGACATTCCACAAAAGAGGATATTCAAATGGCCAATAGGCACATGAAAAGATGCTCAACACCATTAGCCGTTCCAATAACCAAATTCGTTGTAGGGCGTCCATTCCGACTCACGGTGACCCTGTAAGTTATGTGTTACAGAGTAACGTTGATCCCCAGCTGTACTCTTTAGAAGAAGATCACCAAGCCTTTCTTCCGCAGTGCTGCTGGATGGGTTTGAACCGCTAACCTCTAGGTCAGTAGTCAAGTGCAAACAATTTGTGCCCTCCAGAGGCCTGTCATTAGCCATTAAACCAAAAAACGTGTTGCCGTTGAGTTGATTCAGACTCATAGCAACACTACAGGACAGAGCAGAACTGCCCCATAGGGTTTCTAAAGCTGTAAAACTTTATGGAAGCAGACTACAACATCTTTCTCCTGCGGAGCAGCTGGTGAGTTCGAACCGCTGACCTTTCGGTAAGCAGCCATTGCGCTGGCAGGGCTCCTTCATTAGCCATGAGAAGATCTGTACATCAAAGCGACATTGAGATAGCACCTCACCCCCATCTGAATGGCAATTATAAAAAAAAAAAAAAAAAAAGGTGTTGGTGAGATTTCAGAGAAATCGGAACTTTCGTCCATTGCTGGTGGGAACGTAAAATAGCATGGACACTGTGGAAAATAGTTTGTCGGTTCCTCAAAACCAAACGTAGAGCTACCATATGGCCCAGCCTTCCCAATCCTAGGTATATGCCCAGAAGTGAAAGCAGGAACACAAACAGAAACCTGTGCACCAATGTTCACTGAAGCACTTTTCACAATAACCAAAAAGTGGAAGCAGCCAAAATGTCCGTCAACAGATGCGTGGAGATAAACAAAACATGGCACACACCTACAATGGAATATTACTCAACCACCAAGAGAAACGAAGTCCTGATGCTTGCCACAACGTGGATGAAACTCGAAAACATGAATCTGCATGAAATAAGTCAGTCACCAAAGGACAAATACTGTATGATCTCACTTACATGAAATAAGCAAATCTGTAGAAACCAAAGATTACCAGTGGCTGCAAGGGTGGGAGGGAGGGAAAAGGGGAGCTTCTGCGTAGGGAGCAGTGAGTTCATGTTAATGGCGCTGGAACGCTTTGGAAAAGGACAGTGAGAATGACTGCTAAACTTGAAGAATGTAATGAGTGTCACTGACTTGTACGTGTGGAGACGCTGAGATGGTGTATGTTTTCCTGTGTGTGTTTTCAACACAGACACACACACCAATAAAAGATAGAGAATGGTGTTGAGTGACCGCCATGACCTCCCAGCTTGTTGCACCTGAACATCAGTGGTCAGAGGGACATCATGACTGGGCGGGACAGGTAACCCAGGTGAAGAGGGCTGGGCCCTCTAGGTTGCAGTGTTCCCTCGCTGGGTCTGAAGTTCTTGAGAAGGCTGGTGTCCAGGAAGTTTCTGGTTTAACCTGAGCCAAGGAAAAGTAGAGCCATCCTTCCTGCAAGCCTGTTTACTGGCCGAGAGCAGAGTACCTTAAGAGTTACTTCATGTTATATTCCCGTTCACTCTCCGAGGTATGGCCCATATTATCCCTGTTCACACAGGAGGAAGCCGAAACTCATAAAAGAAGCAGCAGCTCTGCCTGTGGTAGGTCAGCCAGTAACCAGGTGCCATGGAGGTGTGTGTCAGAGTAGAACTGTGTTTTCAGTGCCTGACTTCTTGGTAGATCACCAGGCCTTTCTTCCAAGGTGCCTCTGGGTGGGCTCACCACCAACCTGTTGGTTAGCAGCTGAGGGGGTTCACTACCCAGGGCCCCCATGGTAAAGCAAAGATGGCTGCCCATTCTCTGCTGCTTGTCTCCACGAAAGGTGCAATTGGATTTCCTTCCCCTCAAATCTGGGCTGGTCTCAGTGATTCGTTTGGCCAATAGAGTGGTACAGAGCTGACTTCTGGGTCTTCCCTAACTAGGTCATAAGATTCCTTAAGCTTCCCTGGGGGCCTCCTGGACATTGTCTCTGCATACGCTCTCATTTGCCATGTAAGACGTGTCACCACTCTGAGGCCACCATGCTGAAGAGTCCGCGGGTAGGTCTCCTCCCAGCCATCCTGGCCAACGCAACAGACTGGTAAGTGAAGCTCTCCTGGCCCCTCCAGACCAGCCGCTTGCCAGCTGAGTGCCATCGACCGGCCTCCGCCGACACGGCGTGCAACAGAATCACCCTGCCAAGCCCTGTCCGAGGTCCTGACCCACAGCATCGTGAGAGACAAGATGGTGGCTGTTTGAAGCCTCTGTGGTTTGGGGTAATTTGTTACACAGCAACAGCTGACTGTTACACTGCCGACTGAAGAGGAAGGACCTACTCAGGTGCACATCCCGTGTCTCCAAGTCTGCTTACTTAACCACGTGCAGTTAAGACGCAGAAGGGAAACCCACTCCTGTCCACGCACCTTTGAGGCTCTGAGGTTGCTGGTGCACCAGACAGCTGTCGGATATGGGCAAGGGAGGAGGGTGTCTGCTTCCTTTGGTCACAGGGAACCGCCAGATGAAGGCAGGGATCCAGCTCCACACCTTGCTGATTCAGCCCCAAACATGGAGATCAGACCTAGAAACCCCAGTGTGCCCCAATGGGGGTGTCTGCAGTCACGCAGGTGGGAGGAAGCAGCAGCTTCCAAGGGGCCAGCTCAGCGTGCAAGCCCTTCCCACGCCTCCCCATATGTGGTGCCTGTTAGTCTGTCCCTACCCTTGTTTGTGGGAGAGCAACAGGCAGAAATCCTGTGTCTCAGCTCACATTCCCCTACCTCAGAGGGATGCGGGAGGGTGGTCAGCTCACGTTCTCCCCAAGCTCAGAGGGAGGCAGGGGGCGGCAGGGGGGGGTGGGGGTCAGCTCACGTTCCCCTACCTCAGAGGGATGCAGGGGGCTGGAGGTCAGCTCCGAGCTCAGAGGGAGGCGGAAGAGGGGGTCAGCTCATGTTCTCCCCAAGCTCAGAGGGAGGCACGGGGAATGGGGTCAGCTTATGTTCTCCCCAAGCTCAGAGGGATGTAGGGCGCAGGGAGTCAACTCACTTTCTCCCCAAGCTCAGAAGGATGTGGGGGGCGAGGGGAGGAGAAGACCAAAAGGGGATGAAAATAATGCATTTCAAGAAACTGGACACAGGCTCTGCCTCCCTCCTGCTGTTTTCTTGGGCTGAGCTGCAGCAGGTGAGACTAGAGGGTCCCAGGAGGGGGCTCTGGGGGCGTGAGCTAAGGCTGGCGAGATGACGTGAAGGCATCCGGAGAACATTTGTTGTGTTATTGCTCCCAACATCAACACAGCACTACCCTAAGGGTAAAACATGTTGGGGAAAATGGGATGCTCATCCTCTAGAAGACTGCAATCATGGGACGAAGCTGGGCGGAGTGTCCACTCTAGACTGCCTGGTCCCTGACGGCTGTGGGCCAGGCACACTGACCCTGACCGAGCAGCCTCTGCCAAATGGCAGCTGTACTGGAGGAACGCCTCTGGGAAGCCTGCTCCCTGGCACCCTAATCACATGCGGAGAGCCCACACAGCCAAGGGGAGGTGAGCGAGAACGCACAGCCGGGAGGAGTGAACTTTCCAAACTCGCTGTGGAGGCAGCTCACCCTGTGAGCAGGTGGCAGAGGCACTGAGGGGGCCCAGCTCTGCAAACCCACCTGGCAAAGAGATTTGGGATGGGAGGTTACTGACGTCCAGGCCAGGCTAAGTCGATGGCCCCAGGTGTGGGGCCCACTCAAGTCCCTAAGGTACGTTGAGAAGGAAGAGTAAGAAGGTGGGACATGCTGTCCGGGGTCACACTTTCTTGTTCCAGTTGGGAGGGGAATTGTACGGGCTGGTTCAGACGGATGGTCAGGAGGGCCGCTACACCAGAGCAGAAGCTTTGCTGTCCCGATATGTATCGTCTGGAACCTTCTTGGGCTCCAGCCACAGAGGTGGTGGGCTCTTCCCATGCAAGCTGGCAGCTGCCCCTCCAGCCTTGTGGTCAGGGTCATACTGGCTTAAGTTAAAAAAGAACAAAGGAATGTATTCCTTCAGGTAAGCCAAAAGTCAGGACATATAGTACCTCCAGGTGTGGCTGAATCAAGGTGCTCAATAGATTTCTCTTGATCTCTGGACTCTGACCTCCTATGTATTTGGACATATTAGGTTCCTTCTGAATGAGGCTCTCTCTGTGTGGTGGCATGGTGGTCACCAGTATCTCCAAGTTTATATCCTTCCTTCTCATCAACCCCAGCAACAAGTGAGCTAAACTTATTCGATCATCTCAGTCAAAGTCCTAGAAGAGAAGTGAGACTTTTTGCGCCAACTTGGGTCATCTCAGCCTGCTCTGAGTGAAGCACCAAACCAGAATGATTCCATGTGATGGATCCAGACCTGGGTCATATGACCGCAGCCATAGGCCAGGGTGGCATCAATCGACTCAAACTTCACCAGTAAGAGAATGGAATCCCCCAATGGAATCAAGGACCTGATATCGTAAGTGAAGGGACAGGAACTGGGAAGGAAGAAACATGGACATCCATGAAGGAGTCATATTGCATTTTTGCCCTCAGGCCTGAGGGCCTCCCTAACAGCCTAGGGCTCTCCTTACCTTGAGGAGTCCTGGTAGTGCAATGATAAAGGGGTTGGCTGCTAACTGAAAGCTTGGTGGTTCAAACCCACCCAGCATCTCCATGGGAGGAAGACCTGGTGATCCGCTTTTGTAAAGATCGTTGTTTTTATTGTTGTTGGGTGCCATTGAGTCAATTCCCGCTCATAGCGAACCTATAGGACAGAGTAGAACTGCCCCATAGAGTTTCCTAGGCTGTAATCCTTATGGGAACAGACTCTCTGAGACAGTTCTGCTTGGCCCTGTAGTGTCCCTATGAGTCAGGATTGACTCGATGGTACACAACAACAACAGCCTCCTATCTTGAACATACGCCATCTATAAGAGTGTTTGTGAACACAGCCACAGGAGAAGCCTGGGGACTGCAGCTGTCCCCCAAAGCTCGATAGACTGTTGATTGGGGAGCACAGCTGTCCCCCAAAGCTCAACAGACTGCTGACTGGGGACAGATGTCCATTCTGCTCTCTTGTGATGTGACCTATAAAGAAAAAGAACAGATTTGCTCTAGGTGTGCAGGGGTCCTCTGTCCAGAGCTGTCTCTTGGTGGGCGACTCTAGACCCCCCCGGGGAGCAGGTGAGGGGTGCACCCCGCCTGCCTGTGTTTGACCCCCCTGCCCTCTTCTGGGGTCCCCTGCCTCCATTTCCTCACCTGGTGCAGAGTGAAGTCCTTTCTGCTAAGGTGGCTGAAAAGAAACCTGCAGGAGCCAATGCCCGTGGCAGAGATGCTTCTAAATCAATACAAAAATGCTGGCGGTGACATTTCACCTTTACAGGGCGCAGCAAGCACAGCGCGGGTTTTGAGCAGTAAAATTGAAACTAAATGGAATTTCAGGGGTGATGGAGGCGGGGAGCGGGTTGGCGGGTGTGCCTCTCTAGCTGAATGCATATGCATTCTGGAAAATATCGCCGGGATCTGAGGAACCTGGTGCCGCTCCAGGTGGCTCCCGACACCGTGATCATGTTTACCCCCCATGCTTCAGTACACTTCCAATCTACTTACAGGCATGCGTGACAAACTGCCTCAAACGCCTGAGTTATTGGCTCTGCTATAAATGAAATTAATAACACGGGGTGGAGGAGGTGTATTGCCAAGATGCCACTGAAGCCAGCTAAGTTTGGAGAGAAGAGATGGGTTTCCCTGGGAGCGGGTATTCTGACAAACTTCGCTGCATCTAGCCAATTGACCCAACATCCTCTGGGGTTATCTAAACACGAGTAAAAGGCAACTGTCCTGCTCAGGTGGTTAGCCAGTAAATAAATCTGGGAGGAGAGAGGACCACAGTGCCACGGAGTCACATCTTCCATCCGTGTTCCTGATATCCTGGGGCCACCTGTCTCTCCTGGGACACCTCTCACAAGCAAGGGGGTCCCCTCATTTACAGACGAGAAAATGGGGGACAGTATCATTAGGCAACCCTTCAATTTATTAGAGGTGATGATGGAACAGGTCTGTTACAGATTGCATGGTGTCCCCCAAAATATGTGTTGCAATCCTAACCTCTATACCTGTGTAAAGGAGCCCTGGTGGTTCAGTGGTTAAGCACTCAGCTGTTAACTGAAAGGTCGGTGGTTCAAACCCACTAGCCACTCCATGGGAGACAGGTATGGCAGTCGGCCTCCATAAAGATTTATAGCCTTGGGGCAGTTCTATGCTCTCCTATAGGGTCACCATGAGTCAGAGTTGACACGACAGCACCTAACAGTGTTCATTCTTAAAAACCTGCTTCCAGCCAGTGCAAAAACCAGGTGCCATCAAGTTAACTCCAAGTCATGGCACCCTCATGTGTCAGAGTAGAGCTGTGTCCCATTGGGTTTTCAGTGGCTGATTTTTCGGAAGTAGATCACCAGGCCTTTCTTCCAAGGCACCTCTGGGTGGACTCCGGCCTCCAACTTTTCAGTTAGTGGCTGAGCACATCCACCATTTGTACCACACCCAGGGCTTCCACAGCAGTGTGATGGTGGGTACTTTCCAATGACTGAGGAGGGCGTGTTGCTGTTTTCACAGTGCTTGGCAACACACAGATTTCCCGGTACACTTGGTAAATAGTCTTCCCACCACTCGGGGCTGTGGGTATTATTATCACTGCTATTGCCGTCTTCAAATGAGGACAAGGAGGCTTGGGGAGACAGACAAGTCTCTGGAGGTGAGTGCAGAGCAGCGCGTCTCCAGTTCTCTCAGCACTCATTACTCGCTGTGCATGAACAACTGGCAGAAAACCCTGTACCGGAAGTGGAAGTGGTGATTGCTAAAGGTGATGTTTGTTTTCCTGAAGCACACACACATGCATATGGGTGCACACACATGCATATGGGTGCACACACATGCACACGTGTGTGTACACACACATCCTCACACACAAAGAATTCTGTGTTCTCTAAGGTATCCTCCCCATTCATCAAAATATGAAACCTGAATACCAAACTCATATCCAATAATGTAAACCTTCACCATGATTGACGGGGTGGAAAGTGAGGAAAAAGTCTGCAAACCTCCAGCTTCCCCATCGCTCTGGGCGAACACAAATTAGGAAGAGCAGACCCCACACAGGTTGAGGCCGGCTCCCTGAGCACTGCCTTCCCAGCGCTGTGGCGTGTGGGAAGGCTTCACATTTATTTTTCAGAGGCCAGGAAGCTTTATAATTATTGGAATAAAGAAGTGGTTTGAAAGTGATGTCAAGCAGCTGGTAGCCTAATGATTCTGCTGTCAAACAAGAAGCCGTACCTGGCAGGGTCTTTGTTTTGGCAGTTCCTGGATGCTGATCTTGTCAAGACGTCTGCATGCAGAGTGTTTAATTGGGAGAGGGTGCACTTTAAGGAGCATTCCAAAGCCCTGGACAGGACGGCATTGGGCTGGACTTCGGGTAGTTGCTCCGCAGACTCCCTCTTGTCTCTGCAGCACATGGGCCTGTTTTCCTGGGGACAATGTTGCCAGCCTAGCTGGGGCAGTGCAACAGGGTGGCCAAGGCTGGCCAGTGTTGGCTTGGGGTTGACATGGGTTTGGTCTGAGTTGGACTGAGTTTGGCCTAGGTTTGGACTGGGTTTGATCTGGATTAGTCTGGATTTGACCTGGCTTGGTCTGGGTTTGGCCTGGGTTGGTCTGGGTTGGCCTATGTTTGGTCTAGATTTGGGATGGGTTGGTCTGGATGGCCTGGGCTGGCCTGGATTGGTCTGGATTTGACCTCAGTTGACCTGACTTGGTCTGAGTCAGCCTAGGCTGGCCTGGGCTAGTCTAGGTTTGTTTTGAGTTGGTCTGGATTTGACCTGGGTTGGCCTGGACTGGCTTGGGTTGGTTTGGATTTGACCTGGGTTGGTCTGGATGGCCTGAGCTGGCCTGGATTGGCCTGGGTGGCTTGGGCTGGCCTGGATTGATCTGGATTTGACCTGGGTTGGTCTGGCCTGGTCTGAGTTGGCCTGGGTTTGGCCTGGGATGGCTTGATTGGTCTAGGTTTGTTCTGAGTTAGTCTGGATTTGACGTGGGTTGGTCTGGGCTGGCCTGGGTTGGTCTGGATGGCCTGGGCTGGCCTGGGTTGGTCTAGGTTTATTCTGAGTTGGGCTGGATTTGACCTGGGTTGGCCTAGGTTGGTCTGGATGGCCTAAGCTGGCCCGGCCTACCTGCTCTGGGCCCAGCCATGCCTTGAGGAGCCTCCTAGAGGCACAGCCTTTCTCTTTTGTGGCAGAGGGGACCATGGAACTGGGGCCCAACCTCCTTTTCTGGATGAATCTGGAAAAACTTTCTGGGCTGGGTCTGGGGATGCTAGGTGTTATGGCTGGGACAATTGGGAATATGTGAATCTAAACATCTTACAGAGCCCAGGGTGAGTGCAAGGCAAAGAGCCAGGACCAGGACCAGGACACTCAAGATGCAAGGTGTCCTAGTGCTCAGGTTGTTCAATGCGGGGCCCACCTCCAGGAAGGTGGCCCTGTACCTGCCCTCCTCCTGGTCTGCTAACAGCTGCCCCAACGTGTGCTCAGAGCGAGGACCTTCACACTGCCCTGGGGAGGAGTGGGGCCACGGCCTCTTCCTCACATTTCAACATCATAGGGATGCACGGTGCCCCTGAGGAGGTGCGGAGGGAGCCCTGGCATTTCAACATCATACGGGTGCACGGTGCCCCTGAGGAGGTGCGGAGGGAGCCCCGGCATTTCAACATCATACGGATGCACGGTGCCCCTGAGGAGGTGCGGAGGGAGCCCTCACATTTCAACATCATACGGGTGCACGGTGCCCCCGAGGAGGTGCGGAGGGGGCCCTCAGGAAGCGCGGTGCCCCGAGGAGGTGCGGAGGGGGCCCTCAGGATGCGCGGTGCCCCCGAGGAGGTGCGGAGGGGGCCCTCAGGATGCGCGGTGCCCCCGAGGGGGTGCGGAGGGAGCCCTCAGGACGCACGGTGCCCCGAGGAGGTGACCCGCTCACCGACCACACTCACTCAGCAATGAGTTCAGCACCACAGTGGCACTCAGTTTCGGAGGGGCGACTGGCAATCTAGACTCAGGCACTCTTCTCCTTGGCACCAGACTGGGCACATGGACCCCAGCTCACGCGGATGCAACGTTAAAGGCCTCAACAAAACTGCCGTCAATGGAGTTGGAGGCAAGGCAGATCCATTCTGGAGATTTCAAAGGGGCTGAGGTGTGGGTTTGAATCGCTGCTCCTCCAACTACTCATCGTGTCCCTGTGGACACATGACTTAACCTCTCTGAGCTCACACTCCTATTCCGTGAAGAACTGATGACCTCTTCCTTGCAGGAAGATGGTGAGAAATGAAGAATTTGACATTGGGAAATGACCAGAGACATTTGTGGCTGTCATAACTGGGGGGCAGATGCTACTGGCATCCATGGGTAAAGACCAGCGATTCTGCTAAACATCCTACAATGCACAGAACAGCCCCACAACAAAGAACCTAAATGCCAGTAGTTCTGATGGTGGGAATCCCTGGTGCCTGCTGTTCACCTTCAGGGTCTCACCCACAGTGGGCAATAGTGAATAAGGATTAGAAGATTAGAATAATGTTCTGTTGTTTTGGGTGAGTTGATTCCAACTCATAGCGACTCCACGTGACAGAGCAGAATTGCTCCATAGGATTTTCTATGGTGTAATCTTTCTGGGAGCTGATAGCCAGGTCTTTCTCCCATTGAGGTGCTGGATGAGTTTGAACCCCCAGCCTTTTGTTTAGCAGCTGAGCGCATAACCAGGTCTGCATTGAATATGGTCCTACCCCCTAGCTAACAACCAAGGGCAGCAGCTGCTCCTCATGACCATGGAAACCACAGGTGATCAAGTTTGTCAGTGTGGCAAGGGTTTAACACACAGACTCTGGCTAGAGCCAGCCCTGGTTCAAGGACCAGAGGTATGACCCTAAATAAGTAGCTGAGGATATCTGTATCCCAACCTGCAAAATGGGGAAAACAAGGTGACCCAACCCACAGGGCTGGGGTAAGCATTAAAGGAGAGAATCCCCATAGCACTTACTAGGCTCAAAATCAGTGATAAATGAAGTTTAACAATGGCTAGTTAGTGTTCGCAAAGAATATTGAATACAGCATGAACTGCCAGAATGAACAAATCTATCTTGGAAGAGGTGTGGCCAAAATGCTTCTTAGAAGCGAGGATGGTAAGACTTTGTCTCACTTACTTTGGAGACGTTATCAGGAGGGGCCGGTACCTGGAGAAGGACACCATGCTTGGTAGAGGGTCCGCGAAAAAGAGGAAGATCCTCAAAGAGATGGATTGACACAGTGGCTGCAACAACGGGCTCAAGCACAGCAATGATGTGAGGATGGTGCGAGACTGGGCAGCATTTTGTTCTGTCGTACATAGGGTTGCTATGAGTTGCAACTGTCTCGATGGCACCAAAAAACAACATTTTGTGCACCTTTGCAGCTTTTCTAACCTGGATGGAGGCTGCTTGAGTGGAGACCTGCGATGCTGTCTGGGTCTTTGGATTCTCTTGCCAGCCCTGTTCCCAGGCGTCTAACTTTGAGCTGGGCTCAGAGGAGTTGCTCAATGTAATTTTCTCTGTTAAAGCCCAGGGCAGGAGGCTGAGCAGAAGTGGACATCAGACTGGAAACATTTACTCAGACTCAGGGGAGCCGCCATTTGGCCAACCTAATCCTGGTTGTGGTGCCTTCTTCAAAGTGTGGACAGCGGGGTGCAGGTGGGGGCAGGGAGAAGACGATTATAGAAATTGCTAAGGTTTTACCACTCAGGGAAGGCAGACAGCAGGGAATTAGCCAATGGAGAAAAAGTCTTCAAAGGCATTTAAAAATTAAATTATCATTTACATTCATTAAAAGTTGCCTTTTCTAGAGTGCAGTCCTGGAAGTTGTTACTGAACGTATCAGTAGTTTTTGTTTTTGTTTTTTTTAATTGCTAAGAGACATGTGGACTAGTTCCAGTTTTGGGTAATTAAAGATGGAGCCGTTTTAAACAGTCAGTGCAGGTTTTTGTGTGGGGGTGTGTTTTTGTTTCTCTTAGGTAAATACCTAGAAGCAGGACTGCTGGGTCATATAGTAACTGAATGTTTAACCTTGTAGGAAACTGCCAATCTGTTGTCCCATCATTATTGTTCCATTTGGCATTCTCACAGCAATCCATGAGAGTTCCAGTTGCTTCACATCCTGGTCAGCATTTGGCAATGTTAAAAACAATTTTTTTGGTTTGTTTTCTTTTGTTTTTAAACCATTCTGAAAACGTGCAGGGCTATCTCACTGTAGCTTTAATTTACATGTCCCCAATAACTAATGAGATGTTGAACATCTTTTCATGGGCTTCTTTGCCATCTGTGTATCTTCTTTTGTGAAGTGTCTGTTCAGATCTCTTGCTCCTCTCAGGGCATTTGACAGTGAGAAGTGCATTATTTTCAATAGATACATTTCATTAGTTTAGCAAACACTGGCTGTGCCCACTGTGTGCCTGGCAACTTTCTGAGCATCAGGGAAACGGCAAACAAGACAAGGACCCAGCTCACACAGCACTTACATCCCAGAAGCGGTGCACAGCTCACACAGAGCAAACATGTTAGACGATTTCAGTAGGGACCGTGCTGTGGAGAGAAGACAGAAATCCCAGTAGAGACAGTCTAAATGGTGGGGTGGATGGCATTTGGTAAGGTCGTCAGGAAAAGCCTCTTGGAGGAGGTGACCACTGGGTGGATCCTGGAACATTCTATGCAGAGAGAATGCAAGGGGCCTGAGGTGGGTCTTTGCAGGAGGCACTGGAAGAATGGGGTGGCTAGAGGAGGCCCATCAGGTGAGAAGGCCATCAGGTCAGGGGCCCATCAGGTCAGGGGGCCATCAGGTCAGGGGGCCACCAGGTCAGGGAGCCATCAGATCTGGAGGCCATCAGGTCAGGATGCCATCAGTCAGGGGGCCATCAGGTCAGAAGTCCATCAGGTCAGGAGTCCATCAGGTAAGGAGGCCAGAAGGGACCAACCCCTTCCTGCCCTCAGCTGATTGGACCAGGCATGGACATGTGACCTAATGGAAGCTCTTCACTGGCTAGAAGCAGCCAATTTTGTTCTCTCTTGAGAGAGTTTGGAATTGGAACCCCAGCAGGGAGTCAGTGGTTTTATGGCTTGGGAGCTACAAGTCTTGTGGGCAGGGGCAGTCCTCCCCATCCTCCTCAGTCATGTAGGGGAAAGGGGTGAGACATGAGCCCAGAGAGAGGTCATTTATTTGAAAAAACAAATACTTGTCTTGAAGTAAAGATGTGAGCATGTCAGTGGATCAAACACCGAGGAGAAGGAAGGGGACTGGAAGCTCGTTGGGAGGGTAGGAGCCGTCAGCAAGACACACACAGCTGACCCGGCACCTTTTACTGGGACATTGACTCAGAGCTGCTGGGGAGGACGAAGGGGCCTCTCTGTCCCCAGGCAGAGGCCTCCCTGCCCCTCCCAGATGGCCTTCTTGTCCACAGTCCTTGGCTAACATTCTGACATCCACCAAGTGCCCAGCAAGGCTCATCCTTGTCACTAGGGAAAAGGCTAGGCATGGATGCAACACCAGTGCTTGTCTGCAAGCTCAGGAGACAGAGTGCTCAGCTCCTTTACTCCTTCTTAAAACATAATCGGAATTTCATACACACACGCCAAGGAAATCATGATAATCTCATGATGTGTTTAATATGTAATATTACATACATAATATGTAATAGAATACAGTACAGTGCTGGAGCACTGGTGGTGCAGCGATTAAACACTCGGCTGCTAACCACAAGGTTGGCAACTCAAACCCACCAGCTACTCCAAGGGACAAAGATGAGGTGGTCTGCTTCCATAAAGATTACAGCCCATGAAAACTCTACGGGGCAGTTCTACTCTGTCCTAAAGGGTCACTATAAGTCTGAATCAACTCGAAGGCAACTTCTTTTTTTTTTTTTTTTTTAACAACTCTGTGCATGTACGTGTATGGGTCTTTATCATCTAGTGCCGCTATAACAGAAATACCACAAGTGGATAGCTTCAACAAAGAGAAATTAATTTTCTCACAGTTTAGTAGGCTAGAGGTCCAAATTCAGGCTGTCAGCTAGAGGAAGGCTTTCTCTGTCAGCTCTGGAGGAAGGTCTTTGTCATCAGTCTCCCCCAGACAAGGAGCCTCTCCACACAGGAACCCCGGGTCCAAAGGACACGTTCTGCTCTCGGCACTGCTTTCTTGGTGGTATGAGGTCCCCCCTCCCTGCTCCCTTCCCTTTCCTTTTATCTCTTGTAAGATAAACGGTGGTGCAGACCACACTCCGGGGAAATTCCCTTTACACTGGATCAGAGATGTGACCTTAGTAAGGGTGTTACAGTCCCACCCGAGTCCTCTTCAACATAAAATTACAATCACAAAACGGAGGACAACCACACAATACTGGAAATCGTGGCCTAACCAAGTTGACACATATTTTTTGGGGACATGATTCAATCCATGACAATGGGTATGGGTGTGGGTATGGGCACATGTATATGTAAATATATATGTATGTATACATGTATATACACATACACACATATACACATGTATGTATAAGTTATGTGTATATGTGTACACATATACATATATATGCATGCTTACACATATATGTTTATATTTATTATATATAAAACTTTTTATTTCACAAATATAATATTTGTTTCCATACATAAATATTAGGTTGAACCTTTCAATTATTTTCGATGTACAAAAATGGCAATTTCATGTTATTCTATTGGACACATAAACGCACACACGTATATAATGGACTCAGATGCACCAAGGATCACGAAGACGGAGTGGGACCAGGTAAATCTTCATTCTGTTGTACGTAAGATCTCCATGAGTCAGAGCCGACTCCAGGCCAACCCACCACAGCAGCAAGAACATAATTTCTGTAATTCTATCAGATTCTTTGATTCATATTTTGCTACTGCCTGCAAATTTCCCCAGAGCTCTGGGATCCGCAGACAACTCTAGGAACCAAATGAAAAGATGACTTAAACCACACACACACACACACACACACACACACACACACACTTTTTTTGATGCCAAAGCTTAAGGAGAAAGGTCTGCACAGTGGGCGTGCCTGTGGCTTGCAGCCACCAAATGGCGCTGCCTGCAGCTCGCTGTCTTCCGTGGGCTGGTTTTGAGGTGCAGCCGTGCCTGGTGGAGGTGAAGTGAGAACATTTTCCTCAGGCCAGCAGTGGCTGTCCGGTTGTCCCTGGCCAGGCTAAGAGGGATGAAGACCGAGGCATGCACTCCCAAAGGAAACAAAGACACCCCAAGAAACTCAGGATGACCTGTGCGAGAAAAACCACAAAGAGGAAGGAATTTACAAGCAAAAAATGGGGAGGGACAAACTAAGTATGGAGATGGCACAGTGCCAGTAGGAAGCCCTGGTTTCGGCCCCGGGAAGTAAGAAGAAAATAGAACAGTTCACACTTCGAAGTGCTGAGGCCGGGTGAATTAAACTCCTTTCCCTTTTGTGTTATAGGACAATGTCACGAATTCCAGTGTTGTCCAGAGTCTGCAAAGGCCTTGCTTCCTATCAGATTGCCCCCAGACTGTTTCCTCGTTTGGCTCCCCCTTATATTCCAGGGGCGTTTAATGAACTGAGCCGCTGGCCAGTGAACTGCATGGACCCCAGCAAAGTGTCTCCCAGAGCCCAGCCCAGAGCGTAGCCTCCAGGGGGCTCGAAATGCTCGCTGAGTGCGTGGATGGATCGATGGATGAGTAAAAATTGAAGCAGGGTCATCTAAATATCACTGGTTCCACTTTCAATTGAAATAACGCTAACCAATAAATCTTTGTTGAAAAATTCTGTAATAAGTCTGTTATTTATACAGTATGATTTATATCATTGCTATGGAATCCCTGGGTGGTGCAAACGCTTAAGCACTCAACTACTAACCCAAAGGTCGGCTGTTCTAACCTAACTAGAGGCGCCTCAGAAGAAAGTCCTGGCCACCTGCTTCTGAAAGGTCACAGTCTTTGCAAACCCTGGGGAGCAGAGTTCTAGGTGATACATGAGGGCGGCCGTGAGTTGGGATGAACCCAGTGGCAACAAGTCTTTCACTTTACATCACTGTTATCGTTATGAAGTCTACATTTTTTGTTGTGCAGCGCATGGTCCCTTCCTTTTTGTCTCTAGTTATGTCTTACACACGTTGAGTGCTCTCTGTGGGCCAGCACCTCTCCATGTTTTATCTCATTTGAACCTAAAAATAACCCTGTGGAGCAGTGCTGTGGCACAGCTGGGGCCCTCGACTCCAGAGCTGCTTGAGGCTCCTGTTGCTGCTATAACAAACTTAGTGGGTTAAGCAATGCAAATTTATTTTCTCACAGTTCTGGAGGTCCGAAGTCCAAAATTGGTCTCACCGGGCTGAAGTTAAGGTGTTGGCAGAGCTGCCAAATTCATATAGTTTTCTTGAACACCTAAATACATGCATAGATGCAGTGGGAGGATCCCTGGTAGTGCAGTGGTTAGTGCTTGGCTGCTAACCTAAAGATCAGCAGTTCAAACCCACCAGCTGCTCCACAGAAGGAAGATGTGACGGCCTGCTTCTGTAAAGATCGCAGCCTTGGAAACTATGCGGGGCAGTTCTATTTTATCCTATAGGATCACTACCAGTCAGAATTGCCTCAATGGCAATGGTTATTTATTTTTTTTAATAAAATGGACCCAAGCATACCAATGACCGTGAAGGTGACCCAGGGATGGGCAAGGTTTTGTTCTGGAGCCTCCAGGGGAGAACCCATTTCCTTGCCTTCTCCAGTTCCTGGAGGCTGCTGGTATCCCTAGGCTCACGGCCTTGCTCTTCCATCTTCCAAGCCAATAATGGCTGCTCTAGCCTTTCTTGGGTTGCATCTCTCTCACCCTTCTTCCATCATCATGTCATCATGCCTTCTTCTCTGGCCGCAGCTGGGAAATAGTCTCTGCTTTTAAGTCTGGAAGCTCCTGGGTAGTGCAAATGGTTAACGCGTTCAACTGCTACTGAAAGGTTGCTGGTTCCAGTTCACCCAAAGGTGCATTGGAAGAAAGGCCTGACAATCTACTTCTGAAAAATTAGCCATTGAAAGCCCGATGGAGTACAGTTCTACTCTGACATACTTGGGGTCACCAGGAGTGGAAATTGACATGATGGCAGCTATTTTTTTTTAAGGATTCATGTGAATGCATTGGGACCACCTGGGTGAATCTCCTTGTCTCAAGCCCATAACCTTAATCACATCTGCAAAGTCTCTCTTTCCGTCTAAGGTAACATGGTCACAAGTTCGGGGCGTTGGGGCATGGACATCTTGGGGGTGTGTTATTCACCCCAAGAGCCCATGGTTTAGGCCACCATATTGTTTCCGCCCAAGCCTCAAAACTGGCATTTCCAATGGCAATGTCACTTCCGTTTCCCTTCCCTTGATGTGCCTCTCCACTCCCTCCCGCTGGCTTTTGAGTCGTTTCCAGTTTCTAGCTATAAAAATCATTGCCTCCATTTTAATGCTTCCCAAGCACTGTATACGTTTTTCACGTTCTGAATAGACAATATCCTAAACCTTTACTCCTTCAAAACCAGTTTGGGTGGGCAGCTAACCCTTGGCATCGTTTGAAATCCAGAGGTATAAGGCGAATGGGATTTCCCAGAGCCAGCTCTTAAAGTCACCCCAGGGGCCAATGTTTGTGCATTCATCTGACCCAGATAATAGGTGGAACGTGGTGGAGCTGCTTAGCACGCCGCTTTAAGCAGGAGTTTAGTCAGAATATTAAATCCCTTTTTTTTTTAAGGCAATTTCTGCTTGATCTGATTTAATTTGCTCTGAATATGTGTGAGAGAGATTCTTAAACTGAAATCGATGCCTGTGTCCTAGCATGTTCTGAGCAGTAAACAGTACAAGCCTGTGAGTGATGGGCTGACGGATGGGCGTTGAGTGAAGGTAAACCCCAATGCATCCAAGACCCTATGTTTGCCTGTGAGGATGAAGACGGAAAGAGAGATTGTCTGAAATGCTGGTGTTCGGGCAAGGGGGCAGAGAAAGGTGGGCAAGGAGGAGGTTTGGCAGGACTCTGATTGTAGGGGGCTCAGTGAAAACGTATGAGGCTTTCCCAAATCGGGAAACTTCGTTGGAAATGCAGATCCCCAGGCCTCTTGCCTAGAGGTTCTGGTTCTGGCCTAGGGAGGAGCCCAGGTGATTGCGCTGAGGGAGATGATGGGATCACCTTCACCCTCTCGTCAGGAACGTGTCTCTATCCCAGTTCCCACCACCCATCTGTCAGAGTGTCTTACTGTGACTGTGATGCTGGAAGCTATGCCACTGGTATTTCAAATACCAGTAGGGTCTCCCATGGTGGAGCTTGGTTGGTTGTTTTACCCTTAATGTAGTTGGAGGCAGAGTCTATTGACTCGGAAGCAAGAACCCTAGTGGATTACATGACTATTGCGAGGAATGCATTCTGGGAACCAGCGTGTTGGGAACCTAGGTGTATGCTGCTTGAGAACATGCTGGTTAGGTTTTGTTTCTCGGTCTTTCCTTGGGAGCGGTAAATAGTGACTTGTTTAAGCCAAAGCTTCATCAGGAGCAGCCTCTCTCCCCTGCACACTGATCCCCGGTTGGATTGCCTTCTAAGATCTTTGGAAATGCGTGTAACGGGCCTGTCGTGCTTACCCCGTGCCCTTTAACTGGCTTAAACCACAGCTGCTGTCTTAGCTAAACAAATATTTCAGAGTCTTACCTGGAAAGATCACATTTTACCAGGTGATCAATAAAGCAACTTTATAGCAAGTGTGTGGACTAGAACACAGGCTATCAATGAGCAAAGGCAATGTTCTCCCGTGAAAACAGCTAACGTCTGTGGTCTCCGAACCGGAAGCTGCCGTTTCTCCGGGAGTCCCAATCAGGCAGCATCCTAAATAACACACGCCAAACGTACTGTTCTCAGCATGAGGATCAAAACATTGGAAGTGGCAAGTAAATCTATAAATCTTGTTCTCCTCGTTTGAAAATGTCATTCAATCTGGATTATGGTCTGGGGGCCCTAGCGCAGCGGGAGATACTTGTGACTGCTGAAGTGAAGCTAAAGAATGGGATTCTCACGTGGCCTTTGCTGTGCCCCAGCAACAGTGGCGACGGGCTCGCTCTTCACGGATTGTGAGAGAGAGGCATGATCAAAATTCCCCCAGTGAGAAAAACTGGGACTGGAACCTGTGGTGGACTCCGTCCTTACTCAAAGTGACATCTGCCTACATGTGATTTTGCTAAGAGTTTCCAAAAAGTTCAAGGGTATTTTTTATTATGTGTTCTGTTTTTAATTGATTGCTGTAATTAACACTGGTATTAATTCTGCATGTGCAATAAAAAGGCACCCGGAGAACCACCCCGGGGCATACAGGGGGTCCAGGAGCAGTGCGTAATGCAAATTGACAGGCACAGAAACCCAAGACATAGATACAAGACACCCAGACTAAAGGTCTTTTTAAAAATGACAGGATGATGGATGAGCGAGCACACTTGCCATGGGAGGATTATATTTCTAGGTCCTGGGGGTTGGGGTGACGCTGTCTATGGAGCCGACCGTTCCAAGGCAAATGGCCCCTGAAGTTTGATGCACAGTTAAGCTCGCAAATGGAATACCACCAGCCATACGTGGGTATTTACATTTAACTTAGATTAACTAAAATGAAACACTTATTTCCCTGGTCACACTCGCCACCTTTCAAGTGCTCAATAGCTACATATGGGCTACCATATTAGATGAGGACCGATACAGACATCTTCCTCCTCACAGAAGGTACTTGGACGTTTAGAGCTAACCCTTCCATTCACACCCTTTGATCTCCCCTTCACATCTTGGCCCTTTTATCTTCCCTAGAAGATTGGTTCTTGCCAGTGCAGGGCCATAGTAAACAATTCTTTACACCACAGGTGTGCACTCATGTGTATATACACAGTGTGCGTGCAAAGATCCCTGCTGACTGATACCCACGGGCCTGAGTGGTTGCTGTCAGCTGCCGCCGAGCAGCCCCATCTCATGGAAACCTCACGCGCAACCGAACGAAATGCTGCCTGGCCCTGCGCCGTCCTTGTGATCATTGAGGGTTGAACCATTATAATCCATAGGGTCTTCGCTGGCCGATTTTCGGAAGTAGATTACCAGGCATTTCTTCCTGGCCTGTCTTAGTCTGGAAGCTCCACTGAAACCTGTCCACCCTGGGTGAGCCCGCTGGTATTTGAAATACTGGTGGCATAGCTTCCAGCATCGTCACAGTATGACAAACCAACTGATGGGTGGTGGACACAAACTTAGTGGCTTAAAAAAAAGCAAGTATTTATTATCTCACAGTTCTACACGTCAGGGCTCTGACGTGGGTCTCATTGGGTTAAATCAAGGTGTCAGAAGGGGACGTTCATTCTGGAGGATCTAGGTGAGGAACCTTTTCCTTGCCTTTCCAGCGTCTAGAAGAGAGCAGTTTGGAAACCCTGGTGGCGTAGTGGTTAAGTACTACAGCTGCTAACCAAAGGGTCGGCAGTTCAGATCTGCCAGGCGCTCCTTGGAAACTCTATGGGGCAGTTCTACTCTGTCCTATAGGGTCGCTGTGAGTAGGAATCGACTTGACGGCACTGGGTTTTTTCTGGGTTAGAGGCTACCCATACTTCTTGGCTTGTGGCCCTTCTCCCTCCACCTGTGAAGCTAGCAATGGTGGGTCGCGTCTTTCTCGTACCACATCAGGTTCTCCTCTTCCTCTGCCTCCTCTGCCATCTTTAATGATCCCTTGTGATGGTATTGGACCCACTTAGGTAATCTCATTTTAAGTTCAGTTGATTATCAATGTCAGTTCCACCTGCAACCTTAATTCCCCTTTGCCATGTAACTAAACATATTTACGGGTTCCAGGGATTAGGTTGTGGACATCTTGGCAGGGGGTGGGGGGCATTATTCTGCCGATCATAACTGAAAATATGATAATAAAATGCAGAGAAAAATCTCAATGTTCTACCTTACAAAGGTATTTAAAAAAACAAAAACCCCATTGCCGTTGAGTTGATT
This sequence comes from Elephas maximus indicus, assembly GCF_024166365.1. Classification (NCBI taxonomy): domain Eukaryota; kingdom Metazoa; phylum Chordata; class Mammalia; order Proboscidea; family Elephantidae; genus Elephas; species Elephas maximus. The sequence goes on from NC_064843.1 coordinate 6,726,871, forward strand.
CCAACCCGTAGTGACCCTATAGGACAGAGTAGAACTGCCCCCTAGAGTTTCCAAGGAGTGCCTGGTGGATTCAAACTACCAACCTTCTGGTTAACAGATGTACCTATTAACCACCACACCACCAGGGTTTCCAACAGAGGTATAGCTTTAATTAAAAAATGGACCTATCCTGACCTAGACAAGGTAGAATTGTTAAGATATTCTGGTTGGTTTTTCACATGGTTCCCCAATATTAGGGAAAGAAATGGACAAGTAAATCTATTAAATGGTGTTCGTTTACTGATGCCTTCTCTCCCCAACAGTATATCAAGTTCACAACCACCGCGAAGTTCAAGTCTTTCATTTAGGTGCAATAGATCAAGAGCAAAGGTGGGTGGTTATGGCTTACCTTCTGCTTCACCTGGTGTTTCTGAGTTCGACCAATAGGGAGGATTACGATTTCTCTCTGCTAAGACCTTTGAGGCCTGCTCACTACCTCTTTTCACCCTTTTATTGGCCCTGTACGGGTGGTTCCTTGTTTATTCACTAATTGCTCTGCGTGGAACCTTCGGTAGCAATTGCATCATGGCAGACGACAAATAGCATTTGTCTAATGATACTGGTTTTCCAGTATGATAGTTAAGGAGATTATTTAATGAGGCTGAAGTCAATGTTACCTAACATTGCATTACTTAACACAGCATTACAGCATTATTTAATAAAACAAATTTTAAAACGATGCTGGAGAATTAGGTGTATAACTCTCATTATTGCTAATGGCTGTTGCGTACCTAATTCCCGGCTCAGTGCACTCATACCTCGGCTCCAGCACCTCCTTCTGTGGAGATGAGCCTACCAGCATCTGCACACACACTCCGGCCCCAGGTATAAATAACTGCACGAGGTTTCTTTGTGTACACAGACATCAGCCCTGACCCCAGTTGAGGCACAGCCTACACGTAGATTCGGTTTGACAATCAGTGGCGTGTCAGGGTCGTTACTAAGGAAATGAGGTAAACATCTAATTAGTTCTTATTGACTTCCACTGTCGGGATGTAAATCTTGGGGCTGGGTGGGATTTACCACCTGCTGGGGTCTTACTGCTGGTATCTGTGTATTTTATACAAGACGGTGTGTTTGTCCGGGAGGTGGCTGGAGGATGGGCAGATGTGTGGGTGGTGCTGGAAGGTGTCCTGTGCTTTAACAGACCAGAAGCCAGGGCACGGGGAAGGAAACACTCGGGGCTTGCTCTAACCAGAGGCGCGGCTGTGTGGGCTGCACTGGGTGACTGATGTGCTGAGGCCACTTGGGGTTTGTACACCTGGTGGTTGCTGTCCAGTCAAGCCTGAATCGTGGCGACCCTACGTGTGCAGAGTAGAACTGCTCCGTAGGGTTTTCAAGGCTGTGACCTTTTGGGAGCAGATCTCCAGGCCTTTCTCCTGAGGCACCTCTGCGTGGGTTTGAACTGCCAACTTTTTGGCTGGTTGTTGAGTGCTTAAACATTTGCACACCCAGGGACCCTGGATGTGTACACTGGTAGGGCAGGAATGGTCCAGAGCGTGGCCTTTTGAAACTTCTCTCAAACTGGCCAGGTCACGTGAAGAGTCTGCCTTCCCGCTGGGACTGACTCCCTGAGGGCAGAGGGCGGGCGTGCTTACGCTGTCTGCTGCTGTGTGTCTGTGGTTGTCACAGTGCACAGAGCACAGCTAGTGCTCAATAAACACCTGTCAGGTTGCTGGCCGGGCATATTTCAAAAGATTGACATTTAAATACGCAAGTGGGTGTTCAGGGCCTTTTTAGAGGCAAGTGGCATAGATCCAACCAAACCTGGGTTGAGGGAAAAATAAAATGAATTGGCTCATGTACAATTGAGAACTCCACGGCTGTTCGGCTTCAAGCATGGCTGGGTCCAGGTGCTCAATTACTCCGTTTTCCTCATTGCTTTGCTTTCCTTTATGATGGGTTAATTGTCAGGCAAGTTTTCCCCTCACGGTGACAAGATGGCCAACAGTACTCCAGGCTTACCAAACTGGACACCCAAGAGAAGAATGAACCTCTTTCCCAATAATTTCCAGCCAAAATCTTACGATTGTGACTTATTGCCTTGTCTTAGATCATGTGCCAATGAACTCACAACTGTGACCAGGGGGCTGCACCACGTAAACCCCTGGCCTGGGTCTAGGATCAGCCCTCTCTGAGCACGTAGACCCAGGGTGGGATGAGCTACCTTCCCAAAGGAAAAATGGTGCTCTGGTGGTGAATGGTGGTGATCGGGCACAGTCACCTTCCTCCTTTTGGAGGGAACCATTTATCCCCTGGCAAAACCATGGAGATGGGTAGAACAGAAACCACACAACCAAGCTTGGTAGAGGCTTTGCCACCTAACAGTATTGCGACTTTTGTTAAAGATGCTTATTTCAATGGAGCTAATGACACCTGCTCCGTCCAGTGGTTAAAGCACTCAGCTGCTAACCGAAAGGTCAGTGGTTTGAACCCACTAGCCGCTCCATGGGAGAAAGGTGTGGCAGTCTGCTTCTATAAAGATTGCCAGCCTTAAATATGAGCCCAAGAGACAGAAAGGGCTACGTAAACCAGAGTCTACATCAGCCTGAGACCAGAAGAACTGGATGGCGCCTGGCTACAACCAGTGACTGCCCTGACAGGGAACGCAACAGAGAAACCCTGAGGGAGCAGGAGGGCAGTGGGATGCAGACCCCAAAATCTCATAAAAAGACCAGACTTAATGGCCTGACTGAGACTAGAAGCACCCTGGTTGTTGTGGACCCCAGACCTTCTGTTAGCCCAAGACAGGAATCATTCCCAAAGCCAACTCTTCAGACAGGGATTGGACTGAACAATGGGATAGAAAAAGATGCTGGTGAAGAATGAGCTTCTTGGATCAAGTAGACACATGAGACTATGCTGGCATTTCCTGTGTGGAGGGGAGATGAGAGGGCAGAGGGGGTCAGAAGCTGGCTGAACAGGCACTAAAAGAGAGAGTGGAGGGAAGGAGCGGGCTGTCTCATTAGGGGAAGAGCAAATAGGAGTATATAGTAAGGTGAATATAAATTTTTGTATGAGAGACTGACTTGATTTGTAAACTTTCACTTAAAGCACACAAAAAATGCAGAATTAAAATTTTCTATTAGAAAATCTTGACATTTGGTTATAATCTTGACAAGACATTGGGCTAAAATAAATACATCATGTGTTATCAATTAAGTAAAAAAAAAAAAAAAAAGATTTCCAGCTTTGGAAACTCTATGGCGCAGCTCTACTTTGTCCTATAGGGTCGCTATTGTTGTTGTTGTTGTTGTTTTCTGCCCAGCTCACTGAGAGGAATAAGTCGGATGATAATACCTACAACAGCATTTGTCACTGCAGGGTGTGGCTTAGGCACATGTGTGATCAAGGGTTGTTGGACGAAATACAGAACACCCAATTGCACATAAATTTTAGACAGACAATGAATGACATTTTAGCTTAGTATCCCACATGTTATATTTGGGGCATATTTACATTAAAAAAATGTTGTTTATTGCACAGTGCATATTTATACTAAAAAAATTTTCTTGTTTATCTGAAATTAAAACTCAACTGAAGGTCTTTTTTTTTTTTCTTTCTAAATCTGGCAGCTCTGCTATGGTCATAAGACCAAGCCATTTCACTCTTAATCACTTTGCATCTTGTCTTTTTATGTCTCCTTTGAGAGCCAGGAAAGTGGTGGTGTCTATACCTGGAAGCTGCCTCACTGCTGGTCAGTGTGGCTCAGGGAGCTCCCAAGCAACCCTGGGACCCTCTGAGGGGTCCTGTGATGGAGCAGAGAGAATGGCTTCCACAGAGAGGCAGGTCCAAGGATGAGTCATTTTCCAAGCAGAAAGGTCAACAGGATGCGAAATGTATCTATTGAGTCACAAAGAGAATGCAGAGAGGGAGACGAGCTTGCTCTTCAAGTCCCAGTTCCCCAGTTCAGGAGGCACACCTGTGCCATGCAAAGAAAACCTGCTCAGACTAAATAAAGGAAGCATGACTTCACGTATTTGGAATTATACACATGCTGTCATTGCTCAAAGTCAAAGACACATGTGCACAGGCAGAACCCCCGTCCACCTGAGTGTTCAGTGAACCTTTGTGAGAGCTTCGTTTGCCTGGTGTGGCTGGTGCTGTGGAGGAGGAGTTCATTGACCAGTCGAGGGGCCTGGGAGCTACAGGTGAGGAGGGAAGATACCAAACGCCCGAGATACGGACAGAAGTGCAGTCTGCCTGAAACAGCGAGGTGGGCCTCCTGCAGCTGCCTCTGCGACTGCACCCCCTTGTCAGTACCTGTCTGTTAGGAAGTGAGGGCTTTCTCAGGGGTTGTTGGAGACCTGTCAGAAAGACACCAGACCCAGCTGAATAGGGCGCCTGCTGGCCAGGTGTGCAGCGATTCCAGCATCACAGTAAGATGAAACAAATGAGTTATAACTTATCAAGTAAGAAAAGAAAAAAGAAATCCATGAGTTCATGCTGATATATAAACCCAGAAAAACCCAGTGCCATCGAGTTGATTCCAACTCATAGCGACCCTATAGGACAGAGTAGAGCTGCCCCATAGAGTTTCCAAGGAGTGCCTGGTGGATTCGAACTGCCAGCCCTTTGTTTAGCAGCCATATCACTTAGCCACTATGCCACCAGGGTCTCCATGCTCACACATATCTCTATTTATGTGGTTGTTGTTGTTGGGTGCCATCGCATCAATTGCAACTCATAGTGCCCCTACAGGACAGAGGAGAACTGCCCCATAGAGTTTCCAAGGCTGTAGTCTTTACAGGAACAGATGGCCGCACCTTTCTATGGTGGAGCTGCTGGCGAGTTTAAATAATCAATGTTTTGGTTAGCAGCTGAGCACTTAACCACTGTGCCACCAAGGCTCTTATGTATGTATACATGTACATATGTATGTATATATATAGAAAAAAAATAAAAAAAATTTACATATGTACATGTATAAGTATATATATAGAGGCATGTATATATACTTGTACATATATGTATCCATGCACACACACATAGATATTTGTAAGTTAGGGGACACAGGAAAGCTTTTCTTTACAGAAAGTGCCAACTGCTGAATGTAGAGGAATGAAAGAAATAGAAAATCACCACTTTACAGACACCGCAATAACCACCGATTCTGGGAAGAGTCACTGACGGATGCTAAAATCACTGGGTGAAAGACTGCCAGTGAGGAGAGTATCCGCACCACCTCAAGGCCAAGCACCACCAATCACTTATTAATTACCTAGGGCAAAGGATAACTTGCTAATAGAGAAACCTGACAGACACCACCTTAACCAAATGAACAAACTTAACATCGTGAAGAATGAGACCAAGTGACCTAATGATCCGTGATGTGATGCATTGGGAAGGACAGAGTTGCACCCCAAAACGTGTCCCAGCCAAAAATGATTTCCCAAATCCAATCATGAGGAAACAGTAAGATAAATACATTTGAGGGATATTTTGCAAAATGACTGTCCCGGACTCATCAAAAGATTAATACCATGAAAGACAAAAAATGAAAATAAAGACAGGAGGCTGCCCAGATTAAAGCGGAGGAAGGGAAGCTTGTAACTATAGGCAACTCGCCAGCCTGAATGCTTCCTTTTTTTTCCTGGACTAAAAAATAAAACAGCTGGAAAGGAAGTTGTTGGAACCTTTGGAGAACCTTGAATATGGATGATATTTTATATAATAAAATCATATTTTTATATTTCTTGAGTATGGTAACTACATTGTGGTTATGGGGGAGAATGTCCTTGTTTTTAGAAATACACATGGATATATTTAGCAGTGAAGTGTCCTGGTGGCTGTGTGATTCGAACGGTTCAGTAAAACAACCTATACTGTCCTTACGTAGATAAATGCCTTGATCGTGTGTGTGTGTGTGTGTGTGTGTACACTTGTGCACATATGTGCTTATTGTGCCAGCCTTATATATCAAGCAGGTTTACAATCTTTCAAAACAAAATGCTGAAAAAAGAAGGGGCAAATGTGCACAATGTAAAATGTTACAGGTATGTCAATGAATCTATCTATGTATCTACACACACACACACACACACACAGAGAGAGAGAGAGAGAAAGAGAGAAAGAAAGAAAGTGCCATCCTGCCTCTGGAGTCAATCCTGGAGAGATGGGCGCATACATTCATTAAGATGTATGCTTAACATCTCTTTCAGCATCAAAAATGGACGAAATGATCCGGAAACAAACTGACTCTCCATCCATCAACGATTTAAAATGTGAGACATTTATAATGTGAAATTTTATGCAGAGATTAAAAAGACCTTCTGTCAGAATGGTAGGCTAGAAATGACAAGCTCTGTCACTGAAAGTAATCCAAAATTCTAGATTAAAAAAAAAAAAAAACACCTTGTAAAAATCATGATATGCTGGCAAGAACATACATTACACTTGGAGGTCAGTGACTGATTGTCATTGGGAACCCAGAGAGGTAACATCAGCAAGGAAGCTAGTTTTACCTTGAAGGCATTTGCCAACCCAAGTAAATCTGAGCTTCAGTTTTAGAGCCTCCAGGGGTTTAGGGAAGAAAAGGCAAGACAAAGCTCAGGATCTGTCCAAGGTGGTAAGTCTAACAGGAGTTCCTCCCACATACAACTGGGCCCCAGAGGACTATAAGGTGAAGTGGAAATAAAACCATCCCTCAGGAGACTGCAAGGAAAACCGCCTGTCTCTAAACTTGAGATAGGGTTTAAGAGAGAGAAAATCTGCCTGCAAATTTATAACTGGAGAATTCAGCTCTGCAGGCTGAATTTCCATCACCACCTAGTTTGTGAATCTCACACTGAGAATTTAAAATAATCTTACCAGGCGATGTCCTGGGAAACTCAGAAATAAAAAGAAATAACCCTACCTTCAATACAGATCACAAAGAATTCCCATAGATGAGGTTGCAAATAAATGTGAGCTCATGCAAAAATCATAAAATCATAGCAAGGACTAGTAAACACACACACGAAAAAATAACTTTAAAATTTTAAACATTAAAATTATTAGATACAGAATATAAAATACCAAAACCAAAACCTAACCCATTGCCATCGAGTTGATTCTGACTCATAGCGACCCTATAGGACACAGTAGAACTGCCCCATAGGGCTTCAAAGAGTGGCTGGTGGATTTGAACTGCCATCCTTTTTGGTTACCAGCTGTAGTATGCCGTAGCTCTTAAACACTACACCACCAGGGCTCCGAACATAAAATAAATGTGCTTGATTTAAATAAGCACTTTTGGTTTATGTAAAGAAACAAACAAAAGGACTGGAAGTATGAGTAAAGTGCAAAAGAGTATAAAATGACTAAATAAATTTGAAATAGAACCAACTAGAATTGTAAAAATAAAAGCAGACAAGGATTAGAATTAAAAACTCAACAGATGGGCTTAACAGCAGATCAAATACAGATGATCAGAGAATTAGATTACTGAAACATATATCTGAAAACATTATCCAAAATGCAGACCAAAAGATAAAGAAATGAAAAATATTTAAGACAAAAAATCAAATATGAAGCATCAACTGAAATGATACAGTATATTTCTATTCAGAGTTCCAGAGTAGACAGGCAGTAAGACAGGGATAATATCTAAAGAGATAATGGCTAGACTTCTCCAGAATTGGTGAAAGACTCCAATTTACAGCTTCAGGAAGTGCAATTAACCTTAAGCAGGATAAAAAAATTGAAAAAACAAAACACATCTAGACACATTTTGGTGAAACTGCAAAAAAATAAAGATAAGAGACAATCTTAAAGCAACCAGAGAGAAAAGATGAAGAATGCTTACGAGTTTAGGCAACAAACTGGTTTATCATTAGCAACAATTGTAAGTGTTCTCCTGTATAATTTTATGAAATCTGTAGAGAACTGCCTTTCATATTTATTCCATTAAGCCAATTGAATTGTTTATTGAATCTGACGCTGAGTTTGGGGTGTAATTTTTTTTTTTTCCTCGGTGAAAATCCTACTGTTCAGCACCGCTTATTGAAAACTCCATCTCTCCTGCCTCTACTCTGCCTCGTCAGCCTGGCCACGTCTGGGTCTGATTCTGGCCCTCTTATTTTTTCCCCACCGGACTATTGGTATATTCTTTATGCCTTAATTAATGTAGTTCTGCTATTGGGTAGGCAAATTCTTCTCACCTTGGTGCTTTTTCAACAGTATATTGACTCTTGTTGTCTTTGTGTGTCTTTTTTAAAAGTTGGAATGAATAATCTCGTTGTGTTACACACACAGATACAAATACATAAAACATTAGGTGATTGATTAGAATTTCTGGCATTGCAGGAAATTGATACATCAGTTGGAGAAAACTGACATTTCAAAAAAAAAGGTATAAAGATATAAAAGGATATAAAAGATACAGTCTTCAGATTTCATTAACATTTTATATATATGTATATATACTTAGGTTCTCTTTGTGCATCAAAAAAAATTACAATTTTTTATCAGGGAGGTATTACAGGGCCTTTGTTGGATATATTTTTGGGTATTTAACATTTTGGTACTCTTATAATTAATATGTCATAAATTTTCATTTCTGTTTGCTGGTATAGTTTCCTATATTTTGTTATTGTTGTTGTTAGGTACCATAGAGTTGTTTTCGACTCATTGCAACCCTACGTACAATAGAATGGAACACTGTCTGGTCGGTCCTGCACCATCCTCATGATCGTTGTTATGCTTGAGCCCATTGTCCATCTCATTGAGGGTCTTCCTCTTTTTTGCTGAAATTCTACTTTACTGAGCATGATGTCCTTTTCCAGGGAATGATCCCTTCTGATAACATGTCCAAAGTATGTGAGATGAAGTCTCACCATCCTTGCTTCTAAGGAGCATTCTGGCTGTACTCCTTCCAAGACAGATGTGTTCATTCTTTTGGTAGTCTATGTTGTTGTTGTTGCTGTTAGGTGCTGTCGAGTCGGTTCTGACTCATAGAGACCCTACGCACAACAGAACGAAACACTGCCCGGTCCTGTACCATCCTTACAATCGTTGTTATGCATCCGCTCATTGTTGCAGCCACTGTGTCAATCCACCTTACTGAGGATCTTCCTCTTTTCCTCTGACCCTGTACTCTGCCAAGCATGATGTCCTTCTCTAGGGACTGATCCCTCCTGGTATATTCAATATCCTTCACCACATCTCAATTCAAAGGCGTCAATTCTTTTTTCTTCCTTATTCATTGCCCAGCTTTCACAAGCATATGAGGCGATTGAAAACACCTCACTTGGGTCAGGTGCACCTTAGTCCTCAAGGTGACATCTTTGCTCTTCAACGCTTTAAAGAGATCTTTTGCAGCAGATTTGCCCACTGCAACGTGTTGATTTCTTAACTGCTGCCTCTCATGGGTGTTGATTGTGGATCCAATAAAAAGAAATTCTTGACAAGTTCAACCTTTTCTCCCTTTATCATGATGTTGCTTATTAGTCCACTTGTGAGTGTTTTTGTTTTCTGTATGTTGAGGTGTAATCTATACTGACGGCTGTAGCCTTTGATCTTCATCAGTAAGTGCTTCAAGTCCTGTTCACTATCAGCAAACAATGTTGTGTCATTTGCATAACATAGATTGTTAACGAATCTTCCTCCAATTCTGATGCCCCATTCTTCTTCACATAGTCCTGCTTCTCAGATTATTTGCTCAGCACACAGACTGAATAAGTAAGGTGAAAGGACACGACTCTGACACACACATTTTCTGACTTTAAACCATGCAGTATCCCCTTGTTCTGCTCAAAAGACTGCCTTTTGATCTATGTACAGGTTCCTCATGTGCACAATTAAGTGTTCTGGAATTCCCATTCTTCACAATGTTACCCATCATTTGTTATGATCCACTCAGTCAAATACCTTTGCATAGTCAACAAAACACAAGTAAACATCTTTCTGGTATTCTCTGCTTTCACTCAATGTCCATCTGACATCAGCAATGATATCCTTCATTCCATATCCTTTTCTGAATTCAGCTTGAATTCCTGGCAATTCCCCATCAATGTACTGCTGCAACTGCTTTTGAATGATCTTCAGAAACATTTTACTTGGGTGTGATATTAATGATATTGTTCGATAATTTCTGCATTCAGTTGGACCACCTTTCTTTCCAAAGAAAGGCGTATTTTTTTACAGATACCTTAATAATCTGTCTTGTTATTCATAATAATTTATCTATGGATTCTAATAACAAATACTGAATTCTTTTTTTTAAAACTTTTCTTATATTATTCTGTTTTTTCTTATTAATCTTTTTTTGTTATATGCTAATTTCTTATTTCGTCAATTTCTTCTCTTATATGTATTATTTTTCCTTCTTTCTACAGAATTTTAGTTGAATATTCTCTTTGATAACATGGATACACAGCTCATTTATTTTCAATCTTCCTTCTCTTCTAATATGAGCATTTTTAAGGCTACAGGCAGTCCCCCGGTTATAAATGTCTGACTTATGAACAACTTATGCTTAAGAATAGACTGCCATAAAGCCTATTATATTAAAAAATTTGAGTTAAATATGTACAATGGTTCATAATAACAAATGCATGCACTATTTATATGATACTCATGAAAACAGTGTGTGGTTTGAAAGTGTTTCTTAAGTGTTACACATGTATACAAAGGTAAAATATATACTATATAGTAAGACAAACATTTCACTAACTGACACTAAATAAGAATCGCATGTACCTGTTCCGACTTTACCTACAAATTCGACTTAAAAACAGACTTAGGAATGAATCTTGTTTGTAACCCAGAAACTGCATATATAAATTTCCCTCTAAATGTTGCTTTTGCTGCATCCCACAAAATTTGACAGGCAGGGATTTTTTCACCACTTGATTCTAAATATGCTGTAATTTTTATCATAATTTCTTCATTGACCAATGAGTAATTTATTTTTTTAATACCCAAATATATAAATTTTTTACTTATCTTTTTTTAAATTTTGATTTCTATTTAATTGCATTGTAGGTAGCTGATTTGATACACGTATACCAGTCCTTTGATATATGTTAGGACTTCCTTATGGCTCAGTATGTAGTCAATTTGTATAAATGTTCTAATTGTCCTTGAAAAGAATATGTGTTCCAGGATTGTTGACTACAGTGCCCCAGGGGGGCCACATAAATCTGGGAGAAATCATTCTTTCTGTAGACTACGATGAGAACAGTGTAGAGAAGCACTATCAAAACGAAACCAAAAACATCAGCCTCAAACTGGAGAAGGTATTTGCAACACATGTAAGAGGCAAAGGCTAAGTACCCAAAGTATACAAATAACTCCCATATCAAATCAGGAATAATTTTAAACATCCAATAAAAACTGGGCACCACAACTTGAAAAGAGATTACAAAAGAGGAATCCTAAGTGACCAATAACACATTAAGAGTGTTTGGAAAGACAAATTAAAACAAAATGAGACACCACTTAAAACCCAATAGATTGACAATCTAAGGACAATACAATATGACACAACCCTGACGATATCAAGACTTGGTGAGGATGTGGAACAACTGGTATACTGCCGGAGGCATGTAAACTGACGCTCACGCTTTGAGAAACGATTTGGTATTATTTAGTAAATTTGAAGACACACATGCCCCCTGGCCCAGCAATCCCACTCCTGGCTATTCACCCCAGAGAAACTCTCTTCACCTGCAGCAAGGGGCATGGATAAGCTTGGCTGTAGAAGTACTGTGTGTAACAGTGGAAAAAATAAAAAGTAAAAATAACCCCAGAACATTAAGAGTGGAGTGGAGAAATAATTGCAGTGTGTTCATACAGCAGAATATTATACCACATTGAAAATGGACAAGTCACAGCCCCAGACAATCCGACAGACAGACCAGGAACATTACACCAGGTGAAAAACAAGCTATAGAAGGATATATGTAGCATTAATCAAGTTCAGTAATGTTCACAACACAATAAATTAGGCATGGGAAAGTTGAGCATATACTGACCGGGGACATAGGCACATTTGTTAAAACTGTAGAGAACTGTAAGGGAACAGTAAGCACAAACCTGAGACGGGAAGAGATGGAATGTGGAGAAGGCGGACAGTATCTCCAGGCTCTTCCAAGCCAACAGTGATCTGCTTTTCTTAACCTGCTTGTTGGCTTCTCGGAAACTCATTGTTTGGTGATTCTTTACACAGCACAGTCACGTTATGTTCTTTTGTATTAGCCTGCAGACTCCTTCCTAAATCGGATCTCTAATAGCATCCAGAACGTTCTTGCCAAAGATGAAGAAAGCATGCTGTTCTCCATATAGCATCGGAATGTTCTTGCCAAAACAAAGAGCTGATCAGGGCACCCCCTTTCATAAAATCTTCCTTTGGTACCACTCAGCCTCTGCATGAAAACCACAGTTCTTTACATGGCACATGGTGAACCCACTGCGAGGTCGGCCTCTGGGAACACATCCATCTCCACTCTTGCTAGGACCATCAGCCTCTCCACATCCTGCCTGCCTTACTCTCTACCCTTCCCTGAGGTTCTCTGAAATCTTACTTCCTGATTTTCTGCTGGAAACACACGGCTCCACCTCTCCTTCGTCAATATTCAGCTCAGATGTGAGGCTCCTTTGTAAAACTTTCCCTTACTTCTCCAGGCTGTACAGTTTATGTCCCTTAAAACTTGTAAGTAATATATTATTACATGGCTTTTCCTCCTCTAAAGACAGGCATATTATCGTGCCTTTGGAGACAGACGGACCAAGGCTTAGCTCTTCACTCTGCCTCTTCCATTTTGGCAGCCACTATGAGCCTGAGTGAACTGAAAAAATTGTTATATGATTTGAAATAATTGTGATAAACATAATGATGTCTGCCCAGGGTCTGGAGCCCTGGTAGTGCAGTGGTTAAGAGCTCAGCTGCTAACAATAAAGGTCGGCAGTTTCAATCCACCAGCCCACTCCTTGGAAACCCTATGGGGCAGTTCTACTCTGTCTTATAGCGTCACTATGAGTCAGAACTGACTCCACGGCAACAAGTTTGCTTTTTTTTCCCTTTGGTCCAGGTTCTGAGCTAGAAGCCCGTATGTTAAATGGCCACATCAACAAGAGTTAGAGAGATGCTAAGATTAATACCAAATTGGGCTTTCTACTTGAGTAGTCAGAGGATTGAATACAATTCACTGTTTCTTAAGCTCACACCTGCAGCACTGTAAGTAACCCCGGCACCACCTGCACAACTTCAGCTGCCTGCCGAAACCACTTGGGTTTTTTTTTTTTAAATACCTGTTGATGCGTGTCATTACATGGATGAAGCTTGAAAACATCATGATGAGCGAGATAAGCCAGTCGCAAAAGGACAAATGCTGTATGATCTCACTTATATGAAATGTATGGGAACCGAAGATTATTAGTGGTTACCAGGGGTGAAAGGGAGGAGGAAAAGGGGACTTTATGTTCATGGTGGTGGGATGATTCGGAAAAGGGTAGCGACTTGAACAATATAATTAACTTGAAGAATATAATCAATCTCACTGAATTGTACATGTGGAAATTATTGGACTAGTTTATGTTTTGTTGTGTATATTTTTACCACAACTTGAAAATAAAAGAAACACCCATGACTGGAGCCCCTTCCTAGGCCTTCTGATGTGATTGATCTGGTGTGGTACCCAAGCATCAGGAGCCAGACCCCTCCAAACACCCTCCCCCATCAGCAGTTCTGCATATGTATGTAAGGGCAATCACAACCAGCCAGCCCTTCTGTTTGCAGGAGAACTCTCCAGGTATTCTCCAATTTAGATCTAGCCAGCCAGGGCTGCTTACCTGCCTGCTAGGAACACAGGGCCTCCTAGAAACCACATACTCAGAAGAACCAGAGAGTGGGCTCTCCAACTCAAAACGATGAGAGTGGCAACTTGTGCAGATTTTAAAACTTGGAAAATTGCATTAGGTGGCAGTCGCTTTGTGTAAATTGCTAACTGTGTATGCATTACAGAAATAGCTGTCCTGTGTTTCTCCAGGGCCTGGGTTCTTTTTTTTTTTTTCTTTCTGTACCAGGGGAATACCTCTTTACTAAGTGTTTTTTTATGAAGTCTCAGGGCACCATGTGAGGAGGATGTAGGTGGCCAGGCTCCCTTTCCCCTTTAGAGGAATGCTGGCCAATGAATTAGCAAATGCAAAGTGCTTTGTGGCTTTCTGGAGGTAACTAAGACCTCCTTCAGCTCTGGAGTCTTTTGTTAAGTTTCTTTGTTTCCTGTGATGGATCTCAACACAACTCAGCAGAGTACCTTTTAAAAAATACTCACATATGAAGAAAATCAGAGCAAGTCCACGAGAGCCAAAATATGACCTTGAGTATATCCCACCTGAATTTAGAGACCATTTCAAGAATAGATTTGATGCACTGAACACTAGTGACAGAAGACCAGACGAGTTGTGGAATGACATCAAGGACATCATCCATGAAGAAAGCAAGAGGTCACTGAAAAGACAGGAAAGAAAGAAAGGACCAAAATGGATGTCAGAGGAGACTCTAAAACTCGCTCTTGAACGTCGAGCAGCTAAAGCAAAAGGAAGAATTGATGAAGTAAAAGAACTGAATGGAAGATTTCAAAGGGCCTCTGGAGAAGACAAAGTAAAGTATTATAATGTCATGTGCAAAGAGCTGGAGATGGAAAACCAAAAGGGAAGAACATGCTTGGCATTTCTCAAGCTGCAAGAACTGAAGAAAAAATTCAAGCCTTGAGTTGCAATAGTGAAGGATTCCATGGGGAAAATATTAAATGATGGAGGAAGCATCAAAAGAAGATGGAAGGAATACACAGAGTCATTATACCAAAAAGAATTAGTCGATATTTAACCATTTCAAGAGGTGGCATATGATCAGGAACTGACGGTACTGAAGGAAGAAGTCCAAGCTGCTCTGAAGGCACTGGCGAAAAACAAGCCTCCAGGAATTGATGGAATACCTATTGAGATGTTTCAACAAACAGATGCAACGCTGGAGGTGCTCACTCGTCTAGGCCAAGAAATATGGAAGACGGCTTCCTGGCCAACTGACTGGAAGAGATCCTTATTTAGCCCTATTCCCAAGAAAGGTGATCCAACTGAATGTGGAAATTATTGAACAATTTCATTAATATCACACGCAAGCAAAATTTTGCTGAAGATCATTCAAAAACGGCTGCAGCAGTATATCGACAGGGAACTACCAGAAATTCAGGCCAGTTTCAGAAGAGGACGTGGAACCAGGGATATCATTGCTGATGTCAGATGGATCCTGGCTGAAAGCAGAGAATACCAGAAGGATGTTTACCTGTGTTTTATTGACTATTCAAAAGCATTTGACTGTGTGGATCATAACAAACTATGGATAACACTGTGAAGAATGGGAATTCCAGAACACTTAATTGTGCTCATGAGGAACCTTTACATAGATCAAGAGGGAGTTGTTCAGACAGAACAAGGGGATACTGATTGGTTTCAAGTCAGGAAAGGTATGCGCCAGGGTTGTATTCTTTCACCATACCTATTTAATCTGTATGCTGAACAAATAATATGAAAAGCTGGACTATACGAAGAGCGGGGCATCAGGATTGGAGGACGACTCATTAACAGCCTGCATTATGCAGATGACACAACCTTGCTTGCTGAAAGTGAAGAGGACCTGAAGCACTTACTAATGAAGATCAAAGACCACAGCCTTCAGTATGGATTACACCTCAACGTAAAGAAAATGAAAATCCTCACAACTGGACCAATGACCAACATCATGATAAACGGAGAAAAGATTAAAGTTGTCAAGGATTTCATTTTACTTGGATCCACAATCAACAGCCATGGAAGCAGCAGTCAAGAAATCAAAAGACGCATTGCATTGGGCAAATCTGCTGCAAAGGACCTCTTCAAAGTGTTGAAGAGCAAAGATGTCACCCTGAAGACTAAGGTGCGCCTGACCCAGGCCATGGTATTTTCAATCACATCATATGCGTGTGAAAGCTGGACAATGAATAAAGAAGACCGAAGATGAGTTGACACCTTTGAATTGTGGTGTTCGCGAAGAATATTGAATATACCATGGACTCCCAAAAGAATGAACAAATCTGTCTTGGAAGAAGTGTGGCCAGAATGCTCCTTAGAGGCAAGGATGGCAAGACTGCGTCTTACATATTTTGGACATGTTGTCAAAAGGGACAAGTCCCTGGAGAAGGACATCATGCTTGGCAGAGTACAGGGTCAGCGGAAAAGAGGAACACCCTCAACAAGGTGGATTGACACAGTGGCTGCAACAATGAGCTCAAGAATAACAACGATTGTAAGGATGGCGCAGGACCGGGCAGTGTTTCATTCTGTTGTGCGTAGGATCGCTATGAGTCAGAACAGACTTGACAGCACCTAACAACAACAACAACAACATAGGCCCCACCCCTAATGACTCTGATTGAAATGTCCTGGGTGGTACTTTTAAAAGCACCCCAGGTCTATTTTATAGCTTTTTATGCCTCTACATGAATATACCATGGGCTGCCAGAAGAATAAACAAGTCTGTCTTGGAAGAAGCAAAGCCAGGCCACCCCTTAGAAGAGAGGAAGGGCAGACTTTGTCTCAAGTACTTTGGACATATTATCAGGAGGGACCAGTCCCTGGAGAAAGATATCATGCTTGATAAAGAGGAGGTCAGTGAAAAAGAGGAAGACCCCCAAGGAGATGGATCGACACAGTGCCTGCAACAATGGGCTAAAGCGTAACAACTGTTGTGAGGATGGTGCAGGACTGGGCAGTATTTCATTCTGTTGTATATAGGGTGGCTATGAGTCAGAACCGACTCGATGGCACCTAACGACAACAACAACATTTCTCTGTGTAAGTTTTTGAACATATGAGATGCAGTTATAGTAATGGTTCTAACATCAATTCTGGGTTGGTTTTGATTGATTGTTCTCACTATGGGTCCTGTTTTCCTGCCTATTTCTATGTCTGGGAATCTTTGGTCAGATGTTAGACATTGTGAATTTTACCTTTTCAGGAGCTGTACTTTTTTAAGGAACGCTGGTGGTGTAGTAGTTAAGAGCTTGGCTGCTAACCAAAAGTCGACAGTTCGAATCCATCATCTGTTCCTTGGAAAACCTACAGAGCAGTTCTACTCTGTCCTATTGGGTCACTATGAGCAGGAATAGACTCGATGCCAATGGGTTTTGTTTCTGTTTTTTTGTTTTGGTGGTGCAAGGGTGAAGCACTCAGCTGCTGACTAAAAGTTGGCAGTTTGAACCCACCAGCGGCTCAGCAGGAGAAAAGACCTGCTGATCTGCTCCCGTAAAGATGACACCCTAGCATACTCTATGGAGCAGTTCTCCTCTCTCACATGGGGTCACGATGAGTCTGAGTTGACTCAACAGCACACAACAACAGTTTTTGAAAATTCTTATAAATATCTTTAAGGGTTTTGTCCCCTACCCACCTGGGATTCAGTTAAGCTACTTGGAGACAGTTTGATCCTTTTGGGTCTTGCTTTTATGATTGGTGAGGGGTGCCAGAGCGGTGGTCAGTCTAGGGTTGACTGTTCCCCACTGCTGAGCCAGGCTTCCTGAGTTCTCTACCCAAAGAGCCATTAAATGTGAGTTTATCCAATTTGGCTGGTGGGCATAGGCACGATTCCTGACCTTGTGAGAGTTCCAGCCACTGTTCCCTCTAATTCATTTGGTTGTTCTCTCTCCAGCCATAGGCTGTTCCCTTACATGCATGTGCTAATTTGTGCTCAGCTGAACACTCAAGGGGCCTCTGCTGTTCCAGGTGCTCTCTGAGCAGCGTTCTCTCACAGGTCGTTCTAAAGTGCGGCCAGGGTTGAGAGCACCCAGGTTTAGGACATCAGAAATAGCCATGGAAGGTGTTCTGTGCTTCCTCTTTCAATGCATTTTCCATATTTTTACTTTCAATGAGAAAGGAGACCTGAAGGCACAAAGGGTAACAGCTTCGCTGCTAACCAAAAGGCTGGCAGTTTGAACCTACCCAGTGGCTCAGCAGGAGAAAGACCTGGTGATCTGTTTTTGTAAGGATTACAGTCTAGAAAACCCTATGGGGCGGTTCTACGATGTAATGTGGGATTGCTATGAGTTAACAATCAGCTTGATGGTACCTAATGACAACAACAACATCAGATGAGTGAAGATTAACCCGTCAAGAGTTCTGTAGTCATTGCTGAATAACTTTTAAATGGACAAATGAATAAATCAACAAATCAAACACCAATTATACCGAACTATTCGTTAAAGAGACCTCTGCTGAAACCATGGCACAGAGCACTCTTACACAAACCTTCATATGAGATCAGGAGATTGGTTGTGGCAAAATACGGACTAACGAAGTTACTTAATTACTTCTTTTATTTGCTGTTTTTGAGGTTGTTGAACTGACCCAGAGGTACGATTTGGAAAAGGGAGGTGAGAATGGTTGCACAACTTAAAGAATGTAATCAACATTCCTGAACGGTAGATGTAGAAATTGTTGAGTGGGTGTATGTTTAGCTGCGTACATTGTCAACAACAACAATAAAAAATAAAAACAAAACAAACAAAACACAAGAATTACTATGGGGTTCTCCCCTCTCCAATCCCCAAGAAGTGTTTGTTATAATGCCTTGAAATCAGTTCAAAGACTGCCTGGACAAACTTTTATACGCATTGCATCAGGTTGGGAACTTTGAAGGAAAGAGAGAACGCAATGTGAATTTGTTCCTTGCTGGTAATTTTAAGTGAATTGGGGAAATGACAAATCCTGTTCAAATGGCAGAGGAAGGCTTGGATCATAAACATGATTCAATTGAAAAGAGGCAATATTTATTAAATTAGATCATGTTTATCGAACTCCTTGACCTCAAGACTAGTAAATGGGAGCCATTGTTGTTATCAAGTGCCTCTTATACCCAAACGCCATTATATCTGTTTTGTCATTTGACCCCCACAGTCTGTCTCCGTCCTAGAGAAGACGGAGAGGAGGCTCAGCCCTAAGCACACTGCTAGTGATGGGCAAGCCAGGACTAACACCCAGCCCTGATCCTCAAATTGATGTTCTTCTCTCCAACAGCACTTTTGTAATATTAATGGACCCTCCCACCTCTTGATGTTTCTTTCTTTTTTGGCTCCTTCAGTACATTTAGGTTGACTGTGGTCCTTGACTGAGAAAAGCAAAGTGACATCAGAAAGCACAGAGGCATGGTGACTCCTACTGGCTTTTGAACTTCAAAGCTGAGGTCCCTGTACCAGCAAACAGATGCAGGGAATGCCTGGTAGACTTGGAAGGAAACGAAGAGTAGGCTCTCCTGCCTTCAGAGAAGATGGGGGGCAGGGGGAGTTGGGTGGCCTGAGGGGCAGTCATAGTAGGGACCGTAGAAATGGATCCCTCATCTTGCTCCCTGTGCTGAGCATCTAGAGAGATTTGTGGGGCCCCAGAACAGATGGAGACACTAACTTTTTTCAGGCAGACAGTGCCTAGCACCTGGGCTGCTCTACAAAGCTGTGAGGATCCCCTCAGGGGACCCCACATTCCAGCACACAGCTGGAGCAGCCAGATCTTCCCACGTGGTAGATGTGGTCAAGCGAGACACTAGAGCTGAGGGGACTGTGTGGGTGAGGGTATCTCCAGGGTGGCCTAATGGGCCATGACCAATGGACGTTCCTGTAGTGACCATCTAGATGGATGATACCACGAACCAGGTGGACCCAGTCTTCTCTGTCTTGTCACTTTGTAAGCATCTAGGTCTTAGCTACAATCACAGGGTAAAGGGCATGTGAAGAATTAAACAGACTGAGACTAAGTTTCTCCCAGCCCAGTGGAATGGAGCCTGAGTGTTAGGTTTAACATTGGGAAAAATGAAGAAAGTTTTATTTATTAAATATGCTAGCCAGTTGGCTGGATTTCATATTTGCCAAACACATTTTATTACATTCCTGTCTCCTGAAATGAGTGGCTTAAAATGATGCCATAGAAGGTTGCATCAGTCAGCTATTGCTGCATAACAAAAATCTTCAAAATCTTGGTAGCATATAAAAACAAAAAACCAAACCCGCTGCTGTCAAGTCAATTCCGACACATAGCGACCCTATAGAACAGAGCAGAACAGCCCCATAGAGTCTCGAAGGAGCGCCTGGTGGATTTGAACTGTCATACTTTTGGTTAGCAGCCATCGCTCTTAACCACTATGCCACCAGGGTTTGTTTTTCACGTGTCTGTGCATTGTCTGGCATGGCTTTGTTGGTCTTGTCTGGGCTCTGTTTGGCAGTTCTAAGCTACTGCTCTAGGCTCGGAGCTGGCACACTATCCCTTCTACCCTCATTCCACTGGCGGAGCAAATAATGTGGCCAAACCCAAAGTTAGGTGCAGGGAGGGAGACTGTTCCATGGGAGGAGCTGAAGAGCTACACAGCAAGGACATGGAGGTAGGGAGGGGCTAATAAGTCGGGCAATTAATCCTTCTACCGTGGAGGCCCACAGAGAGAGGTTAATGTGGGTATAAGCCTAGGAAGAGCCTCATAGAGAAGAGAAGGCTGGGGTAGGACCTCAGGGAGAGCATTGAGTTTGGCCAGGCGGGAACAAGGAAAAACAGGAAGCCACGTGACAGGGGACGTGTCTATTAGCACTAGACAAGAGAGTCACTGGGTGGTTCAAACAGTTAAGCACTCAGCTGCAAACCAAATGTTGGAGGTTGGAATCCACCCAGAGACACCTTGGAAGAAAGGCTTGGTGATCCTTTTACAAAAAATCAGCCATTGAAATCCTGTAGAGCATACTTCTACTCTGACACACCTGGGGTCCCATGAGTCTGAATCAACTCAATGGTAACTGGTTTTAGACAAGAACAATTCAAGTTTGACAATGAGTTTGGTTGTAGCCATTGTGATTCTAGCAAACCGTTGACTGAAGCTGGGCTTTGTAGACCCGACTGCAACTCACACTTCTCTGTCAGGACAAATGAAAATGATTGCTTGGTCTTAAAATGAATATAATTTTCAAAAACCCATAGGTATTATTGGTTAAACAGAATAAAGGCGTAGTAAATTTCCCAGCAGGAAAAGGTGCAGTTACTCTTTTCAATGGAAAATAAATACCAAGTTCTAAGTGGTATTTTTGGATGCATCCATTGAGTAGCTTACGTCAGCCAGGCCTCCCCTCCACTGTGTCTCGCGTGCGTGATGGACAGCTGCTGAATTACTGCGTGCAACGGGTAATTTTGCCATCCACAGCCCCACTCTGCTCATTTAGCATTAGGAAATCTCAATACTTCTGTAAATGACTTAAAATAATTTGACATGCATGTCTCAGTCTCTAGAAAACGGTGGAGGTTGTGGAAAGAACTCTTTGTTGAAACTCGGCTTTTGAGGAATATGGAACAGGGAGCTCCAGTACAAGCAGAAAAGGTGTGTGGAGTAACCAGCACAGAGGAATTTTCATGCCAGCCTGCCTGTCCTGCCACAACAAATTTTGCATCACATACCTGGATGTATTTTTGGAGGTTAATGAAACAACAGGAAGGCTGCCACCCTCTAACTCCCTTTTCATTGTTGAGATTCACGATGCCATGATTTCCACTAATGATTCTGATGGAAGTCCAGTGGAATTCATCACAGATGCCATCAGAATAATTACAGATATCATCCGCCCTGCAGATTGGTTCCCTCCCAAATGAGGCACCAACCGTGCCAGTGGTTTTAAGATTCGAGAAGCAACTTCTTGAGAAGCAGGGTCAATGTGAGTTAGAAATGAGACTGAGATCCCAGACGTGTCCCTGAAGAACCACAGAGGCTGGGCGTCTGTCTGTGAGATTCATCAAAATAAAAAGAAAACCCAATGGCAAGAACGTTCCTTCCTGTGCAGTCCTGGCACATAGCAACATGGCTACACCCCAGCCTTGGTTCCCACTCTACGAGGGTAAAGCTGACTAGAGGGAAGAAGGCATGGCTGAAATGACAACTTATTTTTAAAAAGAATGGAACACCTAACCCAGCCCGACAGATTTTAGTTGGAATAACAGGAAATGCAGAGTCCTGGGCCCTTCCCTAGTTGAACAGGACAATGGGAGGAAGAGCTTCCTTGAGGAGTCCCACATTCTATACTGGAATCACCTTGGAAGTCACAACCAACTCCTGAGTCACCCCAGAAAGAATCTCTTGATCAATAACTTGGATCCTGCAGCCTCAGGTGCCCTGAACTCTGTTCTGTTTCTCGTGTGTTTGGTAAGGTGATGCTAACACCAAGGAGACCAGGAAATGAGGTTAGCAACAGTTATGGAGTAAGTCCAAACCATACATTGATACTCTGAAATGGCGTTAAGTGCAGGCAATAATTTTATAAATTATCATAACGATGTGTTTGTGCTTTAAGGTGTTTGAAGCATTTGGAGGAATTTGGCATAACAGACTTGCATGTTTCCTACGCTGTTTGAGAGACGAAGACTATAATTGATTTTCAATTTATAAGATAACTTGATGTATAAGATTCATATTCTGATATATAGCCATATGCTGTTGTTATTGTTAGGTGACGTCATGTTGATTCTGACTCATAGCAACCTCATATGACAGAGTGGAACTGTCTGTAGGGTTTTCTAGCCTGTAATCTTTACAGAAGCAGATGACTAGGTCTTTCTTCTGCAGAGTCACTGGGTAGATTCGAACCCCCAACATTTTGGTTAATGTAACCATTGTACCACCAGGGCACCTTATAAGTAGTGTTTTAATGTTTAGGAAGGTGTTACATGTCATATTTGGAATCTTACCTGGTTCCCGCTAAAAAACCCATCTCCAATTGATTTAAACAATAAACGGAATACATTGGCTAAGTAAGTGATAAATCTGAATAAAGGGCTGACTTGAGGGTAGACTTGTTTGGGGCTCTGTACTCTATGGAAGACCCATTGGATTCCATCTTTCTACTCTTCCTACAAGGGTTGGTCTCATCCCAATGCTGCCTCTCCTCAAGAGTGCAAGGTGGCTGCAATACCTAGAGTGACATGCATCCTGTAAAAGCAAAAGGGCATCTCTGCCCCAGTCTTCCCAGAAACATGCTCAGATTCATTTGATGTGGATGGGCCCGACACCTGACCCAGAGCCTGTGGACAGGGGTCTGGGGCTCCCCGGTGGGCTTAGCTAGGACCTGAGCTCATGTGCTGGGATCAAGGAAGAGACAGCTGTCTGGCTGCCACCTGGACCTTTACGGGGTTCAGAATTTGAGAGGGAGGTGGGGAATGCATGGTGGCAATGTGTTTGCCCACTACAGTAAACTCTGTTGTTGTTAGGTGCCTTTGAGGTGGTTCCGACTCATAGCAACACCATGTACAACAGAATGAAGCACTACCTTGTTCTGCACCATCCTCACGATTGTTGTTATGCTTGAGTCCATCGTTACAGCCACTGTGTCGGTTCTTCTTGCCAAAGGTCTCGCTCTTTTTCCCTGACCCTCTACTTTACCAAGCATGACGTCCTTCTCCAAGGACTGGTCTCTCCTTATAACATGTACGTGAGATGAAATCTCACCATCCTCGCTTCCCCAAGGAGCACTCTGGCTTTATTTCTTCCAAGACAGACTTGTTCATTCTTCTGGCAGTCCATCTATATTCAATATTCTTCATGACACCTTCATTCAAAGGGCACCAATTCTTTTTCAGTCTTCGTTATTTCTGGTCCAGCTTTCGCATGCAAATGAGGCGATTGAAAACACCACGGCTTGGGTCAGACACACCTTAGTCCTCAAAGTGACGTCTTTGCTTTTTAACACTTTAAAGAGGCCTTTTACAGCGGATTTGCCTATGGCAACACATCGGTTGATTTCCTGACTGCTGCTTCCATGGGTGCTGATTATGGATCTAAGTAAAATGAAATCCTTACAGTAAACTCAAGACTTTTGGATTTCCCAGAAGAGGGATGTGTCAGACATCTTGTGGAGGATCAGAGCAATGCTACCAGTTTTTTATTTTGCAGGTGAGAACATTACAGACACCAGCAGCACCACCAACAATAACCCAAAACAGAGATGCCACAAACATGCAGCCACTACTTCCTTTTTCCGCTGTTGCATAAGCACAAGTTTACTTTAACAGCCCAAAAGTAGGAAGGCTATAATGTCAGAATCAACTCAGAAAACACACGCACGCGCGCGCGCACACACACACACACACACAGGTAGATGGAGTTAGCATTTGAAAAATATTTCCTATAATGCCTTTATTTTACCCAATTTGTCCTTGTCGAACAGTTGGCCCTCTGGTGATTGGGACCTGCGGCCTTGAAGCTTCCAGACATGTCAAGTGTGCACCTGATGTCAGGTAGGGTGTGGGTCCAGTCCCAATCCCATCATTACCAGCTTTTTGACCTTTCAACTCTGTGCTTCACCTTCCTCGGCTTCCCAGGGGGATGATAATAGAACTGACCTCACAGAGTTGTTGGGAAGAAAAAATGAGATGGCATGCAAGTGCTCGGGATAGACTACGGCCCATTTATCATAGTTAGTCAGGACGGTTTATTGCCATTATTAAAGGATAGGCCTCTCCTCTACTGGCCTTGAAGTCCTCTTCCAGAGACACAGAGAAAAGCCCAGCTATGCAAATTTTCAACTTTGTAAGTCACAGAGAAACCTCTTTTGTTTTCATCCCACCTTTCCTGGTAATGACAGTGGATGCAGGCGGGTTGTGGTCCATGGCTTGTGATGGCCCCACATCCCCACCATTCCCCGTATCCATGACTTTTGTGATGTGACTCCTGAGTTGCTCTCAGCGGGAGGTGGAGTCATTTTCACTTTCCCTTGGATCTAGGCTGCCCCTGGCTTGCTTTGGCCAGCAGAATGTAGAGGAGCGAGCTGGACAATGAGAGACTATGAGAAGGAGACCAGCCCAAGAAAGGCCATCCTAGACCAGCTGGCCCCATTTGTTGTTTTTAAGTGCCGTCTAGTCAGTTCTGATTCATAGTGACCTTACATACAACAGGACGAAACGCTGCTACGTCCTATACCATCCTCACAGTTATTGCTGTGTTTGAGCCCCTTGTTGTAGCCACTGTGTCAATCCATCTCATTGAAGGTCTTCCTCTTTTTTGCTGACCCTCTATTTTATCAAGCATAATGTCCTTCTCCAGGGCCTTGTCCCTCCATTTTTTTTTTTTTTTTTATCATAGCGTGTCCAAAGTATCTGAGACATACTTTCGTTATCCTTGCTTCTAAGGAGCATTCTGGTTGTACGTCTTCCAAGACAGATTTGTTTGTTCTTTGGCAGTCCATGGTATATGCAATATTCTTCACCAACACCATAATTCAAAGGCATCAATTCTTCGGTCTTCCTTATTCATTGTCCAGCTTTTGCATGCATATGAGGCCATTGAAAACACCATGGCTTGGGTCAGGTGCACCTTAGTCTTCAAGTGACATCTTTTCTTTTTACCACTTTAAAGAGGTTTTTTGCAGCAGATTTGGCCAATGCAATGATGCATCATTTTATTTCTCAGCTGCTGCTTCCATGGGCATTGCTTGCAGATCCGAGTAAAATGCAATCATTGACAACTTCAGTCTTTTCTCCATTCGTCATGGTGTTGCTTTTTGGTGCGGTTGTGAGGATTTTTGTTTTCTTTATGTTAAGGTGTAATCCATGCTGAAGGCTGTGGTCTGGGGTCTTTATCAGTAAGCAATAGCGAGCTGATAAAGACACTGACTTCAGCATTTTCTATAATAAACAGCAATTTTCCAAGTGAGGACGGGTTGTTGTGGCTGGGTTTTCACCACCTGTGTTCCTGGGAAGGCCTCTGCTCGCCATTCTTTCTCTGGCTTATAGATACGATGTCTTGATCTTTTATCTGGGCCAGTGTCTCCAAGCAGGTCTTCTGGATTCTGTTGCAATTCTCAGTGTTTTAATGTCTGAGAGGCGTGGTGCAAGGAGGAAATGCCAGTTCTGGCCAACAGTTTTTGGAATAGCTACAATACACCAGATGCTGTTCCAGACACTTCACATTCACTTTTATAAGGCTTTCGTGGGGTGTCATTGACATCATCCCCATTTGTAGATGAGAAATCTAGGAAGAATTCTGCTGTGGTGAAGCAGGATTTGAACCCAGGCAGAATGACTCACCCAGGCTCATAACCACTGCTCTGAGCTGCTTCTCAGACATCACTTGCGCTTTCTCAGTTTATGCCCAGTTTGTTAAGATTCCAAATACTGCATGCAACACTTTCCTAAACATTGAAACATTACATATAAGGAGCCCTGGTGGCGCAATGCTTAAGCACTCGACTGGTGAATCTGCTTCCATAAAGACAACAGCCTAGAAAACCCTACAGGTGGTTCCACTCTGTCATATGAGGTTGATATGAGTCAGAATCGACATGACATCACCTAACAATAACAACAGCATATGGCTATACATCAAAATATGAATTTTATAAATCAAGTTATCTTATGAATTTAAAATCAATTATAGTCTTAGTCTCCCAAACAGTGTAGAAAACATGCAAGTCTGTTATGCCAAACTCCTCCAAGTGCTTCCAACACCTTAAAGCACAAACACATCATTACGATAATTTATAAAAATTAGATCACACCTGCATTTAAGGCCATTTGAAAGTATGAGCATATGGTTTGGACTTACTCCATAACTGTTGCTAACCTCGTTTCCTGGTCGCCTTGGTGTTAGCATCACCTTACCAAACACCTCGTTTCCTGGTCGCCTTGGTGTTAGCATCACCTTACCAAACACACGAGAAACAGAACAGAGTTCAGCGCGCGTGAGGCTGCAGGTTCCAAATTATTGATCAAGAAATTCCTTTTGGGGTGACTCAGGAGTTGGTTGTGACTTCCAAGGTGATTTCAAACCAGCCAGCCGTTACTGGGCTGTGCACCACTGTACAACTACATGTCAACAATAAGAAATAAACGTCTCCTAATGGAGCCTTCCCTCTGCTTTCGCACCCTGTTAGCTACCTGTATCTGTACACCTACATTTCAATCAATGAGAAATAAACATCTCCTAACGCAGCTTTCTGGTATTGCAGCCATGTTTATCTCCCTGTGTATGTATAAAGTTCAATTAGTGAGAAATAAGTACATTCTAAAAAAAAAAAAAAAAAAAAAATTTTTTTTTTTTTTTTAATAGAGTGAATTTATTGTATTAAAAACCAAACCCAGGAAGGAGCCAAGATGGCAGAATAGACAGACACTTCCATCAAGCCCTCTTTACAACAAAGACCCAAAAAACCAAGTGAAACGAGTATATCTGTGACAAGCTGGGAGCCCTGAGCATCAAAGGCAAGCTTAGACAAAGAACTGAGGGGCGGGGGAGGAAAAGGCCATTCAGGAGCGGAGAGGAGTTACCCGACCTGAATCGCAGGGAGCCCTCAGGCACCATTCCCGGAGAGGTGGCTGTTGGGGGCTGGTCCTAGCATTCGGCCACAGTTTCCTGAGGGAGAAGCAGCCAGCCACACAGCCCACTCACACCTCCGGAACCTGAGGAGAAGGGCGCTCTTGGCAAAAGCTAAGTACCTGCGTATATTTTACTGCACCCCCCCACCCCCAAGCCGGCTTCAGTGGCTGAATCCCTGGGCCTGAGATAGACCCTGGTCAGCACCTAGAGCCATCCTCCAGGCCTTGGGGAAGGAAAAAATTTACATCTAGGGAGAAAAGATAATTTGCTAGCTCCATTAACCAGGGGATCTCAGGACAGAAGTGGCTCCTGTCCAGGCATAAGCCGTCCGTGGACCTTGAGCACCTTTCCCTTCTTCATGGACCTGTGTGGGCCTATTTCGGGAGAATAGGCCCTTGTTGGCAAACTCCAACCATTTCAGCAGTGCGGTGGAGAGGTGGGTGTTTGACGTTTGACGTTGCTTTGCCTATTAAACAAGGTCCTCACCTACCCATATCAGGGACCTAAGGACTGGTAGCTCCACTCAGGTCACCCAGCCACCTGTGACAGGGGTCCAAAGATAACTAGCACCTCACAGTCCTTACAGCCAAAAACACTGGGTACCCATGATCCCTCTGCAGAACCCACCCACCATCATGCTCTAGGGAACAGAGACCTGTTTTCCTCAGAGACACTTGGGGGTCAGTTCTCAGCCCCTGCCTTGTTCAGAGCGTGACCCCCTGCTGCAATAAGATACCAGTGTATACGCCAATCACCCCTGCCCCTCTAAGACTGTAGGACAGAGCAGATACCACACACTTGATATCAGCTACCTGGAAACCTGAGCTGAATTCATACAAGAAAACTGAATGGACTCCTAGACTGATATACCTCATAACAGCTCTAGCCAGCTGGGGACAGGACATGAGAGCTCCAAAAGTGAAAATAATCAAGGTAGCTCACTCAAGCAACCCATAGGGGTATACCAAAACAAAACAAAGCAAGCAGCTATGACACAGTAAGCAAGCATAAACTAATACAATAACTTATAGATGGCTTGGAGACAACAGTCACTATCAAGTCACATAAACAAACAGGCCATGATCACCTCAACAGGCTCTCAAAACACAGAATCCAGGGATCTTCTAGATGAAAGTGGAATTACCAGATGCAGAATACAAAAGTTTAACATACAGAACCCTTTAAGACATCAGGAAGGAAATGAGGCAATACACAGAACAAGCCAAGGAACACACGGATAAAGCAACTGAAGAAATCAGAAAGATTATTCAGGAACATAATGAAAAGTTTAATAAGCTGGAAAAATCCATAGACAGACAGCAATCAGAAATTCAGAAGATTAACAATAAAATTACAGAATTAGATAACCCAATAGAAAGTCAGAGGAGCAGAACTGAGCACGTAGAACCTAGAATTTCTGAACTCGAAGATAAATCACTTGGCACTAATACATTTGAAGAAAAATCAGATAAAAGAATTTAAAAAAATGAAGAAACCTTAAGAATCATGTGGGACTCTATCAAGAGAAATAACCTACGAGTGACTGGAGTACCAGAACAGGGAGGGATAGCAGAATATACAGAGAAAATTGTTGAGGATTTGTTGGCAGAAAACTTCCCTGATATTGTGAAAGTTGAGAAGATATATATCCAAGATGCTCATCGAACTCCACATAAGATAGATCTTAAAAGAAAGTCACCAAGACTTATTATAATCAAGCTTGGCAAAACCAAAGACAAAGAGACAATTATAAGAGCAGCGAGGGATAGACGAAAAGTCACCTAGAAAGGAGAGCCAATAGGAATAAGCTCAGACTACTCGGCAGAAACCATGCACGGAAGAAGACAATGGGATGACATATTTTAAAAATTGAAGGAAAAAAATTGCCTGCCAAGAATCATATATCCTTCAAAACTGTCTCTTAAATATGAAGGTGAAATTAAGATATTTCCAGATAAACACAAGTTGAGGGAATTCGTAAAAGCCAAACCAAAACTACAAGAAATATTAAAGGGAGTTCTTTGGTTAGAAAATCAATAATATCAGGTATCAACCCAAGACTAGAACACTGGGCAGGCAAACAGAAGTCAACCCAGACAAAGAAATCCAAACAAAAAAAGCAAGATTGAAAAAAAAAAGGCCAACACACAGGGTAACGGCGATGTTATTATATAAAAGAAGACAACATTAAAATAATAAAGAGGGACTAAGAAATGTAACCGTACACCGTCCATATGGAGAGGAAGATACAGCGATATAAAGAAATGAAATTTAGTTTTAAATTTAGAAAATTAGGGGTAAACAATAAGGTAACCACAAAGGAGACCAACTATCCTACTCATCAAAATAAAATACAAGGGAAAAATACAGACTCAGCAGAAACAAAATCAACAACAACAAATATGAGGAAAGGACAATATATAAAGAAAATCTACTCAGCACATAAAATCAAGTGGGAAAAAGAAACTGTCGACACACAAGAAAAGACATCAAAATGACAGCACTAAATTCATACCTATCCATAATTACCCTGAATGTAAATGGACTAAATGCATCAATAAAGAGACAGAGGGTTGCAGAATGGATTAAAAAACAAGATCCATCTCTATGCTGCCTACAAGAGACACACCTTAGACTTAGAGACACAAACAAACTAAAACTCAAAGGATAGAA
This sequence comes from Elephas maximus indicus, assembly GCF_024166365.1. Classification (NCBI taxonomy): domain Eukaryota; kingdom Metazoa; phylum Chordata; class Mammalia; order Proboscidea; family Elephantidae; genus Elephas; species Elephas maximus. The sequence goes on from NC_064843.1 coordinate 6,756,920, forward strand.
AAAAATATATCAAGCAAACAACAATCAAAAAAGAGCAGGAGTAGCAATATTAATTTCTGACAAAATAGACTTTAAAGTTAAATTCATCAGAAAGAATAAGGAAGGACACTATATAATGATTAAAGGGACAATATACCAAGAAGATATAACCGTATTAAATATTTATGCACCCAATGACAGGGCTGCAAGTTATATAAAACAAACTGTATCAGCATTGAAAAGTGAGATAGACAGCTCCACAATAATAATAGGAGACTTCAACACAGCACTTTCGGTGAAGGACAGGACATCCAGAAAGAAGCTCAATAAAGACACGGAAGATCTAAAGGCCACAATCAACCAACCTGACCTCGTAGACATATACAGAACACTCCACCCAACAGCAACCAAGTATGCTTTCTTTTCTAGTGCACATGGAACATTCTCTAGAATAGACCACATATTAGGTCATAAAGCAAGCATTAGCAGAATCCAAAACATTGAAATATTACAAAGCATCTTCTCTGACCATAAGGCCATAAAAGTGGAAATCAATAACAGGAAAAGCAGGGAAAAGAAATCAAACACTTGGAAACTGAACAATACCCTGCTCAAAAAAGACTGGGTTATAGAAGACATTAAGGATGGAATAAAGAAATTCAGAGAATCCAATGAGAATGAAAACACTTCCTATCAGAACCTTTGGGACACAGCAAAAGCGGTGCTCAGAGGCCAATTTATATCAATAAATGCACACATCCAAAAAGAAGAAAGGGCCAAAATCAAAGAATTATCCCTACAACTTGAACAAATAGAGAGCAACAAAAGAAACCCACAGGCAATAGAAAAAAAACACAAATAATAAAAATTAGAGCTGAACTAAATGAAATAGAAAACAGAAAAACAATTCAAAGAATTAACAAGACCAAAAGCTGTTTTTCTGAAAAATTCGACAAAATTGATAAACCACTGACCAAACTGACAAAAGAAAAACAGGAGAGGAAGCAAATAACCCGAATAAGAAAGGAGATGGGTGATATTACAACAGACCCAACTGAAATTAAAAGAATCATATCAGATTACTATGAAAAACTATACTCAAACAAATTTGAAAACCTAGAAGAAATGGATGAATTCTTAGAAACACACTACCTACCTAAACTAACACACACAGAGGTAGAACAACTAAATAGACCCATAACAAAAGAAGAGATTGAAAAGGTAATCAAAAAACCCCCAACAAAAAAAGCCTTGGTCTGAATGGCTTCCCTGCAGAGTTCTACCAAACTTTCAGAGAAGAGTTAACACCACTACTACTGAGGTATTTCAGAGCATAGATAAGGACAGAATACTACCCAACTCATTCTATGAAGTCACCATATCCCTGATACCAAAATCAGGTAAAGACACCACAAGAAAAGAAAATTATAGACCTATATCCCTCATGAATGTAGATGCAAAAATCCTTATCAAAATTCTAGCCAATAGAATTCAACAACATATCAAAAAAATAATTCACCATGACCAAGTGGGATTCATACCAGGTATGCAGGGATGGTTCAACATTAGAAAAATGATTAATGTAATCCACCACATAAATAAAAGACAAGAATCACATGATTTTATCAATTGATGCAGAAAAGGCATTTGACAAAGTTCAACACTCATTCGTGATAAAAACTCTCAGCAAAATAGGAATAGAAGGAAAATTCCTCAACATAATAAAGGGCATTTATACAAAGCCAACAGCCAACATCACCCTAAATGGAGAGAGCTAGAAAACTTTCCCAATGAGATCGGGAACCAGACAAGGATGTCCTTTATCACCACTCTTATTCAACATTGTGCTGGAAGTCCTAGCCAGAGCAGTTAGGCTAGATACAGAAATAAAGGGCAACCAGATTGGCAAGGAAGAAGTAAAATTATCTCTATTTGCTGATGACATGATCTTATACACAGAAAACCCTAAGGAATCCTCTAGAAAACTCCTGAAACTAATAGAAGAGTTCAGCAGAGTATCGGGATACAAGATAAACATACAAAAATCGGTTGGATTTCTCTACACCAACAAAAAGAACATTGAAGAGGAAATCACCAAATCAATGCCATTTACAGTAGCCCCCAAGAAGACAAAATACTTAGGAATAAATCTTAGCAGAGATGTAAAATACTTATACAAAGAAAACTACAGCACACTTCTTCGAGAAACCAAAAGAGACTTACATAAGTGGAAGAACATACCTTGCTCATGGATAGGAAGACTGAACATTATAAAAATGTCTATTCTACCAAAAGCGATCTATACATTTAAGGCGATTCCGATCAAAATCCCAAGGACATTCTTTAATGAGATGGAGAAACAAATCACCAATTTCATATGGAAGGGAAAGTGGCCCCGGATAAATAAGGCATTACTGAAAAAGAAGAACAAAGTGGGAGGCCTTACTTTACCTGATTTTAGAACCTATTATACCGCCACAGTAGTCAAAACAGCCTGGTACTGGTACAACAACAGATACATGGACCAGTGTAACAGAATTGAGAATCCATACATAAATCCATCCACATGTGAGCAGTTGATATTTGACAAAGGCCCCAAAACAGTTAAACGGGGAAAAAACAGTCTTTTTAACATATAGTGCTGGCATAACTGGATATCCATCTGCAAAAAAATGAAACAAGACCCATACCTCACTCCATGTACAAAAACCAACTCAAAATGGATCAAAGACCTAAATATAAAATCTAAAACGATAAAGATCATGGAAGAAAAAATAGGGACAACATTAGAAGCCCTAATACATGGCATAAACAGTATACAAAACACTATAAAGAATGTAGAACAAAAACTAGATAACTGGGAGCTCCTAAAAATCAAACACCCATGCTCATCCAAAGACTTCACCAAAAGAGTAAAAAGATTACCTACAGACTGGGAAAAAGGTTTTAGCTTTGACATTTCTGATCTGCGCCTGATCTCTAAAATCTACATGATACTGCAAAAACTCAACTGCAAAAAGACAAATAACCCAATTAAGAAATAGCCAACATATATGAATAGACACTTCACTAAAGAAGACAATCGGGTAGCTAACAGATACATGAGGAAATGTTCATGATCATTAGCCATTAGAGAAATGCTGATCAAAACTACAATGAGATTTCATCTCACTCCAACAAGGCTGGCATTAATCCAAAAAACACAAAATAATAAATGTTGAAGAGGCTGTGGAGAGATTGGAACACTTATACACTGCTGGTGGGAATGTCAAATGGTATAACCATTTTGGATTGATTTGGTGCTTCCTTAAAAAGCCAGAAATAGAACTACTATAGGATCCAGCAATCCCACTCCTTGGAATATATCCTAGAGAAATAAGAGCCTTTACACAAACAGATATATGCACACCCATGTTTACTGCAGCACTGTTTACAATAGCAAAAACATGGAAGCAACCAAGGTGCCCATCAATGGATGAATGGATAAATAAATTATGGCATATTCACGCAATGGAATACTACGCATCGATAAAGAACAGTGAGGAATCTCTGGAACATTTCATAACATGGAAGAACCTGGAAGTCATTATGCTGAGTGAAATTAGTCAGTTGCAAAAGGACAAATATTGTATAAGACCACTATTATAAGAACTTGAGAAATAGTTTAAATTGAGAAGAAAACATTCTTTTGTGGTTATGAGGGGGGGAGGGAGGGAGGGTGGGAAAGGGGCATTCACTAATTAGATAGCAGATAAGAACTACTTTAGGTGAAGGGAAAGACAGCACACAGCACAGGGAGGTCAGCACAACTGGACTAAACCAAAAGCAAAGAAGTTTCCTGAATAAACTGAATGCTTTGAAGGCCAGCATAGCAGGGGCAGGGGTCTGGGGACCATGGTTTCAGGGGACATCTAAGTCAATTGGCATAAGAAAATCTATTAAGAAAACATTCTGCATCCCACTTTGAAGAGTGGTGTCTGGGGTCTTAAACGCTAGCAAGCAGCCATCTAAAATGCATCAATTGGTCTTAACCTACCTGGATCAAAGGAGAATGAAGAACACCAAGGACACAAGGTGATTACGAGCCCAAGAGACAGAAAGGGCCACATGAACCAGAGACTACATCATCCTGAGACCAGAAGAACTAGATGGTGCCCAGCTACAACCGATGACTGCCCTGACAGGGAGCACAACAGAGAACCCCTGAGGGAGCAGGAGAGCAGTGGGATGCAGATCCCAAATTCTCATAAAAAGACCAGACTTAATGGTCTGACTGAGGCTAGAAGGACCCCGGTGGTCATGGGCCCCAGACCTTCTGTTGGCCCAGGACAGGAACCATTCCTGAAACCAACTCTTCAGACATGGATTGGCCTAGAAAATGGGTTGGAGAGGGATGCTGGTGAGGTGGACACTTGAGACTGTGTTGGCACCTCCTGCCTGGAGGGGAGATGAGAAGGTGGAGGGGGTTAGAAGCTGGCGAAATGGACACAAAAAGAGAGAGTGGAAGGAGAGAGCAGGCTGTCTCATTAGGGGGAGAGTGATTGGGAGTGTGTGGCAAGGTGTATATGGGTTTCTGTGTGAGAGACTGACTTGATTTTTAAACTTTCACTTAAAGCTCAGTAAGAACTATTAAAAACAAAACAAAACCCACTGTCATCGCGTTGATTCCGACTCCTACCCACTCCATACGTTTTCCAAGCCTGATACCTTTATGGATGGAGACTGCCTCACCTTTCTCCCGTGGAGCCACTTGTGGTTTTGAGCTGCCAACCTTTCATTTATCAGTCGAGCACTTTAACCACTGCGTCCAAAGCCAAACCAGCTGCCATTGAGTTGATCACAACTCATAGTGACCCTATAGGGTTGTTATGAGTATAAGTCCACCATATTCAGCCATCTGTAACCACTACGCCACCAGGGTTTCCTTATATGTATATGGAAACCCTGGTGGCCTAGTGGTTAAGTGCTACGGGTGCCAACCAAAAGGTCGGCAGTTCAGGTCCACTAGGCACTCCTTGGAAATTCTGTGGGGCAGTTCTATTCAGTGCTATAGGGTCTCTGTGGAATCAACTCGACAGCAATGGGCTTTTTTAATTTTTTTTGTGGTATATGTATATATACATACACATACACACACACACACATATGCATATATGTGTACATCTGTCAGCGTGTCATACTGTGGTGGCTTGCGTGTTACTGTGATACTGGAAGCTATGCCACTGGTATCTTAATTACTATCAGGGTCAGCCTTGGTGGACAGGTTTCAGTGGAACTTCCAGACTAAGACAGAGTAGGAAGAAAATCCTGGAGATTTACTTCCTAGAATTAGCCAATGAAAACCTTATGGATCACAACAGAACATTGTCTGATATGGTGCTGGAAGATGAGCCCTCCCCAGGTTAGAAGACACTCAGAATACAGAGAGGCTACAACAACGGACTGGACCACACCATCCATTGTGAAGATAGCGCAGGAGTGGGCAATATTTCATTCTTTCGTACGTGGGATCGCGGTGAGTCAGAGCCGACTTGCCAGCAACTAAAAATAGCAGCGACAACACACAGACACACACAGACGTCTGTGTGTGTGCACTTGCGTGTGTATTTGATTTTTATTTATGAAACACTTCAAGCAGAGAAGAAAGAATGCAGTGATGGACGCCTACCTGTGCATTAGGTGGACCTAACAATCGTCAACCTTTTTTCATGATTGCTTCGCCTGTCCTCTCCTTTTGACTGAGTGCTTTAAATTACAGCCATCACAACACCTCACTCTAATACAACTACATGAATCCCTGTAAAATAAGGCATTTTCCCCATTTAACCACTCTGCCGTCATCTCCCACACAAAACTGATAGTGGTTCCTTGTGGTCATACAGCCTTGGCCATGTTCACATGTGCTCAGGTGTACCTCTGCTATTTATTCATGAAGAACCCAGTCCAGGGTCACGCTCTACTCTGGGTGTAGCATCTGTGAAGTCTCTTCGTTTAGAGGAACACCCCTCATACTTTTCCGCATGGCAGTGGTTTGCAAAGAAGGCTCATGGGCTGTTCTATAGACCACCCTGCATCAGCCAGATGCTGCCCTCTGTCAGCTTGTTCCTGTGTCTGCGGTATTACCTGTGAACTGGACATACAGCCTAGAAAGTCCTAGGGAGCAGTCCTACTCTGTCTCATGGGGTCGCTATGAGTCAAAAGTCGACTCGACAGCACCCAACAACGATCTGTGGGATTACTGTTCAACCCCCACCCACTTCTCACAAAAGGCTTTGCTAATTTTATGGTGAACTTTTCTCATTTTGAGTAGCATCACAGACCCGTGGCTTGTCACTGGATTGATTAGCTCTAATTACTCATAATTTTCACTCTCTTGATGGTGGTTACACTGTTGTAGTATGTCCATCGGAAGCCTCATGGGTTACCTTTTTCATCCACTGGGTGTTATCCCCAGATATCTTAAAAAGAATCTTCGCTCTCTGGCAATGAGACGGTCTAGGATCATCTTGGCTTCTCCCTCCAGGACATTGGATCAATTACTCTTCCAGGGGATCTGTCTGCTTTCCTTGTTGACTCCTAGGAGTACGTGCTGGGATGCTTCACATGGGTCCCCGTGGCTGCTTTACTGGTAGGGATGGGGAGGATGCTTATTGTGTAGGATGTGCACCCACAATGTAACCGCTGTATTACCAGATATTGTGATATTACTAGATCCATTAAACAAACTTTATTCTAATGTTTAACCAAGTGATTTTTTTTTTTGCCCTTTAATATGTTTATCTACATTTTTAGCTGTAATTATAATTACAGTTCTTACATGCCCCACTGCTCTCCATTCTGTGGATCTTCTGTTGACATTGTCTGTTGCTTTCTTGACACAAAGCTCACTCTTCATTCCTTCTGGAAGCCTCTTTGTGCCTGGCGTGGAGCTGTGTCCTGGGAATAGGTGGTGAACAAGACAGACGCAGGTGTGGGTCTTTGCAGAGCTTACACTTCAGGGAGAAGACTCTCAAGAAGCTTATGGTGAGGTGTGAGGAGCACCAGCGGCTGTGGAGGACTGACCACAGGGCTCTGAGCAGAAACCGGGGAGTCGGGAATTGAGGTCATTTCCAAGTCTCTCGAGGGCTTGTCTCACTTCCTCTGTGCTCTGTTTCTTTGTTCTCTCTCTGCTCTGAAGCTTGTAAGTTGCCCGGAACTGAATCTCTCAGGCCCAGCTCTCTCTGGCTGTTCAATAGCATCTTTCCAATACAGGCAGTGCTTTCCAACTCTTGGTCCCGTCACCTGTGGTCAGGGCGGGGGCTGAGGACCCAATGTTATGTAGGTGGTCTTTCCAGGGGTTGAGTGTGGGCAAGTTATGTAAGACAGAACTGTGATTGGAAAGTTCATGGAACGTTGTTGGATGCCATCAGTCAATTCCGACTCATAGCAACCCTGTACGACAGAGTAGAACTCCTCCATAGGGTTTATTTGGCTGTAATTTTTATGGGAGCAGATTTCCCAGTCTTTCTCCTGTGAAGCAGATGGGTGGGATTGAACTACCAACCTTCCCATTAGCAGCCAAGCACTTAGCCATTGTGCCACCAGGGTCCCTTTCTCGTGGTTTAGATCCTCTGAAGCAGACTCACACACATGTGGCAGTCTGGATTCGAAGGGCGCTCAGGAGGATCTACAGTGCTTTTCCTTCTGGGCCTCCCTGGTGCCTTCTTTCTGCCCCTCCCCATGCCCTGGCCCTGATTCCAGGTTGTCCTGGTTCTGCTAGGATGGATCCTGTTCCCAGGGTTGACCCTGACCTTGAGAATTTGCGGTTTTCCTGTGAGGATATTTTACAAGTCAGAGGACCCAGAGGAAATACCCAGGAATCTTAATTACTCCTGGGAGGTTATGAAACTTTTTTCCCTTGACATTTGCAAGGGATGTGTATACCTCCGAGCCATTCTGGTGATGTGTTAAACACCTATATGAGTATGAAATCTCTTTCTTGCAGGGCATTTCGTGTAGCTCACTGAGGCAATGTTCCAGAGTGACTAAAGCCATCTTCAGACATGCGAGGCTAGTCATTTTCATCTTGTCAGTTGACGGACCAGTGTCGGAGTTTTAGAATGTCTTTGTTGAGACTATAACCCAAAAAACCTGTTGCCATTGGGCTGATTCCAACTCATAGCGACCCTGTAGGACAAAGTAGAACTGCCCCATAGGATTTCCAAGGAGTTGCTGGTAGATTTGAACTGCCAACCTTTTGGTTAGCACTGAGCTCTTAACCACTGAGGCACCAGGGCCCCTATTGAGATTATATTTAATTATTATTCTTTTTTAGTTGCAAAACAAAGATTTCTTATGCTATACATTAAGAAACAGTTAAGTACTTACTACTAAACAAAAGGCTGGCGTTTCAAACACATCCAGAGGTGCCTCGAAAGAAAAGCTTGGTGATCTACTTCTGAAAAATCAGCCATTGAAAACCCTGTGGAGCACAGTTCTACTTTGACACACATGGGGTTGCCAAGTGTTGGAACTGATTCAAAAGGAACCGGCCGGTAACTGGTATGTGTTAGAAGTACAATAAAGGGGAAAATAACCCCCCGAAACCTAAGGAATGCAACCCTCCAAAACTAACAGAGAACCAAGCAACACATGACCACAATAAAAGGAGGGAAGAAAGTCAAGCAATAAATACGCCCCTCAATAGATGGTGATACAGCGATTGAATAACCACAGCTGCACAGATGAAAAAACAAGATATTTGTCAGGGACAATTACCCTTCAAGCAACTTGATTCTGGAGGATTTTCTCAAAAAAGAGTCAATCAGAAATAAAACAGCTGCTTTTGGGGGGGAGGGGCTGCCTCTTGGAATAACTTCTTTTGCTGTGGAGAGAGCCAAAGGAAGCTGAGTAAGCCCGGCTCCCTGATGCACATACATATGGGGGCCGTAAACATGCTGGAGGTAGCTGGTCTCCGGGACACCAGACACATCAGCCTCAATCCTGGCCATCACTCCAGAGCTGCCAAGCTGCGTGGTTTTGTGATCCCTCTGATGGAAATGGGTAAAAACTGACTCAGGGAGATTAATTTTCTTAAAGGTTTATAGGTCAAAGTTTAAACACTAGAAGTCTTTTTGTGGACATCCTTCAGTCTCATTTGAATACACCCATCAGGAGCAGAGTCCAAGGTAGTTTGAACTGCTGGGCCATTTCTTTTCAACTTGGTAATGGAACATTAAAGCCCATTGGATGCCTACTATTTTGATTGAATGTTAGCATTGGTTTAGTTTCTGCTTCATTCAGGAAGTGCTAGACTATCTGACAGGGATCTGAGAATCAAAGCTTCACTTGTCTCCACGGAGAGCCAGACAGGAGCCCTGGTTAAGTGCTTGGCTGCTAAGCAAAAGGTTGGCAGTTGGAACCCACCAGACCCTTCATGGGAGAAAAGACCTGATAATCTGTTTCCATAAAGATTACAGCCTAGGAAATCCTCTGGGGCAGTTCTACTCTGTCATATGAGGTCATTATGAATCACAATTAACTCAATGGCACACGACAACAAGAACAGCAATGCACCAGGTAATTTGCTAATGTTATGTCATCTTTAACCCTTGGCCATGGCCATCTGCCTTACAGGGATGAGGAGACAGGGGCTCCGAATGGTTTGGAAGCTTGTTAAGTTGCCACAGGAAGTGGCAAAACCAAGGGACAAAACAACTAGCACCAGTTGCTGTTAACACAACCCTGATTTATGACGACCCCATGAGAGTCTGACTGGAACTGTGCTCCATGGGGTTTTCAATGGCTGGTTTTCAGAAGTAGATGACCAGCCTTTCTTCTGAGGTGCCTCTGCGTAGACTCAAACCTCCAACATTTCGGTTAGCAGCTGATCGTGTTACAGTTTGCACCACTCGAGAGACTCCAGGACGGAACAGGAAGGTCTAATTCCAAGGCATGTTCCTGACCTCCTGCTCTTCATCAACCCTGAACACCTCCCTTCAAGAATAGGTGGCTGGGGGAGTTTGCTCAGCTCTGCTGATGTCTCCAAACCTAACCCGCTGCTTCAAGTCGGTACCTGGCCCAGCACGCTAGGGTCTGGCCACGCTTCTCTTCAGATACAAACAAGCGGACCATACCAGCTCCTCTCCACACCAGAACTTCCTTAATTCCTGGGCCAGGAGAAGTGCAGCAGCTTGCCCGTGCCGTCGCTACCACAGGTCTGCTTCCTCCGGAACACATGTTCCCAGCTGAATCTGCAGAATTCTGTTCCGTGTCACACCAGAACTGGGGCTGAAACCAGAAACACCAAACCCGTTGCTGCCGAGCCGATTCTGACTCACAGCAATCCCACAGGACAGGGCAGAACTGCCCCATAAGGTTCCCGAGGCTATAAACTTTAGGGGAGCAGACTGCCTCATCTTTCTCCCACAGAGTTGCTGGTGGGTTCAAACCTCAGGCCTTTCGTTTAGCAGCCGAGCGCTTTAACTACCGCCCAGCCACGGTTCCTTAGAACGGGGCTGTAAGGGGTGAAAACAGAACTGTGGTTTCCATAAGCCCAGCGTTATACAATCCCTTCATCTTTGCATTTTATCGAGGATGGGATTCAATGTCTAGTTCAGAAAACGTTTTCTGCAGTGCTGACAAATGGCCCCTCCCCTAAAATTTCTTTACTTGATAAATTATATGTTTCTTCTGGTAGCACATTTGCCAAATTTCAATATTAGTTGTGTGCAGGTCCCTATCCAGGCCACAGGGTAATTACATCTATTTAGAATTTATCATCATTGTTTCCACAGCGCGCTGTCATTGTCTCTTCCGTAAGTGTTTTGCCTCAGTGTAAAGAAGCTAAACAATGCATTTCAGAACGTTGGCTCGGAACACCCCCACCCGACACATAAGATACCTTTAAAAAATACGTCGGCCTGCAGTGCTCTGCCACGCAATCCCTTTTTCTTCATAGAAGGGATTTGTCATTTCTACATTTCCAAACTACGCAGATGGCCAAGGATGAAAGTGGCTGAATGGGCTGTCCCTTCTTCCTTCCTCTGGGTTTCTCTCCGGGTTCTCACAACAGACCTGAGGCCGTCGGTAAAGCTCACAGCAGACTGATTGAAGGAAGAGCTTCTCCTGCTTGGAGAAGAGGAGGTTTTGATGGCACCTGTCTGTTGGGAATGAGGCCGTGGTGGGTCAGGGGTAGAATTCTTGCCTTCCATGTGGGAGACCCCGGTTCCATCCCTGGCCAATGCACCTCATGCCAAGCCACTGCCCATCCGTCGGTGGAGGCTTGCGTGTTGCTGGAATGCTGAACTGGTTTCAGCAGAGCTTCCAGACTAAGATGGACTAGGAAGAAAGGCCTGGCGATTTAGTTCCAAAGATCAGCTGATGAAAACCCTGTGGATCATGATAGTCCAATCCGCAACTGGCCGTTGGGATGGCACAGGACTGGGCAGTGTTTCCCTCCATTACAAATGGAGTCGTTGTGACTGGTGGGCAGCTAACGACAATCTATGGGCGAGTGAGTCCCCAGGTCAAAAGGGGGAAGAAATGACCCTTCTGAGAACTTAACATACAAGTTACCTTTCAAAAATGAATGGCCTGGGGCAGGAAGGACCCCTGGAGGTGCTTAAGCTAGGGAATGCCGGCCTACCTTGGACCCCTGCCAAGGAGTTACTTATCAGAAGATCACCATGGAAACACTTCCTTGACTTGTGAGAGGAGCCATTGTGGGTAGTTACCTAGATGGCAACTGGGTGTGGAGAAAGCTCTGTGTCTACTCAGAGTTAGGTAGGGTTCTGTCCTAACCAGGCAGCCTGCTGGGGAACCCGTGGTGTGATGACCTGGGGAAAGGCAGTCACAAGACAGAAGCTGAGAGCGCCATCCGCTAGCCTAGCTCCGAGCCTGGCACTTGCCCTAGTCAACAAAGATGGTGTCTTTCTCATCCACATCCTCTCCCCTCTTTTCTTTGTTCTTTTCCTTTCCATTCCTTATCCTAGGCTTCCACCCTCTGTTATTCAAAACCAAGTGTTTATGGGGCCCCTGCACTATGCCAGACACTGTGGTGGGGACGGCAGTGAGCAACAAGCCTGGCCCCCCAGACCTGAGGTTATAGAGAAGGACTCAGACAAGGAAGGGGTCAACAGGCAGAGAGAACGAACATGTTCATGAACAAGGGCATGAGAGCCCTGAAGGAAACAGAACTGGAGTAACAGTGTGATGGAAGGTGTGAGTGAGTATCAGTTTGTGTGTGTGACTGTGTGTACTGGTGTGCGTGTGACTGCATGTACTGGTGTGTGTGGGTGTGACTGTGTCAGTATGTGAGCAAGTGAGAGTGTGTGTTGGTATGTGAGTGTCAATGTGTGTGAGTATGTCACTGTGAGTGTGTGTGCGACTGTGTATGTTGGTGTTTGAGTGTCAGTGTGTGTGACTGTGTCAGTGTGTGAGCAAGTGAGAGTGTGTGTGTGTTGGTATGTGTCAATGTGTGTGAGTATGTCACTGTGAGTGTGCGTGTGACTGTGTATATTGGTGTGTGTCAGTGTGTGTATGTGACTGTGTCAATATGTGAGTGAGAGTGTGTGTGTCAATGTGTGTGTTGGTACCTGTGAGTGTGTGTGTAAATGCATGTGAGTGCGTGTTAGTATCTGTGTGTGTAAGTATGTGTGTGAGTGAGTGCATGTGTGTGAGTGAATGTGAGTGTGTTTTAGTAACTGTGTGAGTGTGAGCGTGTCAGTGTGACTGTGTGTGGGTTAGTGAGTGGAGGGGTGAGTGTGAGTGTGTGATTGAATGTCTCCTTACAGGTCTGTAATTTTTTGCTTTGTGTATTTTGAAGCTATGGTGTTGGTTAGGTGCACATATGTTTAAGAGTATTATCTCTTCTTGGAGAATTGACTTCTTTATCATTACATAAGGTCCTTCCTGAGGAGCCCTGGTGGCACATTGGTTAAGTGCTCACGTGCTAACCTGAAGGTTGGCAATTTGACTCCACCCAGCAGCTTGGCAAAAGAAAGGCCTAGCAATCTGCTTCCATGAAGATTACAGCCAACAACATCCTGCGGCGCAGGTCCACCCTGTAACCCACGGAGTCGCCGTGAGTCAGATCCTGGAGCGCAGTTCCACCCTGTAACCCACGGAGTCGCCGTGAGTCAGATCCTGCGGCGCAGTTCCACCCTGTAACCCACGGAGTCGCCGTGAGTCAGATCCTGCGGCGCAGGTCCACCCTGTAACCCACGGAGTCGCCGTGAGTCAGATCCTGCGGCGCAGTTCCACCCTGTAACCCACGGAGTCGCCGTGAGTCAGATCCTGCGGCGCAGGTCCACCCTGTAACCCACGGAGTCGCCGTGAGTCAGATCCTGCGGCGCAGGTCCACCCTGTAACCCACGGAGTCGCCGTGAGTCAGATCCTGCGGCGCAGTTCCACCCTGTAACCCACGGAGTCGCCGTGAGTCAGATCCTGAGGCGCAGTTCCACCCTGTAACCCACGGAGTCGCCGTGAGTCAGATCCTGAGGCGCAGTTCCACCCTGTAACCCACGGAGTCGCCGTGAGTCAGATCCTGCGGCGCAGGTCCACCCTGTAACCCACGGAGTCGCCGTGAGTCAGATCCTGCGGCGCAGTTCCACCCTGTAACCCACGGAGTCGCCGTGAGTCAGATCCTGAGGCGCAGTTCCACCCTGTAACCCACGGAGTCGCCGTGAGTCAGATCCTGCGGCGCAGGTCCACCCTGTAACCCACGGAGTCGCCGTGAGTCGGAGGCAGTCTGGTAGCCACAGACTGGGCTTGGTTTTTAATGTCCTCATCCCTTATTTTAAATTTTGTCTTTTAGGAAGTTGATATCGCTATTCCAGCTTTCTTTTGTTAGTGTTTGCGTGGTATGTTATTCTCTATCCTTTTAATGTATCATATATTTAAAATAGGTTTTTTTATACACAGCATACAGTTGGGTCTTTTTTTTAATATCCAGTATGGCAACCTGTTTTTTAACTGTTGCGTTTAGACCACCCACATTTAAAATTATGATATAGTCGAGTTAAAGCTACCATTTTGCCAATTGTCTTCTACTTGCTTCCTTTGTTTATTTTCCCTCCTCTTTTATTCTTTCTGTAGGTTTAATTGGCCATGTCTGTGACCCCACTTTATCTCTTCATTGACTAATTGTGTATACCTCTTAGACATTTTAAGTGGGTGCCCTGGGACTTAAAATACGCATTTTGAACAATCTGAGATCACCTTCAAATCCTATCATACTTGTTCACATGTAGTGTAAGTGTATTTCTAAGTCTGTCCTTCTCTTCTTTGTGCCATTGTTGTCAGGTATTCCACTTTTCTGTATGTTACAAATGTACAACATGTGTTGTAAGAGTGTGCACTCCCCACGTACCCCTGCTTGGCTGTTACGTGTCTGTTAATATTTTTACCTAATTTTTTTTTTTTACCAACATGTTTGCTATCAGACAGCTTCTGCCCCATGTAAGCAAATGTTCGGTCCTCTTTCTCCCTGCAAACACCTGTTATTTCTCCAGATTTGGGGTTTGTTGTTTGCTCTGCAACCTCAGTCCTGTGAAGGGCCAGTGGTTTGCAGCTGTCCACTTCTTGCTGTAATCATGACAATGCACTCTCCGGCTCTCTCCATTTCCGAAGCAAAATCTGAAGTTTCCAACTCCACTTGGCTTGGATTGCATTTTACTCTTTCTCAGGGAACAAAATTTCCATTATAGAAGCTTGATCTTATCTAGCTATCTGGCTGCTGCATCTTCTACGGAACTGTCAGGCTCCCTGCCAAGCCTCAGAGCACCTACCAATTGTATCTCAGAGTTGAAATCTGCAAGACATTATCTCGCCTTTTCATTACTTCCAGGGCTTCTTTCCTACGATCTTCATAGAAGATTCTCCAGAAACCTGCAAGGTGCCCTTAGGATGGAAATCACTTCTGGAATCAGATCGATCTGGGTTCAAGTTTGGGTTCCACTTCTTCTAGTCAAATCACAGTGTTCACTTTCTTACTCTCTTGGAGTCTCCTAAACTGGGATGACCATGATGGATGATCATGAATTTCTCTTTTCACACACATGACAGCCTCTACAGCCATCGCGTGTGGCTACTGCTATTACACTCAACAGTGCTTAGGTAACTTGTTAAAAACCTCAAAGCTATTTGTTTCTTTAGGAAAGAGCCTTTGGCAGGCATCTGTAAAGGCTCAAGGCCATTCTCCTTCCAGAAAGGCCACATCTCCAGCTTCTGCTCCCTGGCCAGTGTTGGGTTCCGCTCGGTGTAAAGCTGGAAACCTAGGAGCCATTCCAGATGCAGCCCCAGCTCATCGTCACACCTCGTCCTCTGAAATGTTCACCACACCTACTCACCCCACACCTACTCACCCCACACCTACTCACCCCACACCGGCTCACCCCACACCTGCTCACCCCACACCTACTCACCAGGCTCCTTCCAAGGCACCAGCATCTTTCCATTAGAACCCTACCACCACCTGAAATTGCTTCCCATGAAGCAGGCCCCCAGTCTGCTGCCAAGTGCTCCTTCTGAAATGCAACCCTAGTCATGCCCTCACGGCTTCACACCTTTGCCAGCTTGCGTGTCCTTTTGCTTCCCACCGCTGTTCCCAGGGTAGTACTTTTACCGAGCCCCACTGGCTTCACTTCCCCTCGGGGCCCCTCTCTTCTCCCCGACTCTGAGCTCTTAAAGGGCAGTGCCTGAGTCTATTTTGCTTACTCAGCAGCCTCAGTAACTAGCTGAGCCTTTGCACCCACCTCTTTAGGGCAGACACTCAGTAACTATGGCTCAAATAAACGAATAAAAGACTGAGCGAGTGAGTAAATAAGCAACAGGAAAAGGGGGTCACATTTTAGAGAGACCCTAGGCCATGCAAACAGTTAAGAGCTTGGCTGCTAACCCAAAGTCAGTGGTTTGAATCCTCCCAGAAGTGCCTCAGAAGAAAGGCCTGGCAATTCATATCTGTAATATTACAACCACTGAAAACCCTACGGAACACAATTCTACTGTGACACACATGGGGTCACCGTGAGTTGGAGACGACTTGATGGCAACTGGCTTGTTTGGTTTAATACAAGTGCTAAGAGTCATTTGAGCAGAACAAAGGGAGACTGCATGGTTTAAAGTCGGGAAAGGTGTGCATCAGGGTTGTGTCCTTTCACCACACCTATTCAAACTGTATGCTGACAAATAATCCAAAAAGCTGGACTATATGCAGAAGAGTCGGGCATCAGGATTGGAGGAAGGCTCATTAGCAATCTGCGTTATGCAGATGACACAAACTTCTCACTAAAAATGAAGAGGACTTGAAGCACTTATGGATGAAGATCAAAGGCTACGGCCTTCGGTATGGGTTGCACCTCAACATGAAAGAAAACAAAAATCCTCACAACTGGACCAATAAGCAACATCATGATAAACAGAGAAAAGATTGAAGTTGTCAAGGATTTCATTTTACCTGGATCCACAATCAACTCCCATGGACGCAGCAGTCAAGAAAGCAAAAAATGCATTTCAGTGGGCAAATCTGCTGCAAAAGACCTCTTTAAAGTGTTAAAAAGCAAAGACATCACCTTGAAGACTAAGGTGTGCCTGACCCAAGTCATGGTGTTTTCAATCACATCATATGCATGCGAAAGCTGGACGGTGAATAAGGAAGAACAAAGAAGAATCGACACCTTTGAATTGTGCTTTTGGCGAAGAATATTGAATATACCATGGACTGCCAAAAGAATAAACAAATCTGTCTTGAAAGACGTACAACCAGAATGCTCCTTAGAAGCAAGACTACTTCTCACACAGTTCGAACATGTTATCAGGAGAGATCAGCCCCTGGAGAAGGACATCATGCTTGGTAAAGTAAGTAGAGGGCCAGTGAAAAAGAGGAAGACCCTCAACAAGATGCCTTGACACCGGGGCTGCAACAATGGACTCAAGCATAATAAGGATTTTTAGGATGGCGCAGGACCGGGCAGTGTTTCGTTCTGTTGTCCATAGGGTTGCTGTGAGTGGGAAATGACTTGAGGGCACCTAACAGCAAGAGTCAACATTTCCATTGCCCTATTTTTAAGCACTGTATAGGTGTTAAGTAATTTAGCACATGCAAAGCCTATGAGGTAGGTGCTGTTACGTTTGTTTTACAGATGAGAAAACTGAGGTCCAGAGAGTTTCACTAATTCACAGAAGTCAAAATGTAAGTTGCATACCTACTTTAAAAAAAAAAAACAAAAACCTGGTATAAAATGATGTCTCACCTGAGACTATGGCCCCCAGACACCCTACTGACTCAGAACTGGAGCCACTCTCAAAGCCCACCTTTCAGCCAAAGATTAGACAGGCCTGTAAAACAAACAATAACACATGTGACGAACATGCTTCTTAGTTCAAACACAGGAGAACAAATGGGCTACTCATGCCCAAAAGCAAGACGAGAAGGCAGGAAGAGACAGGAATCCTGGATGAATGGACACAGGGAACTTGGGTGGAAAGGGAGAGAGTGCTGACATTGCGGGGGTTGCAACCTATGTCACGAAAACATTTGTGTATAAATTTTTGAATGACAAGCTAATTTGAGCTGTAAACATTCACCTAAAGCACAATAAAATTGTTTAAAAAAATGGTGTTTCAATTTTATATTACAATTAGGGGCAACTGTTACTTTTTAGTTAATGGTAACTTTAAGTCAATGTTACCTTGATTCATATTTAGCTGAATGAATGAGAGAAAACGAAGATCATTTTGGTAACTTTCTCTGCTTTCAGCCTAGAGCGCAGGCCCACAGTCATAGGGATGCCTTCTGAAGCAAGAGCAGTGTGGTCCCTCGCCCTGGTGATGTTCTGCTTCTTGGAAGGAGGGTTCCCTCCTGAGGGCTGAGGCGAACCGGAGAGAGATTAGCAGATTCTTATGGTGTTTAGGAGGGAAGAAGTGCCCTGTAGCTGGTGTGTATGTCCTTAGGCTCTATCCTGTGGATTTCTCTCACTCTTTTGAGTGCTTCATCTTGACTCTGAGTTTCTGGTCCAGTAAGCTTCCTGGGGCACCAGGAGTTGGGGTGTAGACCCTAAAAGAGATGCCCCTTCAGAGTCTTCACCTATGGACAGCCTGTTAGCAGCATTTTCCCAGGGCTTCTCCTGCATTCTCTCAAACATTGGCCTTTCCAAAATGCACATTTGCTGATCATTCCAAAGTGTGGGGATGATGGCATTTGGCAGAGGCTCTCAGGCCATTGTTTAAGGCACAGCCAGCAATCTGAATGTTCTAGACCTTTCTTCTTTTACTTTTTAATCTTATGAAGTGCCAGTTGTGAAATCAACAGTTGCCTGACAAACCTGAACACAACAGTTTCATGTAAACACTACGCACACATAACACAATTATCCTCCCAAAGGAAGAATATGGCAAATGGTTTCTACAACTGGAATAGACTTCTAAGATATTCCTTCATTCTACGGAGCAGGTGACAGAGTGGAGAGGGTGACAGAGTGCACCTAGTCCTGGGCTGAGCAGACCCCAGAATCAGGGATGCCTGAGTGCCCAATGCCATTCCCCCTTAGCCTGGAAATCTCCAAGCCTGATGGCACAGTCAGCTCTCACCTGGAAGTCCCACAGTGACACTGTAGACAGCAACTTAGAGACAGGGGCCCGGAACTAGAGATGAAGACTTGGATGAATCAAAATGGAGACACCGTTGGATCAGGTCTCAGCATTCACTAGACAAAGGCTGAGAGAGATGGAGTCAATTTTTAATTCTTACATGCACTCTGATATCTATAAAATATATATTTTTTAACCTGTAAAACTAACACACGTTTGAAAATTACTCCAAAACTTCAGTAAAAATTCAAAATCTCAACTGAACCTCCAGGAGGTAGGCGTCACTAAGAGTTTGATGAAGACTCTTCCACAACAGGAGTACAACACACAGATACCTTCCGTGTGTTTGTGTGCTAGATTGAAACAGTGCCGTATGTATCCTTTAGGTATTTACTTTTATTTGATTTCCCTTAAAAACACGTCCTGAATGGTCATACACTTCTGGTAGGAATGTAAAATGGTGCAGTCACTTTGGAGAGCAGTTTAAAAAGCTAAATCTACATGTACCATAAGGAGGGAGCCCTAGTGGCGCAGTGGTTAAGCACTCAGCTGCTAACAGAAAGGTCAGTGGTTCAAACTCACCAGCAGCTCCGAGGGAGAAAGACCTGGTGATCTGCTCCCCTAAAGATTACAGCCTAGAAAACACTATAGAAAAACCGTGCAACGAAAATACCACCGCAGAACTGGACATTTCATTTCGAGGTATTTGTTAGGAAAGAAAGCCCCTGCCCGTGTGGAAACTCGGACATGAGTGTTCACAGCCCTCTTATTTGCATTAGCCCCAAACTAAGCAACCCAACTGCCCATCAACAAGCGAATTAGTAAAAACATTGTTGCACATCCATACCACAGGAGCCCTGGTGGCACAGCAGTTAAGCGCTCATCTGCTCACTGAGATGTCTGAAGTCTAAACCCTCCCAGTGTCCCTGCAGAAGAAAGACCTGGAGATCTGTTCTTTTAAAGGTTGCAGGCTAGAAAACCCGATGGGGCAGTTCTACTCTGTCACACGGGGCTGCTGGGGGCAGGAATAGACCCCACGGCACACAACAGCAACAACACACCCAAACCATGAGTTCCTAATCAGCGATAAAAAGAATTAACTAGCGACACCCGCGACGACAGTTGAATGAATCTCAGACGGTTTGGATGAACCTCAGAATAATCGTGCTGAGTGGAAGAAGCCAGAGAGAAAGCCATACTGTATGATTCTATTTACGTAAAACTCCTGAAAATGACTACTAATCTACAGTGACAGGAAGCAGATCGGGGGTTGCCTGGGGAGGGAGGGGCGAGGAGTGGGAGAGCGGGACTGCAAAGGGAGGCAGGAAGCTTGTGGTACCAGGAGCCCCCGCCAGCGTGATTGTGGCTGCGGTGCTTTGTGTGCACGTGTCGATGTGTCTCAATCACACACTAAACACGTGCAGTTAGTGTGTGCGCCGACACCTCTGGTAAAGCTGCTAACTGTCCTGGGTGTCTCTGCAACATTGTGTTTAGATCTGCACTAGCCCTGGTATCGTCTGCACTGACGGCACTGTTATATGCAGGCGCCCGAACTAAACAGACCCCTCATGGGGGACAGCCAGGCTGTTCCCAGGTTCTCACTGTTATTCCTGATGACCACCCATACACACGTACCTTTGCTCGTTTGTGCTGTTATTTTGGTAGAACAGATTGCCTAGAAACGAGATTGTTGGGTCATCGGATACACACATTGTTATTTCTAAATGACATCGCCCAACTGCTCTGCAAAGTTAAAAACAAAAAAAAATGCAATCAAGCAGAACAATTCCTGAACCCCCAAAATAGTCCCATCGACACGCTCTCTCACTGACAGTGAGTAGGGGTGCTTATCTCCCCACCCCCACAGCCACACCACCTTAGGACAATGAGACTGGCAACCCTGCCATTCCCGCCATGATAATGGGACCCCAACCTGTCGTTTCAGGAAAGTGGCGCCACTTGGGCAAGCTGCCTGGTGGGCAGATGCCTCTTCCCAGGGGTCCGTGGATAGAAGGGGAGGGTGGAGCTACCATGCGTTAAAATAGTGACTGGATTCGTGAGGGGACACGTAGGAATTTAATGATTCTAGACCCCTGCACACATCTCGGTGCATAGCCCCTCATTTGCTCTGCTGGTGCCCACGCTGATGCTCACGTGGTACCAGGTGTCAGAGGTGCTGCCGTGGTAGGCCCTGCTCACCTAGGGTGGACCAGATGCCCAGCACCCACAATGCTGGCTGCTGCCTGGGGGGTGTTTGATCTGTGCTGTGACTTAAGTCTGCTGTCAGCGCTGTGACATGACTCTGCCATCTATGCTGGGATGTGACACTGCCATCCGCGCCGTGACGTGATTCTGCCATCCGTGCCATGACGTGACTCTTTTGGCCACACTTGGCCTTTGACTCAAACTTCTGAGAGGGAAATCGGCAGCATCGTTGGATTATAGCTCAGCAGGCAGGGGAGTCACTCTGTGCCACCCACCTGGCCTGCCCCTCTCTCTCTGACATGCACATCCCATGCTGAGCACCAAAAACAAAATCAATGAGGTTCATGGGGCAGGGAGGGGGGTTCAAACCCAGGCCCCTTGTCTTCCTACCCTCAACCAGGCCTTCTGCTCTTCAAGGCAATCCCGAGGCAACCATGAAGCTGGATCCCTGCACTGGGCGGTGAGGCATTTGGCACTGCTGAGGCGGGACACCGGCTCCCGTCCCTGAGCACCTGCCTTACAGGATGTCAGTGTTTGAGCGGCTCTGCTAAGAGGCACGTCTGCGCAGCCACAGGAGGAGGCAGGACGGTGGGAGGGGTCAGAATCTGAAATGTGAGGATTAGCTACCATTGAGTCAGCCTTGACTTAAGGTGGCCCCCTGCACAACAGAACAGAACCCTGCCTGGTCCTATGCCAGCTCCGTAATCGACTGCCGCTCAGACTGCTGCGATCCACTGGGTTTTCTTTGGCCGACCTCTGGAAGCAGGTCACCGGGCCTTTCTTCCTAGTCTGTCTCAATCTGGAAGCTCCACTGCTCAGCATCCTAGCAATACTCAAGCCTCCACTGACAGCCGCCGGGTGGTGGCCGCACACGAGGTGCATTGGCCAGGACTGGACCTAGGTCTCCTGCATGGGAGATGAGATTCTACCACCAAACGACCCCTGCCACCTTGGGCGTCAGACTGTGAGGATGTCATTTCTCCTCTTTGGTTCCTTTTTTGTTTGTGGTGAAAAATTTATTTGAAGGCAAGAGAAACTTGAGACTTGGGGTTCTTGTGTGTTTGTTGTTGTTAGTTGCCATCACGTTGGCTCCTCCGACTCATGGCGACGCCACGTGTAAAACAATGAAACATGGCTCGGCCCTGCGCCATCTTCACGATTGTTGGTACGCTCAAGTTCATCGTCGTGACAACTGTGAGTCCTGCAGGCCTTTCAGTCTGGGAGGCTCATCTCCCAGCACTGTATCAGATGATGTTCTGTTGTGATCCACAGGGTTTGCACTGGCTAATTTTTGGAAGTAGCTTGCCAGGCCTTTCTTCTTAATCTTAGTTTAGTAGTTTGCCAGGCCATTCTTCCTAGTCTGTCTTAGTCTGGAAGCTCTGCTGAAACCTGTCCACCATGGTTGGTGGCCCTGCTAGTATTTGAGATACTGGGGGCATAGCTTCCAGTATCACAAAGACAGGCAAGCCACCACAGTAGGACAAAATGACAGACGGGTGGTTCATCTCATGTGTTCACATATGTTTTATATTCGTGCATTTGACCATCACTCTTCTTTGGAGAAAAATTTTTATCCTCTCGATGCTCTTAAATTTTGCCTGTGTTTTGAGATGAGGTTTATGGAGTTGCCAGAATGTCTTCCCAAGAAATATTTGAATTACATTTGGGGCTTTTAAAATCCACGTCATTAGGCAGTTAAGTAAAAAGAACAAACAAACAAACAAAACAGCTGTTGCCATGAAGTTGATTAGGACTCATAGAGACCCTATAGGAAAACATTCCCAGATGCTTGCAAAGATCTCTGGGAAGAAAGCAGACCCATGAGTAACTAGAAACTCAACTTAATCTGGTCCCTTCTCTCAGGCCCTGTAGCAGGAGGATGGAACCATCTTCTAGTCACCAAGAAAGTCAACATAAAGGTCCTGAGTGGGCACAAGAAAGTCGGCATAAAAAGGTCCTGAGTGGACACAATGGCTGGGGCAGTGGCCCGCATTTTCTCAGAACCAGGGGATGTCAGGCAAGCAAACAGAGAAATAAAGGGTCATTGCCAACAGTGGAACAAACGTTAAGAAGAATAGGATATTGGGAGATGCCTACAGTGAATGAAGGCTGAAGCTGGGGTCAGGGGGTGGCTCCCTGTGACATAGTCCTCTCCTGCAAGCCCTCCAGGACCAGTGGTGAGTGAAGGGGCTGCATGACCTGCAGCAACCAACCAGGCACTTCGCTTTCCAACTCCGTGCTCAGTGATGTCACCTTGTGTTTACACAGTGGTAACTGGCAAACATCGTTAAGTCAGGGTTTTCCCAGATCTCCCCCAGGAGCTGGTTGGTAAGCCCCCACCACCACACCACTGGCCCAAACTGTCCCTTGAGTCTCCACCTTGAGTTAGTGGACCTGCTTGCTGGCCTGAAGGAGGACCTGGCTTCCCATTTTGGAGCAAGGGTTATCTCTCCAAGTGTCTGTTGGAGATCAGGCAGGTGGAGTGACCCCCATAGCCCATTTCAGGAACAGAAGGAGGATGACAGACAACACTTAGGCAGGGGCAGGTGATGGAGGTGCTAGGCTCCATGGGAGGATGCCAATGAACCTGCAGAGAAAGCTCCACCTCTGCAGAGTCTCAGGCAGGCACCTGTACTAGGATACTTTGGACCTGGAACAAGAGAGGGAAAGCTGCCCCAGGACTGGGACAAAGGCACAGGCAGAGGACTGGACACCACCCAAGGACCTTGGAGAAGAGTTAAACGTTTCTTGGGCAAACTGTGACGAGTGAATTGTGAGTTGTAAGGAATGGAGCAAGGCGGTTAGAGGAAAGACAAGGGAAGGATGATCATGAAGATATTCCACAAGTAAGAGGTGCTGGGTCACAGGGTAATGGAAACAGAGCTTGGCTAAAAGGCTTAATTATTTTTAGGCTCAACAGAATTTGCAAAGTGGGACATTGATGGATCGATCAATTCATTCATTCATTTATGCAATAAAAAAATTATCAAGATCATACTGTGTGCCAGGTGTAATGTGCTGGGACTATATCCTTGAACAAAATAGACAAGATCCCTAGTTTACTGCCTACCAGGTGAGACACATGTAAGTCAGATTATGATATAACTCAAAATATGGTAACACATGGTGGAGTGGGTGTGTGTGTCTCACCTACTTTGGACATGTTATCAGGTGGGACCAGTCCCTGGAAAAAGACATCACCCTTGGTAAAGTAGAGGGTCAGCAAAGAAGAGGAAGACCCTCAATGAGATGGATTGACGCAGTAGCTGCAACAAGGAGCTCAAACATAGCAACAATTGTGAGGATGGTGCAGGACCGGCCAGTGTATTGTTCTGTTGTACACGGGGTCGCTTTGAGTTGGAAATGACTTGATAGCATCTAACAATGACCACAAGAAGGAGGTGGTGGTGATGAGGCCCAAGGCCGGGCAGAGCCTGGCAGCCAAGCTGGTCCCTTTGTTCTTGATGCTAAGGGCAGGGGGAAGCCATTGAAGGCTTAAAGCCAGGTGGGGGTGTGATCAGGATGGTTGTGTTAAAGGCCAAGCTCCAGAATGCTGCTTGGGGGCAGATGGGCCAGTGGCGGGTCCTGTCCAGAGAGAATGGCCGAGCTCCTCCCCCCCCCCCCTTCCTAAGCCCATGGCTCTGCAGCTCCATGGCTTCAAAGTTGACACACTGGTACTGGCTTCCTGGTGCTTACTTTTTCATAAATGCAAATTAGAATACTTATCTGCTCCATAAAGACTTGGCATGTTTAAATAGCCATTATCCCTTCAGTGTAGTCCAGGGGTGTCAGAGACATTATCCTCATGGAGAGAATAGGTATTAAATCCACAGCGGAGTCAGCTAAAGATGGCTATTTCTCCCCGTTTGACCGAACCGCTGGTTGTAATGTATTTATTCAGGATTTAGAAAATGGAATTCAATTAGAAGGGAAACGGTGTTAAATTAAGTAATTTCTATTGTATTTGTCTGACGGACGTGGCTGGCTGGACCTGGAAGGGAAGAGCCCCCACCATCCTGGCTTCTATTCTGGAGGCTGATGGGTGTCAGGAACTACTGGGTAGATCTTGTTTAACCCCTTAATTGCCCACTTAATTCTGTCTGTGACATCTCAGAGCCACACAGGTTTATCAATGGCCCTTGATATCTTAAGATGAATGAGCTTTATTCACTTTGCCTGGGAGGAGGGTGAACTCTGACAGTGCTGATGTCAGGTACAAGTCAGGCAGTGTGATCATGCCCCTGCTAAATAACACAGTTTATGAAAGGGTGAAGCCGCTGGGAATGGATACAGCTGCTCTCTTTATTATTTTATTTTTTTAGGCGATGGAGTTTGAGGTTTCCAATGACAAGGAGAGTTCAAGCTATTTAGGAATCAGCTGTTCCGACACTGGCCTGGCTGTGGTTAAATTCTTGGAAGCTGTCTACCAAAGGGAGTGGACTCAAGCCGACCATTATGCACCTAAAGATGGAATTTTCTAGCCAATTAAAAAGCAAGATGGAAAATACTAATGATTAAAAAACAAAACATGAAGTGCAAGAAAAGCATGGATTTCTGCTCCGGCTATCTGTGCTGAACGGATAATTCAGACAGCGATTCGATTTCTACTCCCTGCTTCCTGGCCACGGTGTAATGCCAATATTCAGATGCTATAGGGTCGCTATGAGTCAGAATCGACTCGATGGCACTGGGTTTGGTTTTGGTTTTTGGTTATATCTGGACAAACAGATATCCGCAAGCATGATGAAAACTTCACACCACTCTTATGGAAACGGCATGTCCATGTCAGCATGTATGCTGAAGACACACAGCATTCCTAGTAGCGGGCAGGGGCATGCTGAGTTTTATTCGCTTGTGACTTTAGCTGGAGTTCCACAGTGGAATTCCACTGGCAAAACTACCCCCCTCCCTCCAGAAGTCACACCATTTATTTCTATAGACTGACAGAGATTTGTATAGACCCAATGCAGCGACATCCTCTCTATTCCTGGAAAATAAGTGATGGATAACTTGGGTTTGAGGAAAAAGGGGGAGGGGATGAAGGCATCAAGCAACAGAGGCTGTGGGTTTCTGAGATGGGTGTTGAAATCCAAGCAAGAATTGAGATAAATGATGGGAGATGTTTGCAGTCTCCTGACAAACAGCAACCTCAATGAATTTTTCATACATGGAGAGTGAGGAAGGTGGGCTTGGCAGCTCTCAAAATATTTCTGCCCTCATGGAAGCAGCTAACAGGTGGTAAACATTCCCTTTGGAGTCTCTGGAAGCAGATGGTGTGTCTTCGTAAAAATGAGGAAAATGTGGATGGAGCTTAGGGAGGGGCCTGGGGGTATTCAACCCAACAGATCACCGTTCACCTAAAACCCTGACCCCAACTCTTCGCTGATCAGGAGAAAACTCTGGAGTTCAAATGAAAGGTGATGTTCCCTGAGTATATTAAAGAAGCAATAACTCATCACACAGATTTTTGTTTATGTAACAAGTAGGTTCTCACTTTCCAATTTAGGCCAACTTCCAAAAAAAGCTCCAAGCAGTTAATGCTTTAAGAATGAAGCCGTCAGCTAGAAAATCAGATCAAAACCCCATTATACCAAGCAAGAAGCCAACTCATCAGACATTTGTTGATAAGATGGGGGGAAACTACAAGGACACCACACATCCCAGAGAATGAGCCAAGCTTGGGTGAGTGGGCTGCAGTCCTGGATATGAGTTCTGAGTCTCGGGGGCTTGCTCCACTGTGAAATGAAGACCCTTTTTTTGTGCGTTTGATGTCTTTAGTATATACAAGTGGGGCATTCAAGGGATTGTGTGTATCATTTAATGAGAGACGTGTCCAGGCGTCCTTCCAGATGGCGCATGCGCGGAATCCAAGACAGAAAACCACAGCGCATGCTCCCCTGCGGAGGTACCTGTAAGCCCCTGGCAAAGCCGAGCACATTTCATGTGGTAAGGTGATAGGGCACCCAACATTTCTCTAAGGCACCAGGTCTCCTGTGCCTCCATACGTTCTGGCTATTTGATGCACTCATTATTCCTGATAATGGCCCACAGCTTGTTCCCAAGGCAGTGTCAATAGTTCTAGCAGTGGTTCCATCGCTGGTCTGTCTGCAAGGGTGTACGAGTCCATGATGTTGTTGTTGTTAGGTGCCACCGAGTCAGTTTCTACCCACGGTGACCCCACATGACAAGGTGGAACTGCCCCGTAGGGCTTTCTTGGCTGTGATCTTTACAGGAGCAGATCACCAGGTCTTTCTCCCACAGGGCTGCTGGGTGGGTTGAAACCACCAATCTTTCAGTTAGCAGCCAAGTGCTTAACAGTTACACCACCAGGGCTCCTTTAAGTTTATGTTAACAGTCCTGAAATAAATGTGATTAGTTAACGCAATGGCAACTGTGGTCTTGATGGAAAATACCAAGGAGACGAAGGCCTCCCTCACATCCTGGGAGCAGCTCTGGGATCTGCTGGCCCTGCTGAGGTTGTCTCTAAGTGTTTTACTAGCTTAAGTAAATCCGTAGTACCTTCCCCAAGAGTCAGAATTACAGCAATAGCTAAGTCTATGAAGAGAGAACAACAGTTAACAATATTACATTAATCATGAAACTCTCAACCACCAGGAGCAAACAGCACATTCGCGAAGAATTCTCAGTGAACCGTTTAGGGTCTTGAGCACGTGGCAGGTACGTGGGGCGGGTGTGGGGTTTTGTGCTGCAGTTGCTGGCACTCCGAGGTGGACATTTTCAGTCAGTGAATGCAGTGGACAGGCCACGGATGCTGTTTCCTGCCCTCTCGTCTCCTACATGAGTTGTGTTTTTCTCAAGCGTTGGTGCAGGTGAAAACAGCTGTCCAATTTACGTGGCCACGTCCAATTTCTGGAAAGACGGGTCCTGGGAAAATGTAGGCTATATGCAACAATAGTAATGATAATAATATTTGTGTACCTGTCTTGTTTCATGTTCCAAATGCTACCTCATGGAATTCCAAGCAGGCGTTGTTATTCTTACTTTATAGATGAGACATAGTGATCAAAAAAGGAGCCTTGGCTGCTGTTATGGATTGAATTGTGTCCCCCCAAAATGTGTATCAATTCGGTTAGGCCATGATTCCTAGTATTGTGTGATTGTCTATTGTTTTGTCATCTGATGTGATTTTCCTATGTGTTGTAAATCCCCTCTCTATGATGTTGATGAGATGGGATTAGCAACAGTTATGTTAACGAGGCAGAAATCAATCTACAAGATTAGATTGTGTCTTAAATCAATCTTATTTTGAGATATAAAAGAGAGAAGCGAGCAGAGAGACTGGGGGAACTTCATGTCACCAAGAAAGCAGCACCTGGAGCAGAGCACACCCTTTGGACCTGGGGTTCCTGCATGGAAGCTCCTAGACCAATGCAAGATTGATGACAAGTACCTTCCTCCAGAGCTGATGGAGAGAGAAAGACTTCCCCTGGAGCTGGCACCCTGAATTCAGACTTCTAGCCTATTAGACTGTGAGAGAATAAGCTTCTCTTTGTTAAAGCCACCCACTTGTGGTATTTCTGTTATGGAAGCACTAGATAACTAAGACAGATGCTAACCAAAAATCATCTGTTTGAATCCACCCAGTGGCTCCTTGAGAAAGACCTGGCCGTCTGCTCCTGTAAAGATCACAGCCTAGAAAACCCTGTGGGGCTGTGCTACTGTGTCCAGGGTTGCTAGGAGTTGGAATAGACTTCATGGCCATAACAACAAGAACGAGTGATCCAGTAGTTTTCCCAGTCAACTGTGGCACCAGGTTTTGAACCTTGACCCCTAACTGTCCAGTCCTCCAGCATCTTCACAGTGAAGGTGGCCAGCAGGATGTATTGCTTGCCATGTGGCGGGCTCTGTGTTAGCACATTATAAATGTATACACCACACCCCTTTGTGTGTGGATGACTTATCGCACATGAGTGGGGCTGTGGGAACCCACAGAAATGTTTTCTGAGACTTCTTTTCTTCCAGATGTGTAGATAATGGCCTGCGGGGGTGGGGGGGGGTCTCGCTGTAACAGAGTCAGGACTGCAGGTGACCTGGGAACACACTCCTAATCCTGAAACTTCTCCTTAATTGCTGTCAAGTCAGTTCCATCTCACGGCCACCTTGCTGTTGGCTGCTGTCGAGTTGGCCCCTGACTTAAGACAACCTCACACACAATGGAACAAAATACCGCCTGGTCCTGCGCCACCTCCGTGATCAGTTACGGATTGGACCGTTGTGATCCACAGGGTTTTCATTGGCTGAATTTCAGAAGTAGATTGCCAGGCCTTTCTTCCTAGTGTTTTAGTATGGAAGCTCTGCTGAGACCTGTTCAGCAACATAGTAACGTGGAAGCCTCCTTTGACAGATGGGTGGTGGCTGTGCATGGGCTGCGCTGACTGGGAAGCAAATCTGGGTTTCCCGCGTGGAAGACGAGAGCTCCACCATTGAGCCACCACTGCCCCCATAGCCGTGCGAGCTGCAAACGCCCTTCAAAGTGCTCATTCCCCCCTGAGTAGCACCTTCAGTGTGGAACTGCCTTGCCTGAGGGTCTGGATCCAGGAGACAGACAGCTTATTACTGCGACAGTGGCAAGTTAAAGGTGACTCTTCCTTCTCTACCGCGTCACCAGCTTTACTGTTAGACGGCCACACTGCGTGCCACGTTCAGTTAACCTTTCCATGGAAAATAAACGCCCCCCCAAAACAAAACAAAAACAAACAAACAAACAAAAATATCACAGCTTCCTGACCACATGGCTTCAATCTGCCACTGGTAATTTTAATTTTAAAAGTGTTTCTATTATAAACCTTGAAGCTTGGTTTCTGCAGGTTCACCTTTATGTCATCTCATAACAATTCTGTCCCCTGAAAGATCAGTCTGACTTAGATAATAATGGGAGAGTTGAAAATAGCACAGGCAAGACGTTTTCTAACACTTTTTTTTTATTCAAGTTAGATGACAATTTTGTTTACTTCGTTCAGGTAAAATTCCAGTCGCATTATGAGCTTTTTAGAAGAATGGAAAATTGATTTTCTTCTAGTACGACATTGGAACGCACAAGCGCTTCTGATCTTTATATAATCTTTACAGTGATAAGTGAAGGATGCCACCACTGCGCATAAAATGATCAGTACCAGGCAGCCTATGGTTTTAAACTCCTCCACCAGGTTATATTGAGCCATCTTATTGGCCTGTTAGACAAGAAGACTTAACTTACGCTCTTGAGTTCTCTTATTTAAAACCTACTGAGGTCGAGTTGATCCTGACTCATGGAGACCCCATCTGTGTTAGAGAAGATCTGCCCTCCGTACGGTTTTCAATGGCTGGTTTTTCAGAGGTAAATAATCAATTCTTTGTTCTGAGGCATCTCTGGGTGGACTCAAACCTCCAACCTTTCAGTTTGCCACCAAGTGCGTTAATTGTTGGTACCACCCGGGGACTCCTCCGTTATACCAGAGCCAAAACAAAAAACAAAAAACAAATCCAAAAAGCCCCAAACCTGCTATGACTCCTATCGACCCTGTAGGACAGAGTAGACGTTCTCCACAGTGCTTTCTAGTCTGTAATCTTTGTGGCGCAGTGGTTAAAGTGGTCAGCTGCTAACCAACCAAAAGGTCGGTGGTTCAAACCCACCAGCCGCTCCTCAGGAGCATCTGTGGAGATTACAGCCTTGGAAACCCTATCGGGTCGCTATGAGTTGTAACTGATTTGACAGCTGTGGGTTTGGGTTTTTGGGAATCTTTACAGAAGCAGATGACCAGGTCTTTCTCAAGCAGAGCTGCTAGGTGGGTTTGAACCACTGACCTATTGGTTAGCAGCTGAGCGCTTAACCATTGTGCCACCAGAGCTCCTTCCTCCCTTATACAAAAAAATAATAAATTGTTATTATTTTTTTTCCCTTATACAAGGGAGCTAAAAATCAAATGTCTTCAAGTGAGTAAAACGTGCAGGAGGTATGCAGTGAAGGAAACCTCCTTTTCTCTTCCTCCTCCCTGAAACTACAGCAAATTACGAGCACCGGGGAAGGTGGCCCGCGTGCCCTCCAATCCTAAATTTCCAAGCAAAGCCAGGAATCCAGATTTTTACATGAATTCTCCCCATTTTTAAATATTGGAGGGTACTTAAAAAAAGAAAAAAATAACAAAGCACCGTGAAAGCTAAACAAAACAGCCCAGCAGATGATAGGCTGTTATCAGACTGCTGCTCGTGACCCCTGCTCTATAACTATAAAAAAAAAAAAAAAACTATGATTGGGGTTAAATCAAACATTTTCCTGAACCTCATTGGTGACAGGTTAATTACTCTGAGTCTGCTCTGGACATTGGGGCTTTTATCTTCTCAGGTTTTGCCTTGTTCTTAGTAATTCTTCTAGCTACCCACTTTACGGCTTTGCCTCATGATCTGTTGTCACTGGAATTATTACCATCAACAGCCTGATGTGACAGTTTGCCTTGGTCCTGCTGAAATTATTATTCTACTTACTTTTTTTCCTGTTTTGCTATATTTTATACATACACAAAGACATATCAGAAGCTTTAAATGCATCCAGCACCAAGCAGTTTATTTAATAGAGTGCTTGCCTAGTGCACCTTGTAACAATTGCATTTAATAAAGTGTATCATTCTTTTATTTACTTGTTCTGGTCCACAGTTGCCGCTTTGATGCTAACATTACTTGACTTAGCATTCAGCCAATAATTCCAGAGAACAATTGCTTTCCCTGAACTCTCCAGCAAATGCCCTGAATTTCCTTGCTATAATTCCCAGACTTGCTCCTATGGCTCCCCAATCTAGCCGGCTTGCAGCATGATGGCTCTCAGCTGCTGGCTCAGAGGGCCCCATACCAAATACTAAAGGTGATTCAGGCTTGTGTTTTTCAGTCTATCGCTCCTACTCTTTTTGCCTTTCATTTTAATCCTCCATTGAAATCTATTCCATTTATGCACCCCAAAGTAACCTCATTTTAAATTCATACGGGTCGTCTTTTATTTTTTTTTCCAATTTGATCACGCCAAATATGTATCTATACATATGATAAACACCAGGATCACACGGGGTATGGAGAAATTTCCAAAATTCCTTCCTATAAATTTTCCATGAGGATGCATGCTATAACTGGAAACACAGAATGCCAGTGGCAACTGCATCTTCTAGTAATTTGTTCTTACAAATAAAAGATGTACTCTAAAAATTGGATATTAACGGTGGTACATTGGCAATTGACACGAGCAATGCTTTTGCATGGTGGTACTCAGTTTCCTGATACTGGTGAAAAGCTGCTCTTGGAAAATCGATTATTTTATTAATATATGCAAGACCCAGGGCCTCATCCTGCTTACATGCTTTTTAATGTGGTTGATGCTGAAAACACAAGGTTTGGGGGAAAAAAATGAAGAAATGCCATGTCAGTTTTGTTAAATCATGGTTGGTTATATATATATTTTTCATTTTTCTCCCTAAATGTAGCCAGCTAAATAATCAGAGCACTTGGATGCCACTTGGCCTTGTAAAAATGGGTAATTTACCCCCAAATTAAGTCACAGAAATTAGGTTGAAGCACTGCCCCAGCCTGCTGTCACACCAGTGCCTAGATCCTGATGGGCCACTCAGTTGCTTGTCTTCGTCGTGCACAAGTTAGGACGCTTATTAACACCATGATTGCTATGATATTATCTAACTTCCAGAGCTACTGAGAGATCTAATTAGATGAAATGAGTGATTTTTAAACACCTGAGGTTGTGGATGACACCGACTTTACCAAATAAATCGCTCTTCCCACGCACGTCCACCATCACCTGTCGGCGTGTTGTACCGTGGTGGCTTGCGTGCTGCTGTGATGCTGGAAGCTAGGCCACTGGTTTTTCAGATATCAGCAGGGCCACCCATGGTGAACAGGTTTCAGCAGAGCTTCCAGACTAAGACAGACTAGGAAGAAAATCCCTGTGGTCTACTTCCAAAAACAAGCCAACGAAAACCCAATGGATTGCAACATAACATTGCCTGACTCATTTTCACCAGGAGGAATCAATTGGTGAAATAGGGGACCAGTGAGGGGGAGGGAGACAGTCAGTGAGACGGTTTCGCACAATGGCTGCAAAGGTGGACTTAAACATGCCAGCTTTCATGGGGAGGACACAGGACTGGGCAAGGTTTCATTCTGTTATACACAGGGTCACTATGAGCCCTAGTCAACTGGACAACAACCAACAACAACAACCCGTACGTATATCCTGGCTTGGCAGGTTGGAAGACAAAAGCAAGCCTGTCTTTGATGTAGTGGTTTCTGCAATCCTCATTACTAAGTTGAAGACAAGGTTAACACACATTACGTCGTAAAGGGTGACTGAGAGATCAGTTTGGCTTCATATCTAGTTCCATAGGCAATACTGTTTAGTTATCAAGTCTTAATTGGAAGACGAGGGAAAAAACACCTAACTTGTAGGAAATTCAAATTTAATCCCCCACTTTCTATATTTCTAATTGGATATTTCAAAGGAAAGGCACGTTATACTTTGTTCACAGATTTAGCAAGGTGAGAAGTAGTATGTTACGATCAACACAGCAGCCCGATGTAAGCAGAGGCAATCTGTCTCTGGCAAGGTGCTGCCGGAGTGAGCTTTGGCTGGGCTGAAAACTGGTCACCTTCCCATGCATTGGATATTAAGATTTCGTGACTCCTGCAGGACATTGTAACAATATTATGTTACCTCTGCCCAAAGTATCAGAGCAATTATGACAACATGTGGCTCTTCAAACAATTAAGTGTTGAGGCTGATTAACATAGACAACCTATGGGGTGTTTCAGGTGAATGGAATACTCAAAGGGCTGGCACTTGGGTCACATTTGTGCAGACGGTGGTTTTAACATTCCTTCCCCACTGCTTGGGAAGACTTTAATTTGGACTGAAGATCGCACTTCTTTCTCCCTTGGTAGGATTTTTAGGAGCTCATTCTTACTCAGGCAGTTCATTCCTCAAGTGCGCGGCTCTGTAGAAATGCCAGCGTGGGTGCTCAACCGTGTATTAAAAAGAAGGTTCATTGCAACATTGTTGCCTTAGGAAATCATTGAGAGTCAGCAGATCAGTGGACAAGAATTGCTGTGAGCTGCCATTGAGTTGGCCTCCGACTCATGGCAACCTGGTGCACAATGGAATAAAATGCTGCCAGGTTCTGTGCCACCCCAAGATCCACTGGGGTCAGACCATTGTGATCCATAGGGTTTTCCCTGGCCGATTTTCAGAAGTAGATCATCATGCCTTTCTCCCTAGTTCATCTTAGTCTGGAAGCTCTGCTGGAACCTGTTCAGCATCATAGCAACGCTGACTGAGTGACGGCTGTGCATGA
The DNA here is from genome assembly GCF_024166365.1 of Elephas maximus indicus. Lineage (NCBI taxonomy): Eukaryota > Metazoa > Chordata > Mammalia > Proboscidea > Elephantidae > Elephas > Elephas maximus. The sequence goes on from NC_064843.1 coordinate 6,791,014, forward strand.
CATGCATCAACCAGAAACGGATCCCAGGAATGCTGCATACAACAAACACAGAGAGGGCAAGGATTCTCCCAGTCAATCACTACTGCCTCCTGTACAAGAGTGCATGGAGCCTTGGTGGCACAGTGGTTACAGCGCTCAGCTGCTAACCAAAAAGTTGTCAGTTCAAACCCACCATACAGAGGAATAGTTAAATAAATTATAGCACACTCATAAAGTAGAATATGACGTAGCCATGAGAAAGAACAGGGTAGACTTTATGTATTACCATGGTTGGGGTCACAACATATTGTTAAGTGTAGAAAGCAAATTTAGGATGGTGTGCGTTGTACAATCCTAATTTTATTAAAAAGCATAATCATAAAACTAAATTGTGTGTGTGTGGTGGTGTGCTTGTGTGTTTGTGTATGTTTGTGTATGTGTTGGTTGTAAGCCTGGAGGGCCCCACACCTGTCAGCTACCAGCTGTTACCTCCACATGGCGTTACAGTGTGGGTAGGGTTTTTATTTCACACATGTCTGCAGTATCTGCATTTATGACAGATAGTTTTGTAATACAAACCAACAACAAAAGCACTACCAAAAAAACCAAACCAAGTCCATTGCCATTGAGGCGATTTCAACTTATAGCAACCGTATAGAGCAGGGTAGAACTGCCCCATAGTGCTTCCAAGGAGCAGCTGGTGGATTTGAGCTGCCTGCCTTTTGGTTAGCAGCTGAGCTCTTAACCACTGAGCCACCAAGGCCCGCCAAACACTACAACACCAACAAATGCAAAATGAATGGCCCTTCCAGGGTGGAGGCAGCAGTTACCATGCACCCCACGAGGCACAGTTGGTTTTTTGACACAGTAAATCGGTCCCATCATGAGACACACCACGGAGACTCCAAGAAGATAGCTGGTGGATCTTGTCCAGGAGGACACTGCAGGGCTTCATCTGCCCCTTGGGGAACGGCGCTCATCTTTCATGGCCTGCACCATCCTCATGATCCATAGGGCCTCCCTGGCCCTTGCTGGCCCTCTGTTTCACCAAACATCATGTCCTCCTCCAGGGCCTGATCCCTCCTGATGATGTGTCCAAAGCAAGCAAGTCAGGCAGTGTGCTGTTGTGATTGACAGGGTTTTCACTGGTTGATTTTCAGAAGATCGCCAGGCCTTTCTCCTTAGTCTCTTTTAGTCAGGAAGCTCTGCTGAAACCTCTTGAGCATCCTAGCAACAGGCTGCAAGCCTCCACTGACAGACAGGTGTTGGCTGCACATGAGGGGCACTGGCCAGGAATCGAACCAGGGTCTCCAGTGTGGAAGGCGAGAATTCTGCTATGGAGCCACCACGGTGCTCTCTGTCCATCCTTCCTGTGTTAAATGGTTGTAAATGGTTCACCTGACACCCTGGCTCCAGGTCATGAAAGTAAAGCAAATCATTTAGCTGGTCCCTGCCTTGGGAGAGAGGCCTTAGACAGGAAAGTGCATGACTGAGCACTTTTAGCCCTCCAAGGGTATTCCAATTAACAACCTCAGTGCCCTGAGGTGTCCATAAATATCTTTATTTTATTTCTACAATAGAGAAGCCAGGCATTGATGGAATTCCTGAAAGTCTTGGAGCCATCTGCAGGAAGGACTTTTGCATTCCTGCTTCTCTGGATACCACGATTCTCTTGTGTGGGGGCAAATACATCAGGGGAGAAGCCAGGGTCTAGGTCTATGGCATGTCCAGGCACCTGTTTGGTTTCTCAGGCAGAGAGAAACCGTCACTGTATTACACATTATGGGTGGGGGAAATATCCCAGTCCGTTTTGTCCTTATTATTTAAAAAAATATAAATTTTTAATTTCACAAGTAACTATGACTTATTAAAAAAAAATCAAGAACAAAAAAAAACTATACAGCGATTCCCCTTGACCCAAGCCCATCTCAGAGGTAGTTACCACGTTGGTTTTGTGTGCATTTTTCCACACTTTTCTTACGCAGGTACATGCAGATATGCACACAGAGAAATATATGGATTTGTCTTTCCACAAAAATGATCATACTACACTATATTCTTTTGGAAATTGTTTTTTTCTTGTAACATATCTTGGAAATGTTTCCATATAAGAACATATAAAAAGCACTCAATTCTTTAAAATTTATGTAATATACAAATAAATTTATAGACCAGGCTATCTATAAACTATGGCTTCCAGGCCAAACCCAGCCCACTGCCTACTTTTGCACAGCCCTCAAGCTAAGAGTGATTCTTATATTTTTAATGGATTGTGGGGGGCGGGGGGGGGGGGAGACAAGAATATACAACAGAGACCAAATTGGCTGCAAGGCCTAAAATTTTTACTATCTGGCCCTTTTCAGAAAGTTTGCCAACTCCTAGTGTAGATATACCAGCATTTACCCAATAAATATCCTGTTGCTATGTGTCCTTGAGTTGACCCAGACTCATGGAGACCCCATGTGACAGAGTGGAACTGCCCCACAGGGTCTCCTAGGCTGTAATCTTTATGGGGGCAGATCGACAGGTCTTTCTCCAGCGAAGCCCTTGGTGATTTAAAACTGACAACCTTTCGGTTAGTAGCCCAGGGCTTAACATCTGCGCCACAAAGGATTCTTCAACAAACCCCCTATTGGTGGGCATTTCGGCTGTTCCATTTTTTTTTTTTTATTTTAATTTTTTTTGCTAGTGCCATAAACACTGCAATGACCACCTTCAGATGCTCCTTAGAGGGCTGCGTGTGTTTATCTCCCCAGGACGTGGGTGGAGAAGTGGCACTAGTGTACGGAAGACGGAAGACGAGGCCATTGTAACTTTTCACTGAGCTCACTTCCTCTCCATGCAAACAAGTAGGCAGAGCCTCGTCTATCATTACAAACACGACAGACCTTGTGGGACCTTCTGGATAGAAGAGTCCTTGGAGTAGCAAGGGGTTCACACAACAGTCACTTTCCCCTTGGCTAACTGGGATGACCATTGCTAGTCTCTGGTATTTTCGGTGTGTGTACCTGTGTAAGGAGCCCTGGTGGTACAGTGGTTAAGTGCGCGGCTACGAACCGAAAGGTTGGAGGTTCACAGGAGAAAGACCTGGTGATCCGCTCCTGTAAGAATGACAGCCTAGGAAATTCCACGGGGTCATCGAGAGTCGGAATTGACTTGATGGCACCCAACAACACACGCTGCGTAATGGCACTACGCACAGCTCTGATTATTCTAAAGACAATTGCCTCAAGTCATTTTCTTGACGAGTTCCAGGAACCCGAACCTTGGAGAGCAGCAGCATCTTAATTTCCCCTGCGGTCTGAGCGCTGTAACAGACCTCAGCCAGTGAAAATGAGAACCGCTGCAGCTGGCCGTTCTCGTCTGTTTGCAGAGCTCGCTTCGGCTGCACTTCACCAACACGGCGCTCCTCGCGGGCCCCTGTCAGCATGTTCTGCGCGGGCGGTTTACTCTGCCGGGCCCCCCCACCGCCCGCTTCTCTCCCTTCCAAGTTCTGGGAAGCAGTGCTGACCTGTGTGGCTGGTACAGTGTAGGCAACGTGCCAAGATGGGGCTGGTTTCCAAGACACAGAGTATCTCATCCGGACATTCAGATGCCAGTTTTGGGGAAACTTGGACCTCCTTTGAGAGCAGAGTGGAGGAAACTGAAAGTCAAGATCAGCAATCAGGAAATTAGGGATTATGGGGGTGCTTTGGTGTTTTTTTTTTGGAAACCCTGGTGGCGTAGTGGTTAAGTGCTACAGCTGTTAACCAAAGGGTCGGCAGTTCAAATCTGCCAGGCGCTCCTTGGAAACTCTATGGGGCAGTTCTACTCTGTCCTATAGGGTCGCTATGAGTCGGAATCGACTCGACGGCACTGGGTTCTGGGCTTGAGGGATGCTTTGACCCTTAGAAAGGGGTTGTGAGTGTGAATGCCCTGGGGCGGAATGATGGCAGCGCCTGGGAAGGAGCTGGGAGAGCTGGTGGTAGAGGCCAAGCAGGACTTCAGGACGTGGAGGAGAGGGAAGGAGCCGTCAAGTTGGGGCTCCGTCCAGGACACAGTCATGGAGCTCCCTGAGGGCCCTGCGGTCAGCGGTCCCACTTCCAGGGGTGCCCCATGCCTCCTGGGTCTGTCCACCCAACCTCTTGGAGACTTCAGATGTTTCTGCAAAGGGGAAGTCAGTTTCCATGACAGCATGCACGGCAGTCCTCACCCTCATCACCACCACCATCCTCCTCCTCATCTCTCCTTTCCATTGCCTTTGAGTTTTCAGCCAAGTAGCTGGGAAGGGAAGGGAGACCGGGAGGACACACTGAAAGCACAGTTTCCCAGAACACACCACAGTGGGCCCAGGCGTCCTCCCAAACACCTTGTCTGGTTCTCTTCATGCTTCAGACTCAGCACATTTTTAGGCCATGCACTCCCGTCTTCCTGGGCCTGCAGCTGCAGGATCCGCTCTGCCCCTCCTGGGACCCGCCTACAGCGCTGGGCTCAGCCCCCAGGGGCCTTCCTCACCCATTAAGGCCTCGGGTGGGCACAGACGTGAGTGCAGCGGCACCTGCCTCTCCTGACGCAGGGAAATTCGCATCTGCCTGGACCCTTTGCCTCTGGGAGGAGACCCCACAGCTGCCCAGGACAACCTCAGCACTCTGCTCCAGGGCCACCGGAAGATATGTTACAAGAAAAAAAACAATTTCCAAAATAATAAAGTGTAGTACAATCATTTTTGTGGAAAGACAAATCCCTGTATATCTCTATGTGCATATCTGCATGTACCTGTGTAAGACAAGTCTGGAAAAATGCACACAAAACCTCTGAGGTGGGCTTGGGTCAAGGGAAATTTTTGTATGAATTTGGGGGGGGACAGTGGGCATGCCTGGGCCCCGCCTCTCTGGGCCAGCTGATAGGGTGCATCTGACTCAGGAGCGTCCACCACGATTGAGTCAGTGACGTGAAATCCACGTGGTCTGGCATAAACATAAGCAGGCCTCGTCAGGCTTAAAGGGGACAGTGGTTCCCTGGTAGAATTCTCGCCTTCCATGACGGAGACCCAAGTTTGATTCTTGATCAATGCACCTCATTCGCAGCCCCCACCCGTCTGGCAGTGGAGGCTTCCGTACTGCTATGATGCTGTACAGGTTTCATCAGAGCCTCCAGGCTAAGACAGACTAGGAAGAAAGGACAGGCGGTCTACCTCTGAAAAATCAGCCAGTGAAAACCCATGGATCACGATGGTCTCCGATGACTGATCATGAGGATGGCTCATTTTGGTTCTGATGTGCATGGGGTCGCCATGAGTCAGGGACCTGCTGGACAGCAGCTTACAACAGCCATCAGGCTCACGCTTGTAAATTTGGACAAGAAACATGGAAAGGATTTTGCCAGTGTTTAGAGCTGTGGGGAGGAGCAGAGGCTGGCCACCTGCCTGAGAGGAGTTTCTGGAGGGGCCACTGGTCTTGCTACTGCAGATCCTGAGTTGCCCAGATTCAGAACCACCCACCCTCCAGCAGTAAGATACACATTATGTAAAATTTGCCATTTTAACCATTTTAAAAGGAGCCCTGGTAGCCCAATAGTTATGTGCTTGGCTCCTAACCAAAAGGTCGACAGTTTGAACCCACCCACTTTCTCCTCGGGAGAAAGACCTGGTGATCTGCTCCCATAGAGACTACAGCCTAGGAACCCTACGGGGCAGTCGCACTCCGTCACATGGGGTCGCTGTGGATGGGAACCGACTCGCTGTCACCCTACAACAGCCATTTTAGAGGATGCAATTTAGTGGCTTCAGGTGCGTTCACTGTGTTGGGCGGCCATCACCACTACCATGTTCCAGACTGTTTAAAACTCTGCAGCCTTGCCTCCTAGGCTGACCCAGCCTTCCCCCTCCAGGCACACTGTACCCAGAAGGAGCTGACTGTAACCACGGAGTGCGGTGTCTTCTGTACCACCGTGGTGGCCAGTCCCGGCCTGGGCAGAGCCTGCAGCGTGACGTGGGGCTGCTCCTCTCCTACCATGCTGGCTTGTGGACTGCTCTTTCATTAGTATTCAGAATGTTTGAAGACATTTTGGATGTCAGTCCAACCAAAGTGCACACTTTAATGAGGTTCCCTTTCCGTTAATCACGGCAATCATAGTCATATCATGATTTATCAGCTACTCAGTGGCCTTACCTTTGCACAGCGATTAGACCTTCTGACAGCCGGGGAAGGGCCTCGGCAGGCAGCTAGGCTACTTATCTGTCCTAATTACAGGGGAGAAAATATTTATGAAGGGGGCAGCTTCACCTCCCTCCCTCCCTGTCGGCGGACACGCAGGTTTGGCTTGGATGAAGGGTGTTACATGGAGAAGAGAGGACCCCACTTAGGGTTCCCACCAAAAGGTGAGTGAACTGGGCACTGGGCCACTCCTCTAACTTACCAGACTAGGGGCTTGGCTGTTCAATACTCCAGTCGTTCCCCTATGCCTTTGGCCAACTGGGCAGATGCGTGTCCCTCATGTTATGGATGGCTTTCCTTGGGTGGTGCTAATGGTTGAGCACGGGGACTACTAACTGAAAGCTTCGAACCCATCTGGAGGTGCCTTGGAAGAAAGGCCTGGCGATCTGTTTCTGAAAGGCCACAGCCTTGAAAATCCTAAGGAGCAGCTCTGCTCTGTACACTTGGGTTCGCCATGAGTTGGGATCAACTCAAAGTCAACTGTCTTAGTCATCTAGTGCTGCTGTAACAGAAATACCACAAGTGGATGACTTCAACAAAGAGAAATTTACTTCTTCACAGTAAAATAGGCTAAAAGTCCAAATTCAGGGTGTCAGCTCCAGGGGAAGGCTTTCTTTCTCTGTCGGCCTCTCGTCAATCTTCCCCCAGACTAGGAGCGTCTCCGCACAGGGACCCTGGGTCCGAAGGAAGCACTCTTCTCCCAGTGCCTCTTTCTTGGTGGTATGTAGTCCCGCTGTCTCTCCTTTCGCTTTTATGTATTATATCTCAAGAGATAGCCTCAAGACACAATCCGGTCTTGTAGACAGAGTCCTTTCCCACCAACACAACTGCCACCCATCCTCCCTCATTGACATCACAGAGGCAGGATTTACAACATACAGGAAAATCACACAATACCTTGGGAATCATGGCCCAGCCCAATTGATACACCCATTTTTGCGGGGACATAATTCAATCCATGACATCAACTAACAACAACGTTTTAGATTGAATTGTCTCCCCCAAAAGATATGCTGAAGTCGAAACCCTTGTATGTGCGGAAGTGACTTTGCTTGAGGAGATAGAGTCGGTCTTTGAGGATACTACCAGTTATGCTAAGGGGTCATACTGGGGTAGGGTGGTTCCTAACCCTGTAAGAGTGGTCTCCTCTAAAAAAGGAGGACAGGCATGGAGACAGAGCCACACACTGGGGGTGGGGGGGGCACACACATGAGGGTGCAGCTGCAAGCAGGAAAGGAACACCCAGGATTGCTGGCAGCCACCTGAAGCCAGGGGAGGCATGGAATGGTTCCCCCTACCCTGAACCCTTAGAGGAATCTACAGGACTGGGGCCTCCACCACTGTAAGACAGTAATTTCTGCTGTTCAAGCCACCTGCTGTGTGGTATCTGCTGCAGCTGTCCCAGGATACTGACGCCCAGCGAACCACAGCCTCCTCACCACTGGAACATGGCTTCAGCTCCGTGTGGAACCACGCAGGCCTGGCCCTGGCTCGTGTACGTGATGCTGAGGGTCGGAAGGCAGTGTTAGTATCAAGTGCCTTTGATTCCCTCTGACTGCTTCCTGCTCAGAGGCTTTATCCCTGGCTGATTCGCAGATAAGCCGGGTTTGGCTTTTCACAGACATGCAGCTGTTAACCTGGATATTGTCTTTCACAAAAGGATACGGTGGAAACCTCCCAAAGCACTTGGCCTGTGTGGGGTGTCAGTTGGACCTGAGGGTCCACATGTCTTGGGGTCTCCAGGGTGGAGGCCCGGTGATGAAATGACCACCCACACAGACATCCACATTCTATGCCTTTGTGCCACCTCCGTCTGGTAGCAAAGATCCCTGTGGATAAAGCTGGGAGGAAGGAGACCCCCACCACCATCTCCCAGGACACCAAGGTCCTGAAAGGGGTGGGGTGGAGTGGCTGAGACCAGTCACCAGCAAGGACAGTGAGACCCTAAGATGAAGTTTCCATGGGGCAGAAAGAGGCAAGACCAGTGGATACTCCATTGTAGCACATTAGTGCCCTGGGGCTGCCCCAACAAAAAGTAGGGGCTTAAAAGAGCAGACATTTTATTTCTCAGAGTTCTGGAGGCTGAGAGGCAAAGTCACGCACTGGCAGGACCGTGGTCTCTCTGCATCCCCTTCAAGTGAAGGTCGTCCTGTGTCTTACCCCACTTTGGGCAGTCCAGGCGTTCCTTGGCCTGTCGATGCATTCTTACAAGCCATTGCCCTCTGCATCTCGCCTAGTTTACAGGACGTCACTCAGATGGCAGTAGAACCCCCGCTTCTCCAGTGTGGCCCCCTGTTAACATAACTGATAATATCTTTAAAGACCCTATTTCTAAAAAAGGTCGCATTCTCAGGTACCAGGGTTAGGACTTAAACATGTCTTTTTTGGAGGGCCCAACAACTCAACACATGGGGTGATGAAGGGACGGAGTGGCTGTTGAGGAGATCCTGTGTGGCATCAGGGTAGGGCTGACCCTTCTGCATGTCTGGACATGGGGGAGCTCCCACTGTGCTTTGGGCACCTCAAAACGGCAGGAATTTGTACCCCAGGCTGAAAAGTAGCAGAATCCCCAGGTCACATACAGGCAGAAGGAGGGACGTGGAGGAACTGGGATGCCTAGACAGCCCATATGGCAGGAGACTGAACTTGGGGTCCACTATCACTGAGCCCTACAGGGCAGAACCAGGCTCAGCTTTTGCTCGACTAGCACAACACCTGGCCCATCATAGGAGCTTCATGAATGGTCATTAAGCCAACAGTTTAATTAGTGAGTGGATGGACATGATGACACCTGACTCCTTCTCCTTCCTGGATCTGCTCCTGGTCCATGCTGAGAATATTCTGGAAATGAAAGAGAAGCTTTGGCCATCCATCAGGTCAGTTCAGTGTGGCTGCTACCAATGATGACCATCTGTAGGCAGTGATGTAGAATGCAGGGCCACCAATGTCAACTACCCGTAGACAGTGATCTAGAACAGGGGACACCAATGATGACCACTCATAGACAGTGATCTAGAACTGGGCCTACCAGCGGTGACCACCTGTGTATGGTGATCTAGAACCAAGGCCACCAGTGACAACCACCAGTAGACAGTGATCTACAACTGGAACAGGCAGTTCCAACTCATTCCCCAGGCAGTCCTTTGCTATGCTTATACCTCTTAGAAAGACTGAGAGATATATTGTCAGTGTTTTATATAGCTGTGGGCTAAACACTCCCATGGATCCTTGGCTTGGAGATTTGCAAAGAGGCGGCTATTTTTGTTCTTGTTAGCTTAGCATACAGCAAAGACAGCTCCCGGGGAGTTGATTTCACAAAGGACAGACGAGAGGGAGGAAGAGACATGTGGATACAGGAGACTCCATAACTGGACTTTCACCGTGAGGAACCTGTCCACTGCACTCACAGCACCATTTGCTGCTGGTAAAGGGTGAGCCTTATCCCACAGACAAAGGCAGGTAAGGGGCAGTGCATCCTTTTCTTTGCAAGGCAGTAAATCATTAGTAAGCCCTCATGGAAGGAAACTCAACAGAGTCACTGCAGGGGCCCCACCCCCTTCCAGGTGGGTGCTAAGGTATCAGAGGAGGCTTGCAGGGCTGACATTCTAGGGTGCTGCACCTGACTTTTGTCTCACTGGTTACTATGGACATGCACTTGTCCTGGTTGCTTGTTACTTTAAAGGGGTACTCTTGGAAGCTTCTATTCCAAGCTCAGGTGTGTGCACTTTTGGTGGCAGTGGGACCCCCAACCTCTAGCCCTAGCCTCCCAAGGAGCACCATGCAGCCTGTCTCTGGGTCAAGTGTCAGCAGGCAGGTGCTGGGCCACCCCCATTGCTAAGGAATCTGAAAGTTTCCATCCCTGGCTGCTCTGCTTGCTCACAGTCAACAGACTCAGCTCTGTTCCATCCCCTTGGAGCCCTGCGATGAATCCAAAACCAGTAAACCAGTTGCTGTTGAGTTGACCCTGACTCATGGAGACCCCATGTGTGCCAGAGTAGAACTAGGTTCACAGGGTTTTCAATAGCTGATTTTTTGGAAGCAGATTGCCAGCCCCTTCTTCCAAGGCACCTCTGGGTGGATTTGAACCTTCAACCTTCTGGTTAGCAATTGAGTGTGTTCACTACTTGCACCACCAGGGACTGCTTAATGAATCTGAACATCATAAAATCTGGCAGCCAGGTCCTCTCCTGGCAGTATCTATGTTGGCCCTGTGGAGGCACAAATACATCCTCAGAGAGCGAGAAGAAAGCACGAAGGAATGTCTAGAAAAGACCATCCTTCCACTAGAACGGGGGACTCCTGTGACATCACCAGGAACAATGGAGATTCCATAAAAGCACTTTTAGATGGAATATAAATCTCTGCTATTACTGGAAATTCTGGATTGCTGATTTTAAAATCACCACTTTACTTGCAAGTTGATCTCAACTTGAATTAAGCCAACAGGGAATGTCTATTGGGATCCACTTATTAAAACCAGGTGGGCAGGATGGCTATTACCAGAAAAAGGGTAAACAGCAGTGTTGGCGACGATGTGGAGAAATTCGAACCTTCATCCATTGTTGGTGGGATTATAAACTGGTGGAGCCACTGTGAATAGAGTTTGGTGAGTCCTCAAAAAGTTAAACATGGATTATCACGTGACCCCGCAGTTCCACTCCTGAGTATATACCCAAAAGACTTGAAAGCAGGGAATGAGACGGATAGATACTTGTACACCAATGTTCATTGCAGCTTGATTCACAACAGCCAAAAGGTGGAAACAGCCCAAGCGTCCATGAACAGATGATGGATAAACAAAATGTGGTCTATTCACACAGAATATTTACTCAGCCACAAAGAGAAATGAAGCCCTGATACACACTGTAACATGGACGAACCTTGAAAACATTATGCTGACTGATATGTCAGACCCAAAAGGACAAATATTGTACTATCTCACTTGTGTGACATACCCAGAATCGGCAAATACACAGAGACCAAAGTAGATTGATTAGTGGTTACCACGGGCGCTGAGAGGGGAAAAGGGGAGTTACTACTAAATTGGCCCTGAGTGTCAGTTAAGGCTGATGAAAATAATTTGGAATTAGATAGTGTTGATGACTGGGAAACATGGTTGTCTTAGCCTCCTAGCACTGCTGGAATAGAAATACCACAAGGGGGTGGCTTTAAAGACCAGAAATGTATTTTCTCACAGTTCAGAAGTCTGGAAGTCTGAAATCAGGACACTGGCTCTAGGGCAAGTCTCTCTCTCTGTCAGTTCTGTGGGGAGATCCTCGTCTCTTTTAGCTTCTGTAGCCCCAGTATTCCTTGGTTCCTTGGCATCTGTCTTCCCTGTTCCTACTTGTTCCTGTGTCCCTGTTGCTTCCTATAACTCAGATGTGATGAGGTTTAGGACACACCCTACCCTGACATGGCCTCACTATCACAACAAAGAAAACCCTGTTCCCAAATGGGATTCGATCCTCTGATATAGGGGTTAGGATTTTAGCACGTATTTTGGGGGACACGATTCAGTCCATAACAATGGTGAATGTAATTAATATCACCGAATTTGTGCAGGTGAAATTTTTTTAAATTGGCAAGTTTTGTTACATATTTTTCATCATGATTAAAAAAAAGAACCAGCAGGTGGAACAATGAAGCTCAATCTTCCCCAATCTGGGAGTAGCCGTTAAGAGAATTTCACTATTTTGTATGTTTTACACTAGTTTTTTATTATAAGAAGCTACATTATTTCATAATAAAAATTAAACACAGGCTAATATGGTTCCTAACTAGGCTATAATAAAAATTTATAGGGAAATGGAACACTTCAAATATTCTTACAAGCAGCCTGTGCTCTTAAGCCCGGTATATGTTTCCAGAGTAATTGTATTGGTGGTAAGGTTTGTCTAGTAAATCGAATTTTCCTCATAAAGATTATAAAGGTATTTTTCAAGCCAATCCTGCCTGCCTGAGCACAGATTCTCAAGTAGCAGGGTCCACATTAATGACCATTTCCTGCAATTAAATTTATTATCAGTCAGCCAATCGGTTAGTGCTTGCTGGTCCTGTTCTCATAGAGAAAGAGCAACGAGGGTAGGGGGGGCTGTTTTTGCTGAATTTACAGTGTGGCAGGGGTGGGACGCTTCAAGGGCGCAAACATTTATTTTCCCTTAGGCTTATAATATCCTGTTCTACGTCTATGCAGAAAGGAAAAAAGCACACATTTTTGTCTTTTGATTCATAATTCACAGGCTTTGTGCACCAGGTCTACTAACAATCACACTTGTTAATATTTTCTCTTTGTAAGAAGGGGTTTGAGCAAAGTCAATATTTCTGTGTTGACAGCTAATGCTTACTTCACGTAATTTGTATATTACTTTCTTTAGAAACCGGAAAGAAAAGAAAACAGCACCCACCTCCGAAAGAAAGTTTTTAGGGGAGGAAGATAACTGCCATATTCAGCATTCAGAACCTGTTTATCTTATGATTTTTAGGAAATATTAGAAATATTTGCGATGGCAAGATAGCACCAGAACACTCTACAAGATAAATTAGAAACAACGGTATCTTGCTTTTGATTTATTGCACAGAAAATGTAAATGTGTTCCTCTGAATAAGCCTCAATGAGTGAAAAATGCCAGGGGTAGTTTACTGTGATTATTCTAGGCTAAAAAGCCTGTCCAGGTGTGCCATCAATAGATCAGTTGCTAGAAACTTTCACCTGGATGACATCCTTCTCTTGAAGGATGCTGGGAATTTTATTCTTGGTCTCTGGCAGAAAGGTGAGAGCAAACGATTGTCCTTGTGCCTTTGATTGCAAACCAGAGTGCTAAGCTTTCTAGGCTGAATGGTTTTGCCAATGATCCCAGGTTGGTGGAGATGATAATAATGTGGTAGGCACGTGTCTTAGTTCTCTAGTGCCGCTATCACAGAAATATCACAAGTGCATGTCTTTAACAAACAGAAATTTGTTTTCTCATAGTTCAAGAACCTGCTGTTGCTATTGTGGCTGGTGCCCTCGAGTCAGTTCCGACTCATAGCCACCCTGTGTGCAACAGGATGAGACACTGCCTGGTCCTGTGTCATCCTCACAATCGTTGTTATGCTTGAGCCCATTGTTGCAGCCACTGTGTCAGTCCACCTCCTTGAGGGTCTTCCTCTTTTTTGCTGACCCTCTACCTTATCAAGTATGATATCCTTCTCTAGGGACTGGCCCCTCCTGATAACATGTCCAAAGTATGTGAGATGAAGTCTTGCCATCCTTACTTCTAAGGGGCATTCTGGCTGTACTTCTTCCAAGACAGATTTGTTCATGCTTCTGGCAGTCCATGGTATAATCAAGATTCTTTGCCAACACCATAATTCAAAGTCATTAATTCTTCTTTGGTCTTCCTTATTCACTGCCCAGCTTTCTCATGCATATGAGGCAATTGAATATACCATGGCTTGGGTCAGGCATGCCTTAGTCCTCTAGGTGACATCTTTGCTTTTTAAGAATTTAAAGAGGTCTTTTGCAGCAGATTTGCCCAATGCAATAGGTCTTTCGATTGCTTGACTGCTGCTTCCATGAGAATAGAGTGTGGACCCAAGTAAAATGAAATCCTTAAGAAATTCAATATTTTCTCGATTTATCATGATGTTGTTTATTGGTTCAGTTTTGAGGATTTTTGTTTTCTTTATGTTGAGGTGAAATCTATACTGAAGGCTGAAGTCTTTGATCTTCATCATAAGTGCTTCGAGTCCTCTTCACTTTCAGCAAACAAGGTTGTGCCATCTGCGTATTTCAGGTTATTAATGAGTCGTCCTCCAATCCTGAAGCTGAAATCTTCTTCATATAGTCCAGCTTCTCAGATTATTTGCTCAGCATACAGATCGAGTAAATATGGTGAAAGAATACAACTCTGATACACACCTTTTCTGACTTGAAACCATGTAGTATCCCCTTGTTCTGTTCAGGAGGCAACATATGATCAAGAACCAATGGTACTGAAGAAAGAATTTCAAGCTGCACAGAAAGCACTGGAGAAAAACAAGGCTCCAGGAATTGATAGAATACCAGCTGAGATGTTTTAACAAATGGCTGCAGCACTGGAGGTGCTCACTTGTCTATGTCAAGAAATTTGGAAGGCAGCTACTTGGCCAACCGACTGCAAGAAAGCCATACCCATACTCATTCCAACAGAATGCAGAAATTATCAAACAATATCATTCATACCACGCACAAGTAAAATTTTGCTGAAAATCATTCGAAAGCAGTTGCAGCAGTACATCAACAAGGAACTGCCAGAAATCCAAGCCAGATTCAGAAGAGGACGTGGAACCAGGGATATCATTGCTGATGTCAGATGGATCCTGGCCGAAAGCAGAGAATACCAGAAAGATGTTTACCTGTGTTTTATTGACTATGCAAAGGCATTCAACTGTGTGGGTCATAACAAATTATGGATAACGTTGCAAAGAATGGGAATTCCAGAACAGCTGATTGTACTCATGCAGAACCTGTACATAGACCAAGAGGCAGTCATTTGTTCAGTAGGCTAGAAGTCCAGATTCAGGGCATCAGCTCTAGGGGAAAGCTCTCTCTGTGTTTGTTGGCTCTGGAGGAAGGTCCTTGGCTCTGTTTAGCCTCTGTTTCTAGGTTCCTTCATGATCACATGACCTGTAACGTCCCCTGCATTTGTGTTTACTTACTTGCTTAATCTGCTTTTGTATCTCAAAAGGGACTGGATTAAGACACCAAACAACAATAACAAACCAAACCTGTGCCATTGAGTCCATTCCGACTCATAGTGACCCGATAGTGCAGAGTAGAACTGCTCCCATAGGGTTTCCAAGGCTGTAATATTTACGGAAGCAGACTGCCACATCTTTCTCTCATGGAGCAGCTGGTGGGTTTGAACCACCAACCTTTCGGTTATAAGCTGAGCACTTCACCACTGTGCTGCCTGGGCTCCTTGGTTTAAGGTACCCTCCACACTAGTATCCTCTCACTAACACAACAAAGAAAACGCATTCCCAGATGGGGTTATAGCCCAGACGTACGTATTGGGATTACAGCACATATTGTCTGGGGACACAACTCAATTCCTCATAACCATCACCTGGTTACCATGTGCCATGGGGTTAGTTATCACAACACTGCTAGATGCATCTGGGTTTTACTGAAAGCTGGCGTTCCTGAAAAGCCTGAATGTGCCTGATTGAGGATCAGAACTCTGGAGCCTTCCCCAAGTGCAGTGTCATTTCCATCAGAGCATTACCATCAAATTGACTAGGGTAAGCAAACTGGAATTGATGAATTTTGCATAAGAGTAAAGATTTGAAAAAAGACCATTCGGGAACCAAGTGCCCCATTTCAGCTGTAGGCCATGCTATCCTTGACTGCCCATATGAAGGGGTGTCTGGAAGGTGGTCTTGCTGGAAGGGTCATTATGTGCATGGGTCACTAAGGCTGCTTGTGAAAGGGCAGCAGAAGCCCAGGAAACAGCAGGCAGGTAAAGCCAGAAAAAACTGTTTCAAAAATTTCATAACCCTGGTCTGACTGACCTCACAGCTCCAAAGTAAGGGACTGAAATAGCTTCAGAAAGGAGAATCATTTGTTTCTTTCATTAAATATGCACTAATAATTGAGTGTCTCCACCACCCATCTGTCAGTTTGCCCTACTGTGGTGGCTCGTGTGTTGCTATGATGCTGGACGCTATCCCACTGGTATTTCAAATACCAGCAGGGTCACCAAGGTGGACAAGTTTCAGTGGAGCTTCCAGGAGAAGACAGTTTCTTAGTTATTTGTGCCTCTATAACAGAAATGTCACAAGTGAGTGGCTTTAACAAACAAAAATGTATTCTTTCACAGTTAAACCCATTGCCGTCAAGTTGATACTAACTCATAGCAACCCTATCGGACAGAGTAGAACTGCCCCATGGAGTTTCCAAGGAGCAGCTGATGGATTTGAACTGCTGACCTTTTGGTTAGCAGTTGTAGGTTGCCGTAGCTCTTAACCACTGCACCAGTAGGGCTCCTCTTCACAGTCAGGAGGCTTCAAATATGAATCCATGGTACCGGCTCTAGCGGAAGGCTTTCTCTCTTTACCTGCTCTGGGGAAAGGTCTGTGTTTTTTTTTTTTTTATTCCTAGCATCCTCGGTGATCTTCACGTGGCATGGCATCTCTCTTCCCCCCATCTCAGCTTCTTTTCTTCTTTGCTCAATCTGCTTCTTTTCCATCTCAAAAGAGATTGACTTAAGACACACCCTATGCTAATACTGTCTCATTAACATAAAAAAAGGAAACCCATTCTCAAATAAGATTGTAACCACTACAGGGGTTAGGATTCACAGCACATATTTTGGGGGGACACAATTCCATCCATAACAGGCAGACTAGGAGGAAAGGCCTGGTGACCTACTTCTGGAAGTCAGTCAGTGAAAACCCTGTGGACCCCACAGACAGTGCTGGACAATGAATCCCCAGGTTGGAGGGCACTCGAAATGCACAGCGGCTGCGACAATTGACTTGCACGTACCAGCGATCGTGAAGATGGAGCAGGACTGGAAAACATTTCGTTCTGTTGTACATGGGGTCGCCATGACAGCACTGACTCGATGGCAGCTAACAACAACTGAGTGCCTACAATGAGTCAGGTGTGTTTAAAATGGCTCCAATTCATTCAGTCTTTAGCCCCACTTCTGAGAGGTAGTTTTTATTACTGCCAAGCTCCTTTTTCAAATGTGGACTCTAATAACCCAGAGGCTAAATGGCTGCCATGGCGACGTAATTTTTTTTAGAGGCACAGTTGGACCCGGTCTCTCTAGGTTTCTGCTTCTTCAGCTCTGTCATGGCTGCCCCCTCCTCTTATCACCCCAGAGACAATGCAAACGCTGCCCAAGCTCACCAGACAGTGGCAATTTGGGAGAAGTTACTGGGTGAAAAATATCTTTAAAGGCATTGAGGTGGTTGTCTTGATTGTTCTGAATCCCTCGGCTTGCCCAAAGTCTTACCCTTGCCTTGCTGGCTGGCGGCATCTCTCTTATGGGTAAGCTTCGCCTTTGTGGGGATGTGACCACCAGGGGACAGGGTGTTTGGGAGAAAGAATGCTGTTCTGAGCCATGGAACAGTCTTCTCTCAAGGAGCCAATCACCTGGCTAAGGAAACTAAGCCAAGACAGGCATAATAACAGAGAGCAGCTCAGTGCTAATCTGGAGGGCAACATCTCTAGAGCAGGGTTCTCAACCTTTTGACATTGACTACTGATATTTTGGGAGTTCCTGGTTGGTGCCAATGGTCAACATGAAGGGCCACTAACTGAAAGGTTGGAGGTTCGAGTCCATTCAAGGCGCCTTGGAATTAAGTCAAGATCTACTTACGGAAAATTAGCCACTGAAAACCCTGCTATGGGGCACAGTTCTACTCTGACACACATGTGTTTCCAGGAGTCAGAACCAACTCCACCGTTACTGGTTTGGTCTTGGTTTATTTAAGCCAGATAATTCCTTGTGATGGGGCTGACCTGCCCACTATGGGATTTGTAGCAACATACCTGGCCTTCACCCATTAGCACCCCCTCCCCAGGGGTGACAGCAAAAATGTCTCCAGACATTGCCAAAATAGCTGTGGGAGGTGAGGGGTGGGGAGGATGGGTCGGGTGAAAACCACTGCTCCGATTAATGGACAGGATAGGAAAGCCCTCCAGTGCTCAAGCTTCTTGCCTTCTCTCTGTTCTTTCAGTTTCTAGGACAAACTAGGCTCTTCTCAGAACTTCGTTTGAGGACTCTTCCCTCCTCTGACTCTGACTGGCACCCCACCTCCTTCAGAGAAGCCCTCTTGCCAGACCTGAAGATAGTGGTTTTAGCCCCAGTACCAGGCACTTTGCTTGGCCGATGGCAGGCGTTCAGTGAAGACTTGTCACATGGAAGAGTAGTGGGAAGTTTTCAGGAGCTGATGGACTTGTACTTGGAGCATGTACTTCTAGGAAAGGTCCAAGGAAAGGAGGAAAGGAGGCACTTTGTGCTTACAAAAGGCCACATGCTTTGAAAACGCCACGAAGCACGTTCTACACTGCACACGGGGTCCCCGTGCGTTTGAGTCAATGTGACAATAGGTTTGGGTTTTTGGGTTTGTGGTTGCTTGAGTTCACTCTGCTCAGTTGCTGTCACCAAGGAGCCCCACTCAGCACTGCCCAGGATGGAGAATCCGAAGCCCCTCGCTCAGCGCTACGTTCGTGGGCAGAGCCACGGGGCAGTACTTGGGTTTTCCAGAACCCTTGCGTCACTGTTTTCTTAAACCTCAATTCACGTATCCTGGAACCACAGGGCTTGTCTCAAGACTCCAGCTTGCAATGGCAGTGACACCATGCGTGGGGTTCCTCCAGACATCTGTCAACGTGTGATATCGGGGGAGACGGTCTCTAGGTGAGCAGGCCCAAGACAAGGCAGGTCCCTGTCTGGTCTCCCCAGATGAAATGATCCCAACCTGGCTTGTTAAGGTGGGCTCAGTACCCTGTGATACTTCACAAGCTGAGAAACCCACTGTCCAGGAGGCAGTATAATTTAACATGAAATATTTTTTTTTTTAATTTTTTTATGGAGGTTGTAGAGCTCAGAGGAGGCTGGAGGGAAGGACATTTTTCTGGCCATTCTACTTCCTTTCCTTCTTGAAGCCGAGGCTGGTGGTTGGTTTTGGAGCAAGAGTCAAGGAGAAAGAGTGTCATAGAAAATACCCCTTGAAGTCTTCTTAAAACCAAACAGTAGTTTAGCTTAACTAGTAAAAAATATCTGCCTTGAGCACTGTGCTCTTTTATGATCTACCTATAATGTGACCAAAGTAACAACAGCAACTTGAAAGATTAGATAGGAACCTCAGGGGGCAGTGAGTTTATGTTAACGGGGGAGGAACAGCTTAGAAGAGGAGGGTGGGTGTGGCTGCACACCTCGGAGACTGCCATCAACGTCCCGGACCGTGCAGCAGAAACAGCTGAACTGGTCTGTTGGCTGTGCGTATTCTCAACAATGACAACAAGATATTGAAGAAAAAGAGCAGAAAGCACATCGGTGGCATAATTTCCCCTGTTTGAGTCTTATTTCATTTTGTTCCCCATCTAGTCAGTTACAGTTGAGCAGAGGAAAACAGCCCCTTCTACAGAACCTCATTCTGAAGGTGTGTTTTGTTTCCAAGTACAGAGAAAAGTTGGCTAACTTAGGTAGAGCTTTTAAGTTCAAGAAGACTGTGGAGCACAGCTTGGGTTACTCAATTCTGGCTGTAAAACTTGAGGCACTAAATATTCCTTTAGAAGCACGGTATTTAGTGTGTCCATCAAATTCTTACTATTCAGAGAAACAGGTGCCTATCAATTTCTTGCTAATGACTAAAATTAGCTTAACCTGTGGGCACCTGGCACTTGGCCAGCTTGGCACATGCCAATGTCTCTATCTGGGGACTCTGGGTGGGTTCGGTGCCTGGGCTTTTCTTTCTCACCTGGTTTAGGAAGCCTTGATGCAGTACAGGAAAGCAGGGAGGGGGAGCCCTGATAGTTCATGAAAACAGAATCCAGTCAAGGAGCGTGGAAACGGCAGCCTTTGAAAATAAACCGAGAAAGATAAATAAGGATACAAATCTCCTAAAGCAATGAAAGAACTTTGACATTTTAAAGCCAATATGGTATCAAAAATGGATTTTTTATCTCTATTTTTCATTTACCCCTCAGTCTACAGATCACAACTCAGTGAAGCAAATAAAAGGACTGATGTTGCTGGCTGTATATCCTACACAGGATAGAGACATCGCGGTAAAGCTTTCTCTTATACGTCAGGAAATAAAAAAATACTATTACAAGAGGTAATCAAAGACATAAGAAATACAATCGCCGTTGAGAAAGCAGACAGCTGCTCTGGGTGTTCTCGTAGAAAAGGAAGAGAAGCTGGAGCAGGACAGATTCGTACCTTCTCTCCTGGTCTGTTGTGCCTCTTGCCGATGTAAACAGAAACCCAGGACTTCTGTGTCCATGGCCCGGGTTCTGCAAAAATCATAGAGCACAGCGGGGTCCCTGGCCTGCCGCTGCATAATAAAAGGCAGCTGGGACTCTGGGCTGTGACTCTCTCCTGCTGGTGGAATGTCCAGGGACCTGTGATGGACCTGGGATGAGTGGCCTTGAAGACCGGGAGACATCAAGCCCCAAGACTCAGGGCAGGAGAGCAGGTCTGAGGCGGAGGGTGCTAAAGTGGGGCATGACTAGGGGTGACCTACTTAGAGGAATGAGTCTAAACTGATCCCACATTAGCAGGGAGCATCTGTTTGGCATTACTCTCCAGAATGGCTGCTACGTCACTGGTTTCTAGAGTGTTCCTCAAGTCCAAGAGCCCTAGTGTTATCCCTGACCACAATGGTCTACATGTGTCAGCGAGTTGTGCTTTGATTTGTTTTTTATAAGTCACAATTGCCATGAGCTGCTGTCCAGGCTTCTCACGACTCACGGTGATCCCGGCCATGACAGAATGAAACCCTGCCTGGTCCTGTGCCATCCCCATGATCAGCAGTAAATCCGACCCCTGTGATCCACAGAGTTTTCACTGGCTGATTTTTGGAAATCGATCACCAGGCCTTTCCTCCTAGTCTGTCTTAGTCTGGAACCTATTCAGAATGATGGTGACACGCAAGTCTCCACTGGCAGACAGGCAGCGGCTGCACATGAGCTGTATCGGTCAGGAATCGAGCCCAGGTCTCATGCGTGGAAGGTGAGAATTCTACCACTGAGTGGCACGGCCCCCTGCTCTCAATTACCCTGGCTTTATCTCCTCCCCAAGCTAATCTGTCTGTGCATTTTAAATAAGCAGGACACCATCTTAAGCTGACCCTTGTTTCTGTAAAGACCCTGGGGGCTAAATTCTTTGAGAATAGGCCTCTGGTGTCTGAATCATGGTGCCTCACGTGGAAAGAGGATTAAAGCCACAAGGAGACAATGATGACATTGCTCCTGCAGCTGGAGGCCAAGGCACTAGGTATCCAGGGCTTCTCGTTCTTACTGTTTCTGAACCATGTACAGGTTTCTCTTTGGATGTTGGAATCCAGTCTTCAGAAAAGCAGTGTTCAGGCTGGCATATGTTGTTGTTAGGTACCGTCGAGTCGGTTCCGACTCACAGCAACCCTGTGTACAACAGAACGAAACGCTGCCTGGTCCTGCGCCATCCTCACAATTGTTGCAGTGCTCGAGCCCATTGTTGCGGCCACTGTGTCAGTCCACCTCTTTGAGGGTCTTCCTCTTTTCCGATGACCCTCTACTTTATCAAGCATGATGTCCTTTTCCAGGGACTAGTCCCTCCTGATAAAATGTCCAGAGTATGTGAGATGAAGTCTTGCCATCCTCATTTCTAAGGAGCATTCTGGCTGTACTTCTTCCAGGACAGACTGGGTTGTTCTTCTGGCAGTCCACGGTATATTCAATATTCTTCACCAACACTATAATTCAAAGGCATCAATTCTTCCGGCTTCCTTATTCATTGTCCAGCTTTTGCATGCATATGAAGGGATTGAAAATACCATGACGTGGTCAGGCGCACCTTAGTCGCAAGGTGATGTCTTTGCTTTTGAACACTTTAAAGAGGCCTTTTGCAGCAGATTTGCCCAATGCAATACATTGTTTGATTTCTTGACTGCTGCTTCCAGGGACATTGACTGTGGATACAGATGCCATAATCTGGGGATAAGAGGAGACCGACTAAAAAAGACTGAAAACTCAAGCAGGCTTTCTTCTTGCCGAATGCAGTCGCGGGTGGAAAAGGACAGGCTTGGAAAATCACTGCTCTGCCCTGCTGTCCGTCCTCCTTTGCTCCAGGTGGCCTGGGCGCCTGCTCTCGGGGTAGATAGCTTAGTGATTTTGCTGCAGTGTTCCCAAATCACAATATGTTTTGCAGAAGTAAAGGATGGCATAATTTATCACAGTTGAATATGGGCTTTGTTCAATGACGGGATAATTAGACATTCTTTCAGCAGACACATTAAATATATACTTAAGCATTAAAGCTCTGTGTCTCTGAGCAGCTCTGTTGATTTATTCTTTATGCTTGGATCTTTGCCTGTTGATAGCCATGTAACAGTAAACTCCCGTGCCAAAAAATCAGCGATGGGACAGGGGAGATGGCTTCCATATGTTAACTAAGTCAGAGGGGGCAAGGGAAGGAAGATACACACACATTTATAAGTACATTCATATACACACACATGTGTGCTTAGGGCTAGAGGCAGGCAGGGCTTCCACTCGCTTCTCCCTCCCCCTGTAAACATTAATTATGCGGAGATCAAAATAATTCTGCATGCATACTGCTGACCTTCTTCACTAGAGGGCAACAAACCCCAGCTTAAGGAGCCTCCGCCTCTGCTCCCAGCAGCAGGGAGTGGCTAATAGACGCCGCATGGAGCTCATAAGGAATAAACCCCGTTAATTTTACATGACAGTCAAGTTACTTTTGAAAATCCAGTTATGCTCTTGAATGCACGTGGTTTATCTGGCCTCTCAGCAGGTGGTGAGGAGCTGTTTCCTGGTGCCTGGTGCCGAGGCAGCCAGGCGGGCTGGGTTTTCACACGGGGCGCCTTCTGGTAGGGGTGAGGACTTCCCGCCAGTTACATTGAAGGATCACCCCATGCCTGCCCACTGCTAAATGGAACACCACTTCTGTGTGTGAGAAATAAGTGGACTCGCCTGTCCCAAAAGCTACCACCGTTCAACTGCAACCTTAACCGACCGAGGAGTGTCTTAGTCCCTAGACAAGATTCTTTCCCTGACCATGAGCCTGGCTTTCTGCTTCCGTCTGCGTTCCCAGCCTGCCTTGGGAGGGAGTTTGGGGCAGCAGTTGTAGGTTTTGGTGAGCAGGCTCCTTTCAGGGACTCATTCTCCTGGTCTCTTCAGAAGCCTTGGAGTTGAACAGACAGGGGTAGAGAGGGTTGATTTTCCTCTCTGCCAAAAAAGGTTGACGGTAACTAGCTCACCACCAGAACTGGCATTGTTGTTGTTGTCAACTGCCGCTGACTAAGCCCTCGACTCATAGCGACCCCATACATAATGAAACAAAAAGCTACCTGGCCCTCTGCCATCCCCGTGACTGACTGTGCACGGGACCATTGGGATCCACAGGGTTTTCACTGGCTGATTTTGGAACGTAGGTTGCCAGGCCTTTCTTCCTAGTCCTTCTCAGTCTGGACACTCTGCTGAAGACTGCTCAGCATCCTAGCAACACGGAAGCCTCCGCTGACAGGAGGGTGGTGGCTGCACGTGAGGTGCGCTGGCCGGGAGTTGAGCCTGGGTGTCCCACGTGGAAGGGGAGAGCTCTACCACAGAGGCTCACTCCCCTGTGCTTGCAGTTAGCTGTGCGAATTTAATTTTGAAATAGTTCACGTGATTTAACAAAAGGATCTTCTTTCTGACTTCTGAGTAAGAAGTAGCTATTGCCGCCTTGCTCTCCTGTGGAGCGAGGATCTTTAAAAACCCTGAGAAACTGATTACACAGAGCCGGCCCACTGGAAACTCATTACACAACGCTATCTTTTGCTCCGAGATGTGGTTCAAACAAAGATTCAAGATTCGAGTGTCTTCACAGCGGCCGTTGCGTATGCGAAGAGCACTTTGAGTTTCTTCCGGAAGTAGCATCACCGGCCACCATGAATGACGAGGGACCAGCTTCCCTTTGGAGGAGGAGCCTGAGGCCCTACAAGCACCGTTACTCAGCATTTATAATTTTGCTTTCCGAAATAACCACCACCTTTTCTTTGGAGTGAGTTCTTTGAAAGAAGTGCTCAGCTCTGTAGAGTGGCTTTGTTTTGTTGGGAGGAGTATGGATGGGCGTGTGTGGGGTAAAGACATACAAAATACATTTCCATTCTATAGCTGAGAGCCCTTGGATCTGAGGGGGCTGGAGAAGGTGCATCCATGAAATATGTTCAGAGCGCCCAGAGCCCTTGATCTCCAGGCTGCATGGAGCTGAAAACAGCTCCCTGAAGCTGAAGCCCTGAGCCACGCACCTCCTCCTTCCTCTCTGCAAGGAAGCCACAAGCGTGGTCCAGAAAGGGTTGGGGCCTCACACTTGAACTGTGTGGGCATGGTGCCTCTTCTCCAGCCGATGGGCATCACTAGGGCCCCTTCTGTGCTGAAGTCTTTAATAATATCCTTTGAAATATAACTCATGATACAAAAACAGAACTAAACAAAAACTACTCTGGAGAGAGAACAGATTGTTAGCTATAGATTGGAAGTGCAACCTAATCCATCACAAACATTAAGTATTTAACATCATCGCACCACCGGTGACAGGAAGATGTCTGCATTGTTTAATTAGACTTCATTAAACATAAGGAAAAATCTAACCCTAATTCAGAGTTTTTAAATTGATGACAAACCTTCCTTTTTGGGTTGCACCTCACCCTCTTATTAACCGGGGAACTAACTGAGAAGGAGGTGAGAAGCCAGGCCAGAGAATGCAGATGTTGTCCGCAAGCAACCGGGCTCAACCAAAGGGCTCAGGGAAACCCTACAATTTCCTTACGTTGAAGAAGTTGCTTGACCACGAGACCGCTTCAGTCACTGGTTGGGGGGTGTTCTGAGTTCTCAGTTTGTGTTTCATCTCACTATTGATCCGAAATCTTTAATTGTGAATGGGTACACTTAAAACTAATCTGTTTGATATATGTATATACAGGGCTTCCTTTTTCCGTGTGATGTACATATACATGGAGGAAGCCCTGGTAGCGTAGTGGTTAAGAGCTACAGCTGCTAACCAAATGGTTGGCAGTTTGAATCCACCAGGTGCTCCTTGGAAACTCTGTGGGGCAGTTCTACCCTGTCCTATAGGGTCGCTATGAGTGGGAATCCACCTGACAGCAGTGTGTTTTTTGGTATATACATATGTATTTGTTATTAGGTGCTTTTGAGTCAACTTTCAACCCATAGAGACCCCATGTGGCAAAGTGGAACTGCCACA
The DNA here is from genome assembly GCF_024166365.1 of Elephas maximus indicus. Lineage (NCBI taxonomy): Eukaryota > Metazoa > Chordata > Mammalia > Proboscidea > Elephantidae > Elephas > Elephas maximus. The sequence continues at coordinate 6,816,134 of NC_064843.1, forward strand.
TAGGGCTTTCTAGGCTGTAATCTCTATGGGAGCAGATCACCAGGTCTTTCTCCCGCAGAGACACTGGGCGAGTTCAAACTGCTGAACTTTCACTTATCAGCCAAGTGCTTAACCATTGTGCCACCGAGACCTCTTACACACACACACACACACACACACACACACACAGTGAAGCCTTTGAGAGCTGGAACTCCCTGAGACTGTCTTGTTTTTCCCGGGTCTCACAAGTTTCCAGCATTTAACAGGGTATAGTCTTAGCACTTTTCTATCACTTGTTTAAGTGGAAATATTTGAACTTTCCTTCTTTGACGGGTTTCCGCCTACCACAGGTTTCCGCTTTCACAGGTTTTACGTACTTGGAAGGAAGGCCAGGATAGCATTCAGACTATACCACTGCACATTGGAAATCATACTTTGGCCACACTCTTCCAACACAAATGAATTCTAAGAGCTATTAAAATGCAGCAAAACACATTTGCCACACATGAGAAAAGTTTGAACATTTAGTGTTTGTCATCGAAATAATAACCTTTCTTGATACCGAAGCTGGAATCTGTGAAATTGTTATTTCAGTCAGCTGCACGCTAGGTCTCTAAGATGAAGAAAAACACGACGCCTCAGCCACAGTGCAGCCATGAGGAACATTGTGTTTAATAAGTCAGATTAAAAAAAAAAAAGTTGCCACTACATGTAAAGTAGTAAACGTACACATCTCATATTTAGATGCTTAATTTAATCGCACCCACCAAGTTCCTTTTTCTGTGTGATTAGCATACTCACAGGTCTGAGGGTTAGCGAGTGGACATATTTGGAGGGACATTATTCTCTCTACAACAATGCCTTTTGTGTTTAAGTTAATCGAAAGCTGTGTTGTTCTTCGTAAACAAAAATCTTGACTAGGCTGGGGCTACTGTGTCTTGCCTATCAGAACACTGGTAGCCGTACTCTGGTCAGCCACGCAGGGTTTGCGATATTTAACAAAAGGCTTTGGTTTTGGAAAACCATCAGTGCAGCAATCCAACTTTGGGGAATTTATCCTGAAGAAATACTCACGGATGTGCGCGTAGATTCCAAAGATTTAACTAGACAGGATGTTCACTACAGTGTTGTTTAAAATAACCAAAAATTAGAAACAACCTAAATGCTTCATCTCCACCAAGGAGGCTTTTAAAAAATTTACATTGTAAAAAAATACTCAGCAACACGGAGAAAATGTTACCGTGCACCGTTAATTGGAATGTAGCCGGCAAAGTCATCATTCTGCTTCTAAGCATCGGGACACGCCTACTGTTTTGGGGGAGTCCGAGTAGGTGGAAGGCAGGTCTCAGCACTGTCGAGGGAGCTGGGGCCATGGGAGGTACAGATATTCTTCTCTCTGCCTGGAGAAGAGCTTGGTCCATCGCTGAAGGAAGGAGCCTTGGTGGTAGAATTGGTAGGTGCTCGAATGCTAACTGAAAGGTTGGTGTTCAAACCCAACCCAGCAGGTCCTCGGAATGAAAAAACCAGCGATAAGCTCCTGTGAAGACTGTTGTTGTTGTCAGGTTGATTCTGACTCATAGCAACCCCATGTGACAGAGTAGAACTGCCCCATGGGGCTTCCAAGGCTATTATCTTTACGGAGACAGACTGCCACATCTTTCTTCCGTGGCGTGGCTGGTGGGTTCAAACCATGAACCTTTTGATTAGCAGTCCAGCCCTTAACCAATGCGCCACAGGGCTCCTTGGTGTTTGGTGTGTGTGTGTGTACGTGTGTATGTGTGTAATAGACTTTATTTTTAGAGCAGTTTTAGGTTTACAGAAATGCTGTGTAGAAAGTACAGAGAGTTCTCAAGTAGCCCTCTTCCGTCTGCACGCTGTTTCTCCTGTTACTAACACCTTGCATGTGTATGGTACAATCCCACAACTCTTTGACACCATTAATTGCAATATGCATCTTTTAAATTCACAACAGCTTTCTGGGGGAAAACCACTTCATGCATTGTGCTCTTTTATTTTTGTAACGCAGACCAGTTTCTGAAACAGTAAAATAAGAAAAAGAAACACGAGGACCTTTGAATCAAACTATAAGGAGCTTGTATAAAAAAGCATTACTTGAGCACGTCTTCTTTAAACATTCTCAAAGCTTTTTCTTGAGTTTTACCTTAATTTAGCTTCAGAAAATTCGGACAGGTGGGAGGAGGAGGCGGTACTACCTCTGTCTCCCACATGGCCCTGAGGAGGCCAGCATCTAGCTGAACGTTACCCAGCGTGCAATTTTAGCCCCAGAATTATTTTCTACAGCAGTTGCTCCATTTTACATTCCCACCAGCAATGTATGAGAGCTTCAATGTCTCCACATCCTCACCAACACTTATTTTCATTTTTTAAAAAAATTATTATTATAGCCACCTTAACCCCATTGCCGTCAAGTTGATTCCGACTCAGCAACCCTACAGGACAGAGTAGAACTGCCCCATAGGGTTTCCCAGGAGCACCTCGTGGATTCAAACTGCTGATCTTTTGGTTAGCAGCGGCACTCTTAACCACTGCACCACGAGCGTTTCCACAGCCACCCTAATAGAGGGTGTAAAATGGTATCTTATTATGAATTTGATTTGCATTTCCCTTATGGTGTAACTGTTAAGCTCTCAGCTACTAATCAAAAGGTTGGTGGTTTGAATCCATCCAATGGCTCCTCAGAAAAGAGACTTGGCAATCTGCTCCTGTAAAGATTACAGCCCAGGAAACTCTATGGGACAGTTCTACTGTGTCACGTGGGGTCAATACGAGTCGAAAGTTGACTTAAAGGCACACATCAACGACCACGGCTGATGACGTGAGCATCTTTTCATGTGCTCATGGCCTGTTTGTGTATCTCCTTTAGAGAAATGTATATTCAGATTATTTGCCTCTTTTTTTTTTTTTTGAGCTCAAAATGTTTTCATTTCTTTCATCATTTTTTTTGTTGTTAACTTTTTTTTTATTGAGCTTCAAGTGAACATTTACAAATCAAGTCAGTTTGTCACATATAAGTTAATATACATCTTACTCCTTACTCCCACTTGCTCTCCCCCTAATGATCCAGTCTCTCCTTTCGTGAAAACTTTGCCAGCCTCCCTCTCTCTCTATCCTCCCATCCCCCCTCCAGACAAGAGTTGCCAACACAGTCTCAAGTGTCCACCTGATATAATTAGCTCACTCTTCATCAGCATCTCTGTCCCACCCACTGTCCAGTCTCTTTCATGTCTGATGAATTGTCTTCGGGGATGGTTCCCGTCCTGTGCCAACAGAAGGTTTGGGGACCATGACTGCCGGGATTCCTCTAGTCACATCCAGACCATTAAGTATGGTCTTTTTATGAGAATTTGGGGTCTGCATCCCACTGATCTCCTGCTCCCTCAAGGGTTCTCTATTGTGCTCCCTGTGAGGGCAGTCATCGATTGTGGCCGGGCACCAACTAGTTCTTCTGGTCTCAGTATAATGTACGTCTCTGGTTCATGTGGCCCTTTCTGTCTCTTGGGCTCTTAGTTGTCGTGTGGCCTTGGTGTTCTTCATTCTCCTTTGCTCCAGGTGGGTTGAGACCAATTGATGCATCTTACATGGCCGCTTGTTAGCATTTAGGACCCCAGACGCCACATTTCAAAGTGGGATGCAGAATGTTTTCATAATAGAATTATTTTGCCAATTGACTTAGAAGTCCCCTTAAACCACGGCTCCCAAACCCCCGCCCTTGCTCCGCTGACCTTTGAAGTATTCATTTTATCCCGGAAACTTCTTTGCTTTTGGTCCAGTCCAGTCCAGTTGAGCTGACCTTCCATGTATTGAGTGTTGTCCTTCCCTTCACCTAAAGCAGTTCTTATCTGCTAATTAATCAGTAAAAAACCCTCTCCCTCCCTCCCTCCCTCCGCCCCTCGTAACCACAAAAGTATGTGTTCTTCTCAGTTTATACTATTTCTCAAGATCTTATAATAGTGGTCTTATACAATATATGTCCTTTTGGCTCTGACTAATTTCGCTCAGCATATTGCCTTCCAGATTCCTCCATGTTATGAAATGTTTCAGAGATTCGTCACTGTTCTTTATCGATGCGTAGTATTCCATTGTGTGAATATACCACAATTTATTTACCCATTCATCCGTTGATGGACACCTTGGTTGCTTCCAACTTTTTGCTATTGTAAACAGAGCTGCGATAAACATGGGTGTGCATATATCTGTTAGTGTGAAGGCTCTTGTTTCTCTAGGGTACATTCCGAGGAGTGGGATTTCTGGGTTGTATGGTAGTTCTATCTCTAACTGTTTAAGATAACGCCAGACAGATTTCCAAAGTGGTTGTACCATTTTACATTCCCACCAGCAGTGTATAAGAGTTCCAATCTCTCCGCAGCCTCTCCAGCATTTATTATTTTGTGTTTTTTGGATTAATGCCAGCCTTGTTGGAGTGAGATGGAATCTCATCGTAGTTTTAATTTGCATTTCTCTAATGGCTAATGATCGAGAACATTTTCTCATGTATCTGTTAGCTCTCTGAATATCTTCTTTAGTGAAGTGTGTGTTCATATCCTTTGCCCACTTCTTGATTGGGTTGTTTGTCTTTTTGTGGTTGAGTTTTGACAGAATCATGTAGATTTTAGAGATCAGGCGCTGGTCGGAGATGTCATAGCTGAAAATTCTTTCCCAGTCTGTAGGTGGTCTTGTTTCCCTTTTGGTGAAGTCTTTAGATGAGCATAGGTGTTTGATTTTTACAAGCTCCCAGTTATCTGGTTTCTCTTCATCATTTTTCGTAATGTTTTATATTCTGTTTATGCCTTGTATTAGGGCTCCTAGGGTTGTCCCTATTTTTTCTTCCATGATCTTTATCGTTTTAGTCTTTATGTTTAGGTCTTTGATCCACTTGGAGTTAGTTTTTGTGCTTGGTGTGAGGTATGGGTCCTGTTTCATTTTTTTGCAAATGGATATCCAATTATGCCAGCACCATTTGTTAAAAAGACTATCTTTTCCCCAATCAACTGACACTGGGCCTTTGTCAAATATCAGCTGCTCGTATGTGGATGGATTTATATCTGGGTTCTCAATTCTGTTCCACTGGTCTGTGTGCCTGTTGTACCAATACCAGGCTGTTTTGACTACTGTGGCTGTATAACAGGTTCTGAAATCAGGTAGAGTGAGGCCTCCCACTTTCTTCTTCTTTTTCAGTAACGCTTTGCTTATCTGAGGCTTCTTTCCCTTCCATATGAAATTGGTGATTTGTTTCTCTATCACCTTAAAAAATGACATTGGAATTTGGATCGGAAGTGCATTGTATGTATAGATGGCTTTTGGTAGAATAGACATTTTTGCTATGTTAAGTCTTCCTATCCATGAGCAAGGTATGTTTTTCCACTTAAGTATGTCCTTTTGAATTTCTTGTAGTAGAGCTTTGTAGTTTTCTTTGTATAGGTCTTTTACATCCTTGGTAAGATTTATTCCTAAGTATTTTATCTTCTTGGGGGCTACTGTGAATGGTATTGATTTGGTGATTTCCTCTTTGATGTTCTTTTTGTTGATGTAGAGGAATCCAAGTGATTTTTGTATGTTTATCTTGTAACCTGAGACTCTGCCAAACTCTTCTATTAGTTTCAGTAGTTTTCTGGAGGATTCCTTAGGGTTTTCTGTGTATAAGATCATGTCATCTGCAAATAGAGATAATTTTACTTCCTCCTTGCCAATCCGGATGCCCTTTATTTCTTTGTTTAGCCTAATTGTCCTGGCTAGGACTTCTAGCACGATGTTGAATAAGAGCGGTGATAAAGGGCATCCTTGTCTGGTTCCCGTTCTCAAGGGAAATGATTTCAGGCTCTCTCCATTTAGAGTGATGTTGGCTGTTGGCTTTGCATAGATGCCCTTTATTATGTTGAGGAATTTTCCTTCAATTCCTCTTTTGGTAAGTGTTTTTATCATAAATGGGTGTTGGACTTTGTCAAATGCCTTTTCTGCATCAATTGATAAGATTATGTGGTTTTTGTCCTTTGTTTTATTTATGTGGTGGATTACATTAATGGTTTTTCTGATATTAAACCAGCCTTGCATACCTGGTATAAATCCCACTTGATCGTGGTGAATTATTTTTTTGATATGTTGTTGAATTCTATTGGCTAGAATTTTGTTGAGAATTTTTGCATCTATGTTCATGAGGGATATAGGTCTATAATTTTCTATTTTTGTAATGTCTTTACCTGGTTTTGGTATCAGGGAGATGGTGGCTTCATAGAATGAGTTGGGTAGTATTCCGTCATTTTCTATGCTTTGAAATACCTTTAGTAGTAGTGGTGTTAACTCTTCTCTGAAAGTTTGGTAGAACTCTGCCGTGAAGCCGTCCGGGCCAGGGTTTTTTTTGTTGGGAGTTTTTTGATTACCGTTTCAATCTCTTTTTTTGTTATGGGTCTATTTAGTTGTTCTACTTCTGAATGTGTTAGTTTAGGTAGGTAGTGTTTTTCCAGGAATTCATCCATTTCTTCTAGGTTTGCAAATTTGTTAGAGTACAATTTTTCCTAATAATCTGATATGATTCTTTTAATTTCAGTTGGGTCTGTTGTGATGTGGCCCTTCTCATTTCTTATTTGGGTTATTTGTTTCCTTTCCTGTATTTCTTTAGTCAGTCTAGCCAATGGTTTATCAATTTTGTTAATTTTTTCAAAGAACCAGCTTTTGGCTTTGCTAATTCTTTCAATTGTTTTTCTGTTCTCTAATTCATTTAGTTCAGCTCTAATTTTTATTATTTGTTTTCTTCTGGTGCCTGATGGATTCTTTTGTTGCTCACTTTCTATTTGTTCAAGTTGTCGGGACAGTTCTTTGATTTTGGCTCTTTCTTCTTTTTGTATGTGTGCATTTATTGATATAAATTGGCCTCTGAGCACTGCTTTTGCTGTGTCCCAGAGGTTTTGATAGGAAGTATTTTCATTCTCGTTGCATTCTATGAATTTCCTTATTCCCTCCTTGATGTCTTCTATAACCCAGTCTTTTTTCAGGAGGGTATTGTTCAGTTTCCAAGTATTTGATTTCTTTTCCCTAGTTTTTCTGTTATTGATTTCTAGTTTTATTGCCTTGTGGTCCGAGAAGATGTTTTGTAATATTTCGATGTTTTGGATTCTGCAAAGGTTTGTTTTATGACCTAATATGTGGTCTATTCTAGAGACTGTTCCATGTGCGCTAGAAAAAAAAGTATACTTTGCAGCAGTTGGATGGAGAGTTCTGTATAAGTCAATGAGATCAAGTTGGTTGATTGTTGTAATTAGGTCTTCCGTGTCTGTATTGAGCTTCTTAGTGGATGTCCTGTTCTTCTCCGAAAGTGGTGTGTTGAAGTCTCCTACCATAATTGTGGAGGTGTCTATCTCACTTTTCAGTTCTGTTAAAATTTCATTTACGTATCTTGCAGCCCTGTCATTGGGTGCATAAATATTTAATATGGTTATGTCTTCCTGATCAATTGTCCCTTTTATCATTATGTAGTGTCCTTCTTTATCCTTTGTGGTGGATTTAAGTCTAAAGTCTATTTTGTCAGAAATTAATATTGCTACTCCTCTTCTTTTTTGCTTATTGTTTGCTTGATATATTTTTTTCCATCGTTTGAGTTTTAGTTTGTCTGTGTCTCTAAGTCTAAGGTGTGTCTCTTGTAGGCAGCATATAGATGGATCGTGTTTCTTTATCCAGTCCGTGACTCTCTGTCTCTTTATTGGTGCATTTAGTCCATTTACATTCAGGGTAATTATAGATAAATAAGTGTTTAGTGTTGTCATTTTGATGTCTTTTTATGTGTGTTGTTGACAATTTCATTTTTCCACTTACCTTTTTGTGCTGAGACTTTTTTCTTAGTAAATTGTGAGATCCTCATTTTCGTAGTGTTTGACTTTATGTTTGTTGAGTCGTTACGTTTTTCTTGGCTTTTATCTTGAGTTATGGAGTTGTTATACCTCTTTGTGGTTACCTTAATATTTACCCCTATTTTTCTAAGTAAGCCTTGTATCCCTCTCCATATGGCAGTTCTATGCCACCTGTATTTAGTCCCTCTTTTTGATTATTGTGATCTTTTACATATTGACTTCAGTGATTCCCTGTTATGAGCATTTTTTTTAAATTAATCTTAATTTTTTTTTGTGATTTCCCTATTTGAGTTGATATCAGGATGTTCTGCTTTGCGACCTTGTGTTGTGCTGGTATCTGATATTATTGGTTTTCTGACCAAACAATATCCTTTAGTATTTCTTGTAGCTTTGGTTTGGTTTTTGCAAATTCTCTAAACTTGTGTTTATCTGTAAATATCTTAATTTCGCCTTCATATTTCAGAGAGAGTTTTGCTGGATATATGATCCTTGGCTGGCAGTTCTTCTCCTTCAGTGCTCTGTATATGTCGTCCCATTCCCTTCTTGCCTGCATGGTTTCTGCTGAGTAGTCTGAACTTATTCTTATTGATTCTCCCTTGAAGGAAACCTTTCTTTCCTCCCTGGCTGCTTTTAAAATTTTCTGTTTATCTTTGGTTTTGGCAAGTTTGATGATAATATGTCTTGGTGTTTTTCTTTTTGGATCAATCTTAAATGGGGTTCGATGAGCATCTTGGATAGATATCCTTTCGTCTTTCATGATGTCAGGGAAGTTTTTTGTCAGCAGATCTTCAACTATTTTCTCTGTGTTTTCTGTCCTCCCTCCCTGTTCTGGGACTCCAATCACACGCAAGTTATTCTTCTTGATAGAGTCCCACATGATTCTTAGGGTTTCTTCATTTTTTTTTAATTCTTTTATCTGATTTTTTTTCCAGCTATGTTGCTGTTAATTCCCTGGTCCTCCAGATTTCCCAGTCTGCATTCTAATTGCTCGAGTCTGCTCCTCTGACTTCCTATCGCGTTGCCTAATTCTGTAATTTTATTGTTAATCTTTTGGATTTCTACATGCTGTCTCTCTATGGATTCTTGCAACTTATTAATTTTTCCACTATGTTCTTGAATAATCTTTTTGAGTTCTTCAACAGTTTTATCAGTGTGTTCCTTGGCTTTTTCTGCAGTTTGCCTTATTTCGTTTCTGATGTCTTGAAGCATTCTGTAAATTAGTTTTTTATATTCTGTATCTGATAATTCCAGGATCGTATCTTCATTTGGGAAAGATTTTGATTCTTTTGTTTGGGGGGTTGTAGAAGCTGTCATGGTCTGCTTCTTTATGTGGTTTGATATGGCTGCTGTCTCCGAGCCATCACTGGGAAACTTGTTTTTCCAGAAAATCTGCTAAAAAAAATGCAGTCTGGTCCCTATCAGAACTGCCTTTGGATTATAACTGCCACCTTGCTCCCTGTAAGGATGAAAGTCTGAGATTTGGATCATATATGCTTGGCTGTAGCTGGTTCTGTGTTTTTAGTCCAATTCGGGATGGATTTTTGGTCCCTGTGTTTTTTGTGTTTCCTTCTCTCAGGCCGAAAGAGTGGGTTAGGAAAAGACCAAAAGAAAAAAAAGGGGGGGGGGGGGAAGCAAAGCCACCGCAGACCTGGAGCCGTTCTCCCTCTGGCTCAGGAAATTCCAATGTTAATGAAGCCGCCTGGGGAGGGTGGGGGAGGGATCAGAGAGATAGGAGAGTAGCGCCTTGGAATATAGCCAGAGTTGCTTGTCTTGCTTGGAATGACTATTTTATCTGAGATTCCTGAGGAGCGTGTCGCCTATGTGTGCTGGCTGTGTGGAGATTGCCCCCGGGGATCTGGCCCACTGAAGCCACGGTCCGATCCTCTGCTGCCAGTCCAAAGCCCAACGTCAAGGTTCCCCTGCTGGGACGCTGCACTCCCGACTCCAAAATCAGTTGCTGCCTCCCGGGGACTTCTCGTCTCACCAGCCGCGTCGCTGTGCTGCCTCTGTGGACCAGCTGGGCCCCCTCCCGGGGTTAGTTCAGGGGAGTGGAGCTGCTCCCCATGCTTGCGCCATGACAGCACCCAGTCAAAAGCCCGGCAGCAAGATTCCCCAGCTGGGACGCTGCTCTCCCAGCTCCAAGACCAGTCACTGCCTCCCGGGGACTTCTCCCACAGGCTGCGTCGCCACGACGCCCGCGCAGACTGGCTGGGTCCCCTCCCGGGGTGATTTCAGGGGAGTAGGGCTGCGCCCCTTGTTTGCGCCATCAGCTCCCCTGGGCCCTGACCTAAACCGGGCGCCAAGGTTACCTGACTGGGACGCTGGCTCCAGGCTCCGAAAACAGTCGCTGCTTCCCCATATTTGTTCGTTTTCCGTCTCTAAATCTGTGTTTGTTGTTCAGGGTTCATAGATTGTTATGAATGTGATCGATTCACTTGTTTTTCCGAGTCTTTGTTGCAAGTGGGATCCGAGGTAGCGTCTACCTAGTCCGCCGTCTTGGCCCCGCCCCTATTTGCCTCTTTTTAAATTGGTTTTTTTTTCTTATTATCACTGTGTTCTAGAAGTGTATTATTTATTCTGGAGGCTAGCCCCTTATCAAAATATAATTTGCAAATATTTTCTCCCATTCTGTGGGCTGCCTCTTCACTTTCTTTATAGTGTCCTTTCAAGCACAAAAGTCCTAATTTTGGTAAGTTCCAATTTATGCTTTTTCTTTTGTTGTTTGTACTTTTGTATCATATTTAAGAAACCATTGTCTAACCCAGGATCATGAAGATTTACACTTATGTTTCCTTCTTTGTAAGAGTTTTATAGTTTTAGCTCTTACATTTAGGTCTTTGATCCATTTTCAGTTATTTTTGTGTATGGTGTGAGATTATAGTCCAAATTCATTCTTTCCTATGTGGGTATCTAATTGTTTCTGCATCATTTGTTGAAAAGGCTCCTCTTTCCCCACTGAATGGCCTTGTCGAAAACCAGTTAACCCTATATGTGTGGGTTTATTTTTGGACTCTCAATTCTGTGCCATTTTTCTATGTCTATTTGTATGCCAGTATCCAACTCTTCTGACGACAGTAGCTTTGTGGTTAGTTTGAAATTCGGAAGGGTGTGTCCTTAGGCCTGTTCTTACTTTTCAAGATTTTTTAAAGGTTGTTCTTGATCCCTCACATTTCCATATGAATTTTAGAATAAACTTACCCATTTCTGAAAAAAAAAAATTGTTTAATAGGAATTGTATTGATTCTGTAGATCAGTTTGGGAAGTACTGACAGCTTTACAATATTAAGTCTTTCAATCCATGAGCGTGGGATGTCTTTCTATTCTTTTAAGTCTTCTTTAATTACTTTCAGCAATATTTTGTTGTTTTCAGTGTACAATACTTGTACTTCCCCATTTACATTTATTTCTAGGCATTTTATTCTTTTTGATGCTGTTTAAATGGAATTGTTTACTTAATTTCATTTTTGCGTTGTCTGTTTCTAATGTATGCAACTGATATTTAAAAAAAAGATCTTGTATCCTACCACTTTCTTGAACTCACTTAATAGTTCTAATAGATTTTTTTTGTAGATTCTTTAGAGTTTTCTATATATAAGATCACGTCATTTTTACTTATAGATTTACTTCTTTATTTCCAATCTGGATGCCTTTTATTTCTTTTTCTTGCTTAATTGTTCTGTCTAGAACATCCAGGATCACATTGAGTAGTAGTGGCAGGAGCAGATGTCCTTGATTTGTTCCTGAACTTACAGTCTCTCACCATTGAGTATGACGTGTGCTGTTGTTGTTAGGTGCTGTCGAGTAGGCTCAGACTCATAGAGACCCTGTGTGACAGAGTAGAGCTTCACCGTAGGGTTTCCTATGCCATGATCTTCACAGAAGCAGATCGCCAGGCCTTTCTTCTATGGAACCACTGGCGGGTTTGAACTGCCGATGTTTCGGTTAGCAACTGAGCACTTAACTGTTGTGCCACTAGGGTTTGTTATCTGTGGGTTTGTCATAGATGCTTTTTATCAGGCTGAGTAATTTTCCTTCTTTTCCTAGCTTGTTGATTGTTTTTATCAAGAAAGGGTACTGGATTTTGTCAAATGTTCTTTCTGCATCTATTGATGTATTTTTAAACTTTTAATAAAATAATATAAAATGCAACAGTGATAAGAAGTAGAAAATGTGGAAAGAAGAAGTGAACAAAAGAAAGTCACTCATTATCTAATTACCAATAAATACTTCTGTTAACATTTTGGCATAAGGACTTTAGGGCTGCTTTTTCTCGTTTATACAGGTAGCCTCCCACTTAACAACAGGCTTCCGTTCTGGCAATTCCATTGTAAGTCAGTTCTGATGTGAGTCAAATACCTGCTATTTTTTCTTTTTTTTAATTTTCATTATTATTGCCTTTTATTATCAGTATCTTTATGAAGTTGATCTTTATCTTTAGGGTTTGGAAACATTACATATAAACTTACAGATATATTTTAACACATACGTACACACATACATAAAAAATGCGCAAGTCATAAAAATTTACTCCAACAGTGAAGACTGGATGGACAAAGTTGACATTTTGTCAATTGTGGTAATAACTCCACTTATGGAAGGTTGTGGATCACCCGGATTATCCCTGGGAATGGGATGGTGTTTCTAGGTGAAAAACTAGTGAGAAATATCTGTGTGATATTTTATTAAAAATCACGTAATAATAAAGAATAATAAATCTGTGAAGATATTTTATTAAAATATCTTCATATGTTTCCTGGTAACATCTCACTGCTTCCTGAATCTGCCTATCAACTTTAGCAAAGTGATCAGCGATTGGGTCCATGTTTCCAAGCAACTGAAGCCCCCCTGATTTAGTTTAGAAAAAATTTCAGTTAATCCTTTTGCTGTAAAAATTTTCAACTACTTCTTTCCTTCCTCTTCCTCATTCTTTCTTTCTTCTTCAGCATTTCTTTTCCTCTTCAAAATTCACTAAGTCCCGATCTGTCAATTCCCCTTCTTCATGATCAATGAGCTTTTCCACATTGGGATAACGAGTTCTTGCCATATGGATGATTTCCCACCCACCTCTTCCATCATGTTATCCTGGTCCAATGCTTGGACCATGTTCACATAATTCAGTAATTTTTTCCATATCTCTAGGTACACTGAAGAATATTATAATTCTTCCAGAAATTGTGTAATGTTACCATACCTCCACCTGTTGCAGCTGTTGCCGGAGCAAACGTGGTCTGTAGGTAGTTGTCTTGAGGATGGAGATAGAACATTGATCCAGCCTGAATCACGGCTGTCATGTTGGGAGGCAGACCCACCACCTTCACCTCTTGATTTGGATCATCTTTTTGTGAGAAGGGTGTCATTTGGGTCATCATCAAGTAGCAGCAGAATCTTGAAAGGATTGCTCTTTTCGAGGCAGCAGACTCGCCCTTCTGGGATGAAACAATGTGAAAACTAGTCTTCGAATAATATAGTCATCGTTCAGGCCATGGAGTTACTTCTGTAGTAGACCGGCAGCTTACTTCTGTCAATGTTTTTGAACGCTCGGGGGTTTTCAGAATGGTAAACAAGAACAGGTTTTAATTTAAATCCTCCAAGCAGCACCACAATTCCGTCTTTAAATTCCTTGAAATCAGGAGTCAGCTTTGCCTCTTTGTGAACACAGCTTTGTTCTGGCATCCTTTTCAAAACAAGCCTGTTTTGTCCACATCGAAAATCTGCTCTGGTAGATATTCTTCGTCTTGTATTATCTTGTCCAGCCTATCCTTGATTTTTCTGCAGCTTTGAGGTTGGCGCTTCCTGCTTCTCCAGTTATACCCGCATTATGTAGCCAAATCCGTGTTTGAAGCGATGAAACCAGCCCTTGGTGGCATTCAAGTACTCACGGTAGTCTGCTCCTTGCTGTTCCTTTGGGTTTTCAAAAAGGCTGCCTACTTGCATTTGAATCATCGGTAAACTCATAGGAATTCTCTTCTGGATTTGGCCTTCTATCCAAATTGTCAACAGCTTCTCCATCTCCTGGATTGGCCCTTGCCCCTTCTTTGTTAAAATTGTTGATTTTCTGCATAATGCTCCTTTAACTGCCTCCAGAATTGGTTGAATGAGACAGTCCTTCTTCATCCTTTCTTCTTTCCATTATCGCAGGTCTTAATAATCTTCGTCTTTACGTCTATGTCTAGAGTCTTCCTTACCTGCTTTTTTTGGATTAGAACTTTCAGTGGTGTGACTTCTTTTGCTGACATATTGTTGGAGGTATAAGCAGTGCAGGTGTCACAATTAGAGAAAGTCAGTGTCAGTGTTGTAACAATGAAGCTGGCATCATAAGGGTTGTTGGGCACGTGTGCAGTTCAATTGTATGTCATTACGGTTGAACATTGCCCAACTCTCTATCCGTTATGACTCTCAACACCAACACCAACTTCACTGTAGACCAGACCATAGCTTGTAAGCTGGCAATGTTTTGAAGGGTAAATCAGAAAAGTGAACATCTTCACGTGAACATCCGAGAATGACAACGTTAGCGAATTATGTGCTGCAACAGTGTAGGTAGTTCACATTACTGATGATAAAATGTACCAAAAAAAAGAAAAAATGAGCGGTCATAAATGTGGTTCATCTTACCTTGTAAGTCAGGGGCTACCCGTATATATGTATATGCAGAAACATATATAAATAAAATATCCATACCCCTCCCCACCCCCAACAACTGGAACCATTCAGGGCGCTGCAACCTGAGTCCAGTCGGGAGTTTTTTGCGCCAAGATCAAGCAGAGTTTCTGATTAAGGTAAACAAAAGGCATGGTGGTAGACAGAATAATGTTCCCCTAAGACATCCAGACACTAATCCCCAGAGCTGTGAGGATGTTACTTATGTCGTGAAGGGGACGTTGTAGATGTGATTAAACTAGGATTTTAAAATGAGGAGGTTATCCTGGATTATCTCAGATTATGTAAGCACAAGGATCTTAGGAGAAGGACACAGAGGGTCAGAGTCCAAGGAGATAGGGACAGGAGAGGGCAGAAGGAGAATTTGCAGTGGGGTGGGGCCTGAGCCAAGGAATGCAGGCAGCTTCTGGAAGGGGGGAAAGGCAAGGAAATGGATCCTCCCCTACAGCCCTGGTGGCGCAGTGGTTAAGAGCTCAGCCACTAACAGAAAGGTCGGCAGTTTGAGCCTACCACTTGCTCTTTGGAAACCCTATGGGGCAGTTCTACTCTGTCTGTAGGGTTGCTATGAGTCAGAATCAACTAGAGGGCAAGAGATTTGGTTTTGGGTCTAGAGCCCCCAGAAAGAACACATCCCTGCTGACACCTCAGCTTCAATCCCATAAGACCACTGCAGACTGCAAACTCTTGAACGATAGGATTATAAATTTGTGTTATTTTAAGACTCTAACTTTGTGGTAATTTGTCACAGCAGCAAGAGGACACTAATACAGACATCTTGATGCAAGGACATCTCTTAGTTCATAGAGTCAATAAAAAGGCTGGAGAAGCAGGCTTACATGGATGGACAGACACAGATAGCTCAGACAAAATTCTACTACAAGGGCAGCTGCCGAGGTCCTCTGGGCACTTGCCCCAACCTCCCCTCCCCCAGAACTGCCACCACGGTCCTCGCCACAGTGTGCCTGCATCCCTGACTACCATCCTTGTCCCTGAACTCCCACCCTCACTGGGGCTGCCGCTCTAGCTGATCCTGTGCCTCGTTCACTCCCTCACAAGTCCAGCTGTGGGCAGAAACCTCTCACTGGCCTCCTACAGCTAGCCGTTGCTATTGTTGTTATCTACCTTCAAGTTGATTCCGACTGGTAATGACCCCACGTGACAGAGTAGAATTGCCCCATAGGGATTCCCAGGCTGTAATCTTCAGTGAAAAATAATCTTGTTATTTTTGCATTTTGTATGTATGAAAGAATTGTGAGATCATGGAACCACGTTGTATCTGCAATGATTTGATGAAATAGTTGAAAAAACTTACACTTTTGGGGCTGAGTATGTGGTACGTGTGCTGCCATTTGCAATTACCCACACAGGCTTAAAGAGAAACGAGAGACTGAAGAAGCTGGGGCATGGCACTGTTTCTGGCATGACCAGGACTTCGTGTCACCCCATTCTGTATGGCGAGTTGTGATGCAAATGCACTGCAGGGCAAACTGTGTCCCAAGGCGGGGGCTCTGTCACCTTGCCTTCCAGAATCGCAAACTCTCAAGACTTTTGAAACTCCATTAGCTACTTCATTTCTTCATGAATTTTAGCTGCAGTCACAATTTTTTACGTGGTTTGCTCAAGGGCTTGAATTCATCTCTCAAATAAATTGCTTTGGCTCTTCTGGCAATACAGATGTTAGCAGCGATTGTATGAAAAGGCTTGATCATCAGGACAAGGAGCTTCTCCACGAGGAAACTATCTTGGAAGACTCACGCTGAAGAGCCCTCAGCCCCTGTTGTGGATTGAAATGTGTCCCCCAAAAATGTGTGTCCGCTTGGCTGGGCCATGATTCCCAGTACTGTGTGATTGTCCACCATTTTGTTATCTGATGTGATTTTCCTATGTATTGTAAATCCTACCTCTCTGATGTTAATGAGGCAGGATTAGAGGCAGACATGTTAATGAGGCAGGACACAATCTGCCAGATTAGGCTGTGTCTTAAACCAATCTCTTTTGAGATTAAAAAAAAAAAAGGCAAGGAAAGAGGCATGGGGACCTCACACCACCAAGAAACAAGAGCCGGGAGAATAGTGTGTCCTCTGGACCTGGGGTCCCTGTGCTGAGAAGTTCCTCAACCAGGGAAGGAGATGACAAGGACCTCCCTTCAGAGCCGACAGAGAGAGAAGGTCTTCCCCTGGAGCTGGTGCCCTGAATTTGGACCCGTAGTCTACTAGACTGTGAGAGAATAAATTTCTCTTTGTTAAAGCCATCCACTGGTGGTAGTTCTGTTATAGAAGCACTAAATAACTTAGACAGACCCCTTTCTATTTGTGTCTAGGTGCTTGGATGGGGCGTGGGGGTGTGGTCACCACCAGCATCACCCATCATCACCAAGGACCAAAAGCCCTGAACCACGCCACAAAGCAGGTCCGTGGAGACAATGAAGCTTCTCCAGCTTGTACTACTCCACCCTCCCCACATTCCTTTGGAGTCCTTTCCTTGTCCTCTGAGGTCCCTGGCTGGTGAAAGTGGTTTACACTCAGCTACTAACTGAAAGGTTGATAGTTTGAATCCACCTAGCCGTGCTGCTTAGAAAAAGACCGGGTGATCTACTTCCATAAAATCACAGCCATTCAAAACCCTCTGGAGCTCAGTTCTATTCTGTCACACATGGCGACTCCATGAGTCAGAATCAACTGCAGGGCAATGGGCTTGGTTTTGGTTTGTTTTCTGTGTATCCCATCCTTCAACGGCCAGACGGCTTCCTCTCCCCGCCCCTTCACTCTCCTAGTTCTCTCAGATCTGTGGTGACTTGGTAGCCTGGTCCCTCAGATGGAGGTTCTGCCACAGAGTCTTCCTCTTTTTGCACATTAAAAATGTCCTTACCCTTTGCCAGATTGCTCAAGGTCTTGCTCAGATGAAAGCGCAAATTTGAAGATACTTTCATTACGGGGCGTTTGTAGGTAGCACTGCCACAGTGATCATGTGCAGCAGCTTCTGCTTCATGACAGTGTCATCGGACAGAGTAGGGGCTGGAAATGTTGGAAATGTTGCTGTGAAACAAACGGATCTGCAAACTACAAACCAGCCCTGCTTTGTGTCGCCTTATCTCTGGGGTGTGAGGACTTTAAGAGGCTGGAGTTCCCAGTTAAACAGTTGTGGTTTCAAAACCCAGCTCTGCCCCAGTCACTGGATGGCAAATTGTCCAACTCTCTGATACTTAGTGTTCTCATCCATGAAAGACAGGCAATTGTATCTCTGGCATCTCTGGTAGATTGTTTTGAAGATGAAATTAAATGAGATTTTTGTATGGGAAGCCCTTGGCATGGTGCCTAAGCATACAATGAATGATAGCTATGATGATTGTTATTTTATATACTCCCCAAAACCCAAAATGAGTTTTTTTTAACATAATTTTAAAGATGAAGAAATTGATTTGACTCATTCATTTTTGCAGAAGCCTTAAGAAGCATTCTCCTCCCATCCCATTCCCCCTCCAATGACAGCCTGAAGGGTGAAATTTCTAAGTGTTAAATTTGATCATGTCCACTCTCTTTTTTTTAAGATTTGTAAATAGATTGTCATCACCTTCAGGATAAAGGCCAAGAGCCTTAACCTAAGCAGATGGGGTTGTCAAGACCAAAGCCCTGTTTTCTCTAGCCATCTGGGGCATGTAGAGGGGAGTGGTGGCTGGATTCCTGGCCAGACATCTCATGCTCAGCCACCACCTGTCTGTCCACAGAGGCTTGCATGTTTCAGAGGAGCTTCCAGGCTAAGACAGGCTAGAAGAAATGCCTGGCCATCTATTGCCAAAATCTAGCCAAGGAAAATCTTATTGGTCACAGCAGTTCAATCCTGTTGTGCCTGGGGTCTCCATGAGTGGGGGCTGACTCACAGCAGCTAACAACATGAGATGTGTAGACGGGACTTCCCCCTCTCTGTTCTCTCAGCTGACCATGAGATCCTGGCCTCTGTGGTTTACTAGCTCGTGATGTGGTCCAGATCCTTGACCTATCCTGACCTTTTCTCTCTTCTTGGAAATCCCTTCTCACCTCCAACACATACACACTCACACTCACACAAGTAAATGCACACCTGCATGCACACACATTTACACACATGTGCATACTCATTCTCACATACCTACATATATACACCCCCACACACTCATTTACATACACACTCACACATTTACATACACACATTCACACATGCATATACTCACACACATGCACACAGTTTTACACACACGTGCACACTCATACTCACACACTTACATATATACACACACTCATGTATGCACACTCACAATACACTCACACTCACACATACACACACTAACACATGTGCACACACGTATACACATGCACACATTCGTTCACACACACTCACTCTCACACACGTACACACATATATACACCCACACAATAATTTACACACACACATGTACACTTACATACACACACTCAAACACACGTCTTTTGGCACCTGGATGGTTGCAGGAGCCTCCAGGCGGTCTGCCCACACCCACTTCCCGCCTTCCCCATCTGCTCTCACACTGCCATCTGTTCCAAGAATGAAGCTGAGCAGCCGCACCTCTTATGACCGTCTGCTGCGTCCCGGGTCTTTGGGATCTGGGCCAGACCGCTGGCATCTAGTGACTGTTCAGGATGGTTGATGCTGTGTACTTGCCATGGCTGCCCCTGGCCTGGGCCCTGGCACGTGATAGGGACGAGTAAGATCTATAGAATCAATTCTGCTCGGAAATGCTCTCAGGGGCCGGGTGGCCAAGGGCCAGGAAGCTCTCCTAGTCTTGGGATTTGGGGGTTCACACTCCTGGGGGTGGCTGCTCTCTTCTAACAAGGTGCTGAGGGTTATAAGTCTGGCAGCCCTGACACCTTATCTTGGAATCAGAAGGGTCACTGCCAATGGGGCTGCGAGAGGCCCCAGTGCTGATGGAATTCCTGGGTCCTAGGTCACCCCAGTCCCACTGCACTCCAGAAGCTGCAAGGGTTTCCAGGAACCATGGGGCAGAAGACATCCTGGGAAGACTGACCTCCTTCACCATGATTACACTTTATTCTGCAACAGAAGATGGTTCTTAAAAATGTATGGTAAAAACCACACACACACAAACACACACACTTAACGAGGACGATGCCAGAGTTCAAATCTCTCTTTCAGACTTGACACCCACGAAAAGGAGATAGGTCTTAGTTTTGTTAACGTGGTCCCCTAGAAGCACTATTCCGCAGAACCAGGGACGGGTGGAAGCTGCCTCCTGCTTCCAGAAGGACATTCAGCCTTGCACACATTTAGTTTGGTGCTTTCTCTTGCAGACAGGGTGATCGCCTCAGAGACAAACAGGGGGCATGTTTCCGAGGAGGCTCAATGAGTACACAAAGCTGTGTTCAAGGCAAGGGGTCCTGGACAGTTCCCAGTCCCCCAGGAACACTGGACGCAGCTGCTCTTGGCTTCCCCTGTGGCCACCAGCATCGAGCTCCTGGGTGGGCTTGGCTGACCCCTCGCTGGAACCCAGCTCTGCCTGGCTGATGCTGGGGCTGGACTGGGCACAGGGGGACATTTGACTCCCTGGGAAGGAGGGGGCTTGACCAGCCTGCAATGCCAAGGAAGCAGGCCTGGCGCCTGGCAACCTCGTGGTTCCTGGGAGAACCACTTGCCCGGCAACTTTTCATAACAAATCAGCTGGCATGTAAGATCAAATTGAACTTGTCAAATTGACCATGCTGCAGAAGGTACCTCCCTCTCTGTCATGACGTGCTCTGGAGGGTAAAGAAGAGTTATAACATGCTTTGTAGGTCAAATCATCAAAGAAGTTTCCTGTGATGTGTTAACACCTCCAGGCTCCCGTGCCTTTATGGGGGCAGTCGGCTCACATTTGTCAGCCCTGCGACAGGGGCTGGGCTGCAGCCAGGGTGGGAGAGTGGGCTGTGTGTTCCCACGCTGCACGCCTTAACCCAACCACCACGGGTGTGCTTTTTCATTAAAAGAATAGTTTTTCTTAAAAGGAGACCTACCTGTTTTATACAATACTGAGATACGGAGACTGGTCTGTCATTTCCCGGCCTAAGTGCCTCCTGGCTTATGTAGGATATGCTAATATCTGATTTGCCTGGCAGCACCACTCATCACAGCCTGGACTGGGGACCTTCCCGAGGCAGCTGTGGAGCCTCTGGCTGATGGAAGACCGAAGGGGCAGCGACGTGATGGGCCATGGAGCCATTGTGTTAATCTGTAAGTGAGGTGGGCAGAGCGACAGAAAGCTGTGGTTTATGCTGGCGCAGGAAATGAGGGGCTGGAGATGGCTCCATGAACCATCAGCCCTGAGGGAGACTGGTGCCCGCCAGCTGAGATCCCACAGTCCTGAGCCCACCCATTCCTGGCTGCAGGCGGCCTTGTCCCCCCTTGCTGTTCCTGCATAGCCCTCCCCCCACTGGCACCCTGAGGCCCTGCAGAGAAGCACAGACTGCAGCTGCCTCCAGGCTTCTGCTCACTGGCACTGCCAGCATGTCCCAGGTGTGAGGGGGGCCAGACCCCAAGCCCTTCTGCTTGTGCCCATGACCCCTCAAAAACCCACACCATTTCACTTACTGCAATTTCTGGCCTCCCTCCTTTGCCTGAAGCAGCCCTTATGGCGCAAAGGGTAAGTGCTCAGCTGCTAAGTGACAGGTCGGTGGTGTGACCCCCCGCAGCTCCATGCGAGCAGGAATCAACTCGAAGGCACCCAACAACAACATAATATGTATAACAAGAATTAAATTGATATATATGTATATACATGTGTATATATACATATTTTTTTTTTTCCATTGCCATTGTGTCAATTCTGACTCACAACAACCCTGTAGGACGGAGTAGAACTGCCTGGTAGGGTTTCCAAGGCTGTAATATTAACAGAAGCAGGCTGTCACATTTTTTCCCTAGGAGTCACTGGGTGGGTTCCAACTGCCAACCTTTCAGTTAGCAGTTAAGCACTTAACCACTGTGCCACCAGGGCTCCGTAATTAATGTATTGATATATAATCGATATATACACTGTGTATATATGTAATATTACATAAACGCTGTCACAAATGTTATACTATATAAATAGTATATTAATGTATATACACAGAGGTACAGAGATACACACACACCCCCCTCATACTCTATTGACCATCAAAGAAAACAGACACTGTTTGCCCTCTGGAATCTGATGGTCCAGGGCCTTTCCTGTCCGCCTGGTTGCTCTTCCCTTTCTCTGACTCCTTGCCTGTTCAGTTCAGGGCATCAGCAAACGCTGGTGACTCTCGCTGCTCCTTGATGTTCCTCTGTCCCTAACCTAATCACTGCCAACCAGCCAACACCTGAGATGGCCTCCAGAAAGAGCCCCTGAGCCCCTGTTTCACCCTGCTTTTATACCACTCTCACACTGTTCAGGGAGATCTTTCAAAACGCAGATTAGAATGTGCTACACCCTGAGGGAGAAGCCGGCTGTGGCTTTCCATTGCTCTGGAATATCATTGGAACGCTGACCCCTGTGAGCCTCTCAGGTCCCACTAGGGCGACCTTCTCTCTGGAGCACTCTGCAGGGAGGCCACACCCTCTTCTGTTCCATTCCCTGAACAAGGAGAGATCCTGCCTCAGGAACTTAGCACTCGCTGTTGTCTCTTCCTGGAAATCACTTCTCCCAAATCCCCGCATGGCTGGCTCCCTCCATCACTCAGGTCTCAGCCTTGTGTCCCCCACCCCCCCACTGGAACAACTCCCCTCCCCATCCATCCCCAAGGAGGCTGACCATCACAGCATTGTGTGCGACAAGTTCTTTGAGGCTCTTCTCATACCTGGGGCCTCTAGGGCATTTACTTGTTCCTTGTTTACTGTCTTCCTCTGCTCTGCAATGGGAGCTCCATGAGGACAGGGGCTTCTGGGCCCTTCCAAGGCCACGGCTCAGCGTGTGGAGGGGCCTGGCACATCAGAAGCCCAGTGAGTGTTTTCTCAACATGGCAGATTTCACTGGCATATAATCTCCCTAACCTGAGGATGACAATCATGGCAGGCTGGCCACTGGAGTGTGGACACAGGTCAGGTGCCCATCCACAGAGGGTGGAGAAACACAATGCGGTCCATCCACGCAGTGGTTACTCAGCCATGAAGAGAAACGAAGTTCTGATGCATGATACGGCATGGAGGGACCCTGGAAACCTGACGCTGAGAGAAATAAGCCAGACACAGGCAGACAAATATAGTGTGATGCCACTTACACATCTAGAATGTTGTTGTTGTTGTTAGGTGCTATCGAGTCCATTCCGACTCATAGTGACCCTGTGCACAACAGAATGAAACACTGTGACATCCGCACAGTTGTTGCTATGCTTCAAGCCCGTTGCTAAGGCCATTGTGTCAATCCATCTTGTTGAGGGTCTTCCTCTTTTGCACTGACCCTCTACTTTACCAAGCATGATGTCCTTCTCCAGGGACTGATCCCACCTGATAACATCTCCAAAGTATGTAAGAGGCAGCCTCACTATCCTTGCTTCTAAGGAGCATTCTGGTTGTATTCTTCTAGAATACGCAAGTGTATAGAGACCAGTGTTTATCAATGGTTACCAGGAGCTGGCAGGAAGGAGGGAGGGCGAAAGAGGGACTCGTTGCTTAGGGGCGCTGAGCTTCTGTCAGGGTGACAGGGAAGGTGGGAAACAGTGATAGGACAACGTGAGGAAAGTAATTGTGTCACTGACCTCTGCATGTAGAAAAATACCAAAATGGCAAGTATTCTGTTACGCATATTTACCACAACTAAAAAAATTCAAGTGAGGAGGGAGACAGAGCTCCTTGGGCAAATAAGGAACAAGAGAGAGACGTGGGGATTGCACCCTAAGAAAGCAGCTGGCGGCAGGGTTTTTGCCCTCAACAGTGGGCTGTGGAAGGACTTGGCTTTGATCACTTAAAATCTGTGAGCAGATTCTACCCATCTCAAAGGCCACCTCCACTGGGATTGCAGCTGGGCTGTCTTTAGACTTGTCTAAAGTTTGGTTCAAACTTGCCCTAGGCTTGAGGGTTCTCCCTTTCCAGCCTCTTTCCTGTGCCAACGCTATCTCACTTACAAAGTGTAAGCACTTTATTCCTTCTAAAGTAGTTCACTGTTGGGATTCTTTGAGCCTGAAAGGTGTCACATAATGGCAAATTGCCTTCTTCCCGAGCTGTAAAGCACCCTCCGATTCCTCATCACTCCACTTTGAAGGGGACACAATGAGTGTATTCAAGCACTCTCCACGTGGACCTGCGTGTAAATATATTGTAAATGTGCGGCTTTGTTCAGAAGAGTTGACAGCTATCTATGGTGAAAGTGCCTTGGAGATATTCATGCTGAGTGAATATCACCAAAGTCAGAATCTAAGGAATAGAATCTTTCAAAAGAGAGGCAAGCATCCGAACCTTTTGTGAAAAGCGCCTTGCTAATAGCTGCTCTACTTATTATGGGCGTTTAACTCTTGCGTTTAGGAATTATGCCCTGCTTAGTTTTCACTTGAATTCTGCCTTCCTGCTTCTTTTGACTGCAGGAGGAGACAAGTGGAAGAGGAGAAAGGAGTGACTTAATCTCTGATTATACTTAAGCTCTCTGCAGCAAACACTCATCAGGCTCACACAACCCCTGCGGAAAACGCAACAATGAGAGGCTGGGATCGCAAAGAGCCAGAGTAAGGCACCTAATAAAAACCAATCTGCCTGGGAACCCGGGTTTTGAGCTGAGTCTTTAGTGAGATGAGGACTGTTCATTAATTTGCCATCCTCTAGAGCAAGCTTGGAATCAAGTTCTGATTTCTTGCGAGTAGATTCAAAGAAGTCAGCAAGAGAAAGCTGCCTTTGAAATTCCTTTTCATCCAAGGCAGCCCTGAATTATACCTTTGATGGCATTCCATGGCTGTGTTAATAACAGAATCCAGTGTGAGTGCCAACACTGTTCATTTTGTGGAGGCTCTATTGTTGGGTGTGAATGTCCAACTAGTAACAAAAGGAGCCCATTGGCTCTTTCATGAGGTGGGTAATGAAACCTCAAAGGTGCCCACAGGGAGCTCTCAGGCATGGCAGAGATGGCAGGGGGTGGGAGGGGGAAGGCTCTGGTTCCTCAGTGACCACAGACCTCCTCACTGGCAAAGCAGAGGCCATTTTAGCAGCCTGCAAATCCTCCCCCAGCAGAGCAATAAATGCACTGCAGTAAAATGCCAATTATGAAATAAACTATGTCTAATTTTTTAATTTCATTGGAGGGGAGGGAGTGTCAAGGAGGAGAGAATTAAATAAACAGCCATAAATCATTTTAAGTGTAATCGCAGCCCTTACAGTGAACAAGCAGCCTTGTAGTGTCCACATGTGCGACTGACCTCGTCAGCGGTTGCTCGGTTGGCTACAATTTATTGGTTGACTAACCCCTCAGTTAACACACGCAACTGTCCAACCATGCACATTCGGTCTTACTCAACTACATTCTCAAAGAAGATCCTTATATCACCAAGTTCGAAACATCAAAACCCAGTTTAAATTAGAGAGAGACAGAGATAAAAATAGATACAGAGATAGTGAGAAAGAGAAAGAAAAGAAGGAGGAGGAGGAGGAGGAGCAGAGGGGGATAGGCCCAAAGAACTGAATTAAGAAACCAGAAGACTACTTCTGAAAATAAGCCAATGGAAAGCCTACAGATCACAAGGGTTGATCCTCAGCTGATCATGGAGATGGTGCAGGACCGGGCACCACATGTTCCATTGTGCGTGGGGGTCACTGTGAGTCAGGGACCATCTTGATGGTAGCTTACAGCAAGTCCCTTTCCCTCTCAAAAGTCTCCAGGTCATATGGCCCAACCCTCGCCAATCATGGGGTGGGGGGGGCATTTAAAATGCTGCTCATGGGTTTGGGCCAATTATGGCCCATCCTTAGACTTGGAGGAAGTCCATTCCACTCACGTTACCAGGCAGTAAAATTCTAGGGCTGATTAGGAAGGGGAAAGGGACGCAGACCAACAGTGTCTGCCATATTAACTCACGGGAAAGCATTAGAGACAGATGACTCTTGGACTTTTGCCCAAAGTGCTGGCAGAGAAGTTGGAAAACTGCCATTCCTCTTGTCCCCCTTTGAGAACTGGGTCAGTCAGACCATTAGTCTCAGCGATAATGGAGAAGGCTTCCAAAAGCCATAGCCAGGCTTCTCATTACTGTCTGTCTCTTAGAGATTTCATATGTTCTTAAACTGTTTTTTTAACACTTAAATGTTAGAAACACAAAAAGCTGAGAGTATGGGACTTGCGTGGATTAAAAACAAAAACAGAAACAGACCTTGAATTATGGAAGGCTTCTAGCATATACCAAAGTAGAGAGAATGATCACGTTCACCCCCAGGCTCGGGAATGATCAATGCATGCCCAATCTTTGCTCATGTCCACCCATCTTCACTAGCCCTCCCTCCCTGGACTACTTTAAGGCAACTCTCAGAAATTCAATTTTTTTTTGACCTTTATGAACATCAACACTTTAGCCTTTAGAAACAGTGGATATTATTTCCTCTTTGGCTTCTCAGCTCCAGAATTCAACCTAGTAAACACTGAAGTATGAAACTGATATTTAAGCTAACTAACAGGTACTGGTTTATTTTCTCTGTAGGCAGCCTGATTAGTTTCTCTGTAGGAACAAAAGTTTTTTGTTTGGAAAGCAAACATTGTCTAAAATATTGGTACATTTAGATGGAGTCTCCCCCGAACTAGCTGTGCTCCATCATTAAAATGGCACCTTGGTTGCCATTTTAGGAGTGCAGCTGTCCCCACTTAGGTCTCTGGACATGTATTCCAGGGAGCTAGTACATGCAGAAATCAAATGACATATTGTATTGGGCAAAAGATTTCTTTAAAGTTCTAAAAAGCAAAGATGTAACATTAATGACTAAGGTGCACCTGACCCAAGCAACGGTCTTTTCAATCACCTCATATGCACTAGGAAGTTGAACAATGGAAAAAGAAGACAGAAGAAGAATTGGAATTGTGGTGTCGGTGAAGAATATTGAATATACCATGGACTGTCAGAAGAATGAACAAATGAGTCTCAGAAGAAATACAACCAGAACGCTCCTTAGAAGTGAGGATGACAAGACTTTGACTCGCTTATTTTGGACATGTCGTTGGGAAAGATCAATTTCTAGAAAAGGACATTGCAGTTGGTAAAGCAGAGGGCCAGCAAAAATGAGGGAAACCCTCAATGACAGGGATTGACACAATAGTCACAGCATTGAACTCCAACATGCAATGATCACGAGATGGTGCAGGACAAGGCAATGCTTAGTTCTCTTACACTTAAGGTCTCCATGAGTTGGAGCCCAGTCTGTGGCAGCTAACAGCAACAATAACAGGGCATTCTGACATGGGACAAGTTGTCCAAGAAGTCAAGCTGGTCCACCATTTAAGAGGACACCCATGCAGCAGAGGACCGGGAGGCCTGCCTGCCTCCGGGTGGTGAACTGAAGCAGGAAGACCGGAACCTTTTCTACGCAGCAGAAAAGGTGACGCGAGCTTGGTCCAGGCCTAGTGGGGAGAAAGCGTCTCACTACCTGGTGCTCCTATTTGGGCCTGATCTCATGAAAATTCTCTTGGGGTCACTTTGCAGACTAGTGAAAGCCTGATTAAGAGTCACTTTCAAGCTTGTTTTCTCCTTGCTTTCAAAACAGGCAGCTTTATAACCCCCTGATCTTCTTTTGAAAAGATTTGTTCATGGTCTGTGTTCATTCTCAAGCATTTCCAAAAGCAGCTGTTTATTAAAATGCCAGCAGCAGTGATTAATTTAGGATGCTCTGCCGAGCGTCCGTTTGCTGGCTCATGACATCACCTGGCTCAAGCTGATGCTGCAGCTGGGACTCCTCTTTGGCACTCACCACCCAAGCTTGCTCCGTAGAGATGCATTCATTTTATTCCCAAGGAAGGTTTGCCCAGAAACCCAATGTCCACAGACAACCGGCACTTCTAAAACAAAAAAAACAAAACAAAAAAAAACAGCACAGAAATCTGTGGGTTTGCAGTGTTTGTATTAGGATCTCTAAAAAGGACATCTGTTAGCTGAAATCCAGAAGTAGTGATTGATTCATGTTGCCCTAAATCACATCTGTGTGGGGGACGGGGGCAGGGGGTGGGCTGTGAACTCTGGCAGAAAAACATCTGTCATCAGCCAAATACAGGACCAGGTTTATACAGCGTGGTATGCAAAATGCCCCCTGAAGACGACATCATTGTGATGTGTGTGGGGCGGGGGAGGGCAGAAGGAGCACATTTCTCATCTCGTGTGCAGCAGTAGAAAAGTAGGAAGACTCCAACTTCCTGGACACCGTCTTTGGAAAACCCTGGAGTTGTTCGCATGGCCAGGGCAGGGATTGGGTTACTTTGGACACATAACAATGACATGAGGTTCAGAAAGTGGAACATATGGAGCTCGGTAGACAAGGTAAGGAACTCCTTGAAGAAGAATGGTATGGTCCAAAGGGTTTGTGGCAGAGCGAAAAGATAAGCTTTGGACCGAAATTGATCGGCTGGCAACTCTATCTTGTGGTCAAAATTTCGCCAAATGAGCACTTGGCTGCAGAACCAAATCCCTAGAATCTAACATAATTCAATTCACTGAAAGTCAGCTAGCAAATTTATCCATTGGACAGATTGCCTCTTTGCTGAAATGTGTGCCTATTAACTGCTAATAAATAACGTTCAGCAATTCCACTTGCAAGGACTGGTTTCAGCAGCCTTTGAGATATTTCCAAGTGGTTTGGGAGACCAAAAATGTGGTGGGTGTTTTGAGTTTCAGACATGGTACACATCGCAAACGTAAATATTGTAAGTGATTGGATGGATTTCCCTACCTAGAGTGCTTCTGACTTTGTCTTCCCAACTTTTGTAAATCCATGGGCTTGATCCTAAGAATGGAAGAGAAAGGGCTGATCCACAGCCCTAGACATGATGCCTGGAAAGATGTTACATGCCAGGAAGGTGTACGTGTCTCACAGGATTATCCTGAGTAAATGGGGTCATGTGAGAAAGGACCTGGCACATGACGAGAATCAAACATATGTGTATCCTTTCATTCAAGTAGACCCTGAACAACACCGCCCAAAGTCTTCTTGCTGTACCACCGAAACTACTAGAATTTTCCATGTGTCATATTTGCCCATCACAGGGCATCCCATCAGCACTTGGAGGAATCGTACCATCCTCACGTGTTTAAAATAGGGATGGCCATACCCATCCTTTGGGTCTGAAGGGTGGGCTGGGGGCAGACTAGCCCTTGACTGCCCACGCCTTGGTCTCCTGGCTTGGTCTGCACGCAGAGACAGGGGACCTTGGATGCCTGCAGGCTTGCTCCTGGAGCAATGGACCCCACCATGCTGGCGCTGGGCCGCCAGAGACATGTGCTCCGCCAGAAACGTGGTCCCTGCAGGAAGCTGCTGCCTGCCCACTCTGATAAGCCAGGGGATGCGGCCACTCATTCTTTGGCAGGTAGCATACTCTGCCTCGTGTCATTATCTTCCTCGCCTCTCCCAAAAGTAAGGTCCCTGGTGGCAGAGACAATTTTTTTTTACTATCCTAAAAGCTGATGGTTCAAACCCACCCAGAGGTGCCATGGCGATCTGCTTCCATAAAGATTACAGCCAAGGAAACCCTATGGAGCAGTTCTATTCTGCAACACATGGATTCGCCATGAGTTGAAGTCGACTAAATGGCAACGGGTGGAGGCGTGTACAATTCCTCCCCCAAACTAAACCAAACCCATTGCCGTCAAGTTCTGATTCATAGTGACCCTATAGGATGGAGTAGAACTGCACAGCAGGGTTTCCAAGGAGTGGCTGGTGGATTTGAACTACCAACCTTTTGGTTAGCAGCTGAGCTCTTAACCACTGTGCTGCCTTCCTCCACCTCTGGGTTCCAAATAGATCAAGGCACTAGTCCATTCACTGGTTCATTTGTTTGTTCGTTCATATTTAGGAACCCCTGGTATCCCTGGGTGGCACAAAAGTTTATGAGCTCTGTGCAATGGTTAAGAGGCTGGCTGATAACCAAAAGGCTGGCAGTTCGAGCCCACCCAGAGGTACCTTGGAAGAAGGGCTTGGCGAGCTACTTCCAAAAAGTCAGCTGTTGAAAACCCTATGGAGTTCCGTTCTACTCTAACACATGTGGGGTTACCATGAGTCAGAGCCGACTCAATGGCAACTGGTTTGGATTTTCTATTTTATTTTATTTTTTAATAATTTTTATTGTGCTTTAAGTGAAAGATTACATTATCAAGTCAGTCTCTCACACAAAAACCCATATACACCTTGCTATGCACTCCCAATTACTCTCCCCCTAATGAGACAGCCTGCTCTCTCCCTCCACTTTCTCTTTTCGTGTCCATTTCACCAGCTTCTAACCCCCTCCACCCTCTCATCTCCCCTCCAGGCAGGAGATGCCAACATAGTCTCCAGTGTCCACCCGATCCAAGAAGCTCACTCCTCACCAGCATCCCTCTCCAACCCATTGTCCAGTCCAATCCATGTCTGAAGAGTTGGCTTCGGGAATGGTTCCTGTCCTGGGCCAACAGAAGGTCTGGGGGCAATGACCACCGGGGTCCTTGTAGTCTCAGTCAGACCGTTAAGTCTGGTCTTATGAGAATTTGGGGTCTGCATCCCACTGCTCTCCTGCTCCCTCAGGGGTTCTCTGTTGTGTTCCCTGTCAGGGCAGTCATCGGTTGTAGTTGGGCACCATCTAGTTCTTCTGGTCTCAGGATGATGTAGTCGCTGTTTCATGTGGCCCTTTCTGTCTCTTGGGCTCGTAATCGCCTTGTGTCCTTGGCGTTGTTCATTCTCCTTTGTTCCAGGTGGGTTGAGACCAATTGATGCATCTTAGATGGCTGCTTGCTAGCGTTTAAGACCCCAGATGCCACTCTTCAAAGAGGGATGCAGAATGTTTTCTTAATAGATTTTCTTATGCCAATTGACTTAGATGTCCCCTGAAACCATGGTTCCCAGACCGCTGCCCCTGCTACGCTGGCCTTCAAAGCATTCAGTTTATTCAGGAAACTTCTTTGCTTTTGGTTTAGTCCAATTGTGCTGACCTCCCCTGTATTGTGTGTTTTCTTTCCCTTCACCTAAAAGTAGTTCTTATCTGCTATCTAATTAGTGAATGCCCCTCTCCCACCCTCCCTCTCTCCCCTCTCTGGTAACCACAAAAGAACGTTCTCTTCTCAGTTTAAACTATTTCTCAAGTTCTTATAATAGTGGTCTTATACAATATTTGTCCTTTTGCAACTGACTAATTTCACTCAGCATAATGCCTTCCGGGTTCCTCCATGTTATGAAATGTTTCACAGATTCCTTACTGTTCTTTATCGATGCATAGTGTTCCATTTTGTGAATATACCATAATTTCTTTATCCATTCATCCATTGATGGGCACCTTGGTTGCTTCCATCTTTTTGCTATTGTAAACAGTGCTGCAATAAACATGGGTGTGCATATATCTCTTTGTGTAAAGGCTCTTATTTCTCTAGGATATATTACAAGGAGTGGGATTGCTGGATCGTAGGGTATTTCTATTTCTGGCTTTTTAAGGAAGCACCAAATCGACCAAAGTGGTTGTACCATTTGACATTCCCACCAGCAGTGTATAAGTGTTCCAATCTCTCCACAGCCTCTCCAACATTTATTATTTTGTGTTTTTGGGATTAATGCCAGCCTTTTTTTTTTGTTGTTGTTGGAGAGGGCTGAAATCTCATTGTAGTTTTGATCTGCATTTCTCTAATGGCTAATGATCGTGAACATTTCCTCATATATCTGTGAAAAACTACCTGCATGTCTTCTTTAGTGAAGTGTCTATTCATATCTTTTGCCCATTTTTTAATTGGGTTTTTTTTCTTTTCGCAGTTGAGTTTTTGCAGTGTCGTGTAGATTTTAGAGATCAGGCGCTGATCAGAAATGCCATAACTAAAAACTTTTTCCCAGTCTGTAGGTAGTCTTTTTACTCTTTTGGTGAAGTCTTTGGATGAGCATAGGTGCTCAATTTTTAGGAGCTCCCAGTTATCTAGTTTTTGTTCTACATTCTTTAT
This sequence comes from Elephas maximus indicus, assembly GCF_024166365.1. Taxonomy (NCBI): domain Eukaryota; kingdom Metazoa; phylum Chordata; class Mammalia; order Proboscidea; family Elephantidae; genus Elephas; species Elephas maximus. Next base: position 6,847,716 of record NC_064843.1, read on the forward strand.
AATGTTTTGTATCCTGTTTATGCCATGTATTAGGGCTTCTAATATTGCCCCTATTTTTTCTTCCATGATCTTTATCGTTTTAGATTTTATATTTAGGTCTTTGATCCATTTTGAGTTAGTTTTTGTGCATGGAATGAGGAATGGGTCTTGTTTCATTTTTTTGCAGATGGATATCCAGTTATTCCATCACCATTTGTTAAAAAGACTGTCTTTTCCCCATTGAACTGTTTTGGGGCCTTTGTCAAATATCAATTGCTCACACGTGGATGGATTTATGTCTGGATTCTCAATTCTGTTCCATTGGTCCATGTATCTGTTGTTGTACCAGTACCAGGCTGTTTTGTCTACTGTGGCGTTATAATAGGTTCTAAAATCAGGTAAAGTAAGGCCTCCCACTTTGTTCTTCTTTTTCTATGATGCCTTATTTATCCGGGGCCTCTTTCCTTTCCATATGAAGTTGGTGATTTGTTTCTCCATCTCATTAAAGAATGTCTTTGGGCTTTGGATCGGAATTGCATTAAATTTACAGATTGCTTTTGGTAGAATAGACATTTTTATAATGTTAACTCTTCCTATCCATGAGCAAGGTATGTTCTTTCACTTATGTAAGTCTCTTTTGGTTTCTTGCAGAAGTGTACTGTAGTTTTCTTTGTATAAATCTTTTACATCTCTGCTAAGATTTATTCCTAAGTATTTTATCTTCTTGGGGACTACTGTAAATGGCATTGATTTGGTGATTTCCTCTTCAATGTTCTTTTGTTGGTGTAGAGGAATCCAGCTGATTTTTGTATGTTTATCTTGTATCCCGATACTCTGCTGAACTCTTCTATTAGTTTCAGTAGTTTCCTGGAGGATTCCTTAGGGTTTTCTGTGTATGAGATCATGTCATCTGCAAATAGAGATACTTTGACTTCTTCCTTGCCAATCTGGATGCCCTTTATTTCTTTACCTAGCCTAATTGCTCTGGCTAGGACTTCCAGCACAATGTTGAATAAGAGTGGCAATAAAGGGCATCCTTGTCTGGTTCCCAATCTCAGTGGGAATGTTTTCAGGCTCTCTCCATTTAGGGTGATGTTGGCTGTGGATTTTTTATTTTTAATGTGCCTAGGCCTGTGCTAGGTGAGGAGCCACAGGCAGGGAAGTCCACCGTGCTCCCTTCTCTGTGGACCTTACTTCCTAGTGTCCAGGGAGGGTCTAGACAGTCAATACATGCATAAGCTTGCAAACAATACTCTTCCAGACAAATCTGTGCTAAAACAAAGCAAGATCAAGTGATAGAGTGACTCCAGGGAGAGGGGCTCTACTGCCAGGGCTCAGCAAGGGCAGCTCTGCAGACCTGGCCTGGAAGCCAGCTGTGCAAACACTGGGTAGAGCTGTGGGGCTGACGGTGCTGAAGACCCACAGCGACAAGGAGAGGGTGGTGGCGGAGCCTGTAGGGCCTCCTTCATGGGGGGTCTGGGTGGAAGTGAGGGAGGAACCACTCCTAACCTGTCCCTCTCTAGGGTGAATTAGCTTCTAAGCTCCTGTCTGCCTATCAGCCCACTGGTCCCAACAGAGCCCTGGGAGACTAGAGCCAAGGACAGGTCACCTGTCACAGGTGGAAGATTCAGGGCCCCGGAGCTACAGCCCAGGGGCAACACAGGCTCCTCGGTGGGGGGTGCTACTGCTGGGAGGGGAAGGAGTGCAGGGAGATGGGAAAGTCTGGCCCCAGGCCAACTGCAGGGACCTGCCTCTTCTCTGAGGGATAGCTGAAGGTGACAGTGCTGGGTGCTGAAAAGACTGGTGAAGGGTTTCCTAGACTGTTTGGTGCCGCCTTCTGCATGGAGTTTTCTCTAGCAACAGTGTTATTTCCTACCCAGCGGCATGTGGCATCACATAGACACACACATAGATACGGTAAATAGAACATTTGCTGGAAGATGTGTCTTTGTTTAAAAGAAAGTCTCCCTCTAGCACCTGGCTGTCTTCACAGTTACACATATTTTAATTAAACTTTTTTTCTTTTTTTAAGGTGGAATGGCACAGGCAGCCGACTTCACATCAGTGCCCTGATCGCTTGCTCAGGAAACTAGAATAAAGAAGAATCAACTCAGGGACAGCAGGTAGTTAGTATCTGAAGCTCTGTTATCCCTGGGGACATTTAGATGCCATCTAGGCATCGACTGGGCTGTGAGTGATGTCATCGGCATGAATATTTACACTGCTTGTCTGGACCGGGGAGGGGTCCCCAGGGAAACGTTCCTTTGGCATCCTTGCAGGAGGGGGGATGGTGTAATTTGAAGATGTCCTTGGGTGGTTTTATATTTCACACTCTTTATATTGCTTCATTAGGAGAGTGTCTCATGCTGTCAATCAGAAGGCAACGCCCTCTCTTTCTACCCTGCCATATTTCCAATATGCAAATTGGGTTTCAACATGTGCTTCAGAGATAATTAGACCAACTGGGTTTGAGATCTGCATGTACCTTCAGCAATGAGATGTGTTTCTGTCTGCAGGGTGGGACTCCGGGCTGGAGGTGGCCGTGGGCTGGGAGACATGGGGCGGGATGGGGAGGTAGAATAGAGGGCCCACATCACCAATGCTGCTTTCCTTTTGCAAATTCCAGAACCTTCTGCTTCTATGTTCAGCTGACATTGAAGGTCATGGAAAGGCTGCGCTTCTGGACTATGGGCTCCTTCGAGGTTTCTGTGGTGGCTAAAATTGGCTTCAGCAGTCCTGGTGGTGCAATGGTTAAGCATTTGGTTGCTAACAGAAAGGTTGGTGGTTTGAACCTACCAGCAGCTCTGCAGGAAAGAAGACCTGGCAGTCTGCTTTCATAAAGATCACTGCCTGGGAAACCTTATGGGACAGTTCTACTCTGTCACGTTGAGTCGATAAAAGTCAGAATAGACTCCACAGCACCCCAAAACAACCAAAAAACTGGTTTCATTTTCTTGTGTCATTTCTCCAGTCATTGATGAGGTCAAGAATTGAAAACTGGCCATCAGATGGGGAAACTGAGGCTCAAGGAAGGTAAATGATTGCACCAAGTCCCACAAGCAGAGGGTGGCCAGGCCCCAGCTGGAGACCACACCCGCTCCATTGCCCAAACTCGTTCCAGTAAAGGTCCGCAGAGCAGGATGCCTTTCAGAGTGGCCGTGGTGCTGAGCACAGTAGCGTGAGACTCAGTGGTGGGGTGGGACAAGGCACACCCATGCTGAGGTTTTAGAGGGGACCAGGAGTCAGGCCCTGTGTCGTGTTTCTGGGGCTGTCCAACAAGCCACCACATTGACAAAAGACATTTATTCTCTCATGATTCTGGAGGCCAGAGGTCAACAGGGACACATTCCAACAGAAGGCTCTAGGGGAGGATCCTTTCTTGCCTCTTCCAGCTTCTGGTGGCCCCAAGCATCCTTTGGCTTGTGGGTGCATCACTCCAACGTCTGCCTCCGTCTCACATGGCGTCTCCTTCTGTGTGTCTTCTTGGTGTCTGTGTGTCTCAGTCCCCATCTCCTTTCTCCCATAAGGACTATCCCAAATCCAGGAAGCCCTCAGACTTCATCTTTACCTTAATCACTTCTTCAAAGACCCTTTTTCTAAATAAGGTTCCATTCACTGGTCCTGGGGTTTAAGGAATGAGCTTACCTTTTGAGCGACTGCTCTTCAATGTACAAAAGGAGCCCTGGTGGCATTCTGGTTAAGCACTCGACTGCTAACCAAAAGGTCGGAGGTTGGAACCCACCAGCTGCTCCACGGAGAAAGACCTGGGACCTGCTTCTGTAAAGATGACAGCCTTGGAAACCCTATGGGGTGGTTCTACTCTGTCCTATAGCATCACTAGGAACTGGAATCAACTCAACAGCAAAGAGTTTTGGTTTTCATACTACTATAGACCCTGGGTGGGGGCTGGTGGGCGGGGTGATGTGGCTTTTTCTGGGACAGTGTGCACATGTACTGGGGTCTGGAGCAGAGACGAGGGTCTGGGAAAGAAAAGCCAGTCCACCTGATCGAGTGCCAGATGTCAAGAACTGACCCTGACCCTGACCCTGACCCCGGGCTGCTCTCTCACCCTTCCTTCTCTGTAAGAAACTGAGGCCCCTGAAGGTTGGGGCTGAGTGGTTGTATGAAGCTTGTTTTCTTGTTACCTCATTTGCTATACGTGGATGACCAATTTTCCAGGAATTAGAATAAAATGCACTTAACACTAAAGCTATTTTAAACTTAATTTCAATTAAGTTCCTTATGAATATCAATTATCACTGTGTGGTGTGATCATTATGTGGTAAGATTTCCAGTTGATAGGAAGCCAATTTAACCGGTTCTACTGTGCTTTTTTTTTTTTTTTTTTTACTGTGCTCAGCACCATGGCTGCTCTGAAAGGCATCCTGCTCTGCGGACCTTTACTGGAACGAGGTCGGGCAGTGGAGCGGGTGTGGTCTCCAGCTGGGGCCTGGCCACCCTCTGCTTGTGGGACTTGGTGCAATCATTTACCTTCCTTAAGCCTCAGTTTCCCCATCTGCTGCTGTCTATTGCTGGTGAGTCTGTTCCAACTCGTGGAGGCCCCATGTGTGCAGAGTAGAACTGCCCCAAAGGGCTTTCGAGGCTGTGACCTTGAGGAAGAAGACCACCAGGGCCGCCTTCCAAGGCCCCTCTGGGTGCATCGAACCGCTAAACTTTTGTCTAGTAGTTGAGCGCTTAACGGTTTCAAAGTCTGCTGAGTAAAGGCTACTGAGATAATAAAAGCATATTGTGCAGTGATAAGAGCCAAACCCCAGCCATCAGAGGTAGGTGCTACAGTCATTACCTTTTTACCACTTTACAGATGAGAAGGACAGAGGCTTAACCCTTTCAGGACCAGTGGTATATATAGCTACCACTTCCTTGTTGTATTTCCAGGGTTCATCGGGAAGCTGCTGTCCCAATGACAGTAGGTCCTGCCAGCGGGCAGGGTCCTATATAACAGTTTGAAATGTGAAAAAGAGGTGTGTGCCACAGATGACTGGTTTTACACAGTATTGTAGGAGGTGGTGCTGAATCACTGAATTTTTGGTAAGAAAAACATAAATTTTGAATTTTTAAAATTTGGTACACATGTGTACCTCTGGACTCTGGGGGTAGAATTTGTGCTCTCAAGGGGTACACATATATACCTCTGGACCCCAGAGGTACCATTGTGGAATGAGGCATAAATCAAAAGCTGTTTTACCTACCAAAAATTCAGACACGCTCAGTAATTCAGCATGCCCTCCATTTCTGGAAACACAGTATCAACAAAGAACCAGAGGGAAAAGATAATTGGGCCACAGAAGTGTCTTAAATGGGCTCAGAGGCTTCCTAAGGTCACTCAGCAGGGGGCCCAGGGGGACTGGAAGAGGTCCCATGACCAGGCTCGCCTCAAAGTTTCTCAGGAGAACACAGGCAGCATCTTTGTAATCTCCACCCCCAGACTCTGGCCAGCACACAAAGCTTGTGTATACTTGTTAAATAAAGCCTGAATGAGCCAACTAGAGACAGTCCGCACTGACCAACATCCAGACTACTCGAGCCCACACCTGGTAGCTCCATGCGCATGGGACCTGGCTTTAGATGGAGTGTCCTCTCAGCCCCAACACCCCTTAGCCCACTGGGGCCCATCACTGGCAGACTGGGGTGTCAGAGAGCTCCTGGCTCGTTCCATCAGGGAGAGGTTTGATGGCCAAGGCCCTGCACTGTCAATTGGGCCTTCTATTTCAGCATGTCCTGCTTTTTGATCCTGATGCTTGTATCTTCCTTTTTTCTTCCCCCTCCTTGATCATAAATGTCAAAGATTTGATGATTTTAGTTATCTTTAAAAAATACATACTTTGTGACTTTATTGATCAATTCTAACTTTTGATTTTCTCTTCTTTCCTTCATTCTTTTGTCCTTCCCTCTCTTCTACCTCCCTTCCTTTCTTTCCTAAATCACTATCCCTCCTTCCATTTCCTTTGGGTTTGGTTTGGTGTTCTGCTGGGGGCACAGCCTGGAGTAAGCTTGCTCAGGAGACAGGCTGTAGGCACTCCCTGCCTGGGTTCAAATCCCTCCTCCACCTTACAGGCTGTGGTCTTGGACAAATCACTTATTCAGGCTGTGCCTCAGTTTCCCGTCGATGAAATGAGGGTGATCAGGGTCCCTGTCTCAACAGCCAGGGTGAAGAGTAAAGGAAATGATACCCCAAAAGCCTGGTGAACAGTAAGAATACAAAGCACTGCAAGTATGATTTTTCCCTAACTTTTGAGTTAAAAGCTCGATTCTCTTTTTTTTTTTTTTCTTTTTTTTCACCCTCTGTGTGAAAGTTGTACTTTGGGCTCTGAGCACCTCTCTAGCCAAACCCGGGCATTTTCATGGGTCATTTTCTCAGTGTCACTCAGTTATTGCTCACTTTGAATAATCAGCGTCCTGCATCTCCCTCCGTGCCTCCCAAGTGCTTACTTTACCCTCTGCACTGCACTACGCATCTTGGAATCACCCTGGCCCTCACCCTGGGGCATACGTGGCTGCAGTCCCAATTTACAGAGGGGCAAACTGAGCCTCCAGCAGAGTTACAGGATGTGCAGAGATCACCAAGCCAAGAAGTGGACAGACTGGAGTGCAAACTGTCTTTGCAGCTGTCCACAGCCTGAACTGAGTCCCCAAGCCCCGCTGTCCCTTTCCTGCAGGGGGTTCAAGCAGCCTGCATCCTGCTCTCTGGACCTGGGGACCAGGACTCGCAGTCACACACCTGGGAAGGCTGCAGTGAGTGACTCCAGGCTATTTTTAATATGGCATTTCATCATCTAATCTGTGAAGGGTTGCGTACTCGAGTTTCCAGAGTAACAATTTAGATGTCTTGTTTGGAATTAATACCTTGCAGCTCTTAAAGCCCTGGAAAAAATTGAATATTAGTCAGGTATTTAGTTGCTAAGAAACCAGTACAGAAGCAGGCGGCCCTGTTTGGAGAAGAGGGTGAAGCACTGCACACCGCAGAGTTGGAAACGCTTGATTTGAGGAGAACAAAGCTCCTTCTTCCCAACCCCCAACTTGTTTTTTAAACAAAGAAGTTATCTCTCATGTCTCATCATGGCCCCTCATTTTTAAACCCAAAACCCTGGAAAGGTGAAACCCAAGCAGGGCAGTGGTGTGTCAGCCCATGGAGGGCTCTTTGGAGGTCTTTGCTCAGGTCCTGTGGGCACTCTCAGCCCTTCCCGCACTTTTGGGTTGGACCCGGTTGCCCTGTTTGCACCGCGTGGGCTCTTATCTTAGGTCCATTGGTTACACCACGTGGTGGACACATGAACCCAGGTGGACCAATCAGATTCTGCATTTTGGTAATTTGGACCTGGTTATGCCACTCTTGTGTAGGGTGGGGAAGTGTCTCTCCAATGCATGAGACAAACTGGGGACCCAGGGGACTGTGTCCACCAACTACTGGAGAAGGTAGCAAAGAGAGCTGAAAAAGGACACGGAAAGGTGGCCTGTCCCTGCTTCAGCCCCTCTCTGGGGTCCGCTGCACCTCCGTCCTGGGCTCCAGAGACACGGGGCCATTGTAGTGAGCCCTCCATCTCCTGGCTCAAATTGTTCTCTATTTCTTGCAACCCCAAAATCCTAATTAATCCCCTATAGTGCTCGGAAGGCTTTCAGAGACACAGTCACATCTCCTGAACCTTCCGGCGACAATGGGTTCTCAGTCCCCCTCTTCAACCATCCTGAGTCTTGAAGCCTAGATGCAGCCTCCACGCAGCTTCTGCCTCAGAAATCCGGGTTCAACTGCTTTCGTCTCTAGTCACCCAGCAGGACTTCTCGGTCTCCCCAGCCATGCGGACAAGGTGATGCTTCATCAAAGGATCTCACCAGGTGTTTTTTTTTTAGAAATGCATGTTTATTATAACTCCAGGTGTTTTGATGTGGAGGACGGTTTGGTAAATATTTAGGACTCTGGGCTCAGGAGCTTGTTGGGATTTGAATCAACTGCCACCATTTGCTGGTCATGTGGTCTTGGGCTCGGTACTGAATCTTTTCAAGTCTCACTTTCCACATCTGTAAAATGGGAAAAATACTATCAGCTGTTGTTGAGGATAGGAAGTGATCTATATAAAACTCTCTGTGTGATGCAAACAGTTCAATGCTCGGCTGCTAACCAAAAGGTTGGCAGTTCAAATTCACCCAGAGATGCTACAGAAGAAAGGGCTGGTGATCTGCTTCTGAAAAATCACCCACTGAAAACCCCATGGAGCACAGTTCTCCTCAGACACACACGGGGTGGCCAAAGGTCAGCACTGACGCCAAAGCAGCTTCCTTTTGTTTGCTTTTCACAGAGGAAACGCTCACCACAGGCTCGCTCTCTGTTGGTATCTCCTCCAACCTCTTTCCTCTGGCCTCCCTGGGTCTGCTTCCAACTTGGTCCCATGGCTGATTCCAGCCCCTGCCCTGTTTTTCTCGTGGAGAATCACCCCCCTCCCCGCTCCTTCCTGGGTGCACAGATGGCTACAGCAAAGGACAGAGTTTCCTGAGACGTGAGCAGCCCCTGATGCAGCTCAGCACTTTTCTGGGGGTCGGTGGAGCCCCCAGTGCCCTTTTCCCTCCTGGTGCCAGGGTCTCCCCATCTAGAACTGTGACTCTCTAACGAGGGGCCTAATGGGTCTTGATCTCATTTGTCCTGTTAATGAAGCAATCAGTAAAAACTTAAGGCAAATATGAGGGAGAGTGGGATACCCCCACCTGCTTCCTATAGCAAAGATACACCAAGTTAGGCCTGTGGTGTCAGCAAAGAAGACTGGATATATGTGGACAGTCAGAAGAGAGAAAAAATCTGTCTTTGAAGAAATAAAACCAGCAAGCTCCTTAGAAATGAAGGTGGTGAGACTTTGGCTCACTTACTTTGGACGGGTCATCAGGAAAGACCAGTTGCTAGAAAAGGACATCATGTTTGGTAATGCAGAGGGTCAACGAAAACAAGGGAAACCTTCTATGAGGTGGATTGACACAACGGAGGCAACGATGAACTCCAACTTGCCAAAGATCACGAAGCTGGTGCAGGACCGGGCAACATTTCTTCCTGTTGTATACAAGGTTGCTGTGAATACCAGCCAACTCAACGGTGACTAACAACAACAACAGGCCTCTGGAGAGATGGAGAAAAGAGACAAAGACCCTTGATGGACAATAGCATAAAAAGCCACACTAATGCTCGTCTTGTGGACTGTTCAGTGTTTGTTGTGTGGAGAAGGGCTGCACTTTCTACCTTCACACACGTGTTGTCGCCAAATCCATTAATTGGCCTGATGGAGGACAGTCTGAGCTATTGGCCCTGAGAATAAGACCACAAGGAAGAGCAAAGGGCCAGCTTGGGGGCTCCAGAGTGTGAGGCAACGGGGGAAAGAGGAAGACGGGGCAGGCGGTGGGGACAGATGGGAGTTGCCGCCAGGACCCAATGGGGATTGAAGAAAAAAACAAACAAGGAACAGTGCTTTCTGGCCACTTTAGACTCTGTGAACATTCTTGACCATCTAACCCTCAAGATACTTTTTTTTTTTTTTTTCTGGTAATAGATTGAGCCCTCCAGACTTTCCAAACTGTAGGGTGTGGGCAGAGCAGCCAGCAGAGCCCTGTCCCAGCTCAGAGTGAGCTGTGCCACTTCACAGGGAGAGCAGGCCAGGGGAGAGGGCTGAGCGGCAGGTGGGCAGGAAGTGTCCTCCTTCTGGATGCCTCGAGAAGGGCTGGGCTCAAGAACCCAACATCACAGCAGCGGGAACCTCTGGCCCTGACTGCTGCTGACATGCAAAATAAGCAAGACTGAGAGTCACAATCCCCTCCCAGCTGTCACTGCCCTGGGCTGGGAGGAGCTAGAGCCTACCCTTCTCTTTGCATCAGCCTGGGCATGAGGGCTGTGCCTCCCCAAGCCCCAGAAGGTGTCAGGCCCCTCTGATACCAGTGTCACTGTCAACCAGGTGATGAGGTGCTCTGTCTGTCCTCCTTTGGGCAGCACTGTCCATGCAGACAAAGGGGCAGGTCTGAGAGGACCCTGTGTCTGACATCGATTTTCTTCTGTCCCTTGTCCCTGGGGACATCTGGACTAGAGGGACACAAGGGACTAACTGGCCCAGGAGAGGCCTGTCGCTTTGCCTCCTCCCCCTCTCCATCCTTCCGAGAAAACTGCCCTTTCACCTGTATCCTTGCTTTCTTTCTCATCATGCCATCAACCTTCAGCCTGATTTTTTTCTTTTATTTCCCCCTCTCGGCAGCACATCGGATTGTGAGGAGGTTAATATAAAGCTTTGTGAAAATGTTTCACACTCCCCAGAGTCAAATCCACCATTATGCAGGCCGTTGCCATGGAGACAGTGTAAACAGGTGGGTTTTCATAGGGCTCACTCTTTGATCAGTGACACACTCCCTGGATTACAGGGCTCTGTGATCAAGTGGCTTTGCAGAGGAATTCTCAGACATGCGCTCAAGCTTCCCCCACACCCCCCAGCACCCCGTCAAGGTGGTCCTTGGTCAGGGCATTCTGTACTAACAGGAGCTTCCACTTCAGAAATCTTCCTGCACAGAAGATGCCAGCAAGTCCCAACCCAAAATGATTCTCCACCTTCTCAAAGGACAAAAACAGCAACAATCATTTCAAGATTTTTTTTTCACTCTCCTTGCTGTTCAAACAAAGAAATCCTAAATCATTGCTTTTTTTTTTTTTTTTTTAACTCTTTGGCAAAACAACGAATTCCCTGAAAAATGTGTTTCTCCCTGCCATGGGGTAGCATAAATATGTAAACATCGTGATATTTCCAGATGTGGAATTTTAGTTATCCAGAGAGAGGGTTCTCTTTGGTTGGGGGGACCTGAGTAATGGCTCCCCAAAGATGTCCACATACCAATACCTAGATTCTGTGAACATATTCACTTTACACTGCACAGGGAACTTTGCAGGTGGATCATGTTAAGGTTTTGGGACAGGGAGATTATCTTGGATTATCTGGGGGGAGGGTGCAATGCAATGACAGGGTCCTAATAAGAGGGAGGCAGAAGGGTCATCTTCAGACAGAGAGATATGAAGATGCTGCCCTGCTGGCCTGAAGATGGAGGAGATGCTACAAACCAAGGACTTCAGACAGCCTCTGTTGTTGTTAGGTGCCCTGGAGTCGATTCCAACTCATGCCGACCCCATGCGATGGAGTAGAGCTACCCCATAGGGTTTCCTAGGCTGAAATCTTTTTATGGGAGCAGATCACCAGGTCTTTTCTTCTGTGGAGCAGCTGATGGGTTCAAACAGCCAACTTTCCATTAACAGCCAAGCGCTTAACCACTGCGCCACCAGGGCAGCCTCTAGGACCTGGAAAGGGCAAGGAAACAGATTCAACTTTGGAGGCTCAGGAAGGAGCACAGCCCTGCCCACACATTTGAGACTTCTGATCTCCAAAACTGGAAGAGACTACTACATCCTTGTTGTTTAAAGCTGCCAAGTCAGCATTAATGTTGGTTATAGCAGCAATAGGAAACTAATGCAGCCAGCATATTGGGCATGGGTATGTCTCCCATACTAGCTCAATATGGGGGACACCCCACGTCTCCTTCCAGGCCTCCTCTGTGTCCCCTTCTGCAAAAAAGATGAGGTGGAGTTAGAGCGAAGGACCCCATGGGGTGGCAGGAAGCGAAGACACTTCCTCCTCTCAGGACACCCTTCCTTCTTGCAGGTTCCCATGTGGCAGGGCGTGTTTCCCTGCCAGCTGGTGGAGTTGTGCAGAGCAGGGGCTGCTCCGTTGGCTCCGAAGCTGCCTCCCCAGTGCCCACGTCTCAGCCACACAGTAGCCACTCCGTAAACACTTGCTGATAGAGTGACAGGATCCTGCTAAAGAGGGCACAGCTTCTAAAGCTAACCAGACTCTCAGCAACCCTGGTTCAGGAATCATGTTTGCGTCCAGATAAAATTAAATAAAGGAAATGTGATAAAATGTGAGCCATGGCCGACGAGGCCCCCAGGGAAGCCCGCCCCCCGCTGTCCCTCTAATCCCGCCTTCCCTCTGGCAGCCCAGGAAGGTGGGCGTGCCGCTTGGGGTAAAGCGCTCTCCTGCGGGTCCCTGGCGGCCTCTGATATCCCAACCATTTTCATTAAGGACATTCTTCAAGGTGTGCGTTATCACCCCAGGTAGGGAGGGCTGGGCTGTGATGGAGCGAATGGCAGTGGTTAGAGTCAGAGCTAGCAGCTTCAGCTGGAGCTGCTCACGACTCATGTCCACTTGAGGGGATTTGGAGAGTTAGGCCTGTCTGTAAATGACCCAGGTGAGCGGGTCCTGTCGTGTGACGAGGACGGTGACCAGTGCAGGGAATGGTGGTATTGCTCACCAGAAGCAGCTATGCACTCTTCTGGCGGGTGGGTAGAGTTTGTGGTGGTGGCAGTTGTAAATTCTCACAGTCCCAGCTCGGGGTGTGGCTGTGCCATAGTTAGGAACGTGGTGGGAAGATGCGTCGTTGTTCATTTGTGAGGTCCGCCTAGTGCCTCCTGGGTTGTTGCTGCTGTTGTGAGCCGCCCAGTCGATTCTGACTCACAGTGAGCCCACACAACAAGGAGAACTCCCCTATAGATTTTTCTGGGCTGTAATCTCTAGTGGAGCAGATCGCCAGGTCTTTCTCCCTCAGTGCTAATCTTTCAGTTAGCAGCCAAGCACTTAACCATTGCACCACCGGGGCTCCTTTCACCTCACACCAGAAGAGAGTAAAATCGTTCATTCTCTCCCCAGATCCTGGCTCTCCCTGGAAGTGCCCCTCCCTGACTCTCAGCCAAGTGGCTGGTGCAGTTGGCCACATCCATGTTTCACAAGTCTGCTCTGTCTGGTGGCTGATACACACATCTCTCCACGGACTTTAAACTGCTCTTGTTATTACTAAAGTCAGCTTGAAAACTGGGCCTCTGGACTCTGAGCTGCAGAAGGAGAACTCAGTGAATCCAAACAGTTTTCTGGGACTCGAACACCACCGCTCACAGTCCTGGGTCTCAGACAGACACGTCTACACCACCGCTCACAGTCCTAGGACTCAGACAGATGTGTCTGCACCCCCACTCATGGTCCCAGGACTCAGACAGATGTGTCTGCACCGCCATTCATGGTCCCAGGACTCAGACAGATATGTTTACACCACCGCTCACAGTCCTGGGACTCAGACAGACATGTCTACACCCCCACTCAGGGTCCGAGGACTCAGGCAGACACATCTTCACCAATGCTTAGAGCAGCACTTTTCACAAAGCCAAAAGGTGAACATAACCCCAGTGCCCATCAATAGTTGGATGGATAAAGAAAATGTAGTCCATCCATACAATGGAATATCTCCCAGCCGTAAAGAGAAGTGACATTCTGCTATGCCCTACGACAAGGATGAACCTAGAAAACTTTATGATGAGTAAAGGAGTCAGCCACACGAGAACAGATGCTGTGCGATCCCACTTACATGAAACACAGTTCATTAGTGTTCACCAGGGGCTGGGAAGGGGGGAAGGGGTGTCACTGCTTAAAGGGCCTAGTTTCTCTTTGGGAATAGATAGTAGCTATGGTGGGACAATGTGGGAAATGTGAGTGACGTCACTGAATTGTGCATTTGGAAATGGTTAAAACTACAGCCTTCTTGTTATGTATCTTTTGCCCCAACAAAAAGCAAAATCAAAACTGTTTCCAAAGTGCTCTTTCCCTTCGATTGTCCACGCGGGGTTGTGCGGGGACGCTGAGGAGTTAGTGCAGGTGCCTTTTCCACAGAAACGTTCATCGGTACCTGCAGCCAGGGCTGCCGGAAATCTGCAAAGGGCAGAAATCTAGGGGCACAGCTAACTGTGGAAAACATTTCAATAGCGGAAGCTTGGCAGCCTGTGTGGCCACAGCTGTGGGAAGCCCTTTCCTAGTTTGGGAAGAGTTGGCGGAGCCTGGAATGATCTATGTTGGGCGGCATGAGATGGTTCAGAGCAGTATTCATTCATTAAACAAATACTTATTGAATGCTGCTCTCAGTCAAACCCCAAACAACAAACTGGTTGCCGTTGAGTCAGTTCTGACTCATAGTGATCTTATGGGGCAGAGTAGAGATGCTCCACAGGGTTTCCAAGGAGTGGCTGGTGGATTTGAACTGCCGACCTTTTGGTTAGCAGTCAAATGCTTAACCACTGTGCGACCAGGGCCCCTGCTCTCTGCCAGGCACACTAATGTCTAGTAATAACACTGGAAATTCATCTGTCCTTGCAGAGTTTACAAACAGTGGGCAGAGTAAATAATGAAATATAGACTGTGTTGCAGGTAGCATTTAAAATGATTTATAGTGATCCGTAAAGTTTCGCTGGCTGAGTTTTGGAAGTAGATCACCAGGCCTTTCTTCCTAGTCTTTCTTAGTCTGGAAGCTCCACTGAAACCTGTCCAGCATGGGTGATCCTGCTGGTATTTGAAATACTGGTGGCATAGCTTCCAGTATCCCAGCCACATGAAAGCCAGCACATTATGACAAACCGACAGAAGTGTGGACTCAGACATACCAAAGATTGTGAAGATGGCAAAGGACAGGGCAATGTTTTGTTCTGTTTTACATGGTGTTGCCATGCATGAAAGCCAACTTGTTATCGAACCCAGGAAGGTGGGTCCTTGTCCCTCATGCTCAGACTTGCCAATAATCTGGACACCTGTCTTTGAGAAAGAGGAAGTAACTTCACTGCAATGTGCAGAGCAAGGAGCTATAAGTTATGAGTTTTACTATTAGGCACTTTAAAATTCTTCCAGCCTCTATCCATTCACAGTTTCAAAATAGCTTCCGTATTTTTGGTATCTGTCAGAGCAGCACCCTGCTCCCAGTACCAAATTCTGTCTTGGTTATCTAGTGCTGCTACAACAGAAATACCACAAGTGGATGGTTTTAACGAAGAGACTAAGAGACTAAAAGTCAGAATTCAGGGTGCCAGCTCCAGGGGAAGGCTTTCTTTCTCTGCTAACTCTGGAGGAAGGTCCCTTGTCATCAATCTTCCCTGGTTGAGGAGCTTCTTAGTGCAGGGACCCTGGGCCCAAAGGATGTCCTGTTCTCCAGGCTCTTGTTTCTTGGTGGTATGAGGTTCCCCTGTTAATCTGCTTGCTTCTCTCTTTTATATCTCAAAAGAGATTGACTTAAAACGCACTAATCTTGTAGCTTGAGTCCTGCCTCATTAACATAATTACCACTAATCCTGCCTCCTTAACATCATAGAGGTAGGATTTACAACACATAGGAAAATCCCCTCAGATGACAAAATGGTGGAAAATCACATAATAATGAGAATCGTGGCCAAGCCAAGTTGGTGTACATTTTTTGGGAACACAATTCAATCCACTACAGGTATACTCCACATCGAGTCTTTGTTTCTCTCGCATAGGTGGGGAGCATCTCTAAGTTATCCCACACTTCACATTGACTGGAGCGAAGCCCACTCTGTTATTCCACAGCTTCAGGGAGGGTGACCCTTGTTTCTGGCTCATCTGACGCTGAGCGAGATTTGTCAATATTCTGAAGACAACCAATCCACGCCCAACGCGGCTACTCAGTGCTGAGGGCAGTGGTTACTTCTAAAAATGGGAACACAGGCGGAGTTGTTTTATAATTATCCAATTAGTGTTTCCTCATCCTCAGCAAAGTGCATGCATAAATCCAAAACTAGGGAAGGAATGTAGAACAAGGAAATGCATCATTCTGCTCCCTTAAGCGGCCACCACCATATGTACATGTTCGCGGAGGATTCTGCTTCACTGAGCAATCCTGGCAACACATCATTTCTCGGATCCTGTGGTTCCCCAGAGGAGACCTTGCGGGTCGCTGTTTAAATGAGGAGAAAATTGGTTATAAATCAACTCAATTTTCAAAGATATTAATCCAAGGAGGACCTGATTTTGTGTGAGATGGTGGCTCCATTAAGTAATTGGACTCTTAAGGAGAAAAAAAATTGTCTCTTAAATCAGAGTCATAGAAACAATCTAAATTGTGGCTATATTACATTTTTTATTGTTTTCCCCAAACCTATTCCCTTCTTGGTTTTCATTGACTTCATCAGTGTGGCATGACAATGAAATACCAAAAGCAGGGGAAAATGGCAGAAGTGGCACTTATGCATTGTTAACTGCTTAGAAAATCTCTCTTCCCTCTTTTCTCTTCTCCTAGGTCCCTGGGTGGCACAAATGGTTTGTGCTCAGCTACTAACCTCAAGGTTGGCTGTTCAAATCCTTCTGGTGGCACTATGGAACAAGGGCCTGCTGACCTGCTTTTATAAAGATTGTTGCTGTTGTTGTTGTTAGATGCCATGAAGTTGATTCCCACTCGTGGTGACACTATAGGACAGAGTAGAGCTGCCCCACAGGGTTTTCTAGGCTGTAATCTTTACAGAGACAGATCGCCAGGTCTTTCTCCCATGGAGCTGCAAGTGGGGTCAAATCGCTGACCTTTAGGTCAGCAGCCAAATGCTTAACCATATTGCCACCAGACCTCCTTCTGCAAAGATTCAAAACCAAACAAAGCTCACTGCCGTCAAGTGGATCCTGCCTCATAGCAACCACACAGGGTTTCGAAGGCTGTCATCGATCTCTACAGAAGCAGACTGCCATGTCTTTCCCCCATGGAGTCAGTGGCGGTTTGAATCACCATTTCCACTAGCAGCTGATCGCTTTGCAATCTGTAAATATTACAGCCAAGAAAACCCTATAGAGCACAGTTCTACTCTGTAACACACGGGGTTGCTGCAAGTCTGAATCAACTTGACAGCAACGGGTCTGTTTTTTTTTTTTTTTTTTGGTACCACCCTATAAAGGGAGGCTTATGACAAAGCTGGTTGGGGATTCAAGAAAGGAAAATTCCAGGTAGAAGATACAGAATTCAATAACAGGGCAGGAACACTGAAATTAGACTTTCATGCATGATCAGAGGTTTTAAAAAGTGGCTTTTCATGTCTTTGGAATGAGTGTTGCTCCGGCAGAGGAGGAACTGATGCATCTGGCCCTTCACCAATGCCCGCCCTACAGGCTGAGCAGGCTGCACTCCAGAGAGTTGGTGGTTGGCAACTGGGAAGGACAGCTGCCTGAAGGCGACGCCATCCAGTGATGCTGTGTCTGCTGTGGAATCTCTGGGCCCCTCAGCACCTTCCCCTTGTTGTGCAACCATTCTAACCCCCCTTTTCCAAATTGCTCCTCCCCCATTAACAAAAACTCACCTGCGTCTTCCGACCAACATGGCGCCATAGACAGAAGCACAACACTGTCCACAGCAAAGACCTAAAAAACTAAGTAAAACAGAGACAAACGTCATTCTTGGAAACTGAAGTGCCAAAAGAAGATATAGAGAACTCAGCCAAGAGCCGAATGGAATAAGAAACTGACAGCGGATGGAGAGCGAGGAAAGATATGTGCTGAAGGCCCCATCAGCTAATGCAGCATGGATCCTTCATCTTGGACTTCCGTCGGGCATTGGCAGTCAGGGAGCACGGGAAAGCAGCTTTGCGGAGCTCCCAGAAGGAGACAGAGCACCCGGTAACCAAACATATACACTTTCCCACCCCCCATTCTCTCCCCGCTGCCCTCCCTCCAAGCTTCCTGGCTGGCTGCAGTGGCTCGGCTGGCTGGGAAGTGCAGCATCCGTGCTGCTTGGATTCCCCCCACCCACACTGGAGATCAGTAAACAGGTAGTACAGGAAAGCAGCTCCCCAAAGTTCCCAGTAGGAGCCAGAGCATCCGGTAATGAGTGGTATATGCTTCCCTAGCCCTCCCCTTCTTCTCCCCCCTCCCCCTAGCCTCCTCTGCTTGCTACCAGGCCAGCCGCAGTCTCTTGACAGGGAGGCAACTGCTTTGGCCTCAGGCTGCTTGGCTGGCCAGACCCCTGAGCTGGTGTTGGTTCTTCCTATTTCTTTTGGTTTCTTCTGTGCCTCCTACCACCCTCCTCTGTTTTCTCTGAAACACATGGCTCTGTGTGCCATCTTTGCTTCTTCTTGAAAGTCTGTGAAGCCACGCTCATCTGGGGAACCACTCCCCCGGCCCTTGACACCACGCTGGTGGGATCACTGGGTTTTTTTTCCTTGTTTTGCTTTGTTTTCTTTTTCTTTTTGCAGCTTGGGAGCCCCTTCTAGCTGGACTACACTGCACAGCTTAGGAACCACTTCCCAAATCTGCACAGCCATGTAGGTGGGATCGCTGGGGCATCTCATTTTTTTCTGCTTTCTTTTTTTTCTCTTTTCTTTCTATTTTTCCCTTTCTGTTTGTCTTCATTTCTCAGCTCTCATCTCTCTACACTCATCTTCTTTTCCTGTCTCCTGAATACCTGGTGCTGTGTGACATTCTATTCCCCCTCTAGCCAGGCTATACTGTATAGCCGGGGGGCCACTTCACCCATCTTAGCAGCCCCACCGGTGGGACTCCAGGACTCCTGGTGCTTTTCTGTCCTTTTTTTCTTTTCCAAACTTTTCTCTAGTTTTTTTTTTCTTTTTCTGTTTTTCTTTTCTTTCTTTTTGCTTTTCTCCATTTCTTAGTTTCTCATCTCTCCACCCCAATGGTAAGTTCCCTTAGCACTCTTTTTTTCCCTCTTTCTTTGTTTGCTTGTTTGTTATTGGCTCCTGTTTTTCTCTCCTCTCTCTCCTCTTTCCCACACCCTTATTAGCTCCACACATCACAACCCCTCCCCTCTTTCCTGCCCACCTGCACTGTGAACTGAACATCACACCCCTGAGCAGCACAGTCATGGCCTAGTGGAACCTGACCAGCACTAATTCCTGGCCTGCCCTGTCAGCCCTAGTATGTTCCACAAAAAAAATCCCAGTCCCTCCCCTTCAGCTGTATCTGCCCTGCTGCACCATAGCTGAATGACTGGCCCTGCCCATTGGACAAGGAGGTGAAACTTATTGTGGCTACAGACCAATAAACAACAAAGAATGCACAGTCAACCTGCTCAGACATAACAAAATAAAACAGAAAAGCAGGACAAAACAAACAAATCTGCAATCAAGAAATGAAGAAAATAAGAACTGAATGCCCCAAAGACAGCAGAAAATATCTAAATATATAAAAATCAGGACAGGATGGTTCTAGTAGGCTTCCAAAATAAAACACCAAATGACTTTCCAGTAGAAGAAAAGACACTAGAACTACCTGATAGGAATTCAAATCTCTAATATCCAAAGCAATCCAAGAGTTGAACCAAAAAGCAGACAAAAATGAGGAAAAATTGACAAATTTTTGGAAAAGCAGACAAATTCATTGAAAATACAGACGAAAAAATGGAACAATTCAGGAAAGTAATACGGGAACAAAATGCCAAAATAAATTCACAACTTGAAATCATACAAAAACAACAATTAGAAATCCAAAAGATAAACAACAAGATTTCAGAAATGGGCAGTGTCACAGAAGGGCTGAGGAGCAGGTTTGAAACTGTGGAAGACAGAATCAGCTAATTTGAAGACAAATACTTGGATACAAATCTTTTTGAGGGAAAATCAGAAAAAAGAACAAAGAAAAATGAAGAAACCCTGAGAATTATGTGAGATACAATCAAAAGCAAAAATTTGCAAATGACCAGAGTTCCAGAACAGGTAGAGAAAACAGAAAACCCAGAGAGGATCACCGAAGAATTGCTGACAGAAAACTTCCCTAATATCATGAACGATGAAAAGCTGACCATCCAAGAAGAGCAACAAACCACATATAGATAGACCCCAAAAGAAAAACACTGAGGCATATCATAATCACACTCACTAAAACCAAAGAGAAAGAAAACATTACACGAGCAGCTCAAGAAAAACAAAAAGTCACATACAGAGGAGAAACAATAAGACTAAGCCCTGCTTATTCACCAGAAACCATGCAGGCAAGGAGGCAATGGGATGACATATATGAAACCTTGAAAGAAAAAAATTGCCAACCAAGAAAAACTGTCATTCAAATATGATGGTGAAATTAGGACATTTCCAGATAGACAGAAATTAAGGGAATATGTAAAAACCAAACCAAATTTACAAGAATTATTAAAGGGAGTCTTTCGGTCTAAGAACAAACAACATCAGACCACAGCCTGAATCTAGGATGCAAGATTGTACCAGCCAGATACCAGCCTAGGAAATGAACTCTTCAAGGACTATCCAAAACCAAAACACTTGCAACAGGGAACCAGAGAGGTTATTCTGTAAATGAAAACAACATCAGAACAATAAAAGAGGGAATAAATGGTGTAGGTATAGAACTTTCTAATGGAAAGGAAGGCAAGGTGATACCAAGTAATACTAAGTAGGTAAACCTAAGAAGATACGGGTAAATTTCAAGGTAACCACAAAGAAAGTTAAAAAACCTACTCATGAAAATAAAGAAGAAAAACATAAAGTCTCAATAAAAACAAAATCCACAAAAACAAAAGAAATTCACAAAGGGAATTCAGCAAGGAGAGTAAGAGGAACAAAGAAAACATTAGGTGAATCCGTGAAGCATCTCATAACATGGATGCATCTGGAGGACATTATGCTGAGTGAAATAAGTCAATCACAAAAGGACAAATATTGTATGAGACCACTGCTGTAAAAGCTCATGAAAAGGTTTACATACAAAAAGAAACAATATTCGATGGTTACAAGGGAGGGGAGAGTAGGGTTGGAAAAACACTTAACAGACAAAAGATAAGCTGTAACTTTTGTGAAGGGTAAGACAGTATACAGTACTGGGGAAGCCAGCACAACCTGTACAAGGCAAGACCATGGTAGCTCCTTAGACACATCTAAAGTCCCTGAGGGACCAAACTGCTGGGCTGAGGGCTGTGGGGACCATGGTCTCAGGGAACATCTAGCTCAATCGGCATAACAGAGTTTATAAAGAAAATGCTCTACATTCTACTTTGATGAGTAGCGTCTGGGGTCTTAAAAGCCTACGAGCGGCCATCTAGGATACTCCACCGGTTTCGCCCCTTCAAGAGCAAGAAAGAATGAAGAAAAGACGCAAGGGAAAGATTGGTCCAAAGGACTAATAGACCACGTCTACCATGGTCTCCACCAGACTGAGTCCAGTACAACTAGATGGTGCCCGGCTACCACCACTGACTGCTCTGTCAGGGATCACAATAGAGCGTCCCAGACGGAGCTGGAGAAAAATGTAGAACAAAATTCTAATTCAAAAAAAAAAAAAAAAAAAAAGACCAGACTTGCTAGCCTGACAGAGACTGGAGAAACCCTGAGAGTATGGACCCTGGACACCCTTTCAGCTGAGTGATGAGGCCACTCCTGAGGTTCACCCTTCAGCCAAAGATTGAACAGGCCCATGGAACAAAACAAGACTAAAGGGTGCACCAGCCCTGGGGCAGGGACTGGAAGGCAGGAGGGAAAAGGAAAGCCGGTAATAGGGGACTCAGGTTTGAGAAGGGAGAATGTTGACATGTCGTGGGGTTGCTAACCAATGTCATACGACAATGTGTGTACTAACTGTTTAATGAGAAACTAGTTAGTTCTGTAAACCTTCATCTAAAGTTCAATTAAAAAAAAAAAACAACTCACTGTCCCCTAAGCTTCTTATCTAATCTTTCGAGTTGCTGTTGTCAATTTGATCCCATATTGATAGTTTTAAAAGAGCACAATGCTCAAGAGAGACATTCTTTACTAATTAACCTAAGCTATTTTTTTATTGTTTGGTTTTAGGAAGACTTCAGGAGATATTTTCGATTTAAGTCTTAGAGATTATCTCAGGGCAATAGTTTCAGGGGCTCATCTAGCCTCTATGGCTCCAGAAAGTCTGGATTCCGTGAGACTTTGAAATTCTGCTCTGCATTGATGGTAAAATTAGGACATTTCCAGATAAACAGAAATTAAGGGAATATATAAAAACTAAACCAAATTTACAAGAATTATTAAAGGGAGTCTTTTGGTCTAAGAACAAACAACATCAGATCACAGCCTGAATCTAGGATGCGAGATTGTACCGGCCAGATTTTACATTTTACAACTGGTCTCACGGTTGGGCATTTCTCTGTTTTCAAGCTTTCAGCGACATCAGCCAGGTTGTAGGCACATCCCTGTATGTAACCTCTCGCGATATCCTTTGGGGTCAGTTGGTGGTTTGTGGGGCACAGTGGCATCGATGGTCCTCTCGGCACATGGACAGGGAGTTGGGGAACGTCGCCTGAACCCCCTGCTTAGGCAGATGCTAACTTCATCAGTGGGTCTCGCTCCTGGCTGCAGGGCTGGGCTGCGGCTCCGCCTGTGAGGGACACTGGGAGGAGAGAGGATTTCTGGGGGGCTCACACCTGCCTCTGGTGCCAGAGAATCCCACCGACGAGCACTGCTCTAGCTTCTGAGGTCAGAGAGGCTTTTTTCAGGAATGTGAACATTTAGAGAGAACAGGATAGGAAAGCTGTCAACAATTTTCAAGTAAAAGGGAAAAAATGATCCAAAATAAAACCTTGTTCATTCAGAAGATTGGTATTTTTCCCTTCCAGCTTCATGGTGCGTCCTGCTGATTAGATTGAGAGCGATTTTGTGATGGAGGGCCAGGAATATGGAAGCAAAATCGCTAAAAATCCATTATGAAAGGGAAGCTCTCAGCACTGCCAAGCTGGGACCCTGGTGCCAGGCGGCTTGGCTGGGCGTGATGTGGGGTGTCCCAGGCCTGCCAGTTCTGTGGGCGGAAGCAGCAATGTCTCAGTCAAATAAGATACATGGTGGAGGCAGGGAGGAGCCCAAGGCTCAAGGCGAGGGTCTTGGGGGAAGTGGGGCTCATTTTGGAAGGTTGGTTTCTCAGGACTAAACATTGGGGGAAACCTGGCCAAACCTGCCTCAAAGAGGGGCCCTCAGGTGGGGCTCCACTGTCTGCAGGTGGCTGAAGACAGAGGTGGCTGATGACACAGACCAGGGAGAAAGAAAGCAACAGGAAGGTCTAGCATCCCAGCAGGGCATGTGGGTAGGACACAGAATCGAGCAGGAACCCGGGGCCCTCTCTCTCCCTCTCTCCCCTGTCTCTGTGCATGCGGGGCTGAATGTGGCTGCCCCGAAGCTCCCTTCTTTACCTGCCGCCCGGCTGCCTTCTCTCTCTCTGGCTCAATTGGAGACCAGCTGATTGGCTCAGCTTGAATGGGGTGCCCATCTGGACTTCACCCCTCCACGGCCAGGGCACAGACATACCACCCTGATGGCTAGGACCTGCTCCTGTGCGCTGCGGGAGGGTTTTCCTGAAGGATGGAGTGCGTTCTGGGTGGACCCCACTTGCTCCTCCCCTCACCTCTTTAGACCTTGCAGGTGAAAATGCATGGCTTTCAGGGGGCCCAGGAGCTGTGCGTGGGGCTTGGATCTGGCACACCGCTGGGGCTCTCTCTCATTGTCTTTGAGTGTTACATTGGAAGACCACGGTCCCTGCGTGGTGCAAACGGCTTGCACTTGACTGTTAACTAACCTGAAGGTTGGCAGTTCAAACCCACCCAGTGGTGCCTCAGAAGAAAGGCCTGGCAATCTGCTTCCATAAAGATGGTTGTTGTTGCTAGGTGCTGTCACGCCGATCTTCGGCTTGTAGCAGCCCCACGTGACAGAGCAGAACTGCTCCGTAGGGATCACCAGGTCTTTCTCCCACGGAGCCGCGGAGTGAGTTCGCACTGCCAACCTTTCAGTTAGCAGCCAAGGCTTAACTCTTTCACCACCCGGGCTCCTTCTTCATAAAGGTTGCAGCCAAGAAAAGGCTGTGGAGCTCAGTCCTGCTCCAAGAGGTGAAGTTGCCACAAGCCGGAATCAGCTTGGCAATGACGGGCTTGCTGTTTGGTTGTATGGATAATACTAGCTTTCCAAAAGCGCAGACTTCATCTGACTTCTCTGCCGCCGTTACTGGCCCTTTGCTATGGCTGTAATGAGGGAGATATGTGTGGGTTTCTCTGACTTGTGCCTTAAAGCGCTGTCCGGCATCACTCCTTCCCTCCTCGCTTCACTGCCCCACTTGTCGTGGCCTATTTGATCCTGTCGGTGTGTATGGGTTTTGGCTACACAAAAGATGTCATTAAGTGTGATTGAAAATCAAAGTCCTATTTCATTAATGGACGTGTTATCAGGAAGTCCATGGCATTCGAATAACCTGCATGGTTTCTGTAGCTACTCTCCCTTCAGTTATACTTCAAAACAAAACAGAGTCAGCATCGCGTCCCCAGACTTTGTGCAGCGGGAAGTGTTCTTTGATAGACATAATTATCCCAGGAATACTAGATGATCTTCATTTAAGTGCTTTGAATTGATGAAAAATGCTGTAAGTGCAAATTGTAGTGGGGGAAAAAAAACCCCATGTAATTCATATCCTATCAGGTATTATTATTCCTTAAAAAAATTATTTAAAATCAACCGGTGCATTATCCGTTCCTAGTCTACGGAGGTGATGAGTTCTCCGTCGGAATGAGTAACACAAAGAGCATCGTGCTCAGCTTCCCTGGAAGTTCCCAGAACCCCAACACCTCGGAATGTGCCCCTATGCCACAGGAGGTGGCCACGATGAAGCGGCAGCAAACAGGGCTGCCTCAGGAAATGGGGAGCAGGGGGCCCAGAGAACAAGAAGTTGTGACTCTACAGAGCAGGACTCATGTAAAATATTTACGGAATAAATTACTCCTTAATGTTCTCTCTTTCCAAGTGTACAGGAAATAAGCCAAGTCAGGCCCAGAAAAGTAGGTGATGGGGGCACCACAGCAAGGGGACAGAAAGGCAGTTATCAGCAGGGCCTGTCCCCAAAGTCCTGCATCTGCATCTGGCACTCAGCTTCCTGGGGCCTCTGCTTGCTCCTGGATGGGGGGCTCAGCCAAAAAAGTGGGGAGAGAAGGGAGAATGTCATGCTGTCTATGGGGGTTTAAAAGTCAAAGCCACATGGCCCTTGAAGGAACTGGTTCTTTGTTGCGCGTGTGCCCCCAAAGGGCAACAGCTTGCTCTACTGCGGCAATGAAGGCAAGAAGGATCCTTGTCAAGTCTAGTCAAGAGGGCTCAAGACTCTTCTTCCATCAGATGGCAGTCTTCTCAGGGAAGACATCCAGACGGGGCATGCAGAATAGCTGGCTGAAGGACCGTGTCAGCTCCTCTCCCTCATCCCCCTCAAAGAGGACGGGGACACTGTTGTTGGGTGCCGCTGAGTCGATTTTGACTTATGGTGACCCTATGTGACAGAGTAGAACTGCTCCAGAGGATTTTCTAGGCTGTATTCTTTATGGGAAGAGATCACCAGGTTTTTCTCCTGGAGAGCTGTTGGGTTTGTTCCAACTGCCAAAGGTTAGCAGGTGAACGCTTCACACCAGGGATGGGGGAGGAGGGATGTGTGTCTTGAAATCGTGTTATTTGCACTTTGATTCCTAAAAGTTTTAAGATAAATTACTGTGTTAGTCCAGGATGAGCAGACCAGCAACCAGCTAACGTGTTGGCCTCAAGTATCAAAAAAAAAAAAAAAAAAAAAAAATCAAATATCAAAATAAGGCCCATAAAACAAACAACAATACATGTAGCTCAGCCGTGTACAGGAGACAAAAGAGGCACACCAGGCCAGGGTCATGGATGAGAAGGCAGGAGGAGACAGGAAAGCTGGATGAATGGAAATGGGGAGCCCAAGGTCGAGAACGGGAGAGTGTTGATACAGACGGGGTTGGCAAACAATGTCACAAAACACTATGTGCATTAATTGTTCAATAAACTGATTTTCTCTGTAAACCTTCACCTAAAGCACCTAAAAAAAAAAAAAAAAGAATTCTCCCCTAATTTATAAGGAAGTCCCTGGGTGGCACAATGGTTAAGCATTCGACTACCAGCCAAAATGTTGGTTGGTGGTTGGAACCTACCCAGAGGTGTCTTGGAAGACAGGCTTGGCGATCTTCTCTGGAAAGGTCACAGCCTTGGAAACCCTATGGAGTTGTTTTACTCTGCACACACGGGCTTGCTGTGAGCCAGAATGGACAATTTATAAATTGTTTGGGCCCTGCCAGTCATTTATTCTACACATATTGACTGAGTGCCCACCTGTTTCTCAGGGGCCGTGTTAGGCACCCAGGATATAACAGCAAACAGAGGACGTGGTCTTGACTTCAGCGAGAGAGGCAGAGTGGTACTTCTTACAGAGGGGTCAGGGAGGGACCCTCTGGGTGGATGGCCAGTAAGCAGAGGCTGAGACGGAGGGAAGACGAGTGCTCAGGGCCACCTGGGGAAGCAGGGCATGGTAGGATAGTCTCCTGCTATGTGAGAATGCCGCGTCTCCCCAAACAAACAGGGTGCAGGGACGCAGAGCATTTGCTGGTTCCAGCCACCGAGGCTCGCAGCTGTGCACAGAGGTCTGCTCCTCCTGGGTCCTGGGTGCCCAGCTTCTCCCTTCCTTCTCTGAGTTGTTACATCAGCTCCCAGTAAATCCTGTCCCTCCTCCAGCAGGCAGTGTTCGTTTCCACGGTTTGCGGTGTGAGCCCGGAGCTCTACCTGGGTTGGGGACCAGTGCCACTGCACTGTGTATCTTTCCCTGAACGCCGAGTGTCACCCTACTCGTTCTGCCCCAATGACCCACGAAGGTTAAAACTGAATGTGCATTACCGGGGCAGGGGCACATTGTAAAATGACTACACCAAAACCCTGGGTCCCTGGGAGTCACAAAAGATTAAGGTTAGACTACTAGCCAAAAGGTTGACAGTTGGAACCCACCCGATGTGCCTTGGAAGAATGGCCTGGCAACCTGCTTCCAAAAGGTCATAGCCTTGAAAACCCTATGGAGCAATTCTACTCTGCACATGTGGGGTCGCCATGGGTCAGGGTTGACTTTGGCAACTAACAACGACAAAAACAAAAGCCCATCACCCCTGAATGCCATAACACTGCGTCACTGCCTTTTTATCAGGACCCCCCTGAGTGGCTGCTCTCCCAGCATCACCGACTGGGGGGAGCCCTTTCTTTCCCACCCGCATGTCCAGTGGAGTTGTTTCTGAAACTGTAAGTTAACTACTGATTTCTGGTCGGCTCGTTTCCGGGGGGGGGGGGGGGTTGGGATAATTCTTTAATCAATGCCCCAAGAAGGGGCACAAAAAGGCGGAATCAGACCCGGTCCCCCACCTGAGCAGCCTGGGGGTTCCTGTAGACTCTGTCCCCCACCTGAGCAGCCTGGGGGTTCCTGTAGACTCTGTTCCCCACCTGAGCAGCCTGGGGGTTCCTGTAGACTTGGTCCCCCACTTGAGCGGCCTGGGGGTTTCTGCAGTGATGAACTGAAACATGTTCTGAACAAAGTCGCCAGGACTGAGCCTATCCCAGCTGTGATTTTAAAAATAAAACTGGTGTCTTCCATAAAGATTACAGCTTTAGAAACCCTATGGGGCAGTCCTTCTCCATCCTGTAGGGTCATGAGGAGTCAGAATCAATTTGATGGTCATAGGTTTGTCTGTTTTGGTGTCTGGCCTTGTCGCGGTAAACCAGGGGGCAAACGTGAGTCTTATCTCAGTCTTAAGGGAAGGGTAGCTATTTTCGGTTTTCCCAGCCCAAGGGTAGGGAGGCTTCTCTAACCATCACAGTTTGCCAGACTCACCAAACCAGACAAAACAAAACCCATTACTGTAGAGTCAATTCTGACTCATGGCAGCCCCATGTGTTACAGGGCAGGACTACCCCACAGGGTTTTCTTGGCTGTAACCTTTACATGGCAGCATATCTTCATGATTTTCTTCCTCAGCAACACGGGGTGGGTTCCGATCACCAATCTTTAGGTTAACAGCCAAAACAAAACCTGGTGCTATTGAATTGATTTTGACTCAGGGTAGAACTGCCCCATACAGCTTCCAGGAAGCAGCTGGTAGATTTGAACTGCTGACCTTTTGGTTAGCAGCTGAGTTCTTAACAAGTGTGCCATCAGGGCTCCATTTAGGCTAACAGTCGAGTGCAAGCCATTTGTACCACTCGGGGACCTTTCCAGGATCACAACACCGCCAGGAAGAAGGGAGACCGTTTGTTCATTTCATTGTTCAGTCAATTGGAAAACGGAAGGGCATTTTTTTTAGCCTTGGGGTACCACCAGTTTGGGGGCTCCATGTGCTTGCCTGTTTGCATACTGGAGGGGCCGCGGCCACTGCTTGCCGACGGCTGTCTGTACTACTTCCTTCCCACAGCCGTGTGCCAGGCGCTAACGTGTGACAGGTTCACAGACAGGTGCAGGCCGTGCTGGGAAGGCACCTTGTCCTTTAAACACACCAGCCATCTTTCCCCTTCTCTCGTCAGAGACAAACTCCTTGGCATTTGGGATTGCAGCTAGAAATATAACCCTGCAGCCCATCACTTCTCATGCCTTTAATTAAATTGATATCTCACCTGCAAGAGTAGCCAAAAAAAAAAAAAAAAGACTCTGTGAGATACCCACTATTTGCTTCTTTCTGCTTAAAGCTCTATTGTAAACATTAAAAAAAAATTAAGATTATTTATTGACTAGTATCCCCAGTACAGCTCTCTCCATTTATTAATAATTATTCTTATTATAGAAATGGTACCCAAACAAGCAGAAATTACCCACAATTTTCTGTTGTCAAATTTCACTCAGAAGACGGGGCCACTGAAGTGGATCCCCAGGAGTACTTGGGAAATCATATCATTATCTGCCAAGTGCCCTAATGGTAGGAAAGCAAGGACTTTTCATTGCTCTCGCCAGCCCTGACCCCTTGGCACAAACGATTCCAGAGAGGGAGGCTGGAGCCGCTGTCTCACTAACGGTAGCGGGGACCGCTGTGCGGTCTGGGGCTACTCGCGGCAATTCCAGGTAACTCATTCTCTGAAATAGAAAACAAGAAAGTGATACCGCGTAGAATGACAGGCAGACAAACAGAACCGCAACAGAGAGATGGTGTTTGAGAGTCTGATTGGCTTAGGAAAAATCAAGGTGGCTGGGAGGACCCCCGAAATGCGGGGTGGGGCGGGCTGTCCATCCTTTCTAGTTCTTTGGGAGCTTGGCAGGGAGCTGAGGAAGGAGTTTTCCCCGGCTGAAGGCTGACCCAGGAGATCTCTGAAGACACCCCTGTTGGAAGACTAAGTGATTGATGGAAACCGGACAACTTCAGCCACCAGAAGGCAGCTCTTACGTTCTCATTGTGGCTGTTAGGTGCCATGGAGCTGGCTCCGTCTCGTGGCGACCCCACGTATAACAGAAGGAAGCTTCGCCCAGTCCTGTGCTGTCTTCATGATCATTGTTGTTGCAGCCAGTGTGTCAATCCAGCTCTCTGAGGGTTTTCTTCATTTTCACGGACCCTCTACCTTACCAAACATGATGTCCTTTTCTAGAGATCTGTCTTTCTTGGTGATGTGTCCAAAATAAGCCAGCTGAAGTCTCTCCATCCTTACTTCTAAGGAGCATTCTGGTGGTATTTCTCCTAGGACTGATTTATTTGTTCTTCAGGGAGAAGAACTTAGGTGACCATAACCAGGAAGGAGGACGTATAAGAACTAAAATAAAATAAACAAAACACAGACCTTTCTTAATTAACAAACTTTTTAATTAAAAAAAAAAAAAACCTCTCCATTCACAACTATATCCGCAACTCATGCTGAGTTAAGTGATTGCCGTGGTCAGCTAGGTGATTACATGTTTCAGAAACTGAAAGTTCAAGAGCACTATTTTAAGTTGTTAATGATAATGATGAGGATGATGGATGATAACAGCTACCATCAGTTCAGGGCTGCAGAGTTTACAAAGCACGTTCAGGCTCAGTGCATCCTTTGAATCACAATAATTAGTGAAGAAAGTCATTTCAGAGGTGAGAAAATGGAATGATCTACTAAAGAATCATTGTATTTCGTCTGGCATTACTGATCGAAAATTGCATTATTATTATTAATAGCTGTAGAATGTTTCAAGTGTCTTGACAAAATGTTTTTATTAATGCCATACAAAATGTTTGGATGGCTGTCAAATTTGGGAAATCTTGCACCAAGTTTATTTCCTGTGTGGTCTATAAGATTTGAAAACATTTTCCACAGACTAGCTTCTGGGTCCTTGTTTCTTCTCCACTGTTTGTATTCTTTGGCTGTTGTTGATATCACTATGTAACAAACAGCGCTGCTTTGTTGTGTCAAATGTCAAGTGGTGCTCCCCTCTGAGACATAAGCAAGTCCGGTCAGAGGCTGAGGCTCCGGCTGGACCCTCCTGCACCTCCTCCTATGCACAGCTCTGTTTCTATTTACATCCCTCTGCTACATTAAAGCTATTGCTCCAAGAAAAAAGAAGAAGATGAGGGGCACTGGCAGCAGTAATTTACTGGAGGGGAAGTTGGAGTGGAAACACAGAACAGTCTTAAATCCCAATCCAAATACCTTACTTTTGAAAACTTTGCAAAAATGTTCGACCATATAAACATATTGTTAGGGTTCTGCCTAGGGCCTTGGAAGAGGCTGGTGCTAGTGAGAGTTCTCAAAACTTCAGCTCTACCGATTCATAGGCAATCCACCTTGCTCGGAAAGCAAACAGTGTTGGAGGGAAAGGAGGAGGCAATGGGGAGGTGAGTCCTTGCTTGAAACAACCCAAGGCATGCTGTTTCTTCTTGAATAAAGATAGGATCGCTACAAGAGGAAAACAAATACAGTATTGTTTCCTGTTTAAAAACGGTAGCAGTTCTTGCCCAGCCATGTAAAAAGACAAGTGAAAATCTTCTCTTCCCCAGATACGCACACGTGAACTTAGATTGTTTTCATTGCAAGAACTTGAGGGGATGCCTGGCACTCGGGGTGGGAACAGGGAATGACTGCGAATGGACAGGAGAAATTTTTCTGGGCGTAATGGAGATGCCCTAAAACTAGATTATGGTCATGGGGATATAACTCTGTAAATATATGAAGTCATTGAATCAGTCCCTGAGTGGTGCAAGTGGCTAACACATTGGACTCCTAGCGGATCATTCGAGTCTGCTCAGAGGTGCCTCTGAAGAAAGGCCTGGTGAGCCGCTTCTGTAAATCAGCCACGGAAATCTCTGTGGAGCGCAGTTCTGCTCTGACACGCGTGGGTTGCCATGAGTTGGAACCGGTTCAGTGGCAACTGGTTTTTATTGGTTAAATTATACTCAAGGGAGATGGCCTGAGAAGGTGGCTTAGTCACACACACCACACTCTCCCCCTACAGGAAAGAACTGAGAAACCAAGTGAAACAGATACAGACAACAACCTGGGAACCAGAACAGCAAAGGGAAGGATGAAGAATTAGACTGAACACCGGAGGGAAGGAGAGAATGAATGAAAACAGCAAACGAGGAGACTTACTGACTGTAGGTATCTTGCTGGCCGGTCTGGTGCAGTGTGGCCACCTTCAGACAAAGCCAGCAGTGTTCCTAGGTAAGGGGCACAGGAAGGCAATGTCATAGAATTCCCAACAGCAGACAGAGCTACTGTGCAGACAAACAAGGAGTGAAGCAAGGGATCTAAGGAGAGAAGGTGCGGGGTGAGAGCTAGGAATCCAGGCGACCACAGAGCAGGGAGGGAGCCAGAAAATAGGGACAAAACTACTTGCTAGCACAGTACTTGATCATTTGGGTGGGTCCTGATGGTAGGCTGCACTCTGGAGGGGAGGGGGTGCCCCAGCACCTATGCAAGAGATTGGGGGAACGCACTCTCCCTCCTCCTCCAACTCCTGCCCTCCTGGTGTCCAGTGTTGTGGTCCCCTCTCCCCTTGCCTGGCGATCCGCAGGGTGCCCTCCCACGCCATCAGACCTGCAACTGGAGGCTCTGCTGGCCCACCCATCCCCATGATGACCCACCCACCTGGCTACTAGTGGTGTGTGTTCCTGCTGCCAGACTGGCAACTGAACAGAGTTGTGAGACCCACCCCTCACCCACCACCCCCCTCACCAGTGGCTGGTGGTGCGAGTTTCTGTGCCACCCACCTGGTGATCAGTGGCCCATGCATCCTCACCCCAGTCACCTGGCAACAAGCAGTGACTGGGGAGAATGGTCCCTGCATCCATGCCCTGGTGACTGGCCAGACAGGCATATCACCTCATCAGCAACTCTAGTCATATCTTGACAGGTGCCATCTGCATCTGTGCAAAGCTATGAGCAGGAGATCTTAGTGCCCTCATCCAATGTCCACCTGGCTACAACGTCACACATCCCACACTCAAACAGTTCCTGCAGGCTGTCTGCACTTGCCATGAAACCCCTTGATACCCCGAGACCCCAACTCATGCACACACAGCAGACCTACCCCATCTGTTTAAGGAGCACCCTCTCACAGAGTACACAGAGATGCCCTGCCCTGACCTCCAGAAAATGCACTAACTGCTAGCACTAACCTGGAAGGACCCCATGGCCCCGCAAGGGCTGTAGAGGGACACTGACCACCCAGCACTTCTAACCCTATATCAGGGAAATAGCCTGCTCTCCCACCTCCACTGGTAAGGGAAGACATGTGAGACTAACCACAGTGGACTCACATATGATTCTAATTTGCTTGAGGAACAAACAGAAAGAAGAATGAAGACAAATGAAGAAAGCCTAAGAGTTGTGTGGGATGCTATCAAGGGAACTAATTTACACATGATTGGAATTCCAGAGCAGGAGCAGAAAAAAAAAAGTACAGAGAGAATTTTTGAAGATTTATTGGCAGAATATTTCCCTAATAAATATGAAAGACAGGAGGATTTCCACCCAAGAATGTCAATGAACCCCACACAGGAGAGACCCCAAAAGAAAACCACCAAGACATATCATAATCAAACTTTCCAAAAGCAAAAACAGAGAGAATTCTGAGAGCAGCTTGTGAAAAAGAAATATTACCTACAAAGAGGCACCAATAAGACTAAGTGCTGATTTCTCAGCAGAAACCATGCAGGCAAGAAGGCAATGGGATGACATATACGAAACCCTGAAAGAAAAGAATTGCTAACTAAGAATCGTATATCCAGCAAAATTGTCTTTCAAATATGGTGGTGAATCTAGGACATTCCCAGAAAAACAGAAATTAAGGGATTTTATAAAAACCAGACCAACTTTATAAGAAATATTAAAAGGAGCCTTTTGGACAGAGAACAGACAAAGTCAGACAAAAACCTAAGATTAAGACACATGACATGGTCACTCAGATATCACGCCAGATAAAGAATTCACAAAAGTAATATAAAGCTGCAAAACTGAAAATGGGGAGCCAGAGATGTCAATCTGTAAACGATAACAACATCAAAACAAAAAGGGGACATAAATGGTGTAGTTATAGAACTTCCATATGGAGAGGAAGTCAAGGAGATATCAAGATATAACAGACTGCTTTTTTTAAATTTAGGAAGATAAAGGTAAATTTCAGAATAACCACAAAGAAAATTAATAAATTCACTCATCAAAATGAAGAAAAAGAAAAAAGCTTCAGTAAACACGAAAGCAACAACAATGAAGAACACAAAAAGAAAATTCACACACAAAAAAATTCAGCACAAGAAGTTAAGAAGAACAAAGAAACCCTCAACACCACCACCACCACCACCACAAAAAAAGTATAACAAAACGGCAGCAGTACATTCATACCTATTGATAATCACGTTCCAGAGATCAGGAGCCCAGAGCACCCGGAGCAGAGGAGAGACAGTGGCACAGAGCAGTGACATTCTAAGCATGTCCTTTTTGAACCACAACTGCTTCTGGCAAAAAATAAGTCAACTTCAGTTTCTAGTCTCTTTTAGTGAGAGTGGCCCATTTGTTGGTGTCCTCTTGTCCACAGATTATGACGTCTGTATCCACAATCAACATCCATGGAAGAAGTCAAGAAATCAAATAATGTATTGCATTGGGCCACCTTACATCTATCAGTTTGTCATACTGTGGTAGCTTGCGTGTTGCGAAGAATGGGAACTACGGAACAATTAATTGTGCTCATGTGGAACCTGTAATAGACCAAGAAACAGTTGTTTGAACAGGGAAAGGGGATACTGCTTTGCTTAAAATCAGGAAAGGTGTGCATCAGGGTTGTATCCTTTCACAACACTTATTCAGACTGTATGCTGAGCAAATAATCTGAGAAGCTGAACTATACGAAGAAGAATGTAGCATCAGGATTAGAGGAAGACTCATTAACAACCTGTGATATGCAGATGACACAACCTTCCTTGCTGAAAGTGAAGAGGACTTGAAGCACTTACTGGTGAAGATCAAAGACCAGAGCCTTCAGTATGGATGACACCTAACACAAAGAAAACAAAAACCCTCACAACTGGACCAGTAAATGGAGAAAAGATTGAATTTGTCAAAGATTTCATGTTATTTGGATGCACAATCAACGGCCATGGAAGCTGCGGTCAGGAAATCAAAGGAGGTATTGCATTGGGCAAATCTGCTGTGAAAGACCTCTTTAAGGTGTTCCAAAGCAAAGATGTCACTTTGAGGACTAAGGTGCTCCTGACCCGAGCCATCATATTTTCAATTACCTCATATGAATGCGAAAGCTGGACAATGAATAAGGAAGATCGAAGAAGAATTGATGCCTTTGAATTATGGTGCTGGCAAAGAATATTGAATATGCCATGGACTGCCAGAAGAACAAACATGTCTGTCATGGAAGAAATACAGCCAGATAACTCCTTGGACTTGAGGATCTTGAGACTTTGTCTTATGTATTTTGGACATGTTATCAAGAGGGATCAGTCCCTGGAGAAGGACATCTGGCTTGGTAAAACAGAGGTTTAGAGAAAAAGACGAATCCATGCAAAGATGGATTGACACAGTGGCTGCAACAATAGGCTCAAATATAGCAATCATTTTAAGGATGGTGCAGGACCGGACAGTGTTTTGTTCTGTTGTACAAAGGGTTACTATGAGTCGGAACTGAGTGAACACCTAACAAGAGCAGCAAAGTCAAAATTCATTATAACAGACAAAGAAGGGCACTATATAATGAATAAAGGGTCAATCCACCAAGAGGTCGTAACCATTATAAATATTTACGAACCACTCACAGAGCTCAGGAAACCTTGGTGGCATAGTGGTTAAGTGCTAGGCTGCTAACCAAAGGGTTGGCAGTTCAAATCTGCCAGGCACTCCTTGGAAACTCTATGGGGCAGTTCTACTCTGTCGCTATGAGTTGGAAGAGACTCGACAGAACTGGGTTTGGTTTTTTTCTTTTTTTGGACAGGGCTCAAAAAAAAAAAAAAAACCAACAAACTCTAACAGAATTTGCAAGAGAAACAGACTATTCTAAAATAATAGTAGAAGACTTTAACACACCACTTTTGATGACAGACAGAACAACTAAAAAGAAACTCAGTAAAGATACAGATGATCTAAATAACACAATCAACCTCAACCTCACAGACATATATAGAACATACCAGCCAACAGCAGCACAGTGCGCATTCTTCTCTAAGGCACACAGATCATTCTCTAGAATAGAGCATATTTTAGGTCACAAAACAAGCCGCAATAAATTTAAAAACTTCAAAATAATACAAAGCATCTTCTCTTATCATAATGCTAGAAAACTAGAAATCAATGAGAGAAAGAGAAAAAAATACATGGAACTGAATAACACCTTACTAAAAAACTACTGGATAATAAAAGAAATTAAAATGAAATTAATAAATTCTTAGAGTCAAATGGGAATGAAAACACAGCTTGCCAAAACCTTTGGGACACAGCAAAATCAGTGCTCAAAGGAGACTTTATATCAATAGACGCACACATTGAAAAAGAACAAAGGGCCAAAATCAATAGCTTACCTCTACAACTCGAACAAATAAAAAAGGAGCAAAGGCAGTCCACAGTAGTCAGAAGAAAGGAAATACTAATGATCAGAGCAGAAATAAAAGAAAGAGAAAATAGAAAAACAATAGAGAGTCAACAAGACTAGAAGTTGGTTCTCTGAGAGGATCAATAAAATTGACAAACCACTAGCTGAATGACAAATGAAAAAAATGAGATGATGCGAATAACCAAAATAAGAAATGGGCTGGATGATGTTAAACAGAACTAACTGAGATATAAAGGATCATAATGGAATATTATGAAAAACCGTACTCCAACAAATTTGAAAACTTAGAAGACATGGCCAAATTTCTGGAAACACACTACCTACCTAAACTAACAAACAGAGGCAGAAAATGTGAACAAACCATAACAAAAGAAGAAGCTGAAGAAGTCTTTAAAAAACTGCCCCTCCCATCCAAAAAAAAAAAAAACCCTGGCTCAGACAGCTTCACTGGAGAATTCCACCAAACATTCAGAGAAGAGATGACACCAGTTCTACTCAAAGTAATCCAGAACACAGAAAAGCAAACAATACTCCCTAATTCATTCTATGAAGCCAGCATAACCTTGATCCAAAGCCAGGCAAAAACACCACTAAAAATTTAAATTACAGACCAATACCTCTCATGAATATAGACAAAAAAATTCTCAGCAAAACTCTAGCCAACAGAATTCAACAGCATATCAATGAGAAATAATAGCACATCACGATTATCACAATTAAGTGGGATTCGTCCAAGCAAAGATGGCTCAACATTAGAAGATCAATCAACTTGATTCACCACATAAATGAAACAAAGGAAAAGAATCACGTGATCATTGCAATCAATGCAGAAAAGTCACCTGATAAAATCCAACACCTTTCCCTGATAAAAAGTATCAGCAAAATAGGAAAAGAAGGGAAATTCCTCAATATAATTAAGGGCATATATGCAAAACCAACAGCCAACATTATTCTCAGTGGAGGAAGATTGAGAGCATTCCTCTTGAGAAGGGGAACAAGAAAAGGATGCCCTTTATCACCACTCTTATTTAATACTTTCCTGAAGGTCCTGGCTAGAGCAATAAGGCAAGAAAGGGAAATAATGAGTATCCAAACTGGAAAGGAAGAAGTAAAATTATCCTTTCACAGATGACATAATCTTATACATAGAAAATCCCAGAGATTTCACCAGAAAGTTACTGGAGGTAACAGAAGGATTCAGCAAAGAGACAGGGTACACGTTCAACACACAAAAATCAGGTGGGTTCTTCTGTACTAACAAGGAGAACTCTGAAAGGAAATCAAGAAAAAGATACCATTTACAATAGACTCCAAAAGGATAAAATACCTAGGAATAAACCTATCCAGGGATGTAAAAGGCTTATACAAGGAAAGCTATAAAACACTACTGCAAGAAACTAAAAGAGATCTATAAAGGGAAGTACAACATTGTGATAGGATACTATCCACACAACTACAAGGAAGTTGATACAACTATTATTCAAATTTACCCACCAACCACTAAGGTCAAAGATGAGGAAATTAAAGCTTTTTTTTTTTTCTTTTTAATAATTTCTGCAGTCTGGAATTGATCAAACATGCAATCAAGCTGTATTGATTAGAAGGTAAAAGTTGGAAACAAAGAAGGATCATTAGTTGGAAAACATGACCTCAGTGATAGAAGCTACGCTGGAGATTGCATGATAGAATTTTGCGAGACCAAGAACTTATTCACTGCAAATAACTTTTTTAAAGAACATAAATGACGACTATACATGTGGACATCACTGGATGGAAAACAGGAATTAAAGACTACATCAGTGGAAAGAGATGTTGGAAAAGCTCAGTATCGTTTGTCAGAACAAGGCCAGAGGCTGACTGTGGAACAGACCATCGGTTGTTCATATGCAAGTTTAAGTTGAAGCTGAGAAAATTAGAAAACAAATCCATGAGAACCAATATGACCTTGAGTAGATCCCACCTTAATTTGGAGACCATCTCTAGAATAGATTTGATGCATTGAACACTAATGACCAAAGACCAGACGAGTTGTGGAATGACATCTAGGACATCATACATGAAGAAAGCAAAAGGTAGTTAAAAAGACAGGAAAGAAAGAAAAGACCAAAATGGATGTCAGATGAGACTCTGAAACTTGTTCTTGAAAGTGGAGTTGCTAAAGCTAATGGAAGAAATGCTGAAGTAAAAGAGCTAAACAAGAGATTTCAAAGGCTGGCTCCAGAAGACGAAGTAAAGTATTATAATGACATGTGCAAAGACCTGGAGTTAGAAAACCAAAGGAGAAGAACACATTCAACATTTCCAAAGCTGAAAGATCTGAAGAAAAGATTCAATGCTCGAGTTTTAATTTTGAAGGATTCTGTGGGCAAAATACTGCATGACGCAGGAAGCATCAAAAGAAGGTGGAAAGAATAAGAATACACTGAGTCACTCTACCAAAAAGAATTGGTCGACATTCAACCATTTCAGGAGGTAGTATATGATCAAGAACTGATGGTATTGAAGGAAAAAGTCCAAGCTGTGCTGAAGGCATTGGTGAAAAACAAGGCTCCAGGAACTGACAGAATACTAAGTGAGATGTTTAAACAAATGGATGCAGCACTGGAGGTGCTCATTCGTCCACGCTAAAAAATTTGGAAGCAGCTTCCTGGCCAACTGATGGGAAGAGATCCATATATGTGTTCTTTCCAAAGAAAGGTGACTCAACAGATTGCAGAAAGTATTGAACAATGTCATTAATATCACATCCAAGTAAAATTTTGCTGAAGATCATTCAAAAGCAGTTGCAGTAGTATATCAACAGGGAACTGACAGAAATTCAAGCTAGATTCAGAAGAGGATGTGGAACAAGGGATATCATTGCTGATGCCAGATGGTTCGTGATTGAAAGCAGAGAATATCAGAAAAATATTTACCTGTGTTTTATTGACTATGCAAATGCATTTGACTGTATGAATCTTAACAAATTATGGATAACACTGTGAAGAATGGGAATCCAAGAACACTTAATTGTGCTCATGAGAAACCTATACATAGATCAAGAGGCAGTTGTTAGAAAAGAACAAGGGGATACTACGTGGTTTAAAATCAGGAAAGGTGTGTGTCAGGATTGTATTATTTCGTAATATTTATTCTTTCTGTATGCTGAGCAAACAATTTGAGAAGCTGGACCATATGAAGAAGAACAGGGCACCAGGATTAGAGGACGACTCACTGACAACCTTCTATACCCAGATGGCACGACCTTGCTTGCTGAAAGTGAAGCACTTACTAATGAAGATCAAAGACTATGGCCTTCAGTATTGGACTACACCTCAACATAAAGAAAGCAAAAATCCTCACCACTGGACCAAAAAGCAACATCATGATAAACAGAGAAGATATAAGTTATCAAAGATTTCATTTTACTTGTATCCACAATCAACACCCATGGAAGCAGCAGTCAAGAAATCAAAGGATGTATTATTGCACTGGGCAAATTTGCTGTGAAAGACCTCTTTAAAGTGTTTCAAAGCAAAGATGTCACTCTGGGGACTAAGGTGTGCCTGATCGAAGCCATAGTATTTTCAATTGTATCTTATGCATGTGAAAGCTGGACAATGAATAAGGAAGACCGAAGAACTGATGCCTTTGAATTATGGGATTGGTGAAGAACGTTGAATATACTGTGGACTGCCAGAAGAACAAACAAATTTGTCTTGAACAAGTACAGCCAGAGTGCTCCTTGGAAGCAAGGGTGGCGAGACTTCATCCCACTTACTTAGGACATGTTACAAGGAGGGACCAGTCTCTGGGGAAGGACATCATGCATGATAAGTTAGAAAAAAACAAAAACCAAGCCTGTTGCTGTCAAGTCAATTCTAACTCATAGCAACCCTATATGACAGAGTAGAATTGCCCTATAGGGTTTCTAAGGGGCAGGCTGGTAGATTTGAATTGCTAACCTTTTGGTTAGTAGCTGAGCTTTGAACCACTGTGCCCCCAGGGCTCCCGCTAAGGTAGAGGGTCAAGAGAAAAAGAGCAAGACCCTCGAAGAGTTGGATTGACACAGTAGCTGCAACAATGGGTTCAGACATAGCAAGGATTGTAAAGATGGTGCAGGACTGGGCAGTGTTTTGTTGTACATAGAGTCTCTGAGTTAGAACTGACGAGATGGCATCTAACAGCAACACACTACATAAATGAGAAAACATTCCATGCTTGTAGATTGGAAGAGTTAGCATTGTTAAAATGTCAATACTACCAAAAGTCATCCATAGTTACAATGCAATGTCAATCCAAATCCCAACCACATTTTTTTAACGAAATGGAAAAGCTAATCTCCACCTTTATAGGGAAAAGAAGGAGGTCTTGAATTGCTAAATGAATATTGGAGAAGAACAAATAGGAGGCCTCAAACTTTCCAATCTCAAAGCTTCCTATGCAGTCACAGTAATTAAAATAGCCTGTTACTGGTTCAATAGCAGACACAAAGATCAATGGAATGGGATTGAGAACCTAGAAGTAAATCCATCCACCTATGGACAGTTGATTTTCAACAGAGTCAAAGTCCATTCAATGGGGGGAGAAACAGTCTCTTTAACAAACAGTGTTGGCAAAACTGAATATCCATATGCAGAAAAATGAATCCAGGATCCATACCTCACGCCATGCACAAAAACTAGCTCAAAATGGATCAAAGACCTAAATGTTGAAGCTAAAACTGTAAAGTTCCTTCCTGGAAGATGACATAGGATCAAACCCAGGGGACCTAAATTTCCTTGTCCAGTATTTTCTTGCAAATAACATGCACCTTCTGTATTTGTTTTCCAGCCACACTCTCCCCCCGACCCTGTGAGGTATTTTCGTAAGTATTGCTAGGCCAATTTTTTTTTTTTTTAATATATAGCTGTAAAAAATTAGGACAGCATGCTTACAAAAATACCTGTAGGGAGGGCGTGGTTGGCAAGCAAACTTGCAAGATGTGTGTTATTTTGTAAAAAATACGGTAAATAGCCTATCACACAAAGCTGAGAATGTATGAACAACAGAAGATACTTAGATAACTGGGATCTCCTAAAAATTAAATACTTATGCTCATCGAAAGACTTTACCAAGAGAGTAAAAAGAGAACCTACAGACTGAGAAAAAACTGCTGGCAATCACATATCTGATAAGGGTCTAATCTCTAAAACCTATAGAAAAATGCCACAACTCAACAACAAAAGGACAAACAATCCAATTAAAAAATGGTCCAAGGACGTGTACAGACATTTCACCAAAGAGGGCATTCAGGTGGCCAGGAAATACATGAAATGATGCTTGTGATCATCAAAACTACAATGAGATACAATTTCACTCCTGCAAATATGGCAATGATAAACAAAAAACCAAAACAACAAATGTTGGCAAGGCTGTGGGGAGATTGGAACTATTTTACATTGCTGGTGGGATTGTAAAATGGTACAACCACTATGAAAACCAGTATGGCACTTCCTCAAAAAGCTAAAAATAGAAATACCATATGATCCAGCAATCCCACCCCTAGGAATATATCTTAGAGACGTAAGAACCATCACATGAATAGACATGCAAACCCATGTTCCTTTTCCAGCATTGTTCACAAAAGAAAAAGGATGGAAACAATCTAAGTGCCCATCAACGGATGAATGGATAAACAAATTATAGTACGTACATACAATGGAATACTACAAAACTATAAGGAATAATGAGATGTCCATGGAACATGTATCTGGAGGACATTATGCTGAGTAAAATTATTCAATTGCAAAAAGACAATATTGTATGGTCCCACTGTTACAAAAAGTCAAGAATAGATATACACACAGAAAGCAAGGTGTTTTGATGGTTACCAGAGATGGGAGGGGAAGGGAGGGGTAATCACTTTCTAGGTAGCAGACACTTGTTACTTTTGGTGATGGAAAGGCAAGACCAAACATGGGTGAAGCCTGCACAACTTGACCAAGGTAAATAAAGACACTGAGATGTACATGAGATAAAGGGACAATTTTGATAAATGCTGTAACATACACAATCTTGCAACAACAGTAGAAATAACCAGAAAATATGTGTGTGGTTACTTAGGTAGTTATTGATGCTCATATGTGTATAATCCCACTGCTGTCCAGTCCATTCCAACTCATAACGACCCTGTAAGACAGAGTAGAACTGCCCCATATGGTTTCCAACCCTGTAAATCTTTATGGAAGCAGACTGCCACATCTTTCTCCTGTGGAGCAGCTGTTGGGTTCAATCGCTGACCTTTTGGTTAGCAGCCAAGCACTTTAACCACTGTGCCATGAGGGCTCCCATGTATGTGTATAGAAAGGCATAAAAAAAGAAAAGAAAAGAAATTATAACTCAGTAAAGCTGTTAAAAAGTCCCTGGGTGGTGCAAACAGTTTGTGCTCAACTACTAACTACAAGGTTGACGGTTTGAACATACCCAACAGCACTGCAGAAGAAAGACCTGGCAATCTGCTTCCATAAAGGTTATGGTCAAGAAAACCCTATGGAGCTTGATTCTACTCTGATACATCATAGGGTCACCATGAGTCTGAATCTACTCAACGGCAACTGGTTTTTGCTGTTTAAATTAAACCTCAATAAAGTTGTTGAAAAATAATTTGAGGGCATGGGTACTCCAACTCCATTCAGAGCTTCTCCAAGTGAGGTACAGGAATCTCCAGGGCTAACTTCTGGAAACCCAGTTCCCTGGGCTCACCCTGCCTTCCTGGGCCAGACGTCCTGTTGTGGGCTGGGAATCCATCCCACCAACGTGTGCGGACAAGCTTTGCTCTGGTGAAGCAGCTGAGAAGACTGCAACTCCACAGGCATTCTGCTGAGTTCCTCGCCGAGGTCACTCCACCGCTTTGGTCCCCTTGCCAATTCCAGAACCTTTCCACAAGGCCAGGTGGGGCAAGAGAGGCGGCTAGGGCACAGGACCTAAGGCAGTGCTCCTTTCTAAGCACTAGGGCAGATGATCCAACAGGCACAATGCTTACCTTGCTCACCAGATCATCTGCAGTGAACAATTTCACCTTTTTTCACCACATCAGAGACTCTGCTTCTAGGTCTGGCTGGCATCTGTCTCTCTCCCAACCCCACAGCACCTTCCTACAGAATCAAAGCCTCTTTTTAAATTTACAAC
This sequence comes from Elephas maximus indicus, assembly GCF_024166365.1. NCBI lineage: Eukaryota > Metazoa > Chordata > Mammalia > Proboscidea > Elephantidae > Elephas > Elephas maximus. Next base: position 6,890,513 of record NC_064843.1, read on the forward strand.
CCCTGACAGGGATGGATGACCCAGCAAACAAGGTAAGCACAGCCTTACTGGTGCTTACTTACTAATCTGTAGTGAACAGTTCACATGGGTTTCATTTACTTTAGGGGCTCAGTAGTTAAGAGCTCAACTGCTAACCAAGACGTTGCCTGTTCGAATCTACCAGCTGCTCCTTGAAAACTCTGTGGGGCAGTTCTGCTCTGTCCTATAGGGTTACCATGAGTTGGAATCGACTTGATGGTAATGGTTTGGGTTCATTGGTTCACTACAGATGATCTGGTAATTACCTTGCCTATTGGATAATCTGCCCCTAAGAAGCACCATGAGAGTAATCGTCTCCTTCAGTTTCTCACCGTCTGTGGCGTTTCTCTTGCCTCGCCTAGTCCTGGCCTCATCTCCACCCAGCCCCACGACAACTGTCGCTGCCTGTCCCTCTTCCTAGGGATTCTAGAAGTCAATGGCCAGAGCCTCCTTTATCCATGCCAACTTGCCACAGGAGGAAGAACAAGGAATCGTTATACTTTAGTGTTATCGGTTTGCCGGGAAAAGCATTTGCTTTCAAAATAAGAAAAGCAGAAGAGTGGAAAGGAGCTGTGGGAAGGATTTCAGGGCCCAGGACTTTCCTCCAGGACCTGGAGGCCACAGGCCCCTACTGAGCAGCTGGATAGCTCACAACAAGGAGTCTGGACAAGTCCGAGGGGACGTCGATTTGTCCCCTCGCTGGAACATTTCATTAGATCCAGGGTCTCCTTTCCTTTCACCCCATCAAGAAGTGGGAGCGATGGGCCTCTCAGGAGGAGACATGCTGGTAGGTACAGCATGCAGCCCGTTTGCTCCCAGAGCTCAGGAGGGGTCAGCTGGGTGGACAAGTTCCTCCCGTGGCACCCCCACTACAAGGCATGCCCTGTCTTAGCTTCCATTTCTTTGTAGGCTTAGAATTTCTGGGCACGTAGAGGGATAATAAGGAGCCCTGGTGGTGCAGTGGTTAAAGCAATTGACTGCTAACCGACAGGTCAGTGGTGAGAAAGATGTGGGAGAAAGATGTGGCAGTTTGCCTCTGTAGAGATTTATAGCCTTGGAAACCCTATCGGGTCACTATGAGTTGAAATCCACTTGATGGCTGTGGGTATGGTTTGGTTTTGGTTAGAGGGATAATGAAATTCTGTGGGGCGTTCAATAAAAAGGGGAGAAAGGGTGGGACGAGGGGGAGGGTTGCATACTTGTATTTAATCTTACTGTGAGTCTATGGGTCACTCACAGTTGTTACTCCAATTTTACAGACTCAGGGAGGAATGGCGAGCCTAAGGCCACCCAACCAGTAACACAGCATTGCTCATCCTCTGCCCAGACCCAGCAGCCCCTTTAGGGTGCTAGGGAGTGACTCCTGCTGGCTCCCGGGCAAAACCAAGCCCAGTGCTTCACTTCATTTTTCCAGTTTGCTGTGGATTACAGTATTTGTCATAACTTATCACATGTGTTTTAGGTATATGTCAGAGTGATTGTACTGATTTCCTCTGCAGAGGAAGAAGGAAGGAAAACAGAATCTAGGCATAGGAGGGCGTGAACTTCAATGTGGTTCGTGATTTTTTTTTTTTTTATTAAACATTTTTGAAGCCCTTGAAGTAACTAGGGGTCCCTGGGTGATGCAAATGGTTAAGTGCTGGACTACTAACTGAAAGGTTGTTGGTTCCAACCCACCCAGAGGCACCTTGGAAGAAAAGCCTGGCGATCTGCCTCCAAAAGGGCACACAGCCTTGAAAATCCTAGGGAACAGTTCTACCATGCACACAACGGGATCGCCCTGAGTCGGAATTGACTCGACGGTAACTGATAGTACCGACAAGCTAGCTAACCAAATAAATAAATGATACGTCTGAAGCGAACATGACAGAGGCTGGGTTTTATGTCCCCGTTTTCTCTACGACAGATGCAGACGACAGTAAGAAGTTAACTTTAACTCTGTGAGCTGCAGTGAGAAGTGCAGGGTCTACCCAAACTTGCAGGTCTCTCTCGTTGAGAAAAGGAAGATGCCCTTTTCTTTTAACATAAGTGGAATATTATTCAAGAATCCTATGTGTTTCACAAATTGATTTTCAAAGTGTTTTCCCACTTTCTCAAACCAAGTTAAATCAGTAAGTATTTCTTATTCAGTGCCCTGAAGGGTATTCTGAAGCCCTCTGTCTTCTAAGATATTATGGGTGGCACTCAGTCAATATCATTTTCTTTTACAGTGAAGCCTGTGAAACCCAGAACTCCATGGAACTGCCCTGTTTTTCTGGATCTCACAAGTTTTCTATCATTTGTTTTAGTGGAAGATATTTGCATTTTCCTCCTCTGACAGGCTTCCACCTTCAACAGTTCCGACTTTCACAGGTTTTACGTAGAATAACCAATGTGAGTCCTTTGTGTTATTGCTGCTTAATTTATCCAAACAGCAACCGTAAAACTTTTCCAGAATCTTGGATGCATTTATGAAATTTCATTTAGGGAGATAAATGCCATATAGGTCATTTTTCAAACACGGAATAGTATATAGATTTCACTTAATGATAAAACAAAAATGCAACAGCAAAACAACATAACTGAGAGAATTATATATTGTTTTCTTACGAGTAGTCTTTGCATGGTATTTGTTTCTGTCTTTTAAGTTTTAACCTATCTGGTTCTTTCAGCTTAAAGTGCATGTCTTATAAATAGTTGAGTTGGGTTTTTTGTTTCGAATCCGGTCTCTAAGAATCTGTGGCTTTTAAGTTGGAATGTTTAGTCTGTTTACATTTAATATAATTGTTGATACTGTTGGACTTGAGTTTACTATTTCACTTTTTTCCCCCCTATTTCCACTATCTCTGCTTCTTTCTTTTTTCCTGCTTTCTTTGTTTGGGGTTTTGGTTTTAGCTTAAGATTTTTCTTTTCTTTTTTTTGTATTTCATTTTAATTCATCCATTGGCTTTTTAGCTAAAACTCATTGTTTTATTTTTTTTAAGTTTTCTATGGATTACAATGTTCATCATAACTTATCACAGTCTATCTTGAATTAATATTATATCACTTCATGTATAATACAAAAAGCTTACAAGAATATACGGCCATTCACTCCCTTCTGTCCTTTGAGATATCGTGGTCATACATTTAACTTCTACTTCTTTGTAAACTTTGCAATACATTGTTTTTCTGTTTTGTTTTTGTTTTTTTGCTTTAAGCAGTCAACCGTCTATTTAAAAGTTAAGAAATTTTATAAAAAAGTCTTTTTATTTACCCATATGGTTACTAAATTAGGTGCTGTACATTCCTTTATTTAGATCCAAGTTTCCACCTAATACCATTTGCCTCCAGCCTAAAGAACTTTATTGAATATTTCTTGTAGTGTAGAATCTCTATTCTTGGATTATATGAAATCTCTATTCTTGGATTATTATCCTTTTTTTGAGGATATTTTTGTTGGATATAGAATTCTAGGATGATAGCTCTCTCTCTTTTTCCAGTACTTGAAAGATATCTTTCTACTGTCTTCTGCCTTGAATTATGTCTGATGAAAAGCCAGTAGCATGCCTCACAGTTGTCCCTCTAAGTGCAATTTGGCTATGATGTTCCTAGATGGGTATTGTGTGTGTGTGTGTGTGTTTATCATGCTTGGAGTTCAGTTTCTCAAATTTGGAAAAATCTTGACAATCATTTTCCCTCCCCCCAATTTTTTTTTCTGATCAAATTTCTCCCTCCTCTCTTTTTGGGATTCCAACTGCTTATATGTGAGCTTATCTGATATTGTCAAATAAATCCTTAAGCCTCTGTTCACTGTGGTTTATTTTGCATAGTTTCTATTACACCACCCAGGGACAAATAATCCCTACATTCTTCCTGCCCTCTAGGAACTCAGTTTCACCCAGCACATTCATGCACAAGTCTGTGAATCAGCAGTTTAGTGTTCACTTGTTTTTAACTGCACTGGAAGAGGAGAGATGGCTGTGGGGTGGCTTCCTGGGGAAGGAGGGGCGAAAGAAGGCTCTTCTTCTTGGGGCTGTGATCTGATTGCAGAATTGTGGTGGTGCTGCTTAACACAAACCCTGAAGCCAAGAGGAAGTCAAAATCCAGTTAGAAAGAGCCTTCTCTCTGTAGCGACTGCCATTCCTCCTCTGAAGAGGCTCAAAGGCAAGGGGAGTGGAATTAGTGTTGACACAAAGCCTGCTTCAAGTAGAGTGGGGAGACTATTTAAATAATAATAAAATACTAACTGAATGGGAAGCTCCATTTGTGTATTGGTTTCTGAAATGAAAGAAGCAGCCTGCCTTCGCTGTAATTGCTGTCAGGTTTTCAGCAATCCTCTTTTCAGAACTCTCCTTTTAATGCAACCGTGAAAATTGTTACCAAGCAACAAGCGGGTCTTGAGTGGTAAGGATTCAGGAGTGACTGACTGGAGACTTTCCATCTGGAGGAGGTTGCTGTTTCCTCAAATGCTGGATGTCAGCTGGTCTGGCTGGTGAGGGACGGGGGAGTGCTCAGAGCTGGTGAGACCACAAAGTTAAAAATAAGCAAATAAACAGACATGCCCTCTCCCACCAAAAAGCAGTGCTCCAGGGGCCTGACTCTCTCGCTGCAAGCTCACTCCTTGAAAGGGTAGTGTTCACCTCTGTCTGGACAGGCATGTTCATCGTGTTCTTGGGAGGGGTGACCTGGCCACCAGTGCTGAAAAAGAAGTCCTTCTTGGAGCTCCACGGTGGCATTAGAACATGGCGGACCAAATTCCCCAATCCAAGTCCAGTAGTGAATTGCCCACAAGGGGCCTTGAACTCAGCTAAACTTCTCTTAATGGAACCTGGAGAGGGAATTGGTGAGATCCCCATTAGCGCCTCCTTGTCCTTGTGCCAGCTCCCTGGTGCTCATTTGACCCTCCTGAGGTGCCCAAGGCCACAGCAGGGGGATCCATCTCCTGTCCAGCACTTGCTTTCATTTCTGGGAGCTTATGGACCACTTCTCACTGGTTCTCACAGTCATAATTCCTTTCACTCGGAAATGCTGCTCTGACTTAGGGACTTTATGGGGCTCATGCTTGGCTGCCAGGTGCCTTCGTTGGAAAAGTTTTCCATAGGCTTAAGTAACTCATTTACTGCTTTTGTGGTTTTGCCAGGCCCGTATACCACAGTGAACGCCAGTTAAAAAAATCACTTTCCGAACACAAATACACAAACAAACACATATAGATAGATACACAGATAAATACATAGCTAGGTCTATGTCTATGTCTGAGAAGCCCTGGTGGTGCAGTGGTTAAAGTCTTCGACTGCTAATTGAGAGGTCGGTGGTTCGAACCCACCAGCTGCTCCTCGGGAGAAAGATATGGCAGTTTGCTTCCATAAAGATTACAGCCTTGGAAACCCTATAGGGCAGTTCTAACTCTGAGGGTCCCTAGGAATTGGAATCAACTCAGTGGAAATGAGTTTGGTTTGGTATGTTTATGTCTATGTCAATGTCTAAAACCCACTGCCGTTGAGTCAATTCTGGCTCATAGCGACCCTATAGGACAGGGTAGAACTACCCCATAGGGTTTGAAGGTTGCAATCTTTACAGAAGCAGACTGCCACATCTTTTTCCCGTGGAGTGGCTGGTGGGTTCAAACCATCGACCTTTCAAATAGCACTTGAGTGCTTTAACCACTGCACCATCAGAGCTCCTAATTACATGCTGAGAGCTTGAAAAATGTTCATAATGTATTATTTTGAGGCAGTTTATCAGCATGTTGTTGCTGCTATTGGATGCTACAGAGCCAATTTCAGCTCATGGTGACCCCGTGTGTTGCAGGGTAGAACTGCCCCATAGGGTTTTCTAGGCTATAATCTTTATGGGAGCAGATTGCCAGGTCTTTCGCCATTGGAGCTGCTGGGAGGGTTTGAACTGCCTATCTTTTGGTTAGCAGCCAAGTGCTTCACCATTGCACCACCAGGCTCCTTGCTTATTAGCAGGGACCTTGAAAACAAATCCCTTTCCGTCTGTGCTGTTCACTGTGTTGCCTGATTAGAAGCAAAGGCGGTGCCTGCTCTGCCTGTCCCCCTACCCAGATGAGATGACAGGTGACACAGGGCAGGGACCCTGGCTGTGGCGTGGTAGCATTGCACACCCCAAAAAGCAAATAAGGTGGGGGATGAAGACACTCATCTTAGGAATACTCTCTGCCAGTGGTCGTAAACAACGCTGGGAAGGTGAAGGGCCCAGACAAGGGGCTCAGAGGGTCCCTATGCTGAGGTTCTATTGTCCATAAAGGTAGTAACCGTCCCTCCCATGTTGTCCTGTGCTTGTCCAGCTCTGCTTGACTACCTCGAGATGGGGCCTGCTGCACTCAGAGAAGGCTCTTTCCAGACACCTTGAACAATCAGCCCCCATTTCCCGGCATCCCCATTCCTTGCTCTCAATTCTGGCCTCTAGGACATACTGTCTAAGAATCCACTGTCCTCTGGAGCAGGCATATTTGAAGGGTTTGCAGGTAACCTCAGGACCGGGAGACCAGCCTTCTTGTTGACATCACAAATGCCTCCCACCTCTGACAGGTCCTGCTCACACCTGGATCCCCAGCTGGAGCAGGGCTGCCATGGCTGATGCAGTGCCCTTTTCCAAATTAGAGAAACACACCCATCCATGAGGATGAATTAAAAAAAGCACTCCCTGTGGGTGAGCATGGCCCCGTGGGCGTAGGGCTGAGCATGAAGACAGCATCTTTGTGCAGATGAAGGAGGTGGTCACACTCCTGGAAGGCAGCCCTGTGTCAGGCACAGATTGGGCAAGAGGAGCGTGGGTGCCTTTCAAGCCTTGATCACATCCTGATGGTGGATCTTTGGGCAGTGTCCTGATTTTGCCAGAGTAGACCCTCATGTATTTGGAAAACTAACAATTGGGTGAACTGGTTCTTACCTCAAATCAGTTGCCGTCCAGTCGACTCTGACTCACGGTGACCTTATGTGTGCCAGAGTGGGATCGTGATCCACACGGTTTTCAAAGGCTGATTTTTCAGAAGTAGATTGCCAGGCCTTTCTTCTGCGGTACCTCTGGGTGGACTCAAACATCCTTTCTGTTAGCAGCCAAGTGCCTTAACAATTTGTATTACTCAGGGGTTCAGGTTCTCACTTAGCAGGGTTTTATTCATTGGACAATCAAGCAAGCCTTATGGGAATGAGCTTGAGAAAATAATGCCTAAGACGTAGAACTGAACGTCCATTTTTACTCTGCAGTTCCTGTGTGTGAAGCTGGAAGATTTAAGTTGGGGTGTAATTTATGAAGTCACGAGAAGAATAAATCATAGGAGGTGCTATTATATGAAGGAGAGAAAGGACTACCCCTGGTGTGGAATCTGTATGGACTTCTGGCTTTGTCTCTTGCTGAACTTGACCAGAGTATATTCTGCCTCTGAGCCTCAGTTTCCTCGTCCGTAAAATGGGCTGAGTACGCCCGCCTCGGAGAGCTGTCGTGAGGGTTGAACAAAATGATTTCTGCAGAATAGCTTGGTAGACTGCAAGCCCCATAAGTACTTGAGGTAGGATTATGTAGCCTAACGCGTGTTTGGCCAAGATTCAAAGTATCTTGAATTCACATGGAGAGAAAGCACTCAGGTACATGGTGAGAAAATTGAAGAGCTTTCTTCACTTTCTAGGAATCCATCCAGATACCAGGGGGATCGGTTAGGGTTCAGTGCTGGGGATAGGCTCTCCTCGAGGCCTTGCGAACGGAAAGTGACTTAACGCAGGGAATCAGGCGCCTGCGGAATTGCTGGATGAGGAGCACAAGTGCACAAGTGGGCGCTGGAGACTGGCCGACCTGCCGGCTTGCCAGCTTACAGAGAACACGTTCAGAGAACCCACACACAGACAGCCACCGCCTCCTCCACCATCCAGAAGATCTGGAATCTGAGACTGCTGCTATTAATCCCAACAGTGCTTGGAAGCTGTCACCTCGGTTGGAAAACTGGCCACACCCAATCGTCTTTCTATTCTATCCCAGGGGAGATACTCCCAGCAAAATAGCCAGTCCTTCCACGGTGAAACATACGGAATTGGGGTTTTTGTGGATTAATATGGCTGCAATTTTACACGGTTTGGTAGAGGACTGTGCACCTTGAGCTGATTGCCTGGCACGGGTGCTTGCTGTCCAGGGTCGGCACTGGCTTGGCTGGTGCCGTGTGGTCAAGGACCCTGACCGTGGCAAACGTCTCCTTCTCAGATGGCCTTAACCGCCAGCTACCATCGAGCAGATTCTCACTCCTGGTAATTCCACATGTGTCAGAGCAGAGCTGCGCTCCCCAGAGTTTCAGTGGCTGATTTTTCGGAAGTAGCTCTCCAGGCCTTTCTTCTGAGGATTTGAACTGCCAACATTTTGGTCAGCAGCTGAGTGCAATGATGGGTTGCACCACCCAGGAGCTCCTTAGAACACACTGAGGCATGGCCCTAGAGCACAGGCCGAGAGCCTCTCTGAAAGGCCTGATTTCACACAACACGTCTGTGCTAGAGAAACCCACAAGTTCTCTTCTTTCCTAATGTACGTGAAGTTTATGCTTCACAACAGGCTTGGCTTGGTCTCTACCTCGTTCGCTGGTGTTTATCTGACAGAAAAGCTGGTGTGAACTGGATGCTTCATTAACTGGGCTGAAAGGGACAATACTCATAATCAGTGCCCTCTCAGAGTCAGGTAAGTCCTCTCGGCTGTGGCTTTACCAGCGAATTATCAGGCCGGCTGGCTCACCAGGGGGACAGGCTGGGACCGGGGCCCAGCCTGCTGCTGAGTCTGCCTTGTGCCGTGGAGTCACAGTTCCAGCACCACGGGGCGGTCTTTGGGGGCTGCAGAGAACCTGAGTCTGTGTGGGGCCTGGCGTGGGATCAGTCTTCAACAAAGAGCTAGGTCAGGAAGCCCCTTCCCAAGCCGTGTCTCAGTGGTCCCAGCTCATTGCTCATCCTGAGAGTCACATGCACAGATAGCTGCAGGGAAAGCAGGACCTTGTGCAGAGACTGTGGGGTCTGCGGGGTATGTGGGATCTGGGGGGCCTGTTTGGTCTGGGGGTCTGCTTGTCTTGTGGGGTCTGCGGGGCCTGTAGTGTCTGCAGGGTCTGGCGGTCTGGGGGTCTGTGGGCTCTGGGGTGTCCGGGGGGGTCAGCATGGCCTGTGGGGTCTGCATGACCTGTGGGGTCTGCAGTTCTGGGGGTCCTGCATGGTCTGTGGGGCCTGGTGGTCTTGCATAGCCTGTGGGGTCTGTGGGGTCTGGAGCTTGTGGGTTCGGAAGCATCTGGGGAGTCTGCAGGGCCTGGGCGGCCTGTGTGGCCTGTGGGGTCTGCAGTGTCTGGGGGGCCTGCATGGTCTATGGGGTCTGGCAGGCCTGCATGGCCTGTGGGGTCTGTGGGTCTGCGGGGCCTGTGATGTCTTCAGGGTCTGATCTGCATGATCTGGGGGTCTGCGTGGTCTGGGGGGGCCTGAGTGGCCTGCTGGGTCTGTAAGCATGGAGAGAGTGGACAACAGGGGCTTCTTATCCACTCACAGGGAGTTTTCCTGGCCCCTCTTCTGGAAGCCCCATGTAAGAGCCCCCCTGGGGAGATGACCTCAGATTCTGAGTGTGAGAAGGAAGTTGGCTACAACTCCGTATTTAAAGTGAAGTTGGTGGGGGTAGGGTTGTGGGTGGGAGAATCAACCCTGGCTGCACTTTAGAGCCGCCTGTTTTGAGCTGCCATTGAGTGGGCCCCGACTCACAGTGACCTCATGCACAGTGGAGCGGTTCTGCACCATCCCCATGAACTCTTGCATATCGGACCATTATGATACATGGGGTTTCATTGGCTGACTTTCAGAAGTTGGTTGCCAGGCCTTTCTTCCTAGTTTGACTTTGTCTGGAAGCTCTGCTGAAACCTGTACGGCATCCTAGCATCACGCTAGACAGGTGGTGGCTGCACATGAAGTACATTGGCCGGGAATTGAACCTGGGTCTCCCTCATAGAAGGCAAGAATTCTACCACTGAACCACTGACAACCTCTCCCAGTAGCTGTCCGGCGATTCTGACTCTCCTACAGAGAATTAAAACAAAACCTCGACCCAGGCTCCACCCCAAGGAGTCTGCTTAGTTGGTCCAGAGTGGAGCCTGACTGTCAGGATTTTCTGGAACTCCTCAGATTCGAATGTGCAACCAGTGCGGAGAAGCATGCTATAAACACATAAGCCTGGGTGACAGCTGTTACGCTTTGAGGCACTAGGCTGCTGACTGAAAGGTGGGCAATTCACACCCACCAGCCTCTCCTTGGGAGAAAGGCCTGGCAGTCTGCTCCCACAAAGATGACAGCCCAGGGAGCCCTCCGGGGCAACTTTACTCTGTCGGGTGGGGTTGCGATGAGTCAGAGTTGACCGGATGGCGCACAACAAGACGTTTTTTCATTCGTTCATCAACAAATGAGCAGCCTCGGTGGTGCAGCAGTTAAGTGCTCAGCTGCTCATTGGGAAAGGTTGGCAGTTTGAACCCACCCAGTGGCTCCGTGGGAGAAAGCCCTCATGACCTGCTTCTATAAAGACTGTTGTTGTTGTTAGGTGCCATCGAGTCGGTTCCAGCTCACAGCCAGCCTGTGTACAGCAGAATGAATCGCTGCCTGGTCCTGTGCCGTTGTCACAACCTTTGCTATGTTTGAGCCCATTGTTGCAGCCACTGTGTCAACCCATCTCGTTGAGGGTCTTCCTCTCTTTCGCTGACCCTTTTACTGAGCATGATGTCCTTCTCCAGGGACTGGGCCCTCCTGAGAACATGTCCAATGTACCTGGAATCAAGTCTCACCATTCTTGCTTCCAAGGAGCATTCAGGCTGCACTTCTGTAAAGATTACAGCTGAGAAAACCCCATAGGGCAGTTCTACTCTGTCACATGGGGTTGCCGTGAGTCAAAATTGACTTGAGGGCACCTAACAACATCAACAAATATTTATTTCTGATGTTTATCACTGTGCCTGATGGCAAGGATATGGTGATGAAGAAGGCTGATAGCTGCCGCCGTGAATGAGGCTTACAGGCCCATGGCTTCCGGGGGAATGTGGCAGAAGCTGCCAGGCTTATCGCCAGCTAAGAATGCCGGCGTCTGCACAGGGCAGAGAGGTGGATGCGGCGGAGCCATCACAAGTGTGCATTTCTGCAGAGGGTGGGTGATTGCAGCTGGAGGCCTCAGAGAGCACGATCACCACCCCGTTGTCATCCGGAAGGTGGGAATCCTGGCGGATGCGCGGTGGGCTTGGTGTCCGCGTGTGCGGAGCTGTTAGGAGAGGCCACACTCACAACCTAGCGGGAGGAAGAGCCCGATGGTGAAGCACCGACACACGGCTGCACATGGGAGCTCCTAGCCCGTCTGCCTACTTTCAGACGTGAGAACTGAGTTTGTTCATGTGGCATCGACACGACAGACTGACCATTCAGAGACAGGACTCGGGCTATCAAGTCCTTGCCTATCAACGAGAGGTTGTTGTTGTATTCAGACTGATGCCACGGCTGGCCTGTTATGCTCAGAGGGAGCCCCTGGCCATGATGCAGGCAGCTGTCAATGTGGGGGCAGGTGGCTTGGGGAACTGGGAGGAGTTTTGGTGACTGGCTGCTCCGAGTTCAAACTCAGCCTCTTTTGCTTACTGAGCTCCGCTTGTGTAAGGCACATCCCATTCTCCGTGAAAACGGGAATAAAGAGAACTACATCTGGCATTGTTGGGCAGACAAGAGACGAGCCTGTAAAGTACCAGGTGCCATGTACTTACTTTCAAATCCCCTCTGAGATGACTCAGAAGAAAGACCTGGCAATCTACTGATGAAAATCAGCCATTGAAAGTCCTATGGCTCACAGTTCTACTCTGACACACATGGGGTCGCCATGAGTCAGAATGGACTCGATGACAATGTTTTTTTTTTTAATAGGTGGTAACTCTTGTTACGTTTGTATCAGCTGTTCACTGCCTTCATGATGCTGCGTAACAAACACTCCAGCATTTAACGGCTCCAAAGTGCTACTATGTATTATTTTTGCATGCGTTTATGTGTCAGTGGGTAGGTCTGTGATCTGAGCCAGATCTGCTAAACATAATGTCCTCCTCTACATTAATCCCTCCTTATGTGTGTCCAAAACGGATCAGTCAGACAATGTTCTGTTGTGATCCATAGGGTTTTCCTCGACTAATTTTCAGAAGCAGACCACCAGGCCTTTCTTCCTAGTCTCTTAGTCTGGAAGTGCCACTGAAACCTGTTCACCATGGGTGACTGTTCTGCCGTCTGGAATACTAGTGACATAGCTTCCAGCATCGTGACAATGTGCAGGCCACCACAGTACAACACACAGACAGAGGGGTGGTGGGATCTGGCAATGCTGAGTACAAGATGCATTTGGGAGTGAGCCTGGTTGTCTTTATCCATAGCTTGGGGAGATGGAAAAAATTTCATTTAATATTGAATCCAGTAGGTTGCAGTTATTAACAAACAAGACAATAAGACATGCTTCAGACTGTAGAACAGCCTCGTTTTTGTGGGACCTTCAGAAAGCAGCTGTGGAGTGTACATTTTCTTCTGCAGCTTTCTTAACAGTAAACGTGGAAATGATTGAATGCTTGCTGTTCAGAAATTCCTCTTTGTGGGAACTCATAAGTGCCTTTCAGTCTTGCATTTGGGGGAACTTAAATACAAATGGTCACTCGTGATTAATTCTGCCCTCTGCCAAGATGTTCATTGCTTCACCCTGCTTCATTTCAAGGTTTGGACAATTGGTCCTAATGGGCAGTCTGTCCCTCTGTAAACGGCTCAGCAGAGAATGGAGCGGGAGCTTGAATGTGATGAAAAATTCCACCATTAATAATACAGTAAAAAATAATAATAATACAGTAAAACCTGTGAAAGCTGGACCAAGGTGGAAACCTGTCAGAGAAGGAAAACTCAGATCCTTTCCACTAATAGAGACCGATAGGGAAGTGGTCTTGTCAAAGGCAGAAAACTTGTGAGACCTGGGAAAAAAGGCAGTCCCGTTGAGTTCCGGCTCTCATAGGTTTCACTGTAACAGGATCAGGAGAAAGGCCGAGAGAGGGGGTCTCTCAGAGCTGGCCCCAGCCCTGTGCCTGTGGGGTCCCTCCCTTCCCATTGTCCAACCCCTTGCTCTGCTCCCAGAAGGTTACAGAGCTGCAGGCCATTTTTTTGGACAATATGTTTGTTTTGCCCCCAAATCAGTCCCACCAGTCACTTCAGGGGATTGTTATGCTTTATCATGACACGTGGAGCCCTGGTATCACAGTGGTTAAGTGTTTGGTTGCTAACCAAAATGTCGGCAGTTCGAATCCACCAGCCGCTCCTCGGAAACCCAATGGGGCAGTTCTACTCTGTCAGATAGGGTTGCCATGAGTCAGAACTGACTTGATAGCAACAGGCTTGGCTTGGTTTTGGTATCCTGACACACCACTGCCTTTGAGAGAATGATGTTCTATTTGGGCAACTTCCTTCACCTTTACCCCCAACTATCATTTTTTATCATTTACCTTCACTTAAAAGAGAACAATTTCAGTGAAATCAACAGTTTCTTCTGTGTGTCAGGCTTGTTTTATGATAGTAAGCATTTAAATTAAAAACGTTATAGAAGTCCTCTGCAATGCTGATGGGGTGATTAATATCTTTTTCCTTGTGCATGTTCTCGGGCTATGGGGCTACTTGCCTTGAAGCCGATCCAGCCATAGTGCCTGAATCTCTCACAGTGCCAAGAGAGTTAGTCCCCAGCGATTGTGCGAGTGGACGGGAGGAGCGGAGCTTTCCACCCCTGGCAGTCCACAGCTTGGGCCCCAGGGAAGGACGGCACTGACTGCAGGAGGGTGGTCTGATTGCAAGAAAGGGGTGGGTGACCCCGGTTCCAGCATCCTTCGGAGTCACCCACTTTATGGACAGAGCACAAAGCTGGAGTCGAGAAAAGTTTCCTTGAGTGCTTCCTCCAGAACTTCTAGCTATGATCTGGAGCCTCAAGGAAACTCCTTAATCCTGAGTTTCACCACCTGTGAAAGGAGCAAGTAACCATGCCTCCTTACCTTTCTGTCTACAATGGTTCAAGGTCGCCAACAGAAGGCCACACACATGCTCTATCAGTGCGTGGGAAATGCTTTACTCACACAGAGAAGAGACAGAGTGAGATCAGCTTCACTAGTGGGCACCGTCTCCTGTGGCCAGCAGGATCATTGGGCACACGGCCAGCAAGATCGTCTCACACACGGCCAGCAGGATCGTCCTACATGAGGCTGGTGCAGGGAGATGCTCTATGTTACCCCTCTTGTGCTGTAGTTGAGAGACCCCATTCCCTCCCCACCAGGAACAGACAGAGAAGTGGGGTTGGCCAGGTGCCCACGTGTGTGCAAGACACAAAGAAAGTTCCTGTGTGCCCTGAACAGGGGAAGGCTTCTCTAATAAGGGGAAGGAACTGGGAGAGAGAGACCCAATTCCCAGCCTCCTTACCAGAGAATGTCCTGGGCCCAAGGCCTTTACTTAGGCGGCTTGGATGGGAGGCATAGAGGCAGCCATTCCCCCAGCGCTAACCCACAGGTGTGCTTGAAGACCAATGAGATAACGCCTTTGAAAACTTCCAGGGTGTCTGCTGTGCGTAATGATAGCCCTAGCCCAAAGGCGTGGCTCGCGCTGACTTTCCTGCCCTGGAACTTTCTTTGCCTGTTTTGTGAATATGTAACATTGTTCAACCGTGACTGATATAATAATAATAATAATTTACCATCTTTATAGTGGCAGAAACTGAGAATCTGGACAGTTCAGTAATTGTCCAAGATCGAAAGTAGAAGTTGATACCGAGGTCAGTCTAATGCCGGGGCTCGAACCCTAAGCCTGGACTTTCATCCCCAGAACCATCATCCCCCGAGCCTGGACAGACAGCGCTTTCTTTCTTTCCTCCTTAGAAGCACATCAGTTCTTTCCCAGCTTTTGGCGCATCCACTGACCCAGAGTTAGAAGAGTGTGGTCAGGGCTCAAAGAGTCCTTGGTCTTGTCCACCAGGCACCAAGAAGGGCTCGAACGTGTTTGAGAAGACCCCTCCTCATGAGTAGGAGAGGTTGGGGTGGGGTGAGGGCAGGGTAACACAACGGACCAGCACAATGCTGGATAGGAGTCGGTGTTGGTTTGCGTGTGTGTTTGATGCTAGGAGCAAAGTCAGGTTCAGGTTGGCAGTGATTTTTCCCGACTCCTGGTTCTCAGCTTCGGAACCACCCACATGGCCCTTATATGCCTCTTACACACAAGGGGGCCGAGTGGAGTCAACAGAGGCGCCTGGTGCTTAAGCGGTGGGCAAGCAACGCAAGTCTGAGCTCTTTAAGTCCTAATCCTGTTTGAGACATTGCCTCCGGTTGCTATGGTGATGATTATGTTATCAAAGGATTATCATTTCATGTGAAGAATGCGCACAGAAACCAGGCCCACCTCAAACAAACAAACTTGTTCATAAACAGTCGTTCCATATAATTAAAATAAAACATAAGATGAACACATTAGCCAACAAATGTGTGACATTACAGATTCTTTTATTCAAGATAAAATGGTTTTCAAGTTTTTTAAGTTCAAAGCTTGTTTTAGGGCAGAAGAATTAAGCCATTGTAACAAAAGAGCAAAAAGGGAGGAATTTAGTGACAAACATGACTGAAGTGAAAAAGAGGAAAGAAAACACAAAAGTTGAAATATAGCAGATAACAGAGCAGAAAAATTTTACGTGACTTTTAATGAAAGGATTACCCTGAACAAAATGCAGCTGGAAGAGCAAAAATATTGTAATTACTTTCCGAAAAGGAGAAAGCAGATGAGCTGCCCCCCATAAACAAAACTAATCCGCATATTAGGACTAATTTTAGGAAGAGTTTTCAGTGGAGGCTGATTTGAATAGAAGGTTCGGGGTTGTAAATCGATCTACACGGAAGTTGAATCCTCTTCTATGTTGACCACTTCAGACTGTCAATTGATGTGAACAATGTAAAGTCAGCTAAGGGTTGTGGTGGAGCCCTGGTGGCAAAGTGGCTGAGAGTTATGGCTACTAACAAAAAACGTTGGCGGTTCGAATCCGCCAGCCAGCCACTCCTTGGAAACCCTACAGAGCAGCTCTACTCTGTCCTATAGGGTCACTATTAGTCGGAATCGACTGGATGGCAATGGGTTTTAAGGGTCGTGGTTGTGGTTGTTGCTGTGAGCTGCTGTCCAGTTGGCTCTGATTCATGGAGACCTTCGGTACAACAGAACCAAACATTGCCTGGTCCTGGGCCACCTTCAACATCCTCGGTATGTTTGAGCCTCTTGTTGTGGCTGTTATGACAATCCATCTCGTTGAGGGTTTCCTACATGCTTGCTGACCCTCTGTTTCACCACAGTTAAGGGTTAGATATACACAAAAGGCTTAAAAAAAAATTACATAAAGCTGAGAGGCAAGTGCACGTGTGTGGTTCCTGGTATTTCATTGAAAACGTCTGTTACCTGGTGCTGCCGTAGCAGAAGGCACCACAGGCGGGCGGCTTTAGAGACAGGAATTATTTTCTTACAGTTCAAAAACCAAAAACAAACAAAATAAAATCTGTTGCAGTCGAATAAATTCCAACTCATAGCGACCTTATAGGACAGAGTAGAACTGTCCCATAGGGTTTCCAAGGAGCAGCTGATGGCTTTGAACTGCTGGCCTTTTGGTTAGCAGCTGAGTGCTTAACCACTGCACCACCAGGGCTCCTCTCACAGCTCAGGAGGCTAGAAATCTGAATTCCGGGTGGCAGCTCTAGGAGAAGGTCCTCCTTTCTCTCCTTCAGCTTCTAGGAGCTGCTGGCAATCCTTGGCGTTCCTCGATGTCTGTCTTCCCTGTGTGTGTCCCTGTGTCTTCTGCTCCTTTTATAACTCAGAAGTGATTAGGTTTAGGGACCACTCTACTCCAGTATGACCTCATTAACTTGACAAGAGAAAATCCCTATTCCCAAACAGGTTCATATTTACAGACACCGGAGGTTAGAGCTTCCACATAACATTCTGGGGGACGGAATTGAATCCATAACACACATCGTCCAAAAGACCTCTAGTCTACCTCCTGCCCCACCTCAAGTTGAAATTTCCCTTTAAATATTACAGAGCTGCCTGGTGTACTAGTTTCCAGTTGGGGTTTTCCGTTGAGTTGTCTTTCTGGATCAGAAAATACTTCATGGATGCTATCTTTCAGGAACATTCCATACTTGTGAACCATCCAAAATTAGACTACTCTGTATCCGTCAGTGACTGTTGCAATAGAGCCGTGTAACCAACTCCCCCATACCCAGTGGCTTGAAACAACAGGCATTTGTTTCTCCCTGCACGACTCAGTGGTCAGCTACACGGCATCTCACTGGGCTCAGCTGGACTCTGGTCTCCCAGCTTTGGCTCTGAGTTCCAGGCTGCAGATTGGGTTGAGTCTGCTCCATATACCTAACATTGTCCTTGAACTAGTAGCTACCAGGGCATGGCGGTTTCTTGTGGCAACAGCAGAAGCACAAGAGGCCGTGCAGGAGAGCCAGATGCCTCGAAGGTCTTGGTTTTCAGCTTTGTAAGTTCAGAGCTGGCGTTAGGGCAAAATATAAGCCCAGAACTGTCAGGGTGTCTGTGCTTATGTCTCACTGGGCAAAACCAGTCAGGCATCCCAAGGGAGGGAGAGGGGATATTTGCTGAACCAGAGCCCAGTGTTCCACATCCCCTGGCTCAGAGGCTGCACCACCACTTTGGAGCCTCGAAGAACAGAACCTTCCAGGGGAAGAACCCTGCGTGGGAGGCAGCGGGCTTTAGCTCTGTGTCTGCCACTTCTCAGCTGCGCCGGCCACAGGGCCAGGGCTCAGGCAGTGTCAGCATTTTTATTGGTTACATAGTGCAGTGGGCTGAACTGTCATTTGTTGCTGTCAAGTTGGCGCTGACTCATGGAGACCTTAGGTATTTGCTGTTGTTGTCAGGTCCCAATGAGTTGATTCAACTCTTAGTGACCCTGTAGGATGGAATAGAACTTCCCCCACTGAGTTTCCTTGCTGTTGTCTTTACAGGAGTCGATCACTGGGTCTTTTCTCCTATGGAATGGCTGGTGAATTCAAACCACCAACCCTTCGGTTAGCAGCTGAGCTCTTAACCACTGTGCCACCAGGGCCCCATCCTTCCTCCAGGGCCTAGAAGACCCCATCACACAAACCCAGAGAAATGTCCAGGAGCATGGCACCTTTGCTAACCATTGGGAACAGCCACCCTGTGCCTTCTTGTTTTGCATCCCTTCCTAGGACACAAAGGACACCATGCTCAGAAGCCAGCCCCTCGCGAGCACGCCAAGGCAGGCTCCTTGGGCCTTGAGTTTGAATGCCTTTGGGAAACTGCTCTTGACCGCCGGGGCTTCTCTTTTTGCTCACCGAGGTCTCTGCCAGCAACAACATAGACTTCCAGAACTCACCTCCCTCTGATGCTGCTCGGAAACAGTTCCGACCAAGTGAAATCCTCTTCAGGTACACTGTGAAAGTCATTTTGTTTGTCACCTAATTGACTGTCATGAACTGAGGGGGAGAAAAAAAACAGGCCCAGAAGAAGGAGAAACAAGGAGGAAGAAGCTGGATTGTTAAATCAAGTGCCTCGAGCCAGTGATGGAAGTATCATATTTTCCTTTTCTAATCGCCTTTGCTGATAAGCCATGATCAATCGCCGCATCATGGACGTCTTTTAGCTCCCCAGCTTATAGACACGAGGTGGTTTACAGCCCAGTGCTCTGACACGTTCCCAATAGGACAGAAAGGCGAAGGCGAATTTTTGCCTCTAAATGACTGTAGCCGTCTATGGAGATCAATGCATCAAAGCCCCATCTCCTTCAGGAAGCCACATACTGATGACAGTAATTAAGCTGCGAGGTCTGATGGGCTGAACCTAGGACAGTTCTGCTGCAAACACACAGCTCATTGATCCACATATTTGATTTTCATATCCGTGGACCGGCTACACTCTCCAGATACCCCATTGCTCGTGCACACAGAATGAGCTCTCCACAAGGTCCAAAGACTGCAGCTCTGGGCCCGCCATGGATCGGGAAGGGGTGACTGGCACAGAGAGGGGGGCTGCGCAGGCAAACACTGGCACATCTCATGTCATTGCTGGGTGCCCTCGAGTTCATTGCGACTCCTAGCAGCCTCACGTGACAGAGCAGAACTGCCCCATAGGTGTTTCTAGGCTGTAATCTTTGCAGGAGCAGATCACCACGTCCTTCTCCTGAGGAGCCGCTGGTGGGTTTGAACCAACAACCTTCTGGTTAGCAGCAGAGCGCTTAACCTTTGAGCCACCAGAAACCCGAACTAGCCAGAGTGGCTCTCCTGGCCACAAATAAATCTTACTGCAAAAGTGGGTCCTCCTGTGGCCCAGCACTGCATCTTCTAGGGTACCACGTCCCTTGGTCTTGGGCTAGACTCCAAGAGAGGCTGTGGGGTGACACGAGGGGAAGGCCGTGACGCGTCTGCACACTCCCAGCCTCCATGCTTAGTTGTCAGGCTATAGACTGTTGACCGTTTCTGCTGGGGCAGAAGTGAGGGCCCCTGGGATCCAGAATTCACTGCTTTCAGCCCATGTGCTTCTCATGGGGTGGACATGGTGCGCTCACAGCAAGGAACAGGGACTCAGGTCAGCTGACAGAGCAGCCCATGCCGTGGACTCCACACTAGTCGGGGGAGAGGGGCTCAGGCCAATGGGCAGAGTAGCCCATGCTCTGGATGCAGGACTGGTCAGGGGGAGAGGGACTAAGGCCAGCGGGCAGAGCAGACCATGCCCTGGATGCAGGACTGGTCAAGGTGAACTTGCAACCTGGTCTCAGCTAATGAGACTCAACTAGAGTTCTGCTTGGACCTTAGAAAGATTACAATACACGTGCTTTTATGTTTTGTTTGTTTGGTTTTCTTAGTTGAGCTTTGGGAATGTGGTCTGGAGTGGCCAGGCCACCAGGGGCCCTGAGAGTGAACCCACCTGAAAGCAAGTAGAGAGAGCCGAGAAAGGTGGTACCTTTTGAGTCCCAGGATCAATCCATAGACAAGCAAGATCTTCCTCTAAGTCCTTAATGACTAGAGCCAACAGTCCCACCCTTGTTTGAAGGTAACCTGGTTGGAGTTAGGTTATCTTCTCCGGCTACTAAATACTTCCTGTCATAGCCTAAGTCTACCCAAGTGAGCCCAGGTGAGAACAAGTGATTTGAAAGGCTGCCCTGAGCCCTGAGGGTCTGGTGTTTTTGTGTGGTGACTAAGCCTGGGTCTTGGCCTCCAGGAAGACCCTCAGGTTTTGGATGAGTTTGGATAGGTGGTGCGGTCTGGTGTCAGGTGGGGTCCACCCACGGGGAGTGGGGAAGCGGTTCCCTGGATCCAGTGGAGAGTCTGCCTCCTAGTGGGCACGGGTCTGGCTGGATAGTTTATAGCAAGCCTTTTTCTTCCTGGGCTGTAGAATGCCTGGTCTTGGGTGGACTTTGGACAACATGTCACCTCCTTCCCCCGAACACTGCTGTCACCTGATGAATAGCGTATTCCTCAATGTTTCTTAGAAATTTACCCCCTCGGCTGCTAACTGAAGGGTTGGAGGTTCAAGCCCACCCAGAGGTGCCTTGGAAGAGAGCCCTAGTGATCTACTTCTGAAAAATCAGCCATTGAGAACCCCATGGAGCACAGTTTTACTCTGACACGCGTGGGGTCACAATAAGTTGGGATCAACTTGAAGGCAACTGATTTTTTTTTTTTTTAATGAACGTATGTATGTATAGATGTATGTATACCTGTATGTCTATACTGAGTCCCTGGGGGTTAAAACAGATGTTTGGCTGCTAATCAAAAGATAAGAGGATTGAGTCAATCCAGATGCTCCTTAGAAAAAAGGTCTGGTGATTTACTGCTGAAAAACCAGCCACTGAAAACCCAGGGAGCCCAGTTCTACTTTGACACACACAGGGTCGTCAGGGGTCTGGTTGGTTTGATGACTTTTTTTTTGTTTTAATGAATGAGTGTATGTATAGGTGTAAATACACATACAACCAAGACCAAACCCGCTGCCATCGAGTCCATTCTGACTCATAGCGACCCTATAGGACAGAGCAGAATTGCCCCAGAGTGTTCCGAGGAGCGGCTGACGGATTCCGACTGCTCATCGCTCTGTTAGAAGCTGAGTTCTTACACATATATTTATATGGAGTCCTTGGGTGTAGCAAGTAGTTAAATGTTTGGCTGCTAACTGAGAGGTTGGAGATTCAAGTCCACCCAGAGGTGCCATGTAAGAAAGGCCTGGTGATCTATTTGTGAAAATTCAGCCACTGAGAACTCTATGGAGCACAGTTCTCCTCTGATACACATGGGGGCGCCGTGAGTTGGAGTTGACTCGAGGGCACCAAGTCACTGGCTTGTATTGCCGGGGTCAGCAGGGTGCAAAGACATGGATCTGCAGGCAGAGAGGTGTCTCTGGTCAGACTACCTAACCTCTCTGACGCCCACTTCTTCATCTCTAAGGCTGAGATCACCCACTCCCCTGCAGCCTTGGAGCAGTCGCTGAGGTAACTAAGCTGAGTGCCGAGCCAGTGCATGGCCAGCTCTGTGCATGGCCGGCTCTGTGCACCGTGGGCTCTGTGCACCGTGGGCTCTGTGCACCGTGGGCTCTGTGCACCGTGGGCTCTGTGCACGGCCGGCTGTGTGCATGGTGGGCTGATTGTCACCGCCTCTTTGTGTCAGCTGGCAGCTCTGGGAAGCACTTCTGAAGCCAGGGATCCTGACATTCTGCTAGGAGTGGGGGCTGGAGGTGGTGGTCTGCAGGTCCCTGAGAGGGGTGACCAGAGCACCTCCTTCTCAGGGTGTCTGAGGCTGAGCTGGGAGTGAAGGGCTTCGAGGCTTGTGAGGGAACTACTTCTGGGCACCTGGTCCAGACTCATAGTGCCCAGTGCTGGACATCAAGGACACATGCAGCCCTGGGCCACGGGAGACCCAGGCGACCAGTGTGGCTCCCCTGTACCGGCATGGGCAGTGGGAGGCTTGGTGGGATTCTGAGAGGCGTTCCCTGCAGGCCTGGGCACTGCGCATGTCTGAGTTTGTGCATTCTCCCTGAGGGCTTTGCATGTTGCTGAGTGTGGGTGTAGGGAGCCTGAGAGTCCTGCTCATCATGCCCCTCCCCTTGGGCACCCTGCTTCCAGGAGAGAGGATGTCTGCACAGAGGGGGTGCTCTCTGACTCAGACACCTCATTGCCTGCACCATCCCCCCAACAAATGACCACAGCACCACCAATCAGGGCATATTCTGTCCTCACTGACTGTCACCCTCCCGGCAGAGGAGGGAGCCCGGGAGCCTGGATGGAGGCCTTGTGGCCCAGCCTCGTCCATGAGAAGTCAGCAGACCGTGGGTCTGAGGCTTCCCTGGGTACAGGTGAGCGGGTATGGTGTCTGTCTTTATTTTGGCGAAAATATGCACGGTCATACACCATTTCGATGCTTTTGTACATGTACAGCTCAGTGACACTGACTGCATTCTTCAAGTTGTGCAGCCCTGCTCATCGTCCTTCTCCAAGTTTTTCTATGGATGAACAAAGTACGTATGACGGAGTACTACCTGGCGTCTATCTCTGCGACGCTAACTGCCAGGGTGTCTCTGCCACCTCCCAGCTCCCTGGCCCTCCTCTCTCACCCTCCAGCCTCTGCCTCCTTCCTCTCTTCAACCTTCATGTCTGACATAGCCCCTTGCAAGCACGCCTGTCTTCCCCAAATGCTGGGACTAGGGGCTACCCTCTCCGGAGCTTTCAGGTCACAACCTTGTTGTCAGGTCCTAGAAATGCCTACTGTTTATATATATTACTTGCTGAGAGCTGCGTGGTCACCTCAGTGAGGTTTACTTCCCAGAATCTTAGTCAAAAAAGTTAGGGAGGCTACTTCTTGGGGAGATAATACAAATTACAATACGAGAGTGTTTTATTCCAGATAAATGCTTCTTCCTCTTTTGATCTCGCTTTAAAATATACACCGTAACACACCAGGAATCATTTCTGACAATTCTCTCATCAGTTAAGTTTCCTCCAGTGATACACGCAGATACAGTGCTGGCACACACCATAAATCATGCCGGGATCTGCAACGTCCTGGATGTTTGCAGAGAAATACTGTCTCCTTTATAGTCAAATGGAAGTGTGGTGTTGGGGATGGTCTGGGAGCATATGTGTGTGTGCATGTGTGTGCATGTGTGTGTATATGTGTACTGTGTATGTGTGTACTATATGCATGTGTGTATGTGTGTGTGCATGTGTATTGTGCACCGTGTGTATGCCTGCATGTGTGTGCACTGTGTGTATGTGCGTATATGTTCATGTGTGTGCATGCATGCACTGTGTGCATACCTGTGTGTGTGCATGCACTGTGTGTATGTGTGCACTGCGGGCATGCCTGAATATGTGTGTGCATGCACTGTGTGTATGTGTGTACCATGTGTATGTCTGCATGTGTGTGCACATGTGTATGTGTGTATTGTGTGCATACCTGTGTGTGTGCATGTGTATGTGTGTACCATGTGCATGCCTGTGTGTGTGTGCATGCACTGTGTGTGTGTATGTATGCATTGTATATGTGTGTGCACATGTGTATGTGCGCTCTGTGTGTATACTCATGCATTGGGGAGGATGAGCAGTCTGGTCAGTGCGTGTAAAGGAATGTAAAATGCAAAATGAATCTGAGGCTCCAGAATGTCTTAGTCTCCTGTTGTTGGGTGCCACTGAGTCCATTTCAAATCACAGGACGCAGCGTGACAGAGAAGAACTGCCCTGTAGGTTTTTCTTGGCTGTAATCTTTGAGGAAGCAGATCGCCAGGTCTTTTTCCCACAGTTGCTGGGTGAGCCAGTGGCTGAACTTTCTCGGTTAGCAGCTGGACACTTACCAGTTGCGCCACCAGGGCTCTTTTCTTAGCCGTCTGGGGCCGCCATAACAAAGAACCACAAAGTGAGTGGCTTTAAATAACAGATATTTCTTGTCTGCAGTTCAGGAGATCAGAAGTCTGCATCTGGAATGTCGCAGGGTTACCATCTCTCTGTCCACTCTAGGGGAAGCCCTCCCTTGTCTCTTCCAGCTTTTGGTAGCCCCAGAGCTTCTTGACCTTCCTCAGCTTGTAGATGTATCTTCACATGGCCCCTTGCTGTGTGACTTTGTCTCCAAGTCTGTTCTCCGTTTTATAAGATACCACTCAGAAGGGACGAGGACCCACCCACAAGATATGGCCTTGTTAACTTCAAGAGAAATCCTATCTCCAAACAAGGTCATAGTCACAGGTACAGGGGTTACAACCTGAACATATCTTTGTGGGGGACAAAATTCAGCCCATAACAGGAAGATGTAAGGATGAAAGACGGAGACTGCAGCTCACACCTGGAGCTCCCCACTGGTGCCCTGGGCAGAGCTGCTGCTTTTGCATCGAAGGCGCCCACCTCCACCCAGGGCACTTCTTCCTCCCTCCTCTTCCTCTGGGCCCCTCCTGCCACCATGTTGTTGAGACTCACCTTCAGTCTATCAAGGTCCTTGTGTTGCCTTCTCCCTTTCTCTTGAGTTCTAGACCACCCAGCCCATATATTTTAGGCTGCCAATAGTATTTGAAAGTTTTCAATACGTTTTAGGCGGAGCAATTTTACTCCCATTTGTCTTAACCTCTCCCATTGAGACCCACCCTGGGCTCTTACCTTTCATAGCCAAAAGGTCCATTAACAATTTTTCCTAAAAAAAAAAAAAAAAATCCACAGCTGAGGTTAATCCGGCCACTTTCCTAAAATGAATAAGCAAATGTAATCACTTCCATTATTTCCTTAAATTGCATTTTTCCAGTCATGCAGGCATACGATCTCCTAAAGCCAACTCCACTTCGCAAAAGGTTAAGAGGGTTTAAAGAAAAACAAAAAAGAACCTTCTCCTACAGCTTCTTTTTCACCATGGGCTCCTGGGACAGAGCTTCCCATCACCATGCCAATCTCAAGCCCATCTTCCATGATTAGTGATGGATGTATCATCAAGAGGTAAGCCTGCCATGGAGCCATTAGCCCTGCTGTGGACATGTTTGCCTTTGTGGTCTCGTCAGTGGCCGTGTCCTCTCTGTGCACTTTCTTGATATCTTCCTCTTACAGAGCCCGCCATGATACTGTAGAAATTTCCAGGTACATCCAAGGGATCCTTCTCTCTGAATCAAAGTTTATTATTGGGATCTACATGTGTCATTTCCCATGTGCAACCAAAGAACAGATGGATAGAAAAAGTACAGAAATCCTACATATGGGTTTGGTGAAGGGTGGAGCCTAAATTCTGAGATAAAAGAAAGCCCCAGTTGTCACCAGGGGTTTGGGTTCTAGGTGAGGTCATGAAGGATGATGAAGGATGATAAAGAGCTCAAAGCTGCTGGGGGACATTTGAACAGACATGTTACTGCAGAGGATACAGAGATGGTGTCATGGATTGAATTGTGTCCCCCGAAAATCTGGGTATCAATTTGGCTAGTTCATGATTTCCAGTATCGTGTGATTGTCCCCCATTTTGTCACCTGATGTGATTTTCCTGTGTGTCATAAAACCTATCTCAGTGATGTTGTTGAGATGGGATTAGAGGCAGTTATGTTAATGAGGCAGGACTCAATCCACAAGGTTAGGTTGTGTCTTAAGCCAATCTCTCTTGAGGTATAAAAAAGAGAAGTAAGCAGAGAGATGGCGGACCTCATACCACCAAGAAACAAGAGCCAGGAGAATAACGCAGCCTTTGGACCCAAGGTCGCTATGCTGAGAAGCTCCTAGACCAGGGGAACTTTGATGACAAGGGCTGTCCTCCAGAGCTGACAGAGAGAGAAAGGTTTCCCCTGGATTTGGCACCCTGAATTTGGACTTCTAGCCTCCTAGACTGTGAGAGAATAACCTTCTCTTTGCTAAAGCCATCCACTTGTGGTATTTCTGTTCCAGCAGCACTAGATGACTAAGACAGGTGGCAAAAAAGCACATGAAAAGATGCTCAATACCATTAGCTGGTTATTGTTGTTGGGTCTCTCTTTTTTATATTTGAGTTTATTCCAACACATAACAACCCCATGTGACAAAGTAGGACAGTCCCATAAGTTTTCCTGGGCTGTAATCTTTATGGGAGCAGATCGCCAAGTCTTTTCTCCCACAGAGCAGCTGGGTGGGCCCAAACTGTGGACCTTTTGGTTAACAGCCAAGCACCTAACCACTGCGCCACCAGGGCTCCTTATATTAGCCGGTAGACAAATACAAATTAAAACCATGATAAGATATCATTAGCAACTATTTAGAATGAACAAAGTAGAAAATACTGGCAATACCAAGGGTTGGTTAGGGCTTGGAGACACAGGGATGCTCATTCATTGCTGAGGGAAATGTCATTCTGGAAAGCAGTTTGGCAGTTTCATAAAAAGTTAAACATATAATCACCGTATGACTTGGGACTCAGGTATCGCCTGAGCGAAATGAAAATTTATGTCAGTGAGTAGTTCCCACCTTCTGACGAAAGCAGAGGCCTGGGCAGGCAGATGTGCGTGCCCGGGAGGCAAATGTGGATCTTGGAGACAATCCTGTAAACTGGAGGTTCTAGGGATGAGGAGAACAGGCTAAGACAGAAGTGGGGCCAGACAGAAGCCCGAGGCAGCGAGGGAGAGTGACTGTTGGTCAGACGCCATGGCTGAAAAATTCCCCTAGAAAACCAAGAACCTTGAAGATATAAACTAAAACTATGATTAGCCAGACCCAGACCACTTAGCATATCTGATAACAGGACTGTGTTTTTTTTTTTTTTGCTGCTGCTCTCTACTTGCAGGTTGGAAAGAAGTAAGAGTTTTGAATATCTGGTAAGATTTCAGCTCCAAGTCGTAGAAAGCTAGCTGTGTATTGTCAGATGGCTGATCTAGTGATCAAAGATATACTTAAAGACAAGGCTTTTTCCCTTTTTTATCCTGCCGTCCCATTGGCTTTGGTTCCCAGAGCTGCCCCTTGTGGTCACAAGGTGGCTGCTAGAGCACCGAGAATCACGTCCTTATAGAACAGTGCCCAAGGTGTGGAGAGAGAACAGCCTTTTTTTAAGAGGGAGGAAATCTTTTCCATAAGTCCACCAGAGACTGCCCTTCATGCCCCAGCACGTATTTGTATGATAGTATGAGCCCTGGTGGCGCAGTGGTTAATTGCTCAGCTGCTAACTGAAAGGTCAGCATTTTGAACCCACCAGCTGCTCCACAGGGAAGAAGATGTGGTGATCTGCTTTTGTAAAGATTTATAGCCCGGGAAACCCTGTGGGGCAGTTCTACTCTGTCCTACGGGGTCGCTGTGAGTTGAAATCCACTTCACAGCAACAGGATGCCAATTGTTTTAGGCTCTCCCAACGGGATTACTGTCAAGGGGCCTGGTTTAACTAACCAAGATTCATTACCCCCCAGGGCTAGAAAATAGGCCCCAAACCAAAAGACACAAAGCCGTTGCTGTGGAATCGATTCCGACTCATAGTGACCCCGTGGGACAGAGTAGAACGGCCCTGCGGGGTTCCCAAGGAGTGGCTGGTGGATTCAAACTGCCAATCTTTTGTTAGTAGCTGAGTTCTTAACCACTGCGCCACCAGGACTCCAGAGAACAGAGAATAAGCCCAAGCACCCTTAAATCACATGACCACCTGAGGCATGAACAGAACAGTGTTTTTCTCGTAATGAGGAGGGACAGGTGGGACAGGTTTTAATAGGCAGTGTCTGCTATCTTCTTTCACGGTTTTTATAAAGTAAATTTCCTAGAACACCATGGCCTTTGAATTGGCCAAGATATTCTATGGGACGCTCTTCTCTGTGTTCTAATAGAGTTTTGAACAAAAAGGAAAGGTGAGTTGTTGGCTCCAGTTTATGCTAAGGTGTAACTGACTACCGTGGAATCCTTTGTGGGAAGAAGTTTGCAGGTGAGTGCAGGTGACATTGAAGGGGGCGGGAGAGCTCAGAGAACCACGTGTAATGAGAAATGATGATCCTATAATGATCTTAAGCATCAAGGAGAAGTTCAGTAGTATTCATTATGTTTCTGTTCCTGAGACAGATGGGCACATCTATATTTAGAAATATGTTCAACAATGAGGATTTTCGTAGCAACCAGAAAAATGTCTGCTGATTACTCTTCAGTTAACTTTAGTCATTCATTCATTTAGTTAACTAGAACATCTTCCCTGAGCCTAGCAGTTAATTGAGACTTCCCTTTGTGATTCTGGCTACACAAGGAGAGAGAGAGAGAGAGAGAAAAGACTGGGAAAAACGAGATCACACAACCCAAAGACACACAAGGATAGCAAGGTTGGGGGGAAGGGATGCTAGGAGCCATAGGTCGTCACGTTCACTGATTAATTATTTCATCAAATGTCTTTGAATTTCTCCTGTGCTGAAGGCTCTGTGTTAGGCACTCCTGGGACACAGAATGAACAAGATTCTGCATCTAAAGACCTTATAATCTAGCAGGGGAGATAATAGGAGTTGGCACATAATTATAATACATGGCACAAGTGATAGGGAATCCTGGGTAGTGCAAATGGTTAATATACTCAGCTGCTAGCCCAAAGGTTGGAGGCCTGAGTCTGCCCAGAGATACCTCGGAAGAAAGGCCTGGCGATCTACTTCCAAAAACTCAGCCATCGAAAACCCTGTGGAGCACGGTTCTTCTCTGACACACTTGGGGTTGCCATGAGCTGGAGTTGACTTGACAGCAAAGGGTCGTTCTGTTTTTTTCTTTTGGTTTACTGGCTTACTAGTACCTGACTAAAGGTGGGAAGGGATGACCCACAGATTCAAAGTACCTACAGAGTGCATCGGTGTCTGGGAGTCGGGGGAGGCTTCTGGAGGGGGTCGGGGTGGGAGCTACATTTGGCTCCCACATAGTTGTCTGAACAGTGTCACGTGGCCGTCTGCTCTGAGGGTTCCGGACAGTTCCTCGGATGGAGGCATTGATGTTCTAGATTTACTGCAAGAAGGAATAGGTGAGCCAGCCTGGGACCCTGTGCAACTCAGGCTGGGTCTGTAAGCCACTGCGTTATTCACACAGCTGACTGACAACCAAAGGCGCCCTGGTGATGCCAATGTTAAGTGCTCAGCTGCTAAAGGAAATGTTGGTGGTTTGAACCCACCCAGCAGCTCCCAGGGATAAAGACCTGGTGATCTGCTTCTACAAAGTTTATAGATAAGAAAACCCTATGGGGCAGTTCTACTCTGTTACATATGGGGACGCTGTGAGTTCGAATTGACTCGGCAGCACCTAACAACAACAGATTTGAGAAGGGACTACCAGCCAGTCCCCATGCTCAGCCCACATCCCGTCCCCACCCTGCACACACACCCTCTAGCTTATCCTACCTGAGCTTACCTGTCACCACACATGCAGGTGGTTTTACAAACAATTGTAGTAGTGTGTATGAGCTTAGACATCACAGACAAGGTGAGACCTGAAGATCAAGGGGTAGTTACCAAAGGAGGTACTTTCTGCTCTTCTGGAAAATTCTTTAGCTATTGGGCAATTATGTACTCCAAAAGTGCTGGTCAGATCTGCCCAGGAGCCAGCTGGGTGGGCAGCAGGGACCCTTCTCTCACCTTGGCCCATCTTACATGCCCTCCAGTCTTTCCTAGTAGCCGGCCCCATAAAACTCTCAGATTCTTGAATTTTCACTTTGGATTTAATTAAAAACACCAAGGTCATTCATGGGCTGTTTCAGCGAGTTCTGAGGCCTCTTTGGTTTTTATGGAATCCCATTAAAGTTCACCGCAGATATGTTAACAACTTTAAACATTCTACAGAAAGTTTTACACCCCTTCGTATTACACCCCTTTGTATGACCTTTGCAGTGTAGATCAAGGGCATCCGAAACCCCTCCATCATCCCGAACTGAAATCCAAGCAGAAAAACGTGGTCACGTGGACCTCTGTGAAGCAGACGCTTCAACAGTGACTGTTCCCCTACACAGGCCCCGAGATCTGTCTCCCAGGCCTCCACTGTGCCAGGCAATCAGTTCTGAGCCCCTCACGTGGGTCCCCAGTGGGCAGGGTCCAGGACCAACGGGGCAGTCACAAGGCCCCTGTGGCCCCTGAGCACTTGGGAAGAAGTAGTCTAAGCTGACAGGTGCTGTCCCGTAACTATGCACCGCACTTTGAAGACTTAGTACGAAGAGAAGAATGTGAAATAGCTCTTAATAATGTTTTATGTTGATTTCATGTTGAGTTGATAGCATTTTGGATGTATTAGGCTAAATAAAATACATTATGAAAATTTGTTTTGCCTTCAATTTTTTCCCTGTTTTGATGTGGCTACTGGAAAGTTAAGGAGCCTTGGTGGTGCAACAAATAAGCACTCGACTGCTAACTGAAAGGTTCGCAGTTCGAGCTCACTCAAAAGTGCCACGTAAGGAAGACCTGGTGATCTGCTCCTGTAAAGATAACAGCTTAGGAAACCCTATGGGGCATTTCTACTCTGTCCTATGGGGTACTTATGAGTTGGAATCAACTCAATGGCACCCAACAACAGTAACAACACCACCCTTTGGATAAAGGTGCTCAGGTAATGCAACGGTTAAACCCTCAGCTGCTTACTGAAAGGTTAGTGGTTCGAACCCACCAGTGGCACCACAGAAGAAAGACCTGGCAATCTGCTTCCATAAAGATGACAGCTTAGGAAACCCCATGGGGCAGTTCTACTTTGTCCAATAGGGTTGCTATGCGTCAGAATCAACTAAATGGTACATGACAATAACTAGAAAGTTGAGAGTCACACATGGGGCTTGCTACACTCTAGTGCAGAGTGCTGGTTGGCACTCTCAAGGCTTCCCCTCTGTGCTAACACTGACCAGGTTTGCTTGACTTAGTTCTGAGGAGTCCTGGCCAACACAGCCGCTGCCCTGAGGCTCCAGGGCCTGATGACTTGACTCTGCAGAGTGGAAGGCAGGCCCTCTGCAGAGCTGTAATTCATCTCCTTCTTCCTGGAGGGCAGGCTCCACTGGATCCCCGTGAGTGGTGCCCCCATGCCTGGCCCTGGGTCCCCGTGGAGTGGTGCCCCCATGCCCAGCCCTGGGTCCTGGTGGAGTGGTGTCCCTGTGCCCGACAGTGACAGCTCTTGTTCCCTAGGAGCCCTCTACTCCACAGGGTCCTGCCAGTGGGTCCCCATGTCCTGAGGAAGCTCACTACCTACCCGCCCCTGGGCCTGGTCTTTGTGCAGACTGGGGGCAGTCCTCTGTGAGCTGGGACCCCTGGAAGGGCAGCAGCCCTCTGCTGCGGCCTGGTCCCACCTGTAGGCAGCACCCCCTGCACAGGAATGGGGGCCCTGGACAGAGCCCCAAAAGGAGGCCCTGCCCAAGCTTTCCCTGGCTCCAGAACTCTCAGGAGGTTTGAAGACCACTACCAGCTGGTCTCCCTCCAGTGACTGAGATACCCTGGGAGGACAATGGCTTTGTGGTGCTGTTATTTCTTCATCTATAAAACACAGGAGAAATCTTTGTCTTTTGGGTCTGTGTGTGGTCCCCAGAACATGAATAAATTTATCTGCGGACAGCAGCACCCAGAGGCTAGAGCGCAGCCTTCCCAGAGCACAAGGCTCAGCCTGGCCCTGAGACGGGCATGATCTCTGGCAGCTGCAGGGCTTCCCCAAGCTTGGAGTCCTCTGCTGTGGGGCAGCTGGTCTTGGTGCTCACTGCAGGGCTGCAGAGGGAGTGAGGGGTTGTGCCTGCGGAGGGCTCAGCACTGGGTGTGGGGGTGGGGGAGGCACAGCAAATCGTAGCTGTTGCTGTTATCATTATTATATATGTATATACATGGGGCCCTGGTGGCACAGTGGTTAAGTGTTCAGCTACTAACCGAAAGGTCAGCAATTTGAACCTGCTCAGCAACTCTACAGGAGAAAGGACCTGGTGATCTGCTCTCATAAAGATCATAGCCTAGGAAACCCTAAAGGAAGTTCTACACTGTCACATGGGGTTGCTATGAGTTGGAATCAACTTGAAGGCACCCACAACAACAACAACGGCCACTATCCCCGATATTTCTTCTCCCTCTTAGTTCATAGCCTTCAATCTCTCTTGCAGGAGACAAACCCTACTGCTTCCTGATAAATGGTCCGTGCTTGCTCTTATTTAGCACGGGATGCTGACATTTACGTTGTTGGGGGCTGTTGAGAACTACCCTATAGAGTGTCCTGAGCTGTAATCTTTATGGGAGCAGACTGCCAGGTCTTTCCCCCACGGAGCCACTGGGTGGGTTTGAACTGTCAACCTTTCAGTTGGCAGCTAAGTGCTTAACCATTGCACTACCAAGGCTCCTTACTTACATTTATACCAAAATGCACCGACTGACAGCTGAGCTTCCCCTCCCCCTATGGATGTGGGGTCAGGGCACCGTGACCAGGGAATCAAGTGAGCCGAAGTCAGAGATGCCTGGTGGAAGCTGCCTACATCCACATCACAGTGTTTCCAGTTCTGATCCCATCTGGATTTGCTTTTAATTCCATTCCAGTCTAGGGGCCAGAGTAAAGCATTTTCCTTCCCTAAAAATAACCAAGGCTTGGTAATACTGAAAAGGACCATTTGCATGTTTACTGTTGAAGCCACATGGAAATTAAAGTTCTATCAATTATAACGTAGAGATTCTCCTTGAATGTAAACACCCACATGCAATTTACTCTGTTTGGAAGTGTGTACACAGACCTGATACCAAATAGTATTAAACTATCATTAGTCACAAACCACTGAGACTTTCTGGTTGGTGCCTCTTACGGCTGAAGATGCTACGAAGCTGTCAAAACACCTGGCAAGGCTTCTCAGGGCTGGATTTTACTGTGGATTCTGAGTCTATGCCGTGGTGTTAAAGCCACTGCTGACCACAAATCCCAGTGAGTATGAAGTTAACCTGGCTAAATACCTTAAAGAGATGCTGCTGCTTCTCTGTAGAGCAGAGGATTGATAAAGCCCCCAGGCCTGAGCTGCCTGCCTCCTGCAGCCTCAGGTCTTCTTGTCACAGTATCTCCTTCCCCTCCTCAGAACCTGACACTCAACATCCTGAGCCCTGTTTTACATATCCAGGTCTGCTGTAACAGAAATACCACAAGCGAATGGCTTTAACAGACTTTTTTTTTTTTTTTCTAACAGTTTGTTGTTGTTGTTAGGTTCTGTCCAGTTGGTTCTGACTCATAACGAACCTAAGTGCAACAGAACAAAACACCGTCTATTCCTGCGCCCTCCTCGCAATCCTTGTTAGGCTTGAGTCCATTGTCGCAGCCACCATGTCAGTCCATTTCATTGATAGTCTTCTTCATTTTCGCGGACCCTCTTCCTTAACAAGCTTGCCGTCCTGGGACTGGTCCCTTCTGATTAGGAGGTTAGAAGTCTGAATTCAGGGCGCCAGCTCTATGCAAAGGCTTTCTCAGCCTCTGTCAGCTGTGGAGGAAGGTCCTTGTCTCTTTTTGAGCGGTGACCACCAGGTGGCTTGGAATCTATCTTCCCCCATCTGTGCTTTACTGCTTAAATCTGCTTCTTTTACATCTCAGACGAGATTGACTCAGGGTACATCCTACGCTAATACTGCCTCATTAACATAACAAAGAAAACCCTTTCCCAGATGGGATTGGAACCTCAGCTATAGGGGTTAGGATCTACAAGACATATTTGGGGGATACAATGCAATCCGTAACAGCCCCCCAGACTAAGTTAGTGCTGCCTCAGCCCCCCTGGTGGCACCTTGAAATTCCCCCTTTTCACATCACCCTGTGAGGTGGGTGTGTCAGTTTCTTCCAGCTGCATCCCCAGCATGTTATCTCACAGAGAGAAGGTGTTCACTCATTCATTCATTCACTCACTCAGCAGGTGCTGCGAACATTTGGTATTGACCCGCCAGGCCTATGCATTCATGGAAACTGGAATCTCGTGAGGGTGGGAGACAAGACACAAGCAGGAAATAAACGTTCTTGTGGGAGGTCCAGGAAATAGAAGAAGGGGCATGGTGGTGTGATTAGAATAAGGGGTGGGACCTAGCTCCTTAAGTAGGTGATCTGGGAAGACAGCTCTGAGCAGCGGACTCTAAAGGAAGCTGGATGATACTTGGAGAAGCCTTAAGGACCTGTAATACCCATCACCAATGATTTATTTGTTGATGATGTTAGCTGCCGTCAAATAGATCCCCAACATGGAGACCCCACGCACGATGTAATAAAATGCTGTCTGGTCCTGCACCCTCCCCACGATCGGTTGTGGATTGAACCATTGTGATTCATTGGGTTTTCACTGGCTGATTTTTGAAATTACATCTCCAAGCCTTGCTTGCTAGTCTGCCTTAGTCTGGAGGACCTGCTAAAACCTGTTCAGCATCATAGCGACACGAAAGCCTCCGCTGACAGACAGGTGGTGGCTGTGCGTGAGGTGTACTGTCTGGGAATCAAACCAAGGTCTTCTACATGGAAGGCATGAATCCTACCACTACCCTGGAGAACATTTAAGAACGTGGTTCTACTCATACGTGCACCAATGATTTGTTAAGTCCTTGACGTTGTCTCGGGTTCTTTGCATACAGTGTCTCATTTGGTACTCTCACAGACACTAAGGTGACCTCCATACTATGATTAGGAAACCAAGGTTGAGGAGGTCCCAGAAACCCAGCAGTCAATGAAGAAACCAAGGGCCCAAGCCAGACAGTCTAAGTCTGAAGTCCAAGCTTGGGGGACCTCAGGACGTGATCAGATTTCATCATCATCAGAATTGCCACGTCCCCTGAGGTCCAGAAGAAGAAACAGATCGCTCGTGCAGTAACCCCTCCCCCATCCACAGGTGGGAGGGGGTCACCCTGGGTGAAACAGGGTTCAGGTTTTCTTATTTGTCCAATGTCCTTAATATCACCTCATGGAATTTCTATGAAGATGCAATGAAATTATAAAGATTGTGAAAATTCCTGGAAGCAAGCCAAGGGCAGGGCAGAGGGTAGTTGATTAAGAACGTGTGTGTGATTTTTTTAAGTATTTTTTTCAATTTTGCAAAACCCTGGAGAGCCTCTGTTCTCTGTTTCTGGTCTGTGGAATACCCACAGGCTGAAACAAACCTCGTAGAGGCCAGTACCTGCCACATAACGGGGAAGCCGTCAGTGGTTCTCTTCCCTGCAGGCTCAGGGGTGCTGTTGTTGGGTGTCGTTGAGTTAGCTCTGAGTCCTGGTGACCCCGTGCGCAACAGAACAAGACGTTGCCTGGGCCTGCGCCATTCTCATGATCATTGCTGCATCTGAGTTCGTTGTTGTGACCATGGTGTCAACCCACCTCGTGGAGGGTCTCCCTCTTTTTCTCTGACCCTCTACTTTACAGAGGTCGCTGGGTAGTGCAAACGGCTTGCACTTGACTACTAACCTAAAGGTTGGTGGTTCAAGCCCACCCAGCTGCATAGTGGAAGAAAGGTCTGCGAACCTGCTTCTGTAAAAATTTCAAAAGCAATCCAACAAATTCATGCCCTTGAAGCGATTCTGAGTTGATAGCGACTTTATAGCACAGAGGAGAACTGCCCCACAGGATTTCCAAGGCTGTAAATACTTATGGAAGCAGACCGCCACATCTTTCTCCCTCGGAGTGGCTGATGGGTTCAAACCACTGACCGTTTGGTTAGCAAGAACCACTGTGCCAGCAGGGCCACTCCTATCCAAGAAAATCGCATGGAGCTGTTCTACTTTGTGACACATGGGGTTACCATGAGTCGGAACCAACTCAATGGCAACTTTTTTTTTTTACTTCACCGAGCAAGATGTCCTTTTCTAAAGACTGGTCTTTCTAAGTAAGTGAGCCCGATAGGGGCTTACTTTTTCATTTTTTACTCACTTTTCATTCAGCTGTGCTGTGTCCTCTCTCCAGTCCTTCCTGGGCACACTGGGAGCCCTCTCTTGCCTATATTTGGAGGTCATCACTCTTTCTTTGAGCATTGTTTTTTATAAAAAATAAACAAGCCATAAAAAGGCCCTTCTAGACAAGCAATCCTCTTGTTTATCGATCTGCCCTGTCAGGTTCCTTTATGCAGACATACGTTTTATGATAAAACTTCAGTCTTGCCTTTTATGACAATAAATAAAGCATTGTGCTTTTTAAGTGTTGCCATGCCTGTGTGATGGCCGAGTTCCCAGCAGATTCAAATCCTCCAAGTCACAAACTTCCAGAGTTACAATCAATTTTCTCCTTCTGAAAGATGATATCGAGTCGGCCAGTGGAAACCGCCTGCTCTAATTGCCAATTAAACTCCACATTGTGTTTTTTTCTATTTTCTCTCAGCTTAGGTGTCTCCGTCAGCAGGTGGACAGGCAGCCAGTGCCTTGGCCTGAAGTCTCACACTATTTCAACCTTGAATTCTGCCCTTCCTCCTGTCTCCTATGACCCCTGAATAAGGAGAAGCTATAGCTCTTTTTTTTATAGCTCTTGGCCCACCACCTGTCTGTCAGTCTGTCATACTGTGGTGGCTTGCCTGTTGCTACGACACTGGAAGCTATACCACTGCATCTCAAATACCAGCAGGGTCACCCATGGTGGGCAGGTTTCAGCAGAGCTTCCAGACTAAGATTAGGAAGAAAGGCCTGGTGATCTGCTTCCAAAAAGTCAGCCAGTGAAAACCCTGTGGATCACGATAGAACGTTGTCCGACACGGTGCTGGAAGACGAGCCCTCGATCGGAAGGCACTCAGAACACACAGTGGCTGCAACAAGGGACACCCACAATTGTAAAGACAGCACAGGACAGGCAGCATACCTGGGGCCACTGTGAATCAGCTGCTTGAAGGCAGCTCACAAGAACAACAGATAAGTTAGTTGAAAAGACAAGTTAAGAATGAAAATGTGAAGAAGATGTGCACCCACATTTTCTCACCCATCCTGGCATTGGTACCCAGGAGGATGACGACCCCTTCCCCTTCTGAGCTTGAAGGCACCAGCAGACCAAGCCCACCTTTCTTTCTGCATTTGGGTGGCTGAGTTTCACACTGCCGAGGCAAGGGCAACCAACTTTTGAATCTACTGGAAGGGAAGAAGCAGAGCTTCTGTGATGACCGAGGAGATGGTCAGGAAGACCTGGAGAGAGTCCACCTTGGTGTCCATGCCGGAAAGGAATGCTCCGGAGAGACGGATAACCAGGGTGGAGGAGGCTGGAGCTGGAAGGGTGATGGGGCAGGGTGGAAGTAGGTGGGGAGGAATAATAAACACCTGGTGTCTTAGTTACCTAGAGCTGCTGTAACTGAAATACCCCAGGTGAGTGACGTTAACAAACAGGAACTTACTCTTTCACAGTTCAGGAGGCTAGCAGTCTGAATTCAGGGCGCCTGCTCTTGGGGAAGTCTCTCTGTCAGCTCTGGAGGAAGTCCTTGTCTCTTCGGCTTCTGTCCCTCTGGTCCTTGGCCATCTCCATGTGGTGTCTCTCTTACCTCTGTGCTTCCTTGCTCTGAGCCTGATCTGCTCACTTTACATCTCAAAGATGATTGGTTTAGACAACCCTACACTGATACAGTCTCATTAGCATAACAAAGAAAGCCTGTTCTCAGGTGGGATTCTAACCACAGGTGTTGGGGTTAGGATTATGACACTTATATTTGGCGACTCAATTCAGTCCATCACGCTGGATCAGATGGCCCTTCTCTCCTGTGCCAATGGAACTCGCTCACGTTTGCCACCAGAGATTACAAAGCCAAGATCCATCTCCATTATGGCCCAACGCCAGGGCCAGTGAGGCCATTAAACTAATTAATGACTTCCTGGAGAGGCCATATTCCCAGTGCACCTTCAGAGCTAGTGCGGAATCTCAGCTTCAGTCCCACCTAAAGGAAGGGGAGACCAACAGGGGCCCTGGGCCTCCTAGGTGGGTGGAGTGAGGAAGTGGGGAGACCCTGCTCGCTGGTCCAGCAGCTTCCTGAGAATGCTCTTGCCTTTGACACGGTGAAATGGGGAGCAATAATTGCAAATTTAGTGACTCCCCGCAGGCACCACCGCTTTCTGTGGTAGTAAAATGAACAGTCCGGCATAGATTATTTAAAGGCAAATCACTTTAGTGTAAGAAATAAAAAGACAAATTGGCAATTGAGTTCTGTGCGCAAACGTAAGTGGGCGATTTACATTGGCAGGGTATGTGCGGAAGACTTAAATATATGGGACAAAAAAAAAAAAAGATCAATTGGGGTCGCCCTTCGACATCGCCATTTCAGAATCCCAGGATAAAGCTCCTGGGGATCAACACGGGCCAGGAGCACAGGCTCTGCAAAGCTCCTTTTGGTGGCCAGGGAGTGACCAGGTTTTATAACAAGGGATTAGCTCACAAGGTCCTGAACAGCACTGTCAACTATGTAAGTGGTTTTTATTGTACACTTTTTAATGGGACGAACATTGATATTGTCCAGAAAAAGTCTCCCTCAGATTGCATTCAGCTCCCCCGAGTTCCCATTATGTAGTCCGTGGCTCCGTTCGTTCCAGGTTTGCAGGGTGAGCCCAAGAAGCAATTGCCTCTTTAAACTGCCAAGACTCTCCCGGGAAAGAAGGCAGAGGCAGAGCTCCAGGGAACCTTCACCTGGAGCCAGCCCCGCCCACCAGCAAAGCCCCTTCTCCAGAGTCTCCAGGCTGGAGTTACCACCGCTCTCCCACATCATAAGGGGTTATAACGAATCATGGTGACATTGCAACCTTTCAGGCACCCAGCGCAGTGCTATCTGCCCACCCTGCTGCCTTGGCTTCTTGCTGTTCTTTCCTAAACAAAGATTTTTTAAACATCAGCTACGGGCTGCATACTCCGTGTGTGGCTGGAGGTCTGGCCGTGTCCTCCAACCTCCTGGGCTTCTCATCAGCAGGAGACATGACTAGTGTCTCTCCACCCTCATTGGTTCCTTTCCCAAACAGGAATGAGATGGATGCACTTGGAAGATGGCTGAGAGGCCTCCCTTTGCAACCTGAGTCTGGACAAGGGTACCTGGGCCCTGACTTGGGCCTTTCTGTGCTGAGACAGTGCTGTTGTTGTGACTGAGGTCAAGTCGGCCCCCAACTCTTGGCAACTCCATGTACAATGGAAGGGGATGCTGTCTGGCCCTGTGTTATCCCTATGATGGGGTGCAGATCTGACCTTTTGATCCATAGGGTTTTCACTGGCTGATTTTTTGTAAGTGCATTGCCAGGCCTTTCTTCCTAGCCTGTCCTAGTCTGGAAGCTCCCCTGAAACCTGTTCGGCATCCTAGCACACACAAGCCTCCACCAACAGAAGGGTGGTGGCCGCACGTGAGGTGCACTGGCCCGGAATCGAGCCAAGGTCTCCTGCATGGAAGGTGAGGACAGAGGGTGCTCTGAATCCTCACCTCCAAGC
This sequence comes from Elephas maximus indicus, assembly GCF_024166365.1. Classification (NCBI taxonomy): domain Eukaryota; kingdom Metazoa; phylum Chordata; class Mammalia; order Proboscidea; family Elephantidae; genus Elephas; species Elephas maximus. Next base: position 6,929,828 of record NC_064843.1, read on the forward strand.
CGGTGTCTGTCTGTCTGTCTGTCTGTCTGTCTGTCTGTCTGTCTGTCTGTCTGTCTGTCTCTAGAAATGTGATGCTGGTTTTTCATTTGCTATTTAATGTTGTGGCTGCAGGGCTGTTGTGGGTCAGTGCAGACCCTTGAGAGTGTCTGGCCCCCACCCCAATTGTCATGAACAATGCCTGTCCTCAACCCTGACTCTCCCTGAGTCCCTGCCTGTGCCCAGACCCCCTCCCCAGGGGTAGAGGGCGGCAGTGGTTGCTGGGCAGGCCAGGGGAGCTGGCGGCTGAGTGCCTATTCAGGAGGCAGGGAGGCAGCAGGAGGCCAGGCTGCACATGAGTGGAGGCTTCAAACCCCCAGGCGGCACGTGCTCCATTGTCCACCAGATCGCACTTACAAGGCACAAGTTCAAACACAGAATCACTGATCATGTCAAGATGGTGAATACAGGACACTAAACCCTGCTGGCGGGGGAAGGGGGTCCCCTTCTGAGCTTAGGGGTTTGTGTGACCAAGCTGGCTGCAGGCCTGACTGTCCCATGTCACAGAGGGGAAACTGAGGCTGGGCGAGGCACAGTGCACTGTGGGGCACATGACTTGGCAGGCCAGGCTTCCCTGGGGACCCAGGGGATGAGTAGGAGTTAAACAGTTGGCTGGCGGGTAGGCAGCTGCTGGAATTCTGCCCTGCCTCCTCACAGCTGGTGGGATTCGGTAAAGACTGGGGCCAAGTGATTCAGCTTGGGTTTGTGTTCCAGCCGAGCGTCTTGCTCCATGCCTCAGTTGCATTACCTGTGAAATGGGGTTGTCATGGAACCTTATCTTCATTGTTGTCATTGGGTGCCATCAAGTCCATTCCAACTCATAGCAACCCCATGTGACAGAGTAGAACTGCCCCATAGGGTTTCCTAGGCTGTAATCTTTATGGGAACAGATCAACAGGTCTTTCTCCCTTGGAGCCACTGGGTAAGTTCGAACCACCAAACTTTTGGTTGCCAGCAAGTTGGGCTGACTCATGGCGCCTCCACGCAGAATCAAGCCATTGTGCTCTATAGGGTATTTGTTGGCTGAGTTTGGAAGCAGACTGCCAGGCCTTTCTTTCTAATCTAAGTCTGGAAGCTCTGCTGAAACCTGTTCTGCGTCTTAGCAACATGCAAGCCTCCACGACAGATGGAGTGCATAGGCTGGGAATTGAACCCAGGTGTCCCCCACGGAAGGTAAAAGTTCCACCAGTGAACCATCACTGCCTCCTCACAGTACTAAATGTGAAATAAACACACGCAGGGTGGAATAGTCCGTTTTCCCAGCAAGAGAACCATCTCCTCCCTCCTGCCCTCTCTGCATCACCGCACCCTGAAGATGCCTGGAGAAACAGCGACCTTGGGACATGTGACCCGTGAGCCAGCATGGGTCATGCTGCTGCAGAGGCTGCTGTCCTTCCAGGACCCTGACCTCCACCACCAGCCGCCTCACTCTATGTCTCAGTGCTTGGCGAGGGGCTGCAGCCTGGCTGGGTGACTGCAGAAGCAGACAGGATCCTTCCAGATACAACAGGGGGATATCCAAGGTGAACTCTGCAATAAGTTTGTGGGGTATCTTGGTGCAAAGATATGGAGACCCACTCGCTCCGCTTGGGCTGGGCTAGGACTTGGGTTGAACTGAGCAGAGGCAGACATTGTCTGTATCCAGGGCCACCCATGGTGGACAGGTTTCAGCAGAGCTTCCAGACTAAGATAGACTAGGAAGAAAGACTTGGCAATCGACTTCCAAAATCAGCCAGTGAAAACCCTATGTATCACAATAAAACCTCATCTGATGTAGGGCTGGAAGATGAGTCCCCTAGGTTGGAAGGCACTCTAAGTACATAGTGGTTGCAACAATGTATCTACATTTCCTTCTGTGAATAAACATTGTCTTCTTTTAGATCCTCACTTTGCTGTCCCAGCACTATCAAAGCAGGGAGGAACAGGCACACAGGCACCTGCTCTGTGCAGCCTCTTCTTGTCCAAGAGGAAATCAGCCCTCATGTGGCCTCTTTCCCACCCAGGTTCAAACAAACAACCTCAGGGATTCAATCCCCAGTTTTCTCAACAAATGTCTGCAAACTGGAGCTCTGTGAGCACTTGCGTACCTGGTGTCCTTCTGTCCTGAAAGTGTCCAGGTCTTATTGTGTCTGGATGGTGGACATGGTGGGGAAAAGGGCAGCACGCTCTGGGCTCTTGGGGAAAACAGGCGCATCCTTCTGTAAGTAAGGGGTCTGTGGAGGGGAAGAGGCTGGTTGCTGGGGACGCCTGGGTCGGGCCAGGGTTTACACTACAAGGCCCGTAAGGTCAACACTTGTTGTTTGAGTTGCCATCAAGTCAACTTCAACTCATGATGATCCCACGTGTGCAGAGTGGAACTGCTCCATAGGGTTTTCAAGGCTGTGACCTTTCCAAAGCAGATTGCCGGGCCTGTCTTCCGAGGTTCCTCCATGTGGGTTTGAACCACTAACCGTTATCGCCATCCAGGACTCCTGAAGGTCAAGGGTAGAGTCTGAGTGGCTGCTGACCATCTGGGGAGCACCTCCCACAGTCCTGAGTGTGGTGGGAGATCAGGAGGAGGCAGAGACATGGGCCTGCAGTGTTCTGCTGACTCCTTGGCCTGGAACAATCTGTCTTACATGCATTAAGGAAAAACACAGGGTGTACACCAGGTGGAAACACATTGTGGACCATGCAAGGGGTCTGCTGTTTAGGAATGTGAGGCTCTGGAAGGCAGTGAGGGTGGTCCCTGAGCTTGTCATGGCCCCTGGCTACTGTTGGTTAGGGGTTGCAGGCAGAGGTGAGGGGCTGCCACACAAGGAGGATGCTGGGTTCTGGCACAAAGGGAGCGTTGGTGCCCTTGAATGGTGACTGTGTCTGGGCCAGAGGTCACCTCTCTCCAAAAATTGAGAAAGGGTGATGAACAGCAAGCCCGCACTGAGTCTGGGTCAGGTCCAGTTCTGTCGTTCACAAGCTTTGTGGGTTTGGATAGCTGCTTGGCTCTCTGTGCCCTGACGCCCCCTGTTTATGATGGGATAACAGTACCTGGCCCACGGGGCTACTGTGAGGAGGGGTGAGCCCCTGTGGGGGAGCTACTGGATCACAGCAAGCAGGGTGCACCCACCTGTCACCATCACCACGTGGGACTGTCACTGCTGATAGACAGTCACACGGGACTTTTAAAAAGTTTTTTACTTTCTAGAGAGAAGAAAACAAGGCTGAATAATGCATTAGGAGGAAATAGCAATGTTAGTGCTGGTGTTTAATAACATAAGGTTTGCTAACAGTATTTACAGTGAAGCTTAAGCTATAGGAGAGAACACACACACACACACACACACACACACACACACACACGGTGTGTGAGCAGGTTCTCTTCTTCTTTCCCCTCTCCTTTATCAAGCATCTGTGTCTGTCAGTGTGTCAGACTGTGGAGGCTTGTTTGTTGCTGTGATGCTGGAAGCTATGCCACCAGTATTTCAAATTCCAGCAGGGTCAAACCCATGGAGGACAGGTTTTAGCAGAGCTTCCAGAATAAGACTAGGAAGAAAGGCCTGGCAATCTACTTTTGAAACTTAACCAATGAAAACCCTACGGATCACAACAGAATATTGTCCGATATAGTGCTGGAAGATGAGCTCCCTAGATTGCAAGGCACTGAAAATGCACAGTGGTCACAACAATGGACAACGGTTGTGAAGATGGCGCAGGACCTGGCGATGTTTCATTCTGTGGTGTGTGGGGTCTCCATGAGGCAGAGACAACTGCACAGCGACTGACAACAGCAGCATAAGGAGCAGCAGCACACGAGCTGCCCTTGGAGCTGTTGCCCTCGGGGCTGTCGGGAGGCCCGGGCTTCAGGGGGGGCTTTACCCCTTGCCGTCTGCCTTACCCGGCAGCCCACCCAGACCTCGGAGCCCAGTGCTCCTTGTGTGCGAAGGGAAGGGGTGTGATCAGACCAGTGGTCCTGAAATAGGGCCAATCACCTGGATTCCTTGTAGGGGTTTTTGGCAATCAGATGCCTGGGACCCGCCTCCAGGAACTACAAAGCGATTTGCTGGGCTGGGCTTCCACACTACCCGGTTAGTGAGCTCCCAGGAGCCGGCCAGTAATACGACTTTGTGACTGTGGCTCTGGGACCCTCCGCTGGAATGGTAACAGCCACTGCTCACAACGGCTGGGCCATGCCCAGGCAGCACCAAAAACTCTCCAAAGGGTCAGCAATTCAATCCTCACTCAAGGTATTTATATCTTGACCAAAAACTTATGTTTTTTTAATACATAAAAACCTAAACTGCAGCTCATTACAAACCTACCGGATGCCTTTATGGGCAAGCATTTTGCCAGGAGGGTAACGGAGGGTGGTATAAGTATGAGATCTTGTCCTCAGATGTGATGGAATAAATCTGGGCCCATTCTTGTCATGGGAACAAAACCAAACCTTCAGCCCCTTGAACACCAGCGACCTAAACTGTGCAGCCTGAACCACTTCCCAGGGAGATGGCTCAGCAAGTTCACTTCGTGCCCTTAGTTTTGTCTTTTCTGTCTTTTTTGGCCTTCTCTGGTTTTAACTGAGCATTTTGTATGATTACATTATATCTCCTTTCTTCATATATCAATTGTACTTTAATAGTTTTAGTGGCTTCCCTAGAATTTCCAATATACATTTTTAACTGCTCTAAGTTCACCTTCAAATAACACCACATTCCTTCTAAGGACAAATGCGATAAGTAGAAAGCAGTTAGATACATGGTAGATGCTTATCCAACGATATAAACACTGTTTTTGTCATGTGCCCTCCAGTCGATTCTGACTCATAGCGACCCCACGTTATAGAGTAGAACTGTCTTGTCCCATAGGGTTTCCTAGGCTAGGAAGGTGAGACTTCATCTCACATACTTTAGACATGTTATCAGGAGGGACCAGTCCCTGGAGAAATACAACATGCTTGGTAAAGTAAAGGGTCAGCGAAAAAGAGGAAGCCCCTCAACAAGACGGACTGACACAGTGGCTGCAACAATGCTCTTTAAAACTCTGCTGCTTAGTAACTAGCATGGTATGGGGGCTGACTGGAGGGCACAGTCGCTTGTCTCCAACATGCAAATGCAAAGTGGTTGTTTTGTTGGGTGCCATTGAGTTGATTTTCCACTCACAGTGACCACAATCAAGAAATCAAACTACGCATTGCATTGGGCAAATCTGCGGCAAAAGATCTCTTTAAAGTGTTAAAAATCAAAGATGTCACTTTGAGGACTAGGGTGCACCTGACCCAAGCCATGGTGTTTTCAATTCCATCATATGCTTGTGAAAGCTGGACAATGAATAAGGAAGACTGAAGAAGAATTGATGCCTTTGAATTATGGTGTTGGCAGCGAATACTGAATATACCATGGACTGCTAGAAGAACGAACAAATCTGTCTTGAAAGAAGTACAACCAGAATGCTCCTTAGATGCAAGGATGGTGAGATTTCGCCTCAAGTATTTTGGACATGTTATCAGGAGAGACTAGTCCGTGGAGAAGGACATCATGCTTGGTAAAGCAGAAGATCAGCAAAAAAGAGGAAGACCCTTAAGGAGATGGATTGACACAGTGGCTGCAACAATGGGCTCGGGCATAAAAACGATTGTGAGAATGGCACAGGACCGGGCAGTGTTTTGTTCTGTTGTGTGTAGGTTCGTTATGAGCAGGAACTGACTCGACGGTGCCTAACAACAACAACAATCTTTATGGAAGCAGATATTCAGGTCTTTGTCCCACAGAGCTTCTGGTTGGGTTAAAACCACCAAGCTTTTAGTTAGTAGCCCAGTACTGAACCATTGTACCACCAACCAAGGCTTCTTACTGCAAAGTGGTTAGTAATACAGTCGGAAGCACAACCAAAACCAAACCCACTGCAGTCAAGTCAATTGTGACTCATACTGACCCTATAGGACAGAGTAGAACTGCCTCATGGGGTTTCCAAGGAGTGGCTAGAGGATTCGAACTGCTGGACTTTTGGTTAGGAGCCAAGCTCTTAACCGCTGCACCACCAGGGGGACAGTAAAGTGTGATTTATTTTTTGAATTTTTTTCTCCTTGTGTCTGAGCAAGCAAAACAGTAGCCCCAATGTCACAGAACAGACGTGACCTCACAGCTAAGCCATGCTGTTCTCTCTGTGGCAGTGATGTTTGAGGTTGGTGTCCTGAGAAACTATTGATGTTCATAGACACCCCTCTCTGAATGAACGGTTGCAATGTCCTTACCCATCAGAGCATTATCTCTGCTCTAGTCCACCCTGCCATAGGTGGGATGGACTGAGACCCCACATAGTGGTAATCCACCAGCTTTCTGACAGCAGCCAACCTAGAGTGAGACCTCGCTTCCTTAGACCCTCCCCAAACAGCAAGCACAGCCTGGATCTATACTAGGGTCCTCCAGATACCCTCTTACTGAGCCTCCCTGGTTCCCTTTGGGGTGAATCCCCTCCCTGAGATGAGTAATAAATCCAACTGTCCAATTGCAGATGCTGCAGGGCCTTGGCTGGACCGGGGCTTTGACAAGCCCATGTGTTCTTCTCCAGGGAAGCTGGCTCAGCTGGAAGCAGAGAGAGTCTACAATTTTGCTTTTTAACAGCAGGGGCAGAGTCTGTGGGTGGCCCTGAGGAGAGAGGGGGGAAGTTGATTTGGGGGGAAGGGATGGGGAAAGAGGAGGAGGGAGGAGATGGAAGATACAGAGGGAGGGAGATGGGGAGGGAGAGAGAGTGATGGGGAGGGAAGGGAGATGAGGGAGGAAAGAAGAGAGAAGTGGAGAGAAGGGAGAGAGGGAGAGACAGAGGGAGAGGGAGGGAGAGAGAACAGATAAGAAAGATGGGGAGTGAGGCAGAGGAAAGAATAGATAAGATGGAGAGAGAAGCAGGGGAGAGAGAGAAGGAGTGAGGGAAAGAATGAGTAAACAAACATATTGTCCTGGCCCTGGGGAAGGGACACCGTCCTGTGGGTCTTTGTTGGGGCCGTGGTGGCAGCTGGACCTTGGGGAACTGAGCTGTCCCTGGCACTGGGCTCTGGCCTGGGTTAACAGCCCCATGTCTGGCCCGGAAGCAGCTGTGCCTGGACCTTGTCTGCTGGCTTGGACAGGTTGCCTGTCAGCGGTGCCTGGCCAAGACTGCTGACCAGAGGGTCGCTCCAATTTTTTTTTTTTTTGCTTTCCTACAATCCCTGTGACCTTTGTATAACCTGGGGGATTGTATGATCTTTGTATAACCCAGGGGATTGTATGATCTTTGCATAACCTGGGGACTGGAGAGGGTCTCCAAATGAATGAGACTTAATGTGACGAAATTTCTCCACTCCGAGCTTGCGATCACGTAGTTGCTGCACCTGGAAGTGCCCTTGCAGCTTTACAGTCGATCGCTCTAGGTGACCAGCTGCCATCTTTAGGAACGGACACCGTGGCCTTCTGCTGCAGAGTGAGCAGAACGGACTCTCTTCCCTACTTGTTGGCTCTGTTTTGACTCAGTCATTAAACCTGGCAATTAATCCATCTTCCCAGCCAACGTTCTGTCCCGGCTGAAACTGGGTGTGTTGCTAGGAGCAGCAATCACACGTCTGCGGAATGGTGCTCGGTGCCACTCTTAAAATGGGAGGAAAACAGTCAATCAAGGAGCGTTCAACAAACCTTTCTTGTCAACGATAGACTCGCCTTTTTAAAAAGAGGCACACAGCTGGCTCTCATACCCCAAGCCCTTTGAAAGCTGCAAATTCATAAATAAAGCCCAAAATAGAATTTGAACATGAACTGCCTTACCCAAGGTGTGAAAAACTTAGCACTAAACAAATCCTCTTTCTCATAACTGTTACCATAAACAATGTGATTAAATATAACAAGGAATATATAAAGAACTGGAGAACAGCCAGGGGAGAAGCAGCAGATTTGGTTAACACAAAATGCTTGTCTTTCTGCTCAGCCATTTCCCACGACAAGCGTCCTCATGCTTGGAGTGGCGTTCTCCTCTCTTGGCTTGGATTTAGAAAACGCTGACGTGCGTTCTGATGGGTTGATTTACTACAGTAAAATTTAAGCTGGCTTGGCATTTAGTGTCGAGACAAGGATGTATATGATAGACATGTCATGTCACTCTGGCTGTGAGAGATCTCTGGTCAGTCATAGGAGATGTCCACAAAGGCTCATCCACGTCCACGGAGGACTTCCCACCAGCCAGGGCTCTCCAGAGAAGCGAGCCAATGAGATCTGTTGTTGTCGGGTGCCATCAAGTTGATTCCAACTCATAGCGACTCTATAGGACAGAGTAGAATTGCCCCACAGGGTTTCCTTGGCTGTAATTTTTATGGGAGCAGATTGTCAAATTTTTCTCCCATGGAACCACTAGGTGGGTTTGAACTGCCAACCTTTCAGTTAACAGTCGAGCACTTAACTTTTGCTCTACCAGGGCTTCTTAATAGGATATGTATATGTGTGTGTATATCTGACTCACAGCGACCCTATAGGACAGGGTTACTATGAGTGGGAATCGACTCGAGGGCAATGGGTAAGTGTGTATACACATGTATGACATATGTCTGTCTCCGTCTGTCTATCTGCAGTGGTTGTTAGATACCAGCAAGTCCAGTAGGCTCCAACTCCTGGTGGCCTTTTGTGCGACAGGACGAAACATTGCCCAGTCCTGTGCCGTCTTCATGATCGCTGGTATGTTTGAGTCCATTGTCGTGGTTATTGTGTCAATCCATCTCCTTGAGGGTTTCCCGCATTTTTCTGACCCTCCGCCTCACCAAACATGCAGAGGCAGGTTATCCAATAGGTCAAGTAAGCATGGTGCTTACCTTGTTTACCAGATCATCTGTAGTGAACAATTTCACATTTTTTCACCACATCAGAGATTCTGCTTCTGGGTATGGGCGGCATCTATCTCTCTCCCAACCCCACAGCACCTTCCTACAGAATCAAAGCCTCTTTTCAAATTTACACTCCCTGACAGGGACAGATGGCCCCGTCAGCAAGGTAAGCATGGGTTTCCTTGTGCTTACTTACTAATCCTTACTAATCTGTAGCAACCAATCAAAGATGTGGTGAAACGCATGTGAAATTGGTCACTACAGATTAGTAAGTAAGCCCATGCTTACCTTGCTGACTGGGTAATCCACCCCTGCAAACATGATGTTCTTTTCTAGTGATTGGTATTTCCTGAGGACGTGTTCAAAGTAAGTGAGCTGAAGTCTCACTGAGAGAGAGAGAGAGATTTCTCTCACGGGATTGGCTCACGCGTCTGTGGGGTTGGCAGTCTGAAATCTGCAGGACAAGTAGCAGGTGGAAACTCTGGCAGGGTTTCCATGACAGTTTTGAGGCAGAATTTCTTCTCTGGGACACCTCGGTGTTTGCTATTAAAGCCTCCAACTGATTAGAGAAGGCCCACCCACATTATGGAGGGTGACCTCCTTTACTTAGAGACCACCCACCGATTGTACATATGGACCACACCTACAAACATCTAGACTAGTGTCTGACCAAACAATTGGGCACCATAGTCTAGCCAAGTTGACAGATAAAATTAACCATCACAGAACTGAAATGTTTCTATCACAGGTATTTAGTAACACAGGACACACACACACCCCTTATAAAACAGTCCATTTATTCAGTCGATGGCACTAGTTTTTTTTTTTTTTTTTTTTTTTTATATAGAATTATATCATGTGCCTCAATGACACCGTGTGTGTGTTATTGGCGGGTTTTGGGGGGCAGGAGAGAGGGAAAAGTCAGCAAAGACATAAAGAGCCTAGCTTAGATTAGGATTTCTTTATTTCCCCGTAAATAACTTGTATGCAAGTTGTGTTTTTTATAGCCGAGGAATAAATTTACACTTCGGCTTTTTACACATTGGGTCTCCCTGAAAATTCATCTTCAGAAAAGAGTAAGAATGCCTGTAATATTAAAACATGTGATTAAAAGGTGTTTGGAGTGCTATTTCAATCCCCAAGCCTTGCCGCCATATCCTGTCTGTGCTTACCCCCACTCACCAGCCATTCACCCCTCAGCCACTGCTGCCCACCCCATTGCGGGCTTTGTCCCACACCGAGTTAGAAAGCAGAACGTGCTAACGCCTGGTTCATTTGTGTTGCATGGGTTTTCTATTAAGCAGTTTGAGCCTCTGAAAGCATTATTAGGTTTACATTTCTGGAAGTATTTTTCATTATTCATATTTCAATTATGTTCCTTTGAGGAGGAGATAAAAGCTGGAAGTGTTTATCAAGAGACAAATAATGTAGATAGTGAAAAAGCTCAGCCTTTTATTATTGAACAGAATAAAACCTTCCAACAGTCACCAAAATACATAAATAGCATACGGCTGGAGCATGATGTGTTTAGCGATGGAAGCAGCTGGAGGGGTTAAACACAGACCGATTATTTCACCACTTGCTTTACTTAGAGTGGACAGATGACCAGCTTGGCGTCTAAGGCAGTGTGTCTGTCCATTCTGCTTGACATCTTTTGGGGGGCAGCCTTTCTCAGGGTTTCGTGACTCTTGGGCTGAGGGCATGTCACCTACATAACGGTGACCCAAACTCCTAGTGTATCAGGGACTATAGGATTTTCTTGACTGAAAATAATTTCCCCTGGGGAAAGTGGACACAACACCACACAACAGCACCTTCACTGAAAAGATAATTCCAACTTGGGCAGTATTAAAGTAAAATAAAACATAACTGTTCTTTTGCATTCTTATAAAAGTGACTTTCTTCGTTCTCTACTGCTGCTATAACAGAAATACCACAAGTGGATGGCTTGAAAGAACTGAAATTGATTTTCTCACAGTTTAGGAGGCTAGAAGCCTGAATTCAGCTGCGTCTGGGGGATGGGAGGGATCCTTGTCTCTTTCAGCTTCTGTAGCTTGGAGTTCCTCGGTCCCTTGGCCATCTCCCCGTGGTGTCCCTCTCTCTTCCGTTCTGCTCGCTGGTCCCTGTGTCCCTGCTGCTGTCCTGAGGACTCAGTGGTGATTGGGTCTAGGGCACACCCTACACGGGTGTGGCCTCATCAGCATAACAAAGCAAGCCCTGTTCCCACAGGAGCACATCCTCAGGTGCAGGGGTTGGGATCCCCACATGTATTTTGTGGGGACACAATTCAATCCATAATGTCATGCCCTCAGAGTTTATCACAGCTGGCAGTGCAGCTGTCAGGATTTGAAACTATCTTCCAGCCACTGAGCCCACGGTTCTCGTCCTGCACCCGAGACCCCAGAGTTTGTGCTGATGTGTGCGTGTGTGTCTACGTGTGTGCGTGTGCACATGTATGTGTGTGAGTGTGTGTGCATATGCACATCTGTGTGTTTCTCTGTGTGCACATATGTGTGCATGTACACGTGTGTGATAGTATGCATGTGCCTGCACATTTATATGTGTGTCCACCCCAGTGCCCTCAAGTCGATATATGTGTGTACATGTGTGCAGATGCACATGTGTGTCTGTGTATGCATATACACACACGTATGTGCATGTGTGTGTGCGAGAGTGTGAGTGCACGTGTGCACCTGCAGGTATGTGCATGTGCGTGTACAAGGGTGCCTGTGTGTACATGTGTGTGCATGCACGTGCGTGTGTGTGTATATGGGGCCCACCTGGCTGCCTCCAGGGCTTGAGCAGCCCCCTAGCCTGTGCTGAAACACTTGAGTTCCAGGGCCCAATACATAATAGCTGCTCAGTAAATAATTGCCCAAGACAACTCAGTGAGTGGCAGCTGAAAGATCTTCTTTAGTGACATACACAGAGCAAACAAGCACTTGTCAGAGAAGTTTTGACCAAGCCACTCAAAGCCATCCATTCGCCAACTGCCTCTGCCCGCTCCCCCTTCATCAGGGTCTCTGGGAGCTTGTGAACCATGCTGATTCTTAGCCCCACCCCAGACTTGCTGAGGCAGCATTGCAGGGGGCCAGGGCCCAGGAATCTGCATCAGCAAGCTTCCTGCCAACATTAGAACCACCAAAACCATTTGCCTAAAGGGAAGGGGCCACCTGGTTGCCACTAGGAGTGGAGTTTCAACCTTTTAGTTTGCAAAATTAAAGCCTGGGACAGAAGGTACCAGATTTCCGGAAGGTGAGTAGGGCCCTGGGGAAAGATGAGAAGCACTAACCTTTTTGTGAAATAGCATTCAGCCGCAGAGTGCAAAATAAAAACAATGCAAGCTCGCCCAGGATGGGGTGGGGTCTGCTTCCAGAAGGGACAAGCAGCTGGGAGTCTGCTCCTTGGACGGCCTCGCTGCCAGCCTGCAGTGGCAGATAAATAACCCCTCCAAGGTAACAGATCAAAAGCTCTTAAGTGCAGATAAAAGGATGAAATAGGGATGCAATTCTTTGTTACAGGGTTTTGCGGGAGGACAAGAGGGCTACTAAGAAAGCAAGGTTAAGTTAGGAAAAAAAAAAAAAAAGGAGAGGGGCAGAACACTCTGCCCAATGGCTGAGGACGTGAAATTCCTGCAATCTGCCCATGAAATTCCCCGTTTTAGGGAACAGCCTTCAGAGACACAGAAGCCCAGGATTTCTATGGAATCTTGACGGTGACGGGAACGTTGGGGGCCTACGTGTTAGCCGTCAGTAACCAGAACTCATGCAGAGAGAGATGTCAGATGGGTTTTAATTGTGCTCCTTTTTAGGGGACTATTGACACATAAGAGTCAACACAATAGCAAATGGAAAAAAAATAAATAATAGAGTGCCGATTGCATCTTGATGTCACTGTCCATCTACCAACAGGTGTCAGTAAGATGAGTGCTGCAAAGCTCGAGGCTCCCAGCTCTCTCCATGGGCCCTACCTGCTGATCTCGTTCCCACACCTGGCACCCCGTTTCTGTGACTCGGGCCTCCAGGCTGGCGTCTTGGCTGGTCTTGGGGAAATCACACCGAGGAGGGACTTCATGTACATTTAGCCACTGGCTCCTGCACATGTGGTCTCACACGACAACTGAGAAAACTCCCATCAAAGCCAGCTTCTGTTAAGAGGCAGGCTCCTCCTCTCTGCCAGGAGACACCCAGATTTGTGGCCTCAATTCTGTCCCCTTCTATTGCCCACTAGGATGGATGGACGCCAGCTGACCCACAGCCCCAGTCAGGTGTGAGTCCAACGAGCTGTCCCCAAAAATGTAGGTCGCTAGGCTGTCTACTTTCCTGTATTGCTACCCACTCAACTTTTTGTCCAAGCTACTATTCCCCATAGGTAAATGGGAAAGATAATGGAGACTTGGAAAAGAGAATTAGCTGAGATCAGTCTACTTAAGGGTAAGGAATAAGACACAAGTCAAATAGGTTTGACGGTAGAGATGTGCGTATGTGTTGTGGGGTGCTGTCAAGAATTCCAACTCATAGGATCCCATGTGACAGAGTAGAACTGCTCCATAGGGTGTCCTAGGCTGGAATCTTTGCAGAAGCAGGTTGCCAGGTGTTTCTCCCGTGGAACCACTGGTGGATTTGAACTGCAGCCTTTTGGCTAGCAAATGAGCGCTTTAACCGTTGTGCTACCAGGGCTCCTTATGTGTGTGTGTTTCTAATAATTTTGACCCAGGTTCCTTGTTTCAGATGCCCAAATCATAGAATTGGGCAATCAGGTGCTTGCAAAAAATCCTTTTAATTTTTAACAAAATCAGTTCACTATACTGACATCTGAAATGAAGATTATGTGAATGAATAAGACAAGGTTTGAATTACTAAAGTTTTAATATTTTCCATATGTGATGGTTAAGGTTGTGTGTCAACTTTGTTGGGCCATGATTCTCAGTGGTTTGGCAGTTATGTAATGATGTACTTTGGCAGTTACATAATGATGTAGTTATCCTCCCTTTTGTGACATAATGTAATCATCTCCATGATGTGATCTGATGTGATCAGTCAATAAGTTGTAAAGGGAGTTTCATAGGGGGTGTGGTGTACATCCAATAGAGGTGGATATTCTGGCAAATATTGCTGGCCTTTGCTTGCTCTGGATCCTTCATCCAGCTCATCATCATATGACCTCAAGTTATTGGAACTTGAGGCAGCAACTTGCCGTCTTACCTGCAAATCTTAGTTTGTCAGCCTCTGTAGCTTAGGTGAGTCGGGAGACACCTCCAGCCTGACACCTGACCCACGAACTTGAAACTTGGTAGCCTCTACAACAGCATGAGCCATTTCCTTGAAATAAATCTCTCTCTGTCTTTCTCATTCCAACTCATAGCAACCTTATAGGACAGAGTGGAACTGCCGCATAGGGTTTCCAAGGAGCTGCTGGTAGATTTGAACTGCTGATCTTTTGGTTAGTCGCTGTAGCTCTTAACCACTACTTGACTGGTTTTGCTTCTCTAGAAACCAGCCGAAGACACTGTAGAAACTTATTCTGAGACAACTGTGAGGTTAGACAAGGAAGACTTCCCTTCATTCTTCCAATCCTCCTCCTTTCCTTCCACTTCCTCTGTTTCCTTCCTTGAACACTTAAAGCAGAGGGTTTTTAGCAGAGCTGGGAAGGCTACAGTGGCCCCTGTGTAATGATCTCACCATAGCCTGTTGGCTTCTGTGTTCTTGGGTCCTTCAGAGTGAGGAGAAAATCATCTTGGTTTACTTGCTTAGTCTGACTGCACAGGAAAGGATTCTCTAACTTTTCTTTAAAGAAACTATAAATTTTGGACTCATTCTATGTATTTTCCCCTCTGTGCATACCTCTTCAGAGCCTCCAAAGAGATGCTGGGAGTTGGGCAAAAGCAGAATCCATTTGAGGCCCATCCACCAGAAGAGACCAGACAAAGAGCAGAGCAGTGGTCCATAAGTCGATGCATCACCTATGTAACTAAAGATTGCCTGTCTTCTATCTGAAAGTTGTTGTTGTTAGGTGCCATCAAGTTAGTTCCTGACTCACAGCAATAAAACCAAACACTGCCTAGTCCTCCGCCATCCTCACAATTGTTGCTTTGAGTGAGTTCATTGCTGCAGCCACTGTGTTAATCCATCTCAAAGAGGGTCTTCCTCTTTTTTGCTGACCATCTACCTTACCAAGCATAATGTCCTTCTCCAGAGATCACTCCAAGTTTCACCATCCTTACTTCTAAGGAACATTCTGGCTGTCCTTTCTCCCCAAGACAGACTGGTTCGTTCTTCTAGCATTCAATGGTATGGCAATATCCTTTACTCTATGGGGCAGTTCTACTCTGTCCTACAGGGTCGCTATGAGTTGGAATTGACTTGACAGCAGTGGGTTTGGTTTTTTTTTTTTTTTTGGTTACCAACACATAATTCAAATGCATCAATCTTCTTCAATCTTTCTTTTTCATTGCCCAGCTTTCACATGCATATAAGGTGAACAAAAATACCTTGGCTTGGGTCAGGTGCACCTTAGTCATCAAAGTGACATCTCTGCTTCTCTCTGAAAGGGAGCCTCCGAATGCCCCATGGAGTCCATTCCTCAAAGCTCCATGTGTGCACTTTCTTCATTTGAATGTTGCTTCTTTAGAACACACTCCTCACCAGAAACGAACACTGCGTTGAAAATAAACCATTGTGTCCTCTGAAAGTCAGCATCAGGAACGTGCTGGGAGCTGCATCCGTGAGGATCTCCATCAGAGCACTGCATATGATGAAGGCAAACGGGAAATAACTTACAAATCCAACAAAATGGATTGGGGAGCAAAGGCTGCTCTAACTCAATGATTCCAAAGCAGTGTGTGCAGGATGTTTTTATTTGTATGATTTAAAAAAATATTCCTCTATCTGCCGTTCATCTGTGGGTGGTGCCGTTTGTGCTTGACTACTAACCAGAAGGTTGGCTGTTTGAGTCTACCCAGCAGCACTGTGGAAGAAAGGCCTGGTGATCTAATTTCATAAAGATTCAGCAAAGAAAATCCTATAAAACAGTTCTCTTCTGTAACCCATGGGGTCACCATGTGTTAGAATCAACTCAATGGTGATTTTTTTTTTTTTTAATCTGAGATATAGGAGATAAACACAGAAGATGTTACCAACAATAATCTTCTGGGTGACAGTTTATTTTTATTGAAGTTAATAAGGTTTGTGAGACTGAGGTCAAGGTTCTTTTTTTTTTTTTTGCCTATGGGTGTCCAATAGTTCCATTGCATCATTTGTTGAAAAAAACTCTCCTTCCTCCGTTGAATGGCTTTTGCTCCTTTGTCTAAAATCAGTTGGGCGTATTTGGGTGGGTTCACTTCAGTGCTCTCCATTCTGTTGCACTGATCTGTGTGTCTGTGTCTCTGGAGGGGTAGGGGGGAGATATTCTTGATCACTGTAGTTTTAAACCCAAAGCCGTTGATTCTGACTCGCGGCAACCCTATAAGACTGAACAGAATTGCCCCATAGGGTTTCTGAGGCTGTAATCTTTACAGAATGTTTGCAGCTGTTTCTTCTCATTTTGTGTCATGCCACATCAGCAAAGGAAGATTCTGAAAGCTTGACTTCGTTCACTTCATTAAGGTCGACTCTACTTTGAGGAGGCAATTCTCTCCTAGTCGTATTTTGAGTGCCTTCCAACCTGAGGGTCTCATCTTCCAACACTATATCAGACAGTGTTCAGTTGCTATTCATAAAGTTTTCACTGGCCAGTCTTTCCCAAAAGTAGACTGCCAGGCCCTTCTTCCTAGTCTGTCCTAGTCCGGAAGCTCTGCTGAAACCTGTCCACCGTGGCTGACCTTGCTGGCATAGTTTCCAACATCACAGCAACACAAAAGCCACCACAGTATGACAAATTGGCAGACATGTAGTGGTTTAAAATCAGGAAAGCTGTGTGTCAGGGTTGTACCCTTTCACCTTGTTTACTCAATCTGTATGCTGAGCAAATAATCCCAGAATCTGGACTGTATGAAGAAGAATGAGGCATCAGGATTGGAGGAAGACTGATTAACAACCTGTGTTATGCAGATGACCCAACCTTGCTTGCTGAAAATGAAGAGGGCTTCTGATCAAGATTAAGCCTACAGCCTTCAGTGGGGATTACGTTCAACATAAAGAAAACAAAATTCTCTCAACCGGACCAATAAGCAACATCGTGATAAACAGACAAAAGACTGAAATTGTCAAGTATTTTATTTTACTTGAATCCACCATCAAGGCCCGTGGAAGCAGCAGTAAATAACTCAAACAATGCATTGCATTGGGCAAATCTCCTGCAAAAGACCTTTTTAAAATGTTAAAAAGCAAACATGTCAATTTGAGGACTAAGGTATGCCTGACTCAAGCTATGGTATTTTCAATTGCCTTATTCATCAAAAGCTGGACAATGAATAAGGAAGACCGAAGAAGAATTGATGTCTTTGAATTACGGTGTTAGAGAAGAATATCGAATACACCATGGACAGTCAGAAGAAGGAACAAATCTGTCTTGAAAGAAGTACAGCGAGATTGTTCCTTAGAAGCAAGACGGCGAGACTTCATCTCACATATTTTGGACATGTTATCAGGAGGGACAAGTCCCTGGAGAAGGACATCATGCTTGGTAAAGTAGAGGGTCAGCGAAAAAGAGGAAGACTCTCAATGAGATGGATTGACACAGTGGCTGCCACAATGGGCTCAAACATAGCAAGCAGTACTTGTGAGGATGGCTCAGGACTGGGAAGTATTTTGTACTGTGGTACATAGGGTTGTTATTTTTTTTTACATAGGGTTGTTTTGAGTTGGAACCAATTCGAGGGCACCTAACAACAACAGGTTAGGCATTTCATGTTTTATAAATGATAAAAAAGTTCTTATTAGCATAAGAGGTTTTATGAAACATTAAAGGAAACAGTTCTAGCTCCAAAAAATATTCTTCAGTGTGTAGAGGCATTGGTGGGGAATTAGGACAACCCTTGGGTGGTAACTAGTACCAGGTGCCTTCAAGTCAATTCCAAATCATGGAGATCCCATGGGTATCAGAGTAGGGCTGTGCTCCATGGGGTTTTTAATGGCTGTTTTTTTGTAAGTAGATCTCCACGCCTTTCTTCCCAGGCACGTCTGGGTAGACTTGAACCTCTAACCTTTTGGTTAGCAGCCAAGCGTTTAACCATTTGCAGCACCCAGGGAATCCCCCTTGGATGGTAAAAGTGTGATAACGAAAGAATGATAAGTTATAAGTAGGCACTGAGGCTGACACTTGGTCTTGAGGGGCCCAAAGCCTGATAAGAGGCACCCTCCTAGAGACAGCATGAGGCCGTCATGGGCCTACAGATACTGAGACGTTGGATAGGAGATGCTGGATTAAATCTGAGACCCTGAAAGGCACCATTCTCAGAGGAAATTAGAAGACTCACTTCCTGAAGGGAGACACGGGAGAGAGTCCCTGTCTTGTCTCAGCTCTGGGTAGAGGCAAATCCATGGAAAAGGAACCCTGGGAACTCCTGGCCACAACCCGTCATTAGGTACGTTGGGGCCTTGACATATTGGCACAAGGTGTTTTTACCATTTTCTTATTGTCTTTTTCATGTCTGTTGTAGTCCTACTTCTATCTCTCTTTAATTTTTAACACTGTTGTTGCTTTCATTCTTTTTTCTTTATTGATCTTGCTCTATCTTCTCATAGAACCAAGTTGTTTTTTACTTTTAATTTCTTCTCTTTTTTCTGGAATCTTACACAAATGGTAAAAAGCCTAGAAAAAGAGGTATTACTAAAACTCAGACCTCTTTAAAGCGTTAAAAAGCAAAGATGTCACTTTGAGGACTAAGTTCTGCCTGCCCCAAGCCATGATGTTTTCAGTTGCCTCATATGCATGTGAAAGCTGGACAACGAATAAGGAAGACAGAAGAATTGATGCCTTTGAATTATGGTGTTGGCAAAGAATATTGGATATACCACGGGCTGCCAGAAGAAGTATAGCTGGACTGTTCCCTCCAAGTGATGATTGTGAGATTTCATCTCACGTATTTTGGACATGTTATCAAGGGGGACTGCTCCCGGGAGAAGGGCGTCATGCTTGGTAAAGCAGAGGGTCAGCAAAAAAGAGGAAGATTCTCAATGAGATGGATTGACAAAGTGGCTGCAACAATGGGCTCAAACATAACAATGACTATAAGGATGGTGTTTGTTCTGTTGTATTTAGGGTAGCTCTGAGTCACAGCCAACTCGATGGTATCTAATAACAACAAAACTAAGTAAAAAATGAAGGCAAAGATGTATTTTCACATCTTCTTCCCTGACTAACGAAAGTCAAGGGCTGATGACCTCGGCCAGGCTGCGTGGCAGCTGGTTTCTCACATGAAGCTGGTGGCAATGTCAAGTGGGACAACCATTTTGAAAGTAACGTGGAGTTACTTAGTAAAGCAGAGTTTCCTGTTTTATGACTCAGCAGTTCCATTCCCAGGTGAATATCTAGAGAAACACTTGCTTATACATCGCAGGAGACAGGAAAGACAGCATTGCTTACAACAGCAAAGTCAGGGGGTGACCCAAATGCTCATCAGCAGCAAAATGAACAGAAAAATTGTAGAGATTTATAAACTGTGCAAATGAAGGACCATAGCTATAGCCGGCAGTGTGGAGGACAATCAGAAGAGACTGTTGAGTAAAATAAGCAAGTCACAGAAGACACTGACACTGTTATTTTTTTAATAGAAAGCTCAATAACATACAAAGCTAAAGTAACACTGTGGGGTTCACCCAGAGATCATAAAATTAAAATGTGAATGAGGAGGATGGAAAATACCAATTCTGGACTCGTAGTTCCTTCTGGGAGGAGGAGGGGGCTCAGATTAGGGAGGGTCCTCCCTGGGTGGTACAAACTGTTAATGAGCTCAGCTGTTAACTGAAAGTTTGGAGGTTCCAATCCAACCAGCAGTACCTTGGAAGAAAGGCCTGGTGATCTCCTTCTGAAAAATTCACCATTAAAAACCCTATGCAGCACAGTTCTACTCTGACACACAAGGGGTCGCCATGAGTTGGAATTCACTTGATGGCAACTGGTTCACCTAAGCTGGGTAGTGAGCACATGGATATTGTGTTACTATTATTGTAGCTGTTATTATTTAAATTGTATAATACACAAGCCCTTACACATTAATGAGCCCTGGTAGCATAGTGGTTCAGAACTCATCTGCTAACCAAAAGGTCAGGAATTCGAATCCACTAGCTGCTCCTTGGAAACCCTATGGGGTGGTTCTACTCTCTTGTACACGGTTGCCATGAGTTGGAATCAGCTCAACGGCAATGGTTTGACACTCAGAAAGTATTTGTAATTCACCTGAAATGCAAACTGGACTGGGCGTCATGTATTTTATCTGCTAACTCCGGCAGCCCCAGCCCCAAGGTGGTTTAATTGGACTCTGACAAGCCGATGTCAGGTGAGGAGGCAAGTTTGGTGCTTCCTCCAAAGATGACCCCCAGCCTGACACTCCCATAAAGTACAGATGATGCCCTCAGATAACAAATTATATATAAATAGGTTGTAATATCAAGAGAAATCAAGCTGACGTGTGACCATGTGGGCTATCCTGCCAGCTGCCAGTATCCATAAACAGTGCCTTTGGATGGAGGTAGACCCTACAGCCGGCTTTGAGGGGCTGGCCCACCAGCGAGCAGAGGCAGGCAGAGAGTCGGAGGTAGGGGTGAGGGAATCAGACAGAGTGGCTGCAGGGCCCTAAAATATTAAAATGCAGACTCAGTTCAAGGTGAGATCTCCGTAGACACCTTGGCTCACGGAAAATGCAAATCACCGGACCCTCATCAACAGCGGTGCGTCCAGCGGGAGGCCCTGCTTGGCAGGCTCTGGGGACGTACTGGGGCACCTGGCATCGGAAGGCATTCCTGGGAGGAGAGCCTACTGCAGAGAAGCGGGAGGCGATCACAGGCTGCAGAAAGCCATGCAGGCCTTTACCGAGTGGGAAGAAAAGCAACTTGGGGCACCAGGCTTCTACTGGAGTAAAATGCAATGGGTCCTCTGAGAAGTCTCTTCGCAGGAGACGGTACTTACTTCCTTCCCAAGAATGCCCATAGTGAGGCTGCTCAGGAGGCCTCAGGGGACCTGCTTTCCAGGCTACACAGGTTGGTGGGCAAACATTCTCAGAGGGAGGATGTGTTGGTGAGAGCCACACGGGAAGCAAGCACATTCCACGCGGAGGTATTCACGAGACAGTCCTCTTTGCAGCCTGACCTATGTTGTTCCCTGGTCTGGCAAGGAAGGTGACACCTGAATGGTGCAAACAGTTAACGTGCTCAGCTGCTAACTAAAAGGTTGGAGATTTGTGTCTACTCAGAAGCACCCCAGAAGAAAGGCCTGGCAATCTACCTGTGGAAACTCAGCCACTGAAAACCCTCTGGAGCACAGTTCTGCTCTGACATACGTGGGGTTGCCGTGAGCATGGGCCACAGGCACTTGTGTTTTCTTGAAGGCTGGCAAGGGGCATGTGAGGCAAATGTTTCCCCCAAAGAGTGTGGCTGGTGATGAGAGTGTTTTAGGCGCAAGGAATGGACTCATCATGTGATTTGAAAGTTGGTTTGTCATAGTTTCAGAGCAAAAGATCAACGACGAGAGTCAGAAGAAATGGCATTGAAAAGATGAGGGATGAAAATCAAGTTTGAGATCAGTAGGGACCCATGACGTTGTTGGTTGCCTACAAGTGAATTTGTACTCAAAGCGACCCTATAGGACAGAGTATAGCTGCCCCATAAGGTTTCCTGGGCTGTAATCTTTACAGAAACAGACTGCCACATCTTTCTCCTGTACAGCAGGCTGGTGGGTTCCAACTGCTGACCTTCCAGTTAGCAGCTGAACACTTAACCACTGCACTGTCAGGGCTCCTTAGGGAGCCATAGTGTCCTGGGGTTCTCACCTGGGTGACGCACAGTCCACCGGGGGTGTTTGGAGACATCATCATCACCACAGTGTGGTGCCACTGCCATGTCTTGACTGGGGACAGGTGAGGGTACAATGGTAAGTATCCCATAGTGTGTACAAGGAGCACTGTCCCCCCAGATGCCCACAGGACCCCATTAAAAATCACGGAGAGCCAGGCAGAATGTGGACCCATGTTCTGTGCTCTGTTGTATCCCTACTCCAGCCCCAGCAAACAATTCAAGAAAAGGTTTTGCCTCAACCGTGGTGAGCTGCTAAGTTAGGTATCTTTGAGTTTCTAACATGTAGCCTCGTGTTACTGATCCTCTATTTTACAACAGGGAGACAGGCTCTCTGGAGAAGGCAGAAAACTTCATTTAAATAGAAGCAAGAAAGAAAGCCAGGTGTCAGTCAGGAGGAGGTTGCTAACTGAGGTCTCCTGCTAGGCTAACAGGAAAGGGGACCTCAAGCCCTGGGTTTTGGCTGCAATCCCCTGGGTCATTGATCCAGCAGAGCTGAAAACATGCTCTCCCCTTGTGAATAAGTTCACCACCTGTCCTGAGGGTCAAGGAGGCTGCTGAGGGCACATTAGATAACCCATGTGAACACGTCTTCCGTGGCTCAAGGGGGTACAGAAACATAAAGCCCAAAACCCAAACCCGAGGCTGTTGAGTAGATTCCAACTCATGACAATCCCGTGTGTTACAGAGCAGAGCTGAGCCCCATAGAGTTTTCTTGGCTGTGATCTTGACAGAAGCAAATTGCCAGGCCTTTCTTTTGTGGCACCACTGATTGGGTTTGATTACCAACCTTTTGTTTGGGGGCCAAGTTCAACCTGTTTATGCCACCCAGGGATCCTTACATAAACATAAGATAAGAATAATAGAGCTAATAGGTATTCCAAAGCAAATATCATCAATATCCCCTGATCGAAGAGAAAGGAGACTTTGGATGAAGAAGCAGAAAGAAAAGAATTTCTAATAGGTGGACTTCAGGATCTACCTAGTAATAGTTAATAATAATAATGATGATGATAATTAGCAAAAACTACCATTTATTGAATAACTGCTATGTGATAGATTTTTTTTTTTTTTTTTACAAAGGTAACTTCATGGAATCCCTATAGCAATGTACTAAAGTAGGAATTGATACCCTCATTTCAATATAAGGAACCTGAGGCCCAGAGAGGCTAATTAATTTGCACAAAGTTACACAACTACTAAGTATTAAAGGAAGGACTCATTGGCATAGTGGTTAAGAGCTAAGGCTGCTAACCAAAAGGTTGGCAGTTTGAATCCACCAGCCACTCCTTGGAAAGCCTACGGAGCAGTTCTTCTCTGTCCTATAGGGCCCCTATGAGTCGGAATCAACTCAATGGCAGTGGGTTTGTTTGTTTTCTTGTTTTTGGTCCCTAAGGAATGAGTAGGGGCCTAGAGGCCCAAAGCCACCAGGTAAGAGAGCCTTGTCCCCCCTTCATAGGAATCTCAAGGACTGATGGCAGCCTGGCTTATAATTTTCACATCTTCGACCTCCAACGCAATCAAAAGAAAAGCGGTCACAAAGGGCGGCACAGTCCAACATCATCCAGAACCTCATATGAATCCCATAATGCCTGGCTATTGAGATGGCCTTCTGTCCCTAACAGGGTGGCAGGTATAATGGCCTTTATCTTCACAGAGGCAGGAACTACTCTGGTTGATACCTAGACATGCAGGACAGGGAACAGTACGTGTACTATTCAGCAGTGGATCATAGCATGGAAAACGTTCTTAGATGTCTCTTTTCAAGGCAAAAAAGCAAAACATTTGGGATCTTTGTGAATTTCATTTCTCATTTTTATGCTGTAGAAACCAGCAACAGGCAACGGATGTCCCCAGTTTATCAACAAAACATCTTCAAACTCAGACTTAAGTAACTTGAGTCATGCTCCAGATTAGGCTAAATTTACATCAAGATTATTTATTGAACAAATATATTTTGAGAGCCTACTATGTTCTAAGGAGCTCTGAGGGCACAATGGTTAAGCCTTCAGCTGCTAACCAAAGCGCTGATGGTTAGAACCCTCCCAGCGGCTTCACGGGACAAAAGGCCTAGCGATCTGCTCTTGTAAAGATTACAGCTTAGGAAACTCTCTGGGGCAGCTCCTCTCTGTCACATGGAGTCACTGTGAGTTGGAATCAAATTGATGGCACACAACAGCAGCAACAACAACTATGTGCTAGGCATTGAACTAAGCTCTGGGGATATAAAGATGATCCAAAATCAGCATAGTTTTTACAGTCATGAGGCTTTCAGTCTAGTGGAGTTAGTCATTCATCAGTAATTCATAGAAACACTGAAATATTGAATACTTTTCCTCTAAGATCAAGTGGCAAGGCTGTGGTGTCCTACTCACCACTTGTATTCAGTAAAAAAAAACTAGTGCCATTAGTTGTATTCAGTATCATACTAGAAATCCTAGCCAGTGCAATAAGGCAAGAAAAAGAAATACAAAGCATACAAAGTGAAAAGAAGAGGCAAAACTGTTGCTATCAAAACAGTATGGAGTCTACAAAGTAGCTACTAGAACTAACAAATAGATTTAACAAAAGGCCAGGAACAAGGTCAATGTGGCAGCTTGTTCCAAGCAGCTACTGTCAATCCTTTCCTCTTTGTATGTGCTTGATGTTCCCCCATTGAGAAGGGACTTCTATTGATCCCCACCCCTTGAATCTGGGCTGCCTTTAGTGATTTAATTCTATCTTTGTGCACCCCCTCACTCATATCCCACTCCCTCATCCCCACTTCCCTAAGTTGGTGCCTAACTGTCCTCCAGCTCTCACAACAAGCAGCATTTGTTCAGTGAGGAGGAAGTGACATCTGGGACTTCTGAGGTAGGTTATAAAAGGGCCAGTCTTTTGGCGGGCGGCGGGGCGGGGGCGGGGGGAGTCCAGCCACTCTGTAAAAAGTGCAACTCTCTGAGTCCACCAAGCTGGGAAAAGCCACATCATGTGGAAAGGCACTGGACGGCCAGATTTTGTGTGGGGAAGGCTGGAGGGAGAGAGAGTTAGAAAAAGTGAGAGAGTGAAAGAGAACAAGTAAGCAAGTGAAAGAGAGAGAGACAGAGTGAGAGGGAAAGAGTGAGAACGAGGGCGGGAGAGAGAGTGAGAGAGAAAGAGAGCAAGAGAAAGAGAGAGAGAGAGAGCCCTCAAATGCCAGACATAGGAAAGAGGAAGCCCAAGCTGAAGCCAAGTGGATAAAGAATGAATCACTAGCCAAAAAAAAAAGCCCTTCCTGAATTTCTGAACTAGGACAACATAGGTGAAAACAGGGGTTGTTTTAAGCCACTAGGCTTTGGGCAGGAGTGTTCAACAGTCTTCTGTGGCTGGTC
The DNA here is from genome assembly GCF_024166365.1 of Elephas maximus indicus. Lineage (NCBI taxonomy): Eukaryota > Metazoa > Chordata > Mammalia > Proboscidea > Elephantidae > Elephas > Elephas maximus. The sequence goes on from NC_064843.1 coordinate 6,954,970, forward strand.
CTACCATGTTGGTCAGAGCAGTTCTAGAATAAAACATGGAGAATATCTTCAGAACATAGGGTAGGCAGAAATTCATATAAACAGGACACAAAACATATTAACCATAAAAAGTTGGCTTTTTACTTAGGGGTAAATCTTACCAGAGACATAAATGACCTATACAAAGAAAACTACAAGACAGTACTGCAAGAAACCAAAAGAGACCTGCATAAGTGGAAAAACATGCCTTACTCATGGATAGGAAGACTTAACATTGTAAAAATATCTATTCTACCAAAAGTGATCTATAGATACAATGCAACCCCAATCCAAATTCCAACCACATTTTTTAATGAGATGGAGAAACAAATCACCAACTTCATTTAGAAAAAGAAGAGGCCCCAGATAAGTAAAGCATTACTGAAAAAGAAGAACAAAGTGGGAGGCCTCACACTACCTGATTTTAAAACATATTTTACCGCCACAGTAGTCAAAACAGCCTGGTACTGGTACAACAACAGGCACATAGACCAATGGAACAGAATTGAGAATCCAGACATAAATCCATCCACATATGAGCAGCTGATATTTGACAAAGACCTAAATTCTGTTGAACGGGGAAAAGACTGCCTCTTTAACAAATGGTGCTGGCACAACTGGATATCCATTTGCAAAAAAAATGAAACAAGACCCATACCTCACACCACGCACAAAATGAACTTAAAATGGATCAAAGACCTAAATATAAGATCTAAAACAATAAAGATCATGAAAGAAAAAATAGGGACAACATTGGGAACCTTAATACATGGCATAAACAGTATACAAAACATTACTAACAATGCAGAAGAGAAACTAGGTAACTGGGAGCTCCTAAAAATCAAACGCCTATGCTCATCTAAAGGCTTCACCAAAAGAGTAAAAAGACTACCTACAGGCTGGGAAAAAGTTTTTAGCTATGACATTTCTGATCAACGCCTGATCTCTAAAATCTACATGATGCTGCAAAAACTCAACTACAAAAAGACAAATAACCCAATTAAATAATGGGCAAAGGATATGAACAGGCACTTCACTAAAGAAGACATGCAGGTAGCTAAAAGATACATGAGGAAATGTTCATGATCATTGGCCATTAGAGAAATGCAAATCCAAACTACAATGAGATTCCATCTCATTCCAACGAGGCTGGCGTTAATCCAAAAAACACAAAATAATAAATGGAGAGGTTGTGAAGAGACTGGAACACTTATACACTGCTGGTGGGAATGTAAAATGGTACAACCACTTTGGAAATAGGTTTGGCGCTTCCTTAAAAAAACTAGAAATAGAACTACCATATGATCTAGCAATCTCACTCCTTGGAATATATCCTAGAGAAATAAGAGCCTTTACACAAACAGGTATATGCACACCCATGTTCATTGCAGCACCGTTTACAATAGCAAAAAGATGGAAGCAACCAAGGTGCCTATCAATGTTTGAACAGAGAAATAAATTATGGTATATTCACACAATGGAATACAACAAATTGTTAAAGAACAGTGATGAATCTGTGAAACATTTCATTAACATGGAGGAACCTGGAAGGCATTACGCTGAGTGAAATTAGTTAGTTGCAAAAGGACAAATATTGCATAAGACCACTATTTTAAGAACTCAAAAAATAGTTGAAACAGAAGAAAATATTCTTAGATGGTTACGAGAATGGGGAGGGAGAAAGGAAGGGGTTTTTCACTAATTAGATAGTAGATAAGAACTATTTTAGGTGATGGGAAAGACAACACACAATACAGGAAAGGGCAGCACAACTGGACTAAACCAAAAGCAAAGAAGTTTCCTGAATAAACTGAATGCTTCGAGGCCAGTGTAGCAGGAGCGGGGGTTTGGGGACCATGGTTTCAGGGGACATCTAGGTCAATTGGCATAATAAAATCTATTAACAAAACATTCTGCATCCCACTTTGGAGAGTGGCATTTGAGGTCTTAAACGCAACCAAGCTGCCGTCTAAGATGCATCAATTTGTCTCAACCCACCTGGAGCAAAGGAGAATGAAGAACACCAAAGACACAAGGTATTTATGAGCCCAAGAGACAGAAAGAGCCACATAAACCAGGCACTACATCAGCCTGAGACCAGAACTAGAAGGTGCCCGGCTACGACCGATGACTGCCCTGACAGGGAACACAACAGAGAACCTCTGAGGGAGCAGGAGAGCAATGGGATGCAGACCTCAAATTCTCGAAAAAGATCAGACTTAATGGTCTGACTGAGACTAGAAGGACCCCGGAGTTCATGGTCCCCAGACCTTCTGTTAGCCCAGGACAGGAACTGTTCCCAAAGCCAACTCTTCAGACAAGGATTGGTCTGGAGTGTGATATAGAAAATGATACTGGTGAAGAGTGAGGTTCTTGGACCAAGTAGACACAGGAGACTGTGTGGGCAGCTCCTGTCTGGAGGGGAGATGAGAGGGCGGAGGGGGTCAGAAGCTGGCCGAATGGACGCAAAAATAGAGGGTAGAGAGGAGTGTGCTCTCATTGGGGGAGAGCAACAAGGAGTATATAGCAAGGTGTATATAAATTTTTGTATGAGAGACTGACTTGATTTGTAAACTTTCACTTAAAGCGCAATAAAAAATTTTTTTAAGTTGATTTTTTTTTTCATTTTATCAAAGTGAAAAAAAAAAGCATATGGAAAGATACCTTTAAGTGAATAAACAGAAAAATCACAAACCGGAGGGAAAAATGAAAACCCCCCAAAAAAACATTTGCAATGCACACATCTGACAGCATATCCAGACTGTAATAATCAACCATAAAAACAATCCAATAAAAATGAGCAAGAGGCTTGAAGAGGCACACCTAGAAGGAGCTACGTGAGTGGCCAGTAGGCTCAGGGAAAGGCGCCCAACATCACTGTCTTCAGGAAAATGCAAATGAAAACCACAGTGAGGTACCAGTCCACATTCTTTAGGATGGTTATGCCAAAGAGATCCACAAAGCCAAACGCAGGAGAGGATGTGGAGCAGGCAGACTCTCACACACTGCCCCTAGAGGATGCTTCCACGGTTTCCTGTAAAGTAGAATATATGTCTACCCTATGACCCAGAAATTCCACACTTCTGTATTTACCCAAGAGGAACGAAAATATACGTCCACAAAATTACTTCCATAACCACGAACATCACCATCTTATTAATGATAACCAGGACCTAAGAAAGAACCCAGATGTTCATAGATTACAGAATATATTGAAGTGTCTACGAACTGTGGAATGCAGTTCACAATAAAGAGGAATCACTGGAACGTTCAAAACATTGATGAAGCCAGACGCAAAATAATACACGCTGCGTGACTCCATGGATGTGAAATTTAAGAAAAGACGGAACTTATTTGTGCTGATGGAAAGCAGGGTAGCAGTTGCTCCTGGGGGGGAGCTTGACTGGAAACAGGTTCCAGGAAGCATACTGGGATGATGACAACATTCTACATCTTGTTTGGGGGAGTGGTTTTATGCTAACAGGATACAATTGTCCAAATGTGTTGAGCTGAACACTCGAAATCTGCACTTTGATGCACGTAAATTATACCTCAATTAAAAACAGAATAGCCACGCGAATGTTTGCTGTTGTTAGGTGCTGTCCAGTGCATCCTGACGCTTAGTAACCCTGTGTGACAGAGTAGACCTGCCCCGTAGGTGTCTCTAGGCTGTAATCTTTACAGAAGCAGATTGCCAGGTCTTCCTCCTGTGGAGCCACTGGGTAGGTTTGAACTGCCAACCTTTTGGTTAGTAGGCAAGTGCTTATTAAGCATTGGGCCACCAGGGCTCCTTAAGGTATGTTTACAATATTGTAAAGGAAATGACCTTGGCTCTGTGGAAATCTACTGCAGAGGAATGAGGTCATACGTTCCCTGGGAAAAACCATGTTTCTGCGGAAAGGTGGATTAGAGTTAGGTGTAGACTCAGAAGCGGGGGTCATGGCAACCAGGGGTCCAAACAAACAGAAGAGCCTGTCTTAAGCCCTGGCAGAGAAGCACTGGTGTATTTGGGGGACTGGATGAATGCCAGTCTGGCTAACTTCCAGGCCATATAGGATTTTGGTGAAGATTCTGTGCTTAAGAGCAGTGGGGAGACGTAAAGCGATTCCATCAGGAAGCAATGGGGTCAGACTCGTATTTTGAGAAGATCATCCTGGCTGTTGGGAGAATACAGGCCTGGGGAGCAGCACACATGAGTGGAAGCAGGAAAACAGGTGAGGAGAGGGTTTCCGCAGCCTGCCAGGTGAGAAGCCATGGATGGGTGCTTAGACACCTGCGTGGAGAGGGGCGGAAGGAGACCCACCTGTGGGGAGGGGGGCGGAAGGGAACCCACCTGTGTGAAGAGGGGCAGAAGGGGTCCCACCTGTGTGGAGGGGGAGGTGGAAGAGGCCCCGTGTGAGGGTTATGTAGGAGACTGGTGTATTAAGCAGCTATTAAGGATTTGCAGTTGGGAATGTGTAAGGGAGAGGATCAGGATGCTTGTGGGTTTGGGGCTTGTAGGAAGAAACATAATGCCTTTTGCAAAGGGAGGAACCATGGGTAGAGGACCAGGTTTGGAAGGAAAATATGAGAACTCGATCCATATGAGAGAAGAAAGGGGTAGGATAGACAACATCTTATAGAATGCGTGGTTATCAAACTTAATTGAGAAAAGAAACCTGCACTTTCCCAAAAGTTTTAGAGCTATTGTTAGGTCTATCTTATTGAAGAGTTGATATTGTGTCAAAAAAAAAAAATTGTGCTACTTTATATTCTTTTTTTTTTTTTTTAAAGTTATTCACTTGTAGTTGTAAGAAATAATACAGAGATTCCATGTACCCTTCACCCAGTTTCCGCCAATGGTAGTATCTTACAAAAGGAGCTGTTAAGCTATTAAGGACAATACCATACTTAACCAGGGTATTAATATTGGAATGGTCTTATTCAGAGTTCCCAGTTTTACATGTACTCATCTGTGTGTGTGCATGTGCACGTGTGTATGCATATTTGTTGTTGCTGGGTGCTGTCGAGTTGATTTTTGACACATAGAGACAAAATGTGACAGAGTAGTCTGTAATCTTTAGGGGAACAGATTGCCAGGTCTTTTCTCCCATGGAGTTGGTGGATGGGTTTGAACCACTAACCTTTTGGTTAGCAGCAGAGTGCTTAACAATTTTGCCACCAGGGCTTCTGTGTGCATATTTAGTTCTATGCAATTTTATTCTTTATATTTTTAAATGTTCTATCTCTATTTGAATTTTACTTTTTTCAAGCAATTTTACAAATGAAAAGAAAGGGAATCCGAGGCTCAGTTGACAAAGGGAGTGAACACCCATATAAACGTTTCCATTAAATTAATGATCTGGGGACCACCCATTGATCTGTTGTAAAACCTGAGATTTCTTAATTGAAAAGGGGACTAGGAGAAAAAAAAAAAACCCACCATAAATGTTAATGGTATAAATGGATTTCTATGCCCAAATTATTTAGAGCTATAATTAAATGAAATGTGGAACCATGAACCTTTCCTCCTGGATATAGAACCACCGTGGAAATGGATTCTCTTTGCAGAAAGGATTAGTGTCCAGATTTGTTGTCTTAGCAAAGTCATTAATATCAGTAATGTCTGGGGACCAAAAGGGAGCAAGAGTTATTCAGCTCTTATAATTTCAAGGACAATTTTTCTCTGTGGTCCTAATCCTAAACATATAATGTGTTTTCCCAGAAGTAAAATTTGGTCGATGATAATGGTGATGTTGGTGGTGATGGTAGTGATGATGATAGCCATGGTGGTGATGATGGTAGTGTTGATAATGGTGATGGTGATAGTGGTGATGGTGATGGTGAAGGTGACGGTGAAGGTGATGACGATGGTAGTGTTGATCATGGTGATGATGATGATGGTGATGGTGATAGTGGTGATGGTGAAGGTGATGACGATGATGGTAGTGTTGATAATGGTGATGATAATGGTGATGGTGATAGTGGTGATGGTGAAGGTGACGGTGAAGGTGATGACGATGGTAGTGTTGATCATGGTGATGATAATGGTGATGGTGGTGGTGATGGTAGTGATGATTTTATCTGCCTGTACCTTTTACTGAGCACTCAGAATGTGCTAAGTGCTATATACAAGTTATCTTTTATCATATCAAAACAACCTTTCAAAGCAGTTTTCTTATGCCTGCTATAGTGGAGAAAACTGAGGTACAGCGAGGTTACAAAAATTCTTAAAGACCATGGTTTAAAAAGAAAAAGAAAAGTTGCCATTAAGTTGATCCCAACTCTGAGTGAATTGTGTGCCAGAGTTGAATTGGCTGATTTTTCAGAAGCAGACCACCAGGCCTTTCTTCCGAGGTACCTCTGTGCTAATCTGAACCTCCAGCCTTTCAGTCAGCAGCTGAGTTTGTTCACCATTTGCCCCACCCAGGGACTCCAAAGGACTTCTTCCAAGACAGATTTGTCTGTTCTTTTGGCAGTCCATGGTGTATTCAATATTCTTCACAAACACCAATATAAGATCACCTTTCTTTGGAACAGGCGTAAATATGGATATCTTCCCGTCCATTGGTAAGTGACAAAGCCATGTTTTAAACCAAACTCCATCTAACACCTGAGTCCCCCTTCTTAAAAAAAAAAAAAAAATTTTTTTTTAGTCACCTCCATATTTGCCCCTCCCCGCTAATGTAATCGATACATTAATTCATTCAAGATTATATCAACATCGACCATATGATTAATTGATGTTTAAAATAAAGGAGCCCTGGTGGCACAGTGGTTAAGTGATTGGCTACTAACTGAAAGGTCGGCAGTTCGAACCGACCAGCCTCTCTGTGGGAGAAAGATGTGGCAGTCTGCTTCCATAAAGATTACAGCCTTGGAAACCCTATGGGGCAGTTCTGTTTTGTTTAAAATAATATCCTGCATTGGAGTTGGGTAAATTCATCCACCTGCATAAAACTTCCATGGAAACGTAGATGTGTTCTTTCTCTCACACTGATGTTTAATCCTGCCTTACTCTAGGGTTGCTATGGGTTGGAATCTACTCTACGGCAACGGGTTTTGACCATAACAGAAATGTCACAAACAGGTGGTGTTAACAAACTGAAATTTACTTTCTCACAGTTTAGGAAGCTACAAGTCCGAGTTCAGGGTGCTGGATCTGAGGGAAGGCTTTCTTTCTCTGTCGGCTCTGGGGGAAGTTCCTTGCCTCTTCAGCTTCTACGTTCTGGTTTCTTGGAGATTTCCACGTGGCTTGGTATCTATCTTCCACTATCTCTGTTCTCCTTGATTGTTGTTGTTGTTTGGTGCTGTTGAGTTGGTTCCAACTCATAGTGACCCTACGTGCAACAGAACGAAACACTGCCCTGTCCTGCACTATCCTTGTAATTGTTGTCATGCTTGAGCTGGTTGTTGCAGCCATTGTGTCAATCCATCTCATTGAGGGTCTTCCTCTTTTTTCGCTGACCCTCTACTTTACCAAGCATGATTTCCTTCTCCAGGGACTGAACCATCCTGATAACATGGCCAAAGCATGTGAGGCATAGTCTCACCATCCTTGCTTCTAAGGAGCATTCTGGCTATACTTCTTCCCAGACAGATTTGTTCTTTCTTTTGGCAGTCCATGGTATATTCAATATTCTTTGCCAATACCAAGACAAGATCGTCTTTCTTTGGAGTAAGCATAAATATGGATCTCTTCCAGTCGGTTGGCCAAGTAGTTGTCTTCCAAATTTCTTGGCATAGATGAGTGAGCACCTCCAGCACTGCATCTGTTTGTTGAAACATCTCAATCAATATTTCATCAATTCCTGGAACCTTGTTTTTTGCCAATGCCTTCAGTGCAGCTTGGACCTCTTCCTTCAGCACCAATGGTTCCTGGTTATATGGTACCTCCTGAAACGGTTGAACGTTGACCAATTCTTTATGGAGTAGTGACTCTCTGTATTCATTCCATCTTTTATCCTGGATTGTTTAATCTTCTTTATATCTCAAAAGAGATTGACTCCAGATACACTCTATACTAATCCTGCCTCATTAACATAACAAAGACACCCCATTCACAAATAGGATTATAATAACCACAGCATAGAGGTTAGGATTTACAGCACATATTTTGGGGGAACTTAATTCAATCCATAACAAATCCATAAATGAATCGTGTCAGATATTGAACAGGCTATTTTTCCAGAGCTGGGAGGCACACTCCTTTCCCTCTTGGGTTATTGCATGAGCTTCCTAACTGGACTCCTGGCATCCACCCTTGCCCCTGTGCTCCACTCTCCACATAGCTGCCAGAGGGAGGCTCCTCAAAGGGCAGCCTTGTTAGGTCAGCCCCTTGCTCAGAACCCTCCGAAGGCTCCCCTCTACCTCAGAGTGAGAACTGGAGTCCTGACAGTAGCTTCCAAGGACTCTGAGGGCTGGCTGGCCCCTGCTCCCTCCTATCTCCTCCTGCTTCCTCCCACCACTGCCTCCTGCCCTCCTGGCTGCCCTCCACCAACCAGCTGAGCTTCCACCTTAGGGCATTGGAAATAGCAATGGATTTTTGTTTTTTCTTGTGGATGTGATCCTATTTGGGAATAGAGTTTTCTTTGTTATGTAAATGAGGCCATATCAGTGTAGGGTGTGTATTAAAACCAACACTTTTGAGATATAAAGTAGATTAGGTTCAGAAGAAAGGACAAACAGGGATGACAGATGCCACTTGACGTTAGCCAGGAAACTGAGGAAGAGAAGCTGAAAGAGGCAGTTTTCTTTTCCCAGAGCCAACAGAGAGAGAGAGAGAGAAAGAGTCTTCCCCTAGAGCTGGTGCCCTGAATTCAGACATCTAGCCTCTTGAACTATGAGAAAATAAATGTCTGTTCCTTAGAGCTCCCCACTTGTGGTATTTCTGTTCCAGCAGCACTAGGAGTCTAAGTTTCCTGCTTTCACGCCGTAACCTTAGCACCAGCATCCACATGTCATGCACGTGTCCAGCTTTGAGAGCAATGATCTTGTCTACCTTGTTTGTGGCTGAAACCCTAGCAGCCAGTACCTGTCACCAAGCAGGTGCCCAATGAACACCACATTCCATGTGTTGGGGACTCCACAGTGAACAAGCTGACAAAACAAAGCACATTAAAAGCACCTGAGTTATGGTGGAGCTGATTCCTGGGAATGTTGCATCATCCGGATGTTTCTGATGGCCCCTTTCCTCCCACCCACCCGAGGCCTGGGCTTCAGACCATGCGCTGCCCCTCCGGGAGGTTTCTGGGCTCTGCTGTTTGCCTCCTAACCCTGCACTGTGTTGATTCTAATTCTCCTCCCATTGCCCAGAATTTGACTTCTCTCTTTCTGCTCTTTCCCTTCAGACTGGGCTCCATGCTCTGACCTATTGCCTCTTGTCACTGCCGTTGTTCTTGGCTTCTAGCAATGAGTCCAGCGTGTCTGTCCTGCAGTGGACTTACATCTGCTGGGACTGCTGCTCAAGCTGGTGTCTTGGACTTCTGCTTGTCCTGGAGAGTGCCTAAATGAGTTCGGAGCCCTGTGACAAACCCCGATCTAAATGATATGCTTCACCTTCATCCCCACATATGACCCACTCTCACACCTGGAGGTGCTGAAGCACACCGGGGTCCTTTCCTTAGCTGGATTTATGAGACAGTGGGGGGAGAGAGACAGAGACAGTGATAGAGACAGAGACAGTAAAATGCTCTCTTGAGGTCTGCAAGAATTAGTTATTTCTGTGTAACAAACCAAACCAAAAAAACAAAACCATCAGCAGTCAAATTGATTCTGACTCATGGCAAGCCCATGTGTTACAGGCTAGAACTTCTCCATAGGGTTTTCTAGGCTGTAATGTTTATGGAAGCAGATTGCCAGGTCTTTCTTCAATGGCATTCTACCTTTCCTTTGATGGTACCGCGAAGTCAAGTGCGTGAAAGAGTTCACTGCCCCTCATCCATTGCTGGTGGAACGTAAAGTAGTACAGCCACTATGGAAGACAGTGTGGCGGTTCCTCAGAAAACTAAACGTGGAGAGCTACCATACGACCCAGCGATCCCACCCCCAGTTATCTACACAGGAGACGTGAAAGCAGGAATGTAAACAGAAACCCGTATGCCAATGTTCACTGCAGCACTTTTCACAATAACCAAAATGTAGAAACAACCGAAATGCCCACCAACAGATGGATGGATAAACAAAATGTGGTATGTGCACAGAGTGGAATACTACTCAGCCATAATAAAGGTAATTAAATCCTGATGCATGACACTATATAGATGAATCTCGAAAACGTCATACAGAGAAAAACAAGTCAGTCTCAGAACGGCAAATACTGTGTGATCTCGCTGACCTGAAGTAGGCAAATATCTAGAAACCAAAGCTTATTAGTGTCACCAGGAGCAGGAGGGAGGGAGCAAAGGGAAGTTTTTGCTCAGGGGGCAGTGAGTTTATGTCAACTGTGGTGAAATGATCTGGAAAAGGATAGCGAGAATGCGGTACAGCTTGAAGAATGTGGTCAGTGTCAGTGAATCGTAAGCGTGGAAATTGTTGAGTTGGTGGGCACTTTGCTATGTATATTTTCTCCATAATTAAAAAGAAAAAATATGTATTTAACTGGGACAGGGTCAGTTATCTGTGACAGCATAAGAGCTACAAGAAAGAAAGCCAGCCTTTCCCTTAGCAGCTGACTTTTAAGGATGCCAAGAAATCCTGGGGATGAGCTTGGAGAAGGAGAGTTGATGATGGAAAAGTTCAAGGTGCTGGATGAGCATCACGGAGCTATGCGAACCTCCCGGGTGGGGTGAGCAGGGATTGCACCCTGACTCAAAGAAGCAGCAGAAGTTCTTCATCCAACCATCGTTTAGAAAGAGCAGAAACTACTTTATTTAAGATCTGGATATGCTTCCCATAATTAGTCCCCCACTTAGCTCAGTAAACCCCCTGTAAACAAGTAATTCATTATAAGTAACTATTACCATGGAGATGCAGTGATGATAACAATGTTTAGAGTGTTTATGTGAGTACTTGCTAACCATGTGCATTTACCATTGTGGAGTAAACTCCTAAGCCTTTTAATGAGAAGGTATTTTAATGTTTATTTTCTGCTTATTATCTTCCTGGTCACAATGCTGCAGACAGAGCTGGGAAGCAGCCTGGGCTATCTGAGATGATGGTGCAGCTTGCTGCTCTTATTGAAACCTCAGTCCAGGTCAGAGGTCTCAGGGGTCCTTGAGGACAAGATCATTTTCAGAATAACAGCCTGGGTCTAGCATGAGTGTACAGTGTTTTCCAGAGGTGACATGAAGTGGGATGAAGTCATCGCATGGACGGCTAAGGGACCGTGAGCTTATGTTTTCTTTTTTAACATTTTCTCAGCTTTCGTTTCTAATATTGTGGAGATCACCCACATCAATATCTCTGTGGGGTGAAGATGAGTTCTGAGACTAGGAGGTTTGACAAACCAGGGCTTCCAGCCTGTGTTCTGGTTCAAGCCCCTGCTGAGAATTTGCATTTCTCACAAGTCCCCAAGCCATGCTAATGCCTCTAGTTAGGGATCAGTTCTGAGAACCACCAGTAGAGCAGTGGTTCTCAAAATTTGTTATACAGGAGGCTCACCTAGGAATCCTGTTAAAATGTAGATTCTGATTCAGTATATCTGGGGGTGGAACTGCAAATTCCAGAAGAAATGGAAGGAGCTGTTTTGAAGTCCCACAACAAACACTGACTGATCTAAGTGACATCCTTCACCCTTTTCCCCAAATACGACCCACTCTCACACCTGGAGGTACTGCAGCACACCGGGGGTCTGTCCTTGGCTGGATTTATGAGACACTGGAGAGAGAGAGACAGAGATAGTGTTAGAGATAGAGACAGAGTGATAGTAAAATACTCTCTTGGAGTCTGTGCTAGTTAGCTATTCCTGTATAAAAAACTAAACCAAAAAAACAAACTTGTTGGCCTCCAAGTTGATTCTGATTCATGGCAAGCCCATAGCTAGAACTTCTCCATAGGGTTTTCTAGGCTGTAATCTTTATGGAAGCAGATTGTCAGGTCTTTCTTCTGTTGCACAGCTGGGTGGGTTCAATCTGCCGACCTTTAGGTTAGAAGCTGGGTGCAAACCATTTCTGTGTATAACAAATCACTTTAAAACTTCATGGCTTAAAACCATTGGCTCTGGGGATGGCACTTTGGCTTGGGCTGGGTTGAGTGGTCCCTCTGCTCTGATCTCAGCGGGGCTCTCCATTCCATTAGTAGTTGACGGCAGTTGCCTAGGCTACTCTGCTTCTGGGGGGTCGGCTGGCTGTTGACTGGAGTGTCTTGGCTCTCTTTCCATGTCTCTCCTCCCCCAGCAGGCCAGCCAGGGCTTGCTCTCATGGGAAAGGCAGGATTCCAGGGGTTGGGCAGAAGCACACAAGACTTCTGGAGGCCACGGCTTGGAACTGGCACACTATCGCTTCCACCACATTCCATTGGCCTTAGCAACTCTCCGGCCAGACCAGACCCCAGGGGCAAGGAAATAAAGCCTACCCCTCATAGGAGGAGATGCAAAGCCACACTGCAGGGGGCGCAGTTACAGGGAGATGTGGCGCCATTTTGGCAAACAGACTACTGCAGGACCTTACTCTCTGCCACTGTCACTGGTTCCCCGTTGCTCACTCATGACCTCAGCACCCCCCACCCAAGAGGTCAAGCTGATGACCAGAGCCCTTTCCCACAGCCATTTTCTGTGTTGAGCAATTGTGATGGGCAAGAAAGCCGGACTTTGTCTTCAGAACACAAACTCTCGTGGGCTTGTAATTTTAGTTATTTGTAAGAAACAGATATCTGGAATTATCACCTATTTTTCTCCGAATCAAGGACAATTCAGGCTCCTCAGATTGGTCTCTGAAATGCACGTTGTGTTGACAGAACTTGGCATTAACCAGAAATGCACACCTGTGTGTTCTTCTTCACATCATTGGACTACAAAGTCCACAGCATCGTGCCAGCGCTAAACCTGACACGTATCAGTCACTTCCAATTATTTTTTTATAAATTGATGCAGCTGTAAAAGTGGATAGGGAGATGTGAGGCCTTTGAGTGGCAAGATGGTTCTTTTCTTGGTGACAAAGGGGTGACTTAGAGGCAATGCCAATGTAGCAGATGGTGTTTGTTCTCAACTAGACAATTGAACTCAAATTATCATGGTGGGACTGTAGTCAGAGAATACAGGCTGAAGAAAAGGAAATAATATTTAATGCCTATATTTGCATGATTTTTCTTTCTTTTTTTTTGAACTTGCAGAGTTTGGGTTTTCAAATAAATTTTGGCATTTGTAGGGATACCATGCTCTCTGCTCCCATTAAACCCCATCCCCCAGTTCCAGAATTATCAGGAGTCCAAACTCCAGGCTCCATCTCTACAATCATTCAGCTCCAATAGCACCCAGGGCGTCGATGACAGCAACCTGGATGTTAAAGGCTGGGGTGTTGTGAGGAGATTCCATAAAAAATACCCTGAAAATAAATCACTTCTCAGAGAACCATAACTCAAGGAAAATTCCCCAAGGGATTTTAGTGCCCAGAAATTATGAGCCTATTCAAAAAGAGCACCTTACCTGTGCCTTCCAGAAGGCTCTCCTGGACTCCTGAGTGATGCTGAGATTAAGGCTGATTAGCTGCATCCAGGTGTAAGTGGGATGAAATATACCCTTGTATCTCGAGGACCCATCCTCTTGCTTTGCCATGTGTCCGATCCACCGAGACAGGCGAATTTATCACATCCGCTTGGAATCCACCAATAGCTTGCTTCTCACTGCCCGTCTCGTAATCAACAAACCACTCTTGGAGATTTTTGGCTGCCTCCCCTAGTTATGCCAATAAAATCCAAGTGAAGAGCTGCTTGATTTGTTATTGACTTCCCCATGGGTGCGTCTGAGGTCACTTCCAGTGATAGGTATGCAGACAGCAAATTCCAGGCAAAGGAAACACATTGCCAATATTGGGAGACTTGAGGGGTCACTCTCTCTTCCTATGGAAAACTCACTATCACAAGCTTTGTGGGTGTCAATGCCTGGTACAAGGGAGGTGGAAAAGGGGTGTATGCTGTGGGGCTGGAGAAGTCTGGCATTATTGAAGAGCTGGGCTGTGCTTTAACTTGTCACCCACCGTGATGTTAGAATTCTGTGGACAATAATGAAAGACAGCGTCCAAAACTTCTTCCATATTATTTACAAACACCCTGGTGGCGTAGTGGTTAAGAGCTATGGCTGCTAAACAAAAGGTTGGTAGTTCGAATCCACCAGAGGCTACTTGGAAACTCTATGGGGCAGTTCTACTTTGTCCTATAGGGTCACTATGAGTCATAATCAACTTGCGGCAACAGGTTTTTTGGCTGATTCTTGATTCTACCTAAATGTATCCTGTTACAAACTGAGGTTCCTTGAGTGGAAAATTCTAGCATATGAACTCTTCGTATCACGTGGATTGGGCAGTAGGAAAAAACTGGAGTAGCCTGAGGAATTTCAAGGGTGCATTTGGCTCTTCCAGGATTCTGGCCTTGAGTTGGACTTTCTAGACTATTGCCAGGGGATGTGAATATGTAGGTTCTTTTTTAGAAACGGTTTGTGCTGCAAAATTGGAGAAGAACGAAACACATCCACCAACTACAACGGAAACTAGGACATTGTTCTTCCGCCTTTTCTTATGGCGGCTCACAGATGCATGGCTTACAACATCATCAGTCAAAACCAGTCACAGTTTTCACAGGGAAAAATCAACTTGGCAGAACTACCTTGCTTTGCTCATCGAACCCTTCCACTCACAACTGTTGTTGGTTGGACCTGCCTCAAAAAAAGATAAAAGAACACTAAACCAGTTGCCATTGGATTGACTCCGACTCATGGCAACCCCATGTGTGCGGAGTAGAGCTGCTCCGCAGGGCCTTCAAGGCTGTGACCTTTTGGAAGCGGACTGCCAGGACTTGCCTAGCTTCCAGGAAATTTCCTCTATCTCTGTTCTTATTGAACAGAATCTCATGCCATTTTCTAGTTTCTACATAAAAGAAAGGAGCCCAATGGTTAAGCGCAAATTGAGTGGTTTGAACCCACCCATCGGCTTTGCAGGAGAAAAACTGACGATCTGCTCCTGTAAAGACTGCAGAACCAGAAACCCTGTGGGGCAGTTTTACTGTCACGTGGGGTTGGTATGAGTCGGAGTTGACTCGATAGCACACAACAACAACGGAATATATAAAAGAAACCTTGCTCACTGGAAGAATTTTTAAAATTTGATTTAAGAGTTAAAGAATTCTTTTAAAATATATATATATTTACATACATATATTTGGAGACCAAATCGGCAACATCTGCCCAAAAGAGAAGATAAGAAGGCAGGAAGGGACAGGAAACCTGGACGAATAGACACAGAGAACCTGGTGTGGAAAGGGAGAGGGGGAGAGTGCTGACACATTGCAGGGATTGCAACCAATGTCACAAAACAATTTGTGTGTAAATTTTTGAATGAAAGACTAATTTGCACTGTAAACATTCACCTAAAATGCAGCAAAATAAAATAAAATTTGGAGCAGTGAGATTTTAGAATTTTACATTGGAAACCCTGGTGGCAGAGTGGTTAAGTGCTATAGCTGCTAACCAAAGGGTTGGCAGTTTGAATCTGCCAGGTGCTCCTTGGAAACTCTATGGGGCAGTTCTACTCTGTCCTACATGGTCACTACGAGTCGGAATCGACTCGACGGCACTGGGCTTGGGCTAGGTCGCATCCCAGTTAGCTTCTGGGCTCCATGCTAATGGAATCCCCATTGCACAGCTGCTGATCCCCTGGGCCCCTCAGGTGGGCAGCCTCCATGCAGTCACTGTAATCTCCCATCCTCCTTCTCTTAGAGGCACACCTGTAGGCAGGCCCTTTTTATCTGGGATCTAACCCAGAACCCAGCGAGACTCTATGGGGCAGTTCTGCTCTGTCCTATAGGGTCGCTATGAGTCACTATGAGTAATCTGTGATCTAGCTGAGCCTATTGGAGGTGCCACCAGATCTAAAAGAAAACGTTTTGGCACTTGGAATTTTTCATATCTGTGATTAAATACCCTCGGGATATTCTGAGAACATATATTTTAAAAATTCATTCATGAGGCATCAGGGTTTCAGAAGTGAATTCCTAAATTGCAGCAATATGGAAGAAATGGAATTTTGAAACTCAATTGTGTGCCTGGCTTGTTCAGACTCAAAGAGGCTGTAACTGAATTCGCCGAGGTTTTGAGCTTTTCTCAGCCTGCGCTTGCTGTCAGAGAACCTGTTTTACAAACCTCTCCCCCTCTCTCCAAAGCACCCGGCCCAAAAGAACCTGAAGGAAGGAAGAGGCCCTGTAAACCTTAATTCATAGGTGGCCATTTCCAAGACCTTTTTTCCTATTACGTGGAAGTCTCCAGCACGTGCCCTTTTGAAGGAAAGACAGGGCAGACGGGATGCAGAAACAGACATTTGCGTATCAAAGAGGGCCATGGGAGACAGTCTCCTTTTTGCAAATCTTTTGTTAGATGCTCCCTTTGTAAATAGCAAAGACAGTCTGATCCCTGAAGTTGGTTGTTCACAGTCTGAGAGAACCCTACCTGTTAAAGATAGAAACCTCAGTTTTATTTACTTATTTACTGAGTAGTTTCTGCCTTGGACAGAAGGGAGGTGTGAAAATATCAGTACTTAGCCCTCAGGGTAGAATTGTTAACATTTTCATTGGCAATCCCCTTTCTGTTGCAGAAATAGCCAAGCTCTGTGAAAACGTGTTGAAAAGCAACATTATAGGTACGTGTTGCTTTTTAAAATATAAAGCAAAAGTTTCAATACCTCTAATAATTCGTTTCAAGGAGTCCTGGTGGTGCGACCAACCACCAAGCGTTTAGCTCCTATGGAAAGGTTGGTAGTTTGAACCCACCCAGCAACTCTGAATTATGGGAAGGCACCCACACACCTGGGGAGCAGTTTATTCCACTACCAGCAGTGATGTCTCAGTGAGCAACGCCTTCACTTTCAACCTCCTCTAACTAACTGTGTGAGAAGGCAGCTAGTAGGATGGTGGTGGAATCCTCACCTTCCATGCAGAAGACCTGAGCCTGATTCCCAGCCAGTGCACCTCATGGACAGCCACCACCCATTTGCTAATAGAGGCATGATGAACAGCTTCCGGTGGAGCTTCCAGACTAAGACTAGGAAGAAAGGCCTGGTGATCTGCATCTGAAAATCAGCCAATGAAAACCTTATGGATGACAGTGGTCTGATCCTCGACCAATCACGGGATGGCACAGGCCCAGGCTGTGATTTGTTCTGTTGTGCATGGGGCACCCATGAGTCGGGGCTGACTATACAGCAGACAACAACAGCAAGTTATTAAATGAGATAATTTTTGGCATGTTGTCCGCACTGCGGGTACTTCTCTTGCCTTCTGCCTCACAGGCAGAGAGCAGGCGGACAGGGCCCATGTGAGCAGAAGAGCCAATGGTCCTGGCCCCTGCATACAGCGTGTGTGCTGTGAAGCGTTGGAATCAACAGAAGGATGGACGGATGGACGGTATCCGTGGCAGAGAAGTGACAGTTACTGCAGCCTCTGATGCTTTCCAATGCATCTTCCAAAGGATTCCTGGTTGCCTGTCTTACTTGCCTGGGACCCTTGGTGCCTTAGTCCATATTCTTGAAAACTGAGGCCCACTGATACCATCATGAGATGAGACACATCTTGTTGTCGCTGTTGCTGCTGATTGGCTCTGACTCACGATGACCTCACGTGCCCAGCCCCGCACATCTTCATGATCGTTGGTATATTGAGTCCATTGTTGTGGCCACTGTGTCAATCTATCTCATGGAGGGTTTCTCTGGACACTGACCCTCTACTTCACCCTGATGTCTGTTCTAGCCATTGATCTTTGCTGATGACGTGTCCAAAGTCAGCAAGGTGATGGAGCAGCTCTGAGCAGTATTTTGTCCTGTTGTGCGTGGGGTCACCATGAGTCAGGGGCTGACTCATAACCAGACACGTGTTCAATCTTGTTTTCTTTCCATTCTTGGAGGACTTTACAGAGAGGCTTTCTTACTGTCTAAGTGGTCAGCTCACGAGTCACGCAGAGTGCTGGGCGACCACCGTCCCCTCTCCTCTTCCAGCTGTGGACCTGGAGAGTAAGGAATCTGAGCCCCGATGCGATGCAGAGCCTCAGCCCGGCACGTCCTCTGTGAGAGTGTGTGTGTGTTTGCGTGCGTGCGCGCGCGTGTTTGTGGGCGAAAGCGGAGCAGAGACTTCATGGATTTTTGCAATTTCATCTTCCATGCTCATTAGAGAGAGCTGTTTCCTTCTTCCAAATCCTCTCTGAGATAACAGAAACCTCAGCTTATAGAAAGGAAAGAAAAAACAACAACTCTGGATTTTCGGCTGCAGATCACGTCAGGGCTTGCAGTGTCGGGCTGCATCCGTCAGGTTTCTTTACGAGGCACCGTCACTGGCAGGGACATGGCCCACAGTGTCAGCAGGAAAGAAAAGAAACAAAAAGAAAAACAAATCATTCTACAACTGCTCGAGTTTAGCAAAGTAAGACTTTTTAGAAACGGAATTTTCTTCATGTATAAAAGAAGGTAGACGCTAACATTTAAAGACCAGATTTTCTGGCTGGATTTGAAGGCTGGGAAGAGCTACAAGACTTTCTAATTCTTGGAGGTCTTTAACCTTGGGCTTACAACAGCTTTTTTGGCCCTACAGAAGTCCAAGCGATGTTTTTCCACACACATGCAGGGGAATTACTGGGTGATTGGTAAAAGTGCTGGTTCTGGGGCCCCATGCTGAACACACTGAACAATCAGAATTTCTGGGAATGGTACTTGGAATATGCATTATTTTTATTGTTGTTGAAAATATACACAGCAAAACATATGCCAGTTTGACAATTCAGTGACATAGATTACGGTCTTCAAATTGTGTATCCATCCTCACCCTCCTTTTCTGAGCTCTTCCTCTCGCCATAACACAAACTCGCTGCCCCCTGTCTCGCCTTTCAAGTTGTTATCAGTTTTACCCCATATACTGAGTTCTTTCAAAGAGAACAACACTCATCACAGACATCTTTGCTAGTTAACCTAGGCTGTTGTTTAGTTTAGAGAAGGCTTCAGGAGATATTTTTGGTTTAAGGGGTCAGGGTTAAAGATTATCTCAGGGCAATAGTTTTGGGGGTTCATCTAGCCTCAGTGGCTCCAGAAATCACATATGCATTTTAACGTACTCCACCGGGAATCTGGTTCACAAATGAGAGTAAGAACCCCAGGTGTGCCAGAGGCAAGCATCCCTTTCTCGCTTCTCCCTGGTAGGGGAAGCCCACCACACACCCTGAATGGAATGGGGTCAGGGCCCTCATAGCTGCTTGACATTGGGCATGATGCTGTCCTTTCTGAGTCCTGGGGACAGAGCTCTGTAAAAGGGGCATGATGGTGTCTGCTGCCTGCCCCATCCATGACATTCCCCAGCAGCGGTTCTGCATTTCCTGAGCAAGCTAGCAAAGCTTCCCAGGACTGGGCTGCAGTTTTCTGACAGCTGGGACCCAGCAGCATCTCCACATTGCCGCGTATTCAGCGCAGGGCCACTGGGAGAAAGCTGGGCTGGTTCAGTCTAAACATGACTGGTGGAGCATAAATGACATGGGGTGAACGCTGGGAGGTGAAGTTCCAGTAGACATCTGGGAATGGCACAGTATGACCCTGAAGTGTGCTGGTCTTTCGTCCCTGCCACCAGTGGTGGCTGCACACTTCTTGGATATAGCCGTAAGGAGGACAAGTATGAGCGGAGACCGCACAGTGGTGGACACAGAGAGGAACAGACCTCAGAGTCAACACAGCCGTGTCACCACTCGCCAATTTTCACTGTTAGTAAAGGCAGGGGATATGAGACAATATTGCTTGTCCATGTGCACTTAAAAAACCAGCTGCTATGAGATCGATTCGAACTCCTGGCAACCCTGTGCATGTCAGAGTAGAACTGTGCTTCACGGGGTTTTCAATGGCTGATTTTTCAGAAGTAGATCTCCAGGCCTTTCTTCCGAGGCACCTCTGGGTGGACTGGAACTTCCAACCTTTTGGTTAGCAGCCAAGTGCATTCACCATTTGCACCACTCAGGGACTCCCCACCCATTCCCCTTTAGTAGATTCTGATGCATGGTGATCCCATGTGACAGAGTAGAACTGCTCCATAGGATGTTCTTGGTTGTAATCTTTACAGAAACAGATCACCTGACCTCTTTTCCTGGCACCGCTGGGTGGTTTGAACTGCCAACCTTTAGGTTAGTAGCTGATCACCAACCGTTTGTGCTGCCCAGGGACCTTCAGGGACTCTGTAGCACTTCATCAATGCCAGGCAGAGCGCTAAGTCCTTTGAGGTTGGGAATATTATCATTCCCAATTTACAGATGAGGAAGCCGGGGCTCAGAGGGGTTCGGTGAGCTGCTCGGAGCCACCCAGAGAGGAAGTGGTGAAGTTGGGCGAGACCATCCTGCAGGCAGATCCTGGTCCTGCTCTGTCAGCAGGAGGACAGAACATCTGCCCACAGGGACTGAGGGGCTTGATTTTTATCCTAGGACGATTATTTTATTCTAAACGGTGTGCACTGTGAGCACAACACCAGCAGTACTTCAGAGAGCATCTGCAGTGCGAGGTAAAATTTAAGTCAGATTAGGAAGCATGGTTGCCATGGCACCGGGAGGGTACATGTTCGTGCAAAGCAATTTAACAGACGTGAAAATGTGCACCTTCTCACAGCAATGCATGTCTGAGAGACGAGAGTCCTCCAGCAAGCAGTGGGCAAGCAGGCGCCTTGTGGGGGGCCCCGCCCTCGCCCTCTGCACCTCCCAGCCCTGAACGGAGAAGGACCTGAGGTTCATGAAGGTGCCCTCCGAGGCAAAGGGTTCATTGAAGTGCTTTCCTGGGGGTCCGTGGAGGCCCCTCCCTGGGGATGAGGATGGGGCCCACAGAGATCTCTTCCCGGGGTTCTTTGAAGCCCTTTCCTGGGGGCCCAAGAGGGCCCCTTCACAGGGATGGGAGTGAAGTCCATGGAGCCCCCTTCCCAGCGGTCCACAGAGGCCCCTTCTCGGGGGTCCACAGAGGCCCCTTCCATCCTGGGGCAGGCTCTGCTGCATCCCTACCCAGCCTGTCTGCGTTATGTCCTTCTACTGGGTCTCCACCTGTTACCTGAGACCCAGGAACATCCCTTTCGACCACGAGAAGTTTGCTTAAGTGCCTGTCATCCGTCCTCTTCCATGGGCCCTGTCTCCAGAGCCGCACTAGGGGCTGGTGAGAACAGGTCTCCTCTCATCCCTCTGTTCCGTCTCTCTGTTCCCATGGACCCTGGATGCCCAGGGACATGGCCTTGCAGAGAGCACAGGGCTGGGTGACTTGGGGACGTTCATTTGTGTGCAGTGTGCTGCGTTCTGTCTGGGACAGATAACCTGTCTCGATCTCCCCATCTGTAAAAATGAGTCCAATGATTGATGTACTTTAAGGTGGCTTAGACATGGCAAACTCTCCCTGTGGTCCCTGGTACACCCTAAGGGTTCACTAGTGGTTAGGGAATCCATCTTAGAAAAAATACAGCCAGAATGCTCCTTGGAAGTGAGTTCGGTGAGACTTCAGCTCACTTACTTGGGATACGTCATCAGGAAAGACCAATTACTAGAAAAGGACATCATGTTTGGTAAAGTAAAGGGTTAGCTAAAATGGGGGGAACCCCACAATTAGATGGAGTGACACAATGGCCCCAACAATGGACTGACACGTACTGAGGATCATGAAGGTGGCAGAGGACCCGGCAGTGTTTTGTTCTGTTGTCCACGGGGTCGCCATGAGTCAGAGCAGACTCAGGGGCAGCTGACAACAACAACAGAGGATCGGGATTTCCGCTCCAGCTCCTGGCGTGTTTGTGGGATGAGTACGGCCGGGCCTCCTCCTCGGGGCCCTCTTCCTCCTCGGGACCCTCTTCCTCCTCGGGACCCTCTTCCTCCTCGGGGCCCTCTTCCTCCTCACCTTGCCCGATCTCACAAGCTCGCAGGTTATCCCACAAACAGGTCTGCCCAGCCACTCCAGGCCTTCCACCAGTTGTTCCCTCTCCCTGGGATGTTCCTCCCAGATGTCCACATGCCCTACTTCCTCTCCTTCTTCCCATACTTGCTCTGACATCATCTTTGGACGGAGGCCCCCTGCCTACTCTTTAGGGAAGCTTTCAACCCACAGCCCACCCTGCATCCTGGATGTCCGAACCCAGTCTGCTTTGTCCTCTCCCATGGCATGTCCTCCCCCTAACATCCCAGGGAGGTCACTCAGCTATGGCATTAGTTGCTGCTGTCCATCTGTCACCTCTAGGACAGAAGCTCATAGACACGATATCTTTGTAGCTTTGCCCGCTGACCCACCTTCAGTGTCCATTGCAAAGCCGATGTCCCACACAAATGTGAATGAAGGAAGGCTTTGCGTTGTTCCTACTCTGGCTGTCCCCAGTGGGCCAAATACAAATCTGGCTCAGATTTGTCTTGTGCAGGGGAGAAAATATATTTACTACACTTCGCCCTCAGAGTAGGCCTTCCCTGCCCACCCCTCAGAGCCCCCATCAGCTTCCTCAAGAGCTTGAGTTTCCTGTGTAGGATTTATTGCCATCCTCCATGGGGTCCTGTATATTGGAATAGACTCGACATTACACAACAACAGCACGTACCAAGTGTTTTACTTATTATTTCATTTCCTCTTGTCACATGTTATGAAACTATGAGGAGCCCTGGTGGTGCAAGCAGTTAAGCGCTCAGTAAACCAAAAGGTCAGTGGTTCCAACCTACCAGTCACCCTGTGGGAGAAAGATCTGGTAATCTGCTCCCGTGAAGATGACAGCCTAGAAAATCCTATGAGGGAGTTTTATTTAGTCACGTGGGGTTGCTATGAGTCAGAATTGACTCGACAGTACCCAACAACAACATCAATGAAATTATGAGTTCCAAGAGGGCAGGAATTGTTCTCAGTTTTGATGATTTCTTTGCCTTGATGCCAAAAAAGGCCTACAATATAGTAGGACAATGATAAATATTTGCCAAACGAATAAATGACTCACTGAATTAACGAGTCAACCTGGGCCTCGGTCCCCGAAGCAGTGGTGGCCTAAGGAGGCTCAGAGTGTAGTTGCTAGGAGCATGGACACTAGAGTCGGCCCAAACCCATTGCAGTCGAGTCAATTCCAACTCATAGTCACCCTATAGGCAGAGTAGAACTGTCCCACAGAGTTTCCTAGGCTGTAATCTTTATGGGAGCAGATCACCAGGTCTTTTTCCCCGCAGATCCACTGGTGGGTTCAAATCACTGACCTTTTGGTTAGCAACTGAGTGCTTAACTATTGGGTCTGGTCCTCCCACATTGGTGTTGAGTGGACTCCAACTCACAAAGACCCTATAGGGCAATTCCAACTCATAGTGACCCTACAGAACCCTATAGGGTTTCCAAGACTGTAATCTTAATGGAAGCAGACTGCCTTATCTTTCTCCCACAGAGCTACTGGTAGATTTGAACTGCTGATCTTTTGGCTACCAGCCACGTGCTTACCATACCACCAGGGCTTTCCCTGAGGTCCAAATCCAAGATCCACCGCTTTCTTGCCGATGGGCCCACGGGCAAGTGACTTCATGTTTCCGAGCCTCAGCTTCCGCATCTGTGAAGCAGGGAGCTAACAGTTCCCACCTCACAGAGCTGTATTATGAACGAGATGAACAGCTGTGTGTGAAGTACACAGGGAACTGCCAAGCCCATCTCAACTCATTAACTCACAATAATTGCTGTTGGTATTTTTTTACTGCCTAGAACAAACAAAGAAACAAAAGACAGAGATGCTAGAAAAGCTGAAGTCAAAGCTGGCTCTTATTATACACTGGGGCATTTTGTCATTATTGTTGTTATTACCTAAAGCTAAGAGATCTAGAAGCAATACGAAGTCTCAAGATCTTCTCCAAGGAACTTTTTGAGACCCAGCTTTACACTTGTCACAGAAACTCCTTTCTCAAGGCTCCTTAGGTGGTGTAATGAGTTGAACTGTGTCCCCCCCAAAATATATCATCTTGGCCAGGCCATGATTCCCAGTATTGTGTAACCGTCCACCATTTTGTCATCTGATGTGATTTTCTTAAGTGTTGTAAATGCTAGCGTTTATGATGTTAATCCGATGGGATTAGAGGCGGTTAATGTTAATAAGGCAGGACTCAATCTACAGGATTCCGTTGTAGCTGCAGTCAATCTATTTTCAGATATAAAAGAAAGAAGGGAGCAGAGTGGAGAGGGGCCTCATTACCACCAAGTAAGAGCCAGGAGAAGAGTGTGTCCTTTGGACCAGGAGTCTCTGCAGTGAGAAGATCCTAGGCCAGGGAAAGATTGATGACAAGGACATTTCTCCAGAGACGATGGACAGAGAAAGCCTCCCCCGGAGGTGGTGCCCTGAATTCGAAAGTCTATCCTCCTAGACTGTGAGAGAATAAATTCCTGTTTGTTAAAGTCATCCACTTGAGGTATTTCTGTTACAGCAGCACTAGGTAAGTAGGACAGGTGGGAGACGCTTAATGTTTATCTTTCATGAAGTCATATAGTATTCCTGTGTCACCTGAGCCAAACAGCACCTGCTGATGGGTGCCAACCATCTCAGGTTCTCTGGAGTTCAGTCCTGCATCTTGCTTTGGTGTGTCCTGGTTGGTCCAGCACGCATAGGCTGACAGAAACAGCTGAAGTTAACTATTGTATGTGTGTGGACATGCACACATGCATACCAAGCTCCTCTTGTGTGCTCACAGGTGTATTGGGGGCATGCCACAATGGCAAGGATGACCTGGGGCAAGAGGGATGCCCTAACACCATGAGTGAGGACAATGGAAGCAAAGTCAAGGAGGTGAAGGGAGGTATGAGTGGGGCTGCCAGGCCACTGGCAATCGTCTACAGGGAGCTCTGCTTCCAGCCACAGCTCTTTCTCTGCCATTGGCCCTCTCTCACCTTGTCACTTGCCTGGGGCCACTTTTCCCTCTTCTCTTCACCTGGCTTGCTCTCACTAATTCTTCCAGTCTCAACCCCAAATGGGCATCTCCTCTAGGAAGCCTTCCTTCGCTGCCTAGGTCAAGTCTTCATTGTGTGACCTGGAGCCCCATACCCCTTTTCTTCTTCTTGGGAACTCCTTCCAATTTGCCATGTTTGTGGGTGTGATGGTTAATTTTATGTGTCAGCTTGGCAAGGCTATGGTTCCCAATGGTTTGGCCAAACACTAGGCTGGTTGCTATTCCGTAATGTAATCTAGTGCAATGCAATGTAATCACCTTCTATAATGTAATCTAATATAATCAACCAATCCCTTCAAAGGGGAGTTCCTTAGGGTGTGGTCTGCCTCTAGACTATAAATAGATATTTTGTTGGAGCTTGCTCCCTCTCTTTCTGAACACTACACTCTTCCCGTTGTCTGGCCTGTGGACCTGGGGACACAAGTCTGCAGGAGTCTTCAGTTGGCCACCTGACCTACAGATTTTGGACTTGCCAGCCCCCATGATTGTGTGAACCAACCCCTGGAAGTAAATCTCTCCCTATATATACATATATCTCACTGGTTGTGTTTCTCTAGAGAACACTGAGTAAGACAGTGTGGTTGGGGGACTCTTGGCTGTCTCCCCTCTAGGCCATCTGTCTATGAGCACAGGCGTGGGTCTAGATCTCCTGCACCATCTTATCTGCAGCTCCATGCAGAGTTGAGCATGTGGCTGGCATCCATGACGCCTCACTGAGCAAACAAGCTCATCCTCCTGACTTAGGACAGGGTTTTGTCCCAACGACTCCATCCTAATTCTGTTTTAGTGTAAGTCGAAAACCCCTTTTTTCCCATTATTTTTGCCTTTTATAATCAGTATCTTCATAAATCTGATCTTTGAATATCGGGGAGTGAGCATCTGAGAATGAAAGCATCAGTAAATTATGGGCTGCAACACTGTATGTAGTACATGTTATTAACAATAACATGTACAAAAAAAAAGATGGTCGTAAGTGTGGTTCCTCATGACTGGAATATGCTGTATGTTGGGTACTACCTATAGATGGGAAACACGAATTTCTCTAAATGCCTGTTCAACAGGAATAGTGAGTAGAAGGAAGGCTGAGTGTGAGTTGGGAATGAGTTACAAAGGGTTTCTGCTTGTCTGTGAAGTTTGAGTCTGAACAACACTGAATCTTATATCTGTCTCAGCACTGATTAACAGCAGGAAGAAATGTGTCCACTACAAGTAAAAGTGCCCCTGCCAGGAGGTGGCTGGCTGGAGACTAGTGGGCACTGCCCACAGGACAGGAGTGTGGCATTTGCTACTTCTGTTCCTGCCCCTTTGTACCTGTCCACAAGCCTTGTTCAATCACCAGGCTAGTCTCTTCTCTGTTCACATTTTCTCAGTGCACACATGGGTCGCGGGCTGCTGGGGTGGTGACCCTCATTGGGACATGTTGGGGGTGGGAGATACCTTCTTTGTGTCGTGCTGAGGTGGGCACGCAACATCTCCCACTGTCTTGGCAGGTTGGCCTCCAAGGATGTTGCCAAGTCAGAGAGAATTCAGAGGGAACAACTGCAATCTCCTTTTTTCCAAGTTCTGGTTATCACTAGAGAAAGCATCATAGCCCCAGCTGAAGACAAAAAAAAAAATAATTAAAATTGAGTCCCTCTCCCTCCATAAATTAAAAATGTTTAATTTTATTTCTGTGAAAGGGAGACTGTGTTGAGAAAAGAGCGTAAGACCATAATGAAACCCTGTCACCTAGATCACCTAGCACTCACCCACTGGTGGTCACTCATCTTCAAATGGGAAGACAGCCTGCCAGAACCTCCAAAGTTCGAAGACCCTCTGATTCTTCTTCCACAAGGCAGCCAGCTTGGTTTCGCTCAAATGCTGATTGGTTCTTGGGACTCCCTTGCTTAACACTCAGCCAGATATCCCATAGCTCCTAGGCTGGGGTCTTCCCCATGCAGCTGCTCTCTCCCCACTCTCAGCTCTGGTCCCCTTGAATCTTTAGCTCCTCCACAGGCAGAGCTCTGCCTTGCTTCTGGAACTTGGCAGATACTGTTCCCTCCACCTGAGGCACTCGCTATTTCCTTCCTCTTTGCACATTAGAAGAAGCCCTGGTGTCACAACAGTTAAGCGATTGTCTGCTAACTGAAAGGTTGGTGGTTGGTGATTCAAACCCACCAGCGGCTCTGTGGGAGTGAAGACTTAGAGATCTGCTCCCTAAAGATTACAGCCTAGAAAACCCTATGGGGCAGTTCTACTCTTTCACATGTGGTCAGCACCCAACAACCACAGCTACTGCAAATCAGCTCTCAGCTGGAGCATCTCCCTCCTGGGAAGGTCTCCCATAACTCCAATT
This sequence comes from Elephas maximus indicus, assembly GCF_024166365.1. NCBI lineage: Eukaryota > Metazoa > Chordata > Mammalia > Proboscidea > Elephantidae > Elephas > Elephas maximus. Next base: position 6,982,368 of record NC_064843.1, read on the forward strand.
GTGTTTTCTTAGCTCCGGGTCTCCCCACTCCTGAGTCTCACCACAGGTCCCTGGACGATGCAAAGAGTTTGCATTCAACTACAAACCTAAAGCTTGGCAGTTTGGACCCATCCAGTGGCACGCTGGAAGAAAGACCTACTGATCTGCTTCCATAAAGATTCCAGACAAGAAAACCCTATGGAGCAGTAGTACTCTGTAACACGCAGGGTCACCATAAGCGGAAACTGACTCAACGGGCTTGGTTGTTTGGTTTTGTGAAACTCTCATCACAAGGTGTTAGGATAAAGTTTCAATGGCTTGTCTTCTCTGCTCAGTATTCAGGTCCATGGGGGCTTCGATAATGTGGGCTCCACCCATTGCTATATCCCCAGCGCTCTGCCCAGGCCCCACCGACAATGTTTGTTGAGTGGATAAATGTTGGTAAAAGAGGAACTGCTGTTTCCCTGGAGCGATTAGGCTGTTTAATGGGGTGACTGAGAGCCTGGCCCTGATCCAAACTTTGTAGATCAAACCCCGTGTTTACCTCTCACCAGCAGCTGTGTGACTTTGGGCAAGTTCTGGATTTCATCGAGTTTTAGTTTTTTCTTTACAAAAGAGGGTGTTAATAACAGCATTGATGGGCTCAGATGGCTAAACCCATAAAAAACCTGGTGGTGTCAAGTCTATTCCGACTCTTAGAGACTCTATAGGACAGACTAGAACTGCCCCATAGGGTTTCCAAGGAGCAGCTGGTGGATTCAAACTGCTAACCTTTTGGTTAGCAGCCAAGCTCTTAACCACTGTGCTACCAGAGCTCTCAGAGGGATGAAGTGAGGAATAAGTGATTGCTACATGTGTAAAGAGCACGAGCCAGTGCCTGGCCTGGGGAAAACGCTCAGTGAGCATGAACTGAGCTTACCAATTCAAGAGAAGGCAGGTCCAGAGGTGGGGAGGGAAACGGCATGGGATTCAGATTAGATGCTGGATTTCCTGGTTAGGTTTCAAGTGTTCCGGAATTGGCCTGTGTCTGAAAGTATATTTTCTGAGTGAATCCCCGTGTGTCACCTGGTGGTGTTTGCAGTATCCAGTGCTATCTCTTTCATGTGTGTGCCTTTACTGGAGATTAGAAAGTTAATCGAAGCGAAGAGCTGTAGGAAGGAAAAAAAAAAAAGACTTTCTCGTAAACCTGACCACCCCATTTGGTGGGTGGGAGAACACGCTTGGGGAGTTTTGAAGGGCTTGCCGACCTCCAGTTGGTAGACAGATCTGTGGTCTTTGTATGTGTGCTGGATGCCTAGGGTAGGACCCAAGGCGGCCAAGGTTCATGGGCTCTGGAGTTGGACGATCAGTCTTTGGCCCTAGTTCCACCACCATGATGCTCTGTAAATTTGGGAACATTTCTCACCCTGTCTGGGCCTTGGTTTCTTCATTTATAAAATGTAAAATGGAACCTTGTCCATAGAGTGGTTGTAGGATGAGATCTGCCAAGGAATGTAAAGTGTGTAGAACAGTGCGTGGCCCACAGCGCAGGTCCATCAAGGGTTAGATTTTATTGTTGTGTTGCTGTTATTGGAATGGCCTGTGGTTTATTTGTGCTTGTAAACCCGCATTTTTTTATACCTAAGAATTCAGAGTACTAGGGTCAAATAGGAGCCCCCTGGGTTGGGAGTCACTCAAAATACCCAGTAGCCACAACAATGGACTCAAGCACACCAACGATTGTGAAGACCGCAGAGGACCGGGCAGCGCTTCGTCCTGTTGTACACGGGATCACCATGTGTCCGAGCTGACTCGACAGCAGCTGACAACAACAATGGGGTCAAAGCAAGCTTCTTCCTTCCACATTCCCGTTTATGAGCTCCTCGTTACTGCTACTTGTAGGTCAGTTCCATCGTATTCGGGCTGTTGCATTTTAAGATCTCTGTGTATTTATCATTTTGGAGTTCTGAAGTATTGTTTCTGACATGATAGAGGTTGAACTTTGATTACTTGGAAAAAAAAGTGGCAATCCAAGCATTCTCTGGGGAAAGGCAGGAGAACAGCAGGAGAAGCAGCTGCTGAGAGGATCAGCTTCCCCTTTCATGCATCATCTAGAACACAAGATAGATATTAGCAGAGGAGAGGAATTAACGGGACATGGAAACAACATGGCAACTGACAAAACAGCTCTGGCTGGAGGCAACAGGGGAAGAATCTGAGGAAGAATCTGGAGAACACAGCAGCCAAAATTGGGTGGCGGAGCAGGCCAGAGGTGACAGGGCATCAGAACACAGCCCGGTGGGCGCACCAGGCAGGCAGTGAGGAGCGGGGTGGTGAGCCCGACGGGGGACGGAGGCTCCAAAGACACAGGGTAAATGGAGAGACGGGGGAGGCAGACGGGAAGCAAAGCCAATTAAAGCCAGCGAAGGAGGCCGGCTTACCTTCTTAAAGCCCTTCCTTGTGGCAGGAGACCAAGTGACCGCCTGCGAGCTCACTGTTCTGACTGAGCGGGCTCTGTGAGCTTGCATTGGCTGCTGTGATTGTGTGTACAGTCCCCTGGTAGGTTTCTCAGGGCGAGGAAGGAGGTGGCTGATGCCTCCTTCCCCCCTCTTTTCTCCACTCTCTGTTCTCTCCCCTCCCTCCTGAGGCTTCCTGGCCTAGTTGGTCCTCCTACCAGCTGGCACCCTTCACCCATGGGGGGCTTGCTGTGGGCTCATACACTGAAGGTTAAACATGTGCATGTGCGTGTTTCGTCGAATTTTTTCTTTACACTGAACCTGACACAGATATTCTGTTACTGCCCCCATTTTACAGATAAGGACACTGAGGTTCAGAAGGTTTAGCTGACCCACATTCACTACAAAGTGGCCAAGCTAGGATTCAGACTCAGAGCTGGGCTCTGAAGCACTGTGTTAAATGAGCTTGAAGAGTTCAGGTACACGTCTTTGACTATCTGCAAAGGAGCTTGGTTTTGTATGACCCATGACCCAGCAGTTCCACTCCTAGGATCTACCCAAGAGAAATGAAAACACATGTCCACACAAAAACTTGCACACAAATGTTCATTGCAGCATTATTCACAATAGCTGAAGAGTGGAAACAGCCCAAATGTCCCTCAGCTGATGAATGGATACACAAAATATTAATCAGCCATAAAAATGACTAAGTGATACATGTTACAATGTGGATAGACCTTGCAACATTATGTCAAGTTAAAGAAGCCAGACAAAAGGGGACACATACTGTTTGATTCTATTCATAAGGACTGTCCAGCCAAGAAGCCAAATCTGTTGCTGCCAAGATAAGTCCAACTCATAGTGATCCTATAGGAAAGAGCAGAGCTGCTCCATATGGTTTCCGAAGAGTGGCTGGTGGATTTAAACTGCCAGCCTTTTGGTTAGCAGCCAAACACTTAACAACTGTGCCACCAGGGCTCCATGGAATGTCCAGAAAAGGTAAGTCTATGGAGGCAAAAGGTAGATAGCAGATGCCGTGCCTGGAGTGAGAACGGGAATTAACTGCAGGTAGGACGAGGGATTTGGCGGGGAGATAAAAATGCCTAACACCGATTCATGGTGATGGTGGCACCACTTGGTAAAGTGATTACAAACCATCGAATTAGACAGTTGTAATGGGTTAATGTCATGATATGTAAAATACACCTTCAGAAGAGCCCTGGTGGTCTAAAGGTTAGGTGCTCAGCTGCTAGTCGTAAGGTTGGCAGTGTGAACTCACCCCGTGGCTCTGCTATTTGCTTTTCTAAAGACTGTTGCTGTTAGGTGCTGCTAAGTCAATTTCCTTGGCCTTAATAATTACAGCCATGAAAACCCTATGGGTCAGTTCTACTCTGTCACATGGGGTCGCTATGAGTTGAAAATCTACTCAACAGCACCTAACAACAAAAATAACAAAATTGTTTAAAAAAAGTAAAAAAGTAACTCTGCTTTTTCCTCTTAGGTGATTTTTCTCATTCAAAAATGAGGTGTGGCGGCTATTGGCAGTTCACCAGTAATTTAGAGGATGTTCCTGAAGAAGAATAAAACACAGTGTTCCTGTCCTGTGGTGCTCCCCATGCTATCTCCAGGAGGCAGGGAGCTGGCGGGCTCCCATGACGGTGGCCCAGCAGAAGGAAGGGTTGGAGTAGGTACAGATGGGCACAGTTGGGCTGCTCATTTCTTGAGTTTGCAAGATCTGCTTCTCCAGCACTGAGAAGTGTCAGCCCCACGGGCTGTGCGAGCTGGCGCAGCGTCTTCGGCTTGGGTGTTTGTTCTCCAGGCCGCGCCTGAAGTTGTTTACAGTGATGGAGGCCCTTGGTCTCTGGCAGGATCTGGCTAAACAGTGTCTGATGGTTGCCGGCTTCCCAGATGGTCATCCAGGATAGCTGGGGAAGGGCAAGAAAGGAAGCGATTTGATTTTGTTTTGGTTGAAGCTAGTGCAACAGCTGTCTGTCTCTTCCCGCGGATCTGTGTACAGCTTTCTGTGACCCTGCAGTGGGCAGCAGCTTGAGCCTTAGTGGGCTGGGAAGGCCCACTGAGAGTGAGAGTGGGGGCTCTCGGTCTTCCCCAGGCTGGGCATTGTCCTGGAGGACTACTTCTCTGCTAACTTCGTCCTGGTCCCTCGTAGGAAGTGCCCAGATCCCTGGCACAGTGGTTAGGCTTTTGGCTGCTAACCGAAAGGGTCAGCAGTTTGAATCCAGCAGCCACTCCTTGGAAACCCTATGGGGCAGTTCTACTTTGTCCTACAGAGTTGCTATGAGTCCAAACCAATTTGATGGCAATGGAATTTTCTCCTAAGCAAAGATGTCACTTTGATGACTAAGTGCTTCTGACCCAAGCCACGGTCTTTTCAATTGCTTCATATTCACGTGGAAGCTGGGCAATGAAAAGGAAAGCGGAAGAAAAAATGATGCATTGGAATTATGATGTTGGAAAGGATATTGAAAATACCATGGACTTCCAGAAGAACAAATAAGTTAGTCGGAAAAAATACAACCAGAACGATCCTTAGAACCAAGAATGGCAAGACCTCATCATGCTTACTTTGGACACGTCATCAGGAAAGACCAATCACTAGAAAAGGACATCCTGTTTGGTAAGGTCAGTGAAAATGAGGGAAACCCTCAATGAGATGGATTGACACAAAAGCTGTGATACTGGGCTCAAACATACCAACGGTCATGAAGATGGTGTAGGACTGGGCAATGTTTTCTCCTATTGTACGTGAGGTCTTCTTGAGTTGGAGTGACTTGATAAAGGCAACTAACAATTCAACAACAACAGGCCTCTGGAGCATACAGCCACACTAGCTGAATGGCCTTGGCCCTGAGCCCCTGCCTGCCCACACCACCACCTGCTGCCCTGAACTTCCCACAACTCAATGCACCAGCCTGTGGCACAAGACTCCAGGACTCAACGCTGTTCCAATGGGGTGTTTCCTGAGTTCCAACAGTTGCGAAAATGCTGACAGTTGCCACCCTCCTCCCTAGTGTCATCCCTCCACCATAGCCCACCAACTCAAGGCTCAACCTCAGCTCATCCTTGCACCTCCCAGTCCTGCTTCTATGCAAGAGACGCCCTCCCTGAAAAAGATGGACCCACAAGCGTTGGGTACGTATGTCCATCTGAAGCAGAAGGTAGACCCATGCTCCCAGTCTGCATTGATACAGAGGAAGGCAGGTGGGAGATAGAGGGGAAAGTGCCCCGACACCCTACATGGATCCTGAGCTTCAATGCTGACTTTGAAATGGAGGGAAAGACACATCTTTCAGGACATTTGTTCCAACAAGGAAAAAGTGGCAAAGAGAAGTCTCTTCTGGCAGCTATCTCCTTATTGTTTCCTATGTTAAAAGATCTGGTAATGCTGAGTGTCGATCGGGACTGAGCGAGAGAAGGCAGCAAACATTTGGAAACGTGTCTTTCTGTTTCTGTCTGCACTTGCAACACAAACAGCTGTTACACACTTCGATTACTTTCTGCAAAGCTACAAATCAAAGATTCAAAACAGGATGTGCTGTCTTCTGCCCAGACAGGCTGCCGTGGGCTCCTGGGCTCTGCACTCACTTAGCATCTGGGTACTTACTACATAGGGTCAAGGCTGAGGGGTGAGGAGGGCCTTAGCCATCATCTGGGACCCACCCCATTTGCTAGATGGAGGAATCAGATTTAAAATGGACTTGTGCCTCGTGTGTTTTAACCATGGACAGTCTACTTCCTGTAAATCCATTGCAGACAGGCAATTCTAAATGCACCCAATGGTGTTTTTAAAGGCTAGGACCAGTTTTATATTTGCGGGACATAGAGGAGTAAACCACCACCCATTTAGTTTGTCCTACTGTGGTAACTAACTTGCATGTTGCTGTGACGCTGGAAGCTATGCCGTTGGTATTTCAAATACCAGCAGGGTCAGCCATGGCAGACAGGTTTCAGGGGAGCTTCCAGACTTATACAGACGAGGAAGAAAGGCCTGGCAAATCTACTTCCCCAAACCAGCCAGTGAAAACTCTATGGATCACAAGAGAATATTGTCCTATATAGTGCTGGAAGATGAGCCTCCTAGGCTGGAAATACGCAGTGGCCACCACAATGGACTTGAGCATGCCAACAGTTGTGAAGATGGCAGGACAGGGGCAGCGTTTCATTCCTTTTTGCGTGGGGTGGCCACACACCGAGTCCAGCTCTGTGGCAACCAACAACAGCATTCAGGGGTAGAAGCATGCAAGAAGCATTGTTATTAGACGGAGGCCTGCCATCAAGGGACAGTCCTTGACTTGATACAGTAGGAAATGGAAAAACAGAGGGCGGTCAGACCACCAGACGCTTTTGGGGCCCAAGGCCAGGGAAGAGAGGAGATCTTTAAATAGGAATCTCCCAATCTCTCTTGGAAAACAATGTTTTGTTACTTTTGTTTTGTTCCGTTCCATCAGGGTCTTCTCTTTATCATCTAAGTGTGTCTTGGTGGAAACATGCATTAATTCCTTGTCAGAGTTTCTTCCGACCTGTGGTGGGCACCACACGGCCAAGAAGAAACAAAGCAAAGCTATCACTCTGCCTCAGAGCAAATTCTCCTTTTAAATCTCTGCTCAATTCTTCTGAATATAAAAGTCCTTTTAAAGCTATTTTTGAATCTCATTTTACATTAATCTTCTAAAGTGATAAATTCAGTCATGAGTCTTAAACCTCTCACATTGAATATGTGAGCACCGTCAAATCCCACTCTTTGAAGCTTCTTTCGGTGGGCTTAAAGAAATGTGTTTATTTATTCCTACTCTGAATAGCTGAGGTTGTAAACCAGCTTTCTGCCTAACTCTGTTTACATGGCAACAGGCTGGTGTAAAGTGGCACACCCAATTATTTTTACACGCTTAGCTATTGGCTCAATAGTTAAGCGCTGGGCTCTAACGAAAAGCTCGGTGGTTCCAAACTTCCCAGGGGCTCTCAGGGAGAAAATGTTACCAAACCCGGGAAGGTAGGTCCTTGTCCGATCCACTCAGACCTGCCAATTATCTGGACACCGGTCTTTGAGAAAGAGAAAGTAACTGTATTGCAATGCGCAGAGCAAGGAGCCAGGAGGAAGTTCCTAAGATCTGACTCACCAAACTACAGGAAGCAGAGCTTATATGTGATTTGGGCAGCAAGATGGTGGCTGCACAAGCATACTGAGGAGGGAAAATTCTAGAAGGTGGCCAGGAAACGAGGTGATGTGGTTCTTGTCGGACCTCTGGCTTCAGAATAGGGTCCGGGTGATGATTTTCCTTCTGATGCATTCCACCTGTTGCTGCATCTTCTGTTGAGGTCAATTGGCTCTTCTGAACGTGCCGGGTGAGCCGAATCTGGATTGGGATAGTTTAAGGACTAATGGAAATTTACTGGCGTTCCTAGGGTCAGGTTACAAAAAGACCTGGTGATCTTCTTCCACCAAGATCACAGTCTTGGGAACCCTATGGGGCAGTTCTTTTCTGTCCTGTAGGGTGTCTAGTAGACAGAATCAACTTGATGGCACACAACAACAGCAACAACAACAACTGCTTGAAACTCAGGAGCACCGTGTGCGACGTGTCTGTGGTATCACCCTCATCTCTAACGGCACATACTGCTCACTGCCCTCATTAAATGAACAGATTAGAAGCCAAAACTGTGCAGTTGTGTTGTTTTCCCTTATAGTTGTGGTTTCAACTGGGCGGTGGGAGGAGGGGGCAATTTGCCTCCCAAGGGACATTTGTCAAGGGCTTGAGACTTTTTTTTTTAATAACTTGGAGTGGGGGGTGTTATTGGCATCTAATGGGTGAAGACCAGGGATGCTACTAAATATTATCCCACAATGTACAGGATAGCTCCTACCACAAAAGATTATCTGGTCCAAATGTCAACAGTGCCAAGCCTGAGATACCCTGACGTCCAATAATTCACTATTTTTATGCAATAAATATAAGCCTGAAAACATCCATCCTAATAGGCACCAAGACATCAGGACCCTTTGAAAAAGCTGTAAGACAATGTTTCCTGGGCTTTCTTGATACCTAATAAAACTAAATCCCAAGAAAATGTGGGGTGAAGCCTGACTGGAGAACTCCCACTCTGGATGATACAACAGTAGCTGTTTTTGTTCATTTGCACGGATTCCCTAAATGAGATCGCCACCCCCTTCTATGTGTTACCTGACTTCAGTGTTGGCTTGTTTTACACATCTTGGCTTTTAAATGCACATCGACCTCAGCAGAAGCTTCCATTTTCCCAGCTGTTCTTTCTTGCTGACCATGTGTAACAGGTGTGGCTTTCTGTGTTTTGTTTTAGTCAAGCAGGGGCCCTTCTGTGGGGAATCCAACCACCAGCCATTCACTGTGGTTTGGGGGGGCTCTCTCAGTTGCTTCTCACCACCCCCTCCCCCGTTCTATCAGTAGCATCACATAGTGATTGTTGTTGTTTTGTGCGATCAGGTGCAGTCTGACTCACAGCAACCCCATGTAACAGAGTAGAACCACCCCACAGCGTTTCTTAAGCTGAAATATTTATTGGGGAGCCCTGATGGCGCAGTGGTTAACAGCTTGGCTACTAACCAAAAGGTCAGCAGTTCAAATCCACCAGCTGCTCCTCGGAAAGGCTGTGGGGTGGTTCTACTCTGTTCTATAGGGTCACTAGGAGTTAGAAGTGACTTGACGGCAATGGGATTGGAATCTTTAAGGGGACAGATTGCTAAGTCTTTCTCCTGCAGAGCTGGTGGTGCGTTCGAACCGCTCGTCTTCAGTGAGCAGCCCAGTGCTCATCCGTTGTGCCACCAGGACTGCTTTCATAGTGAGTAGTGAAGGATATGTATGTTACACCTGAAATGAAGTAATGTAACTCACTGTAAACATGGCGTGTCGGTGTCTCTGGACCTCCTCGCCTGACTTCACGAGGGGCAGGAAAGTCATCATCAGCATCAACGCCTGAGACTGACTCCTCTGAGATGGAGGTCAGACATGACTCCGCCCTCCAACTTTTCTACCAATTCTGACACCAGCCCTCTCTCCCAGGGCACTCTCTATTTTTCTGCTGGGTTCGATAATTTGTTTCAATGGTCACACAGAACTCACAGACAATACCCATGAATATGGGGTTTATTAGGGAAGCAACAGGTTACAATCCAGGCTCAGGAATAACTCAGGATACAGTTCTTCCATCAGGACAGCTTCTTGGCTGTGTCCATAGGCAGAACTTTGTCTGGCACTCAGCCTCTTGGTCCTCCAGTCCTCTGGCCTCTGGGGCCTCTTGGGCTGGCCTGGGCTCTGCCCTACTCTGGGAAGTGTTACAAAGCTCTTTCGTTCTGCCAGTAAGTGCCCGGAGGCACCCCACTCCACCAGCAAACCTTCTGCCGAAAGGCATTCAGTTTTCTTGCTCTGAGGTCTGGGAAGCCCACCATGCTGTCTCCTGCCAGAATCCTGGTTTTGCTGCTGCTGCTGTTTCTCTGCTGTGCTTGCCACCGCTTCTCAGTGTCTTGAACCATCTGCAGTGTTATAGTTCTCTCTCCTGGGTCTAGGAGGTTCTCAGCACAGGGACACCAGTTCCAGAGGATGTGCTCTGCTCCCAGCTCTTCTTTCTTGGTGGTAGTGAGGTTCCCCTCTGCTCTGGAATTGACTCTCCTTTTTAAGACTAGCAGGATGGCAAAATTGACCAATCCCCTCATCAGGGTTCCATATACTTTATTTGCATGGTCCCACCTAGTCATTTTGTGGGAGGCACAAAGATTACGGCTAGAAGGACCATATTACATAATTCACTGCACCACACTCACCTACCCACTTTCTTCAGTAAGGAATCAATTTTATGCCCTGATTGTGATAAGAAGGTCAGCTGAAAGGAAAGTGATCTATAGTAAAATATATGTTTCCTAGTTAAATGCTCAGGGACGGCGTCTCCAGGAGACACAAGGAATCACATACAGCTGATTGCCCCCCACAGGGGAGGTCGCACCCATAAAGGCAGAACTGACGCAAGCATGCTGTTCAGCAACTCAAATCCGTCAGTGGTGTTGTGTCGGGGATGCAACTCCAAAAAGCAACTCCTGGCAAAGCCCCACACAGTGAAATGAAATCTTCCTGAGGCCCACATGGAGATTACGTTCTTGAAAAAGGCAGCGTGTGTTGAAAATGCTTTGTATTAAATGCAAACTGGCATTAGGAGCTTAACTCCCCCACCCCCGGCAAACAAACAAACAAACAAACAAAAAACAGCTGCCTTTGAGTTGGCTCTGACTCATGGCAACCCTGTGTGTGTCAGAGTAGAACTGTGCTCCATAGGATTTTCAGTGGCAGATTTTTCAGAAGTAGATTACCAGGTTTCTCCTTGGAGGTGCCTCTGGGTAGGCTTGAACTTCCAACATTTCAGTTAGCAGCTGAGTACATTCACCGTTTGCATCAGCAGGGACTCCCAACTGCACAAAAGCCTCCCGCAAACACACCACACATTGAATACAACTAGCTGACAACAGGAAAACTGCCCGTTTTCTTTCATTTAATGGCTTGTAGCCACGTTTTCCTGGGGCCATATTTTCATCCCTGGTGTCAATTAGTCTTAATCCTTATTTTCACAAAACCTTAACAAATCTGTCAAGGTGGTGGATATGACCCAGGATCAGTCAATCACAAATCCATCAAGGTGACAGATATGACCCAGGATCAGTCAATCATTTCTGAAGTTTTAAGAAATACCCATTCCCTTCCAGGATCCATACTTCGTCACGGACTGCCTCAAAGAGCGTGTATTCATATTTTAATGCAGAGAGCGTGACAAGAAGACACAAGAGCTGTTGCAGCTGCCTTGGAGTGGAAAATGTCCTTGCCACAGGAAAATCAGCTCTGGAACCCTCGGCAGCTATTGGCAGGATCAAAGGACGTCAGAAGAAAGGAGGGAGCTAGGAAGTGGGCCTGCTGGGTGCTAAGGTCACTCCTCCCTGTTTACAAGGTATTCGCGTTTGTTCCTCAGAAAGATTTTTCTAAATCCCTGATACTCAACTGCACCTTGGAGTCAGGAGAAAGTATATCCATCTTGGAAGGAGATGAGCGTTATCAGTTTAACCTTCTAGCATGATCCGTGCACAGAAGCCACATCTGAGCCCCCAGGAATACTGTGTTCTTGCAGATAACTAGCTAATGAGAGAGCATGCTGAACGGTGGCTAAAAGCCAAGCCCGCGAACACCCCCTTCCTAATTCCTCCTCCAGAGCCAGGGAGAAGATCAGGAGATTCTTCTCCATGTTTCCTGTGCTGATAATTAACCACCAAGTAAAAAAAAAAACAGGGCCCAGTGAGCATTTTGTAATTTTTTGCTTCGAGATGAAGCGCAACTTTGAAAAGACCTCGTGAGAAATTGGAGATGCTGGTTCAACCCAGTGTGTTGCCTAGAAATCAGGATCATGGAAGATGAGTAATACAAATCGTGGCTCTCCGCTGTGTATGTGTGTTTTGAAAGTGGATTGAGGAGTGCTGCCTTTTCTTAAGACATTTTTTAACATTTAAAAATCCCACAGCAAACCTCCTACGTACAAAAAGCAGACCACAACCCTCCTGGGACTCACACAACCTGTTCTCAGCAATGTAAACAGTACTTAGGGATCTGCGCACATTGCTTAGCAATGAAAATACAGTGGGTCTACTTTACTTCTGTAATACACGTCTTCAGAGGAGAAGGCTTTTCAGTAAAGGGTAATTTTCTCTCTTCTGAGGGCCAGAAGCCAAACACATCACAGGAACCAGGCAGACATTTTTCACATTTTCAACAAATTTTGTGGAAAGGAAACAAACAAACAAACAAAAAAGAGTAATAAAGTGGAGCTTGATTTTTCTAGAAAAGTTTAAATGTAAGAAAATGAATCAGGTGCTTAGTAACTTTTATCGTGGAGATTTTAGATACGCAGGTGACCAGTAAGTTTAATTCAGCATCTCTCCAGGGTTAAATGCTCAGCTGCTAACTGAAAGGTTGGTGGGTCAGCCCACCCAGCGGCCCTCAGGAGAAAGACCTGGCGATCTGTTCCTGTAAAAATTGCAGCCTAGAAAACCCTGTGGGGGCAGTTCTGCTCTGTCACATGGGGTCACCCTGAGTCGGAATTGACTCGACAGCCCATGATAACAAAAAACAACAAGCAGGTGTTTTAATAACTATTCAATTGTGGGAGAGCCTCCTCCTCCCCGCCCCCCCCCCCCCCAAAAAAAAACCTGTTGCCATTAAGATAATTCTGACTCATAGAAACCCTGTAGAGGCCCTATTTGCCTTTAATTTGAGGGTGTTTTCATTGGGGTCAGCACGAGACAAGTTGTTTCCCTCAATACACCCACTTCACCATCACTTGACTTCCGAAAGCATTTGAGGCTCCTTATTGCATCTGGGTATGTCTTTTTCCTTCTTCTTTTTTAAATTGAGTCACTGGGTGCATTTCTGGAATGGCAGGACCTGGGAATTTTTTTTTTTTCCTTGTTACTCGCTTTCTGAAAATGATTGCATCTGAGAATCTTAGACCAAGAGAGGAAAAAGTCTTCTCTAGACTTAAATTACGTCCTTTATCTTAACAAGTTACACAGAATTTGCTGATATTTCATTCTGGGCTCTGTGTGAGAGCCCTGGAGCAGCTCTGGAACTAATTGGCTTCCGCCCTTTCACTGAGAGAGAGTCTTCAGTTATTTCACCAAAATCCCGTTTCTACCCTTTGCTTTAGAGAGCAGAGCCCTCATCAAACTCTGCTCCCAGGGAGCACTTTATTACGGAAACCTCTGCATTCCTTATGATTCCTGGGGTGATCTCCTGCGATGACAAGAGCTACCTTAGCTGGGGAGATGGAAAACAAACAAACAAAAGACAACAGCAACGAAATCAAAACAGTTCCCATCGAGTTGATTCTGACTCTTGGCGACTCCATGCCTGTCATAGTAGAACTGCGCTATGTGGGGTTTTCAGTGCCTGATTATTTGGAAGTAGATTGCCAGGGCTTTCTTCCCAGGCATTGCTGGGTGGCCCTTTTTTTTTCTGAATCTCCAACATTAACCATTTACACTGACCATGAAATTCTTAGCATTAATTAGGATGGTAGTAACATTACTCAGACGGTTTGGTACCCAGGAAAAGGAGGCTGGCACAGAGGAAAGAAGAAATCCTATAGGGAGACCTCACCTTCTTTTGGGCACCCCTCGGGCACTGCAGCAGAGATGACTTCCTTACAGGCAGCTGGCCCTGGGTCCCTGAGCCCCCAGAAAGGGAGGCTTCTGAGCAGACCCCAGTGACACAACCATGGATGACCCAGAGTATGAGCAGGGGGCGGGATCCGTGAGCTCAGAGCATGAGTCATGCCAGGCAGCTGAGAGGCACTGTGGGCGTGTGGGGTGTTATCCGGAAAATAAAACAAACAATATATTTATCAAACCATTCTTCCCTTGAGACAAAGTGTGAACGCTTGATAAGAAAAATGCATGAGGTGGGATAAAGAAAAGATTAATCTAGTGCAATCTGTTTTGCTTTCTGTCCCCCTATTTCTACACAAGCAAGACCCAAAAATTATTAATCTTACATCAAGCCAGAAAAGCTGCCAGTCTCTCGAGTGATTTCTAATGCAACCAGGAGCAGAAGCAAATGACCGCACTTTCTTTGTCTCTTGCCTTCTTAGGCAGCTATTTGGTAAAAAGCCCGGGGGTGCCTACTTCTTCCCCCAAACGGGGTTGTGAATTAGAGGTGGGGTCTCCAGGTGCGGGCCCCTCTGTGGTGCACACCGTGCATCTATGGACCAGCTGCTGCGGACGCTGCTGACCGCCTGGTCACGCTGGCTCAGTGGTGCTCACGTTTACAGGTTCTTGCATGTCTCTTCTCCCTATTCTCAGGGTTTCAAACATGGCTGGAGACTAAGTGACCAGGGCCTTGCTCATGAGCTATCCTGAGAAAACCCTCACGGTAACCTGGCTCAGGGGAAAGTTTCAATACCCTCCTGGGTCCCACTGGCACAGGTTTCCATCGGAATATTCTTATTTGAGTTTGTGGGTGGGCGGGTGGGAGAATATCTAGTGATGTTAGTGTCCTAGACATCTATATCCTTATCCATTCGTTGTTAGTTAGTTGCTGTGGAGTTGATTCCGAGTCATGTTGACCCCGTATATGCAGGGTAGAACTGCTCCATGGGGTTTTCAAGGCTGGAATCTTTTGGAAGAAGGTCACCAGGTCTGTCTTTCGAGCAGCCTCTGTTTGTGTTTGAACCACCAACCTTATAGCTAGTACTCAAGTGCTTCACCGTCTGTACCACCTGGGGACCCCATCTATACCCAACCATGCCCATGTCCTTATTTGTAAAAAACAGGGCACCATCAAATCTACTCAGGCTCATGGTGACCCCATGTGTGTCAGAGTAGGACTATACTCCACAGGGTTTTCAGTAGCTGTGACCTTCTGGAAGTAGATTGCCAGGCCTTTCTTAAAAGGTGCCTCTGGGTGGACTTGAGCCTCCAACCTTTTGCTTAGCAGCTGAGTACTTAACCATTTCCATAACCCAGGGATTTCGTGTCCATATCCTCAACCTTATCTTTGTATAGCTTTCATCTTATGAGACATTTCATTATTACATAAAGATCTTTTTGGTGAGAATGCTCCTCTTTTGTGGGGAAATTTTATGTCTTAACTTGTGTCGTTCAAAGATCACTGCTTTTAGGGTAGTAGTCTATGGTCTCCTTTTATTGCCAATGACGCTGTGAATTTGCTTAAGTGATTCCATCAAGTAAGTACAAGGTCTTTGCTTCTTTGCTGTGCATTCTGTTTCTCTTCAAAATGCCCAGCACCATCTGTGTCTACAGATCCATTTGTGTAACCCAATAACAGCAGTAGACAAATGCATCCTGTTTTTACAAGACAGATGTTGACTAAAGCAACAGATTTTCAGGGATAAAATGGAGCCATTTAAGGGTCCTCTTGCCCAGTGCCCTTTTGGTTGATTCTTGAATTTTCTCTGTAGCACTTTCAATGAGAAAGAAGGGTTGAGGGCATGGATGTTGGTGTGAAGAGTGACGGGGTTTGAATCCTGGCTTGTGGCCTGAGGAAAGGCACTGTGCCTCTCTGGGAGACCTCCGTCTGATGGAGCTGAGAGTGGACCTTCTCTCCCAGACAGTGTCGATGACTGTTGACCCCACACTGCACCTCATGCTCTGGGAATCACACGCTGTGCAGAGAAAGGCCCCCTGGACCAAGGAGGCCAGACACTCATGGTTGTACCCCCATGCAGTGCCACTCCTCTCCTCAGTTCAGAAAACCCAGTTCTGTTCAGGCAGCTCCATGTTCAGGAAGGGTGGCCCTCCCCCAGGAAGAAAAAATAAACCATGACTAGCGAAACATGGGGACTCCATTCCCATTCTCCAGGTGGGGTTGGTGGTAACCATGAAACCACTTCTGGCCAGGGGCCCATGATGGGGACAGAGCTGCGGAGGCTTGGAAGGAGTTTGCTCCCTAGTTAAAAGACAGTGTGTGAAGCTTCGCCTTCCTTCTGTCTGTCTTGAATGTGGTTATTTGGATGGATGGGCTACTTGAAGCTGTGCCACCATGGGGCAGCAAACCCCAGAAGTAACCCACAACATGCTGAAGATGACAGAATAGGAGTAGAGGAAGAGCCTGGGTTCTAGATGGGCCACTGCACCACACCTGAGACTATCCTTCCTCCATACCCCTTGTTATGGAGACAATTGCACATCTTTTGTGTCTGATGCACTCTTAGCTGGGTATTCTGTTTCTTGAAGCTGAATATATCCTAGCAGATAGAATCATACAGCCAAGCTTTTCATCTTTAACTAGGCAGTTCTCTTTCCTTGAGATTCTTGCCTCGACTCCCTAGAAATATTTCAATGTTCAGGGCAAGAGATATATGATTGAGTTTCGTTCAGAGATGGTCCTCTCCATCCACAACTGCCAGGACTCAAGAGAAAGAAGACGAGAGTCAAAGGCAAGTGAGAGAATTAAGAAAACTCAGCCATTTCAGCTTCCCCGGGCAATTTTTTTCCTGTAGTGCTCTCTGCATCCTTTTAAATTTTGTTTTGGTTCATAATGAAGTCCTTATTTGGGCAGGCTGCCTGCAAACTTCAGTTGGAAACTTGACCCTGGAAAGTTCCTTAATTAGAAGTAATGTGATTAATAACTAGGCTTATATAGGCTAATGACTGAACTCTGGCTTAAAGTTTTGGAGACTCGGGGGAAGGAGTTAATTCCTTGCTTGCCTGCAAGAGCTGGAAGCATCTCCTCTGAGCTAGAGGAAAGGACACCAGAGGTAACTGGCCCACAGCCTGGCACTCCAGGGTGCTTAATAAATATTAGATGAATTAATAAATTACAGGATAGACACATTTTCAAAATACGGAAAGCAATAAATAAAGCCAGGCGGAGGGCAGTGGGGTTTCTGGATGGAGCATAGGGACTTCAGGGGTCTCTCCCTAAGTTCACCCATTATTCAGTGCAGTAAGACGCTGTCTCAGTCATCTAGTGCTGCTATAACAGAAATACCACAAGTGGATGACTTTAACAAAGGGAAGTTTATTCTCTCAGAGCCCAGAAGGCTAGAAGTCTGAATTCAGGGCGTCAGCTTCAGCGGAAGGCTTTCTCTCTCTATCGGCTCTGGACAAGGGTCTTGTGATGCATCAGTCTTCCCTTGGCCTGGGAGCATCTCAGCACAGGAACCTCAGGTCCAAAGGATGCGCTCTGCTCCTGGCACTGATTTCTTGGTGTTATGAGGTCCCCACGTCTCTCTGCTTGCTTCTCTCTTTTATATTTCAAAAGAGATTGGCTTAAGACACCGCCTAATCTTATAGACCTCATCAGCATAATTGCCGCTAATCCATCTTATTACGTCATAGTGATGGGCTTTACAACATGTAGGGAAATCACATCAGAAGATAAAATGCCAGACAATCACAGAATCATACAAGGGAATCATGACCCAGCCAAACTAACAGATATTTGGGGGGACACAATTCAATCCATGACAAACACCAAGGTATGTGAACAGCAGCACAATATGGGAACAGCAGGAGCAAAATTGAGGTGGTAAGAATCAGTGGAGTCCAGGGGTGCTGCACGTGGGCTGCAGCAGGGGGATCTTGATGCTCTCTGGGAACTGGGTAGCTAAGGTTTCATGGAAAACAAAAGAGCTAGGTTTTTACCTTACAGCAGACGTTTCCAAAGTGTTCTCCAAGCATCTCTGTTGTTGGTAGCTGCCATTGCATTGACTCTGACTCCTGGCGACCCCGTATGCACAGAGTATAACTGCTCCACAGGGTTTTAGAGGGTATGACCTTTCAGAAGCAGATAGCCAGGGCTTTCTTTCAAGGTGCCTCTGGGTGGGTTCAAACTGCCAATCTTTTGACTAGTGGCCCAACATTTAACCATTTGCACCACCCAGGGCTCCCCAAGTCCCTTCTGGGGAGGGGAATCCACAAAATCAAAACTGCTTTCACAACCACACTACGCTATCCTTGGCCTTTTTCACTAGGCTGACATCTGCACTGACAGAGAAAGAACAGGGGTGAGGACCACCATGGCACCTCAGCATAATTCAAGGCAGCAGCACCAACGTCACTGCTTCACCTCTGCACACTTCAGTGAAACAGAAAATCCATTTATATATATAGATATTTATGTATGCTTACATATGCCTATATAAAAATTTACAATAAATTTACAGTCTTTTCTCACACAGGGAGCCCTGGTGGCACAGTGGTTAAGAGCTCAAAAGGTTGACAGTTTTCCAGCCACTCCTTGGAAACCTTATGGGGCAGTTCTACTTTATTCTATAGGGTTGCTATGAGTTGGAATCAACTCTACAGCAACGGGTTTATTCTATTTTACTTTTTGGTTTGGTTCTCACACACATCAAAGAAAAAAAAAAAACCAACACACACACACACAAAATGCCTGTTGCAGTCAAGTTGATTCCAACTCATAATGACCCCATGGGACAGACTAGAACTGCCGCATAGGATTTCCAAGTAGTGCCTGGTGGATATGGACTCTTTTGGTTAGCAACCAAGCTCTTAACCACTCAGCCACCAGAGCTCCCATACAATATATTATGCAATATATATTATGCCCTATGTGAATATAGATTAACAACAATACATATCATTGCTATCATCATCTCTGCACTTCTTGCCTGTGAGTTCTCGAAGGCGGGAATCACGTCTTAGGTGCCCAGCACATGGCCTGCCCAGAGTAGCTCTTCATCAACTGTGTGTTAACCTGAATTGCAGCACGTGTAGCAATTTACTCTATGCATTTTGTCTCCAGTTCTCCTGTTTCTGGGGGAGGGGTCCAGGCTCTCACCATCCTTCCTCTGCTGACTGAGAGCGGCTGCAGCTGGGGGCATTACTACTGTGCTCCAGGCAGGAAGAGGCCCGTCTTTACAATTGAGAGGGGACATCCTTCCTAGGGACTTCCGGGCATGACTCGCTGGCAATAATTATGCATGTGGCCACCCCTCGCTGCTGTGTAATTCGTGAGTATTGAAGCAGTGTCTCAAAACTTCGAGTGGATTTATGCATCCGTAAAAAAAAAAAAAAAATTTTTTTTTTTTTTAATTTACCTTAACTATATCATCTGTCAGTTTGTCATACTGTGGGGCCTTGCGTGTTGCTGTGATGCTGGAAGCTATGTCACCAGTATTCAGATACCAGCAGGGTCACCTACAGAGGACAGGTTTCAGCTGAGCTTGCAGACTAAGACGGATTAGGAAGAAGGACCCAGCAGTCTACTTCTGAAAAGTATTAGCCAGTGAAAACCTCATGAATAGCAGTGGAACACTGTCTGATATAGTGCTGGAAAAGGAGCACCCCAGGTTGGAAGGCACTCAAAAGATGACTGGGGAAGAGCTGCCTCCTCAAAGTAGAGTCGGCCTTAATGATGTGGATGGAGTAAAGCTTTTGGGACCTTCATTTGCTGATGTGGCACGACTCAAAATGAGAAGAAACAGCTGCAAACATCCATTAATTATCAGAACCTGGAATGTACGAAGTATGAATCTAGGAAAATTGGAAATCGTCAAAAATGAAATGGAACACATAAACATTGATATCTTAGGCATTAGTGAGCTGAAGTGGACTTGTAATGGCCATTTTGAGTCGGACAATCTTATAGTCTACTATGCTGGGAATGACAACTTGAAGAGGCATGGTGTTGCATTCATCGTCAAAAAGAGAACATTTCAAGATCTATCCTGAAGTACAATACTGTCAGTGATAGGATAATACCCATACGCCTACAAGGAAGACCAGTTAATATGACTATTATTCAAATATATGCACCAACCACTAGGGCCAAAGATGAAGAAACAGAAGATTTTTATCTGCTGCTGCAGTCTGAATTGGACAGAACATGCAATCAAGGTGCATTGATAATTACTGGTGATTGGAATGGGAAAGTTGGAAACAAAGAAGAAGGATCAGTAGTTGGAAAATATGGCCTTGGTGACAGAAACAAATGCCGGAGATCGAATGATAGAATTTTGCAAGACCAATGACTTCTTCATTGCAAATACCTTCTTTCACCACCATAAACGGCGACTATACACATGGACCTCGCCAGATGGAACACACAGAAATCAAATTGACTACATATGTGGTAAGAGACGAAGGAAAAGCTCAATATCATCAGTCAGAACAAGGCCAGAGGCCGACCTTGGAACAGACCATTAATTGCTCATAAGCGAGCTCAAGCTGAAACTAAAGAAAATCAGAGCAAGTCCACGAGAACCAAAATATGACCTTGAGTATATCCCACCTGAACTTAGAGACCATCTGAAGATTAGATTTGACGCATTGAACACTGGTGACGGAAGACTGGACGGGTTGTGGAATGACATCAAGGACATCATACATGAAGAAAGCAAGAGGTCACTGAAAAGACAGGAAAGAAAGAAAAGACCAAGATGGATGCCAGAGGAGACGCTGAAACTTGCTCTCGAATGTCAAACAGCTAAAGCAAAAGGAAAAATTGATGAAGTAAAAGAACTGAACAGAAGATTTCAAAGGGCGGCTAGAGAAGACAAAGTATTATAATGACATGTGCAAAGAGCTGAAAATGGAAAACCAAAAGGGAAGAACACGCTCAGTGTTTCTCAAGCTGAAAGGACTGAAGAAAAAATTCAAGCCTTGGGTTGCTAATAGTGAAGGCTTCTATAGAGAAAATATTAAATGACACAGGAAGCATCAAAAGAAGATGGAAGGAATACACAGAGGCATTATACCAAAAAGAATTAGTCGATGTTCAACCATTTCAAGAGGTGGCATATGATCAGGAACCGATGGTACTGAAGGAAGAAGTCCAAGCGGCTCTGAAGGCATTGGTGAAAAACAAGGCTCCAGGAATTGATGGAATATCAACTGAGATGTTTCAACAAACAGATGCAGCACTGGAGGTGCTCACTCCTCTATGCCAAGAAATTTGGAAGCCAGCTTCCTGGCCAACTGACTGGAAGAGATCCATATTTATGCCTATTCCCAAGAAAGGTGATCCAACCAAATGTGGAAATTATAGAACAATATCATGAATACTACACTTAAGCAAAACTTTGCTGAAGATCATTCAAAACCGGCTGCAGCAGTGTATCGACAGGGAACTGCCAGAAATTCAGGCTGGTTTCAGAAGAGGATGTGGAACCAGGGATATCATTGCTGATGTCAGATGGATCCTCGCTGAAAGCAGAGGATACCAGGAGGATGTTCACCTGCGTTTTACTGACTATCCAAAGACATTCGACTGTGTGGATCATAACAAATTATGGATAACATTGCAAAGAATGGGAATCCCAGAACACTTAATTGTGCTCATGAGGAAACTTTACATAGATCAAGAGGCAGTTGTTCGGACAGAGCAAGGGGATACTGCATGGTTTAAAGTCAAGAAAGGTGTGCGCCAGGGTTGTATTCTTTCACCATACCTATTCAATCTGTATGCTGAGAAAATAATCCGAGAAGCTGGACTATATGAAGAAGAACGTGGCATCAGGATTGGAGGACGACTCATTAACAACCTGTGTTATGCAGATGACACAACCTTGCTTGCTGAAAGTGAAGAGGACTTGAAGCACTTACTAATGAAGATCAAAGACCACAGCCTTCAGTATGGATTACACCTCAACATAAAGAAAACAAAAATCCTCACAACTGGACCAATGAGCAACATCATGATAAATGGAGAAAAGATTGAAGTTGTCAAGGATTTCATTTTACTTGGATCCACAATCAACAGCCACGGAAGCAGCAGTCAAGAAATCAAAAGATGCATTGCAATGGGTAAACCTGCTGCAAAGGACCTCTTCAAAGTGTTGAAGAGCAAAGATGTCACCTTGAAGACTAAGATGCGCCTGACCCTAGCCATGGTATTTTCAATTGCATCATATGCATGTGAAAGCTAGACAATGAATAAGGAAGACTGAAGAAGAATTGATGCTTTGAATTGTGGTGTTGGCGAACAATATTGAATATACCATGGAGTGCCAAAAGAACGAACAAATCTGTCTTGGAAGAGGTACAACAAGAATGCTCCTTGGAAGCAAGGATGGTGAGACTGCGTCTTACATTCTTTGGACATGTTGTCAGGAGGGATCAGTCTCTGGAGAAGGACATCATGCTTGGCAGAGTACAGGGTCAGCGGAAAAGAGGAAGATCCTCAATGACGTGGATTGACACAGTGGCTGCAACAATGGGCTCAAGCATAACAATGATTGTAATGATGGCTCAGGACGGGGCAGTGTTTCGTTCTGTTGTCAGAACAGACTCAACGGCACCTAACAGCAACAACAACAATTTACCTTAATGTAAAAATAACGCATTAAACAACTAAATAGGCTGCCTGCCCGGAACACTGGATGACAGCTGAGCTTAGACCTTATTCATTTGGGGACCTTGAGTTCTGCTTGACACCCACCATGCCTCCTTGGAGAAGCACTTTCTCAGAACCCTCCCCCAGAATGTGCCAGACAATTCTTATGGTACAAATGCAGCTTAACTACATTCTGGAGGGTTGGAACTGTGGAATCTGGGAGGTCTGAATTTAGAATCACTTATAGATTTTGAGTCCAGAGCAAATGCTTGTTTAGAGAAAATAAGTTAAAATACAGTCATGGCTAAAAATGCCCTAAACAGAGATATTGATTATTGTTTGATACATCAAAGGATAACAAAATTGCTGGAACTCTTACAATTTTCAAAAACAAAACCTGTGATTGGAATGAACACTGCTGTGCTCCTGGAACCCTGCAGGCTGGAAAACTGGCTCCAGTTTGGAAGTGCGGGCTTAAGACGCTGCAGTTGGTCAAGGGTATGAGATGTGTTCTTCTCTGCGTGAAGGTAACACCCCTGGCCCTTTGATTTCTCAGTGTGGGTGGATTTGCCCTGGTCTGGCCAGAGACCCCGTCTTCTTGCACATCCCTGCATTCGCTTAGTGTGTCAAGGCTGAGGCCCTCGTGGACATCAGGTTCTCTGGGAGGGGCAGAAGGCATACACACGACAGACACCATCCTCGCCACCGACATCCATTTCAAGAGAGAGAATAAAAAATAAGCAAATGCTCGCGTTAATTTCAGAAAGTGATAGGTGCTGCGAATCAGATAAAATTGGACGACTTTGGGGGGTCAATATCAGCTAGGATGGTTGGGAAAGACCTCTCTGGAGAAAGGCTATTTAAACGGAAGTTAGCTCAGCTAAAGGAGCCCTGGTGGTTAAGTGGATAAACACTTGGCTGCTAACTGAAGGTAGATGGTTTGAACCCATCAGCTGCTCTGCAGGAAAAAGATGTGGCAGTCTGCTCCTGTAAAGATTACAGCCTCGGAAACCCTGTGGGGCAGTTCCACTCTGTCCTGTAGGGTTGCTATGAGTCGGAATGGACTGGAAAGCAATTGGTAACAGGAGTCCTAGATAGTTCATTTCAGAAAGAAGAGAAAATGAGTTCAAATGTCCTGAGGTGCTAGGGAGCATGGCATGCACTAGGGAGGTTTGCTTCATTACCGGAGCTGAGTGAACAGAGGGGAGAGTTATAGGAGATGATGTCAAGCAGAAAGGCAGAGGCCAATGGAGAAACAACTTCATATGCAAAGGGAAGAGGCCCCGGATAAGTAAAGCTTTACTGAAAAACAAGAACAAAGTGGGAGGCCCCATACTACCTGATTTTAGAATCTATAATACCCCACAGTAGCCAAAACAGCCTGGTTCTGGTACAACAACAGATACATAGACCAATGGGACAGAATTGAGAACCCAGACGTAAATTCATCTACTTATGAGCAGCTGATATTCAACAAAGGCCCAAAGTCCATTATTGGGGAAAAGACAGTCTCTTTAACAAATGGTGCTGGCATAACTGGATATCTACCTGCAAAAAAATGAAACAAGACCCATACCTCACACCATGCACAAAAACTAACTCAAAATGGATCAAAGACCTAAACATAAAATCTAAAATGATAAAGATCATGGAAGAAAAAATCAGGGACAGCGCTAGGAGTCCTAATACATGGCATAAACAGTATACAAACACTACCAACAATGCACAGACACCAGAAGAGAAACTAGACAACCGGGAGTTCCTAAAAATCAAATGCTTATGCTCATCTGAAGGCTTCGTCAAAAAGTAGTAAAAAGACAACCTACAGACTGGGAAAAAATTTTTTGGCTACGACAAATCCCATCAGCATCTAATCTCTAAAATCTGTAAGATACTGCAAAACCTCAACAACAAAAAGACAAATAACCCAATTAAAAAATGGGCGAATGATATGAAGAGGCACTTTACCAAAGAAGACATTCAGGCAGCTAACAGATACACGAAGAAATGCTCATGATCATTTCCCATTAAAAAAAAAACCAAACCCACTGCCGTCGAGTCGACTCCGCCTCATAGCGACCCTATAGGATAGAGTAGAACTGCCCTGTAGAGTTTCCTAGGAGCACCTGGCGGATTCCAACTGCCGACCCTTTGATTAGCAGCCTCAGCACTTAACCACTATGCCACTAGGGTTTCCGAATTAGAGAAAAGTAAATCAAAACTACAATGAGATACCATCTCACCCCAATAGGGCTGGAATTAACCCAAAAAACACAAAATAATAAATGTTGGAGAGGTTGTGGAGAGACTGGAATACTTATACATTGCTGGTAGGAATGTAAAATGGTATAACCACTTTGGAAGTCAATTTGGTGCTTCCTTAAAAAACTAGAAATAGAACTACCATATGATCCAGCAATCCCACTCCTTGGACTATATCCTAGAGGAATAAGAGCTCTCACATGAATAGATACATGCACACACATGTTCACTGCAGTGCTGTTTACAATAGCAAAAAGATGGAAGCAACCAAGGTGCCCATCAATGGATGAATGGATAAAGAAATTATGGTATATTCACACAATGGAATACAGTGCAACAATAAAGAACAAGGATGAATCTGTGAAACACCTCTTAACATGGAGGAATCTGGAAGTCATCCCGCTGAGTGAAATTAGTCACAAAAGGACAAATATTGTATGAGTCCACTATTACAAGAGCTCAAGAAAAGGTTTAAACATAGAAGAAAACATTCTTTGATAGGTATGAGGGTGGGGAGGGAGGGAGAGGGGTATTTACCAATTGAATAGTAAAACCAAAAAACCAAACCCAGTGCCGTCGAGTCAATTCCAACTCATAGCGACCCTATAGACAGAGGAGAACTGCCCCATAGAGTTTCTAAGGAGCGCCTGGCGGGACAAGAATTATTTTAGGTGAAGGGAAGGACAACACACAATACAATGGAAGTCAGCACAACTGGACTAAACTAAAAGCTAAGAAGTTTCCTGAATATAGCCAAACACTTTGAGGGACAGAGCAGCAGGGGCGGGGCCTGAGGACCATGGTTTCAGGGGACATCTAGGTCGATTGGCATAACATTAACAATAATGTTCTGCCTCCTACTTTGATGATGGTGTCTAGGGTTTTAAATGCTAGCAAGTGGCCATCTAAGATGCATCAATTGGTCACAACACTCCTGGAACAAAGGAGAATGAAGGACACCAAAGACACAGGAAACTATGAGCCCAAGAGACAGAAAAGGCCACAGAAACCAGACGCTCCATCAGCCTGAGACCAGAAGAACTGGATATTGCCCAGCTACAACCAAAAACTGCCCTGACAAGGAAAACAACAAAGAATCCCTGATGGAGCAGGAGAGCAGTGGGATGCAGACCTCAAATTCTAGTAAAAAGACTTAATGGTCCAACTGAGACTGGCGGGACCCCAGAGATCATGGCCCCTGGACTCTCTGTTAACGCAAAGCTAAAACCATTCCAGAAGCCAACTCATCAGACAAAGATTAGGCTGGACTATAAGACACCCTGGTGGCATAGTAGTTAAATGCTATGGCTGCTAACTAAAAGGTCAGCAGTTCGAATCTACCAGGCACTCCTTGGAAACTCTATGGGGCAGTTCTACTTTGTCCTATAGGGTCGCTATGAGTCGGAATCAACTCGACGGCAATGGTTTATTTTTTTTTATTTTATAAGGCATAAAATGATACTGGTGAGGAGTGTCAGTCTTAGCTCAAGCAGACACATGAGACTATGTGGGCAGCTCCTGTCTGGAGGTGAGATGAGAAGGCAGAAGGGGACAGAAGCTGGTTGAAAGGACCTTGGAAATACAGGACGGAGAGAAGGAGTGTGCTGTCACGTTGTAGGGAGAGCAACTAGGGTCACATAATAATGTGTGCATAAGTTTTTGTATGAGAAACTGACATGAATTGTAAACTTTCACTTAAAGCACAATTAAAAAAAAAGAGAGGAAGAAAGACAGAGGCCAGCTGCACAGGAGGAATAGCCCTGTAGGGAATGTTTCCATTTCTTTTTTTTAAATGTGCGCTTTCTCCTCTATGTAATCTTTATCAATAGCTCTTTAAGTGAACAAACACGTGCCTCTCTCACATGAGTATTTATTTTTTCCTCTGTGCTAATCCTTCTCCTAAGGCAGTGGTGGGTCCATGGTAGAATTCTCTCCTTTCATGTGGGAGACCCGGGTTTGATTCCCGGCCAGTGCACCTCACGTGCAGTCACCACCCATCTGTCAGTGGAGGCTTACGTGTTTTTAGGATGCTGAACAGGTTTCGGCAGAGCTTTTTTTCCAGACTAAGACAGACTAGAAAGAAAGGCCTGGCGATCTACTTTCGAAAATTAAAAAAAAATTAGCCAGTGAAAACTCTATGGATCACAAGAGTCTGATTAACAACTGATCTAGGGGATGGTGCAGGGCCAGGCAGTGTTTTGTTCTGCTCTCATGGGGGTCACCGTCAGAGGCGGACTTGGCAGCAGCTAAAAACAACAATCATTCTCAGTCCTTTCAAAGCTTCCTTTCAGTGTTTTGAACATCCTCAACACCCTGGCCACTCCCTTCCAGCTGAGGACCCTAAACTAGTAACCATGACTGTGACCCCAGTCACCGGAGCCAAAAGGGGCCATCTGTAAGTAAGTCCACCCCCCTGTACCTTCTCCGTCATCATGAGACCCTTAGCTCCAGCATGCATCAATAACTCTCCTAAAGACTCTCAGCACTGGCTTCAACCCCGTGTTACGGACGGGCTCCAGAGAAGGAACGAACGCGAGGGCCTTAGGCTTTGCTCGTGCTGAATATTCAGATTCTTATGTTATTTTCAGCCAGAAAATTCCTTTTACTTGGATGAACAATCAATGCCCACAGAAGCAGTGGTCAAGAAATCTAATGACATATTGCATTGGGCAAATCTGCT
The DNA here is from genome assembly GCF_024166365.1 of Elephas maximus indicus. Lineage (NCBI taxonomy): Eukaryota > Metazoa > Chordata > Mammalia > Proboscidea > Elephantidae > Elephas > Elephas maximus. Next base: position 7,009,562 of record NC_064843.1, read on the forward strand.
GCAAAAGACCTCTTTAAAATCTTAAAAAGCAAAGATATCACTTGTTGACTAAAGGTGCAACTGGCCCAAGCCACGGTATTTTCAATCACCTCATACACGTGTAAAAACTGGACGATGAATAAGGAAGTCTGAAGAAGAATTGATGCCTTTGAATTATGGTGCTGGTGAAGAATAGTGAATGTACCATGGATCGCCAGAAGAATGAGCAAATCTGCTTTGGAAGAAGTACAGCCAGAATGCTCCTCAGAAGCAAGGATGGTGAGACTTCATCTCACATACTTTGGACATGTTATCAGGAGGGACCAATACCTGAAGGAGGACATCACACTTGATAAAATAGAGGGTCAATAAAAAAGAAGACCGTCAATGAGATGGATTGACACAGTGCCTACAATAATGGGCTCAAACATAGCAACGTTGTGAAGATGGCACAGAACTGGGCAATGTTTCGTTCTGTGATACATGGAGTCGTTATGAGTCGCAGCCAACTGGGTGGCACCTAACAACCACATCCTTCAGGTTTCTGTTCACAGGCTGACATCACTCCAACCAGAAAATTCTTAACATCTCATCAGATAAATAAGCTCAAACCAAGAAGTTTGAGATTTTGGTCAAGAAAAGAAGAAAAATCCCTGGGCTTATCCAACAAAGAGCCTCAACATGAAGCTCTTATTAACTGGCATGACTCTTTCTTAGTCTCTTGCCTCAAGAATGACATACCAATGTGTCTGCAGTTAAATCATTTTGCTTTAGACTTTTGGCCTCTTCTCAAGTTCCTTAAATATCTCCTTCTTAGTTTATTTTATTGAACAAGGAATCCATATGTGCATTGATTATATTGCAAGAGAAACAGTGTTTCTTTCAGCTGGTGTGGAAAAGAAATCTGTTTGCTAAGGTGAGATCCATGGTCTGTTCAATGGCCAAGTCCCCCAGGAACTGTCCCATGCTGTGTGACACATCTGTGGCTGGGTTTTCATCTCTCAAAGCTGACACACCATCTATTGTTTCCCAGGCTGAACAATCGAGAAGCGTGCAACAATAGGGCCACAGATAAAGCAAAACATTGATCTTTTGCTCTAGGCTCCACTAGCAAATGGCTGGACCCCCACTTCCCTGTCCTGTGGCTCATGTGGTCCCTCAGGTGTCTCACTGTGCAGCAATTTGGCTTTCTGCCCCCATTTTTCTCCTGTGAGTCTGCTAGGTCCCTTCGTCTCTGGTGAGCATGCGGCGGCCATACTGGTACCTCCATGGAAGCCTTGCTTTCATTAGGTCTGCAGAAGGGGTAAGAAAAAGACGTCTGGATGGCTCTGAGTCAGGAGGGCAGAACCCGTACTTGTTGCCATCAAGTCGATTCTGACTTCTAGCGATCCTATAGGACAGAGCAGAACTGCCCCATAGGGTTTCCAAGGAGCCACTGGTGGATTCCAACTGCTGATCTTTTGGTTAGCAGCCGAGCTCTTAACCACTGAGCCACCAGGGCTCCGCAAAACAAAACAATAGAGTGCATTTTTCAGGGATATGCCTGTTGTTGCTCTTGTTATTAGTTGACTTTGAGTAGATTCCAACTCATGGGGACCCAATGTGTGCAGACTAAAACTGTGCTCCATAGAACTTTCAAGGCTGTGACCTTTCAAAAGCAGATAGCCAGGCCTGTCTTCCATGGCACCTCTAGGTGGGTTTCAACTGTCAGCCCTTCTGGTAGTAGTTGAGTGCTTAACTTCTGAGCCACCCAGAGATGCCTGGTGATATGTCTAGAGTTCTTGAAACTCCTCTAGGGGAGAGTCTAGCATTTATATTTCCAAAGGAAAATGCTATTCACTGAGGTGTCACTGCTTGCAGTGGCCTTCCTCATTTGAGCAGAGGCCACTTCAGAGCTGACTGACCATCCCCATATCCAGTCCAGGCCTTCCAGGTGGACTTTGTCTGTGATGCTGGTCCCTGGCAGCAGTGACTCCTTAACTAGTCCCATTGACCCACTGACGTCAGCTTTGGGGTGTCATGTTGTTTTCCAGTGTGACTCCAGGTCCTCTCAAATAATGTAACATGGTTAAGTATTTCTAAAGTACCCTTCCAATGATCCCTTAGAGTTTTTGTCATTGTCAGTTGCCATCAGGTTGGCTCTGACCCGTGGTGACCCTACGTATCACAGAAGGAAACACCGTCCAGTTCTGCACCATCTTCACAATGAGCCCATTGTTGCAGCCATTGTGTCAATCCGTCTCATGGAGGATTTCCCTCTTTTTCGCTGACGCTTTGCTTTACTAACGTGATGTCCTCTTCTAGCAATTGGTCTTTCTTGATGACGTGCCCAAAGTACATGAGCCGAAGTCTCACCATCCTCGCTTCTAAGGAGCATTCTGGCTATACTTGCTCCAAGACTGGTTTGTTTGTTCTGTTGGAAGTCCACAATAAAGCCAGTATTCTTTGCCAACGCCATAATTCAGGTGCATCAGTTCTTCTTCCGTCTTTCTTTCTCACTGTCCAGCTTTAGCGTGCACATAAGGGGATTGAAAACACCATTGCTTGGGTCAGATGCATCTTAGTCATTAAAGTGACATCTTCGTTCTTTAAAAATAAGCCTTTGCAACAGATTTGCCCAGTGCAATACATTTTTTGCTAATCCACCCACTGCTGTTTTGTAGATAAAGATTTATTGGAACACAGCCACACCCATTCATCTGAGTATTATCTATGGCTGCAAAGCATATTTGAGCAGTTGCAACTGAGACATCAGGACAAAACAAAAAACCAAACCCAGTGCTGTCGAGCTGATTCCGACTCATAGTGACCCTGTAGGACAGAGTAGAACTGCCTCATAGAGTTTCCAAGGAGTGCCTGGCAGATTAGACATCAGGACAGCCAAGAATAAAATGTTTATTATTTGGCCTTTGGCAAAAAATTTTTCTGATCCCCGGGTTAAACAGCAATGAGTCACCTCACAATGGCAATCATTCAGCTTCTGTACCCTCAGTAACACCTTTGTAAACGGTGATAGCTGAGTGCCTTTGGCATGTTTCTTCTGGTTTAAAGCACCTTAGGAAAGACAGAGACCCCTTGGCCCTCTGATGCCCTCCTCCATCAGCACCCCCCATGGCTCCTGGCTTCCTTTTATTTGAATCCTTGTGAGATTCATAATTTTGTTCTCTTGCATGAAGTGTGTGGGGCATTTTATTAGCTCTGCCCTTGGGTATCGATAGGTACAGTGTATACACATACAGTGAGGATGAATTTTTTTTTTGTACCTAAGCCAGCCAGGGCTGGAGGGAATATACAATTGGCAAGGTGAAGGCTGTGATTTACCTGGCAACCCGCTTCTGCTCCGTCTCACTCTCTCGCCTCCACAGAGCGATGCTTAATTGGCAAAGAGAGCAGAGTTTTGAGCAACTTGTTTCTGTTCTAAAGGCAGTCCGAATTTCTCCCATTCTGGCTGCTTACTTTCCTCCTGTCCCACTGAGCTAAGGGAAGGCATGTAGATAGGGAAGACACTGGGGCCACCCAGCTTGCAGGCAGGCGGATTCTTAGTCCAGCTTCCCGCCTCTAGCCGGGTGTGAGTTACGACACCTGGTCTTGCATCCCGCCTTGGCTTTATCATGAGTATCACTCAGGATGCTGTTCAACACACACATTCCTGGGTCCCTCTCACAGAGGTTCTGGTTCCTTAGGTCTTGGGTGGGGGGGGGGGCTAGCCCCTGGGTTTGTATTTACCGCCCCTAGGGGACTCACTGAACTTGTCCGGAAGCTAATGCTGTTCCAACTGACATGTTTCCTGTGACTGCCTCATTAATCTGTCCATCCACCCTCTGAGCAGGTCGTTCCATCACCATTTTAGAGAGGAGGAAATGAGAGCTCAGAGATTGTCACTTGTCCAAGGTGCACGTGTAAAGGCAGGTACATTCTGTAGGGTCTCACACACTCAACCACTCACTCACTCACCCACCCACCCACCCACCCACTCACCCACCCACCCACCCACCCACACACTCACCCACCCACCCACCCACCCACACACTCACCCACTCACCCACCCATCCACCCACCCTCTCTCTTACTCATCCACCCACTCACTCACTAACTCACTCACCCACCCATGTATCCACTGTCTCTCACCCACTCACTCTCTGGCTCACTCATTCATTCATTTACTCATTCATTCATTCACCCGCTCACACTCTGATATCTATATCAATACAATTGGCAAATCTGCTGCAAAAGAACTCTTTAAAGTGTGGAAAAGCAAAGATGTCACTTTGAGGACTAAGGTGCACCTGACTTAAGGTATGGTGTTTTCAATAGCCTCATATTCATGAGAAAGCTGGACAAAGAGTAAGGAAGAGTGAAGAAGAATTGATGCCTTCGAGTCATGGTGTTGGTGAAGAATGTTGAATATACCTTGGTCTTCCAGACGAATGAACAAATCTGTCTTGAAGTACAGCCAGAATACTCTTTAGAATCAGTGATGGCAAGACTTGATCTCACATACTTTGGACATGTTATCGGGGGGGACCAGTCCCTGGGGAAGGACATCATGCTTGGTAAAGTAGAGGAAGACCTTCAATGAGATGGGTTGATGTGGTAGCTGCAACAATGACTAAAACATAACAATGACTGTGAAGATGGTGCAGGATAAGGCAGTGTCCCATTCTGTTGTTCATAGGGTCGCTATGAATAAGAACCGACTCAATACACCTAACAACAACATATCAAAAGACAACAAAAACTGTATGTGTGTGTATCTGTATTTGTATCTATACATGCACCCATATCATATCCAAACCTGCTTTGTATTTGTATTGATATCCATATCCATATTCCTACCTGTATCTACCTGGAAATTTCTCTCTTTCTCTATGTCTCTGCTTACAAAAACAAAACAAAACAAAAACCCATTGCCGTCAAGTCAATTCCAACTCATAGTGACCCTATAAGACCGAGTAGAACTGCCCCATAGGGTTTCCAAGGAGCACCTGGTGGATTCAAACTGCCAGCCTTTTGGTTAGCAGCCAAACTCTTAACCTCTGCGCCACCAGGGTTTCCATGTCCACATCCATGTTGAAATCTACACCTACATATATATCTGTTGTTACTACCCGCCAACCAGTTGATTCTGGCTCATACTGACCCCATGTAATAGAGTAGAACTGCCCCATAGGTTTTTCTAGGCTGTAATCTTTATGGGAACAGATTGTCAGGTTTTTCTTCCAATGAGTGGCTGGTGGATTTGAACTGCTGACCTTTTGGTTAGTAGCCAAGTATTTAAGCACTGCCCCACCAGGGCTTCTTACATCTGTATCTGTCCATTTATAATGACACATCTGTGTGCCAGATGCCTAGGATCTTGGTTTTCACTTTGGACAAGATATCTGTGCGCATGGAGCTTGCAGGCTCCCTGGGAGCCATGCATTTAACGTTTAACATTCTGGACTATTATCCAATCACAGTCCTCTTAAGTCCCACACGTGGGGCCCAGCCTGCTTGGGGACATGGATGGTGTAGGGGGAAGAGGTCCCAGGAGGAGATCCTGGAACAGGGTGCAGGGGGAAGAGATATTTCAGGTTAAAGGAAGAGCAAGGACAAAGGCCTTGATGGTGAGTCAAGCTTGGTGTTTTGAAGAACCAAAGGGGCTGGTGTGTCAGGAGCTAGAAGGATGAGGAGCCAGGGCCAGAGACTTGGGGAGGGGCTGGACACTGGCCAGCAGCTCAGGTGAGGAGGTGGATTCTGTGGAGAAGGGGGCTGAAGAAGGGAAGTAATGGGGCTCCTTCTGTGAGTGTCAGGTGATCTCCAGAGTGGAAAGGCATCTGGTGTTCTATTTATTTCCCAGAAATAGTCAAACTTCCCCAAACTGTTAAGTCAGACCCCAATTCTTTAGCCTTCCTTACTGGTGGCACTTGTGAATTTAAACATAAAATCCCTCCTCTGGTCATGCGATGCCTTTCAGAACTTCAGGACACTGGCAAGGGTTCCTGGGACCGCAGGCAAGGGCTCCCGGGACGGACAACCTTTCTCGGAGGGAAGAAAACCTTCCTCCTTAGGAAATAAACTGCAGAGCCGAGGCCCCTCTGTTTCGTTAAATGAAACTGCTCGAATCACACCATCAAGACTATTTTCAATTATGAGAATTCTCTTACCAACATTTCCAGCCTGCAAAGCATATTTACTTTAGGGGCTCTGTTTTAATCTGTAAATTAAATGATAAAGATTATTATGATAACATCTAGACTCCTATTGCCTGGGAACCCCCCTTTCCTTTACAAATCCCTGCAGCTTTCCACAGGACTTACACAAAGCGACAGTAATCACACTGGATATTAGTCAGGAGATGCCTTTTGAGAGCCTGGCTGGCAGAGAGATGCCATGGAAGTCACATTCGGAACCTGATAAATGGGGAATTAGCCAGCCGTCCTTACATGAGGAAGATGCCTTTCTTTGCTCATTTCTGAACCTTTCTTTTCTGTTAAAGATTTTCTTTTTCTTGTGGTGCTGTGGCCGGGACGTCCATTCTGCAATTGGCGCTGAAATTGTTTGAAAATTATTTTTGCCTTCAAAATGAATGTAACAGTAGGTTTATATTGGACTTTCAGATCTGGTTAAAAAGGTTTCTTGTCCTGCAAGTGTGGGTCATTTGAAGATGTTTCGTTACAAAAAGATGAACAAAGTATCTTGGCATTAGAACCCCAGCGATGCGCTCCTACCATCTCTGGGGCTGAAGGGGTTTTGAGTCAGGAGCAGAGGCCCTGGCAATGGCAAGGGGATAAGACCCGCCTGTCCAGCTGATCTGAGGTGCTCTTCCATTGAATTCAGCATCACAGGGAGGTACTGTTTTCCCCATTCTCCCTCCCCTCTTGGAGAAGACATAATCATAACTGTCTCGGGCAGGGGGAGTGGTGGGACCGTCCTAGCATGAGGCCACCTTCCAGGCTCCCCTCCCAGGCTGCTCAGGTCCAGAGCTAGTCATGGTCTCCCACACAGCAGTGTCCACAAGTAGGTAGGGGACCCGTGCAGACACAGAACCCTGGCGGCTTCACCACAGTGGCTCCCTGGACTGAGTAGGGGAAGTGACCCCAGCGGTAGCCCAGCAGTTTCAACACTGCCTAGGTAGGGCTGCTCCTGAAATAGACTGTGAGATAGAGATTTGCGGTTGAGAACGAGCCCTGGTAGGGCAGAGGTTACTGCTCAGCTTCTAACCAAAAGATTGGGGTTCAAACCCACCCAGTGGCTCTGCGATCTGCTTCCATAAAGATAAAACAAAAAACAATCCTACTGCCTTCTAGCCAATTCTGACTCACGGTGACCCTACAGGACAGAGTAGAACTGCTCAATGGAGCCCTTCCAGGGCAGTGGTTAAGAGCTCGGCTGCTGTCATGGATTGAATTGCTTCCCCCCAAAATATGTGTCAACTTGGTTAGGCCATGATTCCCACTATTGTGTGGTTGTCTTCCATTTTGTGATTGTAATTTTGTTAAAGAGGATTAGGGTGGGATTGTAACACCCTTACTCAGGTCACATCCAGTGTAAAGGGAGTTTTCCTTGAGGGTGGCCTGTACCACCTTTTATCTTACAAAAGATAAAAGGAAAGGGAAGTGAGCAGAGAGAGGGGACCTCATGCCACCAAGAAAGCAGCACCGGAAGCAGAGTGCATCTTTCCGACCTGAGGTCCCTGAGCCTAAGAAGCTTCCAGACCAAGGGAAGACTGATGACAAGGACTTTCCTCCAGAGCCAACAGAGAGAGAAAGCCTTCCCCTGGAGCCGGTGCCCTGAGTTCAGACTTCTAGCCTCCTGGGCCGTGAGAGAATTAGCTTCTCTTTGTTAAAGCCATCCGCTTGTGGTATTTCTGTTACAGCAGCACTAGATAACCTAACTGAAAGGCTGGCAGTTCAAATTCACCAGCTGCTGCTTAGAAACCCTATAAGGCAGTTCTACTGTATTCTATAGGTTTCTAAGGCTGTAATCTTTACAGAAGCAGACTGTCACATCTTTCTCCCTCGGAGTGGCTTGTGGGTTCGAGCCACAGACCTTTTGGTTAGCAGCTGGTGCTTAACCACTGTGCAACCCATAAACACCACAGCCTAGAAAACCCTATGGGGCAGTTCTAATCTATCACATGGGGTCTCCATGAGTCAGAATTGACTTGAAGGCACCCAATAACAACACCTGTGAGGTGACCCCAGGTAGCAGCTGGAGAGCATGGGGAGTGAGGCAGGGAAGGAAGGAAGAAGTATGGGCTGACTTGATCAGTAAGACCCCACTGTGGCTACTGGAAGGAGCCCTGGTTGCATAGTGGTTACAGCGACGGACTGCTGACTGAAAGATTGACGGTTTGAAACCATCAGCTGCTCAGAGGGAAAAAGACGTGACAGTCTCCTTCCATAGAGATTTACAGCCTTGGAAACCCTGTGGGGTCGCTATGAGTTGGAACTGACTCACAGGAATGGGTCTGGTTTCAGGTGGTTAATTCTTGAGCCCTGGTAGCACAGTGGTTATAAGCTCGGCTGTTAACTGCAAGGTTGGCAGTTTGAATCCACCAGCTGCACCTTGGAAACCCTCTGGGGTAGTTCTATTCTGTCTTATAGAGTTGCTATGAGTCGGAATCGACTTGATGGCAATGGGTTCCACTGGGGTCAACCCCAACGGGGAACTATAAAGAATGTGTCTCAGATTGTCCCACACAGGGCTGAGGTGCTTGGGAAATTTTTTTTTTTTTTTTATTTTTTAAAATTTTACTTTAAAGGATTACAGAGCCAACTAGTTTCTCATTAAACAATATACATATTGTTTTGTGACATTGGTTGCCAACCTCACAACATGTTAACGCTCCTTCTCGACCTTGGGTTCCCTATTACCAGATTGCCTGTCCCCTCTTGCCTTCTTGACCTTGCCCCAGGGCTGGTGTGCCCGTTTGGTCTTGTTTTGTTTTATGGGCCTGTCAGCTGAAGATTGGACAGGCCCATAAGATTGGACAGGCCCATAAAACAAAACTCTTCAGCTGAAGGGTGAACCTCAGGAGTGACTTCAGTACTGAGCTACAAGGGTATCTGGGGCCCATACTCTGGAAGTTTCTCCAGTCTGTCAGGCCAGAAATTCTGGTCTTTTTTTTTTTTTCATGAGTTAGAATTTTATTCTACATTTATCTCCAGCTCTGTCCAGGACCCTTTATTGTGATCCCGGTCAGAACAGTCAGTGGTGGTAGCTGGGCACCATCTAGTTGTGCTGGACTCGGCCTGGTAGAGAGACTTGTGCAGCAGTGGATGAGCGCTGCCCTCAGGGCACTGACTTTGGCATGTTCCGGAACACCGAGTACAGGGAGAAGTGGGTGGGGCCCCAGCAACGTCTGCCCGCGCACACAGACCAAGGGCTTCGATCTTTACAAAAAAAAAAAAAACCCAAATCCAAACCGGTTGTTCTTGACTCGACTCCAACTCATGAAGACCCCAAGTGTGTCGGAGTAGAACTATGCTCTATGGGGTTTCAATAGCTGAGTTTTTGGAAGTAGATCACCAGCCCTTTCTTCTGAGGTGCCTCTGGGTGAAATTGAACCCCCAATCTTTCCACTGGCAGCTGAGTGTGTTCACCATTCCCACCACCAGGGACTCTTATAAAACCTTAAGCCCCCTCTTTTGCCATTGTGTATCCCCAGCCCAGGGCATCTCTTGGGGGTGAACTTACATGCCCTCCTGCCTTGTGCTGTTTGGCCAAACCTCATGTCCCGTCCACTACCATTTTAGGGGTTCAGGGTCGCAGCTTCTCTCAGTCACCCAGACTTTGCTTGGTGGTAACTGCTAGGACTCCTGGGCTTCCTGACTTCCTCTCCAGCATTCTGCACACACTCGTTTGCTCAAAACTGTACGGAGACCAGACTTTTGCTTTCTTCTATCCTTTCCCACAATCTTAAGCTACCAACCTGTTTTCCTGCCTTTTTTTGTTTTATTGCAAGATCCCCTCCCGCCTTGGAGAGTTAAACCTTGTTTGTGAAATACTATAGATTGGAGCAGGTTGCCAAGGGCCTGCCACACTCCCCTTCTCCTGTGTGACTGGACAGCGTTTGGAGCTCCACTTCCCAATAAACCAGGTGCTCTCCAGTCACCTCCAATCCCTGGTGACCCCACGTGTGCCAGAGCAGACCTGCGCTTCACTGGGCTTCGGTGGGTGACTTCTCGGAAGTAGATCACCAGGCCTTTCTTCTGAGGTGCCTCTGGGTGTACTTGAACCCCCAACCTTTTGTTTTGCAGCCCATCACATTACCATTTGCACCACCCAGGGACTCTAGAAGTCTGCTTATACCACATTTACAACAAGCCAGGGAAATATACATGTACCAGGACCCTTTTTGACAAAAGGGAAACTGGAAGTCCGGGGGATCGAACGATGGGTGGAGGGTGGTACTCAGGCCTAGGAGGACCAGCATTGGGATTTGAACATGGACCTGCCTCGCTCCAAAGCCCCATACGTTCTTTCTCCTAAACCACAGAAGGCCAGGTGTTAGGCTAAAGATTTGCATTCTGTCTGTCCTCGTGCTAGAACTAGAACTCAAGGTAAGGAAAACCAAGAAATGGGAGAATCTATGGGGCTGAATGCTTCAGAAGCACCTGGATTTGTGCCTGAATCCCTTCCCTGGCCCCTTAATTCATTATCTGAAGGTGTATTTGTGGATCATGCCTAGGTGCCAGGCCCTGGGCAAGGGGCTGGCTGTAAGATGATGGATGAAGCTCAGGTGGTCTCCTCCTGTGGAGATGTGGGCGGGGGGGGGGATGCAGGGAAGACTGCACACCACACCTGGACAGCCAGCACACCACACCTGCACAGCCATACATTCCGTGAATGTTATGACAGGAGCTGGGGCAGGACTGGAGAAGGGAGGGGTGGTGAGGAGATCCACTGCCAGGTAAAGTCGTCAGGCATCTCTGGAACCTGGGAAGAAGCCTGTGAGGTGAAGTGCATCCAGAGTGACTGATGGGCTGTGCAAAGGTCTTGAAGGGGAGAGAGTCTGGGGCATTTGAGAAACAAACCCAAGGGAGAGTACCTGGGATGATGGGGCTGAGGCCACCCAACCCTGCAGTACCAGGCTGAACCCAACTGTCTGTGAAAGAGGCCTTGCACCTTTAGAAACTTGAATAGCTCTATTAGACTATGTTATTGTTAACAACAACAAAAAACACACGCACAAACATGGTTCATAACCCCACTGCCCTAGCTATTACAGTTTCAAGATAATAAAGGGATGAAAAGCTGTGGTTGTTAGGTTCCGCCCAGTTGGTTCTCACTCCTGGCGACCTCATGTACAATAGAAGGAAATGCTGCCTGGTCCTGTGCCATCCTCACAGCAGCAGGCATATTCGAGCCCATTGCTCTGGCTACTCTGTCAACCTATCTTGTTGAGGGTCTTCCTCTTTTTTGATGACCTTCTACTTTAGCAAACATGATGTCTTTCTCCAGGGACTGTTCCCTCCTGATAACACGTCCAATGTACGGGAGATGAAGTCTCACCATCCTTGCTGCTAAGGAGCATTCCAGCTGTACTTCTTCCGAGGCAGATTTTTTTCGTTCTTCTGGCAGTCCATGGTATATTCAATATTTTTCACCAACATCATAATTCAAAGGCATCAATTCTTCTTTGGTCTTCCTTATTTATTGTCCAGCTTTCACATACATATGAGGCAACTAAAAACACCATGGCTTGGGTCAGGTGCACCTTAGTCCTCAAGTGACATCTTTGCTTTTGAACACATTAAAGAGGTCTTTTGAAGCAGATTTGCCCAATGCAATATGTCATTTGATTTCTTGACTGCTGCTTCCATGGGCTTTGATTGTGGATCCAAATAAAATGAAATCCTTGACAATTTCAATATTTTCTTTGTCATTTAGAGACCATCCGAATGATAGATTTGACACACTGAATACTAACGACCGAAGACCAGAAGAGTAGTGTGTTGACATCAAGGTCATCATACATGAAGAAAGCAAAAGGCCATTAAAAAGACAGGAAAGAAAGAAAACACCAAAAAGAATGTCAGAAGAGACTCTGAAAGTTGCTCTTGGGTGCAGAGTAGCTAAGTGAGTGGAAGAAATGATGAAGTAAACAGCTGAGCAGAAGATTTCAAAGGGCAGCTTGAGAAGACAAGGTAAAGTTTTATGATGAAATATGTGCAAAGACCTGGAGTTAGAAAACTAAAAGAACACACTTGGCATTTCTCAAGCTGAAAGAACAAGGAAAGTCTAGCAAAGGCAAATATACAGAAAGAACAACATGCAAAAGTACATTTTCCCCTTCTCGCCTGATGCTCCCCTCTCTCTAAAGTAGCTGTCACTGAGGGTGCTTCGGTGTGTGTTAGGGTACAAATCCAATTACCACTCTATATTTCTCAAGATATTCCGAAGGTTTGTGGTAGACCCACTAGTCAAACCCTGCCTGGAGAGCTTTCCAGGTCAATGCCTCATTCCATCCTGAAGGGCTGCCTGGCATTTTAGTGTTTCCTCATTAGGGCTTAATTGACCAGCCCTTTCCCGAGAAACTCTTCAGTATTATTCCAACTATTGCTGTCCAACCTTCCTCATGGATTTTGCCAGCATGGAGACATTGCCAGGGCATTGGTGCTGGATTAAAATATTTTTGTGGGTTAGTATCATGGGTGGTGCCCTGGGACAAGGCTTGTGCTGGGCCTCTCAGTCCCCAGAGCTTGGAATTGGTTATTTGTGGTCCTGAAGAACATTTAGAGACCTTGGAAAAGTCTTTGCAGAAGGAAATGTTGGTAACAGACTGCTTTATAACCTGACCACTGGGTCAGCAACCTTTCTCCAGCAGGGGTCACCTCGTGGGTTGCTTCTGTTTCCTTGGGACCTGGCCAGGGCCATGTGGGCAGTCCCCGTCCCAGTGGATGGATTGAACTATTAGAAAAATTCTGCCCCCGGGTTGGTTTGGGGATCAAGTTTGAATTTGGATTCATCTACTGAATCTTTGTAGTGATCTTAGACAAGCTATGTCACATCTCTGAAGGTCATATCTTTATACAAAGGATGTAATTATATCAACAATGAAGGGTGATTGTTGTTGTTAGCTGCCTTAAGTCAACTTTAACTCATGGCCACCTTATGGACAACAGAACCAAACGTTGCCTGGTCCTGTGTCACCCTCACGATCTCTGTCAGGTTTCAGTCCATTGTTGTGGCTACTGTGCCTACCCATCTCACGAAGGGTCTCCTTTGACCTCATTGGTCCTCTGCTTCACCAAGCACGACATCTTCCTCCAATGACTGATCCTTTCTGATGACGTGTCCAAAGCAAGTGAGTAGGGCAATGTTCTGTTGTGATCCATAAGGTTTTCATGGACCCTTAGCAACAACACAATAATGAGGAGTAATAACAATGAGGATGCTGAAGATAGTGATGATGATGTTGAAGATGTTGACCTTACAGCAGTTTTTCCCCGGCAGAGGACAGCCATCAAGCCCAGGAGTTAAATGTCTGTCTCTGGCCTCATTAGAGTCATGTTCTTAATGAGCTGAGTTAGAACTCACCCTGCCTGGAGCAACAAGACGTGCAATAATAGAGAAGAGCTCAGAGAGAAGTGTTTCCGAGGATGGAGAAGTCCTGATTGACTCCTCCTTGGCCTCCTTTAAATGTCGGAGGTGGATATGCCTGAGGAATCCCTTTGGCTTCTTGGATAATTACCCAAATTTGGATCTCTTTGCTTTAAGGTATTTTTTCAGGGAGCTCAGGAGAGAAGCAAGTGCCAAAGACATTTCTATCACTGCAAAGCTGATCCTTTATATATTTTTCAGCAGCACTGCTCTGTGAGAGCACCTGCCTTCCTCCTGCACGTGGGGGGAGGTTTCACAGTGGGGTGGGGGGACAGGCGTGCTCTGGTGGGGCTGCTGAAATGCAATCCAATGGAGCCTGTTCTCTTCACATTGAAAAGGCTTCTCTAAGGCATTACTATCGAGGTTTGCATTTCTGCCTTTGCTCTTATTGTTGTACTACACTAATATCTGATATGAATTGTGCTTTCGTGTATTTAAATTGGCTGTCTGTGACACTCATGGCACCCTAAAGCAGCATCTGGAGGAAAGAACAAGGGCGTAGTGGACAGATGGCCCTGGACTTACAGCTGGAGGATTGAGCTAGGTTCCTGGCTCTATGACTTACTAGCTTGGAACCTCAGGCCTATAGGCCCGAGACCTCTCTGTATTTGAAGGCTGTAATAACACTCAACTATTTGCCAAAAGGTTGGTGGTTTCAACCCACCCAGAGGTGCCTCAGAAGAAAGGCCTGGCCACTTGCTTCTGAAAGGTCCAAAAACCAAACCTGCGGCCATAGAGTAGATTCTGACTCACAGTGACCCTGCAGGACAGAGTAGAATTGCTCTCTAGGATTTCCAAGGAGTGGCTGGTAGATTCAAACTCCTCGCTTTTGGTTAGCAGCTGAGTTCTTAACCACTGCACCACCAGGGCTCCAAAAGTCACAGTCTAGAAAATCTTATGGAGCACAGTTCTACTCTGCACCCATGGGGTCACCATGAGTCAGGATCAACTCCACGACAACCAAAAACAAACAATATAGGTCGTCTCTGACTTACAAAGGGGTTCTGTTCCGATGACTCCATCATAAGTCGGCCCTGACCTAAGTAGAATACCTCTTTTTTTTGTTTTGTTTTCATTATTATTGCCTTTTATTATCCTTGTCTTTATAAATCTGACATTTGAATATCTGTGAGTGAGCATCTGAGAATGATAACATCAGCAAATGACGTGCTGTAACATTGTATGTGGTACATGTTACTAACAGTAACACGTACAAAACAAACAGATGGTTGTGGGTGTAGCTCATTGTAACTCAAGTATATCATAAGCTGAGGACTTTCTGTACTTGCTTTCGATTCCCTGGGTGGTGCCAACATTGAACACGTTTGGCTGTTAACCCGAAGGTGGGAGGTTCGAAAGGTGTCTCGGAGGAAAGGCCTGGTGGTCACCTTCTGAAAAATCAGCCATTGATTTTTGTGTGTGATTACGGAGCACGGTACTACCCTGACACACTTGAGGTTGCCATGACTTGGACTTGACTCAAGAATGACTGGTTTTCTTTTTTAGGTTCTGGGCTGGGTTAAGCCCATTCACGCCATGAAGAGGGCCCTTGGGCTCCTCCCCTGGCCCTTCTCCCCTTTGCTCCCACCCTGCAGTCCCCATCTTTCTGCTAATTCTCCCACAGCACAGAGGGGCCTGACCTGGGCTCTCCTGAGGCCTCTGCGTCAGCCATACCCTCAGCTCAGCTTCCTAGGCCCTGTGGGTCCTCCCCAGTGGCGGCAGCAGCCTCACTAATACCTTCCGCGCTCTCCTCCCTGCCAGCTCTTACTGGCTTCTTCTAGCCTCCCAGGGCCTGCTGCTGGCTTACCTCCAGGCTGTCACTGTGCTTTCTGGGTCCTCTGGAACTCTCTGACTTCCCTGCTGCCCTCTTCCCAAGGCCATCTGGTCTACCTCCCCTGCCCCAACCCTGGGAGGCTGAGCTTCCCACATTAACTCAGTCTCCAGAAACAGTCAGCAAATCTCATCACTTACTCAGTGTATGTCATCCCAACAAGGCTACGGGTTCCTAGAGGGCAGGACCAGCATGTTCACCAGAGTATTCCCAGTGCCTCGGACACGGTAAGGAGCCTGGTGGTGCAGCGGTTAAACACTTGGCTGCTAACTGAAAAGTTGGCCATTTGAACCCACCCAGCAGCTCTGCGGGAGAAAGACCTGGTGATCTGTTCCTGTAAAGATCACAACCTAGAAAATCCTATGGGGCAGTTCTACTCTGTCACACGGGGTCACTATGAGTTAGAATTGACTCGAGGGCACCCAACAATCGTAAAGACACGGTGGATACTCAGTAAATGCTTGCTGGTCTGAGTGAAGGAGGAAGTGCAGGGAAGAACCACAGATGATACCAGTCAGAACGGCCCGTGTCGACCAAGTCCTCGGCCTGGGATGGTGGGGTGCAGAGCCATCTCTCTGTGGGTCTCCAAGCCCCCGGGCCACAAAAGTGTCCTGGGAAAGCAAGGCCCATCTCCCCCCACCTGGAGCTCCAGGGAAGGCGGGGCTCTCAGGCAGGAGCAGTGCTGGCCCAGTGGGGCCTGTGGTTTCCTCTCGTCGGTTCTGGTTCGGCTCCTGCATGGAGCCCACCCTGCTGCTGCTGCTGCTGCTGCTTCTCCCTGTCGTCCTGCTGGCTTTGAGACGACCCTGAGTCTACCTTTTTGAATTTTTGTTTTCTTACCCCTTTCTAAGGATTCTGGTGTAATTTGTTTGGCGCGGACCCAGGCATGATTTTTTTTTTTTTAAGCTTCTTGATTCTAAAGAACGGAGGTTGCGAATGCCTGTCATGTGCCCTGAGTGGAGCTGGGAGCCCCAGGCCAGCCGAGCTGCCTCAGATGTTGCCATTCACCTGTGTCTGCCCCATCCTTTCTGCTTTGTCACCTGTCTCTGTCGGGACCCTGGGAAAGAGGAGTTATCTTCCCATGTCTCTCATTGGCCCCTCCTCTCTTCATCCCCTCTACCAGGTCTACCCCGTGCCTGGCGTCTGCTCGGCTAAGCACCAAGGCCGCAGAAGTGGCGATACAGGCTGGGCCCATCCTTCCAGCACACACACTCCCCCTGGCAGCCCTCGTGGCAGGCAGAGTCCTCTTCCACCCAGCAGTTCATGAAAAATGGGCCCGTCCGGATGTGGCCAGCCAACCGCAACAGTGTAATCTGCACGCCTGCTCGGTACCTCCATGGACCACCTGTCCGGCAGCTTCGGCCTCATCCCCCGAGCGGATGAGGAAGTCTCTTAGCTGTGAACCCGCCCCCAGGGACAGCCCTGGTTCCCAGCCTATTACAACCTCATGAAGAGGCACAATTCGTGTGAGCTAGACTCCCAACAGAGCTCCCGACCGTGGTTGCCTCTCTCTCCCGCCGTCGGGAGTATGATAGATGAACCTGTTACACAGACTTTGAAAAGGAGCTGAAGTTAGCAGCAATGCAGTTCATTAGTGGAGATGAGATTGCCGAAGAGGCCGGAGGAAAGGGGCTAAATTCTCACAGTTTCTGACATCTTTGAGTAGTCTTAGGATCTTCCCTTGCTGAGCACTTAACCTTTCGCCTCCGAGAAAGTGTCCGAGGTTCAGTCAAACACTGGTACTGACTCTTGAGAACTGCCTCCAACCTCCAAACTTGAACCCATAAAGTCACGGCAGAATGACAAGTTAGCCTAGTCGAAGGGAAGCCGAAAGAAAGAATAAGACACACGGGGTAGAGAAAAGGAACTGTCAGCAAGTTCAATTTCGATAGCGGGCTGTGGTAAAACAATTGAAGGATGTGGGAACTGTCCTATTACTTATGCAGCATCCTAAATGTTATCAGTAAAGGAGTTTGTGCAATAGACGGTAAATTAAGCAAAGCTGCTCTATAAATTTGGATTAAATCCTACGTTGGTTTTAATATTTAATGCATCATCATGAATCACATTTTGAAAAACCACAGTAGAAGTTCAGGCAAAGCCTCAAGAGCACGTTAGATAAGGATGGGAATTCTTTCTTCCACCGCAATGCCCTCTGCATAGAAAAAAGAATTTTTTTTTTTTTTTTTTTTTTATAGAGCAGGTGTCTATTTTACTCCACGTTATAAAAAACAAAATCAGATCTCACCGACCATGATGGGGCTGAGTTCAGTCCCAGGCACAGGGCAACTCTAAGTCGAAGATAACCCAAAACCAAAACCATCCAGTCAATTCCGACTCATAGTGACCCTACAGGACAGAGTAGAACTGCCCCATAAGGTTTCCAAGCAGCAGCCTTTTGGTTGGCAGCCAAGCTCTTAACCACTGTGCCACCAGGGCTCCCTCAGATTACCAGGGCAGCTCAAATTATACCCTCAAAGAGTCGAGTGTACATGCTCATTCCCTCTTGATCTATTTTTGTGATTTTAAAAAGAATCGGCTACAAAGAGGATCATAGAATACTATATGGCACAAGAAAAAGGTCTATATGGCAGAGTGCTCAAAGATCAGAGTGGAAAATGGTCTAAAGTTCTCTGTATTTGACTGCACACATGGCTAAGTTTAAGCTGCCAGCCAACAGGACACATTTTCAGCTGATGGAGTGTGTGTGTATATGTGAGGAGGGATTGGTTCATGCACTCCAAAATATGTCTGAATTCGAACCTGATAAGCGGTTCAGTGGTAGACTTTCTGCCTTTTGTGCTAGGGACCAGGGTTTGATTCCTGGCCAGTGCATTCCACATGCAGCCACCACCTGTCTGTCAGTGGAGGCTTGTACGTTCCTATCATGTTGAACAGGTTTCATCAGAGCTTCCAGCCTAAGATAGCCTGGGAAGAAAGGCCTGGCAATCTACTTCTGGAAACCAGCCAGTGAAAACCCTGTGGTGCACAATGGTTTGATCTTGTTTTTGTTTGTCACCATGAGTTGGGGGCCGATGGGTAACCCATCACGGCGATGGCTCAGGAACTGGCAGCCTTTTGGTCCACTGTCCAAAGGGGTCACCATGAGTTGGGGGCTCAGTCTATGGCAGCTAACAACAACAGGATGACCGCCGTAAGGCACTCCTGATTTAGTGAGAGAACCAAGACCAACTGGCCTGGCCATGGAACCATCTGGGTAACGATGGCAAATACCTTGGGGCCTCCAGGCGGCCGCATAAAACATGCCTCAGAATAGCCTTGCGGGGGGAGGGGGGCGTGCGAGGGGGCTGGTTATTGATCCCCCTTTCCCACTCGCTGTTGGCCTGGGGCATTAACACCACTGCACTTCCGGCTGGCCTTCATGTGGGCTGAGAGAAGACACCTCTTGTGTCCTGGGGCTGAGTGTCAGGGCTCATGGCAGGGCACCGACCCCTTGGCACACTCCGCAGGGCATCCTGGATGCTCTGTGGCTCCTCCTGCCATTTCCGGCATCTCTACAGGAAGGACGTTCTAAGGCAGTGGTGCCCTGTTCACCAGCACACCCACCCGGAAAAGGCAGCCTCAACTGCAGCTAAGCTTGTACCAAAAACAAACAAGCAAACCCAGTGCCATCAAGTTGATTCCGACTCATAGCGACCCTATAGGACAGGGTAGAACTGCCCCATAAAGTTTCCAAGGAAAGCCTGGTGGATTCGAACTGCTCACCCTTTGGTTAGCAGCTATAGCACTTAACCACTACACCACTAGGGCTTCCAACGTCCTGGAAATCACATTGTGTCAATTGCAAACCCCATGCTGCAACTTTCTCCCAGGAGTTTGAAGGAACCTGTACGCCCTCAGACAATGGCTGGACCTCTCTCCCTCCGGGCTCAGAGCCTGGGGAAAGGAGAGACTTCTAGCACATTTTCAAACCCAGAAATGAGCCGATCCCCTGTCCCTGGGGCCACCTGATGTGTTTTTACTTGTGCAAGCAAGAGAGGCAGCCAAGCTCCTGGGCTAATTGTGACCTGATTCTCCAGCAGGCATCTGACACGTGTAGCATGGAGACGTGGCACTCCTGCCGCTGTCTTACACAGGCAGTGTTGACCAGCTTGTTTCCTAATGACTGGTGGCAACGTGAGGTGAAAGGGCACCGCTTTATTCTTTAGGGAACAATGACTGGTGGCAACGTGAGGTGAAAGGGCACCGCTTTATTCTTTAGGGAACAATGACTGGTGGCAACGTGAGGTGAGAGGGCACCTCTTTACTCTTTAGGGAACGCAGTCCTCTGGGAAAGAACAACTTGTTTGTTCCCAGGAAAACGTCAAGTGACTGTTTTGAAAGGAAAATAGAAGCCAACTTTAGGTCTCAGGAAAATGAGAAATTTGGAATGGAACTGCTGTATTTCTCGGAGAAGCCGAGCCTTTCCCTCTGAAATTCCGTATCTGATCTGTGTACTGAAGCCAAATGGTACCCGAGCTTGCTCCTCTATCCCCCTAAAGCAGTCTTCTTTCAAACGTTCATCCCTTTCTGACCTGCTCTTCTTTCCAACTTCATCTCCCTTCACAACCTGGCTCAGAATTTCTGCCTTACTACCACTGCCTGTTGCTGTCGAGTCGATCCCTACTCATAGCGACCCTACAGGACAGAGCAGAACTGCCCCACAGGGTTTCCAGTGTGTGACTGGTGGATTCGAACTGCTGACCTTTTGGTTAGCAGCCATAGCTCCTAACCGCTGTACCACCAGGGCTCCAATTTCTGCTTTAAGAACCCCAAATTCTGCTCATCTAGCCCTTCAAAACAAAGATGTTACCTTCAGGACTAAGTGCCCCTGACCTAAGCCATGGTATTTGTAATCAATCGCCTCATACATGAGTGAAATCTGGATAATGGAAAAGGAAGACTGAAGAAGAATTGGTGCCTTTGAATTATGGTGTTGATGAAGAATACTGAATATACCATGGACTGCCAGAAGAATGAACAAATGTGTCTTGGAAGAAGTACAGCTGGAATGCTCCTGAGAAGCGAGAATGGGGAGACTTGGTCTCACGTACTTTGGACATGTTATCAGGAGGGACCAGTCCTTGGAGAATGATATCAAACTTGCTAAAATAGAGGTCAGGGAAAGAGAGGAAGACCCTCAATGTGGTGGACTGACACTATGGCTGCAATGGTATTCTCAAACACAGCAATGATTGTGAGGATGGTGCAGGCAGGAGAAACATTTTATTGTTATGCCTGGGGTCTCTGTGAGTCCCTGCTGACTTGATGTAACATAACATCAACAGCCCCTCCCTCAGCCCCACTCCTTCTGTCTGGCTGACTCCTATCAACCGAGGCTGGGCTTGTGCCTCCTGTTGTCTAGAAGGCAATCCCCAACCATGCTGAGCTGGGTCTAGTGGCCCTGTGTGTACCCAGAATACACTCCAGTGTCACCCCCCTCACGAAGGCTCCTTTCTACATTTAGACACCAGCATGTTTTAATTTGGGTTTAAGGTTACAAGAACCATAGTCAGAGTGGTTCCAGCAAGGTCTTGGGTGTGGAAGGAATCGGAAGGGACATCCCAGACCTGGGGCCAGCACTGAGGCCTGTGAATGGTGGCTGGAGGGCTGGGGCTCAACAAGCCTGGTCCCACTGGGCTTGGCTCTTTCCAGGCAGAGGGAGTGCTCTTCTCATCTCCATCCTGGCTCTCTGTTTCTCTCTTCACGTCACTTCACTTTGCATGCTGTTGTTGTTGTTGTCAGTTGCTGTTGAATTAATTCCAACTCATGGTGACCCTGTGTGTGCAGAGTAGATCTGGTCCATAAGGTTTCCAAGGCTGTGACCTTTCAGAAGCAGATGGCCAGGCCTGTCTCCTCGGGCACCTCTGGGTGGGTTCCAACTGCCCGCCTTTTGGCTAGTAGTTGAGCGCTTAGCTGTTTGTGCCACCAGGGCACCCCACTGCATGTGGAAGCTTTGTTCCAGTGTGATTTCCCTTTCTTGCTATTTTTGCCATGAATCAGCCCACCTGCCTCAACTTTGTGGCTGACCTGTGTACCAGAAATCATTTTGTCCTCGAAGTGATAGTTCACTTTCTGTTCATTTTCATGTTCAGTGTGTATTTGTTGAGGCTGACCATAGGCAGTACAGCTGTAGGTGTGGGGACATGGCTGGGACCATGTACGGCATTGTCCTTGCCTTCTTGGTGATGACAGCCTAGTAGGGAAGAAAGTGAACAAATAAGAAACACAGGCATATTTAAAAACAGTTATGTATGTTAATAGTGTACCAGATACTGCCCTGTAAACCGCTGAGTCAGCCTCTCTGACCAAAGCACTGCTCTTGCCCTCTTGTACCTGGTCACTGCATATCCCCAAGCTCATCCCCATCCATTCTCCTCTCTGCCCACTGGGCTGTCACCCCACTGGGGCCTCTTCTCTGTCTTGAGCACTCCAAGCTGCCCTGACCCCAGCACCTTCCCCGTTGTAGTTCACTCTGCCTGCAGCCACCAGCTGCACCCCAACTCCTCACACTGCTGGTTTTGACTGAAACGTCGCCCCCTTGGCAAAGCTGCTCTGATAATTTCTTTCTCATTACTAGTCTCCTTTGCTTTGGAGATGAGCAAACCAGGCTTCTGGCCTCACCACCACTCACCTGGCCACGGGGTTGAAGTCACCTGTGGTTGCAACACTCAGCATACCTGGGCGTGTCAGAGCTATGCTGTGAACCAGCTCTGTTGCAGCTCCTGCAGGGTTTGCATTTCCTTTGGCAAAGATGGCTGTGCAGCACTGAGCTGGGGCTAGGAATGGTGTGTGGAGTGCGGCCACAGCTAAGGGAAGAAGCAGGCATGGTTTCTAGACCCAGATTATAGGTTATATAGTTAATTACTCAGAATCAGGCAGAAAGGGGGGCAGGGGGCTGGATTTGGGGAGGGTGTGTAGTGCAACATTCAGGGCTAGCAGGCACTCAGAGAGAGGGACTCTTCCTGTGCCTCACAAGCGACTCCTTTTGTACCTTGGGTCACCTCCGAGAGCTAAGAGCCTGGGCGGCTACAAGAGGGCCCTGCTGTCCACTTCTCAGTGAGCAGCATGTACTCTTGGCATAAAACATAGGCCCAGAGAGCAACGCTCTGTGTCCCACCACGCACCCAGCTCCTGACACTGATAACACAGTTTGTCCCTCCACTCACCACACTTCCTTTGCAGGTCTGTTCATGGACTATGGACACTTTGGTGTGATGTGGGCCTCCCCAGGATGTCTGTGTACATGACTGGGTGGAGGCCATGCAGGTTTCATGCAAGTGGATTCACCTTGGAGGTACCACCTTACTGGGGAAGAGCCTCTGCCACCCGGGAGTTGGGCTCCTCTCCAGCTCTGCCACTCGCAAGCCAGGCAGCCTTGAGAAAACAAAACCAAGTAATAATAATAAAAATGTCACCGTTGTTGTTAGGTGGCGTCAAGTTGGTTCCGACTCACTGACCCTACGTACAACAGAAGGAAACCCTGCCTGGTCCTATGCCATCCTCACAATTGTTGTTATGCTCAAGCCCACTGTTGCAACCACTGTGTCAGTCCACCTCATTGAGGGTCTTCCTCTTTTTACTGACCTTCTACATTACCAAACATGATGTCCTTATCCAGGGACTGATCCCTCCTGATAACGTGTCCAAAGTATGTGAGATAAAGTATGTGAGATGAAGTTTCGCCATCCTTTCTTCTAAGCAGCATTCTGGCTGTACTTCTTCCAAGACAGATTCGTTCATTCTTTTGAAAGACCACAGTATGTTTAATATTCTTCGCCAATACCATAATTCAAAGGCATCAATTCTTCTTCTGTCTTCCTTATTCATTGTCCAGCTTTCCTATGCATATAAGGAGATTGAAAACACCATAGCTTGGGTCAGGCATACCTTAGTCCTCAAAGTGACATCTTGGCTTTTCAATACTTTAAAGAGGTCTTTTGCAGCAGATGTTGTTGCTGTTAGGTGTCACCAAGTTGTCTCCGACTCATAGTAATCCCATGTACAACAAAACAAAACTTTGTCTGGTCCTGTGCCATTCCCACAATCATTGCTATGTTTGAGCCCATTGTTGCAGTTCCTGTGTCAGTCCATTTCATTGAGGGTCTTCTTCTTTTTAGCTGACTCTCTACTTTACCAGGCATTGGCTCCTCCTGATAACATGTCCAAAGTAAGCAAGATGAAGTCTAGCCATTTTTACTTCTAAAGAGCACTCTGGCTGTACTTCCGAAACACTTGTTCATTATTCTGGTTCTAGCTACCTTGCTGGATTGTTGAAAGGACAAGTGATGTCTGTGAAAGATCTAACATGATGCTTGACATCAGGTGCAATGCAGTCAATGGGTGGGTTTGAGAACCGGGAAGAAGTCCTCCGCTCTCCAATCCCTCAAGCCCAACATGCCGAAACTACAAATGTGTGCCACACTCTGTGGGCCCTGCTCAAATGGGGGGAGAAGTGTTAGGTTGATTTTATTTCCTGAAGAGTGCCCAAGGGATGTATCTGCCTCCACAATACACAGCCAACACACCGTGGTTTCCTAACCTGCTCCATTGAACTCAGCGCTGCCCTTCCCAGGGAATGGGCGTCCTGCTGGCCTGCCTCCTCGACAATACAACACTCTTATTAGTGCAGAAAGCCCTTCATACATGGTATCTTACGCTGGGTTCTCTAGAGAAGCAAAACCAGTAAAGCGTATATATATATATGTATATGTGTGTGTGTGCGTATGTATATCAAGGAAATGGCTCGTGCGATTGTAGAGGCTAGAATGTCCCAAGTCTGTGGATTAAAATAGAGGCTTCTCCCGATTCATGTAGCCACAGGGACTATTGAACCCACGATCGGCATGTCTGAGAGCAGGGCTCTTGCTCACAGGCTGTGAAGATGGATGATTCCCAAGACTGGCAGGCAAGCTGATAGCTCAAGTCCTAAGAACTGGAGATTAGATGAAGAGGAAGTGGCCGCAGAATCCACAGCAAGCAAAAAAGCCAGAATGCCTGCTTATATTTGGATGCAGGCCACACCCCCAAGGAAAATCCCTTTCAACTGATTGGCTTCTCAAAGCAGATTCTGTCATGGGAGTGACCACATATAAACACTGAGAATCATGGCCCAGCCAAGCTGACACACTATCTTAACCATCACACCTGGGGGAAGGCGAGGCCTTCTAATTGTCTTCGGGAATAGGTGATGCTGCCTCAGGAAGCTAAAAGCCATACTTGGTCCCCACCGAGAACACTCATGGCTCCTTCTCCTAAAATATGTAAATATGTCACAGCCTCTCTGTTGACCACACAGCTCAGAGCTCTGAGCTGATTGCGAAGATTTGATAACTTTGTGACATTTTGTACACTGGAAACAAAGAAAGGGAGGGAGAGAGGAAGACAGGGAGAGGAAGAAGTTGGTGAGAGAGAGGGAAGAGGGGAGAGAGAGAGAAAGAGAGAAGGAGAGAGAGAGAGAAAGAGAGAGAAGGAGAGAGACAGAGAGGAGAGAGAGAGAGAGAAGGGAAGGGGGAGGCAGCACAGAGCATCACATTTTTCTTCCTTAGTGGAGACACCAAAGTTGACAGAGCCATCTTTTTATCTCCATATTAGGATCTCCAGAGCATTCTTCTGTAGGTAGCAATCTTTTAGAAAATATACTGTTTTCAGCAAAACACACAAACACCCAATTCACTGGGGTGATATTTGCCATGGCGATTTTGTAGATGAAGAGCTAATTTGTAGTGTTTTGTGAACAAGACGTTTTTAATGGCTGTAGGCTGATCCTCCCTTGGTGGAAGAGTTCCCATGGCTCCTGGCAGAATTCCTGGGCTTTCGGTGCTTCTGCCTCCAAATCACTGACACCTGGACCCATCCTTTTAAATCCGAAGGGGGAGGGTCTGGTGGTGTGGGTCAAATCCTTTCACGTACTTGCCTTTTGAGTATCTGCTGCTCCTTAGCCAGATGGCCGGTATCCCCAAGGGCACAGGTGCAGGAAGGCAACGGTAGGTGGGCCCCAGGTGAGGTGCATCAGGTAAGATGGATCTCGTGTTGTCCTCAGCCCCCTGCTCAGGCTTTGAGACTTCTGTAGCTCCTCTTCCTTACCTTCTCAGCAGCATCGTGCTCTTGGGTTCAGAAATGGAATGGAAACTTCTTCATACTACATTGTTCATGACTGACATTAAGGTGTTATCCTTGCTAGTGGGTTTTTAATTTAATGTGCCTCACAGTCTTAATCTACAGTGTGATTTTTATTCCTATGAATGATTTTACTCTTAAATAAAAGTGAAAATTGAAACCCAAGCAAAAATACCTGTAATCTCACTTCCAAAAATATTATATATCTATGAAAAATTTTAGTATATGTTCTTTGATTTTACTTGAGAATGTAAGCTTCACAAAGTTTAAGGCTGTCTCTTTTCTTCACGGACATAACTGGTATCTAGGAGCCCTCGTGACACAGTGGTCAAGAGCTTGGCTGCCAGCCAAAAATGTAGGCAGTTTGAATCCATCAGGTGCTCCTTAGAAACCCTATGGAGCAGTTCTGCTCTGTCCTGTAGGGTCGCTATGAGTCGGAATCAACACGCAACGGGTTTTTTTTTTTCTTTTTTTAAATAATTTTTATTGTGCTTTAAGTGAAAGTTAACAAATCAAGTCAGTCTCTCACACAAAAACCCATATACACCTTGCTATACATTCCCAGTTACTCTCTCCCTCCACTCTCTCTTTTTGTTGTCCATTTTGCCAGCTTCTAACCCCCTTCACCCTCTCATCTCCACTCCAGGCAGGAGATGCCAACACAGTCTCAAGTGTCCACCTGATCCAAGAAGCCTACCCCCCACCAGCATCCCTCCCTAACCCAATCCAAGTCCGAAGAGCTGGCCTTGGGAATGGCCCCTGCCCTGGGGCAACAGAAGGTCTGGGGGCCATGACCACCAGGGTCGTTCTAGTCTCAGTCAGACCAGTAAGTCTGGTCTTATGAGAATTTGGGGTCTGCATCCCACTGATCTCCTGCTGCCTCAGGGGTTCTCTGTTGTGTTCCCAGTCAGGGCAGTCATTGGTTGTAGCCGGGCACCATCTAGTTCTTCTGGTCTCAGGATGATGTAGTCTCTGGTTTGTGTGGCCCTTTCTGTCTCTTGGGCTCATCATCACCTTGTGTCCTTGGTGTTCTTCATTCTACTTTGGTCCATGTGGGTTGAGACCAATTGATGCATCTTAGATGGCTGCTTGATAGCGTGTAAGACCCCAGACTCCACTCTTCAAAGTGGGATGCAGAATGTTTTGTTAATAGACTTTATTATGCCAATTGACTTAGATGTTCCCTGAAACCATGGTCCCCAGACCCCTGCCCCTGCTACACTGCCTTCAAAGCATTCAGTTTATTCAGGAAACTTCTTCGCTTTTGGCTTAGTCCAATTGTGCTGACCTCCCCTGTATTGTGTGCTGTCTTTCCCTTCACCTAAAGTAGTTCTTATCTACTATCTAATTAGTGAATGCCCCTCTCCCACCCTCTCTCCCTCCCCCACCCCCATAAACACAAAAGAATGTTTTCTTCTCAGTTTAAACTATTTCTCAAGTTCTTATAATAGTGGTCTTATACAATATTTGTCCTTTTGCAATTGACTAATTTCACTCAGCATAATGCCTTCCAGGTTCCTCCATGTTATGAAATGTTTCACAGATTCGTCACTGTTTATCGATGAGTAGTATTCCATTGGGTGAATATACCATAATTTATTTATCCATTCATCCGTTGATGGGCACCTTGGTTGCTTCCATCTTTTTGCTATTGTGAACAGTGTTGCAATAAACATGGGTGTGCATATATCTGTTTGTGTAAAGGCTCTTATTTCTCTAGGATATATTCCAAGGAGTGGGATTGCTGGAGAGTATGGTAGTTCTATTTCTAGCTTTTTAAGGAAGCACCAAATCAATTTCCAAAGTGGTTGTACCATTTGACATTCCCACCAGCAATGTATAAGTGTTCCAATCTCTCCACAGCCTCTCCAACATTTATTATTTTGTGTTTTTTGGATTAATGCCAGCCTTGTTGGAGTGAGATGAAATCTCATTGTAGTTTTGATCAGCATTTCTCTAATGGCTAATGATCGTGAACATTTCCTCATATATCTGTTAGCTACCTGAATGTCTTCTTTAGTGAAGTGTCTATTCATATGTTTTGCCCATTTTTTAATTGGGTTATATGTCTTTTTGCAGTTGAGTTTTTGCAGTATCATGTAGATTTTAGAGATCAGGCACTGATCAGAAATGTCATAGCTAAAAACTTTTTCCCAGTCTCTAGGTAGTCTTTTTACTCTTTTAGTGAAGTCTTTGGATGAGCATAGGTGTTTGATTTTTAGGAGCTCCCAGTTATCTAGTTTTTCTTCTGTGTTCTTAATAGTGTTTTTTATACTGTTTATGCCATGTATTAGGGCTCCTAACGTTGTCCCTATTTTTTCTTCCATGATCTTTATCATTTTAGATTTTATATTTATGTCTTTGATCCATTTTGAGTTAATTTTTGTGCATGGAGTGAGGTATGGGTCTTGTTTCATTTTTTTTTTGCAGATGGATATCCAGTTCTGCCAGCACCATTTGTTAAAAAGACTGTCTTTTCCCTGTTTAACTGTTCTGGGGCCTTTGTCAAATATCATCTGCTCATATGTGGATGGATTTATGTCTGGATTCTCAATTCTGTTCCATTGGTCCATGTATCTGTTGTTGTACCAATACCAGGCTGTTTTGACTGCTGTGGTGGTATAATAGGTTCTAAAATCAGGTAAAGTAAGGCCCTTCCACTTTGTTCTTCTTTTTCGGTAATGCCTTATTTATCCAGGGTGGGTTTGGCTTTTTATACCCAGTATCTAGAGCTGCCAAGCATAAAAAAGGCTCTCAACACAAATTCATTTAGTGAGTGGATAGATTAATGAATGTTGTGGATTGAAATGTATCCCCTCAAAATATGTGTCAACTTGGTTAGGCCATGATTCACAGTATTGTGTGGCTGTCCTTCATTTTGTAATTGATTTAATTTTCCTATATGTTGTAAATCCTAATCTTTGCCTGTGGTTAATGAGGCAATATTGGATTATGTTGAAGAAGATTAGGGTGGGATGTAATACCCTTCCTCAGGTCACACTTGTGATCCAATATAAAGGGAGTTTTCCTGGGGTGTGGCCTGTAACATCTTTTATCTTACAAGCGATAAAAGGAAAGGGAAGCAAACAGAGAGCTGGAGACCTCACACTACCAAGAAAACAGCCCCGGGAGCAGAGCGTATCTTTTGGACCTAAGGTTCCTGCGTGGAAAAGCTCCTAGACCAAAGGAAGATTGACAAGGACCTTCCTCCAGAGCCGACAGAGAGAAATAGCCTTCCCTTGGAGCTGTCACCCTGAATTCGGACTTCTAGCCTCCTAGACTGTGAAAGAATAAAATTCTATTTGTTAGAGCCATTCACTTGTGGTATTTCTGTTATAGCAGCACTAGATAACCAAGACAGTAAGTGAATGTGGTGTTTTTTTTTTTTTTTTTTTAATTTGGCATGGTTTAATAGGTGTCTTAGGTACCTAGCGCTACTGTAACAGAAATACCACAAAAGGATGGCATTAACAAACATAAATTTATTCTCTCACAGTTTAGGAAGCTAGAAGTCTGAATTCAGGGTGCCAGTTCCAGGGGAAGGCTTTCTATCTCTGTCGGCTCTGGGGAAGTTCTTTGTCTCCTTTCAACATTGGTGGACCCAGTGTTCCTTGGAGATCTCCATGTGTCTTGGAATCAACCCTTCACTGGGTCTAGAAGGTTCTCAGCCCAGAGTCCCTGAGTCCAAAGAATGCACTCCGCTCCTTGCTCTTCTTTCTTGGTGGTAGTGAGGTTCCCCCCCACCAATTTCTGTCTCCTTTTGCCTCTTATAAGATAAAAGTTGTGACTTTAGTAAAAGTGCAGCTTGAGTTACACCCTCTTGTAAGATGTTGACTCAAGACACACTCCACACTGATCATGCCTCATTAACATACAGAAGTTAAAATTTACAACACATCACAAAATGGAAGATAATTACATCATATCACAAAATGGAGGACAACCACACAATACTGGGAATCGTAGTCTCGCCAAGTTGACACATTTGTGGGGGACACAATTCAATCCATGGCAATAGGCAACCTTTATATTACACATTTCATTAAATATTATTTCATTAAATATTACACCATGGTTATTTTTCAAGTTTCCTGGAGTATTTTTTTAAGCTACTCTACTCTCTTCTAACATGCCTGGGTAATCACCAGTGTTATAAATATCATTATATGACTTTCTCTGCAAACATGCATTCATGTACAAAAGCAGATATACATAATGATTTTTTGTTACTTGTTTTTACATACATATTACCATAACTCAGCTGCTAACCAAAAGATCGGTAGTTCAAATCCATCAGCCCCTCCTTGGAAACCCTATGGGACAGTTCTACTCTGTCCTATAGGGTTGCTATGAGTTGGAATCGACTCGATGACAAGAAGCTTTAGAGTTTAGAGTTACAGAATATTTTCAAGTCCTAATCTCTGTGAGGAAACCCTGGTGGTGTAGTGGTTAAGAGCTACAGCTGCTAACCAAAAGGTCTGCAGTTCAAATCCACCAGGCACTCCTTGGAAACTCTATGGGGCAGTTCTACTCTGTCCTATAGGGTCGCTATGAGTCGGAATCAACTTGACGGCAGTGGTGGGAATCTCTGTGAATGTGACCTTATTTGGAAATAGCATTTTTGTGATTGAATTAGTGAACAGTTAACTGGAGTAGGGTGGACCCTAATTGTATATGACCATGTCCTTATAGCAAGAGGAGAAAAGACACAGAGAGACACAGGGAAGATGGCCATGTGACAACAGAGGCAGAGATTGGAGTGATTCATCTACAAGTCAAGGGACAGCAAGGATGGCTGCCCATCACTAGAAGCTACAGAGAGACAAGGAAGGATTCCCCTCAGAGTCTCAGAGGGAGCTGATACTTTCATTTAGGACTTCTAGCCTCAAGCCACCCATTTTGTGGTACTTTGTTACCATAGCCCCGGGAACGAAAACACATACTCTATACACGTCTCTCCGACCTGCTTTTCATATTCAACTAATCTATCAATAGCAGCACTCTAACCTAAGAATGGTAGAGCTAATTCACTCTTTTAAATGGCTGTGTAATATTTCACAGTATATGTATTTTAACGATTGTTTTATTGAAGTTGTTTCCAGGTTTCATGATCACTAGAACTAATACAAGGAGCCCTGGTGATGCAGCGGTTAAGTGCTTGTCTGCCAAATGAAATGTTGGTGGTTTGAACCCACCCAGTGAATCAGTGGAAGAAAAACCTGGTGATCTGCTCTCGTAAAGATTACAGCCTAGAAAACCCTATGGGGGAGTTCTACTCTGTCCTGTAGGGTCACTATGAGCTGGAATCGACTTGATGGCACCCAACAGCAACAATATTATGTATTATGCGATTGCATTTTCTTCTAGCATTTTGGTAGTTTCTATTTTTCATTTAAATTTTCATGCATTTGGGTTTATTTGCTGTAAGAAATGAGATTTTGATATAATTTTCTTTTTCTTAAATGCTTGAGTAAGCACATCACCATTTATGTAATGATGGCTTCTCCACTAACTTGACATGACAGCTAAATGATACACTAAATTCTTCTATATGCCAGAATACGTTCTTGTTCCCTTGATCTATTTTGGTACCTGTGTTACAATTTTACATTGCCCTAGAACACATCTGATAAGACACTTCTTCCTTCTCCTCCTCCTTCTTCTTCCTCCTCTTTAAATCTTGTTCTGATATATGTCTTCCCCAATGAAATTTAGAAGTAGTTTGTTAGCTTTCCCCAAAATATCTTACCTTAGGAATTTGGTTGGAATTAGATTATTGGGGGGCAGGGGATTTACATTTAAAAAAATATTTAATCTCCCCATCCCAAGATATCGTATTCTAAAATTTCAGCACCAGGTCATTGGTAAGTTTTATTGCATGCATTTATTTAACAATTATTTCCTCCTCTTGTTGAAAGCTGTCAGGCTGTTTAACGTACCCTCCTTGCTTTTTGTTGTATTCCTAGCATCTTCCTGCTTATCCAGCACATTATGCGAACTCAATACATACTTCATACATCAACGAAAAGGGCCCTGGTGGTGCAACCATTAAGTGCTCAGCTGCTAACGAAAGATTGGTGATTTGAACTCACCCATCAGCTCTGGGGAAGAAAGATGTAGAGAACTGCTCCCATAAAGATTACAGCCTAGGAATCCCTGTGGAGCAGTTCTACTCTGTCACATGGGGTCACTATGAGTCAGAATTGACTTAACAGCACCCACCAAGAACACATTACTGAATCAATAGATGACATATTTTATGTATGATTTGGTTCTGATGTAAGTGGAATACCTCTTTTTTTTTTTAGTTTTTATTATTATTGCCTTCTATTATCAGTATCTTTATAAATCCAATCTTTATTTGTCGTTGGGGGTTGGAAACATTATATATGAACTTACAAATATATTTTAATACATACATACCAAATCTGTTGCCATTGAATTGATTCTGGCTCACAGCAACCGTTTAGGACAGAGTATAACTGCCTTATAGGATTTCAAAGGCTGTTTTTTTTTTTTTCTTAATCTTTATGGAAGCCGACTTCCACACCTTTTTCCTGTGGAGTGGCTGATGGGTTCAAACCACCAGTCTTTTGGTTGACAACAGACCACTGTCCCACCAGGGCTCCTAATACATACATACACAAAAATACACAAATCATAAAAATTTACTCTGATGATGAAGAGTTGGACGATTGTGGCACTTTCCCAGTTGCTGTAATAACTCCACTTGTGGAAGGTTCTGGATCATCTGGGTTAGCCCTATGAAAGGGGATGGCATTTCTAGTCAGAAAATTAGTGACAGTTGTCTGTATGGTCCTTTTCTTTTTTTCTTCGTGTATTTCATGGTAACATCTCACTGATTTCCCAGTCTGCCTATCCCATTAAGTCTGGTCTTTTTTATGAAAAATTGAGGTCTGCATCCCACTGTTCTCCTGCTCCATCAGGAATTATCTGTTGTGTTCCCTGTCAGGACAGCCATCTCTAGGATATATTCCAAGGAGTGAGATTGCTAGATCATATGGTAGTTCTATTTCTAGTTTTTTTAAGGAAGCACCAAATCTATTTCCAAAGTGGTTGTACCTTTTTACATTCCCACCAGCAGTGTATAATTGTTCCAGTCTCTCCACAGCCTCTCCAACATTTATTATTTTGTGTTTTTAGGATTAATGCCAGCCTCGTTGGAGTGAGATGGAATCTCATTGTAGTTTCATTTGCATTTCTCTAATGGCTAATGATCGTGAGCATTTCCTCATGTATCTGTTAGTACCTGAATGTCTTCTTTGGTGAAGTGCCTGTTTATAACCTTTGCCCTTTTTTTAAATTGGGCTATTTGTCTTTTTGCTGTTGAGCTTTTGTAGTATCATGTAGATTTTAGAGATCAGACACAGATTGGAATTGTCGTAGTTGAAAATTTTTTCCCAGTCCGTAGGTAATTTTACTCTTTTGGTGAAGTCTTTTGATGAGCATAGGTGTTTGATTTTGGGGAGCTCCCAGTTATCTAGTTTCTCTTCTAGTGTTTGTGCATGGTTAGTAATGTTTCGTGTACTGTTTATGCTGTTTATTAGGGCTCCTAGTGTTGTCCCTATTTTTTCATCCATGATCTTTATCGTTTTAGATTTTATATTTAGGTCTTTGATCCATTTTGAGTTAGTTTTTGTGCATGGAGTGAGGTATGGGTCTTGTTTCATTTTTTCATGGATGGGTATCCAGTTATGCCAGCACCATCTGTTAAAAAGACTGTCTTTTCCCCATTTAACAGAATTTGGGTCTTTGTCAAATATCAGCTGCTCATATGTGGATGGATTTATGTCTGGATTCTTAATTCTGTTCCATTGGTCTATGTATCTGTTCTTGTACCAGCATCAGGCTGTTTTGACTACTGTGGTGGTATAACATGTTTTAAAATCAGGTAGTGTGAGGTCTCCCACTTTGTTCTTCTTTTTCAGTAATGCTTTACTTATCTGGGGCCTCTTCCTGTTCTAAATGAAGTTGGTGATTTGTTTCTCCATCTCATTAAAAAATGTCATTGGAGTTTGGATCAGAATTGCATAGTATCTATAGATTGCTTTTGTTAGAACAGACATTTTCACAATGTTGAGTCTTCCTGTCCATGTTCAAGGTATGTTTTTCCACTTATGTAGGTCTCTTTTGGTTTCTTGCGGTAGTGTCTTATAGTTTTCTGTGTATAGGTCCTTTACTTCTCTGGTTAGATTTATTCCTAAGTATTTTATCTTCTTGGGGGCTATTGTAAATGGTATTGATTTATTGAGTTCCTCTTCAACATTCTTTGTTGGTATAGAGGAATCCAACTGATTTTTTTATGTTTATGGACAAGGCATATTTTAATGAAAATTATATTCCAGTGAACTTCTTAGGGTTCTGAAAGGTTCCCCATCAAAAATGTAAATGCATGTTCTGAATAAAAGTCCAGACTTAGGCACTAATATTTTAGCTAGTGCTTTTACCTGTAAAGCCCTGGATAATTGAAAATGGAGACATTCCTTTAGAAAGGGGTTGGGGGAGGGATAGCAGAGTTGGTGGGGTGTCTCAGAGACCAGCAGGCTCTGCTTGGGTAGGAGGCACTAAAGACACACTTTACCAGTTTTTCTATTTTACTCAAGACTAGCTCATTAGCTTTCTTCTTGTCCCTGGGTGCTGGTTTCCCTCTTAACTGCATGTCACAGAAGGCCCCAAATGACTAAGCTATACCATGTTGCTATATCAGAAAGATGCTTCCTTACCATGGGGAAGTGGGGACCAAGTTACAGAAGAGGGTTGTTTTCTATTCTTCAGTTTTCAATTTCAGTACTTTAAAGAATTAAATACATAAGTTTAGAGATTGAAAATTATCCTGCCCCCCCAAAAAAACTTCCAAATAAAACCAAAAGCCAAAGTATCTATGTATATTTTTATATAGGCACTAAAAAATACTTTATATACATCTACATGAACCTATAAAGTGCCCTGGTGGTACAGTGGTTAAGCACTTGAATGCCAACCTAAAGGTTGGTGGTTGGAACCCATCAGCCACTCCACAGGAGAAAAGACTTGGTGATCTACTCCTGTAAAGATTACAGCCTAGAAAACCCTATAGGGGCAGTTCTACTCTGTCCTATAGCATTGCTTTGAGTTGAAATTGACTAGATTGGCAGTGGGTTTTATATAACCATATAGAAAAACAGACTTTAAATATCAATCTGAAATCCCCTGCCTTTTATTCTACACTGAATCTTGAGACCCACTCATGCTGATAGACAGATGTACTTTCATTTTGAATTGCATATAATCTTCCATTGAAGGAAAGTGCTGGTTTTAATTTAGTCATTTCCCTTTTGATAGACTTTTCCCCATTTTCCTCCTCCCTCAATATGTTGTATATGTTCCAAGCAATATTTAGCCATCAACGTGATTATATAGTTGCAATACATACTGACCTCACCTTGCTATATCCCTTAGGTGATATATGTATATATATATAAATACAATATATAAAAGTATAAACAAATAAAAATATTTAAAAAATTAAAATATATATATATATATATATACATATATATACTGGTCTTATAGTGTTTTTTGTGCAATTTTCTTTTCCATCACACAGATGCATCTCTTTTTTAATTCAAAATGCATTTTGCCTGCGTTTCAAAGAAGATCATTTCTGCAGGGTCATATTTGGCAAAGTAACCTGGAATGTCCCATTGGACTTGGAAAGAAGTCTTGCTGTGAGATGACTTCTGTGACGAAGGAGAACAAATAACCTTCAATAAATCAGCTCTAAGAAATGAATGCAAAGAGCCAAACCAATAAATCAAGTTCCACTGCTAGCGGAGAAATTCTAGGCTTCGACCCCATCTTTCTCTGAACCTCAACAGGCAGGCTGCTTTTCAGGGTGGGTGCAACAAAGGATGCCAAATAGGCCTGGACAAAATAAAAGACCAGTCTTCACCATGTTCACTCAAATATCCAAGGGTGTGGGGGCCTGTGACTGTTTGTCCTCAAAAACTGTAAGCTCCAGGCAGACCCCTAAACCCTGATGTCTATAGTTTTGCTGACACTGTTCTCTCTGCCCTGAGTCACTTCTTTTCCCATTTCTTTCCCTGGTGTGTTCTCTATTTCTTTATAGCCCAGATCCTCGTTTCACCTCTTCTTTGATACAAGTGATGGAATCACTCACTCCTTTATAGTCACACACCACTGATCACTCAATATATACACCACCACTACCAGTTGTTGTCAAGTCAATGGTGACTCAGTGGCCCCGTGTGTGTCAGAGTAGAACTGTGGACCACAGGGTTGTCAATGATTGTGACCTTTTAGAAGCAGATCACCAGGCCTTTCTTCTGAAGTGCCTCTGGTTGAATTCAAACTGCCAACCTTTCAGTTAGTAGCTGAGCCCTTACCAGTGTGCACCACTCAGGCAGTAGCAGTATATACAACATAACCATTGTTGCCATCACCATCATCATCCTCATTACATTCGTCACTACCTTCACCATCACCATGATAATCATCACCACCATCATCACCATCATCACTATCACCGTCATCATCTTCATTACCATCAACACAGTCATTATCATCCTCATTTCCATCATTACAATCATTTTCATCATCATCACCATCATCATCACCACATATCCGTCATCCTCATCCCCATCCGATCATCACCATCATCACCATCACCACCATCTTCATCCTCATCACAATCATCACCATCATTACTATCAACATTACCCTCCTTACGACCATCACAGTAACTCTCATTACAATCACCATCATCATCTTCATTAAGACAGCTATCTTCACCGTCACCATGATAATCATCACCATCTTCATCTTCACTGTCATCATCCTCAATACCGCCATAACATTTTCACCTTTTATCATCACCATCACCATCATTATCTTCAGTACCATCATCACTATCATCCTCATCTTCATCACCACCACCATCATCATCATCACTATCATCGTAATCATCACCACATATCCATCACCATTACCATTAGCATCATCATCATCCTCACCACCACCATCTTTCTCACCAACAATCATCCTGTCAGCTAGCGTTCATTGTGTTCTTATTCTGAATCTGACATTCTGCTCAGAACTTAGATGTATTCTTTCATTTAAAATTCACAATAATGGTAGAAGGTAAATACCATTATTATCCCCATTTTATAAAAACTGAGACACAGAAATGTGAAGTAATTTGTCCGAGGTTATATGAGGGTCTTATTTTCTTTATTCCTAATACTACCTAAAATGAGTTGGAAAAGGATTGAATGTGTGTAGCCCATACCTTAGTTGGAATGTTCTTGTCTCACTTGGACTAAGTTTTGGTAGAAAGGCCAGCTATAACAATGTGATCTAGGATTTTGCTACTCAAAGTGTAGTTCCTGAATCAGCAGCATCAGCAACACATGGAGCTTGGTGTAAATGCTGAATCTCAGGGTCCACCCCGGCCCTACAGAGTCAGAATCTGTATTTAATAAGACCCTCAGCTGATGTGAGAGCAACTTGTATTTTGAGAAGCACTGGGCTAGCACACAGCACTTTGTCTCATGCAGACATCCATCTCACGTTGGCCTGTGGCTTGGTCCAGCCGGGCAGGGGGTGGAACATCTGCAAGACTGGCCCTTATTGTCCCAGTCTCATAGACAATACTCAGAAATGTATTGGGGATTCCCGATTGTATTGCTATTGTTGTTATTGTTAGGTGATGTCCAGTCAGTTACAACACATAGTGACTCTATGTGCAATAGAACAAAACCCTCTCTGGTCCCACGCCATCCTCACAATCACTGTTATGCTTGAGCCCACTGTTGCAGCCACCATGTCAATCCATCTCATTGAAGGTCTTCCCCTTTTTTGGTGACTCTCTACCTTACCAAGCATGATGTCCTTCTCCAGGGACTGATCCTTCTTGAAGACATGTCCAAAGTACATGAGACGAAGTTTTGCCACCCTCACTTCCAAGGAGCACTCTGGCTGTACTTCTTTCACGAAAGACTTTTGTTTTTCTGGCAGTCCATGGTATATTCAATATTCTTCACCAACACTATAATTCAAATGAATCAACTCTTTTTTGGTCTTCCTTTTTCATTGTCCTGCTTTCACATGCATATGAAGCAACTGAAAATATCATGGCTTAGGTCAGGCTCACCTTAGTCCTCAAAGTGACACCCTTGCTTTTTTACACTTTCAAAAGGGCTTTTGCAGCATATTTGCCCAATGCAATATGTTGTTTGATTTCTTGACTGCTGCTTCCATGAACGTTGATTGTGGATTCAAATAGAATGAAATCCTTGACAACTTCAATATTTTCTCCATTTATCATGATATTGCTTATTGGTCCAGTTGTATTGGGGATTACAAATTACTTGCATTTCTAAGGCAAAGAGATACATAACCATTGTCTCCATAATAGCATGCGGGGTTGGAGGGTGGAAACTCTCACTGAGAACTAGAGTTGGGAGCGAGCTACGTACAAGACATAACCATGTCCTCACCCCACAAGGAAAGACCATCTTCAGCTGGCTGCCCTCATGGATGCACCTGTTTTGTGCAATTGTTTCTGCAAAGATAGACTGTATCTTTTTCCTACATTAAAGGACATTGACCATTGGCTCTGTTGATTGAGTTCTTTCAGTTCTTTTGGGTACTTGAAATCTTTATGCATAAATTGGGATAATAGAATGGAGTCTACCTCCACTATGAGGTTGGGCCAAGGACTAAGAAGTCAATCAGAGTACATGTAAAAACTAGTGACAACTGAGTAGAATAAGGACTACAAAAAGGAGCCCTGATGGCACAACGGTTAAGCGCTCAGCTACTAACTAAAAGGTTGATGGTTCTAGCCCACCAGCAGCTCTGTGGAAGAAAAGACCTGAGTATCTTCTTCCGTAAAGATGACAGCCTAGAAATTCCTATGGGGCAGTTCCACTCTGTCTTATAGGTTTACTGTGAGTCAGAATCCGCTTGAGGGCACACAACAAGGTCTGCAATATAGTTAACAGTACTGTCATGGATTGAATCATGTCCCCCCAAAAATGTGTGCATTAACTTGATTAGGTCATGATCCCTAGTATTCTGTGGTTGTTTTCCATTTTGTGATTATAATTTTATGTTAAAGAGGTTTAGGGTGGGATTGTAACACCACCCTTACCCGGGTCACATCCGTGGTCCCAAGTAAAGGGAGTTTCCCTGGGGCGTGGCCTGTACCAACTTCTATCTCTCAAAAAATAAAAGGAAAAGGAGGCAACCAGAGAGTTGGGGACCTCATACCACAA
This sequence comes from Elephas maximus indicus, assembly GCF_024166365.1. Taxonomy (NCBI): domain Eukaryota; kingdom Metazoa; phylum Chordata; class Mammalia; order Proboscidea; family Elephantidae; genus Elephas; species Elephas maximus. Next base: position 7,048,376 of record NC_064843.1, read on the forward strand.
CGAAGCAGCACCAGGAGCAGAGCACGTCCTTTGGACCCAGGGTCCCTGTGCCTGAGAAGCTCCTTGACTGGGGGATGATTGAGGGCAAGTACCTTCCTCCAGAGCTAACAGAGAGAGAAAGCCTTCCCCTGGAGCCGATGCCCTGACTTTGGCCTGTAACCTACTAGATTGTGAGAAAATAAATTTCTCTTTGTTAAAGCCATCCACTTGTGGTATTTCTGTTATGGTAGCACTAGATGACTAAGGCAGGTACTGTATTAACACCAGTCTCATGGTGTTGATATTGTGGTATAGCCATAAGATGTCATCCCTGAGGAAGGCTGGGTAAAAGGTTCAAGGTATTTGATGTACTAATTTTGCAACTCCTGTGCACCTAAAATCATTTAAAAATAAAAATTAAGAACAAAAAGGCATATCAGATTACTCCACACATAGGTACTGGTACCATGTGGGGATCTTTGCTCTTAAGCAACATAGTTGTTCTGGCTTAGTTAAGCAATAAAAGGGACATTTGGAAGGGTGTGGAGGAACTTGCAGGATCAAAGGTGAATGTAGGAAGCACTGGGGGGACAGCAGTCTCCTGCTCTGGAGGGTCTTGCTGGAAGAGAGTAATTAGCAGTAATTAACAGTAATGAGCCCTGCTGGAATGGATGTGCTCCTGTCATTTCATTACTCTGCTCGTGACTCAGGTTCTAGGAAGGAACACACCCTTGGCCCATCGTCAGCCACCTGCTGCACTCATGACCATGGAGGAGACACCTGGGTGATAGGCTCACTGCACTGAAGTCAAGGGTTCTGTTTTGGAGTACCGTTGCCAAAAAAAATTGACGGAGTGCTAAATAAGCACCCAGGCCATCACTTTCCTAGGCAAGAGTTACCAACAGAGAAAATGTGGAGACAGTGCCTGACATGTCCCCAGCCTTTCCTGGCACAAGGGCACCGAGGAGCGCAGATAGACTGGGGTTTCATACTACTGGGTATGCTCCATTTACTTCCATCAGGAGTTCTTTGGAAAGTTCCTTTCCCTTAGCTTTGTTGTTGTTGTTGTTTTAGTTGCTACCAAATCAGCTCTGATGCATGGCGACCTAATGGATAACAGAGCGGAACGTTGCCCTGTCCTGCGCCATCTTCGTAATTGTTGCTGTGTTTGAGTGCATTGCTGTGGTTAATTGTCAATACTTGGCTTATTCTTATTTCATGAGTGCTGCAAATCCGCCATTGAATTCAGTAAGCGCTGATTGCTTTAGACAATAATCACCTATATTCCTCCACGGTTAATATTTGTTGTTGTTGTGGTTAGGTGCCATTGAGTCAATTCTGACTTGTTGTGACCTTATAGGACAGAGTAGAACTGCCCCATAGGGATTTCAAGGCTACAATCTTTACAGAAGCAGATCATCAGATCTTACCCCCAGAGTGGCTGGTTGGTTTGAACCTCCAGCTTTTCAGTAAGTAGGCGAGTGCCAGGGGTCCTTACTATTAATGTTGGTTGTATCTATATCCTTCTGGGAACCTGGGTGGCCCAGTGGTTAAGAGTTCAACTGCTAAAGAAAATGTCAGCAGTTTGAATTCACCAGCTGCTTCTTGGAAACCCTTTGGGGTTTAGACAGCTACACTGTCCTATAGGGTCCCTATGTGTCAGAATCAACTCAGTGGCAATGGGTTTGGTTTTTTGGTTTTCACCCCTTCTGGCTTTCTTATGCAGAAAATTGTTTCTTCTCTAAAGATTTAAGCAGATCATGGGGTTTAGAACTTGGAGGTGCCCTTTCTGCCCATCACTTTATTTGATTTTTGGACATTCTGGATGGCAGCCTCACTGCTCTGATTTCCAGCCCCACATCTCCAGGGTGGACGTGGTCAGAAGCCTCTGTCATTTAAACCTCAAGCAATATCAGCTTTTGGAAAACTCAGAGTCTTCGCTCATAAATAAAATCTAATAACTGTGTAACATCCGGTCTCCCTGTTGTCAGGAGTGACTAGCGCATCTCATTTTTGAAGAGCCTCAGGAAAACAAAGTCTTCCTAAAACACTTGCAGCCTCACCCCTGCCGCTCCTGACGTGATACCTATTACCTGTGACAGCTACGGCTGTTTGGAGACAGGTGATGCTAATATAGGGGCGACATGGTGGTACCACGCAGTTCAGAAGAGCTAAGCAAATTGCTTGTACTCAGCCCCGGGCCTCCCCTTGGGCCATAATTCCCTTCACACAAGTCCACTATTCACTTGCTAAGTTCTGGGAATGAGTAATACATTTGGACAGGGCATCACACTCTTGGGTCACTCCTACTCCAGCTCTGGAAATAGCATCCCTTGAAGAGTGACTTTCCTGAAACATTGCTCCAGGGCCAAACCATGGTACCTGCTGTGAAGAGCAATGGCTGCTTACCCTAGGCAGACTCCTCACCTCCCCTGGTGGTCCTCGCTCTGGGGGTGTTGCTGATGATGCAGTGCTCTGTTGGTTCAAAGTTAACTGCAAGCTGACAGCCTCCAACACCACAGTTCAGGGGCATGCTCCAGAGACTGGGCTGAGAGACACCCTGCCTTTGCGCAAGTCCCCTCCCCTCCTGGTGGCCTCCCTGTGCCCAGGACTCATGTCTGCAAAAGGCGATGATCAGAGCAGCTCCCTCGAAGGGATGCTGAACAGGTAGAGTACGTGTGCACGTCATTAACTACATTCAACATACTGCACAACCATTACCATCATGTATCCCCAAGAATTTTCACGACTCCAGACAAAACCCGAGCATCCTTGTGATGGTTAATGCTATGTGTCCACAGGGCTAGGCTGTGATTCTTGGTGGTTTGGCTGACACTGGACTGGGTGCTCTTCTGTGATATAATCTAATGTAATTACCTTCTATGATGTGATCTGATGTGAGCAGACAATCAGCTGAAAGGGAGTTTCCTTGGGGGTGGGGCCTGGCTCCAGTATATAAACCGATGTTCTGGCAAAGCTTCTCTCTCTCTTCTCATTTCCTGACCTCCATTCCTTCAACATAGGCCAGCAGAGGTCTCCAGACTGCCACCTGGCCTACAGATATGGGACTTGCCAGGCCCCACAATTGCTTCAGACATTTCCTCGAAGTAAAATTTTCTCTTTTTATAGATAGGTAGGTAGGTAAGGTAGGTAGATAAAAAAAAAGGTAGGTAGGTAGACAGATATAAATGTTATTGTTGTTAGGCACCATTCAGTCAATTCCAACTTATAGTGACCGTATGTACAACAGACCAAAACACTGTCTGGTCTTGTGCCATCCTCACAATCGTTGCTATGTCTGAGCCCACTGTTGCAGCAACCGTGTCAATCCATCTCATTGAGAGTATTTCTCTTTTTCGATGACTCTCTACTTTACCAAGCACAACGTCCTTCTCCAGGGATTGGTCCCACCTGATAACATGTCCAAAGTATGTGAGATGAAGTCTCACCATCCTCACTTGTAAAGAGCATTCTGGCTGTATTTCTTTCAAGACAGATTTGTTTGTTCTTCTGGCAGTCCATGGTATATTCGATATTCTTTGCCAACACCACAGTTCAAAGGCATCAATTCTTCAGTTTTCTTTTTCCATTATTCATCTTTCACATGCATATGAGGCAATTGAAAATACCATGGAATGGGTCAGGTGCACCTTAGCCCTCAAAGTGACATCTTTGCTTTTGAATACTTTAGAGGTCTTTTGCAGCAGATTTGCTCAATGCAAAGCATCGTTTGATTTCTTGACTGCTGCTTTCATGGGAGTTGATTGTGGATCCATGTGAAATGAAATCCTCGACAACTTCCATCTTTTATCCATTTATCATGATGTTGCTTATTGATCCAATTGTGAGGATTTTTATTTTCTTTATGTTGAGGTGTAATTCATACTGAAGGCTGTAGTCTTTGATCTTCATCAACAACTGCTTAAAGTTGCCTTCGCTTTCAGCAAGCTAGGTTGTATCATCTGCATAATACGGGTTGTTAATTAGTCTTCCCCCAATCCTGATGCCCCGTTCTTCTTCATATAGTCCAGCTTCTCAGACAATTTGTTCAGCAAACAGATTTAATAAGCATGGTGAAAGGACACAACCCTGACTCACATTTTTCCGAATATTAAACAACTGCCTCTTGTTTATACACAGGTTCCTCATGACCACAATTAAGTGTTCTGGAATTCCCATTCGTCACAATGTTATCCATAATTTGTTATGACCCACACGGTAGAATGTCTTTACATAGTCTATATGATATTTTGTGCTTTTAGCCAAGATCCATCTGACATCAGTGATATCCCTTGTTCTCTGTCCTCTTTTGAATCTTGCTTGAACTTCTGTCAGTTCCCTGTCGATGTACTGCTCCAACTGTTGTTGAATGACCTTCAGCAAAATTTTACTTCCATGTGATATCAGTGCTGTTGTTTGATAACATCTGCATTCTGTTGGATCATCTTTCTTTGGAATGGGCATGTATATGGATCTCTTCCAGTCAGTTGTAGAGATAACTGTCTTCCAAATTTCTTGGCATAGATGAGTAAATGTTTCCAGCATCACATCTGTTTGTTGAAACATCTCAGTTGGTATTCCATCAATTCCTGGAGACTTGTTTTTCACCAGTGCCTTCAGTGCAGCTTGGACTTCTTCCATCAGTACCATCGGTTCATGATCATAGGTTGGTTGCCTCTTGAAATGGTCGAATGCCAACCAATTCTTTTTGGTACAGTGACTCTGTGTATTCCTTCCACCTTCTTCTTTTTTTTTTTTTTTTAAATAATTTTTATTGTGCTTTAAGTGAAAGTTTACAAATCAAGTCAGTCTGTCACATATAAGCTTATATACACCTTACTCCATACTCCCACTTACTCTCCCCCTAATGAGTCAGCCCGCTCCCTCCTTCCAGTCTCTCCTTTCATGATGGTTTTGCCAGTTTCTAACCCTCTCTACCCTCCCATCTCCCATCCAGACAGGAGATGCTAACACAGTCTCAAGTGTCCATCTGATACAAGTAGCTCACTCTTCATCAGCATCTCTCTCCAACCCATTGTCCAGTCCCTTCCATGTCTGATGAGTTGTCTTCGGGAATGGTTTCTGTCCTGAGCCAACAGAAGGTTTGGGGACCATGACTGCTGGGATTCTTCTCGTCTCAGTCAGACCATTAAGTTTGGTCTTTTTATGAGAGTTTGGGGTCTGCATCCCACTGTTCTCCTGCTCCCTCAGGGGTTCTCTGTTGTGCTCCCTGTCAGGGCAGTCATCGGTTGTGGCTGGGCACCATCTAGTTCTTCTGGTCTCAGGATGATGTGAGTCTCTAGTTCATCTGGCCCTTTCTGTCTCTTGGGCCCTAGTTATCATGTGACCTTGGTGTTCTTCATTCTTCTTTGATCCAGGTGGGTTGAGACCAATTGATGCATCTTAGATGGCCGCTTGTTAGCATTTAAGACCCCAGACGCCACACTCCAAAGTGGGATGCAGAATGTTTTCATAATAGAATTATTTTGCCAATTGACTTAGAAGTCCCCTTAAGCCATAGTCCCCAAACCCCCGCCCTTGATCTGCTAACCTTCGAAGCATTCAGTTTATCCAGGAAACTTCTTTGCTTTTGGTCCAGTCCAGTTGAGCTGACCTTCCGTGTATTGAGTATTGTCCTTCCCTTCACCTAAAGTAGTTCTTATCTACTAACTAATCAGTAAATAAACCTCTCCCACCGTCTCTCCTTCCCCCCCTTGTAACCACAAAAGAATGTATTCTTCTCAGTTTATACTATTTCTCAAGAACTTATAATGGTGGTCTTATACAGTATTTGTCCTTTTGCATCTGACTAATTTCACTCAGCATAATGCCTTCCAGGTTCCTCCATGTTATGAAATGTTTCACAGATTCGTCACTGTTCTTTATCGATGCATAGTATTCCATTGTGTGAATGTGCCATAATTTATTTAATCATTCATCTATTGATGGACACCTTGGTTGCTTCCAGCTTTTTGCTATTGTAAACAGTGCTGCAATAAACATGGGTGTGCATATATCTGTTCGTGTAAAGGCTCTTATTTCTCTAGGGTATATTCCAAGGAGTGGGATTTCTGGGTTGTATGGTAGTTCTGTTTCTAACTTTCTATTAGAAATAGAACTGTTTTTAACTTTTTAAGAAAACGCCAGATAGATTTCCAAAGTGGTTCTACCATTTTACATTCCCACCAGCAGTGTATAAGAGTTCCAATCTCTCCGCAGCCTCTCCCACATTTATTATTTTGTGTTTTTTGGATTAATGTCAGCCTTGTTGGAGTGAGATGGAATCTCATCATAGTTTTAATTTGCATTTCTCTAATGGCTAATGATCGAGAGCATTTTCTCATGTGTCTGTTAGCCGCCTGAATACCTTCTTTAGTGAAGTGCCCACTTTTTGTTTGGGTTGTTTGTCTTTTTGTGGTTGAGTTTTAACAGAATCATATAGATTTTAGAGATCAGGCGCTGGTCAGAGACATCATAGCTGAAATTTTTTTCCCAATCTGTAGGTGATCTTTTTACTCTTTTGGTGAAGTCTTTAGATGAGCATAGGTGTTTGATTTTTAGGAGCTCCCAGTTATCTGGTTTCTCTTCGTCATTTTTAGTAATGTTTTGTATTCTGTTTATGCCTTGTATTAGGGCTCCTAACGTTGTCCCTATTTTTTCTTCCATGATCTTTATCGTTTTAGTCTTTATGTTTAGGTCTTTGATCCACTTGGAGTTAGTTTTTGTGCATGGTGTGAGGTATGGGTCCTGTTTCATTTTTTTTGCAAATGGATATCCAGTTATGCCAGCACCATTTGTTAAAAAGACTATCTTTTCCCCAATTAACTGACACTGGGCCTTTGTCAAATATCAGCTGCTCATATGTGGATGGATTTATATCTGGGTTCTCAATTCTGTTCCATTGGTCTATGTGCCTGTTGTTTTACCAATACCAGGCTGTTTTGACTACTGTGGCTGTATAATATGTTCTAAAATCAGGTAGAGTGAGGCCTCCCACTTTCTTCTTCTTTTTCAGTAATGCTTTACTTATCTGGGGCTTCTTTCCCTTCCATGTGAAGTTGGTGATTTGTTTCTCCATCACTTTAAAAAATGTCATTGGAATTTGGATCGGAAGTGCATTGTAGGTATAGATGTCTTTTGGTAGAATAGACATTTTTGCTATGTTAAGTCTTCCTATCCATGAGCAAGGTATGTTTTTCCACTTACGTAGGTCCGTTTTAGTTTCTTGCACTAGTACTTTGTAGTTTTCTTTGTATAGGTCTTTTACATCTTTGGTAAGATTTATTCCTAAGTATTTTATCTTCTTGGGAGCTACTGTGAATGCTCATGATTTGGTTATTTCCTCTTCGATGTTCTTTTTGTTGGTGTAGAGGAATCCAAGTGATTTTTGTATGTTTACCTTATAACCTGAGACTCTGCCAAACTCTTCTATTAGTGTCAGTAGTTTTCTGGAGGATTCCTTAGGGTTTTCTGTGTATTAGATCGTGTCATCTGCAAATAGAGATAATTTTAATTCTTCCTTGCCAATCCGGATACCCTTTATTTCTTTGTCTAGCCTAATTGCTCTGGCTAGGACCTCTAGCACAATGTTGAATAAGAGCGGTGATAAAGGGCATCCTTATCTGGTTCCCGTTCTCAAGGGAAATGCTTTCAGGCTCTCTCTACTTAGAATGATGTTGGCTGTTGGCTTTGTATAGATGCCCTTTATTATGTTGAGGAATTTCCTTCAATTCCTATTTTGCTGAGAGTTTTTATCATGAATGGGTGTTGGACTTAGTCGAATGCCTCTTCTGCATCAATTGATAAGATCATGTGGTTTTTGTCTTTTCTTTTATTTATATGGTGGATTACATTAATGGTTTTTCTGATATTAAACCAGCCTTGCATACATGGTATAAATCCCACTTGGTTGTGGTGGATTATTTTTTTGATATGTTGTTGAATTGTATTGGCTAGAATTTTGTTGAGGATTTTTGCATCTATGTTCATGAGGGATATAGGTCTGTAATTTTCCTTTTTTTTGTGATGTCTTTTTTTTTTTTTTTACCTGGTTTTGGTATCAGGGATATGGTGGCTTCATAGAATGAGTTAGGTAGGATTCCATCATTTTCTATGCTTTGAAGATCTTTAGTAGTAGTGGTGTTAACTCTTCTCTGAAAGTTTGGTAGAACTCTGCAGTGAAGCCGTCCGGGCCAGGGCTTTTTTTGTTGGGAGTTTTTTGATTACCTTATCAATCTCTTTTTTTGTTATGGGTCTATTTAGTTGTTCTACTTCTGGTTGTGTTAGTTTAGGTAGGTACTGTTTTTCTAGGAATTCATCCATTTTTTTCTAGGTTTGCAAATTTGTTAGAGTACAATTTTTCATAATAATCTTATAAAAAAAAATTCTTTTAATTTCAGTTGGGTCTGTTGTGATATGGCCCCTCTCGTCTCTTATTTGGGTTATTTGTTTCCTTTCCTGTATTTCTTTAGTCAGTCTGGCCAACGGTTTATCAATTTTGTTAATTTTTTCAAAGAACCAGCTTTTGACTTAATTCTTTCAACTGTTTTTCTGTTTTCTATTTCACTTAGTTCAGCTCTAATTTTTATTATTTGCTTTCTTCTGCCGCCTGACGGATTCTTTTGTTGCTCGCTTTCTATTTGTTCAAGTTGTAGGGACAGTTCTCTAATTTTGGCTCTTTCTTCTTTTTGTATGTGTGCATTTATCGATATAAATTGGCCTCTGAGCACTGCTTTTGCTGTGTCTCAGAGGTTTTGATAGGAAGTGTTTTCATTCTCATTGCATTCTATTAATTTCTTTATTCTCTCCTTAATGTCTTCTATAACCCAGTCTTTTCTGAGCAGGGTATTGTTCAGTTTCCAAGTATTTGATTTCTTTTCCCTGAGTTTTCTGTTAGTGATTTCCACTTTTATGGCCTTGTGGTCTGAGAAGATGCTTTGTAATATTTTGATGTTTTGGATTCTGCAAAGGTTTGTTTTATGACCTAATATGTGATCCATTCTAGAGAATGTTCCATGTGCACTAGAAAAAAAGTATATTTTGCAGTTGTTGGGTGAAGCGTTTTGTATAGGTCTATGTGGTCAAGTTGGTTGATTGTAGAAATTAGGTCTTCTGTGTCTCTATTCAGCTTCTTACTGGATGTCCTGTCCTTCTCCGAAAGTGGTGTGTTGAAGTCTCCTACTATAATTGTGGAGGTGTCTATCTCACTTTTCAGTTCTGTTAAAGTTTGTTTTACGTATCTTGCACCCCTGTCATTGGATGCATAAATATTTAATATGGTTATATCTTCCTGGTCAATTGTCCCTTTTATCATTATGTAGTGTCCTTCTTTATCCTTTGTGGTGGATTTAACTTTGAAGTCTATTTTGTCAGAAATTAATATTGCTACTCCTGCTCTTTTTTGCTGTTGTTTGCTTGATATATTTTTTTTCCATCCTTGGAGTTTTAGTTTGTTTGTGTCTCTAAGTCTAAGGTGTGTCTCTTGTAGGCAGCATATAGATGGATCGTGTTTCTTTATCCAGTCTGAGACTCTCTGTCTCTTTATTGGTGCATTTAGTCCATTTACATTCAGTGTAATTATCGATAAGAATGTGTTTAGTGCTGTCATTTTGATGACTTTTTGTGTGTGTTGTTGACAATTTCATTTTTCCACTTACTTTTTTGTGCTGAGATGTTTTTCTTTGTAAATTGTGTGTTCCTCATTTTCATAGTAGTCTCATTTATGTTTGCTGAGTTATGTTTTTCTTGGTTTTTATTTTGAGTTATGGAATTGTTAGACCTCTTTGTGGTTACCTTAATATTTTCCCCTATTTTTCTAAGTAAATACCTAACTTGTATCATCCTATATTGCCTTGTTTTCCTCTCCATATGGCAGTTCTATGCCTCCTGTATTTAGTCCCTCTTTTTGATTATTGTGATCTTTTACATAATGACTTCAATGATTCCCTGTTTTGAGCATTTTTTTCTTTTTAAAATTAATCTTAATTTGTTTTTGTGATTTCCTTACTTGAGTTGATATCAGGATGTTCTGTTCTATGACCTTGTATTGTGTTGTTATCTGATGTTATTGATTTTCTGGCCAAACAATTTCCTTTAGTATTTTTTGTAGCTTTGGTTTGGTTTTTGCAAATTCTCTCAGCTTGTGTTTATCTGTAAATATTTTAATTTCACCTTCATATTTGAAAGAGAGTTTTGCTGGGTAAATGATCCTTGGCTGGCCGTTTTTCTCCTTCAGTGCTCTATATATGTCATTTCATTGCCTTCTTGATCGCATGCTTTCTGCTGAGTAGTCTGAACTTATTCTTTTTAATTCTTTGTAGGAGACCTTTCTTTTATCCTTGGCTGCTTTTAAAATTTTCTCTTTATCTTTGGTTTTGGCAAGTTTGATGATAATATGTCTTGGTGATTTTCTTTTTAGATCAATCTTATATGGGGTTCGATGAGCATCTTGTATAGATATCCTGTTGTCTTTCATGATGTCAGGGAAGTTTTCTGCCAACAGATCTTCAACTATTCTCTCTGTATTTTCTGTTATCCCTCCTTGTTCTGGAACACCAATGACACACAAGTTATTCTTCTTGATAGAGTCTCACATGATTCTCAGAGTTTCTTCATTTTTTAAAATTCTTTTATCTGATTTTTCTTCAGCTATATTTTTTTTATATTGGTGTTAATTGCTTTATCCTCCATCTCCCCCACTCTGCATTCCAATTCCTTGATTCTGCTCCTCTGACTTCCTACTGAGTTGTCTAATTCTGTAATTTTATTGTTAATCTTTTGGATTTCTGAATGCTGTCTCTCTATGGATTCTTGTAGCTTATTAATTTTTCCACTATGTTCTTGAATAATCTTTTTGATTTCTTCAACTGCTTTATCAGTGTGTTCCTTGGCTTTTTCTGTAGATTGCCTTATTTCATTTCTGAGATCATCCCTGATGTCTTGAAGCATTCTGTAAATTAGTTTTTTATATTCTGCATCTGGCAATTCCAGGATTGTATCTTCATTTGGGAAAGATTTTGATTCTTTAATTTGGGGAGTTGTAGAAGCAATCATGGTCTGCTTCTTTATGTGGTTTGATATTGACTGTTGTCTCCAAGCCATTTATAAGATATTGTAATGGTTTATTTTATATTTGCTCACTGAGTCTTATCTTGTTTTGTTTTCTTTCAATGTACATAGATGGGCTACTAGATTGCGCTGTCTTGATTGTTGTAGGCTTTGAATCACTTATGTCCTCTTAACAGCTGGTTTGGGCCATTACCAGAAATACAAGCCTAAGAGTCCATTCACTATTCTTGAGTAGAATCTGATTATGGGTCTCCAAGTGTGTGGGGTAGATTGTCACCTATTCATTTAGATGAGTAGTGATGATAGCTGTGTGCACTAGATTCTAGTAGCAGCAGGGGGTCACATTGCGGGGGGGTGCAGGATGCTGACAGGCTTCCCCCAAGTGCCAGTGAGGTAGGTGTGTCTCTATTCCTAAAGCACTTTGGTGGGTGGGCTCTGCAGCTGTATCTTAAGCACCCAATGCATGTACCTCTACAGACTGGTAGGTGTCGCTATCCTCAGACCACTATGGCAGGAGGCTAGGTGGTTTGGGTGGAGCTTCAGCCCTCAGTTCCCCGTTGTGGGTCAGTGAGGGCTCTGTTTAATAGGCAGAGATATCAGACCTGGGAAACTTGTCTTTCCAGTGATCTGCTAAAACAATTACAGTCAGATCCCTATCAGAATGGCCTTTGCATTATAATAGCCACCTTGTTCCCTGTAGAGATGAAAGCCCAAGACTGTGGATTTGAAATGCTTGGCTGGAGCTGGTTCTCTATTTTTAGTCCAGTTTTGGGAAGTCAGGGAAGGATTCTTTGTCCCTGGGTTTTTTGTAGCTGCTTCTCTCAAGCCTGGAGAATGGATTAGGAAAAGACAAAACAAACAAAGACAAACAAAACAAAACAAAACCACAGAGCACTTCACTCTCTGGCCCAGGAAATTCCAATGTTAATGAAGCCGCCTGGGAAGGGGAGGGGAGGGCTCAGATAAATAGGAGAGAGTAGCACCCAGGAATATAGACAAAGTTACTTATCTTGCTTGGGATGATTGTTTTATCTGAGATTCCTGAGGGGCACATTGACTGTGTGCACTGGCTGGGTAGAGATTGCCCCCAAGGGTCAGGCCCATGTCCCGTGCTTGTGCTGTCTCAGAAGCCAAGGTTAGTTCCTCCGCTCCCAGTCCAAAGCCCAGCGCCAAGGTTCCCTGGCTGGGACGCTGCACTCCCAGCTCCAAAACCAGTCACTGCCTCCTGGTGACTTCTCCTCCTGTCAGCCACGTCACTGCACTGCCTGCGTGCACTGGCCGAGCTTCCCCCGAGGTCACTTCTGGGGGCTAGGGTTGCGTCCCGAGTTTGCGCCGTCTCAGGATGCCCTGCTCAGCTCCCCTGCCTCCAGTCCAAAGCCCGGCGCCAAGGTTTTCTGACTGGGACACTGGCTTCAGGCTCTGAAAACAGTTGCTACTTCCCCGTGGTTGTTCGTTCTCTTGTTAGCCCCTTCAGTGTGCAGCCTGCTTGCGCTGGCTGTGTCTCTATGGAGGTTACCCCAGGGGGCTAGGGGTTAGGGCTGTGTCCTGTGCCTGCCCCACCTCAGCAGGCTGCAATCAGCCCTGCCACTCAGCACCAGGGAACCACTGGGGCTCAAGGCTGTGGGGTGGGTCACAGGTTCCAGAAGTGGTCGCTGGTTCAGGATGCAGCTTTTCGCTCACCTGTCACTCAGGTCAACTCTTTAGATCTGTGTTTGATGGTCAGGGTTCGTAGATTGTCATGTATGTGATCAATTCACTTGTTTTTCCAAATCTTTGTGGCAAGAGGGATCAGAGGTAGTGTCTGCCTAGTCAGCCATCTTGGCCCCCTCCTCGATGTCTTACCTGTCTTTTTAATGACATTTTGCTTTCTTCGTGTATGATGTCCTTGATATCATCCCACAGCTCGTCTAGTCTTTAGCCATTAGTATCCTATGTGTCAAATACATTCTCGAGAGGGTCTCTAAATTCAGGGGTGATATACTCAAGAGCAGTTCTACTCTGTCCTATAGGGCTGCTATGAGTCGGAATTGACTCGACGGCAGTGGGTTTGTTTTTTTTGGTTTTTATACTCAAGGTTATACTTTGGCTCTTGTGGACTTGTTTTAATTTAATTTTCTGCAGTTTCACCTTGAAGTTGCATGAGCAACTGAAGGTGTGTTCTGTGATTGGCCCCTGGCCTTATTCTGACAGACGATATTAAGCTTCTCCATTACCTCTTTACACATATGTAGTCAATTTTATTCCTGTGTGTTACATCTGGGGAGGTCAGGCATTTCCAGTGAATAAGTCGTTGGTCGTAAAAATTCTATCATGGGATCTCTGGAATCGTTTCTACCACCAATGCCATATTTTCCAGTTACTGGTCTTTCTTTGTTTCCAACTTTTGCATTCCAATCACCAGTAATTATCAATGCATGGTGTTTGCATGTATGACCAAACTCAAACTGCAGAAACTAGCAAAAATCTTCAATGTCTTCATCTTTGACATTAGTGGTTAGTGCATAAATTTGAATTAAAGTCTATTAACTGGTCTTCCTAGGCATTATTGACCTGAAATGGACTGGTATTGGGCATTTTGAATCAGATAGTTATATGGTCAGCTATGTCAGGAATGACAAATTGAAGAGGAATGGTGTTGCATTCATCGTCAAAAAGAGTATTTCAAGATCTATCCTTAAGTTCAGTGCTGTCAGTGACAAGATAACATCCATATGCCTACAAGGACAACAGGTAGATAGGTAGATAGATAGATAGATAGATAGATAGATAGATAGATAGATAGATAGATAGATAGATAGATAGATAGATAGATAGATAGATAGATAGATAGATAGATAGATAGATAGATAGATAGATAGATAGATAGATAGATAGATAGATAGATAGATAGATAGATAGATAGATAGATAGATAGATTAGATAGATGATAGATAGTTGGATGTCTCATTGGTTTTGTTCTTCTAGAAAACCCAGACTAAGACAGTCCCTTAATCAATAACTCTCTTTTCTCCCCTCTCACCCACCCCTTGCAACCACTAATGAACTTTGGTCTGTATGCATTTGCCTATTCCTATTATTTCATATTTCCTATATGGTCGCTATGAGTCAGAATTGACTCGACGGCATTGGGGTTCATTGGGTTTTTTATTGTTTCATATAAGTTGGATAATACGATATTTGTTCTTTTTTCTCTGACTTATTTCACTCAGCATGTTTTCAAAGTTCATCCTGTTGCGGCATGGTCCAGGACTTCATTTCTCTTAATGGCTGCGTAATACTCCATCGTACGACTAGACCACATTGTGTTTATGCATTCATTTGTGGATGGACACCTGGATTGTATCCACATTTTGGCTACTGTGAATAATGCTGCAGTGAACGTTGATGTACAGATATCTGTTTGAGTCCCTGCTTTCAAGTTTCTTGGGTACATACCTAGGAGTGAAAATTGTGGATCATATGGTAATTCTATGTTTAACTTTTTGAGGAACCACCAAACTGTTTCTCACAGCAGCTGCGCCATTTTGCATTCCCACCAGCAATGGGTGAGCGTTCTGAGGTCTGCATTTTTACAGGTACCTTTGGTCATGCATGGCCAGGAGGTACGGAACAAGTGCTGGAGGTGGGTGGAGGGTCAGAGTGCAACAACCAGAGACACCTGAAAACCTGGGACAGATTTCTTCTCTCCTTGGAGTTAGGTTTTCAAAATAACACACACAAAACAAGCCCTTCCTGGCTTCCCTTGTTTCGTGTACTGGAACCATCCAGCACACCATTCAGAAACGATCCAGAAAACCATCCCTGATTTCTTGGTGCCGAAAGATCTGCCTGGAAGAAGAAAGCACAACAAAGTCTGGAAGCATCACCTGGGTTCCTGCACACCCCCGTCTTCTGGTCTTCTGGCTCCACCAGGAACCAGTGCTGGCTTGGAGTCCATGATTTAAAGGGCCGTCTTTGGAGCAGGTTTGCACCTGTGAGTTTTGCATACAGGCATGCTGTAGGTGCGGAGCCGTAGCTGCTGTCAGAGGCTGGGCCTGGCTGACAATCCATCCTTGTCCTGGATGAAGATGCCTCAACACACACACAGCGGACGCTGCTCCTCCGCCCCATGCACCTCTCCCCACCTTCCCTCTGGAAACCACAGGTGTGCACTGGAAGACCACCTTCTGAACACATGGGTCTGGGTGGTGCATGTCCAGCACGGGATCTGGGAGGGGCTCTGGGAAGCCAGTGAAGGTACCAGTCCTCGAGGATGTCAGAGCCCCCACCAGGGTGAGGCTGCCGATGAGCAGACAGGAGGGAGAGAGGCTGAGAGTAACTCATCTGCTTCCCCATCCTGGTTTCCAGGTGAACCAAGGCAATGGCTGCCTGATGTACAGACAGTATCTCATCGCAGGCTCCAGAAGGCAGCTGCCACAGCCTCGCTTTGTTCTGGCCTCGCTCAGCTCTGGCCCTGCGGGGGAACCACAGTCCCTGGGACCACCCATCTTCCCGGGACTTGGGGGGCCAGGGAGGGATAAGCACATGTGGAGGCTCAGCCATGTGGCTCCCCTGGACCCTCCTACCCTAATGATTGTAATGATAACTCTTCCTGAGAGCCCCAGAAAGAGCCTGTAAACTCGCCATAAATCCGGAGCATTTTAATGACTTACAGGAGAGAAATTTGTGCAGGAGGATAGCGGTGTGCTTGGCTTCCTGCCAGCTGAGTCACAGGTGGGGCGTCTCAGGGAGAGGGCACCTATGTACCTGACCTGATATTGCCTCCTCTGGGTTCCCCTCCCTCTCTCTCCACCCTCCCCCCTCTCCCCACCCTCCCCTCTCCCTGGGTGCCTCTGGGGTGCCTTAAGAAAGTGAAAGATATTCTCCCCTCTCCCCAAGAAACACAACTGACTGGAGATGTCTCAGCTCCTGGATTGGTGGCTGCGTGGGCCTCTCCCACAGAGTGACGTTCTCGGCAGGAGGGAGAAGTGAAGTATACACTGCAGAGCTTGTAAATACTGTGCGATGGAACAGTGATCAGAAATTAATGTTTATGTATTTTAAGACGCACTTTGAAATTCAGGTTTTTTAGAAGAGTTGTTCTTAAATCCATTAGTAGAGCTAAATCCTCGTAGCTAAGCTCCTTTGGATTACTTTTTTGTTAATTTTTTACTATGGAAATGTTCAAATATACGCAAAGATAACAAAAATAGAGAATTGTATTATGGACCCCCAAGTGTTATTGCCCATTTTCAAGGACTGTAAATGAATAACTGTATTTTTTTTTTTTCTGACTGTGGTATAAATATGTACAACAAAACATTTGCTGATTCAACAATGTTTACACGTACAGTTCAGTGACATTTATCACAGTCATCATGTTGTGTGACCATCACCACTATCCATTTCCAAATTATTCCACCTCCTTTAACAGACACTCAGTGCCCCTGAGCAGTGACTCCCCCTACCCCTGCCTCTTGCTCCTGTAACCACGGAGAAGCTGTGGTCTCTATATATTTGCCTAGTTCATATAAGTGGGATCACAGAGTATTTAAAGAACTTAATTTTAAAGTTCTCATGTTGCCACTAAAAGCATGTCAGATAGTGTGTGGATTTAGTCTGCTTAGAGGCCTATATGTTTTCCTAAAACACAAGGTGATGCCATGGTCTGAAGGATAAATTGCCAACTATTATTCATTAATAAGTCTCTAAAGCTGAAAACCACAGAGGAGTCCTGGTGGTCCAATAATTAAGCTCTTGGCTGCTGAACAATGCTTTGGAGGTTTGATCCTACCAGCTGCTCCACAGGAGAAAGATGTGGCAGTCTGCTTCTGTAAAGATTACAGCCTAGGAAATCCTGTGGGGCAGCTCTAATCTGTGACTTGGGGTTACCACGTGTTGGAACCGACCTAGCAGCACACAACAACAACAGGTGTGCAGCCCCAGGTGGACGGAGCCTAGACCTGACGTTCAGGTGGGGAGAGTTCTGGATAGCGTGATGCAGCCATTTTGGAAGCATCCAGGCTTCTCCTTCTCCCACCTCAGGTTCCCAGTGTGAGGATAGAGGCTGCCTTCTCTGCTTCAGGACAGTTTCTGAGATACCCCTTGGCAGGTCTTGACCCTGAGTCATCCAGGAATGAGCCACACTCCTGAATTTCAGTTAAAGGTGTGCCCTTAAGGAGTAGTGTGACCCCTCACCTGTGGGAAGGTGGACCCTGTTTGTCTTACAGAGTTGCAAAGAATAATCTCGTGCTATCAAGTCTCAGACATTTCTTCTGGAAAGTACCAAAAAAACAAACAAACAAAAAACACATTGCCATTGAATTGATTCCAACTGATAGCGACCCTATAGGACAGACTAGAACTTCCTGACATGGTTTCCAAGGCTATAATCTTTATGGAAGCAGACTGCCACGTCTTTCTTCTGCAAAGCCTCTGGTGAGTTTGAACTGCTGATCTTTAGATTAGCAGCCAGTGCTCCCAGCGTTCCTTACTGTGAAGTACAAACAAGAGTCAACAGCAAGAAGCAGCCTCAGGGGACAGCAAACATGGGAATCAGAGAGTGAACTGAGGAAGTGCTGACAGACCGCCATTTGTTGTTGTTAGGTACCATCGAGTTGATTCCAACTCCTACCAACCCTACATACTACAGAATGAAACACTGCCCAGTCCTTTGCCCTGCTCACAATGGTTATGCTTGAGCCCATTGTTGCAGCCACTGTGTCAATCTATCTTGTTGAGGGTCTTCCTCCTTTTTCGTTTACCCTCTCTCCTTTACAAAGCATGATGTCCTTCTCCAGGGACTGATCCTTCCTGACAACGTGTCCAAAGTATGTAAGACGTAGTCTCTCCATCTTTGCTACTAAGGAGAATTCTGGCTATACTTCTTCCAAGATAGATTTGTTCATTCTTTTGGCAGCCCATGGTGTATTCAATACTCTGTGCCAACAGCACAATTTAAAGGCATCAATTCTTCTTCGATCTTCCTTATTCATTGTCCAACTTGCCCATGCATATGAGGCGATTGAAAACACCATGGCTTGGGTCAGGTGCATCTTAGTCCTCAAGGTGAAATCTTTGCTTTTCAACATTTGAAAGAGGTCTTTTGCAGCAGATTTGCCCAATGCAATGTATCTTTTGATTTCTTATCTGCTGCTTTCATGGGTGTTGATTGTAGATCCAAGTAAAATGAAATCCATGACAACTTCAATCGTTTCTCCATTTATCATGATGTTGCTTATTGGTCCAGTTGTGAGGATTTTTGTTTTCTTTATGTTAAGGTGTAATCCATACTGAAGGCTGTGGTCTTTGATCTTCATTAGTGAGTGCTTCAAGTTCTCTTCACTTTCAGCAAGCAAGGTTGTTTCTTCTATATAACACAGGTTATTAATGAGTCTTCCTCCAATCGTGATGCCCCGTTCTTCTTCATACAGCCCAGCTTCTCAGGTTATTTGCTCAGCATACAGATTGAATAGGTATGGTAAAAGTATGTGACCCTGATGCACACCTTTCCTGACTTTAAACCATGTAGTATCCCCTTGCTCTGTCTGAACAACTGACTCTTGATCTATGTACAGGTTCCTCATGAGCACAATTAAGTGTTCTGGAATTCCCATTCTTCGCAATGTTATCCATAATTTGTTATGATCCACACAGTCGAATGCCTTTGGATAGTCAATAAAACACAGGTAAACATCTCTCCGGTATTTTTTGCTTTCAGCCAGGATCAGCAATCATCAGCAATAATATCCCTCGTTCCACTTCCTCTTCTGAATCTGGGCTGAATTTTCGGCAGTTCTCTGTCATTATATTGCTGCAGCCACTTTTGAATGATCTTCATTAAAGTTTTACTTGTGTGTGATATTAATGATATTGTTTGATAATTTCTACATTTGGTTGTATCACCTTTCTTGGGAATAGGAATAAATATGGATCTCTTCCAGTCAGTTGGCCAGGGTGCTGTCTTCCAAATTTCTTGGCATACCTGAATGAGACTTCCAGCGCTGCATCCGTTTGTTGAAACATCTCAATTGGTATTCTGTCAATTCCTGGAGCCTTGTTTTTCGCCAATGCCTTCAGTGCAGTTTGGACTTCTTCCTTCAGTACCATCGGTTCCTGATCATATGCTACCTCTTGAAATGGCTAAATGTCGACCAATTCTTTCTGGTATAATGACTCTGTGTATTCCTTCCATCTTCTTTTGATGCTTCCTGTGTTGTTTAATATTTTCCCCATGGAATCCTTCACCATTGCAAATCGGGGTTTGGATTTTCCTTCAGTTCTTTCAGCTTGAGAAATGCCAAGCGTGTTCTTCTCTTTTGGCTTTCTATCTCCAGCTTTTTGCACATGTCATTATAATACTTTGTTTTCTGGAGCCACCCTTTGAAATTTTGTGTTCAGTTCTTTTACTTCATCATTTCTCCCTTCTGCTTTAGCTACTCAATGTTCAAGAGCAAGTTTCAGAGTCTCTTCTGATACCCATTTTGGTCTTTTCTGTCTTTCTCGTCTTTTTAATGACTTCTCATTTTCTTCATGGATGATGTCCTTGATGTCACTGCACAACTTGTCTGGTTCTCTGGTCATTAGCATTCAATGCGTCAAATCTATTCTTGAGATGGTCTCTAAATTCAGGTGGGATATACTCAAGGTTGTATTTTGGCTCTCATGGACTTCTTCTAATTTTCTTCAGTTTCAACTTGAACTTGCATATGAACAGTTGACAGTCTGTTCCACAGTCAGCCCCTGGCTTTGTTCTGACTGATGATATTGAGCTTTTCCATCACCTCTTTCCACAGATACAGTTAATTTGATTTCTGTGTATTTTATCTGGTAAGGTCCACATGTATAGTTGCCATTTATGTTGGTGACAAAAGGTATTTGCAATGAAGAATTCATTGGTCTTGCAAAATTCTACAATGTAATCTTCGACATGGTTTCTATTACCAGGGCCGTATTTTCCAGCAACCGATCCTCCTACTTTGTTTCCAACTTTTATAATCTAATCACCAGTAATTATCAATACATCCTGATTGCCTGTTGGATCAATTTAAGACTGCAGAAGCTGGTAAAAAAACACTTTAATTTCTTCATCTGTGGCCTTAGTGGTTTGTGCTTAAATTTGAATAATAGTTGTATTAACTGGTTTTCTTTGTAGGTGTATGGATATTATACTATCACTGACGGCATTGTACTTCAGGATAGATCTTGAAAAGTTCTTTTCAACGATGAATGCAAAGCCATTTCACTTCAAGTTGTCATTCCCGTCGTAGTAGACCATATGAATGTCTGATTCAAAATGGTCAATACCAGTCCAATTTCAGCTCACTAATTTTAATGCCTAGGATATCGATGTTTATGTGTTCCATTCGTCTTTGATGACTTCCAAGTTTCCTAGATTCATATTTCATACATTCCATGTTCTGATTACTAATGGATGTTCACAGCTGTTTCTTCTCATTTTGAGTGGTGCCACATCAGCAAATGAATGTTCTGGAAGCTTGACTCCATCCACATCATTAAGGTTGACTCTGCTTTGAGGAGGCAGCTTTTCCCCAGTCATCTTTTGAGTGTCTTCTAACCTGGGTATCTCATCTTCTGGCTTTATGTCAGACAGGGTTCCACTGCTATTCATAAAGTTTTCACTGGTTAATTCTTTTCAAAAGTAGACTACAGCATCCTTCTTCCTAGTCTGTCTTAGTTTGGAAGCTCAGCTGAAACCTGTCTACTATGGGTGACCCTTTTCATATCTGAATAGTGGTGGCATAGCTTCTGGCATCACAGCAACATACAAGCCCTCACAGTACGGCAAAATGACTGACACGTGGGGGGCCTCCTACATGCCTGGAATTGGAGGGCTGGAGGCTGAAGGCTGGGAAGAAAGGGCTGGCAATCTACTTCTGAAAATCGGCCAATGAAAACCCTATGGATCAAAAATTGAATATTGTCCAATACAGTGCTAGAAGATGAATCCCCTAGGTTGGAAGGCACTTGAAATACACAGTGGTGGTAACAATGGACTCAAACATACCAAAGATCATAAAGGTGGCACAGGAATGGGCAACATTTCATTGTGTTGTACACGGGGTCACCGTGAATTGGAGCTGACTCAGCAACAGCTAACAATAACAATAGGCTGAAGAGGTGCATAAGCTGAGAGGGACATGGAATGGTCCTATTTGGGAATTTCCCCCAGTGTACAGATGCAAAAGCCGGTGCCACTGCAGTGGGGCTAGATAGGGTTGCCTATGGAGACAGCTTGGTCTCACTGTGACACGGGTTGATAATAAGGAAAGGACTGGACAAAGGTTCCGACTGGTGCATACCAGGGTAATCATTAGTGATTTACTTACAAAATGAAAAGCTTGGGAACAACTCAAATGTTGCAAATAGACAATTGATTATATAAATTACAGTGGATTTGTACAATAGAACATCACATCAGCATTTAAAAATGGTAATAAAATTCCAGTTACTAATTTGAAAATGTTCCCATGAAGTACCACTCAGATAAAAATTAGTTGCTAAGAAGGATAAGACCTAATTTTGTGATCCATGAATATCCCTATCTAAATATTTATTTGTACATAAGAAACAGCTAAAAAGGATATAAAGTGTGAAATATTAACGTGGTTATATTTGTGTGTCAGAGTTTACAGATGTTTTACTTTCTTCTTATAACATTCTTTATTCTCTGAATATACACACACAAACACACATATCACAATAAACACACATATCACAATGAACATACATTAATTGTATATACAGACATTACATGTGTTTTTGAATGAAGATGTTGTTGTGCTGTTAAGTTGGTTCCAACCCACAGTGACCCCGTGTACGACAGAGCAAAACACTGCCCGGTCCTGTGCCATCCTCACAATCATTGCTATGTTTCAGCTCATTGTTGTAACCACTTCTTCAATCCATCTTGTTGAGGGTTTTCTTCTTTTTTTGCCGACCCTCTACTTTACCAAGCATGAAGTCCTTCTTCAGGGACTGGTTCCTCCTGATAACATGTCCAAAGTACAAGAGACAAAGACTCGCCATCCTTTGCTTCTGAGGAGCATTCTGGCTGTATCTCTTCCCAAGACAGATTTGAATGAGGATAGATTTCCAAATATGATTGGGGCGGGGGGATGAGGCAGTTCAGAGGAGAATTTTATCTGGAAACAGAGTCGTTGAACATTCAAGTGTCCCATTTCTTTAGGCTGTGTCGTATCTCCCTTCAGCTCAAACAGTAAAGTTGTTTCCCCTAAAGCTCTTTATCAAATTGAAGTATGTTTTCCCTAAGCATGCCTGCCATTTTTCATCACCTGTCAATTCTGATATAAGTATCAAAAGCAACCTTTCCTGGTCTTACCCATGTCTTTTTATCTTGCCTTTACAGCTGACTAATCCAAGAATGATATCTCCCGTTTGCCTACGGATTTAGTGGTAATAGAAGCCAGAAAAAGCAGAATCACTGTAGCCATCTTAGCCCACAACCTCTTTCTTAGAGAATGACTGGAAATTTCTGCCCAGTGCCTTCCCTCTCTCGTTTAAAACACTGATCTGAAGCCGCAGCTGGTGAGTGTTGTGAACTCCATCCAGTCGTCTTGCTTGGTGACAAGTCAGCTCAGACTTCAGGAACATTATTTGGGAGTCAAGAAGATCTGTTTCACAGAGGTTCTCTGTCTTTCTGTGGCACTGGAAGCAGAGATGCAAATCAGAGAGGAGCTCATTCTGAAGGAAAGGAATTTATTACCTAAATTAAGCCCTTTTAGACCACTTTTAATGATGATAAATTGGGAGTGTTGCTAAATGAGATGGAGACCGTAACTCATGTTGGATGATATGAAGAAGAATTTAATTTAACTGTATCTTTTTACAATAATCCCAGAAAAAAAAAAAATTGCAACCTGAAAGTTGTGGTTCCTGGAGAGAATGAGTTTCAGAATTGGAGAATTCACTGCCCCACTGATGCAACAGCAAGTACGTAAGCTGACCTAGAAAGCACAGCAATAAATCACTTAAAGGCAAAGGAACATTTTTTCTGGTGGACCTACTCAAGGACTGACAAATGACTGGATCCTTAGCTGGCAAGGAACTAAAGTTTATTTGTTGAGGAGGATTAAACTGGCTTAATTCTCCATGAATTTATGTAATGTTGAAACTTGAAGCTTTTCATCAGTTTATTTTCCCAGGATCTCTAGATAAAGTGAAATCCTTGCTAACAGACTACAGGCACTTAATGTTGTCTTAACACCACAGGTGAGTTTGTAAGAGGAATATGGATGTCTACGAGATGTTTTCAAAGAATTGTCCACGGATCTCCTGAATCTCTCTCTCCTGGGGACCCACTCCAAGCCTAATGAATCAGAATCTCGATAAGGTGGGTCCAACAGTCTGGTTTTAACAAGCTACTAAGTGGTTCTCACATGCACAGGAGCTTGGGGTAAGTGGGTTGGTGATGCATCTCGGCCTAACCTTCCTTCCTTCCTTCCTGCTGTAGCAGGGCTTGGCAAATATTTCCTGTCAAAGTTCAGATAGTAAATATTACAGGTTTTGCAGGCCGTACAGTTCCTGCTGCAGTTACTTAACTTGGCTTTTGTTGAGGGAAAGCAGCCAAAGACAATATGTAACCAAGTGGGTGTGGCTGTGGTCCAATAAAATTTTATTTACAAAAATAGGCAGGGGGACCAGACTTAGTCTACAGGCTATAGTTTGTCAAGTCTGCTCTACAGGAATCCTCCCTCATACTCTAGCTTCAAAGCATCATCATCACCATCATCACCACCATCATCATCACCATTGTCATCACTATCAGAACCATCATCATCATCGTTATCACCAGCATCATGATCATCATCACCACCATCACCATCAGCATCACCATCTTCATCATCACCATCATCACTGTCATCACCACCATCATAATCATCACCACCATTATTATCATCACCATCATCATCACCATCATCATCACCATTGTCATCACTATCATCACCATCATCATCACCATCATCATCATCGTCATCACCAGCATCATGATCATCATCACCATCATCACCATCATCACCATCACCATCATCATCACCATCTTCATCATCACCATCATCACTGTCATTACCACCATCATCATCATCACCACCACAATTATCATCGTATTCAGTAACAGCCACAGCAGCAAATGGAGTTAGCTTGATCTTAGATCTCAGGGTCACTCTTCTCACTTGGGATACTCCTGTACCTTCTTTGGAATGTTGCCACTTTCTTTCTCTCTTTGGAGTCTAAATTGTGAAGCAGATGTTCTAGGAGTTGTTAGGTGGAGAGGGTTACATGAAACCACAAATGCAAGTGTTAAGAGTGGTTCTTAGTACATAGTAAGGGCCCATTAATAATAGTGGTATCAATATATTTATTGATTATATATGACTTCTTTTGAGGGGGGAAGAGGAGTATCTTAGCTTCCTGTGGCTGTTGTAACACAAACAACTATTATTATTGGGTAGCTTAAAACAACAGAAATTTATTTTCTCATGTTTCTGGAGGCCAGAATTCCAAAATCAAAGTGTTGGCAGGGCTGCGCTCCTTCTGAAGGCTCTTCTGAGGCTCCTTCCTTGCCTTTTCTGATGGCTTCAGGTGTTTCTTGGCTTATGGCTGCATCCCTCCAAACTCTGCCTCCATCTTCACGTGGTCTTCTCATCTGTGCGTGTCTGGGTGTAATCTCCCTCCACCTCACTCTTAAAAGGAGGCATGATGGCATCTAAAACCCAGCTGGATAATTCAGGACAAGCTCCTCCTCTCTAGACCCTTAGCTTCACCACATCTTTTGCCATATGCCATATAAGGTAATAATCACTCTTTTTCCGTATAAGGTAATAGTCACAGGTTCTGGGGGTTACAGCATGGGCATATCTTTTTGAGCACCACCATTGAGCCCAATCCTGGGAGGCAGTGAAAAATGGAGAAGAAAGAGTCTGTGAAGCCATAGCTATCTGTTTTTCAAATACTTAAAATAACCTAAAACGCCATGAGCTGCATAGAAATGACTCAGTGAGGTGGATGCCCCAACTGAGCTGGTTCTGTGAAACGGGCTGTGAGGGGCTGGTAGACAACTTAGCCCTGAAGGCCAGGGCTCAGGGCCACATTTAGACTGAGTCCATGAAGGTAGAACACATGGATAATTGCCAGCAAACCCTACATTGCTTCTTTTTCCCCAGCTTCTCATTTTCGTCCCAGGTTCCTCTGTGTCCCGGAATTTGAACGGGTATAAATTGCACGGTTTTTTTCTGGGGGCTGAATTGGAGAATGAAGAAAATGATAGCTCTCCTGAAGTTAGGTCTATTTTTGCTTATGGAAGCAATTCTCTACTGGAGGTGCTCTGGGGTTTTCAGAGGACTATCCTTTACAGGCTCAGGTGGGAGCTGTATTTACAGCTGGTGAAAATGATCCCCCATCAGCAGAGGATCCTCCTGCTGACTCCCCAGACACTCATCAGTTTGGTCTCTCAGACACTATCCTACCCTGTGCAGAAATGAACAACTCAGCAAAAACCAAACTCATTTAATTCAAATTTAATTAACATTGGAAAGATTTTTTTTTTACTCTTTGGCTCTAATTATACCAAGATTGCTGTACATGATAACACTGAAGATGTGTGGTTACATTTGTAGGGTGCGGTGGTAGTGGTTCTGAGGTAGAATTCTCGTCTTCCATATGGGAGACCTAAGTTCAATTCCTGGCCAACGCGCCTCATGCACGGCCACCTCCCATCTGTCTATGGAGGCTTGCGTGTTGCTAGGATGCTGAACAGGTTTCAGTGGAGCTTCCAGACAAAGACCAACTAGGGAGAAAGGCCTGGCAATCTACTTCCAAAAATCAGCCAATGAAAACCCTATGGATCACAACTGTCCAATCCACAAACCATCAGGGAGATGGCGAAGGACTGGCAGTGTTTACATTTTGTTCCACTGTGTACAGGGTCGCCATTAGCAGAGGGCCAATTTGACAGCAGCTATCAACAACAACAGCAACAATTTTGGAGGAGGGAGCTTATAGCATTGTGGAGGCTGATGCAGGAGCCAGGTAGAGGCTCCTTGTCTAAGTTTAAAAAGTCCTAGAGAGTGGCAGTTCCCTGATAAGGCAGCCTTTAGAAATGGAAGCCACTCTTTTAGCAAACAACCAGATCACAAGGGAGGAATTTAATAATAGTGCATGTTAAAGAAAAGTAGAAAGCTATGTAACAGCGCAGAGAGGCGTGAGAGAGTAACTGTCCTCGTCAGGGTGGGCTGTGTTCCATAGGGAACAACGCTGAGTCTCAGTGGCTTAACCTGATAAAAAGTTTATTACTTGCTACGATGAAGGTGTTTAGAAGGTGGCATTCCACATGGTGACTCAGGAGTCCAGGATTCTCCTACCTATGACTTCCCCTCTCCATGGCAGGGGTTGGCACACTACAGCCCATGGGCCAAATCTGGCCCCTGGCTTATTTTTATAAAGTTTTATTGGAACACAGCCATGCTCATTTGTTTACACATTACCTACTGCTGCTTTGGCACTCCAGTGGCACAGTTGGGTAGTTGCAACAGAGACCTCATGGGCTCAAATATTTACAATCTGGCCCTTTACACATAGACACACCAAATCGCTGTCCCCTACTTGCTCTAGGGACTTGGAATCTTCAGTGGGAAGGGAGAGGAGAGAGATCAAGGATCAGGTTGGAGAGTTTCATGGGCCAAGCTTGAGAGTGGCGAATATCAGTTCTGTCTATACTCAGGGAGACGGAGGGAAGGAGGTTGGGGGTGGGGTGGGGGGGCGGGTAGGGACAAGAGGGAGAGCAAGCAGAGGAGAAGGGGAAAGAAGGATTATAACGACACTGACTTTATGAGGCTAAGGCCTCATAGAGTACAACCCTCAGAACATGGAGCGTAACTAGCCCTCATCCCCAGTAAAAAACTTGTCAGCCATCTGAGGAAAGGCATTGACCTTTTCCTTGGAAGGGCAGCTGGTGCAACCGAAAGGCCCAGGAGCTCAGGGTTTCCTAGCGTTAACCCCATGCAGGACAGGAGCCTGTTGGAGCAGAAGCTGAGTTCAAACTTGCTATACAGGTGCTGAGAGACAAGTTCCACATCCATCCTTCTCCACCACCCAGGTGACCCCCAATGCTTGCTGGGTCCCTGGTCTTTTCCTCACGTCCAGGTTCCAGGGGGCTTTCGTAGTTTAGGAGTTAAGCACTTGGGCTTAGGCTTCAGGAAAACTTTGGTTCAAATCCAGGCTCTCATGCTTACTAGCTGCATGACCTTGGGCTGATTACCTTTTCTGGACTTTAGATCTCCAGCTACAGTTCAGTTATTGTGAGGACTAAATTAGAAAATGGATGCTGAGGGCTTGGCTCCTGGCACAGAGCAACTGCTCTGTGTTAGCTGTTTTTATTGCTCTCAGGAATGCCCTGGTTTTGTCACAGCTGGAAAGGGTCAGGGGAGGCAGAGGACCCTCTTAAGACTGAGAGGTCCCGTGCCCTTGGCAAGAGCGGAGACCCAGTTACACAGGCTGGCCCTATAGGTTTCACCCTCAAGCATGGTGGCGATCACTAGATGCATACCATACAATGCATCCATTCGTTCATTCAATATGCACCAAAGTGCCCTGATGCTGTTGTTGTTGGGTGCTGTTGAGTCGATAGTGACCCTGTGTGAGAGAAGAAATGCACCCCATAGGGTTTTCTTGGCTGTATTCTTTACAGGAGCAGATAGCCAAGTCTTTCTCCTGTGGAGCTGCTGCGGGGGTTCAAACCATCAATGTTTCAGTTACCACTTAACAGTTGTGCTACCAGGGCTCCTTACAAAGTACCTACTGTGTGCTAACTTCTGCATCAGGAATTAGAAGCAGAACGTTAAAGACAGATGCACTTTCTGCCTCTAGGAAGCTCATGATCATTGAGTAAGCCCAACAATTGTGATAAAGAAAGCCCACATAGGAGAGCCCTGTGGGGCTGTGAGCTTCAACCAGGGGCTTATTGGGGGTGCGGAGGGGGGGCACTCTGGAAAGAGCTGAGATGAAGCCCAGGCAGCACCTGTGCTCAGTACACCTCACCCACCTTGGCCTCCTTGCTTCTTGACTGTGCTGAGCAGATTCCCACCTCAGCGCCTTTGCACATGTGCCTTCTTCTGCTCAAATCCACCTTTCTCTGTCTGCCTTCTTATCACTGTTGAATAGAAAAATTAATAACAGACATCTTACTTTGATTTTAAGGTTTTCTTATCCACGAAACCAAATACTCACTTAGAGAAATCCCTGACCAAAATCACCTCTCCAGCTGCTTTTCCTTCACCAGAAGTGGCAAATCCTTTCTTTCCTGCTGGAAGCCAGGTTACTAACTTTGAATCTCAAAAGATTTGACTGGGTGGAGGGGCAGAGACTACCTTGTGACTTGATGTCCATTGATCTTAGTCAAAGGGGGAGGGCAGGGTTCAATCGATCATGCTCAGAGTAGCTGATGGTTGATCTATATTTCTCCCTCCCCTTCTCTTTATGGAAACCCTGGTGGCACAGTGGTTAAGTGCTACGGCTACTAATCAAAACATTGGCAGTTTGAATCCACCAGGTGCTCCTTGGAAACTCTATGGGGTAGTTCTACTCTGTCCTACAGGGTTGCTATGAGTCGGAATCAACTCTACAGCAATGGGTTTTCTTCTCTTTATAATCCCCATTGTACCTAGCTTCTTCAAGCCGTTTGCTTTTTCTGGAGTCAAAATGGCTTCCCTATATGCATATAGAATAACTGCTCAGAATAAACCTTACGTTCAAATTTTGGTGAGTTTTGATTATTTTTAACATCATCATTCAGGTTCCAGTTCAAACATTTTTTCCTAAGCGAGGTCAACCAGTCAGAACTGTCTTCACCTCCCTCTTGCTTCTTCTCTCTCGAGCTCTTGCTCCTGGTCCTAAGCCTTTCTTTCTACCTCTCTTCATAGCATTCATTGTTAATGGCGTTATCTTGCTCATTTCTGCGTCTGCTCCTGCTTTGTCCCCTCTCTTGTAGAAGGCAATCTCTGTGGGAGTAACTCCTGGGTGGGTTTTTTTGCTCAGAGCTGGGTCCTCACAGCTGAGTCACTGAGCAGGAGTTCAATCAGTCATTGTTGGAGGGGCTGGTAAGGCATGACTCTGAGCTGGCCAAAGGCAATGGGCAGGCAGGTGGAGAAGGGCGCTTAAGTTATAGGGAAGAGCCTGACAGAGATTCTGGGGCCATTTTGGATACAGAGCAAGGCTGAAGGAAGCAATGATCACTTCCACTCTTGGTCAGAGTGGGAGGAGCCGTGGAGCATGCAGTGCTCCCCAGGACCCCTACGTTCGCTTTTCAAAATCGATTCAGCATGTTGTCTTGTTGAGTTCCCTCCTCAGCCTCCCTGAGCTGCTTGGAGCAGAAACACTGTCATTCCCCATCAGAGCTGCATGAAGAGTGATTTACTGGGCAATTGCAGAGAGGACATTTCAGAAGAAGACATCAAATTTGAGAGGTTGCAATGAGCGTTCAGAGGTCAAAAGAATCAGGGAAATGACTTCATGATTTTTCTTTTATAAAGGCAACACAGATAACGAAATAACAAATGTCTGCGGCCTGGGCCCTTCCTTTCCTCTGCGGATTTATGCAGCATACAAACATGTCTTAAGAGCTTTCCCTGAGTGATTTAAAAACCAGATGGAAGCCGGCAAGCCGACTCCATCTGTCCCAGTAACACCGCAATTCACTTCCCGGGCAGGTGAGTAGAAATGGTGGCCGCCTGCTTCTGGCCGAATGCTGAGTACAGAGTGTTTGGCCTCCAGCTAAAGCACAAATAATATCTACGCGTGATGAATCCTTCCAAAAACAAGGACCCTGCGAAGACAGGATAAAACCGTAGTCATTAGCTCCTGGCACTCTTCTCAAACAGGCACCTTGGCGTCTCAGAGTCTCAGCAGCCGGCACCCAGGCCCAAGCTGAGGGAGGGGCTTGCAGTTTCACCTGCCATTTATTATTTTCTCTTTTTTTGGAAACCTAACAGGTGAAGTCCAAACTCCAAATGTGATCGTTGAGAAAGGCAGAAAATGTCAGCTGAGCAGAATTTATCACCAGGAACCTATAACGGATTTCAGCTCTCCCCACCCCAGTATACTGTGTACCCCCTCAATCACATGAGTTTTAGTAGCTAGACGCAAAGAAAGAGGCAACACATTCATATCAAGTGTTTTTTTCCCATCTTCGCTCCTTAGGTAAACAGAACTGGGTTGATAGCCACCCTCAGTTTTCGGAAAGATGCTGTCATGGGTGCCTGGATGGACTAGCTTTGTCTTGCATGCTTGTCAGCTCCCTTCCCAAGGGGCTCCCTCTTCTCCTGTGTTTAATACCATAATAAGTATCCTGTTCCTCCTGTTCTCACTCACTCTGTGAGTGCAAGGCATGGTGTTGGTTGGTCCTCCAGACTCATTTCTTTTCCCTGATAGGGCGCATCCTATTGTTACTCTACTCCACACTGAATTTATCCTTTCCTCTTCTGATGGTTGGAGCCCTAGTGGTGCAGTGGTTAAGAGCTTGGCTGCTAACCAAAAAGTCGGCAGTTTAAATCCACCAGCGGCTCCTCGGAAACCCTATGAGGAAGTTCTACTCTTTCCTATTGGGTGTATATGAGTCAGAATCGGCTCTATAGCCATGAGTTTTCTCCTAATGGTCAAGCAGTCCTGGTGGTAAAATGGTTGAGTGCTTGGCTGCTATCCGAGATATTGGTGGTTCAAAACTACCAGCCGCTTTGTGGGAGAAAAGACCTGGCTCTTTTCCAGTAAAGATTACAGCCTAGAAAACCCTGTGAGGCAGTTCTACTCTGTCACATGGGGTCACTATGAGTCAAAAACCAGCTCCACTGCACCCAACGACAACTTCTAATGGTCCTTTGGATTATTTCCAACTTTGTTATCCAAATAATGTTGTGGTAGACATCCTTGCGTCTCCTTTGGGGTGTGTCCCTCTGTGAAAGTTTCTCTGCATACAGACACGGGAGTGGAATTCCAGGTCATAAGGAAGGGACACTTCTCCATCACAAGAGGCTCTCCAACTGCTCTCCATAATGGCGGCATGGGTTGACAAGGGCTCCTTTTGCCCCATAACACTTCTTGTCACATGACTTTTTAATTGCTGCCAATTGGGTATACAGTTGTGTCTCATGTTGTTTCAATGTGCATTTCTTCAATAATGAGCCCGTGCAGATCTTCAATCCTTATTAAAAAGGATTTATTCTTCACGGAAGTCTCTATTCCCAGTATTTACCCACTTCTTTACTGGGATGCTTTCCTTTTTCTTGCTGATTTGCTAGAGTTTCTTCTGTACTGTAGATGTTAATACTTTGCCAGCTATTTGCATTGTACATCTCCAGATCAGGCATTTGTTCATCAAAAGATAAAATACACATAACCTATAGGAGAGGCCTGAAGGTCAGCAGGCTGTTATTACATCTTGTAAGCATCCAACACAGCAAACACCCCACGCACCTTTCCCTCAGTGAGCATACAGGTGAACGTAAGAACAACACAGCAGACAGCCCATGCACCTTTCCCTAAGTGAGCATACAGGTGGACATAAGAACAACACAGTAAACACCCCATGCACCTTTCCTTCAGTGAGCATACAGGTAACCATAAGAACAACACAGCAGGCACCCCATGCACCTTTCCCTCAGTGAGCATACAGGTGAACGTAAGAATAAATGGGGAAGCAAGTGGAGTCATGGTAAAAGCAGAGTGTGGAAGTCAAACGGGTCCTTTTAAAAATAATCATTTGTAGGTCCGCCACTGCTGGTTATGTGACCCTGAGCAGGGTCCTTACCTATGCTGGTGGTCATGCAAGCAGGGTCCTCATCTATGCTGCCCTCAGTTTTCACACCTGTCTTGAAAAGATGTGTGGATCAGGGAGGTCCTGCAAGCGAAGGGCTGATGTTC
This sequence comes from Elephas maximus indicus, assembly GCF_024166365.1. NCBI lineage: Eukaryota > Metazoa > Chordata > Mammalia > Proboscidea > Elephantidae > Elephas > Elephas maximus. The sequence continues at coordinate 7,080,350 of NC_064843.1, forward strand.
CAGGCTCCTCTTTATCTCCTGTAGTAGGTAAGAGGAGCAACATTTAACATAAAAACCCTGGAGCCTGGAAGCATGATAGATAGATACAAGCATTCATACATACATGGATGGATACATAGACAGACACACAGGCAGATAGCAGATAGATACATACGCACCCAGGGATGGATGGGTGCATGGGTGGGTGGATGGGTGGAGGGAGGGAGGGAGGGAGGGATAATACATAGGTAGATAGAAAGAAAGATACAGAGATACATACACACGTGCATACATATATGGATGGATAGATAGATGGATACATAGATTGAGCAAAATAGTTAGTCCTTAATTACTCATTAACTTTTTGTCTTTTCCTGCAAGAAATGGGAGTGAATTTAGCCATTAAAGAAAAATTAATACTTAATAACATTTTAGTAGGATAAAGATAGCATGTGACCTACAATTTCACTTTGCCTGCATGCAAACATACACAGTGGGTAAAGCACCCACACCTGTACCTAGGGACGCGTCTGTACCCGGGGACGCGTCTGTACCCGGGGACGCTTCTGTACCCGGGGACGCTTCTGTACCTGGGGACACATCTGTACCCGGGGGTGCGCCTGTACCTGGGGACGCATCTGTGCCTGTACACCAGCCCCTCTTCCAGGCTAACCGGATGAATGTATGCACAAATGATAACAATGCTCATGTTTAAGTGTTGAGATTATAGTTCAATTTTATTTTTTCCTTTTGCTTTACAGTTTTTCTACTTTCTTTAGAGTTAATATGCAATTATGGTCATAATAATGAAAAACTAGAATGTTTTAAAATAGTATTTATGAAGCAGATAACCTAGAAAATACTCATAAAACATTAATGAAAGTAACCTGTCGCACAGGCGCGTATCCACTCAGTACAACTGGGATCAAAACCGCACCAAGCGGAAACCGGCCGGAAGAAGATACCAAATGTGCTGCTCGTTACGCCACTTAGTTTCTCGTTTTTCTTTCTCTTGTTTATTCAGGTCTTCTTCCTTTTTGTTCTGGAAAAAAAAAAATTTTATTGCTCTTATATTGCTTTAAAGAAACAACAAAAAAAAATATTGCTTTATGTTGTTTAAAACCCAAACCAAGTCGGCTGCCTTGGGGTCAGCCCCGCTTCACGGCGACCCCACGTGTGTCGGACTGTGTTCCACGTGGGTCAGCCCCGCTTCACGGCGACTCACGTGTGTCGGACTGTGTTCCACGTGGGTCAGCCCCGCCTCAGGGCGACCCACGTGTGTCGGACTGTGTTCCACGTGGTTTCCAAAGACTGATTTTTCAGATCTAGGTCACCGGGCCTTTCTTCTGAGGCACCTCTGGGTAGACTCAAATCTGCCTGAACTGTTGGCACCCTCTTCCCAGAGGCTCCTTATGTTGTTCAAAACACTATAAAAGCCAAGAAAACTTTCCATGATATTTCAAATACTTATAAAGGAAATCCACTTTCAACCAGAAAGTGATCCCGGCCCCCCATCTTATCCATTTAAACCTCAAGTTAATCAAAGATATAAAAGGAATTTTGTTGAACTTTTGCAAAGCTAGAGGCCACATAAAAGCTCCCAGTGGGAAAGGCCAGGCTCCCTTTGGGAAGCTGCTCGTGTGTGCCCCCAGGGTATGTGGCATGTTTATATGATCGTGCGCGCACACACACGTATTTGTGTGTGTGTTCCCATCGACTTCTGCTGTCACGCTTTAAGACTGCTATTAAGTAGTAGTATTATAAGCCTGTTTATTATCATTATTATTATCATTATCAGGACTTTTTGAAAGTCCCTGGCCCCTATTTCCCTTCCCAATTGTACCCTTCTTGCTTGTGAGTGTTTAAGCAGGGGAAGCCTGTGCTAAGCTATTTGCCAGGGATGCCTGGCTCTGTGACCCTGGAGGGCTGGCCTCCAGCAGGGGCGATACTACCATGTTACTAAGTGTGGGTTTGGGACACTCAGGGCTAGCTAACACAGCCTCTTGCTTTCAGTGAGTGCAAGCCTCTCCATGCCTTCTCTGGCATTTGTCACCTGGTACTTGGCACCATCCCAGGTGCCCTGCCATCTGATTATGGGGTCTTTACGCTCGGCTCCTCATTCTTCTGGCTCAAACCTCTGGAGGTATTCCTGAAAGCACTAAGATACCACAAATCTTTTAATGCTGCTTTTTCTTTTCTCGTTGGGTCACCTGTGCACCACTTACCCAGTCTGAACCACTGTTTCCTCTCAAAAGTCCGGGGATATAGGTGGATTACCTGGATGTTCCCATGGACTCTCATATATCACATGCGTGTGTGTTCATTGCCATGGATACTCATGTACAGACGCAAGCATTTTCATTGCCATGGATGCTCATATATCACATGCATACGTGTTCGTTGGCATGGATACTCACGCACAGAGGCATGCGTGTTTATTGAGCACCTATATGGCAGCACCGTGCTGATCATTGGTGACGTGTAAATGAAGAAGACAGTTCTTGCCAAAAGGAAGCTCAGATTTTGATGGGTGACATCATATAAGTAGAAATCCACGTGCAGACCTGGCCAGCACGGAGGCAGCTCTGTGCACAGGGCATTGGCAGAGCTCAGAGGAGGGGTGACTGAAACTACGAATCATAGGAATGCGCGGAGCACAGATGAAAAATTCCACTTACATGAAGTATCTAGAGCAGGCAAAGCATAGAGACAGAAAGCAGGTTAGTGGTTTCCAGGCGGGGGTGGGTACACTAATGGGGCGTCATTGCCTAATGTGTACAGAGTTTCTGGTTGGGGCGATGAAGAGTTTTGGAAACAGACAGTGGTGAAGGCTGCACAAGATCGGGGAGGTACTTAATTTCCCTGAATTGTACCCTTAAAATTGCTAAAGTGGCAAATTTTGTGATATATGTAAAAAAATCAAAGCAGTTGCCGTCGAGTCCAGTTGAGTCTGACTCATGGCAGCCCCGCGTGTGTCGGAGTAGAGCTGAGCTCCGTAGCGGGGTTTGCAGTGGCTGGTTGTTCCGAAGCAGATCAGCAGGCCTTTTTCCAAGGCACCTCTGGGTGAACTAGAAGGTCCAGCCTTTCGGTTAGCAGTCGAACACATTAACCTTTTCACCACCCAGGGACTTACCGTCAGCACTTGAGCTCAGAATGTGTACATGGCCAGTGAAATAGGAAATGAAAAAATATAAAAGCGTAAATGCTTATTGAAAACATTTGGATCCGTGGCGGTGGTTCTTTGGAGACTTGCCTGAGTGCCCCTGCATTTCAGGCAATGTGGCGTATTAGGTGAGGACTGTTGGCCAGCCCCTACCTCCAGGTAGGCTGTTCTTGAATGGAAGGGCTGCCTTGTTGGAAACTCGCAGCGGGAGGCTAGAATAGTTTCTTGTAAACAAAAACTTGGTTTGTCTTGATGACCGCAGGGCCCAACACCACTGTGAGAACTGCCCAAAAGGACGATCCTCTGCTTCCTCAACCCCCATAAAGCACAAAGCTGGCTCCAAGATGAGAGACCTTTCAAACCCAGGCAGGAGGGCAGGAGGCCAGCGGGGCCTCCGTGTCCATGTCTCACCTGTGTCTCTGAACTTGTGCTCTGAGGTTCAGATTTAACTCCTGTTCTCCTGTGTTGAGGAGTCAATCATTTGAAAAGGGCATTTGTCAGCATCAGTGTAATTCCTAGAAAAAGGAGATTCAGCACCTTTTGCTACCTGGCAGCGAGCTTCCTCTGATGTGAAGCACCTATTTCATGAGGAGCCTCGGTCTCAAAGAAGACTTGCTTTGATTCTTATCTGAAACGTGTCCTGTCAGTTTCCCGGGAGAATACTTCACTCTTCTGCAGCCCTTGGATTTTCAAGCCCAAAGACCGAGGACTTGTGGGAGTATGTTACTCTCTGTGTGCAGTGGATGTGAGTTTCACTCACAGTAAAAAAAAAAAAAAGTATATATATATAAAACGTAGGTGAGCAGTAGTGTAACTCTGCTACCTTTTCCATAACTCCCTGAGTCTATCAAAAGCCCACCTTTTCCTCTAATGATAGAAAATTAATGGAGTCACTTATAAGTGGGGTCTATTTTTTTTTTAAATCAAGAATGCGATGTCTCAGTTAATTCAGGTTTAAAATGTAGTCATACTCAAGCTTCCTGCCTACTCCCTTAGGTCCTTCTCTCTTCCTCACCTCTGTTGTTGTTAGCTGCCATTGAGTTGGCCCCTGACTCATGGCAACCCCAAGCGTGTCAAAGTAGAGCTGTGCTCCATAGGATTTCCATTAGATTTTTTTCAGACGCAGATTGCCAGGCCTTTCTTCCTAGTCTTGGTTTGGAAGCTCTGCTGAAAACTGTTCAACATCATAGCAACATGTAAGCCTCCACTGACAGATGCGTGGTGACTGCCCGTGAGGTGCATTGGCCAGGAATCGAACCCTGGTCTCCTGCATGGTAGGCAAGAATTCTACCACTGAACCACTACTGCCCCTCTAGAGTTAGTTTTATTTTCTTTGGGGAGCTATGGAATGGTGCCTGGTAGATTCCATGTGGCTTATTGGGCTCGTTTTGGTGTCTACACTACTTCTCATCCCATAGATAACTCACCACATCATGGTTCTAGGTCTCCTCTGACCTCAGTCCCCTCTTATGTCATATGACTCTGCTGCCAAAACCTTTGTCTGCAGGTCCTGCCAGGTTACTGGGTACCTCCTCCTGCAAGCCACCAGGCTTCTTTGGCTCCACCAGCCTCCTCGAACTTCCTGGGCCCCTCATGTGAGCATGGGCTCTTCCCTTGAGCCTTATGAGTTCTAAGGAGAACAAGGGCTGTATTAGTCAATTTGCTGTGGTAACAAATGAGTCCACCAACTGTGCAATTTCTTATTAGTCAATTTGCTGCAGTTACAAATGAGCCCGCCAACTGTGCTATTTCTCCATCAAGTTGCTTATTGGCGGCTGTGGTTTCGCTGCAGCCCTGACCCACATGGCCCCTCCTTCTAAACCAGGCTGAAGACGCAACTCCTGGTGGAGTTACGTCATCACGTTATGCACCAGGCACAGAGCTTGGCAGTGTGGGGGATTGTTGTTGTTAGATGCTGTCAAGTTGGTTCCTACTCATAGTGACTCTATGCACAACAGAACAAAACATGGCCAGGTCCTGTGCCATCCTCACAATTGTTATGCTTGAGCCCATTGTTGCAGCCACTGCATCAATCCATCTCTTTGAGGGTCTTCCTCTTTTTTGCTGACCCTCTACTTTACTAAGCATGATGTCCTTCTCCAGGGACTGATCCATCCTGATAACATGTCCAAAGTATGTGAGACATAGTCTCACCATCCTTGCTTCTAAGGAGCATTCTGGCTGCACTTCTTCCAAGACAGACTTGTTCGTTCTTTCAGCAGTCCATGGTATATTCAATATTCTCCAACACCACAATTCAAAGGCTTCAATTCTTCTTCAGTCTTCTTTAATCAATGTACAGCTTTCGCATGCATATAAGGTGATTGAAAACACCATGGCTTAGGTCAAATGCACCTTAGTTCTCAAGGTGACATCTTTGCTTTTCAACGCTTTAAAGAGGTCCTTTGCAGCAGATTTACCTAGTGCAATGCATCTTTCGATTTCTCGAGTGCTGCTTCCATGGGTGTTGACTGTGGATCCAAGTAAAATGAAATCCTTGACAACCTCAATCTTTTCTCCGTTTATCGTGATGTTGCTTATTGGTCCAGTTGTGAGGATTTTTGTTTTCTTTATGTTGAGCTATAATCCATACTAAAGGTAGAAGGTGTGGACTTTTGTCTTCATCAGTAAGTGCTTCAAGTCCTCTTCACTTTTAGCAAGCAAGGTTGTGTCATCTGCATATTGCAGGTTGTTAATGAATTTTCCTCCAATCCCGATGCCCTGTTTTTCTTCATACAGTCCAGCTTCTCGGATTATTTGCTCAGCATACAGATTGAATAATTTACGTATGATGAAAGGATATAACACTGATGCACACCCTTCCTGACTTTAAACCATGCAGTATGGGGGATAGAAAGCTGACTAGACAGTGCCTGCTGACATCAAGTTATATTTATTCCAGCGTAGGGGATGAAATACGAGCCTGCACATGCACACGCTTACATACTCTTAACACAACCGAGAGTGTGATGTATTTGGTGCACATGCACACAAAATGCTACCAGAGAGAAAAGATGGCGGTAGGGCAAGCTGTGTCCATCATCGTTCTAATCATCAAAGTTGGGGGGCTGGTGTGACATTTGATTGCAACGTGTTATCTAGTTTGGCTGAAATGAGTGACCTAATAGGGAGAATAAGACCATGGAAAGATCACAGAGGACCCTGGTGGGATCCCAGCCTGAGGGAAGGCACCTAACAGGGCCTGTGAGATTGGAGGTACAGCTTGGAAAGGTCCAGTGAGAAGGATTAGGTTTCCATGACTGGACTCAGAACCATGGTGAATGAGCGACATCTGCCATGGAAGTGGGAAGGGGAAGTTACAAGCCCTGGGGATGCCATCCTTGCGCAAAGTCTGTGCTAGTGTGATAGAACTACATGTGGGGAGAGACTGAAGGGTTCAGTATAAATAGACTGAGGTGCGGGAGAGCAAAGGAAAGAATTTGCTGGAGCTAAAGTCATCTGTTGTTGTTAGGTGTTCTTGACCCAGAGTTACCCCATGTGACAGAGTAGAACTGCCCCATAGGACTTCATAGGCTGTAATCTGTATGGAAAGAGCCCTGGCGGTGCAACGGTTAAGCATTTGCCTGCTAATTTAAAGGTCAATGCTTTGAATCCACCCAGCAGCTCCATGGAAGGAAGTCTTGGCCTGGAAAACTCTATGAGGCAGTTCTGCTCTGTCCTGTAGGGTCACTGTGAATCGGAATTGACTTGATGGCACATAACAGCAATCTTTACGGAAGCAGATCCCCAGGGCTTTCTCCTGCAGAGCTGCTGAGTGGGTTTGAACCACCAACCTTTCGAATAGCAGCTAAATGCTTAAATGTTTGCCCCACGCTCCTGAAGTCATCTCCTGGTTTAATAATCAAAGTGTGGTTAGTGGACCAGTGACTTCAGCATTAGTTGGGCGTTGTTGGCAGTGCAGGGTCTCGGGCTCACTCTAGCCTGCTGAGAAGGAGTCTGTGTGTTAACAAGCTCCTAGGTGACTCTGAAGGACACTCCAGTTTGAGAAGATGTGCTTGTCCATCCTTCACTGCTGCCATTCTAATACGATCTCTGGGCCTGCAGCTTCAGCTCTACCTGGGAGCAAGTTAGAAATGCAAGTTCTCAGGCCACAGTTCAAACCCACCAAAGCCACCCCAGACATTGGGTCCCAGGAATCTGATTTTAAACAAGCTTTCCAGGTGGTCTTTATGCACACTACAGCACAGGCCTGTACAGAGAATCTGTGGGCTAGAGGCAGCTTCTGGTGAGTGGACATGGGGGTATGAGCAAGAGCTACCAAGGCCACTGGCAGGCTTCTGAACTGAGGTCAGGCAATAGGCTCTGTGGAGAGGTCAGATCACCTGGGCCCAGGGTCAGAGGGTGACAATGGTGAGGTTTACTTAGTCACTACTTCTCTGTCAGTTTGTTGTATTGTGGTGGCTTGCATGCTGCTGTGATGCTGGAAGCTATGCCACTGTTATTTCAAATACCCACAGGGTCATCTGTAGTGGACAGGTTTCAGTGAAGCGTTCAGATTAAGACAGACTAGGAAGAAAGGCCTGGCAATCTGCTTCTGAAAACCAGCCAATGAAAACACTATGATTAGCAACAAAGTATTGTCTGACTAGACTCAGACACACCAACAATCATGAATATTTTGCAGGACTGGACAATGATTTCTCCTGTTACTCGTGGGGTCGCCGTGAGGCGTAGCCGACTTAATGGCAGCTGACAACCCCAGGCATGGGTAGCTACCTGGGAAAACAAAGACGTGAGAGTGTCACCAAACCGCCAGCCTGTTTAGCTGATCACAGGGCCCTGGCTGGAAGGGAAACAAGTGGGCTGTGAGCAGGGCTGAAGGAGGGCTGGAGGCCTGCATTGGCTCTGGGGCCTGGCAGATGGCCCATAGCAGGCATAGGCACAGGACTTGGGGAGGTTGTCTTTGACCAGTGCGGGAAGGAATTGCAGAGCAAAGACCCTGGACTCTAAAGGAGCCTCTTTGTTCCTTGTAGAAGGAGGATCAAGTAGGCTCTTGCTCCAGGCCCTTCCCCACCGTTGTTCTTAATTTCATTGTTGAAATATTTAAACTAGCTTTTTTATGTATAACTGGGATTTGGAGACTCATTTTCAGAAACAGGGAAAAATGTCCAGATGATGAAAGTGGAGAACACTGTCAGTATTAGGAAAGTAATTGTGGAGATTAGAAGCTGTCACATCTTTTTTGCACAGATTCTACTTCCAAAAATTAGCCAGGGAAGGTATCTTTTTGCTTCCAGCAAAGCTTGCCGGCATCACAGAATTTTAACATTCCTTGTGGAGATGTCTTAGGTAGTGGAGTCGACGCCATAGCGCCCATTCACATCTGCGGGTACCCTGGCCCAAAGCCCCAGCCTCTCGTCTGACTTATAAGTTCAAACTGGACCAGCTGGACATTAATTGCATGTCAGAATCCCTATTGCTAAAGGATTATTTAAAATGAATATTTTAATGAAATTATGCAAATGATATTGGCCGACTGGAATTTGTATTGAATCAGCAATATTTTTAGCAATATTTCATTGTGGCACTTCTAAGAATCTATGGACTGCTGAAATCTTTAGGGTGATCTTCTGGAAGAATTTGTTTTGTTTATTCACACAAATAAGGCAAGATCATTTTCTCTCCACTTCATAGGCTTGGGGAGCCCTGGTGGCACAGTAGTTAAGAGCTTGGCTGCTAACCAAAAGACCAACAATTCAAATCCACCAGCCATTCCTTGGAAACCCTATGGGACAGTCTACTCTGTTCTGTTACTATGACTTGGAATCGACTCGACAGCATTTTTTTTTTTTTTTTTTTTTTGGTCCATTGGCTTGGAATTAAATGGCTAAAATTATATTGAAACTTCAAGGTCTTGGGGAGACTGACAAGCTCCATGTTAATGATTCAAATACAAATTTTCTAAAAATGTGAGAAGTGGCCTTTAACCCTCATGAAAAAATAATGTACTTGTATGAAGAAAATATAAGTTTAAAAAGAACAAGTACCAGAAACTATTTGATTACTGTTTGCCTCAGTCCACACAATGATCTAAACAACAATTCAAACTAGAAACATTGAAGAATATGCTTAAGTAAAAAGCAATAAAATACCCAAAACAATTATGGTAAATGAGCACAAAAGAAGCTCCTTAAAGGCGTCATAAAAATAAGAAAAGAGAGATGCTTAGTGAGATCAGGAATGAAAATCACCACAAGCCCCTAGAGGGCAGAGATGAGGTTGTGGAAATTTATTTCCATGGCAACTAGCACAATTTCTGGCTCTAGAAGTTATTGATTAAGTGTTTGTTGAGTGAATATGTGGCTGGATGGATAGATGGAAGGCTGGAAGGCTGGCTGGCTGGCTGGCTGGCTGGATGGCTGGATGGCTGGATGGCTGGATGGCTGGATGGGTGGATGGGTGGATAGGGGGGTTGGTGGGTGGGTGGATGGACGGGTGGATGGATGAGTGGATGGAAGGATGGATAAATGGATGGATGGATGGATGGTGGATGGATGAATGTATAGATAGATGGAAGGAAGGAAGGAAGGATGAATGGAAAGAAGGAAGGAATGGAGCATGGGAGTGGGAGAGATGGATACAGGAAGGGAAGGAAGGGCAAATGGTGGAAGAGTGGATGATGGATGGATGGATGGATGGATGGATGGATGGATGGATGGATGGATGGATGGATGGATGGATGGATGGATGGATGGTGTCTTAGTCATCTAGAGCTGCTATAACAGAAATACCACAAGTGAATGACTTTAACAAAGAGAAGTTTATTCTCTCAGAGTCCAGTAGGCCAGAAGTCTGAATTCAGGGCGCCGGCTCCAGAGGATGGCTTTATCTCTCTGTCTGCTTTGAAGGAAGGTCCTTGTGATGCATCAGTCTTCCCTTGGTGTGGGAGCATCTTGGCGCAGGAACCTCAGATCCAAAGGACACTCTCTGCTCCTGGCGCTGCTTTCTTGGTAGTATGAGGTCCCACTCTCTGCTTGCTTCGCTTTCCTTTTATCTCTTGAGAGATGAAAGGTGGTGTAGGCCACGCCCCAGGGAGAGCCCCTTTACATTGGATCGGGGATGTGACCTGGTAAGGGTGTTACGATCCCACCTTAATCCTCCTTAACATAAAATTACAATCATAAAATGGAGGACACCCACATAATACTGGGAATCATGGCCTAACCAAGTTGATACACACATTTTTTGGGGGACATAATTCGATCCATGTCAAATGGGTAGATGGATGGTTGGAAGGGTAGGTGGGTGGGTGGTGGATGGATGGATGGATGGATGGGTGGGTGGGTGGGTGGATGGACGGATGGATGGGAGGAAGGATGGGAGGAAGGAAGGGAGGAAGGGAGGGAGGGAGGGAGGGAGGGAGGGAGGAAGGAAGGAAGGAAGGAAGGAAGGAAGGAAGGAAGGAAGGAAGGAAGGAAGGAAGGAAGGAAGGAAGGAAGGAAGGAAGGAAGGAAGGAAGGAAGGAAGGAAGGAAGGAAGGAAGGAAGGAAGGAAGGAAGGAAGGAAGGAAGAATGGGCCAATGGATGGATAGATGGAAGGAAGGAAAGATGGATGGATGGATGGATGGATGGATGGATGGATGGATGGATGGATGGATGGATGGATGGATGGATGGATGGATGGATGGATGGATGGATGGAGAGATGAAAACAGCATGGCTTGGGTCTGGCACAACTTAGTCCTTAAAGTAACACCTTTGCTTTTTAACACTTTAAGGAGGACTTTTGCAGCTAATTTGCCCAATGCAATGCATCACTTCATATCTTGACTGCTGCTTCCATGGTGTTGTTTGTGGATCCAAGTAAAACGAAATTCTTGGCAACTTAAAACTTTTCTCTTTTTATTGTGATGTTTCTTATTGGCCCAGTTGTGAGAATTTTTGTTTTCTTTTGGCTGTGGTTTTTGAGCTTCATCAATAAGTGCATCAAGTCCTCTTCACTTTCAGCAAGCAAGCTTGTGCATCTGCATATTGAAGGTTGTTAATGAGTCTTCCTCCAATTCTGATGCCCTGTTCTTTTCCGTATAGTTCAGCTTCTTGGGTTATTTTCTTAGCATACAGGTTGAACAAGTATGGTGAAAGGATACAACCCTGAAACACACATTTCCTGACGTTAAAGCAGGCAATATCCTCTCATTCTGTTTGAATGGTTGCCTCTTTGTCTAAGTGCAGGCTCCTCATGAGCACAATTAAGTGTTCTGGAATTCTGATTCTTCGCAGTGTTATCTATAATTTGTTATGATCCATACAGCTGAACGCCTTTGCATAGTCAATAAAACACAGGTAAATATCTTTCCTGTATTCTCTGCTTTAAGCCATGATCCATCTGACGTCAGCAGTGATGTGCCTTGTTGCACCTTCTCCTCTCAATCTGGCTTGAATTTCTGGCAGTTCCTTGTCGATGTCCTGCTGCAACTGCTCTTGAATGATCTTCAGCAAAGTTTTACTTGTGTGTAATATTATTGATATTGTTCGATAATGTCTGCATTCTGTTGGATTATCTTCCTTTGGAATGGGTACAAATATGATCTCCTTTAGTTGGTCAGCCAGGTAGCTGTCTTTCAAATTTCTTGGCACAGATGAGTGAGCACTTCCAGCACTGCAGCCGTTTGTTGAAACATCTCAGTATTCTGTCAATTCCTGGAGCCTTATTTTTCACCGATGGCTTCGGTGCAGCTTGGACTCCTTCCTTCAGTACCATTGCTACCTCCTAAAATGGTTGAATGCTGACCGATTATTTTTGGTATAGTGACTCTGTGTATTCCTTACACCTTCTTTTGATGTTCCTATGTCATTTAGTATTTCCCCTTAGAATCCTTCAATATTGCAACTTAAAACTTGAATTTGTTCTTCAGTTCTTTCAGCTTGAGAAATGCCTAGCATGTTCTTTCCTTTTGGTTTCCTATCTCCAGGTCTTTGCACATTTTATTATAATACTTTACTTTGTCTTCTTGAGCCACTCTTTGAAATCTTCTGTTCAGCTCTTTTACTTCATCGTTTCTTCCTTTTGCTTTAGCTACTCTATGTTCAAGAGCAACTTTCACAGTCTCTTCTGTCATCCATTTTGATCTTTTCTTCCTTTCCTGTCTTTTTTAATGAACTCTTTCTTTTTTGATGTATGACATCCTTGATGTCATTCCACAGCTTGTCTGGTTTTGGGTCATTTGTGTTCAATGTGTCAAATCTATTCTTGAGATGGTCTCTAAATTCAGGTGAGATATACTCAAGGTCCTACTCAAGGTGGCCTTTCTATGGGATTTGTAATTTTATAGGCAAGATTTGAAAACCAGGACTTCTTCAATGCTCAAGATCTATCATGATGGAATGGCAAGTGATTAGGCTAAAATTTCTGAAGAAGGGTCTCTGGGGTCTCAAATTACATGGTGCTATTCTGCTAGTGGCTGCAACAGCACTGGAATTCTTGGACTAAGGAATGACTGGTTTAAGGCACGATTTTGTTGATCATATTTTTCAGATACTATATTAGAACACCTGCTCCAACGTAGACACAGGATGTTTTCCTTCATGGCTGCCTGGGGCAATCTGCAACTCATGGCCACTTTGCACACTTTTGAGACCAATGGAATATATCTGAAATGCTTCCCATTAGGTGCACCCTACTTATTTTCAGAAATACTATGGCATCAGGATGACCCAAGGCTTTGCTATCAAACCTCCCATAAGATGGATGGACACAATGGCCACAATGATGGATTCAAATAAACCAATGATTATGAAGGTGGTGCAAGACCGGGCAACATTTTATTCTGTTATACATGGAGTCACCATGAGTAGGAGGTAACTCAATGGCAACTAACAACAACAGGCCTGTCTGAATACTTGCTGCTACATGACCTTGGCCATGGTACTTATCTCTAAGTCTCAGTTTCCTTATCTAGAAAATGCAGGTACTAATACCACCTGGCACGTGGGTAAGTGTAAGGATCAGGTAACTGATAAGCATGGCACATTAACACAGTGCTCAGCACACGGTGAGAAGTGTTCATGTGGATTTGGTGACGAATGGTTTTCAGTGCCCCCTCCCAGCAGTGCTCCATGACTTCAGGATGGTCAGGTCTGGGCTGGCTGCCCTCTTCTCTGACTGCTCCTGACAAGCTCACCTATCCTTCAGGAGCCCGGTGTCCTGTGATGGTGACAATAAACTAGGTGGTACTTTGCCTGAAACTATGTTTGGTTTTTATCAGGTCCTGTTGTGAGGACAGAGCCCTGGTGGTGTGGTGGTTAAGAGCTCAGCTGCTGACCAAAAGGTTGGCAGTTGGAATGCACCAGCTATTCCTTGGAAACCCTATGGGGCAGTTCTACTCTGTTCCGTAGGGTCACAATGAGTCGGAATCAACTCGACAGCAATGGGTTTGGTTTTTGGTTTGGTGATGAGGATGTCAAATGCCAAGAGAGAACCTGAGGTTCTCTTACAGACTCATGGGGAAGATGTTTGAGACAGGGCCGGGGTTCAGTGGGCCACCTGGTGGCCTATCCCCTCCCCATCAGTCTTATCGTTCTGCTTTTGTCTCTAGAACATATTATTTCTAAGGGGACGAATCTGGGGTTTCACCCAAGAGCTATTCTGAAAACACAAGAGCCCAGGTGAGGGGCGAGAATAAAGCGATTCTCCATGCTGTGAAAAGACTTGAGTTACGTTCTCCAGGTGTCTACAGTGACCCTCAGAGAAAACAAGTAAGGGATGGCGTGAGAGGACTTTGCAGGTTAACCACACAGGCCCATATGTGTTGATCCAGAGATGTTACAGGGAACAAATAGAGTATTTGAAAAAATAAGGTGTTTAAGTAAAAGCATCCAGTCAGGAAGTGGTTACCTTGAGGTTCCCACGGTCCTGTGGAAGCTGGCTACCAGCGTCTCAGCCCCAAACATAAGGGCGAATAAATTCAACATTTTCTTCTGCTTAGTATTTGGAAGCTCATGTGAGGTGCACAGTATGACGTGGAATCATCTGCAGTGCTGCTTCAGAGCAACAGGCTCACATTGGCCTGCTGGTGAGCAAAGGGTGCAAGTCGGTCTGCCGGACCCTGGGGCTTCCTCCCTGGCCAGGCTTCTACCTAACGCTGATCAGCAGTATTTAGACTAGAGGGTCTCCAAAAGAGAAGGGGCCCTGGGGTGTGGTGGTTAAAGCTCTCAGCTGCTGGCTGAAATGTTGGTGGTTCGAACTTACCAGCTGCTCCACAGGAGAAAGATGTGGCAGTTTGCTTCTGTAAAGTTTACAGCCCATACTCTGTCCTATGGGTCACGATGAGTCAGAACCAACTGACGGCAACTAACCACAACAACAACCGTAAGAGAAGGACGTCAGCAGCCATTCCCAACTCTTACCTAGGGCAGGTGGTCACTCCTGCTCTTCAACCTTGGGCACGTGTTCATCTCAGGAGGCATCTGAGCCCCTTACAGGGAGATGGGTTTCCAAGTGTTAAGAAGAAGAAAACATTAAATTTATTAGAACAGAAAAAAAAAAAAAAATTTTTTTTTTCCTATGTTTAGGGCAGTCTGTGATGTGCGAGTCTCTGGGTGGTCAACACGTTTGGTTGCTAACTGGAAGCTTGGAGGTTTGAGTCCAGCCAGAGGCACCTTGAAAGAAAGGCCTGGCTATGAAAAATCAGCCATTGAAAACCCTATGGAGCACAGTTCTGCTCTGACACGCATGAGTTGGGGTTGACCTTGTATGCATGTGTGTATATGTGTTTATGTACGTGTGTATGTTTGTATGTGTGTATGTATTTATGTATTTGCATGTTTGTGTGTGCATACGCATATACGTGTATGCATATTTATGTATGTGTATGTCTGTTCATGTTGGTATGTATTTACGTGTGTGTTTTTGTATGTGTGCGTATGTGTGTATATGTGTTTATGTATGTGTGTATGGTTGCATGTGTATGGATATGTGCATTTGTGTATGTATATTAAAAAAAAGTTTTTTTTTTTATTTGTGTGTGCGTGTGTGTGTGTGTGTGAACTAATTCTCTGAAGGCAGGGCAGCCCCTGCAGGACTTTGAGCTGCTTATAGAGGCTGGAGCTCAACAGACATTCTTTCCATTCTCCCTCTGGCCCTGGGGGTGAGCAGACATCTGGGGCTGGGCATGTGATGTCAGCTGGGCATGGAAAGTGGGTATAGGACAATCTTAACTCAGCTGACATTTGAGTACACACACACACACACACACACACACACACCCCGAATTCTCCGTCTCCTCGGCACCAGTGTCCTGCAGACCTCATAAATGATGACGATGATTACTCCCTGGGAAGTCGATGACATGGTTGTTAGTTCCTGTGGCCCCCTTGCCTCCATCCTGCTGGCTCTACCACCTTATTGTACTTCTTGTCCCCACCTTCCTCCTTTGGGTGAACCCATCCTTGGAGAACTTGCTGGCATGCCCATCACTGCCTTTGGCAGTGGTGTGGGTGGTGGCTACTGTGCGGGGACCCCGCACCCACCTGTCTCTACAGCCTCTCCAAGGAGAAGCTGTTTTGAAGAAGCAGTACCCCCAACGGCTGGGAACCAAACTACCTTGTCACGCTCAGCACTGCATTTGGGTTCTTCCTTGTCCGGGAAGCTGCCTATCCAGGTGAGGCTCATCTTCCTGAGCCCACACGTCTGGGCCATGCCTGTCTGTGCCCTCAGCAGGTACTCCTGGCACTGTTCATCAGGCAAAATTGCAGCCTCCCCATTGGTTTCAGCCCCAATCCCTGCTCCACAGGGTTGCCAGGGGATTTCTCAGGCTAACATGTGGGCAGGGCTCGGCCCAGCCTGTTGCAGGGGGGAAGCTCAAAGTGTGTCAGCATTGTTGGAGTCAAAGTTCACCTGTCGACGTAGCCCACACACCTGTTCCTCTGAATCAGGGTGCTGTCAAGAGCACGTCGATCAGCCCATGGTGACAGCCTCAGGCGAGCTGTTCAGGACAAATGCGAGGAGCGCCACACAGCACAGACACTGCTCTGAGGCCGAGAGAGGACACTGAGTAATTCACCTCCAGTTTTGTCACTGTTTGTTCTGTGTCTCCAGAGGGGCTGGTTCCTGGGAATGGACGTGTCGTTAACTTCTGTGTCAATGCACACAAGACCAGGATGGCTGTCGTGGAAGTTATGTAACGGGCAGGGCATTCCAGAATGTTCTCTCGCTCTGCTGCAAGGGGGTGACTGAGTAACACGGCCCCTTGAGGTGAAGGTGGCATGAGCCTCATGTCTCAGAGGCAATGTAATTAAAGAGAGCACAGGAGCAGGCCCCTGTAGCAGGAGGTGATGGAGGTCTACCTGCAACTGGGAGAGACACAGGACGAGACATCCAGGGAGGCCTCGGTTCTCATTCTAATACAACGGGGCATCCACATGGTGGAACCAGACCAGGCCTCTTTGACCATGGAAGGATGGGGCATTCATATGGTGGGACCAGACCAGGCCTATTTGACTGTGGAAGGACAGGCATCCATGTTGTGGGACCAGAGCAGGACTCTTTGACCACGGAAGGATAGGTGTCCATGTGGTGGGACCAGACCAGGACTCCGAATATGGAAAGACGGGGGATTTGCATGGTGGGATCAGACTAGGCCACTTTGACCATGGAAGGATGAGAGTCCATGTGGTGGGACCAGATCAGGCCTTGTTCACCATGGAAGTGCTGGGCATCCACGTGGTAGCTCCAGACCAGGGCTCTGACAATCACTCACTTCAGAGTTAATGTCCACACCTTTCCCACACATGTCCATCGCCTGGTGCCTACACTTCCTACTCCTTCACCATCACCCTCGGTTTCTAAAGCTCCCCTTCATAGAAGTATTTGGACCTCTTCTTCTTTGTTTTATTTTATTGTGTTTTAGATGAAAGTTTACATCGCAAATTAATTTTTCTTTAAAAATTTTATACACAAATTGTTTTGTGACATTAGTTGCAACCCCTGCAATGTGTTAGTGTATAAGTCGGAATCAACTTGATGGAATTTTTTTTTGTTGTTGTTGTTAATCTTTGGCTGAAGGGTGGACTTTGGGAGTAGCTAGCTTCAGTTCTGATTTAGCACTGTGTCCAGAGGCCTTAGTCTTGGGGATTTCTCCAGTGACCGTCAGAACAGTAAGTCTGATTTTTTGTGAATCTGAATTTTGTTCTATATTTTTCTCCCTCTCTGTCCATGACCCTCTACTGTGATCCCTGTCAGAGCAGTCGATGGTGGTAGCCAGGCATCATTTAGTTCATCTGGGCTCAGGCTGATGGAGGCTGTGGTTCATGTAGTCCATTAGTCCTGTGGACCAATGTTTTCCTTGTGTCTTCAGTTTTCTTCATTCTCCTTTGCTCTGGATGGGATGGGACCAATATATGTATCTTAGATGGCTGCTTTCAAGCTTTTAAAACCCCAGGTGCTACTCACCAAAGTAGGCTGTAGAACAGTTTCTTTATGAACTATGTTATGGAAATTGGCCTAGATGTTTCCCAAGACAATGGTCCTCAGCTGTCACTCGGCCCCAGTAACCGGTCCCACGAGGTGTTTGGATGTGTCTAGGAAGCTCCTGTGATTGCCTTGGTCAAGCTCTGCTGACTTCCCCAATATTGTGTGTTGTCTTTCCCCTCACCAAAGTTAACACTTGCCTACTATCTAGTTAATGATAACCCCTTCCCACCCATCTCTTCCCTCATAACCATCAAAGATTGTTTTTTTCTGTGTGTAAGCTTTTTCTTGGGTTTTTATAATAGTGGTTTCATACAATATTTATCCTTTTGTGATTGACTTATTTCACTCAACATTATGCCCTCCAGATTCATTCATGTCGTAAGATGTTTCACGGATTTATCACTGTTCTTTATCTTTGCATAATATTCCATTGTGTGTTATGTACCACGGTTTGTTTATCCATTCATCTGTTGATAGGTGCTTAGGTTGTTTCCATCTTTTTGCTATTGTTAGTAACGCTGCAATGAACATGGGTGTGCCTATATATATTCATGAAAAAAAAAATATATTCATGAGGTGGTCCTTATTTCTCTAGGATATATTTCTAGGAGCAGATTGCTGGATTGTATGGTATTTCTATTTCTAGCGTTTTAAGAAGGCACCATATTGTTTTCAATAGTGGTTGTACCATTTTGCGTTTCCACTAGCAGTGCATCAGAGTTCCAATCTCACTGCAATCTCTCCAACATTTGTTATTTACTTTCTTTCTTTTTTTTTTTTTTAGAGCCATTAATGTTGGAATAAGATGGTATCTAATTGTAGTTCTGATATGCATTTCTCTAATTAGAAACCCTGGTGGCATAGTGGTTAAGTGCTATGGCTGTTAATCAAAGGGTCAGAAGTTCGAATCCACCAGGTGCTCCTTAGAACCTCTATGGGGCAGTTCTCATCTGTTCTATGGGGTCACTATGAGTCAGAATCTACTCGACTGCAACGGGTTTTGTTTTGAGTTTTAATGGCTAATGATCACGAACATTTCCTCACGTGTCTGTTAACTGCCTGAATGTCTTCTTTGGTGAAGTCTCTGTTCTTATCTCTTGCCCATTTTTTAATTGTGTTTTTGTTGTTGAGGTGTTGAAGTATTCTGTAGATTTTAGAGATTAGACCCTTGTCAGATATAACTAGCCAAATTTTTTTTGCCCAGTCTGTAGTTTCTCTTCTTACTCTTTTGGTGAAGTCTCTTTTGATGAGCGTAAGTGTTAAATTTTTAGGAGCTCCCAGTTATCTAGTTTATCTTCTGGCATTTGTGCATTGTTATGGCTTGTATTATATTTATGCCATGTATTAGGACCCCCAGTAGTGTTCCTATTTATTCATCTATGATCTTTATTGTTGTAGGTTTTATATTTAGGTCTTTGATCCATTTTGAGTTAGTTTTTGTGTACAGTGTGAGGTGTGGATCCTGTTTCATTTTTTTACACATAGATATCTAGTTTTGCCAGCATCATTTGTTAAAAAAAAAAAAGCCTTTTCCTGAGGCCTTTCTTCTTGACGTTAATTTATGATAATGTTGTTGTTAGCTGCCATTAAGTCAGCCCTAGACTCGTGGTGACCCCATACATGACAGAATGAAACACTGCCCAGGCCTGTACCATCCCCATAATTGGTAGTAGATTGGCCTGTTGTGATCCAGAGGGTTTTTACTGGCTGATTTTAGGACATAGACCACCAGGTCTTTCTTCCTAGTCCATTTTAGTCTGGAAGCTCTGCTGAAACCTGTTCAGCATCACAGCAACCTGCAAGACTCCACTGGCAGATGGCTGGTGGCTGTGCGTGAGGTGCACTGGCTGGGAATTGAACGCAGGTCTCCAGGATGGGAGGTAAGGATTCTGGCACCAAACCACCACTGCTCTTAACTCACAACAGATCCTGATTAACTGTCCCTCCCACATACTTAGAGGTTTCTGGCTGAGCTAGCTTCATACCCTTTTGTCCAAGAGTTGTTGGTGGTTATGTCTCCACGGCGTTCTTCATTTCCTCTTTGAGGCCCACTCACATGTCCCATCCTCCAACTGGCTTCACCATCCCCATGGGAGAGGTTCTCACATGGGTCTTGAAACTTTGACATACACGCTGACTTAGGCATTGATGACATAACACTGTGGTTCTTTCTCTAAGTTCTTTTTCCTCTGTCCTGTGAGCTCCATGAGGGTATATACTATACTCCTTGAACTACCACTAAGCCTGCCATGTTTTAATTAATGAATTCATTAAATCAAACATGTACATCTCCTTACTTAGCTGAACCAGAGTCAGTGTCCACAAATGTCTGTTGACCTCAGCTAGTCTCTGATACTGGATTTCACACAATCACCTTCCTCTGCCCAGCATCCTAACCAAGGCCAGATTGCCCAAGCAGGAGGAGACAATTACTGCTGGAATCTGGCCCTGGACCCTCATTTTTCTTCACTAAAGGAAACCAGTCACTCCTCCTGAGCCACGGGCAGGTGCTCAGTGTTGGCCTGGATTCCAACAGTTCTAAAACATTTGTGACTAAATTCGTTCCTCAGCTCGGAATGTGGGAACAGGCCAGGTGTAAAACATATGTGTCAGATTTCCTGAAAAAGAAGCAGGTGTGCAAGGTACTTTAGAGACGCCACTGTGGATTTAGGTAAATGGCTGAAAGCCTGTTATTTGTTCTCTCAGAATTACTTCCTTCTTTCTCGTTTGCAGCATACATCAGAGTAGGAGTTTTGTTATTTGCGTGATTACCCAACTAATATTTATAGTGCCCACAACTGTCTTAGAAGAAATACAACCAGGATGCTCTTTAGAAGCGAGGATGGCTCCCTTACTTTGGACATGTCGTCAGGAAAGACCAATCTATAGAAAAGGACATCATGTTTGCTAAAGCAGAGGGTCAGCAAAAAGAGGCAAACCCTCAGTGAGATGGATTGACACAGTAGCTGCAACAATGGGTTCAAACATACCACCAATTGTGAAGATGGCGCTGGACTGAGCAACGTTTTGTTGTTACACATAAGGTCACCATGAGTCGGAGCCTACTGGAGGGCACTTAACAACAACAACAGTCTCTAAAGTCCTCTAAGAATGACTATTTGGTAGTACCCAACATGGAATTCCTGCTGCCCGCTAAGTGCCAGGCACAGAAGAGGGGCCAGTAAATATTTACATTACCAACGTCTACCAGCAGTGTGACGACAGATCCACGCTGATAGCCTCCAGGTTCATACTTGTCATTGTGGTGGAATAGCGATGAGACAGCCTCATTTGAGCACGTTTTGCTCTATACACAAGGCCGTTTAACATTTACTTTGAAAACTATTGCCCAAAAAGAAGTTGGGATGGTTGCATTTTCTTTCAGGTTCTGCAAAGGCTTTACTTTCTGGGGTAAAGCCTGTGAATTATAATAAAAACAAAAGGGTTTTCTTCATCCCAATACAGTTTCTCTTAAAATACCCTTTTCTCAGATTATAGATGCAATGATATCATAAAAATTTGGAAAACAGGAAAATTTAGATAAATAATAAATAAAAAGACAGATTATCCATAAATCTACAACTCAGAGATAATCATAGCTGACATTTTGGTGTTTTGGTATGCATTCGTACACACACACACACACACAAATTACATGTGACGTTCTCTGTGCTGCTTTTGTACCTAACATTACAAATGTGGGGATTTTCCCATATGGTTACCTGTTCTTTAATAACATTATTTTTAATAGAAGTATAATGTCCCATCATATGTAAATCTTATTGTGTGCTGTTGTGTCGATTTTCGACTCAGCAACACCATGTGACAGAGTGGAACTGTCCTATAGGGTTTTTTTGACTGTGATCTTAATAAGAGCAAACCTCCAGGTCTTTTCTCCCACGGAGCCACTGAATTGCTTGGGTTTGAATCTCCAACCTTTTGGTTAAACGGTAACCGTTGAGCGGCCAGGGGTCCTTTCATGTGTATATGTTGTTGTTAGGTTCCCATAAAGTTGGTTCCTACTCCTACTGACCCTATGTATATACTTTCATTTACTTAAGAATACTTCAAGAAGGGAGGGAGGAGAGAGAGGGGAAGGGAGGTGAGAGGGGAAGAAAGGAAGGAAGGAAGGAAGGAAGGAAGGAAGGAAGGAAGGAAGGAAGGAAGGAAGGAAGGAAGGAAGGAAGGAAGGAAGGAAGGAAGGAAGGAAGGAAGGAAGGAAGGAAGGAAGGAAGGAAGGAAGGAAGGAAGGAAGGAAGGAAGGAAGGAAGGAAGGAAGGAAGGAAGGAAGGAAGGAAATGATGGAGAGAAAAAGAAAGGAAGGGAAGAAGGGAAGGAGGGAGGGTGGGAGGGAAGAAGGAAAGAAGAGAGGAAAGAAGGAAGGAAGAGAGGAGGGAGAGAGGGATGGAGGGAGGAAGGGAGGAAGAGAGCTCTTGGAAGGCAACAGAGAACAACTACGATTGTCTGGAGTCCAGAGAGCAAGATGTGAGAGGGAGATGGAGGGGAGTCCACAGAGGGGAGACCCCTGTTGGTCTCTGCTGTTTTCCTGAGGCACACTCTAATGTGGTCTGGGAAAACTGTGGCTTAGTAGAAGGCAGCTGCCTGGGACTGCAGCAGCCTCACTGGGATAGGGAAGCCAAGCTGAGGTTGAAGCTTGATGCTCCCAAGTAGATGCTAGAACGTAGAGATGAGGGACCTTCTGTGCATGTCTGCACAGGTGTGTCTTTTGCTCATGGTCTTAGTTATCCAGTGCTGCTATAAAACAAGCACCTTGACTGGGAGCTTTAAAGATCTGAAATGTGCTTTCTCATGGCTGTGGAGGTTAACAGTCCAAGTCAGGGTCTCAGCTGAGTCCTTCTGTGAGCCTCTCTCCTAGTTTCTGACGTCTGCTGCAATCCTTGGCGTTCCTTTGCACATAGATAGGTCCTCACATAGAGCCTGTCTTCCCTTGTGTACGTCCCTCTGTCTAATCTACTCTTGTTATGACTCAGAAGTGAACCCACCCTACTCAGGTGTGCCCGAATTAACATTAAAAAAAAAAAACTATTTCCAAACAGGATCACATCCCAGGTAGAAGTGTTAGGATCCCAATACTACTGTAGGGGATACAATTCAGTTCATGCAGCTGCATGAAGCAAGCAGGTAGAAGGGGTGTGTTCTCTGGGTTTCAACCCTGATAATGTTGATGGGGGGGCCTGGTGGTGCAGTGGTTAAGCGCTCAGCTGCTAACCGAAAGGTTGGTGCTTAGAACCCACCAAACCCTCTGCAGGAGAAAGATGTGGCAGTCTGTCTCTGTAAAGATCACAGCCTTGGAAACCCTGTTTGGCATTTCTACTCTGTCCTATAGGGTTGCTATGAGTCAGAGGCAACTAGACAGCAGGGAGTTTTTTGTTTGTTTGTTTTATTGTTGGTTAGATAATGGAGGTGATTACGTTCTTTGAGTTGTACAACCATTCTCACCCTCCTTCTCTGAGTTATTATTCCTCCCCCATTAACATAAACTAACAGTCCCTTAAGGTTCCTATCTAACCTTTAGAGTTGCTGTTGCCAATTTGATCCCATATGCTCAAGGCAGACATTCTTTACTAGTTAAGCTAAACTATTGCTACTGATTCTGAGTTACCGCTCTACTACATAGAAACTGTTACATTGTATTATGACAGTGGCTAGTGGTTTATGTAAGAAACACATGTAAGCCCTCTAATCAGGGGTTCCTACTTAAAGAAGAGATGAAGAGAAGAGCTAATGAGTGTGTATTTGTGTCTTTCAGGCTAAAATAAACAATTCTAGTAGGCATTTGAACCTGTTCTTTCCCTACTGAGAAGTTGCATTTCCACTCCAGGTGCACTGAATCGGAATCTACGCTTTAACAAGATCACCTGGTGATTCTTATGTATAACTTCCTGGGAACTTGTTAGAAATGTAAATTCTCAGCAGGGGTTCACACCTGAACAAATCAGTTTGAAGCCCTGGTTTTAGCAGACTTTTTCAATTAACCTGCTGGCAGCTGTTCCTGATACTGTTGGATGAGAGGACTTCTAATGTCAAAGTGCCTCCTTCTCCAAGCTTTGGGGAGAATTAAATAAGACAATGTATGAGAAGCACTTAGCCCAATGTCTGGCACACATGTGGCACTTAAGAACGGCCATGATGACGATGTTACTGTTACCCTGCAGGCTCCCCTGTGTTCATGGCCGCCTCCTTCAAGACCTTTCTGAAAGGAATGAGCCTGCCTTGGAGGTGAGCTCAGGGTGTCAGCCTGCTGCCTCCTCTGTGAGTAAGAAAAGCCCAGTGTCTAGGTTTCAGACCTGTCAGTTACCCATTGATTTTCTCCTTCACAGTGGGTACAATTGGGTTTCCTGCATACTGTGCTTAGAATAACAAGCATGCTCACGATAAACCCAAATGCTCAACACCAAATGAAAAGGGAAACCTCAGTAGGAAAAGAGGAGAAAAAGGCACTTGGTTGGACAGAAGTAAGTGCTAACTTGTGTGACAGGCATTGTGAGTTTTCAGGGAGTGGCTGGGATGTTCCCCCCACCCCAGGAGATTTGGGTTTTGTGTATTTTCTTCTTAAACTTAAACAAACTGTAGCCACGTCTCTCCCTGGGAGTGTTTATGTCATAAATGCTCTGTGAGGTCCTGCTGGGACATACTGTGCCCACTACCACACCTGCAGGGAGTAGGTGGGAAGGGGCTTGGCACATCAAGAGCTCTGTAAGCGCCCTGCTTCATGTCCCATAAACTCACCCCCACCAACCATCTCTGCAAGTTTAGCTTGGTCACACTTGGCTGGACTCTGGAATTCTCTTTGAAATGGGAGCCGATCAGTCTTCCTTCCTCTTGTTTCCAAGGAACCAAGTCCAAGATTTTAGAGCTCTGACTTCACAGGAGAATAAGGAAATTGTCTGTCACCTGTAGACGGCTGGGGCTGTCCATTCGTGAAGATGCTTTGCTTCCATGCATGCCCAGCATCTTCCTCAGAGTGACCTCCTGGTTTGCAGCCCAACTTTGTAAATGAAATTGTGCCTCTCAGAACCACACCAATAGGCACTGATTGATTCTGTTTTTAACAAGCGTCACAATACTCCTTGCATATTTCACTTTCAAGCTTTCCTAGAATAAATTTGGGAAAAAAAAAAATCATCCAATCTCTCATAACAATATTGCAGAAAGCCCAAAGTGTTTCATTTCATGGTTAATTTATTTTGTAATTATAGATCTGTTGGTAAACAGTACAATAATATTTTTTTCATTTTGCTTATTTATGCTGTTTATGCTTTAAATGTTTTCAGTATGGTGTGATAGCTCTTGGTAAAAGAAGCCTCCTAACCACATTAACTCAAACAGCATTGTCTGCGCTTTACATATACACACATACAATGTTTACGCATTATATGAACTCCCAGGAAGGCATTTTTTTTTTTAAAGAGGAAAGAAAATACGTATAATCCATTTTTAATTAAAATTATAACTGAGAAAGTAAAATTAAATACTCTATTCCCAATTAAAAAAAAAAATTGTGTTAGCACCAGTATTTTCATTTCCAATCTCAGGACTCACATGCATGTGTATTAAAAAAGATAAATAATGATCAAAATTTAATCACGGCAGTTTAATTTTTATACTTATTTTTATAATGATGAGCTTGATTTCAGAGATGATAGAACACAGACACACACACAGACACAGACACACATAAACACAGGAGAAAAAAATCAAAGTACCTCACAACACTTTCAAACCCTTTGTCTCTGGGAGTTCAGGTGTGCGTGTGTGTGTGTGTGGCAGGTGTACACCCTGTGTTGTAGCCTGTTTTAGGTCCTGAGTAACATGCAATGAAACTGTTCTCCCACCCAGTAATACTGTGCTTTGATTCCCTGTGGGTTTCCTACTTGTCGATTCAATGAACGGAAAATAATTCACTGAACCAGGCGTTACTGTTGGGCACTTTTTGTTTCCAGTTTTCATTCTACTGCAAATTGTGAGCGCATGCTTTTCATATCTGCAATCGTTTAGGGGAGGCTATCTTTTATTTTCACATTTCTATAGTTTTATAATCAGATAATATTCTATCAGCTTGATGTATATAATTTCCGAAGCTACCACCTATCTGTTAGTCTGTCATACTACGGTGGCTGGCATGTTGCTATAATGCTGGAAGCTGTGTCGACAGTATTTCAAATACCAGCATGGCTGCTCATGGTGAACAGGGTTTCAGTGGAGCTTCCAGACTAAGATAGACTAGGAAGAAAGGCCTGGTGATATACTGCCAAAAATTAGCCCATGAAAACCTTAGGGACCACAACCAAACACTGTACAACTCACTTGCTTTGGGCATCAGGAAGGATCAACCATAGGAGGAGGGCATCGTGTTTGAGAAGCAGAGGGCTGTTGAGGGCCAAGGAGACCCTTGGAGAGACGGATTGGCCCAGTGGCTACAATGTGTGGACTGGAACATGCTGGTGAATGTGAGGATGACTCGTGAGGCTGACACAGGCCAGGAAATGTTTCGTTCTATTGTACTTAAGATCACATGACTCAGAGTCTACGTGATGGCAGGTATCCATTGATGTAATTTCTGAAGAAAAAAAAAAAAAGAGGTATCCCTTAATATGAAAATTTCAGTTATGACTTGTAGAGACAATGTTGCAGTTGATAGTTTTGTATATAGATCTTTTTTTGCTCCGTTTAATTATTTATTGGAAATGACAGTCTAGGAGTGGACGTTCTGGGTCACAGGCTCTGATAATCATGGGAGTCCTTGGTTTAGTCCTTCCTTTCCAAAGGACTCCTTAGAGTGAAGGCAGGCACACATCTCACTGGAGCTGTGACAGCATTTCAGGGTACCACTTTGTTCTTTATTAATATAATTTATTTTTAAACTTGTTGTTGTTGTTAGGTGTCACCAAGTCAATTTTCGACTCATAACAACCCTACAGGACAGAGTAAACCTGCCCCATAAAGTTTCCAAGGCTGTTTTTTTTTTTTTTTTAATCTTTATGGGAACAGATTGTCAGGTCTTTCTTCTGAGGAGCTGCTGGGTGAGTTGGAACTGCCAACCTTTCCGTCAGTATTGGAGCGCTTAACCATTGTGCCACCAGGGCTCCTTATTTTTAAACTAATGGTTTTAAATTTGGTTATTTTGAATTAAAATGATTTCAACACAGAGTCTGTGATCAAAGCTTTCAGGTGTCAGTGAGCTGTGTGACCTGGCCCTGGACTCAGGTCTCTCAGGTAGAGAACAAAGGTGTGTGTCTTAGTCAGTACTTCTGTAACAGAAATACCACAAGTGGACGATGTCCCAGTCATCTAGAGCTGCTGTAACAGAAATACTACAAGTGGATGGTGCCTCAGTCACCTAGTGCTGTAACAGAAATACCACAAGTGGATGGTGTCTCAGTCACCTAGTGCTGCTATAACAGAAATACCACAAGTGGATGGTGTCTCAGTCACCTAGTGCTGCTGTAACAGAAACACCACAAGTGGATGGTGTCTCAGTCACCTAGTGCTGCTGTAACAGAAATACCACAGGTGGATGGTGTCTCGGTCACCCAGTGCTGCTGTAACAGAAATACCACAGTGGATGGTGTCTCGGTCACCTAGTGCTGCTGTAACAGAAATACCACAGTGGATGGTGTCTCAGTCACCTAGTGCTGCTGTAACAGAAACACCACAAGTGGATGGTGTCTCAGTCACCTAGTGCTGCTGTAACAGAAATACCACAAGTGGATGGTGTCTCACTCACCTAGTGCTGCTGTAACAGAAATACCACAGTGGATGGTGTCTCGGTCACCTAGTGCTGCTGTAACAGAAGTACCACAAGTGGATGGTGTCTCACTCACCTAGTGCTGCTGTAACAGGAGTACCACAAGGGTATGGTGTCTCAGTCATCTGGTGCTGCTATAACAGAAATACCACAGTGGATGGTGTCTCAGTCATCAAGTGCTGCTGTTACAGGAATACCACAAGTGGATGGCTTTAACAAAGAGTTTATTCTCTCACAGTCTAGCAGGCTAGAAGTCCAAATTTAGGGTGCCAGCTCCAGGGGAAGGCTTTCTTGCTCTGTCTGCTCTGGAAGACGGTCCTTGTCATCAGTCTTCCCTTGGTCTGGGAGCATCTCAGCAGAGGAACCTCAGGTACAAAGGATGCACTCTGCTCCCAGTGTCGCTTTCTTGGTGGTATGAGATTCCCAACTCTCTGCTTGCTTCCCTTTCCTTTTATCTCTTGAGAGATAAAAGGTGGTGGAGGACACATCCCGGGGAAACTCCCTTTACATTGGATCAGAGATGCAGCCAAGGGTATTAAAATCCCACCCTAATCCTTTTAACACAAAATTACAATCACGAAATGGAGGACCACCACAGCATACTGGGAATCATGGCCTAACCAAGTTGATACACACATTTTCAGGGGGGACATAATGCAACCCATGACAACGTGTTTGGGATGATTGCTAAGACTCCTCGAAGACTGAAGATTCCACCTATGAATATTATTATTATTCCTAGTTTAAGGAGCCCTGGTGGTGCAGTGGTTAAAGTGCTTGCTGCAAACCAGAAGGTTGGTGGTTCTAACCTACCCTGAAGGAGAAAGATGTGAGCTGCTTCTGTAAAGATTACAGAAAGCCTAGAAAGCCCTGGGGGTAGTTCTACCTTCCCTGTGAGTCGGCATCAACACTACATTGATGAAGACACAGGCTAAGTTGAAAAAATGAGTCAATCTAAGGTTGACATGAACACAAATTTTCAGTGACTAGGCTGCATCTGGCACAGCGACATGGGGAAAATGGGGAGGGGCACACATGTGGGGAGACTCTGACTTGCTGGGCTGTGACGTCGCCTGGGATTTATTGTCACCTGCCCCCCACCCCTACACTGGGGACCAGCTTGTGGTGATGAACTCTAATCAGTGGGTTAGGTCTTAAATAGGAGCCACTGTGAAGGGCCAAGAGGCTCAAAGTGACTTTTCTGTCTTTGACCCCTATGTCTAAGTGGCCATTACTCCATCTGTCCTTTCTTCAACCTGGCTGGGGAGCGTTCTGCTCCGCCCCAGCAGCCCCTACCTTGGCTCGCTCTGCTTCGCCATGACCCCGTGTTTGCAGTGGCTCCACACTAGTCCCCTTGCCTGTTGAGTTTCCTGTTCCCCTCCGTTACACCTCTCGGGGCTCCTACACATCCCCCAGTCGGTGAGCTCTCTGTGGCTTCCTGTTCCTGAGAACTCAATTCAAACTCATTCATCAGGGGAGGAGACAAGCAGTGAAAGGCTCCTGGGTATAGGCTCAACTCTCTTCAATTGCTTGTCAGCCCAGGACAAGTCCCTTCTCATTTGTGAAATGGGCTCCTCCATCGGGCCCCTGAATCTCCTTCTCCCACTGAGTTGGGGTGAAGTCATAGTGGAGCTGACCCTTACAGCGCACACTGGGTGTCTGAGAGGCGGGAACACTGTACCCACGAAAGGGCTGTATTTTTCTCCAGCCTACAGTGTACTGGGCTCTGAGGACTCAAAGATCCATAAGGAAAGTCTTCATCAGGAAGGACATGGACCCTTGGGGCTCCTGGACGCCCTCATGGCCAGCTCCAAGGACCTCCTCCCACCACTTCGTGTTTGCCCATCTATTTTCCCAGCCATAAGCACTCTCCTTAGTCTCTCCACCTAAAAAAAAAAAAAAAAAAACCAAGTTCACATAAATTCCCGTCCTTCCTGCCCCCGTCCCAGCCCCTGGAGAATTGCCTGTGTCCTTCCTTTGGCCATTGTCACTTTTCCTATGCTTGCTTATTTTTTCCCCAAAAAACTAGTCTGCATATTTCTCGAAAGTAGAGACCAAGTCGTAAATATCTATGACTCCCTCATGACTGGTACAGTGCCTGGAGCCTGACAAAGAGTCAGCAGTGTTTGCACGAGAGGGTGTGACAACCACAATGGTAGCAGTGACAGACAGGCCAGCTGCTGCCATTAGCCAGCTGCTGTTTGCATTTTCCTGGGAATTTTACATGAATCTTCCCAGTAACCTTAAAAAGTAGTCTTCGTTTGTATCTCCATCCTAAAATACCCATTGCCATCGAGGCGATTCCTACAGGACAGAGCAGAACTGCCCCATAGGAGCAGCTAGTGGATTCAAACTGCCAACCTTTCGGTTAGCAGCTGAGCTCTTAATCGCTGCACCACTATCTCCATCCTAGAGGGGAGAAAATGGGGCCAGAAGTCACATGGTACACCTAGTAAGCGGAAGAGTCAGAATTAGAATTCCGGGGAATCTGACTTGGAAGGGTCAGATTTCATCTCGGGGGGACGAACTTCCAGAAAACCATGGACTTAAATAAAGGCTTTGCTGAAACTTCTCTCTTTGCCCTCAGGCAGAACTTGCGATCCGGTTTGTCGGAAATGCAAGCAAGATGCAGTGAAGCGGTTCCACCGGCAAAATTACAGCGGCGAGCTTACTGTATGTATTTCCCAGCTCTTTGCCCGGTTGTGGTTTACAAGCCTTTCTTCCTGCCGCCTGAACCCAGGGTAAGGCAGACCCCAAATTCAGCTCCTCTCCCACCCGGGTACCCCTTTTCTGGGCTGGTAGAAAGTCGCAGGGAACAGTGCCATCTGCTGGGCTCTTGCAGAATACCAGGTGGAGTGTGCCCTCCCACCTGGGACCTTCCGGTGACAAGTCTGTGCCACAGGGCAGTGGGTGAGGGCAGGGCCACCCTGTGGAGCTGCCATTACAAGCCCTCACAGCCTCAGAAACCCAAGTCTCAACTGTAAATCCGACAATGGGCTATAAAACACTTTCCTTCAATTCTCAGGGAATACAGAATTTCTGGAGCAATTGAGGCTGGATGAACCCCGAAAACTATTGCCCTGAGACCATCTTTAAACCTTAAACCTTAAGTCAAAATATCCCCTGAATTCCTCTTTAAACCAAACGCTAGTTTAGCTTAACTACTGAAGAATGTCTGCCTTGAACATTGTGCTCTTTTAAGAACTACCTCTCTGGAATCAAATCAGGAAGAGCAAGTCTAAAGATTAGGTAGGAAGCTTGGCGGGGAGAGCGTTTACGTGAACGGGGGAGGGACAGTTCAGAAAAGGAGGGTGAGAATGGTCGCACAACTCGAAGAATGTCAACAATGTCGCTAAATTGTCCACAGAGACATTGTTGAATTGACAAATGTTTTACTGTGTGTGTCCTCAACAACAATAATTAAAAATAGGAACATACTTTTTTTTTAAATGAACAGCTAAGCTCTCCCTCCACCTGGTGAACACCTCTTTATGAAGAAAGAAGGAAAGACATGAGATTCTTTGAGAGCACAGTTTTACACGAGGGGAGAGCCCTCCTCTTGTGTTACGACAACCTACGTTCTTTACTGGCCGTTCTTTTGTTGCACGTTTAGTTGATAATTTAGTGTGGCAACAATTGAATGTTCAATTCTGCTGTTAGCTGCCATCGAGTTAGCCCCCAGCCCACGTTGATCCCACGTACAGTGAGATGGAAACATAGGGCTTTCACGGGTTGGTTTTTGGAAGTAGACCACCAAGCCTTTCTTCCTAGGCTTAGTCTGGAGGCTCCGTTGAAACCTGTTCAGCATCATAGCAACACACAAGCCCCCACTGCCAGACAGAGGGGTGGACTAACCAGTAAACACAGTACGTACCGGCTTACCATCAGCAAGGTAGCCCCGGGCTTAATTGTGTTTACTTACTGATCTGTAGTACACAGTTTTACCTGGGTTTCACTTACCCAGTTCACGTAGAGTCGCCTCTAAAACCCAGGTGAAATTGTGCACATTAGTAAGTAAGCGCAGTTAAACCCATGGCTACCTTGCTTATTGGGTAATCCATCCCGACCAGATGGGTGGTGGCTGCACACGAGGTGCATTGGCCAGGAATCGAACCCCGGTCTCCCACATGGAAGGCGAGAATCATTCCACTGAACCACCATTGCCCTCACAAAATTTTCAATAAACAACACAAAAAGACATGAAGTATTGAGATGTGTATCCAGTCCTTGATTTATATAAAACTGCCTTTCACCAGCTTTAATCTTCTCCCACGTTGCTCAAGTGAAACATGAAAAAAAAAAAAAAAGTGTACTTTCTAACTTGTGCGCTTCTGAATAGGTGATTCTGCTTCTTAGTCTTAAGAATGTGTCATTGTTATGAAAAAATAGGCACGGGACCTTCTGGCCCGGATGTGGCATCCGGTCGTTGTCATCTCAAGGAGAAAGGGAAGGAGGGCTCAAACCCTCTTTCACCCGATTTGCTATCTAGGCAAGGCTAACAACAGGTGTTCCTACTGACAAGGCTCACCTCTGTTGTCTGCTTACATCATGTGGTAGAAGTTGGGTTTGACCTGGTCATCTTGGCAAGACCATTGGGGCTGGGTCCCCCAAATCAAAGGCAATGCCAAACTTGCACTTTTTATTAACAAGCCTTCTTTTTCTGGAGCTTTCCTTTTCTTGCAAAGGTAAGCTTTCTTTGAGAGATGGGTTGTTTTTATTCTGTTTTGATCTGCAAAGACTCCCTCTTTTCAAGGCCTGGGATATTTATCTTTTCTATTACATCGTAAATATCTATTTTCACAACGAGGTGCAGAAACTTCTAAATCGAGTGCTGACTTCTCAGCAAGTCTACCCCAGAGCAGACCCATCTCTGTAGTCATTTCTCTCTTGTTCTGTGTCCAGGTCGGAGTTTGGACCACAGCAATGGGATGACTTTCTACATTTGGAAAGACATTGCCATGTTTCCGGTCAAAATAAAGGAGTGATGAGCTCCTGCCTGATTTTGCCTTCTCAATTAAATCACTGCGTCTTACCAAGGTTGTCTTTGTTGTTGCCACTAGTTGCCATTAAGTTGGCTCCAACTCATGGTGACCTTTTGTACAACAGAACGTAACATTGCCGGGTCCTGCACCATCTTAGGGATTGCTGGTATGTTTAGTACATTGTTGTGTCAGTCCATCTCAATGAAGATTCCCTTAGTTTTCACCGACCCTCTGCTTCTCTAAACATTATGTCCTTCTCTAGTGATTGGTCTTTCCTGGCGATGTGTCCAAAGTAATCAAGCCAAAGTCTAATCATCCTCACTTCTAAGGAGCATTCTGGTTGTATTTCTTCTAAGATGATTTGTTCGTTCTTTTTGCAGTCTGTGGTATATTCAGTATTTTTCACCAACACCACAATTGGAATGCACCAATTCTTCTGTCTTCTTTTTCGTTGTCCAGCTTTCTCATGGATGTGAGGCAATTGAAAAGGCCACAGCTTTGGTCAAGCTTGTCTTTAAAATCCTTGATTTTTGCAATGGTAACGATCACTGCCAAGTATTGGATGCTCACTTTATGCTGGGTACTGTGCTCAGCATTTTATTTCTAAATGTCTCAGCAACCCTAGAAAGCAGCGTTTACCAAACTAAACATTAAGTCCTAGGCTGCTAAACTGTGCTCTAGAGAGCCGTTTGTTCTTTCCTTTTGTTGTGAAATCGTTGAGGCAGCACAGTACCTAAGAGCATGGATTCCAGTTAACTTGGGTTTTGGCTCCAGACCTGTCTTGAGCTTGACTTCCTCATCTGTTCATTGAGGATAATAATAACCAATGCTTAGAATTACTGAGAGATTGAAATAATTTTATGTATAGAGAACCTTGGGAAAGCCTTTGTGCTCAGTGGACACTAGTGCTCATGGTCATATTGCTCCTATTTCATGAATGAAAATATCCTAGGCTTAGAAAGGGGAAGCAACCTCCCCAAAGTCACATGACTAATTAGTGGAAGGGCTGAGTGTTGAGCCTTGGTTAGTTTGACTCTAACCTTATGCTCTTTCAAGACCACTGCATCATCTACAATGATGCATATCTCCTCTTTATGAGTCAGGATGCTTCTCTGGGCCCTGAACCTACACCTCCATCTTACCCACGTGCTGGGTCCATTAATTCAGTTGCCCTCCATATACCAAGGACTCCTCAGTTTTTATCACCAGTCCATTATATTTACTGGCTTATAAAACTAAAGACTAATCACTAGAAAAGGATATTATCATTGGTAAGGTCCTTTGGTAAGTGGAGGGCCGACGAAGGTGAGGGGGATCCTTGGTGAGATGGTGTTATGGATTTAATTGTGTCCCCCCAAAATGTGTGTCAACTTGGCTAGGCCCTGAATTCCAGTTTTGGGTAGTTGTCCTCCATTTTGTGATCTGATGTGACTATCCCATGTGTTGTAAGTCCTAATTTTTATGATGTTAATGAGGCAGGTTTAGAGGCAGTTCTGTTAATGAGGTGGGACACAATCTACAGGATTCAGTTTATCCTGAGTCAATCTCTTTTGAGATATAAAAGAGAGAAGAGAGCAGAGAGACCTCGTATCACCAAGAAATTAGTGCCAGGAGCAGAGCATGTCCTTTGGACCTGGGGTCCCTGTGCTGATAAGCTCCTAGACCAGGGGAAGATTGATGACAAAGACTTTCCCCAGAACTGACAAAGAGAAAAAGCCTCCCCCTGGAGCTGGCGTCCTGAATTCAGACTTCTAGCTGCAAAAGCAATCTACTTGTGATATTTGTTATAAAAGTACTAGATAACTAAGATAGATAGATTCAGAGTGGCCAAAAAAAAAAAAAAAAAAAAAGACTTAAACATAGCAACAATCACGACACAGGACCAGGCAATGTTTCATTCTAATATACGTGCAGTCACTAAGAGTTGGAGCTGACTCGACAGCAACTAACAACAATATGACTAAAAGTACCTCAAACTCAACCTCTGCCAGACATGCTTAAGGTCTTTCGTCCCCCAGTCTGTTCCCTCCCCCCACCATCTGGGGTTCCTTTTCCTAGGGCCAGGTATTACTGTGCGCTTGGTTATAAAAAAGCAGAAATTCAGATTCATCTAGGTTCAAGAATACCATCTGGTGCTTAGTGAGTGCTCAAGAAATACTAGCCATTTATGATGATGATGATGATTTTATTATCTTGTCACCCCTCTGCCTAAACACCTCTGAATGTGCCATTTTCCTGTACTCCCTTGCTATACCACCACCTCGGTACAACCTACAACACCCAGACACCCTTTAGGAACATGGGCCTTTGCGCTGTGTTTCAGGCATTTACTCTCATTTCCCAAAGTCATTTCTTCATATTTCATCCAGAATAATCCTTTTGAAGCAAAACTATGATCATGGCACCCCATGCTACACCCTTCAGTGGGCCTCGCTGACCTCAACGTAAATACCTAAAGTCCTGCTATGGTCTCGAGGTCCGGTGTCTTCGGTTCTGGTATGCTTCATCACCCTACATCTCCCAGCACACTCTCCAAAGGTCTCTCTTCTTCCACCTTATTTCAGTTCCTCCAAATTTTCCACCTTCTTACACTTCAGACCACCTGGGTACCATCCTAAGGATTTTTAATGTTTTGGGAAGCCACTAAGGAAATTTATAGGGCAATTAATATATCATATTTTTTTTATTGGTGGTTAAAAGATGATTCTGGCTAGAATAGGAAGGGCATTTACCTAGCATGTTTATTTTTCTTGCCACCTGCCCTTTTTCCCCCATACTTAGTCTCTCTAGAACTCATAGTGTTGGGGACAACCCGGAAGGCTGCCATGTTGAATCTTAGGATTCACCCTAAGCATGAGATGACGTGTTGAGCTATAGACTCTGGAACGGAGAGATGATAAATTCGCATTTGCACTTACTCTCTAAGCAGGGAAGCACCCAGGTAAAAGTGAACCATGAAATCATGAGACAAACTCTATACTCAAGATGTGAGGAAGGGGCTTGGGAGGATTTTTAGTGTGAAGACTTAAAAGGTCCCAGGAAGTTGAATAAAAAATATTCAAATGGTTTCACATGAGGACTTTGGAGGAATGCAAATGTCATGGTGGGAAGGAATGACATCTGGAGCTCTTAGCTGCAGTTTCAACTCCCCCCTGTCCTGTTTGTGAAGGAGTATGTTTTTCTAAGGAGACCTGGTGGCCCAGTGGTTAAGAATTCTGCTGCCAACCAAAAGGTCAACAGTTTGAAACCACCAGCAGCTCCTTGGAAACCCTATGGGGCAGTTCTACTCTGTCCTATAGAGTAGCTATGAGTCGAAATTGATTCAATGGCAATGGCTATGTTTCTCTAAATATCTGTGGACTCTCTTTTGGTAAGAAAACATCTCTTAATCTTTGTTATATGCTCACTTTCCCTGCAGATAAACCTACGGTTTATCTAGCTCTTTGGAGTGAAATATTTCTTGGTGGATTTTACCTCATTTTGAATGTGAGTTTGGGCCAAAAGTAGGATTTTAGAAGAAGTCTAATCAAGTATTTATGCCCACTTAGATTTTTGCAAGGATATTTCACTACAGATGGAGAAGACAGGGGCCAGTGGGGAGTACATTACTCACTGTGTACAGCAGAACTGCCCTGAGCCCATGTAACATGCTGGGCATCACACAAGGGTGGGTAACTGTCTTGGGCAGGCAGACATGTGCCTGACCTCAGTGAGTCCCCGCCTGAAGGAGAGAAGAACTTATCAACCCTGGAAACTTGTCACTGAGGGGTGTAGAGAATGTGTGTCAGGGAAGGCTGCCTCCCTGAGGAGGTGAGGGTTAAGCTGGATCTGAAGGGTGAGTAGGAATGAGTCAATGGAAGAGTCGGGGAAGGGCATTCCAGGTGGAAGAGCCCCTGAGTCCATGGTCTGTTGTTAATGGAGGAGTCGGGGAAGGAAGAACATTCCAGGCGGGAGGGCCCCTGAGTCCATGGTCTGTTGTTAATGGAAGAGTCAGGAAGGAACATTCCAGGTGGAAGGGCTTCTGAGTCCATGGTCTATTGTTAATAGAAGAGTCAGGGAGGAGCATTCCAGGCAGAAGTACCCCTGAGTCCATGGTCCATTGTTAATAGAAGAGTCAGAGAGGAACATTCCAGGTGGAAGGGCCCCTGAGTCCATGATCTGTTGTTAATGGAACAGTTGGGGAAGAACATTCCAGGTGGAAGGGCCCGTGGGTTCATGGCCTGTTGTTAATGGAAGAGTCAGGGAGGAACATTCCAGGTGGAAGGGCCCCTGGATCCATGGTCTGTTGTTAATGGAAGAGCCGGGGAGGAGCATTCCAGGCAGAAATACCCCTGAGTCCACGGTCTGTTGTTAATAGAAGAGTCAGAGAGGAACATTCCAGGTGGAAGGGCCCCTGAGTCCAGAGTGTGCTGTTAATGGAAGAGTCGGGGAAGAATATTCCAGGTGGAAGGGCCCCTGGGTCCATGGTCTGTTGTTAATAGAAGAGTCAGAGAGGAACATTCCAGATGGAAAGGCCCCTGAGTCCATGGTCTGTTGTTAATGGAAGAGTCAGGGAGGAGCATTCCAGGTGGAGGGGCCCCTGGGTCCATGGTCTGTTGTTAATGGAAGAGTCAGGGAAGAACATTCCAGGTGGAAGGGCCCCTGGGTCCATGGTCTGTTGTTAATGGAAGAGTCAGGGAAGAACACTCCAGGTGGAGGGGCCCCTGGGTCCATGGTCTGTTGTTAATGGAAGAGTCAGGGAGGAGCATTCCAGGCAGGAGTACCCCTGAGTCCACGGTCTGTTGTTAATAGAAGAGTCAGAGAGGAACATTCCAGGTGCAAGGGCCCCTGAGTCCATGGTCTGTTGTTAATGGGATAGTCAGGGAGGAGCATTCCAGGTGGAAGGGCCCCTGGGTCCATGGTCTGTTGTTAATGGAAGAGTCAGGGAGGAACATTCCAGGTGGGTGGGCCCCTGAGTCCATGGTCTGTTGTTAATAGAAGAGTCAGAGAGGAACATTCCTGGCGAAGTGCCCCTGAGTCCATGGTCTGTTGTTAATTGAAGAGTCAGGGAGGAGCATTCCAGGCAGAAGTACCCCTGAGTCCATGGTGTGTTGTTAGTAGAAGAGTCAGAGAGGAACATTCCAGGTGGAAGGGCCCGTGAATCCATGGTCTGCTGCTAATGGAAGAGTCAGGGAAGAACATTCCAAGTGGAAGGGCCTGTGAATCCATGGTCTGTTGCTAATGGAAGAGTCAGGGAAGAACATTCCAGGTGGAAGGGCCCGTGAATCCATGGTCTGTTGTTAATGGAAGAGTCAGGGAGGAACATTCCAGGTGGAAGGGTCCCTGAGTCCATGATGTGTTGGATCAAGTGTAAGAAGAGCAGTTGTCCAGGAGGGAGAGTGTGAGATGGGTCCAACAAGTGGGAGGACTGGCAGAGTGTGTCGCCATCTTAAGATTTTCAACATTTTTGAAAGCCTTTAAGGGGATTCATAAGGCAACGACTTTATCATATTGGCATTTATGAAAAAAGGGTCTGGCTAGTGGAGGAAGAGTAGGTGGCTTGGAGAATCCAAGAACAGGGCACAGAGCTCAATGTGGTTCCAATTTAAGGGCTCAAGTGGGGGGCAAGGGAGATGATGATGAGAGAGGGGAGTACTGGTATGGCATGGGAAGGGGGCAACATGCAGGAAAAGAGAACGTACCAAGAGGTTCTCAGTAGAAAAATTATCTGAGGTTCTCAATCCTCACAAAGTTAGGGGTGCAGAGTGAGCTTGAATGATGAGAGAAAGCTATTTGCTATTTTTGCAGGTAAGTGTAGAAAACTATGTCATGACAGTGGTAAAAGCATTTTGTAAAAACATTACCAGGGTAGAAATTGTTGACGTGGTATGTGGTTTTTTATGTGTATTTTCACCACAATTATATATATAGAGAGAGGGAGATAGAGAGAAAGAGAGAGAGAGAGGAAACCCTGGTGGCTAAGTGGTTAAGTGTTACAGCTGCTAACCAAAAGGTCAGCAGTTCGAATCCACCAGGTGCTCCTTGAAAACCCGATTCAGCAGTTCTACTATGCCCTATAGGGTCTCTATGAGTCAGAATTGACTCAATGGCAATGGGTTTTTTATAGAGAGAGAGAGCATTGCTAGGAGGAAAGCTGACCAGGAAGCTGACATTGTTTCCTCCTTGCAATATTTACCAGGAATTCTAAAGGGATCAGGGCCCTGGTGGTGCAGTGGTTAAGAGCTCAGGCTGCTAACCAAAAGGCTGGCATTTCAAATCTACCACTGCTCCTTGGAAACCCTATGGGGCAGTTCTGTCCTATAGAGTCACTAGGAGTTAGAATCGACTTGATGGCAACGGGTCTAAAGCAGGAGGTATTTCACTCTTCTACTGGGTGCAGAAGCTGAGTCCCAGCGTTGCGTACACGTGCAATCCATGGTCTGCTGCTGATGCTGGACCCAGTCATGAAGTCCATAGGACCAAGGGACAGGGCTGCTGAGGGATGGTTCTAGGTCTGCCTGAAACTCTAGGACAGGCAGGCCTGTGCAGAAGAGCCTGCAGAGGGACCTTGGGTGGGATTTCAACCCTTTTCCTTGAGAATTCACCATTATGTGAACCAAAAGTCTGGAATGCCAGGGAAGGAGCTTCCGTGTTCTCTGGAGAGGAAAATAACAAAGTCCACCCTCACCTCCATGTTGTTGCTGTTAGCTGCCCTCAAGTCAGCTCCGACTCACAGCGACCTTACGCTGCCCCATCCTGTGCCATCCTCAGGATTGCTGGTATTTTTAATGCATTGACCTGCAGAGAATAAATCTTAGGGATCTAGAGATCTGTCAACTGTGGATGAGTTTTCCCTGGTTTGAGGTGAAGGAAAAACTTGCTGAATTTGAGTTCCCAAAGGAAATTCATGAAATTCAGCCTACACGAACAATGTCTTCTCTGTATGAAGGGGAGTTGAATTTTGCTAAGGTCAGGATTCACCCAGAATGCCGTTCTGGCTGGGGTGGGGCTCAAGTCCCCACTCTTTTTTTTTAATTTAAGATAAATGGTAAAAGTAACCAGTCTCCATATCTCTCTGAATTAAAAAAAAAAATTAATAAACAGTTATTACAATTGAGCCGTCTTAGAAACCCTTTAAAAACAGAGCCTTAATCCCCAATACCCAAAAATTCCTTAAAGATTATGACTTTAAAGCTATATGTTTCCCCCCTCTAAACTTTGATAAATGAGATTTGGGACTGGATAGGTAAATAAAACTGGGTGCAAGGTATGGGCTGGCAATATATAATTCATTATTGGTGCCAGCAAATACACACAATGAGAAAAAACAAATTATAGGCCCCTCCTGCTGGAGCCATGCAAAAATGATCAATATTTCATTATATGGTGCTCTTCAGACATTTGAATAGCTCATATGTCCTATTTATGCCAGTTAAAATGAATTCAGCCTATCAGGGCCAAATGCATTTTTAATGTTTTTCCTTACCTTGCAAAGGAGCAGCGGCCAGAGGCCCAACCCCCTCTTGGCTGGATCTTCTTCATTCAATTATACTCTGTGCAGACACGTTCATGTGCAAGTGACCTTCCCTTACTGAAAACAGAATTTGTGTATGTTAAAAAGTAAATGCATAAAAGGGTCCGTGATGTCACTGTCGCAGGCTTGGAAAAGGTGGAACTTGTGTTGAGGTCTTGCTTTAAGACAGAAAGCCTGTTTCCTGGTAAAATCAATCCTCTGGAAGAACAACGGGCTCCATCACATAGAAAAAGCCACGGCGACACTGACCATGGCCACTAACAGATGCTGAACAGTTACTGTGCACCAAGAACTGGGCTGTTCTTAAGCCTGCAGCCATCCCTCCAGTTAGGAATATGATCCTGCATTTTCCCACAAGGAATCTGAGGCTGAAGGAGGGAACAATGTGCCCATACATACTCCTTCCCTCAGCACAGCTGAAGGAAGCAAATACAAACTTTCTAAGTCAAGGTTGTACTGGGTTGCCATTAGTCTCTTTGCATAATTCTCATTTGCCAAGATCATGTAATCCTTGATTAATTCCTACCAGGAATAGCAGATCCTAGAGAACAGCACTCCTGGGTGGTGCAAACCATTAAGCTTTTGATTACTAACCCAAAGGTTGGTGATTCCAGTCTTCCCAAAGGAGCCTTAGAAAAAGGGCCTGGTGATCTACTTTTGAAAAATCAGCCATTGAAAACCCTATGGAGCACAGTTCTCCTCTGACACACATGGGATCACCAAGATTTTCACTCGTCGTTGGCGCCCGCAAATGCTAATGCCAAGAGAAAACAAATGAGTGCAATTGATTGCTGACAACTGGTCTGATTTTGGAGTCCCTGGGTGGGGCAAAGTGTTAACAGGCTCGGTTGCTAACCAACGGGTTAGAGGCTCCAGTCCACCCACAGGCATCTCAGAAGAAAGGCCTGGTGGTCAGCTTCTGAAAACTCGGCCACTGAAACCCTGTAGAGCACAGTTCTACCCTAACACGCATGAGGTCTCGATGGCTCAAAGGACTAGCATCTGCAGAGAGAATTCCCGAAGAGTATTGTCTTAATGGGAATGATCCAAAGGAAGAGAAAGACGCAGCTTAGCATTCAGGGGTCTCCTCCTTAGCCCAACCTTTATTTTAGCTGGAAGCTGCCGAGGCAGGGTTCCTAGCTGGAGCAGGCAGCAGTGCCCTTTAGAATCTTCCCCCATCTGGCAAACACTCTTTCCGCCTCTGGAGCATTAACCCAGCTAACTCTGGTCAGCTCTGGTGTTTTCCATCTGACGGGGTGGGTGCCATCACCTTACCTTCCACGCTTACATGTCACCGACAGTGAGCTCTATAAACAAATCCTGAAGGTTTCAAAACTTTTGCACATATTGCAGAAATGTAGTTATTATTATTTTTCCCATCATTAATGGGGAAGAGACCCACAAATGGAGGTGGGAAATGTAGGAAGTGGTGATCCTGGGTGGAAATCGGTCCATCTTCCTCGGAGCTAAAACATGGCCCTGCTGTTTTACCTCTTCATACCTGAGGGAGATTTCATTCCCCACTGTGAGACATTAAGACTTTGCATCTCACTTTATTGTTTCATGTGTACTCTTATTTACTTTGAAGGCTGATTATAGTTTGCTAACATAAAGAGGTGATTTGGCAGGTAAGGCTTAAAATCATTGCAGGTCATGTGCAAAATAAAGCTGGGATTATTCACTTTTTCAGCAAATGCAGTTATTTTGAAGACCAAGGTGCAACGAGGTATTTCTTTAGCATGTGAATAAAAGTGTGATAGTGAATACATCACCTTTAATACAGCGTTTACTGAGATCTTGAGACAGGCAGTACCTGGACCCACCTGCACGCACAAGTCCTGGTTGTATTTTGCGAAACTCATCACCAGAGGCCAAGCTATAGTTGAGGCGACCACATGTCTGCACAATGAAGTTGTAAGAGACTCTGTTTTAGGTTCAATAAAAGAGGCTGCAAGAGGCAGTGATGGGTCACCTTCCACGTAGGAGTCCCAGGTTTGACTCCCAGCCAATGCCCCTCACGCACAGCCCCTATCCTTCCCTCAGTGGAGGCTTGCGTGTTACTACCATGCTGAACAGGTTTTAGTGAAGCTTCCAGGCTAAGACAGACTAGGAAGAAAGGGCTGGCCATCTGCTTCTGAAAATCAGCCAGTGGAAACCCTATGGATCACAACAGCCCAATCTGTGACCAATCATGGGGATGGTACAGGACCGGGCAGATATTTGTTCCATTGTGTGTGGGGATCCCATGAGTGGAGGGCGAACTCAACGGAAGCTAACAACAATGACAAGGGGGAGCACTACTCCATACAACACAGCAGAGCATAGGCTTCTTCCTACTCAGGTTGTATCCAGGACCAAACGTCATTACTAAGCTATGTGGGTTCTGTTGAGAGTTATTCAGATGTTTTAAGACATGCCGTAATTAAGCGTGATAGCTTTCTGGGCTAGGTTTAATGCTGACTCTTTTAACAGAAATGGAAAGAATAGTTCAGATCCCAAGACCCATCAAATATTTTGTCAGCCCTTAACTTCCCATCCAAGACCACTTTAAACAGCATTCAATATCACTGCCACTGCTCCTTGGCCGTCTGCCCAAGTGAGCTTCCAAGCCAGGCTGGCTCCTCAGTTCTGGGCCAGACATAGCGGCTCTACCCGCTGCCCCAAGCCCAGGGCCAGAGGATGACCGGTGACATCAGAAAGGGAAGAGGGCTGTGAGTACTGTGGTCACCTCATAAGCACAGAAATGTGTCCAGAGATGATGCATCCCAGACTAACTCCAGCTGAAACAAAACAAAAAACCCAGCAATAATGACAAAGAAAGGAGTGAGGGGCTGCACTGAACCAGGTAACTGGGACGTCTCTGTCTCTTGGTCTCGCTCCCCATGCTTTGACTCTGCTCACCATACAGGTGATGTCCTTCTGCAGCCAGCTCCAGGCTCCTATTGTCCTGTCGTGATTCTGGAAGAGAGGGGTCTTCTTTTTCCTGGATGACACATGTGAAATAGTAAAGGAGGAGACAATTTGATGACAGTGTGTCAAACACCTGGCCCAGTGTCTGTAGTTAGGTGCCATGGACTCATGGCAACTCCATGCACAACTGGATCTGACCATTGTGCTCCACTGGGTTTCCAGTGGCTGATTTTTCAGATGTAGATCACCAGGCCTTTCTTCCTAGGAGGTGAATCATCCCACAAGATAGTCCAGAGCCTGAACAACTACTGAAGGCTGGGGCCGTGGTTCAGAACCCTGATCAATAACCCACCAGGACCACGTAGGGTTGGGTGGTGGTTTCAGAACCAGAAGCCCACGTATTTGTCAGATGAAGAGAGGCAGGCTGGTGGGCTGCCTAAGATCAACACCACATCACCTAACAGATGGGAAAGTGGGCTTAAAAAGAGTGACTTGCCCACGTTTGTACACATTTATGCATTCTGGAGCCGGGACTTGGACCTAGACCTGTCCCAAAGATCATGTACCAACCCTGCAATCTACTTCTCCAGGGGGATTGTGTTTATTCCATTTGGCTGAGACTGAAATAAGGCTGAGGTGCAGAGGGGTAGCGATTGTTTGCACAGCCCCAACACAGGAGGGACCTTCAGCTTCTCATCGTGCACCGGGCAATTGGAGCCTGGACTCAATGAGAGCTTTGCTTTTGCATCACAGGCCCCGTTCCTTCCCAGCACCCATGAGAACGGGCAGGAACTAATGACGGCTTATCCATCTCTCCAACAGTGTGTTCCCCATTGCTCTCTATTTTTGTCTTTACCAGTTGGGGTTGTCACTCAACCCTAAATATTGGGCTGCATTTATAGACCAAGTCATTCAAGTATTTGCGTACTCATGTGCATGCGAAGAGGCCTTTTTCTTCCAGAATGGCAATATTCCTATTTCCTTTAGGCCAAATATCTGATACTTTTGTCATAGGAAACGATTATTGTAATGCTGTTGTTCAAATCTGGAGGTAATAACTCTTTAATGCCCTGACGATACAATGAGGATAATCACAGAGCCGGAGGAAACGGAGAGATTCTCAGGCCACTCTGAGAAGTAAAGTCTTGTCCCGAGATTCTAAATGAATTGTCCTCTAATTCACAAACACAACAAACAGCCCATGCAGCGAAAGTCCTGGAGAATGGATGCCAGACAGAGCAACCTGAGTGCACCAGAAAGAGGGAGCAGGCGTGGACGGAAACCTCTCACAATCAGCTGTTTCTTCTCCTCAGCTAATAAGATGCAGAGGATGGAAAGAGTGCCCCTCAAGGCTGAAAATAAGATAGAGGAAAAAAGTAAGTACCCATTTGAAAATCAAAATTTTTTTAAAGAGGAATTTGTTTCTTCTTTAAGAGGAAAGCATGTTCCCATAGATGGCACATTGCATGATGACTCGTTAATTT
The DNA here is from genome assembly GCF_024166365.1 of Elephas maximus indicus. Lineage (NCBI taxonomy): Eukaryota > Metazoa > Chordata > Mammalia > Proboscidea > Elephantidae > Elephas > Elephas maximus. The sequence goes on from NC_064843.1 coordinate 7,124,580, forward strand.
AGAAATGCACACCTGTTATAAAGCAGAGACACCCAGGGAGGTAAAATCAAGCCGTAAGCACAGGAAAGGGCCACCTTTGAGGGGCATTTCCTCACATCTCACACCTTTCCCTCCTAGTTCTTCTACTGAGTTCATGTTTCTTATTTTGTTGTCTTGTCTCTTTTTGAACGCAGAGCCTTTGAAAAGGCATTTGGAGAACATAAAAGAACATAGGGGCCAGGAAACGCTGGCTCAGGGAATTCCCTTTCCTAACCGTCTTCTGTGCTGATTGCTTTCACTGAATCCTAACTTGGGTTTATGAACGATTTATCCACAATTTTATTTTCAGCTCAAACTTCCAAATGGTTCAAACCTAATGTGACACTGGTGGGCAGCTTGGGTTTGCAAAGCCATGGAGGACCACTGGGTGGGCACTCATCCTGATTCTCAGAAGCAAAACACAACAAAGAAGGTGACTCGACATCTTAGCACTTGAAAGGATCTGTAATCAGCTTCTGGAGCGTGAAGTCACTGGTGCACGAAGTTGTCAGACACTGCCTGGGTGTGTAACTGGAGGGGGAGATTCTTGGAGAGCGTGTTTTTTTTAGCTATAGGTCCACTCTTCTATTCATTTTCTTTCTTTTATGGGTTGTCGTGGATTGAATTGTGCTCCCCAAAAGTAGGTGCTGTAAATCCTAACCCCTATACTTGTGACTGCAGTCCTGGTGGTTCAGTGGTTAGGAACTGTGGCTGCTAACCAAAAGGTCAGCAGTTCTAATCCACCAGCCGCCCCTTGGAAGCCCTATGGGGCAATTCTACTCTGTCCTACAGAGTCCCCAAAAGTCAGGATCCACTTGACAGCAACAGATTTGGTTTGGTTTGGTTTATACTTATGATTTGTAACACCGTTTGGGAATAGATTTTCTTTGTTATGTTAATGAGGCAGCATTAGTGTAGGGTGTGTCTTAAATCAATCTCTTTTGAGATGTAAAAGAGCAGATTAAATAAGCAAGCAAGCAAGCACAAACTGAGGTGAAGTTACAAGCCACAGGATTGCCAGGGAACCTAAGAACAGAAGCTAAAAAGAGACAAGAATTCCCCCAGAGTGGACAGAGAAAGAGAGCCTTCCCCTAGGGCCAGCTCCCTGAATTCAAACTTCTGCCTTCCTAAAATGTGAGAAAATACATTTCTGTTAGTTAAAGCCATCACTTGTGGTATTTCTGTTACAGCAGTGCTAGTTATCTCAGAAGTGGGTTAATTTCATGGTTTGTAGTTGGGGTCCTTACACACCAGAGACTGGCAGAATGTAAGCTGAAGGTAGCACACACCCACTCAGTCCACCCTGTTCTTTGCACAGTGGCTGGTTTTAAGCCAGGTAAGAAAGCACAAGTTTGCTGCAGACACTTTCCCCTTTGCCATCCCCTGTTCAGAGGTGCAATTTATCAGGACTGACCCTGGATGCTGTGACAGCCAGGAGCACTGACGTCTGCTGCTTCTTCTGCTACATGAGCCTCAAACACCCTCTGTCACAGAGGAAAGAAGGAAAACTCCTCTCTCCCTGGGTGGTTTCCAGCCGTCTTCTCTGGACCACAAGAGCATACGCACCTCCCTCCTGTACCAGCAAAGCTGTGTGTGTTTGTTGTCCTGAACAAGGTTGCCTGGTGCTGGGCTGCAGGGCAGGGCAGAGGGCTTGTTTGCTGTTTACCTTATTGAAGCTGCTTTGGTGGAGAGAATTCTTGTGCTGTCTTGGTTGTTTTACCTCCAGGGCTTTCAAGGTCAGCCAGACCTGATGCCTAGCCCACCCTCAGTGTCTTGGGTGTGTGAATGACACATCCTTCTGGCTGTTGGGCTCCGAGGGCAGCTCTGTGCCCTAGTGGAGCATGTGCCTTCCTGCACACTCACTTCACTTGCATATCAAAGCTGCAGGCAGACTTGGGGGGCCCTAAAAGTCATGGTGAGCTTTCCCTGTGAAGCTGGGTCTGCACTAATTGCCAAAGTAATCCATGGGGCGCAGTGGACAGGAAAGAGTAAATGCAGAGATGTCCTTGGGTCTGAGGAGCTGGGATTCCAGTGTGGGAGCAGACGGGAGACTGTAGGCAAGGCACGCTGCAGCCCCTTCGCCAAAGCACTGGCTTTCCTGGCCCTCCCTTGTTTGTCTTCCCTTGACTTCTGCCTCCACTATTTCACCTTCCTAGTGGCCAAAAATAGAGGTGCACATGTGGGCTGCCTTTCCGAGGGAGGGGTGTAGCTGATGGGGACCCTTGGAAACACAAGCCCTGTCCCATCCACTCTGACGTGACTTCGAAACTTGAACAGACCCGCACTTTTCAAACTGCCGTGTGCACACAAGTCACCATGGGATGTTGTTAAAGTGCAGATCCTGATTTAGCAGGTGTGGAGTGGGACTCCCTGAGTTTGTGTTTGTTACCAGTTCCCATGTGATGCCAAGGCTGAAGCCCCCAGACCAACTCTGAGTAATAAAGCTGTAGTCCACTGAACAGGCTGCAATGATGCCAATGAGAACAGACTGGGCTCCTTGCTGTGAGCCCCCCACCCAATTTATTAGTTTCCTGTCCATCAGCACTCTGGGAAAGAACAAAGCACTCTGGGAAAGAACAAAGAGGAGATGCTTTCTGCATCTGAGAGGATGTCGGTCATGTGGAGTCATAGCTGACATGATGGGTCTTGTCTTTGTAAGAGAAGGAATATTGAAATATCAAGAGGACAGAAAAGAACAAATATCAAGGTAGGCCACAGCGCAGGCCATAAATATCCACCATGTAAAAGAACTAAAATCACACATGGTGTGTGCTTCAACCACGAAGGAATGAACTAGGAAGCAATAACACAAAAATAGCAAGAAAAGCTCCAAAAACTTGGAAACTAAACAACACATTTTAAAATAATCTATGGGCCAAAGAGGAAATATCCAGAGAAATTAAAAATACATCGAACTGAATGAAAATAAAAATATGACCTGCAAAATCTGTGGGGCACAGCTAAAGCAGTGCTAAGAGGGAAAATTATAGCGCTAAATGCATACATTAGAAAAGGGACTTTCTCAAGTCAATAATCTAAACTCCTACCTCAAGAACCTAGAGAAAGAAGAGCAAAATAAGCCCAAAGCAAGCAGACAGAAGAAAATAATAAAGATAAGTGTAGAAATCAATGGAGTTAAACATAAAATCAACAAAGGAAATCAATGGAACAAAGAGCTGATTCTTGAAAAAGCTTCATAAAATTGACAAACCTCTAGCAAGACTTAGAAAAATAAAAGGGAAGACACAAGTTACCAACACTAATGAAACAGAGGCTATCATTACAAAGCCTGCAAACCTAAAAATGATAACAAAGGAATACTAGCAACAACCCTACACATACAACTTTGATAAGTTAGATGAAACAGATCCACTCTTCAAAAGCACAAACTATCAAGGCTTATCCAACATAAGGGATAATTTGAACAGCCCTATAGCTATTAAGGGAATTTAATTTGTAATTGAAAAAAGAAACATGCAGGCCCAGGTGGTTTCACTGGAAAATTCTACCAAATATTTAAAGAATAATGAATAACAATGCCACACAATCACTTTCTAAAAACAGACAGGAAGAGAATATTTTCCAATTCATTTTAGGAAGCTAATTTTAGAAAGCATTTACTGAAGAAGATCAAAGACCAGAGTATGGATTACACCTCAACATTAAGAAAGCAAAAATCCTCGCAACTGGGCCAATAAGCAACATCATGATAAACAGAGAAAGGATTGAAGTTGTCAAGGATTTCATTTTACTTGGATCCATAATCAACACCCATGGAAGCAGCAGTCAAGAAATCAAAAGACCCATTGCACTGGGCAAGTCTACTGCAAAGACCTTTTAAAAGTGTTAAAAAGCAAAGATGTCACCTTGAAGACTAAGGTGCACCTGACCCAAGCCATGATGTTTTCAATCACCTCTTATGCATGCAAAAGGTGCATGATGACTAATGAAGACCAAACAAGAATTGATGCCTTTGAGTTGTGGTATTGATGAAAAATATTGACTAAACCATGGACTTTCAAAAGAATGAACAAATCTGTCTTAGAAGAAGTACAACCAAATGCCCCTTAAAAACAAGGATGGTGAGACTATGTCTCACATACATTGGACATGTTATCAGGAAGGATCAGTCCCTGGAGAAGGACATAATGCTTGGTAAAGTACAGGGTCAACCAAAAAGAAGACCCTCAATGAGATGTATTGACTCGGTGGCTGCAACAATGCGTTCAAGCATAACAATTATTGTGAGGATGGCACAGGACCAGGCAGTGTTTTATTCTATTGTACATAGGGTTACTATGAGTTGGAACCAACTAGATGGCACCTAACAGCAACAACAACAGCAACAGTTTTACCCTGATACCAAAACCAAAGGCAGTCAAAGAAAAAGAAAACTGCATACCAAAATTCTTCATGAATACAGATGCAAAGTCCTTAACAAAGTATTAGCAAATATAATTCAGCAATATATTAAAAGGTTAATACACCATGACCAAGTAGTGTATATTTCAGGGATACAAGATTGGTTCAATGTTTGAAAATCATTCAATTCATCCATCATATTGACAGGATAAAGAAGAAAATTAACATGTTCAGAACAGTTGATGGAGAAAAAGCATTCCACACAATTCAACACCCATTCATTGCTTAAAAAAAAAAAGTAATGAAGGAAACTGCCTAAATTTGGTGAAAAGCATCTACAGAAAACCTACAGCTAACACTATGCTTGTTGATGAAATACTTGTTGATGATGAAATACTGGATGTTTTTTCCCTCATGTTGGGAACAATGAAATTATGTTCACTGTCAATAATGTTACTCAACATGGTGCTGAAAGTGCTAGCCAGTGCAATAAGGTAAGAAAGGGAAATACAAGGAATACAGGTAAAAATGGAACTAATATTGCCTCTATTTTCAGATGATATAATTGTCTAAGTATAAAATCCCAAAGATATTTACAAAAAAATCTCTTAGGGCTAAGAGAACTTATTGAGGGTGCAGGATACAAGATAAACATACAAAAAATCAATAGTCTTTCTATATACCATACCAAAAAAACCCCACCACAGCCATAGAGTTGATTCCAACTCATAGCCACCCTATAGTAAAACTGCCCCCTAGGATTTCCAAGGTTGTAATCTTTACAGAAGCAGACTGCCACATCTTTTTCCATGGAGCAACTTGTGGTTTTGAACTACTGACCTTTTGGTTAGCAGCTGAGTGTTTTAACCACTGTACCATCAGGGCACCATAATAGGTACAACTGAAAAAATACACTTATACGCTGATAACTACAAAATACAGAAAAGAAAGACTCAAAGAAATTCTAAATAAATGGAGAGACATATCATTTTCATGGATTGGGAGATTCAACATTGTAAAGATGTCAATTCTCCTCACCTTAATGTGCTGGTTTAGCACAGTTCCTAGCAGGATTTTGTGACGATACAGACAAGATTATTCAAAAATATATATGGGAATGCAAAGGAACTAGAATAAATAAAACAATTTTGAAAAAAAAGAAAGTAATAAAGTGGAAGGAATCACTCTACCTTACTTCAAGATGTGTCATAGATTGAAATGTGTCCCTCCAAAATGTGTGTCAACTTGGCTAGGCCATGATTCCCAATATTGTGTGGTTGTTTTCCATTCTGTGATCTGATGTAATTTTCCCATGCATTGTAAATCCCAATCTCTGCCTGTGGTTAATGAGGCAAGATTAAGTTATTTCAAAAAGGATTAGGGTGGGATGCAACACCCTTACTCAGGTCACAGCCCTTTTCCGATATAACGGGAGTTTCTCTGGGGTGTGGCCTGCACCACCTTTTATCTTACAAGAGATCAAAGAAGAGAGAAGCGAGCAGAGAGATAGGGACCTCATACCACAAAGAGAGAAGCACTGGGAGCGTAGTGCATCTTTTGGACCCGGGGTCCCTGTGCTGAGAAGCTTCTAGGCCAGGGTAAGATGGATGACAAGCACCTTCCTCCAGAGCCAACAGAGAAAGAAAGGCTTCCCTTGGAGCTGGCACCCTGAATTGGGACTTCTAGTCTCCGAGATTGTGAGAATAATTTCTCTTTGTTAAAGCCATGCATTTGTGGTATTTCTGTTGCAGCAGCACTAGATAACTGAGACAAGATGTGATATGTAGCTACAATGATTGGAACGCCGTGGTATCGGCGAAGAGATAGACACATAAATCAATAGAACAGAACAGAGAACTCAGAAATAGACTTACACAGATATGCCCAAATGATTTTTAACAAAGATTCAAAAGCATTTAAAGGAGAAAAGGTAGTTTTTCAATAAATGGCGCTACAGTAATTGGACATCAATAGACAAAAAAAAATTTTTTTTCAACTTAAGTCTCATGCCTTACACAGAATTTAACTCAAAATGAATCATAGGCTTACATGTATAATGTAAATTATAAAATTTTTAGGAAAAAAAATTGGAGAAAATCTTTGGATTCTAGGGCTAGGAAAATAGTTCTCAAAATTGACCCCAAAAGCACGGTGCACAAAAGGGAAAATTGAGAAATTGGATTTCATTAAAAAAACAAACAAACGAAAAAACTTGTTCTTAAAAGACCCTGTGGAGAGGATGGCAAGACTGGGTATGGAGGGGGAGAAAATATTTACAAAGGTATATCCAGCACACGACTGGCATCTAGAACACATAAAGAGTTCTCAAAATTCAGCAGTAAGAAACAAACAAGCCATTTAGAAAATGGGCAAAAGGCATGAAAAGACATTTCAACCAAGAACCCATACAGGTGGCAAATAAGCACATGGAAAAATTTAACGTCATTAGTCATTACGGAAAACACAAATTAAAACCACAGTAAGCTTTCACCACCTATCAGAAAACTAAGTTAAAAAATAGGACAACACCAAATGCTGGCAAGAACAGAGAAGCTGGATCACTCTGGCGTTGCTGGTGGGGATAAGAAATGATACAGCCAGCCTGGAAAAGAGTTTGGCAGTTTCTTCTAAAACTAAACATGCGATTACCACACAGCCCAACAATTGCACTCTTAGGCATTCATCCCAGAGAAATGAAAATGTATGCTTACTCACAACCCGTATAGGAATGCTCATGGCAGCTTTATTCATAATAACCAAAAGCTGGAAACAGCCCCCATGTCCTTTGATGGGTGAATGATTAAACAAACTGTGTTACATCTGTACCATGGAACTCTATTCAGCAACAACAACAAAAAATGAACTACCTAGACACTTAGTAACATAGAGGAATCTAAGATAATTATGCTGAAAAAAAAAAAAAGTTGATCCCTAAAGATTGCATACTGTATTATTCCACTTATACAACCTTCTTGAAATGACAAAATTATAGAAATGGAGAACAGATTAGTGGTTGCCAGGGGTTAAGGAAGGGTTGGAGGTGGGAGGGAACTTGGGATGGCTGTTAAAGGGCAACAAGAGAGGTTCTAGTAGTGTCAGAATGTTCATATCTTGACTGTATCAATGTCAATGTCCTAGTTGTGATATTGTATTACAGTTTTGGAAGAAGTTACCATTGAGAGAAACAGGGAAAATGGCACAGAGGGTCTCTCTGCGTTATTTCTTGAAACTGTGCGTAAATCTACAATTAAACAACAGCAACAAAATCCGTTACAACTCATATTGACCTTATAGGACAGAGTAGAACTGTCCCATAGGGTTTCCAAGGCTGTAATCTTTACAGAAGCAGACAGCCACATCTTTCTGCCTCAGAACGGCTGGTGCGTTCAAACCACTGAGCACTTAACTGCTGCACCATCAGGGCTCCTTTTTGAATCTACAATCTCAAAATGAAACATTTCATTTAAAAAATTCACTCACTTAAAATGGATTTTTACGTAGCTAATGTAAAAAAAAAATTTTTTTTTTTTTAATGTGGGCAGCCCTTCTGAACCCTGTTTAGGTTGGGTGTAGATAGTAGTTTCAGTAATGGAATCCAAGAGGAAATCAAATTCTTTCTTCCACGTGACCAGTCATCTCTTGAAACGTGCGCTACCTGCTAGGCTAAATCAATCTGTCTTCAGCAAACTGCAGAATGCAAATCCTCTCTTTGAAATTGTTCTGGGATTTACAAAAAGACAAGACAATAAAGGAAACCTAGGAGGCAGGAAGGGTTATTTACCAAATTCGTATGAAGTGAAAGTAAGACTATCTGAGGTGAAGAACCCTTTTGTCCTTTTGGAAGGTGTTGATCCTGACACATTTGAAGATGTGAGCAAACCGAATTTCTCTTGCTTACAATTGAGGTTGTTTGACTGAAAAAATAGTTCTTCCTATCCCTTGGATCAAGTCTCTTATTTATTGTAAAAATGGTGGTGACTATTCTGAGTCGAATCTTTTCTATTTTATTAATAAGACATTGTGGTGTTTGAATTAAATATGGGGGGGAATTTAATTTTCTCTGATAAGTCAACAGACTGTTTTAATATCCATATCCATACTGACAATAGCAAACATTTATTGAGGACTAGTTCTATGCCCAAGGAACCCTTATGATCTGATCCTGTAAAGGTTACAGTCTAGGAAACTCTATGGGACAGTTCTACCCTGTCACATGCAGTCCCTCACTTTGAGTCAGAATCGACACGATGGCTCCCAACAACAACAACAGTTTTATGTCGAAGGACTTTCTACAGACTTTTCTTGAGTTCATTCATTGTACAAGCATTTCCTACATGATGGCATCCATCCTTGTGGGGCTTACCATCCCATGGCTGCAGCTACCTCATCCTGCTTCCCTAACTATGTTTTCCAGGAGCTACTCACATTATTTCTATTTTACAATTCAGTGGTTACTATCTGGAGACATCTTTGATTGTCCCCACCAAGTGTGCTACTGGCATCTGGTGGGTAGAGCTAGGGAGGCTGCTAACTCCCCCCTCCCCAAAGCACAGGACACCCTATGTGGTGTCATTCCTCTCCCATTGTCAACAGTTTCATGACTGGGAATCCCTGTTACAGTAGAGGAAACAGCTGCTGAGAAATCCTGTCTTCAGCTAGCTGGGCAGTATAGCAGGGCTTTGAACACAGGTCTCTCAGAGCAGGGTCTGACTCACTCTGTAAGTCCCACACCGGGCCAGATTAACCAGCAAGCACAATATACACTGGCTTGCATTGAGCACGGTACCGCACCAGCTTAGTGGTGTTTACTTGCTAATCTGCGGTGAGCAATTTCATGTGGGTTTTACCACATCTTTGACATGGTGGGGGACAGGTGAAATTGTGCACTGCAGATTGGTGGGAAGGCACAATTGGACCTGTGTGTACTTTCCTTTTTGGGTAACCCTGCCCTAGTCCCACAACATCAGCAACTTTGATGTCCCTATGTGAAAATCTTAAACAGGTGTCTACCTGCATAGCACCTGCCACCTGGCCACACCTGCAATGCAGAGAGGCAGGCCCAATTGTTGGTGCTGTGTTTGCCACAGTATCAAGGGCTGTGGGTTGAGTATTCAAGGACATTTCTGTGTCATTACATGTTTCTGCATTTTTCCAGGCTATTTCCAACTTCCCTCATCGTTTTCAACTACTCCTGCTGGCCATTGGTCCCTCGCTGTGATCTTTAAGACTGACCTTTGCTATTTGGGACAAATTCAAGAGGCAGAAGTGAGGGTCAACTTCATCCTGACCCCCTGAAAGGGAGTGGATCAGCCACAATGCATAGTATTTTCTCTCCTGTCTCAACTCGACCCATCACCTCATGTCTTTTAACTGTGTATGTGCAGAAAGAAGAGACTGGGAGTGCAAATTTGAAAACTAATCTAATCATAAAAAAACAAAGGTCACACACCTCCCTGCAGAGTAAACAGCACTTTATTACTTTTGTCTGTGACTGCTGTGGAACCTGAAATTAGTTCAGAAGAAATGGAGACTGGTTCCCGCTTCTTCCTCTCCCGCTTAAGCAAATAGTAGCATTCTCAGAAGAGAACTAGCGCTACAGCGAATTACGTTATTTTCAATAAATTCCAACAGTGCTGCTGTAGTAACTGTCTTAAGCATGATTAATGTAGGAAACATTAGGAAAGCGTGTTATTATTATTCTAAATTAGGTTTTGCTTGAATTAATTTTTATGCAGCGTTACCAAGATGTAAAAGAGTTTCTGAATTGCTAATTTTAACATTCCTTCTTTGGAGATAAAAGGAGATTGGGAATATAAGGGTGTCCTGCTGAAAAATTCTGAGTTTGAATATTTGCCTAAGTGCCAACGTATTATTTAGTCAGTAGCCTGCTAAGACACTGTAGCTTGACACCCGTGGTGGTGGTGGCTTTAGTTAAAGATCTTCTTTTAGCATCGTCCATCTGAATCTACTTTTTCGAAAATGCACAATGGATATTAATACCACGTCATTTCCACGGTGTTTGGGGGATAAGGAAGGAGGGAGGCAGCCCCTACAGAGCAACGGTACTCTTTCCTTTCTCTTTTCAAATCTCTTCTTTTGCCAGTGATGATGGGAATCATAAAAATAATAAGAAGAAACATTCATTGAGTGCTCGAGATGTGCTGGGCAGGTACCAAGCACTTCCCATTCACTCATTTAACAAAGATGTGCTGAGTGTTGACTGTGTGCCAGCATGGTGGGTGCTACTGATAGGCTGAGACCCATAAGACTAGCCCCCACACTCATGGATCTTACATTCTAGAGGGAGACAGGCCCTGGGTGGCTCCGGGGAACAGGGAATACAAAAACATAGGGTAGCAATGTGCCAATATGTTGGGTTGAATAGTGTCCTCCCAAAATATAAGTCAGTTTTTATCCCAACCCCCTTTTTATATGTACCTGTGGATGTAATCCCATTTAGGAATAGGGTTTCCATTGTCGTGGCAATGAAGCCGTATCAGTGTAGTGTGTGTCTTAAACCAATCACTTTTGAGCTATAAAAGGAGTAGATTCCTGGTGTGCTCTCTCTCACCTTCCCCACCTGTCAAGCAAACAGTGCGAATAGAGGAAAGACAGATGCCACGTGGAGATCTCCAAGAAACGCTGAGAAGAATGGCAGAGTTGCTGAGACAAGGACCTTCCTCCAGAGCAGACAGAGATAGCCTTTTCCTACAGCTGGTGCCTTGAATTTGGACTTTTAGCCTCCTGAACTGTGAGAAAATAATTCTGTTCTTTAAAGCCACCCATCGTGGTATTTCTGTTACAACAGCACTAAGAAACTAAGACAGTCATAAGCTGTGATTAATTCTGCACTCTGCACACATAAATATTTTGGAGTATTTTTTTTTTGTTTTTTTTCGTAAGATTCTACTTGCCAAGGAATTTGCTAGTCTAGAACATGGTCCCTGGACAACTCAAAACTAGAATATGAGACCCCTAGTTGTGGGCTCTGGTGTGTGGTCTAGAACAGTGCCTGGCACATACAGGTTAATCAACATTTTCAGAGTTAATTAACATGAATGAATACTAAAGTAATGGGTTTTGCTATTAACGAGTTCATAAAGTTCAAATATGGCCCTCCAGGGTTTCTACCTTTGGCCTTATTACCTGCGTGTGCACTGGCTTCCCTGCCAAGAAGAACACTCTGTTCTGGGGTGCTCTCTCTCACCTTCGCCGCCCGTCAGACTGGATCATCTCCATATATCCTTCAGTTCTCAGCTTATGCATTACATCTTCAAGGCACATGTCCCTGACTTCTAAACTAGGTTAAGCCCCTGTGAAGAATCTTCTTTTCATACAATGCATTATTTTGCTAGCCACCCCTCACTACGATAACTAGATAATTAGTATGTAATTACTTTTTCTCTTTCTTTTAATGTTTTTAAAATAATGTTTATTGTGTTTTCAGTGAAAGTTTATACAGCAAATCAGTTTCCCATTTAACAATTTTTATACATATTGTTCAATGACATTGGTTACATGTTTCACAATGCGTCAATATTTTCATTATTTCCATCCTGAGTGTTCCCTTTCTATTAATTTAGCTTCTCTGCCCACTTCCCCCCTGCCGCCCCTCACGTTTTCATCTTTGCTTTAGGGTAAATGTTGACCGTTTGGTCTCATATAGATGATTTTTTAAAAGAGTTCAACACTCACTGGTGATATTTTTTATTTTATGATCCAATCTTTTATTTAGCTGATAGGTGACCTCCAGGAATGGTTTCAGTTCCAAGTTTAAAGGGTATCTCAGGGTGACAGTCTTGGGGATTCCTCGAGTCTCTATCAGTTCAGTAAGTTTGGCCTTTTTTAAGAATTTGAGTTTTGCTCTACATTTTTCTCCCGTTCTATCCGGAACCATCTATTGTGTCCCTGGTCAGAACGGCTGGTAGTGGTAGCCGGGCACCATGTAGTTCTTCAGGTCTCAGAATAAATGAGGACGTGCTTCATGTAATTATTTTTTAACATCTATCTTTCCTGCTATGTCCACGAGCCCAGCTCTTCCTGTTGTCATTGAATCCCTTATACCAGGAGGCACCTAGCAGGTGCTTTACAAATACGTATTGTTGGATAAATGAGCAGTTTGAATAAAGGCACACATGAGAATTAGATAATTTTTGTTCTCTTGTGCAGCTTAAGTTAAAAAAGGCTTTAAGAGGGCAGAGAGCTGAAACAGGAGAGTGAGCCTGACTCTGTGGATTTTAACTCAGTGGCCAGTGGGCGACCCTCCTTAGCACATTCGAGGGGAAGCTGATCAGTCTGCTCCTGTGAGTTAACACAGAAGAACAATTTTCTCCCCAAAAGTTCTCCTACATTTAGATGAGGAGGACAGATGGATCACACTCTCAGATATCAGCATCTGTTTTCTTAAAATGTGTCTAATATTTTTCACAATAAGCTTTATTTAAAATAAAACACAATTTGGTAAATACAGGCTTAAAGTCTCAGAAAGAAGAAAGTGTCATGTTTGTATTTATTTTATAAACCAGTAGTTTATTTTTAATACCTGCTGTGGGATGACGATTTAAATTGTGCTGTGCTCTGTGTGTGTGCGTGTGTGTGTGTGTGTGTTGCATCTGTACTTTTTCTAGAGTCCCAAGAAAATGTTTAAGTTCATTAGTTATTCAGCTTTCAGAGCTGGGCCATTTCCATGGATGGAGCTAGGAGACCTGGAGAATTTTCAGGAAAGGGAAAGGCTTAAAACATCTGGTTTTAAAATTGGCTGCAGTCTATTCCATTTTTCAATCCTATCTTTCTAGTCTTAGCTTTAAAGTGTTTGTGGGGAGGGCAGGCAGAGTCCTCTGTTCATTGTCGGCTTATTCGTCTCTGCTGGTTAATTGCTTTTTATTGCCTATTGCATGAAAAATTACGTTCACAACCCACCACATTCTGCTTTTTATTAACATTTTATTTAGGAATTTTTTTTTTTATTATTATTGAATGGGTTTTATGTGTGTATGTGTGTGTGTAGCATACCTAGCAGTTATTGATCCATTGCCAACACCAAAGCATTTTCAAATTTGGGGTTTGAGCTATTCATTTGTCAACCCAAACCCAATGGACTGCTTTACCTCTCTCCAGATTTACTGAATTTTACGTGTTCTCAGAACAGTTTTGTCATTTTGAAAAGATGTTTAAATTGAGTGATATTCCAGCAGTCTATAAGCTATGTCTGACAAGTTAATCATGCATATTCTTTTTAATACTTATATTCCAAGGGACCAGTGGAATCCCTGGTGACCAAGAGCTGATTCCTAGGAACAGACATTTTCCTTTGCTTTCCTAAGCAGACATGATCTCAGTGTTAACATTCCTCAGAAAAGATGAACCAACTAAGGACTCTTTTACACACTCTTCAATAAAAAAAATACACCTCTCACCCAATTACATTTAGGATTGAATTTTCTTTCTCACTCTTAACCCTGGAAGCAGATTGCTAATACATTCATGGTGTAGAACTGGGGGTGTTAAAGTGACTTTGTATTACATTTTAAATCTCTGAATGAAATCCCATTGTTCATGACAGAGAACTTGGAAAAGGGTAGCTTAGGAGCTGGAGGGTATGAAAGGGATTCTGGGAAGAAGAGGGTTAGTGTGTTCTAAATAACACATGGGTGAAAAAGAAGTCTCAAGAGAAACAAACCAAGTATTTTGAATTACAGCCACTCAGTCACACTATAGAAAACTCTAGAAAAAATACAAACAACAACTACTTGAGTATTCTGAAATGTAACCTAGAGCAGGCAGACTGCAGAGTGGTCAAAATATGAAAAAGCAACCAATGCCAGGAGAAAGTGCCTGTTTTTATATTTTTTATGTTTTATCTTCCAGCTTTGATTCCAGGATGGCCCCTGTTGATGAACTGCACAGCAGGTGTGGAGAAAAATGTCATAGTTCTGGCCAGAGGATCAGGAAGATGGCCTCAGCAAACAAGAATTCTCCTGTTTTTCACTGTTTTTCCTTTTCTTTTATATCCCTCCTGGCACTACCCCAAAGGTCACACAGGGAAACTGTGTGCTGGCACCATGGATAGCTAAAATGCAAAATGAAACCCTCGCGACAGAGAATTTGGAAAAGCGTTCCTTGGAAGCTGAAAAGTACGCAGGGAATTCTGGGGAAAAGAGGATTAGATGTCTCCTAAGAAATGCCTGCATCAAAAAAAGAAGTCTCAAGAGAAAAAGTAAAACAAATATTTTGAAATAAATGAAAATGAAAGTACAACAAATACAATTTGGGAGACGCAGTGAAAGCTGTAATTAGGGCTAAGTTTATACCATTAAATTCATATGTTAGAAATGAAAGAAGCTCTAAAATCCATAATCCAAGATTCACTGTAAGACACTAGAGAAAGAACAGCAATTTGAGCCTAAAGCAAGGATAAGAAATAAATAATAAAAATTAGAGAAGTGTCATGGATTGAATTGTGTCCCCCCCAAAAATATGTGTCAACTTGGCTAGTATTGTGGGGTTGTCCTCCATTTTGTGATCTGATGTAATTATCCTCCATTTTGTGATGCGTTATAAATTCTAGCCTCTAAATTTATGGATATATTCCTATTTGAAAGTGAGCTGTCTGTTATGTTAACATGACAGGCTTGCTTTTCTTATTTAGTTAGTTCTGAGCCATAGTGACCCTACGCACAACAGAACCATGTTAATGAGGACTAGCGTGGGATGTAACACCCTTACTCAGGTCACAGTGCTTTTCCCATGTAATGCGAGTTTCTCTGGGCTGTAGCCTATGTCACCTTCTATCTTACAAGAGATAAAAGGAGAGAGAGGGGAGAAAAGAAGGAGGGACCTCATTACCCCCAAGGAAGAAAAGCTGAGAGCAGAGTGCATCCTTTGGACCTGAGGTCCTTATGCTGAGAACCTTCTAGACCCAGGCGAAGACTGAGATAAGGACATTCGTGCAGAGGTGACAGAGAGAGAAAGACTTCCCCTAGAGCCGGCACCCTGAATCCTGACTTCTAGCCTCCTAGACTGTGAGAGAATAAATTTGTTTTTGTTAAAACCATCCACTTGTGGCATTTCTTTTATAACAGCACTAGAGAACTAAGGCAAGGAGATATCAACAAAGTTCAAAACAGGAAGAAAAAAAAAGAAAAGAAAACCAAAAAAACCCAAAGCTAGTTCTTTGGGAGATCAGTAAAACCACTTTTAAAAAAAAAAAAAGCCAGGCTAGGCAATAAAAAAAGAGAGAAGATCTATCATCAGCATCACCAATGCAAGAAGGGCCATCACTAAAGATTCCCAGGACATTAAACAGATAATAAAGGAATACTAAAAAAAAAAAAACTCTATGCCCACAAATTTGATAGCTTAGATGAAACAGACAAATTCCTTGAGATGCACATGTTAACATTGCTTACACAAAGAGAAATAACCCCCCCAAAACAAAACAAACCCCTTGCCACTAAGTCCATTCTGAGTCATAGCGACCCACAGAATTTCCAAAGCCGTAAATCTTTACAGAAACAGACTGCCATATCTTTCTTCTATGGAGTGCCTGGTGGGTTGGAACTCCCAGCCTTTTGGTTAGCGGCTGAGCACTTTTAACCAATGTGCCACCAGGACTCCTGGTAAATAGATAATCTAAATTGTTGTTGTTGTTGACTGCCATTGAGCCAGCCTCCAAGTGATGGCAACCCCATGCACAAGAGAACAAAATGCTACCTGATCCTGCACCATCCACATGAATAGAGCTATGTATTAAAGTAATTAAATAATAATTAATAACCTTATAAAAAAGAAAGCACCAAGGCTATCTGTTTTAATTGTTGAATTCTGACAAACATTTAAGGTGTAAATGATACCAGTACTTCACAATCTCTTCCTGAAAATGAAAGCAGTGGAATCATTTCCTAACTCATTCTATGAGGCCGGGATCACCCTAATACCAAAACCAGATGAAGGCCTTACAAGAAATAAAAGCTATAGACCAATATCTCATGAAAATACATGCAAGGATTCTCAAAAATATTAGTAAGTCGAACCCAACAATGTATAATTATATACCACACCAAGTGGGATTTATTTCAGATATGCAAGACTGGTTCCACATTTGAAAACCAATCAATCTACCACATTCACAGGCTAAAGAAGAAAAATTACATGAGAATATCAATTGATGCAGAAAAAGCATATGACAAGGTCCAGCACACAATCCTTATGAAATTCTTGGCAAAGTAGGAGCAGAAGGGAACTTCCTCAACTTGATAAAGGCATCTACAAAACACCTACAGATGACATCATTCTTCACAGTGAGAACCTCAACTCTTTTCCCAAGAGATGGGAAGCAAGGCAAGGGATTCTCTCACATATCCTATTCATCGTCATGCTGTACATCCTAGTGAGCGTAATGAGAGAAGAAAGGAAATTTAAATGTATGCAATGAAAAGAAAGCAAAATAAACAAACAAAAAATTGTCTTTGCACACAAATGACAATTGTAAATGTAGAAAATCATTAAAACTGGACCCCACCCCCCCAAAATCTTGAAACTAATAAGAGACTATAACAAGGTTGCAAGATACAGTTAAAAATACAAAAGTCAATTGTTTTCATATATAACAGCAATGAATAATTGGAATTTGAAATTTTGTTTAAAAAAAGCAGTAGCATTGTGTACTAAAAAGAAAAATACTTAAGTATAAATATAACAAAATATGGACAAATCTTTATGTGGAAAACTACAAAATTCTGAAAAAAAAAACGAAGAAGATCTACATAAATGGAGGGATAGTCCATGTTCATGGATTGGAAGACTGACTATGATTGTCGATTCTTCTAAACTTTATCTATAGAGTCAGTGCAATACAACCAAAATCCCAGAAAGCTATTTTGTAAATATTGTGACTAGTAACATCCAAATAAAAACAACAATGGGATGCCACTACACACCTCTTGTTGTTGTTAGGTGCTGTTAAGTCAGTTCCGACTCATAGCAACCCTGCCTACAACAGAAGGAAACAATGCCTGGTTCTGTGCCGTCCTCAGTCACTGTTATGCTTAAGCCCATTGTTGCAGCTACCGTGTCGATCCATCTCATTGAGGGTCTTCCTCTTTTACGATGACCCTCTACTTTACCAAGCATGATGTCCTTCTCCAAGGACTGATCCTTCCTGATAACATGTCCAAAGTATGTGAGACATATAGTCTTGCCATCCTTGCTTTTGAGGAGCATTCTGGCTCTTCTTCTTCCAAGACAGATCTGTTCATTCTTTTGGCAGCCCATGATTTATTCAATATTCTTCACCAACACTGTAATTCAAATGTGTCAATTCTTTTTTGATCTTCTTTATTCATTGTACAGCTTTTGCACGCATATGAGGCTATTGGAAACATCATGGCTTTGATCAAGTGCACTTTAGTCTTCAAGGTGACATCTTTGCTTTTTAACTCGCTAAAGAGATCTTTTGCAGGAGATTCACCCAATGCGTCTTTTGATTTCTTGACTGCTGCTTCGACAACTTCAATCTTTTCTCCATTTATCATGATGTTGCTTATTGGTCCAGTTGTGAGGATTTTTGTTTTCTTTATGTCGAGGTATAATCCATACTGAGGGTTGTAGTTTTTGATCTTCAGCAGTAAGTGTTTCAAGTCCTCTTCACTTTCAGGAACAAAGTCGTGTCATCTGCTTAACCCAGGTTGTTAATGAGTCTTCCTCCAATCCTGATGCCCCGTTCTTTTTCATATACTCCAGCTTCTTAGAGTATCTGCTTAACATCATGATTGAATAAGTGTGATGAAAGGATACAACCCTGACACACACCTTTCCTGACTTTAAAGGACGCGGAATCCCCTTGTTCTGCTAGAATGACTGCCTCTTGATTTACATACAGGTTCCTTCTGAGCACAATTAAGTGTTCTGGAATTCCCATTCTTCACAATGTTATACATAATTTGTTATGATCCACACAGTTGAATGCCTTTGCATAGTCAATAAAACACAAGCAAAACATCTTTCTGGTATTCTCTGCTTTTAGCCAGGATGCATCTGACATCAGCAGTGACAACCCTGGCCCCACGTCCTCTTCTGAATCCAGCTTGAATTTTTGGCAGTTTCCTTTTGATGTACTGCTGCAGCCGCTTTTGAAGGATCTTCAGCAAAATTTTACTTGGGTGTGATATTAATGATATTGTTCAATAATTTCCACATTTGGTTGTATCTCCTTTCTTTGAAATAGGCATAAATATCAATCCCTTCCAGTCAGTTGGCCAGGTATCTGTCTTCCAAATTTCTTGGCATAGACAAGTGAGCACTTCCAGTGTTGTATCTGTTTTTTGAAACATCTCAAAGAGATGTCATTGGAATCCTCTGTAATTCTCACAACTCTGTGAGGTAGATATTATTATCCCCGTCATACAAACGTGGAAGCCAAGACTCTTTGAAGATCTTAGTCCTCTGAAGAATTTGGAAAACTATAAAATGTGGGGAAGGGGTCACATGGGATTAACGAGCTCTGGTAGGGTCCCTGGGGTGGCTTAGTGGTTAGGTGCTTGGCTGCTAACTGAAAAGTCATGGATTCAAACCCACCAGCTGCTCCACGGGAGAAAGATGTGGCAGTTTGCTCCTGTAAAGTCTTGGAAACCCAATGGAGCAGCTCTACTCTGTCCTACAGTTTTGCTATGAGTTGGAATTGACTCAACTGCAACAGGTTGTTATTTGTTGCACTAAGTGAAAGGTTGCTGGTGATCTGCTTCTGTAAAGATTACAGTTAAGGAGAGCCCATGGAGCAGTTCTATTCTGTAACACATGGGGCTGCCGTGAGTTGGAATGGACTCAAGGACAACTGATTTGGTTTTTCGTCATTGTTTTGGGGGTGGGAGAAAAGACAGTCACATACAGCAGCTCTGGAAGGGCTGAGTCCACTTTTTGCATCTGGTCTTGAAGGGTTCTCATGAAAGGAAGATCATGTTTTAATGGTGGACTCCGGTCTGTTTCATCTGGAGGAGAGGACTGTCTTGGACCGGGGACAGGAGAAGGGGCTGGTACTCACAATTCGCATCTGGTTGATGTGGACGTTGAGGTGATCCCTGGTTGGTAATAACTGAGAAAGACACAACCTGGTTCTCAACCGTCCCCAGAATTGAAAAAATGAAAGTCTTCCTGTCACAAACAATCAGAAGCCAGTTCTCTCCCTGCTTTCGTGCTGAGGGGAGAGAGAAAATTCGGTGATCTCCTTGGGTTGTGATGCTTCTAAAAACTGACCTCAGAGGCAAATACATTTGACCGAATGTTTAATCTCCCCTTTTCCCCACTGGGGTACAGGGATCCAGGGCTGGATCCAGAAATTAACGGGGTATTTCTATTCAAGAAGAACCCTGAGCCAGGACAAATGGTTGGCCTGATGAGGTTGCCTGGAAAACATCCTTGAAGTTTTGCAAAAGAGCCCTTGGAAACCCTATGGGCAGTTCTACTCTGTCCCAGAAAGGGCTGAGACAATCTCAAAGGAAACATGTGCATCAAAAGAAAAAGACAAGGCAGGAACTGCTTAGGACTGCATTGCTGTTCAAAGCCCCACGGTGGTTTTAGCTCTTTCCTTGAATTACCTGGTGCACCTTAGTCATCGCTGTTTCACAGGCAGCTTTACAGGAACAAAGGACCTCCTCACTTGAGCTGGCTTAGCTTTTACCCTTTCCAGACAGCGACCGTTATCTGAAAAATGCTAATAGGAGTCGTGCAAACCTGCATCTCCAGGCAAGGAAAGGGTCAGCTGGGCGTTGGGGGTGTAGGGATCAAAGCTCACGCAGAGGCTCAGCCCAAATCTTTACGTGGCCAATATCTGCTACACCTGTAATTGTCACTGACGTGCCTGAAACAGTCTGCTCGTGCGCTCTCGGAAGTGGTTGGACAGTAGCAAAGGTACAGGGCTATGGAACGGCCCAGCTGAAAACCTCTCCAAGTCATTCTGATAGTTAACGAGCCGCCTGGTGAAGCTCCTTAATTGCCCCTACAATTCTTCAATTGTTCTATTTAGCAAGGTCCTTGAGAAGGTCATCAATCAATCTCTGACGATGTGAACGCCTTATATTCTGCTTGCTTAACAAAACACAGCCGTAACAAAACATCTCCCACTTAATTTCAGACTGGTCTGTACGGGGTGCCTTCTACTAACAGGCTAGCTCCCTAATTGTGCCTCCAGAAAGATATTTGTTTACTGCTGGGTGGACAGACTGGGACCTGGAGTTTAGGAGAGAGGAAGGACAGAGGGCTTCTGTAGGGCGCTGGAAAGCGGTAGGTCAGATATCTAAACCTTAAAATGTAAAGGTACAAGCAGCCCATGTGCACACTGGATTTCAAGTTTGATGGAGAAAATACTGTAAATCTCTTTTCACTGTGGGCAAAACAGGAGAGACCAAGAGGGTCTGGTCAATGTTTACTCGCTCACAGCATAGAGGTGTATCTGCTACAGTGTGACAATACTCAATGGTCTCCACCCAAAAATAAACAAATAATTAAATTACTCTCTGGTTTTTGGACGTGTAAGAGACGGTTGTTCAGCCTCCGCGCTGTCAGCATTTTGGGCAAGGTAGGGAGGTTGGGTTTTGGATGGGGCACACTGTGAAGGCACTCAGCTGCTAACCAAAAGATTGGCTGTTCCAGTCCACCCAGAAGCACACCTTGGGAGAAAGGCCATTGCAAACCCTATGGAGCACAGTTCAACTCCGACACATATGGGGTTGCTGTGAGCCAGAATCTATTTTATGGCAACTGGTCTGGCCTTTTGGTTTAGATAGGTAGGAAGACACTGAAAATACACAATGGGTGCAACAATGGACTTAAACACACCAAGATCATGAAGATGGTGTAACACGAGGCAACATTTAGTTCTATTATACAGAAAATCGCCATGAATTGGAGCCAACTTGATGGCAACTAACAACAGAAGTGATTCTTTGTAGTGGAGGCTGTTCCGTGCCATGTGGATGTTCAGCAGCACCCTGTGCCCACCCACTAGATGCCAATAACACACGCCCTCCCCACTTGTGACAACCAAAAGTATCCCCAGACTTGCCGATGTCTCCCCGGTTGAGAGCCGTTGGTCTAAGGCCACAGAGGTGTGCTCTGTCCACATGACACACAATGGTCAGTTTATCAAGACACCACTCTAAATCACAGTCAGAAATGAATGAGTGTGTCCACCCTGTGTTTATTTAACACTGTGGTGTTGTGCAAGTGCCATGAGGGTCTTCGTTTCCATATATTTCAGTGTGCGCACTTTCACGTCTATGTAGCAACCAGCCTGAGTCTTGGCAGGCTGTCCATCATTTTTAGAAAACAATGAACAGGTAAAGTGACGTGGCCAGTAGAGATGGAAACTTCATTGGAAGGGTTAGCCCCTGCTTCTTCGACTTTCCCTCATAATGGCCGGGAAGGCGCAGCCCAGGTAAAAGCAACTGGCTCTAAAATGAGGCAGATCCCATTTCAGAACCAGGCTTTACCACCTGATCGTTTGGGTGAACTTCGGAAGCCTCTTAACCTGTGTGTCCTTTAGCGTCCTCTTCTGTAGGCCAGGCAGCACAGTCCTACCCGGCAGTTGTCTTGTGCATCTCAGGTGAGTTAATACAGGTAAAGAAATTAGGACAAAGCCTGGTGTGGGGGAGAGGCTCAGTACAGGTTGCTGCTATTATGGTTATCATTGTTGTTGCCACTCCAGGGCTCCACATTCCCAGTCTTTGCTCCCTCCTCTGTCTTCCTTGCCCATCTGTGAGCCCCTGGAGAGCAGGGCCCATTATCCTGGGTCCTCCTGTGTTCAGTGCCTTGTTCGATGCCTGGTACACAGGAGACACTCCATAGATGCTTGTGGAATGGATGCCAAGTGAATCCAGTGAGGAGCCGAGACAGGACTGGGTGTGTAAGTCAAACTATGGGGAGGAGGCAGTCTCCGGGTGAACCCAAGGTGTCACCATATCTAGCAGGTGATCCCAGGTGACACAATGCAAGCTCCAAGCAAGGGACGGACGCTTCCTTCCCCTCTTCCCTGCATCCCATTTCTTGGTTGGAAACAGCTTCCTCCAATGGGAAAAACACAGTCAGCCCTCTCTGGTGACCACCCGCTTATCTCGCCCACCTCCCCTTAGGGCAACGTTTCTGGAAACATATGGGAAACTTTCACAATGCTGCTCTAAAAATAACAAGTCGTGGGTTGGTATTCCAGGGGGACAGGCGAAGAGAGAAGTGGCTTCCAGATTAATAAGCAGATAGGGAGCACACTAAATGTTTCTCTTCAAACGTATTTTTTTTTTTTTTTTTTTAAGACAGAGATAGGCTTGGGTGGGTTTTTTGCAGCTTGCTTTCTGCCCCTCTCACAAGAGAAAATTACAGTAACGAGGACTTTGCACTATTTCCTGTCGTGTAAAATTGCAAAGAACTCAGGGAAGCCAGGGCGGTACTGCTGCATCGGCTCTGTTCTCCTAGAATTGAACGCTAAACAGAATTTTCAATGCTGAGGCTTCAGCTGTGGGGAGGCGGGGATGTTGCCTTAAGTAGAAGGAGGGACAGAAGGCTCCTTGGCAGCGCTCATCACGTGGCCTCTCCTCCAAAGCTGCCTTTATTACCTTCCTTTCCTGAAGCAGGGGCTGAGGTGAATCACGTCCTATGGTTTAGAAGAGTCTTGAGGTTATTGCCAACAATATAAATATTCCAGCAAGATCACGCCTTGGCCTTCCTCTAACTTTCATTTCACTTGCTGCCACAGCCAGGGGATGCCCAGAGGTGTGCATTGGATTTCTTGCAACTCTTGAAAACAAGCCATCTTTTGGGAGAAGGCCTCCCTCACCTGATGTTTGGTCATGAATAAACGAAAATTCTCACGATCATGGAGGAATAAGACGGCTGTTTCCACTTGGAAAACTGGAGAGGGCTCGAATGCCTTGCCTGCCCTTCTGACCATGTGTGAGAGACAGGGCCTGCTCAGTAATGAGGCCTTGAGGACGAAGCTTCCATCTCAGACCCATTAGTACCCAGAATCAGGTTCCCGAGTTAAGTGCCGTGAAGCTGGCATTGACAATCATTATTGACAGCCAAAGACAATTTCTAAAACTTAATGGTTGATCAGGCAGCCACATTTCCCAAAGAGATTTTTACATTATACATCAAAGACGTAGAGAATTCAAATGGAACCGGTTTTTAAAATCAGTATGATCAGTTCTGAAGCCAGAGGGCATGGGCAACTTCCAACCGCCACGGAGAAGCTCAAAGCCTATCTTCATGAAGAGGTGTTAGACATCTGTCCTGGGCTGCTGTGTCGTGTCTGCTGGGTACAAATAGTTTACTGCCCAAGAGCAGTGCTGCTTTCTTCGTTAATCAGTTTAATCATTAAAGTCATTCATCTGAGAACACACCCAGTTTTCTGAGCGACACCATAAACATATTTTCATTCTAAGCTAAACAGTAACATGTTTATTTTGGCCCCCATGAAAAGTAATAAGTTATTCCGTACGTGTTTATCAAAAATTCAGAACAATTAAGTGACTTCCTTAAGGCCGAACAGCTCCTTAGAGGAAGACCCAAGTCTAGAATTGAGACCCCCTGGGAACGCATCTGTTTTGTTTTGTTTTTTCCTCTCTTAATCAAAAGGAGAATTTTATACCCATGAGAAGAAAAGGAAAATGTAACTGATTCTGTTATTTTTTGTTTTTCATTTTCCTCGTTAACCCCTTGAAGCAATGGCTTCACAGATAATTGAGAATGGGCCTTATTGAAACTACGCGCACAGCTATAGGTTTACAATGCATATTTCCTTTTAAAAATCTACCAGTTTTCACTGGCTGCCACGGGATTCTTTGTTTTCCTTCGTATTCCTATCTGCTCCCACCACTCTCTGGGGCAAGGTGAGCTGATGGAAGGGAAGGGCGTTTTAATGCCGCAGAAAGCACCAGATGAAATAATTTCATCATTTGGGGGCAATCGTACCTCTTCCCGGCAAATTTTCAGAAAAATGACAAGGAGGAGCCAGAATTTGATTTTATTTAATCATGCCCTGAAGGTTTCCTCTGGGTGCATCACTGCTTTATTACGTAGCCTGAGGTGGGTTAAAATGGGTTCCTCTTCCTCTGTTTGGGCCCTGATATACGGGCAGGCGCGTACAGATGTGTCTTCCTCTGTTTGGGCCCTGATATACGGGCAGGCACGTACAGATGTGTCTTCCTCTGTTTGGGCCCTGATATACGGGCAGGCACGTACAGATGTGTCTTCCTCTGTTTGGGCCCTGATATACGGGCAGGCACGTACAGATGTGTCTTCCTCTGTTTGCGCCCTGATATACGGGCAGGCACGTACAGATGTGTCTTCCTCTGTTTGGGCCCTGATATACGGGCAGGCACGTACAGATGTGTCTTCCTCTGCGCCCTGATATACGGGCAGGCACGTACAGACGTGTCTTCCTCTGTTTGCGCCCTGATATACGGGCAGGCACGTACAGATGTGTCTTCCTCTGTTTGCGCCCTGATATACGGGCAGGCACGTACAGACGTGTCTTCCTCTGTTTGGGCCCTGATATACGGGCAGGCACGTACAGATGTGTCTTCCTCTGTTTGGGCCCTGATATACGGGCCGGCATGTACAGATGTGTCTTTCCCCAAGCCCTGTTTGTGGATGCTCTTGCGTGGGTAGCAGCGGCTGTCTATGGGAGTTCACAGAAATCATTAAACAGGACCCAGGAAAAACAGTAGGGGCCCTGGTGGCTCAGTGGTTAAACACCTGGCTGCTAACTGAAAGAGATGGCAGTCTGCTTCCATAAAGATTACAGCCTTGGAAACCCTATGGGGCAGCTCTACTCTGTCCTGTGGGGTTGCTATGAGTCAGGATCAGCCAGAGGGCAATGGGTGAGGAAAAGCAGTGGTCAGCCAGAGGGGTGTTGGTGGCTCTCAGCAAATACCTGGAAAGCCTGGGTTTCTACCTAGAAGTCTGGCTTGGCAGCCTGGGGTTGAATGTAGCCGAAATTGGCAGTAAATGAATGGGTATCCATTGACTTCTTGGAACCTGTTTATTTCTCCCTCTCTCAGTTTTATATTTGGCTCTAGGAAGAAAAAACAGAAATATCACGAATGTAAACTTTCCCTTCAGCCCTGAAGTGTACTCACGCTTGCCTTAGAACTAAACAGATAGATTTAACTCAATTCATTGATTCGTTTACTTGGCATGTCTATACTAAGCCCATCAATAGAAAAGGACGTCATGTTTGGTGAAGTAGAGGGTCAGCAAAAAAAGAGGGAGACCCTCCATGAATTGGATTGACACGGTGGCTACAACAATGGGCTCAAACACAGCAATGATCATGCGGATGATGCAGGCCCAGGCAATGTTTCATTTGGTTGTACATAAAGTTGCCACGAGTCAGAGCTAACTTGATGGCAACTAACACCACCACCAAGCACCTGGGCTGAGCCTGTTGCTGTGCTAAAGGCTGAAGCAGTTTTTCATCGAGGGATAGAGGCATTCCTCAAATACCCACACAGTTAACCTCTAAAATTCGATCCTTGGGAATAAGAAGTTCCTGGCACTATGGGATTGCATTGAGGCAGGAGTAGACCTGGTCAGAGAATTCAGGGAAGGCTTCCTTTATGGAGCGGAAATTCAGGATTTGAGCAGATGTTTTTCTGGCTAGGAGGAAAAGAAGAGCATTCCAGCCAGAGGGAACCGAAAATGCAAAAAGCCCCATTGCTGGTGGAGGGTAGATGACTCCTTCCAGTGGTTCTGCATTATTTTCTTTCACTATGTGTTTGCATGTCTGTTGGAAGCCCTGGCGGTGTAGTGGTTAAGTGCTATGGCTGCTAACCAAGAGTTCAGCAGTTCAAATCTGCCAGGTGCTCCTTGGAAACTCTATGGGGCAGTTTTACCCTGTTCTATAGGGTCGCCATGAGTCAGAATCGACTCGACAGCAGTGGGTTTGGTTTTTGGTTTTGTGTGTCTGTTATTAATTGTTACCAGAAAGCCATCAAAATGTTGGGGGTTCACAAAGTATAGGGTGGTCTACTGCTGTTCACCAAGGGGCATACATCTAGATACACTGTTTTGCCTAAGGGAGAGATAATCTCTGAAGGGTTGAGGAGCTAGGCGTGATTTCGAGCTGATGGCTGGCTTTAATTCACTTTGTTAATCGACACTACTTTGTCCTTAGTAGCCCTGTACACCCTCAGGAGCCCTGGTGGCACAGTGGTTAAGATCTCGGCTGCTGGCCAAAAGGTTGGCAATTCAAATCCACCTGGCGCTCCTTGGAAACCCCATGGGGCAGTTCTACTCTGTCCTCTAGGGTCACTATGAGTTGGAATTGACTCCAGAGAAGGGCTGCAGGCTCAGTATCAGTTTTAGTATGAAGCTAGACACTTAGGAACATCGTTTTGTTTTCATTGTCTTCATTTGCATGGTTGACTTCTTATGACAAGTAAAAGTGGCTTTTTATTTATAGTAAAACCCAAACCAAACCAACTGCTGCCAAGTTGATTCTGACTCATGGTGACCCCACGTGTGTTAGAGTAGAGCACTGTTCCATGAGCTTTACAACTGCTGATCTCTGGAAACCCTGGTGGCCTAGTGGTTAAGTGCTATGGGTGCTAACCAAAGGGTAAGCAGTTCGGATCCACCAGGCGCTCCTTGGAAACTCTATGGGGCAGTTCTACTCTGTCCTATAGGGTCGCCATGAGTCAGAATTGATTCGACGGCACCGGGTTTAGTTTGGTTTTGGATCTTCCGAGAGCAGATTGCCAGGCCTTTCTTCCCAGGCACCTTTGGGTGGACTTGAGCCTCCAACCTTTTGGATGGCAGCAGAGCACTGAACCATTTGTGCAACCCAGATGTAAAAATTTTTTCTTTCAAAACAAATTTTATAAGGGATAAGTGTAACTTAATTCAAAGGAATTAAGTAAACAGTAATGTTGGTAGTTGGTGGGTACCATAAGACAAGGCGACACCTGAAGTGGATTTGGAGGGCATCCTGCCCAATCAGTTCTGGTTTTGTTTCATTCCTAATCCAAGGAGAGGTCTCCAGACTCAAAGTTGGAGACACGAGTCCCAAGGCAGGTTTTTCAGAAACAATTCCAGGTGCCAGGTGGCTCCAGCCACAGCCTGAATCCCTGGTAGTAGGTGGTGGCTCCTGCCCTGTGCTGCAGTCCACAGAGGAGAAGCTCACAGCTTGTTCTGTGGCCATGGAGGAGAGGACGCCGAATGGGGGCAACGTTGTAAGCAAGGGGCAGGTAGGGGCATGAGGACAGCTCTCTGTGCCTCAGCCTGAGAGCAGAGCAGGTGACGGAAAAAATGCACATTGCCAAGAAAGGCCACTGAGTTACTGGTGAGAGCGCTTGCTCCGAGCAGCATGCCTGAGATGCACACACCCCTACCTCCAGCACCAGCCCTGAAATGAAAGAAAACCCTCTGGAATGCTCCTTATTCTTACAAATACCAGCTTGCCTTGCTTTTTATTTGATGTCAAATATCAAAATATCAAATGCTGCATTGTTCTACAAATTCAAAACTCACATACAACTCTTTCTACCCATTGCCATTGTGTCGATTCCTACTCATAGCGACCCTGTAGGACAGAGGAGAACTGCCCATAGGGTTTCCAAGGCTGCAGATCTTTGTGGAAGCAGACTGCCACATCTTTCTCCCGCGGAGTGGCTGGTGGAAAAAAAAAAAAATCAGAGAAATCCCAATTGAGGGTCATTCCACAAAATACATGACTGGTCCTCCTCACAATTGTCAAGGTCATGAAAACAAGGAAAGGCTGAGAAACTGTCACAGCCCAGAGGAGCCAAAGGAAAGGTTACTGAATGCAATATGAGATTCTGGAATAGAAAAAGAGCATTAGCTAAAATCTAAGGAAATCTGAACAAAGTATCGATAACAATGTATCAGTATTGGTTCATTGATTGTGACAAAGGTACCATACAAATATAAGGAGCCCTGGTGGCGTAATGGTTAAGCGCTTGACTGTTAATAGAAAAGTCTGTGGTTTGAACACACCCAGCAGCTCCTCAGGAGAAAGACTTGCTCCTGTAAAGACTCCAGCCTAGGAAACCCTACAGGCAGTTCTACCGTGTCACACGGGGTCGCTGTGAGACAGTATGGACTCAACAGCACCCAGCAACAATAACAACCATGTGAGATGTTACTAATGAGGAAAGCTGGGTGTGTGATACATGGAAACTCTCTGTACATTTTTTTTTCTTTCTGAGTCTAAAACTATTCTAAGAAAATAATTTAAAAAAAGCACCATGACTTTGTCAAGAAAACACGATGGGAAAAATTTTGGACAACGTAATTGGATTATCTTAACAGAGGTGAGTGTGAATGAACGCCTGCCCTTTACATTGAGGTCATGCCCATTCTTGGGGGGCGAAGGAAAGGCGCTGGGAGGATGTCACTTATGGACTGGCAGAGTTGTCTGTGTTTATTCAGTGACGTTTTCTTTAGGCTGATCTTTACGTGACACATGGTAAGACTGATGCTTGCAAAGGTCAAGGCCACCCAGGTGCCAGGCGAGAATGGGGGGATTCTACTTGCACTGTTGGCTACCAGGCCATTTGGACAAAATCCTCATCTCCTGAATGGAGGAGATGAAGACGGACTTATTTAAGCAGGAAATAAAAATTCTTCCTCCTCTGCAAATGTCTTCTGGCTTTGCTGTGCGGCATTTCTCGGCTCCTTCAACCGAAGCAGGTAAGATTGGAAAGTGACGTTCAGTTGCACAGCGCTGAATCAGTTGCTAATCACGTTGAAAACCAAATGCATGACTGTGTGGAACTGAACACTGTTCTGTATGTCTTCTCTTACTGTGCTGTTTGGAAGATAGATTAAATACTGGGCAATGATAGTGTTGAACACAGATTACCGTGTGCATCTAAACCATGTGTATGAGGCAAGGCTGTTTGAAGCTGTGCGCCCGAGTGTATTGTGTGTGCATTTTAACAGAAACCCATCTGTCTCTGCTGCTGCTGCATACAACTGCTGTGGGCACTTGGCGAGATAACCCCTGCCTCTTTTGAGCCAATACCAACATGGAAGCCAGCAGCATGTCTCACCATTTTTTCAGCTCAGAGTTGTCTTATGGTGTCTGCAGCTTCCCCCACTGAGAAATGAGCAGGCAGACTTAATTATCTGACTTTCTACAAAGCAAATTTGCAGGACCAAGCGCTGTGGGGAATTGGAATGTCCAAGGATAGATGGAGGGTGATGCAACCTGGCATAAGTTTTGGAATGTTAGCTTAAGTTTTGCTCAGAGAGGGTTTATTAATACATGCTCTGGTCTACGAGATCAGTAGTGTAAATCAAATTAGATTTAGCTTTGTTTAAATCTTGCTTTTGGGTTTGATCATATCTTCATATGGTTCCTAAATCTGCTAAGAAACTTCTTGAAAAATGTATAGAAAATGAAGTTTCTATGTCAGTGCAATTTGTTTTAGCCACAGAAAACTACAAAAGAAACAAAAACCATCCTAAACTGTGCCCTTTCTTCACGTAGTCCTCCTCCCAGCATGGAGCTTTGACCTAGCTCGGCGCATGAGGGTGTGAGGTGTGGACTAAGCAGTCAACTCAATAAAGGTACTTTGTTTGAGCCCATTGTTGTGGCTAGGGTGTCAGTCCACCTGTTGACCTTATTGAGAGCTTCCCTTCTGTTTGCTGACCCTGTACTTTACCAACCATGTCCTTTTATGGCTGTTGGTCTTTTCTGACAATGTATCCAAAGTAAGTGAGCCTAAGTCTTGCCATCATCCCTTCTAAGGAACATTCTTCTTGTATTTCCTCTGAGACTGGTTGGTTCGTTCTTCTGGCAGTCCACAGTATAGTCAATATTCTTCATCAATACCACAGTTCAAATGTATCAGTTATTCTTCTGTTTCCCTTTCCATTGTCTTCACCTCAGTGTGGGTAAATGAATGTGGCTGAATTTGCGTGAACCCACTTCCAAATCTTACCATGTACCTTCTCCTCAGAGTGGGATGGCAATGCAAGCAGAAAGAGGGCTGCTGCCGTTCTGCATGAATCTGCTGACATTCAAGATTTCAAGGAGAGGGTTTTGCAATGTGACAGAGAGGTCCAGATTTGCAAGTACAAAACAAAGTTTTAGGTCCAATGGTGCAGAACAAAAAATTCCATCAGACAGAGCCGTCCCTTCCAATTAGCCATTGCAGAAGGGAGAGATGCTGCTTGGTGTTTTCCTTCTCTGCTCCTGTATCTCCTTCTGGTGCCATATACATTAGCCAGTGGACCATCCACCTTCCCCAGGACTAGCTTGTCTTCATCCGTCTGTCCTGGCTTCGGGGAGGGGATAAATTTGTTTTTGCCTGAGGACCCCAAGAGACTTCTGGGAAGTGAAATCCCTTCCACATGGATTGGATACACAGATGATGATTAGGTACAAAGAGAACTTCAAAGTAACATTGTAACCGGTTTTCCACCTTGTGCATGTGCCCCCACACCCCCAACACACACACCAAGGATGAGGAGATCAATATTTTGGGGAGATGCTGCTTA
This sequence comes from Elephas maximus indicus, assembly GCF_024166365.1. Taxonomy (NCBI): domain Eukaryota; kingdom Metazoa; phylum Chordata; class Mammalia; order Proboscidea; family Elephantidae; genus Elephas; species Elephas maximus. The sequence goes on from NC_064843.1 coordinate 7,155,474, forward strand.
GTGAAAATGACCTTCTTGGTTCCTGATTCTCAGGGGTGGACTTCCAGAAACCATTCAGGATTGGATCAGTAAAGGCACATGTCTTAGGCTGGGTTTTCTAGAGAAGCAAAACCAATAAAGTGCATATATATATATAGAGAGAGAGAGAGATTTATATCAAGGAAACAGCTCACATGATTATAGAGGCTGTAATGTCCCATGTCCATGGATCAGGATAGGGCTTCTTCTGATTCACATAGCCACAGGGGTTGATGAAGCCAATATCAGCAGGTCAAAGAGCAGGACTCTTGCTCACAGGCTGTGAAGATCAATGAATCCTAAAATCAGCAGGCAAGACCACAAGGCTTCTCCTCATTCATGTAACTGCAGGGGCTGGTGAATCCAAGATCAGCAGGTAAGCTGCTAGCTCAAGTCCCAAGAACTGGAGGTCAGATGAACAAGGGACAGCTGCAGGATCCAGAACGGGCCGAAAAACCTTGGCAAGGAGAGCAGGAAGGAAATAGGTGGCAGAGGGTGGAGTGATGAAGGCTGAGGGGGGTGGTGAGCCACCACAGGCCTAGCCTGTCAGTACCACTCAGCAGATTTCATCATGGGGGTGAAGACATATCAGATTTCAACAGGGAAGTGATCACATTATACAACTGCCAAAACACTGAGAATCATGGCCCAACCAAGTTGACACACAATCTTAACCATCACAGCACAAAACCCAACTGTTCAGTAATATTCTGAAAGGCAAAGTGTTGGTTTTTGAGACTGGAAAGAAACAAATGCATGCTAGCAAGAGCCAGTGCCCAGGGAAAGAACCTACTGGTGGAGAAAAGCAAGGCTGAGAAAGATCCTTCCTGGTATGTTTCCTGCCCCTTCAGAGGCCCATTTTGCTCTTTCCAGGCACTTGGGTTTCATGGGACATGCTAAACTCTCATAATAAATCACCCCTTTAAGCTCTTTCCAATTGCTTCTGTTCCCCAAGAGCCCTGACTCCTGGGCCTCCTTTAAGCAGCCTTCTCTGCCTTGGAGGTTGGAGTCAGCAACCACCAATACACACAGCTTAAGAGTAAAGAGGTAATCTCCAAAAGTGAGTTAAGAGACCCTTGTCACAAAAAGTGGGTGAATGAAAACAATGCCAGTATGGTGGTAGACTTGAAGGGGCTTGAAGCAGGGAGAATTCCCAACGGGGGTTCACATGTGGCTTATACCACCTGGTTCTGCCTCGCTATGGTTTAGGGTGTAGGATGTCTGGGATGTCAGAAGGCTGTGACTGGGCTTTGACTGTGGTGTAGGAGTCATATGGTCACTTGCTCTTTATGCCCGCCACCCATGACACCACCACCACCATGACCAGCTCCACCACCACCATGATCACTTCTACCACCACCATGACCACCCCCACCACAACCATGACCACCTCCACCACCAGCATGACCACCTCCACCGCCACTATGACCACCTCCACCATGACACCTCCACCACCGCCATGACCACCAACCACCACCACCATGACCACCTCCACCACCACCATGACCACCTCCAACACCACCATGGACATGACCACCTCCATCACCACCATGACCCCCTCCCCACCACCATGATCATCTCCAACATCACCCACGGTGTAGGACCCACTCCCCTTTACAGCAAACATCTGCTTATCAGCACATAATTATTGAGTGCTTAGTAGGTGCTAGGCCCTGTGCCCTCACTCATCATCAGTGATAATGGTCATAATCCTAGCCAACAGTTTTTGCACACCCACTAGGTGTTAAGGAGCCCTGGTGGCACCAATGATTAAGTGCTTGGCTGCTAACAAACAGGTTGGCTGTTCAAACCCACTCAGTGGCTCCACAGAAAAAAAGACCTGGCAATATGCTCCCATAAAGACTGTAGTATAGAGAACCCTATGGGGCAATTCTATTCCATCCTATAGGGTTGCTAGGAGTTGAAATTGACTCAAAGGCACCCAGCAACAACAATCAGGCGCTAGCCACTGTTCTAAGTGATAAACATGTCTTAACTCATGTAATCTTCAAACAACCCTAAGCAGTGGTTACTATTAATGTCCCCACTTTACAGATGACAAAACTGAGGGCCAGAGACATATAGTGATTGCACTGGCCCAAGGCCTGGCAGAAAAAAAACAAACAACAAAAACAAGCGTGGAAACAGTGGGCAGGAACGGCTGGTTTTAAAATAAACTCATGGAACCTGTCATAAACTTTCATGACAAAGGCCTGGATTTTTGTCCTGGAGTTGGAGTCACCCTTCTGTGCAACCTTACCCATGCCAAGCCCTGATATCGCTGAGCAACACTGGGATCCAAAACACAATATAATCACCGAGCATCACATCAACATGTGGGCTCAGCATAAATGCCAGGGTCAGCCAACTGTGTCTTCTACTGTGCTTGAAAAGATTATGTTGCCTCTCCCCTAGCAGCCTGGGTTGAAAATTGTCACTGAAGTTTTAACAATTCAGTTCAAAAAAATAAATAAATAGATAAATAAAATTCAGAAGTGAGGATTGCTATCATGCTCCTTAGAGTTACTCTGCTTTGTCATGGTGGACAGGAGAAGAGAAACGAAACAAGTTGTTTCTAGTTCTGATCCTTATGGGGTCAATTAGCATCATCGACCTGAACAATAACAACAAAACCCTTCTTTTTTCCTTTATTCACTCCTTCAATTATCAGACATTTGATGAGTTTCTACGGTATACAAGGAGTGCCTGAGTGGTGCAAACAATAAATGCAATCAGATGCCAACCAAAAGGTTGGGGGTTCTAGTCTACCTAAAAGCAACTCCAAGGAAAGACCTGGAGATCTATTTAAAAAAAATCAGCCACTGAAAATCCTATGGAGCACAGTTCTGCTCTGACACACATTGGGTCGCCATGAGAAGGACTCAACAGCAACTGGATGATATTTCAAATATTTCTGAGAATGCAAAGGTGACTTGGAATTACACTGAAACCTTGTTCTCAAAAAAATGGCATTCCAGTGAAGGAGGAAAAGGAATCGCACAAACAAATATAACACAAGGGGTTGGTATAAGTGTGCTGGGAGGAATATAGAGAGAGTAATGTTTTCCGGATCAAGAGTGGGGGACACCACTTCAACTTGGAAGTTAAGCTGTTTTGGGCTAAGCAGGAATAGATGGGAAGGGCATATCTGGATGAAGGAACAGCAAGAACAATGGCTCATGGATACAAACAATGGGTCATATTTGGGGAAAACAATGAGTATTTCCATTTTTACAGGATCATAGGATATATGAAGGAAGTAGTTTGAATTAGATCCTTGATTTTCAGCCTATTGTTTTTCTTGGCTGCCGTTGAGTCCATTCAAACTCATACTGACCCCATGTGATCGAGTAGAACTGCCTCATAGGGTTTTCTTGGCTGTGATCTTTTCGGGAGCAGATCACCAGGTCTTTTCTCCCATGGAGCCCCTGGTAGGTTTGAACCACTGACCTTTTGTTTAGCAGCCGAGCCCTTAACCATTGTGCCACTAGGGTTCCTTGATGATCAGGCTTGTTGTTGTTAGGTGCCGTGGACTCAATTCTGGCTCATAGTAACCCCATGTGCAACAGAACAAAAAACTGCCTAGTCCTGTGCCATTCTCACAATCATCGTTGTGTTTGAGTCCATTGATACAGCCACTGTGTCAATCCATCCCCTTGAGGGTCTTCCTCTTTTTCCTGACTCTCTGCTTTACCAGTTGTGATATCCCTCTCCAGGGACTGGTCCCTCCTGTTCATATGTCCAAAGTACTTGAGATGAAATCTTACCGTCCTTGCTCCCAAGGAGCACTCTAGCTGTATTTCTTCTAAGACAGACTTGCTTGTTCTTCTGGGAGTTCATGGTATAGTCAATATTCTTCACCAACACCATAATTCAAAGGCAGTCAATTCTTCTTTGATCTTCTTTATTTGTTACTGAGCTTTCACACATATATGAGGCGATTTAAAATACCATGGCTTGGGTCAGGTGCACATTAGCTCTTAAAGTGACATCTTTGATTTTTAACACTTTAAAGAGGTCTTGTGCAGCTGACTTGCCCAGTGCAATACAATCAGGCTATGATCAGGCTAAGAAGCTTATATTTCCTCAGTAGCCTTAAGAGTGTTCTGATATTTTGTGACTGTAACCTGGGTGTTTCCTCTGCTAGAAGAATGCAGTAACCATGAGTAAAATGGGCTGAGAAAATATTGGCCCCCAGATGTCTCCAGACAGGATAGCTGGCTTTTACAGTTTCAGTTGCTTAAGCAGAGTGGGTAATTTATTGACTCGTGTAACTGGAAGTGCTAAGAAGCAGGACTCTTCCAGGGAAGAATGAACTCAGGGGTTCAAGGAATGTGCTAGGGATCAGTGTCTCCATCTCCTGGTCCTATGTTTTCCTCTGTTGGCCATATGCTCTGGTAAATTGCCTCCAAACAGAAGCAAGGATGGGTCCAGCTGCTCCAGGCTTTCCCAATGCATAGCATGGTTGGTCCTGGGAGCTGAGAGAGATTGTTCTCTTTTACAGTGTCTATATCAATCCCCCCAAAGGACTTTGATTGACCCAATGACCATTGACTGCTTGTCATATGCTATCCCTGGGCCAATCACTGTGTCCAAGGGGAGAAACTCTTCTGATTGGCTGGTGTGGAGCATGTGATAACCCCAACAGTGTGAAGCACAGAGCCTCATGAGAATCACATAAAGCAAGCGAGAGACACTTTCCCTCAGCAGCAATTTTTGTTGTGTGTCATCATGTAAATTCTGGCTCATGTGGCCCCATATATTACACAGTAGAAATTCCCCATAAGGTTTTCTTGGCTGTAATCTTTATTGAAGCAGTTTGCCAGGTGTTTCTCTTGCGGGGATCCCTGGTGGCACAGTGGTTTAGAGATTGGCTGCTAACCAAAAGGGACAGTTTGAATCCATCAGCTGCTCTTTGGAAACCCTAGGGGCAGTTCTACTCTGTCCTACAGGGTTGCTGTGAGTTGGAATCAATTCGATGGCAATGGGTTGGTTTGGTCTTTGGTTTCTCTTGAAGAGTGTCTGGGTGGGTTTGAACCACCAAACTTTCAGTTAGCAGCTGAGTGCTTAACTATTGCACCACTCAGGCTCCTTTCAGCAGCAATTAGAGACCAACAAAAAGCCATTAAATTTCTACTCTTCAAGGCTGATCTCTCCATTTTCCATGTTCTTGTAGCACTTTTTGAAGTCCTCAGTGTTGTTTATATCATATTTCATCACTATTAATTATGTGTCCATGTATTTTCCCAGCAAGACCCTGAGATCCTTGGAGGCAGCCCATCTCCTTGTGGACCTCGCATCTCTAACAGAGCAGAGCGCCTGCGCCACATCGGACATAATACGTATTGTGATGGAAAGTCAGGAGGATTTAGAGGGCAGTAGCCCTGGAATAAAGTGGAAAGGAGGGATACAAAAGAAATAGATTGTGTGCTCTAGAAAATCCCAGCCTGAGATTCTAATATTTCAACAAGCTCCTCAGGTATAAACCATACTCTTAGGAAGCTGGAGGTCATATTATGAAAATGACAACTGGGGACAGAGTTTTGAGAGTCATAGCAAGAAGCTGCAAAGTGCCAGACCCTTTCCTTTCATCATACACAGGCGTGGTAAACATAGAAGTGTCGAAGGAGTACCCACCAAATGCAGCATTCGACTTCGTGGGGCTTATGGGGAACAGACCAGGCCCAACCACTTACCTGGAGGAGTTTCCAGAATCCTGCTACAAGTATGCCTAGACGTCCAAAAGATGAGGTCTGTGGAATGACTGGTTCAGTCTCACTGAAGGTCAATATTTGGATTCATTATTTTTGAAATGAATGGAGTGAACATCTAGACTTACCAAATGGTAGAAGTGCTTATTGTTTTATAAGGAGTTATCTAAGATTTTTTGGCTCTATTTAAAACCCTGGTAAAATATGATTTATTTATACTTCTTTAATTATTCAAGTATCAGCAACAAATCTATTTTTAATGATTTTTTTAGGAAAGTTTTAGATTCCCAGAAAAATTGCCAAGGTAGTACACTGAGTTCTCATATACCCCACACCCAGTTTCCCCCATTATTAATGTCCTATATAAGGAGCCCTGTTGGTGCAATGGATGAGCACTTGGCTGCTAGCCAAAAGGTCAGTGGTTCAAACCCTCCAGGGGTTCTGCAGGAGAAAAGACACGGAGATCTGCTTCTGTAAAATTACAGCCTAGGAAACTCTATGGAGCAGCTCTACTTTGTCATATGGGGCCACTGTGAACTGGAATCAACTCAATGACACATAACAACATATTACATGCAGAGTCCCTGGGTAGTGCTAACCAAAGATTGGCAGCTCAAGTCCACCCAGAGATGCCTTGGAAGAAAGGCCTGAGGATCTACTTCCCATAAATCAGTCACAGGAAAACCTATGGAGCACATTTCTACTCACACACATGGGGTCGCAAGAAATCAGAGTTGACTGGCTAGCAACTCTTTCTCTTAAATATTAAATATGGTAATCAATGAACCAATACTCACACGTTATTATTAACTAAAAACCAAAAACAAACAAACAAACCTGTTGCCGTAGAGTCGATTCCAATTCATAGTGACCCTATAGGACAGAGTAGAACTGCCCCATAGAGTTTCAAAGAAGCACCTGGTGGATTCGAACTGCTGATCTTTTTGTTAGCAGCTGTAGCATTTAACCACTACACCACCAAGGTTTCCATTTTAACTAAAGTCATACTTTATTCCAAATTTCCTAGTTTTTAGCTAATGTCATTTTTCTGGTCTAGGAGTTCATCCAGGACACATTACATTTAGGCATCATGTCCCCTCCTGGCTTTGACTGTGCCTCAGGCATCCCTTGTTGCTGATGGTCTTGAGAGTTTTGAGGAATGCTGGTCCGGTGTTTTGTAGCCTGTCCTTCAATTTGGATTTATGAGATTTATTTTCTCATGATGATACCAGGGCTTCAAGCCAGTTCTTTCCCTGTTCAGCCATGGCTGAGGAAGCATCACCAGAACAGATCTGAATTTTTAAAGTTACAGTGAACCTGAAAGATAGCCAAAACAGGAAAAGTTATGGGTCGAAGTTCTGCTAGAAACTTAATCTCCCTCTGAGAGAAAAAGGGCAATGTACGCGTTTCATAACAACCAAATCTCTTGCCCGTGGATTCTGAGCACAGTCTGAAGCAGTGCTGTCCTGCTCAAAGATGGTGGTGCCCTGCTCAAAGATGGCAGCATCCTGTTCAAAGATGGTGGCCAACTGTACCACTTTGAATGCATGCTGCTCTCCTACAGTCCTGCCAATAACTCAGTCTTTTTCATCAGGATCCTGAAAGGGCTGACTACATCTCTTCTGACACCCCCATTCCAGGGCTTTGGCTAGTTCTAGGTACTGTGCCAAATATTCCAAATTGTAAAACTTCGGGTCTGTTCTTGTTTGGCTTCATTGGCCGTGAACAAACCAGTTTGAACTGGTTCAAACCCCTGGACGATTCTGTAACCTGACCCTACTAATGCCAGTAAATTTCTGTTGTTCCTTAAACTAGCCCAAGCCAGATCTGGCCCACCCTGGATGAGCAGAAGGGCCAGCTGTGACCGCTAAAGGACCTCAACAGAGGGCACAGCAAGAGGAGTAACAAATCAGAAGGAAAATCATCACCCAGGCTCTATTCCAAAATGAGAGGTCCAACAAGAACCATATCACCCCCCGTTTCCTGGCCACCTTCTAGAATTTTCCCTCCCCAGTATGCCTGTGAGGCAGCCATCTTGCTGCATGAATCACTTATAAGCCTTACTCCCTCGTAGCTTGGGAAGCCAGATTTGAGGAACTTCCTCCCGGCTCCTTGCTCTGCACATTGCAATATAGTTACTTCCTCTCAAAATCTGGTGTCCAGGTAATTGGCAAGCCTGAGTGCACAGGACAAAGACTCACCTTTCCGGGTTCAGAAACAATACTGGGGTTCTAGGCTTCTGGGAGGAAGAGCAGAAGGGTAAAATGTCATCCTCATCACATTGTATCAACATGGCTTTCCACAGCTGACATTGACCATGATCACCTAGCTAGGTAGTGTTTGTCAGGTTCTGCGTTGCAAAGTTGTTCTTTTTTTCCCTCTTTGCATTCTGTCTTCTGTGGAAGGCAGTCACTACACACAGCCCACACTTAAGGTATAAAGGGTTACCCTCCAGCTCCTTAAGGGTAGACTAGCTACATAAACAATTTGGAATTTTTCTGCACAGGAATTTTGCCTATCCTCCCCCATTTATTTATTTATGCAATCATTTTATTGTACAATGTTGTTAGAAACCAAGATCTGGGTGCTTGGTGTGCTCAATTCTCCTGGGATGTCATAGCTTCTAGGCCTTCTCAGCTGACAGAGCAAGAAAATATCTGTGTGTATACCAACCCCTGTATATACACGTATCTGTAAATGTTTTTATACATAGCCATCTTTATCCTTATTAAGCGAAACATTAGTCATACTGTTGATCATTCTAACCTCCCTCCTGTACTTATCTGTAACCTCCTGCACCAACAGGTGAGCCCATGCATGGTGGAAGGAAACACTGCCTTGTCCTGCACCATCCCCGTGATTGGTTGTGGGTCAGACCACTATTATCCATAGGGTTTCATTGACTGATGTTCAGAAGTAGACTGTGAGTCTGTCTTAGTCTGGAATCTCTGCTGAAACCTGTTCAGCATCACAGCAACACACAAGCCTCCACTGACAGATGGGTGGTGACTGTGCATGAGGTACATTGCCCAGGAATTGAACCTGAGTCTTTCGCATGGAAGGTGAGAATTCTACCACTGAACCACCTATAATTCCCACTTAACTTCTCCTTCATGATTGTTACAAAGACAGCAGCAGAGAATATCTTCACACAAACTGTGTAAGGTTTTAGTTGTAAGCTGAGTACCCAGGAATTTGCTATATTATTCTTTGTACTCTTTTGTTATATCTAAAGTATTTCCAGATGTGTTTACAAAATGATATTTTTGCGTGTACAGCTTTAACTCACTTTTTCACACTTCATCTCACTGTGCAATTTCCTGGCCACCTCCTTGAGTCCCTCTTGGTAGTCACACTCAGTTTTTGTTGTTGCTGTTTTCTCACTGTTTTCAACCCTTGGCCCTGAACTTTGAAGTATGTGTGGGTCTTGCCTCTCTTTCATCTCAGCTGTGTTCTTTATCACATATCTTAAAATAAATAAGTCCTGCTCACCTCTTTTTCTGAACAGAGTATTGCTTCCACCTAGGGCCCTCAACTTGCTCCAGGGCTTGGGGGAGCTAGGAGGTTCAACTGCTTTATTGGGAGTATTTTTCAACACTCATGCTGATATTTCCTCCCCCAGGAATTTGAACAAAGAACACAGAATGCCAAGTGCATTCTCTAGCTACAACACTGAGGAGAAAGTAAAACTTGAGCTACTAAGACAATGACCAAGCAGAGGGAACACAGCCCCATGTGTTCTCCATCCACAGGATGCTGGGCACATTCTTCTTCATAGTCAGCTATTCAATACAATCAGCCCCTAGCAACTGTCAGTAGGTGGTAATGAGGAAAACTGAAACGACATGGGTTTTTTAATGATGTTTAAATTAATTCTATCACACATCAATGTAGGCAAGTGGATTCTCTTCTCTAATTGATAGTCGTGTACCAATTAACTTAGTTCTGACGGTCATTCTCAGATTCTACGCATGTTCCCCTCGTGTCTCTAGAGAATCAAATTCATAATACATTTGCCAAGTTGCATGTTAGTTTCTACTGGAGCTCAGAGGCAGTCTTCTACGTGGGATAGACTGGATGGTATTTCTTCAGCAACTTCAGTGACAGCTAAATGTTGATGACTCAGGCATGCATCCTTCCTGTCCCGAACTCTCCTGGTGGGTATGTCCAACATTTTTGGATTTCCGTGGCCATCTCTCACTCACCGTGTCCAAACTTGACATCAAGATCTTCCCATACAAACTGTCTCCTCTCAATTTCTCTAAAGGGGCAGACACCAGCCCTCCCCTGGATCACTGCAGTGGGAATCATCTTTGCTCCATCCCAATAACTTTGCCTTCATCTGTTACCTATCCCGTTGTCTTAGGCTTGATTCTCTAGAGAACCAAAACCAGTAAAGCATATAAAAATAAATATATAGAGAGAGATTTATATCAAGGAAACAGCTCATGTGATTGCAGAGGTTGGAACGTCCCAAGTCTGTGCATCAGGATAGAGGCCTCTCCCAATTCATGGAGCCACAGAAGCTGGTGAACCCAAGATTGGCAGTTCAGAGAGCAGAACTCTTGCTCACAGGCTGTGAAGATCGATGAATCCCAAGATCGACAGGTAAGTGCTAGCTTAAGTCCCAAGAACCAAAAGTCAGATGACAAGAGGTGGCTACAGGATCCAGAACAAGCCAAAAGCCTTGGCAAGGTGGGCAGGAAGGAAGCAGGAGGTGGAGGGTAGAACGATGAAGTTTGAGGGGACGGGGAACCTCCACAAGCCGTGCTCCTACCAGTACCACTCAACAGATTCCATCATGGGAATGATGACAAATTCAACAGGGAAGTGATGACAACATTATACAACTGCCAAAACACTGAAAATCATGGCTCAGCCAAGTTGACACACAATCTTAAGCATCACACCCATCAACTCTCACTCCCCTTATCTCTCCCAATGGCCTACTTGTGCCTGTCCCACTTTCCCTGTAATCTTTACAGAAGCCCACAAGCTGCTCCTCGGGAGAAAGAAGTGGCAGTCTGCTTCCATGAAGATTTACAGCCTTGGACACCCTGTGGGACAGTTCTTCTCTGCCCTGTAGGGTCACTATGAGTTGGAATTGACTTGATGACAATGGGTCTAATCTTTATGGAAGTAGACTGCTGCATCTTTCTCCTGTGGAGCTGCTGGTGCAGTCAAACCGCCAACCTTTCTGTTAGCAGCCAAGCTCTTTAATGACTACACCACCAGGGCTCCTTGTAGCCCCAAACTAGGGACAACCCATGTGCCCATCAACTGGCAGATAGATAAAAAGGCTGGAATATGTTTTGTGTGGAATACACAGTGGGCTACTGCTTAGCAATGGAAATGAATGAATGGACGCAGCAGCAAGGACAGATCTGACCAAAAGAAGCCCACCACAAAAGGTTGTGATTCCATTTCTTTGAAGCTTCAGGAAAGGCCAATCTGGTCTACAGTGGCAGAAGCAGGCCCATGGCTGCCTGGGACCTGGAAGGAGTAGGATGGAATAGAATGAGGCACAAGGAAAAGTTTGGAGGTGATGCAAATGATCTGTGTTGTGATTGTGGTGGTGGTTACATGGGTGCATATACTTGCCAACATTTAGTAAAATGCACAACTAAAACAGTTGCTTTATATTATATATTAAAAATATATATAAACAACCTTTAACAACAACAACAAAAAAACAACCTTTAGGGCTCCTGATTCCTCTTGGAATGGAACACCAAATTCTTTAACAAGCCCGCAAGGCCCACCATTATCTTGTCCCAGTCCTGATTTTCAGCTGCCTTTCTTTTTTTTTTTTTTCTCTGTACATAGAATGTTTTGGAATCCTTGCTGGCTCTGCCTTCTGAGCCTTTGCATGGTTTTCTCCCTCTGCCTGGGACAGCCTTCCAGCCTCCCCTTGTCTGACTATCCCCTATTTGTCCTCTGGTTTCTCCTTAGACATCACCTCCTCTGGGAAGTTTGTAGGTCCTGGGGCCCCCCCAAGGGTGGGTGACTGGTTCTGCAAGGTGACCCATGCCAACCACTGTGCACAGAGCTCTGAGCCCCCTGCCGAATGGCCTTGGAGCCCTTGTGTGAATGAAGATACTTTACCTCAAATGGTTTGGCTTTGCTCCTGGCCTCTGAAATAACCCTTAGGGTAGCTGGGCTGCGTTGACCACACCTGAGGATTGTATTCCTGTGTAGGAGCTGGTTGGAAGCCCACCTCATAACCAATAATGAGTGGGTGGACGGGCTGATAAAAGCTCAAAACACTGAGGCGTGGTGGAGCTTCCTGTGGGAGAGAATCTTGGACGGGGAACATTATGGGTAGGGATGTGCCATCCGCTTCCGGGACCTTTCCAAACCTCTCCAGAGCACTTCTTCCTGCTGTTCCTAAGTCGTATCCTGTTATTCCTGCCTGTCCTTATCCCATACTTCTAAGTTGGGTCCTTTATCCTAATAAACCCCAGAACTGTAAGTACAGTCTGTGAGTTCTGTGTGACTTTGCAGCAAATTATTGAACTCAGCTGAGAAATAGAGTGTCGTGAGGAAGGGGGCAACTGGTATCAGAGGTGGTGGAAGAGTGGGAAAGTGAGAAGGACTTGACCTCCGCCTCCCAGGAACAAGCTTTGTGCTGACTCTTATTCAGGAAATTATTTGTTTGCCTTGAGAGCAAGGGCTGTGCCTTTCTCCCTGTTTCACCCCCACTGCCCAGCGCAGCACGTGACCCTGTGCGGATGGTCAGTTGTCACCTGTTCAGTGAGAGGAGGGAAAAAATGGCGAAGGGGCTTCATAGCCCAAGGACAAGCTAGGCTCCACCTTCTTGCCTCCTATCATCCTCTGCCTTAGTTATCTAGTGCTGCTGTAACAGAAATACCACAGGTGGGTGGCTTTAGCCAATAAAAATTTATTTTCTCACAGTTTAGGAGGCTAGAAGTCCAAATTCCGGTGGCGGCTCTAGGGGCAGGCTCTCTTCATGTTTCTTCTAGTTCCTTGGAGATCTCCAGGGGGCACCTGTCTTTCCCCATCTGTGTGTGCGTGCTTCTCTGTCTATGCTGCTCTTTTTATCACTCGAAGTGATTGGTTGTAGGACCACCCCCCCACATGGCCTCTTTAAAGCAACAAAGAAAGCCTGATTTCCAAAAGGGATTATACTCACTGGCGTGGGGGTCAGGACTCCAACATGTATTTTGGGGGGTTACGATTCAACACACAACACACTCTTTATCCCATCTCTGCTATCCTGAAGTTCTGCTTGGTCTGCGCTGCCAGAGGGTCCTGATTCTGAGACAGCATGCGCTGGCCGTGCCCTGTTCTCAGACACCATCCTGCCCAAACCCCATTGGCTTGTTGTCTTGTGGCCTTTTCATGTGGAACCACAATGTTGACTGTCCTGCGACACACACAGCCAGCCCGATTCCCAGGCGAGGGTCCCAGCAGGCTTTGGTGTGTGGCGGGAAACACGGGCAGGTGGCAGCATCTGTGGACAGGGGCTTCCTGGAAGGTAAAACTAGAAATAATTCAGTTCAACAGGATCTGTGGAGGCAAGAGGAAGAGCAGCCCCTCGCTTGCTCGTAGCAGGTCAGAGACAGTGTGGGGCTTGACAGCCAAGCATCTTGGAGGGTTTCTTAACAAAATGCAATAGAAAACCAGGTCTTGTGTCAGGCACAATTGTGCAGAGAAACACTTCGACAACGCCAGCCCTCCAGGCAGGATGGGGTTGCTCTTTACGCTTCCGAATTTCTTTAATGTGGCGCTAATACAAAGTTTTTTAATTTTTCATGAGGAAAAACATAAAAAATTAAATTAAAACTATTAGGAGTGACCTTCTGATAAACAAGCGCTGGCCCGCCAGCCCCATGCAGGGACGTATGTGCCCGTCCTGAGTCCTGGGTCAGCTGACACGGAGGTGGTCTTGACTCCAATTAGGGCCGGAGCAGCTTTTGGGAGTGGATTCATGAAGCCCCGGAGTTTGTTTTGAGAGGCAGGTGTCAGGGCTGGCTGGCTCTCTGAATGCTCACTTTGGGTTGTATTAGCTTGAATTTTTTATGTTTGCCCTCATGAAAAATTAAACCAGAACATTCTTACCCTTTAGCAATGCTATTTATCATTGGGATTGATTAAGAAACTGAGTACCAAGGAGTCAAGAGTACCTATGATGTTGCTCAAGACACATGAGATGCTGAAGGCAAGAGGAAGTGGTATCCTGATGTGGGCTGGCTTTGCTTTCAGCTCCAGCCAAAGAGTTAGTGACTGATGTCTAGGCAGGGATGAATGCCATGTTATGGGGGCCATCCAGGGGTGGGTTTGAGCCCTTGGGAATTACTCAACAAGGGACTCTTAGCATCCCCTGCCACTTGCAACCCACAGAGATCTGATTTAAATGCGTCATTATTAGTTTGCACTGTGGTCTTTGGTCTGTCCTCCCTCAAACCCATAATGAGTTCAGCCTCCTGGGTCATCTTTGTAAAGGGAAGCTTCTAGAATGTCACTGCCCACTGAAAAGCCTTCTGAGGCACCTCTGTGCTCACAAGAGTAGATAAAACCACTCCCCAGGGAATCAGGGCCCCACAGCTGGCCAGAGATGGACTTCCCTATGTTATTTTCCTACCTGGTAGAGGGAGTAAGAGGAAGAGGTACAGGCAGCAGGACCAGTGTGCTGCCATGGAGTCCTGGTCAATACCCAGCTGATGGCTGGAATACTAGAGCTAAAGACCAAAACCAAACCAGTTGCCTCTGAGTCAACCTCAACTCCTAGTGATCCCATGTGCATCAGAGTACAATTCTCGTGTGTAGACAGTCTCCTGAAAGTTTTGCTCAGAGCTCTTCTTTCTCCACGCTCTTCCTGACCAGCAAGCTCTTGCCATAAGTTTTCCCATCAAAACCATGCCCGATGTTGAAGTTCCAGTTTAAATGCCATCTGTCCCATGAATCCTGTCCAAGCCACCTGATCAGAAGGGGACCTTCTTCTTGTTGCATTTGAGCTGGCCTTTGACTCATTCATTGAGCATCTACCATGTTCTTCTACACCTCTGTGAGGCTTGGGAACTTTGTGGTCCCATTCCTGTCTCAGACCCCAGGACAGTAAGCATAAAGCAAACACTTCTCAAATGAAAGGGTGAATGGAAGGACACGCTTACATACATGTATCTGCTCCTTATAACAACTATGGACGGTAAAATCCCTCTGCACCCTACATGTGTGAAGGGAACTGAGCCCCAGAGAGGTCAATGAGCTGCCAAATCAACAGAGCAACTAAGCCAGACACAGGTCTCCTCACTCCAAGATGACGTTCTATCTGTTGTGAAAAGCTGCCATTCATTCGTTCACTCATTCAGTAACAATTTATTGAGTATCACTGTATTGTATGAGAGTTATTTGTACTTGAGTAATTGGTTACCTAATCTGTAAAATGGGCACAACAACTGTACCTACCTCCCAGAATCAGCGAGGCACTCTTATTGTGATACTACACAGAAGACAGAATAGTCTTGGCATTGGGTTGGTGGTCAGGAAAATCTACTCAACTTCATTGTGAGTTCCGTGGGGCAGAGACCCTGTCCCCTTTGCCATTTTATCTCCTACTGCTCACTCTGGAAGGAGCCCTGATGGCCCAGTGGTTAAGCGCTTGGCTGCTAGCTGAAAGTTTGGTGGCCAGAACCCACTAGCCACTTCACGGGAGAAAGGCCTGGTGATCTGCTTCCATAAAGATTATAGCCCAGAAAACCCAATGGAGCAGTTTTACGCTGTCACATGGGGTCACTATGAGTCAAAAATGGACTTGACAGCACCCACCAACAACATCAGCTCACTCTGGTATGCATCAGGCATTCCAAGTTTATTAAAAACATTTATACCATTATATAAGAATAGACTCGACAGCAGCTAACAGCAATTGTAATGACTTATAGCTCTATTCATCCTACTAAAAATAAATACACAAAGCAGACCAGTCAGAACAGGGCAGGTGAAGCTGGGAGTGACAGCAAAGGCCCTACTGGAGGAAGGTGGACTTGGTACAGTGAATCACTTTTCCCTGTCCTTCCTAGCCCTGGTCTTCTAACTCTCCCAGAATGATTGGCTGGGCCACAGTCTTGCTAGGGATTGGTCAGTGTAGGAGCCAAATTTAGTGATTTGTGCTTTACCTTGGGAGTTGGTCAATTTGTGATCTGGTGGGAGGATCATGACTTGAAATTGACAAGAAATAGACTTATATAAGGGCCAGTGGTGCAGAGGTTGAGGGGCCTCACTACCATCAAGAGGAGTCTGGAGCAGAGCACATCCTTTGCACCTGGGTCCATGCTCTGAGACCCTCCTAGACTTGGAAGAGAGAGCTGTAACACTGGAGATGGTAGGAAACAACGAGAGGCAGTGTCGGTCGGCTTGCCACCCCACAGAGTGAGGGCTGAGCACCTTCGGGCGGGAGTCCTGCCTGCGGAATAAAAAGAGCTGTAACAGTTGCTTGTATGGGGCAAGAAAGGCTGGAGTGTGCCCCCTGGAGGGGTTGTATGCCTTTCCCCCCAGGCAGCAGATGCCTAGGTAGCATGGTGTCAAGGAGCCCCACAGGCCCATGCAGCTGGAGGGAGGAAGCTGGCAGCGAGGCCCAGCCAGGCCCAGCAGCAGAGCAGAAGCCTCTGGAGCGGTCTGTGCAGCGCCCCCCACCAGCAGCTTGGTGGTAGCTGGAGGCAGTGGTAATGTGAACACGGCATAAGACATCTGACCTGAAACATGGCGCACCTGCCCTGCGACGTAAGAATGGACATGGGTGATTCGGGGAAGGGTGAGCATTTCCCCTTTAGAATCTGTTGTTATTGTTTACTGTTTGCTTTCTATAAATAATAATAGTGGCTCTCACTCTGCCAACATTGTGTGAGCGTCTCGTGTGTCCAGCTCAATCACAGGTGAACACAGCACCCATGGAATGGTTGATGACAGTGAACGTGGGTGCTCATTCCTAGCCATCTCCTGGCTGCCTGGGAGTCTGAGGCTTCACCTGTCTGCACGTGCAATGCAGACAGACAGACAGCTTATGCTCAGGAGGTCTGAAGCCTCAGAGAACAGACTTCTTCCTTAGAAGGCACTCCCCACAGGGGACTGTTTATACCCCTAGGAGTACGTGAGCTTTTCCCCAGGGCACCCGGCTGACATTCTGAAGATGGAGTGTTTGAACGTGAGGAACTGACTGCATTACGTTGGATCTGATGGTGTCTATCTTAACACATTCAAACATGTTGTCGCTAAAATAGCTCAGGCTGATACAAAGTTCTTTCCCTTTCCAGAGTGACTGGAAATCTCCAGGGCTTTGAAAAGATGAGATGATGGTTAGACATATCGCCAAAAGTTTTTATGTGGCAGGAACAAGAAGCTGAAAGGAAAGGAAACCCTGCCAATGAAGGAATGTCAGAAGAAGCTCATTAATTCAGATTCCAGTAAGTTGAAACGTGTGAACCTTCAGATGTGGGTCAGGAGGAAAGATCCTTTTTTCTTAAGATTGTTCAGCAAATGAATCGCGAACCAGGAGTGACTGTAGAAAGTCTCTGTTGACCATCGTAAAAGCACACGTTGCTTTTGAGGTCTTTGTGTTCACAAATAGCCAGATTGTAAGGGAAAATATCAGACTCATATTTTGAGTTTCTTTCCTTAGTTGTTTTATAAGTTTGACATATTTACTCAAAAGAATATGATAATGTACATCCAAAAGCCTCTTTATCATTGAGTGTTTCACTGCCTGAAACTGGGTTCCTACTAATCTAGTCAATTTGGTGGTATTTTACTGCACGAACAGTTTTCTTCACCAGTAATCCTATAACTTTGTTTGGACCTTTAGCAGCAGAGTAATTCTACAAAGAGTTATTATAACAGTTGCTGTGAGCATGGGCTGATGGAAGGATGAACTGAGCTTCCTCTTTAAGGTTTAGAGAGGAAGAGGAGGAGAGGAGGAAGAGGAGGAGGAAGGAAAAATACCATGGTTGGCGTGAAGATGCTGGAGCCAGGCAGGCGTGGGCTGGCCAGCCCCGTCACTGACTCATGGGGAGTGGGCTTGGATACTTTCCTAACAGCAGTCACGGCTGAGCTCTGGAGAAGTCAGCTCTGAGACGCAGGTGGGCTAACGGCAGTCACGGCTGAGCTCTGGAGAAGTCACCTCTGAGACGCAGGTGGGCTAACGGCAGTCACGGCTGAGCTCTGGAGAAGTCAGCTCTGAGACGCAGGTGGGCTAACGGCAGTCACGGCTGAGCTCTGGAGAAGTCAGCTCTGAGATGCAGGTGGGCAGGCATGCCCGCCCATGGGATCTACACCTGTGGTGAGGGGAAGCCAGTAAAACCAGCTGCAGTCAAGGTGACCAGACTCATGGACACCCAATGTGTGTTAGAGTAGAAATGTGCTCCGCAGGGTTTTCAATCTCTGATTTTTCAGAAGCAGATCACCAGGCCTTTCTTCTGAGGCTCCTCTGTAGAGGGAAAGGCGGGGAAGTGGGCAGATAAGGCAGGCCTGCCGTGATGGGGTCCTGGTCAGCAGTCCCAGCTGACTGTGGGAGGCTGGAACTGAAGACCGAAACCAAACCAGGTGCTGTCGAGTCAGTTTGACTCATGGCTGACCCGTGTGTGTCACAGTGGAACAGCACTCCATGGGGTTCTCAACGGCTTGTTTTCAGAGGTAGGGTTAGGTTGCTAGGCCTTTCTTTCAAGGTGGCTCTGGGTAGAGTCAAACCACCAACCTTTCAGCTAGCATCGGAGCACGTTAACTGTTTGCACCACCCAAGGATGGAGCTAAAGGGGCCTGTTAGAGTCATCTTGTATGGGGCTGGGACGGCCAGGCCTTTGTACCCTGCATTGCCCAGCCACTGGGGCTGGGACGGCCAGGCCTTTGTACCCTGCATTGCCCAGCCACTGGGGCTGGGACGGCCAGGCCTTTGTACCCTGCATTGCCCAGCCACTGGATTGGGCTGCCTACGAAGGGGTGGACCTCGGGTGAGGCAGGCTCTGAAGGGCCTGAAGGCTAGTGTCCAGGGTTCCCCAGCAGCTGTTGGGAAGGAGGCTCTGGGCATTTCATCACACGTCCGTCGAGGCATCTCTTAGTGCCCGTTTTCTCATCTGTAAGGCTGAGATGATAGTCCTGCCTCTTGGGATTGAACAGAAGACTCCAGATAGAGCAGTTAGCACAGTGTCGTGTACACAGGAAGTTCCAATTACTGAATGAAAATAAAAATTGTAATGATGATAATTTATGATTATAATGATAATTATTATTCCTATAGAGTGATTTACAATTTTCTCAGCAGATGGCATGTCATCAGTCATCATAGTCCAGTGAGTTAGACATCCCATCCATTTAATAGATGAAGAATTATATAGGCTCGTAGAGGTTCAGCCAATAAAGCCAATTGCAGTCAAATTGACCTTGACTCATGGCCACCCAATGTGTGTCAAAGTAGAGCTGTGCTCCATGGGGTTTTCAGAGACTGATTTTTGGTTCGGAATTTTAAAAATTACCTCTTCAATCCCTTCTTTTGTTATAGGTTTATTTAGTTTTTTTTCCTCAGTTTGTGTTACTTTAGGTAGGTAGTGTGTTTCTAGAAATTTGTCCATTTCCTCTAGGTTTTCGAATTTGTTGGAGGGCAATTTTTCATAGTATTCTGTTACGATTCTTCTAATTTCAGTTGGGTCTGTTGTGATATCATCGCCCATCTCATTTCTTATTTGAATTATTTGCTGCTTCTCCTGTTTTTCTTTTGTCAGTTCAGCCAGGGGTTTATTGATTTTGCTGATCTTTTCGTAGAACGAGCTTTTGGTCTTGTTAACTGTTTCAATTGCTTTTCTATTTTCTATTTTATTTATTTCTGCTTTAATTTTTATTATTCCCTTTCTTCTGGTGTCTGTGGGCTCCTTTTTGCTGGTCTCTTTCTACTTGTTTCTCGGGTTAATGTTTTGATTTTGGCCCTCCTTTTTGAACGTGTGCATCTGTTGCTATAAATTGACCTCTGAGCACTGCTTTTGTTCTTTTCCAAAGGTTCTGGTAGGATGTGTTTTCATTCTCATTTGATTCTCTGAATTTCTTTATTTCGTCCTTGATTTCTTCTATACTCTAGTAGTTTTTGAGCAAGGCATTGTTCAGTTTCCATGTATTTGATTTTTTTCTCTTGCTGTTTCTGTTGTTGATTTCTACTTTCATGGCTTTATGGTCAGAAAAGATGCTTTGAAATATTACAATGTTTTGGATTCTGTTAAAGCTTGCTTTGTGGCCTAATATGTGGCCTATTCTGGAGAATGTTCCATGTGCACCAGAAAAGAAAGTATACTTGCCTGCTGTTGGGTGGAGTGTTCTGTATATGTCTATCAGGTCAAGTTGGTTGACTGTGGCATTTAGATCTTCTGTGTCTTTATCGAGCTTCTTTCTGGGTGCTTTGTCCTTTACCAAAAGTGGTGTGCTGAAGTCTCCTACTATTATTGTGGAGCTGTCTATTTCTCTTTTCAATGCTGTTAGAGTTTGTTTTATGTATTTCAGAGCCCTGTAATTGGGTGCATAAATATTTATTATGATTATGTCCTGCTGGCGTACTGACCCTTTAATCATTATATAGTGTCCTTCCTTATCCTTTGTGGAGAATTTTGCTTTAAAGCCTATTTTGTGAGAGACTAATATTGCCACTTCTGCTCTTTTTTGATTGTTGTTTGCTTGATATATATGTATTTTTTATTCTTTGAGTTTCAGTTTGTTTGTGTTTTTGAGTCTAAGGTGTGTTTCTTGTAGGCAGCATATAGACAGATCGTGTTTTCCTATCCATTCTCTGTTTCTTTATTGGTGCATTTATTCCATTTACGTTCAGTATAATTATTGATAGTTATGAGTTTAGTGCTGTCATTTTGATGCATTTTTTTTGTATGAGTTTTGACAGTTTCTTTTTTCCACTTAATTTTCTGTGCTGAGTCATTTTTCTTCATGTCTTTTCATCGCTGTTGATTTTGTATTTGCTGAGTTTTTGTTTCTCTTGTTTTTTATTTTGACGTGTAGGACTGCTAATTTCCTTTCTGATTACCTTAAAATTTACCTCCATTTTTCTCAGTTTAAATCAATCCTTTATTTCTTGATATTGCCTTGACTTCCTCTCTGTATGAAAGTTCCGTGACTACATTATTTAGTCCTTCTTTTTTGTTTTAATGTTGTCATCTTTTACATATTGATGTCTCTGACTATTTTTGGTGTTTTAGCTTTGGCTTGTCTTTGTGACTTCCCTTTCTGGTTTGATATCTGGTTGTTCTGTCCTGTGTTTCAGTCTTTGGTTGTTATCTGATGTTATTGACTTTCTAACCAGTGGACTCCCTTTAGTATTTATTGTAATTTTGGTTTAGTTTTTACAAATTCCCCAAACTTTTGTTTATCTGGAAATGCCCTAATTTTACCATCATATTTGAGAGACAGTTTTGCTGAATACATAATTCTTGAGTGGCAATTTTTTTTAATTAAGGCTTTATATATGTCATCCCATTGCCTTTTTGCCTGCGTAATTTCTGCTGAGTAGTCCAAGCTTTGTCTAATTTACTCTCCTTTGTAGATGACTTTTCTTTTATCCCTTTGTTGTTGTTGTTAGGTGCCGCCGAGTCTGTTCCGACTCATGGTGGCCCTATGCACAACAGAATGAAACACTGCCCGGTCCTGAGCCATCCTTACAATCGTTATGCTTGAGCTCATTGCTGCAGCCACCGTGTCAATCCACCTCATTGAGGGTCTTCCTCTTTTCCGCTGACTCTGTACTCTGCCAAGCATAATGTGCTTCTCCAGGGACTGATCCCTCCTGACAACATGTCCAAAGTATATAAGACACAGTCTTGCCATCCTTGCCTCTAAGGAGCATTCTGGCCGCACTTCTTCCAAGACAAATTTGTTCATTCTTTTGGCGAGTCCACGGTATATTCAAAATTCTTCACCAACACCACAATTCAAAGGTGTCAACTCTTCTTCAGTCTTCCTTATTCATTGTCCAGCTTTCACATGCATATGATGTGATTGAAAATACCATGGCTTGGGTTGGGCACACCTTAGTCTTCAGGGTGACACCTTTGCTCTTCAACACTTTGAAGAGGTCCTTTGCAGCAGATTTGCCCAATGCAATGCATCTTTTGATTTCTTGACTCCTGCTTCCATGGCTGTTGATTGTGGATCCAAGTAAAATGAAGTTCTTGACAACTTCAATCTTTTCTTCATTTATCACGATGTTGGTCATTGGTCCAGTTGTGAGGATTTTTGTTTTCTTTATGTTGAGGTGTAATCCATACTGAAGGCTGTGGTCTTTGATCTTCATTAGTAAGTACTTCAAGTCCTCTTCACTTTCAGCAAGCAAGGTTGTGTCATCTGCATAACTCAGGTTGTTAATGAGTCTTTCTCTAATCCTGATGCCCCGTTCTTCTTCATATAGTCCAGCTTCTCGGATTATTTGTTCAGCATACAGATTAAATAGGTAAGGTGAAAGAATACAACCTTGACGCACACCTTTCCTGACTTTAAACCAATCAGTATCCCCTTGTTCTGTCCGAACAACTGCCTGTTGATCTACGTAAAGGTTCCTCATGAGCACAACTAAGTGTTCTGGAATTCCCATTCTTCGCAGTGTTATCCATAATTTGTTATGATCCACACAGTCGAATGCCTTTGGATAGTCAATAAAAGACAGGTAAACATCCTTCTGGTATTCTCTGCTTTTGACCAGGATCCATCTGACATCAGCAATGATATCCCTGGTTCCATGTCCTCTTCTGAAACCAGCCTGCATTTCTGGCAGTTCCCTGCAGCTGTTTTTGAATGATCTTCAGCAAAATTTTGCTTGCGTGTGATATTAATGATATTGTTCTATAATTTCCATATTCGGTTGGATCACCTTTCTTGGAAATAGGCATAAATATGGATCTCTTCCAGTCAGTTGGCCAGGAAGCTGTCTTCCATATTTCACGGCATAGATGAGTGAGCACCTCCAGCGCTGCATCTGTTTGTTGAAACATCTCAATTGATATTCCATCAATCCCTGGAGCTTTGTTTTTTGCCAATGCCTTCAGAGCAGGTTGGACTTCTTCCTTCGGCACCACTGGTTCCTGATCATATGCCACCTCTTGAAATGGTTGAATATCAACTAATTCTTTTTGGTATAATGACTCTGTGTATTCTTTCCATCCTCTTTTGATTCTTCCTGCATTGTTTAATATTTTCCCCATGGAATCGTTCACTATTGCAACTCGAGTCCCCAGTGTGTCTGTCAGTTTGTCCTACTGTGGGGGCTTGTGTGTTGCTGCGATGCTGGAAGCTATGCCACCAGTATTCAGATACCAGCATGGTCACCCAAGGAGGACAGGTTTCAGGTGAGCTTCCAGACTAAAACAGACTAGGAAGAAGGACCTGGCGGTCTACTTCTGAAAACCATTAGCCAGTGAAAAACTTATGAACAGCAGCGGAGCATTGTCTGATATAGTGCTGGAAGATGAGCCCCCCAGGTTGGTAGGGACTCAAAAGATGACTGGGGAAGAGCTGCCTCCTCAAAGGAGAGTCGACCTTAATGATGTGGATGGAATAAAGCTTTTGGGACCTTCATTTGCTGATGTGGCATGACTCAAAATGAGAAGAAACAGCTGCAAACATCCATTAATAATCAGAACCTGGAATGTACAAAGTATGAATCTAGGAAAATTGGAAATCATGAAAAATGAAATGGAACGCATAAACATCAAAATCCTAGGCATTACGGAAAAAAAAAAAAAAACAAACCCACTGCTGTCAAGTTGATCCCGACTCATAGCGACCCTATAGGACAGAGTAGAACTGCCCCATAGAGTTTCCAAGGAGCGCCTGATGGATTCAAACTGCAGACCTCTTGGTTAGCAGCCGTAGCACTTAACCACTACAACACGAGGGTTTCCTATCCTAGGCATTAGTGAGCTGAAATGGACTGGTATTGGCCATTTTGAATCTGTCAATCATATAATCTAGTATGCTGGGAATGACAACTCGAAGAGGAATGGTGTTGCATTCAATTGTCAAAAAGAACATTTCAAGATCTATCCTGAAGTACAACTCTGTCAGTGATAGGATAACATCCATATGCCTACAAGGAAGACCAGTTAATATGACTGTTATTAAAATTTACACGCCAATCACTAGGGCCAAAGATGAAGAAATAGAAGATTTGTATCAGCTACTACAGTCTGAAACGGATTGAACATGCAATCAAGATGCATTGATAATCACTGGTGATTGGAATGTGAAAGTTGGAAACAAAGAAGAAGGATCAGTAGTTGGAAAATATGGCCTTGGTGATAGAAACAATGCTGGAGATCGAACGATAGAATTTTGCAAGACCAATGACTTCTTCATTGCAAATACCTTCTTTCACCAACATAAACGGTGAGTATACACATGGACCTCGCCAGATGGAACACACAGAAATTGAATTGACTACATCTGTGGAAAGAGACAATGGAAAAGCTCAATATTATCAGTCAGAGCAAGGCCAGGGGCTGACTGTGGAACAGACCATCAATTACTCATATGCATGTTCAAGCTGAAACTGAAGAAAATTAGAGCAAGTCCACGAGAGCCAAAATATGACCTCGAGTATATCCCACCTGAATTTAGAGACCATCTCAAGAATAGATTTGACACATTGAACACTAGTGACCGAAGACTGGACGAGTTGTGAAATGACATCAAGGACATCATCCATGAAGAAAGCAAGAGGTCATTGAAAAGACAGGAAAGAAAGAAAAGACCAAGATGGATGTCAGATGAGACTCTGAAACTTACTCCTGAGCGTTGAGCAGCTAAAGCAAAAGGAAGATTTGATGAAGTAAAAGAACTGAACAGAAGGTTTGAAAAGGCCTCTCGAGAAGACAAAGTAAAGTATTATAATGACATGTGCAAAGAGCTGGAAATAGAAAACCAAAAGGGAAGAACATGCTTGGCGTTTCTCAAGCTGAAAGAACTGAAGAAAAAATTCAAGGTTTTATCCCTTGTCACTCTTAAAATTCTCTTTGTCTTTGGTTTTGGCAAGTTTGATTATAATATGTCTTGGTGACTTTCTTTTGGGATCTACCCTGTGTGGGGTTCAGTGAGCTTCTTGGATAGATATCTTCTTGTCTTTCACAACATCAGGAAAATTTTCTTCCAACAAATCTTCAACAATTCTCTCTGTATTTTCTGTTATTCCCCCCTCACCCTGTTCTGATACTCCAATCCCTTGTAGGTTATTCCTCTTAATAGAATCCCACATAATTCTTAAGGTTTCTTCATTTTTTTTTTTTTTTAATTCTTTTATCTGATTTTTCCTCAAATAAGTTGTTGTCAAGTGCTTTATCTTCAGTCTCACTAATTCTGGCCTCCATTGCCTCAATTCTGCTCCTATGACTTTCTATTGAGTTGTCTATTTCTGAAATTTTATTGTTAATCTTTTGTATTTCTGTTTGCTGTCTCCCTATGGATTCTTGCAGCCTGTTAAATTTGTCATTTTGGTCTTATATAACCTTCTTAAGTTTCTCTGTTGCTTTGTCTGTGTGTTCCTTGCCTTGGTCTGCATTTTGCCTGATCTCTTTCCTGATCTCTTGAAAAGCTCTGTATATTAATCTTTTGAATTCGACCTCCAGCAATTCCAAGAAATTATCTTCCTTTGGGAGGTTTTTTGGTTCTTTGTTTTGGTCGCTTGCTGAAACCATCATGGTCTGCCTCTTTATGTGATTTGATATTGACTGTCATCTCCAAGCCATCAATAAGTTATTATATCTACTTGTTTTATGTTTGCTTACTATGTCCTAGCTCCTTGTTTTGTTTTGATATGCCCAAATAGGCTGGTCGTGTGAGCTACTTGGACTATTGGTGTCGTTGAAGCTCTCACGTTCTGTCACCAGGTGGTTAAAGCTGTTACTAGGTATGTGAGCCCAGAAGTCTGTTTACTTTTCTTGTGTGGATTCAGCTCAGGTGTCCAGGTCTTCGGTCACTAACTGTGTGGTACAGGCTTTCACCTACAGTCCTAGACAGGAAGGGCTCTGTAGGGGTGATTGGAGCAGACACAGTTATCTGGCTGCAGTAGGGAGTTATGTGCTGAGCAAGTTAGGGGGCTGATGCCTGCCCCTGAGGGCCTGGGTGAAAGGGTGCCCTTGTTCCCTAGAACATGTAGGTGGGTGGGTTTTGCAGCTGGACATTGGGCACCCAATGCTGTTGGCTGTAAGGACTGGAAGGCACTACTTATTCTCAGACCTCTGTCTTAGGTGGCTAGGTGGAGTGGGTGGAGCCACCACTCCTCAGGCTCCTGATGTGAAAAGGTGAGGACCTTGGTTAATGGGCAGAGCAGTGTCAAATGTCACAAATTTGCCACTTCCCCTTAGCTGTTGCAGTTGAAAATAGGCTTCAGGTATATACCCTGTTGTACTGTGCTAATGGAAACCCTGGTGGCATAGTGGTTAATGCTACAGCTGCTAACCAAGAGGTTGGGAGTTCAAATCCACCAGGCGCTACTTGGAAACTCTATGGGGCAGTTCTACTCTGTTCTATGGGGTCACTATGAGTCGGAATTGACTCAATGGCAGTGGGTTGGGTTTGGTTTTTGTTTACTGTGCTAATAAGGGCCTATACTGTTGAAATGGGTCCACATAAGTCTAAGCATTCAAAGTGTGTGGACCTCTTATGCCTGTGCCTAAGCAAAGGGGCTGTGCCTGCTCTGAGGTCCCAGTTTAGGGGAGCTGCCAGATTATTTTTTCCTGTTTTTTATTTGTTTGTTGATTTGTTTCCTCTCCAAAGCCGAGAGAATGGCTTGAGGTGAGAGATGGGTCCTACTTCTGGCCCAGGGGACATGGCAATTGCTGAAGCAGACTGGGATGGAGCAGAACAGGGAGGGGGCAAGTGAGTGGGAGAAAGGGGGAAGGGTTGTTTTTATCCTGAGCAGTAGGTTAGAAGCTTGCACTTAACTTTCACAGATCCAGCACCAGTTTCCACTGGTTCCACGAGCCTGTACAGACTTTCTGCCTCTCAGTTTCTCCCGGTGTGGAAAGCACGTCCTTGCCTCAGCCCATGGGTGCCCACCGATCCAGCCTGCAGGGTCCCAGCCAGGTCAGGTCTGGTAAAGCCTTGCTGCTTCTGAACTGTCTTTCCTGCTCCCTGTCACTCAGTCTGAGTACTCAACTTTGTCTTTGATGTTCAGAGTTCCTAGATTGTCATATATAATCAATTCACTTGTTTTTCTTTCAGGTCTTTTTTGTAAGTGGGACTACAGGAAGTGTCTGACTGCTCTGCCACCTCGGCCCTGCCTCCAGTAGCTGATTTTTTGGAAGTAGATTGCCTGACTTTTCCTTTTAGGTTCTGGGGTGAACTTGAACCTCCAACCTTTTGATTAGGTTCTGAGCATGCTGTTGGCACCACCGGGGGACCCTCACAGAGGCTGAGCATACAGTTATTATCAGAAGAAGCTGAGGGTTAGGATCAGAGACTGTCTTGAAATCTTCACAGTGGTCCTGTCTTGCAGGCATTGCTTGAGGTGGATTTGAGGGGCCTCTTTGTGCTGACTTGTCTTGGACAATGGGCACATATCTGATGAATAAGGCAGATATTGTGACTTCCAGATACTGTTGTGGATGGAACAAAGCCAGAAGACCCACCCTTCATCTGGCATGCACCCTCAGTGCCCTCATGCCCCCTCCCATGCAGGGGACCAGCCCTACCAGCTGTACCCTGACCCACAACTGCTTATGCATGCGGACTGAAGAACAGCTCTGTTAAGGTCTGGAATCTCAAATGTTTCCAAGTTCAACATAGAAAAAACAGACGTTTCCGGAGATACTTCTTATCCTCATAGCTCCAGTGTCAGAAGCACATACATAATTTAAAAACCGTATATTTTCAATTATTGTGCATTTCCCAAACAAGAGACTGTTTTTGGCGAATGTTAAATGTGACCAGGTGATCATTAAAATCTTGCTTGTGTTGACATTTCCTTCAGCTCTGAAGGTAAGTTTAATTCTCTTAGTAGTAAATGAGACCTCTTGGGAAAAGCACTTCAAAAAAAAAATAGTTAAGTGTTTTTTTTTTTTTTCCCAGCAAAGAATTAAAGAAAGAGAGAGAGAGAAAAAAAAAAAGAGGAATAGGTTTCCAATTTCCTACTTGTTTTGGAATCCACATCGTGGCCAATGTCTCACTGAGATGGAGATTAGCCCAAGCTGGAGGAGCAAGGCTGAGAATGTATGTTTCTGGGGCATGTGTCCACATTGTCATCCCACTAATGCATGCTAATATTTAGCTCAAATTGACTGCAGCAAGGAAAGCATTGGGCAGTGGTATCTAAAATATCAGATATATATTCTGACGTGATCTCATTATTACAGAATTAATTCAGATCCTTGTAGCATGTTTTGAAATGCCTTCCAGAAACAACAAAACTGACAGCCTGATAAATCATATTTGGTGGCACCTTCGTGGAAAGTCAGAAGAAATCAGTTTGCTCTTCCTCGATGATCAGTGCCCTGCCCAAACTCCTTCCAGTCTTGAGGTCCTGTGTCTATAAAAATGCCCCATCACAGCAGGAGATGCCGAGACATGTCAAGACTCACATTTCTCTTGTTAGAATAATTGATTTCTCATTAAACTCCTGTACATACAATTTCTATTCCTTTCAAGTCAAATCTCAACCCCTGCATCTGCCTTTCTAAAACTCCTCTTCTTAAAATGTCTATGAAACAGAGAGTGTTTAATCCATTTTCAACTTAGAAAGTTAAGAACCTTAGACATTGTAAACACAGAATTTATAAATATAAGTTATGTTATTGTCCATGTTGGGTGCTGTTGAGTTGCTTCCTACTCATAGTGACCTCATGTGACAGAGTAGAACTGCCCCACAGGGTTTTCTAAGCTGAAATCTTTATGGGAGCAAATAGCCAGATCTTTCTCCTGTGGAGACTCTGGGTGGGTTCAAACCAATGAAGTTTTTGGTTAGCAGCCAAGCACTTAACCATTGTGCCACCAGGACTCCTTGTATAAGTCATACATAAATTTTTTATATTTATATATCAACTCGACAGCACTAGGTTCTAGGTATGCATATATATTTAAAAATTAGATTTATAAATATACAAATATGTATTTATGATTATGTAAGTATAATGACCTCACCTAGCTAAGTGGTCTTGATGGTTTTCTCAGGGAGTTGTTGGTCTGTGTGCATCTTTGGGCCTGTGTTTCGAATCCAGGTGAGGATAGGAAGCGTGAATCTTTCCCCTTGAGAGTTATGGCTCCATGACACCTGACAACTATGCATATCTGCATAAAATACAGGTGTTATGATAAACATAAGTGGTGTGTCCAGATGGCGGACTCCATATTTTTTCTTTTCATCCATGTGTTTTGGCAATGAAAAAAAAGTTGGCTAGCTTTTTCCAAGTAGTTGGATTCTACCAGGCGCTACTTGGAAACTATATTCGGGCAGTTCTCCTCTGTCCTATAGGGTCGCTATGAGTCGGAATCGACTCGACAGCAGTAGGTTTGGGGTTTTGGTTTGCCTTTTTCCAAGCAAACTTCCTGCTCTCAATTTTTTCCGTATAACTTCCCTTTGTTTGCTCCATTCTAGAAGACTCTGGTGACTTGCATTGGATTACGGCTGATGAGGCTCTGGAGCTGGGCTTCCTGGCTTTGAATTTCAGGTCCTGCCTCTTACTAACTGTGGGACCTGAGGAAAGTTGCTGAAAACAATTTCAACGCATTAGTTTCCTCATCTGTAAAATGAAGTTTACTAATAGAATCTAGCTCCTAGGTTGTTGTGAAGATTAACAGCATTGCTTGGTTCAAATGGCTTCGAATTATGCCTGGCACGTCATAAGCACGGGCAAGGTGGCAGCTACTGATCAGTGTTGGTGTTGCTGCGATCATTGGAGTGTGGGACCGTCACTGGCTGTGTCGATTTATTTCTTTGAAGGTTCTAGGACTTTTTACAGGTTGATGTTGATCACGTGTTCTGCTGCTTTTCTCCCAAGAAGCACAACTTACTATGTCTTAATCATCAGAATTTGATACAGTTTCATGTCAGTATAGAAGGAGGTTCTATTAGCAATAAAATATGCCTACATCCTTTTTTTTTTTAGTTAAGCAGAAGGACATCAAATAGAGTCTTCTGGTTGAAGAAAGAGACACCATGAAGAATGGTGGCTTTAAAGTTAAGATTTGGACTTAAGTTAAAGGTTGGCTTTCTACTTTTACAGCTGTATGGGTTTCTAGTAACAGATTTTAAAGAAGCTTCTAAATTGTTCTACATGTTCTCTCAAGTTACCCAGCACAGTGCTGAGCAGAACTGATACATTTCTAAATGTGCATTCTATTCATTCATTTGTCATGCATGCATTCAACACATATTTGCCCTGGGTGCCACTGACGTGCTCTGCAGAGGAAAGACGAGTGCCTGCTGTGAGAAGTCTGTGTCCAGGACAGCGCTGAAGCAGCTAGGGAGGAAGGCAACTAGGACAGGTGCTGCCATCTTGGAGAGACAGGCATTCTGTGAAAGAGGAGAAACAAGGGCATGCGGTAGAGAGTTCGGTGGTGGCGGTCGTGGATGGGAGATTTTTAGAAAAGAGGAAACCTTATTTGAAAATGAAGAATTTAAGCTAAAACCTAAATGATGAAAAGGTGACTGTCATTTAAAGATCTGGGGGACATGGGATCCAAACAGTAGAGTGCGAGTGCATTTGTGTGTGTGTTGTGTGTGTGTGTTTGCATACTATCTCTGTGTGTGTGTTTGCATGCTCTCTGTGTGTGTGTGTTTGCATGCTGTCTCTGTGAGAGTGTGTTTGCATGCTGTGTCTGTGTTTACATACTGTGTGTGTGTTTGCATGCTGTGTGTGTTTGCATACTATCTGTGTGTGTGTTTGCATGCTATCTGTGTGTGTTTGCATGCTATCTGTGTGTGTTTGCATGCTATTTGTGTGTGTGTCTGCATGCTGTGTGTGTGTTTGCATGCTATCTCTGTGTGTGTTTCCATGCTATCTCCGTGTGTGTTTGCATGCTACCTGTATATGTGTTTGCATGCTATCTCTGTGTGTGTGTTTGCATACTATTTGTATATGTGTTTGCATGCTATCTCTGTGTGTGTGTGTTTGCATGCTGTTTATCTGTAAATATCTTAATTTCACCTTCATATTTGAGAGAGAGTTTTGCTGGATATATGATCCTTGGATGGCAGTTTTTCTTCTTCAGTGCTCTGTATAAGTCATCCCATTGCCTTCTTGCCTGCATGGTTTCTGCTGAGTAGTCTGAACTTATTGATTCTCCATTGTAGGAGACCTTTCTTTTATCCCTGGCTGCTTTTAAAATTTTCTCTTTATCTTTGGTTTTGGCAAGTTTGATGATAATATGTCTTGGTGATTTTCTTTTTGGATCAATCTTAAATGGGGTTCAATGAGCATCTTGGGTAGATATCCTTTTGTCTTTCAAGATATCAGGGAAGTTTTCTGCCAACATATCTTCAACTATTCTCTCTGTGTTTTCTGATATCCCTCCCTGTTCTGGGACTCCAGTCACACGCAAGTTATTCTTCTTGATAGAGTCCCACATGATTCTTAGGGTTCCTTCATTTTTTTTAATTCTTTTATCTGATTTTTTTCCAGCTATATTGGTGTTAATTCCCTGGTCCTCCAGATTTCCCACTGTGCATTCTAATTGCTCGAATCTGCTCCTCTGACTTCCTATTGTGTTGCCTAATTCTGTAATTTTATTGTTAACCTTTTGGATTTCTACATGCTGTCTCTCTATGGATTCTTGCAAGTTATTAATTTTTCCACTATGTTCTTGAATAATCTTTTTGAGCTCTTCAATTGCTTTATCAGTGTGTTCCTTTGCTTTTTCTGTAGATTGCCTTATTTCATTTCTGAGGTCACCCCTGATGTCTTGAAGCATTCTGTAAATTAGTTTTTTATATTCTGTGTCTGGCAATTCCAGGATTGTATCTTCATTTGGGAAAGATTTTGATTCTTTAGTTTGGGGAGTTGTAGAAGCAGTCATGGTCTGTTTGCATGCTATCTGTGTGTATGTTTGCATGCTGTCTGTGTGTGTGTTTGCATGCTGTGTGTGTTTTTGCATGCTATCTGTGTGTGTGTTTGCATGCTATCTCTGTGACTGTGTGTTTGTATGCTATCTCTGTGTGTGTGTGTGTGTGTGTGTGTGTGTATGAGAGAGAGAGAGACAACAAGAGGAAAAGAGAAAGACACAGAAACAGACCATGGTAGATGAACTACTGTATTACATTCTCTCTCTCTAGCTAGCTCCATGCCAGGCTTTATAAGGTCCTGCTTTTTCTCTGCCTGCCAGGACCCTGGATTCTGGCTGCAAACCCTGGTCACATTTGAGATCTGAGGGCATGCTAAGCTTCTCTCAGCCCTGCGACCTGTCTAGAAGGTGGGTGGATAATGTCTCTCTCCTTCTCTGACTGACACATATGTTGGGTTGGAGTAGGTTCTTTTCCATTTACACAGCTGCGTACACCCCTCTGCACACCTTCCAGGACCTGGGTAGAACTCCTCTGGCCAAGAGGAGGGTTTTATATTAGAGTTTCTATCAACAGCCCTTGGGTCTGAAAGAAAACAAACAAAAGCAAAACAGCACAATGCAATTCTTTCTTATGGAGCCAGGGAAGGGCGCTCTGCGGTTTGTGGGTGCCGCAGGTAGAGAGCTGCAACTGGGACCCGGCGTGTGTCCTGAGTCCCAGCTGTTCAAGGACTGGTCACTGTGCCCCTTCCCTGGGTCCAACAGGAAGCAGACCTGATGGTCACCCAGGGTGGCCTGGATTGTCCATGTGCTCTGAGGAGCGCCAAGTGTGGAGGGCAGAGGTGCTTCTGATGAAAGTAAACCACCACCCTTCAGAAACATAGAGTCAAAGTCACTCACAAGCATGCACACACACACACACACAAAGACACACTCACACGTAGACACATACACACTTGCACACAAGAAGTCACATGCTGATACACACATTCTCACACATGCTCACAGTCTGACACACACATACACACACTTGCACATATTCTCACACTCACACATAGATATACACATAGACACACTCACACATTGACATACACTGACACACACACCTACATTCTCACACCACACGCACTCTGGCACACAAATACATACACTTACACACATTCTCATATTCACAGACACACTCACACACTGATAGACACACTAACGCACAGACATACTCACACACTGACACACACAGACACACACACATTTTCACATACACATTCTGTCACACACACACACTCGCACAATGACATACACACATTCTCACACACTGGCACCTAAACTCAAACTGCTCTCATGAAATCAAGTTTCCTCTGTGGGCTTGAAGGCCAGTAGGTCTGAACCATGTTGAAGAATTCTGCGACCAACAAGGAACTTCTGGTTAGGAAGTGGATTGGCCAACCCAAGGCCCCCTCATTTCTTCGGTCAAGACTTACTGCTCTCTCACTTGTTTCTTATGGTATATCGCTGTAGGTTTCATTGCTTTATCCTATTGTTAATGTGAATTCTTCCACTGTGTTGTCTGATCTGTAATACTGGTATGAGGAAAAATGATTGAGACACGCACACTTAGTTTATACCTGCTCTTCTTCTGACTCCTTATTTAGTGATCCTAATAAATGTAAAGCTGATTTTTCTAATACAGCAGTCTCGTCTGCATATATACAACATCTACATGTCTGCCATTTTTCTTGTTTAAGGCATCAACTGATGCCACCCAAATAAAATAAAATGGCAGTCCCTGGGTGGTGCAAAGAGTTAAGTGCTCTATTACTAACCAAAAGGCTGGCCATTCTCCTCAGAAATGGTTACTTAAAGCCATCAACCCCTTTTTATTGCCACCATTACAGCTCCGATGTCCTTTGTCTATTAATATAATGGTTTACATGGATAAGTTTCTTGCAGGTAAGCTTTTATTGTACTTCTGGAATGATCTCTGTTGGTTAGTGTTGATGTTTTATTAGGAATTTTGCACCTTAACTCATAAGTGAGATAGAGCTAAATTGTTTTATTCTCGTCCATCTTTATCCTGTTTGGGTTTCAGAGTCATTCTAACCTTGTAAAATTAATTGGGAATATGTTCATATGGATACTGGTGGTGTAGTGGTTAAGAGCTTGGGTGCTAACCAAAAGGGCAGCATTTCGAATCTGCTACCCTCTACTTCGAAACCCTATAGGGCAGTTCTATTCTGTCCTATAAGGTCGTTATGGGTCGGAATCGACTTGACAGCATCTAACAACAACAACAATTTTTTTTTTTCACAGCCTCATCAACAAAGATTTCATCTGTTCCTTGGCAGTGTGATGGCACTCATGCATAACTTCGTCTGGGCATGGAGGTATTTTAGGAATCAGGAATGGAAAAATGTTATGGTTATACAGCATAAGGGAAGTCACTGGGTTTGAAGTCTTTCTATTTTCTCTCTTCATTTGCAGATGGTTCCAGGGGTGTCTGTACAGACAACGTGGTCCTGCATTCAGCATTCAATAGCCAGTTGCCTAGCACCTAACCTGTAGCATCATCTGTAGCCACAGTGATGGAAGAGACTCCACATCGGCCCTGGAGGAGCCAACATTCTTCAGGGAAATCAAGTTCCAAGGAAGACAGACCATGACAATGAGAGCAAGAGTATGAGGCACCCCCAGCTCTGAGCCACAAACTCAGTCTCAGCGGCAGACTCTGGGTCTCAATTCCTGAGTGTGATTCCAAAAAGAGGAGAACCGAGCAGAGAGGCTGCGGCTCAACTGGCAATTTTTATTTCTAGTTTTTCTGGGACTGAGTGGAATGTCCTGTGGTTCCCATTTGGGCCTCTGAGCAGTTTTCCCAAATTCAAGTTGGCCGATGTTGAATGGTCTGCAGGGCAAAACCTCCTGAGCATAGTGACAGGATTTTCCTAAACTGGGGGCCCAGGTGCCCTGGAGGACTGCCTGCTACAGATGCAGATGAACTCATAGAGTTTGAGGAAGGCTTTTCTGGATGGACTTATGTTCTCCCAAAATAGGTGTTGGGGTCCTAACACCTGTACCTGTGGATGTAAATCTAATGTAGCGTAATTACCTTATAGCTAATGTAATGTAATCAGCTTCCACAGGGCAATCTAGGGTAATATAACTGATCAAGCAGTTGAGATCATACTAGTGTAGGGTGGATCCTAAACCTAATCACTTCAGAGTTGTGTAAAGAGCAGTATAGACACACACACACACATACACACACACACACACAAGGGGATACAGATGTCAAGTGAGGGTCCTCTATGAGCCCAGGAACCAAGGAAACCTGGGACTACCTACAAGGTAGGACTGGACATGTTGGAGACCCTGGTTTGGATTTTCAGCCTCCACAACTGTGAGAAAACACATTTCTGCTCCTTAAAGCCACACTCGAGCAGCATTTCTGTTACAGCAGGATGAGGAAACTAAGGCTGTGCGTTCCCTGGGACCACCGAGTGAGGGCCCCTTCATTTAGAAACACAAATCCAGAGAGTTAGGCTGAGGCCGAGTGAGTCAGGGCAAGACCCAGGCCTAGCACCCCTGTTGTGCTGAGTCTGAATCTTGACCCTTCTTGTTTGAAATTCATGATAAACTAATTTTTCTCAGTTTTGGAATGCATGCTTACTAAAAAACTGAATGTATTTAAATTTTCAGTTGGTAATATGGATTTTGAGAAATATGACCTGGCAATGCAATATGCCATTAAGGCATGTGGCACTTTGGGGTCACCAGTCTGTGGATGACAGTTGGCTACTGAGAACTAGGTAGATAATTTATTAGGCTGGAGCCCTGGTGGGGTAGTGGTTAACAGCTATGGCTGCTAACCAAAAAGTCAGCAGTTTGAATCCACCAGCTGCTCCTTGGGAACTCTATGGGGCAGTTCTACTCTGTCCTGTAGGATCGCTGTGAGTTGGAATTGACTGGATGGCAATGAGTTTTTTCCATTAGGTTACATGGGGAACCTCTGGTTTTCCAAATAAAAAAACCAAAACCAAACCCAGTGCAGTCGAGTCGATTCCGACTCATAGTGACCCTGCAGGACACAGTAGAACTGCCCCACAGAGTTTCCAAGGAGCGCCTGGTGGATTCAAATTGCCGACCCTTTGGTTAACAGCCGTAGCGCTTAACCACTACACCACCAGGGTTTCCAGCTATCACGTAGGAAAACCATATTTATGCTTGCAAACCCTATCTCACAGAAATAAAGGGGGAAAAAGGCAAAAGTTTACAGAACTAACATTCAGGAGGCATCACCTAGTAGAACGCTCAACCTACACAACCGTGAAGCTCCGACTCCAGTCTGTTGAGCTTCACACATTTCAAAACGGATCCACCTTGACACTAAATTCATTAGAACTGGAATAACGTCTTACCTCTGAAATCCAGAGGCATTAAAAAGTGGCTGGCATACCGTGTAGGCCAACAGTAATGAAAGGGTTAAACCTGAGAGCTTAAAACAAACACATGTGGAAAACAATAGAATGTTTTCCCAAAGCAATTCCACATCCTGGTTCCTTTATTTATGAATGTATTTGTATTTTAACTCTCTAAGCTCTCAGGTGGTTTTTCTTGCGTCTAAGTAATAACTGATACATGTGTTCTCTATGGTACTATTTTTCTCCCTTTTGTTTTTAAGAACTCACACATACTTTTCTTGCTTTTACTGTCATTATCTTTAATACCCACTGGTGACATGATCCGATAGTAAGAAATAGCATTGGCCATGTGAACATTTTAAACTTCTTAATTATTTTAAACTATACAATGAACGCATTGTAGGCATTGTTGTTAAGGAGCTCTATTGGCACAAAGGTTAAATACTTGGCTGCTAACTGAAAAGTTGGTGGTTCTAATACTCCCTGTGGCTCCAAGAGAGAAAAACCTGGTGATCTGCTCCTGTAAAGATTACAGCCTAGGCAATCCTATGAGCCAGTTCTACTGTGTCCTACAGAGTTACTAAGAGTCGGAAGAGTTACTACAGAGTCGGAATTGAATGGACAACACTCAACAACAGCAACAAACATTGTCATTATGTTAAAAAAAAAATGCATGACTTTACTGAGTACTTGGTACTATCATTCAAGATAATTTTCCTTGTGAAGAAACATTTTGATATGCAAAGAACTATACAGCCCCTAAAGGGAGTATATTAGTCATCTATTGCTGAGTTACTAATTATCCCAGAAACATAGCCTGGGAAAGCAACAAATGTTAATTATCATGCATCTTCTGTGGGGTTGGAATCTGGGAGAGAAGTGGTAGGGTGGTTCTAGCTCAGGGTCTCTCAGGAGGCTACATTCAGGGTGTTGGGGGCCTGTGATCATCCCAGTGCTGCACTGGGCAGGCGAGCATGTGTTCCTAAACTCACTAACAAGCTGTGGGCCAGCCACAGTGCCAAGCTGTGTGAGGCACTCCTTATAGTTACCTCAGGACCTGGATGCTGGCATCCCTCAGAAAGAGAGAGCTCGAGACAGGAGCCACAGTCCTTTTATAAGCCAGTCCCAGAAGCAGCACCCCATCACTTGTGCCATATTCTAGTCACTAGAGATGAATCACAGGTCCAGCTCACACTCAGGGGGAGCGGATTATACAAGGGTGTGAATTGCGGGAGGTGGGACCATTGGGGATATTTTAGAGGCTTGTTATGGGTTGAATGTTATGGGTTGAATTGTGTCCTCCCAAAAGATATGTTGAGGTTCTAACCCCTGTGCCTCTGAATGTGACCTTGTTTGGAAAAAAGGTCTTTGAAAATGTTTATCAGTTAAGTTTACGAGGTCATGTCCGAGTAGGGTCGTCCTAAGGCCTTCTGAGAGTGTCCTGTAAAAGGGGGGAACAGACACATAGGCAGAGTCACAAATGGGGAGAAGACCCCACGGGAAAATGCGTCTACGAGGAGCAAAGGAGCATCAAAGACTGACAGCAGAAAACAGAAGCTGGGAGAGAGAGGTGGAACAGCCCCCTCTCAGAGCTCTCAGAAGGAATCCATATAGTTGAGATGCTGAACTGAAGCGCCTAGCCTTCAGAAGTGTGAGGTGATAAGTTCCTGTTCTTTAAATCCACCCAAATTTTCTGGCATTTTGTTTCAGCAGCCATGGGAAACTAATGTTCAAAGCACATGAGACAAAGTCTCACCATCCTAGCCTCTGAGGAGCATTTTGGCTATACTTCTTAAGATAGATTTGTTCCTTCTTCTGGCAGTCCATCGTGTAGTCAATATTCTTTGCCAACACCATCATTCAAATGCATCGATTCTTCTTTGGTCTTCCTTATTCATTGTCCAGCTTTCACAGGCATCTGAGGCGATTAAAAATTTTGCTTGCATATGAGGGAACACATTGTTGGATGACCTCAAGAGTTCAACCATCTCAGAGACCATCTCAAGAATAGATTTGAAACACTGAACATCAATGACTGAAGAGGAGACAAGTTGTGGGACGACACTAAGGACATCATACATGAAGAAACCAAAAGGTCATTAAAAAGACAGGAAAGAAAGAAATGACCAAAATGGATGTCAGAAAAGACTCTAAAACTTGCTCTTGAAGGTAGAGTAAGTAGCTAAAGTAAATGGAAGAACTGATGAAGTAAAACAGCTAAACAGAAGATTTCAAAGAGTGGCCCAAGAAGACAAAGTAAAAGTATTGTAATGAAATGTGAAAAGATCTGGAGTTAGAAAACCAAAAGGGAAGAACAAGCTCAGCTCAAGTTGAAAGAATTGAAAAAAAAAAAAAAATCAAGCCTTGAGTTGCAATATTGAAGGATTCTATGAGCAAAATATTGAACAATGCAGGAAGCATCAAAAGAAGATGGAAGGAATATACAGAGTCAATGTACCAAAAAGAACTGGTCGATATTCAGCCGTTTTAGGAGGTAGAATATGATCAAGAACCGATGGTATTGAAGGAAGAAGTACTAGCTGCAGTGAAGGCATTAGAGAAAAACAAGGCTCCAGGAATTGAGGAAATACCAACTGAGATGTTTCAATAAGGCTGTAAGCGCTCACTTGTCAATGTCAAGAAATTTGGAAGAAAGCTACTTGGCCGACTGACTGGAAGAGATCTATACTTGTACCCATTCCAAAAAAAGGTGATCCAACAGATTGCAGAAATTATTGAACAATAACATTAAAGCACACAAAAGCAAAATTTTGCTGAAGATAATTCAAACATGGTTGTAGCAGTACATTGAGAGGAAACTGCCAGAAATTCAAGCCAGTTACAGAAAAGGACGTGGAATGAGGGATATCACTGCTGATATCAGGTGATCTTGGCTGAAAGCAGAGAATACCAGAAAGATGTTTTCCTGTGTTTCATTGATTATGCAAAGGCATTCGACTATGTGGATCATAACAAATTATGGATAACATTGCAAAGAATGGGAATTCCAAAACTCTTAACTGTGTTCATGCAGAACCTGAACATAGACCAGGAGGCAGTTGTACCTATGGAACAATGGGATACTGCAGGGCTTAAAATAAGGAAAAGTGTGAGTCAGGGTTGTATCCTTTCAACATACCTGTTGTATCTGTATGCTGAGCAAATAATCCGAGAAGCCGAACTATATGAAGAAGAATGTGACATCAGGGTTGGAGGAAGACTCAACAACCAGAGATATGCAGATGATACACGCATGCTGAAAGCAAAAAGGACTTAAAGCACTTGCTGATGAAGATCAAAGTCTACAGCTTTCAGTATAGATTACACCTCAGCATAGAGAAAACAAAAATCCCCACAACTGGACCAACAAGCAACATCATGCTAAATGGAGAACATATTAAATTTGTCAAGGATTTCATTTTACTTGGATCCACAATCAATGCCCACGGAAGCAGAAGTCAAGGAATCAAATGACACATTGCACTGGGCAAATCGGCTGCAAAAGCCCTCTTTAAAAGTGTTAAAAAGCAAAGATGTCACCTTGAAGACTCAGGTGTGCCTCAACCAAGCCACGTTGTTTTCAATCACCTAATAAAAAAAAAAATAGGCATGTGAAAACTGAATAATGAATAAGGAAGGTGGAAGAAAATTTGAAGCCTTTGAATTACGGTGTTGGCAAAGAATATTGAATATACCATGGACTGCCAGAAGAACAAACAAGTCTGTCCTGGGGAAAGTACAGCCAGAGTGATCCTTGGAAGCAAGAACGATGAGACTTCATCTCACATATTTTGGGCATATTATCAGGAGGGACCAGTCCCTGGAGAAGGACATAATGCTAGATATGGTAGAGGGTCTGCAAAAAAGAGGAAGACTCTCAACAAGATAGATTGGCACAGTGGCTGCAACAGTGGGGTCAAACATAGCAATGATTGTGAGGATGGCACGGGATCAGGCAGTGTTTCATTCTGTTGTACATAGATAGGGTCACTACAAGTCAGAACTGACTGGACGACACCTAGCAACAACAACAACAACAGGAAACCAAGAAACTACCACAGTGGTCAAATAACTGGCATTCATTTGCTTGGACCAACTGATTACTGGGTCATCTTATTATTTCAACAAACTCAATAGCCTATTTATTTAAAATGTGCTAACGAAATACAAACCACAGGTCAAAGCTAGAGGAGCTCGTACTTGAAACAGGCCTTCTGCTAATTAACCCCTAAACACTGCTGCCCTTGACCAGAGATTCATCATTAGAGGACCTCAGGGTTCAAGCAGCTGAGACCCTGAAGTTAATCAAAGGCAACCTTTGGAGTCTGAAGCCGTAAGAGCAATTTTCTTTACTAGGAGATGACAAAGGATACTTCTGGGTGTCAGAATCTATCCCTGGTCTATAAAGGCAGTGGGAGCAGGGGTTCCTGCTCAGAAGTGGCATCGTTCCCGAGACATTTTACGAATATGTTTTATTTAATTATTGTAAATATAGATACAACATAACATTTGCCAATTCCACATTTTTTTCAATTTAGTTGATATCACAATCATATCACGAAATCGTCGCCTGTAACTGCTGCAGCACTATTCACAGTAGCCAGGAGGTGGAAGTACCCTAAATGTCCATCAGTGGAGAAATGGGTAGACATAACGTGGTCCAGTCATACAATTGGGTACAATCAGCCATAAAGAGAGATGAAGCCCTGATGCAAATATGTTCTTAAATGTCATCTCTGTGCAGAGCCCAAGATAGGCCCTGCCTCTCCTCTGAGCTTCTTCCTAACTCTCCCAGCCCCCTCCTGGACACTTGGCTGCAAGGCTGACCTGCATCTCTATGGTCCCCACCGTTCTCTGCCTCCCCTTCTCATGATTACATCATCCTCTGAACCACTCAGGCCACTTGGCACTTCTGCACTCTGAATTACAGCTGTTCTGTGATGAGTATGTCAGTTCCATTCCATCTCATGCCTTGGCCTTAGCGGCTCCCTCTGCCTGGAGCTCCCCTAGTTCTCTGCTTGGATGCCTGTCATTCCTTCACTCTCAGCCCTACGTACCCACCCCATGCGCACTCCTCAGCTCTCCCACCTCTGACTTTAGTCCCCGCCTCTTATCCCCAGGGACTCTTATTTATATGAAGTTTTCTCTCCTTTATGGAATATGTCACTAATACTGCTCTGTCATGGAATGAATTGTGTCCCTTAAATAATAGGTTGAAGCTCTAACCCCCCGTACCTGTGAATGTGAACGTGTTTGGAGAAAACAGGGGTTTTCTTCAAAGATTGTATCAGTTTACTGTATTTTTACCCGAATAATGCACGCCTTCTGTCATGGATTGAACTGTATCCTCCAAAAATATCTGTCAATTTGTGATTCCCAGTATTGTGTGATTGTCCACAATTTTGTGATTTTCCTGTGTGTTGTAAATCCTATCACTATGATGGATTAGAGGCAGTTATGTTGATGAGATCTACAAGATTGTATTGGGTCATAAACCAATCTCTTTCAAGATATAAAAGAGAGAAGCAAGCGGAGAGACAGGGGGATCTCACACCACCAAGAAAGCAGTGCTGGGAGCAAAGTGCATCCTTTGGACCTGAGGTCCCTGCCCAGAGAAACTCCTAGACCAAGGGAAGATTGATAACAAGGACCTTCCTCCAGAGCCAATAAAGAAAGAAAGCCTTCCCCTGGAGCTGATGCTCTGAATTTGGACTTGTAGCCTACTGGACTGCAAGAGAATAAATATCTCTTTGTTGAAGCCATCCACTTGTAGTGTTCCTGCTATAGCAGCACTAGATGACTAAGATACCTTCTATGTTTGTTTGCCAACCGCAGCTCCCACTCCCCTGAGGTATATTCGTAAGTGTGCTATGCTAATTCTTTTTACAGCAACATACTGGGGTAGGAGGGGTTGTAACCCTAACCCCCTCTGAGCAGTGTTTTATAAAAGGGAGAAGAGACAAGGAAATAGGGTCACACTCAGAAGGAAGACAGCAAATGGGGATCGGTCTATCAGCCAAGGTGTACATGGAGCTGCCAGAGGAAGAGACAAGGAAGGATCTTCCCATAAAGCCCGCAGAGAAGGAGAGAGAAACACCCTGAATTTAGATTTCCAGCTTCCAGAACCATGAGAAGATACATTTCTGTGCTTTAAAACTACCCTCTCTGTGGTATTTTGTTACAGCAGCTCTGGGAAATTAATAAGGTCCTTGGGTGGCACAAACAGTTTTCACTTGACTCCTACCCAAAAGGTTGTTGGTTTGAATCTACTCAGAAGCACTGAAGAAGAAAGGCCTGGTGATCTACTTCCTTAAGGTCACAGCCACTGAAAGCCCCGTGTAACACATGCTCTGACACACGCTGGGCCGCCATGAGTCAGAATCGCCTTGATGGCATTGAGCTGTTTTTGTGTCTCTGTGTGTGTGTTTTCAGGAAACTTGATACTGCTTCCTGTCTGTCTCTTCAACTGGACGCAAACTCCAAGAAGGTGGAGACCCCTCCAGTCTTCTCGGCACTACTTCGTTGTGTCCAGAAAACCAGGTGACACCTGGCAGACACTTGGGTAAATACTCATCCACAGGATGGATGAAATCTTGCTGTGATACCATGAATTCCACGTGTGGTTTTTCTTATCTTTGAATCACCCAGGAGGCCTGGTGCAATGTTTGCATTCAGTAGGCAATCAGTAAATGTTTTATTGCAGGAATGAAAGGAGGGAATGAATGGGTTTGCCCATGATGCGCTGGACTCATAGTGCTCACTGTAAAAATGTTGGGTCTGAACACGTTCTGTGTAATGGCCTATTTCAGTGTTTCCCTAAATTCAATTACGTTCCATTCACTTTCTTGATTTTTCCATATCTGTGTACCAGTAGCACAATCATTTATGTAACATATTCTTTAAAATAACTCAATTTTTATACTTAAATCAATTTAGTGGGGAGACTTTTATCATTATTGTAAATGGGAAACCGGTATCATTTGTTATGAATTGGAGGTAACCCTTCAAATTAAATATAATAAAATGAAACATCATTAATAAACTCTAACTACTTAGTGAAGGTGCTCAGCTTGAGGCTGGCACTACCTCTGTTATAAAAGAAGATTAAAAGTCTGTTGCCATCGAGTCCAATTCCTACTCATAGTGACCTGATAGGACAGAATACAACTGCCTCATAGCTTCCAAGAAGTGACTGGTGGATTCAAACCA
This sequence comes from Elephas maximus indicus, assembly GCF_024166365.1. Lineage (NCBI taxonomy): Eukaryota > Metazoa > Chordata > Mammalia > Proboscidea > Elephantidae > Elephas > Elephas maximus. The sequence goes on from NC_064843.1 coordinate 7,198,804, forward strand.
CCGACCTTTTGGTTAGCAGTCGTAGCTCTTAACCACTGCACCACCTTGCACTACAGTTTTGCAAGAAGTTACCATTGCAGGGAACTGGGTAAAGGGTATAGGAATATCTTTGTATTGTTTCTTACAACTGCGTGTGCATCTGTAATTATTTCAAAATAAAAACCATAATTAAAAAAAGAGAGAGATTGATTAGCAAAGTATTACCTAGATGTTAGAGAGAATACCATCTCCACAACAACGTTAAAAAAAAAAAACCAAACCCGTTGTCATCGAGTCCAACTCACAGCAACTCTATAAGACAGAATAGAACTGGCCCATGCGGTTTCCAAGGAGAAGCTGGTGGATTCAAACTGCCGGCTTTTTGGTTATCAGCCAAATGCTTAACCACTGCACCACCAGGACATTAAAAGCACTCAAGAAGAACTGAGCCAGAATGTGGAAACAAGCTGAATGTCCACCAGTAGATGAATGGATAAACAAAATGTGGTTCATACATACAATGAAATATAACTCAGCCATAAAGACAAATGAAGTCCTGATGCATGCCACAACACAGATGAAACTTGAAAACATCATGCCACATGAAATAAAGTCAGTCACAAAGAACAAATACTGTATGATCCCACTTATACAAAATAAGCAAACATGTAGAAGCCAAAGATTACTGAAGTTTACCAGGGGTGGAAGGAGGAAGAAAGGCCGGATTTTGCTCAGGGAGTGTTGAGTTTACGTTAATGGAGCTGGAATGATTTGGAAAAAATAGCAAGAAAGATTTCACAAGTTGAAGACTGTCATCAATGTTGCTGAACTGTAGGTGTAGACATTGTTGAGTTAGCATGTCTTTTGTATCTACAGTCTCCAGGGCTTCTAACTGGTTCATTCTGGTTCCAACCCCAGCTGAGAAATTCACATTTCTAATAAGTTTTCCAGTAGATTCTACCGCAGATATACTGAATTAGAATCTACATTTTAACAAGATAATCTATTATGAGGACCATTTATCTTTTCTCTTGCCCCTGTGTACAGGTATGGGATTCCCCAGCATAAAGATCACCTGAAGCTCCAGACACCTAATCACCTGTGTGCTTTGCTCACCTTTCTTCTTGGGCCAAAAAGCCTCATTGCTCTTTGAATGACATAATTAATCATAAAAACATGTAATTTCCTCCTTATGTTTTCAATACATAAAAGAGAGCAGGAATATTAAATAGATGGGTGGCGTCAGAGAAAGAGGGATCAGAAATTTTGAAACAGAGAGAAATGCACTTTTTTTCTCCTAATTGGAAATGCCAGTGATCCATTGTGGGCTATTAACATGCCATTCATATAATAGCAGACTATCACTGTATTGGAAATTAATCCATCAGGTTTCTACGTGGTGACCAACACTGTCAGCTTAATAGCCACCAAAAGCTGATGATGTGGAACAAGACTAAATAGCAAAGTAAATAGAGAGATACAACCTGATTCCTCAGGTGCCTAAGTAGATTAACCTGCTTATTGACTAGCTGGCTTGTAAATTAATGACTTATCCCCATCAATTATGTGTGCGCCTTCATAACAGCCCTCATTGGATTTCCCAGCGATAGAGTGAGCTGGGTAAAGAGTAAAATGAGAACGATGCGACGTGTAGAAGCTTTGCACTGATGGAGCAATGTCTCCGGGTGTCTTCTCCCAGGGCATATGACTGCTTTTCTCTCTCTTCCCTTGTACCCTGGATTGTCATCCAGCCCTCAACTCCGTTTCCTCTGACGGCTGACCCTTTATCTAACTAACAACTAAAGTGTCCCTCCTGACTTTTCACAAAGGGCTCCTAGGGAGGTATGCCACCCTTAAAAAAAAAAAGGCACCCTGAAAATGCAGTTGTGCTCCGTCTACACGCTCCTGAGTTGTCCAAACCATGTTGCAATTGTTCTTGGCTTCTCCATCTCTTAGCAAAGTCATGAACTCCTTCAGAGCAGAGCTTGTGTATGATGGTCCTCTGCTCTCTTGGTGCCCAGGCCGGGCTAGGTACCACTGCGTGTTAGCTGAGTCCATGAGTGATCGATTATTCTATGGCCAAAGGCCTTGCGTGGACTAGCCTTTGTTGTTAGCTGCCATTGAGTCAGCCCCAGACTCATGGCGACCCCATGGAAAACAGAATGGGACAACTGCTTGTTCCTACACCAAGATTGGTTGCAGATCCATAGCGTTTTTCTTGGTTGGCTTTTGGAAGTAGATCACCAAACCTTTCTTCCCAGTCCGTCTTAGTCTGGAAGCTTCACTGAAACCTGTTCAGCAGCATAGCAACATGCAAGCCTCCACTGACAGACAGGTGGTGACTGCATGTGAGGTGCCTTGACCAGGAATAGAGCCTGATTCTCTGCCTGGGAGGTGAGAATTCTACCGCGTGAAGAGGAGAACTACCCCATAGAGTTTCCTAGGCTGTAATCTTTACAAATTGCCAGGTCTTTCTCCCACAAAGCTGCTGGATGGGTTTGAACCACCTACCTTTCTGATAATAGCTGAGTGCTTAACCATTGTGCCACCAAGTCTCCTGGATGGTGGTGATAAGAGTGTCTTATTATCATAAAGAGCTTTACAGCTCACATACTAAGTTAGCTTGGCTGAAATCGAATGGCTTTTATTTACTTTTCCCCCACATTTGGTTGAACTGGTGGTGTGGGCAGGAAGTACAGGAAGCTTCTTGCTGGTAGCGCTGAGTATTTGGGTGACACTAGAGGCAGGGATGGACTGGCCATCTTGGCCCAGCCTTGCATTGCCACGGTTATATGTCACCTCCCGTCACTTCCCCCTCCCCGATGCTCAGCGAGCGTTTCTCCTCCGTAAGCTGAAGGCGGTAGACGAGATGACCAAGGCGTGCCTGCCAGCTATGAAATTCTGTAATTCTAGGGTGCTCTAATAAGGGGGCAGTAGATGTGGGTGTCCAATTTCTGGATTAGGTGGGGGCAAAACAAATGTTTGCACTTGCCTTTGGAAATACTGGACTCGGGAAAGTAGTGATTGGAGACGGAGTGTTGGGCGCAGTGGTAAACTGAATGGAGTGCTGCACATCAAAGCACCTTTCTCTGTTGCCTGGGGGGCTGTTACTCTATTTACAAGGAACATTTATCTTTCATCTTTTCTCTGTGTACCCACAATGAGATCCAGAAAAGACAGCATCAGTTGTTGGATGAAAACCTAGAAGGAATCACCACAGAAAAACGTGGAATTGTTTCCTGACATTTCTGACTATGTATTTGAAAATTCCCAATACAACTTGAAATTGAGCTGGCTTTTTTTTTTTTTCCTTTCTTTCTGCTATGAATATGGAGCCTTCAGACAGGGCGAGGCAAAAAGTTAATAATTCAACCATTCTTATGCACGGCAAATTCTCTAAAGAGAGAATAAGTGTGGATCATGGCACAGAGGAGAAGCTTAATGAAAGTTCGTTGAATGAAAAGATGATGAATGAACAAGAGACAGAAGGAACACCAGATCCCTCACAACTGAGAAACCCCAATTTTCTGGATGCTTGACCAAACTGCCCCAAAACTGCCCAGACCTAGTGTGTTTAGGCGTAATGCGTGTACACTGTTTCTGCAATGCTGATTGGAGTCTCCAGCCGACTTGGCAAGGTGGCAGGGGTACAGACTGGGACAGATGCTGCCCCAGCTTTGCAGGTAGCCTAACTGTTACGGGTTGAATTGTGTCCCCCCAAAATATGCGTTGTAAATTCTAATCCCTATGTTGTTGTTGTTTGCTGTCTAATTGATTCCTACCCACAGTGACCCCGTATGACACTGAGCAGAACTGCCCCCTAGGGTTTCCAAGGCAGTAATCTTTACAGAAGCAGCCTGCCACAGCTTCCTCCCTCAGAGCTGCTGGTGGATTCCAACCACCACCCTTTGGTTAGCAGCTGAACTCTGACCCATTTCACCATGAGGGCTCCTTTTAACCCCTACACCTGTGGTTATAATCCCATTTGGGAATGGGTTTTTCTTTTTTATGTTAATGTGGGCATATTACTATACTGTGTGTTTAAAGTCAATCTCTTCTGAGATACAAAAGAACAGATTAACCAAGCAGCAAGCACAAACTGGGCGGTGTGGGGGAGGGGGTAGATGCGAGGCCACATGGAGATAGCCAAGAAACCAAGGAACAGAAGCTTAAAAGATATAAGGACCTTCCCCTGGAACAGAGAGAAAGCTTTCCCCTAGAGCTGGTGGCCTGAATTGGTACTTCCAATCTTCTAAATTGTAAGAAAATAAATTTCTGTTTGTTAAAGACATCCATTTGTGGTATTTCTGTAATCGCATCACTAGATAACTAAGACAGTAACATCCCCGGAGACGATGGTACAGCTTGCTTACTCCCAGGGCCCTCCCCTGGATTTCTGTCTGGATGGGTCTGCAATGGATGCTAGTCTTAGGAGGTTGTATGCTTCTGGCTCTTAACTTTGGCAGCATGTTGGAACCACCTGGAAAGTCTTCAAAAACTCAGTGTCACCTAATAACAACAACAACAATAAGGTCCCACCATCAGGAATTCTGACTAGTTGGGTGCAGAGAACAACCTGGGCATGGTGATTTTTAGGAGTTTTCTGGATGTTTCTAATGTGCAAAGACATTTGAGAACCCCTGCTGTGGGCTTAAGGAGCCCTAGTGGCACAGTGGTTAAGTGCTCAGCTGCTAACCAGAAGGCTGGTGGTTTGAACCCACCAATGGCTCCGTGGGAGAAAGATGTGGTAATCTGCTTCCCTAAAGATTACAGCCTTGGAAACCCTATGGACCAGTTCTACTCTGTCCTATAAGGTCACTATGAGTTGGAATGGACTTGATAGCAGTGAGTTTTTGGTTTTGGTGCTGTGGGCTTACAAAACGTCCCAAGTGAGTTCTATGACTACTTAAGAAGACAGCAGTCCAGAGCCTCACCTGTGGTGGGTCTGAGCATCCAAAGAGTTTGTGAAGAGAGTTTTTATTTGGGGCATTTGGATAGCATGAATACCGAGCTGCTTTCTGTCACAAAATCAGGAAGTGGTGGATGGGATATGATAGAAGAGCTTTTAAATGTACAGCTGAGCTTGCATGAAAGAAAATCTCTAGGGGCCAGGAAATCAGAGAGACCTGAAAGGCAGTTTCCACATTCAGGCTCTGAGACTGTAGTGCTGGATGAAAACAGGGAAGAAGGGTGAGCGTCTCTGTAATCTAGGGCAGGCTTCTTAGCTCTGGATACTGGATACTAGTTGGAATCCCTGGGGGATCCTCCACTGTGCTCAGCCTTACTCAGGACCTATAATTATGAAGCCAAGGGGATGGAGCTGAGTGATTAATGTTTATAAGCTCCCCAGGTGATTCTAATCTGCAGCCAGGTTGATTTGGGAGCTTGGGTTTTAATTCCCGTGTAAAGTAGGAAACAAACTGCAGATGCTGATTATCACCAGTTTATTCAACGGTACCCTGGAGGTCCTAGACAACATGTAGAAAACAAGAAAAAAAACAGATTGAAGGGACTGGAGAGAAAGAAATCAATAATATCATTAATTACAGGTGGTATGATTGTCTCCATAGAAAAACAAAAGAATCAACGGGAAAAACTCTGGGAACTAACAAACAAGTTAAACAAGGTGGGTAGACAGGAGAACAATTAACAAAAATTAGCTGTATTCCCAAAAAATAGAAAAATACAATGAGACAATGTCATATTTGAAAATGGTGTTCACGACACCAAAAAAAAAAATCCTAAAAGGTAGATAATAAAATCTAACAAAAGATACAGAAGTCCTTTATAGAGAAAATAACAAAATTTTAGTAAAGAAAGAAAAGGTGATCTAACTCTACTATGATGTATATCATGTTCATGGATAAAAAGACTCATTGTTTTAATGTGTTTAACAAATATTTATTGAGGAGCTAGCTTTCAGAAGCTAGGTGCTGTTCTAAGAACAAAGTCCTTACGTATTGGAGTATATAATAAAATACGTGTTATAACCTAACCAATTGCCATCAAGTTGACTTTGACTCATGGTAACTTCATGTGTTTCAGAGTAGGACTGTGTTCCACAGGGTTTTCAGTGGCTGATTATTCAGAAGTAGACTGCCAGGCCTTTCTTCCAAGGTACCCCCGGATGGACCTGAACCTCTACTCTTTTGCTTTGGAGCTGAACATGTCACCCATTTGAACCACCCAGGGACTCCAACATGTGGTCTATCAGATGTTAATAAATCATATGGAGAAAAACATGACTTAGTAAGGGACATGGGGCGGGTGGGGGTGGAGGGGTTATGGTTTTATATAGGGTGCTCCAGGAAGGCCTTCCTGAGAAGGACTCCTGGTCACGTGATGTTTAAGCAGAGACCTAAAGGAAGAAGTGAGGGAGGGTGCTGGGAGGATATCTGGGGAAAATTCTTCCAGTGAATACCTGGATAAGGAGCAGGGAGCCCAGTGTGGCTGGAGTGAGTGTGCGTGTGTGTGTGAGAGTATGTGTGTGATGAGAGAGTGTATGTGTGTGTGTGAGTGTGTGTGAGGAGAGACAGTGTGTTTGTATGTGTGGTGGTGTGTGTGAGGAGAGTGTGTGTGTGTATGTGTGGTAGTATGTGTGTGTGAGTGTGTGTGAGGAGAAAGACTGTATGAATGTGTGGTGGTGTGTGTGTGTGAGGAGAAAGAGTGTGTGTGTATGTGTGGTGGTGTGTGTGTGTATGTGTGGTGTGTCTGTGTGAGTGTGTGTTAGGAGTGTGTGTGTGTGGTGGTGTGTGTGTGTGAGGAGAGAGTATACATGTGTGTGGTGGTGTGTGTATGTATGTGTGTGAGAAATGGTAGACTTTAAGGCAAGAGCAGTAGGTGGGCAGGTGAAGCCCAGATAGGGCCGTAATGGCTTTCAGAAGGAATTTGGCTTTTACCACTGGTCAGACTGGAGTCCACTGGAGCTGTGTAAAGAAGGCAATGACATGATCTACTGAGGTTTGTCATGGTCACTCCGGCTTCTGGGTGTCAATATAGTGAAAGGAAGCAGTGGTGAAACCCAGGTACCCATCTGAGGCTGTTGCTATAATCCAGGTGGGGTAAGCATTCAGGTGCTGTGTCAGAGGTAGTGAGAACCAGGGCTTCAAACTGGTTCATTTCGGATTGACCCCTTGCAGAGAATTTGCCTTTGCATCCCAGGTGTACTGAATCGGAACCTATATTTTAACAAGATCCCTTGATTCTTATAGATGCCCAGGGGGATCTTGTGAAAATGTAGCTTCTGATCCAGTACATATGGGGTGGAAATGAAAATTCTCAGCCGGGGGTGGAACCGGACTGAACCAGTTCAAAGCCCTGGTGAGAACTGTTCAAATTTTGGATACATTTTGAAGGCCAGAACCAATAGGATTTGCTGATGGGTGCACATGGAATGTAAGAGAAAGAGTAAAAAAAAACGCGACCTCAAGTTTTTGGCCAAAGCCACTGGAAATACGGTGTTTCCATTCTTGGAATGGAGGTAGTGGTAGAAGGAGGATGTGGGTATAACAATAAGGGGATCAGGAGTTTGGTTTGGAATTTGTCAAGTTTCAGGTGATGATTAGATTCTCACATTGTTAGTCACATAAAATTCTGGAGTTGGAAGGGAGGTGGGCGAGGGCTAGGCTGGATGTAAAAGCTGGAATTTCATCAGTGTATGGATGGCATTTAAAGATGAGACCCCATGAGATCCTCCAAGGCCGCTGCTCTCAAAGTGAGGTCCTAGGGCCAGCAGCATCAGCATCACCTGGACACTTGTTAGAAACGCAAATTCCAGGGCACAGCCCAGACCCACCGAATCAGAAACTCTGAGCCTGGGGCCCTGTGGTCTCTGTTTGACAAGCCCTCCAGGTGATTCTGATGCACACTGTTATTGTGTGTTGTAAGTCAATTCCGACTGGTAGCGACCCCACGTGACAGAGTAGAACTGCCCTATAGAATTGTCCAGGCTGTAGTATTTGTGGGAGCAGATCACCAGGGTTTTGTCTTGCAGAGCTGATGGTGGGTTTGAACCACCAGCCTTTCAGGGAACAGCCAGGTGCTTAACTGATGCAGACTAGCCACTGCAAACCACTGGTCCAGTGATTCTGCAGGGATAGAGAAGGTAGTGCCAAGCACACTGAGCCTGGGACGTTCCAAGACTTAGAGTTTGGATTGGTTCTATCATGGCTGACAATGCCAAACTGGAACAAATCTGAATTTTTAAAAGTGGGGTGAACCAGAACAATAACCAAACCAAACCAAAATCAAACCTGTTGCCACTGAGTCGATTCTGACTCATAGCAACCCTAGAGGACGGAGTAGAACCATCCCACAGGGTTTCCAAGGAGTGGCTGGTGGATTCAAACTGCTGACCTTTTGGTTAGCAGCCAAGCTCTTAACCACTATGCCACCATGGCTTTGGGACAATAACCAGAATGAGAAAAATTATGAGGTGAAGCCCTGGAATGCGAGACTTGAAAGAGGTGTATTGAGTCCTTTCAGGAGCCTGGAGTATGAGATTGGATAATTGCTAGAAACAAGGAGAGTGACACACGTTCAAAGCAGCACGGTTGGCTGCCATCTTTGAGAAGGGCACTGCTGTTTCTGACTCTGCTAAAAATCACATCGACATGAGATTTGGTTGCTATGCAACTCGTATGCTGCCCTTGTTTTCTAAGAGAGAGATTAAGTTTCTAGCAGGGCTTTCACTGTTAATTTTTCCCATTCCAGTTACTGTTCTGGTTCTCCCACATTTTAAAAATTCAGGTCTGTTGCTTCCTTAGCCATGACTGAACCGGGAACAACCAGTTCAAAGTTCTGCTTAAAAAAAAGGGGGGGGGGGCGCTGGGAAATAAGAAAGAACCAGCCAAGGGGACCAAAGAGGAGAGCTAGTGGGGGTAATATGAAGAAGATGGAAGTTTTCCCCAGAGAAATGCACAGATTCAGTGCAATCCCCAATCAAATCTCAGAAGTTAGCAGAGCTTGAGAACTAATTCTATGCATTACCTAACAGAGTAAAGGGTCAAGGATGGGTAAGACAATTGTGAGAAAGAAGCAAACAGGATTAACCTGGGTAGAAATCACAACAACTGTGGGAGATAGTGTCTGAAAGAAGAGGCATCGCAGATCAATAGGAAGGGATATGATGTTAATAACTGGTGCAGGGACAATTGGCTAGACATATGGAAAAATATATTTAGATCCCTACATCACACACCATATACAGAAATAAATTCCAGATGGATTAAAGGCCCAAATGTGAAAAACAAAAGTTAAAAAAGAAGACATAGGAGAATATCTTTATCTCCCTAGGGTTGTAAAGAATTTCTTAAGAAAAAGATTAAGAAATTCAACTACATCAAAATTTAAAATACTTGAATGATGAAAGCCAATTTCACTAATTGGGCAGAAGTATTTCTAATATGTAAGGAGACCTGGTAGCACAGTGGTTAAGTACTTGGCTGCTAACCGAAAGGTCGGCAGTTTGAATCCACCAGCCACTCTGTGGGAGTAACATGTGGCAGTGTGCTTCCACAAAGACTTACAGCCTTGGAAACCTTATGGGGCAGTTCTGCTCTGTCCTATAGGACCACTATGAGTTGGAATCAACTCAATGGCAATGGGTTTTGTTTTGTTGTAATATGTACCAGAGGCAAAGTTTTTATATCTAGAATTTTCAGAATAGGAAAATGATATGAAAAAAAGATAGGTCAGAAGCTGGAAATCCATTTTAATGGGCTGATACCAAGGTGTCAGCAGGACTGTTTCTTTTTTTATATATATAATTTTTATTGTACTTTAAGTTAAAGTTTACAAATCCAGTCAGTCTCTCACACAAAAACCCATATACACCTTGCTACACACTCCCAATTACTCTCCCCCTAATGAGACAGCCCACTCTCTCCCTCCACTCTTTCATTTCATGTCCATTTCACCAGCTTCTAACTCCCTCCACCCTCTCATCTCCCCTCCAGGCAGGAGATGCCAACATAGTCTCAAGTGTCCACCTGAGCCAAGAAACTCACTCCTCACCAGCATCCCTCTCCAACCCAATCCATGTCTGAAGAGTTGGCTTCGGTAATGGTTCCTGTCCTGGGCCAACAGAAGGTCTGAGGGTCATGACCACTGGGGTCCTCCTGGTCTCAGTCAGACCATTAAGTCCGGTCTTATGAGAATTTGGGGTCTGCATCCCACTGCTCTCCTCCTCCCTCAGGGGTTCTCTGTTGTGTTCCCTGTCAGGGCAGTCATTGGTTGTGGCCGGGCACCATCTTGTTCTTCTGGTCTCAGGATGATGTAGTCTCTGGTTCATGTGGCCCTCTCTGTCTCTTGGGCTCATAATCACCTTGTGACCTTGGTGTTCTTCATTCTCCTTTGACCCAGGTGGGTTGAGACCAATTGATGCATCTTAGATGGCTGCCTGCTAGCATTTAAGACCCCAGACGTCACTCTTCAAAGTGGGATGCAGAATGTTTTGTTAATAGATTTTATTATGCCGGTTGACTTAGATGTCCCCTGAAATAATGGTCCTCAGACCCCTGCCCTTGCTACGCTGGCCTTCAAAGCATTCAGTTTATTCAGGAAACTTCTTTGCTTTTGGTTTAGTCCAATTGTGCTGATCTCCCCTGTATTGTGTGCTGTCTTTCCCTTCACCTAAAGTAGTTCTTATCTACTATCTAATTAGTGAATGCCCTTCTCCCACCTTCTGTCCCTCCCCACTCTGGTAACCAGAAAAGAATGTTTTCTTCTCAGTTTAAACTATTTCTCAAGTTATTATAATAGTGGTCTTACACAATATTTGTCTTTTCGCAACTGACTAATATCACTCAGCATAATGCCTTCCAGGTTCCTCCATATAATGAAATGTTTCAGATTCCTCACTGTTCTTTATCGATGCGTAGTATTCCATTGTGTGAATATACCATAATTTATTTATCCATTCATCCATCGATGGGCACCTTGGTTGCTTCCATGTTTTTGCTATTGTAAACAGTGCTGCAACAAGCATGGGTGTGCATATATCTGTTTGTGTAAAGGCTCTTATTTCTCTAGGATATATTCCAAGGAGTGGGATTGCTGGATCGTAGGGTAGTTCTATTCCTAGCTTTTTAAAGAAGTGCCAAATCAATTTCCGAAGAGGTTGTACCATTTGACATTCCCACCAGCAGTGTAGAAGTGTTCCAATCTCTCCGCAGCCTCTCCAACATTTATTTTTTTGTGTTTTTGGGATTAATGCCAGCCTTATTAGAGTGCGATGAAATCTCATTGTGCTTTTGATCTGCATTTTTCTAATGGCTAATGATAGTGAACATTTCCTTATATATCTGTTAGCTACCTGAATGTCTTCTTTAGTGAAGTGTTTATTCATATCTTTTGCCCATTTTTTAATTGGGTTATTTGTCTTTTCATAGTCGAGTTTTTGCAGTATCATGTAGATTTTAGAGATCAGGCGCTGATCAGAAATGTCATAGCTAAAAACTTTTTCCCAGTCTGTAGGTAGTCTTTTTACCCTTTTGGTGAAGTCTTTGGATGAGCATAGGTGTCCGATTTTTAGAAGCTCCCAGTTATCTAGTTTTTCTTCTGCATTCTTAATAATGCTTTGTATACTGTTTATGCCATGTATTAGGGCTCCTAACATTGTCCTTATTTTTCTCCCATGATCTTCATCATTTTAGATTTTATATTTAGGTCTTTGATCCATTTTGAGTTAATTTTTTTGCATTGAGTGAGGTATGGGTCTTGTTTCATTTTTTTGCAGAAGGATATCCAGTTATGCCAGCACCATTTGTTAAAAAGACTCTTTTCCCCATTTAACTGTTTTGGGGCCTTTGTCAAATATCAGCTGCTCATATGTGGATGGGTTTATGTCTGGATTCTCAATTCTGTTCCATTGGTCCACGTTATCTGTTGTTGTACCAGCACCAGGCTGTTTTAACTACTGTGGCAGTATAATAGGTTCTGAAATCAGGTAAAGTAAGGCATCCCACTTTGTTCTTCTTTTTCAGTAATGCCTTACTTATACAGGGTCTGTTTTCCTTCCATATGAAATTGGTGATTTGTTTCTCCATCTCATTAAAGCATGTCCTTGGGATTTGGATCAGAATTGCATTAAATGTACAGATTGCTTTTGGTAGAATAGACATTGTTATAATATTAAGTCTTCTGATCCACGAGCAAGGTATGTTCTTCCACTTATGTAAGTCTCTTTTGGTTTCTTGCAGAAGTGTACTGTAGTTTTCTTTGTATAAGTCTTTTACATCTCTGGTAAGATTTATTCCTAAGTATTTTATCATCTTGGGGGCTACTGTAAATGGCATTGATTTGGTGATTTCCTCTTCCATGTTCTTTTTGTTGATGTAGAGGAATCCAATTGATTTTTATATGTTTATTTTGTATCCCGATACTCTGCTGAACTCTTCTATTAGTTTCATTAGTTTTCTGGTGATTCCTTAGGGTTTTCTGTGTATAAGATCATGTCATCTGCAAATAGAGATACTTTGACTTCTTCCTTGCCAATCTGGATGCCCTTTCTTTCTTTATCTAGCCTAATTGCTCTGGCTAGGACTTCCAGCACAATATTGAATAAGAGTGGTGATAAAAGGCATCCTTGTCTGGTTCTCAATCTCAGTGGGAATGTTTTCAGGCTCTCTCCATTTAGGGTGATGTTGGCTGTTGGCTTTGTATAAATGCCCTTTATCATGTTGAGAAATTTTCCTTCCATTCCTATTTAGCTGAGAGTTTTTATCAAGAATGAGTGTTGAACTTTGTCCAATGCCTTTTCTGCATCAATTGATAAAATCATGTGATGCTTGTCTTTTGTTTTATTTATGTGGTGAATTACATTAATTTTTTTCCTAATGTTGAACCATCCCTGCATACCTGGTATGAATCCCACCTGGTCATGGTGAATTAATTTTTTTGATATGTTGTTGAATTCTATTGGCTTGAATTTTGTTGAGGATTTTTGCATCTACATTCATGAGGGATATAGGTCTATAATTTTCTTTTCTTGTGTTGTCTTTACCTGGTTTTGGTATCAGGGATATGGTGACTTCATAGAATGAGTTTGGTGATATTCTGTCCTTTTCTATGCTCTGAAATACCTTTAGCAGTAGTGGTGTTAACTCTTCTCTGAAAGTTTGGTAGAACTCTGCAGGGAAGCCATTCAGACCAAGGCTTTTTTTTGTTGGGGGTTTTTTGATTACCTTTTCAATCTCTTCTTTTGTTATGGGTCTATTTAGTTGTTCTACCTCTGTTTGTGTTAGTTTAGGTAGATAGTGTGTTTCTAGGAATTCATCCATTTCTTCTAGGTTTTCAAATTTGTTTGAGTATAGTTTTTCATAGTAATCTGATATGATTCTTTTAATTTCAGTTGGGTCTGTTGTAATATCGCCCATCTCATTTCTTATTCGGGTTATTTGCTTCCTCTCCTGTTTTTCTTTTTTCAGCTTGGCCAACGGTTTATCAATTTTGCTGATTTTTTCAAAAAACCAGCTTTTGGTCTTATTAATTCTTTCAATTGTTTTTCTGTTTTCTATTCATTTAGTTCAGCTCTGATTTTTATTATTTGTTTTCTTCTGTTGTCTGTGGGTTTCTTTTGTTGCCCTTTTTCTATTTGTTCAAGTTGTAGAGATAATTCTTTGATTTTGGCCCTTTCTTCTTTTTGGATGTGTGCATTTATTGATAGAAATTGGCCGCCGAGCACCGTTTTTGCTGTGTCCCAAAGGTTCTGATAGGAAGTGTTTTCATTCTCATTGGATTCTCTGAATTTCTTTATTCCATCCTTAATGTCTTCTCTAATCCAGTGTTTTTTGAGCAGAGTATTGTTCACTTTTTAAGTGTTTGATTTCGTTTCCCTGCTTTTCCTGTTATTGATTTCTGCTTTTATGGCCTTATGGTCAGAGAAGATGCTTTGTAATATTTCAATGTTTTGGATTCAGCTAAGGCTGCTTTATGACCTAATATGTGGCCTATTCTAGAGAATGTTCCACGTGCACTAGAAAAGAAAGTATACTTGGTTGCTGTTGGGTGGAGTGTTCTGTATATGTCTACGAGGTCAAGTTGGTTGATTGTGGCCTTTAGATCGTCTGTGTCTTTATTGAGCTTCTTTCTGGATGTCCTGTCCTTCACCAAAAATGGTGTGTTGAAGTATCCTTCTATTATTATGGAGCTGTCTATCTCACTTTTCAATGCTGATAGAGTTTGTTTTGTGTATCTTGCAGCCCTGTCATTGGGTGCATAAATGTTTAATATGGTTATGTCTTCTTGGTGTATTGTCCCTTTAATCATCAAATAGTGTTCTTCCTTATCCTTTCTGATGGATTTAACTTTAAAGTCTCTTTTGTCAGAAATTAATATTGCCACTCTTGCTTTTTTTGTTTGTTGTTTGCTTGATATATTTTTTCCATCCTTTGAATTTTAGTTTGTTTGTGTCTCTAAGTCTAAGGTGTGTCTCTTGTAGGCAGCATGTAGACGGATCTTTTTTTTTAATCCATTCTGCCACTCTCTGTCTCTTTATTGGTGCATTTAGCCCATTTACATTCAGGGTAATTATGGACAGGTATGAATTCAGTGCTATCATTTTGATGTCTTTTTTGTGTGCTGACAGTTTCTTTTTCCCACTTGATTTTATGTGCTGAGTAGATTTTCTTTATATATTGTCCTTTCCTCATATTTGTTGTTGTTGATTTTGTTTCTGCTGAGTCTGTGTTTTTCCCTTGTGTTTCATTTTGATGAGTAGGATAGTTTGTCTCCTTTGTGGTTACCTTATTATTTGCCCCATTTTTCTAAATTTAAAACTAACTTTTATTTCTTTGTATCACCGTATCTTCCTCTTCATATGGAAGGTGCATGATTACATTTCTTAGTCCCTCTTCATGATTTTAATGTTGTCTTCTTTTATATAATAATATCGCTGTTAGCCTGTGTTGGGCTTTTTTTCTTTTTTATAATCTTGCTTTGTTTTTTTGGATTTCCCTGTCTGGGCTGACTTCTGGTTGCTCTGCCCAGTGTTCTAGTCTTGGGTTGATACCTGATATTATTGATTTTCTAACCAAAGAACTCCCTTTAGTATTTCTTGTAGTTTTGGTTAGGTTTTTATGAATTCCCTAAACTTGTCTTTATCTGGAAATGTCTTAATTTCACCTTCATATTTAACAGACACTTTTGATGGATATATGATTCTTGGCAGGGAATTTTTTTCCTTCAATTTTTTAAATATGTCATCCCATTGCCTTCTTGCCTGCATGGTTTCTGCTGAGCAGTCTGAGCTTATTCTTATTGGCTCTCCTTTGTAGGTGACTTTTCGTTTATCCCTTGCTGCTCTTAGAATTCTCTCTCTATCTTTGGTTTTGGCAAGTTTGATTATAATATGCCTTGGTGACTTTCTTTTAACATCGACCTTATGTGGAGTTCAATGATCATCTTGGATAGATATCTTCTCATCTTTCACAATATCAGGGAAGTTTTCTGCCATCAAATCTCCAACAATTCTCTCTGTATTTTCTGTTATCCCTCCCTGTTCTGGTACTCCAATCACTGGTAGGTTATTTCTCTTGATAGAGTCCCACATGATTCTTAAGGTTTCTTCATTTCTTTAATTCTCTTATCTGATTTTCCTTCAAATATTTTGGTGCCAAGTGATTTATCTTTGAGTTCAGAAATTCTGGCTTCTACTTGCTCAATTCTGCTCCTTACTTTCTATTGAGTTGTCTAATTCTGTAATTACATTGTTCATCTTCTGAATTTCTGATTGCTGTCTGTCTATGGATTTTTCCAGCTTATTAAACTTTTCATTATGTTCCTGAATAATCTTTCTAATTCCTTCAACTGCTTTATCTGTGCATTCCTCGGCTTGTTCTGTGTATTGACTCATTTCCTTCCTGATGTCTTGAAAGGTTCTGTATATTAAACTTTTGTATTCTGCATCTGGTAATCCCAGGAATGCACTTTCATCTAGAAGATCCCTGGATTCTTTGTTTTGAGAGCCTGTTGAGGCGATCATGGTCTGTTTCTTTATGAGACTTGATATTGACTGTTGTCTCTGAGCTATCTGTAAGTTATTATAATAGTTTGTGCTTGCTTACTGTGTCGTAGCTGCTTGCTCTGTTTTGTTTTGGTATACCCCTATGGGTTGCTTGAGTGAGCTAGCTTGATTATTTTCACCTTTGGAGCTCTGGTGTCCTGTCCCCAGCTGGCTAGAGCTGTTATCAGGTATATCAGTCTAGGAGTCCATTCAGTTTTCTTGTATGAATTCACCTCAGGTTTCCAGGTAGCTGATCATCAAGTGTGTGGTATAGGCTCTGTCCTACAGTCTTAGAGGGTCAGGGGTGGTTGGCATATATACTTGTATCTGATTGCAGCAGGGGTCACGCTCTGAACAAGGCAGGGGGCTGAGAACCGACCCCCAAGTGTCTCTGAGGAAAACACGTCTCTGTTGCCTAGAGCGTGCCGGTTGGTGGGTTCTGCAGAGGGACCATGGGCACCCAAAGTTTTTGACTGTAAGGACTGGGAGGTACCACTTATCTCTGGACCCCTGTCATGGGTGCCTGGGTGACCTGAGTGGAGCTACAAGTCCTTCGGTCCCTGATGAGGTGAGGACCTTGTTTAATAGGAAAGCAATGTCAAACATCAAACACCCACCTCCCCACCACACACTGAAATGGTTGGAGTTTGCCAACAAGGGCCTATTCTCCTGAAATAGGCCCACACAGGTCCATGCAGAAGGGAGAGGTGCTCAAGGTCCATGGACGGTTTATGCCTGGACAGGAACTGCTTCCATCCTGAGCTCCTCCGGTTAATGGAGCTACCGAATTATCTTTTCCCCCTAGTCGCAAATTTTTTCTTTCCCCAAGGCTGGGAGAATGGCTGTAGGTGCTTGCCAGGGCCTATCTCAGGCCCAGGGATTCAGCCACTGAAGCTCGCTTGGGGGTGGGGGTGGGGGCGTGGTAAAATATACGCAAGTACTTAGCTTTTTTTTTTTTTTAATAATTTTTATTGTGCTTTAAGTGAAAGTTTACAAATCAAGTCAGTCTGTCACATATTAGCTTGTATACACCTTACTACATACTCCCATTTACTCTCCCCCAGTGAGTCAGCCCGCTCCCTCCTTCCAAGTACTTAGCTTTTGCCGAGAGCGCCATTCTCCTCAGGTTCCAGAGGTGTGAGTGGGCTGTGTGGCTGGCTGCTTCTCCCTGAGGAAACTGTGGCTGGACCCTAGTACCAGCCCCCCACAGCCACCACTGTGGGAATGGTGCCTGAGGGCTCCCTGCGATTCAGGTTTGGTAACTCCTCTCCACTTCTGAAAGGCCTCTTCCTCCCCCTGCCCCTTAGTTCATTGTCTAAGCTTGCCTTTGAAGCTCAGGGCTCCCAGCTTGTCACAAATATACTCATTTCACTTGTTTTTTCGGATCTTTGTTGTAAAGAAGGCTTGCTGGAAGCGTCTGTCTATTCCCCCATCTTGGCTTTGCCTGCAGAACTGGTTCCTTTTGAAGCCCTGAGGGGAGAATCCTTTTCCTTGTCTTTTCTGATGGCTAGAGCTGTGTTCCCTAGATTCCCTGGCTCGTGCCCCCCCTCTCCATCTTCAAAGCCAGCTGGGCAGCAGCTTTAAATCTTTCCCTGTTTCATTAATTGCCACATTCTTTCTCTTTCATCTCCTGCCTCCTTCTTATTAAAACTAATAAACAAACAACAACAACAGTTGCCTTTAAGTCAGTTCTGACTCATGGTGACCCCTTGCATGTAGAGTAGAACTGAACCTCGCAGGATTGTTAATGCTGTGACTCTGAGTGGGTTCAAATGGCCAACTTTTTAGTTAGCTGTTGAGCTCTTAACCATTTGTACTACCCAGGGACTCCTCCCTCTTACAAACCCATTGCTGTTGACTCTATTTCAACTCATGCACCCCTGTAGGACAGAGTAGAACTGCCTCACAGGGTTTCCAAGGCTGTAATCCTTACAAAAGCAGACTGCCATATCTTTCTGCCTTGGAGCGGCTTGTGGGTTCGAACCACCACCATTTGGGTCAGCAGCCGAGTACTTAACCACTTAAGCACTGGGCCACCAGGGTTCCTTCCCTCTTATAACCAAAAACCAAACCAAACCCATTGCCATTGAGTTAATGACCCTGTAGAACAGAGCAGAACTTCCCCACAGGGTTTCCAAAGAGCTGCTGGTAGATTTGAACTGCTGACATTTGGTTAGCAGCTGAGCTCTTAATCACTTCACCACCAGGGCTTCTCCATCTTATAAGGACCCCTATAATTACATCGGGAAAACATGGTGGCGTAGTGGTTAAGAGCTATGGCTACTACCCAATAGGTTGGCAGTTTGAATCCACCAGAGGCCCCTTGGAGACCCTATGGAGCAGTTCTATGCTGTTCTATAGGGTCGATATGAGTTGGAATCGACTCGATGGCTATGGGTTTGAGAAGCAGTCAGATAATCCACAGTAACCTCTGCATCTCTAAATTCTTAATTTATTCCCAGTCTTATTCCGTTATTTGCAACCAAAGAACCCAATCCCCCGTCTCTTTCCTGCCACCCTCCCTCCGCTGGACAGCTTTTTGCCCTCTGAATGTCTCCTCAGGCCTGTGTGTGGTTTCAGTAAGTAACCAACTGCAGTGGCCAGCCTTGCTCAGGCCTGGAGCAGCTTCTTGCAGGAAAGACCACCCTTGCCTTGGTTCCCACCCCATGCAATTACCACTGTTAGCATTCAGGGAAGGAAGGGCTGAACAAGGCTCACCCTGGAGCTAATAGAGATGAAGCTTCAGGACTTACCACCTGCGTGAGCCCCTGCAGGCACTCTGAGAGGCTGGGGTTACGAAATGCTTCAGCTGCAGAGGGGAGGCTAGCTGCAATCAGAAGCCATATCCATAAAAATCTGTGTAAAGAAACCTTTAAAAAAGGGCCTGAAATTTCAAGTCTGTAATAATTCCTTGTGATCTCGTTTTAACATTCATATTCACATCCGATTTTATTCTTAAAGAAGGTGCCAAAAATTATGTAAGCTTCAGGCTTCACAACATCTGTGTGCAGGTGTGTGTGTGTGTGTGTGTGTGAATGTTAGTGGGTGAGTGTGTGTGTGTGTGAATGTTAGTGGGTGAGTGTGAGTGTGTGTGTGAATGTTAGTGGGTGAATGTGTAAGTGTGTGTGTGTGAATGTTAGTGGGTGAATGTGTGTGTGTGAATGTCAGTGGGTGAACGTGTGTGTGTGTAAATGTCAGTGGGTGAATGTTAGTGGGTGAATGTGTGTGTGTGTGATTGTCAGTGGGTGAACGTGTGTGTGAATGTTAGTGGGTGAATGTGTGTGTGTGAATGTTAGTGGGTGAACGTGTGTGTGTGTGAATGTTAGTGGGTGAACGTGTGTGTGTGTGAATGTTAGTGGGTGAACGTGTGTGTGTGTGTGTGAATGTTAGTGGGTGAACGTGTGTGTGTGAATGTCAGTGGGTGAACGTGTGTGTGTGTGAATGTCAGTGGGTGAACGTGTGTGTGTGTGAATGTCAGTGGGTGAACGTGTGTGTGTGAATGTCAGTGGGTGAACGTGTGTGTGTGTGAATGTCAGTGGGTGAACGTGTGTGTGTGAATGTCAGTGGGTGAACGTGTGTGTGTGTGATTGTCAGTGGGTGAACGTGTGTGTGTGTGAATGTCAGTGGGTGAACATGTGTGTGTGAATGTCAGTGGGTGAACGTGTATGTGTGAATGTCAGTGGGTGAACGTGTGTGTGTGTGAATGTCAGTGGGTGAACGTGTGTGTGTGTCATTGTCAGTGGGTGCACGTGTGTGTGTGTGAATGTCAGTGGGTGCACGTGTGTGTGTGTGAATATCAGTGGGTGAACGTGTGTGTGAATGTCAGTGGGTGAACGTGTGTGTGTGAATGTCAGTGGGTGAACGTGTGTGTGTGTGAATGTCAGTGGGTGAACGAGTGTGTGTGTGAATGTCAGTGGGTGAACGTGTGTGTGTGTGAATGTCAGTGGGTGAACGTGTGTGTGTGTGAATGTCAGTGGGTGAACGTGTGTGTGTGTGAATGTCAGTGGGTGTGTGTGTGTGAATGTCAGTGGGTGAACGTGTGTGTGTGTGAATGTCAGTGGGTGAACGTGTGTGTGTGTGAATGTCAGTGGGTGAACGTGTGTGTGTGTGTGAATGTCAGTGGGTGAACGTGTGTGTGTGTGTGAATGTTAGTGGGTGAATGTGTGTGTGTGTGAATGTTAGTGGGTGAACGTGTGTGTGTAAATGTCAGTGGGTGAATGTTAGTGGGTGAATGTGTGTGTGTGTGTGAATGTTAGTGGGTGAATGTGTATGTGTGATTGTCAGTGGGTGAACGTGTGTGTGTGAATGTTAGTGGGTGAATGTGTGTGTGTGAATGTTAGTGGGTGAATGTGTGTGTGTGAATGCTAGTGGGTGAATGTGTGTGTGTGATTGTCAGTGGGTGAATGTGCGTGTGAATGTTAGTGGGTGAATGTGTGTGTGTGAATGTTAGTGGGTGAATGTGTAAGTGTGTGTGTGTGAATGTTAGTGGGTGAACGTGTGTGTGTGAATGTTAGTGGGTGAACGTGTGTGTGTGAATGTTAGTGGGTGAACGTGTGTGTGTGAATGTTAGTGGGTGAATGTGTGTGTGTGTGAATGCTAGTGGGTGAATGTTTGTGTGTGTGATTGTCAGTGGGTGAATGTGCGTGTGAATGTTAGTGGGTGAATGTGTGTGTGTGAATGTTAGTGGGTGAATGTGTAAGTGTGTGTGTGTGTGTGAATGTTAGTGGGTGAATGTGTGTGTGTGAATGTTAGTGGGTGAATGTGTGTGTGTGAATGTTAGTGGGTGAATGTGTGTGTGTGTGAATGTCAGTGGGTGAATGTATAAGTGTGTGAATGTCAGTGGTAATTGTGTAAGTGTGCGTAAGCATGTGTATCTTGTGTATGAGAGGAGTGTGCATAAGTGTGACCGTGTGAGAGTGTAAATGTGGGTGTGATTATGTCAGCCTTTATGTATGGATGGATGTATAAGTGTGTGTATGTACGTGTGTGAGAGCCTGTATATGTACGTGAGCATGTGAGTACATGTATGTATGTATGTATGTGAGCATGTGTGTGAATGTGTGAGAGTGTGTATGCATGCGTATGTGTGTATTAAGTATATGTATGTGAATGTATATGTGTGAATGTATCGTGTATCTGTGTGTATGTATGTGTATGTACAAGTGTGTGTGTGAATGTATTATGTACATGTGTGTGCATTTGTGCATGTCACTATGAGTGTGTGAGTGTATGTGTGTATGTGTATGCATATGCATATGTGTGTATGTGTGTTTGTGTGTATGTCTGTATGAGTGTGTGTAAGTGTATGTATACGATAGTATGTGTTGCATATATATCCATGCGAGTGTGTGTGTATGGTGTATATGTGTGTGTTTGTGTGTATATGTGCGTGAGTGCATGTATATGTATGTGTATGCATATGTATGTGTGTGAGTGTGCGTATGTGCATACCATGTATATGTGTGTGTGCCTGTGTGTGAGTGTGTGTATATGGATATGTACGTGTGTGAGTGTGTATATGTGTGTGAGTGTGTGTGTTTGTGTGTAAAAGCATGTCTGTGTGTGAGTGTGTGTGAGTGAGGGACTGGCCCCTGGAGGGACTGGGGGTCTGGGGGCTGGCTGAGGAGACAGAGAGGGCTGGAGGGGAGGCAGGCAGTCCACACAGCAGTACCGGTTTCTAAGCTGGGGGCCAGGGTGTGCTGGGCCGTGACCTGCATGCACTTGGCTCGTGTGTTCTTGGCCCCCAGTTCATGCCCAGAAATACACACAGCCATGTTCAGATGAGAAACACCAGGGCACAGAGGACAGCGACTGGGCCTGGCTCACCCAGCTACAAAGGGGTGGGTCTGAGGTTGCAGCCTTCTTTCACCCCAGATTCCTGGTTCTTCCCAGAGGCTGTGCAGAGCCGTCCACCCTCAGCTGCCCCAGCCCAGCCTGCCCCAGATAGCCTGCATAGCGGGAGGGAGAGGGAGGGAAAAGGAAAGAGAGGAGACAGACAGACACCTCATCTGCCCTCACTACTCTCTCTCCGCAGGGCCCAGAAATATAGTAACAGGATTTCCTGGTCTCAGAAGCCTTTCTGTCATATTCTTCTTGATTGCTGAAAGCCAGCAGCTCATCTAGATCTCTTCCCGTGCAAGATTCAATGAGCTTGTGTGAATAGCAATGTGTATACACCATTATGGGTGTGATTTGCTTCCAAACATAATGGCATGTACAATCAGACACTCAGAAAAAGCTGTTTCATCATTTGCAACTTGCAGTTTGGCTATTTAGAACAAATTGACTTCCAGTGTATTGTCATGTTTGGGAAGAGAATTCGAAATAGCTGAAGACACTTTTGTTATACAGTACAGAATTTCATAAGCAGAAAAAAAAACTCCTGTTTAATGGGCTCTTCAGAGTGGTCTGGATCAGAAACTGGCTCTCAGCAAACATGGGCTCCAGGGGAAAAGAGGACCTTCCTCTCCTGTGTGTGGGTGGCTGCCACAGTGGCAGGAGAGAGTGCAGTGCTGGACTGAGGGTGATTCCCTTCATTCTGTCTTTTCTTCCATGTGCACTGAGGATCCGCACACACAAGGCTTGGAACTGAGGGGACAACGAACACAGCGATCAATGTGAGAATGAAACGTGGATCCGGTTCTAATAGAAACCCAAAAACCAAACCCACTGCCATTGAGTTGATTCTGACTCATAGCGACCCTATAGGACAGAGTAGAACTGCCCCATAGGGTTTCCAAGGAGCACCTGGGGGATTTGAACTTGGACCTTTTTTTTTCAGTTAGCAGTCATAGCTCTTAACCACTACACCACGAGAGTTTCCGGTTCTAATAGAGTCCACGTGCAATTCCAGTCAATCCCATAAATGTTAACGGGCATTTCTACTGTGGTGTTTGCAGAACAAGAAATGGTGGACCTGAGGGGCAGCCGGGCTCCTCATAGCTTTCTGCTCAACAAGAGATGCAGAGAGTTAGAGTCAGCGCTGGGTTTTTTGGGGAAGTACCACTTACCCACCTGTTCATTCTATCATTCATTCATGCCAGACTTAGTTATTGTCTCCCATATTCAGGAGGAAGTGGCGGGTACAGGGCTCTAAGAAGCAACGCTCCTACTTGAATCTTGGGGGGCTGCAAGGGGTGGGGTTGGGTGAGAATCTTCCATGAGTTCTTACTCTGCCTTGCTTGCATCCACCCAGCTCTCAGGCTCCAGCTGTGCAGGTCCCAGGTCCTTGGACATCACCTTGCTCTCCCCTTTATCCTGCAGGGCATCCTTTAAGCTGAGGAGGGGTGGAGGGTCAGGGGAGCGACACTCTATCCACCCCTTCCTTTTTGCCTAATTCAAATACATGTCTTTGAATTATGGCATTGGTGAAGAATGTTGAATATACCATGGACTGCCAGAAGAACAAACAAATCTGTCTTGGAAGGAATACAGCCAGAATGCTCCTTAGAAGCAAGGATGTCGAGGCTTCATCTCACATACTTTGGACATATTATCAGGAGTGACCAATCCCTGGAGAAGGACATCATGCTTGGTAAACTAGAGGGTCAGTAAAAAGGAGCAAGACCATCAACAAGATGGATCGACACAGTGGCTGCAACAATGGACTGAAGCATAACAACAATCACAACAATGGCACCTAACAACAGCAATAAAACCTACTGTTTCTTAGACCTCAGCTTTTGTGAATTCCCTGGGGCTGCTGTGACCAAGGACCACAGCCTGAGTCTATTATCACAATAGAGATGTACTGTCTCACAGTTCTAGAGGCTGGGGGTTGGAATTCAGGGTGTCTCAAGGCCATGGTCTCTCTGAGAGCTCTAGGGAAGATCCTTTCTTGTCTCTGTTTCTCGTCGCCCCAGGTGTTCCTTGGCATGTGGTTGTATCTTCATGTGGCAGGACCCCCTGTGGGTGTCTCCTCTTTCATAAGGATACCACTTAGATTTGATTGGGACCAACCCTCCTGGTATGACCTCATGCTAGCCTAACTGATAACATCTTCAAAGACCCTGTTTCCAAACAAGGTCATGTTCACAGGTACCAGGGGTTAGGACTTCAACATAACTTTATGGGGGTCACAATTCACTCCATAAGACAATGTAAACTACACCTCCTTTGAGAAACTGTAACATGACTTAGCCATCTAAATCCCCTCCCATGCACCAACATCACCTGCACTTCTCCTCTGTGGTCCTCCTCACTTGGTAAATAGTTACTCAGAGACACTGGGCAGGTGGCCACCTTCAAGTGGGAGGGCATCGATGGTCCTGTATGCTGCAGTGTCCCCAGTGCCCAGTGCAGTGCCTGAAATGTAGGAGCCACCAATGTTGTTGTTGTTGTTAGGTGCTGCAGAGTCAGCTCCGACTCATAGCGACCCTATGCACAACAGAATGAAACACTGCCTGGTCCTGAGCCATCCTCACAACTGTTGTTATGCTTGAGCTCATTGTTGCAGCCACTGTGTCAATCCACCTCATTGAGGATCTTCCTCTTTTCCGCTGACCCTGTACTTTGCCAAGCATGATGTCCTTCTCCAGGGACTGATCCCTCCTGACAACATGTCCAAAGTATGTAAGATGCAGTCTCACCATCCTTGCTTTTAAGGAGCATTCTGGTTGTACTTCTTCTAAGACAGATTTGCTTGTTGTTTTGGCAGTCCATGGTTTATGCAATATTCTTCACCAACACCACAATTCAAAGACGTCAATTCTTCTTCAGTCTTCCTTATTCATTGCCCAGCTTTCACATGCATATGATGCAACTGAAAATACCATGGCTTTGGTCAGGCACACCTTAGTCTTCAAGGTGACATCTTCGCTCTTCAACACTTTGAAGAGGTCCTTTGCAGCAGATTTACCCAGTGCAATGCGTCTTTTGATTTCTTGACTCCTGCTTCCATGGCTGTTGATTGTGGATCCAAGTAAAATGAAATCCTTGACAACTTCAATCTTTTCTCCATTTATCATGATGTTGCTCATTGGTCCAGTTGTGAGGATTTTTGTTTTCTTTATGTTGAGGTGCAATCCATACTGAAGGCTGTGGTCTTTGATCTTCATTAATAAGTGCTTCAAGTCCTTTTCACTTTCAGCAAGCAAAGTTGTGTCATCTGCATAATGCAGGTTGTTAATGAGTCTTCCTCCAATCCTGATACCCCGTTCTTCTTCATATAGTCCAGCATACAGATTAAATAGGTACGGTGAAAGAATACAACCCTGACACACACCTTTCCTGACTTTAAACCAATCAGTATCCCCTTGTTCTGTCCGAACAACTGCCTCTCGATCTATGTAAAGGTTCCTCATAAGCACAATTAAGTGTTCTGGAATTCCCGTTCTTTGCAATGTTATCTATAATTTGTTATGATCCACACAGTCGAATGCCTTTGGATAGTCAATAAAAGACAGGTAAACATCCTTCTGGTATTCTCTGCTTTCAACCAGGATCCATCTGACATCAGCAATAATATCACTGGTTCCAGGTCCTCTTCTGAAACCGGCCTGAATTTCTGGCAGTTCCCTGTCGATACACTCCTGCAGCCGTTTTTGAATGATCTTCAGCAAAATTTTGCTTGCGTGTGATATTAATGATATTGTTCTATAATTTCCATATTCGGTTGGATCACCTTTCTTGGAAATAGGCATAAATATGGATCTCTTCCAGTCAGTTGGCCAGGAAGCTGTTTTCCATGTTTCTTGGCATATAGGAGTGAGCACCTTCAGCGCTGCATCCGTTTGTTGAAACATCTCAATTGACATTCCATCAATTCCTGGAGCTTTGTTTTTTGCCAATGCCTTCAGAGCAGCTTGGACTTCTTCCTTCAGTACCATCAGTTCCTGATTATATGCCACCTCTTGAAATGGTTGAACATCGACTAATTCTTTTTGGTATGACGATTCTGTGTGTTCCTTCCATCTTCTTTTGATGCTTCCTGCGTTGTTCAATGTTTTCCCCATAGAATCCTTCACTATTGCAACCCAAGGCTTGAATCTTTTCTTTAGTTCTTTCAGCTTGAGAAACGCCGAGCGTGTTCTTCCCTTTTGGTTTTCCATCTCCAGCTCTTTGCACATGTCATTATAATACTTTACTTTGTCTTCTCGAGCAGCTCTTTGAAACCTTCTCTTCAGTTCTGTTACTTCATCATTTCTTCCTTTCGCTTTAGCTGCTGGACATTCGAGAGCAAGTTCCAGAGTCTCCTCTGACATCCATCTTGGTCTTTTCTTTCTTTCCTCTCTTTTGAATGACCTCTTGCTTTCTTCATGTATGATGCCCTTGATGCTACCAATAAATATCTGCAATATGAATGAATGAATGAATGGCTTTATCACACCAGCAGTGTTCCTGTGCAAGTCAGCTTTGCAAAAAAATAGAAAAAGAGACAACATGGATTTAAGAATAAATTAGAAAGCATGGCAGACAGCATTGGTAGGGTGATGAAACAGTCATTCCCACCTCCTTTCTCCCTTGATGCCATCCACTATTAGGACTTGAAACTTAATTCCCACTCCCACCTCTGTACCAAGGGCTGTGACAAAGTTCTGGCAAGTCAGAAGTCTTGTTGGTGGGTTTCCAGGCGAGTTTTACTTCCTTGTAAAAGAAGCAGGCTTGTTGCTGGTGTTGCCCCTGTTTCCATTTGAACACTGACTTGATGGGTGGGGCTTTGGCAGCTGTGTTGTGACCATGTGGCACTGAATATGACAAAAGTCAATACACAAGGATGATGATAGCAGAGCAGTAAGATAGGATAAGTCTGAGTATTTGACAGTATCAGTGAGCCATTGGACTTATACTGGCAACCAATAAACGTTTTATGACTTATTACATGAGAAAACATACTCCTGTTGGTTTTAGCCACTGATTCCTGGGTTTTCTATTGCTCACCACTAAACATGTTCTCAACAGATATGGATAAGTAGGTGAGCCCTGTGGCATCTTATGCTTTAATTCTGAACTATAAAAAACTGTTGCTGTAGCGTTAATTCTGACTCACAGATATTAAGGCTTAACTTCATGGTCAGGTGCTGAGCAGAGCTGGATCACCGGGAGAGACAGAGATGCACTTAAGTACACTCATCCTTGATGCGCTCTCTTGCAGGCATAACCAAATCACTGACCGTCCCAGGAAGGTTATGTAATTGCTGTCACTGATGACTTGTCCTCTGATTCTGCTTATGTGCTGCTACTCCCTTTAATAACCCTCTTTGGAGAAGATTACAGCTTTTATTAGGCTGTAGCAAAAACACAGATAACCTTGATGATCCTTCCCAGGCAGGTGCATGCCTGTGCACGGGAGCACAGGCTCACTTCCCCATTATTGTCTGTGAGCTTTACAGCAAGCCACTCCCCTCAGTGCCACAGCTCCCCAAGCCCATGGGGCCTATCCAAGCCCCCTCCCTCCCATGCATCCCAGGACCCCTAAACCTGTGTCCTGTAGGACCCCTGACTCTCATTGGATGACTCCTATATCAGATAGCTCTCACTAGCAGCCCCTCAATGCATCCTTCGTGCAAACTCTAGCTCTCATTTTGTGCAGCCATAATAGATTTTTTGATTGAAAACACGTCCCGTAACCCTCAAGTCTGAGTGATTGTACTGGCCCCCATAGAAGCACAGAGAACCTACAGCCCTGTTTATTAATTTCTACTTTCAGCAAATATTTATTGAGCCTGAGCCACAGGGTCAGGCACCCTCATGCGGTGGGAGGAAAAGCACGCTATGGAATGATGGTGGAGGAGACAGACCCTGATTGCCACACAAAGAAATGCAAAATCACAGTGAAAACAAGTACCACAAGGAGTGATTGTTTGAGATTTTATAAATGGGGAGGAGTCTTGGGGTGGTGTAAACTGTTAAGGTGCTCAGTCCTAATTGAAAAGTTGGAGGTTTGAGTTCTCCCAGAGACACCTGGGAAGAAAGGGCTGGCGACCTACTTCTGAAAAATCAGTCACTGAAAACCCTGTGGAGCACAGTTCTACTCTGATACACGTGGTATCTCCAGGAGTCCAGATCAACTGGCAGGCAACTGATTTCTTTCTTTTCTTTTTTTTTTTTAATAAAAGAAGAACCTACTGGTCAGAATGGTTAGGGATGGTTTCTCTGAGGAAGGGCTATTGGAGCTAAAACCTTAAACTAGGATTTCTCAGTCTTGGTGCTATTGACCTTTTGGTCTAGATGCATCTTTGTGGTGGGAGGTTGTCCTGTGCATTGTAGGGCATGTAGCAGCATCCCTGGCCTCTACCCACTGGGTACCATAGCATCCCCCCACACACACACACATTGTGACAACTACAATTGTCCCCAGACATTGCCCTGGGGGCAAACTCACCCTTCACTAACCACTGGTCTAAAGGTTTCTTAGTCGCAGGGCTTCAAATCTGTTCATTCCTGTTTAAACCCCTGCTGAGGATTTGCATTTTGAACAAGCTAATGCTGCTGTTAGGGACCAATTATGAGACCCACTAGTAGAGCCAAACCAAACCCACCACTTTCAAGTCGATTCTGACCCATAGAGAGCAGCTGCATAGGGTTTCCAAGGCTGTAAATCTCTATGGAAGCAGATGCCACATCTTTCTCCCATGAAACTGCTGGTGGTTTTAAACAATCAACCTTTTGGTTAGTAGCCAATAGTTTAAACCACTGTGCCATCAGGGCTCCTCACTAGTAGAGCAGTGGTTTTCTCAAAATTTATTATACATAAGAATCACCTGGGGATTTTGTTGAAATATAGATTCTGATTCAGTATATCTCAGGAGGAGTTTGAACTAGAATGAGCTGGTTGGAAGCCCTGCCTAGTTGTTAACTAGGTGAAGTGGGGTGAGGGGTGGGAAGGTAGCCCAGGTGAAGAGAAGAGTAGGCGTGGATACCTACGGCAGAAGGATGGAGGCCCTGAGGGCAGCAGGCCAGTAGGGTTGATGTTTGGGCACAGGATGGGTGTGAGATGGAGGAGAGTTAGACACAGGCCAGGCCAGGTGGGGTGTATGAGCCATGGGGAGGGTTTTGTTGTTTATCCTCAAAGCAAGGGAATACAACGTGGTTTGTAAGCAGTGCCCTGTGTGCTGCTCCATATCTCCTCCTGAAACCCTTTGCCTGTTCTTTGAGCTACGCATATATAACAACAGTGCAATGAACTCTAACTCACCCCATGAAGCATCTTAGTCCACCCCATACCCTGCCAGGCCCAACTCTCAAAAGCCCCCAGGGCCTCTCTTCCCACCATATGGCCCTGGTTTATGCCCCATTCTTCCCACTCCAAGGAGCCCTGGTGGAGCAGTGGTCAAGTGCTCTGATGCTAATCAAAAGCTCTGTGGTTCAAGCCCACGAGCCACTCTGCAAAAGAAAGATATGGGCATCTGCTTCCATAAAGATTACAGCCTTGAAAACCCATGGGGAAGTTCTACCCTGTCCTGTAGGGTTGCTATGAATCAGAATCAACTTGACGCCAATGGGTTTGGTTTCGTTTGGTTTGGTTTGGATTGGTCTTCCCACTCCTTATCAGATGCAGCCCAGAATCTGTGTGACCAGTAGATACAGAAGTGGTTTATGTCACTCCTGAGACTGGCTTATAAGAGACACTGCGGCTTCCATCTTGGTCTCTCTTACTAATTCTTGGATCACTTATTCTGCGAAGCCATGCTATAAGCAGCCCCATGGAGAGGGCCGTGTGGTGAGGAACTGAAGCCTCCAGCCAACAGCCGAGAGTGTGAGTAGCTCTTGCAGCTGAAGTTCAGCCTTCAGATGAGGCAGCCCTGACTCACATCCTGACTGCAGCCTCTTGAGGTTCCCCGAGCCTGAAATACCCAATTAAGACACTTCGTAATTTCTGACCCACAGAAACTGTGAGGTAACATATGCTTGTTGTTTTCATTCAGTATGTTCTGGGGTGATTTGCTACACAGCAAGAGATAATGAATGCAGTACCCTTGTGCACACAGTGACCTGCACAATCTGGAGAAATGCATGGAGAAACCTAGACCATCAAGAGGACCCATCTGTGTTTTCCCTTCTTGTACCTAAGGACACCATCTGTGTACCTAAGGACACCAACACCACCAGAAAGTTCTCTGAAGGGAAAGAATAGCTAATTAGCTCTGTGACAGTGCTTTGTGACTGTGCTTTGTGAAATGAGGGCTGAATCAGGGAGTGAAGGAGTCAATGAGTGAAGTGTACTAAGAAAAGTCCACTTGTGCTCCTAAGTTTTATAAGTTATCAAAGGAGAATTGTCTGAAATGCACGAAATTTGTCTTTGGTGAACCTTGCCCTCATTCCCATGATCTCTAGACTCTTGTGATGAGCCTGGGATGGGAATTGATTCACAATCTTCCAGGTTGGCCTAGCTCTGTACTTTTATTCCAAAGACTTACAGAAAGGTCAACAAGAACCTTTTCTTCTCAGACAGAAATTTGCCCAACTGATTATATAAAACATGAATATACAGAAAAGTATGGAGAATAATGTCAAAAGGTCTTGAGGACCTGAGACCACAACTTAGCAAAAAAGAAAAATTACATTTTCCATTTTGCTTCAGATATATTTAAGGATGTAGAATAGTACAGAGATAAAAGAATTATTTTTGATGATATCTCAGAATGTAGGTACCTCCTACTTTTCACCTTCCAAATTTGGTGATATCCTTTAATCCATGTTTTCATACTTTTTCTACATATGTGTGTGCCCAGTAGTTATAAGTATTATGTTATTTGTTTAAAAAAAATTTAAGCCTTCTCATGTATAGCCTTCCAAAACTTTTCTCTCTCACTCACCATTATGTTTTTGAGATTGATCAATTTTCGTGTATATAGCTGTAGCTTATTTTTAGCTGTTGTATATTATCTCCTCAACAGTGAAATACATCAAGGTATGTATATAAATTCAAGTTAATGAACATTAATGCATTTCTAATTTTTCTGTATTCCCAAAATGCTGCACTGAACATCCTTGTGTGTGAATAACTATACACATAGATCTTAGTTTTCTAGTGCTGTCTATTCTGGTCCTTTCAGAACCCAGAAGTGGTTACGTTTAGGATCCACCATATACTGCCATGACCTCAGCAGATTGGTCAATTATATTACTTTAGGTTGTATTATGGAAAGTGATTACATTACATTAGATGTAATATATTTACATTACATACATTACATTACATTACATTACGGAAGGTAATCTTCTCTACCCAAGGCCAACCAATTTAATCACATGTAACTACTCCATGACAACAACTAAACTAGTGTTTGGTCAAACCACCACGAACATTAGCCTAGCAAAGTTTGACACATAAAATTAAATATCACATTGTTGTTGTTATTGTTATGTGCCATTGAGTCAGTTCTGACTCATAGCGACCCTATGCACAACAGAACGAAACATTGCCCGGTCCTGTGTCATCCTTACAATTGTTGTTATGCTTGAGCCCATTGTTGCAGCCACTGTGTAAATCCACCTTGTTGAGGGTCTTCTTCTTTTCTGCTGACCCTGTACTTTGCGAAGCATGATGTCCTTCTCCAGGGACTGATCCCTCCTGACAACATGTCCAAAGTATGTAAGACACAGTCTTGCCATCCTTTCTTCTAAGGAGCATTCTGGTTGTACTTCTTCTAAGACAGATTTGGTCATTCTTTTGGCAGTCCATGGTATGTATATTCAGTATTCTTTGCCAATGCCACAATTCAAAGGCATCAATTCTTCTCCGGTCTTCCTTATTCATTGTCCAGCTTTCACATGCATATGATGCAATTGAAAATACCATTGGTTTGGTCAGGTGCACCTTAGTCTTCAAGGTGACATCTTTGCTTTTCAACACTTTGAAGAGGTCCTTTGCAGCAGATTTACCTAATGCAATATATCATTTGATTTCTTGACTACTGCTTCCATGACTGTGGATTGTGGATCCAAGTAAAATGAAATCCTTGATAAGTTCAATCTTTTCTCCATTTATCATGATGTTGCTCATTGGTTCATATTAAACATCATTATTTTTTCAAATGAGAGGATGAATTCTCGTCCCATTGCATCACTTAGATGCCTTAATGCGTGGTTGTTGTTGGGTGCCGTCAAGTCAATTCTGACCATAGCGGGCCCATGTGACAGAGTAGAATTGCCCCACAGGGTTTTCTTGGCTGTAATCTTTAGGGAGCAGATCACCAGGTCTTTCTCCCACAGAGCTGCTGGTGGGTTAGAACGGCCAACCTTTCCATTGGTAACCACATGCTTAACTGTCGCGCCACCAGGGCTTCTTCCCTAATGTGCATGACGGTTCAACTAAGTTCATTTCCCAGATCTCCATTGATGTACTGATGCTTCTCACATCACAGCTCCAGCAGGTAAAACATGAAACCCATCAAAAATGGGAGCTCCTGACAGCTGACACTTCAGATTTTCCACTTTCAAGAAGCAGTTTTGCAGACTACTTGAAGAATTACCAAAAACACAATAAAACCAGCACCACTGCCAACAAAACCTGGACTCTGCTTCTAGAAAAAGAGGAGATTGAAAACCTCACCAGGTAGATTTGAGATGCGCCAAACTTCTCAAAGTGTTGAGATCTTTCAGCAACTACCCCATTCTATCGGTCCACTCCCTCTCCTTGGCATGTGGGTGTAGCATTTGAGGATAAAAACAATAATAAGAGGTGGTTGGAATGAAGTTTGGTGATGGGAGTCCTGTGGCAGCTTGCCAGAATTCATTCCCTTAATTACACTGAAAATCGTTTGCTCTGCATGTTAACATGTTTCTGAGCGGCAGTATATGTAGAAGCTTGGGGGACTTAATGAATTATGTAGCATGCATTTTCTTTCACCAGGACTAGAGTTTATTGATAAGGTCCCTAAACATAAAGTATTATTTTTACAATTTAGGGGAAAACATAGCTGCCAAAACTGCCCTTGTTTTTGAGAAAGTTTTCTTTACTTGGAAACCCTGGCGCTGTAGTGGTTAAGTGCTACAGCTGCTAACCAAAAGGTTGGCAGTTCGAATCCACCGGGTGCTCCTTGGAAACTCTACAGGGCAGTTCTACTCTGTCCTATAGGGTTGCTATGAGTCGGAATCGACTCAACAGCAGTGGTTTGGTTTTGGGT
Source organism: Elephas maximus indicus (assembly GCF_024166365.1). Lineage (NCBI taxonomy): Eukaryota > Metazoa > Chordata > Mammalia > Proboscidea > Elephantidae > Elephas > Elephas maximus. The sequence continues at coordinate 7,231,855 of NC_064843.1, forward strand.
GGGTTTCTTTACTCACTTTTATCTTTCATGAAGATGTTGAAGATTGATTTAAAGATGATGCACTCTGTTTCAGTAAATTATCTTACAATCCATCCTACCCAAAATATGGATGTCTCTCTGTGTGAGCCGTAGGGCTTGGGAGGCTCTGAAGTGAAGACAAGGTTAGAAAACAATTCAAGGTTCCAGCTTCAGCAGCCATTTGGGGTGAAGACTCCGACTTCATGGAAGGCCTGATAGGAAGAGGCTACCTGGGTTGAGGGAGTGGGAGGTGGGTTCCAGTGGTGTGGTAGTGAGATGATGATCATCAACCTCGATGGGAAAAGACCAGGGACGTGGTGGGGACGTCTCTCCCATTAAAAACCAAACCAGTTGGCGTCAAGTCAACTCCAACTCATGGCAACCCCATGTGTAGCAGAATAGAGCTGCACTCCATAGGGTTTTCAGTGGCTGATTTTTCAGAATTAGACCACTAGGCCTTTCTTACGAGGCATCTCTGGGTGGACTTGAACCTCCAACATTTCGATTAGCAGCCAAGTGCGTTCACTGCTGGCACCACTCAGGGATTCTGCAGAATTCATTTTATGATGTGAAAAAAGGAGGCTTGTACAAAGCGTAATCCTTGGTTGAATCCACACACAATGAAAACCTTTTTATAATAAGAAATTATCTCTAAGCTCACTTTTTCCAAATCACAATTTTTATATTCAAACTCTGGGGCAACTAACATGTTAGGGTTGGGGTTAAGGTGGGGAATTTTTATTTACCTCATTGTCAGAGTCTTGCTGTCATGTGGGACTCTGCTGTGTGGTGTACTAGAAAAATCAATAAGAGCGCCAGTTCTTTTGTTTTACCTTCATGGAGAGATTTGCTTATAGTGAGGTGTCTCACTCCCCTTAGCCCTTTGATCTATGCTGGTTTAGCAATATTCCTTCTCCTGCTTTACTCAAAATCCTAAAAAAAGTGGGCTAGAAATCACATGGGCCGTCAGCTGGTCCAAGGTCTTCTTTCTTCCATTTAATTTGCTCATTCATCCATTCACTCATTCTTCATTCATTTGCCCTATATAGTCAACAAAGGACTTATAAAAATTCTGAGCATGATGCTGGGTAGAAAACATATGCTAATGAATGGGCGTTGTGGAAAAAATGTGCTAGAGACTGTGGGAGTTGAATAGGACCCTCTACCCACTGTACCAAGGAACCCTGCTGGTGCAGTGGTTAAGGCTCTCAGCTGTTAACCAAAAGGTCATCAGTTCAAACTCACCAGCCACTTCTCAGCAGAAAGATGTGGCTGTCTTCTTCCATTGTTATAGCCTTGGAAACCCAATGGGGTTGCTAAGAGTCGGAATTGACTCAATGGCAGTGGTTTTGGTTTGAGACCTCAGAAACTGTGTGGGAAGATGAGGAACGTGGTAACCACTGTGAGAAGGTGACCTACAGTGTCGGAAGATTGATGAGACAGGGAGAGCTGAGTGGGTGAGCAGAGAGGAGCTCAGAGAAGTGGGTAGGACGAGAGGTGGGATTTTCAGAATTGTAGCTGTTGAACCAGATGGCAGAGAAAGAATAAGTAGGAAGGACAAAGACTTGGAGTTGGGAATGATGGGGGCCATGGCAATCCTTGGAGTTCCCTTGCAGATGGTCTTTGCTGTGGGCACAATAATGGAAAGAATAGCAGGGGTGGGGATGTAAGCCCATTCCATATTTACTTGCTGCTCTCTCCAGAAGCACTTAACAGAAGAAGGAGCAAGAGGAGCAGTGGCTTATGCAGCAACCTGAGAGGGGAGGTGGGGCATGTGAGTTCTCTCCCCTTGGATATAAGCCCTAACCTGGAGTTCACTAGTTGACTGGAGTCTTTCCTGAAGACCAGCCATTGTCCTAGCTCCAGACTTTGTATCATGTGGAAAATTTAAAAATGGCAATAATTATATGCCAGTCCTGCTTATGGTCATCCATATCCTAATGAGAAGAAAGATAGACAAGACACAAGCGAGGTACCCCAAAGACCAAGTGCCATAGCTGCATGCAGCCAAGTTAAAACTGCTCTTCAGTGGTCACGATGATGACTTTACCAGGGAGGCAGCCAATGGAGAAGGCTCTGAAGCTCTGCATGGCCACTGAGGGCCAGCAGCTCTGGAAGCTTCCTTTCCGCCTTGATGGGGACACAGCTCTGCTTTTAGGGCCTGAGAAGGTGGGGAGCAGTGCAGGAGTGCACACCCTTTTATATCAGGAAAGAATCAGGACTTCCCAGAAGGCAGGACAGATGTCCTGTTCTGTCACTGCTAGAGCCACGTCAGGTGGCTGTGTGCCTTCTAGGAAAGTGGAATTAACTTCTTCTGTATTGAGGCGAGCAGCGTCTGGCCAATGGATTGTAGGAGCTGTTTGAGAAGGAGGGAGGGAAACGGTTTTGCCAGTTTTGGGCTCCCACCCAGTCTCTTCTGAGCACTCCATAGAGTGGAGTGCTCGTGGTGCTCAATCTGCAACCCCTGCAAAACAGAGCCGGACAAACGGAGCTGCAAATGGGAGCAAATAGAGGGGAAGGGGATTGGCGGGGGCCAGGGGAGCAGGTGTGGAGAGACAGGCTGCTGGCATCCTCTCGTCTTTGCCTGCAGCGAGACACCAGCCTCTAATTCATCCTCACCGCCTGCCATTCCGAATCAGCCCACTGGAGAGCTGGGCCTCGCATGTGAGCTGGGGTCCTGGCCTGGGCACTTTTGGGCTTCCCATTCAGTAATCGAATTTATCAGGCCCCAGAGGTGCCCCAGGCCCCGCATGTGGCGTCTTCATTTCTGCCCTGACTCTCCCTCAGCCTTTTCTTCTGATAATGCTCCAGTCGATACAACCCATTAACACAAAGATCTGGTGTTAAACTTGACAGTTTACAAAATTGCCTGGGTTTTTATTTCCAATATCATTGGGTCGTGAGGGGCCCGGTCCAAGCTGGAAAGACTTTGAATAATGTGGATGAAAGCATTTTCAAATGTCCTTTCTTCCTCTTTGAATGAGAAGATAAGCTGGTAGGAAGCACCCAGGTGACCTCACACAGCTGCAGCCAGGGATGCCTGACTGTCCAGGTGAGAAGGTCGGCACTGCCCACCTAAGTGTTTGCGTTCAGGTTTGGGGACCTGTGTTTGCACACAAGATGTGGTCAACATTGGTGACAAGCTGTTACTGAAAGCCCTGAGGATTTAAAAAATGGTAATAGTTATAGGCCAGCCCCTAATTATGGGTTGTCTGTATCCTAATGAGAAGACAAGACACACAGACAAGACACAGCTGTTATAGAGAAGCCCTGGTGGCTCAGTGGTTTAAGTGCTCAGCTGCTAACCTAAAGGTTGGTGGTTCGAACCCAACAGCCCCTCTGCCAGAGAAAGATGTGGTAGTCAGCTTCTGTGAAGCTTACAGCCTTGGAAACCCTATGGGGTGGTTCTACCATGTCCTATAGAGCCACTATGAGTTGGAATCAACTCAATGCCAATGAGTTGAGTTCATTTGCAAATTGGGCCCTCACTTTCTGCTCCTTAATAATCTCAACTCCAAAAGTGTGAACAATTGTCATTTGCACATGGGGATGTCAGGGTTAAGAAGCCTGACCCCCAGCTGTGCATTGGCCACCAACTAGCTATGAAGCCTTCCAGTAGTGACTTACCCTCAGAACTTTGGTTGTCTGGGCCATGAAGTAAAGGGGTAAGGGGAGCTGACACCCTTTCAGTGACAAATGTCCATGACTCAAGGGTCATATCAGAGTGGGGAAGGCTGTCAGGGGGGTCCACAGTACACACAAATAAGCTGTGAGATATCAGACATCATATCTGAGAAGTAACTGCTGACTATGTCTGGAAAAAAGTCCCAGCCTGGCATCTGTGTGTCTTCAATGCCTTTTTGATACTTGCTAGTACCAGTTACCAGTTACCTTTGAGTTGAACTAACTCATGGCGACCCCATGTGTGAGAGTAGAACGGTGACCCATAAAGTAGTCAATGGCTGATTTTTGGGAAGTAGACCACTAGGCCTTTCTTCCAAGGCACCTCTGGGTGGACTCGAACCTCCAACCTTTTGGCTAGCAGCCAAGTGCCTTAATCGTTTGCACCACCTAGGGACTCCCACATTTGCTAATCACCTCTTTAGCCAGGGACTGGGAGGCCCTAGGCAGAGCCTTCTTTCAAGTCCCTTCACAGAGCTGGGATTGAATCATGTGAATAGCACACGTCCATTGAATTTAGTTTCAAGTTTACTTCCTCCTTATGGCTAGGGATTCTGGTCTGCCACTTATGGTCATAATATAAAGTCTCTTTTGGATGTAATTTTTTCAGAATATGAAAGTGATAGGTTTATGAAGGTGATAGATTTAAACAAAAAATATTGAATTTGGGGAAATAGTGAACGGGAGTTGTTTTTGCTCTCTTTTCTGTTTAAAAAAGAATGTGAATAGAATTGCATCGTAGAAACAATCCATTTGAAAACTCAGCCTTTTCCCTGGGCCTAGTGGCTGAGTGACAGAACTTCTGACAGGGAACGGATTCTGATCAAGGAGAAGTTCTGGCACATGCTGAGAGGTAAATTATATCTCTGTAAGGCAGTCGTTCCAACAGAACAAGGGGCTACTGCATGGCTTAAAGTCAGGAAAGGTGTGCATCAGTGTTGTATCCTTTCACCATACCTATTCAATCTGTATACTGAGCAAATAATACGAGAAGCTGGACTACATGAAGAAAAGCTGGGAATCAGGATTGGAGGAAGACTCATTAGCAACCTGGTTATGCAGATGACACAAACTTGCTCACTAAAAATGAAGAAGACTTGAAGTACTTACTGAAGAAGATCGAAGACTACAGCCTTCAGTACACATTACACCTCAACATAAAGAAAACAAAAATCCTCACACCTGGACCAATAAGAAAGGTCATGATAAAAGGAGAAAAGACTGAGGTTGTCAAGGATTTCATTTTACTTGAACCCACAATCAATGCCCAAGGAAGAAGCAGTCAAGAAATCAAAAGATGCACTGCATTGGGCAAATCTGCTGCAAAAGACGTCTTTAAAGTGTTGAAATGGAAAGACGTCACCTTGAGGACTAAGGTGCACCTGACCCAAGCCATCATATTTTCAATCGCATCATATGCGTTCAAAAGCTGGACAATGAATAAGGAAGAGGAAGAAGAACTGACACCTTTGAATTGTGGCGTTGGTGAAGAGTATTGAATATACCATGGATTGCCAGAAGAGCAAACGAATCTGTCTTGGAAGAAGTGTAACCAGAAAGCTCCTTAGATGCAGGGATGGCGAGACTACATCTCACATACTTTGGACATGTTATCAGGAAGGATCAGCTCCTGGAGAAGGACAACAAGGGATTAGGAAGGAGCCCTGGTGGCACAACAGCTAAGTTCTTGCCTGCTAACTGAAAGATTGTCAGTTTGAATCCACCAGCCTCTCCACGGGAGAAAAGACCTGGTGAGCTGCTTCCATAAAGATTGTTGTTAGCCATTCTTAGGGGCTGTCAAGTTGGCTCAAACGCATAGAGACCTCAAGTACAACAGAACAAAACATTGCCCGGTTCCGAGCAATCCTCACAGTCATTGTTATGCTTGAGCCCATTGTTGTAGCCAGTGTGTCCTGGTGGTGCAGTTAAGTGCTCAGCTGCTAACTGAAAGGTCAGGGGTTAGAACACACCAGCCACTTATCGGGGGAAAGATGTGGCATCTTGCTCCTGTAAAGATTATAGCATTGGAAACCCCATGGGGCAGTTCCATTCTGTGCTATAGGGTTGCTATGAGTTGGAATTGACTCAATGGCAATGAGTTTCCATAAAGATTATAGCCTAGGAGCCCCTATGGGACAGTTCTACCCTGCTACATGGGGTCTGTATGAGTTGGAATTAACACACAACAACAACGAGGAATTAGGTAGCGAAAGAAGAAGACTCAAAATTAGAGATAATATCAGCTTGTGGTATAAAAAAAAAAAAATACAAGGACAGGGAGAGACCCATGTATATGGAGGGAAGAGAACTGGATAAATGGTGAATGCTGAAGACATATAAGGTGAGGAGGGGAGTCCTTGGGTAGTGCTAACAGCAAAGTGCTCAATGGCCAAAAAGTTGGAGGTTCAAGCCCACCCAGAGACACTTGGGAAGACAGGCCTTGTGATCTACTTTGGAAAGGCCACAGCCTGGAAAACCTTATGGAGCTGCTCTACTCTGCACACATGGGGTTGCCATGAGTAGCAATTGACTGGAAGGCAACCAACAAAGACAATGGTGGGAGAAGGGTGACGGGAAGCAGGTGCCCGGGGGTCTAAACTCAAGGTGCTCTCAAAGGGTCACTCTCTGAATTTAGCCAAACCCGCCCAACCCTGAGCACTAGTCCCAAGAGTGTGGGGAATAAGGGAGGGTGAATTGAGTTAGAGTGACATGCTGGAGGTTCGACCGTGCTGACACCTCCCTCTTCCCTTCTGTGAAATATCATTTTAAAAATATTTTGTCCCACTTCCACTAACCAGCCATCTGCTCATGCAAAAAACCACCAACTGTGAGAAACAATGGCTCACCAGTCCTGCCGTGAGTTGTGCCAGGTGTGGGTGAGGTGCGCCAGGTGTGGCGGAGGCTCAGGTGGGAGCTGTGTGGGTTATAACAAAGCACCCCCATTGTCCAGAGATGCTGTCATCTGTGTGTGATGAAACCCAACAAGCACATGTTTCTGGCTAGTTTGTCTGTTTCCTTCTCTGTCTCCTGTGGTTGGGGAGAGTGAGGAAGGATGTGTCTGGGAGTTCGCAAATAGAAGAATTGCATTGCACCCGCTGCCACTGTAATTTTCCCTCCAGGAAAACCTCCTTTGTCACAGATGCCGGGTAAACACACAAACGGAGCCGCCAAGAGGGAACGGCGTGACCGAGAACTAAATCGAGGGTGTGATGTTTCCACACTGGCCATGTCCTGTGTCACCACTGCAGCAGAGACTATTTTGGTGACGTTTCTGTCCTTGATACCAGAAAGAACTCCTCGCCACTCCAAGCCCAGGGCTGGCCCCGGACTGATGATTGACAGGCATCATCCTGTCCGCTGGCCAGTGCTGCTTGGACCAGGGTGAGTAACTGACTCTCTCGGGTCCAATAAGATTGGAATTCGGATGCACAGAGGCTTGACCTGGTGGTGGTTTTACTTTTTAGGACCGGAGCTGCCGTCTTGTAAGAGATGAGCTAAAGAGAGAGCCACTAAAACTGACAGAAATACTGCAGAGGAGTCAAGCACTGAGACAGCGGAACAGCGGGAGGGCTGCGCACACACAGAGAGGAAGGGAGGTACACCCTCATACACACATGAGCACAGAGACTGAGAGAGAAGGTGGACAGGGAGCAGGAGGGCAGGGGTTGAAGGAGAGGATGGGGGAAGGAGAGGAAAAGAGGGAAGTCTGTCGGTAAGTCCTGGAAACTTCACCTTCATATTTTCACCACAGGTGTCCACCTTTCCCATCTTCATGGCCACCGTCCTGGTCTCTGCCGACGTCTTCTTTTCCATGGACAACTCTACTGGCCTCCCCACACATCTCCTTGATTCCTGTTTTTTCCCTTAAAATATAATCTACCCATTGTTTCTAAGAAGCGAAACACCAGAAAAGAGACTTGCTCTTGTCTTCTGGGCTTAAGCTTGATCTTGAGGGCAATGGGCATCTGGAAGCCATGTAGCATTCACAACCTTGCTGTGGCCAACGTCCACCATATGGAACTGAGCTGTATGTGAGCCTAGCACATCTAGTGCTGAGCACAGGAATAAGATCAGTCCTGATGATGATGTTCAGACCTCTGGTTCAAGCCACACCTGGAGCCAGATCTTCCCCCTGCACATTTCACATGGGTGACCCAAACAATTTCCCATTTATTGAAGCCAGTTTGGATCAGGTTGCTTTCAGTAGAAAGATGCCTTACTGATATATGCATTTTCTTTTCTGGAGAAATGGTGAAAACAGTCAACAGATTTTCAAAGGGTGCCACAGCCCGGAAGACCACAAGGTACCTTCTGGCCCTAGATGTCAGGTAATATGAGACTTGCAAGGTGAAATATTCTGAAGTTGCCAACCACCACCATAGTTTACTCACAGCTGTTTCACCAATCGGTCACGTTTGCAAATGGAAATAGAAAGATAAGCAAATGAAGAAGTATGCACTGAGGAAATGAGTAGAGACTAGTTCTAACATCCCAGAAACTATTTAAATCTCCCCAAACAAAAATAAGCAAAGAAAAAGCAATAGGAGATACACAACTTGTCTCCCTTTTGTCTAGAGACACCACTCTCCCTAGAAGGGAGGAGGAAAAGGAGAGGGAGAAGGATGGAGAGACGGAGGGGCTGATGGAATAGGACGGCTTGGGTCAGGGTTCCTTTTTGATGCGAGAGGGAAGGGCTGCTCTGAGGAAGGGGAGTTGAGCTGATCCACTGATAACAAGGAGCAGTCAGCTGTGGAAAGAATCCGAGCACGTGGGTTCCGAGGGGTGTCAGGTGGGAGGAGCCGGGTGTATTCGCAGGAGAGGATAAAGTCCAGGGCTTCCTTTTCCCATTTCAGGCTGTGTGGTGGTGGAGATAACTGAATGAACATCTTTCTGAACAATGCTGAATAAAATACTTTTCGTTGTTTTTGTTAGTTGCCATGGAGTTGATTCTGACTTACGGTGAGCCCATGTGTTACAGAGTAGAACTTCGCCGTAGGATTCTTGGCTGTAATCTTAATGGAAATAGATTGCCAGGTCCTTTCAAACCACCAACCTTTAGGTTAGCAGTTGAGCTCAAACAGTTTGCACCATTTGTACCACGTAGGGACCTTAAAATACACTTTTTTACTGCGTGTTTTTGTGCTGGGAAAAAAAGTGAAAAACAAACAAAACTTAGCAGTAGAAAGCTAGTGAAAGTGGAAATGAAGAGTGTCAAGCACAGCACTAAAACCCTCTCTCCCTGAAGGCATTTGGCTCATCCAAGGGACCCGAAGCTCAGTTTCCATGGCCCCCTGGAGTTTGTGGTAGGTGGGGGTAGGAGGCAAGGAACAGCCCCCCCCCCCGCAGTAGAATGGCCAATAAGAAATCCTCAATGTCACAGGGGAATCACGCTAGAAATAGACCCATCTCCATGCTAGGCCAGGTGACAGCAGATATCACTGTCTCACCTGGGGCAGGAGAGTAAACTTGGTGAAGAGTGGAAGGGAATAGCTCACCTGATAAGGCATTATCCTAAACCAGCCTTCACGCAGGTCTGTGGCCCAAATCCACACTCTTGGATCACCCAGAATAACCTCAAGCTGACAATTTAATGTAAAGTGGCCCCAGGTGGGCAATGATGGCACTGGCAGGAACAAACCCAAATCCTCTTAGTGGAAACTTCTTCACCCCAGAGCTCAACTAATTCTCAAAGATAAAGACCCAGAAAAAGAAACACACAGTAAAAAATCATGTGGAAGCAATGTGGAAGCAAACTAGGAGCTAAAGCCAGCATATAAGGCAGGCACGACATCCATGCCCACAGCAGTTCCAATAAGAGGGGAGTCGGATACAGAACACAAAGTAAACTTGCTTAATTTACTTACGGAAATGAAAGCTTGAAAATGAGTGAGACCATAAAATTAAACAAGCCAGAAAGAAAGAAATAGAACTTCTAGAAATAACACACACTCACACACAGTGTACAATTGAAAGTATAAAAACTCATAGGATGTAAGAAAAAGATTAGACAGATATAAAGGGAAAAATACTGAAGTGAAAGAGAAATCTGAATAAGGTAGATAAACTACAGAGCAAAAAGACTAAGAGATGGGGTGTAGTTTTCCTTATCTTAAAGGAATGGTGCTATGAATTAAATTGTGTCCCAACCAAAATACGTGTTGTCAATCTTAACCCTTATTCCTTGGTTATAATCCCACTTCGGAATGAGTTTTCTTTGTTACATAAATGAGACAGTATTAGTGTAGGGTGGGTCTTAAGTCAATCTCTTTTGAGACATAGAAGAGATTAAACAAGCAAATAAGCAAGTAGAGACAGGGGAAGATAGATGCCATGCCACTTGAAGATCATCAGGGAACCAAGGAACAAGGACCTTCCCCCAGAGGTGACAGAGAAAGAAAGCCTTCCCCTGGAGCTGACACCCTGAATTGGGATTTCTAGCCTCCTAGACTGTGAGACAACAAATTTGTTTGTTAAGGCCACTCACTTACGGTATTTCTGTTACAGCAGCACTTGATAACTAAGACAAATGTTTTCAGTGTTCCTCCAAAGAAGTGTATGTGGCAATTAAAAAAATTTTTTTTTTCCTTAGGTCAAGGAAATTGCTTGCCATTCCTTGTTTGTTAATGAGGATTTTTTAAAAAATCATTTAGTGATGCTGATTTCTATGAAAGTTTTTTTTTCTGTAAATATTGATGTGATTGGATTATCTTTGTGTTTCAATCTATTAACGTAATAAATAACATTCATTGATTTAAAATTAAATTAACCTTGAGTTCTTCAGATAATTCCAACTAAAGTGTGCTGTATTACACCTTTTGTATCATTACCGAATGTTTTGCAAAAAAAAAAAATAAAAACAACAATCAACATTAAGATACAGTTTTCATGCAATAACATGATCCCATTTTAACTGAGTTCTTTGATAAGTTTTGACAGATTTATACTCCCTATGTAACTATCACCACAATCGTGATAGAGAGCATTCATAGACATGTATAGAACACTCCACCTGACAGCTGCAAAGTACATAATCTTTTCCAGCACACATAGAACATTCTCCAGAACTGACAACATCTTATGCCACAGAGCAACGTTCAACAAAATCCAAAGCACTGAGATAAAACAGAGCACCTTCTCTGATCAGAACATCATAAAAGTAGAAATTAATAACAGGAAGAGCAAGGGAAAAAAAATCAAATACATGGAAACTGAGTAATGCCTTGTTTAAAAACCACTGGGTAATAAAAGAAATCAAAGATGGAAAAAAAAAATTCCTAGAATCAAACGAGAATGAAAACACATTATACCAAAACCTTTGGGACTCAGCAAAGGCAGTGCTCAGAGGTCAACTGTAGCAACAAATGCATGTATCAAAAAAGAAGAAAGGGACAAAATCAAAACGTTAGCTATACAACTCAAACAAATAGAAAGAGAAAAGCAAAAGAAGCCCATAGCCACCAGAAGAAAGTAAATAATAAAGATCAGAGAAGAAATAAATAAAATAGGGAATAGAAAAACAAAAACAATAGAAAGAATCAACAAAACCAAAAGTTGGTTCTTTGGAAAAAAAAAAAAGGATCAACAAAATTGACAAGCCATTGGACAAGCTGATAAAAGGAAAACAGAAAAAGATGCAAATAACCCAAACAGGAAATGAAATGGGGGACATTACAACAGACCCAACTGAAATACAAAGGATCGTAACAGAGTACTATGAAAAACTATACTTTGACAAGGTTGAAAACCTAGAGAAAATGGACAAATTTCAGGAAACACACTACCTACCTAAACTAATAAACGCAGATAAAAAATCTGAACAGATTCATAACAAGAGAAGAGATTGAAAAGGTAATTAAACAAACAAAAACTCTCAACCAAAAAAAAAAAATCCCTGGACCAGACGGCTTCACTGAGAATTCTATCAAACATTTAGAGAAGAGCTTGCACCAGTACTACTGAAAATATTTCAGAACATAGAAAAGGAAGGGATCTTCTGAATTCATTCTATGAAGCCAGCATAATGCTGATACCAAAACCAAGCAAAGACACCACAAAAAAGAAAATTACAGACCAATATCTCTCATGAATATAGATGCAAAAATTCTCAACAAAATTCTAGCCAGTAGAATTCAGCATCATATCAAAAAAAAATAATGCACCATGACCAAGTGAGATTCACACCAGGTATGCAAGGATGGTTCAACATTAGAAAATCAATCAACATAATTCATCACATAAAGAAAACAAAATAAAAGAATCACATGATCATCTCAAACAATGCAGAAAAGGCATTCAATAAAGTTTGACACTCATTCTCGATAAAAACTCTCAATAAAATAGGTACAGAAGGGAAATTCCTCAACGTAATTAAGGGCATCTGTACTAAACCAACAGTCAACATTATTCTTAATGGAGAGAGGCTGAAAATAATCCTCCTGAAAATAGGAAAAAGACAAGGATGCCCTTTATCGCCACTCTTATCAAGCACTGTGCTGGAAGTGCTATCTAGAGCAATAAGGCAAGAAAAAGAAATAAAGGGAATCCAAATTAGCAAGGAAGAAGTAAAACTACCCTGTCTCTGGATGATATGATACTGTACATAGAAAATCCAAAAGATTCCACAAAAAAACTACTAATAGAACTAATAGAAAGATTCAGCAGAGCGGCAGGATACAAGATGAACATATAAAAATCAGTTGTATTCCTATACACATAATAAACAGAATTACGAAAAGAAAATCAGGGAAAGCAACATCATTTATAATAGCCCCTAGAAAAAAAAATACATAGGAATAAATCTAAGCGGGTACATAAGAGACCTATTGTCATGTATTAAATTATGTTCTCCCACAAATGTGTGTACCAATTTGGCTGGGACATAATTCCCAGTATTGTGTGGTTGTCCTCTGTTTTGTGATTGTAATTTTATGTTGAAGAGGATTAGGGTGGAATTGTAACACCCAGGTCACATCCCTGATCCAATGTAAAGGGAGTTTTCCTGAGGTGTGGCCTGCACCACATTTTATTTTACAAGAAATAAAAGGAAAGGGAAGGAAGCAGCAAGTTGGGGACTTCATACCACCAAGAAAGGAAGGCCAGGAATAGAGCATGTCCTTTGGACCTGAGGTTCTTGAACTGAGATGCTCCCAGACCAAGGGAAGACTAACACATCACAAGGACCTTCCTCCAGAGCCAACACAGAGAGAAAGCCTTTCACTGGAGCTGGGGCCCTGAATTTGGACTTCTAGCCTACTGAACTGTAAGAAAATATATTTCTCTTTGTTAAAGCCACCCAACTACGGTATTTCTGTTATAGCAGCACTAGATAACAAAGATACCTATGCAAAGAAAACTACAAAACGCTACTTCAAGAAACAAAAAGAGATCTACATTAATGGAAAAACATACCATGCTCACAGCTAAAAAAAGCATAATATTGTGAAAATGTCAATTCTACTCAAAACAATCTATAAATACACTGCAATCCTGATCCAAATACCAATAGCATTATTTAATGAGATGGAAAAACTAATCATTAACTTAATATGGAAATGAAAGAGATCCCAGATAAGTATAACACTATTGAAGAAGAAGAAAGTAGGAGGCCTCGCACTATCTGACCTCAGAACCTACTATACAGCTCTAGTAGTCAAAACAATCTGGTACTGGTACAAGCACAGGCACCTCGACCAATGGAACAGAATCCAGAACCCAGATGTACATCCATCCACCTAAGGTCATCTAATTTTAGACAAAGGACCGAAGTCCATTAAATGGGGAAAAGACAGTCTTTTTAACAAATGGTGCTGGCAAAAGTGGATGTCCATCTGTAAAAAGTGGAACAGGACCCATACCTCACACCATACACAAAAACTAATTCAAAATGGATCAAAGACCTAAATGTAAAACCAAAAACCCTAAAGATCATAGAAGAAAAAATAGGGTCAATGCTAGAGGCCCTAATACATGGCATAAACAGGATACAAGCCATAAGTAACCATACACAAACACCCGAAGATAAGCTAGAAAACTGGGATCTTCTAAAAATTAAACACTTATGCTAATCAAAAAAGGCTTCATCAAAAAAGTGAAAAGAGAGCCTACAGCCTGGGGGAAAAAAATTGGCTATGACAAATCTGACAGAGGCCTAATCTCTAAAATCTATAGGGAAATCCAACACATCTACAAGAAGAAGAAAAATAATTCAATTAAAAAATGGGCAAAGGGTATGAACAGACACTTCACCAAAGAAAACTTTCAGGCGGCTAACAGACACATGAGAAAATGCTTGAAATAACTAAGAATTAGAGAAATGCAAATCAAAACCACAATGAGATACCATCTCACACCTACATTACTGACAGGAATCAAAAAAACAGAAAATAACAAATGTTGGAGAGCTGCGAGGAGCTTGGAACTCTTACGCGCTACTGGTGGGAATGCAAAATGGAACAACCATTTTGGAAAAAGACACGGTGCTTCCTTAAAAAGCTAGAAATAGAAACCCTATATGATCCAGCAATCCCACTCCTGGGACTATATCCTAGAGAAATAAAAGCCGTCACACAAATAGACATATGCACACCTATGTTCATTGCAGCATTATTCACAATAGCAAAAAATGGAAAACAACCTAAGTGCCCATCAGTGGGTGACTGAATAAACAAACTATGGTACATACGCACAATGGAATACTACGCAACAATAAAGAACAATGACAAATCTGCAAAATCTCACAACACGAATGAATCTGGAGGGCCTTATGCTGAGTGAAATAAGTCAATCACAAAAAGACAAATACTGTATGAGACCACTATTATAAAAATTCATGAAAAGGTTTACGCACAGAAAGAAACAATCTTTGACGGTTACTATGGAGGGGAACGATCAGAGGGAAAACCACTAACTAGACAATAGATAGGTGGTAACTTTGGTGAAGGGTAAGACAGTACACAATACTGATGAAGTTAGCACAACTTGACCAAGGTAAGGTCATGGAAGCTTCATAGACACATCCAAAGTCCCTGAGGGACCGAATTACTGGGCTGAGGGCTGGGGACCATGGTCTCAGGGAACATCTGGCTCAATTGGCGTAACATAGTTTATAAAGAAAATGTTCTACATACTACTTTGGTGAGTACCATCTGGGGTCTTAAAAGCTTGTGAGCAGCCCTCTAAGATACTTCACTGGTCCCACCCTTTCTGGAGCAAGGGAGAATAAAGAAATCCAAAGACACAAGTGAAAGATCAGTCCAAAGGACTAATGGACTACAACTACTGCAGCCTTCACTAGACTGAGTCTAGCACAACTAGATGGTGCCAGTACACCTACCACTACCTGCTATGACAGGGATCACAACAGAGAGTGCCAGATAGAGCTGGAGAAAAATGTAGAACAAAATTCTAACTCACACAAAAAAGCTAGACTTACTGGTCTGAGAGAGAATGGAGAAACGCCGAGAATATGGCCACCAGACATCACTTTAACTCAGTACTAAAGTTGTCCTTCGACCAAAGATTAGACAGGCCCATAAAGCAAACCATAATATACGTAGCTCAACCACGTAGATGAGACTAAATGGGCATACCAGCCCAGGACCGCGGATGAGAAGGCAGTAGGAGACAGGAAAGCTGGTAGCGGGGAAGCCAAAGTCCGGAAGGGGAGAGTGTTGACATGTCTTGGGGTTGGCAATCAAAGTCACAAAACAACGTGTGTATTAATTTTTAATGAGGTACTAATTTTCTCTGTAAACCTGCATCTAAAGTACAAAAAAAAAAAAAAAGACCATTTCCACCACCCCCAGAAGTCCCTTTGAGTTTGCAAATACTTTATAATTTTATTGTATTTTCTTGAGTTAAATTAGCCTGTGCTATTCCTTTCTTATATGGTCTTTGTAGGTTTCAGTACCAAGTTTACAGTAAAATAAATTTGGGAGTTCCCCTTCTGTTCTGTACACTGGGGTAGTTTCTATAACTTGAAATCATCTGTTTCATGATGTGTGGTAGACTGCACACATTAAACTGCTGGGGCTTTGTATTGTATTTCTAGAAAAAATTTTAAAGTGATTTCCTTTCTTAAAGGTGTGATAATATCCAGATTTATTTCTTCTTCTACTAGATACAAGTTGTGTGTCTCTCGGCATTAATCCCTTTCACCTGCTTTCAAATGTGTTGCCATCAAATTGCTCATAATACTATGTGTTTAATCTCAGCAGTATATAACCATGTACCCTTTCCATTGCTTATTTTGCCTTCTTTTTAATTAGTATAATTTTTTAACTTAATCAACACTGCCAGATATTTTTCAATCTTGTATTCTTTAAAATAAGACAACTTTGGTCTTCTGTTTTCCTATTGTCTGATTTCTATTCATTATATTTTTCCACTCTTTACTTTTCCTTACTTCAAATTTCTTTGCATTTATTCAGTTTTCTCTAACTCCTTAAGTTAAAGGCTTAGCTCATTATTTTTCTACTTTTCTAATTAAAACCTGTGCTAGTAAGTACTGTTTAGCTGTATTTTTTAAGCTGAACATTTTGATAAGCACAATTATTTCTATGGTTTAGTTCTAAATATTTGCTAATTCTCATTATAGTTTTATCTCTGAACCATGTTGTATTCAGAAAGGTGCTTCTTACTTTGAAAACATATGGGATTTTCAGGGTTCCTTTTCTGATAGGTTCTAATGCAATATTGTCCTCTGAGAATGAGGATAGAACGACGATGCTGATTCTCTGACATTTGTGGATATTTGCATTGTGGCTCTACATGGCGTTAGTATTCCCAAGTGTCCCCGTGAACTTGAGCAGAATATGTATTTCTACTTGCTAAGTATGATGCTTTAAACACAGTTATGACATCAAGTATATTATCTGTTTTATTGTAATTTTATTTCACCTCACTGACAGTTTTGTCTGCTTGTCCTCTATTTGAGTCCTCTATTTTCTCAGAAAGGGAGATTTGCTTTTTGTCCTGGAAATGTTAGACAATGGGATAAGGTAAGAAGAATAATTAGAATATATTAAGGAAGGAAAATAATTGGAAAGGAATAAAGACAATTGTCATTACGCCTAGATGAAGTGATTGTCTGTGTCTCCATCTATAAGTATTCCACACAGAATCATCAATGAACACACAAGTACATTCTTAAATTACCAGAAGACAGCAGAGTTGCTGAATACAGAGATCAAGATATAGTAATTGATTTCTCTTCACCAGCAACACATTATTTGTAATGCCATTTAAAAAAATACAACTTAGAATAGAATAAAAATGCAAAATATCTAGAGCAAAAACATAACAAAAGATGTGCAAGGCTTCTATGGAGAAAATGATCATTGAAAGGCATTAAAAAAAAACTTAGCTAAGTGGAGGGAAATATGATCAAGGGAGAAAGTGTAAACATAGTGAAGACGTATAGATTTCGTCGTCGTCCCTGTCAAAAACTCCACGACGTTTCGGAGAACTTGAGACTTATTTGAAAGAGTAAAGGCTGAGAAGAGTTGCAACGCCACCAAAGAGAGCCACGCAGGATATTTGCCTTACGAACTAGAAGAGGAATTAAAAAGCTCCAGGAGTTAAACAAGCGGCTTCAGTGGCGTAACAGTGAAGCGTTTGGCTGCTAACTGAAAGGCTGGCACTGCAAACCTACACAGGGCTCTGCGGGAGAAAGGCCTGGCGGTCTGCTGCCATAAAGATTACAGCCTAGAAAACCCTATGGGACAGTTCTACTCTGTCACTGGGATCTGTATGAGTTGAAAATCGACTGGACAGCACCTAACAACAACAACAACGGTAGCTAAAGTGCTATTGGGACACAGCCAGTTAAAAATTCCAAAGAATGAGCATAGACAGCCCAGACTCAGACACACACATACATGGAAACTATTTCTTGAAAGAGCTGTTTTTGCAGATCAGTGGGGAAATGGCATGCTTTTAAGTTAACGGCAATATGATAATTAGTAGTTTACTTAGAGAATGAAAAACTCTGACACTTACCGCATATGGTATATATAATCAATTCAAGGTGAATCCAAACTTTAAATGTGAAAGGCAAAATAATAAAACAAACTATCAAAAGAAAATACAGGTAAATACATTTTTGACCTCCGTTAGGAACAGATAACCTGTTGCTGTTGAGTCCACTGCATCTCATGTGTCCTCACGTGTGTCAGAGTATAACTGTGCTCCATGTGTCTTTCAATGGGTGGTTTTGGGAAATGGATTACTAGACCTTCCTTCCAAGGCACCTCTGGGTCGACTTGAGCCTCCAGTTTTTCAGTTAGCAGCCAAGTACACTAAGCGTTGCACACCCAGGGACTTCCCTAAAAGGTTTAGAAGAGCCTAATCATAAAACAAACCAATAAACTCATTGCCATAGAGTCGATTCTGACTCATGGCAACCCTATATATAGGACAGAGTAGAACTGACCTGTAGAGTTTCCAAGGAGCAGCTGGTGGATTTGAACTACTGACCTTTTGGTTAGCAGCCCAAATCTTAACTCCTGTGCCACCAGGGCTAACCTTAGATAGTGATTTTTCAGAAGAAGGTGGAAAGAAAGACAAAATGGAGAGACGGTAGAAGAAAAGAAAGGGCTGGTGGGGATCTTGGACATGGGAGAGGGAGGTGGCTCCTGTGAGGACCTTAGGTTCTGTCTGTCATAGAGTGGTGATTGACAAGCCACGGGGGTGAAGGTTATGTGGGGCTGCCAGGGAGACTGACCCAGGCAAGGCGTTTTCAGCTCTAAGAAAGGGTCATCTTATGTTCAAGAAGCTGAATACATGCCTCGCCCTCCCCCCAACCCAAGATTTCATAGTATTGCACAGCTGAGGGCAATGGCTAGCTCAGTGATGCCAAAACTGTGCAGACCAAAAGTGCAATGGCCTCTCAAAAGTTTGGACTTCTGCAGAATGTGGTCCAAGCTGGGGGAAAGAAATGATTTTCCCAACAACCTGATGTACGATGGTCAACTGGACTAAGAAAATATAAAGCAAAGGGATGGCCTCCTAATCCCACCTTGTTGAGTAGAGGTCATACTGCCAGGTGAAGAAGGGCTCAAGGAGCTCTGGTGGTGCAACAGTTAAGCACTCGGCTGCTAACTGAAAGGTTAGTGGTTTGAACCCACCCAGCAGCTCATCAGAACAAAGACTTGGCAATCTTCTCCCTTAAAGATCACAGCCCAGAAAACTCTACGGGGCAGTACTACCCAGTCTTAGAGGGTTGAAAGGAGTCAGAATTGAATCAATGGCAATGGGTTTGGTTTTGGGTTGGTGATGCAATGGTTAATTAAGCACTTGGCTGCTAACCAAAAGGTTGGTGATTCGAAACCACCCAACAGCTCTACAGGAGAAAGACCTGGTGATCTGCTCCTATGAAGATCATAGCCTAGAAAACCCTATGAGGCGGCTCTACTCTGTCACAAGGGTCTCTGTGAGTCAAAATACACTAGACAACACCCAACAAGAGCAACAAAGATGATCTCAGGCCTTACTCTGCACCCTTCAGACAGTGGTGTTTGTATCTGTATTTACGGCTGCTGGTGGTGTGCTGGGAAAATGCCCCATTGTGGAAACCCTCCACACGGCACTGGTGTGTTGGTGAATTCCATGGTGAGGACAAACAGTCTTGTCCATATTCTAGCGGAGACCCCCATAATCAGTGCTTATAAAGTAGCCATAGGGAGCTCCCTTCTGACCATCAGCAGTTCTGACGTTTCCCCATACATCTGCCTGACTTTCTCTGTCCAACGAGGTTGTTGCTTATTATTTTTATAAATACATTCCCAGTGAAGAGAAAACTAAATATGCATGTGTTTTAAAATTAAGCATGCATAACAGGTTTCTAAAAAATGCTTTAATGGAATCAGTCAGTCAATCTTTCATGAATATTGTAATTTTGGGGTGGCCTAGTTCAGGTAACTTATGTAATTGTATTTGTGTCCTTTATTTGAAAAAGGAGGCAGTCAAATGCTCAGGTGTCTTCTAACTGCCTTTCATACCCAGAACTTGTCGAAAACCAAACCAAAAAAACCAAACCAGTTGCCATCAACCCTGCTCTGAATCATGGTGACCTCCAATTTGCACTACATTGTTCAGTTGGGGCTCAGGCTTTCTGAAAGGGAGACTCTGAGCGGGGCTCTCAGCATCTCTTAGAGTAGTGAGTCCTAAGCCTTATTGTTCCTACAAAATCATACTCAAATCTTGGAACAATGTGGGACCTGACCCAGCAGGTCTTGGATGGAGCTTGTGGTTGTGCACCTGTCCTGGGTTGAAGGTGATGCTGATGCCTTGGTCCATGGACCATCCGTTGAGAAGCCACAGAGCACAGAACTCTTCTTTGTCAACTTATATTTAAGGAGTCCTGTGTTAAGCAAGCTCTGCAGGTTCTCCAGGCAAAATCTACAGCACTACAGCACTGCAGCACAATGAATTTATTCTTCTTCAAGCCATTCCCATGTAAGAGTCTCTCCTAGTTGGAGAAGAACTTGGCTGCCAGGGAAGCCAAACAGGCATTTCCCTTTTGACCTCTTTCCTTCCTCCTGGCTTTCTCGGGGAAACGGATTCACTTTCTCTTCCTTCTTTGGTCCTCTCATCATTCCTCAGCATTTTGGGGAAAAAACAGCAAATATGTGCAGCAAATTTACCTACTTTGGGCCTTGGTAGAGGAGATGCAAGAAAGCAAGACGGCCCACAGCAGGGTCACACGAGTTTCCACTGCTTCTGTGGTTAGCGGGATGGTGCTTTCCACAAAGACTTCCATGGAGACACAAGGAACCCAGCCATTTGTACCCAATATGCTTTTGGATTGCATGAACTTTTGTTGTCTCCAAACTACCCAGAACCCAGTGTCGTCGAGTTGATTCTGACTCATAGCGACCCTATAGGACAGGGTAGAACTGCCCCACAGAGTTTCCAAGGAGCACCGGACGGATTCGAACTGCCAACCCTTTGGTTAGCAGCTGTAGCACTTAACCACTACGCCACCAACTAAGACACTATAATTACATTTAATAAATAACTGCTGCTTTAACAACGTGCTTTTTACTTTTTTATTGGTAAACACGTGATTCTTTTACATACATTTTTTTAAGGTATGTGGAAAGTGAGTGTGACTTTTGGAGGTCTTAGAGCAAATTAAAATAGTTCTCATTAGAATAAATGTTATTAGCCTTTTTGCTCTACACCTTCTCTCTCTACTGGGGCAACTTAAGGGCATTAATTTGGGGATGGATGGATGTGCGTAAATGTCTTGCCCAACAATGAAGTTACTTGAAGACAAGGGCAGTGAATTATATTCTTCACCTCTTCACGGCATTTCCCAAAGTGTGGTCTATTCTAGCCCTTTGAGGTGCTTCACAGTCACATAGTAAAACTTCTTCTTCTAACACACACACTGCAAATTCTGAATAATGTATCTTCTTGAAGATTCACAACCCGCATTAGCATATTAAAGGCTCTGAGAAGCCCTAAGTGGGGATATCCATCTAATATTATTTAATTTCATGTTTTCCAAATATATTTGGACACTTAAATGTCCTTTTTTTTTTTTCAAGGAACTTTTATTTCTATCCCAAGGAACCAGTTGTCCAGGGAACACAGTGGCACAGTGACTAAACACCTTACCCATGAAGCAATGTAGCGCTCTGAGAGCACAGACATTTCCCATGATTACCTTGCATAAGTAGTGATGAGACGGCCTCTTGACAGGAATGGAGTAAATGCCGGCATTGGGCCTGAGATTGTCCTAGAGAAACTTTACGGGATGTATTTTACAGGCTGGTCAAAGCTTGAGATTTCAGTGAGCCCTGGGTTTTAATCCCAGGTCTTTCTCCTCCTACTAGCTGAGAAATGCCAGGCATTTTATTTAACCTTCCCAAACTTCAGTTTGCTAATCTCCACACTGAGTGTAACAGCAAAGCCCATCTCATCAGCCTATAGGGAGACTGTTAAGAGAAAGAAGAATGTAGAATGCAGTGGCTAGTGCTCACACAATCAATGGAAGCCACCATTATTTTTATTTAGACATTTTCCTTGCAATCCAGGAACCTGTAGTTCTGTGTAGCATTCTCTGTATTCACAAGGGGCTCCAGTACAGAATGTCTGAATTATCAACACGGAAGATTTCTTTACCAACAGTGAATGAAATCGTGCTGAAATTATAGGAAGTCTGGTCCCTGGACTTGGAGAAATATGAACTATTATTTGTTGTTATTTTGCTGTTTTTTATTTACTTATATGGAAGGAAGGACTACTGCTCTGTGAAGCCCTAGGCTTCTAAGAATAATTTATATATTTGAGTGCAAATGATAAACAGCTGAAGATCAAGAGGAAATGACCTGGAGGGACCTAAATTGTGGCATATCTGGGACCAGGAAGATTCCACCCTAGCCAACATGAATTTAGACACCCTCCTAAGCAGTAGATGGAATGTCATGGTTGTCATTGTGGAATACTGTGGGAAAACTTAACACCAGCATGAGCTCGACCTTCAGTGACAAAGGATAAAAGAACTAACAAATAGATCAACTGCAAGCAGAGGTGCCAGGTATAGAACCAAAAATTAGGTCGGGTGAAGACAAGGGATGGGAATTTATTTTACTATTGTCCTCTAGGAAGCAAATTACCCTTGCAGCTGCAATATTTGGAACAAATTTCTGCCTTGCTCAGCCATCGAGTATAAAATGAGTGTAATATGCCAATATGGCACCAGTAAACCAAGAGGAAGCTACGCTCATCAACATCGCTGGTGCTGTGTCGGTGGACAAAGCTTCATTAACCTTCAATGAGCTGTCACCCGCTCAGTTGAGATTTCTGTGTTCCATGAGTCCAGATGTACATGCTTTCTTCAAATAAAAACCAAGCTTCAAAAACAAGCCCCTGAGGATGCTCACAGCCAACCCCCATGCTACACTCTTTTGGTACTGAGTCCTTTTCTGCAGATCACCTTCTCTTCTGCTGTTGTTCCACACTCTGTTCATTCTTGTAAGTCTTTTCCCTAACCAGACTGGAAATTCCTTGAGAACAGGAGCTGTGGATGTAAGGTCTTTGTATCCCTTAAAGTAACAGGGATACTATCCCAGAAATCCACATCAGGAAACATACTCTTGCATGTATGAGTTTACTGACATGGACAACAGGGCAGGAGGCCTGAAATGGGAACTGTTTCAGAAAATCCCAAGAGGGGACAGCTCCATATGCAAGAAGCATTTATTAAATGGCCTCAAAGATGGTATGAACTCATTGCTCAAATCACATCTCTTTGAAAACATTTTTACTTTTCTATTTAATATGCCTTTTCAAATCCTACTTCCAATTTAGGATAGGAAGAGAAAAGGGGTATGCTTTAAGGGCTATTTAGGGACCCATTTCAACCCAACAGACAGCTCATAATCCCACAGGTCCAATTTAGAAGAGGTAAGAGTGGTTTCTGGAATTCCCGGACACACACCCCTTATTTGGTTGACCACTTTTGCATTCAGCACAGCCATGCTCTTCCAAGTGTATCACAAAGGCAGGTTGAAGTTTTGTCACTTCTCGGCGGGAGGAGAAGCGTTCGTGAAATCTGGTGGGGTTGGGAGAATGGAATAAAATCCCCTGGGGCCTATCTGTAGCACAGAAATTGATTTCTCAGTAGCTACAATCAGATGAAAGTTATTGTCTCTCCCCAGACTTTCAGTCTTCACCTCCATGACATAAAAGGCGTAATATTGGTCTTGGAAACAGGAATGGGAGGCATGGGTTCCAGTCTCATCACCCCCCACCAAGCTGACCTCCCCTTCCCCACTGCAAGATGAGATGGCCAGACCAAGTTTCCTTTCCTAACCAAGACTTTGATCCATAAATCATGGAGCATTTCAAGAGCGATAGTCATGGAACATTTTAAGGACTCCTTTAGTTCTTCTTCCAGCCTCTAGACACTGCAACATTGACTGTTGTTAATTACTCACACCCCTGCCTAGCTGAAGCATGGATGGTCCTGTGTTTACAATTCCTGCGTCTTTAGACATAATGTATTCAACCAGGGCCAGAGCGATGCCACGGCGGACTGGAAAACCAAACATATCGTTTGCACAGTGTGAGATGTCTTGCCCCGGCCGTCTCTCAGGACCCCCCTTGCTTTGTAGAAAACAAAAAGAAGCAGTGTTCTAGATGTTAAAAAAAAAAAAAAAAAAAGTTCCCAGGGTTGTTTCAGGGAGGCTGCATACCTGGGAGAGGAATGGCTGAGATGTGCTCATTGGACAGGTGGCTCTTCCCACCAGCTGTCCTCTCTCGAAAGGCTTTTTTCCACAGGGATATTCCTTTGCAATGAAAGTCACAGTCCTGATAGAATATTAAGGCCAGTATAAGGAGCCCTAGTGGCACAATTGTTAAGTACTTGCCTGCTAACCAAAAGATTGTCAGTTTGAACCCACCTGGGGGCACTGCAGGAGACTTAGATATCTGCTTCTGTAGATTACAGCCTAGAAAACCCTATGGGGCAGTTCTCCTCTGTAACATGAGTGGAAATTGACTCAACAGCACTGATTAACAACAAGTACAGGGAAGGAAGCCTAGAGGAGTCTAGACCAGCCCTCTATGCATCCAGAGAGTTCTCTAGAATATCCTGAATGGATGGTCACCCTAAATTTTCCTGGATATTGGTAACCGTAACCTCATCCAAAACCATCCAATGATCAAAGAGCTCTATTACAGACTTGACATGAATAATTATGAAAGGAGAGGTTTCTTATGACAGCTTCTACCCATTGGGCATACTTCTGTAACTTGGCAATTACATGGAGAAAGTCTACTCTTTCCCACGTGGTACATGAATTCATAAACTTGATGACCACTGGCACATGAATCTGTGTGTCTTCCTTTAGAGAAAACAATGCTATTTCTTTACTCTCTTGTCTAGGTGGGCTGATCAGATGTACCATAATTATTGGACTGACCTTGCGATTCAGTAACTATTGGCTCAATCCCAAAGTTGGTTGGGCTAATGGGTTCCACTCAGTTCTCTTTTGCATAAAAACAAGACTGTCTTCTTGGGTAGGCAATCCTCAACAGGCTTTTTAAGGAGTTGTTTGCTTTCCATGAGCTGACTCTCCCTGAATAATCCCTGGTCTTATGGAGCAGGAGGATCAGAAATGCATTGGCCCAGAGCTTGCAGCTCCATGGATGCATCTGTTTTGGATGAAAGAGTGATGTGGCCCTCTCATCCAGGCATAAGTGTCCACTTCATTTAGATTCTGTGGGAACTCATTCAGCAAGGGCTATAGCACCAGCTCTAGGCCAGTGGATGAGGGAGGCAGGAATGTCAAGGACCTCACATGGTCCATTCCAAGTGCCATAACTAACTACAAAAGGGCACTGAGGCTGGTCCTTGCTGACGATGGGGAACAACAGCACCCACACCGAGTGCTGTTGGGGAGACAACATGAGAAAATACAGGATGACTGCACCACACCCTGCCACAAGCAGTCAGAACCCAACGAACAGAAGAAGTTTCGGCCCTTGCGACATGCCATGCAAACATGGCTGAGCCCTTTTCATGAAATGTCAAACCTATATTTGGGGGGGTTGGAATTAAAATATGAACCATGTGATAGATAAAGTTAGATATGGGGAGGCGGGATGCTGAGATGGCATTTAAGGAGGCAGGCAGTGATCCTATAGAGCAAAGGTCTGAAAACTACAGCCTACAGTCCCAATCTGGCCCACCATCTGTTTTTGTAAATAAAGTTTTATTGGAACACAGCCATACTCATTCATTAACTAATTTTCTATAGCTGCTTTCATGCCACATTGGCAGAGTTGAGTAGTCATGACGGTGTGAGGGTATGGCTCACAAAGCCAAAACATTCACCGCTGGGCATTTACGGATAAAGTCTGCTAACCCTGACTGTGGAACGACTGAGAGCCAAGTGGAAGGAATGGCTGGTTACTGCTAACTGGGACAGATGAGCCCTGCAGATTAAATCACCATGGGCAGAATTGTACCCATGGGTTTATAAAAGTATACAGACCTTTGTGGCTGAGAGAAAGAAAAAGAAAAAAAAATTTCATTTCTAGGAGGAGAGACAGGAGACTGTTCTGTGCCAGACCCATAATAGGCTGCCTGCTTCTAGGAGAGAGGCAGGTCTCTGAGAAACCCCTGCCCCAAAACTCAGGGGCACAGTGCCTAAGACTGAGGCTGGGCCAGGACAGCAGAGGACTGACCCCTCTACCAGGCTGACAAGCAAAGAGTGATGAACAATAGAAATCTACCACAGGGAAGGGTTAAGAAGGTGGGCGGAGACCCTTTCTAAGGCACAGGCACCCAGTGAGGACCAAAGGGGCACAGCAGTATCATTAAGAAACCCCCACCCCAGCAAATAGCACCCATCTGAAGCACAAGGTACCCGAGGAATTAATGAGAAGGCAGTAACCATAGCCACAGAGGCCTGGTGGCACAGAGGTTAAGCTCTCGGCTGGTAACTGAAAGGATGGCAGTTCAAACCCACCAGCTGCTCCATGAGAGAAAGATGTGGCAGTTTGCTTCACTAAAGATTACAGCCTTGGAAACCCTACTGAGCAGTTTTGCTCTGTGCTATAGGGTCACTATGAATTGAAATCCACTCAATGGCAGTGGGTTTGGTATAGCCACCACAAATCCAAACCCGGCTTAATTCCTGGGAAGACTGGCTTGATCCACCACCCCCAACACCACCACCACTAAAGGCCTAGCAGGAGAAGGGGCATACCCACATACAGGCTAAATCCTATTTACCTCAGTGTCTACTGTCCTACAAATGAAATTCAGGTTTAAACCAAAAATTATGAGACACAGAGAAAACGCTGCTAAGAGACAAAGCAATCAACCAAACTAGACTCAGGAATGATTCAGATGTTGGAAATATTGAAAGGCAATTTAAAATATCATGATTCATATGTCAAAGGCATTAGTGGGAAAAGGAAGACAGCATGTAGGAACGGATGGGGGATTTCAGTAGGGAGATGAAAACTAAGAAAAAGAATCAAATAAAATTTTTATAAATAAAAATTATGGTAACATAGATGAAGAATTCCTGGGATAAAGTTATCAGTAGACTTGATACAGATCAGGGGGAAAACAGTGAATTTGAAGATAGGTCAATAGGAACTACGTAAATTGAAATTCAAAGAGAAAGAATTAAACAAACAAAAAACCCAAAATGTAACATATCAGAGCTATTGGGCAATATAAATAAGTATAACCAAAACCAAAACCAAACCCAGGGCTGTCAAGTCGATTCTGACTCATAGCGACCCTATAGGACAAAGCAGAACTGCCCCATGGAGTTTCCAAGGAGCAGCTGGTGGATTCGAACTGCCAACCCTTTGGTTAGCAGCCGTAGCACTTAACCACTATGCCACCAGCGTTTTCATCAATCAGTATAACATGGGTATTATGTGAATCTCAGAAAAAGAAAAAAGAATGTGGCAAAAGAAATATTTGAAGAGATAATGTCAGATATTAAAAAACAAAAAACTAAAGACATAAATCCACAGGTTTAAGTACCTCAGAGATACTGAAGCATGATAAATAACAACAATGAAGCAAGGAAACAGGCAAAAACCAGGCACACAAATGAAATACAGTATTTCTATGCAAATAACCAGCACCATCCACATTTGTTTGCCAAACACTTCTTCCCCCCCGTGAGGTATTTTCATCAGCATACTATGCTAATTTTTTTTTTTACAACAACATGTACAGAAAAATTGGCATAGCGGCTCTTACAAAAATGTTTCACTTGCGGGGAGGGAGTGGTTGGCAAACAAAAGTAGAAGGTATACTTTGTATAAACATACATACCTAGATCTTGATATATCATATCCAAACTGCTGTAAGCCAAAGACAAATATAAAATCTTGAGAGAATTAAAAAAAAAAAAATTATATGGAGAGGAAAAAGGATAAGAATACAGCCGACTTCTCATCAGGAACAACATGAGCCAGAAGACAATAGAGTAAAATCTTTAAAGAGCTGAAAAGAAAATTGTCAATCCAGAATTCTATGCCTAGTATAAATGTATCTGATAATGAAGACTTTTTTTTTTCCAAAATAACAAGAACTTGCAGAATTCATTACCAGCTATCTTACATGATAAGAAATGTTAAAGGAAGTTCATCAGACAAAAGCGGTATATGATACAGAAACTTGGATTTACAGAAAGAAACAAAGACCTCCAAAAACAGTTAAAATGAAGGTCGTTATGAAAGACCTTTTTTTCTTATTTTT
This sequence comes from Elephas maximus indicus, assembly GCF_024166365.1. Classification (NCBI taxonomy): domain Eukaryota; kingdom Metazoa; phylum Chordata; class Mammalia; order Proboscidea; family Elephantidae; genus Elephas; species Elephas maximus. Next base: position 7,259,798 of record NC_064843.1, read on the forward strand.
AATCACTCTAAAAGTAGTCTGTCTAAAGCAAAGGTAGCAATGCATTGTGGGTGTATAGTGCATGTAAAAATGAAACACATGCCAGCAGTAGCACAAAGGGTGGACTAGAGGAGTTTAGACTTATGGTTATACAAGGTGTGAAGCAGCGCGATAACATTAGAAGGTCGGCTAATTAATTAAAGATATGTATTGCAACACTTTGTAACACTTAGGGTAACCAATACAATTTTTAAAGCAGAGTCGTAAAAGAAAGACTACATGGTCTAGCTTTGTCTCACCCCACTGTCCTCTCTTCATGCCCAGTTCATCGCACCGGCCTTTCATTTGTTCTGTGAACACCACAAGTAAGTTCCTAGCTCAGGTCTTTGCAAACGCTGTTCCTTTTATTGGGATGGAACTTCATAGCCACTTCACAAGCCCAGACCCATCTCATAATTCAGATAAGCCATCACATGTCATCTCATTAGAAAGGACTTCCAAGATGGCATCATCTAAATAGGCCTCTTTTTTTTTTTTTTTTTTTTAGTCATTTTCTAGGAATCCCTGGGTGATGCAAACAGCTAAGAGCTCGACTACTAATCGGAAGGTTGACATTCAGACCCACTCAGAGAAGAAAGGCCTGGGATCTACTCCTGAAAGGTCACAGTCTTGAAAACCCTATGGAACGCAGTTCTACTCTGACACACATGGGAGTCTTATGAGTTAGAATCGACTCGACGGCAACTGGTTTGGGTTTTTCTTTAGTCATTTTCTAGGGAGTCAAACATATCAAAGATCGTGAAGATGGCACAGAACTGGGCAGTGTTTTTCTTTTACACACAAGGTTGCCATGAGCCAGAGCCAACTTAGCAGTGACCAACAAGTCATTTTCAATCCCATTACCCTGTCTCATTTTCTTCATAACACCTGCTCTCTAAAATTATCTTCCTTATTCATTTACTTCTGCCTCCTGCCACTGGAATGCTAGCTCCGAAGAGGTCATATTCAAGGCTGTCTTGTTACCTCTTATCTCCAGTGCCTGGAACTGTGCCTGACACAGCAGACAATCAATATATACTCATTGACTTATTGGAAGAATGAGTGAGCACCATGCCAGGCAAATGATAAATGCAGGTGGCTGAAGAGAAGAGGGTCTGCTCAGGACTGTAACAGGGAATTTATGGCTGCCCTTGCAGAGAGGGAGAGAAACCAAGGATAAATTTTGTGTCGAAGTTTAGAGGAGAAATAGAAGTTTGCTTGAGCTGAAATGAAGAAAGAATATGTTTCAGGCAAATGGGGACACATAAAAAATACACAGATGCATAAAATGAACTGGCGTGGAGGAGGATTATAAAGAGCCCTGATCACTGAAATCCTTAATAAGCAGGTAGTAGACAGTGCTGGCCTGGATTAAGACGGGTAATGTGAAGACAGAAAACAGTGCTGGCCATCATGTTTGGAGTGTTGACATCGTCCTGGAGGCAGTGGGGAGTCATGAAGCTCTTTGAGTTTGGAAATCACAATATATGGTTGGTGTGTTAAAAAGATAATGCCAGGTACATACCCAGAAGAAGTGAAAGCAGAAACACAAACAGAAACCTCAACACCAAAGTTTATCACAGCACTTTTCGAGTTAGCCAAATGTGTAAACACCTGATAGGTCCATCAGCAGATGAAAGGGTAAACAAAATGTGGTCCAGGAAGAGAAATGAAGTCCTGATGCAGGCCACAACATGGATGCACCTTGAAAACATCCTCCTGAGTGAAATAAGTCAGAAGGACAAATACTGTATAATCTCACTTATATGAAATAAGCAACGATATTTTATAAATTTATTAGTAGTTTCCAGTGGTGGGAGGGATGGGGATAGTGAGGCTGCTGAGGGGGCACTGAGCTTATGTTAATGGTGGTGGGATAATTTGGGAAAGGATAGTGAGAATGGCTGTATCACGTGAAGAATGTAATCAGTGTCACTGAATTGTACACACAGAAATGGCTGAATTGGCAAATGCTTTGTTGTGTATATTTTCACCACACACACACAGAGAGATAATACCGTGGCTAGTGCATTTTTTTTTAGTGCACAGGAAAGACTGTAAGATGAGGACCCAAAATCAAACCCACTGCCGTTGATTCCAACTCACAGCAACCCTATAGGGTTTCCAAGGCTGTAAATCTCTACAGAAGCAGGCTGCCACATCTTTCCTTCATGGATCCCCTGGTGGGTTCGAACTGCCGACCTTATGGTTGACAGCTGAGAGCTTTAACTACTGCACCATCTGCAGAGTTAAGATGAGGATCAGAGGACCTTTTAGGTGGTTCTTGCAATAGCAAGTCTGAAAGATGCTGAGTCAATGAATAAAGGGATGGTGAGAAGAAATGGGACTGAGCCATTCAGGAGGTATAGCCAACAAGGCTGGTTGACTCATAGGCCGTGGGGTGAGGAAGAGGGAAGGGTCCATGCTTTCTCTGAGGACTCAAGGTGCAGAGATGGGCGATGCTTCAAGCCTGCAAAGGAAATTGGAAGAGGAACACTTCTGTGAGGCCACAAGAGCAGAAGATGAGCTAGGGTTTCCACAGGATGCTCCTGAGCTGTCAGGGGGGGACCAGGTAGAGGTGGTCAGTGGACAGACAGAAATCAGTGTTAGGAGTTAACAAGACAGATGTTATTTAAGATGTAGATGTGGAATCAACAATATAGAGATTTCTGCCATCACTGTAAGATTGGAGGAGATGACCCAGGGAGAGGCCAGTAGAAAAAGGGCATAGTATTCACTCTTCTGTATTTTTCCCCTAAACTGGAAATACCTAGATTTCTTACTTTACTTCTATTCTGTGGCACTTTATTTTTCCTCTCCTTTCCAATAAGCATGTCACAAATAAAATATGCAACTACGTCTACATGTAATTAAATATTTCCCAGAAAACTCAGGTTGCTTTTTTACTTCAGTGATTCCTTTTCTGCAGGTTGCCGTGGCCGCCTCTTCCTTTTAAATATTGTTCACACTATCTCGTGCAATGGTTGCTCCTCAGTGGGTCTTGAATGAATGTTAGATGATAATAATTACATGCACAGCTGGAATGGCACTGCCATAGGACCAGCAGCTATTCCATTCCATAACGTTGTCATTTTGGAATTAAAAAAAAGAGAGAGAGAGAATTTGTTCTTAAAGGAAGAACAAATATATAAAATATATATATATATATTTTTTATATTAGAGTGGAAACCCTGGTGGCGTAGTGGTTAAGTGCTACGGCTGCTAATCAAGACTGCAGCAGTTTGAATCCACCAGGAGCTCCTTGGAAACTCTACGGGGCAGTTCTACTCTGTTCTGTAGGGTCGCTATGAGTCGGAATTGGCTTGACGGCAGTGGGTTTGGTTTTTTTATATTATAGCATTGGATCAGAATCACAGGTTTCAAACTCAATAATAAAAGCAATTTCCTATAATGGTGGTGGGGAGGAAAATACCATTTATTAAACACCTCCTGTGTGACCGGCATTGTGGCGATGTAGATAGATAAATACCCAGGAATATGTACAGAGATGTAAAATGTATGCTGTAATGCCAGGCGGTTATTTCCAAATGGGAGGATTACAAGTGTTTATCCTTTTCATTTCATACTTTATAGCTCCTTTTTTAAAACTTTTAATGAGCAGGCATTGCTTTTAAAATACATTGTTACATATATGTATATATATATTTTTTAATATACACAGGCTATATATGAATCAGGCAAGAGGTAAACAGAGATAATAAGAGCTTTTTGTCTTATCTGGGAAGAGGTATAAGAAACAATTATTCTTAGATGACTTTATGTCGAGGATGCATTGCCATAATTTCCATGTAATGTTTAAGAGGATAAAAGAAGTATAACATCCAAGTTAATAGAGGGAAAAAGTGGAATATTAAAAATGCTCAATTAACTTAAGAGAAGGCACGTATTCACGCGCAAGAGCCTCAGTAGATGGAACAAAGAGAATACTGCCAGCTCTCTGAAGGCAGAATTGGACTTAGTAGGTTACAGAATTAAACCAAAATATATCAACAGTAATTTTAAATGAAAATGAGTTTATGCTTCAATTAAAAGACAGAGATTTTCAGACTAGTTTAAAGACGATCGTAGATTTCTACTTCTGCCCACCAGGAATAATGGGGCTCAAAAATCAACCTATCAGCATCAACATGGAAAAGTGCATGATACAAAAGACAGCAAACATTTTTGAGATATTGTACAATAGGCCCTATGGGAATATGATCCCCATGAAACCACAAATAAGCAAGATAAGTCCTACTGTTGTTGCTGTTAGCTGCCTTGAGTCAATTTGACTCATAGTGACCCCATCTGATGGAGTAAAATTGCCCCATAGGGTTCCCTAGGCTATAATCTTCACAGAAGCAGGTCACCAGGTCTTTCTCCTGCTGGGTGGGTTTGAACCACCAACCTTTCAGTTAGCAGTTGAGTGCTTAACTGCTGCATCACCAGGGCACCTAAAAGTGCTATAAGTGCCCAGGATCTCTGCCCAGAATAAAACACCTACGTCTATACCTGTGTTTGAGAATTTGAGGATCTGAGAGAAGAGGGTTATGCAGAGAAAGAGCTCCAGAAATCTGTGCAGGGACCCCCTTGAGCATTTGACTGATACTAAAATACATGTATATATAGGGTGAAATTCCGTGAGACTGGACTAGAAGAAAACTCGTGGGGAAAGAGTGCTTAAAGAAATATGATTCGTACAGGCAGTATTATTTAGATTTGCCCTCATCTTTACCTTTTGTTGTTGTTGTTCTTCATTATTTTTTCTGACCTTCACTCTGAAGTAAGGTTCCTTTTGCTTGAAGAACAACTTTAGTATTTGCTTGGTGGTGATGGAACTCCTGTTTATGTTTGCTTGAGAAGGTGTTTATTACTAAAGTTTGTTTTGCTGGCTAGAGAATTCCACCTTGGCAGCTGCATTTGTTTTCCTCAGCATTTTAAAACCTTCTTTTTGTTTGTTTTGTTTTTAATTTTCCTGTCTTCTGGTTGTATTTATTCTTCTGAGAGGGGGATTTTTGACCTAGGTTTCAGTAGTTTTACCAAGATGCACCTTACTGTGCATTATTATTATTTTTTAATTTAGTATGTTTTGGGCTTGTAAAGCCTTGGTGGAGCAAATGGTTAAGTGCTCAGCTGCTAACCAAAAAGCTCTGAGGGAGAAAGACCTGGCAATCTGCTTCTGTAAAGATTAGAAACAAGAAAACCCTATGGGGCAGTTCTTCTGTGTCATATGCGGTTGCTATGAGTCAGAATTGACTCAACAGCACACAGCAACAACAACAACAAAGCTTTGTAGGTTTATGACTTTATGTCTTTTATTAGTTTTGAGACCTTAACCAATGTAATATTGCTTCAGCCCAGTTTTCTCTCTTCTCCTCTGGGATTCCAGTTATATATTTGCTGGTCCTTCTGTCAGTGTTGTCAATGTCTCTTACACTCTCTTCTGTGGTTTCTCTTCTTTGTCACTGTATGCTTTACTCGGGACATTGCTAGATGACCCATCTTCCAGTTCACTGATTCTGTCAGCATCCAATCTATGTTATCTTCATTTCCTGAGTTCTGAGTTCTAAATATTTATCCATATACTTTCCTGTTCTAATTATTCCAATTTTTTTTTTTTTTTTTTAAATATAGTTTTCAGTTTCTCTGTAGAAATTCTCAATGGCTTCTACTTCCTTGAGCAGGATAATGATAGTTATTTTGTAGTCCGACAACTCTAATTTCTGGATCTCCTTTGGATTTTCTTTTATTGTCTTTTTTTTTTTCCTGCTGTTTTTAAATACATCCTGTGCTGTTCTCATTTGTACCTGGTTATTTTATTTTGTGTGCCAGACATTACATTTTAAAAATTGCAGAAATAACTCACGGCCTAGCTGATGATATTCATGTTTGCTACAGCAATCTTGAATCACCTCAATCCAGTTTCAGTGGTGGAGACAATTAGAAGCTGAATTGTGTGTCCTGCAAGGACCTGTCTACTTGTGGTTCACTTTATTATCACAGTTTGATCTCACAACCTCTCACCTGCTCCCTACATAATTGGCCAGTGCCCACAGATAAAAATACCGTCCCAAATGTGAGCTCAAATTCCCTGCATCTCATCCCAGCCGTTCTTCCCTATCTTGTTAGTTTTCCATTGCACTCTTCCAGCAGAATTTTTCTTAGGTTTTACAATTTCTCTAGCTGTCCTAATTTTGAGGGTTGGTCTTCTCTACCCAGTCTGCCATTTTTTTAAAAAAAGATTATTTATTTATTCATTAAATACATATTTATTGGCCCCAGAACCAAACCTGTTGCCATCAAGTTGATTCTGACTCACAGCAACCCTAGGGATAGAGTAGAACTGCCCCACAGGGTTTCCAAGAAGCTGCTGGTGGATTCAAACTGTGACTTTTTGGTTAGCAGCTGTGCTCTTAAGCCCTGTGCCACCAGTATTTGCCAGGAAGCTGTTAACCAAGTGGTCGGCAGTTTGAATTCACCAGATGCTCCTTAGAAACCCTGTAGGGCAGTTTTTCTCTGTCCTATAGGACTGCTGTGAGTCTGAATCAACTGAATGGCAAAGGGTTTGCTTTTTTTTTTTCTTCTTATGGTATGTTAGGCGTTGGGGATTCAGTGATGAGCCAGAGGGAGAATGAGACCTCCTGGCCACACAGAGTTGATAATCCAGTGTTCTAATGACCTGGGGTTTCTTCCTGTAGTGCCTTACAAAGGGCTGCTTTGAAATGAATCCAGAAAACCATCATGGTCCACAGAACTGGCTGGGCTGACACTGTGAGCAGATTCCTAGAACTGTGTTGTAGAATCTCACAGCAAATACATCAAAGATAGTCTTGTATTGATGACCTAAAGTGTGTTGTTTTTGCTGTTGGGTGTCATTGAGCTGATTTTTGAGCCATAGCAACACTGTGTGACAGATTAGAACTGCACAACAGAGCTTTCTAGGCTGTAATCTTTATGGAAGCAGATCTCTAGGTCTTTCTCCCGAAGACCTGCTGGGTGGGCTCAAACTGTTAGCCATTTGATTAGCAGCTGAACACTTAACTGTTGCTCCACATGGCTCCTTGACCTAGAGTGTAAGGCATGGAAAGTCAAATGTGTCTTCTTACACAATGTGTCTCCTCCAGCAATGCCACAGACTAACCATAATTACTATGCTTCTTGCGAGCCAGACTAGTCATACTTATGGTCTAATTGTGGCAAGAGGGAAGAGAGAAGTTGAAAGAACTTAGTTAAGAGCCATTTAAAATTTAAACAGTGTGCACAGTCATAAAAGGCTCATGGTATTCTAAAGGAGCATTACTGCCTTAGAACCCTATTCCCACATGTTTACACTATCTCTTCAAAGGCCCATTAGATCTAAACTCTTTGATGTATGACCAGCTACTTCAGTGGTGACTTTCTGTTAACTCAAATTTAAACCCAGTGGGGAAAAGGACAAATTGGCTCTTTTATCAAACACTTCCAGTATCAGCTCACAATGAGCTGGGACATTCTCCCCCTACTTAAAAGCTACATGATCGGTTTATGAGCAGGACAAAGTGAATAAATATTCAGCCCAGGAGCTTGATTAGAAAATAAAATCATGTCCACACACACCAGGGCATTGCACACTATTTTCTTCAAGTGGAGTTTTTCTAACAATCTCCCCCAGGAGACAGCAAGCCCAACAGGTGGGTAAGACAGGAGACACCAAGAGCTCACTGGCTCTCACCAGCAAGTACTTGGGGAAGGTCTGGGATGTCTGTGCCCTGGGATGCTGCCAACTAATGTCTAGGGAGAGACAGATATGCTGATGGGTATGGAAGAAGGTTGTTCTGTAACGTCTGAGAGATTGTCTTTATGGGCATGTTGCTATGCGAGTGGAATTGGGTGGACACACCACCAATGCACTTTATTTTCTCTTGGGGAAGACTAAATGCTTGTTGCACTTGTGACCTGTCTTAATCTGGGTTCTCTAGAGGAGCAAAACCAGTGAAATGTGTATATAAATACGGTGAGGTGTACTTCAAGGAAATGGCTCACACAATTGTGGTGGCTGGCAAGTACCAAATCCATGGGTCAGGTGGCCAGCTGGAGACCTCTGCCTGCTCTTGGGGTTGCAGGGACTTACAAATCCTAAATCTACAGGCCAAGCAGCAGGCCAGGGGCTTCTGCTGGCTTATGTCCCAAGAACCAGAGGTCAGGCAATGAGAAAAGAGCAGGGTCAAGAGACAGCAAGCTTTGCCTGAACATCCATTTATAGACTGGAGGCAGGCCACGCCCCCAAGGAAACACCTTTTTCAACTGATTGACTGATCACCCAGACCACATCATGGAAGATGATTACATCACACTGCCCATGCCTTTGGGCAGAGGCCACTGCTATGCATTGGAAGGTGGGAGACAAGCTGAGGGCATGTGTGAGAGGGAGACTCACTTATCCAGTTCATGCCAGAACCTCCTGGCCTTTCTCTTAGAAGAGGTATCATTCCTCTGGGTCCCTAGGGTGTGTAAATAGTTAAGCACTCAGATGCTAACCAGAAGGTTAGAGGTTGAAGTCCACCAAGAAGTGACTTGGAAGAAAGGCCAGGCAATCTACTTTTGAAAAATCAGCCATCTAAAACCCTACAGAGCACAGTTCTAGTCTGATGTACGCATTGGGTCATCATGCATCAGGATTAACTCAGCGGGAATGTGTTTGTTTTTTTGGTTTTAGCATATCCTCTGAAACTCAGCTTACCCACCGAAGAAAAGGAGGAAGGGCATAAAGAGATGTAAGACTTTAAAAAACAAAACAAATAATTTGTCTAGAGAATACATGAAATACTTTTGCTTTTTAATTTTTAATAGTGTTGTGAAGAATCCTTTCTAAAGATGAAAAAGAACTATAAATTTTCAAAAATCTACATGACAAAAAAATCACTGTAAAAAAAAGCAAAAAGCCCTATGAGGAACTGGGAAAAGCACTTGGTATTTGTGCGACAAAGGACCAATTTTTAAAAACTATAAGTAAATAGTTTTGGTAAATTAATAACAAAAAATAAGTCTATTATATATTCATCGAGCTCAGGAAAATGCAACTGGCTCTTAAATATGTGAAATGACACCCAGTGTTAAATGCAACTGTAAACAGCACTGAAGTCTCATTTTTCTCACTAACCATATTGGCAAATATTTGATAGCCCAAACTTGACCAGCCTTTGTGGAACAGACCCTTCTATATGTGACTCCATGGGAGAAAGATGTGGCCGTCTAATTCCATAGAGATTTACAGCCTTGGAAACCCTATAGGGTTGCTATGAGTCAGAATTGACTGGACGGCAATGGGTATATATGACCAGTAGGAGTACAAACTGGTAATGTTGGACATTTGGCAAAATCTATCAAAATTACAATTATATATAACCTTCGACTTCGGCCTTTCAATCCTAAAAACGTATGCTAAAATAGACCTACATGTGTGTAAAATAATTTACTTGCATGGTCATTCATTGCAGGCAGCATTGTACTATAGCAAAATACTGAATGCGATCTAAACATAAATCAATAGATTTGCTTCCATGTAATTCTTCACAGCTTTTACAGGGGATGACGTGCTTCTATATGTACTGATACAGGATGATCTCCAGTATGTATAATAAAAAAATCAAAGTATAAATCAATGGCTATGACTGCTATCACTTGTGATAAAATGTATGCCGAATGGACGCATTGGAATGTATTAGACAGCACACACTGAAAACTGCTAACAACCCTGATTCCTTGGGGAGAACTCAGCGTCTGGGAGACAGAACAGATAGGACACCTCATACCCCATTCTACCTTAGCATTTTAAACCACACAAGTACTTAAATAAAGAGTTCTGAGGCAAATATGACAAAATGCTAATATCTATTTAGAAGTGGGAACCTGGATATCTGTTCTATTGTTATCCGCACTTTCAGGCTGATTTGAAATGTTTCATAATTAAAATGTAAAAATAAAAAAGTCACGTCTTTTCTAAGTTTTTTTTTTTTTTTAACATTCCCGCACATACACACCTGAATTCTTCCATATTTTTGAGAAGCATGCCTATATTATTCGGCAATTTGTTAGTTGCCAAAGAAAGAAACACAATTCAAACTGGCTTTAGCCAAGTAGAGGAAGGACTGGCTTGTACATCTGCAAGTCCCGAGGTTTGTCTGTAGACAGGATTGGATCCAGGGGCCCAGATGATGTGGTCTCTCCTCTGTCTCCCTTCTTCTCCGTCTCTACTTTCACCTGCATGCGCTTCCTTCCCAGGCAGGCTCTCCTCCTGTGGCGGCACGTTGCTGTTCGAGTTGCCATTGGGTCAGGTCTGACTACATAAAACAGAATGAAACACGGCCCGGTCCTGCGCCATCTTCGTGATCACTGGTGTGTGAGGCCACTGTTGCGGTTGCTCTTGTTTTCACTGACCTCCTGCTTTACTAACACGATGTCCTCTTCTAGCAATCGGTCTTTCCAGACGATGCATCCAAAGCAAGGGAGCTGATGTCTCTTCACTCTTGCTTCTGAGGAACATTCTCGTTGCATTTCTTCCAAAACTGATTTGCTCGTTCTTCTGGCAGTCAATATTCTTCCCCAACACCAGAGTTCGAATGCATCAATCCTTCTGTCTTCCTTTTTTTTTTGTTGTTCCGTTTTCACATGCATTTAAGGCGATTTAAAAGACCATGGCTTGGGTCAGGTGCATCTTAGTCGTCAAAGTGACCTCCTGGTTTTTTAAAACTTTTAAGAGGTGTTTTTTTGCGGCAACAGGCATAAGGAGCTCCAAGCTTATAGCTTCCTAGTTTAGTAACTTCCAGTAAAGAGTAAAATTCCTTCAGTTGTTCAGAAAAAGCTCTGGGCTCCTTCAGTCGTGTGACCTCTCCTGTCCTGTCACTGTAGCCTGAGTGGTCAGGTCTAACCCACACCATTATTGGGGCTAGGCTTGTGGCTACCTCCCCTCAAACCCAGGTCTGTGAGTGAGAAACAAACAGTTCAACAAAGGAAGACTGAGATTCTAGGGTCCTAAGAAGGAAAAATGGATGCCATAAGCAAGTCATGGTAGCAGATGTCCATGAAAACATTTCTACTCTCAGCACTTCTCTGGGCACAATGAAGAAAATATACCTGTTGTAGGTATCTGCGTGTTGAACTCTGGGGTACCATTCCTGAAGCTTAAGGGGAAAGGTACTGTTCCAAGCTCCACTGTCACTTTGTCATTCCGTGGTGGCTTGTGTGGTGGCCACCAGTGTTTCAAATACCAGTGGAGTCACCCATGGTGAGCAGGTTCCGGTGGAGCTTCTAGTCTAAGACACACTAAGAAGAAAGGCCTGGGGAAATTAGCCAGTGAAAACCTTATGAATCACAATCAAATGTTGTCTGATACAGTGCTGGAAGATGAGCCCCCTAGGTTGTAAGGCACTCAAAATATACAATGGCACAATAATAGAGCATATCGACGATCATGAAAATGGAGAGGGATCGGACAACGTTTTGTTCTGTTGTGCTCACCATGAGTCAGAGCAAACTTGGCAGCAACTAACAACAACTGTTTCAAACTGACTTCCAACTTCCAGGAAATAACCAATGTTTACATATTTCTTCAGATTGTCGTTGTGTGTCATTTTTCTCTTTCTTCCTACAGACTCCAGCCCACCACAGTCATCTCCCTTTGTTTTGTAATAATCGCTTTTCAAAGGGACTGTGCCTGGTATCATGTAGAGCGCCCCACATTCTGGAATATTTTATTGTTTCCTTATCTGGATAGTGAGCCCAATCCTTTATCCCTGGATCCCGTGCGAACAAGCAGTTACCTCTAAAGTCTGGATTAGATTTAGATTAAATACGTGGTTAGCAGGACACTTCCTGGGAAATGCTGTCTGCTTCTTATAGGTTCCCATCAGGCACCACACAACGGCGGCCCCATACATGGTGACAAACTTGCTTAAGCTGTGACAAGACTTCTCCACTGTGAAGGCACACTTTCCCCTTTGCAAACACCTAGTCATGGATGGGCAGGTACTTTGAAAGGGAGCGATAGCCTTCCCATCAGCTTTTGCTGAATGATTCTGGCAGTCACCAATGATCCCTGCCTGGATCACATTATTTCACTTGGAATTGCAAAGGGATGATAACTAAATCTGTTGTTCCTGCCTCATTTATTACATGGCACTTCTTTAATAACTGAGGAGAAACCGGCTCTGTTCTTAATTAACCGAATTAATTAATTAATTCAGTTAAGTGCTTAATTCTTTCTCATTAGTGACCCATTTTTAGGGTAAGGAGGGGTTTATAATTGTCATTTTCAGTGGTTACAAATGGCTTTTTTTTTTTTTCTTTGTCACAATTTGGGCTGTCCAAAATCTAAAGCTAAGGCGACATTTAGGACGGAAGATGTTTATTAAGGGTCGGCACCTGTGAAGAGAGGGGGCTGGACTGGGCGAGGGAGAAGTTGGACTGAGACGCTGGAGGGTGACTCTGCAGAAGTGAGCAGCTGCCAAACTGACCTGCATGGGTGGAAGTGACTGGACATTGTGCCCCCTCGCTCAGTTGCCCTCCCCACCCCCCAAGGACATGACCATGGGCAAGGTGGCCCTCTGAACTTGAAGCCAACCCTGAAGGAGTTCACAGATGAAGACTGCTGACCACTCTTCCCACAGCTGGTTGTCCAGTCCTTTTTTGAAGGGGACAAGCATTGTCACGGCTACCACACCCTCTGAGTATTTTACTTTGTGTTTGTTCTATTTTATTTTGCTTTGCAATTTCATCGTGGACTCCTATTTTAGTATAATTAAAAAAAAATTTTTTTTTTTGGATATTCAAGTTGTCCCACATTTAACCAATGGAGTTCCCTTTGAAACACTGTTATTTGTCATTGAGCTCTGTAAAACTGGTGTGGGGTGATGTCTGACCTTCTCTATCTTCACAAGGGGAAAGGAAAATCAAGATCAATGTCCCAAGGCTGGTTCCTGTGAGGTGGGAGGTCAGCTATGCCTCCTCTCTCAGCCATCTTTACCAACTCTGACGCCAGCTGTCCCTCCCACAGCACTCTCTACTTCTCTGCTGGGTTCGATAATTCATTGCAGGTTACAATTCAGGCTCAAGAACTTTGAGGATACAATTCTTCCATCAGGATAGTCTCTTCCCAGCTGTGCTCGAAGGCACGCCTCTGCCTGGGCCTAGGCCTCTGCCCAAAGGCACTCAGTTTTCTCTCTCCCTAGGCTGGAAGCCCACCACACCATCTCCTGGGTTTGGGTCTCTGCTGCTGGGTCTCTCCTGCCACCACTTCTCACCATCTTCAGTGTTACAGCTTGCTCTCTCTCAGTCTCTTGCTTCTGGGAGAGATCCCGGGTCCAAAGGACGTGCTTTCTGCTCCTGGCTGTTCTTCTTTGGTGGTGGTTGGATCCTCCTCTCTGCTCTGAAATTAGCTTTTTTTTTTAAGGCAAAACTGACCAATGCCCTTGGGTTACCCTATTACACAGTCCCGCCCAATCACCTGGGTGGGAGTTACAAGGCCATGGCTAGAAAGGCCACATGAAAGTAATCAATTGCACTGCAGCTCTAATTCCTTCTTAATGGGAAATGGTATTTAGAAGCCAAGATCTGAGCTTGTGTGCTCATTGCCACTGAGGTATCGTTGTTTCCAGCCCCTCTAAGTGGATGGAGCTAGGAGATACGGATATTAAATGGATAATTCATTTTATAAGGACCAGCACAAAGCTGGTTATATGAGGCAGAGGTTAAAGATGTCCCAAACGTCCGGCTTCTTCATACAGCTATGCCACTCCATCATCTCTAACTACAACCATCTCTCTCCTCTCAGTACTCTCCCTACAGTCTCTTGGTTCTGTAATTCACTGCAACATCTCAAAGAACTCACAAACTGTACTTGCACTCAAGTGGTTTATTAGAGAAGTAGCAGGGTACAACTCAGGATCAGGAACAACTCAGAAGTAACAGGAACAACTCAGGATATAGTTCTTGATCAGAGCAGCGTCTTCTCACCCTCTGCTGCTGGGCCCTGCTCGGGCCCTTGTCAGGCAAGTGCTACGACCTTAGCTTGGGTTAGCAAGCCCCACCACAGTCTTCCTGAGCTGGTTTCTGCCATCTCATGCTGCTATTGCTCTTGCTACTGCTGCGCTGCTGTGTCTTGCTGCCTTGCATGTTACAACTTCTCCCTCTTTCTCTTTGTCTCCTTTTAAGCCTAACAGGATGGCAAAACTGACAAATCCCCTTTTAGGTCCTGTTCACCTTATTTGCATTGCCCCACCCCCACAAGCTTTCCATGCACCTTATTTGCATTAGTAGCAAGCTGTCCAATCCCCTTGGTGGGCCACAAGCACCTTTTTGGCATAGTCCTACCCAATCATTGTGTGGGAGTCACAAAGAGTATGGCTAAAAGGGCCATATTATGTAGTTCAAAATAGATATATTGATATGTAAACCAAAACACCTGTTGCTGTTCATTCCACTTCACGGCACACCTACGAGTTATGGCATAGGACTGCTCCGTCTGTATCTCTTTCGTACAACATGGGCTATCTGCGCCTGTGTTGCATTTCTCTGCCACTGGAGGTTTATCAGTAGGCATTTGAGCCACTTCAGTACGGTCTGGCCTGGTGGCAGATACTGGTGCAACTGCCTGAAAAAACAAGAAAGTTGGTCTGTGCCACATTTGAGTGTTGAGAGCCATTTGCATGAGCGGATGCTTCCTGGAGGAGTGATTGTGTGAAACTTTTGTGTCTTTTGGCTTCTGTACAGTGGATGAGGCATGCAAGTATGTTTACGTTTCCTTTATGTTATTGGGAAGGCAAGGTTACTGAGTGACGTTTGGAAATGTTCAAGTAAATGAGTTATTTTGGGGATGAAAACAGTTTGTGATGCACTTCCTGGACATGGACTGATATGACCTACAAGTGTACCAATATGGCCCACTCTAAATCAAACTGACAACAATTATTCACAGCAAGTGCCATGTTTATTTAGTATTCCACGTGTATTTTTGGAAATCTGAGTAAGATATTGTAAGGCTGAAGTGTAATCAGAAAGCGTGATATGCCATGGGACTGACAAGTCCCGCATGTGTGATGTGCTTCATGGAACATGAGACTAATATATCTGGTTTGGAATTGGCACCCCATTTTTTCAAATATTAAAAAAACTACCAATTCACAGTGATTCAGCAACCATTCCATTAGTGAAAAAACATGGCATCACCAAAAAATTCCAAAGGAGAAAAAAATTCACACGTGAAGAGGGTTATGAAAGCAGGTCGCCAGGCATCTCTTTTGCGGTGTCACTGGATGAGTTCAAACAGCCAACTTTCTGGTTAGTAGCCAAGAGCAAACCATTTATACCATTCCCAACCATTTGGGACCTCTATATTGATATACGTACATAAATGTATATTTAGGAGCCCTGGTGGCACAGAACAAATCTGTCTTGGAAGAAGTACAGCCAGATGCTCCTTAGAAGCGAGGATGGCGAGACTCCCTCTCACGTACTTTGCACATGTTATCAGGAGGGTCCAGTCCCTGCAGAAGGACATCATGCTTGGTAAAGTAGAGGGTCAGCAAAAAAGAGAAAGACCCTCGATAAGATGGACCAACATAGTGACTGCAACAATAGGCTTAAACATAGCAACAATTATGAGGATGACGCAGGACCGGGCAGTGTTTTGTTCTGTTGTGCACAGGGTTGCTATGAGTCAGAACTGACTGGACAGCAGCTAACAACAATGACAACATACGTGTGTGTGTATATATATATGATATATACATTTATATATGTGATATGGAAATCCTGGCAGCATAGTGGTTAAGTGCTACAGCTGATAAACAAAGGGCTGACAGTTCAAATCTGCCAGGCGCTCCTTAGAAGCTCTGTGGGGCAGTTCTTCTCTGTCCTATAGGCCCGCTATGAGTTGGAATCGACTCGATGGCACTGGGTTTGGGTTTTTGTTTATACGTGATATACACATTTATATATATCATAAAAAAAAATATATATCATACATATGTGTATATATGTATTTATGAATTTATATTTGTTGTTGTTAGTTGCTGTCAAGTCAAACCAACTCCTGGCAGCCCCATGTAGGCAGAGTAGAACCATGCTCCATAGAGTTTTCAAGACTGTGGACTTTCAGAAGCAGATTGCCAGGTCTGTCTTCCAAGGCACCTCTGGGTGGGTTTGAGCTGCCAATGGTCAGCTAGTACTTGAGTGCTTACCGTTGGCATCATTCAGTGACTCAGATTTGGAATGACAGTGATTGTTTTCTTACTTTCTTAGATTTTATATGTGTAATAGTTGTAACCACGCTTGGATCTACCACCCATGCCCATTGAAGCAGCAGTCAAGACATCAAACAGCATAGTGCATTGGGCAAATCTGCTGCAAAGGGTCTCTTTAAAGGCAAAGATGAAAGGCAAAGATGTCACTTTAGGGACTAAGGTGTTCCGGACCCAATCGTCTCATATGCAAATGAAAGCTGGATCATGAATAGGGAAGATCAAAGAAGAATTTATGCATCTGAATTATGGTTTTTGTGAAGAATAGTGAACATACCGTGGAGTGCCAGAAAAACATATAGTTGTACATATTTGCTCTAAAAACCGTAGTTTGTAATAGCATGAAAACAGTTATTTATTCTAAAAGACAAATTAAATTGTGTCAAGTTAGGGTACCCAAATTACTGCTAACCATAAGCTTATGTTAAGATTTTTCTGCAGTTCTTTTTATCCTTAGAAAATTACCACCACGGATTTAGTCAGGTTGATATTTTCAAAGATTACCTGGAGCAATTTTTTTCTCTGTGCCATTATGTTACCATTATATCATTATATCGTTATGTTACTGGGTCCATTTGTTTCAGCTTCAGGGTTTCCCCTCCTTTAAAAAATATGTATTTTTTCGACTAAGTAAAGCTTCTGCATCCTTCAAATCTTTCAGTTCTAACTTCGACATCTTTTGTTTTGCTGAGATTCTTTTTTAATCTCTTAGTTTTGGGGCTCGTAAAATCAGCATTTTGCAAATTTCTTATTTGAGTATATTGGCATTTCCTGTATACCCAGACGATGTTGATGTTAGGTGCCACTGAGTCGGTTCTGACTCATAGCAACCCGATGTACAACAGAGTGAAACACTGCCCAGCCCTGCATCATTCTCACAATTGTTGCTATGTTTGAGCCCATTGTTGTAGCCACTGTGTCCAGCCATCTTGTCCAGGGTCTCCCTCTTTTTTGCTGACTTTTCAAGCATGATGTCCTTCTCCAGGGACTGGTACTTCCTGATAATATGTCCAAAGTATGTGAGAGGAAGTCTCACTGTCCGTGCCTCTAAGGAGCCTTCTGGCCATACTTCTTCCAAGACAGACTTGCTCATTCTTCTGGCAGTCTGTGATATAGTTCATACTCTTCACCAACACCGTAATTCAAAGATGTCAGTTCTTTTTTGGTCTTCCTTATCTATTGTCCAACTTTCACATGCGTATGAGGCAACTGAAAATACCACGGCTTGGGTCAGGCTTAATTAGTCCTCCAAATGACATCTTTCCTTTTCAACACTTTAAGGAGGTCTTTTGCAGCAGATTTTCTCAATGCAGCATGTCATTTGATTTCTTGGCTGCCTCTTCCATGGTTGTTGATTATGGAGCCAAGTAAAATGAAATCTTTGGCAACTTTAGTATTTTCTCCATTTATTGTGATGTTGCGTATTGGTTCAGTTGTGAGGATGTTTGTTTTCTTTTTGTTGAGGTGTAATCCATACTGATGTTCATCAGTAAATGCTTCAAGTCCTCTTGCTTTCAGCAAGGAAGATTGTGTCACCTGCATAAGCAGATTGTTAGTGAGTCTTTCTCCAATTCTGATGTCTTGTTCTTCTTCATATAGTCCAGTTTCTTGGATTATTTTCTCAGCATAGAGATTGATTAAGTATGGTGAAAGGATGCAACCCTGACACACACCTTTCCCTACTTTAAACCACGCAGTATCCCCTTGTTCTGTTCAAACTGCCTCTTGATCTATGTATAGGTTCCTCAATAGCACAAATAAGTGTCCTGGAATTTCCATTCTTCCCAATGTTATCCATAATTTGTTATGATCCACACAGTTGAATGCCTTTGCATAGTCAATAAAACACAGGTAAACATCTTTCTGATATTCTCTGCTTTCAGCCAAGATCCATGTGACATCAGCAATGATGTCCCTTGTTCCACATTCTCTTCTGAATCTGGCTTGAGTTTCTGGAAGTTCCTTGTTGATGTACTGCTGCAACCACTTTTGAATGATCTTCAGCAAAATTTTACTTGCATGTGATATTAATTGTATTGTTCGATAATTTCTGCATTCTATTGGATAACCTTTCTTTGCAATGAGCACAAATATGAAGCTCTTCCAGTTGGTTGACCAGGTGACTGTCTTCTAAATTTCCTGGCATAGATGAGTGATCACCTCCAGCGCTGCATCATTTGTTGACATATCTCAGTTGGCATTCCATCAATTCTTGGAGCCTTGTTTTTCACCAATGCCTTCAGTGCAGTTTGGACTTCTTCCTTCAGTACCATCGGTTATTGTTCATATTCTGTTTCCTGAAATGGTTGAATGTCAACCAATTCTTTTCAGTGTAGTGATTCTGTGTATTCCTTTCATCTTCTTTGGATGCTTGCTGAGTCGTTTAATGTTTTCCCTGTAGAATTCTTCAATATGCAACTCGAGGCTTGAATTTTACTTCAGTTCTTTCAGCTTGAGAAATGCCGAGTGTGTTCTTCTCTTTGGTTTTCTAACTCCAGGTCTTTGCACATGTCATTATAGTACATAACTTTGTCTTCTCGAGCTGCCCTTTGAAATCTTCTGTTCAGCACTTTTACTTCATTGTATCTTCCATTTACTTTAGCTATTCGACATTCAAGAGCAAGTTTCATAGTCTCTTCTGACATCCATTTTTGTCTTTTCTTTCTTCTTTCCTCCCTTTTAAATCATCTTTTGCTTTCTTCATAGATGATTTCCTTGATGTCATTCCACAACTCCTCTGGTCTTTGGTCATTAGTGTTCAATGCGTCAAATCTATTTTTGAGATGCTTTCTAAATTCATATGGGATATACTCAAGGTCGTATTTTGGTTCTCGTGGACTTGCTCTAATTTTCTTCAGATCCACCTTGAACTTAAAAAAGAGCAATTGATGGTCTGTTCCACAGTCAGCACCTGGCCTTGTTCTAGCTGATGATATTGAACTTCACCGTGGTCTCTTTCCACAGGTGTAGTCGATCTGATTCCTGTATATTCCATATGAAGAGGTCCACGTATATAGTTGCCATTTATGTTGTTGGAAAAATGTATTAGCAATGAAGAAGTCGTTGGTCTTGCAAAATTCAATCATGCAATCTCCAGCAACATTTCTATCACCGAGGCCACATTTTTCAACTACTGCTCCTTTTTCTTTGTTTCCAACTTTTGCATTCCAAACACCAGTAATTAGCAATGAATCTTTATTGCATGTCTGATCAATTTTGGCCTGCAGAAGTTGGTACAAATCTTCAATTTCTTCATCTTTGGCCTTAGTGGTTGAAGCATAAATTTGAATAATAGTCCTATTAATTGGTCTTTCTTGTAGGCGTATGGGTATTATCCTATCACTGACAGCCTTATGCTTCAGGATAGATCTTGAAATGTTCTTTCTGACAATGAATACAAGGCCATTCATCTTCAATTGTCATTCCCAGCATAGTATTCCATGATTGTCTGATTCAAAATGACAAATACCAGTTGATTTCAGCTAACTATTGCCTAAGATATTGATCTTCATGCATTCCATTTCATTTTTGAAAACTTCCAATTTTCCTAGATTCATACTTCGTACATTCCACAATCTGATTATTAACGGATGTTTGCAGCTATTCTTTTCTCATTTTGTCTAACATAGTGCCAGGAGATGAGCCCTCAGGTTGGAAGGCTCTCAAAATATGACTGGGGAAGAGCTGCCTCCTCAAAGTAGAGTCCACCTTAATGACATGGGTGGAGTAAAACTTTGGGGACCTTCATTTGCTGATGTGGCACAACTCAAAACATAGACAATAGACATGCATTTCCCCAAATGAGATTTAGGAAACACTACATTCATGAGGAAGAGCCCTCGTGGCGCAGTAGTCAAGTGCTCAGCTGCTAACAGAAAGGCAAGTGTTTCAAATTCACCCAGCGTCTCCTAGGGAGAAAGACCTGGCCATCTGCTCCCATAAATATGACAACCTAGGAAATGTTATGGAGCAGTTCTACTCTGTCACACGGGGTCACTGTGAGTAGGAATAGGCCTGACAATGGCACCCAACAACAACAACAATGACAACAGCTAAAGATACTCTTATTTTGCCTCCTACCTTTAAAAACTATATAACTAAAAATAATAAGTTCAATGAAAATCGTAAAAAACAATTTTTTTTTTACTATAAAGATAAAAAAAATTTTTTTGAGCCTATTATGTACAAAACAAAACAAAGCCTATGAGATTCTAGAGAAGAACAATGCAGCTAGATGGAGCAATGTTTCAGATCACAGCATTGTTTAACTACAGACACCCAGATAAGCTAAAAGTAAAGGGAGGAAAGAAGTGATACCATGCTAGCACTAATCAAAAGAAGGCTGGAGTGCCTATATTAAATGCAAGCAAAGTAGATTTTTGTTGTTGTTAGTTATAGTTGGGTTGATTGTGACTCTTGGTGACCCCATGTGTGCAGAGTAGAACTACTCCATAGGGTTTTCAAGGCTGTGACCTTTCAGAAACAGATCACCAGGCCTTACTTCCAAGGCACCTCAGGGTGGGTTTGAACCACCAACCTTTAGGTTAATAGTCCAGCACTTAACCGTCTGGACCACCTAGCAGGCTTTAAAACAAGGAACATTTTCAGGGGTAAGGAGGGGTACTGCGTGATGTAAAAGGGGCCGATTCTCCAAGAAGAAGTAACAATCTTAAATACTTATGCACCTAAATAGAAAGTATCAAAAATACTTGAGGCAAAACTGATAGAACTGCAAGGAGAACAGATAAATCCACTATCATAAGTGAAGACTTCAGCACCCCACTGTCAGTATACCAAGTAGGCAACAACAACAACAAGAATCAGTAGGAATAGGGTTGACCTGAAGGAATTGTCAGTTAGTTTGATCTACTGACATAGACTACTCCTTCCAACAGCAGAAGAATTCATATTCTTCACAAAGTCACATGGAATACTTACCACGAGAGGCCACATTCTGTGTCGTAAATTATTAATTTTAATTAATCCGTAAGAAAAAGTGTCCTATGAAATATATTTTCTGATCACAATAGAATTAAACTAGACATCAATAACAGAGAGATAGCCGAGCTACCTCCAAGAGTTTGAGATTAAATAATAGTCCAAGTGCTACGTGGGCCAAAGAAAGAATGTCAGGAGAATTTAAAAAACATTTTGAACTAACTGAAAATTAAAAACCAATCTTTGAAAATGTGTAGGATGAGGAGAAAGCATTACTTAGAAGTTAATTTATAGTATTAAATGCTAGAAAATAAAAATAAAAAATGAGACATACCAACAACTAAGAAGATGACTCAGGACTGGGCAATGTTTAGTTTTACTGTACATAAGGTAGCCATGAGTCAGAGTTGACTGGACGGCAGCCCTCTATCTCCATCTCTAACTTCATATTTAGTAGTTAAAGATTGAATGCTTTCTCCATAAGATCAGTAGCCAGATGTGGACATCCATTTTCTCCACTCTTATTCAACATTGTACCGGAGTTCTATCCAGGCCAATTAGGCAAGAAATGAAATAAAAAATGTACAGATTAAAGAGGAAGAAGTAAAAGTATCTCTACTTGAATATTAAATAAGCTTGTATATAGAAAATCCTAAGGAGTCCGCTAAAACAGTGTTAAAAGTAATATACCAGTTTTCCAAGATTTCATGGGACAATATAAATTGTATTCCTGTGCACTAGCAATGAACAATTAAAAAATGATATTAATGAATTAATTCCATTTATAACACAAAAAATGAAAATTTAAGAATAAATTTAATTAAGATCTGAATAAATAAAAAAATACTCCATGATCATAAATTGGAAGACTATATCATTAAAATGACAATACTACACAAACAGATCTACATATCCCAAGGTAATTTCTCTCAAAATCCCAGCTGATTTATCTTTCTAAAATTCACATGGAAATGTAAGGTACTCAGCATAGCCAAAGTAACGATGAAGAAGAAAAACAAAGTTGGAGAACATACACCTCCTGATTTTAAAACCTACCACAAAGTTACCACACTAAGACAATGTGGTACTGCTGAAAGGATAGACACATAGATACATGAACAGAACTGAGAGCCCAGAAATAATCTCAGGCATGAGCGTTCTGTCGACCATTGACGTGAGTGCCACAACAATACAGTGTGGGAAAGAATAAGATTTTCAACAAACGGTTATGGGACAACTCGAAGTCTAAGCACAAATGAATTAAGTTGGACCTATTTTTCCATCATGCACAGAAGTTAACTCAAAAACTGAGAAAAGACCTCAGTGTTAAAGTTAAAACTATAAAACTCTTAGGAAAAAAACACAGGTGTAAAACTATAGAACTTCGGTTAGGTAAAGCCTTCTTAGATGTGACACTAACACACAAGCAACCAAAATGGGGGTGTAGGATGAAAAATTGGACCTCATCAAAATTAACAACTTCTGTGCTTCAAAGGATGCCATCAATAAAATGGAAACTATCATAATTGGAGACTTTGACATTCCATTGCTAGTATATGCAGTAGGCAAAAAAATCTGTAAGGATATGGTTGACCTGAACAGTACTATGATCACTCTGATCTACTGACATGGAATACTCGAACCAACAACAGCAGAGTGCATTCTTCTCCAAGTCGCATGGAATACTCACCAAGACAGACCTCAGAATGAGAGAAAATATCTACAAATCATATGTATGATAAGGAAATAATATCTAGAATGTGTTAAAAAAAAAAAAAACTCTTACAACTCAATAATAGAAAGAAAACGACACAATTAAAAAAGAGGCAAAGGACCTGAATGAACTTTCTCTGAAGAAGAGATACAGGTGGCCAATAAGCTCGTGAAGAGATGCTCAACATCATTGTCCATCAGGGAAGTGCATATCAAAGCCACAATGAGATACCATTTCACACCCACGAAACCCATTGCTGCTGAGTCAATGCAACTCATAGCGACCCTATAGGATAGCTGAAATAAAAAAAGACAGATAATAACAAGTGCTGGAGAGGATGGGGAGCTACAGGAACCCTCACACAATGCTGATGTGAGTGTAAAATGGCTCAGGCACTTTTGAAAAACAGTCTGGCAGTTCCTCAGACATTAAACGTGCAGTTACCTCATGACCCAGCAATTCCACTGCTGGGTATATACCCAGGAGAAATTAAAACATATGCCCACGTAAAAAAGCATACACAAATACCCAAACAGCGTTATATTTACTAGGCAAAAAGTGGAAGCAACCCAAATCCTCTCCATACGGTGGAATATTACTCAGCAATAAAAAGTAATGGAGTTCTGATACATGATACAGCATGATGAACCTTGAAAACATTACACTAAGTCAAAGGAGCCAGATGAAAGACTACATGTTACATGATTTCATTTACGTGAAAGGTCTGGATTAGGTACCTCCATCCGTCTGTCAGTTTATCCGACTGTGGTGGCTTGCATGTGGCTGTGATGCTGAAAGATAAGCCACCAGTATTTCCAACACCAGCAGGGTCACTTATGATGGACAGGTCTCAAGAGAGTTTCCAGACTAAGCAGACTAGGAAGAAAGGCCTGGCAATCTACTTTAGAAAATTAGCTGAAGCAGAGCCTATGGATCACAACAGAACATTGTCCGATACAGTGCTGGAAGATCAGCCCCCTGGCTTGGAAGACACTCAAAACGTACAGTGGCTGCAGCAGTGGATACAAACATACGAGTGATCCTGAAGGTGATGCATGACCAGGCAACATTTCTTTCTGTTATAAACAGGGTCACCCACCAACTCTACGGGACAAAGACCCGGCGATCTGCTTCTGTAAAGATTACAGACTTGAAAACCCTACCAGACACTATGAGGTGGAATCAGCTCGTCGACACCTAAAAACCACATGAGATTGCCATGAGGTGAAGCTGAGCCGAGAGCAGGTAACCACAAGGACAGAATAGGTACATCTCTAGAAACAGGAAGGAGTTTCGTATCTGCCTAGGGTTTGGGAGGAAGTGTGGTTTGAGGGAAAGAGAAGTGACTACTACTGGGTATGGAGTTTTTGTTTGTTTGTTTTGTTTTGTTGTTGAGGTAATGGAAACACACATAAGTTAACAGTGTGTCTATGAACACAGTAAAAATCATCAGATTGCCCACTCTACCTGGGTGATTATGGCCTCTGAATCGTATCTCAGTAAAGTTGTTAAAAATAATAGGGGAAGCTGAGTGTGAGGTATATGGAAACTTTGTACCATCTGTGCAGTTTTTCTGTAAGTCTAAAGCTATTCTTAAATTAAAAGGTTTATTTTTAAAAAAGCCACACCACCTGGTCCTAGCTCCTGAGTTCTCTTTTGCCTTCAACCAAACGGCAGTGCTCCTGAGGAATTTTCTCGTCCCTTACAAGGGGAAGCTGCCTCCTGCTGCTACTTTTTTTTTTTTCCTGAAGAGAAGCTTGCTCCTCACCATTAGCTGCTGCGCATTCCAGGGGAGGAAATGTCACTGGTTGTCACACTGCTCTGGATCTCTGAGATGGAGAACACACCCGTGGGCAGTCTCCACGAGTCGGTAGTTAACTGATTACATCTCTCCATTAATTATGCATTGGCACGAGGTTACAGGAGAGCAAACTGTGCAAAAAGACATCATTTGAACAAATATTTTATTGCACCTAATTTTCCAATTATGCGTGTGCATGGAATCACATACTGTTGCTGGTTGTGAATTTTTCCTCTTGTTAATAGCCCTACAGTGCATTGATGGAACTGAACCAAAGTATAATTCTACTGTGTTTAAGCTAAAAAAAAAAAAAAATCCAAAATAAGTCCTCATGTATATTTTTTCGGCTCGAAGTTTTAATTTAATTGACTGCTCCAAACAGAGCAAATGGTGCATGAATGTGTGTCTAGATTCAACGTTCAGATTCTCCAACGCAAAGGGAGGCTGGCCGGGAAGGCAGCCCCAGACAAATGCTTCCAGAAGGAAAGAATGACTGATTCTGCCTAACATCGCTGTGGATAATCTCCCACTTCGTACCACGTTACTAAACCTTATCTAATAGCAGACTAATTAAGCCAGCCTAAGGAAATCGCATTGCCAAAAACACCCCTCCGAAAATCCAGATACAAGGATCAGCAATTTTGGATACCAGACCGTTAAGCTTGCTTTCCTTGACAACCTCTAATCGATGAGTCAGCCACAGTGGATCTAAGACTACAATGATGAAATGCCACCTTATGAAGTAATTGGCTTCATGGATCTGCCCAAATGAGTCATAAAACTATTCATCAATAACCTCTGTTGTGCTGCCCTGAGCAGTTACATGGCTATCTCAGGGGATACTCTGATCAGAAGAGCTTACTGTACGATCTGGTCGGCAGCCCGTACATCATCATCACCCTGGACTGGAAGGGCTAGGAGAGGCAACAAATACCGCCGTCACCATTAAACCGGAGCTAACAAGACACTCACTTCTCTGCAAATATGGACGGAAAACCTAAATCCACCTACCACGTCTTCCCGCCACGGAGACAGATGCCATTGTTTTCGGTTTTGGAATCTGGATTTCTCTAAGGCTGTATTTTTTTTAAATGATTTATTTATTTTGTTGGTGAAAATATGCACAGGCCAACATACACCCAGTCAACAGT
The DNA here is from genome assembly GCF_024166365.1 of Elephas maximus indicus. NCBI lineage: Eukaryota > Metazoa > Chordata > Mammalia > Proboscidea > Elephantidae > Elephas > Elephas maximus. Next base: position 7,285,694 of record NC_064843.1, read on the forward strand.
TTCTACACATACAATTCAGTGACACTGACTGTATTCTTCAAGGTGTGCAATAATTCTCACCCTCCTTTTCCAAATTATTCTTCTCTAAGCCTCTGTGTATTTCTGGCTGTTGAAATCCACATGCATGCCAGGAAAAGCAGTCATACATGAGCTTTTGCCCTAATTACATGGTTTTCCTATAAGGTGATATTGCCTGTGAAAGAAATTCCCATGTACACATTCCTGAACTACAAAATCTTTCTTAAGCCAGTTGCTGTCAAGACAGTTGTGATTCACGGTGCTCCTCATGAGTGTCAGGGTATAGAACTGTGTTCTATAGAGTTTTTAATGGCTGATTTTCTGGAAGTAGATCACCAGGCATTTCTTCCTAGGCACCTCTGGGTGGACTTGAACCTCCAAACTTTTGGTTAACAGCCAAGTATGTTAACCATTTTGACCACCCAGGGACTCCTAAAATCTTAAAGTATATTCTAAATGAAGGGGAGAATAACTGTAAGGGTAACCGTTGAGGTGTCACAGAAAATTCTCCTAGTTAATGACTAGCCCTCTGATTTGCAAAGGCAATTGCCCAACATCAACAAGAGATAGTATCTCAACTCACTTGTTACTAAAACCAAAAAAAAAAAACCATTACCTCCAAGTCAATTCTGACTCGTAGTGACCCTATAGGACAGAGTGGAGCTGCCCCATATGGGTTTCCAAGGAGCTGCTGGTGGATTTGAACTACCAACCTTTTGATTAGCAGCTATAGCTCTTAACCACTATGACTCCAGGATTTCTTACTTGCTACTAGAGTCTTCAAAATAGTAGACAAGCATATATATATATATTTTTGGAGAATGCAAAAGCGAAAGCTAGATGTCGATACATTTTGCTCCAGAGGAAGATTACTTGAATTGGCATAACACCTTCAATGTTTTAACACAAATATAAATTCCAGAATCTGCAACCGTTGCTGCCAATCTAAGTTTAACTTTAGAGCTGAAACACAGTTAGGGGAGTTATCCACATCACAGGAGAGGATCACTCATGTATGCATTTATTCTTCAGTCATTCATTTATTTAATCATTTCATGACTTCAAAGAGAGTGGAAAAATAATAGTTTTGGTGCAGTCTGGAGGATGACACCAGGGGACTTTTTATGGAAAACTTAGTATTTGATTTGGGTCTTGAAGGATGTTTGGAAAGTCAATGATTGTTGATGGAGAAAAAGGAACAACAGGGAATGAGGAAAATTGGGCACAAAGTTTTCAGGACATATCATACGGGCTGTGCTCAGGACTGGAAAATCACCCCTTCTCCAGAGCCATGAGTGAAAGGCAAGGATGGTGGAAAGGTGAGGGAAGCTTGTTTCCTCCTTAGGAATCTGAATCTAGGGTGGACTGCCAAGGTGCCATTGCTTGGATTGGAGCAGCCAGGGGGCCAGGCCAGTCCTGTGGTTTAAGGACCAGTAGGAAAATGAAGGCCAAAGAATTGACACAATCGAATTGTTGTGTTGATGAAGAACATTGAATACAACATGGACTTCCAGAAAGAAGAACAAATCTGTCTTGGAAGAAGTACAGCCAGAATATTCCTTAGAAGCAAGGATGGCGAGAATTGGTCTCATTTACTTTGGACATATTATCAGGAGGAATCAGTCCCTTGAGAAGGACATGATGCTTGGTAAAGTAGAGGGTCAGTGAAAAGGAGGAAGACCGTCAACCAGTTGGATTGACACAGTGGCTATAATGAGCTGAAACACAGCAATGATTGTGAGGATGGCACAGGACCAGGCAACATTTCATTCTGTTGTATATAGGGTCGCTATGAGTTGGAACTGACTCAACAGGACCTAACAAAAACAATAAGGAAATGAAAGAAACTGCAGGAAAAACCAGAAAGGCTGTTTTGGTCATAATCCAGGCAAAAGTAACTAAACCGTGTATCATTCTCTCAGGTGAAGGAAAGGGAGACAAAAGACAGGGGGGGGGCGGAGCCAAGATGGCGGACTAGGCAGATGCTACCTCGGATCCCTCTTACAACAAAGACACGGAAAAACAAGTGAATCGATCACATACCTAACAATCTACGAACCCTGAACAACAAACACAGATTTAGAGACGGAGAACGGACTAATATGGGGAAGCAGCGATTGTTTCCAGAGCCTGGAGCCAGAGTACCAGTCAGGTACAGCACAAGCACAGAGACCTGCTCCACCCCCCTGAACTAACCCCGGGAGGGGGACCAGCCGGTTCCACGGGAGGCGTGGGATGCAGCCGGTAGGAGAAGTCCCCGGGAGGCAGTGACTGGTCTTGGAGCAGAAAGAGCAGCATCCGAGCCGGGGAACCGTCCCGCAGGGATTTGGACTGGACGCAGCGGATTTTCTGGAAAAACTAGTTTCCCAGTGATGGCTCGGAGACAACAATCCATATCAAGCCACTTAAAGAAGCAGACCGGGACAGCTTCTCCAACCCCCCAAGCAAAAGAATCAAAACCTTTCCCAAATGAAGATACAATCTTGGAATTATCAGATACAGAATATAAAAAACTAATTTACAGAATGCTTAATGAGATCACAAATGAAATTAGGATAACTGCAGAAAAAGCCAAGGAACACACTGATAAAACTGTTGAAGAACTCAAAAACATTATTCAAGAACATACTGGAAAAATTAATAAGTTGCAAGAATCCATAGAGAGACAACATGTAGAAATCCAAAAGATTAACAATAAAATAACAGAATTAGACAACGCACTAGGAAGTCAGAGGAGCAGACTCGAGCAATTAGAATGCAGACTGGGACATCTGGAGGACCAGGGAATCAACACCAACATAGCTGAAAAAAAAAATCAGATAAAAGAATTAAAAAAAATGAAGAAACCCTAAGAATCATGTGGGACTCTATCAAGAAGGATAACCTGTGGGTGATTGGAGTCCCAGAACAGGGAGCGGGGACAGAAAGCACAGAGAAAATAGTTGAAGAACTCCTGACAGAAAACTTCCCTGACATCATGAAAGACGAAAGGATAGCTATCCAAGATGCTCATCGAACCCCATTTAAGATTGATACAAAAAGAAAAACACCAAGACATATTATCATCAAATTCACCAAAACCAAAGATAAAGAGAAAATTTTAAAAGCAGCCAGGGAGAAAAGAAAGGTTTCCTTCAAGGGAGAATCAATAAGAATATGTTCTGACTACTCAGCAGAAACCATGCAGGCAAGAAGAGAATGGGACGACATATACAGAACACTGAAGGAGAAAAACTGCCAACCAAGGATCATATACCCAGCAAAACTCTCTCTGAAATATGAAGGCGAAATTAAGTTATTTACAGACAAACACAAGTTTAGAGAATTTGCAAAAACCAAACCAAAGCTACAAGAAATACTAAAGGATATTGTTTGGTCAGAGAACCAATAATATCAAATATCAGCACAACACAAGGTCACAAAACAGAACGTCCCGATATCAACTCAAATAGGGAAATCACAAAAACAAACAAATTAAGATTAATTAAAAAAAAAATACACATAACAGGGAATCATGGAAGTCAATAGGTAAAAGATCACAATAATCAAAAAGAGGGACTAAATACAGGAGGCATTGAACTGCCATATGGAGAGTGATACAAGGCGATATAGAACAATACAAGTTAGGTTTTTACTTAGAAAAATAGGGGTAAATAATAAGGTAACCACAAAAAGGTATGACAACTCTATAACTCAAGATAAAAACCAAGAAAAACGTAACGACTCAACTAACATAAAGTCAAGCACTATGAAAATGAGGATCTCACAATTTACTAAGAAAAACGCCTCAGCACAAAAAAGTATGTGGAAAAATGAAATTGTCAACAACACACATAAAAAGGCATCAAAATGACAGCATTAAAAACTTATTTATCTATAATTACCCTGAATGTAAATGGACTAAATGCACCAATAAAGAGACAGAGAGTCACAGACTGGCTAAAGAAACACGATCCATCTATATGCTGCCTACAAGAGACACACCTTAGACTTAGAGACACAAACAAACTAAAACTCAAAGGATGGAAAAAAGTATATCAAGCAAACAATAAGCAAAAAAGAAGAGGAGTAGCAATATTAATTTCTGACAAAATAGACTTTAGACTTAAATCCACCACAATGGATAAAGAAGGACAGTATATAATGATAAAAGGGACAATTGATCAGGAAGACATAACCATATTAAATATTTACGCACCCAATGACAGGCCTGCAAGATACATAAATCAAATGTTAACAGAATTGAAAAACGAGATAGATACCTCCACAATTATAGTAGGAGACTTCAACACACCACTTTCGGAGAAGGACAGGACATCCAGTAAGAAGCTCAACAGAGACACAGAAGATCTAATTACAACAATCAACCAACTTGACCTCATTGACTTATACAGAACTCTCCACCCAACTGCTGCAAAGTATACTTTTTTTTCTAGCGCATAAAACAAACCTTTGCAGAGTCCAAAACATCGAAATATTACAAAGCATCTTCTCAGACCACAAGGCAATAAAACTAGAGATCAATAACAGAAAAACTAGGGAAAAGAAATCAAATACTTGGAAAATGAACAATACCCTCCTGAAAAAAGACTGGGTTATAGAAGACATCAAGGAGGGAATAAGGAAATTCATAGAATGCAACGAGAATGAAAATACTTCCTATCAAAACCTCTGGGACACAGCAAAAGCAGTGCTCAGAGGCCAATTTATATCGATAAATGCACACATACAAAAAGAAGAAAGAGCCAAAATCAGAGAACTGTCCCTACAACTTGAACAAATAGAAAGTGAGCAACAAAAGAATCCATCAGGCACCAGAAGAAAACAAATAATAAAAATTAGAGCCGAACTAAATGAATTAGAGAACAGAAAAACAATAGAAAGAATTAACAAAGCCAAAAGCTGGTTCTTTGAAAAAATTAACAAAATTGATAAACCATTGGCTAGACTGACTAAAGAAATACAGGAAAGGAAACAAATAACCCGAATAAGAAATGAGAAGGACCACATCACAACAGAACCAAATGAAATTAAAAGAATCATTTCAGATTATTATGAAAAATTGTACTCTAACAAATTTAAAAACCTAGAAGAAATGGATGAATTCCTAGAAAAACACTACGTACCTAAACTAACACATTCAGAAGTAGAACAACTAAATAGACCCATAACAAAAAAAGAGATTGAAACGGTAATCAAAAAACTCCCAACAAAAAAAAGCCCTGGCCCAGACGGCTTCACTACAGAGTTCTACCAAACTTTCAGAGAAGAGTTAACACCACTACTACTAAAGGTATTCCAAAGCATAGAAAATGACGGAATACTACCCAACTCATTCTATGAAGCCACCATCTCCCTGATACCAAAAATAGGTAAAGACATTACAAAAAAAGAAAATTTTAGACCTATATCCCTCATGAACATTGATGCAAAAATCCTCAACAAAATTCTAGCCAATAGAATCCAACAACACATCAAAAAAATAATTCACCCTGATCAAGTGGGATTTATACCAGGTATGCAAGGCTGGTTTAATATCAGAAAAACCATTAATGTAATCCATCACATAAATAAAACAAAAGACAAAAACCACATGATCTTATCAATTGATGCAGAAAAGGCATTTGACAAAGTCCAACACCCATTCATGATAAAAACTCTTACCAAAATAGGAATTGAAGGAAAATTCCTCAACATAATAAAGGGCATCTATGCAAAGCCAACAGCCAATATCACTCTAAATGGAGAGAACCTGAAAGCATTCCCCTTGAGAACGGGAACCAGACAAGGATGCCCTTTATCACCGCTCTTATTCAACATCGTGTTGGAAGTCTTAGCCAGGGCAATTAGTCTAGACAAAGAAATAAAAGGTATCCGGATTGGCAAGGAAGAAGTAAAGTTATCACTATTTGCAGATGACATGATTATATACACAGAAAACCCTAAGGAATCCTCCAGAAAACTACTGAAACTAATAGAAGAGTTTGGAAGAGTCTCAGGTTATAAAATAAACATACAAAAATCACTTGGATTCCTCTACATCAACAAAAAGAACACCGAAGAGGAAATAACCAAATCAATACCATTCACAGTAGCCCCCAAGAAGATAAGATACTTAGGAATAAATCTTACCAAGGATGTAAAAGACCTATACAAAGAAAACTACAAAGCTCTACTACAAGAAATTTAAAAGGACATACTTAAGTGGAAAAACATACCTTGCTCATGGATAGGAAGACTTAACATAGTAAAAATGTCTATTCTACCAAAAGCCATCTATACATTTAACGCACTTCCGACCCAAATTCCAATGTCATATTTTAAGGGGATAGAGAAACAAATCACCAATTTCATATGGAAGGGAAAGAAGCCCCGGATAAGCAAAGCACTACTGAAAAAGAAGAAGAAAGTGGGAGGCCTCACCTTACCTGACTTCAGAACCTATTATACAGCCACAGTAGTCAAAACAGCCTGGTATTGGTACAACAACAGACACATAGACCAATGGAACAGAATTGAGAACCCAGACATAGATCCATCCACGTATGAGCAGCTGATATTTGACAAAGGACCAGTGTCAATTAACTGGGGAAAAGATAGCCTTTTTAACAAATGGTGCTGGCATAACTGGATATCCATTTGCAAAAAAATGAAACAGGACCCATACCTCACACCATGCACAAAAACTAACACCAAGTGGATCAAAGACCTAAACATAAAGACTAAAACGATAAAGATCATGGAAGAAAAAATTGGGACCCTAGGAGCCCTAATACAAGGTATAAACAGAATACAAAACATTACCAAAAATGATGAAGAGAAACCCGATAACTGGGAGCTCCTAAAAATCAAACACCTATGGTCATCTAAAGACTTCACCAAAAGAGTAAAAAGACCACCTACAGATTGGGAAAGAATTTTCAGCTATGACATCTCCGACCAGCGCCTGATCTCTAAAATCTACATGATTCTGTCAAAAGTCAACCACAAAAAGACAAACAACCCAATCAAGAAGTGGGCAAAGGATATGAACACACATTTCACTAAAGAAGATATTCAGGAAGCCAACAGATACATGAGAAAATGCTCTCAATCATTAGCCATTAGAGAAATGCAAATTAAAACTACGATGAGATTCCATCTCACACCAGCAAGGCTGGCATTAATCCAAAAAACACAAAATAATAATGCTGGAGAGGCTGCGGAGAGATTGGAACTCTCATACACTGCTGGTGGGAATGTAAAATGGTACAACCACTTTGGAATTCTATCTGGCGTTATCTTAAACAGTTAGAAATAGAACTACCATACAACCCAGAAATCCCACTCCTAGGAATATACCCTAGAGATACAAGAGCCTTCATACAAACAGATATATGCACACCCATGTTTATTGCAGCTCTGTTTACAATAGCAAAAAGTTGGAAGCAACCAAGGTGTCCATCAACGGATGAATGGGTAAATAAATTGTGGTATATTCACACAATGGAATACTACGCATCGATAAAGAACAGTGACGAATCTCTGAAACATTTCATAACGTGGAGGAACCTGGAAGGCATTATGCTGAGCGAAATTAGTCAGAGGCAAAAGGACAAATATTGTATAAGACCACTATTATAAGATCTTGAGAAATAGTAAACCTGAGAAGAACACATACTTTTGTGGTTACAAGGGGGGGAGGGAGGGAGGGTGGGAGAGGGTTTTTTATTGATTAATCAGTAGATAAGAACTGCTTTAGGTGAAGGGAAAGACAACACTCAATACATGGAAGGTCAGCTCAATTGGACTGGACCAAAAGCAAAGAAGTTTCCGGGATAAAATGAATGCTTCAAAGGTCAGCGGAGCAAGCGCGGGGGTCTGGGGAACATGGTTTGAGGGGACTTCTAAGTCAATTGGCAAAATAATTCTATTATGAAATCATTCTGCATCCGACTTTGAAATGTGGCGTCTGGGGTCTTAAATGCTAACAAGCGGCCATCTAAGATGCAGCAACTGGTCTCAACCCACCTGGAGCAAAGGAAAATGAAGAACACCAAGGCCACATGACAACTAAGAGCCCAAGAGACAGAAAGGGCCACACGAACCAGAGACCTACATCATCCTGAGACCAGAAGAACTAGTTGGTGCCCGGCCACAATCGATGACTGCCCTGACAGGGAGCACAGCAGAGGACCCCTGAGGGAGCAGGAGATCAGTGGGATGCAGACCCCAAATTCTCATAAAAAGACCAAACTTAATGGTCTGACTGAGACTGGAGGAATCCCGGCGGTCATGCTCTCCAGACCTTCTGTTGACACAGGACAGGAACCATCCCCGAAGACAACTCATCAAAAATGAAAGGGACTGGTCAGCGGGTGGGAGAGAGACGCTGATGAAGAGTGAGCTAATTATATCAGGTGGACACTTGAGATTGTGTTGGCAACTCTTGTCTGGAGGGGGGATGGGAGGATAGAGAGAGAGGGAAGCAGGCAAAATTGTCAAGAAAGGAGAGACTGAAAGGGCTGACTCAAGAAGGGGAGAGTAAGTGGGAGTAGGGAGTGAGATGTATGTAAACTTATATGTGACAGACTGATTGGATTTGTAAACGTTCACTTGAAGCTTAATAAAAGTTATTAAAAAAAAAAGAATTAAATAAAAAAAAAAAAAGACAGAGGGGTCAGGAGACTCAGTGGCAGCCTTGGAGAGATGAGCCAGTGATAGCATCACCAGCAAGAGTAGACAAAGGCAAGTGCATAGACCATTTGGTGGAAATTTAATTATGTGATTGCTTTGGGTACCCTGCATTTAATGTGCAATTAGGACATCTGGGTGGATCTTTCTGAAAACACGTTGGAAACACATTTCCATAGGTAGCTCTGAGGTGGTATCAGGGTTTAATATGCACATTTAAAATTGTTTTCAAAGAAGTGATGACAGAAGCTATGAAACAGGATGCTTCTTCCCTCAAAGAAATATTGGGGTGGAGAGAGACAGAGAAGCCTAGTTTGTGCATTTGGAAAAAAGTCTCTACTGAGGAGTTGGGAATCAGAAGTAAAATAGACAAGGGAGACAGGAAAATGTGAGTACCAAGGCAAACTAGGGTACTACGGAGAATTTCAAGGGAGTCAGGGACTTTGAGGAGGAAGGGAAGAGCAAAACATCAAATGCTGCCAGAAGGGTACGAGAGGGAGGGAGGGCCACAGGATGTGGCCATGAGGAAGAGGTTTTCAGCAATACCAAGAGAAGGAAGAGGTTTTCAGTGATACCAAGAGAGTGGTTTTAGGTGGCTCCTGTTGTTGCTGGGTGCCGTCAAGTTGATTTTTGACCTGTAGTGACCCTACGTGACAAAGTAGAACTCTCCCGTAAGGCTTTCTTGGTTGTAATCTTTATGAGCACGGATTGCCAGCTCTTTTGCCTGCAGAGCCACTGGGTGATTTCTAATCTTCAACCTTTTGGTTAGCAGCTGAGGGCTTAACAATTATGGCACCAGGGATCCTAGGTGGCACCTACTGGGTACAAAACCAAGTGCCAGGGAGTAACCGGAAGTAACCAGTGAAGTAAGGGGAGAGAGTGGAGAATATATTTGGGGGGTTAAGATTAAAAGTGCTGAGAGATCTGGTGTGCTCCCTTATTTTCCTTGCCTCCTTTGCAGTTGATCATGTGACCAGTTTTGTCTAATGGACTGTGAGTGGAAGTGATGAGATCATTTCCTGTCTAGGGCAGTTAAGACCAGGAGCACCTTCCCTTCCTCCACCTTATCTTGTCCTTGGCGGTGACCTCATTGGCCACTTTTTCCTTGTGGCTTAGCTATAAAACGGAATAGGGTTGTTTGTCCAAAAATGGACTTTGCATGTGTAAAGAATAAACCTTAATTTTGTTAAACCACTGAGATTTCTAGTGTGAATTACTCTAATACAGGTGGTGTATCTTTTAGGGATTTTTGTTGCAAACAAAATGACTTGGTCTAACTTGAACAAAATAGAACTTTTGGAAGAAGAGGAAGGAAAAGCTGAAGAACCAGGTGTCCAAGAACACGTAAGAAGAGTAGCCCCAGGAATCTGAGTACCAGGAAGGAGTAGAGGGTCTGTAAGCATGTGGTAATTAGGGTGGTTCTATTCAGTGTTTTTCCCAGCATCCAGGGAGAAGATGTCTGATGGCCTCTGGGTCACATGACCCTCCAGACAGGGCATATAATTAACCATCATGACCTGGCTGTATAGGAGAGGGTGATTCCCTTAAAGAAAACAGGGTGCTCTTATCAGATGCTGTAGACCCAACACTGCACACACCTGCTGCTGATGGGATGGAGGTTCTGGAGGAGAGCATGGTAGGGAGACTTTTTTTTTTTTTTTTTTTTTTATAATAACTTTTATTAAGCTTCAAGTGAACGTTTACAAATCCAATCAGTCTGTCACATATAAGTTTACATACATCTCACTCCCTACTCCCACTTACTCTCCCCGTCTTGAGTCAGCCCTTTCAGTCTCTCCTTTCTTGACAATTTTGCCGGCTTCCCTCTCTCTCTATCCTCCCATCCCCCCTCCAGACAAGAGTTGCCAACACAATCTCAAGTGTACACCTGATATAATTAGCTCACTCTTCATCAGCGTCTCTCTCCCACCCGCTGACCAGTCCCTTTCATGTCTGATGAGTTGTCTTCAGGGATGGTTCCTGTCCTGTGTCAACAGAAGGTCTGGAGAGCATGGCCGCCGGGATTCCTCCAGTCTCAGTCAGACCATTAAGTTTGGTCTTCTTATGAGAATTTGGGGTCTGCATCCCACTGCTCTCCTGCTCCCTCAGGGGTCCTCTGCTGAGCTCCCTGTCAGGGCAGTCATCGATTGTGGCCGGGCACCAACTAGTTCTTCTGGTCTCAGGATGATGTAGGTCTCTTGTTCATGTGGCCCTTTCTGTCTCTTGGGCTCTTAGTTGTCATGTGGGCTTGGTGTTCTTCATTTTCCTTTGCTCCAGGTGGGTTGAGACCAATTGCTGCATCTTAGATGGCTGCTTGTTAGCATTTAAGACCCCAGACGCCACATTTCAAAGTGGGATGCAGAATGATTTCATAATAGAATTATTTTGCCAATTGACTTAGAAGTCCCCGCAAACCATGTTCCCCAGACCCCCGCGCTTGCTCCGCTGAGCTTTGAAGCATTCATTTTATCCCGGAAACTTCTTTGCTTTTGGTCCAGTCCAATTGAGCTGACCTTCCATGTATTGAGTGTTGTCTTTCCCTTCACCTAAAGCAGTTCTTATCTACTGATTAATCAATAAAAAAACCCTCTCCCACCCTCCCTCCCTCCCCCCCTCGTAACCACAAAAGTATGTGTTCTTCTCAGGTTTACTATTTCTCAAGATCTTATAATAGTGGTCTTATACAGTATTTGTCCTTTTGCCTCTGACTCATTTTGCTCAGCATAATGCCTTCCAGGTTCCTCCATGTTATGAAATGTTTCAGAGATTCGTCACTGTTCTTTATCGATGCGTAGTATTCCATTGTGTGAATATACCACAATTTATTTACCCATTCATCCGTTGATGGACACCTTGGTTGCTTCCAACTTTTTGCTATTGTAAACAGAGCTGCAATAAACATGGGTGTGCATATATCTGTTTGTATGAAGGCTCTTGTATCTCTAGGGTATATTCCGAGGAGTGGGATTTCTGGGTTGTATGGTAGTTCTATTTCTAACTGTTTAAGATAACGCCAGATAGATTTCCAAAGTGGTTGTACCATTTTACATTCCCACCAGCAGTGTATGAGAGTTCCAATCTCTCCGCAGCCTCTCCAACATTTATTATTTTGTGTTTTTTGGATTAATGCCAGCCTTGCTGGTGTGAGATGGAATCTCATCGTAGTTTTAATTTGCATTTCTCTAATGGCTAATGATCGAGAGCATTTTCTCATGTATCTGTTGGCTGCCTGAATATCTTCTTTAGAGAAATGTGTGTTCATATCCTTTGCCCACTTCTTGATTGGGTTGTTTGTCTTTTTGTGGTTGACTTTTGACAGAATCATGTAGATTTTAGAGATCAGGCGCTGGTCGGAGATGTCATAGCTGAAAATTCTTTCCCAATCTGTAGGTGGTCTTTTTACTCTTTTGGTGAAGTCTTTAGATGAGCATAGGTGTTTGATTTTTAGGAGCTCCCAGTTATCGGGTTTCTCTTCATCATTTTTGGTAATGTTTTGTATTCTGTTTATACCTTGTATTAGGGCTCCTAGGGTTGTCCCAATTTTTTCTTCCATGATCTTTATCGTTTTAGTCTTTATGTTTAGGTCTTTGATCCACTTGGAGTTAGTTTTTGTGCATGGTGTGAGGTATGGGTCCTGTTTCATTTTTTTGCAAATGGATATCCAGTTATGCCAGCACCATTTGTTAAAAAGGCTGTCTTTTCCCCAGTTAATTGACACTGGTCCTTTGTCAAATATCAGCTGCTCATACGTGGATGGATCTATGTCTGGGTTCTCAATTCTGTTCCATTGGTCTATGTGTCTGTTGTTGTACCAATACCAGGCTGTTTTGACTACTGTGGCTGTATAATAGGTTCTGAAGTCAGGTAAGGTGAGGCCTCCCACTTTCTTCTTCTTTTTCAGTAGTGCTTTGCTTATCCGGGGCTTCTTTCCCTTCCATATGAAATTGGTGATTTGTTTCTCTATCCCCTTAAAATATGACATTGGAATTTGGATCGGAAGTGCGTTAAATGTATAGATGGCTTTTGGTAGAATAGACATTTTTACTATGTTAAGTCTTCCTATCCATGAGCAAGGTATGTTTTTCCACTTAAGTATGTCCTTTTGAATTTCTTGTAGTAGAGCTTTGTAGTTTTCTTTGTATAGGTCTTTTACATCCTTGGTAAGATTTATTCCTAAGTATCTTATCTTCTTGGGGGCTACCGTGAATGGTATTGATTTGGTTATTTCCTCTTCGGTGTTCTTTTTGTTGATGTAGAGGAATCCAAGTGATTTTTGTATGTTTATTTTATAACCTGAGACTCTGCCAAACTCTTCTATTAGTTTCAGTAGTTTTCTGGAGGATTCCTTAGGGTTTTCTGTGTATATAATCATGTCATCTGCAAATAGTGATAACTTTACTTCTTCCTTGCCAATCCGGATACCTTTTATTTCTTTGTCTAGCCTGATTGCCCTGGCTAAGACTTCCAACACGATGTTGAATAAGAGCGGTGATAAAGGGCATCCTTGTCTGGTTCCCGTTCTCAAGGGAAATGCTTTCAGGTTCTCTCCATTTAGAGTGATATTGGCTGTTGGCTTTGCATAGATGCCCTTTATTATGTTGAGGAATTTTCCTTCAATTCCTATTTTGGTAAGAGTTTTTATCATAAATGGGTGTTGGACTTTGTCAAATGCCTTTTCTGCATCAATTGATAAGATCATGTGGTTTTTGTCTTTTGTTTTATTTATGTGATGGATTACATTAATGGTTTTTCTGATATTAAACCAGCCTTGCATACCTGGTATAAATCCCACTTGATCAGGGTGAATTATTTTTTTGATGTGTTGTTGGATTCTATTGGCTAGAATTTTGTTGAGGATTTTTGCATCAATGTTCATGAGGGATATAGGTCTATAATTTTCTTTTTTTGTAATGTCTTTACCTGGTTTTGGTATCAGGGAGATGGTGGCTTCATAGAATGAGTTGGGTAGTATTCCGTCATTTTCTATGCTTTGGAATACCTTTAGTAGTAGTGGTGTTAACTCTTCTCTGAAAATTTGGTAGAACTCTGCAGTGAAGCCGTCCGGGCCAGGACTTTTTTTTGTTGGGAGTTTTTTGATTACCGTTTCAATCTCTTTTTTTGTTATGGGTCTATTTAGTTGTTCTGCTTCTGAATGTGTTAGTTTAGGTAGGTAGTGTTTTTCAAGGAATTCATCCATTTCTTCTAGGTTTTCAAATTTGTTAGAGTACAATTTTTCATAATAATCTGAAATGATTCTTTTAATTTCATTTGGTTCTGTTGTGATGTGGTCCTTCTCATTTCTTATTCGGGTTATTTGTTTCCTTTCCTGTATTTCTTTAGTCAGTCTAGCCAATGGTTTGTCAATTTTGTTAATTTTTTCAAAGAACCAGCTTTTGGCTTTGTTAATTCTTTCAATTGTTTTTCTGTTCTCTAATTCATTTAGTTCAGCTCTAATTTTTATTATTTGTTTTCTTCTGGTGCCTGATGGATTCTTTTGTTGCTCACTTTCTATTTGTTCAAGTTGTAGGGACAGTTCTCTGATTTTGGCTCTTTCTTCTTTTTGTATGTGTGCATTTATTGATATAAATTGGCCTCTGAGCACTGCTTTTGCTGTGTCCCAGAGGTTTTGATAGGAAGTATTTTCATTCTCGTTGCTTTCTATGAATTTCCTTATTCCCTCCTTGATGTCTTCTATAACCCAGTCTTTTTTCAGGAGGGTATTGTTCATTTTCCAAGTATTTGATTTCTTTTCCCTCGTTCTTCTGTTATTGATCTCTAGTTTTATTGCCTTGTGGTCTGAGAAGATGCTTTGTAATATTTCGATGTTTTGGACTCTGCAAAGGTTTGTTTTATGACCTAATATGTGGTCTATTCTAGAGAATGTTCCATGTGCGCTAGAAAAAAAAGTATATTTTGCAGCAGTTGGGTGGAGAGTTCTGTATAAGTCAATGAGGTCAAGTTGGTTGATTGTTGTAATTAGATCTTCCGTGTCTCTGTTGAGCTTCTTACTGGATGTCCTGTCCTTCTCCGAAAGGGGTGTGTTGAAGTCTCCTACTATAATTGTGGAGGTATCTATCTCGCTTTTCAGTTCTGTTAAAATTTGATTTATATATCTTGCAGCCCTGTCATTGGGTGCGTAAATATTTAATATGGTTATGTCTTCCTGATCAATTGTCCCTTTTATCATTATATAGTGTCCTTCTTTATCCTTTGTGGTGGATTTAAGTCTAAAGTCTATTTTGTCAGAAATTAATATTGCTACTCCTCTTCTTTTTTGCTTATTGTTTGCTTGATATACTTTTTTCCATCCTTTGAGTTTTAGTTTGTTTGTGTCTCTAAGTCTAAGGTGTGTCTCTTGTAGGCAGCATATAGATGGATCGTGTTTCTTTAGCCAGTCTGTGACTCTCTGTCTCTTTATTGGTGCATTTAGTCCATTTACATTCAGGGTAATTATAGATAAATAAGTTTTTAGTGCTGTCATTTTGATGCCTTTTTATGTGTGTTGTTGACAATTTCATTTTTCCACATACTTTTTTGTGCTGAGGCGTTTTTCTTAGTAAATTGTGAGATCCTCACTTTCATAGTGTTTGACTTTATGTTAGTTGAGTCGTTACGTTTTTCTTGGTTTTTGTCTTGAGTTATAGAGTTGTTATACCTTTTTGTGGTTACCTCATTATATACCCCTATTTTTCTAAGTAAAAACCTAACTTGTATTGTTCTATATCGCCTTGTATCACTCTCCATATGGCAGTTCAATGCCTCCTGTATTTAGTCCCTCTTTTTGATTATTGTGATCTTTTACCTATTGACTTCCATGATTCCCTGTTATGTGTATTTTTTTTTTAATTAATCTTAATTTGTTTGTTTTTGTGATTTCCCTATTTGAGTTGATATCAGGACGTTCTGTTTTGTGACCTTGTGTTGTGCTGATATCTGATATTATTGGTTCTCTGACCAAACAATATCCTTTAGTATTTCTTGTAGCTTTGGTTTGGTTTTTGCAAATTCTCTAAACTTGTGTTTGTCTGTAAATATCTTAATTTCGCCTTCATATTTCAGAGAGAGTTTTGCTGGATATATGATCCTTGGTTGGCAGTTCTTCTCCTTCAGTGTTCTGTATATGTCGTCCCATTCCCTTCTTGCCTGCATGGTTTCTGCTGAGTAGTCAGAACATATTCTTATTGATTCTCCCTTGAAGGAAACCTTTCTTTTCTCCCTGGCTGCTTTTAAAATTTTCTGTTTATCTTTGGTTTTGGTGAGTTTGATGATAATATGTCTTGGTGTTTTTCTTTTTGGATCAATCTTAAATGGGGTTCGATGAGCATCTTGGATAGATATCCTTTCGTCTTTCATGATGTCAGGGAAGTTTTCTGTCAGAAGTTCTTCAACTATTTTCTCTGTGTTTTCTGTCCCCCCTCCCTGTTCTGGGACTCCAATCACCCGCAGGTTATCCTTCTTGATAGAGTCCCACATAATTCTTAGGGTTTCTTCATTTTTTTTAATTCTTTTATCTGATTTTTTTTCAGCTATGTTGGTGTTGATTCCCTGGTCCTCCAGATGTCCCAGTCTGCATTCTAATTGCTCGAGTCTGCTCCTCTGACTTCCTAGTGTGTTGTCTAATTCTGTTATTTTATTGTTAATCTTTTGGATTTCTACATGTTGTCTCTCTATGGATTCTTGCAACTTATTAATTTTTCCAGTATGTTCTTGAATAATCTTTTTGAGTTCTTCAACAGTTTTATCAGTGTGTTCCTTGGCTTTTTCTGCAGATATCCTAATTTCATTTGTGATATCATTAAGCATTCTGTAAATTAGTTTTTTATATTCTGTATCTGATAATTCCAAAATTGTATCTTCATTTGGGAAAGATTTTGATTCTTTTGTTTGGGGAGTTGGAGAAGCTGTCACGGTCTGCTTCTTTAAGTGGTTTGATATGGATTGTTGTCTCCGAGCCATCACTGGGAAACTAGTTTTTCCAGAAAATCCGCTAAAAAAAAACTGCAGTCAGATCCCTATCAGAGTTCTCCCTCTGGCTCAGGCTATTCAGATGTTAATGAAGCCGCCTGGGGAGGGTGGGGGAGGGAACAGAGAGATAGGAGAGTAGCACCTCAGAATATAGCCAGAGTTGCTTGTCTTGCTTGGAATGACTCTTATATCTGAGATTCCCGCGGGCGCGTCGCCTATGTGTGCTGTCTGTGTGGAGATTGCCCCCGGGGGGTCTGGCCCGCTGGAGTCACGGTCAGATCCTCCGCTTCCAGCCCCACGCCCAGCGTCAAGGCTCCCCTACTGGGACGGTGCACTCTCAACTCCAAAATCAGTCGCTGCCTCCCGGGGACTTCTCGTCCCTCCAGCCGCGTGGCCGTGCCGCCCCCGTGAACCAGGTGGGCCCCCTCCCGGGGTTAGTTCAGATGGGTGGAGTAGCTCCCCGTGCTTGTGCCGCGACCGAGTGTCCCGGCTGGAACGCTGTTCTCCCCGCTCCAATACCAGTCGCTGCCTCCCGGGGACTTCTCCTACCGGCTGCGTCCCACGCCGCCCGCGCGACCCGGATGGTCACCTTCCCGGGGTTAGTTCAGGGGGTGGAGCAACTCTCCGTGTTTATGGCGTACCTGCTTGCAGTCCAAATCCCTGTGGGACGGTTCCCCGGCTCGGATGCTACTCTTTCTGCTCCAAGATCAGTCACTGCCTCCCGGGGACTTCTCCTAACGGCTGCGTCCCACGCCGCCCGTGGAACCGGCTAGTCCCCCTCCCCGGGTTAGTTCAGGGGGGTGGAGCAGGTCTCTGTGCTTGTGCCGTACCTGACTGGTATGCTGGCTCCAGGCTCTGGAAACAATCGCTGCTTCCCCGTATTAGTTCGTTCTCCGTCTCTAAATCTGTGTTTGTTGTTCAGGGTTCGTAGATTGTTATGTATGTGATCGATTCACTTGTTTTTCCGTGTCTTTGTTGTAAGAGGGATCCGAGGTAGCGTCTGCCTAGTCCGCCATCTTGGCTCCGCCTCCCCGGTAGGGAGACTTTTGAGAATCTTTGTAAAATCCAGAGAGTGTGCTTTAAAAGAGAGGGGAATGAAAGGGTTTCCCAACCAATAACCTTCTTGTTTGTCATAAAGAGGAAAGCAAATTCTTCTGTTGGAAGAGATAAGCCACAAAGTGACATAGGTGCTTAGGAAGAGAAGAAAAGGATGTGTTGACACTGGGAGGACAGAGAGGAGGCAGATGAAGGAGACCTGCAGCCTCTACACTCTGCTCCTTTGCCTCCTGCACAGTTTGGCCTCAGAGTCCCCTGGGGGATTGGTTAACGTGCAGGCAACTGGTTCCACCCCCAGAGTTTCTGGCTTGGAGCCCTCAGATGGAGCCCCCAAATTTGCATTTCTAGTGATTCCCAGATTGTTAGCTTTCTGTGGCTGCAATAACTGATGACCACAACTTGCTATCTTAAGACAACAGAAATCTCTTGTCTCATAGTTCTGGAGGCCAAAAATTCAAAGTCAGGGTGTGAGCAGATCTGTGCTCCCTCTGAAGGCTTTGGGGTAGGAGCCTTCCTTGCCTTTGTCTTTGCTGGTTCCAGACATTCCTTGGTTTGTGGGCATGTCACTCCAATCTCTTCCTTCATTTCCTCATGGCCTTCTCTTAATCTGTGTCTTCTCCTCTTCTCTCTTATAAGGACACCTGTCCTTGGATTCCAGGCCCATCCAGGATGACCTCATCTCAAGATCCTTTACTTAATCACATCTGCAAAGACCCTTTCTCCTCAGGTTCTGGGGGTTAAGCACATGGGTATATCCTTTGGAGGAACATAATTCAGCCCACTACAGGGCCCAATATATAGGCTGGCAGAGTTGTGCTAGATGAAGGTTTCAATGGGATTTAATTTTTTCTATGAATGTTTTAATTCCCCTTGATCACTTTTTCTGTTGGCCCGTATTCAGAGGTTTAACTATAAAGAAATGGGCATCTCAGGAAAAGACAACTGTCAGTGCCGTCAGCGAGGCAGAGGCATAACGTGCTGACCAGTCAACCTAATTCTAATCTGGATTCTAGACTAACAGCTATGTTTTCTGAGAAAAACACTCTTTTCCATGGTGGTCCAAACCAGGATGTGAAACCATAGGCCTGAGGGGTCTTGACCAAGTGACTGTCTGCAGCCCTCAAAATGCACACACTCAGGAAGAGCACTGTCTGGGTGCTGTTGCCGACAAGGTGTTTCTGTCAGACAGACAAAGAAAACGCAGCAAGCACCTTGTGAGCACGATCTAAGCATCCTGTGAAGCTATCTGCACTCACTAACTACGACTATTAATAATCAGTAACCAATCAGAGTGTGATGATTACAATATTTGTTGATTTTTCTGTAATTGCCCTCCGTATGGTTTGGTTGGAGCCCTGGTGGCACAGTGGTTGAAAGCTTGGCTGCTAGCCAAAAGGTCAGCAATTCTAATCCACCAGCCACTCCTTGGAAACCCTATAAAGGTCTATTCTGCCTGTAGGGTCACTGTGAGTTGGAATCTACTCAGTGGTGACAGGTTCCTCTTTTTAGCCCATAATACTTGTATAACAAAACCACCCCCGACTACCTGGCTCTTTTTTCAGCAGGTTACATAGTTCCTCAATTGCAGTTGTTTTAAACCCTTAATAAACCTGTTTCACCTTGAGACAGCGTTCAAGCTTTTCTCTATAACATGGATACGTGTTAAGACAGAGAAAGATCCTGCAAAAATTCACATGTAAGTGAGTAATGCTGGCCTAAAAGTTTTTCAACTATTCCAACTCACTTTGAAATTATCCTCAGAACCATTTCATAAATTAATGCACACCGTCAGGGTTACTACTTTAGAGCTGCGACTTTCATTTCACTTATTCAGTCTCTGGGCTTTTTTCTGCATACCTAATTTCACTCTACCTCTTAGGTATATCCTGGAAAGGTGAAGAAATCTCTAAAAATTTCTCAAAATATCTGCAAGGCTACCCTGTCTTGAGACAAGAGTTGCTGAGACCGTCTTTTCTTTTAGATCTTTTGGCTTGATTTTAGCTGTTATCTACAGGTATCTTAATAGGTTTCGTCAAGTGATTTATTCTTTTCTTTGTACAGTGCTTGAAAATCCTGCCTGCAGGTCTGAGTCTGCAATCTATTTACCATCTGCTTGGCTGGGATTGTGTTAACTCAATCTTGAGTTTCTAGAGGGATACCTGTGTCCTTTTAAGCTGCTGGTCGATTCGAGTGTTTGATGAACCTTCACTGAAGTATGTGTGGACATTCCTAGCTGACTGGTGCTGGGCGCAGGCTTGTTCCTGCTTAAAGGTGAAGCCTGACTCTCTGAAGGGGAGTGGGCGTCAGTCTGGGTCCCTGAGTGGCACCACTCAGCTCAGCAACAAGCTGAAGGCTGGTCATCTGTGACCCGGCAAAAATAACAACACAAGGTAAGAGGGGGAAATAAGTCCCAGGAAAACCTAACTGAACCCCTGAATAAAGCATCATAACCTCTTCTTCTAAAAGACAGATGTTCTCAGATTGGATGAACAATTTCCTTCCTTCATCAAAAAAAAAAATCAACTTCGTAACACGAAGGATCGAAAAGAAAGGGTAGAAATAGTTTTTCTTTTGGCCAGAGATACAGGATCTCAATTTTGAGCATAGATACAGAATCATAAATTAAATATCACCAAACTAAATTACACACACATACACATGCACACCTATACACACACAAGGGATTAAATCACAAGACAGGCAGGTTTCATTTACAACGTGTTATTTTAATTTCAAGAAGTCAATGCGTGTAATTCACCATACTAACAGATTGAAGCATAGCCATGTTCATAGATGCACACAGCTTTTAAAATAAAATTGAACACCCAAAGATGACAAAAATTCTTAGCAAATAAGAATAGGGACTTCCTTAGCCCGAATAAAACAAGTTATTTTCTAAAACACCACGTGAATATGACGCTTAAGGGTGAGATGACTAATGTCAAGATGGAGGCAAACGCCCTGCTTATTATTGTTATGTAACAGAAAAACCCATGGGCCTTAGCTTAGGCACAAACTGGCTGCTGAAGCAAAGTAGGGGCCAAGAAAGAATTGCGTGCTCCTGGGGCACTGGTGTGTGTGCCTGGGGCACTGGTGTGTGTGCTTGGGGTGCTGGTGTGTGCTGAGGTGCCCTTTAAGCCCACGGGGAAGTGACCTGAGTGGCACACCTTCTGTGCATTTGCCTACCTGGTTGAAGTACACACCATTATATCCTTTTCGTTATATCAAAAATAGATTCCAAGTGGGCTACGAGCCAAAATATGGACAAGCAAAACAACAGAACTCAGAGTAAAAATCAGACTATGGATTTGGATGGAGACAAGTTTCTTCAATTAGACTCAAAATGTACAAATCACCAATTTTCATGGGATCCAGACTTTTCGGGGCAATGGAGACTGGATAAACTATTGCCCAAAGATAATCTTTAAACATTAAACTTTAAACCAAAAATATCCCCTGAAGTCTTCTTAAAACCAAACAATGGTTTAGTTTAACTAGTAAAAAATGTCTGCCTTGAGCATTGTGCTCTTTTAAGAACTATCTATATGGGATCAAAGTGACAACAGCAACTCGAAATATTAGATAAGAAACTTAGGGGTGGTAAGTTTATGTTAACAACTCAGAGAAGAGGGTGAGTGAGAATCGCTGCACAACTTGAAGAATGTAATCAATGTCACTGAATTGTATATGTAGACATTGTTGAATTGGTATACGTTCTGCTGTGTATATTCTCAACAATGACAACAAAACAAATTATAAAAAATAAGGAATAGCAAAAAAAGAAAAAAGGTACAAACTACAAAGAGAATGATTGGTAAGTTTTCACATTTAAGTTTAAAACATATGCTAAAGACAAGGTAGCTTGAACAAAGGAAAGACAGCCACATACTGGATCTCTACACTGACCGTGCACTTAGCTGATGAAGGATGAGGACACAACGCAAGGTCCTGCCAAGCGACAAAAAGAAAAGAACAAACAATGGAGAGAAAAATAAACAAAAGCTGTGCATAGGCGATCCACAGGTGAGGAAGCCCACGTGCGCACCAGACGTAGAACAAGGCGATCAAACTCACTAGTAACCAAGAAAGTGTGAATTAAAGCCACAAAAAGGTGCCCTTTTCCACTCACCCACCAGAATTTTAAAAAAAAAAAAAAGTCAAATGTCTTCTGCTGAGCCTGACTGAAGACATGGAGAACTAGAACTTCTGCTTACTGCTTGAGGGAATACTGTTTAGCAACATCTAGTCAAAATGCCCATTTGTTTTGTTCCATAATTTTACCCCCTAGGTTTGTATCTAAGGAGCCCTGGTAGTGCAGTGGTTAAGCTCCCTGTTGCTAACTGAAAGGATGGTGGTTTAAACCCTCCAGCCACTCCGAAGGAGAAAGGCCTCTTGATCTGCTCCTATAAAGATTGTTGTTGTTGTTCTTAGGTGCTGTCGGGTTGATTCCCACTCACAGCAGCTCCATGTAACAGAATAGAACTGCACCATATGGTTTTCTGGACTATAATCTTTACGGGAGAAGCCCTGATGGTGCAGTGGTTAAGTGCTTAGCTGCTAACTCATAGGTTGGCAGTTCGAACCCACCAGCTGCTCTGCAGGAGAAAGATGTGACAGTCTGCTTCTGTAAAGATTACAGCCTTGGAAACCCTATGGGGCAGTCCTACTCTGTCCTATAGGGTTGCTACGAGTCATCATCGGCTCAATAGCAGTGGGTTTAATCTATAAAGGAGCTGCTCACCAGACCTTTCTCCCTCAGAGCCACTGGGTGGGTTCAAGCCACCAACCCTTCAGTTAGCAGCCGCGCGCTTAACCAATATGCCAGCCTAGAAAGCCCTATGGGACAGTTCTACCATGTCGTACAGGGAGCTATGTGTAGGAATCGACTCCATGGCACACAACCACAACAAGAGAGCTTATGTCTATAAGAGCAGTGCTTATTCTAAACCCTGAAAGACATGTATTCCAGCATTGTTTGTAATGACAAGAAACTGGAGACCATTTAATAATCCATAAGTGTGGAGATCAGTAAATGATGGTTTATTCACACAGTAGAACGCAACAGAGTCGTTAATATGAATGAACTGGAGCTACACGTACCAACATGGATAGTTCTCAAAAACAACATGGCATGGAGAAAAAAGAAAGCTGCTGGATGGCATCAGCAATGGGATGCCATTTGTGTAATATTGTAGAGTTATGTAAAATGTGATATGTATTGTTATGTGTACCTACATTTATGAAAAATACATGTAAAAATCCTAAATGGGTGAGATAACTTGAGTAACCTTGTGTTAGTTGTGACCTCTGGGGAGAGAGAGAGGGTGGGAGGGAGAGAATTAGAGAAAGAGAATGCACAGGGCTTCCACTGGAAAACAAAATGGCGGGGCAGGGCTGTGTGGTATCTTCTCAGCACTTGGAGCTGTGGTCCTGTGATGTGATAGAGAGGATGGAGGTAAGGCTGAACCACAAACTGCTCCCTTGAGCCGACTTGAGAAGGTGGATGGAGGGATGTGAATGTGAAGGACCCCGGGTTTCCCAGCTTAAACTGTCGTGGTCTCTAGGGTTCCTTGGTTGCTATGAGAAGGCCACTTAGCCGGCGGGGTGAACACTCTCAGCTGGTAACCCATCAGCCCTTCCCAGCTCCCTGTCCTTACATATTTTCCACTATAGAGACCACCCCCCAAGCCCTTGCAAAAAAGAAAAGAAAAGCTTTCCAGGCTTTTCTCCCAGCTAGAGGTGGCTCAGGGATTCAGAACTGGCCAAGGATGGAAGTTGATAGGGACTTCTGGGAACAAGAGGAGAGAAGCAGGGAGACAGGGAGGAGGTATTTCTCCAGCTCCCTGGCTGGGCTCTGAGTGTAAATTTGGAGCTTCAGCAGCCACCTTGTGACTTTGAAGAGAAGGCCAAGAGAATCACTGAGACTGCGCTAAGTTCCTCAACTAGCCCTGGGCCTCTTCTTCCATACATCTCAGTAAATGGGATAATTAAGCCTCCAGATTGATTGTTTCTCTTATGAAGAAGCACCTTAATTAATGCACTTTGCTAGAAAGGCATCGAGATACCCACGGAATCTAAGGAGCATTCAACCACTAGAGACCTCCTCTCAGGGGTGAGGGTCACTATGCCAATAGTATGCCCAACTGCCATCTCCCAGGCTCACTCTTCTGCCAAATTATAGCACAAAGAACCTGTTCCAGGTTGGTCATCTTTCTGACACGGAGCTACAATGCTGGACAAGAGTCTGGGTTACACATGCAATCCTGACCACTGGGGCTTCAGACCGTGGAGGTCAGCTCTAGAGGCGAGGGTTTGGATGGACCCTCCGAGAAATGTTCACCACAGAGGAGACTTGAGATTTTTCTTCTGAGCAAGTTTCAGGGCTTCCTGCACTCCCTGTTCTATTTCACTCCGCCACACCTTTCCAGAGTCCTCTTTTGCGATATTTAGCATGAGGATCATAGCAGGGTTCAGCCAAGAGCTTCTGAACTGATTGATATTGTGAATTAATAATTATAAAAATATTACTAGCATACTTACAGGGTTATGTTTTGCACTGAAATAGTAACAGGCTACTCCTAAAATCCACTTTAAACAGCAATATTTCTGCTTTCATCGCTAAATACCTTTTTCCCTCTTTATCTTTAACCTCGACATTATTAAAACTGCACAGGGAATCTATTTTAAAAATCTTGCTGTGACATTTCAGCAGAAAAATGACCTTATGGTTTCATAGGTGTTGCAATCATTTGGCAGGATACAATTTTTTTTTCCTTCCCTTGGTAAATCAACATCCCAGAAACTGCTTGTTTAAAACTCTGTATCCGATTGTCATCTGTAAGTGGGCTAGCAGTTTCCACCTACACAAAGCAAAGAATGGCTAAATTGTAAACCATTTCCATGTCCATGCTTCTTGCAAACTGTCTTTCATCTTGATCCTGCTTCTCATTTCACCTCCAAGGTGAGCAAAAGGCTTCACCAGGTTCAGAGCCCAGCTTTAAGAGCTGAAGGATACGAGCGATTCCACAAGCTAATGAATGTAGTTTAAAAGTTGACTGCCTGTCACCGCAGGCATAAATCAAACTTTTTTCCTAAATGATTTTTTTTTTACTTGTCCTTTCCCCACACTGTCTCTCAAATAATAGAAATAGAGCTTGTTGAGTGAGTTTGTCCCTATTGGCGAGCCACAACTAATTGCCTTGTGCTCATCTTTATGACCCAAGTGGTGGGGGCCATGATGGTGATGGTGGTGATAATGAAGATATGAATGATGATTGTGATGGCAATAAAGTCCCTGGTGGGGTCAACAATTGGCACTCGACTACTAACCTGAAGGTTGGCGGTTTGAACCCACCCAACAGCACCACGGAAGAAAGACCTGGACATCTGCTTCTGTAGATTGCAACCAAGAAAATCCTATGGACTCAGTTCTACTCTGTAACACATGGGCTTGGGTCCATGACAACAGTGGTGTTGGTTCTGTTTATAACAGATGGAGTAACTGCATGTTCCCAGCTGGAGTTTTCTCGAGGCACCATGCGGTCGCTTTGTTCACATTATTTCGTTTAATCTTCACACGCATGGTAAAGATAGGACAAGTAGGCTGATAGAATGGACACACACCTGTGACAGTGCTCCTTCACTTTAGGGCATCACAAATGCTGCCATCCACCCAGCGTGTTCAGAAAAATCATTACTTTTAGTCCTAAATATAACATTCTCCTGAGGAGGCAGTGGGGATACCTGACTGGAGAAACACAGAGGGAAAAGAAAAAGAAGCATGCCAGGGCTGAGGCAGGTATGTTTAAATGGGCAGTTTTAAAAGGAAACAAAAGCTTACATTAAATTTCTCATAAAAATGTTTGGTTATAGAAGACATACTGAACGCTGCCGTTTCGCCTACATTCAACTTTAAATCACCCTTAGGACGCCAAAACCAAACCTGTCGCTGTTGAGTCGACTCTGACTCATAGTGACCCCCTCTAGGACAGAGTAGAACTGCCCCAAAGGGTTTCCAAGGCTGTAATAGTTCCAGAAGCAGACCGCCACATCTCTCTCCTGCAGAGCGGCTGCTGGGTTCCCACTGCTGACTTTTCAGCTAGCAGCTGAGTGTTTTTAGACCCTCCAGCCCACTTTTCCCTGAACTAGTTAGACTGGATTTCTGTCTTCACTAATACAATGATCTTAAAAGAAACTCTTTATTGCAGAAGGGCTGGTCAGCATGTGGTCTTCTTGAAACAAATACATTTAGCTTTTTTTTTTTTTTTTTTTTTAATAATTCAGTGATCCACCGAACTTAGGTTGAGGGGAGTCTACTCCAAAACAGACACGCACTAGAACTGAGGGAGAAAAACAGATGAGATCAAGCCCCACCCTCCAGCTACACTCAAACAAGGTTCGTGGTTTCACCAACAACGTGCAAATGTCAGCCGAGGGGAAACAGCCACCTCCATCAATACCACCAACCTGACAACAGCAAGTACCACAGCTTTCAGTCATAACTTGATACAACGCCCAGGAGAGCCCACGAGCAGGAATTTGTGAGCACACTGAAACTCCATAAGATGAAGGGGCTTGCTCATGACTACCCAGGTCTCACAGCCCATAGCAGACACAGGACTTGAGCCCAGGTGGCGCAGAGGTTAAGAACTCGGCTGCTAACTAAAAGGTCGGCAGTTTGAATCCACCAGCCACTTCTTGGAAACCCTATGGGCCAGCTCTGCTCTGTCCTATAGGGTCACTATGAGTCCGAATTGACTCAATGGCAATGGGCTTTTAATAGGCTTTTACTTCTCACCACCCAATTAACCTCTTACTGGTTAAGATCTTCTTTCCCACGTGGTAGTCCAGACTTGTTTTTCCCCTGAGATATCCCCTGAGATAGCATGTATGCACAGTGATACCCAGGATGTGGCCATACCTTCAAGAACATAGGCTTATTAGAAGTGTTGTTGCCTGAGAAACATGGACCAATGAGTTTTGATTATACTTTTACATAAATATAATTTTAACTTCATTTTCCCCTAGGCTTGAACAGAAAAGTAACATCTAACATAACCTGCCCCTTTCCATAGAGTCAAAACAGTAGAATCTAGAAAACATTTCTGGGGTTTTCCATATTTTGAGCTGTCACTGGAGGGTTCCTGGGTTAAAGAGCATGAAGCTTTAAATATTCTCAAAAGCACGTTGGCACACTCATACACGCTGGGAAAACAAAACAAAAGCCGTAGCCGTCAAGTTGATTCTGACTCATAGCCACCCTATACATGCTGATGGGGATGTAAAATGGTCCAGCCACTCTGGAAAGGAGTTTGGCAATTTCTTTCAAAACTAAACCTGCAGCTACCATATGACCCAACCACTAAACTCTTAGCCGTTTATCCCAGGGAAATGAAAATTGATGTCCACACAAAGCCTGTATGTCAATGTTGACAGCAGCTTAAATCATAATAGCCAAAAACTGGAAACAACTCGAATGTCCTTCAGTGGGTGGAAGTTTAAATAAGGCATAGTATATCCATACCATAAAAGATCCCTGGTGGCACAGTGTTTAAGCACTCTGCTGCTAAGCGAAAGGTCAACAGTTCAAACCCACTAGCCACTCTGTGGGAGATAAGACCTGGTGATCTGCCCCTGTAAAGATTATAGCCTAGGAAACCCTCCAGGGTGGCTCTGTTCTGTCCTACAGGTTGCTATGAGTTGGAATTGAGGCATACAACAATGGTAACAATACCCATACAGGGAACTTTACTCAGCAGCAAAAAAGAACAAGCTGTTGATACATGCATTAACTTGGCTAAATCTTGTGGGAATTACACTAGTGAAAAAAGCCAATCCCAAAAGGTTACATACTATATAATTCCATTTATATAATGCTTTTAAAATGACAGCATGTAGAAGTGGTTGTCAGGGATGGGGTGGGGTGGGGGGATGCAGAGGGAGCTATAAAAGGGCAGCATGAGAGGTCCTTGTACTATCTCAACTGTGTCAACGTCAAAGTCCTGGATATTGTGTATAGCTTTGCAATAAGTTACCATTGTGGATAACTGGGTAAAGGGTACACAGGATTTCTCTATATTATTTCTTACAACTGCATGTAAATCCACAGTTTCCTCAAAATAAAAATTTTAATTAAAAAAAGACAAATTGTTTTCTAAGGGGAGGCAGCACGTTTATTTGCTAGACAACAACTTTGTTGTTGTTGTTAGGTGCCATCAAGTCAGTTGTGACTCATAGCGACCCTATCCGCAACAGAAAGAAACACTGCCTGGTTCTGCACCATCCTCACAATTGTTGCTATGTTTGAGCCCATCGTTGCAGCCACTGTGTCAATCATCTCCTTGAGGGTCTTCCTCTTTTTTGCTGACCATCTGCTTTACCAAGTGTGATGTCCTTCTCTAGGGACTGATCCCTCCTGATAACATGTCCAAAGTACATGAGATGAAGTCTCACCATCCTTGCTTCTGAGAAGCATTCTGACTTTCCTTCTTCTAAGACAGATTTATTCGTTCTTCTGGCAGTCTGTGGGATATTCAATATTCCTCATCAACACCATCATTCAAAGGCATCAATTCTTCTTCTGTCTTCCTTACTTATTGTCCAGACAACAAAGGAGAAGCTCAACTGCAGCCGCACAGCTCAGTCTTAAAGAAATTCTGCATGCATCCATCTATAGCAGAGCCTTCTAAAATGCATGCTTAAAAGTAATAATAAGTGTTAACTAAAAAAAAAAAAAAAAAAATTTTTTTTTTTTTTTTTTTTATAACTAAGGACATAAAATTCTTTTTTTGCTGGTCCCTTTGCTTTTCAACTCTGCTCTGGGCCAAATACCTACTAAAATTCATTCAAATTAGGTGTTAATGTGTGATCTGCAAGATTGTGTTACCTCTCTCAGGTCCCATTTCCATTTAATTGCAAAGTTTAAAGTTAACCCAAAGGAGAGTTTTAATGGAACCTCAAGCAGGTGGAAAGGTCCTCTCAAATCCTGTATAGGTGACTGCCATGGCTGCCGACCCACGTTGCGCTAAAGCTTCCAGTTGCTGTGAGTCAATTTCAACTATATAGGGTTGTCAGTAGCTGATTTTTTGGAAGTAGATTGCCAGGCTTGTCTTCCAGGGTGCCTGGGGGGTGGATTTGAACCATCAACCTTCTGCTTAGCAGCTGAACGCATTACCTATTTGCTCTACTCAGGGACTCCACACCTAAAGCCGGCCCTGTCTGAGTCCAGTATTGGTTAGGACCACTCCAAGTTTGACCAGAGAGCTCCCTATCAAAAGGTCTTGCTGAGATGCAATAGACTTACTTTTTCTGTGACCTGGTGTAGGTTTGTAGCATGGTTTTCTCCTGTTGCTGCTGATGTCTTCATTCCTGACCTGTGTGCTCTGTGCTCGATTGTGAGGATCAAGTTGGAAGTCAATGCTTTGATTGTCTTTGATATTTTCAAAGGCAGGAAAAGCTGTCATCTTTTCAAGTGGCACTCAGCTCTAGGTAAAGAATGTCTCTGATTTCTAGAGTGTATATCAGAGGCAATTATATCTGATTGACCTGCTTGGCATTAAAATGTCTCCTAACTCTTGCTCCCAGATTGGGGAATGAAGATCTTATTTCTATCCTTCCACTCCAGTCTGCTTTGAGAGTTCACCAGAGTCCTAAACTTTTTTGGATGAAAAGCACCAGATGGTTGTTATATATATGTTGTTTTTCCCCACACACAGCTCATTTTCAAAATCAATATTTTAAGCCCAACATAGAGAACACAGAGTCCTGCATTTACTTCAACACAGGTGTGATGAATAGCCAATTTGCCCTAGGTCCAGCAGTTATGGATACAAAGATAGAAATGGCATAGATCTGGCCCTCAATGAGTCTATCGTCTAGTGTGTGTGTGGGTGGGGGTGTGTGTGGGGGGGGGGCTAGGAAATGAGAACATACTGAGATATAAAAAACACACAATGCAACCCTAGTGGTCATGTCCTCACATTCTTGACATTAAGAGGTACTAGCTTGAAAGATAATTCACGTATGAAAAACAATACTCCTTTTTAAAAAATAATTTGTTTTTGATTCCTCTTAAGGATAAATTTCTCCCCCATGTTTGTATGATTTTGCCCACACCCTTGGTCTGTTTTCCTGTTAAGGTATTTCCCTTTTTGTAACTGTTGTGGTTTTTGTCTGCTATATATATATATATATATATATATATATATACACGTACATATATGTTAAAGTTATGTAATAGTTCAAATGTACAAAAACATCAAGTTTTAAAAACTCTCAAAATTTAGATTTGGGGAAGGCAAACAGTCTTGATAAATGCGTTACTAAAGTCCCCACCTCTCCACCTACCCATGGCTCCCCCTTCCCTCTCCAAGGGTACCCAGGATTCTGAAGTTTAGATGTAGTCTCCTCTTTACAAGATTTTTCTCTCTCTATATTTTTTTTACCTGTGTACATAACCAGCGGAAGAAAGATGTGGCAGTCTGCTCCTGTAAAGATTATAGCCTTGGAAACCCTATGGGGCAGCTCTACTCTGTCCTGTAGGGCAGCTGTGAGTAGGAATTGACTCAACAGCAATGGGTTATATGTAACCATGACAGAGAGTATTATTTTGTGTGTTTTACATTTAATTAAAATAAAGTGTATCATATTGCAATACCCTTTCAAATATTGCATTTTTTTGCACTTCACCTTATAGTTTTTATATTTTTTGGGTATATCCACTTTGATACATTTTAAGTGCTTTATAGCAAGAGTTGGCAAACTTTCTCTTAAAGGACCAGATAGTACACATTTTAGGCTCAGTGGGTCATATGAAGTTCGTTGAACCCTACTCTATATACATCCTATTGTATACAAATTATGTTATACAATGGAATATTATAGAGCAGAGATCAACAAACTCCATGTGACACATTGTATACCATAATTTGTATCCATTTCCTAACTGATGGGTTTTTTACTTGTTTCTAATTTTTTGGTACTATATAATACAAAGACTGCCCTGGTGGTGCAGTGGTTAAAGCTCTAGGCTGCTAACTGAAAGGTCATCTACTGGTTGCTCTGCAGGAGGAAGATGTGACAGTCTGCTTCAGTAATGATTACAGCCTTGGAAACCCTATGGGGCATCTCTACTCTATCTTACAGGGTTGCTGTGAGTTGGAATTGACTCAACGGTAGTGGATTGGGTTTTTTTATAGAAATGCAAAAATAAACACATTTGTACACTGTCTCCTTGTGAACATCCATCATGATTTCTAGTGTATATACCTAGAAATTACTCACTTTTCTCCCATGAAGCTGCTGGGTGGGTTTGAACTGCCAAAGTTTCGATTAGCAGCCAAACATTTAACCGTTGTGTCAATAGGGCTTCTTAGTGCAATAAGGGCAAGAAAAAGAAACTTTTGCTGTTTAAATACATTGAGATTACAGAGTCAGTTTGTAACCACTGCAATGCACATATTATACTGAAAAACCTAACCCCTTAATCATTCTTTCAGGGTTAATCTGTAAATATAAAACTCTAAATTTCTTTTATGTCTGGAAAGTCTTTTATTCACCCTTACTCTTGAATACTAGTATACCTTGGTGTCTTAGTAATCTAGTGCTGCCATAACAGAAATACCACAAGTGAATGGCTTTAACAAAGAGAAATTTATTTTCTCACAGTCTAGTAGGCTACAAGCCCAAATTCATGGCGTCGGCTCCAGAAGACTTTCTCTCTTTGTCAGCTCTGGAGGGAGGCCTTTGTCCTAAATCTTCCCCTGGTCAAGGAGCTCCTCAGGCACGGGAACTCCATGTCCAAAGGATGCACTTTGCTCCTGGTGCTGCTTTCTTGGTGGTATGAGGTCCTCAACTCTCTGCTTGCTTCCCTTTCCTTTTATCTCTCGAGAGATAAAAGGTGGTGCAGGCCACACCCCACACCCCAGGGAAACTCCCTTTACATTGGAGCAGGGAGGTGACCTGAGTAAGGGTGGTGTTACAATCCTACCCTAATCCTCTCAACATAAAATTGCAATCACAAAATGGAGGACAACCACTCAACACTGGGAATCGTTGCCCAACCAAGTTGACACACACACTTTTGAGGGGACATAATTCAACCCATGACATCTGGGTACAGAACTCGGATTGATGGGACTTTATCATCTAGCAACCCGAAGGTTTCATTCTCTTTACTTCTAGCTTCTTCTGTTCTTGTTGAACAATTTTCCTGGCAACCAATGTCTATTTCTTTGCCAGTTATCTATTTTGTCCTATGATTGCTTTTGAGATGCCTCCGTGATGAAACAGTATGCTGCTGTTTCATAACAATAAGATTAATTGGGTTTACATTATTTATGCAGCTCAAGGCTCATTGTGCTTCTTAAATGTGTAGATTCTTATCCTTCATTTCTGGAATCTTCCTAAACATTGTCTCTTTGATTATTGCATTCCTTCATTTTCTTTATTGTCATGCCCGAAAACTCTAATAGAAGTTTTTTTAGAACCTTGTCATTCGACCCTCCTGGCATCATAACATCTGCTTCTTGTTTTTCATCTTTATAAACCCCAAGATGTATCCTGGGAAGTTGTCTAACTGGAGTGGCTTATACAGCAGGTGGAAACCAAACACCAGATAATAAGAACTTGGAAAGTTTAACAGGAAACGATCAGAGCTAGAGTTCTAAAATCTACTTGTTCTTTGAGAGAAGAGTAGAAGTATTGATTGATTTTAGACTTTGAAAGTCAAATACCTAATATTTAAATTTTAAGTAAGCAGTAAAAGAATAGAAATAGAAGGCGAAACTTCTAAATCTCATGAAAGGTTAAAAAAAGGCGGGGGGGAAGAAAGCTACTCAATTGATCCACTACACCACAGGAAGGAGGAAAATCATTAAAACATTAAGTTTGCAAAAGCAAATTCCAATATTTAAAAAATCATAGTAAGTGAAAACATCGCACCATTCAGTTAAAAGTTAAAAAAAATTAGATTGGGTATCAAAAAATCCAACAACATGTTATTTACAAAAGATAAATCTAAAATATAAGGTCTAAAAAGATTGAAAGCTGGACAATGAATAAGGAAGACCAAAGAACTGATGCCTTTGAATTACGGTGTTGGTGAAGAATACTGAATATACCATGGACTGCCAGAAGAAGGAACAAATCTGTCTTGGAAGAAGCTTAGCCAGGATGCTCTTAGAAGGGAAGATGGCAAGACTTCGTCTCACATACTTTGGTCGTGTTATCAGGAGGGAACAGTCTCTGGGGAAGGATGTCATGCTTGGTAAAGTACAGGATCAGCAAAAAAGAGGAAGACCCTCAAGGAGATGGACTGACACAGTGGCTGCAACAATGGGCCCAAACACAGCAACTATTGTGAGGATAGTGCAGGACCAGGCAGTGTTTTGTTCTGCTGTACATCGGGTCACTATGAGTCAGAACTGATTCGACTGCACCTAACAACAACAACAGCAAAATAGATTGCAATTAGATGATTAAAAAAGTTATACAAATACTAACTGAAACAAAACTAATGTTGCTATATGAATCACTGTAGACTTAAGGTAAAAAGGGATTGATTGTTAGAGATGAAGAAGGTTATTATATAATAGGAAATGAAACAACTCACCATGGAGATTGAGTAATCCTGAAACTGTGTGCACCAAACAGTACTGCCTCAGAATCAGTAAAACAAACATTGACAGGAAAAAAATAAAATGACATCTATGGTTTTAGTGAGAAAAGTAATGTTTTTCAACAAATGATAGCTCAATTAAAACGTAGAAAAAACTCAAACCCAGAAACTGACTCATAGCCACCCTATAGGACAGAGTAGAACTGCCCCATAGAGTTTCCAAGGAGCACCTGGTGGATTTGAACTGCCAACCCTTTGGTTAGCAGCCATAACACTTAACCACTACGCCACCAGGGTTTCCGGTAAAACGTAGAAAGAGTATGGAAATGTGTCAGTCATAACCTAGAGAACAAGTATGAATCCTTCAAGTCAACAATTAAAGAATATACACTCCTTTCAAGCTCAGGTGAAATATGGGAAAACTGACTACATGTAGTCCCCGACTTAGGACAGGGTTCCATTCTGAGTACTCTGTCATAAGTCAGTTCTGACATAAGTCAAATACCTCATTTTTTTTTTTTTTTTTAGTTTTTGTTATTATTGCCTTTTATTTTCAGTATCTTTATAAATCTGTCCTTTATTTACAGTTGGGGGTTGGACACATTACCTATAAATTTACTGATATAGTTCAAAATTATATGTAATACATATTACTAATGATAAGATGTAAATTAAAGGAAACACATGGTCGTAAGCATAGTTTGTCATAATTTGAACACGTCCTAAGTTGGGGACTACATGTATATTCTAAATCACCAAGCAGGTCTTCACAAATATGGAATGCTCAATGGCGTAACGACCCAGAGAAGTTAAGTAAACTGTGTGAGTTTACACAGCCATCAAGAAACAGAATTCGATGAAGAGAGATAAATAAAATATTTAGCACAGTGCTTACCAAGTAATTGATGTTAAATAAATGATTATCCTCCTGTTATAAATATTATTTGTAAATAGGCTCATCTTGCTGATATTTCTTGTTTCTACTATGTTTTCAACTGACTTTCTTGGCTTTTCAGAATTTGCAAATCACTCAATCAATTAATAGTTGCATTGACTGGAAATTCTGTAATAGTGTTCAATAGCAATGTCAAGAACTCAGCTATAGGTCAATTTTTATAATTAGACATCATTAAGTAAGCTGCCAGCCAAAAGGTAGGCAGTTTGAGCCGACTGGCTGGTCCGAGAAAGATGTTGCAGTTTGCTCCAGTAAAAATTCACAGCTTTGGAAACCCTATGAGGCAGTTCTACTCTGTCCTATAGGGTAGCTATGAGTCAGAATCAACCCGA
The DNA here is from genome assembly GCF_024166365.1 of Elephas maximus indicus. Lineage (NCBI taxonomy): Eukaryota > Metazoa > Chordata > Mammalia > Proboscidea > Elephantidae > Elephas > Elephas maximus. The sequence continues at coordinate 7,320,309 of NC_064843.1, forward strand.
TAGCAACTTTTTTTTTAAGTAAGAGTTGTTCTCTTCAGATCTGAGCTGTTTCCCCTAAACAATGTTGATACCTGAATTTCTTCAGATTTTTTTTTTTTTCACTATCATCCTGAATTTTGTTGGATTTCTCCCCCCGATCTCATGAATGATCTGGAAGGATGAAAGGAAGCTCAACAGGAAGACTGGGGGAAATTAGTTCTCTGTTTTTGCTGAAGTTGCTCATCTGGGGCCAGCTCTCCATGCCCTGTTCTGTTGGGGAGGTCTTCATTCCCAGTCCAAGAGCACTCTGTCCAGTTTCCTTCATGGAGTCATAGCCTCTGCGGCCAGGAGGAACCCAGCCAGAAGGAGCCTCCCATGTCCCTTCTTTGTCTTTGCTTAAATTCCCTTGACTCTCAGGGCAGCTCGTGTGGAATATCTGCAGCTACCAAGAACTTCCCCGTGTAGTGTCTGCCTTTCTCGGACAACACAGTACATCCAGCATGTACTCCTTCATCAGGACTCTTTGCATTTCGGTGACCCTGCACTGTTTTGCCCAACACCATTATGTCAGCGTGCCCTGTTATGGTGGCTTGTGTACAGCTGTGATGCAGGGAGCTATGCCACTGACATTTCAATGCCAGCAGGGTCACCCATGGTAGACTGATTTCAGCAAAGCTTCCAGACTAAAACAGACTAGGAAGAAAGGCCTGGTGATCTATTTCCGAAAACCTTCTGGATCAAAACAGAACGTTGTCTGACTGCTTGCTTTGAATGTGTCATCAAAGGGATCAGTCGCTGGAGAAGGACACCATGTTTGGTGAAGTAGAGAGCCAGTGATGGGTAGGGAGGCCCTCAGTGAGGTGGATTGGCACAGTAGCCTCATCGATGGACTCTTACGTGCCATCCGTCATGAGGATGACACAGGACCGGGCAGCACTGTGTTCTGTTGTCGCTAAGGTCACCATGAGTCAGACTCCACTCCGCAGCAGCTAGCAGCAACAACTCACTGCCTGTCTGACGACTGGGCTGTGACCTGGCCTCAGTGTCTTCCTCTGACTTGTTCTACCTGCACTGGTCCAGCGGAAATCCTCACCTGTGCAGGCTCCTTAATGCTGGTGTGGGTTCCGCCTGTGTTTAGACTCCTTTGTTCCTGTGAGTGGAAATTTAGTTCATGGGGAAAGATACCTATGACAATTCCCCATTTCTTCAAGGCGTGTCACCTTTCACTTTACGATTAAACATGAACGTGGATTTTCCAGCCAGACGAGGAAGCAAATCCGAGATGATCCTCATACCCATCATTCCGGCATTTTTCGTTTGAATAATGTAAACATTATGTTGCTAAGGAGTAATCAACAAAGGTTTCTGAATACCGTGGGGATTGTTTCTGGCAGCAGCAAAATACATTAGTTTTCCATTTCTGTAAACTGGATGCTCATTTAGAAGAAAAATGAAGCGCTTGCTCTGAGACTACATATCATTAGGCAGATATCTGTGAGCATTTGATTCTGAGATGTATTTGTGAAAATTCTGTATCCGGACATAAGCCCACGTGGCAGAACGGTTATTCGCTTTTGGTATGCCAGGCCTGCAAAAGTTTTGTGTTTTCCTTTTCCCAAGAAATTTGGGGTGAGGACTGAGAGTTTGCAGGAAAGTTCTCAGCATCTTGTTAAGCAATAAAGCAAGTTCTTCATAAAGAAAATAATCACGTGTAACTACGACTCGTCTTCTGAGTAGGATAAGGCAGTGGTTCTCGTCTGGGGACAACCGCCCCCGCCCCGCCCCGCCAGGACATTGAACAATGCCTGGCGATGTTTTTAGTTGTCACAGCGGGGAGAAGGGGCTTACTGGCATTTATTGTCCAGAGACAATGGTGAAAATAGTGCAAAGCTCAGAACAGAATGACCCAGCCCAAAGCATTCAAAATGTCAACGTCGAGGAACTCTGGAATAGGAATAGCAAGTTTTGTTAGATTTTTCAAAGGTGCCCCCAAACTGCTATTCTTGAGAAACTGTGTTCTCCCTTCCCCAGGCAGAGGGGCACACCTATGCCTTCTCTTGCTCAGATCTCAGCAAAACTGAGCCACAGGCGAAAGGAGTGTCCCTGACGCTTGGAGAGAGAGTGACTGGCTGGGCATTTGGAAACCAGCCTCAGGTCTTAGGAAGGACACTGGGGTTAGATAAGAATAAGTAGATTCGGCCAGCACCCTTACCTGGCTGTGCGGAAAGTTCTTTCAGCTCTCTGAGCCTCAGCTTTGTCATCTGAGAGGGTTAATGACACTGAACAGAAAGAATCATCTAGAGGAAAATTAAGATTGCCTGTGTGAGAGCGATGCATACACCGGAAATGGCTTACGCCTCGGAGGGATTATTTTTAGCCTCTAATATTTCACACACTTCCTATTTAGCCATAGGTGTTTGAAACTTCAATCCCGTTTTTTCAACTGTGGCAAATTTTCCTGATGGTATACGGAAATAAAAGGGTTCAACATGAATAACCTAGATTTCTCTCTTGGGTACTTTTATTCCACCACATTTGTTTTCCCTTTGCCTCCCCCGCCCCCACCTCCAATTCGCCTGTTGCCACGCTGAAGCAATTGAAATCAGAGCAAAGAAGAATCACTCACCCATCTGCAAGGCGCTGCAGTCACAGCCTCCGACGGCTCCGCCATCAGCTTACACACCAGGAACGCACCCAGTGCCACCCACACAGCCGGTGAAGTTAACAAGGCTTGGTTGTTATCCACATCACTGAAAACTCAACAGCAGATTTATTCTTCTCCTCGGAAAGTGCAAGGCAGAATTAACGTTTTAAACGGTCAACACAGAGGAAAAAGCAGGAAGATCAGGAAGAGATGAGAATGGGCCCTTAGCATTTTAAGAGGAAATGTCTTTCTCAAAGCCTGACCCAGAAATGGAAAGCAGAACACCACGAGCACAGGCCAATGTCTTTAAATATTAGGATTTCCATTTTTTCCCCCTCTCCTTTTTTCTTATTGTGGTGAAAACATGCACACCAAATCATCGACCAACATGACAACTTCCACGTTTGCAACTCAATGACATTGACTGCATTTTTTCACCATTATCACTATCCTTTTCCAAAATATTCCACCATGATTGACATAAACTCAGTGCCCTCCCCCAACAAAAACTCCCCCTTTTCCCTCCCTCCCACCCCTGGTAACCACTAATAATCTTTGGTTTCTGCATATTTGCTTATTTCAGGTAAGTGAGATTATATAGTATTTGTCCTTTTGCAAGTGGTTTATTTTGCTTAGCATAATGTTTTCAAGGTTCATCCATGTTGTGGCTTGTATCAGGACTTCATTTCTCTTTGTAGTGTATAATATCACCTCGTATGGATAAACCACATTTTATTTATCCATTCATCTGTTGATGAACATTTTAGAGTCACTCATATAATTCCCACAATGGTACAGAGAAGTAAATGTCATTATCCCCATTTCACAGATGAGAAAACTGAGGCTTAACCATGCTACCCTCCCTGCTTCAAGTCCTGCATCACGAATGACTGTGAGGAGACCAGAAGCCACCTTCCTCTGACTCTGAGCTCCCTGCCTGGTACAGTGGCCTCCCCATTGGGAACCAAGGAGTTTCATGCATAACACATATCATTATACAAATAATGTGACCCATTGCTTTTTCAGCTCGAAAATGCCTTTTTATTGCCATGTGTTATGGATTGAATTGTGTTCATCAAAAATGTGAATCAATTTGTCTAGGCCATGATTCCCAGTATTGTGTGGTTGTCCATCATTTTAGGATCTGATATGATTAGCCTGTGTGTTATAAATCCTAATCTCTGCTAGTGATTAATGAGGCAAGATTAGGTTATGCTAAAGAGGATTAGGGTGGGATGCAGCATCCTTACTGAGGTCATAGCCCCGATCCAATGTAAGGGGAGTTTTCCTGGGGTGTAGCCTGCATCACCTTTTGCCTTAGAAGAGACAAAAGGAGAGAGAAGCGAGCAGAAAGGTACCTTATTACCACCAAGCAAGTAGAGCTCGTTCTTTGGATCCAGGGCCCCTGAGCTGATAATCTCCTAGACCAGGGGAAGATTGGTAACAAGAACCTTTCCCCAGAGCTGACAAAGAGAAAAGCCTTCCCCTGGATCGGGCACCCTGAATCCAGACTTCTAGCCTCCTACACTATGAGGGAATAAATTCCTGATCGTTAAAGCCATCCACTTGTGGTATTTCTGTTATAGCAGCTCTAGATAATTAAGACATTGTGTTATTTCAATTGAAACCCGGTGGCGTAGTGGTTAAGTGCTACAGCTGCTAACCAAAGGGTCAGCCGTTCAAATCCACCAGGCGCTCCTTGGAAACTCTGTAGGGCAGTTCTACCCTGTCCTATAGAGTCGCTATGAGTTGGAATCAACTCGATGGTGCTGGGTTTTTGTTTTGTTATTTCAATAAATTATCAGAAATGATAATACAACAGGCCATGGCTTTAGCATACTGAGACCTTTGTGAAGTCCTAAATTCTCTAGAAACATCACATTTTTAGACAACTTCACTTTCTCTTCATTTTATGAATACTTTCAGCATTTGATTGTCTCCTCAAAGATACCTTTCAGAAAGAAAGTTTTAAAAATTTTTTGGAGTATCATAGCAGCAGCTAAAATTAACAAGTGCTCACTGTGGGCCAAGTACCCTACAAACATCAGCTCATTCCATGCTGAGAACAAACTCATGAAGGCAATGCTCTTATCCCTCCACTCAGGGGTGGATTATCCTATAGGCAAAGCAAGCATGCACCATCTGTAGTGAACAATTTCACATTTTTTCACCTCATTAAAGATTCTGCTTCTTGGTATGGCTAGCAATTGTCTCTCTCCCAAACTCACAGCACCTTCCTACAGAATCAAAGCCTCTTTCTGAATTTATGATCCCTGGTGGCTCCACAGTTAAGAGATTGGCTGTTAAGGTTGGCAGTTTGAATCCATAAGCTGCTCGCTGGAAACCCTATGGGGCAGTTCTACTCTGTCTTATAGGGTTGCTATGAGTTGGAATCGACTCAATGACAACAGGCTTTTTCTGACAGGGATTGATTACCTGGTAAGCAAGGGAAGCAATTTATGGATTGAATTGTGTCCCCCCGCCGAAAAAAATGTGTGTCAACTTGGCTAGTCCATGATTCCCAGTATTGGGTGATTGTCCACCATTTTGTCATCTGATGTGATTTTTCTGTGTGTTATAAATTCTACCTCTCTGATGTTAATGAGGTGGGATTAGTCACAGTTATGTTAATGAGGCAGAACTCAATCTACAGGATTAGGTTGTGTCTTAAGTCAATCTCTTTTGAGGTATAAAACAGAGAAGCGAGCAGAGAGACATGGGGACCTCATACCACCAAGAAAGTAGTGCCAGGAGCAGAACGTGTCCTTTGGACCTGCGGTTTCTGCACTGAGAAGCCCCTAGATCAGGGGAAGATTGATGACAAGGACTTTCCTCCACAGCCAACGGAGACAGAAAGCCTTCTCCTGGAACTGGCACCCTGAATTTGGACTTCTAGCCTACTAGGCTGTGAGAGAATAAACTTCTGTTTGTTGAAGACATCCACTTGTGGTATTTCTGTTATAGCAGCACTAGAGAACTAAAACAGCATGATCTTACTTGTGCTTACTTACCAATCTGAAGTGAACAATTTCACATGGGTTTCACCACATCTTCGATAGACATTTTGGTTGTTTCCACCTTTGAGGTGTTGAAGCCCATGTGAAATTGTCGCCATGGATTAGTAAGTAAGCACAAGTAAGGCCGTGCTTACCTTGTTTACTGGGTAATCCACACTTGCCTCCTCTTTATCAGGACAAGAGATGAGGTCAAGAGCACTGAAGTCGATGGCCTTACCTGATCCCATATCTACACTCTCACTGACTCCCCCAGATGACCTCAGGCTTCTGGAGACTGATTCGTGCAGAAGGACAACAGAGAACAAGCAAGTTGTATGGGAAGACTGTGTGAGCGGTGAGCTAGAAAGGAGCTCCCCATCTTGTCTCCCAGTGTTCTTGGTTCAGTGTCATGCCTTGGCAAATCCATAAACTCTTACATGCCAGGGACGTCATTAGATCCAGAACCACAAAGAGTTCCTGGCACAGTGATTTATGATGGTCACTAGCCCCTTAACTCCAACAAACAGATGATATAAATCAGCACTTAGTTTCTTGAATTTCCTTCTTCTTGTTTAAAGGTAGGGTCCCTTGGTGGCACAAAAGGTTTGCACTTGGCTGGTAACCAAAAGATTGGTGGTTTAAACCCACCTAGTGGTGCCATGGAAGAAAGGACTGGTGACCGGCTTCTGTAAAGATTAAAACAAACTCAACTGCTATCGAGTCAATTCCAACTCATAGTGACTGTATAGGACAGAGTAGAACTGCCACATAGAGTTTCCAAGGAGCACCTGGTGGATTTGAACTGCCGACTATTTTGGTTAACAGCTGTAGCTCTTAACCACTATGCCACCAGGGTTTCCTCTGTAAAGATTATAGTCAAAAAACCTTATGGCGTGCAGTTCTACTCTGTAACACAAGGGGCGGCTTTGAGTCAGAATTGACTCATGGCAATGGGTTTGGTTTTTGTTTTGTTTATTTAAAAAGAATCACCATATGCATCTTGAAATTAGACAGGCAAAGGGGAATTAAAGGGTTGGGATTCCAATTCCAAGGTTCCAATCTTGGGATTGGAAAACGGGTGTGACACCCAGGGATTCCTTCCATGCAGATGTCACTGGAGGCCACACAAGTCTCCAAGCCGAGGCCATGACTGTCACATGCAGGGACTGGCATTGAGGTTGTAACTCATCTGCTAGTTAAAAGCGAGTTGGTGCTTCCTTTCTCATCCATCAAGATGCAGGGTACATCACATACTATGGACTACCAGAAGAACAGACAAATCAGTCTTAGAAGAAATAGAATCAGAATGCTCCTTAGGAGCGAGGATGGAAAGATGTTGTCTTGCTTACTTTGGCCATGTCCTCAGGAAAGACCAATTGCTGGAACCAATCACTAGAGAAGGACATCATGTTGGTAAAGTAGAGGGTCAGTGACAATGAGAGAAATCCTCCATGAGACAAATTGACACAGCTGCCAAAACAATGAACTAAAGCATACCAACAATCATGAAGATGGCGTAGGACTAGGCAAAGTTTCATTCTGTTATACATAAGGTTGCTATGAGTTGGAGCCCACTTCATGGCAACTTATAGCAACAACAGTTTGGCCTTAATTGTCACTGTTCTGTTGAGGACTTCCTGTTTTGGTGGTGGTGGAGAGGGTTAGGTAAAATCATTGGTAATATCTCAGTGCCAAATCTAAAGTTTTCATCTAATTTGTGGGAGTGAAATGTCATAAACCCCAGAGTAAAAAAATCACAATACTCCCCAAAGACAAATGTGTGTAGCTTCTCAGTCTTGAGTTGGTGTATTTTTCTTCTCTTTATTTGGCACTGTAGTATGACCAGAGCCTATTTCAAGAAAGGAGAAATAACAAAAGAGCTTGTAGCTCCCCAAGCAGTTTTCCATGACCTCGGTATTGTTAATTGCCTGATGTATCTCACGTTATTGCACTTTTTTCCAGGCATATTTAGATAAAATCCTATACACTCATTAATTAGAATGATTAAGAAAACAGGCTGCTTTGGGTCACCCTGCTACTATGTTAGATGGGAATTCACTATGCATGGACAAGAGATGTCTTGGCTCTTTCTGTTGAAGGCCAAATAACATGCCTCAATTTTCACAACTGTGGTCGAGTCTAAAAGGCTGAAGAATTGTACTTCAAGTGCGAAATAGAGGTTGTGCTGTTTAACACCATCCATGGGAAAGCTACACAAATGCATTAGGGCAGGCAACTTGGGGCGTGTTTGTACAATAATCTCACGGAAGTGGAGTAGTGTAGAGAGAAGAGAGACTGAATGACTACCCCTGATGGCTCTGGTTTGATGTGAAATAGATTACATGGTTAAACTGTGTTAAATTCTGCTCATTTTAGTGCGTGGTGGGATTTAACACTGGCCAGGCATTCTGTCCTCTGTATATTAGGGCTCCCCATCGTGGATATCGAACAGCATTCGCACCGGTTATCATGGCCATCGGGGAGCATACTTCCTTGTACACTCACTGTGTGCTTGGCTGTGGGTTGAGCACTGAGCATCAAATGGCATGCTTAATTTTCTTTTGTTATTGCTACCTTCAAATCACAGACGAGACAGCTGAGTGGCAGAGACATAAACTGCCTTTCCAATGTTACAGTCTAGTAGCAAGCTGAGATGCTGTCTAGGTTTGGGTTCTCTACAAGAGCAAAACTGTAATATACACATATACGCAGAGAGAGATTTACTTCAAGGTGTTTGCCCATGCAGTTGGGACTGACAGGTCCAAAATCCATGGGTCAGTCGATGGGCCAGAGATGTCTACAAGCTTACATCCCAAGATCCATAGGTCAGGCAGAGTCAAGAGAGAGAGAACTCTACCAGAGCATCCATTTATATTTTGGAGTCAGGCTATAACCAGAAGGAAACTCCATTTTCAATTGTTTGGTTAGTCACATCAGATCACATCATGGAAAGCCATTACGTTACATTACATTATGGAAAGCCATTACATTACATTACATTATGTTATGGAAGTCCAATATATTACATTATGGAAGTCCATTACATTACATTATGGAAGGCCATTGCATTATATTATAGACTAGCAACCAGTTCAGCATCTGGCCAAACCACTGATAATCACAGCCTAGACAAGTTGAGACATAAAATTGACCATCACCAATGCTGAATTTCAAATCCAGTGTATCTGCCCTTAAACAAGATTGACCTTTGGCTAATCTACTTTGGCTAGTCTACCGTGGACGCTCTGGAACAAAAATCCTGGTTTCTCCACTCATGAGATTTGGGACCTTGAGAAAGTCACATCACCTCACTAAGCCTCCATTTCATCACCTGTAAGGAGGATGACAACACTGACCCCATGGGTTGCTGTCAAGACCAATGGAGACTTGTGGCTTCACCAACACTAAGCATTCATTCCTTTCCTCTCCCTGCTACCTATCTTCCTGTGTCTGAATTTAACTTTCTGGATCCTGAATGAGATCAGGAAGAAATAGGGAACTCTCGCCAAGGTATTCCATTGCTTAAAGGGGGCAGGATTCACATGCTTCAAGATACTTGACCCATGGTCTCTCAGCTAGGTGAGTGGGGACCACTAAGTTTGGCTATGGGTTGACCACAGGCTGTAGGACACCTTACTCTTGTTCTATTTTTCTATCTCTTGCACATATCAGCCCACAACAGTCAGAAAGTTAAGAAAAAGAGGCATGCCAGCAAGACTTTTGAATTAAGACCCAGAAGGAAGTGAGGTAGGATCCATGTTCTCAAAACGATAGAACTCCAGTCCCTTCCCTGGGGTCTTTGGTGTCTTAAAGCTGGAAAAGGAACCATTTGAGAACACGGGTCACTCAGTTTTCTAGCCTGAGCAATGAGCAGTTTGGATTTCAACAAGACTGCCCAGTACCAGAGGCTGCAGACTGAGCATTCACTGCTTCCCAGCCACCGTCCTCAGCACTTAACAGCATTCGATCATGAGTTTTCGTAAGTATTATAAGGCAGGAGTTCCCATTTTATTGAAACTGGTAACTGCTCACTAAATATATATCTTTTATATTTATGTTCATAATAACTACATTCATGATGCCCAATGAGGTTTCAGTCCTCCTTTATTGCTTAGAGAATAATTCTCAATGATTTTTACTCATATGGTGATAACTCCAGTCCTTACAAACAACATATTACTAAGTTAAAAGCTCCTCTTCAAGTTATGTCTCCATTATGAGCTGCTACACCAAATGATGCTTTCATGACCCACAAAAGTATATTTGCTGTACTCATGCACTGACCTTTGTGATGGGGTTTCTCAACCTCACCACTCCTGACGTTTTGGCCAGATAATCCCTTGTTATGTGGTGACCTGTCCTGAGGCCTATAGGATGTTTAGCAGCCTCCCTGGTCTCTATCAGTAGCACCCTGCCTCCCAGCCTTGACAATCAAAAATGTGTCCAGGAGTCTTCTTTGAAAAACAACAAAAAGTTTATCTTAATAAGTAAAGTGTGTCTACCTTGAACATTGTGCTCTTTTAAAGAATTATCTATGTGATAAACAAACAGATCATGAGCACCTCAACAGGCACTCAAAACAAAGAATCTAGGGATCTTCTAGATGAAAGTGCATTCCTGGAATTAGCAGATGCACAATACAAAAGTTTAATATACAGAACATCAGGAAGGAAATGAGGCAATACGCAGAACAAGCCAAGGAAAACACAGATAAAGCAACTGAAGAAATCAGAAAGATTATTCAGGAAAACAATGAAAAGTTTAATAAGCTGGAAAAATCCATAGACAGACAGCAATCAGAAATTCAGAAGATTAACAATAAAATTACAGAATTAGACAATTCAATAGAAAGAGGAACAGAACTGAGCAAGTAGAAGCTAGAATTTCTGAACTCGAAGATAAATCACTTAGCACTAATATATTTGAAGAAAAATCAGATAAGACAATTTAAAAAAGTGAAGAAACCTTAAGAATCATGTGGGACTCTATCAAGAGAAATAACCTACGAGTGACTGGAGTGCCAGAACAGGGCGGGATAACAGAAAATACAGAGAAAATTGTTGAAGGTTTTTTGGAAAAAACTTCCCTGATATTGTGAAACATGAGAAGATATCTATCCAAGATGTTCATCGAACTCCACATAAGGTAAATGTTAAAAGAAAGTCACCAAGACATATTATAATCAAACTTGCCAAAACCAAAGATAAAGAGAGAATTATAAAAGCAGCAAGGAATAAATGAAAAGTCACCTACAAAGGACAGCCAATAAGAATAAGCTCAGACTACTCAACAGAAACCATGTCGGCAAGAGGGCAATGGGATGACATATTTAAAAAATTGAAGGAAAAAAATTGCCTGCCAAGAATCATATATCCATCAAAACTGTCTCTTAAATATGAAGGTGAAATTAAGACATTTCCAGATAAACACAAGTTTAGGGAATTCATAAAAACCAAACCAACACTACAAGAAATACTAAAGGGAGTTCTTTGGTTAGAAAATCAATAATATCAGGTATCAACCCAAGACTAGAGCACTGGGCAGAGCAACCAGAAGTCAACCCAGACAGGGAAATCCAAAAAAACAAAGCAAGATTACTTAAAAAAAAAAAAAGGCCCAAAACAGGTTAACAGTAATGTTATTATATAAAAGAAGACAACATTAAAATAATAAAGAAGGACTAAGAAGCGTAATCATACACCTTCCATATGGAGAGGATGATACGGCAATACAAAGAAATAAAAGTTAGTTTTAAATTTAGAAAAACAGAGGCAAATAATAAGGTGACCACAAAGGAGACAAACTATCCTACTCATCAAAATAAAATACAAGGGAAAAACACAGACTCAGCAAAAACAAAATCAACAACAACAAATATGAGGAAAGGACAATATATAAAGAAAATCTACTCAGCACAAAGAATTAAGTGGGGAAAAGAAACTGTCAACAACATACAAAAAAAGACATCAAAATGATAGCACTAAATTCACACCTATCCATAATTACCCCGAATGTCAACGGACTAAATGCACCAATAAAGAGACAGAGAGTGGCAGAATGGATTAAAAAAACAAGATCCTCCTACATGCTGACTACAAGGGACACACCTTAGACTTGGAGACACAAACTAAAACTCAAAGGATGGAAAAAATATATCAAGCAAACAACAATCAAAAAAGACCAAGAGTGGCAATATTAATTTCTGACAAAATAGACTTTAAAGTTAAATCCATCAGAAATGATAAGGAAGGACACTATATAATGATTAAACTGATGATATACCAAGAAGATATAACCATATTAAACATTTATGCACCCAGTGACAGGGCTGCAAGATACATAAAACAAACTCTGTCAGCATTGAAAAGTGAGATAGACAGTTCCACAATAATACTAGGAGACTTCAACACACCACTTTCGGTGAAGGATAGGACATCCAGAAAGAAGCTCAAGAAAGACACGAAGGATCTAAATGCCACAATCAACCAAATTGACCTCGTAGACATATACAGAACACTCCACCCAACAGCAACCAAGTATACTTTCTTTTTTAGTGCACATGGAATATTCTCTAGAATACACCACATATTAGGTCATAAAGCAAGCCTTAGCAGAATCCAAAACATTGAAATATTACAAAGCATCTTCTCTGACCATAAGGCCATAAAAGTGGAAATCAATAACAGGAAAAGCAGGGAAAAGAAATCAAACACTTGGAAACTGAACAATACCCTGCTCAAAAAAGACTGGATTATAGAAGACATCAAGGATGGAATAAAGAAATTCAGAGAATCCAATGAGAATGAAAACACTTCCTATCAGAACATTTGGGACACAGCAAAAGCGGTGCTCAGAGGCCAATTTATATCAACAAATGCACACATCCTAAAAGAAGAAAGGGCCAAAATCAAAGAATTATCCCTACAACTTGAACAAATAGAAAGGGAGCAACAAAAGAAACCCACAGGCACCAGAAGAAAACAAATAATAAAAATTAGAGCTGAACTAAATGAAATAGAAAACAGAAAAACAATTGAAAGAATTAACAAGACTGAAGGCTGGTTTTTTGAAAAAAATCAACAAAATTGATAAACCACTGGCCAAACTGACAAAAGAAAAACAGGAGAGGAAGCAAATAACCCGAATAAGAAAGGAGATAGGCGATATTACAACAGACCCAACTGAAATAAAAATAATCATATCAGATTACTATGAAAAACTATACTCAAACAAATTTGAAAACCTAGAAGAAATGGATAAATTCCTAGAAACACACCGCCTACCTAAACTAACACAAACAGAGGTAGAACAACTAAATAGACCCATAACAAAAGAAGAGATTGAAAAGGTAATCAAAACACTCCCAACAAAAAAAAAGGCCTGGTCCTGATGGCTTCACTGCAGAGTTCTACCAAAGTTTCAGAGAAGAGTTAACACCACTACTACTAAAGGTATTTCAGAGCATAGGAAAGGACGGAATACCACCAAACTCATTCTATGAAGCCATTATATCCCTGATACGAAAACCAGGTAAAGACACCACAAGGAAAGAAAATTATAGACCTATATCCCTCATGAACATAGATGCAAAAATCCTCAACAAAACTCTAGCCAATAGGATTCAACAACATATCGAAAAAATAATTCACCATGACCAAATGGGATTCATACCAGGTATGCAGGGATGGTTCAACATTAGAAAAACAATTAATGTAATCCATCACATAAACAAAACAAAAGACAGAAATCACATGATTTTATCAATTGATGCAGAAAAGGCATCTGACAAAGTTCAACACTCATTCATGATAAAAACTCTCGGCAAAATAGGAATAGAAGGAAAATTCCTCAACATAATAAAGGGCATTTATACAAAGCCAACAGCCAACATCACCCTAAATGGAGAGAGCCTGAAAGCATTCCCGTTGAGATCGGGAACCAGACAAGGATGCCCTTTATCACCACTCTTATTCAACATTGTGCTGGAAGACCTAGCCAGAGCAATTAGGTTAGATAAAGAAATAAATAAAGGGCATCCAGATTGGCAAGGAAGAAGTAAGAGTATCTCTATTTGCAGATGTCATGATCTTATACACAGAAAACCCTAAGGAATCCTCCAGAAAACTACTGAAACTAATAGAAGCGTTCAGCAGAGTATCGGGATACAAGATAAACATACAAAAATCAGTTGGGTTCCTCCACACCAACAAAAAGAACATCGAAGAGGAAATAACCAAATCAATGGCATTTACAGTAGCCCCAAGAAGATAAAATACTTAGGAATAAACCTTACCAGAGGTGTAAAAGACTTATACAAAGAAAACTACAGTACACTTCTGCAAGAAACCAAAAGAGACTTACGTAAGTGGAAAAACATACCTTGTTCGTGGATAGGAAGACTTAACATTATAGAAATGTCTATTCTACCAAAAGGGATCTATACATTTAATGCAATTCCGATCCAAATCCCAATGACATTCTTTAATGAGATGGAGAAACAAATCAGCAATTTCATATGGAAGGGAAAGAGGCCCGGGATAAATAAGGCATTACTGAAAAAGAACAAAGTGGGAGGCCTTACTTTACCTGATTTTAGAACCTATTATACTGCCACAGTAGTCAAAACAGCCTGGTACTGGTACAACAACAGATACATAGACCAATGGAACAGAATTGAGAATCCAGACATAAATCCATCCACATATGAGCAGTTGATATTTGACAAAGGCCCCAAAACAGTTAAGTGGGGAAAAGACAGTCTTTTTAACAAATGGTGCTGGCAGAACTGGATATCCTTCCGCAAAAAAATGGAACAAGACCCATTCCTCATTCCATGCACAAAAACTAACTCAAAATGGATCAAAGACCTAAATATAAAATCTAAAATGATAAAGATCACGGGAGAAAAAATATGGACAATGTTAGGAGCCCTAATACCTGGCATAAAAAAAAACAGTATACGAAATATTATTAAGAATGCAGAAGAAAAACTAGATAACTGGGAGCTCCTAAAAATCAAACACCTATGCTCATCCAAAGACTTCACCAAAAAAGTAAAAAGACTACCTACAGACTGGGAAAAAGTTTTTAGGTATGACATTTCTGATCAGCGCCTGATTTCTAAAATCTACATGATACTGCAAAAACTCAACTACAAAAAAACAAATAACCCAATTAAAAAATGGGCAAAACATATGAATAGACACTTCACTAAAGAAGACATTCAGGTAGCTAACAGATATATGAGGAAATGTTCATGATCATTAGAGAAATGCAGATCAAAACTACAATGAGATTTCATCTCACTCCAACAAGGCTGGCCTTAATCCCAAAAACACAAAATAATAAATGTTGGAGAGGCTATGGAGAGATTAGAACACTTCTACACTGCTGGTGGGAATGTCAAATGGTACAACCACTTTGGAAATCGATTTGGCACTTCTTTAAAAAGCTAGAAATAAAACTACCGTATGATCCAGCAATCCCACTCCTTGGAATATATCCTGGAGAAATAAGAGCCCTTGCACGAACAGATAAATGCACACCCATGTTTATTGCAGCACTGTTTACAATAGCAAAAAGATGGAAGCAACCAATCTGCCCATCAACGGATGAATGGATAAAGAAATTATGGTATATTCACACAATGGAATACTACGCATCGATAAAGAACAGTGAGGAATCTGTGAAACATTTCATAACATGGAGGAACCTGGAAGGCATTATGCTGAGTGAAATTAGTCAGTTGCAAAAGGACAAATATTGTATAAGACCACTATTATAATAACTTGAGAAACAGTTTAAACTGAGAAGAAAACATTCTTTTGTGTTTATGGGGGTGGGGGAGGGAGGGAGGGTGGGAGAGGGCTGTTCACTAATTAGATAGTAGATAAGAACTACTTTAGCTGAAGGGAAAGACAGCACGCAATACAGGGGAGGTCAGCACGATTGGACTAAACCAAAAGCAAAGAAGTTTCCTGAATAAACTGAATGCTTCGAAGGCCAGCATAGCAGGGGCAGGGGTCTGGGGACCGTGGTTTCAGGGGACATCTAAGTCAACTGGCATAATAAAATCTATTAACAAAACATTCTGCATCCCACTTTGAAGAGTGGTGTCCGGGGTCTTAAAAGCAAGCAGCCATCTAAGATGCATCAATTGTTCTCAACCCACCTGGATCAAAAGAGAATGAAGAACACCGAGGACACAAGGCGATTACGAGCTCAAGAGACAGGGCCACATGAACCAGAGACTACATCATACTGAGACCAGAAGAACTAGATGGTGCCTGGCTACAACCGATGACTGCCCTGACAGGAACACAACAGAGAACCCCTGAGGGAGCAGGAGAGCAGTGGGATGCAGACCCCAAATTCTCATAAGACCAGACTTAACGGTCTGACTGAGACTAGAAGGACCCCGGTGGTCATGGCCTCCAGACCTTCTGTTGGCCCAGGACAGGAACCATTCCCGAAGCCAACTGTTCAGCCATGGATTGGACTGGACAATGGGTTGGAGAGGGATGCTGGTGAGGAGTGATCTTCTTGCATCAGGTGGACACTTGAGACTATGTTGGCATCTGCTGCCTGGAGGCGAGATGAGAGTGTCGGGGGCGTTAGAAGCTGGCAAAATGGACATGAAAAGAGAGAGTGGGCTGTCTCATTAGGGGGAGTGTAATTGGGAGTGTGTAGCAAGGTGTATATGGGTTTTTGTGTGACAGACTGACTTGATTTGTAAACTTTCACTTAACGCACAATAAAAATTATAAAAATTAAATTCAAAAACAAACAAAAAATAATTATCTATATGAGATCGAATTTGCAAAGGAGACTCAAAAAGTTGGATGAGAAGCTTAGGGGCAGTGAGTTGAAGTCAACGGTGGTGAAACACTTTGGAGACGGCTAGTGATATTCTTTGCATAATTTGAAAAATGTAATCAATGTCTCAGAGTTGTATATATAAAAATTGTCGAAGTATCATATGACTTGTATATTTTTACACACACACCACAAATGTTTTCAGATTTTTATTTCCAAATGTCTTCTGTGGAGGTAAACTCACCCCTGGTTGAAAACCTACTGCCTTATATCAGTTATCACAAATTCAGAACAAGTCAAATCTAAGGGCTATGATAGATTTTTTAATTGAGAATTTTTTTTCCCAACAAAGAGATGTTACTGAAATGTCTAAAAATCATTTCTTAAAAAGTTTTGTTTTCCTCTCATTCAATGTGTTCCCATTGAATGCAATTCCTCTGACAAGTTTATGGGAATTTGGACTGGATGGATGGGGGTTATTAACTGAGGTTCCCAATGCCTCTGTGAACTGAAGGGGATACCTCTGCTTCAAAGAAAAGGGGGTCGGCACTAAGCAAGTTTTCTCATTCTGGGCAGACAGATGTTGCCCCTGATTACACTGGAAGAAGAAAGAAAACAGGTAAATTGGCTGTCTGCACCAAGTGGGTCTAGCATGGAGAATCTCATTCTCTCAAATGGAAGAACTGCTGCAATAAGTAAAAAGAAGAACAAATGCTGAGCTGAAGGCGGTATAGTATGATAGAAATACATGCTTCTACCTGCCAGAAGGCTGTTCACATCTTTTTCTTGGTTAATGTTGTCTTTGGGATGCATCTGTGGTAACCTGCAGGGCACAGCAGTTGAGCTCTGCCCTACAACAGCCGGTTTAGTGCACGGGATGAGATGAAGATGCAGGCATTCCCTCTGGGGGCTGGTTTTCCCACTGGAACTTACCTGAGCTCTGAAGGTCCTTACATAAGGTTGCAGGCAGGGACAACAAAACCCTGACCGTGTGGCTCCTCTATGGTACGAGACAGTTGTCAAGATTCAGAAACTGGGCATTCAGTGCTCAGAAAGCTGGGTGAAGTCTGGATGTATCAGTTGCTCAATGCAACGTCCGCACAAACATACCTGACTTATTTCCTCCCCTGACCTCATCCGTGTGATGCTTTCTCTGCGGATGCGTCCAGAGCCCATGAAAAACAATAGTCTCTGGTCACTCGTAGGAAGCACGCTGAGAGATATGCAGTGTTGGCAGAAATAAGTCAGCTCAACCTCCAAGGGTGAGCCTGAGCTTTTCCCCATTTGTGAGAAAAACGTTGCAGAAAATGTAGATCTAAACCCCAACAGAGCCTGGCACACACCAAATGCTGTATGTAAGGCTTGTAGAACCGATGAATGAATGACTGATTGGATGGAGTCCATAAATCAGCTGTGGTGTCCATTTCAACAAAATCCATCACACAAAAATAAAGACAATGGCGGCGGCAGCAACAACAACAGTCAAGGCATGTACCATTTTTCATGTGCCAAGCACCATTCTGATACCTTCGTGAGCTCTTTTAATCCGGATGAGCTAAATACTACCATTATCCCATTTTGAAGATGAAGAAACTGAGGCACAGAAGGCTGAAGTCACTCCCCAAAGTCACGGAGCTAGTAAATGGCAGAAATAGAATTTCAACCCAGGCTGTGTGTCTCTGGGCTCCATGCTCACAAACACTGTCCTATATGGTCTCTAGACTAAAAATGATACGCTCTGATTATTTACATTATTCAAACGTGTCTGGGCTTTATGTAAACATGGATTGATCAGTTTTTTCTATGGTGAACTGTCCTCTTTGCTGGTTTATCACAGTCAGCCAGAAAGTCTCTGCGGACAGGAAATGGAGCAGGAGGAGCCAAATGCTCACTCAACGCCCACTGAAAACCGATTGGGTGAAATAAAACGTAAGTAAGTGGGAAAACCGGAACCCACTTTGCTAAAATTCCTCGTTTGAGCCTTTGTGAATCCCTGCACAAAGTGACGAACCCATTTCCCGTGAAGGACACCCCTGGGCTCGGAAACTCGGAGTGGATCACAGAAACTGGTGGGGCTCACGAATGGAAACGGGCTTCTTTCTTCCCCCAGTTGCACCGTGGCCTGTTGCTCTGCAGCGACAGTTGCTATGGAAATGCCCGGGTGAGCCGCTCTGGTGAACACAATGGTGTGATCTTTCCTACAAGTTTAGGGGTTCGTTCAGAATCAAGTCTCTGTGAAGAGGAAGTCAACCATTTCCGTAAAGTTAATCCACGACTGGGGGCGGGGCTGGGGGAATCAGTATATTTATAATTTTCTGAGAATCAGGAATGAAAAATAGGGGTCTTCCTTATTTAGGTCTTTCCGCTTCAATAATGCAGCCATGGTAGAGGGGGCTGCGGGAATGTATAATTTAACAAAATTGAGTAGGAGAATTAGAACGTTTCAACTGCTCCACTATTTAATGGCACAGTTCTTAAGATAGCCAAGGACGTTATGTCACGGCAAGGCTGAGGTTTCCCAGAGAGCTAAGTGGGGAAACAGACTGTAGTAAATCTCAGGAACAAAGGGCACGGGCGGGAAATGTTTAATAAATTCGAGTCAAAGATATGTCTGAATAGGACAAGTGGAAATGACCTCGTAGACACTCAGGGAAGAACTTCAATCCCTGTGCAGAGAAAGTATTAAGGAGCTTTGTCTCTCTGTCGCTTCTTTCCTGGGAGAGGCCAGATGGAGCAAGCCTCTTGTCTGACACCCTCCTGACCCCAGTTTCTGTGCAAATTTTTTTTTTGCGGGGTGGGGGTGATGTGGAAGATTGTTGGCCACATTTAAATTAAGGAAAGGCAAAGATTTCTAATTGCAAAGAAAAAAAGACTTTTCAGTTTAGGATTGTAGAGGTAACCACACCACCATCCCCAGGAGCCCTGGTGGTGCAAAAGTGCTTGGCTACTAAACCAAAAGGTTGAAGTCTGAGCCCACCCAGTGGCTCCGAGGGAGAAAGACCTGGCTACTTGCTCCTGTAAAGATTATTGCTGATGTTGTCGTTAGGTGCCATTGGATCGAGCCCGCCTCATAGTGACCCCATGTGACAGAGTAGAACTGCACCATAGGGTTTTCTTGGCTGCAGTCTTTACAGGAGCAGATAGCCAGGTCTTTCTCCCACAGAGCTGCTGGGAGGGTTTGAACCACCATCCTTTTGGTTAGTAGCCAAGCACTTAACCGTTGCTCCACCAGGGCCTCAAAAACCATATGGGGCAGTTCTACTCTGCCACATGAAGTCACCATGAGTCGGAAGCCATCCAACAGCACCCAGCAACAGTGCCCCCTCTGCCCTGCTCCATTAGTTTCCTCTCCCTCCTTTCCTGTTTCCGTCTAACAGAGGCATTTACAGTCTCCGAGGAGTCCAGGCAGGGCCATGTTGGTCCTCTGCTCAGGGTCTTCCAGGCTTCAGTTAGGGTGCCCCTGCGGCTGCCATTCTCACGTGGCCCAGGAGTCCTCCTCCAAGCTCATCAAGCTGGTAGGCAGAAGTCAGGCGCTTGGAGTTGGAGGACTGAGGCCACCCTCTCCATGGCAGTTCCAACCTGGTTATTGGCTTCTTCAAGGCCAGCAGGAGGGTGTCTCTTCTGCCGAGAGAAAGCCTAGGTTAAGCACTTGCCTGCTAACTGAAAGGTCAGTGGTGGTTCAAACCCACCTGACGCTCCGTGGGAGAAAAACATACCAGTCTGCTCCCATAAAGATCATAGCCTTGGAAACCCTGTGGGGCAGTTCTACTCTGTCCTGCAGATCACATCATTATGAGTCAGAATTGACTTGACTGCAATGGGTTGTGGCTACACAGGGACATAAGGAGTCGGGTGGCACAATTGTCTAGCCCTTGGCTGCTAACAGAAAGGTCAGAGATTTGAACCCACCCAGCGGTTCTGCAGGAGAAATAACTGGTGATGTGCTCCTGTAAAGATTACAGCCTAGGAAACCTTACAGGGCAGTTCTACACTATCATGCTGGGTCTCTCTGAGTTGAAATTGAGTCAATAGCACCTAACAATAACAACGTACAAGGATGTTACTCATTGGGGGTCACCTTATCTGTCTCCCTGGCCCTGGCCCCTAGACCCCTTCATGGAAAAGGTGGGGAGCATGGACGAGGCCCAGGAAAGTGGGAGTGTTTGCATTTTATTCAGAGTCTGGGGGTCCTGACGGTCCTTTCAAGAGTCTTCCTGCCCTGCCTCCCTCTTAGCTGCGCTGAGAAGACAGCAGCTACTGGCTAATAGAGTGCCCGGGGCTTGTAAGAGGGAGCAAGGATGTCTCTCCACCACACAGTCACTCATTCGTTCATTCTTCACCATGTCTGTGTGTCTGCAAGGTGTCATCTACACAGAGTCACCCATTTATTCTTCACGATGTCTGTGTGTCAGTAAGGTGTCATCTACACAGTCACTCATTTGATCTCCATGATGTCTGTGCGTCAGTGAGGTGTCTATACACCGTCACTCATTAGTTCATTCTCCATGATGTCTGTGTGTAGGTGAGGTGTCAGCTACACAGTCACTCTTTCATTCTCCATGATGTCTGTATGTTGGTAAGGTGTTATCTATACACAGACACTCATTCTTAATTTTTCATGACGTCTGTGTGTCCGTGAAGTGTCATTTATACACAGTCACTCATTTGTTCATTCTCCATGGTGTCGGTGTGTCAGCAAGGTGTCATCTATACACAGTCACTCATTTGTTCATTTTCCACGATGTCTGTGTGTCCATGAAGTGTGATCTATACACAGTCACTCTTTCATTCTCCATGATGTCTGTCTGTGTGGGTGAGGTGTCATCTATACACCTGCTCTGGGGGTCACAGAAGTAGAGGCTCCAACACCTGCCCCCAAAGAGATTACAGTTCACCTGGGGCCATTCCAATCCTTCCCTCCTCAGGTGTCCTTTGGTTTCAATAGACATGACCCACCTTGAGCTGACTCAGGAAAAGGACAATTGATTGGTTATTATTATTTGGAAATTGTAGAATGATCAGTCTTCAGGCATAGTTGGATCCAGGCCTTCTGTCTTAAAAAATAACAATAAAGCTCTTTTCCATCCTTGTTTTGTTCTCAAACTGGCAGGCTGAATCTCCACAGTCATAAGATGTACCTGAAAGCCAGCAGCATCCGTCACCTGTCATTTTTTTCCCAGGCGCCTAGGGAGGCACACGGCCCTCTGACTCCCAGAGCAGAGCTTGTAGCATTCTCACATGCTGCTTTGGGAACATGACAGTCTTTACCATCTTCCCAGTGTGGAATCTATGATTCTCACTGACCTCAACACCACCTGACTTCAGTAGACTCTGCCATTTTCAGACCTTCACTGTAAGGGTCCTGATTTATATATGACCCAGGACAGTTTTAATGACAGAATGCCAAGGCATGCTATTAGCTCTGTGACTGGGAAGAACATGCTGCAGGCATGGTTGGATCCAGGAGCGCTCACGATGTCATTGGGGCTCTCTTTCTCTCTGTGCCTCGGCTCTTTATCCCTGTGTATACAACCCTCATTCTCTCCTTTCCCAAATGGGCTTCTTCCATACAGCCAGGAAGAATGGCTCTAAGGCACAGGATCAGAGCCTGGCCTAGGGTGAGGCAGGTAGGGTGCCAAGGGCATGACATTAATAAGACACCCACCCTCAGCAACAAAGAGAGTGAGCACCTCCTACATTTTGCATCCCATGTGTTTTCCCACTTCCCTCACCCCCTCCCCAGCCCAGACCGACAGAGGATTCATGCTCATCAACTCGATGGTCCTGGCAAAGAGAGTTCTTCATTCTCACAGGTTTCCTGGATGGACTCTAGGTTGGTCCCAGGGCCACACCTTGGGCCAATCCCTGTGTTCTGAGGATGGGGTACCACTATGGACCAGACACCTATCCTTGCACCGGGGAGCCAGATGTCCTGGTTCACAGTCCCTCAATGGACCAAACACCCATCCCTGTGCCCAGGAAGCCACATGCCCTGGTTTGAGGTCCTTCAATGGGCCAGACACCCATCCCTGTGCCCAGGGAATCAGATGTCCTGGTTCACAGTCCTTTGATGGACCAGATACCCATCTCTGCACCTGGGGAGCCAGATGCCCTGGTTCACGGTCCCTCAATGGGCCAGACACCCATCCCTGTGCCCAGTGAGCCAGATGCCCTGGTTCACAGTCCCTCAAATACCAAATGGAATGGAGGGGAGCAGCACCCCAAGAACTGGGCAGTCAGAAGCAACACATGCCCCGTGGTCCACCCAACCCATGGACTCCCAGTTACACGCTCTCTTTTATTCCTTTGTGTCACTGTATGTTTATCTGTCTGCCTCTTTCTTCCCAGCCCACACTCCACCAGGGTGAGAATTCAGGGCCTCACAGAGCGAGTGCTCAGGACACATTTGGAGGAACTCGATTCTGTGTTGAGGTTGCTAAGAAAGCACTCTCTTCCTTTACCTGACAGGAAAGCCTGATGGTTTCTAGCTATCCTTGGGTTAGGTTAACCCAAGTCACAGTGAAGGGAGGGGTTTGTGGATTCCCAAATATCTCACATCCCAGGGCATGGCTTTCTGTGGGCCCTATGAGTACACACAACCAGTACTTCTCCCAGGTGCTAGGAGACTTGGGATTGCTGTCTGGGAAGCCCTGAGCCTCTAATTGAAGCATCCCTCTCTCGGAGCGCTAAGAACCCCACAGGGAAGTTCCAGATTCTACATCTGTGATGTGGGAACAACAAAGCCACACCTCTTGTGCTCTGGAGAGATCTGCTTTTTGAGCCAAAGGGGGACTCTGAGAATGCAGCAAGGGTCAGCAGTCACGTCTGGACCTGATATCAGGCCTTGGGTAAAGAAGCAGAGACAACACAGTGAGGAAATGTCACTGGCTGCCTTGGCTCCTGGTGCCCTGGTGGCACAGTGCTTAAGTGCTTGGCTGCTAACCAAAAGATCAGTGGTTCGAATCCACCA
The DNA here is from genome assembly GCF_024166365.1 of Elephas maximus indicus. Lineage (NCBI taxonomy): Eukaryota > Metazoa > Chordata > Mammalia > Proboscidea > Elephantidae > Elephas > Elephas maximus. The sequence continues at coordinate 7,343,713 of NC_064843.1, forward strand.
GCTGCACCAGAGGAGAAAGATATAACAGTCTGCTTTGGTAATGATTACAGGCTTAGAAACCATAAGGGGCAACTCTACTCTGCCCTATAGGGTTGTTATGAGTCAGAATCAACTCCATGGCACACAACAAGAGAAACACATTTTTTTTTCATACATCCATCAACAAATAAAACGCCCTCTTGGTGCAGTGGTTAAGCACTCAGCTGTTAACCTAAAGGTTGGAGGTTTGAACTCACCCAGTGGCTCTGTGGGAGAAAGGCCTGGCGATCTGCTCCCGTAAAGATTACAGCCTTGGAAACCCTGTGGGGCAGTTCTACTCTGTCACATGGAGTCGCTATGAGTCAGAATTGAGTAGACAGAAACAAGTTTGCTGTCACTCTGGAGGGACATTTCCAAGTCCCCTCTGTGTCCCAGGGGGGTGTGTCCTTCCTAAGGACACCAGGGAGAAAAGTAGGCTGCTTGGTCAGAGCTGAACAGTGAGCAGATCTCAAAGTTGGAAGCAAAGTCAGAAAACACGTGCACTGGGTGTTCGGGCAGATTACCCAGGCTCTGCCTTTTGTGAGACAGACTAGGGAAGAATCTTCTCTGGAGAAAGATTTGAGTCAGAGAGGTGAATGCTCTCCTTCCCTGGTCCCAAGGGTGGGAGCTAGGGACTGGGAGAGGCTTCCTGCAGTATGCAAATGGGCTTACAGAGTTCCCTCTATTAAAATGCCAAAGAGCTGAAAAGCAGTGCCATCCTGACAGCTTCTGGAATACACAGAGCGATGGTTAGCATTTGAGATGCTCAGTCTAACTAGGTTGGCTTGCGATTTCACAGAACACGGTGAAAGGGATGCCATCCAACACGAAGTGACTTACTGCAGGAAGCAGCTAGCATCACAAAGCATAGGGGGCTCCTAAAGTTAATGGTGAGGACTAAGGTGCACCTGACCCAAACCATGATATTTTTAATCGCCTCATATGCATGTGAAAGCTGGACAATGAATAAGGAAGACCAAAGAATTACACCTTTGAATTGTGGTGTTGGTGAAGAGTATTGACTATACCATGGACTGCCAGAAGAATGAACAAATCTATCTTGGAAGAAGTACAGCCAGAATGCCCCTTGGATGCAAGGATGACCAGACTTTGTCTCAAGTACTTTGGACATATTATCAGGAGGGACCAGTCCCTGGAGAAGGACATCATGCTTGATAAAGTAGAGGGTCAGCCAAAAAGAGGAAAACCCTCAATGAGATGGATTAACATAGCAGCTGCAACAATGGGCTCAAACATAACAACAATAATAAGGATGGCAGAGGACCAGGCAGAGTTTCGTTCGGCTGTCCATAGGGTTGCTGGGAGTTGGAACCAATGCTACAGCACCTAACAACAACAACAAAGTCCATGGGGGGAGCTATGTGACAGGTGGAATATTGCATTCCCTACATCCCTCAGAGAATAAGGAGAGGAGGGTTGAATGGTGCCGTCTGGCCGTCATATGTTAGATTTTTATCCATCTTAAAAATGCAGCTCAAATGCCGCCCTTTCAATTGTTTCTACAGTCGAACTAATCTTTCATTTGCCGTAATGTTCTCATTAGGTTTCTCACAGTTGCCGCACACCGTGGGATGCCTCTCTTCTGTGGATGAGGGTCCCTCACGTTGCATTCTCTGCTGCACACACTTGGTGGGGTGTAAATTAGTGTTTTTTGCCAAACAGGTGCCATGGTCTAAAAGGCCTAGGAAAAGTGGGTTAAGTGGAGCAAACCAAGTCTTCCCCTGCAGGACTTCTCAGGGCCTTTAATATGCCTCTACACAGTGTGAGGACGCCCTGCATGTGCAGATGGTTAATGTGCTGGGCTGCTAATGGAAAGGTTAGAGGTTGGAGTCCACCCAGAGGTGCCTGGGAAGAATTGTCTGGCGATCTACTTCCAAAAAATTAGCCATTAAAAACCCCACAGAGCATAGTTCTCTGAAACACATGGGTTCTCCATGAGTCAGAGTCGACTAGAAGATAAAAATAAAGCTTACAGACTCTGAAGTTAAATCATTTCCTGCCTTAAGTAAAAACAGGGTCCCTTTTAAATGATCATTTAGAGGAAATGTTTCTCTCTGCTTCTCCATTATATGGGATGGGCTGGACTGTGAACCTTTTTCTAACAATTGCTTCTTTGGCTAATTTTCTGTTTAATTTTTGTGAATGGATTTTCTATAAATAGGGTCTACTCCTTTAACACTAGGAGCCCTGGTGGCGCAGTGGTTAAGAGCTCAGCTGCTGACCGAACCCACCAGACGCTCCGTGGAAGAAAGATGTGGCAGTCTGCTTCTGTAGAGATTATAGACTTGGAAACCCTACCGGGCAGTTCTACTTTGTCCTATAGGGTCACCATGAGTTGGAATTGACTTGGTGGCAATGGATATTCCTTTAACTAGGCCCAATCTTAATTTTGAAAAAGGAACCTGGGTGCTATTTCTCTTATCTGTGAGGCTGAGACACTGATGTGTCTGCTAGGCTCTGATCTTGTGCACCGGGAGAGTCTTAGCTAGTGCTGCTGTGACAGAAATACCACAAGTGGGTGGCTTTAAGGAACCAAAATTTATTTTCTCACAGTTCAGGAGGCTAGAAGCCTGAACTCAGGGCACTGGCTCCAGGGGAAGGCTCTCTCTCTGTTGGTTTTGGGGTAAGGTCTTCGTCTCAGCTTCCATAGCCCCGATGTTCCTCACTTCCTTGGTGATCTTCACGTGTCACCAGTCTTCCCCGGTTTCTGCTCGCTTGTCTCTGTGTCTAATCTGCTCCTTTTATATCTCAAAAGTCGTTAGGTTTAGGCCCACCCTACACTGACATGGCCTTATTAACATAATGAAGAAAATCCTATTCCCAAATGGGATTATAGGCACAGGTGTAGTGGTTAGGATTCCAAGAGCTATTTTGGGGAACACAATACAATCCATAAAAAGAAGTGAACACATTGGGGAAGGTGGGAGCCTGAAGCATCTCCTCACTGTGGCCCTGACTCACCTGGTGTTCACAATGTCTACCTCTGTGGGGCCAGCCATGACCACCCCTTTCCTCCCGTGTGACTCCATATGAGCACCATTATCGCGGCCATCAGCACTGTCCCTCTGTAAACCTGATGACCCCCTGCAGCCTTCAGGTCCCAGTGAGGCTTTCACTAAGATTTTACACGAAGCCTCCCTCAAATGCCCTGGCCCTGAGGCTTGGAGTGGGGTTGTCGGACTCGGCAGGACTTCTGGCTGATTCATTCAACTAATGTCATTGAGCGGCTGAGTCATGCCAGGCTCTGGGCTAGACTCTGGGGACAAAGTCTTGACAGATAGGACTGTCCCGGTCTCCTGGGGCTTATAGGTCACCAGTGGGGGCAGCAGAGGGCAGCAGCTGGACAAGAGCCCTATCTAGGTGGTGTACCCCAGCCTCCATATCGGCTTCCATTTGCAAGTAGACACCCAATGATGCTCAAATGTTCTGTTTGCCCAGATAAACCAGAAATGCAATTTCTTCTATGAAATACATTTAAAAAAAAATGTTACAAAAAAACAAAAAATAAAAACACAGGCTGGTTTGGCCAGAAAAATCAGATCTGTGAGCTTAATGTGGCCCAGCGCTGCTCATGTGTGACCCTTGCTTTCACCCCCATGTGTCCACCCAGTGAAAGGCCCAGGCCTCCCCTAGCCAGAGGCCAAGGGTGGCTGGACTGGGTTCCAGGAGAGGAAAGTTCTGACTTTGACTTGGACAGAAGTCCAGTGGGAGAAGCCTACGGTTAGGTTGCTGCCCATTTTCCCAGCTCTTTTTTTTTTTTTTTTTTTACTGAGAACGGAGGATGCAGACGTGAATGAAAAAACAATGTGCTTGGAGGGCTAGAGGGAAATCAGCTCTGCTAACTGAGCAGCCTGGGTTTGTCTGAGGCTGGGCAGGGGCATCGGAGACGCATATTTTATCCAAGGCAGTTCTCCCATTTATAATGTAACATGTACTATTTTTTCTTCGACCCTAGCAGAGCTGGACAGAGTCTAACCACAGTTCTGTGAGTTCACTTTCCTTCCCAGAGTCAGGCGGACTAGGGCTCAGAGCTGCCTGCTGTGGGGACCCCCAGGTCACCCTCCATCATTTGTTGCTTGTTTGCCCTTCTTCCACGATTCCTTTGTTTCTTAGTAGTCCCTTTTCTCTCGTCTGTAATGAAAAAGCAAGAGAAGCTGGATGGAGGTCGCCTCTAGTATCAGCTTGTTTTGTTTTTAGCCTTTTTATTATTTAACCTACTCCCACAGGGAGGTAAAGTGATGGCTGATTGTGGAAAGCTGCAGAAGAGGCAAGCAAACCTTCCTAACAGGCAGAGGGATTGTGCAGAAACATGTCCACTTGGAAATTCCAGGTCAGGATTTGCCTGGGCTGGCTGATTGAATTTGCCAGCCTGGTAGGCCTGTCAGAAGTTTCTACCATGACTGCTTGGGCCCTCATAAAGCAGAGAAAGCCAAAGAGGAAAATGAAATCCTGGATCGATTTCTGTTTGGAGACATTAACTTATGTTCAGCTGAAAAAAAGAAACTCAACCAATCCAAGGTAATGTTCACAACAGATTATCCAAGGAAACCAGTGCCTGGGTTTGTGATGTTCATGTGGAAATGCAAGGGCCTCTGCAACTCTGCTATGGCTCTTTGGAAAGAACCCAAATGGTGCTCTTTGTACTTTTGGAGGACCCATCTATAAACTTGCTCCTCCTTCCCTACAAACTCAAAACGGTGCCAGCCAACTCAAGGGAAGGCAAGGATGCTTCGAGTAGGGAGGCTGCAGGGCCAAGGGTCTGAGGGCCCAGGGAGCCTCGTTGGTGCAGATAGTTACGTGTGTCTGGGGTGCGGGGGTGGGAGGAAGTCAAGAGATGCACTTCATGGAGGGAAGGGTCTTGGCCATCGCCACGTGTCTACCCTGGTTGTCGCTTGTTTTGGCAGTTGTCTCCCCCAAACTGGAATATTGACTTCTCTACTGTCCCTTGTGTTGTTGTTGTTGTTAGGTGCTGTCAAGTCCAATTGTGACTTGTAGAGACCCCATGTGACAGAGTAGAACTGCCACATAGAATTTTGCTATGGTCTTTATGGGAACAGATCATTGGGTCTTTTCTCCCATGGGTTTGAACCACTAACCTTACAATTAGTGGCTGAGCACTTAACAGTTGAGCCACCAGGGCTCCTATCCACCATGTAGGTGCCCAAGAATGCTTTCAGGAATTGAAAAGAAAGGACCAGCCAGTAGTAGGGTGGAGTAGAGAGTGGTGGTGGTAGATGGAAAGAAAAATTGGAAAGTAAGGAACGGAACAAAACCGAAAGAGATGGAGTGGATGGAAGAGATGTGTGCTTTTAGACGGAGTCCTGGGGAATCCACATGGCTAACAGGCTCAGCAGCTAACCGAAAGGTTGGTGGTTTGAGCCCATGAAGAGGCACCTTGGAAGAACGGCCTGGTGATCTACTTCTGACAAACCAGCCGTTGAAAACCCTGTGGAGCACAGTTCTACTCTGATACGTATGGGGTTGCCATGAGTTGGGGTCAACTCTGTGGCAACTGGTTGGTTTGATTTAAAGACAGCGACTTAAGTTTACAGACTAGAGTGAGAGAGTTTTTCATTTTTTGGGATCCATTCAAAGTTTAAGCAGAAACAGAATATTTGCAGAGTCTTGATTATCTCCTCCTAAACATTTCATAGTTACAAAAGTGAAAACATAAAGTTTAAAATGGAGAACGCTGGCAGACACCATCTCAGCCAGCTGGTCAAGTTTTGCCTCCCCAGTAACACGTACCAACATCATGTACCACCTGATGGAATGCACTAGCAAGGGCGCGTGGCTTCTGAGGTCTTCCTCCCGATAGTGTGTGACCAGAATCAAATAGTGAGAAAACAACACACAAACCCAAAGGGAGATACTTTCTACAAGTACCTGACCAACGCCCTTCCAAAGTGTTGAGGTCAAGAAAGACCAGGAAAGACTGAGGAGCTGACCCAGATTGGAAGAGACTAAGAATCCCCAGCAACCAAATGAAATATGTCTTTCGGTAATAGATCCTGGAACAGAAGAAGGACACTTGTGGAAAAACTGTAAAATCCAAGTTAAGTTCTGTAGTCCAGTTAGTAGTATCGTACCAAGACTTTTAGTTTTGATCAATGTTTTACGGCTATGTAAGATGTTAGCATAAGGAGCCTGGTGGCACAACAGTTAAGCTTTAGGCTACTAACTGAAAGTTTGGCAGTTCAAACCTCCACAACGGATCTGCAGGAGAAAAGACCTGACAATCTGCTCCCATAAAGATTACAGCCTAGAAAACCATATGGCACTGTTATGGGGTCGTTATGAGTTGAAGTTGACTTAAAGGCACCTAATAACAACAAAGTGTCAGCGTAACGGGAACTGACTGAAGGGTATATGGGTCCTCATCGTACTATTTTTGCAACTCTTTTGTAGGTCTAAAATTATCTCAAAATTGAAAAAAAAAATCATAACTGTTGAGAAAAACACTGCTCAGAAATGTCCCCTGCATTGTAACTGAGAATGTATAATAACTTAGCCAACGAAGGTGCCTGACCTTTCTCTTTCATTCTATATTCATGTTTTAATCATGCACGCTGAAGTCATCAGTGTGCCCTAAGGACATATGACAACAGACACAGCTGATATCTCAAGAATAAATTACCCAATATATGCTGTGGGGGACCGTTTCATTTTCCTTTGGCTTGAGGGAGCTCTGCCTCTTGTCCACTGCAAGTGCTAGGAGGTGTTCTTGATGAAAGTGAAGGCCTGGATGGTTGCAGACACCCAGACCACTACTGTGGTCCCTGAAGGCAGATGGAATTCTGCAGATGACAGTTCTGATCTGGTTGCCAAGAGCAGAGGTCTGTTCCAGTGAGCTCAACAACAACCCCGAAGAAGTAGGAACTCTCGTATGGCCACGTCTTCTCTGAGGCTGGGTCTTAAAAAGGTTGAGATGTGGCTCCATGGGTGGATTAGAAGGTCGTGGCCATGCCAAAGAAATTATTGTGTGAGGGGTCACGTGCTATGTGTTATTGTGGTCAGCTCCCTGATTGGGGCCAAATATTGATTCCTTGCTCTGCAAAGAAAAAAAGGTTGTCTATACCAGCTGTTGCCACAATGATGCTGTGCTGACAAGCTGCCTGTAACTAAATGTGTGACAAGTGTGTGCATCTCACTCATGCGTCTTCATGTCAATCATGGTTTATTTGGACTAGACTGGGTTTAGTTCGAGGCTTGGGATTCAAGTCAAGTCTGATCCAGGTATGGACCATTCTTCTGGGATCACCTGGCAACAAGGAAAAGCAGACAGTTTAGATGACCTATGGTAGCTTGATGTTTAAACTATCCCCTTGGTTTTGCTGTGTGTCTTTTGTTTGTTCACTGTGCCTCCATTTTCACGTGAGGAAATTCTTCCCATCCATCCCGCATGGCCCTGCGGGGCTTTGCCAACCAGGATGCTCAGACTTAACCTGGTCACATGGGTGGTCTGCTGACCAGACATAGGCAATCAGAGGAACTCTCTCTTTCTTCCCTGGCTATGGAGGTTGGTCCAGGGAAGGACACACTAACAAGGCAAATGGTGAGTGAAAACACTGGCTCTCTTTGCTTTGGCTGCCAACCCAGGAAGCCACAGATCCAACATGGTGGTCTACTACCCGGCCAATGGGACAGGGTAAAGCCAACAAAGATGGAAGCTGAGGTGAACTATAGGGACTGAACTCGCCTGAGGGCACCCCTGAGCCCTGGGACCCACCTGGACCTGGAAACCCCTCCACTGAGATTCCAAGTTCTAGAGATAGCAAAATCCCTTTGTGTAGGAACCAGCTTTACTTTTTTTTCCCCAACACATTTAACCAGAGTTTAACCAATGCATGACCATTACAGAAGAAGGAGGCAGTAGCTCCTCAGTAATGCACACCTTTTAAATACCTTTATGAAATACAATTCACACATCATAGAAGTCACCCACTGAAAGTGTACAATTAAATGTTTCGTAAGGATGTCCAGGGAGTTGTGCAGCCATTGCACCTTCTAAGCTGAGAACCTGTTAGTAATGCACCTTTTAACCATTTCAAGCCACGGGTAGGAAGTGGGGGACTTGACATCACTTGTCAGCTTGTCATATTGCCCACATGGGCCCTTCCCTGAAAGAGCTGTGTAATGGATTGAATACCCAGTGCCGTTGAGTCAATTCTGACTCATAGCAAACCTAAAGGACAGAGTAGAACTGCCCCATAGAGTTTCCAAGGAGCACCTGGCGGATTCAAACTGCTGACTCTTTGGTTAGCAGCCGTAGCACTTAACCACTACACCACCAGGGTTTCCACGGTTGAATAGTGTCCCCCAAAATATGTGTTATAAATCTTAAACCCCTATACCTGTGGCTGTAATCCCTTTTGAGAATAGGGTTTTCTTTATTATGTTAATGAGGATATATTAGTGTAGGGTTGTCTTAAACTAATCACTTTTAGGATATAAAAGAGCAGACTGGGCAGAGAGAAAGAAGAGCAGAGGGGAGGACGCATGTCACAAGAAGATTGCCCAGGAACAGAAGCTGCAAAGAGAAAGCCTTCCCTGAGAGCTGGTGCCCTGAATTCAGACTTCTAACCTCCTAAGCCTTGAAGACCTGGTGGCACAGTGGTTAAGAACTAAAACTACCAACCCAAAGGCTGACAGTTCAAACCCACCAGCCACTCCTTGGAAACCCTATGGGGCAGTTCTACTCTGTCTTATGAATCAGAATCAACTCAACGGCAACAGGTTTGGTTTCATAACCTGGTAAACTCTGAGAAAATAGATTTCTGTTCATTAAAGCCACACATTTGTGGCATTTGTATTATAGCAGCACTGGAGAACTAAGACAGGCTGATTTTTCGTGTTTCAAGATGCATCCTGGGCCTGACCTGCTGAGCCTGGAATAGGTTCCCCCAGGGATATCTTCTCCTGGGTGGGGTTATGTCATCCAGAGGATTTTGGAATCTCATTTTTGGACTCATATTTCCCTGTGGGAATCTGACCATGGGAGGGCCCCATTGCTTGGCTCTTGGCCATTCATTGTGGTCTTCGGGTTTACTGTGTATACAACCACTGGTGAGCTCAGGGCCGGATTAGCCAATAAGCAAGGTATGCAGTGGCTTACTTGTGCTTACTTATGAGTCTGTAGTGACCAATTTCCCCTGTTTTTCTTCCCTGTGATGGAACCCATGTGAAATTGCACACCATAGATTCATAAGTAAACACAATTAAGCCCCTGCATGTACCTTGTTTACGGTAAGCAGGTTCATATCATGCTCACTGGCTAATCTGCCCCCAGGTGAGCTATGCTGGGAACTTGCCTGAATGTAACTTGAAAAAAAAAAAGTCACAGGTAGATTTTTGGTCCAGGGTGCAGAATGGCCTTAGAGTTCACTCAGTTATTTAGGATGAATGAAATAAATAAATTAGACTCTCTGCTCTACCTGTAAGGCCCTTCTATGGATAATGACCTGGCCTTGATAATAAACAAGAACTTTGGGAAGAATGTTGGCTTGATAATGGTTTAACAGTTGCAGAGGGGCTAGCGGGGGCTCCTAGCAGGAACCAAAGCTGTCTCTCTGCTTCTCAGGGGCTGTTGTATCTATACCCCTGTGTTTTCCTCTGTCTCATTTTTCTTTGATGGGCTTTTTCTGTTCCCTTGCAAGCAAACATGGCTGAGATACCTCAGCTACATAAATGGAAGCCCCATACCCATCACCCGGTAATGACTGTCTATATGTCTATTAGTCTTAATTGTAGGAGTTCCGGTGGTGCAAATGGTTAAGAGCTTCACTATCAGCCGAAAGTTTGGTGGTTTGGACCCACCCAGGGACACCTTTGAAGATAGGCCTGGTGATCTGCTTCTGAAAGGTCACCACGTTTAAAGCCTTATGAAGCAGTTCTACTCTGCATACATGGGGTCATCATGAGTTGGAATTGACTCGACAACAACTAACAACAACAGTGACTTTTAGTCCCTGAGATGGGCTGGTTAGTATTGGGGAACAGTTTCCCGTGCTGTGGCTAGTGTGGCTGGTAGACCTCTTCATCATCAGGACTGTGCCTGGGCTCGTTCTCAGAGAAGGATGCTGTGGACTGGACAAGCCAGGTGCTCCAAAATAGGTATCCCCTTGACCTCATTGAGCCAAGCAGAAAGACCACTGTAGTGAAGCTACAGCCAAGATCAAAGACATGATAGAAAGGGGGAAAAAATAGACAGACTCCTGCTAAGGTGGGTGTGATTTAAACCAGAGATCTCCTAACTTTAGTCTGCTGCAGAACATTCTTGTGATCGGCCTAATTTCCAGAAATTTGTCTCCACTCACTCCCTAAAGATTTAAAGTTAGAGTTAGCTCCTTGTCATGATTTTCAGATTTCCCAAAAAGCAAAATAGTATCACTGTGACATCTGAAGGTGCCCCTCACATCCCCAAACTGTGGGTGTGGAAATCCTGAAGACTGTGCTGTTCTTAACTGACCAGATGTCCCTCTTCAAGACTTGCTCAACCGGGAGGCTAAGTGTCTGGGATTGGGATGGAGTCACCTGCAGAGCCAGCTCACCCCAGCTGATGAGAGCTGCTGGTTAAATTGCAGGTATTTAGCAACCCTATTGGTAAACTATTGGAAGGTTTGATAAAGTAGAGGATCAGAGAAAACTGTCAATGAGATGGGTTGACACAATTGACACAGCAATGGGCTCAAACATACCAATGAGCATGAAGATGGATCACGACTGAGCAACATTTAGTTCTGTTATACATGAGGTCATTGTGGGTTGGAGCCGACTCAACAGCACCAAACAACAATGAACAACAACAAGCAACAACGAAACTTTGGAATCATCCATGGTGAGACTATTTACACCACAGGAATTGGCAAATTGAAATTGAGGTCCTTTTTTTTTTTTTTTACATACTTGCATTTAGTTTTTAGATTCTTTATAAAGTCCACAAGGCCCTAAAAAGCATTTTCACTCTAGGGTCAATGATAACGTCTGTCAAATTTACAAAATCTACATTTAAGGAAGCATAATATTGAGAGAGGGTAAAATGTTATTCTTCCTGGACAAGGTTTGTGATTATTTAAAGTTTCATATTGACAGCCATCTGACACGCATACACATCCAACACCCATCAGTCACTGTCGTGTTGTGGTAGCTTTTGTGTTTCTATGATGCAGTGTTTAAAATACCAGCAGGATCACCCATGGTGGACAAATTTCAGTAGAGGTAAGACAGACTAGGAAAAACGACCTAGCGATTTACTTCTTTCTCGTTATTTAATTTTTATTGTGCGTTTGGTGAAAGTTGACAGAGCAAATTCGTCTCCCATTCCACTGTGTGTACATAAAGCATCCCCTGACATTGGTTTCACTCCGCACAAAGTGTCAGCACTCCCCCATTTCTGCCGTAGTTTCTCTGTTTCCTTTCATTTGGTGTTCTATCCCTTTCTGCCTTCTCATCTTTGCTTTTGGGCAAATGTCACCCTTTTGATCTCATATAATTGATTGTTCTAAGGAGCATGTTCCTCTCCGGTGTTATTGTTTATTTTGCGAGCCTGTCTATGGTTTGGCTGAGCAAAGAGCTGGTTTACCCCTGGTTCAAATCCTGGTTCAGCCTTCAACTTGTTGTCTCACTTTGGGTTAGTTATTTATCGATCCTGTGCTTGTTTCCTCATCTGTACAATGAGGACGCTAACAGTACCTGTCTCACTGGGAGACCTAAATGAGGTACAGCTTTGAAAGCTCTCCATATGTGTTCCATCAGAGCTGGTTCTTATATAACTGGATGCCAGCCAAGACCAAGGGCTCCCTCATGAGCCAATCAGAAAGGCAGCCCCAAAAAACACCTTCTTCATGGTGCACAATTGTAGCAGTTCAAACACAACCATCTCATTGCAAAAGGCCAGTGAGGTTGGCAGTAGGGCCAGGAGAAACAACAGCCTAATTTATAGAGAAAAGCTTTCAAGAAAATAGCTTTTCTGCCTTTATACTTCTGGAAAACTCCCCCTAAAGTGACAGAGGCATGTACAATTGTAGCAACAGGGAATGGGCCAGGCAGAGACTGAGGCCTTTTCCATTAAAGAACTATGGGGCAGGGATGGCTTGTCCAAGGATGGCAAAGGTTCTCCTTTCCACTCGCGTGGGTCTTAAAAAATGGCCTTTTTATGACGGTGACTTGGGGTGTGCAGAAGTACATGTTCCACAGATGGAACAATTTCTGTTGTCCTGGTGAAACAATTAGGGCCGTAGGTTGGAGGGGGGCCAAAGAACCCCAGAATGGCCCAGGCAAGGGCTTTCTTCTAGAGCCTCCAGAGGAACAGAGCCCTGTCAGCACCTTGACTCTAGCCCAGGGAGCCCCATCTTAGACCCTTGGTGCTGTGAGGATGAGGTGGTGTTGGCTGAGCCACTCAGTTGGTGGCACTTTGTTACACCAGCAATAGAAAGCAAATTCATCTTCCTGGTCTTTAGGTAGGAACAGGTGTACCTAAGAGGAATTGTCAACCCCTAGCACAGTGACCTTCAGCCAAAGGTTACTTTGTCCCCAAGAGGATATTTGGAGGTGTCTGGAGACAGCTTTAGTTGTCACAGCTTGAGGCTGTTACTGGCATCTAGTGGATAGAGACCAGGGATGCTGCTCAGTGTCCTACCGTGTGGAGGACATCGCCATTGGAGAGAACGATCCCATCCCAAATGTCAAAAGCACTGGGGTTGAGATACCTCTCCTAGAAAACAGAACTCTTTGTTGTTGTTGGGTGCCGTCAAGTATATTCCACTCATATCACTATGACCCCATGTGACAGGGTAGAACTACCCCACAGGGTTTCCTTGGCTGTAACCTTTAAAGGAACATATCACCAGGTCTTTCTCTCATGGAGTCACCGAGTGGGTTCAAACCACCGATCTTTCCATTAACAGCCAAATGCTTAACCATTGCACCACCAGGGCTCCTCTGGAAGACTCTTTAGCCAGGGTGGAATTGTACCATGAGCCCATTTTTTTCCTGGTGCCTGACAGACCTATAATTTATGCTGACACCTGATGACAATGGGCTTCAGCAGCCTTAACTGTATTTAAATAAACAAATAACTCCAGCTCCCTGACATGTCAGAGGATATTACCCAATACACCACGGCCCTCTCAATAAAAAGAGGTAAGGCCCAGGACCTTGCACTCTTTTGGAGCCCTGGTGGCCCAGTGGTTAAGAACTCAGCTGCAAATTCAAAGGTCTGCAGTTTGAATCCACCAGCCACTCCTTGGAAACCCTATGGGGCAGTTCTACTCTGTCCTACGGGGTCACTATGAGTCAGAGTCCACTCGACAGGAGCAGGTTTGGTTTTTGGTTGCTTTCCGTTGATGCCCTAAGATTCCGCTTTCCTCTTCTCTATGACAATGTGTTCTCCCACCTGTCTTCCAGTAAAGGAAACTGGTTAATTCCTGACCAGGTTGAGAAATGAAAATCTGACCCATGCAAGTTTTGATCCTTGGCATAAGAAGAGGGGAGGCTTTCTCTGGCAGCAAAGGTGAGCTTTGGGGTGATGGACAAAGCTCTTTGCCATTGGCCCTTGGGCAGAAAACAATCCAGCAGGGGAATGCATGCAGAAGCCCCTCATAAATGGCTAGGCTCCAATCATGTGTCTACTCTGAACTTGGCGGTTCCCACCCACCAGCTCTGCAGGAGAAAGGTCCGGCAATCTACTCCTGTAAAGATTACAGACAAGAAAACCCAATGGGGAAGTTCTATTCTGCCACACGGGGTCGATATGAGTTGGAATCAACTAGGCTCCACCCAACAACATAAGAACAACTCTGAACTTGCCAGAGAGCCCCAGAGACAGGAAAGCCTACATCTTTAAGGGTTAGGCTGCACTTTAAGCTGATGAGCTGGATGCATTTTTGAAACTATAGGAAATATCAGCTACCCTTCCATCTCCTCAGGGGTTCCCTGGTGTATGTACTCTTTAGATTTGACTCAAAATGAATGGACCTCAAGGATTACATAAGAAGACCACAGGGATCTCAGCTTGGGAAAGCCAACATTGGATCAGGAGAAGGGTAACTTCTCCATGGGTCCAAAGCCTCAGTTGGTGCTGTGGTTCTGAGAACACACACCTCAAACACATATCTCTCAAACCTTTGCCTAATGTAAAAAAAAAAAAAAAAAAGTTGCTGTTGCATTGACTCCAACTTATGGCAACCCCATGTGTTTCAAAGCAGAACTGTACTCCACAGGGTTTTCAGTGGCTGATTTTTCAGGCCTTTCTCCCAATGTGTCTCTGAATGGACTTGAACCTCCAACTTTTGGTTAGCAGTTGAACGATGTAATTGTTTGCATCGCCCAGGAACTCTGTATGTAGCATAGCCACATAAATAAGTGTATGTTCATCATCTCAATATACCATTTCAGATACTATTTATTGAGCATCTATTAATTGTACCCCACATTTTATCTTTCATATGTTCTATACAAGATTCCTGTAAGATAGGAATTATTATTTCCTTTTTTGCAGTCAAGGAGACAAAGACAGTACATGCTGTTCTGTACCTAAAAAAAAAAATAGTTTTTTTTTTTGTACCTAGTCGGTGGAAAATCAGAGATGCAAGCATGGTGTCTATTCTTTTTATTAGATGGTGTTTTGGAAAATCCAGAAATTTCAACAAATACCGGGAAATTTACATCTAGTATCCAAGTATTCTGGGCACAGCCAAGTATTTTTAGGCATCTTACCTTAAGTCTCTGAAATCTTAAATTTTTTGTCTTAACTTGGCTATCTTTTAACTAACCTCGGCTATCTTCTAGGTATTTTGACTTGCTTCCCTTGCAGCTATGATTGCATGATCACCAGCACACACCCCAGAGTCATTCCAGAACAAATCTGAGAAGCTGGATGAAGGCCAAACATTGAATATTTTATCAGTGTTTCATGAACATGGATTTCCTTGAAAGGTGTTAAGTGGCTTAAGGGGCCTGGTGACACAATGGTTAAACACTTCTCTACTAACTGAATGGTTTGTAATTTGAACCAACCCAGCAGGTCCATGGGAGAAACACCTGGTGATATGCTCTAGTAAACCGCATGGGGCAGTTCTACTCTGTCACATGGGGTCACTATGAGTCAGAATTGACTCCATGCTACCCAGCAACAACAACAACATGTGACTTGTTTTGGAATCCTCTCTTACTAAACCAATTACTGCCAGATTGATTCCAATTCCTGGTGACCTCATGTGTGTCAGAGTAGAACTGCAATGCACTCCATAGGGTTTTCAAGGCTGTGAACTTTCAGAAGCAGAAAAGCCAGGCCTTTCTTCCGGGGCACCTCTGTGTGGGTTCAAACCACCAACCTTTGGCTAGTAGCCCACCACTTAACTGTATGTACCACCCAGGGACTCCATTCTCTCTTACTAGCAAAACAGATCTGGACATCCATGTCAAACCCCATTCCCCTTATACCACCAGGAGATAGAGCTGGCTAGATGAATCCATACAGTGTTATGTGCATCCAGATGTTATACCTTGGGGAGAGAATTGTCTCTGTGTGTTTCCAGGATGCTGTAAAACCCTGCAGCCCACAGTTGCCTAATCATTGCAATGTTTCGTTTCCAGTGCTCCTTCTGCATGTGCAGAATGCTCAGGAACAGCAGCTATGCTCTGAGGCTCTTACACCTCCTCCAGCTGCAGGATATTTTTGGCTGTGATTGCAGGACTCCAGTTGACCCGCATCCCCACCCCCATCTGCAGAGCTCATTTGAAAGGAGAAGCTGCCCCTGCAGGAGCAAATGACAAATTTTCTTCACTTCAACAGGTGCCAAAGGAACAGGTCAATATGGGGTGACCCAGTTTAGATTAATCGCCGTAAACACTCGCTCCTGTGCTGACCTGCCACTGATCAACAACAGCTAAACTAGACCTTATTTAATCAAGTAACTCTGAGCACCAGCCAGCATCTCTGCCCACAGAAACATGACAATCCAGTTCTTCCGCAAATATCTGAAGAGTCTACCTGCCAACGGATATCGACTGATTTCAGAGCTGCTTCCCAAAATCAATAGCAACATGCAGGCAGGACTTCAGGCTCAGCGAAGGAGGGAGCTGGTGGGCTGAACCTGCCTTTACCAGTCAGGCTTCCAGGGACCTTCTCGGCAACCTGGCTGAAAGATGAGCCCACTCGCCCACCTCTACCAGGAGCCTTCCCTGCTGCTTATTTGCTTGGAGAATTCAGAGATGCTCCTGGAAGATTTGCATCTACGAACAAAAGAGACACCTTCACTGGGCCCTGAGCTTCATCTTCATCTTTCTTATCACCTAAGTGATTTTAAGTTGATGATGTTTAATGAGATCCACATCATTCAGTTAGACCTCAAGCTGCGTCCCAGCAAGACAACACCAATTTAACCTTACTAAACATACCTCCCGACTTTTTTTTTAAGTACTCAAGCCACATAAATTAGGCTGCCATTGAGATAATTGGATCCTTATGGCTCTTAATTTTTCACAGATCCAGTATTTTGAAAATAAATCATAAACCGTCATCTTTGGATGCTGAAGTTAATTTATATTACATATGATTTCTCCTTCCAGTCATACCTGTGTCTACATCTTTAGCAGGTAACTGCTGGATACGGAGCCTCTTTCCACTGCTACCCAAAGCTACATGTTAAATCTAAAATACCCACCTCCATCCTCAGTAGCTAGAATCCTTTTGATTTTTTGTCCAACACCTTTTCAGAAATGGACATATCCAAATATTGAGCAACTTTCTAATTGGTTGAAATTGTTGTTCCAGGAATTGTGATTTTTTTTCCTCCTGGGCATAACAGGAGCACGTTTTGAGTTTGTATAGCGAGTGACCAGGTGTTGAATACAGAGAATGACAATTCAATACAAATGAATAGGCTTCTCTGATACATGAAGAACTCTATTACATGTTTCCTTAAAGAATAAAAGTGTGCTTTTCTTTTTCCAAAAGGATTTTTTTTTTCTTTTTTGCCCACAGGTAGCGTAAACATTGGCACAAAGTGAATCACTGAAAAGCACTCCTGTACAGAACTCGACTTTAAAATGTTAATGTACAACCCTCCCACTCACTGTTGCTCTGCTCCCCGAACAGTCAAATCGAAAGTATCAAATTATTGGTGATTCTAAATGGCTACCTAGCCAAGTATATGTGATGAGAGCAAAGTAAAACAATATATCGGATGTGAAGTAAAAGCACATTAGCCAAAATTCATCTCCTTCTCTCCCCACCACCATGTGTCATTTCCCAGCAGGCAGGTGGTATGGAAGGAGAAGCGTCTGATAAAGAGTTAATGCATTTTGCAATTACAGAATGTTGAATAAAATACCACTGATTGTAAGGGGAAGGAAAGGGGTATGGAGAGTGGGAGAGAGAGGAGAAGAGTAAAGCTGAACTAGACCAACCCAAAACCAAACCAAACCCATGGCCATCAAGTCAATTCCAACTCACAGCGACCCTACAGGACAGAGTAGAACTGCCTCACTGGGTTTCCAAGCTTGTGAATCTTTACAGAAGCAGACTGCCACATCTTTCTCTTGCGGAACAGCTGGTGAGTTCAAAATGTTCACCTTTTGGTTGGCAGCCGAGTGCTTTAATTGGCACACCACCAGAGCCCCTTGAACTAGACCAGGTTCTCCCAAAGCTTTCAGACGTCTTCTCTGTTGAAATTTAACTTTCTTAGAGGGCTTATCACTTACTTTGGACACATGAATCAGGAAAGACCAACCCCCAGCAAAGGACTCCTGGTTGGTACAGTAGGAGGTCAGTGAAAGCAAGGGAAACCCTCAATGAGTTGGGCTGACAGGAAAGCCTCAACAATAGACTCAGACACACCGATGATCATAAAGCTGGCGCAGGACCGGGCAAAGTTTCCTCCTGTTACACATAAGACTGCCACATGTCAAAGTCAGCTTGACGACATCTAACAACAACAACAACAATAGAGGGTCGTTGTGACACACTTTAGCACACAGTATGGAGGGTTAGAAAACATTCTAAAACAAGCCCTGAAACGACTGATTCCAGGAAATGCTTTGCCTCTGTTTTCTGTCAAGTTAAACCACTGGCCTAAGTTGGCTCACGGGGCGTTGAATGTGGGTGTCTAGCTTCAAAGTAGTAGGTATTTGATGGAGAGTGACCTGGGGTAGACCAGGTGCCAAACGTGGCCCATTATGGCTCTGTTAACCTACATGATAACAAAGCTCCTCTTGTGTTTTTAAAATAATATTCTATTGTGCTTGGTAAAGATTTACACAGAAGTTTCGTCTCTCATTCAACAAGCTCTACACCCATTATTCAGTGACATTGGTTATATCCTTCACAATGGGTGAACATTCTCATTACTTCCGTTCTAGTTGTTCCATTTCCATTAATCTACTTTCTCTGCCCCCTTATAGTCTCATCTTTGTTTCAAAATATTTGTTGACCATTTGGTCTCCTACAGGTGATTTTTAAAGGAACACAGTATTTGCAGATGATATTCATTGTTTTTTCAGGCAATGTGTTATTTAGCTACAAGTTGACTTCAGGTGTTAGTTTTGGTTAAAGGTATGAAGAGTATCTCAGGGCAATAGTCTCAGGGAGTCCTCTAGTCTCAATCAGTCCAGCAGGTCTGGGTTTTTTTTTTTTTTTTTATCATTTATTATTATTATTTTAGTAATTTGAGGTTCTGTTCCACACTTTTTTCCATTCTGTCAAGGTCTATCTATTGTAGCCCTGATCAGAATGATCAGTAGTGGTAGCTGGGCACCACCCAGTTCCTCTGGTCTCAGGGTAGATGAGGCCATGGTTCGTGTAGACAATTTTTCCTGCAGACTAGCTTCTTTTTTGAGTCTTTGGTTTCCTTCTTTCTCTCCTGCTCTGGATAAATAGATACCAAGAGTTGTGAACTCCTCACATTTTAGTGGATGCCTGGGGATCTTGATGAACTGCAGATGTGATGTGATGCAGCAAGTCTGAGATGGCCTGAGAGTCAGCATTCCAGCAAGTCCCCAGGGGATGCTGAGGCTGCTGGCCCTAGGATCACTCTTTAAGTAGGGGGTGCTCTCTAAGGAAAGAGGTTTCCAAGTCTGTGAAAACATGGGGTAGAGACACACCTTCTGTTAGGGCACATACTTTCATCTGTGGGTTTGTGAGGCCTAGTGTAAAACCGGTGCCACTAAAGAAGAGGCAACTTTACAAATGGCATTTTTAAAAGTATAAGTTAGAGACCGCTCATCAGCTCCATGGAAGAAGACCTGGTTACGGGTTCCCCTAAAGATTACAGCCAAGAAAATCCTATGGGGCAGTTCTACTCTGTCACATGGGATCACCATGTGTCAAAATCCACTCGACAGCACACAACAACAGCAGAGGGAAATCCATGTTATCATCTGCATTTGATTTCTTGAATGTAAAAGAAGAGAGTGGATTTACAGTCAATGTGCTAAGAATGGGCTTCATGGGCAGGTTGTCATTCGTTTCTTCATCCAAAGACACTTATTAAACACCTACTACGGGAGCCCTGGTGACACAGTGGTTAAGAGCTCAGCTGCTAACCAAAGGGCTGACAGTTCAAATCCGCCAGCTACTCAGGGAGAAAGATGTGACAATCTGCTTCCATAAAGATCATAGCCTTGGAAACCCTATGGGGCAGTTCTACTCTGTCATGTAGGTTTCTATGAGTTGGGATCCGCTCGATGGCAATGGGTTTTTTTGTTGTTGTTGCTGCTGTTTTTGTTTGGGGTCATGCCAAGGGAGTCATCTACTTGCGTGCACAGTGGGCCTGGCGGTAACAGGACTGAGAATTGCCCCTGGAGACTTATCATCACTGCTGTCTCTATCTTCTTGCCCCTCACTTCCATCAAGTTTTGCAGCTTTTTTTCTTTCCCTTGAAACTAATTCAGAAACACAAAGCCAGGCTTTACAAATGGTATCAAGAAAAGAGAGCAAAGATAAATTAAGTCCTCTTGGGGAGTGGTGTGAGATCGAATCAATTTCTTTCTTCTGCCCACTGGTAGCTGTTATTTGTAGGGTGGGGTGGAACGGACTGACCAGGTTCCATGCCATTTCCCACCACCCACCACCCTTTGCCATTTGAGTTGATTCCAATGCATAGTGATCCTATAGGATAGAGTAGAACTGCCCTATAACATTTCCAAGGAGTGTATGATGGATTTGAACTGATGACCTCTTGGTTAACAGCAGAGCTTTTAACCACCATTCCCCAGCAGAGCTTTGTTGGCCTCCATTGTCCTTTCAGGGTCAGCTGTCCTGGCTGCCTCTCTCAAGCCTCATGGGGCCACTGAAAATGGCCAGCCTGGGCACCTGGACTGGAATCTCCACTGCAGATTAAGATGGTGAATCCATAGCTCTAAAGAGGCTGCCTGCTGCTCCACCAGGAACTGAATTTGGAGCCAGAATTCATATCATTATTTCCTTGTTTTTTTTTCTTTGAAGATATCCCTTCTCCAAGTTCTCACCACTTCTGATGACCTTCACGTTGGCCTTTACTTAAAAGGGGAGCTTGTTTTCAATGATGAGGACTTGCCAGCACACTTGGGCCGTATGGACCAAATCTGCTTTTTAAATGCCATTGCCAATGGTCTGCATGTGTTTTCCTGTTGCCTGTGTTGCTGAGTGGTGTGAGTTCAGCCTGGAAACGTTCCCTTTGACTCTCTGTGATGTTTTCAAAGGTAGGAGCAGCTCCCGTGCTTTTTTGTTGACCTGCCACACAGTGGCATGTTAAGTTGTGATGGCTGGTGGGAGCAAAGATGAGAGGCAGAGAAGCTCCCTCACCCCCACCACTCTTCCAAAGGCCACAGAAGATGCACGGCCTCCCTGAGGTGAGGCTCCAATCTGGGCTTCGTTTAGGACTTGGGCTTATTTAACAACACATTGGCCGAGTTGCTTACACTCATCAAGGGGAAGGACTCAGGCTGGCCCCTCAGAGACGAGTGCCACTGTACTCCATGACAAGTGCTTCATTAGTCAGCTTGGTGGCCTTATCTGTACGAGAAACCTCCGCTGGCCACACCAGGGCACCATGAAGGCCTTTGATGCCAGCATAGAGCACTCTCTAGACTCGAAGGGGTGGCCAGAAAACCCAGTGCTCAAAGTGACAAGGGAGATTAGAGAGGTCAGAAGGGGGTGTGGGAGGTAAGTCATGCTCAGTCTGGTGGCAGGCAAGTGGCAGCTGTTTTGCCATCTGCTTCAACCAAAGATGAGGGAAGCCAAGGGAGTGGGGCCATTCAGTGGCTCTGGAGCCGGCAGGATGCCTTCTGAGAGCCTGAGCTCCCGTTTCTGCTGGATTCACAGGCTGCTGGTGCTGAGTTTCTCCAGGGGAAGCCCCACTCAGGGACTGGTGGGCACAGAGTCCCAAATCAGCAGAGTAAAGAAAGCCTATCATTGCACAAATCTACCACCTGTCCAGGTGTTACCCTCTGTTTCCTGGCCCGTGGCTGGGTTCCAAAGGAACACAGATGGTTGGGAGCACCCTTTAGCTGGGATTTTCCTTAATGTTCCTGGTGGTTGTGGGTTTCTGTATTGAAAGTAGCCATGTGATGGGGAGGTTGACCAATAGATCAGTAACAGTTGCCATCAAGTCAACTCCAAGTCCTGGCTTCCCCAGGTGTGTCAGCGTAGAACTGTGCTCCAGAGGGTTTCCAATCACTGATTTTTCAGAAGGAGATCAGCAGGCCTTTCTTCTAAGGTACCTCTGGGTAGACTCGAACCTCCAACCTTTCAGTTAGCAGCCAAGCATCTTAACTGTTTGTACCATCCAGGAACTCCTGGCAAATAGAGGACCTGCAATTTCTGACACATGCAATGATTGAAATAGCATCAGGATATTGAGATCAGGCTTGAGTTTTCAGCTTTAAGAGCCACACTGACCTCAGTCCCCGTAGCAGACTCCTCTCTTTCTTTCTCCTCATTCCCAAAGGCACTGTGCAGATGGATCACTTCAGCTGCTCTGGCCTCTGTATCGATCATTCCTTTATTGCACTCTCTGTGCAGGCACCTTCCTAAGCACTTTACAAATGGCTCTCCATGTTTTACTCCATTTTAAGATGAGGAGACCAATGCACAGGAAAGTGAAGTAACTTCACAACCAAGATTGCAGAGCTGGGGGTGGTAGCTGAGTCCCGGTAGTCAGGTTCAGAGGCCAGGCTCAGTCTCAAGAGAAGCTTCCCTGGCCCGTGTTCTGAAGGAAGAGCTTGTGTAGAGGTGCACCCAGCTAGTGGGCAGTAGGCTAGTCCAGGGGAAGTGCCCTTCTGTAGAACAAAAGACAGTTCTCACCATCTTGGAGATGGAGAGCAATAGAAAATCCCCCCAAACCAAAACCAAACTAGTTGTCAACGATTCCAAATTATGGTGACTCTATGTGCCTGTAGGTGGACTCAAACCACCAGCCTTTCGGTTAACAGCCAGGCACTTAACCGTTTATGTTGCCCAGAGATGCCAGAAAAATCCCCAAGTAACGTGCAGATCTATATACAATGAGTTACTTACTGGCTGTGCACGCAAAGTGGATGCTCAGCATGAGAGTTAAGGTTGTGACTAGGTCTCTGATTTCTCTGGACCCCAAAGAGAGAATAATGAGAGCGAGAGGACCAAGGCTTTTTGGGATGACTTAGTTTGTGCTGCCCACCTGCATGTGAGAAATCAGGTGGATTTCCATTCTCAACTGTCCCGTGAGTGTTTGATGCTGTTCTCTATGGAAAACCTTGTTGTTTTTAGGTGAAGTCCATTTAGACTCACAGTAAGCCCATGTGACAGAGTAGAACTGTCCTGTAGGATTTCCTAGGCTATAATCTTTATGTGGCTACCACTTGTCTGTCAGTTTGTTGTACTGTGGTGGCTTGCATGTTGCTATGATGCTGGAAGCTATGCCAAACCAAAAACAAACAAAAACCCATTGCCGTCAAGTCAATTCCAACTCATGGCAACCATATAAGACAGAGTAGAACTGCCCCATAGGGAAGCTATGCTCCTGGTATTCAAATACCAGTACGGTCACCCATGGTGGGCAGCTTTCAGTGGAGATTCCAGACTAAAACAGGCTGGGAAGAAGGACCTGGCAATCTACTTCTGAGTTTGTCTCACATACTTTGAACATGATGTCAGGAGAGACTAGTCCCCGGAGAAGGTTGTTGTGCTTGGTAAAGTAGAGGATCAGCAAAAAAGAGGAAGATCCTCAAGGAGATGGACTGACACACTGACTGCAACAGTGGGCTCAAGCATAGCGATAATTGTGAGGATGGTACAGGACCCGGCAGCATTTTGTTCTGTTTTATGAGCCGGAAAGGACTCAAGGGCACCTAATAACAACTATCTTTATGGGAGCAGATGGCCAGGTCTTTCTTCTGCAAAGCCTCTGGGTGGGTTCAAACTGCCAATCTTTTGATTAGCAGCCAAGTGCTTAATCATAGCACCACCAGGGCTCCTTATGTCACCATTAGGGACAGTGAATGGGTATCTCGTCCAGCAGGAGCTGATTAATGTGTTCTTGGAATGTGATGCACACATCAAGGCCCAGGTGAAGCAGTCACGGACCAGGCTCACAGCACCAGGTGGCTGTGTAGGGAGAGCACTGGAATCATTAAAATTATTAGCAAACCTCCTGTGAAATCAATAAGACACCACTTGCTCCTCCCCTTACTTGGAGACCCCGTCCAGCCACTGCCAACATCACCTCGTAATTGCCACAAGCACTTGCTGCTGGGAGAACGGCATGCAAACAGTGGGCGCTCAATACATGTTGCCAAATGAATTGTGCTTATTACCCTGTTCAGACAGCTGCTTTATTGATTGCTCCACCTTCAAGAAGCAAGGAGGGTGTGCAGCTTAGGGCATCGCAATATCTGAAGACACTCCTGTCTCCCTTTAGGCCTGGTTTGCAAAGCTCTTCTTGCAAATGACAGCACTATTTAAACCAACAGCAAATATGAACAGGCTTTTCCCACCTCGGAGGCAGCCAAAATCATTAGTGCACACAGTATGGATTTTCAGGTCGGTTTTAAATCCATGTTGTTGTTCCTGTATCCAAATTAGATCCTGAGCAAATGAGGTGAAGGAGAGCCCTGTACTATCCAAGCAAGGCTCCTCTGTCCAGGGTCCTGATCTGAGCCCCCTCCCCCAGCTCTCTCTGTGCACTGGCTCCCTACTGCCCAAGTGACCTTCCAACCACATGCTGTCTGTCCCATTCAAGGGGCCCTATCTTTGCAAGAGCTTTTCTCACCACCAGACTGTGGTTGTGAGGTGCCTTTGAGTCA
The DNA here is from genome assembly GCF_024166365.1 of Elephas maximus indicus. Classification (NCBI taxonomy): domain Eukaryota; kingdom Metazoa; phylum Chordata; class Mammalia; order Proboscidea; family Elephantidae; genus Elephas; species Elephas maximus. The sequence goes on from NC_064843.1 coordinate 7,368,010, forward strand.
ATTTTGCCTCATAGCTACACCATGAGACAGAGTAGAACTGCCCCATAGGGTTTCCTAAACCATAATCTTTACTAAAGCAGATCACCAGGTCTTTCTTCCTGGGTTCTGCTGGATGAATTTCAAGAGTTGACCTTTCAGTTAGCAGCCGAGTGCTTAGCCATTGTGCCACCAGGGGCTCTTATCACCAGATTAAGGTCAGCAACTATACCTTGTGGGCCCAGTTCCACCTGAAAAAAAAGTCATACTTACTGGCAGAAACACCCAAAATTATCTCTGCCATTGGTGTCAAAATGAACGCCATTGCTACCGCCCAAGCACAGTCCTCCGAACACCATCTCTGGTATCTTGAGAGGGGAAGACTCTGTCCTTTCCTTAAATTACTTTATTTCCTTGTTAAGCACTCAGCTGCTAACCGAAAACTTGGTGGTTAGAGCCTACTCAGTGGTTCACAGGAGAAAGACCTAGAGATATACTCCTGAAAAAGACTAAAACACCCCCAAACCAAATCCCTTGCCATTGAGTCGATGCTGACTCACAGTGAACCTATAAGATAGGGCAGAACTGCCCCATATGGTTTCCAAGGATTGGCTGGTGGATTTGAACTGCCAACCTTTTGGTTAGCAGCCAAACTCTAATCAGGTTTCAAAAAAAAAAAAAAAAAAAATCTGTAAAAATTAGAATCTAGAGAATCCTTTGAGGCAATTCTGCTCTGTCACCTGGGATCACCATGAGTAGGACTGGCTCCATGGTATACGACGACACCATCATCATCACCTCACATTCAAGATGAGGAAACCAGGCCTTACAGAATCCAGTCCCCAGTCCTATGTTTCAAGTCTAGTAAGCAGCTGAGCCAAGGAGACCCAGAGCTAAGCAGGTGCAACGCTGGTTGGTTTGTTTGTTTCAAGTGCAAATAAACTTCTCAAGCTTCCAGGAGCCTTTTGGATAAGAAATAATTTTCAATTTATATTAAAGATTTATTTTGACTGAGGGTGACAGAAGAAAAGTTTCAGCGAAGATTCGTTATTGTACATTTGAAGAGGTTTGTAAGAGCGAGCGAGATAAAAATACAGAGTTTTCTGTTCCAATTACATGGAATGTTAGAATGAATTAATATAAGGTCACTGTGACCAGGGAAATGTGGCTCTTCTTTTTATATAGATTTTTTTTCCTTCACTAAAGTATATCTACGTTTTTTGTTAAAAAAAAAAAAAAAAACCTAAAAACCTGGAAAATGCAAGAGGAGAGAGAAAGGAATGCTTGTCCCATTTCCTGCGGACCGGATGCAACTGCCTTCTCATTTTAGTGCATTTTCTTCATCCTGTGTAAGAAGGATAAGAACTTATTACCCAATTATTTTGTATGAATGATCATGCAGTGGCTACGACAGTTGCACTGCAAAATACAGTCAGAATCTCTTGGGACGGTCTGCATGAGTGTTGGAAAGCTGTCCACGGGAACTCAGCATGGAGTACCTCTGTGCTCTGTGGGGAGACCCGTCTTTCCAGATCTACTAGCACGCTCCTTCCAGACAGGGGTGAGTCCTTATACAGAGTATTTTGTTCAAGACTCCAATGACAATATCTTGAATTATTAAGTTTATTTATTTTTTACTGGAAGAGGCAGTGGTGTTTCCATGGTAGAATTATCGTCTTCTGTGTGGGAGTTGTTGTTAGGTGCCAACGAGTCAGTTCTGACTCACAGCAACCTTATGTACAACAGAGTAAAACATTGCCGGGTGTTTGCCATCCTCACCATCATTTCTATGTTTGAGCCCATTGTTGCAGCCACTGTGTCAATCCATCTCCTCTTTTTCGATGTCCCTCTGCTTTACCAAGCATGATGTCCTTGGTAATGCTCAGATATTCCCTTATATCCACGTGGTCATAAAATATACCATCCAGATATGTTTTCTTGCAAGTGTTACAAAAAAGCCTCCTTTAGCCCTGGTAAAAGGTTTGCTGTTGACCTTCTGCAGGGAGGTCCCTCCTGATAACACGTCCAAAGTGAGACAAAGACTCACCATCCTCACTTCTAAGGAGCATTCTCTCTGTGCTTCTTCCAAGACAAATTTGTTCATTGTTTTGGCAGTCCGTGGGATATTCAATATTCTTCACCAAGACCATAATACCAATGCATCAGTAATTCAAACACAGAAATGATTCTATGTGGGAGACCCAGGTTTAATTCCCAGCCAGTGCTCCTCAAACTCACCACTGCTCGTCTGTGGAGGCTTGTGTGTTGCTATGGTGTGGAACAGGTCTCAGCGGAGCCTCCAGACTAAGATGGACTAGGAAGAAAGATCTTGAAATCTACTTTAGAAAAGCAGCCAGTGAAAATTCTGTGAAACCCAATGGTCCCATCCCCAACTGATCACGGGGATGGCGCAGGATGGGGCAGCATTTTGTTTTATTGTGCATGGGGTCGCCATGAATAACGGGGTAACTGAAGGGCAGCAAACAACAGCAAATCTTTTACTAGGACTAAAGGAGGCTTTTTTGTAACACTTCCAAGAAAACATATCTGGATGGTATATTTTATGACCATGTGGATATAAGGGGCTATCTGAGCATTGCCCCCATATATGGAAAGCCCCTTGGTTGGTTTCAAGGTTCTTGGACGGCCACTTTTTCATCACAAGCTCCACAGCTGATGCTGCTGTTCCAGCATGAGTGGGGGCAGAAGAGCAATCTAAGACCAGACTAATTTCTGTTTGTTTATATGTAACCATATTTTTCTCCTTCTAAAAAAATGTCTAGTATTCTCTGTTTATCTTCATTTTATTGTTTTAACTGCTTGCCAAAACGTGTCTAAATTTGATCTGTTTTTACTAGTGCTCCTTGGAATATGGAGAACACATGTTGCCTGCATTCTGAGATCTTGATGACAGTCCCAGCAATTTTTCTTTAATTATGTCATTGATGATTAATTCTGTTTCTATAGTTCTGATATTTTCTTATAAATATCTAATAATTCTTAGCAAGGTTTTTTTTTTTTTTTTTTGTCTATCACTGTTTATTTTATAATATTGTCTCTTTATCCTTTCCATCAGCATTGTGCCAGAATCTCTCAAGTCTCCAATGCTTTTCTGTGTCTTCAGACGTATCTTAATGGGGAGTCGGGAGAGTCTGTGTGCATGTCTGTCCGTCTGCATTGCACATGCAGTCAGGCTGTGCCTCAAGCTTCCAGACAGCCATATGATGGCTAGGAATGAGGCACGTATGCCCTCCCACATCAGTCATTCCATAGGAATTATGTTCATCTGTGATCAAGCCAGACACACGAGATACTTACAAAGTGTTGGCAAAGTGAGAGCCAGTATTATTATTTATAGAAAGCAAACAGTAAACAATAACAACAGATTCTCAAAGTGGAAACCCTTATCCTTCCCCAAATTACTCATGTCCATTTTTACATTGGACTCCTGGTGGCACGGTGGTTAAGAACTCGGCTGCTAAACAAAAGGTTGGCAGTTGAAACAACCAGCTGCTCCTTGGAAACCCTATGGGACAGTTCTACTCTTCTATAGGGTCACTGTGAGTTGGAATCAGCTTGACAGCAACAGGTTCATTCTTACACGGCTGAGCAGGCACACTATGGTTCAGGTCAGATGCTATGTTCACGTCATAGCTGCCTCCAGCTGCCACCACAGTGCTGGGGGGCCTGCATGGCTCCAGAGATTTCTGCTTTGCTAGTGGGCCTCGTTGGGGTCTGTGGGGCTCTCTTAACACCCCAATACCAGGTCCCTGATGCCCGAGGCAGGGGAGGCTTGCAATCCTTGCAGGGGCACACTCAGGCCTCTGCCTGCATGGGCAAGTGTTACAGACCTTTTAGCTCTACCGATAAACCTCCTGCTTGAAGGCACTCAGCCCTTGCTCCATAGGCCAGCAAGACTACCAACGCTGGCTCTCATGTCATCTTCACAGTTACAGCTCTCTCTTCTGGGTGTAGGAGGTTCTCAGTGCAGGAACCTAGGTGCAAAGTATGTGCTCTGCTCCAGACTCTTCTTGATGGTGGTGAGGCCCCCTGAATCTCTGAGGGATTGGTCCTTATATAAGCAAACTCCTTGTCAATTTCAAGGCATGGCCCTCCTACCTGAACCACAAACTGACCAATTTATCTGGCAGACTGCAAGTTGCTCAATTAGCCTAGTCCTAGCCAATCATTTTGTGGGAGTTACAAGACCATGCTAGAAAGGCCATATAAAAGTGATTCATTGCACCACACTATCATAAACCCACATCATCACCACTTTATGCAGTTGGGGTCAAATGTGTGGGGCTATTTTGGCAGTCTAGAAGACCATGACATTAACCTTAAAGTTGGCTAACCCCCAGGTAGTTTGCTGAGAATTGAACCAGGAGTTAGCTGTGTGTCACCTGGACCTTGGCTAAGCAGACCAGTGCAAGATGAGAGCTCCTGAGAAAGGATGCCTTTGGGAAGGTACCCCAGCCATGTGCCCACTTGGAGTCATTCTATTTCCATGAAGATATTTGTTTTTTGCATCTTCATGTTTCTGGGATGACAGTTCTCCTCTGTTCTGGATTGAATTTTGTTCCCCAAAATTATGTGTTGGAATCCTGACTCCTATACCTATGGAATACCCATTTGGGAATAGGGTTTTCTTTGTTATATTAATGGGGCCATATCAGTGTGGGGTGTGTCTTAAGCCTAATGGCTTTTTTTTTTATTGTTGTTGAAAATGTACACTGCAAAACATACACCAGCTCAACATCTTCTAAATGCAAATTCAGTGGCACTGATTATTTCCTTCAAGTTGTGCAGCCAGCCTGACTCTTCTTTCCTGAATTGTTCCTCCCCCATTCACAGGAATCTCATGAATTCGCTGACCCCTGAGCTCCCTGTCCAACCTTTCAAGTTGCTGTTGTCAGTTTGATCCCGAATAGATAGTTCTTCAAAAGAGCACAATGCTCAAGGCAAACATTCTTTACTAATTAATCTAAGCTATTTTTAGTTTAAAGAAAACCTCAACTTCAGGGGATATTTTTGGCTTAAGGTTTAAAGATTATCTCAGGACAATAATTTCAGGAGTTCATCCATTCTCAGTTGCTTGAGAAGGTCTGGATTCCATGAGAATTTGAAATTCTTTTCTGCATTTTCTCCCTTTTGATCAGGATTCTTCTATAGAATCTTTGATCAAAACTTTCAGTAATGGTAGCCAGGTACCATCCCTTTCTTCTGGTCTCATGGCAAAGGAAGCAGTTGTTCATGAATGCAATGAGCCACAGATTCCATATCCTCCTATTCCTGACTCTCCTTCTTCCTCTGTTGCTCCAGGCAAATAGAGACCAATCATTGTTCCTTGGATGTTGCTTGTAAAGCTCTTAAGACCCCAGACACCTACACAATGAACTAGGAGGTAGAACAGAAGCACCAGGGGTGGACGGGAGGGTTTCGGGGGGGGGGATTTATTGCTTATGGAGCTCTGAGTTTCACTTTATGGTGATGGGAAATTTGCATTGATTAAGGGTAAGCATTGCATAGTCAATTAATATAAGTGGTATCAATAAGTTGTACACATGTTAAAAGTCGAATCGGCAAAAAGACAAAGAAGAGCACTGTATGATTAAAGAGACAATCCACCATGAAGACATAACCATAATAAATATCTAGGCACCCAATGACAGGGCTACAAAATGCATAAAATAAACTCTAACAGCACTGGAAAGAGAAATTTACAGTTCCACTATAATAGTAGGAGACTTCAACACACCACTCTCAGTAAAGGACAGAACATCTAGAAGAAACTCAACAAAGATGCAGATCTAAAGGACACAATCAACCAACCTGAACTCATAGACATATAGAACACTCCACCAACAGCTGTAAAATACACTTTCTTTTCCAGCACACATGGGATGTTCTCCAGAATAGACCACATCTTAAGCCACAAAGCAACCCTCAACAAAATCCAAAACCCTGAGATAATAAAAAGTATCTTCTCTGCTCACAATGCCATCAAAGTACAACAGGAAGAGCAAGGAAAAAAAAAAATCAATTACATGGAAACTGAATAACACCCTGCTTAAAAACCACTGGGTAATAGAAGGAATCAAAAAATTCCTAGAATCAAGCGAGAATGAAAATACATCATACCAAAAACTTTGGGACACAACAAAGTCAACGCCCAGAGATCAATTTATGTTAATAGAAGCACATATCAAAAAAGAAAGGGAGAATCCCAAAGCATTAGCTATATAATCTGAACAAATAGAGAACAGCAAAAGAAGCCCACAGCCACCAGAAGAAAGGAAATACTAAAGATCAGAGCAGAAATAAATGAAATAGAGAATAGAAAAACAATAGAAAGAATCAACAAAACCCAAGCTGTTCTTTGAGAGGATCAACAAAATCGACAAACCACTGGCCAAACGGACAAAAGAAAAACAGGAGAGGATGCAAATAACCCAAATAAGAAATGAAACAGACCCAACTGAAATAAAAAAGGATCATAACAGAGTATTATGAAAAACTATACTCTGACAAATTTGAAAATCTAGAGAAAATGGACAAATTTCTAGAAACATACTACCTACCCAAACTAACACAAAATGATGCTGGAAATCCAAACAGACCCTTTACAAGAGAAGAGATTGAAAAGGTAATTTGAAAAACTCCTAACTAAAAAAGCCCTGGCCCAGATGGCTTCACTGGAGAACTCTACCAAACATTCAGAGAAGAGGTTACACCAGTACTACTCAAACTTTTTCAGAACATAGAAAAGGAATGGATACTTTCAGATTCCTTCTATGAAGCCAGCAAAACATTAATACCAAAACTAGGCAAAGACGCCACAATAAAAGAAAATTACAGACCTGTATTTCTCATGAATATCAATGCAAAACTTCTCAACAAATTCTAGCCAATGATAAATATTGAAAAGCTAATGTTAAATCGTTACCCATTATAAAATGAGTCAGAAGAAAGCCCATTGGTCCAACACTCAGAGCGTGGTTGGTAGCTTTAATTTCTAAATACGATATAGTTGAATTGGAGAAATCTTTAAGAATTCTATCAATTACTATGGGACAAAAAAAAAAAGTTGCTAATGGGATAGAAATGCAACAGTAATCTCTGATCTCATAAACCAAGCTGACATGGGGTAACAGAATAGCCTTAGATTTTTATTATCCCAAGAAAGTGTAATTTGTGCTGTAGCAAATACTTCTTGTTTTATTTGGATAAATAACACAGGAGAAACAGAACAGGATATACACAGAATTGGACAGCAAGCTACTTGGTTAGACACTGTAACACCCTTATAAACACCGGATTTATTTGGTTGATTACTATCGGGAATAAATACATGGGTTAGATCACTACTGCAAGGATAGTAATATTCTTAATCCCCATAAAAGGCAAAAAAAGGCCTCGGGCTAAAATGTCGGTGCACATTGAGTCTGTTCACTCTCGGCAATGCAATTGAAGGGAACATTGCTCTTAAGATTTTGGTGAAGAGCCAGGTGGTATCTGGTGGAAAATCAGCACCATGCATTCAAAGAACCTGCCATGGTTGCCATCTAGGAGCTTGTCTAAGTCCAGGTATTGATCATCAATGTATTATTTCCAATCTCCAATCAAAAGGGAATGATTTAGGAAATAATATTGGAGTCATTATTCCATGTCCTTGAGCATACAGAATGTGACCTAGCTAGAGGTGGACTCACAAGGATGCATCAACTGGGCCCTGAGGTATAAAGACAATAGATAAGACAATCTTAGAAATTATCTTTTAGGGAAAATTTCACATAAGCCAGAACACAAAAAGATTTTCCACTCTTATCTTTTTCTATTAGCATTTAGTGAATGGAAAATTTGTTGGACCAATGAGGACCCTCCTGACTCTTGTTACTGTAACCTGTGTCAATGATAGTTAAGAAAGGCAATTCAAAGTGTAGGATCACAGTTTCTAGCCAAGCTGTGAAAAGATCAAGCTTACAATGGTTTTGCCTATTTTGTCATGTTAATATATACTGATGACTCTGTAACATTCTTTGGACTCAGGCAGACATGGCTGTGGCAGCATGCTTGTCCATTTCCCCATTCTTGCCTATTCTGTAATATTTCCTTGGACTCAGGCAGACATGGCTCTGGCAGCATGCTTGTCCACTTCGCACTTTTGCCTTTTTGAATATATGCCAAATAAAACTTTCTTTTTGCTTTAAAAAAAAGAAGAAACCTAGCCTATAGAATTCAGCATCATATATAAAAAAAAAAATGCATCACAATCAAGTAGAATTCATACCAGATATGCAAAGATGGTTCAACATTAGAAAATCAATCAACATAATTCATCACATAAATAAAATAAAAGAATCACATGATCATCTCAATTGACGCAGAAAAGGCATTTGACAAAGTCCCACCCCCTTTCCTGATAAAAACTCTCAATAAAATAGGTACAGAAGGGAAATTCTTCAATGCAATAAAGGACATTTATACAAAACAAACAGCCAACATCATTCTTAAGGGAGAGAGGTGGAAAACATTCCTGTTGAGAACAGGAACAAGACAAGGATGCCCTTCATCACCACTCCTATTTAACATTGCGCTGGAAGCCCTAGCTAGAGCAATAAGGCAATAAAAAGAAATGAAGGACATCCAAATTGATAAAGAAGTAAAACTGTGTCTATTTGCAGATGATATGATACTATACATAAAAAAAACCCAAAAGACTTCACAAGAAAATCTTAATAGAAATATTCAGCAGAGCTGAAGGATACAAGATAAACATATGGAAATCAGTTGGATTCCTATACACCAATACAGAGAATGATGAAAAGGAAATGAAGAAAACAATACCATTTATAATAGCCCCTAAAAATATAAATTACTTAGGAATAAATCTAACCAGGGACGTGAAAGACCTATACAAAGAAAACTACAAAACACTATTGCAAGAAACCAAAAGACATCTACATAAATGAAAAAAACATACCATACTCATGGATAGGTAAACTTAACATTGCAAAAATGACAATTCCAGCCTAAGCTATTTACGAGTACAATGCAATCTTGATCCAAATACCAACAACATTCTTTGAAGAGATGGAAAAACTAATCATTAAATTTATATGGAAAGGGAAGAGGCCCCGAATAAGTAAAACACTATTGAAGAAGAAGAAAAAAGTAGAAGAACTCACACTACCTGACCTTGGATCCTACTATAAAGCTACAGTAGTCAAAACAGCCTGGCACTGGTACAATGACACACACATTGACCGATGGAACAAAGTTGAGAACCCAGATGTAAATCCATCCACCTGTAGTGACCTGGTCTTTGACAAGGGCCCAAAGTCCATCGAAAGGGGAAAAGACAGTCTTTTTAACAAACGGCTCTGGAAAAACTGGATGTCCATTTGCAAAAAAGTTAAACAGGACCCAAACCTCACACCATACACAAGAACTAATTCAAAAAAAAGAACTAATTCAAAGACCTAAATATAAAACCAAAACCTGTAAAGATCATAGAAGAAAAAAATAGGATCAACTCTGGAGGCCCTAATACACGACATTAACAAGATAAAAATCATAACTAACAACACACAACTTCCAGAAGATAAGCTGGATAACTGGGGTCTTCTAAAAATTAAACACTTATGCTCATCAAAAGAATTCACCAAAAGAGTAAAAAGAGAACGTACAGGCTGGGGGAAAAATTTTGGCTATTACAAATCTGACAAAGCTCTAATCTCTCAAATCTGCAGGAAAATCCAACACTTCTACAACAAAAATACAAATAATCCAATTAAAAATGGGCAAAGGAAATGAGCAGACACTTCACCAAAGAAGATATTAAAGCAGCTAACAAACACCTGAGGAAATGCTCACAATCTCTAGCCATCAGAGAAATGCAAATCAAAACCACAATGAGATACCATCTCACCCTGGCATTACTGGCATGATTCAAAAAAACAGAAAATAACAAACGTTGGAGAGGCTGCAGGGAGATTGGAACTCTTATGCACTGCTGGTGGGAATGCAAAATGGAACAATGATTTTGGAAAATTATATGGAACTTTCTTAGAAAGCTAGAAATAGAAATACCATGTTGTTGTTGTTGTTAGGTGCCATCAAGTTGGTTCCGACTCATAATGACCCTATGCACAACAGAACGAAACACTGCCCAGTCCTGCGCCATCCTTACAATCGTTCTTATGCTTGAGCTCATTGTTGCAGCCACTGTGTCAATCCACCTCGTTGAGGGTCTTCCTCTTTTCCGCTGACTCTGTTCTCTGCCAAGCATGATGTCCTTCTCCAGGGACTGATCCCTCCTGACAACATGTCCAAAGTATGTAAGACGCAGTTTTGCCATCCTTGCCTCTAAGGAGCATTCTGGTCGCACTTTTCCAAGACAGATTTGTTCTTTCTTTTGGCAATATTCTTCGCCAACACCACAATTCAAAAGCGTCAACTCTTCTTCGGTCTTCCTTATTCATTGTCTAGCTTTCACATGCATATGATGTGATTGAAAATACCATGGCTTAGGTCAAGCACACCTTAGTCGTCAGGGTGACATCTTTGCTCTTCAACACTTTGAAGAGGTCCTTTGCAGCAGATTTGCCCAGTGCAATGCGTCTTTTGATTTCTTGACTGCTGCTTCCATGGCTGTTGATTGTGGATCCAAGTAAAATGAAATCCTGACAACTTCAATCTTTTCTCCATTTATCATGATGTTGCTCATTGGTCCAGTTGTGAGGATTTTTGTTTTGTTTATGTTGAAGTATAATCCATACTGAAGGCTGTGGAACAGTGGAACAGGAATACCATATGATCCAGCAATTCCACTCCTAGGGATATATCCTACAGAAATAAGAGATGTCACAGGAATAGACATATGCACACCCTGTTCACTGCAGCGTTGTTCACAATAGCAAAAATATGGAGACAACCTAAATGCCCATCAACAGATAAATGGATAAAGAAACTATGGTACATGCACACAAAGGAATATTACACAACGATAAAGACCAATGATGAATCTGTGAAGCATCTCACAACGTGGATGAATATGGGGAACATTATGCTAAGCAAAACAAGTCAGTCACAGAAGGACAAATATTGCATGAGACCACTACTATAAAAACTCATGAAAAGGTTTACACACAAAAAGAAACAGTCTTTGATGGTTATGAGGGAAGGAAGGGATGGGGATGAAGAAACACTAAACAGACAGTAGATAAGTGGTAACTCTGGTGAAGGGTAAGACAGTACCCAATACTGGGGAAGCCAGAACAACTTGTACAAGGCAAGGTCATGGAAGCTTCATAGACACATCCAAACTCTCTGAGGGCTGGGATCACTGGGTTGAGGGCTGTGGGGACCATGGTCTTGGGGAACATCTAGCTCAATTGGCATAACATAGTTTATGAAGAAAATGTTCTACATTCTACTTTGGTGAGTAGCGTCTGGGGTCTTAAAATCCTGTGAGTGGCCATCTAAGATACTCTACTGGTCTCACCCCATCTAGAGCAAGGAAGAATGAAGAAAACTAAATACACAAGGCAAAGATTAGTCCAAAGGACTAATGGACCACAACTACCATGGCTTTCACCAGACTGAGTCCGGTACAACTAGATGGTGCCCAGGTATCACCACTGACTGATCTGATAGGGATCACAATAATGGGTCCCGCACAGAGCTGGAGAAAAATGTAGAACAAAATTCTAACTCACAAAAAAAGATCAGACTTACTGGCCTGATGAAACTGGAGAAACCCTGAGAGTATGGCCCCTGTACACCCTTTTAGCTCAGTAATGAAGTCTTCCAAAGATTAGACAGGCCCATAAAAAAAAAAAAAAAAAGAGACTAAAGGGGCACAACAACCTAGGAGCAAGAACTAGAAGTTAGGAGGGGAGAGGAAAGCTGGTAATACGGAATCCAAGGTCAAGAAGGGACAGTGTTGACATGTAGTGAGGTTGTTAACCAATGTCATAAAACAATACGTGTACAAACCGTTTAGTACGAAGGTGGTTTGTTCTGGAACCTTCCTCTAAAGTACATTAAAAAAAAAAAGTTAGATTGGCAAATGTTGTTTGATATATTTACAAAGAAAAGAGCAGCTGCTGAGGCTGCACAAGAACAACCAAATACCTCATGGGGTTTGGTTTCTTGGTCTGGAGGTTTAGGATCATGGTTTCATGGGACATCCCAGTTAACTGGCCTAATATCTTGTTTAGTGCTTCTATTCTACCTAATAACTTTTGAGATATAAAAAGAGCATATTAGACACAAAAAGAAGCAAGCAAGCATGAATTGGGGAGAGACTGATGTCAGGTGTGGATCACCAAGGGACCAAAGAACGTCGGGGCTACAGAAGCTGAAAGAGACAAGGATCTTTCCCCCGAGCCCACAGAGAGAGAGCCTTCCCCTACAGCTGGTGCCCTGAATTCAGACTTCCAGCCTCCTGACTATGAGAAGATAAATTTCTGTTTGTTAAATCACCCACTTGTGGTATTTCTGCTACAGCAGCACCAGGAGACTAAGACATCCTCAGTGTTGGAGCCAGTGATCCTGTTAAAAATTGGCACTTCTGGACATCCCGAGTTTGTTCAATAATTAATTATGAGTGAAAACTGCAGAAGTGAGGAACATATTGTCCCCTCTCTGGGGTGTCCTCGCCAAGCTGAGATGTTATCACTGCTGACCCACTCCCTCTGCTTCCACTCTTCTTCCTGCAGAGAAAATATTGGAAATCTCCAAACAGCAAAGCATCCTCCATCCCTGACCACCACCATCAGATGTCCTTTCTTCTGAAGAGATAACCTTTCCTGACAGGGGAGTAACAGACCAGCTGTATTGTAGGGGATTAAATCTCTGTGCTAGAAGAATGATTTATGCTCCAATAAAGCCAAACAAAACCTAACTGGGTAGGATGAGACCACCAAAAATTATGTTTACCATGAAAAACAGAATGAGAACTAATTACCATGGTGCAGCATTCCATTTAGCTATAATTCCACAGTCAGTTAGTATTCTGTTTAATTGTACAATTAATGAACATATAAATTAAATTCATAGTTTGTTTCTACCACCAAATTACTTATTTGAATTGCCTCTCTTTGGAAAAAAAATAAGCTATTCAATGCACACATTATTAAAATGACTTTCGTAATGTACATTCTGGGTGCACCTTAATTGTAAAACAATTACTCCGCTATTATGGCTGGAATGCTGCTTGTGTCATTGGGAGCTGGATAATTTAATTTTCTCTTATCAAATGAACAGGTAATAGTTTCACTGAATAACACACAATTCTCCTGGCAGATTTCAAGAATTCCATCAGCAGATCCCATGCCACCCAGTGCACAGAGCAGCCTCAGGTGGGAAGCAGTGGCTTTGATATAACCTACCAAGAGACATCTAGGTGCATTGGTAGCTCAGTGGCAGAATTCTCGCCTTCCATGTGGAAGACCCGAGTTCGATTCCTGCCCTCATGCACAGCCACCACTCGTCCGTCGGTAGAGGTTTGCACATTGCTATGATGATGAACAGGTTTCAGCGGAGCTTCCAGCCTAAGATGGACTAGGAAGAAAGGCTTGGTGATCTACTTCTTAAAATCAACCAATGAAAACCCCATGGATCACAAAGGGGATGATGCAGGAGCAGACAACATTTTTTTTCCATTGTGCATGGAGTCACCATGAGTTGGGGGCCAACTTGATGACAACAGCAACAAAAACCAGGAGGCACAGGGGAACCAACCAGAGAATTCATGAAGATGGAGGCATCGACATGATATCTTCACTCTTTGTAGATGACAGCAAAAGAGCTGATAACAAGGTACCCCCAGCTCTCACTGGTCACAAAGTACAGAAGGGGAGACAGTAACAAAGAAGCAGCAGCAGCAACAACAGCAAACTATCTTTACTGGCTTGTGTATCCCTTCAGCTCCCCCAAAAGTTCCTCTCTCCTAGGATATGTGGAAGTCTAAAGGTACAGGTACTCAGGCTCATCAACAAGACTCCTCCCACCAGGTGTTCTTGTAGATCAGTCTTTGCCACTGGGCATCCATTGGGTACTGCCGTGTTGTGGGACACTACCTTCTCAACCAACTGCTGAGGCATTTAAACCCTTGACATTCCAAGTTTCAATGACGTTATGCTGTGAGAAATGGGGTTAGCTTGGCCCCCTTAATGTTGCATAGGCATGTTGTTGTTGTTAGGTCCCATGAAGTTAATTCCCACTCATGGTGACCCCACGTGTTACAGAGTAGAAATTTGTGTTCCATAGGGTTTCTTGGCTGTGACCTTTATGAAAGCAGTTCACCAAGCCTTTATTTAGTAGAGCAGTTGACTGGGTTCCAGCTGCCAAACCTCAGGCTAACCGCTGATCACAAACCGTTTGCACCACCCAGTTCCTATAAGGGTCCTGTAGCTGAGCTATTTGGTCCTGTAAGAACTGATCCCCTGCTTACTCCCCAACCATTGCTCTGCCTGACCCTGGATGCCCACAGTGCTAAGCACCTTCCTCCATTTCTTCTGCTAGGAAGGATCTCCCTCCAGGAGGTATCTCCTTTGGTCGCTGCCCTGTCAGCTCTCTAGAACCCTCCCCGTGATCAGGTTTACCACAGGACTCCTACTTCATAAAATTAAACCCTTGCTACATTCCATCATGAAAGCATCCAGACTGGGGAGCCAGACTCCCAGCTCAGCCACTGTCCATGGGTATGGTCTTGGGCAAGGCATTCGGTCTTCTGTGTCTTGGTTTTTCATCAGCAAAATGGAAATAATGGTATTTTTGTCAGGGGCCTCTCTAAGACTAAAGGAGCTAGGGCATGGGAGAGCTGAGAGGAGTGCTCAATAGTCTCCTATTTTATGACAAAATTAGACTGCCAATATTATGCCCAAATGGCATTAAAAACAAGAGTCCCATCAACCCAAATGACTAACATGACTGTCTTAGGCTGGGTTCTCTAGAGAAGCAAAACCAGTGAAGTGTGGGTGTGCATGTGTGTGTTTAGACAGATAGAGACAGACTGATCTCAAGGAAATGGCTCACATGGTTTTAGAGGCTGGCAAGTCCCAAGTCAGTAGGTCAGGCTGGAAGTTTCTCCTGACTCATGTAGCTGCAGAGGCTGATGCACCCAAGATTGGCAGATAAAATGGCAGGCCACTGGGTCACAGGCTACAGAGGCTGATGAACCCAAGATTGTCAGGTCAGATGGTAGGCTGCTGGCTCACAGGCTGTGGAGGCCAACAAATACCAATCTGCAGATCAGATGGCAGGCCACTGGCTCGAGTCCCAAGAACTGGAGGTCAGAGGATGATAAGCAGGGTGCAGGATCCAGGGAAAGCAAAAGTCAGAGAGCTTTGCCAGAACATCCACATATATTGGACGCAGGCCACACCCCTGAGGAAACTCCCCTTACAACTGATTGGTTGATCACATCAGATCACACATCATGGAGATGATTACATTATATTGCAAAATGGAAGATAACTACATCATTACATAACTGTCAAACTACATCATTACATAACTGCCAAATCGCTGAGGATCATGGCCCAGCCAAGATGACACACAACCTTAACCATCAGTGACTATCACAGACCAAACATTGGGGAGGGCAGAATTAGACTAGAGTGGGGCAGAAAGTGGCCTGGGAAGTGAACTTCTATCAAACCAATTCTTTTGAGGCTCTGCCCAGTTATGTGATTCATTTGTTCTGTTTTTCAAAGAAGAATTCATAGTTGAACACAGTCTGAATCACCTGATGCAAAAAGGAATAGCAGTGTGAACTAATTGGCCCACACACAGGTGTTATAAGCACATAGCAGCCAAGTGCTTCTGGGTCCCTGGGGATATGGGCTGAAAGCAAAGGTCTCCACCTATGTCTCCATACCTGCGATGGATCCTGGGCCACACTGCTAGTTGCTGCTCCTCTCCTGGGTTGTCTATGACACCAAGTATAAAACTGATCCCTCTGGCAACTGATCCCCAGCCCAAACACCTGTGCCCTAAATTCTTAGCAATGCTACGCAACACAGATGGTTCTGCTCACATTATTAGCTGTCTCTCAATAACCTTCAGGTCAGGGGTGTTATTGACATTCCAGTGTAATTCAGATTATAATGGAAGAAATCATTCTCTGTCTACAATCCTTGTTTATTGAATTCTGTGTGATCCGTCTAATTTAGACCCTCCCGTCTCTGAGGGTTGAAGCCTATTGAAAATCTGTCTCCTCATCCTCTTACAACCTAATTTATGTTTTCTCCTTTAACTTCTCCACCTACTTTATTGCTGCCACAGCCTCTGAGGCTCCTGAGGCAGAAGGTGGGGCTGGGAAAATTACATTTTCATTGCTTTATTTGGTGTCCTATCAAAGCCAAGGAGCCCTGGTGGTGTAGTATTTAAGCGCTTGGCTGCTAACCAAAAGGTGGGCGGTTTGAACCCACTGGCCACTCCACAGGAGAAAGATGGGGCAGCCTGCTTCCATAAATATTACAGCCTTGGAAATGCTATGGGGTAGCTCTACTCTTTCTTACAGGGTAACTATGAGTTGTAATGCACTAGACAGCTGTGGGTTTGGTTTTTGGTATCAAAGCCAACCAGCTGCAAGCAAGCATTTTCCCATCCTTCCCAGCCCCCTCCCTGGGGTTTTTGGATCTGCTGAGCAATACCTACTCATTTGGACCCCATAAACATTTCTTGAGCATCTACTCTATACTTTAAGGATGTAGGGTTCTTTAAGGAATTGTGTGGGGACCACAGAGAGAAACAAGCACAGACATTTGTCTTCAAATCTGTCATGTGGACTCAGAAGGTCCCGGGCAGAGTGTGAGTGCTCGAGTGAGGTTCCAACAAAAGAGGAGAGCACCTGGAGTCAGGGGAGGAGGGTATGGGAGAGCCACCGGAAGGATTCAGGCAGAACCCAAGCTTGGGCCAATTTGAGAATAATGAGGCCAGTGGTGATAAAACAAGTGGGGGACAGTGGTGGAGGGTGGATTTATTGGACAAAGGTAGAATTATACTCTTGGAATGGAAAACAAATGCAGGAAGGAGACCTTAGACAGAAACACCACCCAAGAGACCGCCCAAGAAGGGTAATTTGCCTTCAAGGACTTCTGATGCATTTGAAAGATTTAGAAGCTTCTGCGTTTAGCAGATGGCTGATAACTCATCATTGACCAGAGGAGGTTTGCTTGTAAATTGCTGAAATCCTTAGCCTGAGCCTGCCATGGAAATATGGGAATATAATACATGCCATATGGAAACTTCTCCCCAGCGCATGAGTTTGTGAAGGTAGAACAAAGGGCTTATGGCTTGGAAGAAGAAGACGATTTGTGGTGGCATTGACGCCAAGCATCGGAGATGGGACATGGGCTGCTCCTTCCTGTCACCGGCAGGCTCTCCATCATTGATTCCGAGCTCGCAGTCCATGGGCCAGGCCATCACCATGCAAAGCGCTCTCTGCTGACTTACGCCATTTAATCATAGGCAATCAGTGTGGCTGACAGCCCTAATTAAGCCCTTACCTGAGCAGGCCCCTTTCCTACATCATTGCAGAGTGCCACCTGCCCGACCCTTGATCTATCTGATTGGGTGCTTTCTCGTCCGTCTGCCTAAGGCCTCATCTAATTTTCCTCATCACCTTTAATGAACATTTTCATCCCGTTTCTCCTAAAGATTTTGAGATGCTCATGAGAAGTGTTCTCAAAAAAAATTTACTATATTGTCAGTCAAAAGAGATAGTCACTACAGAAAGAGGACTTTTTGCATCAAAATTGCTAGATGCTCAGAGCAGCATTCAATACATCCATTGCTGGGTTCTCTAGAGGAGCAAAGCCAGTGAAGCGTGTATATACAGAGAGAGATATATTTCATGGAAATGGCTCATGCAGTTATGGAGGCTGGCAAGTCCCAAATCCATACATAGGTCAAGCGCCAGGCTGGAGGCTTTTCCTTGTTCATGTGGTTGCAAGGGCTAATGAACCCAAAATCTGCAAGCCAGGGAGTAGGCTGCTGGCTCACGGCCCAAGAATTAGAGGTCAGATGATGACGAGTCGAATACAGGATTGAGAGAGCTACACCAGAACCTCCATATATATTGGATGCAGGCCACACCCACAAGGAATCTCCCCTTACTTCAAATCAGGACACAAAATGGAGGATAATTACATAATACTGAGAATCATGGCCCTGCCAAGTTGACGCATAACATTAATCATCATATATGATATTAGTGTTTAGCTGCAGACGCTTCTGAAGGCAATCATGGTCTTTCTCCATTTTTTTTTTTTTTTAAGGTGAGACTTTTATTTTTTTGAGCCTTTGAAAGTAGTCATTTTGGCAGGAATTAGCAGTAGGAAAAAAAAGTATAGTAAAATTGGACGTTTTATACCTTCTATTTTTTTTTTTATGATCAAATACACTTTAAAAACTAATGAAAATTACATCTTACATAATTCCGTCTTGACTACGATCTCTGTGGTTCACACCAGTTAGACGTTGTAAGACTCAGAGCAAACAAACTACAACATCTGAACAAGAAAACACACTACTGTGTGTTTTGCTGCCATCGTGGAGGTTTTCCCTGAACACTGCTTTGGTCAGTGTGTGTTTCCTTGCAGAAAACCTATTTTGTGACAGGTGCAGTGATTTTTCTCCATTTTTGCATCTTCCCCAGAGGGTATTGTCTGGGGTTCACTCTTTCACTTCTTTGCCATCTTGACCCTTCACCCTTCTTCTCCTTTCTCATCTTGCTGCTATAGATCAGTCGCAGGGCGTATTTTTAATGACTTATTTTAACAGCCTCTTAACTTTAACTTTAACAGCTCCCTAGGGAGCTCTGGTTGCTCAATGGTTAAGTGTTCATCTGCTAACCTAAAGTTTGGCAGTTTGAACACACCAGTGGCTCTGAGGGAATAAGACATAGCAATCTGCTCCCAAAAAATATTACAGCCAAGAAATCCCTGTGGGGCAGCTCTACTCTGTCACATGATGTCACTGTGAGTCGGAGTCGGCTCAATGCTTCCAACAACAACCTGTTTTCCTGACTGTTGCCTGGCCCAGAGCCCTAAGCTGTTATACAAAGGGCAAACCCTTTGTCCTGGCATTTGAAGGCCTCACAAACCATCCTCATCCTGCCACCCATGCCCTCCCATTACCCATCCCATGCCCACCCCAGCCTCTTAGGAAGGTGGCCTCACTGTCCTTGGCCTCATTCCCATCTTCTTGTGGAATCCAGAAAGCACCCTGTGTCCCCATACCCCCACCATGCATGGCCTTCTTGTACCCATCAACATCCTTCAAGGCCTACTGAAAACCTGCTTTGACCTGCAGCCCCCAAGTGTCCCCCCAGTGTTATCTTCAAGCCACTGTACATAACTATCTCTAACATGGGCACTTTCTCTGTGCTGGGCCCTGAACTTGAGATGGACCATCCAGCTAATTCTTGCAACAGTCCTGTAAGCCAAGAACTGCAAGCACTTTACAAAAGAAAGAGTGAGGCCACAGAGGATCATATACCAAAGGGCAAATCTCACCCAACAGTGACAGCAGCTGTGATGGTTAAGGCTGTGTGTTGTCTTGACTGGGCCATGATTCTCAGTGGATTCACACTTAGGTAATGATCTAGTTTGGCAGTTATGTAACGATGTAGTCATCCTCCATGATGTGATCTGATGTGATCAGCCAATCAGTTGTAAGGGGAGTTTCCACAGGATGTGGCCTGTATCCAATATGCATATGGATGTTCTGGCAAAGCTTGCTTGCTTGCTCTGGATCCTGCATCCAACTAGTCATCATCAGACTTCCAGTTCTTGGGACTTGACCCAGCAACCTGCCATATTGCCTGGCAATCTTGTCATCAGCCTCCACAGCGTTTGAACCAACAACCTGCCCTCTGACCTGCTGATCTTGAGTCTATCAGCCCCTGCAACTACATGAGTCAAGAGAAACCTCCAGCCTGATGCCTGATTCACGGACTTGGGATCCATGGACTTGGGACTTGCCAGCCTCTACAATTGCATAAGCCATTTGTCTGAGATAAATCTCTCTCTCTCTCTCTCTCTAGACACTTTGCTGGTGTTGCATCTCTAGAGAACCTAGCCTGAGACATCAGCTTCTCAGTACAGGGTGACAAGGGCTTTGCAGGGCAGGCCAACCACCACCCAGAGCACAGTCTCCTCTCTGCTGTGCTGGGCCTACAAGCACACAGGCACTTTGACATTATTCTGTGTTGTTATCACATAATGCTTCCACCTTAGCATTCGCATGACCTACTTATTTTGGTTGGAAAATCCAGATGGGAAAGAGAGTGGTTCATGTCTTCCTACTGCCTTAACAAAGAGTCTAGTGTGGTGCAACAATTAAGTGCTCAGCTGCTAACCAAAAAGTTGGCATTTTGAATCCACCTGGCAGCTCCAGGGAGAAAGGCCTGGCAATCTGCTCCCAGAGATTACAGCCTAAAAAACCCTATGGGGAAGTTCTACTCTGTCACATGGGGTCACTATGAGTCAGAATCAACTCAATGGCACCCAACAACAGCAAGGCCGCCTTAACCATGGCTTTGTAGGTGGAGAAAGATTACTGTAGAGAACATCAGCTAATGAAAAGATCATGTACACATGGGCCAGACACATGTGTTTCTGCCTCCCCTATCTGCTTGGGCTTCAAATGAAAGAAAAATAATGTGGCCACCTTTGGCAACCTTCTGCAGTCTTGCCTTGTTGGTTCATTTTCTTGAATGTGGCTTCTGTCTCAAACTGCTTGCTGAAAGCACTCGCCCAAGATGGTGGGCAATGAAGGCTGTACTGCGGGTGTCTGGGGTGAGGACCCTGGTCTGGGTCCCACTGTCCTTTAGAGTAGAACCCTCCCAAGCTTGCCTGTAGGAGGGCTTTCAGCCATGTCTGTGCTTCCAGTACAATAGCTGCCAACACTGGGTTTTGCTAACGGGCCTGCAGAGGCATCACTAGGGGGAAGCGGGGGTGTGGACCAGACTGGGTGACACTGTCAGAGAGGTGACACCAAAATGGCTGTCTATAGAGTTTTTGTGCAGTGTTTCAGCAGAAATTTGTTATTTTTTATAAAAAATATCCCTGTAGTTCTAAGAACAGAAGCTTTTTTGTAAGCCCAGCTCACATGTATCAACATACTTGCAAGACTAAAATTCTATACTAATTTCCTTTTTAAACATTCTAACGCGTCAGAGCTGTCCTCATTACCCAGCGACAACGAGGTTTCGAATTACGCACGTGGTTTTGTCTGCAGGCGCTACAAGCAAGCACTGTTGTTCTCATTGCTGCCAGTGTCTTTACAGTAGCTGATTTTGCCAGATTTTCTGATATTTTAGCTACAATATTGTGGTAATTAATATTTGTGAACCTGTATCAATAACTTTTTTTGAGAACAAAGTAGTAATTAAAAGAAGGAGTGATATACGGGAATTACAATTTACGAGCAACATTGGTATAAAAAACATTGCTAAGGATTCAGTATGGTCGGGTATGGGAGGAGGTCCATAGAGGGGTGACACCAGGAGTTACTGCACTGGGTGACACCAGCCCTAGTGATGCCACTGTGGGCCTGGTGGCCAGAGTGCCATTCACTACTTTTCATCTCCTGGAACATTAGTGCACAAGGCAGTTTTGTTGTGGTTTATTGATACATTGGAGTCCCGGGGTGATGCAAACGATTAAGTACTAGACTATTAGCTGAAAGGTTGGCAGTTCAAATCCACCCAGAGGTATCTCAGAAGACAGGCCTGGAAATCTGCTTTCAAAAGGTCACAGCCTTGAAAACTCTATGGAACGGTTCTACCCTGCACACATGGGTTTGCAATGAGTTGGAATTGACTTGGAGGCAACTAACAACAACAACAACAAAAACATTGGAGAAGTGTGGGCAATGGCATGGATTGTGTCTCTTTCTTTCCTACAGGGGAGACAATTAAATGTCTTTATTCCCCAGCTGTGTATTACTCATGGTGCTGTCGAGGCAGAAGGGAGGAGGCATGGGCAACTAATTTCCCACACTGAGACAGGGTTGGGCAACACTTCATTCTATTATACACGAGGTTGCCATGAGTAAGACCCAACTCAGCAACTAACAACAACAGTGTGGAGCCTTTACCACTGGTGAGGTTCTACTCTAAGGGCTGAACACATGCCAATTCATCAAGTCTTCACAATAAAAGCAAGAAGCAGATCTTATTGTTCTTTCCAGTTACGGTAAAGATGTCCAAACTGGAGCTTAGAGAGCCTCACCTTTGCCTGAGGAGCTCAGGAACCAAGCAGCAAGTCTGAGTTTGGAATCAAGACCTGATGGACTCCGAACTCGTCTTCATACCCAAGGTGCTGTTTGCCCGCCCCTTCTATATGTCAGGCTTTGGAAACTTCAAGCCAAGAGGCTGTTGGACCGCTTGTGAATGCTTGCACTGCAATTAGGGCAGGCTCACCTGCACTGCTACAGAGCCCTGGTGGTGCAGCGGTTAAGCGCTTGGCTGCTAACCCAAAGGTGGCATAGTGGTTAAGAGCTATGGCTGCTAATCAAAAAGGTAGTTTGGTACGAATCCACCAGGTGCTCCCTATGGGGCAGTTCTACTCTGTCACTTGGGGCCGCTTTGAGTTGGAATCAACGTGATGACACCAAACAGCAACCATATCTGTTGCCTGTGCCCCAACACCCAGGCAGGCAGCACCTGAAAGGAAAATAGCACCAGGCTTGGCCTTCCCCTCCTTTTGGAAATGAAATTTTTTTTTTCCATACATATTCATTCTAAATGCACACTACCTACACTCTTCTAAATCCACAGTCTAAAATATCCAAACGATGAAGCAAAGTATAGAAAGAAGTAGTTTCTAGAATCTTGCCACCGACTGGTAATTCCTTTTAGCATTTTGGTGAAGTCTGCTCAGCTGCATTCCTGACCCTCCATAAATCATAACTGCTACACACACACACATACACACGTTCATGAGCACATGTTCACGCATGAATCCAGTCACGCTGTGTAACGGGGGTTGTAGGGTGGCATGCAGTCTGGAGCCTGGATCTTTGCTTCGTCGGCTGTCAGAAGTAGTAGTCCATGTCGATAGTCAGGAGCTATGGCTGTGGGAGGCACAGAGCATTTGACGGTGTCACCGCAAGTAGGCTATCCTTCTAGCCCCTTAGCTGTAGGTGTGTGACTTACATACCTCACTAGTATAAGCATTTTGATGGGCAGCCTTCTACATATATCTTTAGCATTTGTCCATTTATCTCTTAAAATAAGTTCTTGGTACCAACATTTCTGAACCAAGCATGTATTCCCCCCCAGCCAGAAACACAATTTTATTTGCTACACTGTGAATGAATCTTGAAAACGTTATGCTGACTGAAATAACTCATTGACAAAGAGACGTGTATTGTAAGATTCCGTTCGTATGAAACAGGCAAATGTTCAGAGACAAAGACGTGTCTGTGTGCCGCCTTTTAGAAGGACAGAGTAAGGCTGGTTTCAAGGAGCCCTGGTGTGGCAACAGTTAAGCACCTGGCAGCTAACTGAAAGGTCGGAGATTCGAACCCACTGCTTGCTCCGTGGGAGAAAGGCCTGTTGATCTTCTCTAGTAATGATTTCAGGCTAAGGAACCTCATGAGGCAGTTCTACTCTGTCCTATAAGGTCGCTATGAGTTGGAATTGACTCAATGGCACCCAACAACAACCCAACAGGAAGGAGCCCTGATGGTGCAGCGGGTAAGTCCTCCACTGCCAACTGAAAAGTCAGTGGTTTGAACCCACCCAGGAGCTCTGCGAAAGAAGCTGCCAATCTACTCCCATAAACGTTACAGGCTAGAAAACCCTATGGGGCAGTTCCACTCTGTCCTAAAGGGCTGCTATGAGTCAGAATTGACACTACGGCACCCAACACCAACAACGACAAGGCTGGATTCAGCTTGAAGATGTGGAGGGCTGGACTGAGCTCCACTTCCATCCTTGCAATGAGAAAAAAGCTGGACGAACAGCAAGTGCACGGCTTTCCTTGAACCTATCAGAGAACTGTCATTGCATGGCAAATAACCAGTCGAAAATCTGGAGACAGACAGGTGCCTGCAGAGAGAATCAGGACCGTGCTTGCCTGGGGCAGGTGCCTGCAGATGTCATACAAGCTAGTAGAAAGATTAAACTATTACTTTTAAAGTAAATTGCTAGAGGCTGAGAATGGGCTAGCTAGCTGAGAGTGTGAAGCCCCTGGAGGCCTCAGATATAGGGGGATTCCCATCTTCTTGCCCATCACCCATCTGTTAGTTTGTTGTACTGTGGTGGCTTGCATGTTGCTGTGATGCTGGAAGCTATGTCAGTGGTATTTCAAATACCAGCAGGGTCATTCAAGATGAACAGGTTTCAGAGGAGCTTCCAGGCTAAGACAGATCGGGAAGAAAGGCATGGTGATCTACTTCCAAAAATTAGCCAATGAAAACCCTATGAACACAACAGAATATTGTCCCATACAGAGCTGGAAAATGAACCCCCAGGTTGAAGGTCCCCCAAAATGCACAGTGGCCACAATAATGGATTCAAGCATGCCAACAACCATGAAGATGGAACAGAACGAGGCAATTTTTTGTTCTTTTGTACATGGGGTCCCCATAAGTTGGGGCCAACTCAACACCAACTCACAACCACCACCAGCCTCTTGCAGATTATTGTGCCGGGAAGCCACAGGGCAAATGGGGAGAGTCCAGAGGAGTCCAGAGACCACGAAGATATGAAGAGATCCCGGAAGAGAAAAGGACATCCGTGGAAAAACTGTGAAACTTTTAAGTCTGAAGTTAAGAGTAATGCATCCACATTCAGTTGTCAGCTTTGAAAAACGCCCCAAGTTATGTAAGATGGTAACATTGGGTGAATTGGGAGAGGACCCTCTGCTACCTTTGTAATTTGTCTGTAAATCTAAAATCATTCCAAAATAAAAAACAAACTTATTTAAAAAAAAAAATGGCTAGAGCGCTTCTTACTAGGAAGAAAACAAAAACTTATTACCATTAGTCAATTTAGAATTTTTACTTAATAAAAGAACAACAACAACAACAACAACAACAAAAAAAAACCTGGGTATAATTTGGAAATTTTCTTAGCCATGTTTCAATTGAAGTATATTTTAAGCTTCAACATTCTTGATGTATGGAGTTTGGGAGCTAGAAGGAGTCCACAAGGTGCCCCATCTTGTCATCGATCCTTCGTGATCCATTGTGCCAACCATGGTGTAGAGTCCAGAGGAGCACGATCCTCTACTAGGCACCAGATCCAGGGTTTCCAGTTCCTTCCCTTATTTGCCAGTGATTTCACTCCCCCAGTGAGAGTGTCCCTGGTATTTGAAGGACTCCAAGGGAGATGCTGTAGACTTTTTTTTTCCCCAGCAGTTACACTGCCCTGCTTTACAAGGATGGGCTGTTGGCCGAGTCCATAGATGCTGGACCATCCTGCCTAAGTCAGAGTAAAAGTTCTGCTGCTTTGCACCTGGATACCTGGGGAGAGTCAACTATACTCTCAGTGCCTCTGTCTTCTCATCTCTAAAATGGGGATAATAGTAGAGTGCTTGAAAGGTTTGAATTAACTCATACAAGAAACATGCTTGGAACAATAAAAAATTACAAAATATAAATTTAAATCAATAAAACTATTGATAAATCATAATTATGATGATATGATTGGTATATTAATTTTATTATTGTATTAGTTTTCTTTAAGTTTTGCCATGGTGACAAATAACTCCAAAATCTCTGTGGCCAGTGATAATAAGGTTTGGACTTTGCTCTTGTTACTCATGGGATGTCCACAGCTATGTTTTGTGTCTTCTTCCTCAGAATAAAACCAAAAAGCCAAACCCATTGCCATCAAGTTGATTCCGACTCATAGCAACCCTACACGACAGAGTAGAACTGCCCTGTAGGGTTTCCAAGGAGCAGCTGTTGCTTTTGAACTGCTGACCTTTTGGTTAGCAGCCTGAGCTCTTAACCATTTCCTCAGGCTAGAGGTGGGGAAAACAAGAAGGAGCCCAGCCCCTGGCATAGGATTCGGGAATGATTTGGGTAGTTCAAACCACCAGTTCTCCACGGTAGAAAGGTGTGGCAGTCTGCTTCCATAAAGATTACAGCTTTGGAAACCCTGTGGGGTAGTTCTGCTCTGTCGTATAGGGTAGCCATGAGTTGGGATCAACTTGACAGCATTGGGTTTGGCTTTGGCTTTTATGCTACAATTAGCAGGATGGTGCTCACCATTTTCACTCCTATTTAATTGGCGAAATCAAGTCCAGTGGACAAGTCTAATTTTGAAAGGGGAAGGGAATCACAAACCTGTTGCAGGAAAGACAGTGAATAACTGGAAGCAACAATGCAATCCACCACAACTAACAACGTTACCAAAGCCCATGACCGGCACTTTGCAGTGAAGAGTATAGAAATTTTCTTCTCACTTTCCTGTAAAAAGCGGCCTCCTTTCCCTTAAGTCTGATTAGAAGGGCTTGAAATTTACATAAAACTTTCCTTTAGAATATTTTCCATCCCATTACTAGACAAGAAACTCAATATTTTAACAAGATGGCTTCTCAGAACTTACTCCTAAAAGAACAGGTATCACCAAGACAATGTTAGAGAATATAATAGAGTTTCATGACAAGTGGAGATGGCGTTTGCTTCGGAAGGAAACAGAGGAGACTAGAGCCCCGTGTGCTACCCTACCCAACACTTGTTTTCTCAGGACCCAGTTTATCCAATTAAAGGTGCATCGAAGAGTTCCAGAGTATTATGAGGCTTCTTATTACTTACTGTGCAAAGAGAATATCAAACTCCATCAAATCCTAACTCCAGAACACACTTCTAATGAGTCAGAATCTTCATCAACGCAAATGTCAGAGATTCACCCACATTGCACTTTAGGCTTTAAAGAGAAATAGCCCGAGGGAAAATGGAGCAGATTCCATCTGTATTAAGTTTGCAGCATTCCAGATCCAAGACCGAAGGTCCCAAAAATGACTTCAAGTTACATAATTTAAGTGCAACTTTAAGGCAACAAGTAACCAAGAATTGGTTCTCCAATGTATGAAGTATGTCATCAGGGGATTTTATGTCTTGATTCACCAACAATGAGTATAACAATAAGCTCTAATTTTCAGGTTAGCCCTTAAGAACGTTTGAAGTGCCATTTTTTTTTTTTTTCCTGCAAGGGTGAAAAGAAAGAAGCCATACAGTGGTTATAATCAGTTTCGGTGAAGGACTCTAGAAGGCATTGATATTCATTCTTAAAAATAAAAAACCAAACCCGTTGGCATTGAGTCGATTCTGACTCATAGCAACCCTATAGGACAGAGTAGAACTGCCCCATGAGGTTTCCAAGGAGCATGCAGTGGATCTGAACAGCCAACCTTTTGGTTAGCAGCCTTAGCTCTTAACCACTACACCATCAAGGTTTCCATTCATTCTTAGAGGTTATCAGTTTGACCTCCACCGAATAGACCAGGTTTATGGAAAAGTCATTAGGAGTGGGGCGCTGACTCTGGCACTCCAACCTATCTGATAATTAATGGTGCTACACTGGGGAGAGCTGTAGGAGCCACAAAATGGTCTTACTCAAAAGCTCTTTACTTACCGGACACTGCATATTTGGGGTAGAATTTTCTTCTTCTTCTTTTTTTTTTTTTAATATTTTATAGTGGTAAAATACATATTACATAATTTTGGCCATGTTATACATGCTACACGTGCAATTCAGTGATATTAATGGCATTCACCATGTTGTACAACCACCATCAATTTATAAAAATTTTCCATCACCCCAAACAGAAACTCAGTACCCCTTAAGTTTTAACTCCACACCCCACCCCTGAGCTGCTGGTAACCACTAGTAGACTTTTATCTCCAGCATTTGCCTATTCTAGGTATTTCATGTAAGTGGTATCATACAATATTTTTTGTTTGGCATTGACTTAGTTCACTTAGCATGATGTTTTCAAGGTTCATCTGTGTCAAATCTACGTGGTCAAATCCATCTCTTTACTTACACCTCTCATATGCAGCTGAAAGTAGGTGTTCACCAAGCTACTTTCATGGGGAAGGCAGAATATGTGGGTTGAGCTGCAGACAGGTGGGTGGGGTCATGGCCGATGAGGAATTTCTCTTCCTACTGCTTCCATTTTCTTAGTGAAAGAGCATGACCGCTAACAATCGTGAGTTCAACTCAAGGGAGCCTTCAGGGTTGGCTGGGAGTTTCTACAGTTCCCTAACCCAATCAGCACCACCTGCTGAATCTGAGTTTTAACAAGCCCGCCATTCTGATGCCTGCTCAAATGTAGAGTCACTACCGATCCTTGGACTCTCCCATCTTCTGAAAGGATGATTCCACATCTTTTCTCTCCTCAAAACTCTAATCTCTCAAAACTCAAAATCTCTCTTCTACCATCCTCACTCTTGGTGGAAGACCTTGCTTCTTCTTTCACTCAGAACACGGAAGTAGTCGAAAGATGACTTCCACAGTTAGACATCAGTGTACCCGCCAGCCTTGCAACTAGACCTGAGTTCTCTGCCTTCCCAGCTGTTACTCTTGGTCAACCACCCATGCCCTCATCCTAGCTGACCCCTTGTATTCCCACACTGAATTCTCTGAAATGCCCCAAAACAGGGCTCTGGCAATTTGTCAATTTTTCCCACTCTTTTGGGTCATCAGAATAATGTTAAGTCTACCAGTAGCATGGTTCCTCTGTAAAATCAAGAAACAGACACAGATCCAAGCTCTCTTGATATTACCTCCCTTTCCTGCCCACTTTTTCCTATTGTTTTACATTAATGTCCTCCCAAGAGTTGTCTATTTTTATTGCATCAAATTCTTCTCTTCCTGTTCTCTGTTGAATCTGATCTAATCAATCTTTTGTTCCTACCACTCACCAAGAGCATTCTTGTGAGGGACTCTAACAACTTCCCCACTGTAAAACCCAACAGTTTGTTTTCAGTTCCCATTTTACCTATTTGTCTGCAGCACCTGGCACAGGTGGTCATGCCTTCTTTTCCTTACTTGGTTTCAAGGCACCAGGGTTTCTTTGTTCTACTCTTTCCTTGCTGATGCTCCTTCTCATTCCCATTTGCTGGTTACTCTTCGTTGCCCTAACGTCAAAATTGTGGAGTGGGCAGAGCTAAAGGCTGAGTTCTTCTCACTTCTCTATTTCTATTCAGTCCCAAAGGTACTGGTTTTCAGCCTTGGATGCACATCAGAATCACATGGGGAACTGTGAAAATTCTCAGTGCACCCCTGATCAATTAAATCAGATTCTCTTGGGTGGATCAGAGACATCACTATTTTTTAAACTTCCCAGGTGATTCCTTTGTTCAGCCAAGTTTGAGAATCACTTTCTTAAGGGATCTCATCCAATCTATTAGTAAATCATCTGTATGCTAATGACCCCAATTCTTAGCTCTGAGGCCCTCTTCCTTAGACTGCATTTTTATGCAAATAATGCCCACCTTCTGCATTTGTTTTCCAACCACACCTTCCCCCCTTGAGGTATTTTCATAAGCAGGGCATTATACTAATTTTTTTTTTACAGCAACATGGAAAAAAACTGGCATAGAGGTGCTTATGAAAATTCCTTGGGGGGGTGGGGGTGCAGAAGTGTGTGATTGACAAATAAACCTGGAAGATACACATTATTTGCATAAAAATACAGTAATCCATACTCCTACTCTGCATCCACAATTGGTGTCTAAGATACAACCCAAAGTTAAAAGTGTTCCAACTGGATTTTAATCTATTTCCCTGATATTCAGCCAGTCTTCTTCATCTTAGAGAACGGAAACTCTAACCTTCCAGGTTCTCAGGCAAAAGAACTTGAAATGTCCTCAACTCCCACCTTTCTCTCATATCTCACATCCAATCTATAGCAAATCTCGTGCTTCCTCCTATATCCAGTATCTGAGTTCCTGGATGGTACAGTCTTAGCTGCTAACTGAAAGGCTAGAGGTCCAAGTCCACCTAGAGACACCTCAGGAGGCCTGGTGATTTACTTCTGAAAAATCAGTCATTGAAAACCCTACAGATTCCAGTTCTACTCTGACACACGTGGGGTTTCAATGAATCAGAATCAACTTGATGGCACCTTGTTTTACCAACTGCTTCTCACCATCCCCACTCCTACCTCCATCGACCAGAGTCTCCTTGTCTCCTGCTTGGGGCATCAAAGGAGTCTCTCTTGCTATTTCACTCTCTCTTCCCAACACAGTCATAATGATCCTTCCAAAACAGAAGTCAGTTCTTGTCACTCCTCTGTTCAAACCATAGAGTGGATTCTGATTTTACTCAGGGTTTTTTTAAAATTCAAGGGCACCATTCTTCTTTGGAGGGAAATTTCCATTGGCACTTTTATATCTACAGGCCATTCCATGCCACTGCTGATCGATCAGAGATCGTCAAACAAGCGATGGTGGAATCGTTCCCAGATAACAGAAATTTTACCTCTTTTCTACAGGGCAGAAAATATTTTTAGGTAGTTCTAGGTCAGCATTTTCTAAAGTTACTTGACCATGAAACATTTTTTAAATTGTAATATATTGATGGGACACCAAGAGAAGTTCATGAAATATGAATGTGGGCTTTGTTTAAAGTAGACGGAACCAGAAAAGTTCTCAAAGGTGAATTAATTGCTTAAAGAAATGACCAAAATTTGATTCAGAGGCATTTTGCTTTATTATAGAACAATGACAAAAATAGAGGAATCTGCGTATGTGTAAGTTATTGAGAGCAAAATAAATCAACACTAAGTAATTTTTTTTCACTTTGCATTTTTGCTATAAGAGAAGGCATGCTACAAAAATATTTTATTAACCAGAGCTTTTGGGGTCTATTCTAAAATGCTGCTTAAAATTAGGAATGATGTTGCTGAGTTCCGTGCGTAATCAGTACAGGGCAGACCTAGTTCCACATTTTGATTTAATTAGAATGGGACAAGAACATTCTGTGTCTTCAAGCATGATGTGGCAAAGGGATAAGGAATATCAACTACACTTTTCACAAGAGTTGGGAGCAACTGAATTGGGCCCCCCAAAAAATCAGTTAAGGAGTCCTGGTGGCACAAGGGTGAAATAATCTGCTGCTAACCAAAAGGTCAGCAGCTGGAACGCACCTAATGGCCTTGTGGGTGAAAGGCCTGGCAATCTGCTCCTATAAAGATGACATTCTAGGAAACCCAATGAGGCAGCTCTACTCTGTCATGTGGGGTTGCTGTGAATCAGAATCAACTTGACGACACCCAACAACAACAACATTGAGTGCTATGCTAGTGGGTGCATTTGCTTTTTTTTCCATCTCCTGCTTTCATAAAGACTACAACCTTGGAAACCCTATGGAGCAGTTCTACTCTGTTCTGCAGGGTCACTATGAGTCAGAATTGACTTGATGGCAATGGAGTTAAGAGCCTGCAAAGCTGCCACCCTATACCCACTTTGTGGGTGAGGAAAACGAGTAGCAGAGAGACCAATGATTTGCATGGACACTTTGCAGCTGGTGAACGGTGAGCTGGCCGGTGTTCCTTATTATGTGTCCTGCCATCTATGAGGTATTTAGAGTGCTGGAAACAAGAAGACAAAAGGCAGGATAAGAAGAAAGATGCTGCCAATAGGATGTGGGATAAGCAAGGAAGCTGTTAGACCAAGGTTGAAGAAAAGGGCTTGTTGCAGTTGATGCAGAGGTGGGTGGAGGTTGGGAGGAGCCTTTGGTCTTCTGCTTGGTATTTATCCATGGTGCATACCAAGAATACAGCTCTTGATTCACCTGGTGAAGAAACAGCACCACCCACAGACCGAATTAAGGTAGGACTTCCAGGCTGAGGAGAGGTGCTTGCCAAAGGTCTCACAGAGGGAAAATACCAGGTTCCTGAAACTATCTTGGGGGCTTGGGTGACCTTAAGGATCTGAAAGACCCTTTGTCCTCACTTCTGACTCCCAAATTCAATAAGAGTTCTTTTTTTTTTTTTTGCATCCTTGATACCCAGAGAATGTGAATCTGGTCTTTCTTCCCCTCCAGCCCTCAGCTAAAGAACATTGCATATCAAACTTTTAATCTACCTGCAGTTCCCACACCCAACACAGCACCCACATCCACAACACAAAAGAAAATCGAGGCCAACTCTAAGTGACTCAGAAGTTTAGTAATCTCTTGGTTTTTCATGGAGACTGCCTCCTCCCCATCTTACTCCCACTGTTCAACCTGAGGGACCTTCCCTGGGGTAAACAAGCAAGAGCCGAGTCAGAGGTGTCACTTCCCGTGGAGAAGTTTGATAAGTGAGAACTTTGATTCGTGACTAAAATGAGTGCCTCCAAATACATTTTGAAATTTTATTTATTTTTCATGAAGACAAATATTTGGATATGCCAAAATTCTCAACAGTACAATAAAGACCATTCATAATCCTATCTTCTATAGATAACGACTTTGGACCTTTAGATTAAAATAGACCATCCCATAAATATACATAGTTCTCAAGTCTTTTTTAATAAAACACCAGGAGAATTTTTCTAATAGATATTCTTGTGCTATATGTTTTCTAATGACTGTAAACTATTTCATTGTGATATTTAGCCATGATGCTCTTTTTTGTACATCTTTGTAAAGAACATTTAGGTGGTTTTCATTTGTTTGAATTATAAATATTGAAGTTGTCAAGAATTTTATTTTTCTTGGGTCAGCAATCAACACCCATGGGGGTGGCAGTCAAGAAATCAAACTGCATACTGCAGTGGGTAAACCTGATGCAAAAGACCTCTTTAAAGTGTAAAAAAGATATCACTTTGAGAACTAAGGAGCACCTGATCCAAGTCATGGTATTTCCAATCACCTCATATGCATGTAAAAGCTGGAAAATGAAAAAGGAAGACCAAAGAAGAGTTGACACATTTAAGTTATGGTTTTTCTTTTTTTTTTTGTTGGAGAAGAATGTAGAATATACCATGGACTTCCAGAAGAACAAATCTGTCTTGGAGGAAGTGGATGGTCAAACTTCATCTCGTTTACTCTGGACACATTATCAGAAGGGACCAGTCCCTAGAGAAGGACATCATACTTGGTAAAGTAGAGGGTCAGCAATAAAAGAGGAGACCCTAAATGAGGTGGATGGACTCAGAGGTGGCAACAATGGGCTCAAACATATCTACAATTATGAGGATGGCTCAGGACAGGGCAATGTTTTCTTTTGTTATACGTAGTGTTGGTATGAGTCGGAGCCAACTTGATGGCACCTAATAATATATTATAAATAATAATACAGTGAACGCCTTTAAGCATAAATCTTTGTACACATGTTGTATTACTCAAATTATTCCTTATACTCTTAGAAGTCTAATTTCTGTGTCAAAACTTATGGGCATTTTTAAAGATTTTAATCTATATTTCTAAGTGGTTCAACAGGAATATTGTAACAGTATAAATTTTTATGAGTAATTGTTAAACTTGCTTCCCCCTACTCCAACACCTCAAACTTATACCTTATTCATTAATCTTAACACAATAATTTGTAAGTATCTATGAATTTATATTTTTAAATGAGTGGTGCTGAAGATTATTTTTTGTATGCTTAATGGGTATTTGCATTTCTTCTTTTATGATTTATTAGAATTATCAGCAATATGCCATTGGCCAGCCCTGTCTGCATTTATTTTTAAATTTACACAGCAGCATATTAACATTCATCATGAAAAATCCAAACCCTATCAAATATAGGGAAACCCTGGGGCATAGTGGTTAAGAGCTACAGCTGCTAACCAAAAGGTCAGCAGTTTGAATCCACCAGGCGCTCCTTGAAACTCTATGGGGGCAGTTCTTCTCTGTCCTGTATGATCACTACGAGTCAGAATCAACTCGACGACAATGGCTTTGTTTTTGTTGTTGTTTGTTTTGCTTTATAAAATATAGAGAATAAAATGTTATATTCTTTCTTCATCTTCTCCCTCCATCTATTTTTTGTCTTGAGCAAGTAGCCACTCATAAAAATGTATTTTATATTCTTTTAGGAGGCTTTTAATGATTAGATGGCGGGGCTGCAGCGTAGGTACACTTAAGGTTCTGAAACATGTGAATAACTTGTCCTCCAAACCCTGTCCCTTCCTCGCACTGTCACCCATCATGGATGATCTCAATCCTTAAATATGTATTGCCAATAGCTGTTTTCGCCTGGGGGTCCTGGCCCCTTCTGAAGTGGATCAGTCATCTTTGTACATTTACTTTCCACTGATATTTCTTCTCAGAATATATAGGGTGTGAGCAGACACAATGGAGAAGGGGGATGAGTGGGTGCAGGATGATATTTAATGAAAACAATCATTGGTGATAAATAATAGAAGCGGATCCCAGCCTGGAGTTGCCGGAGGACGCCTCTCCTACTTGAATAAGTGTGTGGGCTTCTGCTCCCACGGATGGCCCTGCTTCTCCTCTACCTGGGTGATCATTTCCTTTGCTCTGCCCAGGAGGGAACAATCCTTGCACTGTCATCAGTCGCTGGTGCCCTTGGAGAGGCCTCTGCTTGTGTCTCTATGTCTTCATTAAGGTGCAACACTCCAGAGGGCGGCTGGAGGTAAGTATCAGCCCGCCTGCTCAGTCCCCTGCCTGCCCTTCCTCCCAGCATAGCAGAGCACAGCCTGCCGCCAGGTCCCAGACCCTGCTCATCAGGCTCAAGTCATGAAAAAAACAAGGCATCGTGTGTCTGGCTTGGAAGTCCCACAGGAATCCACAGACAGGTCAAGGGAGCCTTTTCTAAGACCACCAATGACATTTGATTATTTTTGTATTAAAATGAAACCAAACAAACAAACAAACAAAACCCAACTACTCCCAAGCAAATGGTCTACCTGTCAGTACATTGAATGAATACTTTCTTTCAGTTTTGCTAAGAGAATTCTGTGGTGGCGCAACGGTTAAGCTCTCGGCTGCTAACTGAAAGGTCAGTGGTTCAAACCAACCCAGCAGCTCTGTAGGAGAAAGACTTGGCTGGTGATCTTCTTCCATAAGGATTACATCCATGAGAACCCTACGGGGCAGTTTGACTCTCGTCAAACTGGGTTGCTGTCCGTTGGAATCAACTCAAAGACACCCAACAACAATCAGGTCCCTGCCCTGTCCCAGGTCTCTACTTCCTGAGAATTTCACAGTGATGGTATGCTCGACAAACTTTAACCTGTGTCTGTGTGGTTCTGAACTGGGGTTATTCTGCCCTCCAGGGACATACATGTGGCAACGTGTAGGGACTTTTTTGGCTATCACAACTTAAAGAGGTGCTACTGACATCTCCAGGGTAGAGGCCAGGGATGCTGCTCAATATCCTACAATGAACAACACAGCTCCCCACAATAGACAATCACCCAGCCTGCTTGTCCATGTGTCAAGGTTCAGACGTCCTGGGCTGGACTAGAATCTACTATGTAGCAGACTTAGGAGCCAGCTGTCAGCCTGGGCAGCCAGATGTTGACCTCCTCTTCCCTGTTGAAACACCACATTGGATTATCTCACATGTTGTGCTCCGGTGGAGAGATGGAGGCACTTCTACACGTTGTGTTTTGAATCCTCTTACCAGACTTTGTTCTGCACCAAAGGCCACATTAGTTCACACAGATAATGAAAAATTGTGCCATTCATTTCACTCAATTTTTTCTCAAAATATTTACCATTGCAAATCTGATGGTAAGTGAATTCTGTATGAACTGAGTGCAGCCTGACCCATATTATTATAATTCTGAGATGGTGTCTCATCCGCAAGAAGTGTGATAATCCCACTATGTAGGAAGAAATCTTCATGACAGTAAACTATGCCAGCAATCTATAAATAATCTATGTGCCTGCCCCAGGCTCAAGGTCCAGCCGCTGATTCATAAGGCAATGATAACGCCACATGCAGCAGGTTCATATTTACTCAAGTATCCGTACCACTGATTTCAGTGCTATATATGTATTTTTTCTTTTCTTTCGTTATCCTTCTTTGTCCCGGATAAACACTATATTAAGGATTAGCAAAAAACAAAAACAAAAAAGGAGGTGGGTCATATAAGGTCATGTACAATGAAAAAGGGATCTAGCAGGAAATAAGATTAGAAATAGTCTAGGGGAGTACTCAATTTGCAGAAATAAAGAATTGACACCACGGATTGCTCACCTTCCATGTGACATGCTTGAATGAATGGTTTTTCCCAATACTTCGCATAACTTCATTCACAGATTTGATTCTGTAGAAAGCCCTGCAGTTTGGGTGCCATTATCATTACCATTCAACAGATGAAGAAACCAAGGCTCAGAGATATTGGTGAATTGCCCATTATGACAAAGCTACTAAAAGGCAGAGCTGAGATTTGACTCTAAGCCATCAACCTCCAAAGTCCACGTGGCTTCTGCCTCTTCTGAAATTACTATGCCCGAAGGTCCTATTTTTGAAAGCACAATGAAAATCTAACTGAGAAAAGAGGGGACCGAAGCTCCTTGACTGACTCAAAGAGAATCACACAGATGTCTATGCTACTCAGGAGCTTCTTCATTGCACCTTCAGGAGGATGCACATCTCTCTTGTGGAGCTGCTCTGGTCCCAGCTTAATTACAGCCAGTCAGCATGGACTCACCCAAGAAAAACCGCGCTTGGTTGACCTGATAGAATTTTTCAAGGCAACAGCACAAAGAGTCACAGGAGAAAGCCTGGCTGTAATTTACTTGGACTTGAAGAAAGCTTTTGATATAGTAGCACACAAAAGACTAATATTCTAGGTCAGCAAGTATGTAATGGCAAGTGAGCTGCTTGAATGGGTAAGGAACTTGTCAGGATCTTCCAGACAGAGAGGATAAGCATCGAAGCAAACGCTCAGGGCAGGGAAGACGTGACGATTGCAATCCTGCTGACACCAGCATTCTGGACGGCTTTGCTCATTTCCTGACTACTCCGTCAGCCATGCTGGAGTTAAGGGAAGGCCAGTTGGCTTTTTCCAAGGGCCTCAAGGCTTAGGCTTAAATTCTTTAGTCCAAGAGATAGTCCGTAGGTGCTCGTGGGTCAGGAGGAGGTTCTATTTGGCAGCTGGAAGCTGAAGCAGCAATTTTCACTAAAGTTGCTTTAGTGAATTTAGATTCTTCTGAGAGTTTTAAATTGTCTAACCATCAGAATGTTTGAGCTCAGGCTTTGCTCTCAGCATTTCTTTACCCACTAATAACCATTTTCCGACTTCCCTGTGAGGAACCTGCCCTCTCACTCTCCCAGCTCATGTAGCCCACATGGGTTCCATCTCCAGTCCTAAAACTGGGATACAGAACTCACCCAATGTAAATCAATGCCCTGCATTCCCAAGGGCACAGTGATTGGCTGAGGAATAGACACATGACCCATATTAGACCAATCAGAGTGAGCCTCAGGACATATACTGAGACTGCTGGGTCAAAACTTCCTCTACCATGGGAACCATCTAAGGTGACCTTCAGCCTTGCCCTGGGTGGGATGTCTGGGCATGAGACATGCGGAAGCGCTGCAGCGGTTCCTGAGTGAAGGAGGCTGGGCAAGAAACCCATATGCAGAAAGCAGAGCCAGAAGAGCCATTGAGAAATGGACCCGAGTTGTTGGTAATGTTGCTTGAACTACCTCTGGGTGCAAGTCACGTGAGTCAGTATCTTCAGATTTTAGGCTGGTTTTGGTTGGGTTTTCTGTTGCTTGCAGCACAAGGAGTAGTGACTGAATCAAACCATCCCCCAGTGCCACAGTTTATGTACTACCATTAGGTTTTTAGACACAGAGCTTAATCTATAAAAAATAAAATGGGAGCTTCTCAGAATAAAGCAGGAGTGGAGGGGTTCTCCCCCAGCCCCCAACCATGGCCACCCTGAGAGTCTCAATGACCACACCCAGAAGTCTTTGGAGAAGATTTGGGTGCCCTTTCCAGTCCAAACACCCATTTTATATTAGAGGAAGTGGAGGCCCACTGAGGATTGGCAACTTGCCCAGGGAAACAAAGCCAGAGCTGGGATAGTTCCTAAGGGCCAAAGGTATTTTCTATTTAATATTGAGACTAACTGAATGCTTTATCTACCGTCCAGACACATGGTTCCTTCCCACCGACTCTGTAAAATCCTGGTTTCATGACAATGACTTTAATTGATCATCTAATGTAAATTGGGTTCTGTCCTAGGCATATCTTACGTGTAGCCAGTTTATCATCTTAATCAGCATCATCATTATCTTAATAGTAATCAGTACTACTTATCAATGGTCAGTGTCCTAATGCTGTATAAGGCACTGTCCTGAGTATTTGCTAGTGTTACTATGGTGTCTTCATGAAAACATCCTAAATGCTAACTGCTATCTTTAGTTTTTATCTTTAGTTCCAGGGAGCCCTGCTGGTGAAATGCTTAAGCAAGGGTTGGCTGCTAACCAAAAGGTCAGCAGTTTAAACCCACCAACAGCTGCATGGAAAAAAGTTCTGGAAATCTGCTCCCGTAAAGATTAAAGCCTAGGAAACCCTATGGGGCAGCTCTACTCTGTCATATAGGGTTGCTATGTGTCAGAATCAACTCAACGGAACACAACAACATTAGCCCCAGCTTACATATGGGCAAACTGAGGTTTAAGGAATTTAGTTTTCATTTGGTCAACGGATATCTTTCCAGAGCCACAATGTGGCAGACACTGTGCTAACTACCAGTGTCAGAAAAGCCAGTATTCTGTCTCCCATCATGGAACTTAAAGCTGGGCAGAGGCTCATGTAGCCAGAGAGCAATGAGCCAAGGACAGGGTCCTGGATGACACTGGGGAGAAACTACCCAGGGTTGTAAATGAGGCTGTTAGGAATTTTGCTCTTTATCTTGAAAGCCCTAGGGGATCATTTATGGGTTTTCTTCAGGGGAAGAAGATGATAAGATTCGTACTTTGAAAGAACAACTTGAAATAATGTGATGATTCCAGAGATGAAGAACATGGAAGAGATTTGACAAATACCTGGGGGTAAACCTCTCAAGCAGAGAGTGCATCAGTTATGGAGGATAAAGACTGGAGATGCCATGGCTGATGTCTAGGGTCTGAATTAATCACCTGGGTGAAGGAAGCTCTAGTTCCCAAGACGGGACCCACAGGTGGAGGTTTGGTTGGGATTTGTCCCATTTTCACTGGCCCTCTACTTTACCAAACATGATGTCCTTTTCTAGCCATTGGTCTTTCCTAACAATGTGTCCAAAATAAGTGAGCCGAAGTCCCACCGTCCTCGCTTCTAAAGAGCATGGGCTTCATGTGTTAGAAATTAGCCAACAACTGACTCAGAATAAAATGTAACCTTAGAACAGTTAGGGAAATATGTGTGTATATGATTTAGCAAATGGCCCAACCCTGGGCAGAATCCATCCCAGAAGTAAACAGTGACACTACGTGGCTTGTGATTTTCTTTCTGAACTTAACTGTTTTCTGATCCCCATAGGAGGGTGGGCCTGGAATGTGAGTGAGATGAAATAAAAGTGTTGGCTGCACTGCATCTCAGAAAGGGCCCTGAAAGACTTCTGTACTTTAAATATAAGAATGGAAATTCAAATGCATTTTCCTTATCTAAAGAAAAAAAAATTTTTTTTGTTTAATTGCCACCAGTGGCTCCCGCAAATGGGGAACTATGTTAAAATGAATAATCAAATAGCTCATCATTAGTGAAAGTGTTATGGGTCTTGTCTATTAAAATTTGAAATTGTTGTATGGGCATTGCCTTTACATAACAAGGTCACACTTTTGTCTTTGAGAAGCTTTGTGATTTGGAACAAGTTACTTAACCTCTATATCTATATTCTCATCTGTAAAAGGCGGGTAATCTCATAGGGTCACTGTGAAGATTAAACGCAGTTAATACGTGGACAGTGTTTAGCCAAACGCTAGGCACAGGGTAAGCTGATAGAATTAGTAGCTGAGAACCGTGTTGTTGTTTATAGCTGCCATTGAGTCAGCTCCAACTCGTAGAGACCTTACGTACTATGAATAAACATCGCCCAGCCCTGTGCCATCTTTACAATCATTGGTATTTTGAGTCCATTTTTGCAGCCATTATGTGATTTATCGTAGTGCTTCACAAACAAAAGGCAATCATAAGTGACTATTCATGAGACCAGTGGTTCTCAATGTGACAGCTCTGTCCCCCAGGGGACACCTAGAAATGTCTGTAGACATTTGGGTTACCGCAACTGGAGAGGGAGGTGTTACTGTCATCTAGTGAGTAGAGGCCAGGGATGTTGCTAAACATCCTACAATGCATGGGACAACCCATGGCAACAAAGAAGGACCCAGCCCCAAATGTCAGTAGTGCTGAGGATGAGAAACCCTGGACTGGGTGAAAAAAATTCTCAATAAAAAAATCAGTGGTTTTGCCATTTAGGAATCTTCTGGTGAAAAATGCCCTCCGAAAAACACCCTCCTCTGTAGGGGAAAACTCTGGTTGCATAATGGTTAAGAGCTATGGCTGCTAACTAAAAGGTGGGCAGTTTGAATCCACCAGGCTCTCCTTGGAAACCCAATGGGGCCCTTCTACCCTGTCCTATATGGTCGCTATGAGTTGGAATCAACTCGATGGCAATGGGTTTTTTTGGTTCTGTTGTAGGGACCCACATTCCAAGACACGGGTGGGAACACAGCTGTCCTAGGGCAACCTTGCTTGGTGTTAAGGTATTCTTCCCACAACCTCACACCTGGGGTGTTCTGGTTCAGATGGGCTGTTCTGTTTTGTAAAGTTCTCCCATGCTGGTTGGCATCTGATGTCTGTGGATGCAGGACCTCAAGGCTAGGAGGAGGTTTGGTTCACGTGCTTAGGAAGAGAGGATGAGACCTGAGCCAATTCTACGATTTAGATCCCTGGAAACTGTTTCCCAGACAGAATGGTCTCGTGAAACTGTACCCCTACCCTCATCAGAGTCCTATCACATGGCTGAGAACAATTGTCATTAAAAAGACCAAGTCATTCCCTCCAGCCCCAGCCTGCTTTCAGCCAGCAGCCTGGCTAAGCCACAGGGCCTGTGTGTGCACTGGAACATCAAGGAATGGGGCGGGATGGAGGTGGCAGAGGAGTAGGAGCCAGCCTGGGTGGAGGGCTGCAGGCTGTTTCTATCTTTCCTGATTGTCTTCTGAAAGAAATGACCAGCAGCTGGGTAGTTTCTGCAACTACAACTCCAGAAATGATTCATGTGCTGATATGTTAATTAGGAGCAATCATTTTTCTGCAGAGCAACCCAACAAATATGACGACCAAATAAATCTGTGTGCTTCAATGCCAGTAGCAGCATTTAATCTGGAGAGACACAGCTCGCTGCCAGAGCCTCCTGGAAAGAAGGCAGATTCTGCTTTGAAGGGAAGACGTCGTTCCATTCTCTGCCTGGACCAGGGAGGGGAGCTCTCAGGTGGGTGCTGATGGATTTCTGGATGGTTCTCTGGTTATGGTGCTTGCACGGCACCCATCAGGGAAAATAATATTGACAATCATAAATATCACGTAATACACATTCCTCATTTCCTTTGTGCCAGACACTGACGTTGCAAATGCATTAGCTCAAGAAAGCTTCACAACAACCTTGTGGTATAAGTATTATTATTATTGCCAGAAGAGCGAACAAGTCTGTCTTAAAGGAAGTACAGCCAGAATGCTCCTTAGAAGCAAGGATAGCAAGATTTTGTCTTGCTTATTTTGGGCATATTATCAGCAGAGCCAGTCCCCAGAGAAGGACATCATGGTTGGTAAAGCAGTGAAAGAGAGAAGACACTCAATGAGACAAATTGACACAGTGGCTACAATGATGGGTTCAAACAGCAATGATTGTGAGGATGGTGTGGGAATAGGCAACTTTTTGTTCTGTTGTCCATACGGTCACTATGAGCTGGAGACGATTCAAGGGCACCTAACAATAATATTAAAAAAAACTATCACTAATTTCCAGAAGGGTTGTAAGGGCTCAGAAAGGTTGAGTGACTTACCCAAAGGAGATGGGCTGAAACTTGGCTGGACACAGATCCATCAGACACCAGGTCTAAGCTCTTAATTATGTGAAGAAAGTTATAGACTTGGAATCAGGACCTCAGCAAAGCCTTGTGAGTCTTCCTTCCGGACATACTTCCCTGTTGCAGAACCGGGGCCCTCCACTTGTTGGCAGTGTCTGTTCTCTTTATAGGGACTTCTCTACCACACACCCCAGACAAGGATGTACTGGGCTAAGGCAGGAAGTAAAGGTTTCTGGGGAAGCCAAGACTGTGGCCTTGAGAATGAGCTGAGGACCAGCAGCCAGAGAGAAGGGAGACTAAGGATGAGTCCAGAGAGGCAGGAGTGGGGATAATCAGAGGCGGAGGAATAAAACCCTGGAAGAAACAGATAAAACAGCTGGTAGGACATTGTCCTATAGGGTCGCTATGAGTTGGAATTGACTCGGCGGCAACGCATATGTGTATGTATGTAGGAACAAGTGGGAGGGGGACCCTGGATGGTGCAAATGGTTAACAAAATCAGCTGCTAACTGAAAGGTTGGCAGTTTGAGTCCATCCAGAGGCATCTCAGAAGAAAGGCTTGGTGATCTCCTGAAAAACCAGCCGTTAAAAACTCTATGCAGCAAAATTGTACTCTGACACACATGGGGTTGCCAGGAGTCAGAGTCGACTCCACAGCAGCTGGTTAGGGACAAGTGAGGAGGTCCCCAGGCCACCACAGGCCGCAGCATCCCGGCGTCAGTGCGACTTGTTGACTTCCGTGGGGCCAAGACAGATGCGATTAAGCAAAGACGTCTTCTCCGAGAACGTGTGCTTGATCTGAGCTCACCATTTCCGCAAGAGCATCTTTATCCTTAGGAGTCCTGGTGGTGCAATGGTTAAGCACTCAGCTGCTAACCTAAAGTTTGGTGGTTCAAATCCACCCAGCTGCTCTGCAGGAGAGAAGACCTGGCAATCTACTCTCATAAAGATCACAGCCTAGAAAACCCTATGGGGCAGTTCTACTCTGTCATATGGGGTTGCTGTGAGTTGGAACCGCTTCCACGGCATCTGTATCCTTAGAGCTCTGGTCTTCAGTGATGCATGCCCCTCCATAAAGATGTTTTTTGTTCAAAAACATTTGAGAAATGCTGCATATTCCATTCCCCTTGGATAATCCAGATGTAACCGTTATGCTAAAAACCTAGACAATCCTGTTGCAAAAAAAACTGATTTAATTTCAAGCTGTGAGTCAGAATCCACTCGACGGCAACAGGTTTTTTAATGCATAGTTTACCAAACTTATTTGATTGCAACTTTTTTAGTCAACTACAGACACCATCCTCATGGTTAATTCCTGAAAATGGCTTTTGTAGCCTGAGGGGTAGCTTGGAAGTATTGGGAGCTTCACATGTCTCTAGGTTAAGGGAATAGAGACGTCCTAGGTGGCCCAGGGGAGTGGATCAAAGTTAAAACTCATCCTGCTTATCAACTTAGGCACCATTATATTTCTCTGTAAGAAGACATGGCGGAACAAGGGTTAAGCACTGGGCTGCTAACCAAGAAGTTGATGGTTGGAACCCACCCAGTGGCTACTCAGGAGAAGGACCTGGTGATCTAACAACAACAACTGCTCTCTGTAATTATATCACAGTGCTAGACAATGAACCCACTAGGTTAGAAGTTACTCAAAATACACAGCGTATGCAACAATGGTCTCAAACATGTCAATCCTCTTGAAGATGGAGTAGGACCGGGCAAAGCTTCCTTGTGTTGTACACGGGGTTGTCAGGAGTCAGGGGCTGAGTAGATGACAACTCACAACCACAGCAGCCTCTAATAGCCTGCCTTCCCTTACATGAGTTAAAAACAGCACAGTCCTTTGCCTTAGGACATGTTTGCCTTTGCTGTTTCCCTATTTAACATGCAAAGTGTATGCAATGTTAAAGGTGTCTTTTGGGGATACTGAACACTGGAGGGGCAGGTCACACATGGGTTCGAGTGCTGTCCCTGGTGCTAGGGTTTGGGCAAGGTCTTTTCCTAAATGGCTCTTGTGACTTTTGAGAGAGCTCTGATGTCCATGTGAGGGTACAGAGAGTCACCTCAAGATAAGAACCCACAGGAAGAATAAAAGACCACTGCCCAGCGAGGGAAACATTGTGTTACATGCTTCTAAGTAGCATCCTTTCTGG
Organism: Elephas maximus indicus; assembly: GCF_024166365.1. Classification (NCBI taxonomy): domain Eukaryota; kingdom Metazoa; phylum Chordata; class Mammalia; order Proboscidea; family Elephantidae; genus Elephas; species Elephas maximus. The sequence goes on from NC_064843.1 coordinate 7,412,108, forward strand.
TATGGAAGGAGCACGACTTTTCTCCTCTGAGCTGTCTGATGGGCTTGGCTGAGCCAAGAGGAACTTAGCGCTGGGTTTGGGGAAGAGGCTAATTACTCCACTCCTGGAACTTGATTCCTTTCTCAATCTCTTTAGTACTATGAAAGTCTACTCCATACTCAAAGTTTCTCACAGGGCATCCTTACTGGGGAGGGTGAGGAATGGAGGAAGGGGCAGGGGTGGCTGCTGGACCAGCTGTAGTTAAGATAAGCACCGTGAAGACAATTCATGAGCTAAAAGTGGGGGCTCCGAGCCAGGAGTGATGACAATGTAAGGCCCTGGAAGTTTGCAGAAACCTTAGGAAGGATTGGAACTCCCACAGCTTGGAGAGTAGAAGTAAGGTCCATTGTGTCTAGATTTCAAGGGCAGGGGGCAGCAGGGCAGGGGGAAAGTGAATAAGACCTTGGCATTTATCTTAACAGACTTCTACTTTCTCTTCCCTTAAAACTCAGAGTAGGGAATCCATTGTTACGATGGTGGGAGGGGATCATTATGATGCTGTAATGGAAAGACTTACAAATAACTTCATCAATCTCCTCTGCTTATGAGCTGGGCTCAAAATGTTTCATGGCCCAGCCCATGGCGGAGCTAATGGAACCTCCTAAGCTGGTGCAGTGGTTTAGAGCTACGACTGGTAACTAAAAGGTTGGCAGTTCAAATTCCCCAGGAGCTCCTCAGGAACCTTGTGAAGCAATTCTACTCTGTCCTGTAGGTCACTATGAGTTGGAATCGACTCCCTGACAATGGGTTTGGTTTTGGTAAGATGGTAAAAATCAGCTAGATGTTATAGTATCCTATGCCCCCCCACAAATGCAAGCTGTTAACTATTGCTGTTGCTCTCTATGGGGGACCCAGGTGCCACCATGTTGCCTGATTTTAAAGCAAAAAGGATAGAGGTTTGGAGCCCTTCACTTTAGCAAGGTAAACACACTGGAAAAACCCAACCAGGCTGGGATGAAACCTTGACTCACATCAGCAAACATGGAGAATGAGCTGAATTTGAGGAACATCCAGAATGAGAAACCCCACTGCTCCCCTAAACCAACCCCAAGTAGACTTGGATATGACTATGACTAGAAATGGTAGAAAACCTACTGTAAGCTCTTGTAATTCACTGTTCTTGACTACATGTGTCTCTGGAGAACAGCAACTAGGAGACCCTAAAGTGAACTTACTCAAAAATTACTTAATATTTCAAATTCCTACTTTATTATACACGGAAATCTCACTGTGTAGTTAACTTCAGTTGGCTCCAAGTTCCAATCTGAAAACCCAACATAAAACACACTCCAAAGAATACATAATGAGACGATGTTTATGGCAGCAGCCCGGAGCTTAGAGTGTTGAATATGGGTTAATCTTGGATAGATTTAAAGCACCACCTGTTCACTTCTGTTAAAAGATATATTGTAATTGTAATTTCTGTTTCACTGAACTATGTAATCCTCACGTATTTGGTTTCATCTTTTGAATATGTAGTTCATTTCAGAATACCTCTCATCAATCAGAGAGCCAGCAGGCGGCCTCTTTACTGAGAACACAAGGGTGTCTCTACAATGTGGTTGCCAGAACAGGCCTGTTGTTCACAAGAGGCCTCCCTTCCCAGGATGCCATTGCTGGGCGGTGTCACCAAGCTCTGTCCAGGACCAGGGGGGTCCATTCAGTTGGGCAAAGAAATAGGTTAAGCGAAGCTGGCTGAGAGTAGAGCTGGCTATGATCTGCTATGGCTTACATCCATGAAGACCAGAAGTGCTGACCCCTTAAAAACGTGCACGTTCTTCTCCAGGTCTTAGAAGCTGTAGGGAAGCCAGATCTTCAACTTTCTGAGTTCAGTGTTTCCCCAGGAGAGAGGAGCAGGCAGCAAGACTATGGCCATCGCTATTTTTGGATTTTCCCTGCCTCTTCTACAAGGTTATATGCTTCTTGGATAAAGGCTTATGTCTGTCTGTTAGTGCTAGAAGTTAGCTTAAAGGTGTTAATCTAATCGCTGTTGCTAACACCAGAGACTTGAGGCCTTTCCAGGGCTACATGAGGCAGCATCTTAGGCAAGAGCCCAGAAGTTCTCAGTGGGGTCGGGGATGGAGCAATTTAACTTTCTAGGGAGCATAAGGCAATGTCTGGAGACATTTCATTTTTTGGTCAGGGGCAGGGAGAGTGCTACTGGTATCTAGTAGGCAGAAGCCAGGGATGCTGCTAAACATGATACATCACACAGGACAGCCCCAACACAAAAAATCACCTGGCTTCAATGTCAGTAGTGCTGAGGCTGGGAAACCCTAGGTGAGCCACTTAACCTCTTTAAGCATCTGATTTTTTGTATGTAAAAGCAAATAGCAATGGTGCCATCTCTTATCTCCTGGCTGGGGGCAGGGAGAGCAGTGCTAAAAGTATGGAACGAGGTATTAAGTGAGATATGCTCCCCCATGGTCTGCTACCCTCTCCTTCCTTCTGCCTTTTCTTCTCAAACAGCCACCATCCTAAACATCTCCCTGATCACATTCTTAGACTCCCCTATAAACCACCCTCGTTCAGGTTCTCATTAGGGCATGTTTGAACTCAGTCAACTATCAACAAAAGGAGTCTCAGGGTCTTCCCTATTCTATTCCCAAGTAAGGCAAGGGTTTTCTAGGCTGTCAGCTGTACTAGAGCAGATCACCAGGTCTTTCTCCCGCAGAGCCACTGGGGGATTCAAACTGCCACCATTTGGTTAGCAACCAGGCGCTTAACTGTTGCACCACCAGGGCTCCTTAAGTAGTGCCCAAGAAACTTGAATTTGGCCAAAGCATTCCCCTTCCACCCTTTGGAAACAGTGGAACCATTACTGGCAGGGAAACAACGGGTAATACTGGGACTTCTATCTCTGGCCCAGTGATCACCCGCAGGAGTTGGGCCAACTCACTAGCCCTCTCTTTGCCTCAGTTTACTCCTCAGTAAAATGGGCATCAAACCAGAACCTGCCTCATAGGGCATTGTCGTTGTTAGGTGCCATCAAGCCAGTTCTACCTCTTAGTGACCCTATGTACAACAGAATGTAACACTGCCAGGGTCCTGCACCATCATCACAATTGTTGCTATGTTTGAGCCCATTGTTGCAGCCACTGTGTCAATCCATCTCATTGAGGGTCTCCCTTTTTTTCGCTGACCCTCTACTTTACCCAGCATTATGTCATCCCTCCTGATAACGTGGCCAAAGTAAATGAGACAATCTCACCATCCTCACTTTTAAGGAGTATTCTGGCTATACTTCTTCCAAGACTGACTTGTTCATTCTTCTGGAAGTCCGTGGCATAGTCAATATACTTCACCAGCACCATAGTTCCAATGCATTAGTTCTTCTTTCATCGTCCTGCTTTCACATGCATATTAGGAAATTGAAAACACCATGGCTTGGGTCAAGTGCACCTTAGTCCTCAAGGTGATATCTTTGCTTTTCAACACTTTAGAGAGTTCTTATGCAGCAGATTTGCCCAATGCAATACATTGTTTGAATTCTTGGCTGTTGGTTCCATGAGCGTTGATTGTGGAAGAATGGGAATTCCAGAACACTTAATTGTGCTCATGAGGAACCTGAACACAGACTTAGAGGCAGCCATTTGAACCGAACAAGGGGATACTGTGTGGTTTAAAATCAAGAAAGGTGTGGGTCGGGGTTGTATGCCCTCACCATACTTATTCAATCTCTGTGCTGAGTAAATAACATGAGAAGCCGGACTATATGAAGAAGAACCGGTCATCAGGGTTGGAGGAAGACACATTAACAACCTGCATTATGCAGATGACACAACCTTGCTTGCTGAAAGTAAAGAGGACTTGAAGCACTTACTAATGAAAATCAAAGACCACAGCCTTCAGTATGGATTACAACTCAACATAAAGAAAACAAAAATCCTCACTACTGAACCAATAAGTAACGTCATGACAAATGGAAAAAATATTGATGTTGTCAAGGACTTCGTTTTACTGGAATCCACAATCAACCTCATAGGGTTGCACCTCTTATCTCAGCAGGTAACCTTTGTAAAGTGCTTCAAGCTGGGCCTGGTGCTTAATAAATACCATTTACGTGCCTGTTCCACCCCCGTCTGTCAGATTGTCGTACTGTGGGGGCTTTCATGTGGCTGTGATGCCAAAAATTATACCATCAGTACTTCAAATACCAGCAGGGTAACCCACAGTGGACAGGTTTCAGTGGCGCTTCCATATTAAGATGGACTAGGAAGAAAGGCCTTATGATCTGCTTCTGAAATTACCCAATGAAAACTTTATGGATCATAACAGAACGTTGTCCTACTCACTTGCTTTGGACACATCATCAGGAAGGATCAATCACTGGAGGAGAACAACATGTTTGGTAAAGTGGAGGGCCAATGAGGGTGAGGGTGACTCTGGGTGAGATGGATTGGCACCATAGCTGCAATGATGGGCTTGGGCATGCTGGTGACCATGAGGATGTTCTGCTATACATAAGGTCTCCATGATTTGGAGGCAACTAGACAGCAGCTGTCTGTCTGTCTAGCTATCCATTCATCCACCCATCCATCTATCCTCCACCCACCTACCCATCCACCCGCCCACCCATCCATCTGTCCGTCCATCCATCTACCTATCTAAATGCATGTTAAATGATGTCCACTGATGTCAGAGAGCATGAGAGAGAAAATGTGGCCAGTGTCGTTCCAACAAGACTGGAAGCCCCTCAGAGGCCACTACAAGGGCGAGTGATGAAGGCAGACCAGCCCCTTTCGTCATGGATGGTTCCCATACCACCACTGAGACCAGAAACAAGGGTCCCCCATCCCAGGCCCCTAGTGACATAGTGACCATGGAGATGGCTGGGCCCAGAAGCACAGACAAAGCCCTCTAGCCAGCCCTGGGATTTTTAACTGGACTGCCTTCTATCCCCCCACACACCCAAAAAAAAAAAAAAAAAAAAAAAAACCTGCAAATACTGTGTTGCAGAAAAAGAAATCAGAATTAAACCAAAATGAGAAAAGTTAAAGGTAGATTTAGGATACTATCTGCACAGGTCAGAATGGAGCAACAGGATTAAAGAGAGTTTTATTAGAAAGCAAAAATCATAATTTCAGGTCCCTGAAATAGACCAATTTATCTATAAATGGAAAAATCCTTCAAAGTCGAATATTCCGTAAGAACATATTTAAAACTGTTCTAAAGGTGGCCATTTTACCCTGAGTTTATCTTCACTGTGTGTTAAGCATATCCCCCAAGGTTAATTCGTCCATTTTTAGAGATTGGACTCTGGCCGCTGGGTGATGTTTTCCTCCTGACATGCATAACAGAAGCAGGCACAGGAAGGAGGACGGCATCTTCCCTGCTGTGGGAACAGTCTGCAAATGATTAGTTCTAGCTCCAGATCTTCCCACAATAACAGCGGCGTGGGGGGGTGGGGGTGGGCGGAGAAGTGTTCCGTTTTGTTGAACCTCTGAGGGTAGTGTCCCACTTCCATTTTATAACCTGAAATATAAAAATTGATTTGGCGCACATCTGACATTCTGGTGTAACTAAGTGGCTTTTCTTGTTGGGTAGGAATGTGTTTACTAAGGGTTAGTGGCAGCATTTTTTGAAATGACTGGCCACTCTCTGGGAGGTGGGACATTTGGAAGCAGATTCTTGCGAACCAAATACTGAAGCTTCCAAGTTTTGGCTCTCCATTCAGAAATGTTTTTAAGACATCCAAGCAGTCTGAGAGAAAAGCATCAATAACTCAGGCATCCTAGCAAACTGACCAGGTGCTTGGATTCGCTGACAGGTAAAGGCCACCCAGGGTTCGCTGTGTTAGTTGAGTGCACACCAGGTGAGGAGCAAGTCTGGGTGGTTAGGGGCACAGAGGTGAATAAGACACACTCTCCCAGAGCTTACCTGCCTGCAGAGCCAGGTGTCCAGGAAATAAGGATGTGATGAAAAGAAGCACATTGGGCAATAAGTGAGAAAGTGATGGGGGTCGTGAAAGAATATATACCAATGAGGTCTGGGGATCAGGCAGGAGAGGGGCTGGTTGCCATCTTAAATAGCCCATAGAGCCTTGGTGGTGCAACATTTAAGCGTTTAGCTGTTAACCGTAAGTTCGGTGGTTTGAACCCACCCAGTGGTCCTGCAGAAGAAAGACCTGGTGATCTGCTCCCGTAAAGATTGTCGTTTTTTTGGTTGTTGCCATTAAATCTATTCTCACTCATAGCAACCCCTAGGGCAGAGTAGAGCTGCCCCACAGGGTTTCCAAGGCTGTAATTTTTACCAAAGCCAACTGCCACACCTTTCTCCTGAGGAGCGGCTGGTGGGTTTGAACCATTTACCTTTCAGTTAGCAGCCAAGGGTTAAACCACTGCATCACAAGGCCCGTAAAGATTGCAGCTTAGGAAATTCTATGGGGTTGTTCTAGTCTGTCACAGGGGGTCACTAGGAGTCAGAATTGACTCAATGGTACCTAACAACAACATGGAGCTCATTAGAAGGTGGAAATTTGTGCAGAGATTTGGAGAAGATGAGGGTGTGAACCTTGGTTATGAAGGAACAGCTGGTGCAAAGACCCAAGGGCCCCATGTTTGAGAACCAGCAAGCAAGCCCACGGAGTCTCCGGGAGTACAAAGGGTTAACACGCTAGGCTACTAATGCTGAAGGTTCCAGTCCACCCAGAGGCACTTTGGACAAAAGACCTGGCCCCCTACTTCTGAAAAATCAGCGATTGAAAACCCTATGGAGCACAATTCTGCTCTGATACACATGGAATCACTGTGAGTCAGAATCAACTCAGCAGCGGCTATTTGTTTTTTTCCTTCTGATAACTCCAAATGCATTCCTCAGGCGCTAGTGCTATGGGTAGGCTGCAGGAGGTGGAGTGAAGCAAGAAGGGGAGTTGAGAGAGGAGGCTGGAATATGGGGAGGTGGATGGGCCAGAGTGTCGCCAGGAGGTGGGGAGAAAGGGTCCAATTTTAGGTTCATCTTCAGACTGCCTGACAGATTGGCTAAAGGGTGTGAGAGAAAGTGGGATAATTTTAAAGTTTGGGGCCATTTAGCCATATAAATAAAAACTGCTTCTTTATGATACCACCTATAGATAATGGAAATGGAGGAATTAAAAAAGGGAGAAAGACAGCCTCCTTCCAACTAGTTTTTACTACGCAGGGTGATTGGTGAGTTCTCAATAATTAATATTTTCAGACACTTTTAAGGCAACCAAGTCTGTGCCACCCTACGGACAGATGAGCTGAACCTCCCTTGTGGATATATATTTGTATGCAATGCTCCCTTGCAGGAGACTGAGATCCATTTGCTACTGAAAATAAAAATTAAATCCCTAGAACTTTCGCTACACTAATCTTCAACTATTTGGGTTGTTAATTTAGTTTGTCAGTATTTTAAATTTGAAGCTCTCAAAATTCGTTAAATATTTATAAGAGACTTGAGGAATGCCGCATACAGACAGTGCTGAACGCTAAGTCTTTCCAACAAGGAAACGGAAATGTTCATTTGGCATTTTTTTGTTGTTATTTGTTTCATTTAAGCCTTCAACAATCAGGGCCAGCAAGATGGCAGACTTGATTACGTGCACGTAAAAGAGATAGAAGGAGAGGTATTAACTGGGAGCTATGCAGACGTGGAAACATGCACAGGTAATTTTCTGCCCTCCCACGTTCTGTTTCACATTTGGTTTCCAAATGCGTTGTAAGGTGGAATGCGTCTGTGAGGTATCTTTGAAATAAAGTCTTTGCTATAAGGTTTAAATGCTTCTGCCCCTACTAGGCTAGCAGATTCCCAGAATGTGGCTGATGAATCACGTTGCCTAATAGCCTTGGTGGAAACTGTGATAAGCAGTCATCTGTCATCTTTGGAGGCTTCCTTATAACTGTGTCATATTTTTCAGCAGCGGCTGATGACTCATACCTATTTCACAGCAGAGAGAATATTTATCTTCTAGAAGCAAGCATAGATTTTAGATATTTAAACTAAATTTTGTGTTTTACTGAGTTAAACAAATTTATAGAAAATACCATTATTTATAACCTGCTTACATACTGCAGCAAATATTAGAATCGGACAAGCTTGAGAGAAACTGTCAACTATCCAAATAGATTTTTGTGGTATATACGTATTTTTTTAGAGGCAAATGAGTTCACTGTGCTTATGAAACTGAATAATTTTAAAGCCGTTTGTGACGATTATGAGGCAGTTTAAGAAAAAGTGAGTTTGTTTTTTAATAGATGATCCAAGTGCCTCCCGCAGGCATTGAGCAACGCTCATTGCCAATTCGTGTGTGGATTGTCAATGAGTCATTGATGCCCACACCCTTCTTGTAATCATCCATTAGTAACAATAATCCATTAGTAAGGATCCCACTCTGTCTTCTATATGGGATCGTTTTACCGCAGTGGTTTCTGGGGAAAGAGTTAATACACTGTCTAAAGTCCCTAAATCCTACAGAGAGAATAGTAATGTAAGTACTGAAAGACTTGGATTCTATACTGTATATCACAAAGTATATGTCTGAGGCAGGTGTGCTTAATGTTGCGATGAAAGGCATTCCAAGAGTGAGAAGCCCACCCAGTCACAGAGACCACGATTGCCTTGTTGTTGAGTCTCCAGGGCCACCCTTACCCAGGTCTTGGTAGGCACACAGTGCCCATTGTTGAACCAATCTGAAAACTCTAGGCAACTGTCATGGATTAATTATGTTCCCCCAAAAATGTGCATATCAATTTGCCTGGGCCATGATTCACAGTATTGTGTGCTTGTCCTCCATTTTGTGATTGTAATTTTCATGTTAAAGAAGATTAGGGTAGGGTTGTAACACTCTTACTGAGGTCACATCCCTGATCCAATGTAAAGGGAGCTTCCCTGGGGTGTGGTCTGCACCATCTTTTATCTTACAAGAGATAAAAGGAAAGGGAAGCAAGCAGAGAGTTGAGGACCTCATATCACCAAGAAAGCAGTGTTGGGAGCAGACCGCATCCTTTGGATCCAGGGTTCCTGCTGGGAGAAGCTCCTAGTCTCGGGGAAGATTGATGAGAAAGCCGAAAAAGAGAAAGCCTCCCTCTGGAGGTGACACCCTGAATTTGGACTTACAGCCTACTTTATTGTGAGGGAAAAAACTTCTCTTTGTTAAAGGCATCCACTTGTGGTATTTCTGTTATAGCAGCGCTAGATGACTAAGACGGCGACTGTTGGGGAAAGTGCCAGTTACACATATTTCTAAATATAAAAATGCTTATTGTCATTTGTGTTGATTGGCTAAATTTTTCACTTTTCAACTGGGTATCTTTTCTTCCTGCAGGGACGATCGAATGTCCATGCATTCACATGTGCTCAGGCCTGTGGACTAAATGTGCTATGTCCACAGTCTTCTTCTACGACTGCTCACTTTCCTGATTGAAAAGCTTTGACCTTGGTGCTGAGCCCTGACCAGAATCACCTTCCTCATATTTCACAGCTGAAGCATCTCCTATGCTCCCTCAGGGCTGCCCGTGCTAACTCACACATGGGTGTATTTCATGATGTTGGGAGCCTTGTCTACAGAGTTGGCTGCTCCATTCTCGGCTTTAGGCAACATGAAAGCCGCTGCGGCAAACACAAGAGCACTAATCACTGATAACTATTCTCAACTAGGAAAAGTGCTGATTCTCCTGCTGCGCTGCTGAAAATTCAATTTCTCATCTAGAATTCATCTAAATTGCTTGCCCATGAATTAACAATTCCGAATGCTAACAGAGATGGTGAATTCTATTATCTGCTAGCTACAAGTTCTGGGAGATGTAATTGGAGCTGACAAGGTCTGCGTGGATTTTCCCCTAGTCCCCACTTTCTCATCCTATTATCTGAATAAACACCTGAATACGTATCTATTCTGGTTTGGATGTTTTTAGCTTCCATTGATGCTGAAGCAAACCTTTCCCTTCAGATACCCTGACAACCTCAAGGCTGACACGCCGTCCTTCGCGTTCCAATAGATGTTCACAGGCATGGCCATTGTTTTCCCACCGTTTGAGTCATTCATTCCTTCATTCAGTTGAACAGTATTTATTGAGCAACCACTCTCTGCTAAAGACTGATCTGGGTGCTGAGCATCCACTTGGAACAAAACCACCTTCATAGCACTTAAAATGTAGAGAAGCAATGGACTATAGACATAACAACCTATAAATACTCATGTAATCATAAAGTGTTGTAAGCGCTAACAAGGAAAATGAAAACAGAGCGCAACCTTCATGAAGGATATTATACATTCTTCTTGGATAGGTTGGTGTGGGGCCGCCTCTCTGGGGATGGCATTTAAGCCAAAACTTAAAGGATGAGGAGAAGTCAATGTCATCGAGAGAGGCACTGCCCCAACTCCAGGTGACTGCAAAGATGAAGGCCTTGGTGTTAGAAAGAGCTTGAAAGTCAAAGTGTTATATATTTAGGGAAAGCAGATTAAGGAGGTGCTTAGGAAGTATGAGTTTACTGGGGTTGCCTGGAGGTCATAGAGGCAGGCTTCTACTGCTGAAGGATTATTTGGTTTTCCAAGTGCAAGACCTCTTGCGATGGATTGTCACCTTAATATTTTCAGCTATCTCATAATATGAATGCTTGGGGTCACTGGATAGATGAGTAAGCTCAGAGGACTCTGTCTAGCAGGTCCTTTCTGTGGGGGCTATCAACAATACTGTGCATGGGCTGTGTACATTTCCTGAAACTTCAGCCAGGCATCCTGAAAGATGCAGTTCTACAAACCACTGCCCCTTGCTATTCCATACTGAGGTACAGCTGCCCCTTGCTAGTCCATACTGAGGTACCAAAAACCAAACCCTTTGCCGTTGAGTTGCTTCTTACTCATAGCAACCCTACAGGACAGAGTTGAACTACCCCACAGGGCTTCCAAGGCTGTAATAGTTACAGTAGCAGACTGCCACATCTTTCTCCCTTGGAGTGGCTGGTGAGTTCGAATGGCCAACCTTTTCATTAAGCAGTTGAGCTCTTAACCACTGTGCCACCAGGACTTCCATAGTAGGGTAGCTGGGCTTAAACAAGTGTAAGATGGATGCCTTGGTTGTTTTAGGACATCCTCATGTTCTTTGATAGTCCTCTCTTCAAGAGGTGGGGCCTGATTCCCTTCTCCTTGAGTGTGAGCTGGGCTTACTGGCCTACTTCCAGTGAATAGACTAAGCAAACATGATGCTGTGCCCCTTCAGGGACTAGATTATAAAGGTTCTGGGGATGCTGGTTTGCTTTGAGTCTCTCAGATCACTTTCCAGGGGAAGCCAGCCACCATGTTGTGAGGACACTCAAGCATCCCTCTGGAGAGGATCATGTGGCAAGGAACTGAGGCCTCCAGCCAATGGCCACTGAGGAAATGAGGGCCTTTGCCAACCTCCAAGAGAATGAAGCATTCGGAAAGTGGGCTGTCCAGCCCTAGTCAAGCCTCCACATGACTGCAGCCCCAGCAGAGAGTAGGAATGCAACCTCTTGAGGGACCCTAAGCCAGAACCACCCAGCTAAACTGCTCTTGGATTCCTGACCTTCAGAAACCATGAGATAATAAATGCAGGGAGAGATAACTAATAAAGATGCCAGTGTAGTCCTTTTTAGATGACAGTTTGAACATTATTACTTCTCATGAAGACGATTGCTTTTAAAACTTCCATGTATATTCTGCACATCAGTAAAGTCAATGTAAAATCTTAGTTTGAATATGTGTATATTCAAGTATATATTCAGTAAATTAATACATACACACACATACATTGGGTTCGTTACTACTCGATTTGAGGATATTAAGTCGAACTAAAAATTAAGATATATTTCTCTACGTAGGACAGGTAACCTAACTTTTCTGACCTAGTTTTTCCCCCAGCTATGGAATTGAGCTAAAATAGAGCCAATCTCAAAAAGTTATAACTTGCTTATCACTGTGCCCACCATAGCCAAGAGTTAGTGGGTTAGCTGGCAGTAATTGGAGCATTGTTGAAGGACCTTGGGAATCTTATTGGCTCAGCAGTAAGGCACCTTCTCTCCCCTTCGCCTCAGGCCCAACAATAACCTCAGGGTTATATCCGTGATGACCAAAACTTTTGACCTGTAACTGTATGATATTCACTGTTCTAAGTTCTGCACATGCATTAGCTAAAGAAGTAGAGACAGCTATTTCCATCGTCCTCTGCTTGCAGGTGAGGAATGTGAAGCATTAAAATGTTAAGTAACATGACCAAGTTTCCAAGGGTGGTGAGTGGCACAGCCCAGATTAAAACACAGGCAATCTAGACTCTGAATACAGGACCTTAGCCACCTCCCTGATGGGCTCGGCGCATGAAATCAGGCTTCCAGGTGGAATTCTGGGATAACACCATTTTGCAGGTGTCCCTCACCCCAAAAGAGATCCCAGAAAGTATGGCAGGTGTTCACAAGTGACCTTATGGGCAAGAGCCATAAGATCAATCACCCAGACACAGAATGAACACAAGACACAGCTAGCCACGGGAGTTGTGATGGATAAAGAAAGGCTGCCTGGGCCCCAAAGGCACTAACAGAGAATGGGCCATGAGTTCCAGCCAAGCCTTCAGCAGCTGCAGAGGCCAATAAGGACTGGACAGAGTCATCTAACCAAGAAAACAAGAGAGGTCAGTGAAGACCCAGGCTGCTCCAGAACCCACATGCCCGTCAGAAGCCTTCTCTGCCCACTGTCCATTTACCCTGCTGCCATCTTGGGGAGAGGAAAAGGGCAGAAATGGGCTGTTCACACAGAAGGGACAGCCCTGAGCTAAAGGGTGACTATTTAAACTAGGAGAAGCACAGTAAGTGTTAATTGGAAAGTCTATTTCTTGCTAAGCAGTGGGTGGGAGCTGGTGAGCAAGATTAAAGAATTTATAGACAAAGTTACAAAGCTGCATTTTTTTCACAGGCGGTCTGCTGTGAAGGAGTCTCTGAGCCCACTCCTTGACTCTGCCCTGCCTTGCTGTTAACAATGGATGTTTGGAAAATGATGAGGGGCAAACAGCTAAAGGAATAAACCCCATTTCCCTTCTTGGTGGATTCAGGGATGGTGGATGATGTTACGGAGTTCTCCTCTCCAGGACAACAAAGGGAGGACCTTCTGATGCTGATTGCACATCTCCACACTCCCTGCCATCTCCCTTAAGCCTACTTCCTCTCCTTTTTGGGTTAAAATACTTCTCACAATGCCAGCCACAGAGGCACAACCTTGATGAGTTATTTTCTTATTCTCACAATCCCCTGTGATACCTTGGAAATTCGCTGTGGCAATGGCTACAGTACAATTTCTCTTTCAATTTTTAATCCCCAGAATAAACCCCTTGCCATCCAGTCGATTCCAACTCTTAGCGACCCTATAAGACAGAGCAGAACTTCCCCATAGGGTTTCCAAGGCTGCAAATCTTTATGGAAGCCGGCTGTCATCTTTCTCCCATGGAGCTGCTGGTGGGTTGGAACCACCGACCTTTCAGTTAGCAGCTGAGCGACCAGGGCTTCTCAATCCACAGAATAGTTCCCACTAAAGGAAAAGCTCTTAGTAAAAAGCAAAAAAAAAAAGTTTTGCCTCCCCTAAAAATCATGTGATCACAACATGATTGAGAAAATCAGAAAATTTTCAGGACACGTGGCTTTTATGATAAGGCAGCTGCAAATGTTCCCCATGCAACCTAAACACCATTGATTTTTTGGATGTAATTTGAGGGAAACTGTGCTCATTAAAAAAAAAATTTTCTCCACACAGTGAAATACTACGCAACAATAAAAAACAATGATGAATCTGCCAAACATCTCACAGCACGGATGAATCTGGAGGGTATGATCCTGGGTGAAATACGTCAATCACAAAGGAGAAATACTGGATAAGATCACTATTATAAAAACTCATGAAAAGGTTTACACACAGAAAGAAACAATCTTTGATGGTTATGAGGGAGGGAAGGGGTGAGGAGGGAAAAACACTAACTAGACAATAGATAAGTGGCAACTTTGATGAAGGGTAAGGCAGTGCACAATACTGGGGAAGTCAGCACAACTTGACCAAGGCAAGGTTACGGAAGCTTCATAAACACATCCAGACTCCTTGAGGGACCGAATTACTGGGCTGAGGGCTGGGGACTATGGTCTTGAAGGATATCTAGCTCTTCTCCAGTCATCTTTTGAGTGCCTTCCAACCTGGGGGGCTCATCTTCCAGCACTATATCAGACAATGTTCCGCTGCTATTCATAAGGTTTTCACTGGCTAATGCTTTTCAGAAGTAGACTGCCAGGTCCTTCTTCCTAGTCTGTCTTAGTCTGGAAGCTCAGCTGAAAACTGCCTTCCATGGGTGACCCTGCTGGTATCTGAATATCAGTGGCATAGCTTCCAGCATCACAACAACACACAAGCCCCCACGGTACGACAAACTGACAAGACACGTGGGGGTGTCATAACATAGTTTATAAAGACAATGTTCTACATTCTACTTTAGTGAGTAGCGCTTGGGGTCTTAAAAGCTTCTAAGTGGCCATATAAGATACTCCACTTGTCCCAATCTGTCTGGAGCAAGAGAGAATGAAGAAAACCAAAGACACAAGGAAAAGATTAGTCCAAAATGATTCGTGGACCACAGCCTCCACCAGACTGAGTCTAGTACTAGATGCTACCCAGATACCAACACTGACTGCTCTGACAGGGATCACAATAGAGGGTCCTTGAAGAGCTGGAGAAAAATGTAGAACAAAATTCTAACTCACAATAAAGACCACATTTACCGGTCTTATAGAGGCTGGAGAAACCCTGAAAGTATGGTTCCCAGACACCCTTGTACCTCACTACTGAAGTCACTCCTGAGGTTTGCCCTTCAGCCAAAGATTATACAAGCCTATAAAACAAACAATAACACACGTAGCTCAACTGTGTATGTAAGCCTAAATGGGCACAGTAGCCCAGGGGCAAGGACGAGAAAGCAGGAGGGAACAGGAAAGCTGGACAAATGGAAATGACGAGGTTCAACAGGGGAGAGTGTGGGCAACCAATGTCACAAAACGACATTGTTTAATGAGAAAATAATTTGGTCTGTAAATCTTCGAATAAAGCACACAAAAAAGAATTTTTTTCCATAATTTTAAGCACAATGTACAATATATGCATTGCTTAATGTAGACAGCAGGGTTTAAGGTAATTTCGTCAAATATGGATTAAAGAAATCGCACATCTTTTCATTCCTACCTTGAATGAGATCTTAAAAATTGGATCAGTTTTATGAAGTGTTCATGCAAGACCTTTCCAGGGCTGGGATTACACTGGAGCGGCTCTATCTGAGAAACAGTGGGATCTTCTGCTCACACTGCGAGCTTTGGAGACATAATAAAAAAGAACTGTAAGGTGCAAGTCTAAGAGAATGCCGTCTTGCTGAGTGGAAATTAAAATGAGACTGGTGCCACCTGTAGCTTCGCAGCACTGCATTTGAATTCGGAAGTTAATATGCGCCTGCCTTTATATTTTCTCTCCAGTTAATCACTAGAAAAAAATAATACATCTGGCAAAGTGAAAAGCTCACCCCTAGTTTATAGTCGGAAGTTACTCTCAGACATCCAGAGAGAAGCGCTAGTGCTCAGTGCTAGAATGTTCCATTGCTCACGTGAATTAACACAACCAAGGTCAACCTTTACCTCCATTTAGGAGGGTGGCTTATTTCTGGAAAAAAAATGTTTCAAGTTCTCTTTGTGAATAAAACTGTATTTTTTTCTTGTTTCTATCTACTTCCATGGAGTCCCTGGGCGGTGCAAATGGTTAATGTGCTTGGCTGTTAACCAAAAATCTGAAGGTTCAAGTCCACCCAGAGGCACCTTGGAAGAAAGTCCTGGTGATCAAATTCCAAAAAATTACCCATTAAAAACCCTATGGAGGGAGGTGGAGCAAAGATGGCAGAATAGATGCTTCCGGCGAGCCCTCCTTACAAGAAAGACCCCAAAAAAACAAGGGAAACGATTTGTGACAAGCTGGGAGCCCTGAGCATCAAAGGCAAGCTCAGACAATGAACTGAGGGGCGGGGGAGGAAGAGACCGTTCAGAAGGGGAGAGGAGTTACCGGACCTGAATCGTGGGGAGCCCTCAGGCACCATTCCCAGAGCGGAGGCAGTGGCGGCGGGTTAGTACTAGCGTTCGGCGACAGTTTCCTCAGGGAGAAGCAGCAGCCACACAGCCTACTCACACCTCTGGAACCTGAGGAGAACGGTGCTCTCGACAAAAGCTAAGTACTTAAATATACTTTACTGTGCCCCCCCACCCCAAAGCCAGCTTCAGTGGCTGAATCCCTGGGCCTGAGATAGACCCTGGCGAGCACCTAGAGGCATCCTCCAGGCCTTGGGGAAGGAAAAAATTTGCAATTGGGGGAAAAGATAATTTGCTAGCTCCATTAACTGGAGGAGCTCAGGACAGAAGTGGCTCCTGTCCAGGCATAAATCGTCTGTGGACTTTGAGCATCTTTCCCTTCTGCATAGACGTGTGTGGGCTTATTTTGGGAGAATAGGTCCTTGTTGGCAAACTCCAACCATTTCAGCTGTGCAGTAGAGAGGTGGGTGTTTGGCATTTGACATTGCTTTCCTATTAAACAAGGTCCTCACCTACCCACATCAGGGACCTAAGAACTGGTAGGTCCACTCAGGTCACCCAGCTACCTGCGACAGGGGTTCAAAGATAACTGGTACCTCCCAATCCTTACAACCAAAAACTTTGGGTGCCCATGGTCCCTCTGCAGAACCAAACCACCAGCACGTTCTACAGAACAGAGACCTGTTTTCCTCAGAGACAAATGGGTGTTGGTTCTCAGCCCCCTGTCTTGTTCAGAGTGTGACCCCCTGCTGCAATCAGATGCCGGTATATATACCAATCACCCTGTCCCTCTAAGACTGTAGGACAGAGCCTGTACCACACACTTGATATCAGCTACCTGGAAACCTGAGATGAATTCATACAAGAAAACTGAATGGACTCCTAGATTGATATACCTGATATACCTGATAACAGCTCTAGCTAGCTGGGGACAGGACACCAGAGCTCCAAAAGCGAAAATAATCAAGCTAACTCACTCAAGCAACCCATAGGGGTATACCAAAACAAAACAAAGCAAGCAACTATGACACAGTAACCAAGCATAAACTAATACAATAACTTATAGATGGCTCAGAGACAACAGTCAATATCAAGTCACATAAAGAAACAGACCATGATCACTTCAACAGGCTCTAAAACAAAGAATCCAGGGATCTTCTAGATGAAAGTGCATTCCTGGAATTACCAGGTACAGAATACAAAAGTTTAATATACAGAACCCTTCAAGACATCAGGAAGGAAATGAGGCAATACGTAGAACAAGCCAAGGAACACACAGATAAAGCAACTGAAGAAATCAGAAAGATTATTCAGGAAAACCATGAAAAGTTTAATAAGCTGGAAAAATCCATAGACAGACAGCAATCAG
Organism: Elephas maximus indicus; assembly: GCF_024166365.1. Taxonomy (NCBI): domain Eukaryota; kingdom Metazoa; phylum Chordata; class Mammalia; order Proboscidea; family Elephantidae; genus Elephas; species Elephas maximus. The sequence continues at coordinate 7,429,584 of NC_064843.1, forward strand.
AAATTCAGAAGATTAACAATAAAATTACAGAATTAGACAACTCAACAGAAAGTCAGAGGAGCAGAATTGAGCAAGTACAAGCTAGAATTTCTGAACTCGAAGATAAATCATTTGGCACTAATATATTTGAAGAAAAATCAGATAAAAGAATTAAAAAAATGAAGAAACATTAAGAATCACGTGGGTATCTATCAACAGAAATAACCTATGAGTGATTGGAGTACCAGAACAGGGAGGGATAACAGAAAATACAGAGAAAATTTTTGAAGATTTGTTGGCAGAAAACTTCCCTGATATTGTGAAAAATGAGGAGGTATCTATCCAAGATGCTATTCGAACTCCACATAAGGTAGATGTTAAAAGAAAGTCACCAAGACATATTATAATCAAACTTGCCAAAACCAAAGATAAAGAGAGATTTATAAGAGTAGCGTGGGAAAAACCAAAAGTCACTTACACAGGAGAGCCAATAAGAATAAGCTCAGACTACTCAGCAGAAACCATGCAGGCAAGAAGGCAATGGGATGACATATTTAAAAAGTTGAAGGAAAAAAATTGCCTGCCAAGATTCATATATCCATCAAAACTGTCTCTTAAATATGAAGGTGAAATTAAGACATTTCCAGATAAACACAAGTTTAGGGAATTCGTAAAAACCAAACTGAAACTACAAGAAATACTAAAGGGAGTTCTTTGGTTAGAAAATCAATAATATCAGGTATCAACCCAAGACTAGAACACTGGGCAGAGCAACCAGAAGTCAACCCAGACAGGGAAATCCAAAAAAAACAAAGCAAGATTTTAAAAACAAAAACAAACTCAAAATAGGGTAACAGCAATGTTATTATATAAAAGAAGACAACATTAAAATAACAAAGAGGGACTAAGAAATGTAATCATACACCTTCCATATGGAGAGGAAGATATGGTGATACAAAGAAATAAAAGTTAGTTTTAAATTTAGAAAAATAGGGGTAAATAATAAGGTAACCACAGAAGAGACAAACTATCCTACTCATCAAAATAAAATACAAGGGAAAAATACAGTCTCAGCAGAAACAAAATCAACAACAACAAATATGAGGAAAGGACAATATATAAAGAAAATCTACTCAACACATAAAATCAAGTGGGAAAAAGAAACTGTCAACAACACACAAAAAAAGACATCAAAATGATAGCACTAAATTCATACCTATCCATAATTACCCTGAATGTCAATGGACTAAATGCATCAATAAAGAGACAGAGAGTGGCAGAATGGATTGAAAAACAAGATCCATATATATGCTACCTACAAGAGACACACCTTAGACTTACAGACACAAACACACTAAAACTCAAAGGATGGAAAAAAATATATCAAGCAAGCAACAATCAAAAAAGAGCAGGAATGGCAATATTAATTTCTGACAAATAGACTTTAAAGTTAAATGCATCAGAAAGGATAAGGAAGGACACTATATAATGATTAAAGGGACAATACACCAAAAAGATATAACCATATTAAATATTTATACACCCAATGGCAGGGCTGCAAGATACGTAAAACAAACTCTGTCTGCATTGGAAAGTGAGATAGACAGCTCCATAATAATAGCAGGAGACTTCAACACACCACTTTCGGTGAAGGATAGGACATCCAGAAAGAAGCTCAATAAAGACACGGAAGATCTAAATACCACGATCAACACGTGACCTCGTAGACATATACAGAACACTCCACCCAACAGCAACCAAGTATACTTTCTTTTCTAGTGCACATGGAACATTCTCTAGAATAGACCACGGATTAGGTCATAAAGCAAGCCTTAGCTGAATCCAAAACATTGAAATATTACAAAGCATCTTCTCTGACCATAAGGGCATAAAAGTGGAAATCAATAACAGGAAAAGAAATCAAACACTTGGAAAATGAACAATACCCTGCTCAAAAAAGACTGGATTAGAGAAGACATTAAGGTTGGAATAAAGACATTCAGAGAATCCAATGAGAATGAAAACACTTCCTATCAGAACCTTTGGGACACAGCAAAAGCGGTGCTCAGAGGCCAATTTGTATCAATAAATCCACACATCCAAAAAGAAGAAAGGGCCAAAATCAAAGAATTATCCCTACAACTTGAACAAATAGAAAGAGAGCAACAAAAGAAACCAGCAGGCACCAGAGGAAAACAAATAATGAAAATTAGAGCTGAACTAAATGAAAAAAAAAAAAAAACCCCGGAAATTAAAAACAGAAAAACAATTGAAAGAATTAACAAGACTGAAATCTGTTTTTTTGAAAAACTCAACAAAATTGATAAACCATTGGCCAAACTGACAAAAGAAAAACAGGAGAGGAAGCAAATAACCCAAATAAGAAAGGAGATGGGTGATATTACAACAGACTCAACTGAAATAAAAAAATAATATCAGATTACTATGAAAAACTGTACTCAAACAAATTTGAAAACCTAGAAGAAATGGATGAATTCCTAGAAACACACTATCTACCTAAACTAACACAAACAGAGGTAGAACAACTAAATAGACCCAAAACAAGAGATTGAAAAGGTAATCAAAAAACTTGCAACAAAAAAAAAGCCCTGGTCCAGACGGCTTCACTGCAGAGTTCTACCAAAGTTTCAGAGAAGAGTTAACACCACTACTATAAAGGTATTTCAGAGCAGAGAAAAGGACAGAATACTATCCAACTCATTCTATGAAGTCACCATATCCCTGATACCAAAACCAGGTAAAGACACCACAAGAAAAGAAAATTATAGACCTATGTCCCTCATGAATGTAGATGCAAAAATCCTCAACAAAATTCTAGCCAATAGAATTCTACAACATGTCAAAAAAAATTCACCATGACGAAGTGAGATTCATACCAGGTATGCAGGGATGGTTCAACATTAGAAGAACAATTAATGTAATCCACCACATAAATAAAACAAAAGACAAGAATCACATGATTTTATCAATTGATGAAGAAAAGACATTTGACAAAGTTCGACACTCATTCATGATAAAAAACTCTCAGCAAAATAGGAATAGAAGGAAAATTCCTCAACATAATAAAGGGCATTTATACAAAGCCAACAGCCAACATCACCCTAAATGGAGAGAGCCTGAAAGCATTCCCGTTGAGATCGGTAACCAGGCAAAGATGCCCTTTACCACCACTCTTATTTAAGGTTGTGCTGGAAGACCTAGCCAGATCAATTAGGTTAGATAAAGAAATAAACAAAGGGCATCCAGATTGTCAAGGAAAAGTAAGAGTATCTCTATTTGCAGATGACATGATCTTATACACAGAAAACCCTAAGGAATCTTCCAGAAAACTACTGAAACTAATAGAAGAGTTCAGCAGAGTATCGGGATACAAGATAAACATACAAAAATCAGTTGGGTTCCTCCACACCAACAAAAAGAACATCGAAGAGGAAATCACCAAATCAATGCCATTTACAGTAGCCCACAAGAAGATAAAATACTTAAGAATAAATCTTACCAGAGATGTAGAAGGCTTATACAAAAAAAACTACAGTACACTTCTGCAAGAAACCAAAAGAGACTTACATAAGTGGAAGAACATACCTTGCTCGTGGATAGGAAGACTTAACATAATAAAAAATGTCTATTCTACCAAAAGCGGTCTATATATTTAATGCAATTCTGATCCAAATCCCAACGACATTCTTTAATGAGATGGAGAAACAAATCACCAACTTCATATGGAAGGGAACGTGGCCCCGGATAAATAAGGCATTACTGAAAAAAAAGAACAAAGTGGGAGGCCTTACTTTACCTGATTTTAGAACCTATTATACCGCCACAGTAGTCAAAACAGCCTGGTACTGGTACAACATCAGATACATGGACAAATGGAACAGAATTGAGAATCCAGACATAAATCCATCCACATATGTGCAGTTGATATTTGACAAAGGCCCCAAAACAGTTCAATGGGGAAAAGACAGTCTTTTTAACAAATGGTGCTGGCAGAACTGGATATCCTTCTGCAAAAAAATGAAACAAGACCCATACCTCACTCCATGCATAAAAACTAACTCAAAATAGATCAAAGACCTAAATACAAAATCTAAAACGATAAAGATCATGGAAGAAAAAATAGGGACAACTTTAGGAGCCCTAATACATGGCATAAACAGTATACAAAACATTATAAAGAAAGTAGAAGAAAAACTAGATAACTGGGAGCTCCTAAATATCAAACAGCTATGCTCATCCAAAGTTTTCACCAAGAGAGTAAAAAGACCACCTACAGACTGGGAAAAAGTTTTTAGGTATGACATTTCTGATCAGCACCTGATCTCGAATATCTTCTTTACTGAAGTGTCTATTCATATCTTTTGCCCATTTTTTAATTGGGTTATTTGTCTACATGATACTGCAAAAACTGAACTGCAAAAAGACAAATAACCCAATTAAAAAATGGGCAAAAGATATGAATAGACACTTCAGTAAAGAAGATATTCAGGTAGCTAACAGATATATGAGGAAATGTTCACGATCTTTAGCCATTAGAGAAATGCATGTCAAAACTACAATGAGATTTCATCTCACTCCAACAAGGCTGGCATTAATCCAAAAAAACACAAAATAATAAATATTGCAGGGGCTGTGGAGAGACTGGAACACTTATACACTGCTGGTGGGAATGTAAAATGGTACAACCACTTTGGAAATCGATTTGGCACTTCTTTAAAAAGTTAGAACTACCATAGGATCCAGCAATCCCACTCCTTGGAATATATCCTAGAGAAATAAGAGCCTTTACATGAACAGATATATGCACACCCATGTTTACTGCAGCACTCTTTACAATAGCAAAAAGATGGAAGCAACCAATGTGCCCATCAACGGACGAATGGATAAATTATGGTGTATTCACACAATGGAACACTATGCATCGATAAAGAACAGTGAGGAACCTGTGAAACATTTCATAACATGGAGGAACCTGGAAGGCATTATGCTGAGTGCAATTAGTCAGTTGCAAAAGGACAAATATTGTAAAAGACCACTATTATAAGAACCTGAGAAATAGTTTAAACTGAGAAGAAAACATTCTTTTGGGGTCACAAGAGGGGGAAGTGACGGAGGGTGCGAGAGGGGCATTCACTAATTAGTAGATAAGAACTACTTTAGGTGAAGGGAAAGACAGCACACAATACAGGCGAGGTCAGCACAATTGGACATCACAATTGTAAAAGCAAAGAAGTTTCCTGAATAAAATGAATGCTTTGAAGGCCAGCATAGCAGGGGCAGGGGTCTGAGGACCATGGTTTCAGGGGACGTCTAAGTCAACTGGCATAATAAAATCTGTTAACAAAACATTCTGCATCCCACTTTGAAGAGTGGCGTCTGGGGTCTTAAATGCTAGGAGGCAGCCATCTAAGATGCATCAATTGGTCTCGACCCACCTGGATCAAAGGAGAATGAAGAACACCAAGGACACAAGGCAATTATGAGCCCAAGAAACAGAAAGGGCCACATGAACCAGAGACTACATCATCCTGAGGCCAGAAGAACTAGATGGTGCCCGGCTACAACTGATGACTGCCCTGACAGGGAACACAACAGAGAACCTGAGGGAGGAGGAGAGCAGTGGGAAGCAGACCCCAAATTCTCATAAGAGCAGACTTAATTGTCTGACTGAGACTAGAAGGACCCCAGTGGTCATGGCCCCCAGACCTTCTGTTGGCCCAGGACAGGAACCATTCCCGAAGACAACTCTTCAGACGTGGATTGGACTGGACAATGGGTTGGAGAGGGATGCTGGTGAGGAGTGAGCTTCTTGGATCAGGTGGACACTTGAGACTATGTTGGCATCTCCTGCCTGGAGGGGAGATGAGGGGGTGGAGGGGGTTAGAAGCTGGTGAAATGGACATGAAAAGGGAGAGTGGAGGGAGAGAGCAGGCTGTCTCATTAGGGGGAGAGTAATTGGGAGTGTGTAGCAAGGTGTATATGGGTTTTTCTGTGAGAGACTGACTGGATTTGTAAACTTTCACTTAAAGCACAATAAAATTTATATATAAAAAAAAAAAACCCTATGGAGCACAGTTGTGCCCTGACACATGGGGTTGTCATGAGTAGGAATCGACTCGACAGCAACTGGTTTGGTTTGATTTTATTGGCTTTTATTACCCAGGGAGTAATAAGCCCAATCATCTTTTTCTTTGTTGTTTAATTTTGTATTTCTGTGAGTTCTAAGTGAATGCTGTAATGGAAATTGTTAATACTATTGTCTAATGTACCGTTTTGAATATGAAAGTTAATATGCTTATTGATCTCATTCGGCGCACTTCCTTGGTTTCTGCACTGTGTAAAGACACCTGACTTCCACATCCTGAACGTAACTTCTGGTATCACTTGAAGAATTTCAGTACATTTGTATTGTTTAAATGGAAAGCTGTTTGCAGCCCTTGCTTTCAAGTCAATGTTTTCATTTGGGAACAGAAGGTGTAAAAGTGAAAATATGTCTCACTGTTTCCTTAAAAACGGGAATTAAAAACGTTTTCTAAGAAAGCATGATGCATATTTGCATGTGGTTTCTCTGGGTTATCTAAGGAGGCATGCAGCAAAGAGCAAAATAATACACAGGGAAGACCAGAGGGCATGGCCACGATGGATCTATCTGATAATTTCTCCAGGATCATAGAAAAGAAAAGGTCACGGTTTCAAAGCTTCTTCATTTGCTTCCTTTCCTGCCCCCCCTTCCCCGCCCCCGCCCCCACCAGAAACAAATATGAAGCCCTGTTGCAAAATCAGAAGCAAAAAGAGCCATCAGTTTAGGAAGCATAGGGTCAGGGAAGTGGAAATAGCGTATCACTGCACCTCGAGGAGTCTAAGCACCCTTCTTTGCTTTTTATTTATTTAACTAATGTAGCTCCTAGTTGAACATCTAAAGTTTAGATACATTTGTTTCTGTGCAAGCAGCTTCCTGCCGGGCATCAGACCTTCGCTGGAGATGGAACACTCTCGAGAATGAGCTGGAGTTTAACCCAAGGTTGCATTTCCAAGAGAGGAGGGAGAATAGGCCAACATCTGGAGTTGGGTATTTCATGAGAAGAAGACAGCAGCTGTCTCTTGGGTTTTGAAGGCCAACATCCATGTGTACAGATTTGTGCATTTTTAGAATTCTCCCAGGCTTGATAACTGTCAAATTCCAAGCAAGTTTCAGCTGCTCTTTGAGCTAACATTTTGCCACGTTTATGTAATAGAAATAGATCAAAATGTCACAGTAAAGCCTTCTGTTTGTCCAGGCAAATGCTAGTGCATTCTCTGAAAAAAAAAAAACAACCATGATTGCCTAGACACCTCTGCTCCTCACTTTCCAGCCTCCCTCAGTGTGGTTGCCAAGGAAATGGGAAATTCTAGGCTTCTGGGGGGCAACGCATCCCTAAGGAGAGTGCTGCCATGTTGAATTCATCCCTTTTCAGTCTTGGGATTCAGAATAAAACTTCAATGGCATTTGCTCGAGGTATGCAAACAGTAATGTGCTCAGCTGCTAACCAGAAGGATACAGGTTTGAGCCCACCTAGAGGGCCTTCGAAGAAAGACCTGGTAAACTACTTCCAAAAGTTCACAATCAGTGAATATAGTTCTACTCTGACACACATGGGTTCGCCAGGAGTCGGGGTCAACTCAATGGCAGCTGGTTTGGGTTTATCCCACAACTACTCATAAGTATTCTCTACAAAGCAGAGCATGTCTCTATGTTTGGATACGCTGGTGACTTGAAGTGAATAGAAAACATGGCTGTGGAGTCAACTAATAAGCAATCCCTGAGCATCTTCCCAGCTCTAAGCAGTGGGACTCACACCGTCCCAGGGCTGCCCTCAGGAGCTCACTCCTGCACAGACAGCAGGCAGCTCACACCAACAAAACTGAATGAAGGAATTTGGGTCAAGACACCTTTAAATAAAGCTTTTCACTTTTATAACACTTTTCCCCTTGCACATTAAAAAAAATTACTTTTTTCTTTTCAAGGCAACATACAAGACAAAACAAAAACAAACTCTAACCCTGGCACCAGGCAGCCATTCTTTCTGTGGATTGAAGTGCTGTTGTTTCTGTTCAAAACGTTCTTTACAAATAAAATAGACCATGAATAACGTGATCAAGTTGGATGGGAATTCAACCGTCCCCTTCCTCATGCATGCAATTGGGGTCTCCAATTTTTTTGTTCTAGTTAGATTCCAGCCCTGCATCATCCTCACAGTCCTTGCTTTGTTTGAGCCCAGTGTTGTGACCACTGTGTCGATCCATCTCGTTGCAGGTCTTCCTCTTTATTGCTGACCCACCAGGGACTGGTCCAAGGACTGGTCTCTCCCAATAACATGTCCAAAGCATGTGAGATGAAATCAAACCATCCTTGCTTCAAAGGAGTATTTTGGCTGTACTTCTTCCAAGACAAATTTGTTCGTTCTTCTAGCAGTCCATGGTATATTCTTCACCAACATCATAATTCAAAGTTATCAATTCTTCTTTGATCTTCCTTCTTCATTGTCCAGCTTTCACATGCATATGAGGCAATTGAAAACACCATGGTTTGGGTCAGGTGCATCTTAGTCCTTGAAGTGTCTTCTTTGCTTCTGAACACTTTAAGGAGGTCTTTAAAAGCAGATATGCCCAATGCAATGGGTCTTTTGATTTCTTGACTACTGCTTCCATGGGCGTTGATTGTGGATGCAAGTAAGACGAAATCCTTGATAACTTCAACATTTCCTCCATTTATCATAATGTTGCTTATTGGTCCAGTGGTGAGGATTTTTGCTCTCTTCATGTTGAGGTGTAATCCGTACTGAAGGCTGTAGCCTTCGATCTTCATCAGTAAGTGTTTCAAGTCCTCTTCGCTTTCAGCAAGCAAGGTTGTGTCATCTACATATCTCCAATTTTAGGAGATGTGATTTTCTATTAAAGCCCAGCTTTTGTTCCTTTTTCTTCCCCAGTGTTTGGCTTTCTACCACAAAATGGAAATTAGTAGAAACACATTGGAAACATCACTGGGAACAGGTGCAGCCGATGTTTAAGTGACAGCTGAAGCATGAAAGCAAATAGTAGCAGATAAATATGTGTGTAATTTTAGAGTTAATAATTATGTTGCATAATTTTCTTTGGAAGAAGAGTTGATAATAACATTTTAAAAAAGTGCCAAGCAAAGTAATTACACACTTGGCAAGCCATAAAAACTAAACAATTTGGCAAATGCCTCATTAACTAAGTCCTAAGGTCAATACAGTGTTCTGTTTTATTTAAAGCAGGATATTAATTTTCTTTTTAGAAATAGGGCTTACTTTTTTTATTTTAGGGTTTCATCATTTTTCTTGTAATTATAATTTTACTTACTAATATGATGTTTTAAATGTGATTCTTTCTTAAAAATCAACATGGTTAAGTGAAATGGACTCCTCATTCATGGCCATTAAATGGAACTGGTTTCAGCAAGTAAAACAAACCATACTTCCGGCTCGTGGAGAGCTAGAATCATTGTCTCCATCAACATGGAGGCAGGACTTTGACATTTCAGTATAACGGCAGCTATTCCCATCGCAGGGACAGAAATGATTTTGAGGACAAGGACATAAATTTGTGAGTGAGTTGTCCATAATTTTGGAAAGTACTCAGAGTGGTCAAAGTTCATTAGTATTTATCAGAGTTATAAGTTCCACGGCTGAGAAGGTTGAAGTAAATGATGGTGTTGTTGGGTGCCGTTGAGTTGATTTCAACTCATATCTACCCCATGTGACAGAGTAGAACTGCTCCATAGAGTTTCCTAGGCCATAATCTTTACAGAAGCAGATCACCAGGTCTTTCTTCAGTGGTTCTGGTGGGTAATTTGGAACCGTCCACCTTTTTGTGTTTAACCATTGCTCCGCCAGGGCTTCTGAGCAAATGATAGATCATATAAATGATTTGGCTCTCTCAGTTCCCTTTCTCCAGGCTTGCATTGACATTGGTCAACTGGCTCATCAATTCCATTCGGTAGCCAAGTAAGTAGCAAGGCTGGGAATGCAGCCTGAGCTGACAAAGAGGTGAGTCAGATGACTTGGTGACATTTTTTTAATTTGATTGGTTAGTTATCAAAAGAGTCATCAAATATTTAAAAGATATTTTACAATAAATTTAATGCATTTAACTTAACTACTCTCTACTGCTGGATATTCCCATTGTTTCCATTTTGTGAAATTACACAATACTCCAAAGAAATCCTTTTCATATATATCTTTGCTTAATTGTTATTTCTGTAAGTTAGAAACCCGTAGAAGAACCGTTTGACCAAAGGCTAAATAAACAACACTTATTTTTGATAGATTTAGCTAAATGGTCTTCAGAAGGGTTGAACCAGTTTATATTCCTGCCAGCAAGCAGTGCATGAAAGTTCCCACATTCCCACCATTTCGCCCTCTCTAAATGTCATTGATTTTTTATTTTGCTATTGTATAGGCAATGAAGGTATTCAAATGATGTTTTATTTTGCCTTTATTTAACTATTAGTGATGTGTAGAATATTTTCAAGGGTTCATTGAATTTATTGGTCAAAATAAGTGGAATCGATAGATTTTTCTAAGGTTGAAATTATCATTACTAACAAGGTATTGATTATGATGATTAACAACACCCAAAATACTTGAGAACAGTTAATAAACACTTCTACATTTTATCATTGAATTTTCATGTCAACCCTTATCCACTTACTCATCCAATAAATATTTATCCAGTATCTACTTTGCACCAGACTTTGTAATAAAGATAAAACAGTCAACAATGAAGAGAACGTCCATGGCCCCGTGGAGGTGGGCACCCCTATCGCATCCACTGTAAAGATAAACCGCAGCCTAAAGATGTGGAGTCACTGACTCAATGGCACACAGCTAGCAAGCTGGGAAGCCTGATGTCAGAACTCAAGTTTTTAACATCCACTTGCTAAAATAGATATAAATTGCCACCTCTACTTTTCCAACGTGAAAACGCCATTAGTCACCGTGTATAGTACATCAACCAGAATTAAAGTAAACCTGATTAAGCATAAATTCATACGTGGGCGGGCGTGTTCTCTTGCTAAGCCCATTTTTTGCTGTTATATTTCGATTTATCTCATCAGCACCTTATCCCTCCCTCGTTGCTGCATGTCCAATATGAATTATAACCTCACCCCATTGCCATAGCAGCAACGCCATCAGGTGACCTCTGAAAAGGATGTTTGAAAACAGGTAAGTGCATTTACGTATAATTGATTGCACGAGCGACGCCTAAAGTGATTACACAGTCTGGCACTTGAAGAAGTAATTGCACTTCAGAAAATCAAAATTAATTTGTGCACTTCTGATGCACTTTTAAGGCTGTTGACATTTTATTGTAGTGCTTCTAATGAAATGAAAATTATTAATAATTGTTTCTATTTGAGTGTGACAAATGTCATTTGGTTGGAAAGGCAGAAGAACACTGAGCGCCACCAGATTATAATGTTGAAAGTTGGGGGTGGACATGAATATTCAAAATGGCATTAGAGTCTGTATTATTTCAGCCACCAACAACTGATAGGCCATGTATCCTGAACTGGATGTGTACGGATTTATCCTTAATGGTCTCCTCCTCTTTAATAACCAGGCGATTAAATCGGTGAAAGACCTTGTGAACCGAAAGCTTAGATCACACAAGTGTTTCTGAGGCCTAGGGAACATCACGGAGCCACATGGAGCGAGGCGAGGAAGGGCCTCCTTTATGTGCCATGATTATCAGGGACCCCATTGGCTCCTTCGCCAGGTGTATTAGGCAAGCCATTGTCAGAGTCACAAATGCCCAGTGACAAGTGGACACTCGTCAGCATTCATTGTGCACTTGTAAAATAGAAAATCAGTCATTTCAAAGGGAAATAAGCTTGAGGTTCACAGATGGGCTTTAAATGTGGAAAAAATAAAATAAAGCCAGCAACCCAGTTTGGTGCAGCATAAAATATAGCCCTGGATATTCAGGGTTGCACTGGATTTTGGGCCAGTACTCTTCTTTCTTTATTGTGGTAAAGCACACATCACATAAAATTCACCGTGCATGACATCTACCACATTCACAGTGTTGTGCAACTAGCACAACCATCTAGTTCCAGAACATTCTTATCACTCCAGAGAGCAGCCTCGTACCCACTAAGCAATCATTTCCCTCCCTTTCTCCCCTTCAGCCCCTGGCAACCACTAATCTGCTTTCTGTCTCTGCTCTGTGTTTTCCTATTCCAGACATTTATGTAAATAGATTCATATACTAGGTGGCCTTTGGTGTTTATCTTCTTTCACTCAGCATGATGTCTTCAAGGATCATCCATACCTTAGCAGGTATCAGATCTCATTCCTTTTTATGGCTGAGCAAAATTCCATTAGGTCCCTGGGTGGCGCAAACAATTTGCACTCAATTGCTAATTATGAATCTAGGAAAATTGTAAGTTGTCAAAAATCAAATGGAATGCACAAACATTGATATCCTAGGTATTAGTAAGCTGAAACTGACTGGAATTAGCCACTTTTGAATCAGACAATCATATAGTCTACTATGCCAGGAAAGACAACTTGAAGAGGAATGGCGTTGCATTCATTGTCAAAAAGAACATTTCAAGATTTATCCTGAAGTACAATGCTGTCGGTGGTAGGATAATATCCATACACCTACAAGGAAGATCAGTTAATATGATTATTACTGAAATTTACACACCAACCACTAAGGCCAAAGATGAAGAAATGGAAGATTTTTACCAACTTCTGCAGTATGAAACTGATTGAACATGCAATCAGGATGCACTGATAATTACTGGTGGTTGGAATGCTGAAGTTGGAAACAAAGAAGAAGAATTGGTAGTTGGAAAATATGGCCTTGGTGATAGAAATGATGCCAAAAATCACATGACTGAATTTTGCAAGACCAACAACTTCTTCATTGAAAATACCTTTCTTCACCAACATAAACGGTGACTTTACACATGGACCCCACCAGATGGAATACACAGAAATCAAATCAACTATATCTGTGGAAAGAGAAAATGGAAAAGCTCAATATCATCAGTCAGAACAAGGCCAGGGGCCGACTGCAAATCAGACCATCAATTACTCATATGCAAGTTCAAGTTGAAACTGAAGAAAATTAGAACAAGTACACAAGAGCCAAAGCACAACCTTGAGTATATTCCACCTGAATTTGGAGACCATCTCAAGAATAGATTTGATGCACTGAACACTAGTGACCAAAGACCAGGTGAGTTGTGGAATGACATCAAAGACATCATACATTAAGAAACCAAGAGGTCATTAAAAAGACAGGAGAGAAAGAAAAGACCTAAATGGATGTCAGAAGAGACTCTGAGACTTGTTCTTGAACACTGAGTAGCTAAAGCAAAACAAAAAAAATGATGAAGAGCTGAACAGAAGATTTCAAAGGGTGGCTCCAAAAGAAAAAGTAAAGTATTATGATGACATGTGCAAACACCTGGAGTTAGAAAACCAAACGGGAAGAATACACTCAGCATTTCTCAAGCTGAAAGAACGGAAGAAAAAGTCAAGCCTCGAGTCCCAATACTGAAGGATTCTATGAGGAAAATATTAAACTATGCAGGAAGCATCAAAAGAAGATGGAAGGAATACACAAAGTCACTATACCAAACAGAATTGGTCAATGTTCAATCATTTCAGAAGGTAACATGTGATCAGGAACTGAAGGTACTGAGGGAAGAAGTCCAAGCTGCACCGAAAGCACTGGCAAAAAACAGGGCTCTGAGAATTGACAGAATATCATTTGAAATGTTTCAACTAATGAATGTAGCCCTGGAAGTGCTCACTTGTCTATGCCAAGAAATATTGAAGAGAGCTACCTGGCCAACCTACTGGAAGAGATCCATACTTATGCCTATTCCCAAGAAAGGCGATCCAACTAAATGTGGAAATTATAGAACAATATCATTAATATTACATGCAAGTAAAATTTTGCTGAAGATTGTCCAAGAACACCTGCAGCAGTATATCGACAGGGAACTGCCAGAAATTCAGGCCGGTTTCAGAAGAGGACTTGAAACTAACGATGTCATTGCTGATGTCAGATGGATCCTAGCTGAAAGGAGAGAATACCAGAAAGATGTTTACCAGTGTTTTATTGACTATGCTAAGGCATTCGACTGTGTAGATCATAACAAATTATGGATAACGTTGCAGAGAATGGGAATTTCAGAACACCTAATTGTGCTCATGAGGAATCTGTTCATGGATCAAGAGGCAGTCATTCAAACAGAACAAGAGGATACTTCATGGCTTAAAGTCAGGAATGGTGTGTGTTAGGGTTGTATCCTTTCACCATACCTATTCAATCTGTATGCTGAGCAAATAATCCTAGAAGCTGGACTATATGAAGACGAACAGGGCATCGGGATTGGAGGAAGACTCATTAACAACCTGTGTTATGCAGATGACACAACCTTGCTTACCAAAAGTGAAGAGGACTTGAAGCACTTGCTGATGAAGATCAAAGACCACAGTCTTCAGTATGGATTACACCTCAGTGTAAAGAACACAAAAATCCTCACAACTGGACCAATAACCAATGTCATGATAAACAGAGAAAAGATTGAGGTTGTCAAGGATTTCATTTTACGTGGATCTACAGTCAACACCCATGGAAGCAGCAGTTAAGAAATCAAAGGACACATTGCATTGGGCAAATCTGCTGCAAGAGATCTCTTTGAAGTGCTAAAGAGCAAAGGTGTCACCTTGAGGACTAAGGTGTACCAGACCCAAGCCATGGTGTTTTCAATCATCTCCTATGCATGAGAAAGCTGGACTATGAATAAGGAAGATTGAAGAAAATTTGACACCTTTGAATTGTGGTGTTGATGAAGAATATTGAATATGCCATGGACTGCCAAAAGAACAAACTGATCTGTTTTGAAAGAAGTACAACCAGAATGCTCCTTATTAGCAAGGATGGCAAGACTATGTCTCAGATACTTCGGACATGTTATCAGGAGGGATCAGTCCTAGAGAAGGACATCATGCTTGATAAAGTACAGGGTCAGGGGAAAAGAGGAAGACCCTCAAGGAAATGGACTGACATAGTGGCTGCAACAATGGGCTCAAGCATAACAACGATTAAAAAGATGGCACAGAACAGGGCAGTGTTTCCTTCTGTTGTGCATAAGGTTGCTATGAGTTGGAACCAATTTCATGGCACCTAACAACAACAACAACTAAGCAAAAGGTTGGCAGTTTCGAACCTACCCAGCAGCACCTTGGAATAAAGCCCTGGCTATCTGCTTCCATAAAGATTACAGCCATTGAAAACACCATGGAGCAGTTCTACTCTGTAACACATGGGGTCACCATGGGTCAGAATTGATTTAATGGCAACGTGTTTGTTTTCATTTGTTTAATATTCCACTGTATGGGTGTGCCACATTTTATGTATTCATTCATCAGATGATGAACAATTGGGTTGTTTGTACCTTTCGGCTAATGGGAATAGCACTGTCATGAGCGTTGTTGTACAGGCTTTTGATTGAACACCTGTTTTCAATTCCAACACTCTTTGGAAGAAGAGCCTTCATCAAAGTCTGAGAAGGAAAGGGGGAGGCAGAGGACACGTGTGTTCTTGCCCTTTCATCCTTCGCCCTTGGGGTGGAAACTGGGGGTGGGTTTCTGAAGGGAGCTTTGTGTGGGGCCAGTGCCTCGCCCTGTTCAACAAAGTCTCCGTGAAGGACTCCCTCAACTCAGCACATCGCAAACAGTCTGCTTCAGTCAGCTTCCCAGCTTTCTGATCAAACAGGCCAAGTTCAGCTGTGGCTAAAATGTAAGATGTGGTTCCCTTTAGTGACACCATGCCCATTGTTTCCATGAATTATGTCATGAGAACAAGGCCCCTAGGTGATGTAACAGTTTGCACTTGACTACTAACCTAAAGGCTGGCAACCCAAACCCACCCAGCAGTGCTGCAGGTGAAGGGCATGGCGATCTGCTTCTGTAAAGATCACAGCCAAAAAAGCCCTTAAGGGGCAGTTCTACTCTGCAACACATGGGGTCGAAATGAGTGGGGGCCAACTCAATGGCAGCTAATGGCAATAACAACGTGTCATGAGAAGTGTTTGGTCTGTGGAGAGCAGCTAAGGCTTAGGAATTAGAGTCAAACTGAGAGCTGTGTGACTTGCTGTTTCTAAGCCCAGGCAGATAACTTAACCCATGGGTCCCTGGTCATGGACTTCCTCACTGTCCTGCTCCTTCACATCACACGATGTCACACGATGACCAGTTTTTTCTCCTGCAAAATGAGAAGAATCCCAAAGTCTAGAACTCAGCAGCGTGCTGGGGACCTCTTGCTGTACAATGCACACAGAGGTGCCTGGTGGGCACGTGTCAGGTTGAAGCACATCGTTATTGATCATGAAACCAATTAAACAGTGAAAGCCACTGTGCCAGGTGGTTTGCAAACATCTTGGTTTGGGCTTTGCAGCAGTTTCACGAGGCAGATTCTTGTTCTTTTATGGAAGAGGAGACAAGTGCCAGGAATGGAGAGATGACATAGCTAAGATGTGGCAAAGCTGAAATTCAAAGCCAGGCTTTTCCAGCTCCAAACATGGATTCTTCCCACAGTCCTTTGTGCTGAGTGGTTCTGAGCCCCAGAAGGTAGGTCTGCCCAGGAATGGGAACACTGGTCCCACAGGATGATGGTCAGGGGCTTCCTCACTCTCCTGCTCCTTCCTGTCACACAATGTCACAGGATGACCACCCTCACCCTGCCACCCCAGCCCTCCATGAGCTGTAAGTGGGTGAGACTCTTCATCATCCACCCTTCCATGGAAACACCACCCAGAGGACCCTTTCCACCCATGTTGACTGGAGGTGGGGACATCCAGCAGCCGACACAGCACCCCTGCCCATGGCACCAATCAGAGCATCTATGTGACAACCCACATCCTTCAGGATAGACTGTCTCCCCACATCCTTGGGGACAAACTCTCAAATCCCTGCTATGACCTGAGGCAATGGATGAGCTGCCTCTTGCTTTACCCACACCACCCTCGCCCTTTGTGTCTATTATCTGAGGTCTTGAATCAAAAGTGGCCATGTCAGTAACCCTGTGGGAAATCACACATGCGTGGTTACCCAGAGCAAGAGTAGACATCCCAGGGGTGTGCATTATTTTTGCAGGCTTGTCCAAAGGAAGCCTTCCATAAGAAACAGACTTTTGGCAGCTTCTAATGGATACATCTGGGGTGTTCACAGTTACTCAAGGAATCAAGAGTACCCATTGGGCTTCCCAACATTTCCTTGAATAGAAAGTGTTTTTATCAGCTCTTTTCCTATTGTTTGCTTTCTCCTGGGTGATGGTCACGCTAACAAATTAATTACCTAGAGAAAATCAACATAGGTTTGTGCTGACATTATCACAGAAGAACACCTTAAAATGCATAACATCTTTCAAAGCAGGCATTCTAATGCTAACAACAGTGTGGTCATGTTTTATTGGCATTTGAATTAAGCAGAGTTAAAATAAGGCAATGTATAGAGCAATCAGTAAAGTCTCAGTTAAGGCACGCAATTCAAAATGTTGGGGATTGCCCCTAGTTAAAAATAAGTCAACTATCTCCTTTGCCCCAGACCAGAAGAACTGTATGGTGCCCAGCTACCATTACTGAATGTTCTCATCAAAGATTCTATAGAAGAATACTGATCAAAAGGGGGAAAGAGTGGAACAGAGTTTCATATTCTCCTGAAGTCCGTGGAATCCAGACTTTTTGGATCCATGGAGGTTGGATGAACCCTCAAAACTATTGCCCTGAGATCATCTTTAAACTTTAAACCAAAACTACCCCCTAAAATCTTCGAACAAACAACAAAAAAGCTTATCTTAATTAGTAAAGTTATGTCTACCTTGAGCATTGTGCTCTTTCAAAGAACTACATGGAATCAGATTGACAATGGCAACTGGAAAGGTTGTATGGGAAGCTTGGGGGGCAGCGAGCTTAATATAATGGTGGTGGAACAATTTGGAAAAGGATAGTGAGAGTGGTAGCACAACTTAAAGAATGTAATCAATGTCACTGGTGTGTATCTGGCTGTGTATACTTTCACACACACAAAAAAAGTCAAGATTCTCGTAATTTCAAAGCTGTAGAGCCTGGTGAATTGTTAAGTGGGTGTGCACAGCGGTCGCAGGGCTTATTCCACATAACTGGGAGCAGGAGACCTGACACCTCGTGGAAGGATAAATCTTGAATTAAAGCAACTCAGACTAGAAGGAGGAAGTGCAGGAAGCCCACGTTGTTGGGGGGCAGTCAGGACCTCAGACCAAGTGGGGGAGGACCAGGTGGCTGCTGTTACTCATTGCCCCATCTCGTTATGTGGGGTGCCCTGTCTTAGGGGCAGCCTTTCCACTGGCGTTCCCACCTGGAGAGCCTCTGAGTACCCTTTGATCCACTCAGTGTTCCACTGAGCACAGACATTAGATACATAATCCTCCTGCTGAGACAGGTCTGCCAACACACACACAGCTGATTCTTGCTATTGATGGCTGAGGGGCCTTAGCACGTGATTTGTCCTGGACACACAGCTTTCCAAATCCCACCTGGAAAGACTTTCATTGGTTTTCGCTGAGGCCAGGTCAGTCCAATGAAGACCTATAGAATCCAAATTGCCCGGATAGAATATGGTCCCCCTTACGTGGCCCTTGGGCCTCACAGGGTCTTTACCAGGGTCCCTGGTGCCCAGATGGTATAGTGGTTAAGAGCTCGGCTGCTAACCAAAAGATTGGCAGTTCAAATCCACCAGCCGCTTCTTAGAAACTCTATGGGGCAGTTCTACTCTGTCCTATAGGGTTGCTATGCGTTAGAGTTGACTAGACAGCAATGGGCTTTGGTTTGGTTTGGTATTTTGGGTTGCACAAACGATTAAAAGTTTCACTACTAACTGAAAGGTTGGTGGTTCGAAACTACCCAGGGCATCTTGAAAGAAAGGCCTGGCAACTTGCTTCTAAAAGGTTACAGCCTTGAAAACCCAATGAGGTACTTTTGCTTGGCAACACATGGGGTCGCCAACGGTCAGAATTGACTCCACAGAAACTAGTTTGGACTTTTTTGTTTTGTTTTGTTTGCTCCCCTCACAGATAATTCAAAATTAAAGAAAAAAAAAAAAAAAGTAAAATAGAACTAAGGAAGTCCTTCAAAAACCTGATTTTCTCATAATTACAACTTTATGCTTTCTTTGGAAATAGGAGGATCTTTTAAATCAGTTTCCCAGATTTTCTACCCGGCTGGTAGTAGAAACAGGTGCAGCCTCTCAGCAGCTACTGGCCCCGGACAGGCACCGAGAGCCAGATGGGGTAACGTCAGGAACAAGAAAGTACAGGCAGATGCTGCCAGTGGTTTGTAGATTTTCTTGATTTCCCAAAACAGTTATTATTTTTAATTTGTTGTTGTTGTTAGGTACCATCCAGTTGGTTCCAACTCATAGCAACCCTATGTACAACAGAACGAAACACTGCCTGGTCCCACACCATTCTCATAATCTTTGTTATGCTTGAGCCCAACGTCTCAGCCACTATGTCAGTCCATCTTGTTGAAGGTTTTCCTCTTTTTTGCTGACCTTGTACTTTACCAAGCGTGATGCCCTTCTCCAGGGACTGATCCCTCCTGACAACATGTCCAAAGTATGTGAGACATAGTCTTGCCATCCTTGCTTCTAAGGAGCATTCTGGCTGTACTTTTTCCAAGAAAGATTTGCTCATTCTTTGGGCACTCAGTGGTATATTCAATATTCTTCTCCAGCACTACAATTCAAAGGTGTTAATTCTTTTTTGGTCTTCCTTATTCATCGTCCAGCTTTCACATTCATATGAGGCAATTGAAAACACCACGGCTTGGGTCTGGCGCACCTTATTCATCAAGGTAACATCTTTGCTTTTGAACACTTTGAGGAGGTCCTTTGCAGCAGATTTGCCCAATGCAATGGGTCTTTTGATTTCTTGACTGCTGCTTCCATGGGCTTTGATTGTGGATACAAGTAAAATGAAATCCTTGACAACTTCAATCTTTTCTCTGTTTATCATGATGTTGCTTATTGGTCCAGTTGTGAGGATTTCTATTTTCTTTATGTTGAGGTGTAATCCAGACTAAAGGCTGTGGGCTTTGATCTTCATCAGTAAGTGGTTCAAGTTCTCTTCACTTTCGGCAAGCAAGATTATGTTATCTGCACAACTTTTTCTTCAATTCCCAGTGTCACGTGCCATCATATGAGATGTAGGGGCATCGCGGGGGTCAGTGTCTTCATGCTCATGTCAGACAACTCTGAGCTAAGTCCCACATCTGCCCTTCACCTGCGCATCCCTGGGCAAGAACCTGGCCGGTCCTCAACTTCCAGATGCATGAAGTGTGGATAATAGTTAGGGTGGTTGTGTATGCTGTCATCCAAATTGAGACATTTTTGAGAGGCACTTGGGAGACCAGGGTTCAATTTCCAGCCAACACATCTCAGGTGCAACCACCAACCTTCTATCAGCGGGGGCTTGTGTGTTGCTGTGGTGCTGAGCAGGTGTCAGCAGAACTTCCAGGCGAAGATGGACTAGGAAGAAAGGCCTGGCAATCTACTTCTGAAAACCAGCCAATGAAAACCCTATGGATCACAATGGTCTGCTCTGCACCCGATCGTGAGGATGGTGTAGGACCAGGCAGCATTTTGTTCTGTTGTGCATGGGGTTTCCATGGGTCAGAGCCAACTCTATGACAGCTAACAACATATTATGTCACAGTGTTACAGCAATAGCTGGAGGCTGGGACTGTCCGCGACAAACAGGCCATATGGTTACTCTTATCATAATAAGTGTCCTCGAAGCCTCATTGCAAGTATCCAAAGAAACCATGTGTGCCATGTGTCTGGTTCAAAATAAGCAAAGGGGCATCAATGTTGGTGCTATTGTTTTAATTGCACTTTTGTAGCAAGTGGTGAAGAAATGCCGCAGAGGGAAACATTTTTACACAGCTATGTTTGCAGCATGAACGGGGTAAACCAAGTTGTTGTGTGCCATCAAGTGGATTCTGACTCCTAGCAACCCTGTCAGACACAGTAGAACTGCTCCATAGGGTTTCCCAGCTGTAATCTTTATGGAAGCGGATCTTTCTCCTGCAGAGCTGCCGGGTGAGTTTGAACTGCCAACTTTTATGTTAGCAGCCGAGCACTTAACCTTTGCACACCTGGGGCTCCTTATAAAATATATAACTGTTCAAAATTTTGTACAAAATTGTACCAGGTGAGCGCGTCCCCGGCATCTGATATTTGTCATGTGGCTTCTCTGCCAAGGAGGATTCAGTCCTCAGCTCACAGATGTTCTCTGTGATCAGGAGATTGAGTGTCATTGCCAGTGGCTTCAATCCAGCCCTTAAACAAATGACTACTTCCCAAGTTAAAAGCCCGCGTTGTACAGTGGTAGGCGCTGAGGGCAGCCTACTCAATGTGAAGCTCCTCCTCTGCTTTCTTGCTAAGAAACTCCACTTTGGTCTGAGACAGTGACAAGCAAAAGAAGACAGTCAGAGAGGGGCTGACCCTAATGTTGGTAAGCAGCTGAGATAATAACTGCAATTGCCTGGAACAGAAACAGAAGAAAGAGACACCATTTATTTTTAGCCATTATAACCAGGCTCTGTTATTTGCACTGGAATCCAGGGTGCCATTGGCCAAAACCAATAATGGTAAAAATGCATCCAGCGACTTTGGACCCAGAAAAGTTCAATTTCTCTGGATTTTCTTCATGAACCCAGGAAAAATTCCAAACTCTCTAAACCTCAGTTTCTTCATCTGTAAAATATCACTTAACGTCGAGTCAGCTCTGACTCAGGGCAACCACATGTGTGCCAAAGTAGAACTGTGCCCCAGAGGGTTCACAGTCACTGATTTTTCAGAAGTAGATCACCAAGCCTTTCTTCCGAGGTGCCTCTGGGTGGACTCGAACCTCCAACCTTTCTGTTAGCAGCACCAAGGGGAAGCGTTTGCACCACCTGGGGACTCCATCTATAATTAAAGTTTTCGTGATCACTAAACAGGGTGATGTAAGCAAAAGCCCAGTGTGGCTGCCAAGCGTGTGTTACCATTGGTTGATGGATCTACAGGTGAAGGAAAGGTTCCAAAGGTGGTTTCTCCAGTTAGAAAGGCAGGGGCTACCTGAATTTCCATCTTTCTCTCTCTCTCTCACTCCTTTCGTAACTAAATATATGTTTTCAGTCTTCAGGGAGGGCATCCGTGACTGGCACGTTTTCTGGTTGCCTCACAGTTATAGAGAAGTCCCTCGCCACGCGCTGTTCCCCAGTGTGGCGACTCCTGGTTCCTGAGAATGGGCTAATTAATTAGGAAGGGGACAAGTTATTGACAGTGGGTTAATTAATTAGGAAGGTGGCAGGTTATAACTAGACAGCGACAGACACGATCACCTGAATCTAATTTTGCTGCTGGTTTTAGATAGAGCCGTTCCTTCATATACATATGATTTAAGAGGTTAACATTTTCGGCTTCCAGACATGAACAGTGACACATTATTAGCATAACGAAGGAGAGTTCTGGTTTTCTGCGGCAACACTTGGTCTGAATTTTCCTTTCCTTAAGTTGGGAACATGAGTACTGCATTTTCTAGAAATTCAAAAATGCCAGTTTACTAGGGAAAAACAAAAACAAAAAAACCTTGCCATTGAGTCGATTCCAACTCAACAACCTTATAGGACAGAGTAGACCTGCCTCACGGGGTTTCCAAGGAGCAGCTGGTGGATTCGAGCTGCTGACCTTTTGGTTAGCAGCCAAGCTCTTAACCACTCTGCCACCAGGGCTCTCAGTTTGCTAGAGTTGCCATCAAATCTCACTCAGGCTACAGGATTAACAAACACTTTCGTCCTTGTTATTTAATTAACTTCGTCATTTATTGGATTCCAGAGCCCCCTAGTCAAAAAGAAAGACCTTTCTCTAGTTATTATTAAACCGTAATGTTAATCTCCATTCAACACAATTAAATTTTACTCTAATCGTTTAATTAAAAAGTGAAAAAAAAATGTCAGGACTGACTTGTCTTTAAAACAAACGACTGTTGTTAAATATGAAGGTGTTGGTTGTAGAATACAATCCATATTTTTTTCTTGTTGAACTATCAATCCAAGCACCCAAGAGGAGGACTTTATTTAAATTAGGATGAAGCGTCTGCCAGGAAGGATCTCTAATTACAGGAAGTGTAAAACGCAAAGCCTATTTCCTGAATTCATTTCTGAAAGTTGAAGAAATGCAACCAAAAATGCAAGGTCAGTATCAATGGCCAATGAACAAGCAATCCTTTGATAATGAGATTCCAAAACTGATTACCTCTTTGGAGATGGGCAGATACGGGGCTATCCTTAGCCCCATCCTTCTAGACCAAAGGTTAGCAAACTGCTGGACTGGCCACCTATTATTTTAAATAAAGTTTTATTGGAACAGAGCCAAGGCCATTTGCTTACATGTTGCCTATTGCCGCTTCTGTATTATAAACATGGCAATATTGTGTTGTGGTGATGGAGAATACACGGCCCACAGTATCATGGCAGAACTAAATACGTACTCACTGCAGTCTAATTCTAAAACCTGTATTCCAATGAGGTCACTATTCTTGTTCTTAAAAATAAAAATAAAAATGTTGTTGTTAGCTGCTATCAAGTTGGCCCCCAACTCATGGTGAACCCATGCACAACAGAATGAAATGCTGCCTGGTCTTATGCCATCCCTATGATTGGCTGTAGATGGGACTGTTTGTGATCCATAGGGTTTTCATTAGCTAATTTTCAAAGTAGATTGCCAAGACTTTCTTCCCAGTCTTAGTCTAGAATCTCCATAGAAACCTGGTCAGCATCATAGCAACATGCAAGCCTCCACTGATGGATGGGTGGTGGCTGTGCATGAGATACACTGGCTGGGAACCGAACCAAGGTCTCCCCCATGGGAGGCAAGAATTCTACCTCTGAACCAAAATGTTATTTGTTGTTAAGTGCTTTCGAGTTAGTTCTGACTCATAGTGACCCGAGGTGCAATAGAACGAAACACTGCCTGGTCCTGCACCAGCCTCACAATTGTTGCTGTGCCTGAGCCCACTGTTGCAGCCACCGTATCAGTTCATCTCCTTGAGGTCTTCCTCTTTTTCGCTGACCCTCTACTTTACCAGGAATGATGTCCTTTTCCAGGAACTGGTCCCTCCTGATAACATGTCCAAAGTATGTGAGATGAAGTCTTACTGTCCTTGCTTCTAATGAGAATTCTGGCTGTACGTCTTCCAAGGAAGATTTGTTCGTTCTTCGGGCAGTCCACAGTATATTCACTGTTCTTTGCCGACACCATAATTCAAAGGCATCAGTTATCCTTTAGTCCTCCGTCAAGAAAGCATCGCCAGGAGCAGAGCCAAAACAGGAGCTCTAGTTGCACAACATTTAAGTGCTTGACTGTTAGCTGAAAGGTTGGCAGTTCAAACCCACCCAGCTGTTGCTCAGGAGAAAGACCTGGTGATCTGCTCCTGTAAATATTACAGCTAGAAAACCCTATGGGGCAGTTCTACTCTGTCACATAGGGTCACCATGCGTTGAAAATAGACTCAATGGTGCTTAACAACCTTGAAACACACACGCGCACACTTGAGATTTAAAGTATCTGTTTAATAATGGGGAAACCCTGGTGGCGTAGTGGTTAAGTGCTATGGCTGCTAACCAAGAGGCTGGCAGTTCAAATCTGCCAGGCGCTCCTTGGAAACTCTATTCGGTAGTTCTACTCTGTCCTATACGGTCGCTATGAGCCAGAATAGACTTGACGGCAGTGGGTTTGGATTTTGGTTTTTGGGTTTGTTTAGTAATAGAATGTAATTCTGTGGCTTTTTGTTGTTGTTGTTGTTCTAAGTAACTTTTCTCTGTGGCAACACAAATGTGCATTGTACTATTGTGGCCCACCGTGTCCAATGTCACCGTGTATTTTTGTTTATTGACTCATTTCATCATGCAAAACTGACACACTCTTCTTATTAATCCGTCTCCAAAGGATCCAAATGCTTTAATAAATGTGTTCGTTCCTTTAGGTCTGGGAAGAACTGAAAGCGTTAGTTAAATGTACGGTGACATTGAATGAAAGCCCGTTGCGTCATTTAACTGGAGAGCCAGCGAGATAAATCCAGGGGAACGGTAACAGAAACGACACCACACTTTCTTAATGGCCAATTAGGGCCTAGTTTCCTAAAGCCAATAAATAAAAAAGATTTGGAATGGAATGTGGGGGTTTCATTAGTTGATTAAATCCTCAACAGGGCTGTGTACCTGGTAAGTAGGTTATGGCAAAGCTCCATTGCTCACGGTAATAGTGGTGGCAGAGCAAGAGTCAACAGCATAAAAAAAAAAAATAGTGGTGGCAGAGCAAGAGTCAACAGCATAAAAAAAAAAATAGTGGTGGCAGAGCAAGAGTCAACAGCATAAAAAAAAAAATAGTGGTGGCAGAGCAAGAGTCAACAGCATAAAAAAAAAAATAGTGGTGGCAGAGCAAGAGTCAACAGTATAGCAGTCTCATTTTTCCTGGGAGGAAGTGAGGACTCACAGAAGAGGAGCAGGGCCTTTCAGCTAGTGCTTCTCAAGCAACCGTGCACACCAGAGATGCAGCTTCCTGCATTGGGCCCCTGAGGAGCCAGCACTAGCGGGCTGCTGACTCAGCACTCTTTCATACGGCACTTTTCTGGTAGAATACAGTGACAGGGACACTTTGCTCCATCCAGTACGCTGCTAAAAACCCAAAAAACCTGCTGCTGTCAAGCTGATTCAGACTCCTGGCAACCCCATTTGTTATAGAGTAGAACTGCTCCATAGGGTTTTTCTTGGCTGTAATCTTTATGGAAGCAGATTGCCAGGCCTTTCTTCCACAGCACAGCTGGCAGGCTCAAACTGCCATCCTTTAGGTTAGTAGTTGAACGCAAACCGTTTGCACTACCCAGGGACAGCCTCGAGCCTCATTCCAGCCACTGTGATTGAATGTAGCTGTTTGTCTCATTGATGGGGTATAAGTCTTAAGCCTTGCAAATGACAGTCAAGAGTCACCATTGAAGGCAAATGGCAGTATCTTCCCTTGGACAAACCACACTCAAAAGTTCTGAAGCCTGTGCCCATTCCTGCTTAGAAGAAAACCCCTTGAAGCCAGCACAACTTGTATAAGGAAAGGTCATGGAAGCTCCATAGACACATTCAAACTCCCTGAGGGATGGAACTCCTGGGCTGAGGGCTGGGGGGACCATGGTCTCAGGGAACATCTAGCTCAATTGGCATAACATAGTTTATAAAGAAAATCTTCTACATTCTGCTTTGGTGAGTAGCATCTGGGGTCTTAAAAGCCTGTGAACAGCCATCTAGAATACTCCACTGGTCTCACCCATTTATGGGAGCAAGGAACAGTGAAGAAAACTAAAGATAAAAGGCAAAAATTAGTCCAAAGGACTAACGAACCACATCTACCACGGCCCCACCAGTCTGAGTCTAGTACAACTAGATGGTGCCTGCCTACCACCAACTGCTCTGACAAGGATCACAGGGATCACAGGGTCCTGGACAGAGCTGGAGAAAAATGTAAAGCAAAATTCTTACTCAAAATGAAAAACCAGACTTGCTGGCCTGACAGAGACTAGAGAAAGCCTGAGAGCATGGCCCCCGGACACCCTTTCAGCTCAGTAATGAGGTCACTCTTGAGGTTCACCCTTCAGCCAAAGATTGGACAGGCCCATAAAACAAAATGAGAATAAAGGGGCACACCAGGCCAGCGGGAAGGACTAGAAGGCAGGAGGGGACAGGAAAGCTGGTAATAGGGAACTCAAGGTTGAGAAGGGAGAGCATCGACATGTCGTGGGGTTATTAACCAATGTCATAAAACAATATGTGTACTAACTGTTTAATAAGAAACTAGCTTGTTCTGTAAACCTTCATCGAAAGTACAACAAAAAAGAAAACCCCTTGTTGTAGACTGGATTTCAACTCATAGTGACCCTATAGGACAGGGTGGGAAGCTCCATAGGGTTTACAAGGCTGTAATTTATTCCTTTTAATTTTTACAGAAGTAGACTGCCACATCTTTCTTCCATGGAGCGGCTGGTGGGTTCCAACTGCCAGCCTTTTGGTTAGCGGCTGAGTGCTTAACCACTGTGCCACCAGGGCTCCTTAGAGGAAAATAGGTGGTGTGAAATACCTTCTTCTTGATGGGGGCCAGAACCTGGGGAAGGAGATGTTGGAGCTCAAAGCGTTAAGATTTTACCTGCATATCTTTGGGCCAGTTCTGTCCTGTTTTGTTTTTTTCCCCTCCGTGTTTTCCCAGCTACCTGCCATGCTCTCCGTCTCTCCTCTGTTATTAAAAATAACATCTCTGTGGACAAGCCTGCCCTTCCTGCCGTTTACCAAGTCCTGGGGGACCCCATTCGGCCTGGTTCTCATCTAGCCTTGAAATGCACCATCCCCCAAGGGGACTAAGCTGGCTCTCAGAGTCACGTCTCCCTGTGGGACAACCAAGACTCAAGACTCAACATCAATGAGACCACACCGCAGGTCCTGTTTGCTAACAGAGGGCACACTTTTTTTGTTTGTTTGTCTGAGTCAGAGTGTGTGGAATACTGTGAAATCAGGGAGGCAGGGGTTCCCAGGAGACAGCAGAAAGGGGAGGCTGACATTGCTGTGTTCAGGATTTTCATGTCTCAAAACAGTGGTCAATATACTGACATCAGGACAACTCTGTATAGGCACCCTATTTCCTCACCCGTGGGTCCCTGGAGGAGCCCTGGTGGCACAGCGGTTAAAGCACTCATCTCCTAACCAAAAGGTCTCTGTGGGAGAAAGATGTGGAAGTCTGCTTCTATAAAGGTTACAACCTTGATGCGGGGTTGTTTACCAATGTCTTAGAACAACATGTGTACTACCTGATGAGAAACTGGTTTGCTCTGTAGACTTTCATCTAAAGTGCAATTAAAAAAAAAAAAGGATTATGACCTTGGAAACCCTATGGGGCAGTTCTGCTCTGTCCTACAGGGTTGCTATGAGTTAGAATCGACAAGACAGCAGTGGGTTTTAAGGTCCCTGGTTGGTCTGTGTTCCACTACTAACCTAAAACCAAAAACCAAACCCACTGCCATCGAGTCGATTCCGACTCATAGCGACTACTAACCTAAAGGTTGGCTATTCAAACCCACCCAGCAGGTCCATGAAAGAAGGTCTGGTGATTTGCTTCCGTAGAGGTTACAGCCAAGAAAAGCCTGTGGAACACAGTTCTACCCACAAGTCATGGGATCGCCATGAGTTGGAGCTGACTTGATGGTAATAAGTTTGTTTGTTTTGGTTAATTTTGCCATATATTAGAAAGTTCTGTCACTCTAGCCCACCACTGCAATCACATTGTAAAACTCATCTTTAATTGTTTCATCAATTTTACTGACAGGGGCTTTTCCTCTCTTCTCTTAGATATGGCTACTTGAATTATGAAGCTCCTGCCAAATCTTCTATTAGGAAATATAATTAAACCTTCATCTCCATGCATTCTAGCCATTGAAAAGCAGATTACTGTCTGAAGTCAGGTCCCCAGGAGACAGAATGAGGTGGAGATTAGCCCTTGCAGGTTTGCTGGGAGTGTTGAAGACAAGACAGTGAGGGAAGAAGGATCAGGCAAAGAAAGGGGTTGACCTTCTCTTCAGTGGCACAAGCTGCCTTATGATCCCCAAGGGGGCCCTGGGGTTGGAAGGGCCCCCTGGGTCATCCACACTGAGGCTGAGGCCCATGACTTTGCACCCCACACAGACCAGCCATTCCACGTTTCCCCAGGGAGGGATGTAGCTAAGGTGAGGTGGGTCCCTTCAGCAGAGATTATGCCCAGAGAGGGATACCATGCTGAGCCTGCAGACCTGCTGATAAGGGCCTTGGTGCCAGAGGAGCGCTGAGCCAGGCACCACAGTTTCTTTTAAATTACAGAAAAATTAGCTGCTCTTGATTGCCTTTCTGTCTCAAAGCTCAGATTCTGCAGAAACAGTTACACACTGTATCTTCTCCTGTCTCAAACCCAGATTCACTCTCAAAAGTCAATCGTGTCCAAATGCTTCTCCCCACCTTAGCCAAGCCACCATCATTCCCCACCCTCGGACTTCAGCTATGGCTCCCCAATTCCCTCAGTGCTTCCACTGCTGCCCTGGAGTCCCTGGGTGGTACAAACGGTTAACATGCTTGGTCACTACTCTAATGGTTAGAAGTTCAAGTCCACCCACAGGCACTGTGGAATAAAAGCCTGGAGATCTACCTCTAAAAAATCAGCCATTGGAATCCCCATGGAGCACAGTTCTACTCTGACACATATGGGGATGCTGTGAGTTGGCACCGGGCACTGTGGTTTTTCGGTGAGGCACAAGATCTCATTCGCAGGAACTGCTTATTTTCTTTGTCTCCTTTCTGAAACTTGCATAAATAAACAAATCTTAGCCAATCAACCTTTGGCAGAAGGTGGTCTGGAGGTAACGGACCCCTTTTGTCACCAGGACCCACGGCTGGCCCCTCGTGGCTCCATTTCCTGCTGCACTGGCACTGGTGTGCTGCTGGCGGGTTTCCTTTTGCAGGCAGCACCCCGGCCCATGGAGACAGTTGCTTGGCAAGCGGTTCACGTGGAGAAAGGAAGGAGAGCAGAGCATAGCCGGCCCATGCAGGAGCCACACAAGGCAGGAGGCACGACCTTCTGTTGTCAGGCAAGCTCCATGGCCCAGCCCCCCTTCTCCTGACACCCCAGCAGGTACCGTTATCACCTCGTGATCTCTTCACGCACCTTTCTTTTGACAACCTGGAAATTGAACACAAACAGCTCTTTTACAAGCCCCTTAGCGGGGTTTCGCAAAGCACTAATTGACCCAGAGTCTCCAAGGTCATGGTTGTTTGGAGATTATGGGAACTGTTCCATGATAGAGCCATGGAAAGAGGTCACAGGAGGAGCTGGTGGTCTGGGAGAGAGGAGAGGAGACGGAGGGGTCTGCTCCTTGTCACCAGGGACAAGGAATGTGCAGGTGGCTAGCCCGGGGACATCAGCGCTGCACACCAGCTGCACGCCCGGGCCAGGTGAACCTTCCCCAGGGGGCGAGCTCAGGAGCCAGACAGCCTCTCCTCTCGGATCTGCACAGCTCCAGAACTGGTCCTCAGGTTCCAACATGTGTTTCTCCACTCATTTATTCAACAGATACGTGTTGGGTATCAAGGCACCATGCACATGGATGCTGTAACTTATCTTGGCTTCTGCCTCTGATCTTTCAACATATTATGCCCTTCTGTACCTAGCTTCCATCACCCATCTGCCAGTGTGTCATCCTGTGGTGGCCTGCCTGTTGCTGTGATGCTGGAAGCTATACCACCGGTATTTCAAATACCAGCAGGGTCACCCATGGTGGAGAGATTATGGTGGAGCTTCCAGCCTTAGATGAGGAAGAAAGACCTGGTAACCTACTTCTGAAAATCAGCCAACGAAAACCCTGTGGATCACAACAAAACATTGTCCAGCAGACTTGGTTTTGACACATCAGCAGAAAAGAGCCATTACTGGAAGAAGAGACCATGCTTGGTAAAGCAGAGGGCCAGCAAGGGCAAGGGAGACCCTTGGTGAGATGGGTTAGCACTGAGATGGACTTGATCAAGTTGGCAATTGTGAGGATGGCACAGGACCAGGCAACATTTTTTTCTGTTGTGCGTAACGGTGCCATAAGCCAGAGTTTAACTGAGGGCAGCTATTTGTCTTTATCTATCTATCTGTCTGTCTGTCTACCTACCTACCTATCTATCTATCTTTCTACCTGCCTATCTGTCTATCTATCTACCTATCTCTCTATCATCTATCTCTCTTTTTCTGTCATCTATGTATCTCTCTCTCTATCTACCTATAATCTATGTATCTCTCTCTATCTATCCATACCTAGCTTGCTTTCATATTTCCCCTTGTGTGGAAGTTCTGCTTTCCCATCAACAGAGAATTGATGCTCTTCTCATATGTAGCCAACGGCATATTTCCAGGAACGGATGAAGCAACACACATGGCTGGTCTCTCCAGTTCACCTGCTCTAGAGGTGGTAGAATGTTCTTACCTGCACCATGCCCTGCGATATGGTTTAAAGTGGCTGCCCCAGGACATTCTCAAGGTGATTCTGGAGAAGCCATGTTGCAGGATGCTCAGGCATGATGCTTTAGGTGCTGGGAAGCTGAAGGCAAACTGGTTCCTGTCCCTGGGGAGATAGGATGTTGCAGGTGCTCAAGATGCAAGGCCCCCTGCAGTTAGAACAACAGACTAGACATGCTCGCAGAAGCGTGGGCAGGTTGTTTTAGAATGCAGAGTAAGATTTAAAGCACAAGCCTGCATCCTGACAGGGCTCTTTGTTTTATAAGGATGCACACAGGTTTTATAAACATGCATGAAACACATTAGAGAGGGTGCCTGAAGAGGGAACAGGAACAGAGGTGAGGATCTGGAATGATTCCAAAATAAAATAAGATAAAAAGGAAAAAGCCTTTCATGAATTCATAAAGATGTTGTGTCATGAACAGAAGAATAATGAACTCAACTCTGAGTTGAGTTTCTAAGGAAAAAAAAGTAAAGCAAGGGAGGAAGGAAGGAAACAAGGAAGGACAATAGTAAGAAAGGAAGGAAGGGAGGGAGGAAAGGAAGGAAGGAAGGAAATAAGGAAGAAAGGAAGGAAGGAAAGAAGGAGTGAGGGAGGAAGGAAGGAAAGGAGGGAAGAAGGAGAAGAATAAGGCAGAGGTAGAGGAGGAGAAAAAAAGAGAAGACAGAGAAAGGCTGCTTCTTTCAAAGCTTGCTTCTTTGATCCAAGCCAGTATGTGTCATCCTTCACCCGGTGGAGATGGGGAAACACAGGTCCTGCTCATGGAAACTGCCACATCCCATTTGGGACCTGATGCCTCAGAGTCCCACACAGAGCCCACCTTCCACTCAGCTCTTGTCCACTCTTCCTTGTAATGTGTGCCTCCCTGTGAACTATGAGAAGACGTCTCCATATTTACTCCAGGATCCTGCTTATGCTGCCCTTCCAGAATGAGCATCAGTAAACATTTACCAAGTAGAATATAATAAGACAACAACGAAACCGAATAAACATGTGTGAATTGACAGAGAATAGAAAGGATGTTCAGTGCAAGGCTGAAAAAAAAAAAGCAAATAGACCCAGCAAGCTAAAGGAATCAGTGGGAAAGCTATTCCTGAGGTGGATAGGACCAAAGCTGGGCATTCAGATGGAACTACAGTGATTGAGCCCAAGCCTGCGTGGACAGTCTGCAGAGCTCGGGGGCAGCCCCAGCCTGGGCATGTGTGCACGGACTCTATCCCCTGTTGAAAGATGGGGCTCAGCCAGAGCAGTGCTGGGGTCCTGCCCAACCACGCAGGCTCCAGGGATGCCCAGGAGAGGCTGACTGCTCATCACCAGGGCCACCAAAGGAGGCAAGTTTACCACTGAGTGGCCCAAGGCTACCCAGTGTTGCCTTCACTCAGGCAGTCCAGGAGAGAGGGCAAGGCCACCCAGAGCCCCGAAGGTGCCTGTTCAATGTCTTGTTTTGTCCCAGATCACCCCGGGGGGGGGGTTCCTCGAGAGCTGGGCTTCCTGTTTTGCTGTTTATCCTTAATTGACACCTATGGCCCCCAAGGCGAAGTTACTTTCCAGAGATGATATCCAAATGTGTTGAGCATTTTTGAAATCTGGTGTCATTATACTGAGCATGTAAATATTAAATGCATGTTACTTTAAATTAGTCTCCTCTATTTCTCCTTTATATCTCACTTAGGGTTTTATATTTATTTACTTATTTTTTGGAATTATGCATGATAGGTAGTTTGCACTTCCTATGGATTTCATCGCAGGATAACAAAGGGGCTTTGCAAAATTGTTTGTTACAAAAAGACTGTGGCTAAAAATGCTATGGTGGGCCTGAACCACCAACGTTCTGGCTAGTAGTTGAGCACTTAACTGTTTGCACCACCCAGGGACTTCTCTTGTGGGGAGGGCCTTCTTTTATAAGGAAAAACTTTGCTGAGTCTTTAAATGAGAATGCAGGCAGCTTAAATGTGTTTGAATCTTCCACAAACCTGCATGTGAGAAATGCCTCCATGTGATTTACTTCAAATAAAATCAAACCTAACTCAGAGATGGTGTCCAAGGTGACACCTGTATTGTTGCACCTGCAAAGAGAAACCATTTTTAGGGGTTACAAGAGTTTATGGTTTAAATCACAAAGAACTCACTCAGAGGGTAGTAGCCGGAAGTGAAAGGATTGAGGTCTAGGGAAGAGGGAGAGTCTTCAGTGAAACTTTAGGAAGTGCCTGGGAAACCACCAAAGCACTAGTCCTCACTGCACCAAAAAAAAAAGCAGTTGGCCTCAAGTCAACTCCGGCTCATGGTGACTCCATGTGTGTCAGAGTAGAACTGTGCTCCCTATGGCTTTCAGTGGCTGATTTTTCAGAGGTAGATATCTACCTGGCAGGGTAGATACCGTGATCGCAAAGGTAGTCTTCCCAGGGTGAGGCTTATCCATTGAACTCTGGGTATGCTGACCCCTGTGATTTCCCCAAATGTGGGAAACTCAACTGGGAAAAAAAAAAAACAAAAAAAAAAACAAGATCCCTGGTGGCACAGTTGTTAAGTGCTTGGCTTCAAAGCAAAACTTTCGTGGTTTGAACCCACCGGCACCTATGTGAGAGAACGATGTTGCAGTCTGCTTTCATAAAGATTACAGCCTTGCAAACCCTGCCCTACAGGGTCATTGTGAGTCGAGAATGACTTGATGGCAACGGGTTTTGTTTTACATAACCATACCTTTCTTCCAAGGCGCTTCTGGGTGGATTTGAGCTACCAACCCCTGGGTTAGCAGCTGAGTACTTGACCATATGTGCCACCCAAGAAAACTAAACCCAAACCTGCTGCTGTTAAGTCCGTCCTGACTCATGGTGATCCCACGTGTGCAGAGTAGAGCTGGTCCATAGGGTTTGCAAGGCTGTGACCTTTCAGACGCAGATGACCAGGCCACCACGAGGGCATTATTACTTTCCATTGTGTATTAGGAACAGTGAGAACGACTACGTTAGGGACTTGTCCAAGGTCCCACACCACTGAGAGCTTGACCAAAGCTGTCTACCCCAAAGCCTTCCCCCAAACTCTAAACAACCTTACCCACTTTCACTCATTCTCTCTGACCAGGAACCAGCTCTTCTGGACAGGGATGACTGAGTGATTGTCAACTCTGTCAGTCAGTAAACCCAGCAAGCCAGGGTTCATGCCTGACCTAACTCCCTGGCTCCAGAATCCCAGGGTCACCTCATCTGTCTGGGAGTTGTGATTTTCCCAGAGCCTCCAACCAACAGATCCTAATTGGTTTGGAGAACTGCTCATGGCAGGGTAATTCATTGAGATACTACATTGTGTTTTGTTCTTCATAATTTCCCATTCCTCATTCCAAGATGGTAGCCAGGTCTTGGTGCTCTGTGGCCTCATAGGGGAGGGAGGGGGGCTCATGACTTAGAACCAGAAGCAAAAGTCAATCGCACATCCTCTTTCCCTGCCAGTTATGCAAAACCAGGCATTGTTTATAAACCCTGATGAGTTCTCCTCAGATGAAGGCCCACTCCTCTTGAAGATGGTCTCTCTTGAAGGAAGCACTGATAAATCATTGATAGGATCCAGTGCATGTTGCTTTTAATGATGTAACTCTCAGAGCTCATCCATTCATTCATTCCTTCATCAAATATTTATTGAGTGCCAGGCATACCTGTACCTACAATCTAGGGGCAGAAGATGTGGCAATCGTGGAATCAGTATACCACCTACCAAAGTTTCCATGACTTAAACCCCATTACCACCACGTGCCTGTCAGTTGTCTTTCTGTGGTGCCTGACCCAAACCATGGTGTTTTCAATCTCATCATATGCATGCGAAAGCTGGATAATGAATAAGGAAGACCAAAGGAGAATTGATGAATTTGAATTATGGTGTTGACAAAAAATATTGAATATACCATGGACTGTCAGAAAAACGAACAAACCTGTCTTGGAAGAAATACAACCAGAATGCTCCTTAGAAGCAAGAATGGTGAGACTGGGTCTTGTGTACTTTGGACATTTTATCAGGAGGGATCAGTCCCTGGAGAAGGCCATAATGCTTGTAAATTAGAGGGTCAGGAAAAAAGAAGACCCTCAACAGATGGATTGACACAGTGGCTGCAACAATGGGCTCAAGCATAGTGACAATCGTGAGGATGGTGCAGGACTGGACAGTGTTTCCTTCTGTGGTACATAGGGTTGCTATGAATGGGAACCAACTCACCTGCACCTAACAACAACAACAACAGCAAACTTCATTATAAAACATTGTTCTGTATGGCACATACACAGATCTCATTTATGGTTGTGGTGTTCGATTATGTTAAGATCGTAAACATACATACACACGAACAGAATAAATACTTTTGAATGTGAAAAAAAATTACCAAATATTATAAGTAGTTATCTTTGAATGTTGGGTCAATGAGTGACTTTACCCTTTTTTTTTCCCCACTACAAATCTTCTTCAATAAACATGCTTATCTTTACCATTAGAAGAACTAAGTATTTTAGAAATAGAGGTAAAATGACAGGGAAGGTGTTGATTGGACTTTGTCATCAGTAGCTCCTTAATTTTCACATCTGAATCATAAAGTGTAAAGAGACACCCATCACGCCTTTTGTGTTTTATCTCCAAACAGCCCTGTCTGAGGAAACAGGAATAAATAGCTGATATGTGCTAATTTACTTAACATGTCCTTGTAGTACACAGAGTTCTCCCCAACTGAAAAAAAGCAGTGAAAACTAAGCAAGCCTATTCAAAGCAAAGGAAATCGATGGTCTATATAAGTATTTTACATTTAGCCGTTGGAAAGATGACAATAAGGCAGAATGGCTCTTAAACCAAAAGCCTGTTGTTGTCAAGTTGACCCTGAATCCTAGTGACCCTACAGAGTTTCCAAGGCTGTAATCTTTCTCCCTCAGAGCACTGATGGGTTTGTACCACCCACCTTTCCATTAGCAGCTGCGTGCTTCTCCACTGCGCCACAACAGTTTCTGAGAATGGCTCTTAAAAGGGGTAAAAATTCTTGAAATTCTCTATAGGAAGGAAAATAGAGAAAAAGACAATTAGTGCAAAAAAAAAAAGTTCTCAAAGAGCCTAAAGATATACATATAGACAATAAAATATAGCCAATGTGATAAGCACACAGTTTAAGATAACGTATCACTCGGTGACTCAGCACGCAGGTTCCAGGTGCACCGGCCGTCTGCTCTGCATCCTCCACGCCCAGCCTGGGTCCGAGCATTCGCTGATGGTGTAGCGGCTGTCTGCCTCTGTATTCCCCACGCCCAGCCTGGGTCAGAGCATTCAGGGCTGGGACCTCCATTCCACTTGGCACCTAGCCCTGTCTGTCTCCTGAGATCCAGCTGACTGCAGGAGCCCCACCTCTAGGCACCCCCAGCCTCTCTGCAGGACAGAGTCAGTCCACACGCGAGCCTGCAGTCTAGGACCCTCACAGCATCTTATGAGGCCTGGGTGCTGTCACCACATGGAGGGTCCCCCTCTCCATGCATCCTGATGCCTCTCATTGCAGTCACGCCCTTCATGCATGAAACCACCCCATCCTTCTTCTCTGTCCTGTCATCCGCAGACTCTTACTTCACCGGAGTCACCTGCCTTTGATTTTATTCATTTATTTTAATTGTAATAATTTTCTGTTTGTTTACGAAAAAAAGATAAACAAAACAATGGTTCTGCTATGTGTCAACCGAACAAATTAGAAAATATGACAGGCAAAAGATTACGTTCACAATAGACATAAACATAAAATGCTTAGAATAAAGTTAACACAAAATCAATAAGTGTATTGTGGAAAATAACAAAAGCCATATATGAAGAGAAAATCAGAAATTTCCTTGAATTCCTTCAATAAGAAAAACACTGCTAACAAGTCACTGTGATTCCTGAAGTGTATCACTTTGGATGACAATAATGATGCTGCCGTTGGGTGCAGTTGAGTAGATTATGAACTCACGGCAACCCCACGTGACGGAGCAGAACTGCCCCTCGGGCTTTCCTAGGCTGCCGTCTTTACGGGAGCATCCTCAGCCGCCATCTTTGCGGGAGCATCCTCATCCGCCATCTTTGCGGGAGCATCCTCAGCCGCCGTCTTTGCGGGAGCATCCTCAGCCGCCGTCTTTACGGGAGCATCCTCAGCCGCCGTCTTTGCGGGAGCATCCTCAGCCGCCGTCTTTGCGGGAGCATCCTCAGCCGCCGTCTTTGCGGGAGCATCCTCAGCCGCCGTCTTTGCGGGAGCATCCTCAGCCGCCGTCTTTGCGGGAGCAGACGGCCAGGTCTTTCTCCTGCACAGATGACATCAACTAATGCTCACAGAGCACCAGCTGCTGTGTAGGCACAAAGTAAGCCATGATTTCTAGGAGATGCCATTACAAACCCATTCTGCACATGAGGAAACGGAGGCACAGGTGGCCTGCTCCACTCACATATCGTGGCTGCTGGAGCTGGGTTAGAACCCAGCAGCCCTACTTCCAAGCTCACGTCCTTGTGCCCTGACGTTGTCAGTTATTTACAAGGTTAGAACCCCCTTCTGTGCCATGATCCATCCTTTGAAAGCAGAACTTCCAGTGAATGCAAGGTACTTCATCTCATGGTTACACCATAGTTTAATTTAACCGATATGTAGATTAATTTCTATTTCTGGTTATCATAACTACAATAGAAAAGAATATTTTTATACAAGTCTTGATGAACAGCCCGGTAGTGCCCATTCCGGAGCACAAAATCCAGGCCCCAGGTGATTAACACCCTAGTTGAAGGAATTAGAATGAGAGTCTAATTTCTCATAAAAGGAAAATATCAGGGTGCCTGCTATCACGAGTATTATCTGACATCACCATGAAAATCTAGACCATGCAATGAAATAAGAAAATATCTTATGTGGTAAAATTACTAGAAAATACAAGATTAAATTATTTTTTGCTGATGACATTGTCTGTCTTAAAAGGCCTAGAAAACCAACCAAAATGTAAAAATAATGAGCATCCATGAATGTGTCAGGTTACAAAATAAATGCAAATCCATAGTTTTGCTATATATCAACCAAAGAAGCTAGAAACATGACTGAGAAAAGACTGCATTCACAATAGACATGAACATAGAAAAGGCTTAAAAGAAAGTTAATATAAAATTGAAGGGATCAATACGAAGGTGGCCAGGAAATTAATTTTTACTTGGAAGGAACTCACAGCTTTCTGAAGAGGCCAATTTTACTGTGATTAATTTATAAATCTAGTGAATGGTAGCAAAAAGCAAATAGGGTTTTTTTTTTTTTTTTTTTTTTCTTTTTCAAGTAGGCAAAAATATTCTAAACTTTACGTTGAGGAATGAATAAATGATAATAGCTAAGAAAAACTTGAAAAGTAAGACTTTATGCCAAATATTCGGTTTGTAAAATTGTAAAGTTAAAGAAGCCGTGGCAGCATAGACAGAACGCTCTGAAAGAGACGTGTGTCGAATTGGTTAATTAGCAAATGATAACGGCAGTGACTCAACATAGAGAGAAAGCTGGGATTGTGGGAAACATTGTACCAGAGCCATTACTGACTACCACCACCCATCTGTCAGTTTGTCCTACTGTGGTGACTTGCATGTTGCTGTGCCACTGATATTTCAAATACCAGCAAGGTCAACCATGGTGGACAGGTTTTAGCAAAGCTTCCAGACTAAGACAGACAAGGAAGAAAGGCCTGGTGATCTACTTCCAAAAGTAACCAATGAAAACCCTATGGTTCACAACAGAACATAGCCTGATATAGTGTTTGAAGAAGAGCCCCCTGGGTTGGAAGGCACTCAAAATACACAGTGGCTGTAACAATGGGCTGGACCATACCAATGACCATAAAGACGGTGCAGCATAACAATGGGCTGGACCATACCAATGATCGTAAAGATGGTGCAGCACAACGATGGGCTGGACCATACCAATGATCTTAAAGATGGTGCAGCACAACAATGGTCTGGACCATACCAATGATCGTAAAGATGGTGCAGCACAACAATGGGCTGGACCATACCAATGATCTTAAAGATGGTGCAGCACAACAATGGGCTGGACCATACCAATGATCGTAAAGATGGTGCAGCACAACAATGGTCTGGACCATACCAATGATCGTAAAGATGGTGCAGCACCTGGCAGCGTTTCGTTCTGTTGTACCTAAGGTCTCCATGGTCAGAGCTGGCTGGACAGCAACTAATGACAACAACATTATTGACTGTTTGGAATGTTAAGAAATATTCTGCCATCTCAGCCTACAAACCAAACAAGGCAAACAAAACTAAACTAAGGCAAGAGAAAACATCATCTTGCTTGATTGCATAATTAACGTTAAAAATGAAACTAAAAAGAATTACATGTATTTATGGATATTCCTCAGTTCAGGGAAACCCTTTCTAAGAGCAAAGAAAAATAATCATGAAATAGCATTAACCTCATATTTAGTTATAAAAAAAAAAGCATTTATGTATAAACTATACCACAAAAACCAAAAGGTACACCACATACTAGGCAATAACTTTTGCAATACAAGGCAGAAAATGTTAATGTCCCGATTATGAAGTCCCTGGATAGCACAAACAACTAGGGGCTCAGCTGCTAACTAAAAGGTTGGCAGTGCGAATCTACTTAGAGGCACCTCAGAAGAAAGTCTTGTTGATCTACTTCTGAAAGCTCACAGCCTTGAAAACCCTGTGGAGTGCAGTTCTACTCTGAAACCTGTGGGGTGAGCACGAGCCAAAACAGACTGGACAACACCTGGTTTGTTTTTTTGACGGGGGGAAGCTTTATACATAATTTACTAATTCGGACAGAAATAAAATGGGTAATTTGCAAGAATAAACAACTTACAAAAGAAGAAACACAAATAGTGGTAAATATACAAGAAAATGTTCAAACAACAATCACAAAATAAACACAAATTAAACAGAATTTAATTTGATAAATTTAATGAACA
The DNA here is from genome assembly GCF_024166365.1 of Elephas maximus indicus. Lineage (NCBI taxonomy): Eukaryota > Metazoa > Chordata > Mammalia > Proboscidea > Elephantidae > Elephas > Elephas maximus. The sequence goes on from NC_064843.1 coordinate 7,469,705, forward strand.
GCCATTAAAAATAATTTTCTAATCTGTCACATTTAAAAACATGCAGCTTTTAAAAATACTTATAAGATTTGGTGAAAGTACAAGAAAAAGAACCCTGAATACATTACTGGTAGATGTTTGAACTGGCTAAACGTCCTGGGAAGACTGCACATCTTTTGACCAAGCAATCAGTCAGAGGTCTATGTGTTTGCTCATTGATTTCTTTAGGTAAACATTGATTGAATCTTCCCTATTCTAAAGTCTTTACTGGTGTTATTTCATTTAACCCTTGCAAAATCAGGTGAATAGAAACTATTATTGGGGGATAAAGGACAACTATGTCAGTTATGCATGGAAGAGCTGGGATTCAGGCCTGCCTGAAGCCGAAGCAAAAGGAGAGAGCTTGTCCTCTCTTCTGCTCCTCTCCCATACAAAAGACTTATGCACAAAGATGTTCACTGACTCATTATTTATGAAGGAAAAAAACAGAGTGAGCAAGACGCCTGAAATATTTAGAATATGAGGTATACAGAAAATATAAAATTCAAAAACAGAAGGTATGTAGTTGTGATTCAGTGCTGTTGAGTTAATTTTGACTTATGTGACAGAGCAGAACTGTCCCATAGGCTTTTCTAGGCTGAAATCTTTGTAAGAGCAGATTACCAGGTCTTTCCCCCACAGAGCCACTGGGTGAATTTGAACTGCTGACCTTTCCGTTAGCTGCCAAGTGCTTAACCGTTGTGCCACCATGGCTCCTAAGAATGTGTATAGAAAGTATACATAAACTAAAAATAAATAAATAAAAATAACTGTTTAGTCTTATAAAATTTGAGGAAAAAAAAAAAAAACTCACAGAACTAAAACAAGAAAGACAGCTGCCGAAATATTAATCACGTTGAAGTTTTGTTTTTATTAGGTGCCGCCAAGTCGGTTCCCACTCATAGCGACCCTATGCGCAACAGAACAAAACACTGCCCGGTCCTGCACCATCCTTACAATCACTGTTATGCTTGAGCTCATCGTTGAAGCCACTGTGTCAATCCACCTCATTGGTGGTCTTCCACTTTTCCGCTGACCCGGTACTTTCCCATGCATTATGTCCTTCTCCAGGGACTGATCCCTCCTGACAACATGTCCAAAGTATGTAAGATGCAGTCTCACCATCCTTGCTTCTAAGGAGCGTTCTGGGTGTGCTTCTTCCAAGACAGATTTGTTTGTTCTTTTGGCAGTCCATGGTATATTCAATATTCTTTGCCAACACCACAATTCAAAGGCATCAATTCTTCTTCGGTCTTCCTTATTCATTGTCCAGCTTTCGTGTGCATATGATGTGATTGAAAATGCCATGGCTTGGATCAGGTGCACCTTACTCTTCAAGGTGAAAACTTTGCTCTTCAACACTTTGAAGAGGTCCTTTCAGCAGATTTACCCAACGCAATGTGTCTTTTGATTGCTTGACTGCTGCTTCCAAGGCTATTGACTGTGGATCCAAGTAAAATGAAATCCTTGACAACTTCAGTCTTTTCTCCGTTTATCATGATGTTGCTCATTGGCCCAGTTGTGAGGATTTTTGTTTTCTCTATGTTGAGGTGTAATCCATGCTGAAGGCTGTGGTCTTTGATCTTCATTAGTAAGTGCTTCAAGTCCTCTTCACTTTCAGCAAGCAAGGTTGTGTCATCTGCATAACTCAGGTTGTTAATGAGTCTTCCTCCAATCCTGATGCCCCGTTCTTCTTCATATAGTCCAGCTTCTCGGATTATTTGTTCAGCATACAGATTAAATAGATATGGTTAAAGGATACAACCCTGAGGCACACCTTTCCTGACTTTAAACCACTCAGTATCCCCTTGTTCTGTCCAAACAACTGCCTCTCGATCTATGTAAAGATTCCTCATGAGCACAATTAAGTGTTCTGGAATTCCCATTCTTCGCAATGTTATCCATAATTTGTTATGATCCACACAGTCGAATGCCTTTGCCTAGTCAATAAAACACAGGTAAACATCCTTCTGGTATTCTCTGCTTTCAGCCAGGATCCATCTGACATCAGCAACGACATCCCTGGTTCCATGTCCTCTTCTGAAACCGGCCTGAATTTCTGGCAGTTTCCTATCGATATACTGCTACAGCCGTTTTTGAATGATCTTCAGCAAAATTTTGCTTGCATGTGATATTAATGATATTGTTCTATAATTTCCACATTCGGTTGGATCACCTTTCTTGGGAAAAGGCCTAAATATGGATCTCTTCCAGTCAGTTGGCCAGAAAGCTGTCTTCCATATTTCTGGCATAGATGAGTGAGCACCTCCAGTGCTGCATCCATTTGTTGAAACATCTCAATTGATATTCCATCAATTCCTGGAGCCTTGTTTTTCACCAGTGTCTTCAGAGCAGCTTGGACTTCTTCCTTCAGTACCATCGATTCCTGATCATATGCCACCTCTTGAAATGGTTGAATATCAACTAATTCTTTTTGGTATAATGCCTCTGTGTATTCTTTCTATCTTCTTTTGATGCTTCCTGTGTCATTTAATATTTTCCCTATGGAATCCTTAACTATTCCAACATGAGGCTTGAATTTTTTCAATGGAAGGAGAAAAAAATCAGGTTGTCTAATGTCTTACACTGGGGTTCTCTAGAGAAGCAAAACCTGTGAAACATGTTGTGGATATATAGAGAGAGAGAGAGAAGGAGAGAGATCTGTATCAAGGAAGTGGCTCACATGGCTGTAGAGTTTGGGAAGTCCCAAGTGCGTGGGTCAGGCTGGAAGCTTCTCCTGACTCACGTAGCTGCAGGGGCTGATGAATGCAAGATCAGCAAGTAAAAGCTGGCAGTCCTCTGGCTCACAGGCTGCGGAGGCTGATGAATTCCAATATTGGCAGGTTAAGCTGCTAGCTTAAGTCCCTAGAGCCGGAGACCAAACAAACCAGAGCCAGATGCAGGATCCAGATTGATCCAAAGCCCCTGAGTTTTGCCAGAAAGTCTACGCATATTGGATGCAGACCACACTCCATTATGGAGGCGAATACACTATATCAGATCTCATCATGGAGGGGAATGTATTATATCAGATCTCATTATGGAGGTGATTACATCAGTGGTGTCTCTAGGGCCAAGGATGCAGGAGAGCGGGCCACATCAGATGACACTGTCATTTGTGGTGACACCAAAATGACTGTCTATAAAATTTTTATGCAGTGTTTCAGCATAATTTTTTTTAATTTACTATTTTATGAAAATATCCCTGTAGTTATAATAACAAAAATATTTTTGGTAAGCCCAGCTCATGTGTATCAATATACCCGCAAAGCTAAAACTGCACCAATTTACTTTTTGAATCTTCTAAGGTGCTCCAGGCAGAGCTGTCATTATTACCCAATTACAGTGATGCTTCAAATCACGTGGTCTTATCTACAAGCATACAATGTTGTTCGTGTTGCTGCCAGTGTTTTTATAGTTGCTGATTTTGTCCCAAGTTTCTGGTGTTTTAGCTACAATATTGTGGTAATTAGTACTTGTGAACGAGTATCAATAACTTTTTTGAGAATGAAGTAGTAATTAAAGGGAGAGAAGGAGTGATATAAGGGAATTACGATTTACGAGTAACATTAGTACAAAAACCGTTGCTAAGGATTGTGTGTGGTCTGCTATGGGAGGAGGTCTGCGAGGTGGAGGTGACACCATGAGTTACTCCACTGGGTGACACCCATCCTCGTGACACCACTGAAACTCATCCATGGGCTAAATGTTGCTGCCTTCTTTTTAATGATATCTAATCAGCATTGATACCCCACATTTTTTGCATGAGTATGTTCCTTTTCTTGTAATTTTTCTTAACCTTTTTATATTAATGTTTTATATACATATAGAAATTCTGCTTCTGATTTTAGCAATGATCTCAACACAGAAGGCTCAAAGCTTGTATTAAAAAAAATATTTTTTTATAAAGAAAAAGGAAAAATATTTAATATAACTAACATTGTGTGCTCCCACATGTCTGTCAGTTTGTCGTATTGTGGGGGCTTGTGTGTTGCTTTGATGCTGGAAGCTATGCCACCAGTATTCAGATACCACCAGGGTCACCCATGGAGGACAGGTTTCAGCTGAGCTCCCGGACTAAGACAGACTAGGAAGAAGGACCCAGCAGTCTATTTCTGAAAAGCGTTAGCCAGTGAAAACCTTATGAACAGCAGTGCAACATTGTCTGATATAGTGCTGGAAGATGAGCCCCCCAGGTTGGAAGGCACTCAAAACATGACTGGGGAAGAGCTGCCTCCTCAAAGTTGAGTCAACCTTAATTATGTGGATGGAGTAAAGCTTTTGGGACCTTCATTTGCTGATGTGGCATGACTCAAAATGAGAAGAAACAGCTGCAAACATCCATTAATAATCGGAACCTGGAATGTACAAGGACTGAATCTAGGAAAATTGGAAATCGTCAAAAATGAAATGGAATGCAGAAACATCGATATCCTAGGCATTAGTGAGCCGAAATGGACTGGTATTGACCATTTTGAATCAGACAATCGTATAGTCTACTATGCTGGGAATGACAACTTGAAGAGGAATGGTGTTGCATTCATTGTCAAAAAGAACTTTCAAAATCTATCCTGAAGTACAATGCTGTCAGTGAGAGGATAATATCCATATGCCTACAAGGAAGACCAGTTAATTCGACTATTATTCAAATTTACGCACCAACCACTAGGGCCAAAGATGAAGAAATAGAAGATTTTTATCAGCTGCCACAGCCTGAAATTGATCGAACATGCAATCAAGATGCATTGATAATTACTGGCGATTGGAATGCAAAAGTTGGAAACAAAGAAGAAGGATCAGTAGTTGGAAAATATGGCTTTGGTGATAGAAACAATGCCAGAGATTGAATGATAGAACTTTGCAAGACCAACGACTTCTTCATTGCAAATACCTTCTTTCACCTTATAAATGGCGACTATACACATGGACATCGCCAGATGGAACACACAGAAATCAAATTGACTACATCTGTGGAAAGAGATAATGGAAAAGCTCAATATCATCAGTCAGAACAAGGCTAGGGGCTGCCTGTGGAACACACCACCAATTGCTCTATGCAAGTTCAAGCTGAAACTGAAGAAAATCAGAGCAAGTCCACGAGAGCCAAAATATGACCTTGAGTACATCCCACCTGAATTTAGAGACCACCTCAAGAATAGATTTGATGTACTGAACACTAGCGACCACAGACCAAACGGGTTGTGGAATGACATCAAGGACATCATCCATGAAGAAAGCAAGCGGTCACTGAAAAGACAGGAAAGAAAGAAAAGACCAAGATGGATGTCAGAGGAGACTCTGAAACTTGCTCTTGAGTGCCGAGCAGTTAAAGCAAAAAGAAGAATTGATGAAGTAAAGGAACCGAACAGAAGATTTCAAAGGGCGTCTCAAGAAGACAAAGCAAAATATTATAATGACATGTGCAAAGAGCTGGAGATGGAAAATCAAAAGGGAAGAACACGCTTGGCATTTCTCAAGCTGAAAGAACTGAAGAAAAAATTCAAGCCTCGAGTCGTAATAGTGAAGGATTCCAAGGGGAAAATATTAAATGATGCAGGAAGCATCAAAAGAAGATGGAAAGAATACACAGAGGCATTATACCAAAAAGAATTAGTTGATATTGAACCATTTCAAGAGATGGCATATGATCAGGAATCGATGGTACTGAAGGAAGAAGTCCAAGTGGCTCTGAAAGCAATGGCAAAAAACAAGGCTCCAGGAATTGATGGAATATCAATTGAGATGTTTCAACAAATGGATGCAGCACTGGAGGTGCTCACTCATCTATGCCAGAAATATGGAAGACAGCTTCCTGGCCAACTGACTGGAAGAGATCCATATTTAGGCCTTTTCCCAAGAAAGGTGATCCAACCGAATGTGGGAATTATAGAACAATATCATTAATATCACACTCAAGCAAAATTTTGCTGAAGATCATTCAAAAACGGTTGCAGCAGTGTATCAACAGGGAACTGCCAGAAATTCAGGCCGGTTTCAGAAGAGGACATGGAACCAGGGATGTCGTTGCTGATGTCAGATGGATCCTGGCTGAAAGCAGAGAATACCAGAAGGATGTTTACCTGTGTTTTATTGACTATGCAAAGGCATTTGACTGTGTGGATCATAACAAACTATGGATAACATTGCGAAGAATACGAATTCCATAACAGTTAATTGTGCTCATGAGGAACCTTTACATGGATCAAGAGGCAGTTGTTTGGACAGAACAAGGGGATACTGAGTGGTTTAAAGTCAGGAAAGGTGTGCCTCAGGGTTATATTCTTTCACCATACCTATTTAATCAGTATGCTGAACAAATAATCCGAGAAGCTGGACTATATGAAGAAGAACGGGGCTTCAGGATTGGAGGAAGACTCATTAACAACCTGAGTTATGCAGGTGACACAACCTTGCTTGCTGAAAGTGAAGAGAACTTGAAGCACTTACTAATGAAGATCAAAGACCACAGCCTTCAGCATGGATTACACTTCAACATAAAGAGAACAAACATCCTCACAACTGGACCAATGAGCAACATCATGATAAACAGAGAAAAGCTTGAAGTTGTCAAGGATTTCATTTTACTCGGATCCACAATCAACAGCCATGGAAGCAGCAGTCAAGAAATCAAAAGAGGCATTGCATTGGGTAAATCTGCTGCAAAGGACCTCTTCAAAGTGTTGAAGAGCAAAGATGTCACCCTGAAGACTAAGGTGCGGTTGACCCAAGCCATGGTATTTTCAATCGCATCATATGCACGTGAAAGCTGGACAATGAATAAGGAAGACCGAAGAAGAATTGTGGTTTCGGCGAAGAATATCTAATATACCATGGACTGCCCAAACAACAAACAAATCTGTCTTGGAAGAAGTCCGGCCAGAATGCTCCTTAGAGGCAAGGATGGCGAGACTGCGTCTTACATACTTTGGACATGTTGTCAGGAGGGATCAGTCCCTGGAGAAGGACATCATGCTTGGCAGAGTACAGGGTCAGCGGAAAAGAGGAAGACCTTCAACAAGGTGGATTGACACAGTGGCTGCAACAGTGAGCTCAAGGATAACAACGATTGTAAGGATGGCGCAGGACCAGGGAGTGTTTTGTTTTGTTGTGTACAGGGTCACTGTGAGTCGGAACCGACTCAACGGCACCTAACAACAACAACAACCTTGTGTGCATTTACTTTTTCTTGCTCTTGCTTATTGGACTTTTCCAAATAAACACACACAGAGGTATTTTCATGGTAACAGCATAAGAACCCAGATTCCCCAGGATTCTGGATGCTTCTGGAAGAGGAAGAAAACATAAACATATTGCGTCTGAGGTCTTTGGAGGCAAGCTCAGTGAGTGTACTATTATATGATATTATAACGTTATTCTTCCTGTGGACTGTAAAGCCTAATATGGGCTGTTCCATAAACAATAAAACCTATCCATGTGTGAAATTCATTTATGTGAACCTGCTCATTATGGAGACATTAAAGTAAAGGAAACATATGCTGGAATTTGAGTGATATGACACTGCATATTATAAGGAAATATTCCTTGTCTAAAGAACAAATATTAGCAGGAAGTAAATCCCATTCAAATGCAAAGCTGAGACCTGTGCTAAGTACATAAATTGAACTTGATTTTCGCTTGGTTTGTTTATTTTCATGTGATGGAAATAAGTGTATGGCTTCAGATTTGTCACCTGCATGCCTATTTCTGTCCTGTCGGCTCTTATTAGTCTGTTTCAGGAGAATAGGGATGACGTAGAGTGTCTGGGGGCCTCAGACACAGAGTGAGCCAGGCTGCATCACCTGCCCTGGGAAGGCAGGTGGGAATGTCCCCTTCCTCCGAGCTGAATACTGCAAACAGGTTACCTTTTTTTTGCAATACATGGAAATAAAACTATGATCCTCTACAATTCTTTTATTTCCCACATCTCGTTTTTATTTCTGGCTGGAATCAAAGTTTGCCGTGTTCCCTGGAAAGCCTAGCTTACAGCCCTTGGTGTGTGAAATGAGACTCCCCTGATATTTCACCAGAATACAAAATGTACAACCTTAAGTCCTCAGATACTCCTCCAGCTTCCACCAGGAGTTGGAAAGCTCAAAAGTTAGCCAACCTCCTCTTTTTTAAACAAGAGCCAAATGAGGACTGGAGGACCGCTCTCCCCCAGGGTTTCTTTGCAGAGCGTTTGCAAGGCTGCTTGCCTCTGCCATCCAAGTGCTTCTGAACAGAGTCGAAGCCTCCTCTCAATGTGAAACAAAGAAGCCACACTTCAGAGCTGCGTCCTCTTAAAGAACTAAAAAGAAATGTATGGTGGGTGGTGGGGTGGGGAAGACATGCAATCAAAACCAGGAGAGATCTTCCAGCATTTAAAAATACGCCCCTCTAGGGCTGCGTAGACTCGCCCTGTAGGATTTCTAAGACGTGGCTGATGCATTCAAACTGCCACCTTTTGATTAGCAGCCTGAGCTTGTAACCACTGTGCCACCAGGGCTCCTTTTTGTCTTTTGTAATACTAATTTTATTCCTTTGGGGGACCTGAATTTAATCTAATGTATTGTTGGCAATCTCAGAATAAAGAGGAATTTTTTTTTTTTTTTTAAGCTAACTATACATATAGAGGGGCCCTGGTGGCAAGGTGGTCAAGCATTTGGCTACTAACCAAAAGGCCAGCAGTTCAAATCTACCAGCAGCTCCTTGGAAACCCTAAGAGGCAGTTCTACTCTGTTCTGTAGTGTCACTATGAGTCGGAATTGGCTAGTTGGCAACGGGTTTATACATATAAAGATGTCCCTGGGTAGCACAAATGATTAAGCGATCAGCAGCTAACTGAAAGGCTGGTAGCCTGAGTCCACCCAGAGGCATCTGAAAGAAATGCCTGGCAATCTACTTCCAAAAATTCAGCCACTGAAAACCCCATAGAGCACAGTTCTACTCTGCTGTGCATGGGGTCACCACGAGTTGGAATCGACTCAACGCAATTGACTTGGTTTTTGGTTTTATATGTACAAATGTTTATGAAAAGTTTTATGTTTGGATCAAAGAATATTTTTTTAAAAAAGATCTTTGTATATCTACCACCCAGATGTGAAATAGAACATCAATGGGCTGTGTTAGCCCTCTCATTTATTTTGCTTCACCTTCCTTCTACCCCAAGATAATTGCTATCCTTTTTGTGGTTCACCCTCTTTCTTCTCATTTTACCACTACATGTATCATGGATTAAATTGTGTCCCCCCAAAACATGTGTCAATTTGGCCAGGCCATGATTCCCAGTATTGTGTGATTGTCCACCATTTTGTCATCTGATATGATTTTCCTATGTGTTGTAAATTGGACCCTTATGATGTTAATGGGGCAAGATTAGATGCGGTTATGTTAATGAGGCAGGGCCCAATCTATAAGATTAGGTTGTGCCCTAAGTCAATCTCTTTGGAGGTATGAAAGAGAGAAGCAAGCAGAGAGGCAGGGGGAACTTACACCACCAAGAAAGCAGCACTGGGAGCACAGTGTGTCCTTTGGACCTGAAGTTCTTGTGCTGAGAAGCTCCTTGACCAGGGGAAGATAGATGACAAGGACCTTCTCTCCCAGAGCCAACAGAAAGAGAAAGCCTTCCTCTGGAGCTGGCCCCCTGAAGTCAGACTTGTGGCCTCCTAGACTGTGAGAGAATAAACTTCTGTTTGTTAAAGCCACCCACCTGTGTTACAGCAGCACTAGATGACTAAGACATCAGAGGAGCATCTCTGAATCACACGGAAGTTTTCTATTAACAGAATTTTGCTGCGCTGCCTTTTTGTGGCTTTTCTCTTGTCTCCATAGTGTTTTGTTTTGTTTTTTAAATTAAAAAAAAAATTGTTTTGTCAGTGTTGAGAATGTACTCAGCCAAAACATACACCAATTGAACCTCTTCTATATACACAATTCAGTGGCATTGATTACATTCTTTGAGTTGTGCCGCCATCTCGCCCTGCTTTTTCGAGTTATTCCTCTCCCGTTAGCATAGACTCACTGCCCCCTAAGGCTCCTATCTAATCTTTTGAGTTGCTGTTGTCACTTCAGTCCCACAGAGGCAGTTCTTAAAAGAGCATAATGCCCAAGGCAGGCATTATGTACTAGTTATTATCTGATTTTCATAAGACTTCAGGAGATATTTTTGGTTTAAAGTTTAAAGACTATCTCAGGGCAATAATTTCAGGGGTTCACGCAGCCTCCATGACTCCAGACAGTCTGGAGTCCATGAGAATTTGAAATCCTGTTCCGCATTTTCTGTCTTTTGATCAGGATTCATCTATAGGGTCTTCGATCAAAAAGTTCAGTAATGGTAGCCGGGCGGCATCCTGCCCTGCTGGTCTCCTGGCAAAGGAAGCAGATTTTGATGGAGCTGCACTTATTTCACCTTCGTTGTTATATAATGACCCGTTGTTGCAACGTACCAAATTACGTATCTGTCTCAGTGACCTTGGGCATTTATTTATAATAGCTTAATTAAGATGTAATTTATATACCTTAACAATTTACCGTTTTAACATGTGCAGATTCACTGGTTTTTAGTGTCCTCAGTGCTGTTAACCATGTTCTACCATTTGGATGTTTCACTCATTCACAGAGCCATGATGTATGTGTTTCTACTGTGTCTGATTTTCTTTCCTGTGAAACTTTTTTATAGACAGCCAAAGAGACAGTATCTCCTTTGGAGTGGGGTTGTGTGAAACAACACAGGGACCAAGCTTCCTAAGAGTCTCTGGGAGATGAAAAACACAGACAGAAGTTCAGGACATTTGCCTTGTCTATCCTATAGCAGGTTTCGAAGAAGTATATTTTGTGGGGTTCACCCTACCCCCTTTCCTTGAGCCTTGAGAATGTTGTATTTGGATAATTCTACCTGAGATGTTTCATCAGTGCAAACTGGAGCAAAGTCCAGACCACCAACACCAGAAATCTGGAGGCGACATCTTTAAAACAAGAACAGCCTGAGTAACTCATTCTGCTACCCAACAAACAGCCAAAGTGACATATTCAAATGAGAGTATATTGTCAGCTGTTTTGTCTTGCTGGGTCATTTCCTTCTTGTGAGACCCTTTTGTTTCTTTGATGCTCAGATTGTTGCACCATTTGGCTGTAAAGAAGAGCATTAATTAAAGGCAGACACAGGGCAGTGAAGACAGTGTGAAAACTCTACTTGAAGGTACAAGGTAATTAATTTTGTACAAGAGAAACATAAAACCCAGGGAGTGGAACTGGGAAAAATAGGACCACAAAACGATTACTGGAAATACAATTGTAGATGAGACAAAATACGAAAGGACCGATGGAGTAATTAGACTTCAGGGGGGTGGGGGGCGGTAGGGAATCACAACAAACGGCCACCTGCTAAGTGCTGATGAAAATCCAATACAGAGCACTAGCTCCCATTCACGTGGGTGTGTTTTCCTGCAGACAGGGGACGCCCACATTAAGTATTAGCCAGGTAGTTGAAGATGAGGAGTGTGATGAAAATGTGCTAAGAGTGTCCACAATGGAGATGGGAAAATGACTTGACTTAGAAGCAATCCTGTTTAATGAAAGTGCAAGAAACAGATAATGAACAATGATAAAGTTCTCCCTTCCAAGATGTGGCCACAGCGCATTAAGATTCATTATTCCCAGAAAAGTCAACATTACAAGGATGGTTATTAGGAAAGACTCCATTTACAAATGCCTAGCGATCACTCACATTTGAATTTGCTGCATCCTCAGTCCAGTAGCGCCTCAGTGAAAGTTCCAGAAACCCTACAAAATTGGTTTCAGTGAAAAAGAAAGTGAATTTCTACAACACATTATCCATGCAGGAACCCACCTTGTGACTATAAGCCACCACGATAATGACAGTGGTCTTTGGACAATAAAAATCACTAACACGGACCCAGGGCTCACTGCACCAGGTGCTGTTCTTGGGCCTGCAGATGGTTAACATTTAGCTCCCACCACAGCCTGCAAGCTGTCACCAGCATCTTCCCTCTTTGATGAGGAAACTGGACCTCCAAAAAGTTAAGTGACTTTGTTGTTGTTAGGTGCTGTCACATCAGTTCTGACTCACAGTGACCCTATGTACAGCAGAATGAAACTCTGCCTGGCCCTGTGCCATCCTCACCATCATTGCTGTGTTTCAGCCCATAGTTGCAGCCACCATGTCAATCCATCTCCTCGAGGGTTTTCCTACTTTTTACCGACCTTGTACTTTACCCTCCTGGTATCTGAATACCAATGGCATAGCTTCCAGCATCACAGCAACACACAAGACCCCACAGTATGACAAACTGACAGACAAGTGTGTTGCTGTGATGCTCGAAGCTATGCCACCGGTATTCAGATACCAGCAGGGTCACCCATGGAGGACAGGTTTCAGCTGAGCTTCCAGACTAAGACAGACTAGGAAGAAGGACCAGGCAGTCTACTTCTGAAAAGCATTAGCCAGTGAAAACCTTATGAATAGCAGCCGAACATTGTCTGATATAGTATTAGAAGATGAGCACCCCAGGTTGGAAGGCACTCAAAACATGGCTGGGGAAGAGCTGCCTCCTCACAGTAGAGTCGACCTTAATGACGTGGATGGGGTAAAGCTTTTGGGAATTTCATTTGCTGTTGTGGCACAACTCAAAATGAGAAGGAAGAGCTGCTGCAAACATCCATTAATAATTGGAACCTGGAATGTATGAAGTATGAATCTAGGAAAATTGGAAATCGTCAAAAATGAAATGGAACACATAAACTTCGATATCCTAGGCATTAGTGAGCTGAAGTGGACTGATACTGACCATTTTGAGTCGGACAACCATATAGTTTACTATGCTGGGAATGACAACTTGAGGAGGAATGGTGTTGCATTCATCGTCAAAAAGAACATGTCAAGATCTATCCTGAAGTACAACGCTGTCAGTGATAGGATAATATCCATACGCCTACAAGGAAGAATAGTTAATACGACTATTATTCAAATTCACACACCAACCACTAGGGCCAAAGATGAAGAAATAGAAGATTTTTATCAGCTGCTGCAGTCTGAAATGGATCGAACATGCAATCAAGAGGCATTGATAATTACTGGCGATTGGAATGTGAAAGCTGGAAACAAAGAAGAAGGATCAGTAGTTGGAAATTATGGCCTTGGTGATAGAAATAATGCCAGAGATCAAATGATAGAATTTTGCAAGACCGACTTCTTCACTGCAAATACCTTCTTTAACCAACATAAACAGTGACTATACACATGGACATCGCCAGATGGAACACACAGAAATCAAATTGACTACATCTGTGGAAAGAGACAATGGAAAAGCTCAATATCATCAGTCAGAACAAGGCCAGGGGCTGACTGTGGAACACACCACCAATTGCTCATATGCAAGTTCAAGCTGAAACTGAAGAAAATCAGAGCAAGTCCACGAGAGCCAAAATATGACCTTGAGTATATCCCACCTGAATTTAGAGACCATCTGAAGAATATATTTGACGCACTGAACACCAGTGACCAAAGACCGGACCGGTTGTAGAATGACATCAAGGACATCATCCATGAAGAAAGCAAGAGGTCATTGAAAAGACAGGAAAGAAAGACCAAGATGGATGTCAGAGGAGACTCTGAAACTTGCTCTTGAGCGCCGAGCAGGTAAAGCAAAAGAAGAATTGACGAAGTAAAAGAACTGAACAGAAGATTTCAAAGGGCGTCTCAAGAAGACAAAGTAAAATATTATAATGACATGTGCAAAGAGCTGGAGATGGAAAACCAAAAGGGAAGAACATCCTCGGCATTTCTCAAGCTGAAAGAACTGAAGAAAAAATTCTAGTCTCAAGTTGCAATAGTGAAGGATTCTATGGGGAAAATATTAAATGACACAGGAAGCATCAAAAGAAGATGGAAGGAATACACAGAGTCATTACACCAAAAAGAATTAGTCAATGTTCAACCATTTCAAGAGGTGGCATATGATCAGGAACCGATGGTACTGAAGGAAGAAGTCCAAGTGGCTCTGAAAGCAATGGCAAAAAACAAGGCTCCAGGAATTGATGGTATATCAATTGAGATGTTTCAACAAACAGATGCAGTGCTGGAGGTGCTCACTCATCTATGCCAGAAATATGGAAGACAGCTTCCTGGCCAACTGACTGGAAGAGATCCATATTTAGGCCTATTCCCAAGAAAGGTGATCCAACCAAATGTGGGAATTATAGAACACTATCATTAATATCACACACAAGCAAAATTTTGCTGAAGATCATTCAAAAACGGCTGTAGCAGTATATCGATAGGGAACTGCCAGAAATTCAGGCTGGTTTCAGAAGAGGATATGGAACCAGGGATATCATTGCTGATGTCAGATGGATCCTGGCTGAAAGCAGAGAATACCAGAAGGATGTTTACCTGTGTTTTATTGACAATGCAAATGCATTCGACTGTGTGGATCATAACAAATTATGGATAACACTGCGAAGAATGGGAATTCCAGAACACTTAATTGTGCTCGTGAGGAACCTTTACATAGATCAAGAGGCAGTTGTTTGGACAGAACAAGGGGATACTGAGTGTCAGTAAAGGTGTGCACCAGGGTTGTATTCTTTCACCATACCTATTCAATCTGTATGCTGAGAAAATAATCCAAGAAGCTGGACTATATGAAGAAGAACAGGGCATCAGGATTGGAGGAAGACTCATTAACAACCTGCACTATGCAGATGACACAACCTTGCTTGCTGAAAGTGAAGAGGACTTGAAGCCCTTACTGATGAAGATCAAAGACCACAGCCTTCAGTATAGATTGCACCTCAACATAAAGAAAACAAAAATCCTCACAACTGGGCCAATGAGCAACATCATGATAAATGGAGAAAAGATTGAAGTTGTCAAGGATTTCATTTCACTTGGATCCACAGTCAACAGCCATGGAAGCAGCAGTCAAGAAATCAAAAGAGGCATTGCATTGGGTAAATCTGCTGCAAAGGACCTCTTTAAAGTGTTGAAGAGCAAAGACTAAGGTGTGCCTGACCCATGCCCATGGTATTTTCAATCACATCATATGCATGTGAAAGCTGGACAATGAATAAGGAAGACCGAAGAAGAATTGACACCTTGAATTGTGATGTTGGGAAAGAATATTGAAGATACCGTGGACTGCCAAAAGAACAAACAAATCTGTCTTAGAAGAAGTACAGTCAGAATGCTCCTTAAAGCAAGGATGGCGAGACTGCGTCTTACATACTTTGGACATGTTGTCAGGAGCGATCAGTCCCTGGAGAAGGACATCATGCTTGGCAGAGTACAGGGTCAACGGAAAAGAAGAAGACCCTGGACGAGGTGGATTGACACAGTGGCTGCAACAATGAGCCCAAGCATAACAATGATTGTAAGGATGACGCAGGACTGGGCAGTGTTTCGTTCTGTTATGTATAGGGTCGCTGTGAGTTGGAACCGGTTGATGGCACCTAAGGACAACAACATACTTTACCATGCATGATGTCCTTCTCCAGGGACTGGTCCCTCCTGATAACATGCCCAAAGCAAGAGAGACATACTTGAGTATACATGTACAAGGAGCCTTTTTTTTCTTTCTTTCTTTCTTTCTCACATTATTATTATGGAAAGAAAAGAAAAAACAAGGCTGGGCTGCAATGTGTGTCCTTTCATCGGGTTAGGGAGAAAACCTGTGGTTTCTGTTTGTTATAACTGAACATGCAGCTATGAAGCATCATAGGCTCTCTGTACACCTGTGGACTTAATGATACCCATGGCTTGACAGTAAGGGAGAAAATCAAGTTAGGAACAAGGTGAAGAGCAGGCGAAGAGCACCCATTTTGTGAAAACAAAGACAAGGAAAACAAAGCCGGGCAGCAGGAGGCTGATATGGAAGGAAACCCCAGGCTGCTAATAAAAGGTCGCCTGGCAGGGCGAGCTGCGGTCAGTATGGAGAAAGGGCAGCTGCTAAGTTTCCTTTACACCTTGATGGGCATCAGCTGCGTGTGTTGGTGACTTCTCTGATTTTTGAGAGAACGTTAACCATCTGCAAGGAGCTTTCTTAAGGATTCAGGGGCCCCTCACAGATCCCAGCGTGGAAAGCATTTTCAGGCTCGGTGGGACCTAGGGAGTTCCTGGGTCTTGCACACGGTGAATGTGCTCGGCTGCTAACCAGAAGATGGGAGGTTCTACTCTACCCAGAGGTGCCCCAGAAGAAAGACTCGGGGGTCTACTTCCAAAAAATCATCCATTAAAAACCCCAAGCACAGTTCTCCCCTGAGTCATCATGAGTCAGAGCCCACTTGATGGCAACCGTTTTTTCTTTTTAATGTATGTATGCGTAAGTGTGTGTGGGTGTATATGCACACATATGCATATACATATGTATATACTCCTATAGAGAATTCCTGGATGGTGCAAATACACTAGGCTGCTAATCAGAAGGTTGGAGGTTCCAGTCCACCTAGAGGCACTTCAGAAGAAAGGCCTGGTGATCTACTTCTGAAAACTCAGCCACTGAAAGCCCCATGGAGCACAGTTCTACTCTGACACACATGGGGTCTCCATGAGTTGGGGTCAACTTGATGCAAACTTGTGGGACCTAGGACACCAAATAGCCTTGAGTCTTCTTCCCAGGTCACTCAATCTCTGACCTCTTCCTGGCTGGTTCTTTGGCTCCAGTGTGCTCTCTCTGCTCCTTCCCTGTGCAGTCTCAGTGTCTACTCCACGACACTCTCAGCTTCCCATTGACTTGTCTTGGCTTGGATTCTTTCCCCGGCTCCGGTTGTGATTTCTCCACTCCCTGCAGCCAACCAAGCTGGTATCTCTAAGTCCCCACTCCAGGATCCAAGGACAGAGAACTCGAGGTCTCGTGTGGGCCAGGTGTGCAGTCCTGGTCCAGCCAGCTTGGCCAAGGCCACAGTCTATCTTAGAAGCATGGCCACCTTCAGCAGTGGGAGCTTTTGTTAGAAAAGAGCAGATTCAGAAAGCCACAACAGACTTGTCTAGAACAAGTGTATGTCACTTGACGTGGTTTTATTTAATGGACAACCACCTCAGATTCTCTCATGCTTCATCTTCCATGAGGAATGGAAAGGAGGGGTTTGCATGAGCTAATAGTAACAACTCCCATATATTACAGGTACCAGGTACAGTCTGCTCTAGGGCTTTATAAGCAATGCCTCGTTAAATCTTCATGACGTCATTACGTGGCCTTACTCCTGCACCTAGGTCACAGAGGAGGCACCTGAGGTCCTGGGAGCTGAGTGATTGCCAGTGGCTGAACCAGCCAGAAACTGCGTCATCCAGGAGACTCTTGGGATTCCCTACTCAGCTTTAGCCACAATGTGGTGGAGTTTCTATCACTGCTGTAACTGATGACCATGTACCTAACAGCTTAGAGCAACACTCACTAATAATCCTGCATTTCCCGTGGGCAGAGTGGGCTTGGCTGGGTTCTCTGCTTACAGTCGCAAAAAGCTGAAATCAAGGTGTCAGCATGGCCGGGCTAACCTGGAGGCTCTGGGTGAGAGTCTGCTTCCACACACATTCTGGTTGCTGGCAGAGTCCAGTTCCTTCTCATGCTTCCTACGTGGCCCCACGGCTTCTAGCTTTTTAAGTTCTCTGGGATTCAAATTCCTCGGACTTCCCCTCTGGCCTCCCCTCCACTCAGTAACAGGCTCCTCACTTCCTCCTGAGCCCATGCAGCAGCCCATTAGTGTCCATAAACATAGGCTCATGGTGACTTGGGTGTTTTCTAAGGTGAGTTAGGATTCTGCTACCATGACCCTGAGAATTTGCCCAGCCCCTACCACCCAGCCCATCTCCTCCCTGCCTGGGGTGACCCTGGGGTCAAGCAGGGACCTCCTGCCACTTGGCTAACTTAGGGGCAGCCAGCCTCCCAGGTCCTTCCACACAGCCAAGTATACACAGGTACAGTCTGTCTTTTTCTACCAAAAGAAAACTCCCAGGCAAATGCACATTCCTTTGGTCTAAAGAGGGTAACACAATTCCATCCACTGAGTGACTACTTACTGAGCACGGAGCCAGAAATTGAAGATTCAAGAGTGAAGAATGGGTAGCTCCTGTCCTCTAGAAGTTCAGCTCATGGTGGGCGAGTCAGAAAAGCAAGCAATTAAGATGCAGGCATTTAAGATATGTAGGCTCTATGGTAAAGGGGGCAGTGGTGGTTCAGTGGTAAAATTTCTCACCTTCCATGCAGGAGACCTTGGTTCGATTCCCAGTCAATGCACGTCATGCACAGCTACCACCTATCTGTCAGTGGAAGCTTGTGTGGTCCTATGATGTTGAACAGGTTTCAGCAGAGCTTCCAGACTGAGACAGACAAGGAAGAAAGACCTGGTCATCTATTTCTGAAAAATCAACCAATGAAAATCCTATGGATCACAATGCTCTGAACCTGATGTGCGTGGAGCTGCCATAAGTCAGGGGCCAATTCAATGGCAGCTAACACAACAACAGATTCCATGGTAGGCACTCCTCAGGGGTCTGCAGAAGCTTAGAAAACAAGACCTAATCAGGCCAGGAAGGCCACAGGGCAGGCTTTCTGAAGGAGGTGGTATGAAAACAAAGACCCAAAATAGCACTAGAGCAAGACGAAGGTAAGGAATAGGGGAAGGAGAGGCGAACAGATGAGGCAGAAAAAGGGTGTATTCTCAGGCTTGGAGGTGAGGTGGCCGAGGAAGCCACTGGGGCTGGAATGTGGAGGATGAGGAAGCTGTGGTTGGAGATGCTCAGGAGAGGTTGATGTGGACCACACTAAAGAGTTAGGACTTGATGCTGAAGAGGGCTTCAAACCGGTTCAAAACAGTTCAATCATGGCCATTGTAAACAAGGGTAGTATATGTGTTGCATAGCAACCAAATCTGTTGCCTGTCGGATTTTGACCCAAGTAGGAAACAAACAGCAGCGCCCTGTTCAAAGATGGTGACCAATTGCACTGTTTTGAATGTTTCGGGAGCCTGATGCGTGAAATTGGATTATTGGTGGGACTCTGGAGAATGACACACATTCAAAGTGGCTCAGTAGGCTGTCATCTTTGAGTAGAGCACTGCTGTCTGTTTCCTACTCGGGTCAAAGTTCGACGGGCAACAGATTTGCTTGCTATGCAATGCCTACACTGCCCTTGTTTATGATGGCCAAGACTGAACTGTTTCCAACCGGTGCAAAGCCCTGTTCTAAAGGCGATGGAGAATAATTGAAAGATGGGATGGCCAGATCAGGGTGGAAGACCTAAAATAAAATCTAGTGGTCCCCTTCTCTCTCCCTTTTCACCCAAGTGCCAATTCCCTCTGGGGCTCCTTTGGCCCCTGGCTTCCCCTATCTAAAGCCCCAGCCAGTTGATAGACATCCCAGGTTCAGAAGGTTGCAAGACCCAAAGCTGCAGGTCCAGCAGGATTGCGTCTTGCCCATTTTCATAGCCTCTGTCTCTCCAGCCAGGTTTCACTCTGGAAGCTCTGTGAAGTCTGCAACTCAGAGTTCGGGTTAGAAGCAAAGGCCTCTTCTCCCTGCTGCAAGTTACTGTAGAGTCAGCTCCAACTCACGGCAGTCCCGTGTACGACAGAACAAAATGTTGCCCAGTCCTGTGCCATTTTCACAACTGTCAGTGCAGGCAACCCCATTGTTGTGACCACTGTGTATTTTGAATACCTTCCAACACAAGGGGCTCATCTTCTAGCACTATATTGAACAATGTTCTGTTGGGATCCATAGTTTTCATTGGCTGATTTTCAGAAGCAGAATGCCAGGCCTTTCTTCCTAGTCTTAGTCTGGAAACTCCACTGAAAACTGCCTGCCATGGGTAACCCTGCTGGTATCTGAGATCCCGGTGGCATAGCTTCCAGCATCATAGCGCATGCAAGCCACCACCGTATGACATGCTGACAGATGGGTGGTGGGTAAAATATTGTTCTCATCCCTTCTTCCCTGTCTGCTTACAGAATAATTGATGTACCTGTTGACCTTGTTCAGAAGACTTATTTGGCATTTGCTGCCTGGCCTCCTTCTGATCAGTGGGACAAACCTTAAACCGATCCCCTGAATCTTTGTGGATTTACCTTCCAGGCTCAATTGAAGCCAGTAGGGTTTCTCAGCAGTCATATTAGTCTGAAATCTAAACAGAGCTCTTCTTTAATGCTAACCTTTTGTCTGCATGGAAGATTCATGATAAGGAAGGATGGAAGTGACTTTATAATAAATGATGTGTGTGAATGTGGGGTTCACTCACTTTTTTCTCAGCTGCCTCTGGGAGCTGAACTCTACTCTCGGATATTTCTCCTGTCACTCCTACAAACAGAGTAGGGGCTGAGTTGAAGGACCAATTCAGAAATTAAGATCAGGGCGCTGGATGGCACTGTGCTGGCCCTGTATCAAAGTTCTCCATCTCCTGCAATGAATTTTTAGAGCTAAGCCAGAAGTTGCTGAAGGTCTGCAAATGGCATTCTTTAGCTTTTAACTTTCACATAAAACAGAATAAAAGATTATCCCATGTTTAAGAAATCTGGCTAGTGTGTATGATAAATTCCTGGGCACGTCCCAGATGCAGAATTGGATAGCGTGTTGTCAGCTCCTCCATTCTTCACAGGGCTTGTTTTTATTTGAGTTGCAGGCATTAAAAAAGATGGCATATATGTATATATTAATATCTCTCTCTGTTTATAGGTATGCACACTTCCATACACATATAAATGCAGACTCACAGATACGCACATATACAGATATATTTTCTCCATCTCTCCTAGCTCTTCTCGCAGCTATAGTGGTCTACCAGAGATATGCCCAGCCAAGTATTTCCAGAGAGTTGAAAGTAAAGTTTGGAAAGAGCCCTAGGGGCCATCTCATCTCCAGTAAATGATCCCAAGTAACTCCTTTAATATGGAATCCCCGTCTCCTGGAACAGACCATTTAATTGTTGGATGTCTCTGACTATTAGAAATTCCTTTCTCACTCTGAGAAAATATCTGTCTTCCTATAGCCTCCAACCTTTACCCATACCCATTGCTATTGAGTCAATTCTGACCAACTCAGGCAGAGAAGAACTGCCCCATAGGGTTTCCAAGGCTGTAAATCTTTAAGGAACACACTGCTACATCTTTCTCCCATGGAGAGGCCGGTGGGTTAGAACCACTGACCTTTTTGTTAGCATCTGAGTGTTTAACCACTGTGTCACCAAGCCTCCTTTCTCGATAGAATAAAAACCAAAAGCCAAAACAAAATAAAAAGAAACCCTGATTAGTCAATCCCAACCCATAGCGGCCTTAAATAGTAGATAATAAAGAATAGACTGCCAAAGCTACCAGTGGTCGAGAGCCTGCTTCTTACTAGAAGCATCACAAAACTTGCCTAACTCTCACAGTCCTCGTAAGGAGATGGCTATCTTCCCATTTATAGAGCCCTGGTGGGTTGATTTCAACTCCTAGTGACCCTGTGTGACAGAGCAGAACTGCCCCATAGGGTTTCCTAGGCTGTAATCTTAATGGGAGCAGATTGCCAGGTCTTTTCTCCCACTGATTGGCGGTGGATTTGAAATGCTGACCTTTCATTTAGGAACGAGGAGCGTAAACATTGCTCCACCAGGGCTCCTTGACTAACAAATAGGTGAATTTAATTTAAATAGTGTGTTTATTTAACCCAAAATACGAGGATGCATGGCAACATAGGATTAGTCTGGTAATCTCTTTGGGGAAGCTTGGTAAACAGTTCTAGCTGGAAGATACGTAATCAATTCTTTGTTGAAAGACACAGTGCGATAGAGCAGAGTGCCTCTAGTGGTGAGGAGGTGCTACTACACCTCTCTGCAGCTGTATCTCATTCTTTAGCGGAGAAAAACCTTCCTGATCAAAAAAGGGGCAAATTAATATTTCAGAAATATAATGTCATATTTATTCCACTTTCTGCAACTTATTAAACTTCCTGCTATGGTAACTACAGTCATGTATTGTTAGGGAGGTGTAAACACTGGAGGAACTTATTACTGTTGGAGACGATTATTAAAACTACAAAATTTTGCCTACAGACAAACACAAAGGAAAAAAAAAAAGGAAAGTTATTAAAACTCATTTTTAGGAGCCTGCTTATGTCCTTGGGCTGAGCTCTAAAGCAGAGTAGGAAATGATGCTCTGATAATTTTCGTTTACAGTACTTTTATTAACAGCATATCTTGTCTCCACCAATTAATCTTTGCAAATTTCTATGCCTCTTTCTGAATGTGTTCTGAATTCTGATCGTCTCTACCTTGCAATGCCTGAAATGAATGAAAATATTTCTTAATCTGTCTTGCACTGTCTCACTAGGGAAGCCAGCAACTTCAAAGCAGTTGAAATATGCCACCATCACGAAATAACGTTGGGGAGAGGAAATGTATCACTACCATAGGAATTAAATGGCAGAGGCAGCGGTGGTTCAGTGGTAGAATTCTCGTCTCCTGCTTTTTTTTTTTTTTAATGCAGGAGACCCAGGTTCGATTCTCGGCCAATGCACCTATGTGCAGCCACCACCCACCTGTCAACAGAGACTTGTGTGTTGCCGTGGTGGTGAACAGGTTTCAGTGGAGCTCCCAGACTAAGTCAAGCTAGGAAGAAAGTCAGCCAGTGAAAACCCTGTGGATCACAACTATCCGATCCACAACTGATCAAGGGGATGGTGCAGGCTCAGGCAGCATCCTGTTCCTTGTGCACAGGTTCACTATGATTCGGGAGCCAACTTGAGGGCAGCTAACAGCAACCAAATGGCAGCATTTCTGTCTTTCTCTTTTTATGAGTACTTTTCCAGTGATCAGACCATCTAGGGACCTCTTGCAGGCCTTCAGTATCAGACTCTGTCTTTCAGATCTGTTTATTCCAAGACAAAAAGGGATTGGCCACCACGAAGGTGTGGAACTCCACTGCTGTTGGATTGGCTGGTGAGGGATGAGTTATTTCCAGGAACCAAAGTATCTTAAATCTACACGGACAAGTTCATTCATCCAAGACAAGAGCTAAACTAGAAATTGTTTTGCCCAATAAATGCAGCTGTCAGTCCAATGAAAATAGCTTCTAATCCAAAAAATTCCTGGTCTCAGAGTTGTGGTTCTTCTGACTGTTGACCAAATGGCAAAAACTTCCTTTGATGATTCATTTGCACATTTGGGGATACAGGTGAATAAGGTTCCTGTTCTTCTAAGAGAAGGTTCACAGAAGAGTGACCCCCAAATTTATCAAGGAATATCTTGGAATGTCTGCTGAAAGTTCAGATTCTCAGGGCCAACTTGAGCCTGACTGAACAGAAGTAGGGGACAGGGAGTTGGCAAACAGGAACGGGTTCTTGTGGTCATTGAAACACAGCTGGGCAGGTAGGGACTTCTAGTATTACTCAAAGCTGACAAGCACATTCCTGGCTAGAGTGGGCTTGGTAATTTTAATGACGGTTTTTGCATTCCTTAATGCAGAGTCAGCTTTTCAGATAAATTCTCTCAGGAAGTGGGAGCACATAGCTGTTTGGAAATGTTAGTTACTCACTAGTTTTAATGGGCTCTGCTAGTCAGAACCAGGAACTGCTGAGATGTGATAGTTGCTTCCAGGACAGAAAATGAGTTGGCAGGCCCAGTGCCATTTATTCTGTGGATTTAACATGCC
Organism: Elephas maximus indicus; assembly: GCF_024166365.1. NCBI lineage: Eukaryota > Metazoa > Chordata > Mammalia > Proboscidea > Elephantidae > Elephas > Elephas maximus. The sequence goes on from NC_064843.1 coordinate 7,493,330, forward strand.
AGATAAGGAATGCCTGCTTCCAATGGAGAAAGTTTAATCCATCTGGCTCATTCTGCCACCTAGACTGTTTACAGAAAGCTGATTCTGAGCAGTGTCCTCCTCACTTTTCTGGGGAATTGCTTTTGCCTTGAGAATTATATTTCCAAATTAAAGATGTTTTTTTTTTTTTCTTCATGGCTTATTTCTGGATAACTGAAAGAAATGGAAAAGTTAGAGACTGTCATGCTCTGTTAGTTTAACAGTCAAATTTTCATTTATTTATTTTGTAATGGCCTTAGCCTTTTAGATATTGTGCCATGTCTAATAAAAGTGAATAATAATGTGCCTGCTTTAGCACTGTTGATCAATTTATTTTTTCAGTTATTGGCTAAACGACTTGTAAGAATAAGAAAGTTGGAAATCTGGAAGCCAGACATATTAGAAGGACGAGGAAAGGTACAGTTAAACATAAAACTTTGCCAAGAAAATCCCTAAGCTATCTCCATAATTCTAGTCCCAGAAAAAAAAAAAAATGAATATTGAGGTAAAAGAGAATTGATATGAGCCACATAAATAATTGTGTTTTAGAGTCTCCCCCCCAAAGAATGTTGTATGGTTTTTCAAAAACAGCATTTTTTTTTTTTTGGAAATTAAAATAATTTTGTTTTCCCCTTAGGCAATTTTAATTTTAAAATATTTTTTGGTGTTTTGGGGTAATTTAATCTAAATATTTTCAATTACTTTATACACCTCAATACATTATTTTGTAAGTGCTGCTCAGTGAAACAGAAACAAAGCAAATCAGAAGTTGGGTCATGTTACTAAGAAAAAATATATATATATACATATCTATATATGCGCATATATATACACACAAACACACATAGATACACGCATTTATATGTATATGTGTATGTATGATACGCCTGTGTGTATGCATATGTGTGTATGTATGCAAGTGTGTATGCACATGTGTGTCTACAACTATATCTCTATGTCCATTCAGCGCAACTCAAGTTTCAATGTAAAGATTCATGCTTAGTCACCATGTTCATGGAAAGACAACTGATTTTTTAAGACATAGGATCCTTCTTTGGATTAATGTTAAAAGACAAGCAAAAATATTGAATCCAAAAAGTGTGACTGGAATCCTGTCTTATTAATTTCTCAGGGTTTGTTTTCTCTGTGGACAGTAACCACCCATTGCAACTAGCCAAATCACAACACCACTGTGGTGGTTTAATTTGTGTGTCAACTTAGCTGGGCCATGGCTTTCAGTGGTTTGGCAGTTATGGCGTAGTTTGGCAGCCATATGATGTGATCACTTCCATGATGAGATTTGATATAATGTGATCACCCCCATGATGGGATCTGCTGTGAGTAGACAGTCAGCTGAAAGAGAGTTTCCTTGGGTGTGTGGCCTGCATCAAATATTAGTGGACATTCTGACAAGGCTCATGGGCTTTTGCTCACTCTGGATCCAGCAGCTGGCTTCTGTTCATCTGGCCTCCAGTTCTTGGGACTTGAGCTAGCAGCTTATCTGTGGTTTTGTCTGCCAATCTTGGGATTTGCCCATCTTTGCAGCCTGTGAGCAAGAGCTCTACCATCTGAGCTGCCAATCGTGGGTTCACCAGCCCCTGTAGCTACGTGAATCAGGGGAAGCCTTTATCCTGACCCACGGATTTGGGATGTTCCAGCCTCTACAACTGTGTGAGCCCTTTCCTTGATATAAATCTCTCTGTATGTATATTTATACACTTCGCTGGTTTGCTTCTCCAGAGAACCCAGCCCAAAGCAACCATATTTCTGGAAAGTCAAGAAAAAAGTAGATGACAGGTAAGGAGACACATGAAAATGTTTTCTAATTTTAACACACAAAAATGGAAGAAGGAATTCCCCTTCTCCTCATGAAGGAATAATAGGAAATGGATCTAACTTTCTTTCTTAACAACTAGAAAACCAGACAAAATATATGAAATGAAAGTTACCAGCCGCTGGACAACAGGCAGTGCAGGATAGTGATTCCAGAAAGAAGAGAAAAGGTCAACCCTACAAGTGTCCCACCTCACAGCCTGGGGAGATATTCCAGGCCACAGCAAAGGGAAGGGCATCTAACTAGAGCCCGATAGTCTCACTGAGTTGAGGAGACAGAGTTTAGAGTCTGTGGAGGCCAAAGAGCTATGATGTGTGGGGCAGAGTTCTAGAAAGGAGAAACACGGAGAGAGAAAGAGAACACGAGTTCTCTGGAGATTTTCAGAGAGGTCCCATCAAACTAGCTGAGACCTGATTTGTGCACAAGCATGAGGAAATTACCAAGGCCAGGGGAGCAGAAAGCCAGAGGTGAAACAGTCCATGGGGCTCACATAGGCCCAGAAATGTTTTGTGTTCCCACCACATTAAGTGAAGAAATCTTGCAATATATGAGGCTTTGGGTTGTGTACTCAGAAGAATAATGGGGTAAATGAGCCTAGACTTAGGCTGTTCTGGACTCACCTGAACAACATTTAAAAAACAAGCCACCCAAGAATCCTATTAATTCCAAATAACTGTATGTCAGATTTTATTTTACATGAATTTACAATCAGTGCCCATGAAATCTCCCCCAAAAACCAAACCCACTGCTGCCAAGTTAGTTCTGACTCATAGCAACCCTATAGGACAGAATAGAACTGCTACATAGGGTTTCCAAGGCTATAAATCTTTATAGAAACAGACTGCCACATCTTTCTCCCATGGAGTGGCTGGTAGGTTCGAACTGCCAACCTTTCCGTTAGCAGCTGTGCACTTAAGCACTGTACCAACAAGGCTCCTGCCCATGGAAGCAGCAGTCAAGAAATCAAAGGAAGTATTACATTGGGAAAATTTGCTGCAAAAGACCTCTTCAAAGCATTAAAAAACACAGACGTCACTTTGAGGACTAAGGTGCACTTGATCCCAGCCATGGCATTTTCAGTCACCTCATATGAATGTAAGAGTTGGACAATGAATAAGGGAGACCAAAGAGGAACTGATGCCTTTGAATTACGGTGTTGGTGAAAAACGTTAAATATATCACAGACTGCCAGAAAGAATGCACAAATCTGTCTTGGAAGAAGTACAGCCAGAATGCCCCTTAGAAGCAAGGATGGCAAGACTTTGTCTCACTTAATTTGGACAACTTATCAGTAGGGCCCAGTCCCTGGAAAAGAACATCACAGTTGGTAAGCTAGAGGGTCACAAAATAGAGGAAGACTCTCAACAAGATGGACTGGCACAGTGGCCACAACAATGGGCTCGGCGTAGCAAAGATTGTAAGGATGGTGCAGGAAAGGGAAGTGTTTCATTCTGCTGTACGTGGGATTGCCATGAGTTGGAGCTGAATGGATGGCACCAGGCAACAACAACAACAATAACATGTCAGATGCCAGAGAAAGTATCAATAATACTTAAAGAAATACAAAAACATCCCACACCCAACAAAGTAAAATGCGCAAAGTCTGGCATCCATTAAAGAATTACAGAGAAAGGAAGATATGCCCCCCAAAAGAAATGGGAGAAAAATGAATAGAAATAGAAATAGACTCAGAAACAACAGAGATGATAGAGTGAGTAGAGAAAGATATTAAAGAGCTGTTATAAACATAACCTATGTGCTCGAGAAAGTAGAGGACAACATGAACATGATGAGGAGAGAAGCAGACATTTTCAAAAACTTAATTTAACCCTTTCATTACCATTGGCCTAAACTGTATGTCAGTCGATTTTTATGCCTCTGAACTGCAGAGGTAATGTGTTATTCAGGTTCTAATGCATTTAGCGTCAAGGTGGGTGCCCTTTGATATGCGTGAACTTCAGCAGACCAGAATTGGAGCCTCATTGTTGTGTAGGTTGAGCATTCTATTAGGTGATGCTCCTTGGATGTATTAGTTTTGTGAACTTTTGCCTCTTATTTCTTTAAGATAATTATGGCTTTCCTGTGTGATAGTTAGGAGCCCTGATGTGTTTGTTTTGGTTTTTCTGTGTCATATTTGGAAAATCAGAGTTTTCCCCTGTAACCTAATAGAAAGGCACCTGCAATAAATTATCTACCTAGTTCTCAGCAGCATCCTGTCATGCCACAGATCAGTGACACCAAAATGCCACTTGCCTCATTGGCAGATCACATTGCCAGATCATATTTCTCAAAATACATATTACCAACCAAAAATTTAAACACACTCAATTAGGAAGCTTGCATTCCAATTCTGGAAACACATGTGATCAAAAAAGATTTTTTAAATAAAAATTTGGTAATGAAATTTTCAATATTGTCAATTATAAAAAAGAAAAAAATTACTAATTACAGCAGAATAGACAATACATAAGAGAAGACTAGTGAACCTGAAGCCATAGCAATGAATACTATACAAAATTAAACACAAAGACTGAAAAGATGAAATAAAAAATGAACAGACTATCAGTGACCTATAGATGTGTGAAACAATCCAGCATATGTATAATCGGAACCCAGAAAAGAGGGAATGGTTAACATTGGCCAAAATGTTTCCAAATTTCATAAAAATCTTTAAATCCACAGATCAAACAGCTAAATGAGCCCTGAGCTGAAGAAACAAAGAAAAACATACAACAACATATCATAAGCCAGGAAAAGGAGGGGAGAACACACATATAGAAGAATAAAGATGAGAATGATAGCAGACTGCTCATCAGAAGCCATGCAACCCAATAGACAGTGGAGCAGCATTGTTAACATGTTGAAGGGGGAGCTGTTGCCACAAAATTCTGTAGTCAGCAAAAATAGTATTCAAGATGGATGGGAAAACAGACTTTCTCAGACATACAAAAGCTAGGGGAATCCAATGCAAAACATATATATATGCTGAAGGACATTTATCTAGAATATATAAAGAATAATTATAACTTGGTAATAACAATAAGATGATCCAATTAAAAAAAAAAATGAGCAAAAGACTTGGCCATACAGTTCAAGCAGATATGTGGGTGGCAAGTAAGCACATGAAAAGAAGCTCAGCATCCTTAGTCATCAGAAAATGCAAATTAAAATCACAATGAGATATCACTGAATACACACCAAAATGGCTAAAATAGAAAAAAAGAGTGACAATTTAAAGTACTGGTGAGGATGTCAGGGAACTGGAACTTTCATACATCACTGATGAGGAGTCAAATGGCAAAACCACTTTGAAAAACAGTTTGTTTCTTATAAAAAATCACTTGCCATATGGCCCAACAGTTTTACTCCTAGTTATTTACCCAAGGGAGTTGAAAACATATGTGTACACAAAGGCTTGTGTACAAATGTTCATAGCAACTTTATTCATAATAGCCAAATATTGGAAATAGCCTCAATGTACATCAACCAGTGGATGTATTACAACCTGTGGTACGTAGCACATGCTTCTGTGTGTACGAAATTCTAGAAAAAGGCAAAACTGTAGTAATAAAAGCAGATCTGTGGTTGCCAGGGACCAGGGGGTTGAGGGATGGGATTAACTGCAAAGGGGCTTGGGAGAACTTTTTAAGGTGACAGAAATGTTCTATATCATCATTGTGGTTGTGATTGCTTGACTGTCTACATTTGTCAAAACTCATCAAATGGTAGCTTAACATTGGTGAATTTTATTGTGTATAAATAACGTTACAAAGCCAAATATAGCAAAGAAAAATGAGGGAAGGGGGACGAAGACAACAGTAAATATAATGTCAAAAAGAAGCTAAAACTCTGACTGAATTTTAACAGTGGCAAACAGTGATTAGAAGTTTCATTACCTTTCAAACACTTGAACAAAGCTGGCCCATTAATCCATGCTTTCCCAGAGCTAAAGAGCTGGAAATGGCCTTAACGATGCTAGAAGAGATAAGCAGCTCTGCCTGCTCAATGAATACTGGGTGATGGGAGTAAGGGAGGTGAGAAGGAACCAAAGAGGACATTGCTAAGCAAGTCATGGTTACCAGTACCTACTGTGGGCTGGTCACTCAGCTAGGCTTTGAGGATGCAGCCAAGAGCAAGACAGAACACACCCATGAAGATGAGTCTGGTGCAGGAAACCACCTTTTCACAGATCATTCTTGAAATAATGTTTAGAATTTAAATTATGTTGAGAACTATGGAAAATGAACACCATAGTGAAGGCTCCCAGCACTGTGGTTCCTTTAAACTTAAACTCGAAGGGCCATTTGGAGTCAGTCAGGTGAAAACAAGGAGGAAAATTATCCTAAGTAGAGGGAACAGCAGTGCAAAGGCTCCGCTGCAGGAAAGAACATGATGCACGTGAGAATCCTGAAAAGGCAGGGTAGTAACTGGAACAGAGAATGCAACGGGGAAGATGATGAGTAATTAGTTAAGAAAGATCTGTGGTTCTGCACTTGCACATTGAAATAAAATGTTTCAAAACAATATGCATGCCTGGGTCCTATTCTAACTAACTAAATCAGAGTCCCCTTTTTCTAAAACAATGCTTCCCCAGATGCTTCTAATGAACAACCAGACATAACTCAGAGCAGAAAGACAGGGAGAAGGCAAATCAAAGTGGGCTTGTAGGCTGGTTTAAGCTCTTTCCTGGGTGTAATGGGAAGCTAACTGGAAAATATTGAAGTAAGTGTATAAAATTAGAAGATTGGAATTTAGAGACAACTACTCTGGTCCCAGAATAGTGGTAGGGAAAACTGAATTCAGAGAGATCTATCAAGAGGACATTGAAATAGTCCAGGTGGAAAACAAGGGTGGGATGGTGAAGATGGGGATGGGTTAAGTTGAATGGAACTATACCCTTTCCCATTTATCAACATGGTTAGATTTCAAACACCAGATCATTATGCAAAATCTGTGTTATGTGAAAATGGAGGATGACCATATCATTACATAAATGCCAAATTACATCACTATATAAATGTCAAGTTACATCATTACATAATGGCCAAATTACATCATTACATAACTCCCAAATTACATCATTACCTAACTGCCATGTTATATCATTACAAAACTGCCAAAACACTGAGAACTGTAGCCCAACCAAGTTGACACATAACCTTAACCATTATAGCCACTTTACCCTAACATCTCACCTCAGCCTTCATTACTGCCAGATGTATGTCTTTAATATACAAAATAATCAGACAGTAGATTTTTTACTATTATTATAAATGCAAAATGTCAGATAACTAGAGAATTGATAAGTGAGGAGAAGGGTACATTAGAAGATAAAATTGGCAGAACCTATTGATGAATTGTTTATTAGGGAGATGAAAGTGACAAGGATAACAAGAATGACTCCCCTCATTATCTCAGACATGTTCTAGAAAAGGAAGATAAAAGACCTTTGATTATCTTAATGGGCAATGATTTTGAACATGTACTCAAGGTCTTCTCTAGAACAGTGGTTGTGCAAAAATCACTCTTGAAGGAAAAGGAAATGGTGGGCCAAGGTCAAACATAGGCAGCACCTTTCTTTCAAAAACCTGTAAAAAAAATCCTGACCAAAGCAAGATGTGGAGGAAATAAATTTAAAAATTCAGCTCTTAAAATGTCCTATTTGGAAACTCTTTCTTTACAGCATGACTAAGCCTGGTCATCACCACCTGTCTGCCAATTTGTCCTACCGTGGTGGCTGGCATGTTGCTATGATTCTGGAAGCTATGCTACCAGTATTTCAAGTACCAGCAGGGTCTTCCATGGTGGGCAGGTTTCAGCTGAGTTTCTAGACTAAGACAGAGTAGGAAGAAATACCCAGCAATCTACTTCTGAAAACCAGCCAATGAAAACCCTATGGATCACAACAGAATATTGTCCAATATAGTGCCGGAAGATGAGCCTCTTAGTTGGACAATGTTCCATTTTGATCCGTGAGACATCTGGAAGACTCTCAAAATACACAGTAGCTGCAACAATGTACTTGGGCATATCAACAATCATTAAGACGGCACAGGACTAGGCAATGATTTGTTCTGTTTTACATGGGGTCCCACACACCACATGGGGTCGCCATGAGTTGGAGCTGACTCCATGGCAACCAAGGACAACAAGGAGTCTGGTTAAAGGTGTGCAGTCAGGTGATTGTTCCCATGCAGATGGACATACCTGAGCTTGCTCAGGCCTTGAGTCCAATTCCCTCATGTGGAAATGTGTAAGGTTTTGAAATTCACTTCTAAGTGTGTGTCAAGCCCAAACGATTTCCCAAAAGCTGAGAGGAATATTGTAGTGGAAATGGAAACCAGAAGGATGTATCCCTTGAGGGGTAGGAGGGAAGGATCCAGCTGGGTGAAAATGCATTGCCTTGAAGAATTTGTGATTTCTGTTTTATCACAGAAAATCTTTCTCCAACTCCACAGGCTGCCTCCTAGGCTTGTTTACCCCTCATGAACTTCTTTGCTGACAGCAAGTGCAGGAATAAGTGGGTTGTCCTTGTTTGCAGCACACAGCGGCCCGGAGAAAATCACAAAGTTCATGCCACCTTTATTACGATATGGAGGAATGGGTTAGGAGCCAGGTCCCCATCCAGATGGCCACCTCTAACACAAGCTTCTATCCATCTCCGGAACCCTATTTATTGATTGCTTCTTAGGTATTAAGAGATAGACTCTGGCTCACGGTGACCTTATATACAGCAGAAAGAAATGTTGCTTGGTCCTGCATCATCCTCATGATCACCAGCATGTTCGAGTCCATCGTTGTGGCTACTGTGCCAATCCATCTCACCAAGTTCTCCTTCACCCTCACTGGGCCTCTGCTTCCCCAAACGTGATGTCCCCCTCCAGCAATGGATCCCTCCTGATGACATGTCCAAAGGAAGCGAGTCAGGCAATGTTCTCTTGTGATCCATAAGTTTTTGTTTTGTTTTAATAATATTTTATTGTGTTTTTGGTGAAAGTTTACAGAGCAAATTAGGCTCTCGTTTAACATTTTCTATGCAAACTGTTCTGTGACATTAGTTACCTTTTTCCCAGAGTGTCAACATTCTTTTTAATGACGTCCCGGCTGTTGCCTCTCCAGTGCTCTGGTTTCTCTACCCCCTTAATGTCTCATCTTGGCTTTAGAGCAGTAATTGATATTTTGGTGTGACCTATACAATTTCCATTGACTGATTTTCGGAAGTACATCACTAGGCCTTTCTTCCTTAGTCTGGAAGCTCCACTGAAACCTGTCCACCATGAGTGACCCAGCTGGTATTTGAAATACTGGTGGCATAGCTTACAGCATCACAGCAACACGCAAGCCACCACAGCATGAGAAACCGACAGACGGATGGTGGCATGCATTAATAAATAGAGTCCTTTAATTTTAACTAACAGCCTATCTGCCCCCTCCAAAAAAAATTAAGGAATGAATGGAAGACAATATTCTTTCCAGCCCTGAACTTGCTCAAGTAGCTACAGCTTCTTTGCAAGGCTCGGCCTTCCCAAGCCCTGCAGGCGTGAAAGCCTTTATGTCAAACTCTCCAGCTTAGGCCAGGAATCACGCTTCAAAGGAAAGAAAGAGGTAAATGTCATTAACAAAGCACACAGCACGTTTGAAATCACCGAGATGGTCAGGCCACCTGTCTTTATCCCGCCAGCTCCGATTAAACCATCAAAGGCTTATTTGTGTTCCTTTGATGTGGGCTGCGGGTGTACTTCCTGTGAATGATGGTAGATTAAATGTTATAAATGGACCCAAAAGGCATACTTGGAAAAGTACCAATTTGCCATCTTGGGATCAACCTATGTTTCCGTTTAAATATCAGCTTCTTACAGTTTTAACTAAAGAGCATATAATGTATAAGTTGGGGCACCCTCTTTGAAGGGCAATCAGCAATATTGTTTTATTTCTCGGAATGTAAGACGATCATTCCTGGGTTTCAGCCTTTGGCAACAATGGAGCAGCTTGTGCTACATTGTAGCTTGTACTACTGTGAGAATAAGGGGAAGAAATGGATAAAACAACTTAAAGAGCATGTTTGCTTCCACTGAAGCCAGGACTTGGGGAGCCAAGATCCCGAGGATCTTACTGGGCACACACACCAGTTTGACAGCATTTTGTCACCACTTTGTCGGTTTCTTGGTGCAGGGCTGGGGTGAGAGTGGGGGTGAGGGCCGGGTTGCAGGATCTGCTATCAGGCAGGGACATCAGAAAAACTTTTAGCCACCTCACGGGACTGGGGAGACAAGAATTGAAGTGTGGGGCTGCCCGGAAGTGAGAAGCCAAGATCCCATGGAAAAGGAATCTTGGTGCAATGGTTAAGTGCTCAGCTGCCAGCTGAAAAGTTTGTGGTTCAACTGCCCCAAGTAAGAAAGGTCTGGCTATCTGCTTTCAGAAACAGTATAGTCTAGGAAACCCTATGGGGCAGGTATACTCTGTCACACTGGGTTGCTATCAGTCAGAATTACCTTGATGGCACCTAACGACAACATTGTGGTGCAATGAATTAGTTAATGTGGCCCTTCTAGCCTGGTCTTTGTGACTTATACACAATGACTGGGTTGTTGTTGTTAGGTGTCATCAAGTTGGTTCCAACTCACAGCGACCCTACGCACAACAGAGCAAAACGCTGCCCAGTTCCGTGCCATCCTTAAAGTGATTGTTATGCTTGAGCCTATTGTTGCAGCCACTGGGTCAGTCCACCTCGTTGAGGGTCTTCCTCTGGGTGGGACTGTGCAAATAATGTATATGGAACCTGTGGGTGTTGGGGTTGTGTGTCAACTTGGCTAGGCCATGATTCCCAGTATTGTGTGGTTGTTCTCCATCTTATGTATTGTGGATCCTGACCTCTACATGTTGATGAGGCAGGATTGGTATGGGATGTGTCTTGAGTCACAGCCTTGCAGGAAGGCATGACTCAAGTCTCACCCTTACTCAGGTTAAACCCTTTCCTGGGGTGTGGCCTCATCCAGGGTATATGTGTGTGTCCTGGCAGGGCTCACTCTGTCTGCATCTGGATCCTGTGTCTGGTTTGTGACTGATTGATCTCCAGTTCTTGGGACTTGAGCGAGGCCTGCCATTTGACCTGCCAATTCTGGGGTTCACCAGTCTCCACAGCCCTGTGGGCTGGTGGCCTATCATCTGACCTGATTCACCAGTTTCTGCAGCCTTGTGAGCCAGCAGCCTGTGGTCTGAATTGCCAGTTTGGGTTTGGTGGCAACCTCTAGGCATGTGAGCTGGGAGAAGCATATGCTTGCCAGCCTCCACAACTACATGAGCCATTTCCTTGATATGGTTCATGAGTTCTGTGAGACATTTGCAGCAAATTAGGGAACCCAAAGGCAGGAGGCAGAGTACTGAGTGTAGGTAAAGTAGTTGATGTTAGAGATGATGGAGTGGAACAGCAGCTTGGAAAAGTTGGACATTTGGGGCAACTTTAACCTCTACTTCATAGGAACCAGCTTTGTGCTGATCCTTATAAAATAAACTATTCATTTAAATATGTATACACTGGAGATTTACAGAGCAACGATAGTGTACAAATTATTTTGACAGGCAGCAACGCAGATGATGGTCAAAACACAATGCACAGAAAAGTACACACTCCACGCTTCCGTTCATACAGAGTTCAGAAAAAGAGAAAGCTAAGCTACGGTGGTAGAAGACAGGATGGTGGGTACTCTCAAGCTGAGGGGACAGTGTCTGGGTGGGAGCACCAGGGTCTCTGGGGCTTGGTCATATCCTTTCCTTGATCTGGGAGGCAGTTACACGGCTGTGCTCTCTCTGTACACTTCTGATGCATGCATTTTTTTTCATTTTTTTTTATTGTTGTGGAAAATATACACAGCTAAGCATACATCAGTTCACCAATTTCTACATGTATAATTCAGTGACACTGATTACATTCTTCAAGTTGAACGATGATTCTCACCCTCTTTTTTCAAATTATTCCTCCCCACTAACATAAACGCATTGCCCCCTAATTTTCCCATTTAACCTTTTGAAATGCTGTTATCACTTTGATCGCATATAAACCCCAGTGCCCATATATACAGTTCTTAAAAGAGCACAATGCTCAAGGCGGACATTCTTTACTAATTAACTAAACTATTGTTTGGTTTAAAGGTTTCAGAGGATATTTTTGGTTTAAGGTTCAAAAATTATCTTAGGGCAATTGTTTCAAGGGTTCATACAGCTTCCATGGCTCCAGGAAGTCTGAATTCTAACAGAATATGAAATTTTGTTCTGCATTTTCCCTCTTTTAATAAGGATTCTTCTATAGAATCTCTGATCAAAACATTCAGTAATAGTAGCCGGGCACTATCCCTTTCTTCTGGTGTCATGAAAGCAATTAGCCACACATTTCATTTCCTCCTCATAGTCCTAACTCTCCTTTGATGTAGGCATTTTCTGCATGATTGGTATACTTCTATTAAAAAAAGAAAAGTACTTCAAAAACTCCCGTATCCCCTGGCCCACCCAGGATTCTTTTTCTTAGAATTAATCCGACAGATGCATTCACACATGAAACAAAGATATACATATAAGAGTTGTTTTGTTTGTTTGCCTTTTGCAGTGTTGTTTACTGTAGCCACCATTGAAAGCAACTCAATATGGCTCCATTTAAATAAATTTAGGGTATCTATACAATTTTTATACAATACATTGGAGCCCTAGTGGCTCAGTAGTTAAGAGCTATGGTTGCTAACCAGAAGGTCAGCAGTTTGAATTCACCAGCTGCTCCTTGGAAATCCTATGTGGCAGTTCTACTCTGTCCTGTAGGGTCACTATGACTCAGAATTGACTGGACAGCAATGAGTTTTTGGTTTTATACAATAAGGAGTTCTGATGGCACAGTGGTTAAGTGCTCAGCTGCTAACCTGAAGGTTGGTGATTCGAACCCACCAGCTGCTCCAAGGGAGAAAGATGTGCCAGCCTGCTTTCATAAAGATTTACAACCCTGGAAAGACTATGGGGCAGTTCTACTTTGTCCTATAGGGTCACTATGAGTCAGAATTGGCTCGATGGCAACAGGTTTGGTTTTAGGCACAATGCAATATTGCATAGCTTTGAAAAATATGAGGTATCTCAATGTGGGTCAGTGTGGACTAGTGTCCTATTAACTTCAGAAAGCAAGTTACAGAACAGTGAGCAGAGTTTCCCCCATCACTGCTACATACAGGAGTCCCAGAGACAGATACAGCTACGTGCACCTGAACGGTTCCGCCAAGCTGGTAATAACAGTCACTTCTGGCAGGCGTCCTCATCTGAAATAAGGAGAAGACTTACCTCGTTATACCCTTTTGTTCTTTTTGATTTTTTTTTAAACCACAGGCATACATTGTCTTCCAACCTCCTCTCCAGAAACAAACAAAAAACATAACGTAAAGAAAGCATAATAGGTACAACAGTTGTTGTTAGTCATTTATGATTACATCGTTCTTTGTATTGCCTTTTTGCACTGATGAATTCAAGGTATTTCTCATGTTTTAAATTAATCCACAGGCATTAAATGTGGATAACATTCTGTTGTTTATTTCGAGCAATTGCATAGTGACAGGGTGGCTGCGTAGCACGAAGTGTCACCACGGAGCAGGAGGAGACCACAGAACACAGCAGCTGCCCCAGCCCCTTCCTGGGGAGGAGGAAGGGACTGCAGCGACCAGAGCTCAGAAGTAGCTAGTTGCTTACGGATTAGTTATCCAGGCAGCTGTGTAAGCACGGCAGGACTGCTGCAGACCTGCTCATATTACTGTATTCACAGGTGAAGGCGCGAGTGTGCGTGCCGGTGCTCACTCGGTGCACGCAATCTCAGAGTCCTTCTGAAAACAGACCCCACTCTTCAGTGTGGTAGGAAACAGATGCAATTGCCTGAATGAGGAGGAGTGGTGTCAGCAAGGAAGAGTTTTGCCTTAAACCAGTTTTGTAATTAGGTTGAAAAACTTGAAGTAAACATAATACGTCTGTAGGTTATAATGTTGTCAAACTATTTTCACAGAATGAACCAAGCTGAAATGGGGAACAAACCAGAGCAGGATGCGAGCTGAGAGCAAGGTCCCCTGGCAGGACTTGAGAGGTAGGCGTGAGGAAGGAAAGGTGAGGGCAGGGATGAAAAGGCTGCTCTGTCCCCACAGGAGATGTGTATGGACACGTAGGGACCAGTATGTCTTTGGGCCTGTTTGAGACCAAGCGCTCAGTAAAGGTATGTTCAGTCTGAATCTGCATGAGACATCCAGGCAATGATGCCCACAATGAGCCGATTTAAAGATGGAATACACTTTTTAATGAATTAATAATGAGAGCTCTCCACAGATACAGAGAAATTCTGTATGTGTATACATACATATATGGAACCCTGGTGGCACAGCGGTTAAGAGCTTGGCTGCTAACCAGAAGGTCGGCAATTCAAATCCACCAGCGGGTCCTTGGACACGCTACGAGGCAGTTCTGTATGAGTTGGAATCGACTTGATGGCAACGGGTTTGGTTTGGGTTTGGTATACATACATACAAGGAGCCCTGGCGGTGCAGTAGTTAAGCGCTAGGCTGCTAACCAAAAGGTTTGCAGTTCAAACCCATGCAGAGGCTTTGTGGGGTATGGAGGGGAAGACCTGGTGATCTGCTTCCGCAAAACCCCATGGGGCAAAGTTTTACACTGTCACCTGGGGTCACTGTGAGTCGGGATCAACTTGACAGCCCCCAACTGCACAGATGGAATAAAAGGGGGAGCCTGGATTTTAACCCTGGCCATCTGACTCCAGGGTCACATTGTAATAATGGTATTACTACATCAAGAGTGTCCTACATAATGGCCTGACTGAGACTGGAAGGACCCCGGTGGTCATGGCCCCCAGACCTTCTGTTGGCCCAGGACAGGAACCATTCCCGAAGCCAACTCTTCAGGCATGGATTGAACTGGACGATGGGTTGGAGAGGGATGCTGGTGAGTAGTGAGCTTCTTGGATCAGGTGGACACTTGAGACTATGTTGGCATCTCCTGCCTGGAGGGGAGATGAGAGGGTGGAGGCGGGTAGAAGCTGGTGAAAAGGACATGAAAAGAGAGAGTGGAGGGAGAGAGCGGGCTGTCTTATCAGGGGGAGAGTAACTGGGAGTGTGTAGCAAGGTGTATATGGGTTTTTGTGTGAGAGACTGACTTGATTTGTAAACTTTCACTTAAAGAACAATAAAAATTATTTAAAAAAAATAAAGTATAAAAAAAAAAGAGTGTCCTACATGGGCAGGTCCCCAAAGGAAACAAGATTTACAACCTCTTCAGAGACTCCCATGACCCAGAGTCCTTTGCTCAGGAATCGAGGCCATCCCACTTCTAACAGGAGCTAATGCCTTAAGCACACCACTCAGGTGACGGGGTGTGGACAGATATCAGGACACAGATGAGGTTGCTCTGGAATTAATCTGGAGCATGAATCACGACCAGTAAGGCTGGTTTCATTTCAGTGACTATGACAAGCGGTACACAATGAAAAATAGCATAAATGGGATAACATTAGGTTTTAACAAGGCAGAGGTTAATTTGAACCTAAATAAAGGGGATTATGTAATCGTCGCTGTTGTTAATTGCCGCCAGTTGTCTCCAACTCATGATGACCTTACACATAACAGAATACAATGTTGCCCAGTGCTGCGCCATCTTCAACAATGCTGGTATGCTCAAGTCCATTGTTGTGGCCACTGTGGATTTTGAGTACCTTCCAGCCTAGGGGGTTCATCTTCAAAGGGTTCCATATCAGACAATGTTCTGTTGTGATCCCCAAGGTTTTCAATGGCTGATTTTCAGAAGTAGGTTGCCAGGACTTTCTTCCTAGTCTGTCTTAGCCTGGAAGCTCTGCTGAAGCCTATCCACCACAGGTGAACCAGCTGGTATTTAAGATACCAGTGGCGTAGCTCCCAGCATCACAGCAACATACAAGCCACCACAGTAGGACACTCTGACAGACGGGCGGTGTTCTTAATTTCTTGGGACAGCAAAATGAGACACTATTTATTTCCCATATTTTAAGCAGAGTGGTGGTTATGGAATACTATTCAGTATTACCCATCCAAGACTTAAAATCCTTATCACGCCAACCTGTAGGCCCCTTGACCAGCTCAGGCTTGGCAAGGGCACAGAAGGAGTGGGGATATTGAGCTCATTCTGAGGGTTATGTCTCAGATTTTGCCCAGGACAGACTATCAGCTAAGAATATTTATGCTGTTACAGAGTTACAGAGAGATCACTTCAAACTAGCGAAAGCGTTATCAGAAATTACCCTATTACAGTTAAAAATAAATCAGGTATTGGAATATTGAGGTTTGGGGATTTAAACAATTCTATATCTATAGGGTCGCTATGAGCCAGAATTGACCCAACAGCACTGGGTGTATCTATTTTAACAACTTGGGAACATGCATATCTTTTGGTTCAAGACTGCCTTAAACCTTCTATGAAAGCAGATAAAGAAAAGAATATGCCAATCACGGATGCTTTAACATAAGAGGTAAGAGACACGTTTAGAAGGAAAGCACCTAGGAGATGTAGGGGGCAGGTGGAGGGCAGGTAGATGGCCCTCATCCTTAGTATCAATTCAATTGCTGGAGATTGCCCTCCTGAGCTGGGAGGCAGCCCAGATTTGGGTCTGCGAAATCTCCGTTTTCCCTGCACACCTCTCCATCCACCTCAGTCACCACCCAGGGGAACTATGACAAAATTCCCATAGTTTCAGAGTCAGAGTACCACACCATCTGGAAAGGTATTTCCGCAAGTAAGCTGACAATGTCCCCAAGAACCAGTTCAATGTGCTGCTTGTCCTGGCCAAATAAAATGCCACGTGAACACACAGGCCCCCATAGACCACAGCAAAGATGAGGTTGTGATGTGCTACAGAGAGAGTGGACTTGGAGCCAGTGAACAGAAGCTTAACTCTGTCACATCTAAAGCAAAGTTACTACCTTGTTTTCCTCACCCACTAAGCAAGCGGAGGAGAGTTTTCCTGTAAGGGGTCAGAGGATAAAGGTTTTAGCATCTGGGGACACGGCATCACTGTTGCAACTATCCAACCGTCCTGTAGCATGAAAGCAGCCATAGACAATGTGTAAATGAGTGGGTGTGGCTGTTTCTCAATAAAACTTTATTTATGGACACTGATATTTGAATTCAGATAATTTTCATGTGTCACAAAATACAATTCTCCTTTGATATTTTCCAACCATTTAAAAAGGTCTTAGCTTGCAAATTGTACAAAAACTGACAGCAAGCTGGATGCGGTTAGCTGACACTGTGCTAAGGTATAAACTTCATGTGGCCACGGGGCCATGGGCCAATCTGTCCCCATTACTGCTGTGTTCACAACAGGGCTTCAAACAAGTTCTGCCTGGTTCTGTCAGGGCCAAAGATGTGGAACCTGAACAGACTCAATTTTTTTAAATGTAGGTGAAACAGTATGATAAGCAGAATTGAAAAAGTTACAGGTCAAAGCTCTACTAGAAACTTAATCTCACTCTTAAAAACAAAAGCAGCATGTGCACTGCATAGCAATCAAATCTCTTGACCAGCAGAATCAGAACCAGTGGTGCCCTGCTCAAAGATGGTGGCCCATCGCTGCTTTGAATGTGAGGAACTCTCCACGGTCCTGGCAATAATCCATTCTCCCACATCAGTCTCCTGAAAGGGTTCACTATGCCTCTTCCAAGTCTCCCAATCCAGCGTTTTGACCAATAATTTTTCCTGTTCCACTTATAGTTCTGCTTCGCCCAAATTTAAAACATTCGGCTCTCTTCTGATTTTGCTTCATAGGTTATGACTGAACTCTTTCAAATCAGTGGGAAGCCCCAGTTCACAAGGACAGGTACGTAGTGGATGCTCAGTGAAGAGCTGTTGGATGGATGAATGGATGACAGAAAGCCCCTCACTGAGTTTTCTGTGTGTTAAATGAAACAATGTCTACAGAGACACAAGGAAACCTGTGCAAATGTTCTGTTGTTGCTGTTAAAAAAGCTGTTGTCAAATCCATTCCTACCTATGGAACCCCAGGTATGAGGAGTGGAACTGCTCCATGGGGTTTTCAAGGCTGTGACCTTTAGGAAGCAGATCACCGGCCTGTCTTCTGAGGCTCCTCTGCATGGGTTTGAACTGCCAAGCTTTTGGCTAGTAGGCAAGCGCTTCACCATTTGCTCCACCAGGGACTCCTTACATGCTCTGCAAGGTCGTTATCAATGAATTGGTCTTACGTGGCTTAATGTTTGCCGCTGTCTGCTCCTGACTCACAACTCACTTTTAAAATGGCAACTCGATGCACAAACTTTCATTCACCACCTTTGAAAGTGCCGATTCGTTCTTCACGCCGCCAAGTCAGCGAATAGTCACTGAGGGCCTACTATGTTCTGGGCACATTTCCTTGGCGTCTTCCACAGGAGAGGGATATCGGTGAGCTGCTCGGAAAGCAGGAGACTCAATAAAGCCCCAAATAATTTCCTGACCTATATTCGAACGTGGTTTAAGCCACTCATAAAATGGGCATTAGGAAGTTTATGCCTAAATCACTGAGCAATATCCTTGGGGTGTGTGTTCATTCTTTCCCAACTTTTGATTTTCTGTGATGCCACGGACTCCAAAGTAATTTGATGCAGGAGGCACGTGGATCAAAGAAGAATGGAGGCAAGAAGAAGGATGCAGAACTGAGGCCTCGGAAAGCTGTCAGCACAAAAACCACTGAGAACATGCTTTATGCAATTTTGGGGTGTGAAATTCAATAATTTATGAGCCTTGCTCGAGTGTTCCTATCGTGTGGGTCAGAGTACAGTCAGACTTAAGAGACTGAATTGATTTTCTCCTTTTCTGTGGAACCTGTTTCAATAGATGTGTGCTTGTTTCTAACAAAGGATGGGATCGATCTTAGAAAGGCTAAAGAAACCTCTGAGAGATGTCAGTATAAAGGGCACTGCCATGTGTTCGATGGTAACCATGTAGAAAACTGAAATTACATCTTGTTGATAATAAAAAGAAAATCATATTATTTGGAAAGATAAATGGCTCTGGTCCCTTTTTCAAATTAGTAAGTCTCCCAGAAGTTGACCAGGTCACATTTGAATCCCAATCTGAAATCTTCTAACTGCCTGGTATTTTAACCCAATATGAGATTCCAAACAGATGCAATCGACCTAGCTTTGGACCTAAATGACTAAGTAGATAAGCAAGAAGAAGTACTTTAACTAAAGCAGGGAAAATAGTGTGAGGCTAAAAGCAATTGCTTTTAAGTGGAACAGGAAATAAATATTTTATATAAAACAAATGTGCTTATTTTATATATTTTAATTTTATATTTTAAATATATATTTAAATAAATTTCATATATTTTATATAATTTAATATTTTATTTTATGTATTTTAAATCAAATTTATAATTTTATATGTTGTTGTTAAGTGTCGTTGAGTCAGTTCCAGCTCATAGTGACCCTATATACGACACACGGAAACGCTACCTGGTCCTGTGCCATCCTCACAATCATTGTTATGTTTGAGCCCATTGTTGCAGCCACTGCATCAATCTATCTAGTTAAAAGTCTTCTTCTTTTTTGATGACCCTCTAGTTTCCGAGCATGATGTCCTACTCCAGGGACTGGTCCCCCTGATAACATGTCCAGAGTATGTGAGACGAAGTCTCGCAATCCTTGCTTCTAAGGAGTATTCTGGCTCTACCTCTTCTAGGACATTTGTTGGTTCTTCTGGCAGTCCATGGTATATTCAATATTCTTCGTCGACATCATAACTCAAAGGCATCAATGCTTCTTCAGTCTTCCTTATTCATTGTCAGCTTTCGAATGTATATGAGGAGATTGAAAACACCATGGCTTGGGTCAGGCGCACCATAGTCCTCAAAGTAATATCTTTTCTTTCTAACACTTTAAAGACAGAGGTCTTTCTCAGCAGATTTGCCCAATGTAATGCACTGTTTGATTTTATTTTAAGTTGACACCCTGTTGTCTGCCATCATTGAGAATAGCACATCATTTAAATAAAAGAAGAGAGGAGAGAATAAGGAAGGACAACCTCAGATCCCATGGGATTTTCCAACTGTGAATCCTGCAATTACTTGAATGTAGACGACATACTGGGAAAGTGGTTTGGAAACAAAAAGTTGGAAAAAATAATAAGAAAACCACTGACAAAAGCTGGTAGTAAAAAATAAATAAATAAATAATAAAAACAGTAACAGCCTATCCATTCTGACGTGCGATTGCAAAAATGAGAACTAAGCCTTCCATCTTTCTCCTCTACCACTGATTTCCATCCCAAACTTGTACTGTTTACAAGTCAAAACAAGCTTTTGGCCACAGCTCTGCTAACTCAATCATACCTGAAAATGAAGCTGTGTTCTGGCCAGCCATAAAGCTTCGACAGTCAGAATCTTGTTGGCATTTGGGATTGTGCAGCGTAGGGCAGAAGAGGCCATGCTCCTTCTCTTTTTTCTTTTTCAGGTGGGTTTCTCCTCATGAGAGACGTTAGAAATGTAGCTACATTTTTGTCTTGATGCCTCCAGATATTGCGAAGTATCTTAGGTGCAAATCATACCTGGGTAGATTAGTGTTTTAGAATCACTACGTACTTGACTTCTCTTTGGAATGAAACTTTAAAGTTTAAATGGTGCTCTGAGTCCCTGCTACACCCACAACCTCCTCCTGAATAGAACCTCAGGAGGTGCTTCTGTACAGGCAGCTGCCCTGATTTTCCTTTCTCATTCTCTTTCTTCTTTTAAATATCTGAGCCAGAACTAACCAGACTAGGGGTTGACCCAAAGCAAAGACAACATCTGTAATCTGGCCAGCAGGAAATGCATGACCTGGTGGGATGGTTCTTTCCAAGGAATCCCTCCCATTCTAGATAGAGACCAACAGGCCAGTCAGTGGTCTCTCCAAGGAAGAGAAATGCTGGCTTAAAGGGTGAGCAAGATGCCAAGCAAATGGCCCTTGGCTTCTATATAACTGGATTCTTAAACTCCGGAAAAGGAGCCCTCTGTTTAAGGGCTTGGATGCTAACGGAAAGGTTGGCAGTTTGAACCCACCCAATGGCTCCACAGGAGGAAGACTTGGTGATCTGCTCCCGTAAAGATTACAGCCAAGAAAACCCTATGGGGTAGTTCTACTCTATCACACGGGGTTGCCATGAGCCAGAATCTGCTCGGTGGCACACAACAACACAAGTCCAGGAAAATGAGAGTCATCAAGAAAAAAACCATGGCAGCAATGACAAATGTGACTAAAAAGTTTATACTTCATTGTGTACATCTGGAGCTCTGATGGCGCAGCAGCTGAGAGCTCAGCTGCTCACCAAGAAGTCAGCAGTTTGAATCTACCAGCTGCTTCTTGGAAACCCTATGGGGCAATTCTACCCTGTCCTGTAGGGTCGCTAGTAGTCAAAATCAACTCAACGGCAATGAGTTTGGTTTGGTTGGTTTTGTCTACATCTAAAAAAGTAACATAGAAAATATAATCAGGAAACCACAGTGTTTCATTCCGTTACAATGGACCAATGTTGTCCACATTCTTTATGAAATCTGGTTGTCCTGGAAAGTGGTATACGGTCCCTGTTGTGACTTTGCAATCTGAAAGTGTCAGTGCTATTCCGAGCTACTCCTTGAACAGATTACTCAAAGAAAACGTTGGAATACCTTTCTTAATTTGTTGTAAATTCACCTTTTCCTCTCTTAAATAACTGTAGATCTCAAAGGGTATTCAACAGGATCCTGAGATGCTTTGAGCAAGTTGCTAAGGAAAGCCTCCTCATTTTACTCATATTTTCAAAACCAAAATAAGCTAATGTATCAAACTGTTGCTTCACATTGTGGGTTAATTGCTTGAGAATCATCCCCACCAGAAAATAATAATAATAATAATGTCTTGAAGAAGCACCTTCCTTAGTTACACCAAACCTGGTTAATAGAGTTTGCCTTGAGCTACAATGAGAAATTACCAAGCTCAGAAGAAGCTGACAGCCAATCAGTCAATAGGTAAGAATTTCCAGATGATTGTGGGAAGGAAAATGGATCTTTCAGCAACATGCTTAAGGCAACCACCATTGAAACTCTGAGAAGGCAGGGACCAGAGATTTGGCATGAGCTGCCATCCCTGAGTGATACAAATGGTTTACACACTCGGCTGCTAATCTAAAGGCTGGAGATTCAAGTCCGCCCAGAGATGCCTTAGAAGAAAGTCCTGGCAATCTACTTTGGAAAAATTAACCATTGAAAACCCTATGGAACATGGTTCTACTCTGACACACAGAGTCAACTCCACAATGACTGTTTAAGCAGAAGCAAAGATGATTCCAATTGTTGTTATGGTTCTTGCCCTGTTTTTCTTTTCTCTTGGAAATTTGCATGATAGAATGGTAAAGAAAAAAAGTTGACCATCGAAACTACCAGTTAAGGACGGTAAGGAAGTTATTTTTATTCCACTTCTTCTTAAAAACCTACCGAAAACAAAAAGAAGAAAAATAGCAAAGAAAAAGAAACTACATTATCAATGAAAATAGAAACGGCCAAATGGCAAACTATGATGAACAGGGGGTACTTTGAAATCTGGCCAGAACTAGGGAGGACAGAGGAAGCCTACGCATCTCTTCGTCTGCCCTGCAGATCATAGGTTTCCTGGAGTGGGGGTGGTGCAGTTCCCAGGGCCTCATCAATGAGGCTTGCCAGAAAAAATACAAGTCACCCAGTGAAATTCCAAATTCAGATAAGCAAGTATATCCCCAAAGTGGCATGGGACATACTTACACAAAAATTATTCCATGCTTATCTGAAATTCAGATATGACTGGTGTCCTGGATTTTGTTAGATGAGGTTTAAAGCAGACGAAGAAATCTGGCTGACCCATAGATGGGTTTGTTTGGCTTACACAATGCTATTTTTTAATTCACTATCAACATATGTGAATCAGAGATTTCACTTGAAAATGTAGGTCTCTGGCTTCTCTTAAAAAATGTGGCATGTCCACACTGGAGCCACATTTCCTTATGGTGAGAACAGCCTGGAGAGTTTTGATTGTCCGCTTTGGCTGGGAAGGTTGAGCTCCAGTTTGTTTTCTTTCATGTATTTGGCCCATTTGCTTCATTTGCACTACTCCTTAGCTCTTGGAAGTTCTGTTGTGTTTTGCTTTGTTTGCATGTTTTGGTTGGCTGGTTCGTGTACGCTAGTCTCTCCTTTGGATCTCCAGGAACAGGCAGGCAGAAGGAGAAGCAAGAGTGTCCATGTGGTGACTTGGTCTGAGGATGGAGAATGACCGTGGGCATGGGCTGAAGAAACCCCACCATCGGGCCATCTTGGCGTCTAGGTGTTAGCCTCCCAACGAGGAAGGAATTTACATCAAATGAGGAGAGGAGGAAGGTGCTGCCCAGGGCAAACAGCCGCAGCTGAAGAGTGCTTCTACTAGCTGCACAGGTGTCTTGAAAGCCAAAAACTTACAGAAGACACCCCGCTTCCTGCCCAAAGCAAAGAAAAAGAAAACAAAGGGGAAGCAGAACCAAGATCTCTTAGAACCAACAAAACCCCTAGAGACACTGCTTTTGACAGTTCAGCAATCCCATCAGCTTCGTTTCTGCCCATTTTCTTACACTAAATTCAAAAATAAAATACTTTTTCAAAATGAAAACAGCATGCACACAACCATCCCTTTTTGTAGATGGTAATTGATCTATTTCTCTCTTATCTGCACATGTGCTGGAGAGAGATGCTGGAGCGAGGATGATTAACTACTAGTAAGCCAGATTTAGGTGGTGATTTTTAATACCTTTCTTTGGATTTTTCTGTGTGTGGCTTGAATTTTAGACAATAACTGTGTAATTTTTACAAAAAAATCTTAAAGCCGTTATTCTTAAGTAAACAGAAGAATTCGTAACTACTCCCAAACATATAATCTAGATGAATAGAAAAAAAAAAGAAGACTCTTGTTGTCAGGTGCCGTCGAGTCCATTTTGACTCACAGCCACCCAGACTGAAGCACTGCCCAGTCCTGTGCCATCCTCGAAACGGTTTCTATGCTTGAACCCATTGTTGCAGCCACTGTCTCACTCTATCGCATTGATGGTCTTCCTCTTTTTTTGTTGTTGTTGACCCTCTATTTTACCAAGCATGATTTCCTTCTGCAGGGACTGGTCCTTCCTGATAACATTCTGGCTGTACCTCTTCCAAGACGGATTTCTTCTTTCTTCTGGCAGTCCAAAGTATATTAATACTCTGCACCAACACCATAATTCAAAGGCATCAATTCTTCTCTGGTCTTCCTTATTCATTGCCCAGCTTTCGAATGCATATGAGCTGATGGAAATTACCATGGCTTGGGTCAGGTGTACCTTAGTCTTCAAAGTGACATCTATGTTTTTTAACACTTTAAAGAGATCATTTGCAGCAGATTTTCCCAATGTAATACATTGTTTAATTTCTTGACAGCTGCTTCCATGGATGTTGATTGTGGACCAAGTAAAATGAAATCCTTGACAACTTCAATCTTTCCTCTGTTTATTATGATGTTGCTTATTGGTTAAGCTATGAGGATTTTTGTTTTCTTTATGTTGAGGTGTAATCCATACTGAAGGCTGTGGTCTTTGATATGCATCGGTAAGTGCTTCAATTCCTCTTCACTTTCAGCAAGCAAGGCTGTGTCATCTGCGTATTGAAGGATGCAGCACTGGAAGCCCTCACTCATCTATGCCAAGAAATTTGGAAGACAGCTACCTGGCCAACTGACAGGAAGAGATCCATATTTATGACTATTCCCAAGAAAGGTGATCCAACACAATGCAGAAATTATCAAACAATATCATTAATATTATAAGCAAATTTTGCTGAAGATAATTCAACAGAGGCTGCAGCAATATATTGACAGGGAACTACCAGAAATTCAAGCCAGATACAGAAGGGGACGTGGAACGAGGGACATCATTGCTGATGTCAGATGGATCCTGACTGAAAGCAGAGAATACCAGACAGATGTTTACCTGTGTTTTACTGACTATACAAAGGCATTTGACTGCGTGGATCATAATAAATTATGGATAACATTGTGAAGAATGGGAATTCCAGAACACTTAATTATGCTCATTAGGAACCTGTACACAGAATGAGGGGATACTGCATCGTTTAAAGTCAGTAAAGGTGTATGTCACGGTTGTACCCTTTCACCATACCTATTCAATCTGTATGTTGAGCAAATCCGAGAAGCTGGACTATGTGAAGAAGAACGGGGCATCAGGATTGGAGGAAGACTCATTAACAACCTGCGTTATGCAGATGACACAACCTTACTTGCTGAAGGTGAAGAGGACTTGAAGCACTTACTGATAAAGATCAAAGACTACAGCCTTCAATATGGATAGCACCTCAACATAAAGAAAACAAAAATCTCACCAATAAGCAACACCATGATAAAAGGAGAAATGACTGAAGTTGTCAGGGATTTCATTTCACTTGGATCCACATATCAGGGGAAGCATCAGTTAAGAAATCAAAAGATGCAGTGCATTGGGCAAATCTGAGGCAAAAGACCTCCTTAAAGTGCTGAAAAACGAAGATGTCACCTTGAAGACTAAGGTGCGCCTGACCCAACCCATGGTGTTTTCAGTTGCTTCATATGCATGCGAAAGCTGGACGTTAAATAAAGAAGACAGAAGAAGAATTGACATCTTTGAATTGTGATGCTGGTGAAGAATATTGAATATACCATGGACTGCCAAAAGAACAAACAAATCTGTCTTGTATGACGTGCAACCAGAATGCTCCTTAGAAGCAAAGATGGCAAGACTACATCTCACATACTTTGGACATGTTATCAGGAGGAATCAGTCCCTGGAGAAGGACATCTTGCTTGGCAAAATAGAGAGTCAACGAAAAACAGGAAGACCGTTAATGAAATGGATTGACACAGTGGCTACAGCAATGGGCTCACACATAACGATTGTGAGGATGGTGCGGGACCAGACAGTGTTTCATTCTCTTGTGCACAGGGTCTCTATGAGTTGGAACTGACTCAACAGCACCTAACAGCAACAATAACATAGTGCAGGTTGATAATGAGTCTTCCTCCAATCCTAGTGCCTCATTCTTCTTCATATAGTCCAGCTCTCTATGATTATTTGCTCAGCAACAGACTGAATAAGAGTGGTGAAAGGATACAACCTTGATCCACACCTTTCCTGATTTTTAACCACGAAGTATACCCTCGTTCTGTTCAAATGGCTGCCTCTTGGTCTACGTACAGGTTCCACAGGAGCGCAAGCTAAGACTACCCCTTAACCCATTGCCGTTGAGATGATTCTGACTCATAGAGACCCTATAGGACAGAGTAGACCTGCCCATAGGGTTTTCAACAGCAGTTGGTGGATTTGAACTGCGTACCTTTTGGTTAGCAGCTGAACGATTAACCACTATGCCACCAGCGCTCCAAAACTAGCTACTCTAAAATGTTAATAATGGTTGTCTCTGTGTGATAGCCCTTGTGGTGCAGTGGTTAATAGTTTCAGCTGCTAATCAAAAGGTCAACTGTCCAAATCCACCAGCTGATCCTTGGAAACCCTATGGGGCAGGTCTACTCTGTCCTATATAGTCATTATGAGTAGGAATCGACTGGACTGCAACGGGTTTGTGTTTTTTTATTGTTTTTTTTTTTCTGAGTGATAGGATTATAGATTGTGTTCATTTTAATTTACTTTTTTTTGTATTTTCCTTACTAGCTACAATTAGTATGCATTAATTTTAAATTTTAAAACAAAATAAATGGTATTTCTTAAAAGAAAGCAACAATTTCCATACTGAGATCCATGAAGAGGGTACAAAGGCTCCGAAAGCAAGCATTCTTTTAGCCTGATCTTGCCTGGTGGTGACAGGTGGTAAGGACGTGAATTTCTTTCCTTTTCTCCAACGATAATGCTAATGTCAAATACGCCCAAGTCTCTCCTGAGAAACCATTTCCCCTTCTAACTGGCCCTGTGTAGATCAATAAATCTGTCCTTTTTATGAGATTATTTCAGCTTTCTTCCCACCTACCCTAATTTTGTTTGGAGAGACCAGAGAGCCACTGAAATAGTGTTCCCACTTGAAGTTAATGTATTCATTAGTTATAATTGCCTCCAAGATGTCTTCACTGATCTTAGTCTCCTAGTTACTTAATGGTTCTGGTTGGATGTAGAACACTTTTATCTAGGTTAATTTACTATTCACAGCACAATGATGAAGTGTTCGTTTTGTTATCCAGATTACAGCAGTAAATGTGGTTATACATTATCCACGGGAAAGCTGCACCGTAGTTTAGTGTTAAAAATGCCTTTCAGGCATCTTAAAGTGGAAAACAATATCCTCGCCAAAGCTTTGTCATTTTCAGCATTTCCTGCCCAAACTTGAAGTTGCTTGCTGAGCTTACATGAATGGACATACTTGGCAATGTCCAAAATGTTCCTCTCCCTCACCCTTTCAAAGCTTTGCTCTCAGAGTCAAGGTGGGTTGGAACCACGTGGAAGGAATAGTGTAACGTAGAGAGGTCTAACGATGCAAAAATGAAACAGTCCCTTGAGCCAAAGTCAGCTAAAAGTTAGGAAATGTCCAGATTTGATTGAATACAATTTGCCCTTTGAATTTCCCACAACCCTGACTTAGAACCTGACCTCAGCCTACCAGACTAGATCCCACCCACATCCCCGCTCAAGATTGAGTTCTGATTCCCAGGAATTCTGCTTAACCAATTGCTCTCAAGTTGGTTCCAACTCACAGCAACTCTACAGGACAGAGTAGAATTGTCCCACGGGGTTTCCAAGGAGTGGCTGGTAGAATCGAACTGCCGACATTTTGGCTAGCAGTCCATCTCTTAACCAGTGTGCCACCAGGGCTCCTGCTTAGGTAGACCATATCTAAGAATCCCATTCTGCCTGTACCTGAGACCTTTCTTGTGTTAAGATTACGTCTAAATATCATCTTCCGCTAGAACTCCAAAGACTTTAGCTCTCCTGCTTTTGCTCAGAAATCTGAATCCTCTACACAAAATTCTTTTTAAGAGGCTAGAGACAGATACAAGTCTATTCTAACCAATTGAAACTGACTTTTTTAATCCCAACCCCATCTCTTAGTTCTGCCATCTGAGACTCAACGCAAACAACAACTTGACCTTGAGTCAATTCCAACTCGTGGCAATCCCATGTGTTGCAGAGTACAAGTGTGCACCATAGGGCTTTCATGGTTGTGGCTTTTTGGAAGAGATCTCTAGGCCATTCTTCTGAGGTACCTCTGGCTGGGTTTGAACCACCAACCTTTCAGTTACTAGTCCAGCACGTAACTGTTTGCATCACCCATGGATGCCCGTCATCTTGGACAACAGAACACAACACCATTACCCTCCCTCCATCCACTAGCTGTGCAAATGCTTGGGAACAGGACCCTGCTCCCTTAACCTAGACTGTGTTCCCCATAGAGGGATGATTGATGGACAGCTGCCTTAAATATCAACAAAGACTACTACAAAGAGCAAATAGAAGCTGGGCTTCCAGGAGAAACTTGGAGAGATTTCTACTGTCTGTCTCCCCAAACTTCCATCAGCTGCTCATCCCTGGGGTTCCTTAGCAAACAGTGGGTGCATAGTTGAATAATAATGGGGAAGCAAAGTGTAAATGAGGTGGCACCTGAGAACCTTGTTCATCTAAAGATCAGCCATCATCTAGGATCTCAAGTGTTTGCTGGAACCCACTGAACTTGGGGGAAAAGAAACAGCTGTGAGCACAATTTGGGCAAACTCTTTTGCAGGACAAGATGACAATGGAAATGCAAATAGCTTTTTATTTATTTTTTCTCTTGGTGGTGGTGGACCCATCGTGAAATAAGTTCTGCCAAGAACCGCTTGGTTTTCTGATCAGTGCATAGGAGCCAGCATTCTTTGGGCATTTAAAGAATCAACTGGAAAAATAACCATACATTACATAAAAATATAGTGTAGCCTTGTTGCATGGCCAGAAAATAAAATGAAACTGGAAATGACACAGGTATCTGTCACTGGGACGAAGATTTCTAAATGAGGCATACCCACACAAGAGATCGGTTTGCAAGCATTGCTCACATGCATTTAATTTATACTTACCAAGTGACCTGGAAGAATTCCTAAATGAATACGCTGCTAAGTCCATTCCTCCCAAAGGTGGATAGTGAGAAATATATAGAGATACTATGAGTGTGTTGTATTGTTTAAAGATTTACGTGAAAAAGGAATGGTCACTAGAGGTTGACAGCAGTCATACTGAGGTGGCCAGGACGTAGGTGTAGCCCTCTGGCGCAGTGGTTAAGAGCTTGGCTGCTAACCAAAAGGTTGGCAGTTTGAATCCACCAGTCATTCCTTGGAAGCCCTATGGGGCAGTTCTACTCTGTCCTATAGGGTCACTAGGAGTTGGAATCGACTTGACAGCAACGGGTTTTTTCGGGTTTGGGGACATAGGAGGTTTTCACTTTCTTCATTTTTAAGTGTTGTTTCATTTGTTAAATAATGAGCATGAATTATTTATATAATCAGAGAAAAAAATAAATCCCGAGAGTTGAGGGAATGGAAAAACATGTTCAGCAACAATAGGGTGGAAATGAGGTTGTGGGCTGGCGGCCTCATCGCCCTCGATCTGGGTGGTAGCTGCAGAGGCCATTCCACTTAACTCCATAACCGGCTTCCTCTGGGGGAGGATGACCTGGCAGGAAGCTAGAAGCTACACCGGATTCTGAGTACACAAGACGAAGACCAAGGACCAGCGCTCCACTAGGGAAATGTCCAGTCCCTGGAGAAAGAGAATGTTCCCTCCCAGTGCCTTCCCCTGTGCCAAAGGCCCCTCCATCCAAGATCTGGGCATCTGAGGTACCCTCCATCTTGAACAAACACAAACACGTTTTGCAAACGGGAAGGCAGATTCCCACTGGAATAGCAATCTGAAGCAAACAGAAACATCTGTTTGAATAATGAGCTGTTTGCTGGGCATGTTCCGGAGGCAGGAGTCAGCTGCTGATCAGACATGGGCACCCCAGGCCCCGCTTGGCAGCACAGGTGGGGAGAGCTATGCACGCAGCTCCCCAGCCCCCGGGTCCTGCGCCCTCTCAGTGAGGGTGAGAGCAATGGCCCTTCCGGTTCTCAGAGAAGCAAGCACATCAGACCCGTTTGTCAATACCCCTAGAGGAGCCCCCCCAACCCGCCCCCTTTGGGGAGTAATTACTGCTCAGAAGCTGCGTCTCACTGCATGTTAGCAGAGACAAATGTTCCGCTTTGTGCATTTTCCGATTCTAATTGAAGGAAAGTAGCTAATTAGCCCAAGGAGCAGTCATTATACACTGGCTGCAGGCTGACCTTCTGCTTGGATGACCTGCGGGCTTCTTGGGGCAGTCGATATGTTCACCTGTTATTACAGCCCGATTTCCAGGAGGACCCGCTACTGCAGAACCAAGAGGAGCTCCAGCTGGGGGGTGCCTGCTACACCCCGGGGAGGCCAATGAACATCGAATGCAGTATCGATCACTAATGGATTGCAGCGTTGCCATGACCTGGGCACTCAGAGGAAGCATGGAGTGTGCCGTGCTCAGTGGGCAGGGCAGATTGTGAGCTAATTGGCACAGAGGCTGATCCTAGTTGAAATCAGATTGGCAACAAGTAAGCCTGCGGAGAATAACGTGCAGTCAAAATAAGTGCCTGGGACTCTCGTATGGAGCCTGTGCTACCAACATACGCGGGAAGCGACGCGTGCTGCCTGCATTTATGATGCGTGCAGACGGGAGGTCAGGGCCTCTTGCTGATGGCAAAGAATTCTGAAAAGCCTGGTGAACGCATCCACTTTTTAAATGTAAAGCCACTGAAACAAATGCACATGTGAAAACATTAAAAAATCAGGCTTACCTACAGTTGTTTAAACAGCAGAATCCCATGATCATGTCCACGGACAAAGTCAGCAGTAGCAACAGCCGTGTGATCCTTAAACAATGGGACATGTCTAAAGGGTAGAAGGACAGTGACCAAAAGGGTGACCCTAAAAGGGAGATGAAGAAAGCAGAGCAGACGCCTTTGACTTTGCTGATGTGGTAACTTGTGATCACGTAAGTCTCTGTATGGCAGAAATAGTTCACTATGTGCTGGTGATAGTAACCGAAAGGTTGGTGGCTCAAACCCACCCAGCGGTAACAAGCTACTCAATGGCACCATGGAAGAAAGGCCTGGAGGTGTGTCTCTGTAAGATTACCGCCAAGAAAACTTTGTGGAGAATAGTTCTACCCTGTTATTTCCACATGGGGACACCATGAGTTGGAATCGGCTAGATGGTAATGAGATGTTTTTGGAACCTATTGTAAAAGGGCATTCTGGGCTGGGGGCTGTGATGAGTGGTCCAGAGCCACCCAAAGGCAGGGACTCCAGAGGACTCTCCCCAGGCTCAGACATTAGACACCTTGAGGCATTCCCACTCCAGCGTCTGTCAGACCAAGAAGTGGGCACTCCAGAGCTGTGTAATCATAGACAAGTCACACAATCTCTCTAATCCATTTCCTCTACTGTCAAACGGGGAAGATATTGTTGCTGTTAGGTGCTGTTGAGTTGATTTCCAATTCAAAGCAACCCCATGAGACAGAGTAGAACTGCCCCTAGGGTTTCTTAGGCTGTAATATTTATGGTTCCACTGTTATCCATAAGATTTTCACTGGCTAACTTTTCTTTTTCCAAAGTAGATCGCCAGGTCTTTCTTCCTAGTCTGTCTTAGTCTGGAATCTCTGCAGAAACCTATCACCATGGGTGACCCTGCTGGTATTTGAAATACCGGTGGCGTAGCTTCCAGCATCACATCAACATGTGAACTACCACAGTGCAACAAACTGACAGAAAAGTGGTGGATTCAAGCTGGATTCACAGGAGGACATGGAATGAGGGATAACACTGCTGATGTCAGGTGGATCTTGGCTCAAAGCAGAGAATACCAGAAAGATGTCTACCTGTGTTTTATTGACTGTGCAAAGGCATTGGACTGTGTGGATTATAACAAATTATGGATAACATTGTAAAGAATGGAAATTCCAGAACACTTAATTGTGCAGGATGTGTACACAGATGAAGAGGCAGTCATTCAAACAGAACAAGAGAATACTCTGTAGTTTAAAATCAAGAAAGGTGTGTGTCAGGGTTATATCCTTCCACCATACTTATTTAATCCATATGATGAGCAAATAATCTGAGAAGCTGGACTATATGAAGGATGCAGCATCAGGATTGGAGGAAGACTTATTAACAACCTGTGTTATGCACATGATACAGCCTTCGTTGCTGAAAGTGAAGAGGACTTGAAGTACTTATGAAGAAGATCAAAGACCACAGCCTTCAGTATGGATTACACCTCAACATAAAGAAACCAAAAATCCTCACAACTGGACCAATGAGCACATTATGAAAAATGGAGAAAAGACTGAAGTTGTCACGGGTTTCATTTTACTTGGATGCACAACCAATGCCCATGGAAGCAGCAGTCAAGAAATCAAAGAACATATTCCATGGGGCAAATATGCCACAGAAGGCCTCTTTATAAAGTGTTGAAAAGCAAAGACATCACCTTGAAGACTAAGGTGTGCCTGTCCCAAGCCATGGTATTTTCAATCACCTCATATGCATGTGAAAGCTGGACAATAAGTAAGGAAGACCAAAGGAGAATTTGTGCCTTTGAATTATATTGTCCATGAAGAATACTAAATATACCATGGACTGCCAAAAGAACGAACAAATCTGTCTTGGAAGAAGTATAGCCAGAATGCTTATTAGGAGTAAGGATGGTGAGACTTTTCCTCACATATTTTGGACACGTTTTCAGGAGGAACCAGTCCCTGGAGGAGGACGTCATTTTCAGTAGAAGGTCAGCAAAAAAAAAAAGAAAGACCCTCAAGGATATGGGTTGACACAGGGCTGCAACAACAGGCTCAAACATAGCAATGATTGTGAAGATGGTGTAGGACCAGGCAGCATTTTGTTTTGTTGTACAAAGGGTTGCTATGAGTTGGAGCTGACTACACCACATCTAATAACAACAATAAAAATCTTCACGGAAGCAGATCTCCAGGTCTTTCTTCTGCAGACCGCTGAGTGAGTTTGAACTGCAAACTTTTCCATTAATAGCCAATTGCTTAACCTTTGCGCCACTCAAAAAAAAAAAAAAAAAAAACTCATTGCCTTCGAGTCGATTCCGACTCATAGCGACCCTATAGGACAGAGTTGAACTGCTGCATACAGTTTCCAAGGAGTGCCTGGTGGATTCGAACTGCCGACCTTTTTGGTTAGCAGCCATAGCTCTTAACCACTATGCTACCAGGGTTTCCTTTGCACCACTAAACCCTCCTGTGCCGTCGTAGGGCTCCTTAAATAGCCACCTCCTTACTGGGGACTGTGAATTATAAGAGGGAAGTTTTGCGATGCCTTTGATAAGCAGACTCCCAAGCCCTGGTAGCTGTGGTATTCTCTACTTTATAATCTATTATTCTACTGAACAAGGAGCCCTGGTGATGCAGTGGTAAAGCTCTCAGCTGCTAATCGAAAGACTGGTGATTGGAACCCACCAGCCTCTCAATGGGAGAAAGATGTGGCAGTCTGCTTACATTAAGATTAACCAAAAAAGCAAACCCATTGTTGTCAAGTTGATTCTGACTCATAGTGACCCTACAGAACAGAGTAAGAACTGCCCCATAGAGTTTCCAAGGCTGTAATCTTCAGGAAAGCAGACTGCCACATCTTTCTCCAGCAGAATGGCTGGTAGATTCGTAAAACAGCTGACCTTTCGGTTAGCAGCCAAGTGGTTACCAACTGTGCCACCAGGGCTCCTTCTCCATAAAGATTACAGCCTAGGAAACCCTATGGGACAATTCTACTTTGTCCTATAGGGTCACTATGAGATGGCAACAGTTACGGTATTGAAGTCAGTCTGGGCGCCGTGTGCCAGACATGTGACGCCTTCTTATCTAGTTAACCTTGCCCCCCATGCTGACAGGGAGGTCTGTAATCCCTATTGTCCAGGAGGGAGAACTGAGGCTCGTGGACCCATTTGCAGGACATGGTGACTTTCTTCATCAGGATGGTTCATTTCATGATGGCTGTCCCACCCAGCCTGGTACCAGTGAGTCTGACCCTCCTTTTTCAGGGGCAAAGATTGGACACGACCCTTTGTCTAAGATAGCATCACCTCTCAAATCCAAATATTTGCAGAACATGCTTGCCCTGAACGTGAAATTGATTTTCCGAGAACACACTCAAATCGCGCTTTCCCCTTGCAAAATCAGGAGCGGGTGTTTATTTCCGTGAGTAACTAGCACGTGTCATCTTAAGCAACAGCGCACCACTTAATCAGGAACTGATGAGGAAGTGAACAATGGTGATATCTGACCTTTAAAGAGCATCATGCACCTCATGGAAAATATTCAGAGAAAAAAGCATTTGGGCTCTAATATCATTATCATGTATCTTCTGCCAGCTCATTCGATTGGGGCTCAAAACAAAACAACACAAAACAAAACATTCCCTCTGTCTGAAAATCTACATTGGATCACCCAGCTCAGAAGTGACAAGGCTGCCCTTTGCCTGTGGTCACTCATTAGACAAGGCCACCTGGACCTTCCATAGGAAGCCACGTGTCCCCACTGATGCCACAAGGCACGGACCCCATCACCATGGGGAGCCTGGTTCCTAGTCCATGAAATGAGTACAGCAACGCTCCTGCCAAGCACCATCATGTGACATGAGATGATGCAGTGTGTGCCCATGGAAAGTGCTGGAACACATTGGCTACTATTCACCCTGCCTCCAGAGACCTAGCAAGGACCAAGTGAGGCCCCAAGAGAGGGCAGGAGTTAGTGTCTCTCAAAGTTCCATGTGTGCATGGAGCATCTGGGGATCTTAATACAGTGCAGACATCAGAGCAGCAGGACCAGCTGGACCACAGAGTCTCTTTCTAACAGCTCCCAGGTGATGGCCAAGCAGCTGCCCTCTGGCTGTGCTTGGACAGCAGGATGTAGACAACCCCAGGCCATCTTTTTTGCAGATTAGAGAAGCGTGGGTGTCCCTGGTGGTGCAAAGGTCAACATGTCTGGCTGCTGGCCAAAAGGTTGAGATCTCGAGTCTACCCAGAGGTGCCTCAGAAGAAAGACGGGGCCATCTGCTTCCAAACACTCAGTCATTGAAACCCCTATAGACACATTTCTGCTCTGACATGCATGGGATCGTCATGAGCCAGGGTCTCTTCCACAGGCCTGGTAAGTGTTTAAGGAATGCCCCCACTGCACGCTGTAGTCCATTATCCTGGCGTCCTCCTGAACCCTCATGACCACCTGCCAGAGGGCTTCCTCCAGAAGTGCTGAGGAACAGATAGGCCAGGGGGCAGCCTCAGCTGGAGGCAGCCCGGTGCCCTCAACCTGGGGGGAGACTGAAGTTCGGTTCACAAGGCAGTGCCCCCCAGAGCTCCCAGGGAGATGGAAGCCCAGCTGCCCAGTCATGCCCAGTGTTGGTCCTTCTCTTGCTACCTCACTTCCCCACCCCCATATGGATCCGCCTGGGCTCTAATCCCTGCTTCATGGTCTGCTTTGGGGGAGTCAAATAATGTACTCTCTAAGGTCACGTCAGGGAATCCTCATGGTAGAGTGGTTAACCACTCGGCTGGTTCAAACCCACTAGGCTCCCTGAAGGAGAAAGATGGGGCAGACCACCTTAAAGACTGTTGTTGTTGTCAGGTGCCATGGAGTCGGTTCCAACTCATAGCAACAACAGAAGCAAACGCTGCTGCTACCTGAGCTATCCTCACAATTGTTGCTGTGTGTCTTAGGCTAGGTTCTCCAGAGAAGCAAACCAATATAATGTATGAATAAATATAAACAGAGATTTATAATAAGGAAATGGCTCATGCAGTTGTAGAGGCTAGAACATCCCAAGTCTGTAGGTCAGGCTGGAAAATTTTCCTGATTCAAGTAGCCACAGGGGCTGGTGAACCTAAGATCAGCAGGCCAGGTAGCAGGGCTCTGGCTCACAGGCTACAGAGCCCAACGAATCCCAAGATCTGCAGGCAAGATTTAAACTACTAGCTCAGGTCCCAAGAACTGAAGGTCAGCAGATGACTGCAGGATCCAGTGTGAGCAAGCCCACAAGCCTTGCCAGAAAGTACAGATGTATTGGATGCAGGCCATGCCCCTAAGGAAACTCTCTTTCAACTGATTGGCTACTCAAAGCAGTTCCCATCAAACAGGTCATATTATATCAAATCTCATCATGGAAGTGATCACATCATCATACAACTGCCAAACTACATAACTGCCAAACCACTGAGAATCATGGCCCAGCCAAGTTGACACAACCTTAACCATCACACTACGTTTGAGTCATTGTTGCAGCCATTGTGTCAATTCATCTCATTGAGGGTCTTCCTCTCTTTCCCTGGCCCTCTACATTGACAAGTATGAAGTCCTTCTCCAGGGACTGGTCCCTCCTGATAATGTGTCCAAAGTACATGAGACAAAGTCTCTCCATCCTTGCTTCTAAGGAGCATTCTGGCTGTACTTCCCCAAGACAGATTTGCTCGTTCTTCTGGCCCACCATAATTCAAAGGCATCAATTCTTCTTTGATCTTCCTTATCAATTGTCCAGCTTTCCCATGCATATTAGGCGACTGAAAATACCATGGCTTGGGTCAGGTGCACCTTAGTCCTCAAGGTGACATCTTGTGGACTTCCGTAGCAGATTTGCCCAATGTAATAAGTCCTTTGATTTCTTGACTGCTGCTTCAGTGGCCATTGACTGTAGATCTAAGTAAAATGAAATCCTTAACAATGTCAATGTTTTCTCTGTTTATCATAATGTTGCTTATTGGTCCATTTGTGAGAATTTTTTTTCTTTATGTTGAGGTGTATCCATATTGAAGGCTGTAGTCTTTGATCTTCATCAGTAAGTGCTTCAAGTTCTCTCAACTTTCAGGAAGCAAGATTGTGTCATCTGCATATTGCAGGTTGTTATTGAGTCTTCCTCCAATCCTGATGCTCATTTCTTCTACATATAGTCCAGCTTCTTGGATTACTTGTACGGCATACCGATTGAATAACCGCAGTGAAAGGATACAACCCTGTCCCACATCTTTCCTGATTTTAAACCACGCAGTATCCCTTGTTCGGTTCCAACGACTGCCTTTCAGTCTATGTGTAGGTTCTTCATGAACACAAGTAAGTGTTCTGTGATTCCCGTTCTTCACAATGTTATCCACAATTTGTTATGATCTGCAGGTAAACATCTTTCTGATGTTCTCTGCTCTCAGCCAAGATCCATCTGACATCGGCAATAATATTCATAGTTCCAGGTCCTCTTCTGAATTTGGTTTGAATTTCTGGCAGTTCCCTGTCAATGCACTGCTACGACAGTTTTTGAATGATCTTCAGCCAAATTTTACTTGGGTGTGGTATTAATGATATTGTTTGATAATTTCTGTAGTCTGTTGGATCACCTTTTTTTGGGATGGGCAGGTGTATAGATCTCTTCCTGTTGGTTGGCCAGGTAGCTGTTTTCTAAATCCCTTGTCATAGATGAATGAGCTCTTTCAGTGCTGCCTCCTTTGTTGAAATGTCTGAATTGGTATTCCACCAATACCTGGAGCCTTGTTTTCTGCCAATGCCTTCAGTGCTACCTCCTGAAGTGATTGAACATCTACCAATTCTTTCTGGTACGGTGACTCTGTGTATACCTCCGTCTTCTTTTGATGCTTCCTGTGTTGTTCAATTTTTTTGCCCATAGAATCCTTCAATATTGCAACTCGAGGCTTGAATTTTTTCTTCAGTTGTTTCAGCTTGAGAAATGCCAAGCATGTCCTTCTCTTTTGATTTTCTAACTCCAGGTCTTTGCACATTTCATTATAATACTTTATTTTGTCTTCTTGAGCCATCCTTTGAAATCTTCTGTTTAGCCTCTTTATGTCATCATTTCTTGCTTTTGCTTTAGCTACTTAAAGTTCAAGAGCAAGTTTCAGAGTCTCTCCTGACATCAGTTTTGGTCTTTTCTTTCTTTTAATAACTTTTTGCTTTCTTCATGTATGTCCCTGATGTCATCCCACAACTCGTCTGGTCTTCTATCATTAGTGTTTAATGCATTAAATTTAGTCCTGAGATGTTCTCTAAATTCAGATGGGATATTCTCAAGGTGGTACTTTGGCTCTTGTGAAGTTGTTTTAATTTTCTTCAGCTTCAACTTGAACTTGCACATGAGCAATTCATGGTCTGTTTTGAAGTTGGCCCCTGGCCTTGTGCTGACTGATGATACTGAGCTTCTCCATCATTTCTTTCCACAGATGTAGTCAATTTGATTCCTGCATTTTGCATCTGGTGAGGTCCACATGTGTAGTTGCTGTTTATGTTGTTGAAACAGGTATTTGCAATGAAGAAGTCATTGGTCTTGCAAAATTCTATCATGCAATCTCTGGTGGTGTTTCTATCACCGAGGACATATTTTCCAACTACCGATCCTCCTGTTTCCAACTTTCACATTCTGTTCACCATTAATTATCAATGCATCTTGATTGCATGTTTGATCAATTTCAGACTGCAGAATTCGGTAAAAATCTTTAATTTCTTCATCTTTGGCTGGTGCTTTAATATGAATAATAGTAATATTAACTGGCCTTCCTTGTAGGCTTATGGATATTATCCTATCACTGACAGCGTTATATTTCAGGATAGATCTCGAAATGTTCTTTTTGACATTGAATGTGACATCATTCCCCTTCAATTTGTCATTCCTTTCATAGTAGACCATATGATTTTCTGATTCAAAGTGGCCAATACCAGTCCATTTCAGCTCACTAATGCCTAGGATATCAATCTTCAAGCATTTCATTTCATTTTTTATAATTCCCAATTTTCCTAGATTCATACTTCATACATTCCACGTTATGATTACTAATGAATGTTTGTGGCTGTTTCTTCTCATTTTGAGTCATGCCACCTCAGCAAATGAAGGTCTCCAAAGCTTTTCTCCATCTATGTCATTAAGGTTGACTCTACTTTAGGGAGGCAGCTCTCCCCAGTCGTATTTTGAGTGCCTTCCAACCTGAGGGGCTCATCTTCCAGCACTACATTGGATAATGTTCCACTGCTGTTCATAAGGTTTTCACTGGCCAATTTTTTTCAGAAGTAGATTGCTGGTTTCTTCTTCCCAGTCTGTCTTAGTCTGGAAGCTCTGCTGAAACCTGTCTACCACAGGTGACCCTACTGGTATTTGA
The DNA here is from genome assembly GCF_024166365.1 of Elephas maximus indicus. Taxonomy (NCBI): domain Eukaryota; kingdom Metazoa; phylum Chordata; class Mammalia; order Proboscidea; family Elephantidae; genus Elephas; species Elephas maximus. The sequence continues at coordinate 7,532,463 of NC_064843.1, forward strand.
AATACCCGTGGCATAGCTCCCAGCATCACAACAACATGCAACCCACCACAGCACCACAAACTGACAGATGGGTGGTGGCCGTAAAGGTCACAGCCTTGGAAACCCTATGGGGCTATTCTACTCTGTCCGATAGGGTTGCTATAAGGTCAATTCTGACTCTGTGGCAATGGGTTTATGGTCGCGTCAAAGTCAGTGTTAGAGAGCGATGGAGATGGACCTGACCCAAGAGAAATGTACTTCTTTCTTGGAATGGCTCTTAGGAAAACATAGGCTAGTATTCTGGTTGCTGGCCAATTCTGTCCACCATATTCACTGGGACTGTGCTGTAGGCAGGTCCCTACTGGCAAAAACTGTTTGCTCTCAGCTGCTAACTTAAAAGTTGGCAGTTCAAACCCATGCAGTTGTGCTGTGGAAGAAAGTTCTGGTGATCTGTTTCCGTAAAAGACCACAGCCCAGAAAAGCCCTATGAGACAGTTCTACCCTGTAACACATGGAGTTGCCATGAGTTGGAGTCACCGCAAACAGCAACAATCTTGGTGTTTTTCATTTTTCGTGCTATAGGCTGATGTGGTCATCGTGCATAAGACCAGCTAAAGCTCCTCAGCTTCAGATGAGAGCAGACTGTGCATAGGAATTCCCTAATTTCCTCCAGAGGACATGCTACCCAAACCAAGAAATCCATTTTCCTCTTTAACACATTGTCACGCACCCTGGGCCAGCCGGGGTTTTCAGAGGAAGCATATTAAGTCCACGTTCTCTGAGCATGAAAGGAATATTGAGATGTTACAGCAAACAATTTTTCATAAATAATATACAAGTGTAGCTACGTTACATATTCAAAGCAGCAGTCAAATGGTTGGGGGGAATAATCATTTATTCTGCTGAATTTCTCCAGAATGAATTCTGGGCAGATCAAACAAAAAAGTTATAAAATAGGAATTATAGGTAATGAATGCCTGCTTGTTGCAGAGGAGTCTGGCTGGCTGGTATGCATAATTAAAGCAGGTGAGGTCAGGGTTAAGCTTAAGGTGATTTTATGAGGAATCACTGCACTCTTTCATGGAGCAAGAGTAATACTTTGTTTTGCAAGGATCCATAACTTGAGATGACTGGAATTAAAGTGCACGTTGTTAATATGTTGTAATGAAGAAGCATCAGCACACTATGGCAGGACAGTGACCAGGTAGTTATTCATGTTTGGAATTGCTAATGTAGGAATTTTTGGCCACCTCCAGAAGCTTCTTAGCTTAAGACTCCTCTTTGCTTTGGTTATAGTAGACTATGATATCAATTTGTAAGTATGGGGCTGCCCTGTCTTCTAAAGTTATTATTTTCCAGAGGAGAATAATAGACTTTGCAACTTTGTTGTTGTTAGTCAAGTCAGCTCTGACTCATGACAATCCTATGAGTTGCTCAGTCCTGTGCCATCTTCGCGACCATTGGTATGCTCGAGGCCATTGTTGCAGCCGCTGTGTATTTTGAGTGCCTTTATACCTGTTGTTTGTGGTTGTTGGGTGTCATGGAGTCAATTCTGACTCATAGTGAGCCCACGTGACAGAGTGGAACTGCCTCATAGAGTTTTCTAGGCTGTGGTCTTTAGGGGAGTGGATTGACAGATCTTTTCTCCCATGGATTCACTGGGGAGATTTGAACCACCAACCTTTCAGTCAGTAGCCAAGCACTTACACATTGCATCACCAGGGCTCCTTCCTTCCAACATAGGAGGCTCAGTAAAAGCATTTGCTCATTCAACAAGTGACACCGTCGCTGTGGTAGTGTTGGTGAAAACCATTACAGCAGCTCTGAAACTTTAAAGAGATGCAGGTGAAGCAGAGACTCTGCCCTCGTGCTCCCCTGTCTGAGGACTTGTGTGGAAGACCTCCAAATGGGGCTGAGAAGGGCATGGAATGCAGGTGTCAGAAGCAGCTCTCCTTGGCAAGACAGAGAGAACACCCAGCTGTTCCCTGCCCTGTTCTCTACCCTGAGATCCTGCCTTCTGGGAAAAGATGCAACCCTAGAAGCCAAGCACCACTGCCCTCACTCTCCTCTGCATCGTTTCTTTTCCAACCCAAACATGAATAACAACAACACTCTCTAAAGCTAGCATCATCTATGGGATGCTCTCAGCTATAACTCAAAGTGGCGTAAACACTTGGGATTATTGGCTTTTGTTCATGCAAGTCCAGCAGGAGGCCAGAGCTGACTCTAACTGCTGATGACCCTCCATTCCCCATAGCCTTTCAGGCTCAGCCTCCACCTAGAAGGACTCATCCCAGCAAGATGGTACAGTGCCAGGAGGACTCGTTCCAGTAAGATGGGAAGACTCATCCCAGCAAGATGGAAGGACTCATGCCAGCAAAATGGGAAGATTCATACCAGCAAGATGGCATAGCCCTGGGAGGACTCATCTCAGAATATTGCACAGCCCCAGAAGGATTAATTCCAGCAAGATGGAAGCTTCATCCCAGCAAGATGGAGGATTCATCCCAGCAAGACGGAGGACTCCTCACGGTAAGATGGAAGACTCATCCCAGCAAGATGGAGGACTCCTCCCAACAAGATGGACGATTCATCCCAGCAAGATGGAGGACTCATCCCAGTAAGATGGAAGACTCATCCCAGCAAGGTGGCCCAGCATCCCCACACCTCCCAACACCCTGTACAGTTCAAACTAAGAGGAAATGTGGCACTCCTTGTGGCAAACCCAGGAGATGTTGTCCCCAGCGCCCTGTGCAAACCTCTCCTTATCGGTATTCCCAGTCAAGCCCTCACTGGGAATACCGTGTGACCAGCTTCCCTTTGGGCTCGTGGACCATAAGGGTGAGGGGTGAGCACAAAATGGGGGCTCCATCAGGAAAGAGAAAGGGAAATGGATGCTGAAGCGGTGCTCAGCGCTGTCCATAGACACTTTTCAGACTCCAGTGCCAAGTTCTGTGTGTGGGTTGTAGGTTTTTCAAAGCAAGTGCCTGCTTTCTTCCAGTAAGTCATTTTAAATTAAGTCCACGAAGTGAATATCAATATTTTATTTCATCGTGACAGGCTGTCAGTAAATTTAAGGAGTAAATTTGATGGTGGATTTTTCTGTTGTTGTTGTTCTTATATATTTTTTGGCATCCCCTTGCAGAAGAGTAAAAAATTCTCTTTGTACTAGCCCCATAGGAGCCTTTCTCCAAGAGAAATATAACATCGAAAGACGTACAGGATTTTCAGCCCTGGCAAAAACAACCGTGGCATCCTTGCAACACATCAAAGAGAGACAGCCCCCTTCTCAGAGGCTCGATGGTTAATCACAATATTAAGAATAGTAACAATTAAGTGCTCCACAGTACTCCAGAGACACTCAAAATCTGTCACCCAACAAACAAAGCTGACGGTTCCCTTCTAATTACCAGACTCCCCTCTTTACAGCATAAACTCAAACAAGAGTTGGGGAGAGGCAGAGGTGAACAGATGGGACTGGATTTAAGTTTGTTTTGTAGACTGTTCTCACAGAGGCCCACTGCATTATTTTAGAGAAGTAAGCGTGGACTTTTCAGAAGTGCAGACAGGGAAACAGGAGATATAGAAGAAAACAGCCTTTCTTCTGTGCCACTGATTGTGTTGTTATCATTAGCTGCCATCAGGTTGGCCCTCACCTCATGGCAACCCCACGCACAAGAGAACAAAACGCTGCCTGATCCCACGTTATCCTCATGAGTGCCAGCATGCTTCAGTCCGCTGTTGCCTTCCAACCAAGGGGGCTCATCTTCCGGCACTGTATCAGACAATATTCTGTTACGATCCATAGGGTTTTCACTGGCTCCTTTTTGGAAGTAGATCTCCAGGCCTTTCTTTCTAGTCTGTCTTAGTCTGGAAGGTCCGCTGAAACCTGTCCACCATGGGCAACTCTGTTAGTATTTGAAATACTTGTGGCATAGCTTCCAGTATCACAGCAATATGCAAGCCACCACAGTACAACAAACTGACAGATGGGTGGTGGCTATGTCACTTAAAAAAAAAAAATTAGGTGACGTTAAATGGCCACACTTTGCAGCCTAGTTTTGTATCCAACAGTGTCTTCTCTTGTCTCTTCCCACCCTGCAGACATTTACCTTGAAGAAATACCATCAGGAATCTGGTCACATTTTTAAAGAAAGGAACTAGCACTTGTTGTTGATGTCATTAAGGAGCCCTGGTGGTGCAGTGGTTAAAGCACTGGACTGCTAACCGAAAGATCAGTGGTTCGAAACCACCAGCAGCTCCACAAGAGAAAGATGTGGCAGTCTGCTTCTGTAGAGATTTACAGCCTTAGAAACTCTATGGGGTCGCTATGAGTAGGAATCAACTTGATGTCAGTGAGTTTATTGATTTCACTAACTTGTTACCCACAGAACATTCTACAGACCCACTGCCCTCAAAGTTAGTCCAAGAAAGAAGGTCAGGGTCTCCTCACATGCCCAACACCCCCCCATCTCATCCTCCCATCACCCAGCTGCATTCCCTACTGTCGACAACCCACCTTATTGAAACACTCACTGACTTGGGCTCCTGCTTCCTGCCTTGTGTTCCAGCCTCCCTCACCTCAGAAACAGCCAGAGCACAATCCTGCTCCTGCTTCCAGGCTCCACTCAACATCTTTCTTCTGGGAGCCCCTCCCTTCTTTTGATGGCTGAGGCTGCGTGTCACCTTGGCTGGGCAGTGATTCTCAGTGGTTTGGCAGTTACGGTGTAGTTTGGTAGCCATGTAATAACGTGATCACCTTCTTGATGGGATCTGCTGCGAGTAGCCAATCAGTCAAAAGGGAGTTTCCTTGTGGATGTGGCCTTCATCCAATATGGATGCACTTTCTGGCAAAGCTGGTTGGCTCTTGCTTGCTCTGGATCCTTCAGCTGACTCCTGTTCATCTGACGGTGGGTTCTTGGGACTTGAGCTAACAGCTTACTTGCCAACCTTGGGATTCATCAGCCTGCACAGCCTATGAGCAAGAGGCCTGCTGTCTGACCTGCGGATCTTGGGTTCACCAGCCCCATCAGCAGCTCTTGTCATCTAACCTCTGTGAAGCAAACCACCACGAGGCCACTAACAGATGCCCTCCTTTATGTTTTCTCAGATAAATGTGTGTCATCTGTAAGTTGGCAGGGGACACTACTGTGTTAGGATGTCATCACTGTGACTTACCCCAAGGGGCCTGAAAACACACTAATGTGGACCTTCATGGCTCAGGGACTGCAACTTGGGACCATGTGTTACATTCACAGGCATTGCCGTTTTCTGAGAGAAGGATAATGTTACCCAAGGCTGGCAAAATTTCGCAGTCACAGTTGGACGTAAATTTCCCCCAAACATCCATAGCCTTTGAGCGATGGTCCCACTAATGTTGACTTCCAAAAAGGTTCCAAATGGAATGTTCCCAGAATAAAATATAGTATCTATCTTTATTCACATGATATTTTATCTCAAATAAAATCTCCAAGCTATATTTTGGGAAGCAGATTCAGTGGCAGGCTTCGAAATTTATCTCTGAAGAGAAAGACAATGAAAATACATATAAAAGTTGTTGCCATCAGCACAAAAGAGGAAGGGAATTTATAGAAGTGCAGCCTTCATCAGATTTGAAACGTGGGCTCCTCCAGGCATCCCGAATGGCTCTCTCAGCAGGAGGCAGTGTTTGACAGAAAGAAAAATGGACCTGAATTAGCACCCCGTCAATATCTCCTCAGCTTCCTTTGTGCCAAGTGCTTTGCCACATGCATCAAAGTTAGTTAACTAAACGTAGAAATGATTAGACATGCAAAGCCTGCAGGATTTAGAATGAGAACAGCAGCAGCACCTTTATCCTTAGCAGAAAGCAGCAGTGACCACTCTTATTTGTGTCTTTGCTGGGTGCCAGCTTCTGTGCAAAACTCCATGGGGTCATCTCAGTTGTCAAAGCATCTCTATGGGGTGCAGTCCATCACTGCTCCCATTTTGCAGAGAAAGAAGCTGAGGTGCAGAGAGGTTGAGAAACTTGCCGAACGTCATGCAGTAGTGATCAAGGTTCAGATCCGAGTGGCCTGCCTACCAGATATGCCGCAGATGGACAAGTGCCCCCTTTTCTTGCATGTGACAGCAGATTGCATCCCTAAGACTTAGGCCTAAAGTAACATCATTGCCTTAGATATCCAGTGCTGCTATAGCAGAGAAACCACAAGTGGGCAGCTTTAACAGACAGACATTTATTTTCTCATAGTTTAGGAGGGTAGGAGGCTGGATTTGGGGTGCCGGCTGTAGGGGAAGGCTTTCTCTTTCTGTGGGCTCTGGGGGAAGGTCCTTGTCTCTTTTGGCTTCTCTTCCTCTGGTCCTTGGTGATCTCCAGGTGGCATCTGTCTTCCCCTCCTTTGTGCTTCCTTCTCTATGCCTACTCTGCTCCCTTTTTATCTCAGAAGTGATTGGTTGAAAACATACCCTATACCACTATGGAATCAGTAACATAACAAAGAAAACCCTATTCCCAAATGGGATCACATCCACATGTATAAAACAAAACACATAACCCATTGATTCTGACTCACAGCAACCCTAAAGGACAGAGTAGAACTGCCCCAAAGGGTTTCCAAAGTTGTAAATCTTTATAGAAGCAGACTGCTACACCCTTTTCCCACGGAGCAGCTGGTGTGTTCGAACTGCCCACCTTTCACTTGGTTACTGCTTAACCACTGTACCACAAGGCCTCCTTAGCCACAGGCTTACCCATTGAATCCGTTGCCATCAAGTCAATTCTGACTCATAATGACACTGTAGGACAGAGTAGAGCTGCCCCATAAAGTTTTTCAAGGAGAGCCTGGTGGATTCAAACTGCCAAACTTTGGGTTAGCAGCCGAACTCTTAACCGTTACACCACCAGGGTTTCCATTCACAGGTATAGGGGTTAGGATTTATACCACAATTTTTTGGAACACATTTCAATCAATCACACCTCTTCTATGGGATCTTCCATCCACCTCCAAGTCACCTTTCAAACTTTTTGTACCCGCTAACACAGAGGAGGTCACTGGACCCTTCTGAAGCTGGTGAAAACTAAGAATCCTTTTCCCTAAGAAATGATCACAGAGCTGGCCTTTGGGCACCATTTCAAGGACTACATAGACCCCTAAGGTTGTAAGACCATCTACCCTAAAGGACCCTCTTGTGGGACCTTGCTCATTAGGCGGGAGGCGTTTGTTGATTTGCTCCCTCTCAGTTTGTGCTAATTCACCCTAAATTACTCTGAGATCCATAATGGAGGACTTGTATTGACTGCTATGAGATTTGTTTTGTTTTCATCCTGATTCGTATTCAAAATGGAATTAAGTTCTGCAGGGCAAAAAAAAACAAAAACACACCCATCAAATGCTTCTTCTGACCAAGCGGAATACCATCGTTATAGCTTTAAGATTCTACCTACTATTTTTTTTCCCCCCCAGGAGCCTACTCAGCTCGAGAAGTGGGCATTAACTAATTATCATGCAAATGAGGAAGGCTGGAATCCAAGCAGCCAATGAGAAGCCCCATCTGGCTGTGTTTCCCCTAGACCCAACCTGGAGGCCAGGTCTATGCAGATCTCCCAGCATCAGAGGGAACGAGGTGCTTAATTCGTCTCTTGATCTGCTGCTTAAATTGCCATCTGGAAGAATCACCCTCCTGGCTGTGTTACATCCAAATTAAATATATTTGCTCATAAGCCCAGAAGATGAGAGCAAACCCAGTGTGTCTGTATTACAGAGGGAGAAAGATGGAGTATGGGGTCCCCGCAATTGTAGGAATGAGTATGCAGGTGCTAAATCACCCCTAATACACTACTCGCCATCCCAGAACAAATCCCTGCTTGGCTTTTGTTCTCGCAGCTCAGTCTCTCTCTCTCTCTCTCTCTCTCTCTCTCTCTCTCTCTCTCTCTCTCTCTCTCTCTCGTCTTTCTGTTTTTTCCTACCATTGTTTTGTCACTGCCTTCCTGCTAACTACAGGCCAGTGCTGCAGACTTGTGACCGGGGCCTGGATGAAGAGCGTGGGAAGAAGGAATGCCACGTGCTGGCTCTCATTCCTTCTCCCTCGCACCCCAGAGAGAGGAGGAGGAACCACTCACCTGGAAAGCAGTCCTCCCAAAGTCGGGGGGAGGTTCACTGTTCATATTTCATCCCATGAACAGACACCTGAGCTAACAATTAAGCATCCACCTTCTCTAATCTCAAGTCAGGAATGAACCCCAGCTGAAATCCAGCTTCGAATCTCTGGGTTCCAGTCAGCTGAGTGGCTTCAAAGGGCTCTGAGTGGGTAGGGAGCCTGTGAGTCCAGGGAGGCTGGAGGTATTTCAGACTTTGAATGAAGCATTTTTACTTCTGCAGAGAGCCTCATTAATGCTCTCCTCCCCAATGCCACCAATCAAGGCATTTCTTGGTCAAACAGGAGCTGTGTGGTTGGAAGGATTGGGGGAAGATGCCCTGTTCCTAAAGCTTCGCCCTACTGGAGCAAGATCCATAACTAGCACACTCTTGGGGGTTACAGGAATGAGCACCCCTTTGAGCAGGAAATTGGCATCTTGAAGGGGAAGCACAGTGAATCTGCTGAAGACAAGAGGTCTCTCCTCAGTGAGGCTGGGAGAGGCAGAGGAAGGTGGAAACCAGAGCTGGTAATGAGCATCCTGGCACCATGCAGTGTGGGTGCCTGCAGTGCAGGGTACCAAGGGGATTGGAGGAGAGCACCACAAACCGGTGATTATGCCACTCGAGAATTATTTTCTAAGTGACTTATTACTAGTATGAAGCCCAGGTGGTGCAGTGGTTAAGTGTTGCTAATCAAAAGGTTGGCAGTTCAAATCCACCAGCTGATCCTCGGAAAATGTATGGGACAGTTCTACTCTGTCCTATAGGATTATGAGTCAGGATAGACTCTATGGCAATGGGTTTGGTTTTTGGTATCATTATTAGTGTTATCAATAACATACTGAAAATCGCTAAAGACAAAATTAGTATATATTTCAACATGTATTTATTGAGCAACAGAATATATAAAGCAGTGAACAAAATGAACAACAATCCCTGTCCTCTGGTGCTCACAATCTGATGTAACCAGGTACCATGGCAACCCCATGTGTGTCACAGTAGAAATGTGCTCCATAGGGTTTTCAGTGACTGATTTTTCAGAAGTAGATTACCACGTCTTTCTTCCGAGGCACCTCTGGGTGGACTCAAACCTGCAACCTTTCAGTTAGCAGCCAAGTGTGTTAACCCTTTGTACCACCCAGGGAGTCCTACTGTCATGGATTGAATTGTATCCCCCCAAAGTATCTGTCAACTTGGCTAGGCCATGATTCACGTGATTGACCCCCATTTTGTCATCTGATGTGATTTTCCTGTGTGTTGTAAATCCTATCTGCGATGTTGATGAGATGGGATTATTAACAGTTATGTTAATGAGGCAGGACTCAATCTACAAGATTAGATTGTGTGTTGAGCCAACCTGTTTTGAAATATAAAAGAGGGAATCCAGCAGAGAGACATGAGAACTTCATACCATCAAGAAAGCAGTGCTAGGAGCAGAGTGCATCCTTTGGGCCTGAGCTTCCTGCAGGGAGAAGCTCCTAGACCAGGGGAAGTTTAGATGACAAGGACCTTCCTCCAGAGCCGACAGAGAAGGAAAGCCTTCCCCTGGAGCTGGCACCCTGAATTTGGACTTGCAGCCTACTAGACTGTGAGAGAATAAATTTCTCTTTGTTAAAGCCACCCACTTGTGGAATTTTTGTGATGGCAGCACTAGATGCCTAAGGCATCTACCATCTAATGGAGATAAATGATAACAACAGCAAACATGTTGCAGTTAAAACATGTCAAGTACTATGCTAAGCACTTTTAACATATTAACTCATGAATCCCAAATCCTCTATGAGATAGGTTCTATTATTTTTCTTATTTTATAACGTCACCCAAGTCGTGGGGCTGGCAGTCGACCCCAAGTTGTGTGCTCTCAGAGCCAGCTCTGCTTCATAGCATTTCCTTACATCACAATTCGCCAGCCTTGCAGATTTGGGTCCAATGTCCGTAACCTTAAAACCTAAGTGGATGTAGTAAAAATTTAAGTAGGCTTACTCCCAACAATTCAGAAATCTTATTGGGAAATTGGGTTGAGGAGTCTACACGGAGTGGCTGAGAGCTCTAAAATGGATGCCATGATCTGGTTGTTTCTACAAAATATGACTGGGGAAAGAATTTACAGCTCTGAGTCCCAGTTTCCATATTTACATTATAGAGCATACAGTCCCACTTCACCCATAGTACAGCACCATTATGACATTCTATCTACAATAAACACAAAAATGCTTGGTAAACTGAGGAAATGCAAGGAGCTCATAAAAGCTGAAACAGACATATATAACTGCTCTTGCTTTCCTTTTTTTTTTTTTTGAGCGTATCACACGATCCTTATATTTACCCTGTTTTTTATGTCTTTTATATCCATTTATACAATCGAAGAAACTAAGGCTTAGAAAGGTGAACAACCTGCCCAAAACATGACAATAGAAAGTATCATATTGTCCTAGTTTCTTACTTTAACATTTCAAAAATTAAAAATTGATGTATAAATTTAATACATGCTGTTGTTGTTGTCGTTAGGTGCCATTGAGTCAGTTCTGACTCATAGCGACCCAATGTACAATAGAACAAAATCCTACCCAGTCCTGCACCAATACGTACTTTCTTCAAATAAAAAAACCAGCTACTTTTTGTCGAGCACTTACTATGTGCCAAGCATAGTGCAGTATGTTAGTATATATTTAAATCTTTGCAACAATTTTCTCAAGTTGTAGTTATTGTTAGTTGCCATCTGAAGTAGACAATATTATTTTCCCATTTAACTGGTGAAGAAAAAGAGGTTTAGACAGAAAAAATGATGGATTGAATCCAGTTCTCACAGCTAGCAAGTGGTTAAAAAAGATTTTAATCCTTATGCATCTGATTCTAGTGCTTCAGCGTTCACCACTGCATATGTTGCCTCCTTTAAAGCCTGTGTTAAATTAATGATACTTTGTAGGATTGGAAATAGTCAATGGAATTCAGGTTATCGTCATGTTTTTCTATCTCCAGAGCAAGAGCATTTGACACTAGAGCGGATATAGAATTCTTGGATGACAGCTTTTTTATTTTGTTTTCTGCTCTGAAAACTTTCTATGCATTCATTGTGAGCATATTTTCTTTTATGTCCTTGAGCATAACATAATAACTGCATTAAAATCCTTGATTTCTACCCAGCATCTTTATCATTTCATAGTCTCCCTTGATTGCCTTTTTCTTGACTATGGGTCACATTATCATGTTTCTTCATAAGACCCACAAGTTTTGATTGTGGACACTATGAATGTTACATTGTAGAGACTCTGCATTCTAGCATGTTCTCCGGAAGTACTTTTATTTTTTGTTTTAGCAGGCTGCTAACTTTTGCTAAGTGAACTCTAATCACTCGAGATCTCTACTGTGGAGGCAAAAGAGGAAATCTCTGCTTAGTACTCTTAGTCTTAGTAGGGCCGCTTGGAGTCCATTCTTCAGGGTTCGGCCAGAGATTTGAGTAGAGTTTGGAAGCAGAATTTACAACTCCACTGCACTCCACTCCTGTGGCTCTCTCATTTCTGGGATTTTCCCATTACCTTCCAGCTTTGTGATAATCCTCTATTTCTTCAAACCAATAAGGCTTCACAGTTTCCTTCAAGTTTTAGCCACCCTCTTGACAGGAGGCCTGCCCCCAGGCAAAGAGTTATAAAACGAGGAAATTAGCCCAATGCTGTTCTTTCCTCCCAAACATACATACTTTCTGGTTCCTTATTTTTAGATGTATCCCAGTGCCTTTATTATATGTTCTTTTTCCATATATTTTGTCCATAGTCTGTTTATACTTGTCACATATAAACCAACTGGTCTGATAGACCAGCTCTTCCATTGTCGTGTCATTAGCTGCCATCAAGTAAGTTTTGACTCATAGCGACCCCCTGTACAACTCTTCCATTACCAGAAGCCAAACATTGCCTGAGTAAAGGGCTGCTTCTCATTTTTTTGATACACACTGGTGTCCTGGGGAGGTCATTTCTCGGGCTACCCTGATCTTCCTGCCCCAAACCAGTGACATCAAAGTAAATCTGAGCATGTAGTGTGGTTGACAGAAAGAGAATTTAAGTTTTTCAAGCTGCCATGCACTTCTAAATGGCTTAGGTAATCACCAGGACTTCTCAGTGGCCACTAGAGGGGAAAATGGGAGATTCGCTAAGGTAAGCACCAATGGACCTCCCATGACAGGAGTGCACTGTGGTGGAGAACAAGGTAACCCCACACCCCAGACTAGTGGATACATGGAGGACATAATACAGAGGCAAAGCAGGCTTTAGCACCAAAAGATCTGCAATGATTTTATTGTGCTTTAGGTGAAAGTTTACAGCACAAATTACTTTCACATTCAAAAATTTATACACAAATTCTTTTGTGACATTGGTTACAATCCCCATAATGAACAAAAATGAAGAAAACCAAAGAAACAAGGAAAATATTAATCCAAAGTACTAATGGGCCACATGAACCACAGCCTCCACCAGCCTGAGCCCAGAAGAACTAGATGGTACCCGGCTACCACCACCAACCATTCTGACAGGGATCATAATAGAGGGCCGTGAGCAGAGTGGGAGGAAAATGTAGAACAAAACACAGCATCTCCTCTGTTCCACCCCAGGTTCCCCATGTCCACTCATCTAGTTTTCTTTCCCTTCCTGCCTTCTTGTCTTTGCTTTTGGGCCGGAGTTGCCCATTTAGTTCCCTATACTTGATAGAACTGAGAAGCATGTCCCTCGCATGTGTTATTGTTCGTTTTGTAGGCCTGGCTAATCTTTGGCTGAAAGGTGGACTTCAGGAGTGGCTTCATTTCTGAGTTAGCAGATGTCCCGGGGCCATAGTCTCCAGGGTTCCAGCAGTCGTGTCAGAGCAGTAAGCCTGGTCTTTTTTTTGTGATTCTGCATTTTGTTCTACATTTTTCTCCAACTCTGCCCAGGACCCTCTACCATGATCCCTGCCAGAGTGATCACTGGTGGTAGCTGGGGACCATCTAGTTCCTGTGGACTCAGGCTGATCGAAGCTGTGGTTCATGGGGTCTATTAGTCTTTTGGGCTAGTGTTTTCCTTGTTTCTTTGGTTTTCTTCATTCGCCTTTGCTCTGGATGGAATGGGACCAATAGATTTATCTTAGACCCCGTATGCTACTCACCCAAGTAGGATGTAGAGCATTTTCTTTATGAACTTTGTTATGTCAATTGACCTAGATGTCCCCCAAGATCATGGTCTCCAGTCCTCATCCCCAATAACTTGGTCCTTTGAGGTGTTTGGATATGTTTGAATTCACCAGTCACTCCTTGGAAACCCTACGATATAGTTCTATTCTGTCACATGAGGTCGCTATGAGTCAGAATGGACTTGACACCACACAACAACATAGAGATTGTTGCTTTCCTGAAACTTAATTACTAAATTTTCTAGAACAAGATAGAAGGTGCCTTAGGTCCTTGTACTCACCATCACTCTGAAGGTGCAGCCCCCTCCAGGTGAAGTCCCCAAGTATCTATGTGGATTTTGCAATGAGAAAAACACACCTGCTCTCTATAGATGAAAAGTGGGTGACAAAGGGGAGGGGCAGCCCTGGAGGCTGGGTGTTCAGCATTTTGACTGCAAATTAGCAATCAATATGCTAAGTACATGCAAGTAACATGCAAATTGCTGCATAACCTTTTAGAAGGAAATGGCTACACCCTTTCCCCAAAGGACACTGGGGCTGAGTAGGGACCACACTGGGGCTTTCCTGCACCTGTGGGCTGTAAACTGGGGAAGACGAAAGAAGCCGGTTAATTTAAAACAACAACAACAAAAGAAACTTTAAAACCATGGAGAGAACATTTTCTTCTTTTGTGCCCAAGTGAGAAAGATGTGACTGTTTGCTTTAAGATCACAGCCTTGGAAACCCTATGGGACAGTTCTACTCTGTCATATAGGGTCACTATGAGTTGGAGTTGACTCCACAACTATGTGTTTGAGGTTTTTTGTTGTCCACATGACCAGGAAGCTGCACACACTTGCACGCACTCACATACACATGCCATTACACACAAACACATACACCACAGACACGCCCTCCAGACAGACACAACACACATACTCCCACATGGCAAGACACACACACCAGAGACACACACACAAAGCACACACCACACACCCCACAGCCACACCACACACACATGCACACACACCAAGACACACACATACACATATGCCACACAAACACCACAGACACACACATACACCATGGACACACACACACACACCACACATACCACACACACATGCAAAACATACACATCACAGACACACATACACACACAGCACAGACACGCCATACACGCACACACTCCGAGGCATACACACCACACACACATACATGCAAACACATCGTACACACACACACCAAGACATACACACAAATATACTACAGACATACACACCCACAGACACAGCACACATAGAAGCGTGCACACACCAAAACACACACACACATCCCATACACAATCCTGCTTTCTAGTTGCTGTGGGAACAACAAGCCCCCCCAGTGCGGCTTGCGGGGTGGGGGGGAGTGGACAGGGGTTTCAGTTGCATTTGTAAGAAGCGGCTGTCCTTTTCACTGTCGGTGATTTCTCCACGGTACACAGCACCTGTGCAGCCCCTCCAGCCCTGTTTGGACCGTTGATGGGAATTATAGCCCACCTTTAGATTTCCACTTGGTGACAGCCAGCAGCTTGTGAGAAGCAGAGGGGAAAGTGTAGGAGAAGAAAACCCAGTACTTGGGGAATAGGTGAATCAGGATGGTACTTGGGGAATAGGTGAATCAGGATAAGCTTCGTTTTCTAAGGCTTTAAAACAAAAGCAGTTACAGGGGATAAAAGGAGAGAGCTTCCCAGGTCAAGAGGCGGCAGTTTGGTTTTGCTGTCCCTTGGACAAGACTGAGGGGTGGGGGTGGTAGAGGAGGGGAAGCTCGAACTGCAACAGTGGAGGGGGCTTGCTGTTTTCTGTTATCGCTAACTCTTTTTTAAGGAAGCTATTAGATATTGGGAAGCCCTGGTGGCATAGTGGTTAACCAAGAGGTTGGCAGTTCGAATCTGCCAGGCACTCCTTGGAAACTCTATGGGGCAGTTCTAGTCTGTCCTATAGGGTGACTGTGAGTCTGAATCGACTTGACAGCAGTGGGCTTGGGTTTTTTTTTTTTTTTTTTTTTGGCTTATTAGAGATCATCTTTATTCACAAGAAAGGCTTGAGAGACAAGCACGTGTGTGGCTGAGCCGGGCTTGGCCAGGGTCCTGCCTCTGCCCTTGGACTTGGGCAAGTGACTCAGGCAAGGGGCTTGGCCTCTGAGCTCAGTCTCAGCCATCAGACATGGCAGTGCTATTGTGTGGACTTCACAGGGTGGCCAGGAAGGTGACCCGGGGTATGCCCACCCAGCCGCTGGCAGGTGACCTGGTAGGTGGGAAGGACTGAGCATGCTGAGCTGTTCGAACTGGTGGCCTTTGTATGGATCCCCTGACTGTGATCTCAGCTTTTGCTTCCTCTCTGCTAAAGGATGCAGCTTGGCTCCAGGGAAGCGTTACTGAAGCCCAGGTAACACACAGGCCTCTGTCACTTAGGCCCTTCAGCGGAATGTCCCTGTCTCCTGGTGCCTTGTCTGCCATCTTGTCCAAGGAGTCTTTCCAGGGTCCTGGCCGCTAGCCTCTGCTCATCCAGCTGTACCACACCTTGGACAGTACTCCCTCGCTCTCCAGAAGACATCTATAAAGTTCAAGTCCTCGGCCAGGGGCCCCACTTGGTAAATCCTGCAGAAATGTGACCCAGCGCCCTCTGGTCACCAGGGGCACCAAAGCTGCGGAAGACAAACTCGTCTGACTTCGTGAATTAGAGCAGCACACGTCTGCAGCTGCTCTGGGTACAGAAGTCGGTCTCTTGGCTGCTTCAGCCCCAGGCCCATCTGCCATCATGGTGAGGTTCTGAGCATAAGGTGAGATGCCAGCATCCCTGGCCTGGGGCGCCAAGTGGAGCCAGCATGTTCTTGGCCACTGAGGCCCACGTCCCTCTAATTTCTTTGTGGTATCCGCAGCACTGTGAGCAGGACCCGCAGTGTTGTGAGCAGAACATGCAGTGCTGTGAGCAGGCGTGGTTTCCTCTACACATCAATGTATATCTGGCAGTTCCTGTGACTTGGGAGAAAGGGTAATGTAGGGCTGGGTGTGATGACAGGCAAGTGGGTACTCAGGGGCTGATAGGATAAAGCCCTGCCCCATCCCAGAAGTAGCCTGGACCCTTGCCACAACATACAAGACACCCTGGGAACTCTTCCGTTTGCAGGAAGAGAAGAGCCCTTGGTAACCTGGAATCCTGCTGTGTAGGCCCCAAGCAGAGCGTGGCCCCACCTCTAGCTTGGTGAGGACCTCATCCAGGAGCATGCGCAGTTACAGAGCTCCTGGTACAGCTGTGTCTGGCATTCTCCATCTGGAGGAGTGCTGACGCAGATGTTACTGCTCTCTGGCCTTGTCCCTTTGTCTCTGCCTCAGTTTTCCCATCCCGACCAGTGTACGTGGACATGCTGCCTCTTGTCCCTGAATAAGGTGAACTTGAACAAGAACACATTTCAAGAGGGTAGGAAGGAGGACACAGAATGGGCTCCAGGATGAACTAGAAGAAGACTAGGGTTGTGCAAAAATTCAGCCTTATTGTATTTCTCCAGGTTCTTAGGAAACTCAGTTGATAGCTCCATACAGAGATGTGAAGAGCCCTCTGGGCACAAAGCTGAGTGGAGTGTGTGGATTATAAATGTGCTCATTGCTTCACAGATAAATGCAACTTGCAGTGTCCCAGCCTGCACCCAGCAGCATCCTCTGGTAGCTGCTGGTCCATTGCTGCCCCAGACGTGCGGCTGGGTGGCCCGTCCTCCCCTTGCTGAACCATCTGTCGTCCTCCACAAACACCATGGGGCTCCCACGTGGGGATAGACAGGTTCTGTGGGTTGAGATGGCTCCTCAGAAGGTCAAGATGTGCCAGTGGAAGACACTCAAGGGCAGAGAACGACTGTGTGCTTTCAAGCTACTATGTGT
Organism: Elephas maximus indicus; assembly: GCF_024166365.1. Classification (NCBI taxonomy): domain Eukaryota; kingdom Metazoa; phylum Chordata; class Mammalia; order Proboscidea; family Elephantidae; genus Elephas; species Elephas maximus. Next base: position 7,549,608 of record NC_064843.1, read on the forward strand.
TTTGTTCTTTTGGAAATGCTCAGCTATCATTGTGTCCCAGGTCACTGAGTGCCTTTTTCCTTCCTCTGGTTCACTTAGCCTGTCTCCAGCATGTTTACAAGATGTCCTTTGCTCATTTTCTGTGGTCTCCTAAAGGAGAAGGTAACATGATGTCCCAGCCGGCAGATGTGCGTTTGGAGTGGGACCTTTTTGCTGGAAGAAAAACAAAACCTGATGTCAAGGAAATCAGCAGGCAGAGTGAAGGCAGGGCCACTAGGACCTCCTAGATCACACTCGTCTGCAGAGCAGGAGAACCAAGCTCGTTTCAAAGCCAGCCCCTCAGGGGTCCCATATGCAGTGGCTCCCTTGTTCTCTGTTGCAGATCTCGCAAGGAGCACGTTCCTGGCACACACAACAAGGCTTTCTTGGGTTCCTGGCCTTAGCTCAGATATTTCTCATCTGTTTACTCTGGAAAGATCACCAAGTCTGCCAAGACTTATTGGGCCACACAGACATTCTTCTGTTCTTGCACAAGTCCTGAGAAGGTACTTCCAACCCTGTGAATGGCCTTGTAACATCTTCCCTCAGAAAGGAGCCTAAGTGGCCATTGAATCAAGTCCACCCAAGGGTCCAAACTATGTGTTGGCTTCAATGTCCTTTTGACTTTCATTTGCCTCCAAGACCACGAGAAGTTCACGCAGAAATGAAGCTGCACTCATGTCAACAAGCAGGGCTGGCTTTCTCCAGGGGAGAAAAGGCATCGTGAGGTTCCACCTATTGTTGGAGAACAGGTGATTATACAGCAGGTCGTCCTGAGACCACACAGAAGCTAAGTTCAGGATGGGTAAACCAGTTGTCACCCTGTTGATTCCATAGGATTTTCAGCGGTGATTTTTCAGAAGTAGGTCTCCAGGCCTTTCTTCTGAGGCCCCGCTGAGTGACTCAAACCTCCAACCTTTTAGCTAGCAGCCAAGTGCTTTAATAACTATTTACACCACGTGGGGACTCCTCAAGTCGGATACCCATTGTCATCAAATCAATTCCGACCACGGCAACCCCATGTGTTACAGAATAGAATGGCCTCATAGTTTTTTTTTTTTTTTTGCTGTAATCTTTGCAGAAGCAGATCTCCAGGTCTTTCCTTCACAGTACTGCCGGGTGGGTTCAAACTACCAACCTTTAGGTTAGCATTCACACACAAACAGCTTGCACCACCCAGGGATTCCTCATGGATAACAGTTAAATGGGAGCAGGAGCACCGTACAAGCTCAGTACAAAATACAAAGAAATATTAAAAACAAATGCTAATTTGAGGGGGGGGCCTTGTCAATTGCGACATAAAGTCCAGAAACCATAAAGGAAAGAAAGATATACTTGGTTAGGTAACATTTTAAAATTTCTGCACAGTAAGAATAAAGTTTAAAAGCAAGCAAAAGGCAGAAAAATATTTGCAACCTACTCAACAGGAATAGCATTGATGCCTGAAATATATAAAATGCTCCAATAAATCAGGAAGAAAAATGCACTCAACTTAGTAGAAAAAAAATGGTCCAAAAATGGTTCTTCTGAAAACCAGTCTAACTTGGACTTAGCTGTGCATTTGACGGCTTGTTCACTCTACCAGGTTAACTGGAGTCAACAGTCACTGAGAAATCACCCGCCAGGGGGAATGACTTGTTGACAAGCGTGGGTAGTGGCTCTACCCTAGAATCCCTCAGCTATCACAAGGAAGCCTCTAGGAAACACACCTACCTGCTTCACTGATATTCTAGCATGCAAAATACATTGTGCTCCTTCGAATGCATTTTGTAAGTTATTAGTCATCTCTAGAAGATGGCTTTCAAAGACTTCATGTTTCAGGGGGCTCCAGTTGCTTACTGTTGTTAGCTGCCTTTGAGTTGGCCTCCAACTCCTGGAAAGCCCATGCGTGACGGGACAAAACACTGCCTAGTCCTGCTCCATCCCCAGGATTGGTTGCGGATATTGTTGTGATCCATAGTGTTTTTGGTTTTTTTTGTATAATGATTTTTATTGAGCTTTAAGTGAACGTTTACAAATCAAGTCAGTCTGTCACATATAAGCTTATATATACCTTACTCCTTACTCCCAGTTACTCTCCCCCTAATGAGTCAGCCCTTCCAGTCTCTCCTTTTGTGACAATTTTGCCAGTTTCTAACCCTCTCTACCCTCCCATCTCCCCTCCAGACAGGAGATGCCAACACAGTCTCAAGTGTCCACCTGATACAAGTAGCTTACTCTTCATCAGCATCTCTCTCCTACCCATTGTCCAGTCCCTTCCATGTCTGATGAGTTGTCTTTGGGAATGGTTCCTGTCCTGGGCCAACAGAAGGTTTGGGGACCATGACCGCCGGGATTCCTCTAGTCTCAGTCAGACCATTAAGTCTGGTCTTTTTTTTTTTTTTCTGTACTTTTTTTTTTTTTAATTAACTTTTATTAAGCTTCAAGTGAACATTTACAAATCCAATCAGTCTGTCACATATAAGTTTACATACATCTCACTCCCTACTCCCACTTGCTCTCCCCCTCTTGAGTCAGCCCTTTCAGTCTCTCCTTTCTTGACAATTTTGCCAGCTTCCCTCTCTCTCTATCCTCCCATGCCCCCTCCAGACAAGAGTTGCCAACACACTCTCAAGTGTCCACCTGATATAATTAGCTCACTCTTCATCAGCGTCTCTCTCCCACCCGCTGACCAGTCCCTTTCATGTCTGATGAGTTATCTTAGGGCATGGTTCCTGTCCTGGGCCAACAGAAGGTCTGGGGACCATGGCCGCCAGGATTCCTCTAGTCTCAGTCAGACCATTAAGTTTGGTCTTTTTATGAGAATTTGGGGTCTGCATCCCACTGATCTCCTGCTCCCTCAGGGGTCCTCTGCTGTGCTCCCTGTCAGGGCAGTCTTCGATTGTGGCCGGGCACCAACTAGTTCTTCTGGTCTCAGGATGATGTAGGTCTCTGGTTCATGTGCCCCTTTCTGTCTCTTGGGCTCTTAGTTGTCGTGTGGCCTTGGTGTTCTTCATTTTCCTTTGCTCCAGGTGGGTTGAGACCAATTGATGCATCTTAGATGGCCGCTTGTTAGCATTTAAGACCCCAGACGCCACATTTCAAAGTGGGATGCAGAATGATTTCATAATAGAATTATATTACCAATTGACTTAGAAGTCCCCACAAACCATGTTCCCCAGACCCCCGCCCTTGCTCCGCTGACATTTGAAGCATTCATTTTATCCCGGAAACTTCTTTGCTTTTGGTCCAGTCCAATTGAGCTGACCTTCCATGTATTGAGTGTTGTCTTTCCCTTCACCTAAAGCAGTTCTTATCTACCGATTAATCAATAAAAAACCCTCTCCCACCCTCCCTCCCTCCCCCCCTCGTAACCACAAAAGTATGTGTTCTTCTCAGGTTTACTATTTCTCAAGATCTTATAATAGTGGTCTTATACAATATTTGTCCTTTTGCCTCTGACTAATTTCGCTCAGCATAATGCCTTCCAGGTTCCTCCATGTTATGAAATGTTTCACAGATTCATCACTGTTCTTTATCGATGCGTAGTATTCCATTGTGTGAATATACCACAATTTATTTACCCATTCATCTGTTGATGGACACCTTGGTTGCTTCCAACTTTTTGCTATTGTAAACAGAGCTGCAATAAACATGGGTGTGCATATATCTGTTCGTATGAAGGCTCTTGTATCTCTAGGGTATATTCCCAGGAGTGGGATTTCTGGGTTGTATGTTAGTTCTATTTCTAACTGTTTAAGATAACGCCAGATAGATTTCCAAAGTGGTTGTACCATTTTGCATTCCCACCAGCAGTGTGTAAGAGTTCCAATCTCTCCGCAGCCTCTCCAACATTTATTATTTTGTGTTTTTTCGATTAATGCCAGCCTTGCTGGTGTGAGATGGAATCTCATCGTAGTTTTAATTTGCATTTCTCTAATGGCTAATGATCGAGAGCATTTTCTCATGTATCTGTTGGCTGCCTGAATATCTTCTTTAGTGAAATGTGTGTTCATATCCTTTGCCCACTTTTTGATTGGGTTGTTTGTCTTTTTGTGGTTGAGTTTTGACAGAATCATGTAGATTTTAGAGATCAGGCGCTGGTCGGAGATGTCATAGCTGAAAATTCTTTCCCAGTCTGTAGGTGGTCTTTTTACTCTTTTGGTGAAGTCTTTAGATGAGCATAGGTGTTTGATTTTTAGGAGCTCCCAGTTATCGGGTTTCTCTTCATCATTTTTGGTAATGTTTTGTATTCTGTTTATGCCTTGTATTAGGGCTCCTAGGGTTGTCCCTATTTTTCCTTCCATGATCTTTATCGTTTTAGTCTTTATGTTTAGGTCTTTGATCCACTTGGAGTTAGTTTTTGTGCATGGTGTAAGGTATGGGTCCTGTTTCATTTTTTTGCAAATGGATATCCAGTTATGCCAGCACCATTTGTTAAAAAGGCTGTCTTTTCCCCAGTTAATTGACACTGGTCCTTTGTCAAATATCAGCTGCTCATATGTGGATGGATCTATGTCTGGGTTCTCAATTCTGTTCCATTGGTCTATGTGCCTGTTGTTGTACCAGTACCAGGCTGTTTTGACTACTGTTGCTGTATAATAGGTTCTGAAATCAGGTAAAGTGAGGCCTCCGACTTTCTTCTTCTTTTTCAGTAGTGCTTTGCTTATCCGGGGTTTCTTTCCCTTCCATATGCAATTGGTGATTTGTTTCTCTATCCCCTTAAAATATGACATTGGAATTTGGATCGGAAGTGCGTTAAATGTATAGATGGCTTTTGGTAGAATAGACATTTTTACTATGTTAAGTCTTCCTATCCATGAGCAGGGTATGTTTTTCCACTTAAGTATGTCCTTTTGAATTTCTTGTAGTAGAGCTTTGTAGTTTTCTTTGTATAGGTCTTTTACATCCTTGGTAAGATTTATTCCTAAGTATCTTATCTTCTTGGGGGCTACTGTGAATGGTATTGATTTGGTTATTTCCTCTTCGGTGTTCTTTTTGTTGATGTAGAGGAATCCAAGTGATTTTTGTATGTTTATTTTATAACCTGAGACTCTTCCAAACTCCTCTATTAGTTTCAGTAGTTTTCTGGAGGATTCCTTAGGGTTTTCTGTGTATATAATCATGTCATCTGCAAATAGTGATAACTGTACTTCTTCCTTGCCAATCCGGATACCTTTTATTTCTTTGTCTAGCCTAATTGCCCTGGCTAGGACTTCCAACACAATGTTGAATAAGAGCATCCTTGTCTGGTTCCCGTTCTCAAGGGAAATGCTTTCAGGTTCTCTCCATTTAGAGTGATACTGGCTGTTGGCTTTGCATAGATGCCCTTTATTATGTTGAGGAATTTTCCTTCACTTCCTATTTTGGTAAGAGTTTTTATCATAAATGGGTGTTGGACTTTGTCAAATGCCTTTTCTGCATCTATTGATAAGATCATGTGGTTTTTGTCTTTTGTTTCATTTATGTGATGGATTACATTAATGGTTTTTCTGATATTAAACCAGCCTTGCATACCTGGTATAAATCCCACTTGATCAGGGTGAATTATTTTTTTGATGTGTTGTTGGATTCTATTGGCTAGAAATTTGTTGAGGATTTTTGCATCTATGTTCATGAGGGATATAGGTCTACAATTTTCTTTTTTTGTAATGTCTTTACCTGGTTTTGGTATTAGGGAGATGGTGGCTTCATAGAATGAGTTGGGTAGTATTCCGTCATTTTCTATGCTTTGGAATACCTTCAGAAGTAGTGGTGTTAACTCTTCTCTGAAAGTTTGGTAGAACTCTGCAGTGAAGCCGTCCGGGCCAGGGCTTTTTTTTGTTGGGAGTTTTTTGATTACCGTTTCAATCTCTTTTTTTGTTATGGGTCTATTTAATTGTTCTACTTCTGAATGTGTTAGTTTAGGTCGGTAGTGTTTTTCCAGGAATTCATCCATTTCTTCTACGTTTGCAAATTTGTTAGAGTACAATTTTTCATAATAATCTGAAATGATTCTTTTAATTTCATTTGGTTCTGTTGTGATGTGGTCCTTCTCGTTTCTTATTCGGGTTATTTGTTTCCTTTCCTGTATTTCTTTAGTCAGTCTAGCCAATGGTTTATCAATTTTGTTAATTTTTTCAAAGAACCAGCTTTTGGCTTTCTTAATTTTTTCAATTGTTTTTTTGTTCTCTAATTCATTTAGTTCAGCTCTAATTTTTATTATTTGTTTTCTTCTGGTGCCTGATGGGTTCTTTTGTTGCTCACTTTCTATTTGTTCAAGTTGTCGGGACAGTTCTCTGATTTTGGCTCTTTCTTCTTTTTGTATGTGTGCATTTATCGATATAAATTGGCCTCTGAGCACTGCTTTTGCTGTGTCCCAGAGGTTTTGATAGGAAGTATTTTCATTCTCGTTGCATTCTATGAATTTCCTTATTCCCTCCTTGATGTCTTCTATAACCCAGTCTTTTTTCAGGAGGGTATTGTTCATTTTCCAAGTATTTGATTTCTTTTCCCTAGTTTTTCTGTTATTGATCTCTAGTTTTATTGCCTTGTGGTCTGAGAAGATGCTTTTTAATATTTCGATGTTTTGGACTCTGCAAAGGTTTGTTTTATGACCTAATATGTGGTCTATTCTGGAGAATGTTCCATGTGCGCTAGAAAAAAAAGTATGCTTTGCAGCAGTTGGGTGGAGAGTTCTGTATAAGTCAATGAGGTCAAGTTGGTTGATTGTTGTAATTAGATCTTCCGTGTCTCTATTGAGCTTCTTACTGGATGTCCTGTCCTTCTCCGAAAGTGGTGTGTTGAAGTCTCCTACTATAATTGTGGAGGTATTTATCTCACTTTTCAATTCTGTTAAAATTTGATTTATGTATCTTGCAGCCTTGTCATTGGGTGCATAAATATTTAATATGGTTATGTCTTCCTGATCAATTGTCCCTTTTATCATTATATAGTGTCCTTCTTTATCCTTTGTGGTGGGTCTATTTTGTCAGAAATTAATATTGCTACTCCTCTTCTTTTTTGCTTATTGTTTGCTTGATATATTTTTTTCCATCCTTTGAGTTTTAGTTTGTTTGTGTCTCTAAGTCTAAGGTGTGTCTCTTGTAGGCAGCATATAGATGGATCGTGTTTCTTTATCCAGTCTGTGACTCTCTGTCTCTTTATTGGTGCATTTAGTCCATTTACATTCAGCATAATTATAGATAAATAAGTTTTTAGTGCTGTCAATTTGATGCCTTTTTATGTGTGTTGTTGACAATTTCATTTTTCCACATACTTTTTTGTGCTGAGGCGTTTTTCTTAGTAAATTGTGAGATCCTCATTTTCATAGTGTTTGACTTTATGTTAGTTGAGTCGTTACGTTTTTCTTGGCTTTTATCTTGAGTTATAGAGTTGTTATACCTTTTTGTGGTTACCTTATTATTTACCCCTATTTTTCTAAGTAAAAACCTAACTTGTATTGTTCTATATCGCCTTGTATCACTCTCCATATGGCAGTTCAACGCCTCCTGTATTTAGTCCCTCTTTTTTATTATGTGATCTTTTACCTATTGACTTCCATGATTCCGTTATATGTATTTTTTTTTTGATTAATCTTAATTTGTTTGTTTTTGTGATTTCCCTATTTGAGTTGATATCAGGACGTTCTGTTTTGTGACCTTGTGTTGTGCTGATATCTGATATTATTGGTTCTCTGACCAAACAATATCCTTTAGTATTTCTTGTAGCTTTGGTTTGGTTTTTGCAAATTCTCTAAACTTGTGTTTATGTGTAAATATCTTAATTTCACCTTCGTATCTCAGAGAGAGTTTTGCTGGATATATGATCCTTGGCTGGCAGTTTTTCTCCTTCAGTGTTCTGTATATGTCGTCCCATTCCCTTCTTGCCTGCATGGTTTCTGCTGAGTAATCTGAACTTATTCTTATTGATTCTCCCTTGAAGGAAACCTTTCTTTCTCCCTGGCTGCTTTTAAAATTTTCTCTTTATCTTTGGTTTTGGTGAATTTGATGATAATATGTCTTGGTGTTTTTCTTTTTGGATCAATCTTAAATGGGGTTCTATGAGCATCTTGGATAGATATCCTTTCATTTATCATGATGTCAGGGAAGTTTTCTGTCAGGAGTTCTTCAACTATTTTCTCTGTGTTTTCTGTCCCCCCTCCTTGTTCTGGAACTCCAATCACCCGCAGGTTATCCTTCTTGATAGAGTCCCACATGATTCTTAGGGTTTCTTCATTTTTTAAAATTCTTTTATCTGATTTTTTTTCAGCTATGTTGGTGTTGATTCCCTGGTCCTCCAGATGTCCCAGTCTGCATTCTAATTGCTCGAGTCTGCTCCTCTGACTTCCTATTGCGTTGTGTAATTCTGTAATTTTATTGTTAATCTTTTGGATTTCTACATGTTGTCTCTCTATGGATTCTTGCAACTTATTAATTTTTCCACTATGTTCTTGAATAATCTTTTTGAGTTCTTCAACAGTTTTATCAGTGTGTTCCTTGGCTTTTTCTGCAGTTATCCTAATTTCATTTGTGATATCTTTAAGCATTCTGTAAATTAGTTTTTTATATTCTGTATCTGATAATTCCAGGATTGTATCTTCATTTGGGAAAGATTTTGATTCTTTTGTTTGGGGGGTGGAGAAGCTGTCATGGTCTGCTTCTTTAAGTGGTTTGATATGGATTGTTGTCTCCGAGCCATCACTGGGAAACTAGTTTTTCCAGAAAATCGGCTAAAAAAAAAATGCAGTCAGATCCCTATCAGAGTTCTCCCTCTGGCTCAGGCTATTCGGATGTTAATGAAGCCGCCTGGGGAGGATGGGGAAGGGAACAGAGAGATAGGAGAGTAGCACCTCAGAATATAGCCAGAGTTGCTTGTCTTGCTTGGAATGACTATTATATCTGAGATTCCCGCGGGGCAAGTCGCCTATGTGTGCTGGCTGTGTGGAGATTGCCCCCGGGGGTCTGGCCCGCTGGAGTCACGGTCAGATCCTCCGCTTCCAGCCCCACGCCCAGCGTCAAGGCTCCCCTACTGGGACGGTGCACTCTCGACTCCAAAATCAGTCGCTGCCTCCCGGGGACTTCTCGTCCCTCCAGCCGCGTGGCCGTGCCGTCTCCGCGAACCAGTTGGGCCCCCTCCCGGGGTTAGTTCAGATGGGTGGAGCAGCTCCCTGTGCTTGTGCCGTGACCAAGTGTCCCGGCTGGGACGCTGTTCTCCCTGCTCCAAGACCAGTTGCTGCCTCCCGGGGAATTCTCCTACCAGCTGCGTCCCACGCCGCCCGTGCGACCCGGCTGGGCCCCTTCCCGGGGTTAGTTCAGGGGGGTGGAGCAGCTCTCCGTGTTTATGCCGTACCTGTGTCCAGTCCAAATCCCGGCGGGACGGTTCCCCGGCTGGGATGCTGCTCTCCCCGTTCCAAGACCAGTCACTGCCTCCCGGGGACTTCTCCTACCAGCTGCGTCCCACGCTGCCGGTGGAACCGGCTGGTCCCCCTCCCGGGGTTAGTTCAGGGGGGTGGAGCAGCTCTCTGTGCTTGTGCCGTACCTGACTGGTACGCTGGCTCCAGGCTCTGAAAACAATTGTTGCTTCCCCGTATTAGTTCGTTCTCCATCTCTAAATCTGTGTTTGTTGTTCAGGGTTCGTAGATTGTTATGTATGTGATCGATTCACTTGTTTTTCCGTGTCTTTGTTGTAAGAGGGATCCGAGGTAGTGTCTGCCTAGTCCGCCATCTTGGCTCCGCCTCCAAGTCTGGTCTTTTTATGAGAATTTGGGGTCTGCATCCCACTGATCTCCTGCTCCCTCAAAGGTTTTCTGTTGTGCTCTTTGTCAGGGCAGTCAACAGTTGTGGCTGGGCACCATCTAGTTCTCCTGGTCTCAGGATGATGTAAGTCTCTGGTTTATGTGGCCCTCTCTGTCTCTTGGGCTCATAGTTATCGTGTGACCTTGGTGTTCTTCATTCTCCTTTGATCCAGGTGGGTTGAGACCAGTTGATGCATCTTAGGTGGCCGCTTGTTAGCATTTAGGACCCCAGATGCCACATTTCAAAGTGGGATGCAGAATGTTTTCAGAATAGAATTATTTTGCCAATTGACTTAGAAGTCCCCTTAAGCCATAGTCCCCAAACTCCCGCCCTTGCTCTGCTAATCTTTGAAGCATTCAGTTTATCCTGGAAACTTCTTTGCTTTTGGTCCAGTCCAGTTGAGCTGACCTTCTGTGTATTAAGTATTGTCCTTCTCTTCACCTAAAGTTGTTCTTATCTACTAACTAATCAGTAAATAACCCTCTCCCACCCTCCCTCCCTCCCCCCCTCGTAAGCACAAAAGTATGTGTTCTTCTCAGTTTATACTATCTCTCAAGATCTTATAATCGCGGTCTTATACAATATTTGTCCTTTTGCCTCTGACTAATTTTGCTCAGCATAATGCCGTCCAGGTTCCTCCATGTCATGAAATGTTTCACCGATTCGTCACTGTTCTTTATCGATGCGTCATAGTGTTTTCCTTGGCTGATTTTCAGAAGCAGATTGCCAGGTCATTCTGCCTACTCCATCCGGAAGCTCTGCTGAAACCTGTTCAGCATCTTAACAGGTGTTATGTTTCTGTGAGACTTCAAGGAATAAGCGTATTTATTTTTACCCTTGAAAGAAGTCCCCTGGGATCTAAAGGTGTTATGAGATGATTGCTGTAGTCCTGACCAGCAATGAAAATAAAAGAGTAAAGAACTGTTTCTTTGCATGCCTGGCTCCTATGTCTCTGGAAACAAGAAAGCCCAGCACAGCATGACTGAATATCTGGACATTCTAGCTCTGTGAACTGTAGGTAAGTCAAAACGCTGATTCCAAATTGGGAGACACATTCATTGCAGCCTGAGCTGCCACTCAGTCCATTTTTCTCAAGGCATTACCCTTTTTTCATGATGTAACTGTCATCAACAGGCTCATTGCAACCTATTTGGTGGCCTGTCATATCTATTTTTCAGAAAAACAAAGCCATTCAGGACAGAATTTCTGTGCTTTGGGCATTGGTTTACACCTGGCTCATCTACCAGCTCCTACTATCCCCGCCCCCCCACGCCGATTATCTCCATCTTTTGAGTTCCTGAATGGTGGGTCCAAAGCCCATGCAACACCCAAGTCCAGCTGGAAAGTGAAAAATTAACTCTGTTTTCAAAATGTTGAGTGGCTTTTTTGTGCCATGGGTTGAAAGCTTTCAGCTATAAAGCTCAGGGAAGAAATAAGTTGGACACGACAACGTCTATAGTGTATTAACCAAAACAAAAAAGTTTTTATAGTGTATTACAACTCTAAAATGTCAGGACCCATCCAGCAGTAGAAATTGGCTGAATAAGAGACGTTACATTCGTAGATGGAACACTGTCTAGCCATTTAATGTGATGTGGGAGAATATGAAATGGCAGTGGGAAAATGCTGATGACATAGTAAGAGGAAAAACAGATTACAAAACAGTATGTACTGTACAATCATCTTTTGTTAAAACTGAGAAAAAGAGAAAGCTGTGTTTGCTGCTGTGCAGACACGCATGTGCATACGATGAGAAAGGATTGGAAAGACGGACATTAGAATCCACTGTGGCCGCTTTCCAGTTGTGGAATTACAGATAAGTTTTTTTTTTTTTTCTTTCGGTGCCTTTGTGTGTCTAAAACCTTCAGTAGTAAACAAATACCTCTTTCCTAATCAGATTTTTTTTTTAAAAAAAGGTATTTAAAATATAAAACTACAAAGCTACGTAAGAAAAACTGATTTTATTGCTAGGAGAAAATGACAGTGATAGTTAAGCTTTTATATTGGTGTAACGTACACATGGCATAAACTACCACTTTAACATAAAATTTACCATTTTAACCATTGTAAATTGCACAATTCAGTGGCATTAAGAACATTCACAATGTTGAGTTACCATCACCACTATCTAGTTCCAGAGCTTTCTCATCACCCCAAAAGGAAACCCTGTACCCAATGAGCAGTCACAGCTCTTTCTCCTCTCATATCCCTCACCCCCCAGCCCCTGGAAACCACTAATTTATGTTCTTCTCTAGGAATTTGCCTATTCTGAATATTTCATATAAATGGAATCATACAATATGTAGTCTTTTATGTCTGGCTTCTTTCATGGAGAAAAACATTTTCAAGGTTCCTCCATGTCATAGGATGTATTAGCACTCCATCCCCTTCTATGGCTGAATAATGTTCCATTGTATGGATGTACTACGCGTACTTTATCTGCTGGGGGATCGTTTCCACCTTTGGCTGTGGTGAATAGCACAGCTCTGAACATCCATGGACAAGTGTTTGTTTGAATATCTATATGCAATTCTTTCTGACATACACCTAGAAGTGGAATTGCTGAGTCCTATGGTAGTTCTATGTTACCATAAAAAAAAAAATATGGTAATTCAGTATAGTAATTCTGTGTTTAACCTTCCAACAAACCTCCAAACTGAGTTCCACAAAAGCTGCACCATTTTACATTCCTACCAGCAATGGATGTGGGTTCCAATTTCTCCACATCCCAAGGGTCTTGATCCACTTTCAGTTAGTACTACATATGTATCTAGGAAAATTGGAAGTTGTCAAAAATGAATTGAAATGCTTAAAGATCGGTATCCTGGGCATTAGTGAGCTGAAATGGACTGGTATTGGCCATCTTGAATCAGAAAATCGTATGGTACACTATGCCGGGAATGACAAATTGAAGAGGAACGGCATCACACTAATGGTCAAAACAAATTTCAAGATCTATCCTAAAGTACAACACTCTCAGTAATAGGATAATATCCATATGCCTACAAGGAAGTCCAGTTAATAGACTATTATTCAAATTTACTCACCAACCACTAATACCAAAGATGAAGAAATCAAAGCTTTTTACAAACTTGTGCAGACTGAAATTGACCAAACATGCAATCAAGATGCACTAATAGTTACTGGTTGGAATGTGAAAGTTGGAAACAAAGAAGAAGGATTTGTAGTTGGAAAACATGGCTTTGGTGATAGAAACAACGGGAGAGATCGCACGATAGAATTTTGCAAGACCAATGACCTATTTATTAGAAATACATCATTTCAATAACACAAACAGCAACTATGCGCACGGACTTCACTGAATGGAATACACAGGAATCAAATTTACTACATCTGTGGAAAGAGATGATGGAGAAGCTCAATATCAACAGTAAAACAAGGCTAGGGGCCGATTATGGAACAGACCATCAATTGTTCATACACAAGTTCAAGTTGAAGCTGAGGAAAATTAGAAGGAGCCCACAAATGCCAAAGCATGACCTTGAGTACATCCCACCTGAATTTAGAGACCATCTGAAGAATAGATTTGACACATTGAGCACTAATGACCGAAGACCAGACAAATTGTGTTATGACATCCCAAGGATACGATACATGAAGAAAGCAAAAGGCCATTAAAAAGACAGGAAAGCAGGAAAGAAAGAAAAGACCACAATGGATGTCAGAAGAGACTTTGAAACTTTCTTTTGAACCCAGAGTAGCTAAAGCGAATGAAAGAAATGGTGAACTAAAAGACCTGAATAGCATATTTCAAAGGGCAGCTAGAGAAGACAAAGCATTATAATAAAATGTGCAAAGACCTGGAGTTGGAAAACCAAAAAGGAAGAATGCACTTGGCATTTCTCAAGCTGAAAGAACTGAAGAAAAAATTCAAGCCTTGAGTTACAATATTGAAGGATTCTATAGGCGAAATATTGAATGACCCAGAAAGCATCAAAAGAAAATGAAAGTAATATGCCGAGTCTCTGTACCAAAAGGAATTGGTAGGTATTCAACCACTTCAAGAGGTAGTATATGATCAAGAATTGATGGCTAGGAAGAAAGAATTCAAAGCCACGTTGAAGGCGTTGACAAAACACAAGGCTCTAGGAATTGGAAGAATACCAATTGAGATGTTTCAACAAATGTATGCAAAACTGGATGCCCTCATTCATCTATGCCAAGAAATTTGGAAGACAGCTACCTAGCCAACTGACTGGAAGAGATCCATATCTGTGCCCATTCCAAAGAAAGGTGATCCAACAGAATGCTGAAATTATTGAACGATATCATTAATATCACATGAAAGTAAAATTTTGCTGAAGAAAATTAAAAAATGTTTGCAGCAGTACATCAACGGGAAATTGCCAGAAATTCAAGCTAGATTCAGAAGAGGATATGGAATGAGGGATATCATTGCTGATGTCAGATGGATCTTGACTGAAAACAGAGCATACCAGAAAGATATATTTTCTCTGTGTTTTATTGACTATAAAAAAGCATTCAACTGTATGGATCATAAAAAATTCTGGATAATACTTCAAATAATGGGAATTCCAGAATACTTAATTGTACTCATGCAGAACCTATACCTAGACCAAGAGGCAGTTGTTTGAACAGAACAAGGGGGTACTGTATGGTTTCAAATCAGAAAACGTATGTGCCGGGGTTGTATCCTTTCACCATATTTATTCAAACTATATGCTGAGCAAATAATCCGAGAAGCTGGACTATGTGAAGAAGAGTGCAGCATCAAGATTGGAGGAAGACTCATTAACAACCTGCAATATGCAGATGACACAGCCTTGCTTGTTCAACATAAAGAGGACTTGAAGCATTTATTGATGAAGATCAAAGACTAAAACCTTCAGTATGGATTACACTCAACATAAACAAAAAAATCCTTGCAACTGGACCAAAAAGCAACATCATGATAAACAGAGAAAAGACTGAAGTTGTCAAGGACTTCATTTTACTCGGATCCACAGTCAACGCCCGTGGAAGCACCAGTCAAAAAATCAAAGGAAGCATTGCATTGGGCCAACCTGTTGTGAGACACCTCTTTCAAGTGCTAAAAAGCAAAGATGTCACTTTAAGGACTAAGGTGCTCCTGGCACAAGCCATGGTATAGTCAATCACCTCATATGCATGTGAAAGTTAGACAATGAGTAAGGAAGGCTGAAAAAGAATTTATGCCCATGATTTACGGTGTTGGGGAAGAATATTGAATATACCATGGATTGCCAGAAGAAGGAATAAATCTGTCTTGGAAGAAGTACAGCCAGAATGCTCCTTAGAAGCGAGGATGGAGAGATTTCGCCTCAGGTACTTTGGACATGTTATCAGGAGGGATCAGTCCCTGGAGAAGGTCATTATTCTTGGTAAAGCAAAGGGTCAGCGAAAAAGAGGAAGACCCTCAATGAGATGACTTGACACAGTGGCTGCAACACTGGACTCAAACATAGCAATGATTGTGTGGATGGCACAAGATCGGGCATTGTTTTGTTCTGTTGCTATGAATCAGAACCGACTCGAAGGCCCGTAACAACAACAGAACTTCCAGGATAATGCTGAACAGAAAAAATTAAAGCAGGCATCCTTATTTTTTTCATGATCTTCAAGGGAAAACTTTCACTCTCTCACTGAGAATATATTATCTGTAAATTTTTCATAAATGTCCTTTATCATGTTGAGAATATGTCTTTCTATTAATAGTTTGTTAAGTTCTTTTTTTTTTAATCAGGAAAACATGTTGGATCTTGTCAAATATTTTTTGTGCGTTTATTGAGATGATAACGTGCTTTTTCTCCTTCAATCTATTGATATAATATCTTACATCAATTGATTTTTATATGTTGAAAAAAAATGTTGAACCACCCTTGAATTCCTAGGATAAACCCCACTTGGTCAAGGTGGTGTGAATCCTTTCAACATGCTGCTTCATTTGGTTTGATAATAATTTCTTGAGAATTTATGTTTCTATATTCACAAGAAATATTGATCTGCAGTTTTCTTGTGATTTTTTTTGTCTGACTTTGGCATCACAGTAATGCTGGCTTCATAGAATGAATTAGAAAGTGTTCCTCCCTCTTCTGTGTTTTGGAAGAGCATGAGAAGGTTTGGTGCCAATTCATCTCTAAATCTTCTATAGAATTCCCCAGTGAAGTCATCTGGTCCTGGGCTTTTCCTTGTCAGAAAGTTATTGATTCAAATAGCTGAACTTTAAAAAGTCATTTTTAAATAGGAATTTAAGATTTTACTTCAAATGTCCAATTCAGTCACTTTAAATGTTGGTCATGATTGTAGGCCTAAATCACTTTGCCCATTGGATGGACAATTTCCCAAGTCAACCACACAAGCTGCTTCCTTCTAAATAGTTTATCGTATTTTGGAAATATGCCTTTTCTCTGAATTTTCATTTTACATTCAAAGTCTCTTTTTTTGTGGACCTGTTATAGGTTGAATAACTCGCTAAGCAAAAAAAAAAGTAAACAAAACATGAGGCACTTACAATGTCAGGGATTGAAGATAAAGGAATAAAAAATATATATATAATTCCAGCATTGAGAAGCTAGTAAACATGAAAAGACCAAAGTCACATTCTAAATATCACTCCATTCTGCATGATACAATGGGAAATAACATTTATTCTACTGAGAACTGCAGGCACCGTGCTGAAATACCTGCATTGCTTGTAACCAGCAAGAAGCTGAGGTGCCCTCACTGCCGGCTGGGCATGGTGACTTGGCCCCCTTCCACCTCCCATCGCGTTCTTGACTCACAGCAGAGCACTTCTCATGCTACCCTCTTAAAACACCTCTTGGCATCGCTGCTGCTATTTGGTGGTGTTGTGTTGTCATTGATGTTGTTGGTTTGTGTGTGTGTGTGTGTGTGTGGTTTTTACCAGTCCCTCCCATGTAGTTCCTGATTTTGAAAAATTCTTCCTTAACACTCAAATTCCGGGGACTATATTTTTTTGAGTTCAAATAGAACTGCTTTGAAAATGTATTTTATACCGTGACTGTGAGGGATTTCTGGGAAATCCAGTTTCGGCACAGAAGCTTGTCTTCATACAAAACACAGCAATTTACCTAGCCAAGTGCCCAGAGAGAGGCTGGATCATGGCCCAGCACCTTGAATTTTTCCAGACTCAGTTTATTTCTCTGTAAGATGAGTATGATAATGGACTTACATCACTGAGTTGTTGAGAGAAGATTAAATGAGAAAAGCCAGGAAAACCAGCACTCTTTTTGGCATGTACTGATCAGTCTATACATAACTGGTAGAAGTATTAATAACAGTAAAAATTTCAATGCTTAATACTTTTTCTACAAATTGGATACTTTCTGCAAAGGAAAGCCCCTTGCTCCACCACCTTCTTTCAGTGCTATGCTTCTCTGCCTGTGTCTCAACATTCATTCATTCATTCACTCAACAAATCACCAATGAATGTTTACTGTCAGGCACTGTCTCAGGGGCTGGTGATGAAATAGCATGCCATAGCACCAGGGTCTCTGTCCTAATTGCTTATTGCAGGGGCTGGAAAACTAATAGATAAATATTTTAGACTTTGTGGACCATTCAGCTGCTGTCACAACTACTCAATTTATTTTGATCTTTCCATTCATTGCATTGCAGCACAAAAGTGGCCATAGGAAACACAAAAATGAATGGACTTGGCTGTGTTCCAGTAAAACTTTACTTATAAAAACTACCAGTGGATTGGGTTTGGCCCAGTGCCCATAGTTTGAAGATCTTTGATATATAGTCTAACAAAGGAGAGCAATGAATAAGTATAATGAAGTATGAGAAGTACTCTGATGAACTCAAAGAGGGTCAGTGAAAGCTTCCCAAGGGAAGCTGATATCTAGTGGATGACTGGGAGGTAGCCAGGCAAGCAGAGAGAGAACAGTGTTCTAGGCAGAGAGAAGAGTGTGTGCAAGGCCTGGAGAAGGGAGAGAGTGAGAGAGAGAGAGCCTGGTGCTCTTAAGGAGGAAAGAGTAACCAGCATGGCTTGAGGACTAGGGGAGTTGAGGCAGAGTGGCAAGAGATGCAGCCTGAGGTAGGCAGGGGCCAGCTCGTGAAGGGCTTTGGGCATCAGGTTAAAGAGTTTGGCTCAGTCCTAATGACAATGGGACATCATTGAAGGCTTGAACAAAGGGAGTCCAGGGTGAGCTTTGTATCTTTGATTGCCATGTAAGAGAATGGCTGAGAGCAGCAAGCATGGAGGCAGGAAGGCCAGATAGAAGGCACTACTACCATCCAGGAAGGGAATAATGGTGGCTAGACAATGGCAGGGAAGAGGGCTGTTGACAAGTGGCTATGTTCAAGAGACGTTTCAGAGGCAAAAAGCTCACATGTGAGTATGGAAGAGAGGGTGGAAGAGTAGAGGTCTCTGCCTGGGCACTGTCTTTGTTGAGTCTCTCTGAATCCCACTGCCCCTCAAGGCATCTCTTGAGTCCTGCTTCATTCCGGGAGTCTTCTCTGGCCCAGTCTTCCCAGAATGAGCCACTCTTATCTGGAAGACTTTCACCCTCATCCTCACCACACGGAGCACATCTGTAAGAGTCTGGTAAGACTCTCGGGTAGTTAGCTTCTCTCACTTACGGCTGTTGACCAGAAATCCTGGCTGGTAAAAACAGTTAACATGTTCGGCTGCTAACTGAAAAGCTGGAGACTCAAGTCCACCCTGAGGCAACTGGGAAGAAAGGCCTGGTGATCTAGTTCCAAAAAATGAGCCACTGAAACCCCTATAGATCACAGTTCTACTCTGACACACGTGGGGTCCCCATAAGTTAGAATCGACTCTGAGGCAAATGATTTTCACTGCATCCCAGACTGGCTCCTTCATGTGAGACCCTGAAGAAGCACTTGCTGAGTTCCTGTGTGCTGAGTTAGTATCTTACCCCTGAATGTCCTAAAAATGAGTGTACTGAAGCCAAAGCTAAAAAGAGATCAATTAAAAGAAGGGCTAAATATTCAAAGGCGTAGACTTCATTTCCAACTGAAGAGTAAAGCTTGACAGTGAGATAATTGTGTGCCATACTCTTGGTTTTGCAGGACCATGGAATTAAAAAAAAAAAAAATCACTTTGTTCTCATCAAGGACAAGAAAACAGTTTGCGAGATGAGCATCCTGTCCTTTTAGGAGCATCATTTTCATGTTCGTTATTGGCCAACAGTTCGCTCCCAAGGAGAAGCAAATGGCTGCCTTTACTTGGTATTTCGAGCTAAAAATTCTCTAGGGACCAAGCCCAAGCATTGCCCTGTCACTTGGAAACACAGAGATCTCATTCCCTAAATGCTTGGATGCTTCATAAAACATCTTAAAACTGGAGTGGGCTAACTCTTGCAACATCCTTCATGCTTTCTATAGAGTCTCTAAACCCTAGAAAGTGGGCGTAGCAACATCAAGAAGGCAAGAGAATTCAATAAAGCCATGCTTAGCTTGAGAATGATCTGGGAGGGAGGGGGACTCTTGCTCATGAAAAAAAAAAAAACTCAAGAAAACCAATACAAGAGCTCTGTGCACCCTGTAGGCACAGGATGAGAGTAAGACCTAGCACAGAAAACTGGCTTCATGCCTAAGGCCCTCCAAACCAGCATATCTTGAGTATTTCTCTGTATTCTACTCTTCTCTTTATTCCGCTATCGCTTTGAATTTTAACCCTAATTTAATGTTCTGTCTCATGATAGCTTATTAGCGCTTACATGCTCATAAAAAAATGATGGAAGGAAATACACACTAGAAAAGAGTTTACTTGCTAAAGGTCTACAAATAAAGGCCCATTAGTGCATCAAACCTAACATTTCACTCTTTTTAATGGGATTTATGCTGAATTTTGATCGTGAGAAGTCAAGTAAGAGCTTTCATTTTCATGGAAACCCATTTCTGAGGTCCGACATTAATACAAGGCTGAACAAACACAGCATTGCCAGAAAATAAATCCAAATTTGAAGCCTGAAAGGGTAGTCATACTTCTTGAATATTCCAAATGTCAACTTTTTGATGGAAAAATAATACAACAGCAAGGCCTATATACGCAGGTCTATTCCGGGTGTCTTTGGCACATGTGTCAAAGTTTAATGTGTTGAATTCTTGTGTTTCCTGTCCCACGGTATCTTAGTGGCATTTATTATGTTCTCCCAAAACTGTAGCTCATGAAGTCATTGGAAAGGTCACCGATTCTGGTTACATTTTTTGTGAAGATGATAAGTTAATATACGTTCTCCACTAAAAGGCGATCTTTCATGTGCGTTTGTTTCTGAGGTCAAAGTGGACTTGCTCGTGCTCCGTGGAAGCCATTGTTCCCCCTCAGAGTGTCTCCCCAAGTTTCCTACCACAGGAGGCTCCCCCACGCATCTGAAACAAGGCCTGGCTTTGTTCCACCTTTGTCTGCTAACACGAAAATAGCAACAAGGCTCTGAGCCGCCCAGGGTCCCCATGAGACCCTTCTGAACACAACAGCACAAAAGACCCCTGCCAGGGAGAAAGACAGAGGTCATGTAAATTAGCCCTTGAAAGCCCTTGTTAAAAAATAAAAGAATCATTTATTTCCTTTTAGTTTAAACTTTTGTAGGCTCTAGAGAAGAGGCCTCTAACACTGAGCTTGGCTGCGACCAGGAAATGTTACTATTTATTTCATATTTTGGAATTCTAGTGAGAAGATGGTATTTTTACATGCTGGTCATTTTAGTTTTAATTGTTAGTGAGATTTTTTTTTTTTTGCTCATCCTGGAGGACGACCATCTGTCCTCTGGTTTCACTGAACATGGGGCAGGAAAAGAAGGGCTTCATTTCCACAGGCTGGCTTTCTTTGTGAAGTTCTTTAAAGGAAAGCTTTCCATGGACAGCTGGGAAGCAAGAGAATGTGACTCTGTCCAATGGAGAATTGATAGTGGCAGGACAGTAGCCTGGCAGGGGCTGGCATCAACCAGGTACACCAGCAGCCCCACAGAGGAAATCAACCGAGGCAGAAATACCAAGCCCAACTGAGGGTCAGATGGGTGTCAGGAAGTGGGTAAAGGCAGGACCAGGAGCCAAGATCAGGGGCGAAGGCGAGGACTAGGTCACAGAAATGACACCAGCAAGGTAGAGAGCCTGACCACATAGGAGTAGGAGTGCATGAGACACCTGAAGCAGGCCAGGTGGAGAAAAGAGGACCTGGGACTCAATACCTCATGGCTAGGTCCCGACATGCTGCAGGGCATTTCCTAAGAAATGCCCTGCCCTCCCTTGGTGCTTCTATAGCGTCATGTCTCCAGGCTCTGGGCTTCCCATGGGCTCACCTGTCCACCCTGGTCTACTTTTCATCCTCTCTGAGTTCTTTGAAGCCTCAGTGAAACCTTTCCTCACAGCCTCTTGATCTCAGGGACGGAGCCTGGGGCATGGAACCCTGGTGGCACACCAGTTAAGCACTCATCTGCTAACCCAAAGGGGGGCAGTTCAAACCACCACCTTTTCCACAGGAGAAAGACCTGGTGATCTGCTCCCATAAAGATTACAGCCAAGAAAACCCGATGGGGCAGTTCTACTTTGTCACACCGGGCCCCCATGAGTCAAAATCAACTTGATGGCACTTAACAACCACAATGTAAAAAAGCAAGGATGACGACCCAACCCAGTTACCCCAGGTCAGCTCAGAAATCTGTTCTGAAAAACCTTTATGGATTGAAATCACAAACATACAGCATACTGTGTGGTGAGTTTTCTCAAACTGAACACACCCATGTAGCCAGCGGAGCCCTGATGGTGTAGTGGTTAGGAGCTCAGCTGCTAACCAAAAGGTCAGTAGTTCAAATCCATCAGTTGCCCTTTGTAAACCCCATAGGGCAGTTCTACTCTGTCCTAGAGGGTTGCATGAGCTGGAATTAACTCCTCGGCAATTTTTTTTTTCACGTAGCCAGCACCCAGACCAAGAGATGGAACACCACTGCACCCTGAACACCCCCGCGTGCCACCTCCCCATCACCAGGGCAGCCAACACTCTGCTCAGGAACGGTTCTGAGCCGACATGTGCAGCTGGACCATGGTGCACTGTCCCAGAGCTGCTGAGGTGGTCAGTGGCCTCCGGGCAGAGACACCGGACCTGCAGAGACGCTAGGCCTGCAGGAACGAAGGGAAGCCTCTCCCCCTAGCACTGAGGGGGCCGGGAGTGGCTCCAGAGGTGGTGATGCACCCAGGACCTTCTCCAGGGCTAGAAGGAGACCTGGGAATTCAGGTGTGTTGACCTGGGTAAAGCCAGGGCGCTGGAGAGCGCCTTTCTCTTAGGGCTACAAGTTGTTCCCTACAAAGCTCGCTGCAGGCGTCTCTGAGCCAGGAAACAAGTTCTATCTATCCCCCCATAGGGTTACTCAGGTGGGTTATTCCTCGGGAATTAGCCCCTTGGTATTCACATTCAAGAGGTAAGGAAAGTTTCTCTCTTTTTTTCCCAAGCAGAAAGATGTAGTGAGTATCCTCAGGGGCCTGTGCTGATCCGTCTGCAGCAGAGAACAGCAGCACTGCCAACCCAAATGTCAAGGAGCTCAGAGAGTCCTGGGCCCCAATATGCAGGAGCCTTTGGTCGAAGGGTGCTTCAGATCCTCTGAAAGCCAGCCCTGCATTGCAAGTAAACATGTGGCTCTCAGGAGAGATGCTGCATTCCTGGGTCAAGGCGACCCACATTTTTGTTCTTAGAGAGTGGATCTTCATTGCTGGGCTCTCAGGGGCTGCCCTGTGCTTGATTGTCACAAGGGCACACTCAAGTCCTGCTGCCTATGGGCTCGGAGTGCTTCCCCGAGGACTCTGTTCGTGTGCGTGTGTGTGTGTGCACTCGCGTGTGTGTGTGTTCATGCACCAGCTCTTGAATGTCTGCAGTTCATAAAATCCACTGAGCAAAATTAGACCTTTCGTGGGACCCATGACCTGACCTAAGGAGTCCGCAGGTGGCACAAACCTTTAATGTGCTCAGCTACTAACCGAAAGGCTGTCGGATGGAGTCCATCCAGGGGGACCTTGGAAGACAGGCTTGGTGATCTACTTCTGAAAAATTATCCAATGAAAACCCTATGGCTCACAACAGAATATTGTCTAATTTGATGCTGGAAGACAAGCCCCCTAGGTCGGGCCCACCCAGAGCCACCTTGGTAGACAGGCAATCAGCTTCCAAAAGGTCACGGCCTTGAAAACCCTACTCTGCACACATGGAGTCACCAACA
Source organism: Elephas maximus indicus (assembly GCF_024166365.1). Taxonomy (NCBI): domain Eukaryota; kingdom Metazoa; phylum Chordata; class Mammalia; order Proboscidea; family Elephantidae; genus Elephas; species Elephas maximus. The sequence goes on from NC_064843.1 coordinate 7,572,577, forward strand.
ACATTGAACTTACGAATTACATAGTCTCAATATGCACAGTGCTGCAACAGTGGACTCAGACTATCAACTATCATGAAGAGGATACAGGGCCAGGCAACACTCATTCTGCTGTGCATGGGGTCGCCATGAGTTGAAGCCCATTCTACTAACAACAACAACTGTGTGGCCTTAATTGAGACATTTAATTATTGTAAGCCTCAGTATCTCTGGCAATCAAATGGGTACAATGAATCTATCTAATACAGATTGCTGTTGTAAGAATTAAATCACAAACACAAAGATTGCTAAATTACCTGTCATGTAATCAGAATACATAAAATAATAACCTTTTATTCTCCTCATGCTCTCAGTAAAGCTGCTCTGGCTTCTGCAGAAATTGGGAACCCAGCTGTACACGGTTGGCGTCTGCTTGAGTGGCTCATGTAAATTGACTTTGAAGGAATCAAATTATCTCATATTTTCTAAGTAAGGGAATTCTTAGGTGGACAGTGTCTTAGTCATCTAGTGCTGCTATAACAAACACCAAAAGTGGCTGGCTTTAACAAAGAGAAGTTTATTTCCTCACAGTAAAGTAGGCTAGAAGTCCAAATTCAGGGTGTCAGCTCCAGAGGAAGGCTTTCTCTCTTTGTCGGCTCTGGAGGAAGGTCTTTCTCGTCAATCTTCCCCTGGACTAGGAGCTTCTCTGCGCAAGAAACCTGGGTCTAAAGTGTTCACTCTGCTCTTGGTGCTTCTTTCTTGGTGGTATGAGGTCCCCAACTCTCTGCTATCTTCCCTTTCCTTTTATCTCTTGTAAGATAAAAGGTGGTGCAGGCCACACTCCCTCTACATTGGATCAGGGATGTGGCCTGAGCAAGGCTGTTACATCCCACCCTAACCCTCTTTAACCACAGGGAGAGATTATGATTTATAACACACAGGAAAATCACAAAATGGAGGACAACCATGCATGTCCTAACCAAGTTGACACATGTATTTGGGGGGCACAATTCAATCCATTACAGACAGAAATCTGTTAACAGAGGAAATCTACTCTCAGTTCAATGGGATCATAGATTAGCCATCTTTTCCATCAACAGCTCCATCCGTGTCTAGCACATGCATGGCACACACAAGGCACTGCGTGTAAACATGCCTGAAGGGAAGGAAAGACAGGTTTATGAAGGAAGGGATCATTTATCTGATATGTTCCAGTGGAATCTTTTCCAAAATCCCCACCATCTCAGAGAAACACAAACACCATCAGCATGTGGGAAATGCGGTCAGTAAATCACCCATGCAAATATCTTTCCAGCCCATCCAACAAAAATGTGCCTTGAGTATCTTCTCGGTGCTGAGCGCTGGTAGAGGAAGGGGGAGAGACAGGCAGCAGGGGATGAGACTACTGCCTGCAGGGCTTAGCATCTTTTGGGAGAAGCAGAGCTAACAAACAGGCCGTGAGAGAGAAAAGGAAGGCTCATGCAAAAAAAAAAAAAAAAAAAAAAAATCCGCAGCAACTAAATAGTGTAGACCTGGCTGAGGAGGCTGAGCTGGGCACCCCCCTGGCACTACCCTGAGTTTCCTGGGCATAGTCCACCCAGAACACCTCCTCTCTGGCAGGAATAATCAAGAGCAAACTGACAAACTCAGCCGTCTCCGGGTACGAGAGCTCTGGCGCACGTATCCATTAGAGCCCTCATAGAGGTCCTGGGAGCCCTGGAGGTCTAAACTGTGGACTCGGTGAACGCCATCTGCTACCATCACCCGCCCCAAACCCATCGCTGTGTAGTCGATTCTGACTCACAGCAGCCCCACAGGACAGGGTAGAAGTGCTCTGTAGGGTTTCCAAGGCCATAGTCTTTATGGAAACAGACTGCTATATCTTTTCTCCTGCAGAGCGGATAGTGGGTTTGAATTACCAAACTTTCGGTTAGCAGCAGAGCGCTTTAACCACTAGGCCACCAGGGCTTTTCTGTTTCCACGCAATCCCTGTAAAACACTCCAAGCAATGGAAGTTCGAGGCCATTCTGAAAGTGGCATGATCTGTTTCACTCAGTTATAAAGTGGACTCCTGCGTGGAATTTACACCAGTGATAACGCACGCAACTCCAGGCATCCCCTTGAACTCCGCGTCATAATCCCAAAGGCAACCCATTGCGTCTTTTACTGTAAACTTCATCGGCTGGAAAATGAGGGGTGAGGAGTTTCTGAAACCCTGCTCCTGACGTTAGGACTTTTCTAGCAAACCATTTGCCCAGACTCAACGGCGTAAGTCAAAAATGCTTCTCCAAAGAACCACGTTACCAAGATATCTAACTTTCTGAGAACCTCCTCAAAAAATGGATTGGAAACAAAAGGTCTTCATTTCTAGAGACGTATTTTTTTTTTAATTAATGCGAGGAGCCCTGGCTAAATAAAGTTGACGAGACAGTGCCACCAGTGGAGGCAATACGTATTTCAGATTTCAAAATATTTCCAACGGCCACTGAACCCAACCAGAGTGCGTACATAAATAAGCATGGCCCTTGCCGTGGAGAGTCAGACTTGAAAGCCTGCTAACATCATCGGTGTTTAGTATTTATAGCCTTTGTCTGGGCTTTCCAGTCAGCAGTTAGTAATTCCTGAAAACAAGACTGCCTCCTCCCCACCAGGCGCAGAGAGGTCCGCTCCTTTTTCGTGCTTTTGCATAAAGCTTCAGGACAAACATTTTAATTTCTGACTCCCCAGAGAGGAAGAGGAGCATTGGATGCCAAGAGGAAAGCAGGTTTTGGCGAGATGCCAGATTTTTTGTTGGCGCTCTTACCCCCAGGAATCCCATGCAGGGAGCCCAGGGGTGAGCCTACCCCAGGGGAATCGTGTTTGGCCCATCTAAGTGTTTTAAAAGTAGAGGAATTTTACATACAAATATGGACCCTAGTTTCTCTTATGTTTTGCCCACGTAACACAGGTGCAAACACTTTGCAGATTCCAATAGTTTCTGGTGGTGCAGTGGTTAAGAGCTCAGCTGCTAAACGAAACGTCAGTGGTTCCACGGGAGAAAGACCTGGTGATTTGCTCCTGTAAAGATTAAAGAACCTAGGAAATCCTATGGGGAAGTTCTACTCTGTCCTAGAAGTTGGAATTGACTCGATGGCAACAGGATTTTTGGTTTGGTTTGGTTTTGGTTTTTTATTTTTTTTAAATGTTTTATTTTTCTGAATGTAAAAGCAATACAAGCTAATGTAGACAATTTAAGAAACGCAGACTGGCAAAAAGAAGACAAAATTCTGAATTTAATCTCACCAGTCAGAAGTGATTATTTAAACATTTTTGCGTTTTCATTTGGTCTCTTTTTTCTCTCGTACACACACACATTCTGTATTTTTCTGTTCAATGTTTTTGTTTGCTTATTTACTTTTTAATAAAATTGGAATACTACCCTATATGTCTTTTTTAAAAAATAATTTTTATTGTGCTTTAAGTGAAAGTTTACAAATCAAGTCAGTCTCTCACATATAAACTTATAAACACCTTACTCCATACTCCCATTTACTCTTCCCCTAATGAGTCAGCCCTCTTCCTCCTTCCAATCTCTCCTTTCCTGACCCTTTTGCCAGTTTCTAACCCTCTCTACCCTTCCATCTCCCCTCCAGACAGGAGATGCCAACACAGTCCCAAGTGTCCACCTGATACAAGTATCTCACTCCTCATCAGCATCTCTCTCCAACCCATTGTCCAGTCCCTTCCATGTCTGATGAGTTGTCTTTGGGAATGGTTCCTGTCCTGGGCCAACAGAAGGTTTGGGGACCATGACCGCCGGGATTCTTCTAGTCTCAGTCAGACCATTAACTCTGGACTTTTTATGAGAATTTGGGGTCTTTCCCACTGTTCTCCTGCTCCCTCAGGGGTTCTCTGTCGTGTTCCCTGTCAGGGCAGTCACTGGTTGTGGCCAGGCACCATCTAGTTCTTCAGGTCTCGGGATGATGTAAGTCTCTAGTTCATGTGGCCCTTTCTGTCTCTTGGGCTCATAATTATCTTGTGACCTTGGTGTTCTTCATTCTCCTTTGATCCAGGTGGGTTGAGACTCATTGATGCATCTTAGATGGCCGCTTGTTAGCATTTAAGACCCCAGACACCACACTTCAAAGTGGGATGCAGAATGTTTTCTTAATAGAATTTATTTTGCCAATTGACTTAGAAGTTCCCTTAAGCCATAGTCCCCAAACCCCGGCCCTTGCTCCGCTGACCTTCGAAGCATTCAGTTTATCCCGGAAACTTCTTTGCTTTTGGTCCAGTCCAGTTGAGCTGACCTTCACTGTATAGAGTATTGTCCTTCCCTTCACCTAAAGTAGTTCTTATCTACTATCTAATCAGTAAATAACCCTCTCCCACCTTCCCTGCCTTCCCACTCTCGTAACCACAAAAGAATGTGTTCTTCTCAGTTTAAATTATTTTTCAAGACCTTATAATAGTGGTCTTATACAATATTTGTCCTTTTGCCTCTGACTAATTTCACTCAGCATAATGCCTTCCAGGTCCCTCCATGTTATGAAATGTTTCACAGATTCCTCACTGTTCTTTATCTATGCGTAGTATTCAATTGTGTGAATATACCATAATGTATTTAACCATCCATTGATGGACACCTTGGTTGCCTCCAGCTTGTTGCTATTGTAAACAGTGCTGCAATAAACATAAAATAGGTGTGCATATATCTGTTTGTGTAAAGGCTCTTATTTCTCCAGGACATATTCCAAGGAGTGGGATCTCTGGGTTGTATGGTAGTTCTATTTCTAACTTTTTAAGGAAATGCCAGATACATTTCCAAAGTGGTTGTACCATTTTACATTCCCACCAGCAGTGTATAACAGTTCTAATCTCTCTGCAGCCTCTCCAACATTTATTATTTTGTGTTTTTTGGATTAATGCCAGCCTTGAAAAAAAAAAAATTTTTTTTTTTTGTTGGAGTGAGATGGAATCTCATTGTAGTTTTAATTTGCATTTCTCTAATGGCTAATGATCAAGAGCATTTTCTCATGTATCTGTTAGCTGCCTGATTATCTTCTTTAGTGAAGTGCATGTTCATATCCTTTGCCCAATTTTTAATTGGGTTGTTTGTCTTTTTGTGGTTGAGTTTTGGCAGAATCGTATAGATTTTAGAGATCAGGCGCTGGTCGGAGATGTCATAGCTGAAAATTTTTTCCCAATCTGTACGTGGTCTTTTTACTCTTTTGGTGAAGTCCTTAGATGAGCATGGGTGTTTGATTTTTTAGGAGCTCCCAGTTATCTGGTTTCTCTTCGTCATCTTTAGTAATGTTTTGTATTCTGTTTATGCCTTGTATTAAGGCTCCTACCATTGTCCCTATTTTTTCTTCCATGATCTTTATCGTTTTAGTCTTTATGTTTAGGTCTTTGATCCACTTGGAGTTAGTTTTTGTGCATGATGTGAGGTATGGGTCCTGTTTCATTTTTTTGCAAATGGATATCGAGTTATGCCAGCACCATTTGTTAAAAAGGCTATCTTTTCCCCAATTAACTGACACTGGGCCTTTGTCAAATATCAGCTGCTCATATGTGGATGGATTTCTATCTGGGTTCTCAATTCTGTTCCACTGGTCTATGTGTCTGTTGTTGTACCAGTACCAGGCTGTTCTGACTACTGTGGCTGTATAATATGTTCTAAAATCAGGTAGAGTGAGACCTCCCACTTTCTTCTTCATTTTCAGTAATGCTCTACTTATCCGGGGTTTCTTCCCTTCCATATGAAGTTGGTGATTTGTTTCTCCATCATTAAAAAACGTCATTGGAATTTGGATCGGAAGTGCATTGTATGTATAAATGGCTTTTGGTACAATAGATATTTTTACTATGTTAAGTCTTCCTATCCATGAGCAAGGTATGTTTTTCGACTTATGTAGGTCTCTTTTAGTTTCTTGCACTAGTACTTTGTAGTTTTCTTTGTATAGGTCTTTTATATCTTTGGTAAGATTTATTCCTAAGTATTTTGTCTTCTTGGGGGCTACTGTGAATGGTATTGATTTGGTTATTTTCTCTTCGATATTCTTTTTGTTGATGTAGAGGAATCCAAGTGATTTTTGTATGTTTATATTGTAACCTGAAACTCTACTGAACTCTTGTATTAGTTTCAGTAGTTTTCTGGAGGATTCCTTGGGGTTTTCTGTGTATAAGATCACGTCATCTGCAAATAGAGATAATTTGACTTCTTCCTTGCCAATCTGAATGCCCTTTATTTCTTTGTCTAGCCTAATTGCTCTTGCTGGGACCTCTAGCACGATGTTGAATAAGAGTGGTGATAAAGGGAATCCTGGTCTGGTTCCCGTTCTCAAGGGAAATGCTTTCAGGCTCTCTCCATTTAGAATGATGTTAGCTGTTGGCTTTGTATAGATGCCCTTTATTATGCTGAGGAATTTTCCTTCAATTCCTATTTTGCTGAGAGTTTTTATCATGAATGGGTGTTGGACTTTGTCAAATGCCTTTTCTGCATTAGTTGCTAAGATCATGTGGTTTTTGTCTTTTGTTTTATTTATATGGTGGATTACATTAATGGTTTTTCTAATATTGAACCAACCTTGCATACCTGGTATAAAACCCAGTTGGTCTTGGTGGATTATTTTTTTGATATGTTGTTGAACTCTATTGGCTAGAATTTTGTTGAGGATTTTTGCATCTATGTTCATGAGGGATATAGGTCTGTAATTTTCTTTTTTTGTGGTGTCTTTACCTGGTTTTGGTATCAGGGATATGGTGGCTTCATAGAATGAGTTAGGTAGTATTCCATCATTTTCTATGCTTTGAAATACCTTTAGTAGTAGTGGTGTTAACTCTTCTCTGAAAGTTTTGTAGAACTCTGCAGTGAAGCCATCCGGGCCAGGGTTTTTTTTTGGTTGGGAGTTTTTTGATTACCTTTTCAATCTCTTTTTTTCATTATGGGTCTATTTAGTTTTTCTACTTCTGATTGTGTTAGTTTAGGTAGGTAGTGTTTTTCTAGGACTTCATCCATTTCTTCTAGGTTTGCAAATTTGTTAGAGTACAATTTTTCATAATGATCTCATATGATTCTTTTAATTTCACTTGGCCCATATCGTTTCTTATTTGGGTTATTTGTTTCGTTTCCTGTCTGGCCAATGATTTATCAATTTTGCTAATTTTTTCAAAGAACCAGCTTTTGGCTTTGTTAATTCTTTCAATTGTCTTTCTGTTCTCCAATTCATTTAGTTAAGCTCTAATTTTTATTATTTGTTTTCTTCTGGTCCCTGACAAATTCTTTTGTTGCTCGCTTTCTATTTGTTCAAGTTGTAGGGACAGTTCTCTGATTTTGGCTCTTTCTTCTTTTTATATGTGTGCATTTATCGATACAAGTTGACCTCTGAGCACTGCTTTTGCTGTGTCCCAGAGGTTTTGATAGGAAGTATTTTCATTCTCGTTGCATTCTATGAATTTCTTTATTCCCTCCTTAATGTCTTGTATAACCCTGTCTTTTTTGAGCAGGGTATTGTTCAGTTTCCAAGTATTTGATTTCTTTTCCCTAGTTTTTCTGTTATTGATTTCCACTTTTATGGCCTTGTGGTCTGAGAAGATGCTTTGTAATATTTCAAGGTTTTGGGTTCTGCAAAGGTTCGTTTTATGACCTAATATGTGATCTATTCTAGAGGATGTTCCATGTGCACTAGAAAAAAAGTATACTTTGCAGCTGTTGGGTGGGGTGTTCAGTATATGTCTACGAGGCCAAGTTGGTTGATTGTAGCAATTAGGTCTTCCGTGTCTCTATAGAGCTTCTTACTGGAAGTCCTATCCTTCTCCGAAAGTAATGTGTTGACGTCTCCTACTATAATTGTGGAGTTGTCTATCTCACTTTTCAGTTCTGTTAAAGTTTGTTTTATGTATCTTGCAGCCCTGTCATTGGGTGCATAAGTATTTAATATGGTTATATCTTCCTGGTCAATAGTCCCTTTAATCATTATGTAGTGTCCTTCTTTATCCTTTGTGGTGGATATAACTTTAAAGTCTATTTTGTCAACAGTTAGTATTGCTACTCCTGCTCTTTTTTGATTGTTGTTAGCGTGATATATTTTTTTTTCCATCTTTTGAGTTTTAGTTTGTTTGTGTCTCTAAGTCTAAGGTGTGTCTCTTGTAGGCAGCATATAGACGGATCGCGTTTCTTTATCCAGTCTGAGACTCTCTGTCTCTTTATTGGTGCATTTAGTCCATTTACATTCAGCGTAATTATAGATGTGTTTAGTGCTGTCATTTGATGCCTTTATGTGTGTGTTGTTGACAAGTTCATTTTTCCACTTCCTTTTTTGTGCTGAGATGTTTTTCTTTGCAAATTGTGTGTTCCTCATTTTCATAGTAGTTGACTTTATGTTTGCTGAGTTGTTATGTTTTTCTTGGTTTTTATTTTGAGTTATGGAATTGTTAGACCTCTTTGTGGTTACCTTAATATTTACCCCTATTTTTCTAAGTAAAAACCTAACTTGTATCTCCCTATATCACCTTGTTTTCCTCTCCATATGGAAGTTCTCTGCCTCCTGTATTTAGTACCTCTTTTTGATTATTGTGATCTTTTACATTATGACTTCAATGATTCCCTGTTTTGAGCATTTTTTTCTTTTTCACATTAATCTCAATTTGTTTTTGTGATTTCCCTATTTGAGTTGATATCAGGATGTTCTGTTCTGTGACCTTGTGTTGTGCTGGTATCTGATATTATTGATTTTCTGACCAAACAATTTCCTTTAGTAATTCTTGTAGGTTTGGTTTTTGCAAATTCTCTAAGCTTGTGTTTATCTGTAAATGTTTTAATTTCACCTTCATATTTGAGAGAGAGTTTTGCTGGATATATGATGCTTGGCTGGCAGTTTTTCTCCTTCAGTTCTCTCAAAATGTCATCCCATTGCCTTCTTGACTGCATAGTTTCTGCTGAGTAGTCTGAACTTATTCTTATTGATTCTCCTTTGTAGGAGACTTTTCTTTTATCCCTGGCAGCTTTTAAAATTTTCTCTTTATCTTCGGTTTTGGCAAGTTTGATGATAATATGCCTTGGTGATTTTCTTTTTGGATCAATCTTATATGGGGTTCGATGAGCATCTTGGATAGATATCCTTTCGTCTTTCATGATGTCAGGGAAGTTTTCTGCCAACAGATCTTCAACTATTCTCTCTGTATTTTCCGTTATCCCTCCCTGTTCTGGAACTCCAATCACACGCAAGTTATTCTTCTTGATAGAGTCCCACATGATTCTTAGAGTTTCTTCGTTTTTTTTTAATTCTTTTATCTGATTTTTCTTCAATTATATTGGTGTCAATTGCCTTATCCTCCATCTCCCCCACTCTGCATGCCAATTGCTCATTTCTGCTCCTCTGACTTGCTATTGAGTTGTCTAATTCTGTAATTTTAGTGTTAATCTTTTGGATTTCTGAATGCTGTCTCTCTATGGATTCTTGCAGCTTATTAATTTTTCTACTATGTTCTTGAATAATCTTTTTGATTTCTTCAACTGCTTTATCTGTGTTCCTTGGCTTTTTCTGTAGATTGCCTTATTTGATTTCTGAGGTCATCCCTGATGTTTTGAAGCATTCTCTATATTAGTTTTTTATATTCTGCATCTGGCAATTCCAGGATTGTATCTTCATTTGGGAAAGATTTTGATTCTTTAATTTGGGGAGTTGTAGTTTGATATCGACTGCTGTCTCTGAGCCATCCATAAGATATTGTAATGATTTATTTTATATTTGCTCACTGAGTCTTATCTTGTTTTGTTTTCTTTCAATATACGTAGATGGGCTACTAGATTGCGCTGTCTTGATTGTTGTAGCCTTTGAATCACTTATGTCCTATTACCAGCTGGTTTGGGCTGTTACCAGAAATATAAGCCTAAGAGTCCATTCACTATTCTTGAATAGAATCTGATTTTGGGTCACCCAGTGTGTGGTGTAGACTGTCACCTATTCACTTAGAGGAGTAGTGGTGATAGTTGTGTGCACCAGATTCTAGTAGCAGCAGGGGTCATACTCAGGGGAGGCAGGATGCTGACAGGCTTCCCCTAAGTGCCAGTGAGGTATGTGTGTCTCTATTCCTAAAGCACTTTGGTGGGTGGGCTCTGCAGCCGTACCTTAGGCACCCAACGCATGTACCTCTACAGATTGGTAGGTGTCAGCATCCTCAGAACCCTTTGGCAGGAGGCTAGGTGGTTTGGGTGGAGCTTCAGCCCTCAGTTCCCTGTTGTGGATCAGTGAGGGCTCTGTTTAATAGGTTGAGATATCAGACCTGGGAAACTTGTCTTTCCAGTGATCCGCTAAAACAATTACAGTCAGATCTCTATCAGAATTGCCTTTGCATTATAATAGCCACCTTGTTCCCCGTAGGGATGAAAGCCCAAGACTGTGGATCTCCTATGCTTGGCTGGAGCTGGTTCTGTATTTTTATTCCAATTTAGGGAAGTCAGGGAAGGATTTTTGGTCCCTGGGTTTTTAGTAGCTGCTTCTCTCGGGCCAGGAGAATGGGTTAGAAAAAGACAAAAAACAAAAACAAAAACAAAACGCAGAGCACTTTGCTCCCTGGCCCAGGAAATTCCAATGTTAATGAAGCTGCCTGGGGCAGGGAGGGGAGGGATCCGATAGATAGGAGAGAGTAGCACCCAGCAATATAGACAAAGTTATTTATCTTGCTTGGTGATGACTGTTTTATCTGAGATTCCTGAGGGACGTGTAGCCTGCTTGCACTGGCTGGGTCGAGATTGCCCCCGAGGTTCAGACCCGCATCCAGTGCTTGTGCTGTCTCAGAAGCCGCGGTCAGCTCCTCCACTCCCAGTCCAAAGCCCAGTGCCAAGGTTCCCTGGCTGGGACGCCGAACTCCAGGCTCCAAAGCCAGTCGCTGCCTTCTGGTGACTTCTCCTCCTGTAAGCCCTGTTGCTGTGCTGCCTGCGTTTGCTGGCTGGGCTTCCCCCGAGGTCACTTCAGGGGATTACCACTGCATCCCATGTTTGCACCGTCTCAGGAAGCTGTGCTCAGCTCCCCTGCACCCAGTCCAAAGCCCGGCGCCAAGGTTTTCTGACTGGGATGCTGGCTTCAGGCTCCGAAAACAGTCGCTGCTTCCCAGTGGTTGCTCGTTCTCTTGTTAGCCGCGTCAGTACGCGGCCTGCTTGTGCTGGCCAAGTCTTTATGGAGGTTACCCCAGAGGGCTAGGGGTTATGGCTGTGTCCCATGCCTACCCTGCCTCAGCAAGCCGCAATCAGCCCCGCCACTCGGCACCTGGGAACCACGAGAGCTCAAGGCTGTAGCACCAGACGCCGATTCCAGAAGCAGTCGCTGCTTCAGGGCTCAGCTTTTCACTCCCCTGTCACTCAGGCCAACTCTTTAGATCTGTGTTTGATGGTCAGGGTTCGTAGATTGTTATGTATGTGATCGATTCACTTGTTTTTCTGAGTCTTTGTTGCAAGAGGGATCCGAGGTAGCTTCTACCTAGTCAGCCATCTTGGCCCCGCCTCCAGGAATTTTGATTTTGATATGATCCCCACAATCCTATAGTGTTTCTTGCATCTGGTCCACTATACGAAGTCACCGGTTGTTGGACACCTAACCAAACCTAAAGTAACAATCATTTTATTATTATCTCATGGTCTTGGGGAGCTAATTGGCACCAATTGTGTGGTTCTTATGTAGGGTTTCTCATGCAGATGAACTCAGCATCTGGGGCTGGGGTCATCTCGAAGGCATCCTCAACTACATGCCTGGTGGCTGACCCTTGTCCTCAGTAGAAACCTTAAGAAAGTCTCTTTGCTGGAATGTCTACGTATGGGCTCTGTGCTCAGCCTTGGCTTACACACAACATGGCAGCTTGATTCCAAGGGTTAGCATCCCTCGAGAGAGTTGGGCAGAAGCTATGTTATCTTTTCTAACCTATCCTCAGATGTCACATGTTCACCTTTGCTGTGTTCTGTTCATTAATAACAAGAAACTAAGGCTGTTTTTTTGTTGTCTACCATTGAATCAATTACAACTCATCATGACCCTATAGGACCGTGTAGAACTGCCTCATTTGGTTTTCTTGCCAATAATCTTTATAGAAGCAGATCACCAGGTCTTTCTCCCTTGGAGCCACTGGGTGGGTTTGAACTACCAACATTTTGGTTAGCAGCTGAGCACTTAACCATTTGCACCACCATGGCTCCTTGCACTAAGGCCAGTCTGTATTAGATAAAAATAAGGATTAGCCTCCAACCCTTGATAGGAGAAATGCCGAAGAATTTATGGACATGTGTTGAAAATATCAGTCCACCTTCTAGGCACAAATTACTTATATTCCTCCCACATGCAAAATCCACTCACCTCTTCTCATGGCCTCCAAAAGGCTGCTTCATTATGGCACTGGGCTTGGGTTCAATGTCCAACAACTTGCTGCCTAAATCGGGTCCAGGTTTGGATAAGGATGCTCTTGTGTGGTTTCATGAATGTAGGTCTTCGAGTACCATTCTATCAATCTGAAGACCTGTGAACTAAAAATAAACATTTTTTTAAAGAGGTTTCTGCTTCCCACATACTCAATCACAAGGTGGGGCAATCATAAACCAGCCACTAAAGATAGACCAGAAACCAAAACCAAACCCAGTGCGGTCGAGTTGATTCTGACTCATGATGAAAGATAGATGCTCCTGCTCAAAAAGGGGGAATCAGAAGCCCACATCATCATTGGTTCACCACAACTCAGAAACCCAGCTGGGAGTGTTGCCAGGTCTTTGACTAGCCTTTTATCCTACTGCCTGGAAGTGGTTTTCCCTGGATCTGGCTCTACTTTCTGGGCTCTCGGCTCTGCTTCTGAGCCTTCCTTCCTGTCCACCTTTGCAGCAGAGTTGTTTTCTCAGTTTACCTCCTGAGCGTGGACATCTGAGAACCCAAGGTGCTCTTCTCATTTTGGTGTCTCTGTCCCTGTCTGTCCAAGCTGACAGCATTTCCATCAATACAGTTCTTTAAACCTTTGCAGAAGTTTTATAAAGCTTTGGGGGGTTCATGCTATTTGACAAGAGCCACACCCACAAATTTCAAACTGGGCCCTGTCTCCCTCAGGCCCCTGTAAGGCTGCTGAGGGCCAATGTCCTGAAGCTGGTAGAGGTCCTACCCTTGAACAGAGAGAACCTGTATGGTGTGCCCTACGATCCTTAGTGGACATTCTATCTGTTTAAAGAGTCTACAAGGCACTGTCTTAAATCTCTCTGAGCTTTTAAAGAAGGTGTAATAAAATCAAACCTTTGACTTCTAACATGTTTAATTCACAAGCCCTAGGTTGGGGCTTTGCCTGGGAGCCATTGCATGCTTAGGGAATCGCTCTCTCTTTGGAAATGTTGGGAATGAAAAATAGCTTAATTTTTGGATTCATCACGTCCTGATTCCTCTCTATATAAAAGGGTATTTTTTTTATCTTATCTCTCTCCTCTCTCATTTTATTGTGTTGTTGTTAGGTGCTGTTGAGCTCTAACTCATGGCAATCTCAAGTATAACAGAATGAAACGTTGCCCAGTCCTGCACCATCCTCATGATTGTTGATATGCTTGAGCCCATGGTTGAAGCTATTGTGTAAATCTATCTCATAGGCAGTTTTCCTCAATTTTCTGACTCTCTACCAAATACGATGTCCCTTCACTAGTGACTGGTTTCTCCCAGTCCTCGCTTCTAAGGAGCATTCTGGTTGTATTTTTTATAAGATTGATTTGTTCCTTCTTCTGCCAGTCCATGGTAGATTCAATAATCTTTGCCAAAACCATAATTCAAATTTGTCAATTATTCTTTGGTCTTCCTTTTTTATTGTCTTTCCCTGTTCAGTAGTACAGTTTCCAGCCATTTTATTAAGTTATTCCTGCTGTTGTGTGCCATCAAGTGATTCCAACTCATAGCAACCCTATAAGACAGAATAGAACTGCTGCATAGGGTGTTTTAGGCTGTAATCTTTTTGGGGAAATCCTGGTGGCATCGAGGTTAAGTGCTACAGCTGCTAACCAAAAGTCGGCAGTTCAAATCTGCCAGGTGTTCCTTGGAAACTCTAGGGGCAGTTCTACTCTGTACTACAGGGTTGCTATGAGTCAGAATCAACTCAACTTGACAGCAATGGGTTTGGTTTTTGGTTTAATCCTTATCGCGGCAGATCGCCAGGTCTTTTCTGCCGGGGAGCAGCTGGTGGTTTGAAACTGCCAACTTTCCGGTTAGCACCTGAGCACTTAACCGTTGCACCATCAGGGCAATTTTATTATAAACAAGAAAACCAAACCCAATGCCATCTAGTCAATTCCGACTCATCCCAACCCAGTGCCGTCGAGTCTATTCCGACTCATAGTGACCCTAAAGGACAGAGTAGAACTACCCCATAGAGTTTCTAAGGAGCGCCTGGTGGATTTGAACTGCCGACCCTTTGGTTCACAGCCATAGCACTTAACCACTATACTACCAGGGTTTCCGACTCATAGCGACCCTATAAAAAGCCAAAGGAGCCCTGGTGGTACAATGGTTAAGCCCTTCGTTGCTAACCAAAAGGTTGGTGGTTTGAACTGAACCCACCCGGCAGCTCTGAGGGAGAAAAGACCTGGCAATCTGCTCCCATAAAGACTGCAGCATTAGAAACCCTATGGTGCAGTTCTACTCTGTTGTACGGGGTGGCTATGAGCCTGAATTGACTCAACAGCAACAGGTATGTGTGAGATGCTGGGATAGAACAGTGACCAGAAAGGACTTTCTGCCCCCACGGAGCTTACATTCTGAAGAAAGACACTTTATCCAAGAGTAATGAATTGGGCAGAGAAAGAAAATACTGTAAATTATCTCTGACTTTATAATAAAGAGTAGAAAATAAAGAGTTGTACCTGTTTGTTTGCCACTTGTCATCTGGGGCAAAGGAAAGACGTTAGTGCACACAGAAGACTATGGGGAGAATTCTAGCTAGAAAGCCAGGGCCTTAAAATGCTATGATTCCATAACGGAATGTTACTGTTATTCACGGTTTTGTTCAGTAATGTCAGAGTAACTGAAAGCTAGAACTAAATAAAACAAAGGCTAAATGTTATTATAAAAGTCGGGAGACTAACATGATTCACTGCATGCTACTTGGGAATTTTTATTGATATTAAAATGCATTTTTAGAAGAAATTGTTTTAGTGACCTTCACGTATGGCAATGCTAGAATGTCACAAAGACAATTTTAAGTAAAATTATTTGCAAATTTTATAAAAACAATCATCGTATTACAGTTCAAATTATGTACCATAGGAAACATTCAGAAGTTAAAGGTGTAGGGCACTTCAGGGCTGAGTAATATAATAGAACAGGGCTTACTGTTTAATAATAAATGCATCAGCATACACTTTACAATGCTTAATGGCACCTCACTCTGTATGCCTTTGATATTTAAATCGATCTCTTCTGGGCGTAGGAACTATTGGGTGCCTTGTATCTCACATTTTTAATTGATCAAGGCTTCCAGGTCCTTTCTATTTGGATGAAGAAATTAACCACATAAAGCCATAAAAATGGAAATATTATGAATATTAGCATTCCTTTCACTTCTAAGTAACTCTGCAAACGTGCTTATTGAGAAGATGTGAACATACCTTTTAAAATAAGATGTGATCAACCTTCAACTTTGATATAAAATTAAACTGAGGAGAAATCATCACGCATATCTTGTCTAGTCCTTAGAGATTTGGACAGCTAACAGGGAGTCTTCACGTTGCAACATCTTTCTGGTTGTAACATTTCTAAATGCAGTGAATGCCTGGTGAGCAGCCATTCTTTCTCCTTTGGGTAATAGCATGCAATGGTATGTGCTGAAATCCCAACCCCTATACCTGTGGATATAGTCCCATTTGGGAATACAGTTTTCTTTGTTGTGTTAATGAGACCATGTCAGTTGTAGAGTGTGTCCTAACCTAATCACCACTGAGTTAGATACGGAGCAATATAGATGCACAAAGAAGTCCATATGGAAGAAGACAGACTCTATCTGTCTTGAATCTACAAACTCAGGAATTACTGTCTACTAGAAGCTGAAATAGAAAAAAAAAAAAAAGGACTTTCTCCTGGAAATACATGCTGAATTTAGACTTCTAGCCTCCTGAACAGTGAGAAAATAAAATTCTGTTCTTTAAAGCCCCCCACTTACGGTATTTCTGTTATAGCAGCACTCAGAGACTGAGACACTGCACATCCATATTCCATTAGGGAACTGTGCACACTGTCGTGGGAGGTCTTGATAGGACTGTTAGGCACAGTGTCTGGTCCCCCTACTGAAGGGGAGAGCCTAGGAGCCATGCTTGGCTGATCAGATGCTCTGATCTGTCATTGGGTCAACATAAGGAGAAAAAATGGCTTGGAGATTCACCCCCTGGTTAAGGGGCCCAGAAAATGCTAAAGTATATTTTGATTATGTGTATCCATGGAGTTGTCCACATTCTTACCTTTCTGCAAATCAGTGCCCTAGGCATTAAAAGAGGAAGTCTAACATCTTTACAACTCTTCCTTTTGCTTGTGTGTTTACAACTCTTTCAAAATGAAAAAAAATCTTAGCTAGTAGCCATACATAAGTATGCTGCAGGCTGGGTTTGCTCCCGAGGCCATAGTTTGTCAAAGCCTGATTTACTGACCAGAGCCACCACCTTAAGAAGCAAGAGAAAGTTGAGCAAATTAAATAAAGGAAATTATAAAGAGCAGAAATTAGTAAAATAGAAAAAAAAAAAGTCAAATTCAAAAGTTGTTTCTTTGGAAAGAGTAACAAATGGCTAAACCCTTAGCAACACTTATCAAGAAAAAGAAGAGAGAAAAGCAAATTCTCAGCTGTTATGTATTAAATTGTATCTCCCAAAAATAAGTGTTGTAAACCCTACCCCTTTATACCTGTGGGTTATAATGCCATTTGAGAATGGATTTTCTTTGTTATGTTAATGAGACAGTATTAGTGTTGGGTGTGTGTTAAGTCAATCTCTTCTGAGATTTAAAAGAGATTAAACAAGCAAGTGAGCAATCAGAGATGGAGGAAGAGAGATGCCAAAACACGTGAAGATCACCCAGGAGCAGAAGCTCAAGGAGACAAGGACCTTCCTCCAGAGCCGATAGAGAGACAAAGCCTTCCCCTAGAGCCAGCGCCCTGAATTTGAACTTCTAGCCTTCTAAACTGTGGTATTTCTGTTATAGAAGCACTAGGTAACTAAGACAGGCTAGAAAGCCCTCATTCCTTCCTGGTAAATTCCCTGCAAAGGAGCAAGTTCACAACAGCATCACAGAGTTCAGCAGCTCCCGGCAGCCTGCCAAGGAGATGTGCCCAAAGCCAGGAGCAGGGTTAGGAGGCCAAGGTACCATCACCTGGCAGCTTCCAGACAGAGGAAATACCCTCAGAGACCTCCACCTGCGTGGGAACACACATGTTATATCCCTGCTGTGTGTGAAGCATAGGAGACACTTAGGACTCAGTCATCTGAACAAATTCGACTTAATGAGCTTCATGTAACATGAGTGTCAACGTGACGTGCTCCTCTCTGTCATCACGCACATCCCAGTACAAGCATCCTCTCCAGCCTCTGGACACTGCTCCCCGGGAGCCGATAATCCCACACGTCTTCCATGTGCTTTCCAGTCAGCCCTACAGGTGTTTCCATCCCAAAGGAGAGGGTCGGGGACAAGTCATTCCACAGGTGGTAAGTAGCCCAGGGAGTTATGCCCAAGGGCAGCACCAAGCTTTGGAAAAAGGCTGGAATGTTCTAGAATCCACTTAGAAAGAATGGCATATTAGTGCCAGACGACTCAGGGGAAGTTATAAAATGTTGTTTGTTGTCGAGTCAATTCTGATTCATAGCAACCCCTTGAGAAAGAGCAGAACTGCCCCATAGGGTTTTCTTGGCTGCAATCTTTATGGGAGCAGATCACCAGGTCTTTTCTCCTGTGGAGCCACTGGTGGATTCAAACTGCCAACTTTTCGTTTAGCAGCCAGGCTCTTAACAATTGCACTACCAGGGCACCTTAATTAAAAAACAAAGAAAACAAAACCTTTTGTTTTCCTTGATAGATTTTTTTTTATTGTGCTTTAAGTGAAAGTTTACGATGCAAGTCAGTTTCCCATTCAAAAACTGATACACACATTGCTATGTGACCCTAGTTGCCTTCCCTATAATGTGATAGCACACTCCTCCTCTCCACCCTGTATTCCCCATGTCCATTCAGCCAGCTCCTGACCCCCTCTGCCCTCTCATCTCACCTCCGGACAGGAGCTGCCCATTTAGTCTCAGGTACGTGCTTGAGCTAAGAAGCACACTCCTCACCAGTATCATTTCATGTCTTATAGTCCAGCCTAGTCTATGTCTGAAGAGTTGGCTTCAAAAACGGTTTTAGTTTTGGGCTAACAGAGAGTCTGGGGACCATGACCTCTGGGGTTCCTCCAGTCACAGTCAGACCATTAAGTCTGGTCTTTTTACTAGAATTAGAGGTCTGCATCCCACTTTTCTTCTGCTCCATCGGGGACTCTCTGTTGTGCTTCCTGTCAGGGCAGTCACTGGTGGTAGCTGGGCACCATCTAGTTCTCCTGGCCTCAGGCTGATGGAGTCCCTGGCTTACGTGGCTCTTTCTGTCTCTTGGGCTTGTATTTCAACCAAACCCTTGGATATTGAGTTGGTTCCAACTCATGGCAACCCCATGTGTTACAGAGTAAAATTGCTCCGTAGGGTTTTTTTGGCTGTAATCTTTATGAAAGCAGATCGCCAGGCCTTTCTTCCTTGGCTGAACAACTTTGAACCACTGACTTTTCATTTAATTGTAGGGTGCAAACCACTTGTGCCCCTCAGGGACCTAATACCTTAATGTTGTCCTTGTTAGGTGCTGCTGAGTCCATTTTTGATTCATAGCAATGCCATGTGTTACAGAATAGAACTGCCCCACAGGGTTTTCTAGACTATAATCTTTACAGGAGCAGATTTCCAAGTCTTTTCTCCAGTGGAACCCCTTGTGAGCCGGAACTGCCAATCTTTTGGTTAGCAGCCGAGCTCTTAACCTCTGCGCCACCAGGGCTCAACATACTCCCTTACAAATGCACACCCATCACAGAGACTATGCTTCCCTTTGGACCTGCAGACCTCTTGCTTTGGGTGGCGACAACGTTTCTCCACATCAGCTGCTTGCTGACCCCCAGCTTCGCAATACAAAAGAAAACCAAACAAAAATCAATCCCTCACCTTCAGGTTGACTCCAACTGACAGCAACCCCACAGGACAGAGTAGAACTGTCCCATAGGGTCTCCAAGGCTATAATCTTTATGGGGACAGACTGCCACATCTTTCTCACGTGGAGCAGCTGGTGAGTTTGAACCACAGACCTTTCAGTTAGCAGCCAAGCAATTTGAAAAGCATACTTCCAGCACACAGACAGCAGCTTTATTTTTCATCCAAGGTAACTCTGAGGGACTCCTGTAGAAGGTCCCTGCTCAGCACATTAGGATCACCTGGGAAGGTCTGAAAAACACTGGTGTCTAGGCCTCACCCCTGAAGATTCTAATTTAATTGAGCTGGGATGGGACCAGGCCTGGCCATTCCTTAAAAACAGTAAAGGGGATTCTGGAACCTTTGGGTGGTACAAATGCTTAACAAGCTCAGCTGCTAACTGAAAGGCTGGAAGTTCAAGGCCACTTGGTGGCACCTCAGAAGAAAAGCCTGACAATCTAATTTAGAAAAATCAGCCATTGAAAACCCTATGGAGCACAGTCACGTGGGGTACCATGAGTCAGAGCTGACTCAACAGTGCGTGGTTTTAAAGGGCAGTCTAATGTACAGCCAGGGCTCAGAACTCAGCTGCATAAAGACCACCATCCAGGGCAACAAGAACAAGGGACTGAGGAAGAGCAGCTCTGAAATGGAGCCCAGGCTCCACCACTAAGTACCTGTGCTATCCAGAGCTTCAGTTTCCCTTTGCCTCAATGTTCTTATCTGTGTAAAATGACAGAGTTGGATTCCATCGGTGGTTTTCAAACCTTTAGGAAGTTGATTGTGCAGTCAGATTTAAGAAAACAATAGCCCAGGGGACCCCGAGTGAAGAAAAGACAAGAGCAGCTGTGATTAAGCAGAAACAGAGGTCTCAGCCCCATCTCCTTCCTGCTTCGCCAGAGCCCAGGGTGCTGGAAGTGCCCCTGCAAGAGTGCCTGAGACATCACTTGCTGACTCTCCGAGTGTCTGCCACTCCTGGACCTACCTTGTGAAATGGAGCAGCCTTCTGTAGCCCACCACACCTGACCACTCACAGGGGCTCCGGGAAGGACAGCCCGACATCTCCTACGCCAGGTGTTGCTGGCGCTATGGCTGCTTGGCTGCAGATGAGCAGAGGTTTCTCTGTTCTTCCAGGGGTACTTAGTTATCTATTGCTGCTGTCACAGAAACACCACAAGTGGGCAGCTTTAACAAAAAGAAGTTTATTCTCCCACACTCTAGGAGGCTAGAAGCCCAAATTCAGGATGCCAGGTCCCAGGGAAAGGCTTTCTGTGTCAGCTCTGGGGGAAGGTCCTTGTCATCAATCTTCGGCTGGTCTAGGGGCTTCTCAGTGCAGGGACCTTGGTTCCAAAGGACATGCTCAGCTCCCGGCACTTCTTTCTTGGTGGCAGGAGGTCCCTCTCCTCTCTGCTCATTTGTCTGTTTTAAATCTCAGAAGAGATTAACTCAAAATACAACCTAATCCTGTAGATTGAGTCCTGCCTTATTAACATTATAGAGACTAGGATTGACAACACACAGGACGATCACATCAGATCACAGAAGGAAGGACAATCACAAACTCCTGGGAATCACGGCCCAGCCAGGCTGATAACATTTTGAGGGGACACAATTGAATCCATGACAAATTTGCACAGGCCACGCTTGGAGGGTGCTCAAGAGAAGAGGGAAGTTGGTTACGAAGTGAAGGAAGTCTGGGATGAGTGAGAAGGCGGGCTTTGGGGCAAGTGAGGAAGGTAAGCTTGGCAATGGCCGGGGGAAGACGAGGAGGAAGTGTCCCCACTGTAGTCCAGAGAAAAGCCCGAGCTGTGGAGTCGGCTGAGACTCCGGCGACCCCGTGTGGTCAGAGCAGAACTGTGCTCCACAGGGTTCTCAAAGGCTGAGTTTTGGGCAGTAGGTCACCAGGACCTTCTTCCGAGGCACTTCTGAGAGGACTTAAAGCTCCAGTCTTTGGTTAGCAGCCAATCACATTAACCATTTCACCATCCAGGGATCCCTAGATTCATAGGATGGCTCAGGGCCTGGGAAGGGGTCAGCGGCGACCCCACCCCCCAGGCAGACACAGCCCTGTGGGAGGGCACAGGTTCGCCAGTGAAGGGGTCTGGATTTCAGGCCCTCTCGCTGCACCCCACCGAGGGAGGGCCTTGGCCAGTCCACCCCAAGCAGACAGTCCCGTGAGAGCCCTGGGCAGGTCCTCACAGCCCCATCTACAGCACTTGCCTCAGTTGTCAGTGGACTCTGTCCTTGTGAGGTTCCCTGTTTAGAATCCCTACCCCTCCTTGACTGCAGGCTCCTCCGGGGCAGAGCCACAAGGGTCACAGGTGGCACAAAGGGTTAAACATGTGGCTTCTAACATAAAGGCTGATGGTTCAAGCCTACCCAGAGGTGCCTTGGAAGAAAGGCTTGGCAATCTGCTTCTAAAGTGTCACAGCCATTGAAAACCCTGTGGAGCACAGTTCTACTCTGGTACACATGAGTCGCCATAAGCTGGGGTTAACTAGAGGGCCACTGGTTTGGTTTAGTGGTTATGTTACTAGCACAGTGCTTGGCCTGGAGCAAGTGATCAATAGATCGTATTGAAGGAATAAGTAGCTGACAGAAAGACCTGTGGACAACAGGACATGGGGCAGAGTCTGAATGAGCCATGACAGGCTCAAAGGTTGGGGTGTGCTCTTTAGGAAGACCACTTATCCCCAGCAGCAGATGAAGAAAGGGTCCGTGTCACTTTGTTTCCAAGGCTGGCCTTCACCTGCTGGCCACAGAGACCACCAGCAGAAAGCTGTGGCCACAGAGACCACCGGCAGAAAGGTGTGCAGTGGAAATGCTCACTGACAGCATGTACCGGCTCTCACTTTAGATACAGCCTTCCTCACTGCCTGTGGCATTGCAGAGGCGCTGTAAAATAATCGACTAGAATCAAACATTCTTGCCTTAGTATGAAAGGAGTCCTATTGGCACGATGGTTAAATGCTCTGCTGTTACCATGAATCCTTTATCTTGAGACACACAGTTTAAAAGCGGAAGGTTAGAGATTTGAACCCATCCAGCAGCTCCCTGGGAGAAAAGACCTGGCAATCCGCTCTCATAAAGATTACAGCCTTGGAAACCCTATGAGTCTCTACAAGTTGGAAAGGACTCCTGCTGGTGCACTGGTTAAGTGCTTTGCCCCAAAAAACCCCAATGCTTGGCTGTTAACCTAAATGTGGGCTGTTTGAAACCAATAGTCCCTCCTTGGGAGAAAGATGTGGCCGTCTGCTTCTGTAAAGATTACAGCCTTGGAAACCCTATGGGGCAGTTCTACTCTGTGCTATGGAGTTGCTATGAATTGGAGTCAACTTGATGGCACCTAACAATAGCAACAATATTATTATGAAAATGAAACAGTGAGAATTCAAATACAACAAAAAGATGAACAAAGTCACACACCCATGTGCCCGAAGCATCTTTGTAAAGACACAAATGCCCCAAGCTTTGCTTTCTGGTGGTCTTTCCCAACTGGCACATGAGAGTTTGCTTCATTCCACTGAATGCATGCATTTATATACATTCACCTCCTTCTACCTGAATTTATTTACCCAGTTTCTTGTGGATTTACCCAGTCTCCTGTGGACTTACCCAGTCTCCTGTGGACTTACCCAGTCTCCTGTGCATTTACCCAGTCTCCTGTGGACTTACCCAGTCTCCTGTGGATTTACCCAGTCTCCTGTGGACTTACCCAGTCTCCTGTGGACTTACCCAGTCTCCTGTGGACTTACCCAGTCTCCTGTGGATTTACCCAGTCTCCTGTGGACTTACCCAGTCTCCTGTGCATTTACCCAGTCTCCTGTGGACTTACCCAGTCTCCTGTGCATTTACCCAGCCTCCTGTGGATTTACCCAGTCTCCTGTGGACTTACCCAGTCTCCTGTGCATTTACCCAGTCTCCTGTGGATTTACCCAGTCTCCTGTGGACTTACCCAGTCTCCTGTGGACTTACCCAGTCTCCTGTGGACTTACCCAGTCTCCTGTGGACTTATCCAGTCTCCTGTGGAATTACCCAGTCTCTTGTGGATTTACCCAGTCTCCTGTGGATTTACCCAGTCTCCTGTGGACTTACCCAGTCTCCTGTGCATTTACCCAGTCTCCTGTGGACTTATCCAGTCTCCTGTGGAATTACCCAGTCTCCTGTGGATTTACCCAGTCTCCTGTGGATTTATCCAGTCTCCTGTGGACTTACCCAGTCTCCTGTGGACTTACCCAGTCTCCTGTGCATTTACCCAGTCTCCTGTGCATTTACCCAGTCTCCTGTGGATTTACCCAGTCTCCTGTGGACTTACCCAGTCTCCTGTGCATTTACCCAGTCTCCTGTGGACTTACCCAGTCTCCTGTGCATTTACCCTGTCTCCTGTGGACTTACCCAGTCTCCTGTGCATTTACCCAGCCTCCTGTGGATTTACCCAGTCTCCTGTGGACTTACCCAGTCTCCTGTGCATTTACCCAGTCTCCTGTGGACTTACCCAGTCTCCTGTGCATTTACCCTGTCTCCTGTGGACTTACCCAGTCTCCTGTGCATTTACCCAGCCTCCTGTGGATTTACCCAGTCTCCTGTGGACTTACCCAGTCTCCTGTGGACTTACCCAGTCTCCTGTGGATTTACCCAGTCTCCTGTGGACTTACCCAGTCTCCTGTGGACTTACCCAGTCTCCTGTGGACTTACCCAGTCTCCTGTGGACTTATCCAGTCTCCTGTGGAATTACCCAGTCTCTTGTGGATTTACCCAGTCTCCTGTGGATTTATCCAGTCTCCTGTGGACTTACCCAGTCTCCTGTGGATTTACCCAGTCTCCTGTGGACTTACCCAGTCTACTGTGCATTTACCCAGTCTCCTGTGGACTTACCCAATCTCCTGTGGATTTATCCAATCTCCTGTGGATTTATCCAGTCTCCTGTGGATTTATCCAGTCTCCTGTGGACTTACCCAGTCTCCTGTGGACTTACCCAGTCTCCTGTGCATTTACCCAGTCTCCTGTGCATTTACCCAGTCTCCTGTGGACTTACCCAGTCTCCTGTGGACTTAACCAGTCTCCTGTGGACTTACCCAGTCTCCTGTGGACTTACCCAGTCTCCTGTGGACTTACCCAGTCTCCTGTGGACTTACCCAGTCTCCTGTGCATTTACCCAGTCTCCTGTGGATTTATCCAGTCTCCTGTGGACTTACCCAGTCTCCTGTGGACTTACCCAGTCTCCTGTGGACTTACCCAGTCTCCTGTGCATTTACCCAGTCTCCTGTGGACTTACCCAATCTCCTGTGGATTTATCCAGTCTCCTGTGGATTTATCCAGTCTCCTGTGGACTTACCCAGTCTCCTGTGGACTTACCCAGTCTCCTGTGCATTTACCCAGTCTCCTGTGGACTTACCCAATCTCCTGTGGATGGACGGGTAGATGGCTCTTTCAGACCATGCTGTAATAAACAGTGTTCAAAAGCCATCTTCACACACACCCATGCAAGTGCCTCTTTCGGATACAAGGCTAGAAGTAGAATGGCTGTGTCTATTGTGGCACACCCTGTCAAATGAAATAATAGTAGACAAAACCTACAACTATAAACCGTTAGTTTGATGCACATGTTTGCGTATGCGTGCATTTACATAGACACCCACTTTGTTTTCTTATTGTCACCATAGGTTCTCAACTGTGGCACCCGAATCACAGCACACTGCCAATGGTGTCCTCCTTCCCTGGACTTCATTGGACCACTTCCACCTCCCTAAATGATCTCAGCTCGCTTCCTGTCCATTTCACCCTCCACCAGGCCCTTAATACCTTCAACAATCACTCTCCTTCACACGACCTCTTGATCGTAAGCTTTCTTGCCCACCTTTACTCAATAGAGTTCAATTTCCAAAGGAGAACAATATCTCTGCATGAGAAATGCTATAACGTTTCCAGAGGGGCGGGCAGAGGAGAAAAGAGGAAGGAGACATGCAGCATTTGTTTGAGAAAGCTGGCACGAAAGGAAGAAAGAGGAGACTCGAGCTGAAAGGCACAGCAAGACGGGGAGACTGGGTGTTCTTGAGATTGTTGGAGCCTGCATTGATTCAAGCAGAGCAGAAAGGACCCAGGGCAGAGGTCTACAAGACTGCTGGGGAGGGGTCCCTCACGCCTCCCCACTACATGCACCCCCAAGTCAATTTCAGTGCCCCCCACAAAGAGCTCAGGCCTGCCTCTTCCAGAGGGTACCTGACTCCTGCCACTGGAGTTAGCAGCCCTAGTTGAACATCGTTCACTCCTTCATTCACTCACTCACTAATTCATTCACTCACTCCTTCATTCATTTACTCACTCATGCACTCATTCATTCCCTAACTCATTCATTTATTTGATCACTCATTCATTCATTTGCTCACTCATTCAATCACTCACTCATGCACTCATTCATACACTAACTCATTCATTAATTTATTCACTCGCTCATTCATTCATCCAGTGAATGACTATCTACGGAGCATCTGCTCTGTGTGGACCTTGTTCTAGAAGCTGAAATCATCTAGAAGCTGAAGAATGACTTGTACTAATGTGAGGACTCTTACCTTTTCAGGTCTCTTGTTGTTGGGAGCCATTGAGTTGATTTCAACTCATAGTGACTCCATGTTATAGAGTAGAACTGCCCCATAGGATTTTCTAGGCTGTAAATTTTATAGGAGCAGATCACCAGGGTGTCTTAGATATCTGGTGCTGCTATAACAGAAATATCACAAGTGTGTGGCTTTAACAAGCAAAAATTTATTTTCTCACAGTCTAGGAGGCTAGACACCCGAATTCAGGGCACTGGCTCTAGGAGGTGGCTTTCTCTCTCTATCAGCTCTGGGGGAAGGTCCTTGTCTCTTCAGCTTCTGCTTCCTGGTTCCTTGGAGATCTCTATGTGGCTTGGCATCTAGTATCTTGCCCCATCTCTGCTTACTGGCTAGCTTGTTTAATCTCCTTTATGTCTCAGAAGAGATTGACTCAAGATGCACACTACACTAATTCTCCCTCATTAACATAACAAAGACATTCCATTCCCAAAAGGGATTATAACCACAGGCATAGAGGTTAGGATTTACAACACATATTTTGGGGGGACATAATTCAATCCATAACACCAGGTCTTTCTGCCTCAGAGCCACTGGGTGGGTTCAGACTGCAGACCTTTCAGTTAGCAGCCAAGCACTTAACCATTGTACCAATAGGGCTTCTTCCTAGGCCTCTTAACCCAACCAGATCTGTTGCCATCAAGTTGATTTCAACTCATAGTGACCCTGTAGGACATAGTAGAGCTGTCCCATAGGGTTTCCAAGGCTGTAATCTTTATAGAAGCAGACTGCCATGTCTTTGTCCCTTGGAGCTGCTGGTGGCTTTGAACCGCTGATTAGCAGTCGATTGCTTTAACCACTGCACCACCAGGTGTTCCTAGGCCTCTTAATCCAAACCAAAACTAAACCCATTGCCATCAAGTCAATTCCAACTCTTAGCGACCATTTACGACAGAGTAGAACTGCCCCATAGAGTTTCCAAGGAGCACCTGATGGATTTGAACTGCCGACCTTTTGATTAGCAGACACAGCTGTTAACCACTGCACTACTAGGGTTTCCCTAGACCTCTTAAAAAAAGGAGGGGGTAAATAGTAGACGTTGTAGGATTCTCATGGGGAGCGGCAGGAAGAACAAGAGATTTGGAATCAGGAAGGCTGAGGTTTCCCTCACTCATTGCACAGATCCTGGCCAGCACCTGCTCTGTGCACTGAGGGCCTGGAGGTGACCCCCGCCTCCAGCCTCTGGCCCCTGCATTGCAACCTAGTAACCAGCACACAAGAAAACAATAAAGGCTGGATACATGCAAGGATGGAAAGAGCAAAGGGGGATGGGCACAGAGAGTGACAGGGCTGTGTGAGATACCCCAAATGGGGTGACCAGTCAGGCTTCCAGGAGAGTGGTTTGTAGGGGATAGAGAGAGCCACGCTTGGGGCCGTTTGAGAGAACATTCTGGAAAGAGGGGACAGCAAGTTCACAGGTCCTGTGGGAAGAAGCAGAACCTGTGTGCCCAAGTGAGTGAGAAAGTGCAGTGGGTCAGAGCGAGGGAGGGGAGGAGAAGTGGAGGATGGAGGATGGAGGTAGTGGGTGGGGGATAGCGTAAGGCCTTTCAGGCTGGCATGAGAATATGCCATTTGGTTGAATTTTGTCCCTTCCCCAAAAGATGTTGAAGTCCCAACCCCTGGTATATGTGAATGTGACCTTGCTTGGATAGAGTCTGTGAAGATGTTTTCAGTTAACATGAGGTCATATTGGAATAGGAAGAAAAAAAAAAAAAAACTCATCACCATCCAGTGGGTTCCGATTCATAGAGATCCTATAGGATGGAGTAGAACTGCCCTATAAAGTTTCCAAGGAGCAG
The DNA here is from genome assembly GCF_024166365.1 of Elephas maximus indicus. NCBI lineage: Eukaryota > Metazoa > Chordata > Mammalia > Proboscidea > Elephantidae > Elephas > Elephas maximus. The sequence continues at coordinate 7,600,182 of NC_064843.1, forward strand.
CTGATGGATTTGAACTGCCAAGCTTTTGGTTAGTAGCCAAACACTTAACCACTGTACCACCAGGGGTCCATATTGGAGAAGGAGTAGAGGGGATCCTAATCTAATCCGAGTAGCATCCTTATAACAGAGGAGAGGAGACACAGGGACACAGACAGAATGAGGACGTAAAGATGGAGTCAGAGATGGGAGGATGTACCTATAAACCAAGATACGCCAAGGATCGCTGGCTACCGCCAGAAGCTATGGAGAGGCAAGGAAGAAACCCACCCCCCACTGCCACTCAAAACCTCCATAGGAAGTGCAGCCCTGCAGACACCTTGATCTTAGACATCTAGCCTCCGCTCTGCAGGAGAAAGACCTGGCCATCTGCTTGCCTAATGATCGCAGCCTAGAAAAGCCCATGGGGTGATTCTAGTCTGTCACGAGGGGTTGCCAGGAGTCGGAATCTACTTGACGACACGCAACAACAACAACAGCCCCCCAAACTGTGAGAGAATGAATTTGTTTTATTTTAAGCCACCCAGTTTCTGGTACTTTGCTATGGCAGCCATGGGAAACCAGCCTTGCCTTCAGCTCTGAATGGAACGGTCTGTTGGTACAGGGACTAGATAGAGGTGAATGGCCTGGCCCAGGTCTAAAGGACTCTCTGGCTGCACTACTAAGCATGGATACAGAGCTGGGTTTACAGACCCTGCCACCATGTTGGTGTAAAGGACACTCTGGCTGCAGTGCTGAGCACGGACTCAGGGCTGGGTTTGCAGACGCATCTTGTCCCTGCCGCCATGTTGGTCTTGGGCTCTGGAGGTGTTTGCTTGTTAAACACACCTCCTATTCCAGACAGGGAGCTCCAGGGAGGCAAGCACATCCCATTCATGTCTGTCCCAGCCCTCCCCACAGGGACCACTGGTGTGGGTCCTGGAGAAGGTTTTGCTAAAGGAGAGAGAGAGGACAAAGGTGCAAGCTCCGTGGAGTCAGAAGGGGGCCAAGTCCGCAACATTTCATTTATTTTCTGAATTCTGTTTCCACCTATCCACTGGCTTAATTTGCTTATTCTACACATGATAAAGTGATAGCCATTCAGCCAATGCACAATTCCATTATGGGAGAGTCCAGCATATGGCAGTAAAAACGATTGCCCAGACCTGGCGCCTTAGAACTCAGCTCTAGTGAGTACAGGAAAACTCAGTTGCAGTGGTTAAGGGCTTTGCTGCTAACCAAAATGTTGACAGTTTGAATTCACCAGCAGCTCCTTGGAAACCCTATGGGGCAGTTCTCTTCTGTCCTACAGGGTCACTATGAGTTGGAATCAACTTGAAGGCAATGAATTTGGTTCTAGTTTGCTAAGAGAGGCAGGGTAGGCCATAGGAGAAGATGGCATGAATCCTTTGTCTTGAGACACACAGTTTAAATGTGGGGTGGAGGTGGGGTGAGGGGGCAGCAGACACAGCTGCCATCACATCATCACAGTGACCATCATTTTCTGGCTCCAAATGAACCAAGTGTCACAAACATAACAAGAGAATACTATGCACCCCACTTTAGCCAAAAGGAAAGGCTGTGGGTTTTAATTTTTTTTTTTTTTTTTTTTCTGGCTTGTGTGTTTGGTGGGGAATAGGCACTAGTATGAGAATCCATCAGGGACCCTAAAGAAATCTGATAAAACTTTAGACCCTCTCTCAAAAAGTGCAAGGAGCCCTGGTGGTGCAACAGTGAAGTGCTCGACTGCTGACCAAAAGGTTAGCAGTTCGAACCCACCCAGGGGCTCCATGGGAGAACGACTTTGTGATCCTCTCCCTTAAAGATTACAGCCTAGAAAACCCTCTGGGGCAGTTCTACTCTGTCACAAGGGTCACTGTGAGTTGAAATTGACTCCACAGCACCTAATAACACTCAAAAAATGCATAAAATGAACACACGATTTTACATGGAAGGCCCTGGAGTCCTTCCATGGGTCATGGTGGAGACCCATGCTTTTGGGACAACACTATCAAGGCAGAAAACCAGCCACAGCGCCAGTTCCCAGGAACACACTGTTCTCAGGTGGGAGCCGGGAGAGCTGGCCGGCCGCCTTGGCCAAACAGACTAGCCAAATAGCAAGCTTGACTTTGGCTTTTGAGCTGCTTTAGAGGGCTGACCTCTTCGTTTATTGGAGAAATCCTCTGGATCCTCTCTGGAAAGGCAAAAGCACACACCTTCACAGCAGAGCCCAATCCCTGGGCGAGGCTATCTAAATTCCAGCCACCGAGCTCGGCGTGGGTGCGTAGTGTGTGTACTTGCTGACTGCAGACTGATGGCCCCACAGAGTAAATGGTCAGCTAAAGGAAAGTTCACAGCTCAGATCCTCAGGGGCTGACTTAGAAAGACAGAATGCTCAATTTCCATAATGTACAACTGGCAAGACAAGAGATTTATTCTTAATTCACAAGAGTTCAGAGTAAGGAGAATACAGAAGGCCAAGAGACAAACAAGCAAGGAAGGCCCATCATGTTTGGATGCTTTATTCTCTTTATGGTGGCCTCATAGAGATCCACCCGTCCTTTGACACTTCTTCCTTCAAAGGTGGAGACTAGCTCCCCTCCCATTAAGCATGAGATGTACTTAGTGGTTTGCTTCCAAGAAACAGAATGTGGCAAAAGTGATGTCCAAGATTGGGGCATAAGAGGCATATGGCTTCCTCCTTACTCTACTTCTTGATTTTCTGTTTCTCTCTCTCTCATGAAAGCCAGCAGCCATATTGTAAGGATACTCAAGCAGCCTGATAGAGAAGCTCGCTGAGGTGAGAAGCTGAGGCCCCCTACCTACAGCTGTGTTAGTGAGCTGCCATCTTGGAAGTGAACCCTCAGGCCCCAGCTGAACCTTCAGATAAAGCAGCCCCAGCGGGCATCCTGACTGCAACCTCACGGGAAACCCTGAGCCAGAACCACCAGCTCAGGCATTCTCACATTCTTGACTCACAGCATCTGTCAGCTAATGGATGTTTTTTAAAGCAACTGAATCTTGCACTCATTTTTTATAAGATAGAAGACTAATACACCCTTGGAAGAGGGACTCTCTAGGGCAAAAGACCCTACGTTTTCGGAACACTCCGTGCCAGGCCCTGCTTGAGAGGTTAGACAAACCATTTCTTTTCACTGCCGTGACAACTATGCAATGCAGATAGTATTATATACAGTATTATTAGTATTCTACGTGCAGAAGTCTTGGTGAAGGAGTCCTGGTGGCATGATGGTTAAGTGCGTGGCTACTAAGCAACAGGTCAGTGGTTCGAACCCACCCAGTGGCTCCTTCAGAGAAAGACGTAGTAACTTGCTCCCATAAAGATTACAGCCTAGAAAACCCTATGGGGCAATTCTACTCTGTCACATGGGGTCACTATGAGTCAGAATGAACTTGACAGCACCCAACAACAACAACATGGTGAGTCAGGCACAGCTAATTCCCAGAGAAGGAAACTGAAGCTTACTCCAGGTGCGCATGCACTAAATGGCAGAACAGACACCATCCTGGCCCAGCAGCTCCAGAATAGGATTTGCATCTATAGCCTGATCTGCTACTGGCCCCAGGTTACCCCCGGTGTCAACCTCAGGAGCTTGCTGTCCACAGAAGGAGACGAGATAGGGCAGGGCCAAACACTTGCGTGTTGTGAGCCATGCTTAGCAGCATCCCTGGTCTCCATACAGTAGATGCCAGTAGCACCTCTCCCAGTTGTAACAACCAAAAAAGTCTCTAGACATTGTCAAATGCCATCTGGGGGGCAAAACCCACCCCACTACCCAACTGAGAATCACTGGGAAAGAGGGACATTGAGTTTCACATACTGAATACAAACTTCTAGAAGTTTTCACAAAGACAGGCCACCTGTTATTCTCCTTGCTACAACTTATTTGAACTTGTAACAGTGCAAATATTAACACCTGCAAAACCCAAGCTTTCCACGAGTTGCAGATAGTCGAAAGGCAGTTAGGACATGGCTTTGAGTAAAGAGAAATATAAAGGGCAGCAGGTTATGTTTCTAAGTCCGGGGCTCAATTTCTAGGAAGCTCTTCATGCTTCAAATAATTGAACTGAACAGACGCTTGAAACTCTGAGCCCGGCACCCTTTCTAACGCTGTTTGCTCCTCGGAAGCACTTCCTATGACAGGATTTCCATACTTAAGCACTCCTATGTGTTTTTTACCAAACTTGTAATCAAGTATTTCTGTGGATAATTATGGGAGTGCCTGGGTGTTACATGGGGTCGCTATGAGTCAGAATTGACTTGACGGCAGTGGGTTTGGTTTTCGGTTTCTGGGTGGTGCAAGTGGCTTATACTTGACTACTAACCTAAAGGTTGGTGGTTCAAGCTCACCCAGGAGCACTGTGAAAGAAAGGCCTAGCAATCTGCTTCTGTAAAGATTACAGTCTAGAAAATGCTATGGAGCAGTTCTGTTCTGTAACACATGGGGTCGAAACGGGTAAGCCTTGTCTGTAGAATCAAATGCCCACCCTGTCTTTATGATTCATCTTAGTATGTCCAGGTCTAGGCTGGTGTCTTGCACTTGCTAGCTCCTCAATAAATTGTTGCTGTTGTTGGGTGCCATTGAGTCAACTTCTGCTCATGGTGACCCCATGTGACAGAATAGAACTTCCCCATGGGGGTTTCTAGGGTGCCCTAGTAGCACAGTGGTTAAAATCCTCAGCTGCTAGCCAAAAGGTCAGCAGTTCTAATCTACCAGCTGCTCCTTGGAAACTCTGTGGGGCAGTTCTACTCTGTTCTATGGGGCCGCTATGAGTTGGAATCAAGTCAATGGCCAAGAGTTTTGTTTTTGTTTGTTTGTTTGCTTGTTTTTAATCTTTGTGGGAGAAGATCACTAGTGCTTTATCCCCTGGAGCCTCTGCGTGGGTTCGAACCACCAACACTTTGGTGAGCAGCCAAGGGCTCAACCCTTTTGATACCAGGGCTCCTTCCTCAATAAATACTGCTGAATTAATCTTTGTGTATTAATCCTTCCAAGTACTTTCAAAAGTGATCACAGCGACAATTAAAAATCTGTAAGCGTATACTCATAAGTGACTCTCCAGTGAATATTTGCAGAGAAGATGAGAGAGAATCTCACAAATCTAAAACCTGGGTAAAATTAGCTCAAAGCTAATGGCCACTTTGTTGATTTTTGTCACTCTTAGTCTTTCCTGTTTTAGAAATAATAGTCATCAGCTCCTGTAATCAAAAAATCTCCCTGCAAATTTAATGATTTGGGGGTATTGGTTGTTTTTGAAATAACACCTGCAGAACAATCATTAGAATCTTGATTAATTCTGTCTGACATGGGAAAAAAATGAAATACATCTTTTGAAAAAGCTGCAGGGTTTTTATTGTAAATAATTTGCTGAATATTCTAAGAAGGGATTATGCTACTAAATATGCAACAGTACAAATACCAGAAGAGACGGTGTGTGTGTGAGCGTGCACACAGTAAGAAGTAAACAACTAGAGTACTGCAGAGAAGAATCAGAAAACTCTTGGCATCTTGCAGAAAAACATGAGATTCCCATTGATGTAAAAAAAAAAAAAAAAACTGCAGTCGAGTTGATTCCGACTCATTGTGACCCTATACAACAGAGTAGAACTGCCCCATAGGGTTTCCCAAGGGGCTGGTATGTTCAAACTGTTGACCTTCTGGTTAGCAACCAAAAGCTTAACTGCTGTGCCACCAGGGCTCCTCATTGGTGTAGGAATTCCCTAAATTCAGCAGATGGCTGAAGAAAACTTAGAGAGGGCAGGGATTATGTTTACAGATCATAGAGAAGATGGATTTACTTTATTTCCTTAGCTCCTCACCAAAAACTCAAAACCCGGGATTAAATTATAAAGAGACCCCCATGTATGAAAGAAATGAGTCTTGAGTGGCCTCTCTATCACACACACACACATACACACCAGACATATACACACAGACAGGCATACAAACATACACACCATGCATATATGTACACACAAACATACACACCACACATAGATACACACATACAGACAACACACACAAGACACACATGTAGAGAGACACAGACACACACCACACAGACACATGCACATGCACACACAGACACACACATAGAACACAGACACACACACATAGAGACACACCAACACACACCACACAGAAACACACAGAGAACACAGACACACTTACAGACACAGAGAAACACAAACAAAATCACACGCACACACACACACAGATTGCAGACTCTGCGGCCAGACCTCTACTTATTAACCACAAGACATTAGGCAAGTTGGTAAAACTCTGTTTCCATGCCCTCATCGAATCTGCTGCAAAAGACCTCTTTAAAGTGTTGAAAAGCAAAGATGTCACTTTAAGGACTAAGGTGCGCCTGACCCAAGCCATGGTGTTTTCAATCGCCTCATATGCCTGGAAAAACTGGACAATGAATAAGGAAGACTGAAGAAGAATTGATGCATTTGAATTATGGTGTTGGTGAAGAATATTGAATATCCCATGGACAGCCAGAAGAACGAACACATCTGTGTTGGAGGAAGTACAGCCAGAATGCTCCTTGGAAGCAAGGATGGTGAGACTTCATCTCATGTACTTTGGACATGTTGTCAGGATGAATCAGTCCCTGGAGAAGGACATTATGCTTGGTAGAGTAGAGGGTCAGTGAAAAAGAGGAAGACCTTCAACGAGATGGATTGACACAGTGGCTGCAACATGGGCTCAACCATAACAACGATTGTGAGGATGGCACAAGACCAGGCAGTGTTTCACTGTTGTACACAGGGACACTGTGAATCAGAACTAGCTTGAAGGCACCTAACAACAACAGCACATGCTTCCTGACTCTTAACCACTGCAACTGAGTTTCCATGTACTTGCTAGAGCTAACTTCTAAGGCGCCAGGCCTGGGCAATCGCTCCTGCTGCCATGTGCCGGGTCGCTCTGAGTCAGAACCTAACAACAACACCAGCGTCAGGAAATGGGGGTGATGACTGCCCCACCCTCACTGGGTTGTTAATGAGATGAGAAATTTAACACACATGGAGCTCTGAGAACAATGCTTAGCACATATTAACACTCAACTAAGGTTAGTTGTTTTTACAATGATAGTTGCTTTGTGACCTCTCTCCAAACGTGTATTATATAACACACATATATGTACAAATACATACACACATACCTGCACACATACAAGTGATTAAGAGCTCAGGCACATAACCAAAAGGTCAGCAGTTCAAATCCACCAGCCACTCCTTGGAAACCCTATGGGGCAGTTCTATTCTGTCCTATAGGGTTGCTACGAGTCGGAGTCGACTTGACGGCAACGGGTTTGTTTTTTTTATTTATTTTTATTTTTGGCACACGTGCAGGTGTGTATGTACACAGGCACCTCGTTTTGGGACCAATGTAGCCACCTAACAGTATCAACCTGGAAGAACAAAAGCCAGACATTGTCACTTCTCGGCGGCATCCTTCACCAGAAGTTTTCCTGACCATCTCGCAATGTGCCCAGAATGCTATTGACGAAGTTAATGAAGAAGTCGCACAGAAGGGGCCATTGGCTCCTGGACTTGACTCCAACTCCTGCTCCCGTAAAGGTTAAAACCTAAGAAACCATATGCGGCAATTCTACTGTGTCACATGGGGTTGCTATGAGTTGGACGTGACTCGACAGCATCAAACAAGATCTGGAGCAAACCTTTTGTGTTGAGCATGCAAAAGCATTCCGGTGTCTTAGGCTGGGTTCTCTGGAGAAGCAAAACCAGTGCAGCCTCTACATACATGTAGAGAAAAGTAGAGACACAGAGAGAGAAAGATGTGTGTGTGTGTGTGTGTATATATATATATATATATATATATCTCGAGGAAATGGCTCACGTGGTTGTCGGGGCTAGAAAGTCTCAAATCCATGGGTCAGGCTGGAGGCTTCTCCCGACTCACATAGCTGCAGAGACTGACCAATCCCACGATCGGCAGGTAAGCTGCTAGCTCAAGTACCAAGAGCCAAAGCTCAGATGAACAGGAGCCAGCTGCAGGATCCAGAGTGAGCAAAAGCCATCGAGCTTTGCCAGAATGTTCATCTGTATTAGATGGAGGCCACACCCCCAAGGAAAATCCTTTTCAGTTGGTTGGCTGCTCACAGCAGATCCCATCATGGAGGTGATCACATTATATCAGATCTCCCTCAGAGCTGCTGGGTGGGTTCAAATAGCAAACCCTTTGGTTAGCAGCTGAGCACTTAACCATTGCACCACCAGGGCTCCTTTGCAATCTTATTCATTAAGAATTACAGAGTCAGAAGCTTGTTTTTTCATGCCATAAATATGTATTTAGTACCTACTTTTTTTTTTTTTTGTATACACTTTGATGGAAACCCTGGTGGTACAGTGGCTAAGAGCTATGGCTGCTAACCAAAAGTTCGGCAGTTCAAATCCACCAGGTGCTCCTTGGAAATTCTATGGGGCAGTTCTACCCTGTCCTATAGGGTCCCAATGAGTCAGAATCAAGTCAACAGCAACAGGTTTGTTTGTTTGTTTGTTTGTTTATACACTTTGATGGAGTCCTGGTAACTCAATGGTAAAGTACTTGGCTGCTAACTAAAAGGCCAGCAGTCTGAATCTACCAACTGCTCCTTGGAAACCCTATGGGGCAGTTCTACTCTGTCCTATACGGTCACTATGAGTCAAAATGGACTCTAGGGCAATGGGTTTGGTATTTTGGCTTTTTATACTCTTTGATTGGGGTCAAACATAGCAACAATTGTGAGGATGGCACAGGACCAGGCAGTGTTTTGTTCTTTTGTACATGGGGTTGCTGTGAGTTGAAACTGACTTAAGGGCACCTAACAACAACAACATACACTTTGATAAGGAGACCTGGTAGAGCAGTGGTTAAGTGTTTGGCTACTAATCAAAAGGTCGGAGGTTCGAACTTACCAGTCACTCTGCAGGAGAAATACTTGGCACTACCAGGACTTCTCCCGTAAAGATTACGGCATAGGAAACCCTGTGGGGAAGTTCTGCTCAGTCATATGGGATCACTACGAGTAGGAATTGACTCCATAGCAATGGGTATGCACTTTGAAGACTAAGGTTCACCTGACCCAAGTCATGGTCTTTGCCATCATCTCATATGCATGCAAAAAGCTGGACAATGAAAAAGGAAGACTAAAGAAGAATTGATGCATTCAAACTGTGGTGTTGGCAAAGAATACTGAATATATGTGGACTGCTAGAAGAACAAACAAATCAGTCTTAGAAGAAATACAACCAGAATGCTCCTTAGAAGCAAGGATGGTGAGACTTTGGATCACTTACTTTGGTCACGTCATCAGGAAAGGCCGGTCACTAGAAAACAGCATCATGTTTGGCAGAGGGCCAGTGAAAACGAGGAAAGCCCTCAATAAGACGGACTGACATAGTAGCTGCAACAATGGACTCACACATGCCAACAGTCAAGAAGATGGCGCGGGACCAGGCAACTTTTCGTGGTTATACATGAGTTCACCAAGGGGCAGAACTGACAAGATGGCAACAACAACAACAACCATGTCCACTAGGTGCTGCTGGGTCCTGGGGATGTGGTGGTGAGCAAGAGGCACTTGGCTTTCTAGGGGGCCCCAGGCTGGTGGGGAGGGTACATCATGGTAATAGTAAAAATTATAATTTTATTGCTATGTCGGGTGTCAGCAAATCAATTCCGACTCACAGTGATCCCATATGACAGAGTACAACTGCCCCATAGAGTTTTCTAGGCTGTAGTCTTTATGGAACCAGATCGCCTGGTCTTTCTCTCGCAAAGCCTCGGGGTGGTTCAAGACACAGACTTTCCAGTTAGTGTTCTTGTCATTTTTGTGTGATGTTGAGTCGGTTCTGACTCAGAGGCTCTGCAGGGTAGAGTAGAACTTCCCCATAGGGTTTCCTGGGCTATAAACTTTATGAGAGCAGGTCACCAGGCCCTTTCTCTGTGGAGCTGCTGATAGGTTCCAACCGCCTTTCAGTTAGCAACCGAGTGCTGAAACATTGTGCCACCAGGGCTCCTTAATTATAATAGTAGTAGCAGTAGTAGTTGTTGCAGTAGTCATGGTAGTTGTTTATTACCGAGCATTTGCTCTGAGTGTTCACTAATTGAAATAAACAAGAGCCACAATGGCATGATAAGTGCTGCTACAATCAGAGGCACACGGGCTTTCCTACATGAGCCCACTGGGAAGCGCCAAACCCCAAGAGTGGACAAGCCAGGAAGGCTTCCCAGAGGAGTTGAGTGGGGATAAATAGGAAGCAGCAGAGGAAGGAGGCTGGTCAGAGGGAAGGACTTGCCGCAAAGGTGCAGAGGTGAGAGAGCAGGACCTCACTCAGTGAGTGTGAGCTAGGTCTGCATGGTGGACAAGGGCTTAGGTCAAGCACTAGGCATCCAACAGCCTGCACTTCATCCTGGGGCGATGGGTGGCATGAGGGGGGGTGTTGAGCAGGGAGGTGGCACATCAGGCATGTCACAGAGAGATCACTCTGGCTGTGATGGGGAGAATCAAGGGAGGCGTAGGGCATGGCTGGGAGCTGGGGTGGCCACCATCGACACTGCATCGTCATATGTGATCTTGAACAATGCAGCCTTTGTCTAACTTTAGTTTTTCAAAACACTCATCACTTATTTACAAACAAGTAGAAGGTTTTTTTTTGTTTGTTTGTTTTTTGTTTTTCTCAATTTGTTTCCTGGAAAACTCCACACTGTGCAGTTAATATCCATGTACCTGGGACCCCTACAGGCAGACAAGTTAGGAGGAGAGACAATGATGATGTGTGCCAGCGTGCCGGCTGCTGGAGGTGAAGATGCAGGAAGAGTTGCAAGATAGTAAGGAACGGAATCAGCCAGATTTGGTGTTTGGTGAGACATGGGCCCTTCAACAGGTCGATGGTTAAACTTACCGTGATACATCCATTCCATGGAATATTACCCAGCCACATAACTACTGATAAGTGCAACAACTTGCATGAATCCCAAGGAAATGTGCTGAGTGAAAAAAAAAAAAAAGCCATACTGGATGATTCCATTTATATGACCTCAACATAATAAAATTATAAAGATGGGTCCTGGGGCAGTCAGGGGTGAGGCAGGAGTCAGGGATAACCAAGTTCATGGCTGGGACAATGGACGGCGGTGGAGAGTTTCATGAGATGGAAGAAGCAGGTTGTAGGGTGTATTAGTTACCTATTGCTGCATAATAGATTACCCGAGGATGTCATGGTCAAAAATTACAAACATTTATTACCTCACATTTTCTGTGGCTCAGGTATTCAAACACAGGTTAGGTGGGTGGTCTCAACTCAAGTCTTTCACAACATTGTAGTCAAGCTGGGACTTTGATCATCTCAATGCTCAACTGTCACTGGAGAACCCACATCCACTCTCACTCATGTGGCTGTCAGTAGCCTAAGATTCACCTCCAAAACTACTCATTTCAGGTCCCCACCACATGGGCTTCTCCATCAGCCACCCAAGTACCCTTTGGATGTGGCAGCTAGAGATGGGGACATGGGGAGAAAGAGAGAAAGAGCAAGAGACGGTGAGCAAGAAAGGAACCAAAGTCTATTTGTGACCTAATCTTGAAAGTGCCAGCCCATCACTTTGCCGCATTCTTTCCACTAGAGGTGAGTCACTAAGTCCAGCCCACATTCAAGGGGAGGTGACTACACATGAGCGGGAACACCAGAAGGTGGGATCAGTGGAATGATACTCAAGGCTTCCCACCACACGGGAAGCATCAAGTTCAGTTGTTGGAACTCTGCAGGATAACCATCCATGCACAGAGCCTAGCACAGTCATGTCGTGAAGTTGATACCGATGCATGGTGACCCCATGAGAGAGTAGAACTGTCCCATAGGGTCTTCTAGGCTGTAATCTTTACAGGAGCAGATTGCTGTAGATACTAAGAAATGACCTCTCCATTTGCTGGGAGTAATGACAACAACAATAATAAAAAAAAAAAGTAGCTTTTCCCTCCATCCCTGTTTCCTCTTCTGCTATTCTCTTCTCCCTTCCCCCAGCTACCCTTGAAGCTCTGAACGTCTTCCTAGAGTCAGCTGAAGTACCAGATGTTTCCCGATGAGCCTGAACCAGCAACTCCTGAAAAAGAAGCAGGGTCAGCATCCCCACCTTGGTGCCACCCTGTGTGCAAACCTCCTCCTGAACCTTCCTCTTCAAAGGCTCCCATGTCGTCATAATCCACAAAGAATGGGTCGTCTGGAAAGGGGTGGACTGTAAAGCGAAGAGGTGAAAGGGAAACACAAAGACCAGACTGGGAGCTGGAAGGGAGGGTGCATTCTCCCAAAGAAGAGAAAATACAAGGACTTAATCAAACACTTAAAATTCGGGTCAGGCTCCTGAGCACCAGAGTAGACCACGTTCCCTGGCAGAAACGGGACCTCACATCTCAATGGAAACAAGAACCGGGGCATGTTTGGGCTTTGGCTCATTTCAAACACATGACATCAAGAAGCCCAACATACTATTAAAGAACAAAACACAGAAAGTTCTAGATCATGGCATGGCCTCCACACTTGCTCATACCAAGGAGACCAAATGCGGATGGGAAGAGGGGCAGCTACCTCCTATTTCCAGGGCTCCATTTGGGTACAACTTGACTTACACGTTCAGCCAGCAAATATGCACTGAGAGTGTCCACATATCAAGCCCTCAGCTGCATACAGTGGGGGACACACAATAACAAAGGCTCAGTGTACAGCCTCGAGAGCCTTCCAGTCCAATGGAACAGGGAACTACCATCCACTAATGACATCAAAATATGGCAGAAAGAACACAGAGAGGGGTAGATAAAACACGAAGGTGGTACAAAGAGGAGGGGCATAACGTAAAAATTTTAAATCAAATTCATTCTAAATTACACCATCACAACCATTGTTCTTTAAGAGAACTGTGCTAATAAAAATAACGATACTGAGTAAGCAACTAGTTGCTGTCTAGTCAAGTCTGTCTCAAGGGACTCCATGGTGTCAGAGTAGAACTCCATGGGGTTTTCATCATACGCCCTTCTTCTGAAGTGCCTCTGGGTGGAATTGAACCTCCAACCTTTCATTAGTAGCTTAGCACATTAACCATCTGCACCACCCAGGATATTATCAGGAGAAGGGGGGGCAGGTGAGGAAGTTACCATCTTGTTCCCCTTTTATAGGAGGATTATGTGAAATGCCCCATCACACAGCTATTAAGTGTGATCTGGGGTTCAAGGCCTCATTTACACCCTCCAGAGCCTGGCACTGACCCCTATGTCATAGGGGAGTGGTAGGGGAGGGTCACCGTGGTGGTTGACTGTCTTGGATTACACTACCATTTTCTACTGAAAAAGCTTTACTCGGTGTAAAGGCTCTTTGCCTGCTATAACCCTCTGGAAGAATTAAACCCTTGGGAAGAGCCGATTTTCTGGCTAAGCCAGCAGACATTGAGCAGTGTGTGCAGGTCAATTGCCTCTATGACTTTTCCTCAGCCAGAAGTGTTACTGGGCACATCCACACCTGGATAAACTTGATTTGAGCTGTGTCATCCCCAAATGTGAGGTCCCCATTTTTCTGTGGAGTGGGATTGCTGGTCCTGGTAGGGAGCCAGGTTGTTGTGTTGTTGGGTGCCATCAAGTAGATTCCAAATCATTGGCAGCCCCGTGTGACAGAGTAGAACTGCCCCATAAGGTTTCCTAGGCTGTAATCTTTACAGAAGCAGATTGCCAGCTCTTTCTCAAGGAGCCTCTGGGTGTGTTTGAACTACCAACCCTTCTGTTAGAAACCAAGCTCTTAACCATTGTGCTACCAGGGCTTTTTAAAGAAATGAAACAAACAAACAAACAAACAAAAACCAGGCTCAGTGCTATTGAGTCAATTCCGACTCATAGCGACCCTATAGGACAGAGTAGAACTGCCCCGTAGAGTTTCCAAGGGGCACCTGGCGGATTTGAACTGCCAACCCTTTGGTAAAACACTAGGCCACCAGAGTTCCCAAAGAAATGAAACAACTGCCAATTCTCCCAGTGGTTCTCCGTCGATGGGTACACAAGAGGCACTGATGGTGATAATGTTTGTTTGTTTGTTTGTTTTTCCCTAGCTGCATCATTAGCAGGAATATTTCCTAAATCTTATCTTTTAACTTCAGTAGTTAAAGCCTTCTCCACACTTCTTAGAGATGGATTTTGTCTCAGAACAGAACTTCACGCTTCATTATCTTGCAATGATTGTGACTTTTAGATGATCATTGTTCACTTTTTTTTTTAATTATTTAAATGTGGGCATTGGGGAAAAGGAGACAGTGTAAAAACACGATGTCATTTACGTCACTGATGGATTCAGGGTGAGTTTTCCTGAAGTTAGAGCAGTCCCATTTCTGAAGTTGGTAAGGAGCGTTTTGTTAAACAAAGATAGGAATTAAAAATTCAGAATATAATTCCCATAATTTGTATTTTAAAGTTGTTCGATTTAAGCCCCTTTTAAAAGAATGATTTGCCATGCTGTAACGCCCGCCATAAACCTCCCCTGTAATATATACATTAACACACTCTGAATGTGCTCTGGAATGGGAATTACTAAGTGCTGATGAATAATTTTGAATAATGTGACTGCTTTCACCATTGAGTGGAAAATTAAGATGGCGGCAGCACCCTATTTGGGAGCAGTTGGCCTGAGAGAGCGAAGCTAACAGCTGCCTGGCCCCCTGGAAAGGCTGGCGGATCCAGAGCAGAGCAAAAACTGGGACTTGAGGGTTTTCACGCTAAAATGTTTCTACCATGGAGACTTTTTTTTTCTTTCCAGTTAGTTTGAATTATGAGCTCCTCTCTGGGAAAAGGATGGGAAATCTATGGTAGGGGGCTGAAGGGTGCCCATGGAAGTGAGCCACCTTGGTTGCATAAAATTCTGCAATGGCATCTCCTGAGTGGAAAGAAACAGGACCCCTAGGACAGAAGCTTATGGACTACTGACTGCTAGCTCAGGGAGGCCTCACAGCTCGGAGTTTCTCCAGGAACTGAGGGTTTCCTGGGACGTTTGACTGTAAGTGCTAATACCAGGAGTGTTGGTCCCCTAAATGATGATCATAATGACAATGACGATGGGATGCTGATGGTTATACTAGTACTACTAATAATAATAGTTAAATTTGCATGGCATTTGCTGTGGGCCAACCTAGTTCTAAACTGTTATGGATTGAATTGTGTCCCCCGCAAAACACATGTTGTAAATCCTAACTCCTATACCATGGACTCATATAGGTTCACTAGGAGTCAGAATGGACTAGAGAACATACAACAACAACAAAATACAGTGGATGTGATCCCATCTGGGAATAAGGTTTTCTTTGTTACGTTAATGAGACCATATCGTGGAGGGTGTGTCTTAAATTTTATATCTTAACCACTTTCTTTGAGTTATAAGAGGAGCAGATTAGTCACAGAAGCAAGGACAAATGGGGGGAAGAGAGATGCCCCTTGGAGATCTCCAAGGAATGACAATGTCCTAGAGCGGACAGAGAGAGCCTTTCCCTAGACCTGCTGCCCTGAATTCAGACTTCCAGCCTCCTAAGCGGTGAGAAAATAAATTTCTGTTCCTGGGAGCTGCCCCCTTGTGTATTTCTGTCACAGCAGCACTAAGAGACTACGTCGTAAACACAACCATTACCCCTTCGACCCTCACAACAACTTCACGCAGTAGGTATTATCATCCCCATTTTGCTGATGAAGAAGTTAAACATCTCCAAAGTCACACACTTAGTTAAGTAGAGAGACTTTGGTTCAAACCCTGCCTGGGCTCAATACCCAGACTTCTGACCACCGTGTTGATACTAAAACCTGCAAGAATAGCAACCATTTCTTGAATGCTGAATATGAACCAGATGTTATGCTGGGTACTTGACATACTGTATCATTTTTAGCCTTTGCAAATGTTGTGGAAGGTGGGTGTTTACATTCCCTTTTTACAAATGAGGAAATTAGGGATCTGGGAGGAGAAACATTCGGGCCTAAATGGCACAATCCCTAGTTCACAAGCAGGGACAGATTACTCCATAAGCAAGGTACGCCCAGGTTTACTTGTGCTTACTTACCAATCTGGAGTGCACTGTTTCACCTGGTGGGAAACCCATGTGAAATTGTGCACTACTGGTTAGTAAGTAAGCACAACTAAGCCCTTGCGTACCTTGCTTACTGATTAATCAGCCCCTGTTCACAAGAGCTCGGCTGCTAACCAAAAGGCAGTTCAAATCCACCAGCCACTCCTTGGAAACTCTATGGGCAGTCCTGCTCCATCCTACAGGGTCATTATGAGTTGGAATCAACTTGATAGCAATGTCTTTGGTGTTTTTCCACAAGGCTAGATTAGAATCCACCACTCAGAATCTCTAGCCCCCGGGGCCCTTCCCACTTCACCACTCCGCCTCCTTGGCAAAGCTTTTCACATCTAGACTTTCCTGCTCGTGGGGGTCTTGTGTCACAGAGCCAAGTGGGGTAATTTGATCCTGATGTACTTGGACTTATGGAAGACTCCCAGGCTTGTTCATAACTGCTGAGAACTGTGGACTCTCGAGACCAGAAATGCACGAGGAGCCACGATCGCAGGCTGTTTATAAGCTGACCTGCTCTTCGGCATCCCTCAGATCAGTTTCCTACTGGCTGCTAATTGTCTAAGGAGCCCTGATGGTACAATGGTTAAGTGCTCAGCTGCTAACCAAAAGGTTGGTGGTTTGAACCCACCCAGGGACTCAATGGGAGAAAGACCTGGTGATCTGCTCCCTGGATATTACAGCCTAGAAAATCCTCTGGGGCAGTTCTACTCTGTCACATGGGGTCACCATGTGTTGGAATTGACTCCACAGCACCTGACAACAAGCCAACTGTCTAATATTTAAAGAATATCTGCGGGCTGAACACCTGAATACGCAGGTTCTTCTCTGTGCCTAAACAGATTGGTCTGCCTAAGGAGTTTATTGCCTCTCACAAGCTGTGTCCAACCATGTAAAAATTATCTTTGAAGCTCTACTTAAGGACCCACTCACAGTAAACTGGGGCAGAGTCAGGGTCAAGACGATGGACATGCTGCATGTCTGGAGATTGGGTTATTGGAATAAAGTCTTAATTCCACAGTTCTCAAATTATGGCCCATAGACTTCCCCCCAAAGGCAAGGCTGCAAAGTAACCTGAAGGGGCAACACTATTCCACTGCCTTTTTCTCTGTGTTGACATTTCCAGGGATGCAGCAAAGGCAATGGTGTGCGAAGTCTCAGGAGCCTGAGCACAAATCGAGGCTGTGCCAACACATCACACTGGTGGTAGATTCCAATGGCTGATTTTTCAGAAGTAGATCATCAGGGCTTTCTTCTGAGGTACCTCTAGGTGGGCTTGAACCTCCAACTTTCAGTTAGTAGTGGAGCACTCAACCATTTGCACTGCCTGGGGAGCCCTCAAAGGTGTTGCCGAGTTGGAGCCCTTAAGCAGAATACACAGGCATCTATTACAATTAGCCTTTAAAGCCAGCTCATAGTACATAGACTCATATGTATGAAATATGTCATAATCCAATAAGGAAAAAAGTACATTTAGAGTGGGAAAGATTATTTAAATTAGGCTTCTTGGATGCACATATATAATGGAGATAGTTTATAAATATCATAAAGAAGTATTATGTAAATGATATTGTGGTAAATGCTTAAATATTTCTATAGCACTACATACGAATTAAAACGGCTAAAGGCTGAAAATGCTGCTCCTAGAGAACTGGAACAGAAGTGGAGAAGTAAAGAAGGCTCTCGTTCCTCCCTTTTGTCTCTCTCTACACTGTTTCTAACGAAAACTTCATGGATTACACCAGAACACTGTCCCATACGGGGCTGGGAGATGAGCCCCTAGGTTGGAAGCCACTCAAAACACACAGTGGCTGCCCCAATGGACTGGAGCGTGCCAACCATCATGAAGATGGCACAAGCAGCATTGTGTTCTGGTGTGCATGGGGCCACCATAAATTGGAGGCAACTTGACAGCAACTAACAGCAACAACATACTGTTTCTTGTCTTTTTTTAGAAGCCAAGTATGTATGTATTATCTTCATAGTATTGTTAAAAATAAAAACCCTCATACGACCACCTTGTGCTCTGCATAGGTAATCACGGCTCGAGTAAAAGAGTTGTAAACTCTTTGGCAAAAGGAATAACTATCATTTTACAAACCACGTCCAGCTCATCCCCTCTCATGGTTCCTCCTTCTGCCCCCTGAGTACAAAACCTCACGAGGTGGAGCAGGAGGTGCCAAGTGGCTGGCTCTGGGCCTCGTCTGTCCAGTGCTAGAAAGCCTGATGGTGGAATGGAACTTGGCATCCAGGTTGCATTTTGTACTCGACTGAGGCCTCAGGCCCAAAGCAATTGACCTCAGTAATTTGTTCCAGGGGTAGGGGGATGGGAGGGCATGAGAAGGGCCATTTCAGGGCGTGGTGCTATGAATACAAATCTAAAAATAAATGCCAAATGCTTCCAGGTTGTGAGGACTGTCATGCTTGGGTAAGTAGGATGCAGGACTGAATTGAAACCCAAGCTCAGAGCTGGTAATTGCTCAGTCCCTGCCGCTGTTTGAAAAGACAAGCATATTAATATGGCTTTGACTTTTTACAAGGTTTTTGTTTGTGTGCCCAGGTGGGGATGTACACAGAGACCAAGAGAATATTAATGGGAAGAATAAACCATTTCAGAAAACCTCGGATAACATACTGTTTTCATATTTCAGTGCTTTCTACCTCCCATTGATGGTTGCCTAACTTTTACAAAGATTCTTTAACACCAAATTAGAAGAACTAGTATGTGTGCCCACCCAGAGGAGTGAATAGTGAATATTTTTTAAGGATAATGAAATTAAAAAATAAACTTTATTTTCACAGATATTGGCAGCTCTGAAGGGCCTTTATATTTGGTCATAATAATTGGGTCACTAATTCAATTGTTGTTGTTGGATGTCATCTAGTCAATTACAACTCATGTTGACCCCATGTGACAAAGTAGAACAGCCTTATAGGTTTTCCTAGGCTGTAGTCTTTATGGGAGCAGTTGGCCAGGTCTTTCTCCCAGGGAGCCTCTGGGTGGCTTTGAACCGCCAAACTTTCAGTTAGCAGCCAAGTGTTTAACCAATAATTCAATAGTAAGTATGAAGAAGCTACTGCCCCCAAAGAACTCATGGAAGAACAAATGACTGTTATCCCACTATAACTCAGAGAGACCACAAGGACCTAGGATTAGACTAGGAGAAGCCCTGGGTGTTTCTATGCAGCACACACCATCTACTCAACAATGCTGCAATGTAGGTCTCTTAGGACTGTGTCTCAGGTGAAGGAGAGGCTCAGGAACCGAATTCTTGGGGTATCCAACTAGCGCCTGCCCAGCGGGGACTCAGTCCACTTCTTCCTGCGCTCATCCCTGAAGCTGCACTCAGTGTTTTAAGTGTAGTCTCCAAACACATTGTTTTTCTTTATGGAACAATCCAGAACGGATGCATTCCTTCTGCTACATAAGGACAGTAAGCCAAAGCCACAGGGTACATATTCTTTTGGGTATTTACAGCCTTAGAGGCACCTGCTTGCTCAAAAAATAAAGAGAAGCAACGTTCTCCCTAAGCACATGGACAAAGGCCAATGCCCCTTTAGCTAAGCCTGGTCTGTGCTTGTCCTCTCAGAGCTCCCTGGAGCTGTCAAGTAAAAGACAAAGCCAGACTTTGATAGGGAGAAGCTTTAAAGGAGGAGAAGGGGAAAAGGAAACAATAGGGGAGCGGTCTACTAGAATAAGAACACTCTGCCCTAAGACCAGCAAGCCTCTCAAAGAGCCAGGGGAAAAGTGTTTTCTTTTATAGGGACTGAGAGTAAACAGAAGAAGCCCTGGTACTGCAATGGTTAAAGCACTCAGCTGCTAACCTAAAGGTCAGCAGTTCGAATCCACCAGCCACTCCAAGGGAAAAAGACGTGGCAGTCTGCTTCTGTAAAGATTACAGCCTTGGAAACCTTATGGGGCAGTTCTACTCTGTCCTGTAGGATCACTGTGAGTCGGAATCAACTTGATGACTGTAGGTTTGGTTTTGCTTGGAGAGTAACCAAGGCTAGGGGGAAAAAAAAAAACAAACCCAGATGTTGCGAAGTGGAATGAAAGGGTGGGATTATCAGATAGTAAATCAGAATGTTACAAGCTAAGGGCGGCTTGTTCTCAGGAGGAACTCTTAAGAGGAGTTGGTGACACCGTGGTTAAGAGCTCAGCTGCTAACCAAAGGTTGGCAGTTCGAATCTACCAGCCACTCCTTGGAAACCCTATGGGGCAGTTGTACTGTGTCCTGTAGGATTGCTAGGAGTCAAAATCCACTTGATGACTATGGGTTTGGTTTGGTTTTGATTTAATGCTGACTCAGGGTAGCTGGGTGGAAGTTCGGGGATGTGCGGCAAGGAGAGAAGCTTCTCCAGAGTTCTGTGGCACTTTGTTTCTCATGGATCAGTGGGGACAGCAGTTCAGTTACTCATTTATGGAAGCCCTGGTGGCACAGTGGTTAAGAGCTCGTCTAATAACCAAAAAGTCAGCAGTTCAAATCCACCAGCCACTCCTTGGAAACCCTATGGGGCAGTTCTACTCTGTCCTGTAGGGTTGCTATGAGTCGGAATCAACTCCACAGCAATGAGTTTTGGTTTCGGTTTCATGCCTGGCCTTGACTCAGGTAAACAAGGGGGAATCCACGAGTCTTACTGAAATCCTACAAGAATGGTGGTTCTTTGCAGTAAGACATTTTCCTGAACACAGCGTGTGGGTGGGGGGTAGGGTTTCTTTAACGTCAACTGTTTTCTAGGATTACAAGGTTCAGGCAGAATTCAACATTGTCATACCTGAGGTGCGTTCACTAAAGACTAGGCAGACACTTGGAGGGCAGTGGTGGGTTAGTGGCAGAATTCCTGCCTTCCACGCAGGAGACCAGGGTTCGATTCTCGGCCAATGCACTTATGCACAGCCACCACCTGTCTGTGGGTGGAGGCTTGCGTGTTGAAGAGAGGCTGAACAGGTGTCAGTGGCGCTTTTGGACTGAGATGAACAAGGAAGAAAGGCCTGGTTATCTACTTCCAAAACTCAGCTAATGAATACTCTATGGAGTACAACAGGTTCTATTCTGATGGGGGACGGAGGGCAACTGAACAGCAGCTAACACCAACCAAGTGACTTTGGCGTCCCTGGGTGGTAAAAACGGCTAAAGCACTCAGCTGCTGACCAAAAGATTGGAGGTGCAACTCCACCCACAGACACCTTGGAAGAAAGGCCTGGCAATGTACTTCCAAAACATCAGCTATAGAAAGCCCAAGGGAGCACAGTTCTACTCTGACACACGTGGGGTTGCCATGACTTGCAGTCAACTCACCCGCCATTGGTCGAGTGTTTTGTTTTGTTTTTTTAAATCGTGTGGGCACAGGTATATGCACGTATGTGACACGGAACACAAGTGCCATCGTAAATAAAATCACACCGAGGTGTGGGGCACTTTTTCCTGCTTATCAAAAATGTACTGCGCCACAGCCCAGCACATGGATCCAGTGATCTGAGCTGTTCATTTCGGGTAATAAAACAGAAAAATAACTTTTGATGCCCAGCTATTCCAACACGTTATGTTTTAGAGTCTTTGCTAAATCACATTGTCAAGCCCACTTTATTTCACAACTGAGTCAATGTAAAAGAATGAGCTGTCCCTCTCAGAAACCTCTCTTTAATACACAAGGCCTGCTCTGCTAGTTTTGATACCTCGACAGTTCCAGGCTTAATTTACTCTTTGGGACAAGCCATTACCTATGCATTGCTGCTTTGTGCCTTCTCTGTGAACTGGTCCCTTTTTAAAAATATACAATCATAGAGCAATGGTCTCCGAGGAGGGGATTTTATCCAGGTTTGGTACTTAACAGACAATCATGCTGCCTAATATGCGCACATATCCAGAGCCTCTCGGATGACATGCAGGTACTTTGCATTCATTAAGATCAGCCATATGGCCGTGCAGATGATATGTTCCGTACATGGATGGATTGAGAATTAATAAACGCAATTGCATTATTTAACAAAAGCAGCAACCAGATAAGCACAAGGTGAATGCTATCACTTGGAGGCCTAGAACTGACACAGCCATGGACGGCTGCCCTGGCCAGGTGGAGGCATTTTGGGGTTTTTGAGAATTCAAGATTACATGGCTAAACACCAGCCCAGGTACAGCCTGGTGAACCCTATGCATTTTTTGCAAGAAATTTATTGCTGCAATCTGACTCCGGGAATGCCTGGAATGCAGATTTATTCTAATTGAAAGTGCTGAAAGAAATATTTCAATAGAAAAATCAATAAACGGAATGCAAAATTGAACAGGCAAATAAATATTGAGGAAAAAAAATCCTTTAGCTCTTAGTAAATTTTATTTTAGAGTATCAAAAACATGCCATTTATCCCCAGGTGGAAAGGACCCAGAATTCTCAAGGTAAGGGAAATTTGGGTTAGAAACCAGTGGGAAAGAACATCAACTTTACAGACACAGCGAACATTGCAGATGCAGTAATTAACTCTCAGGAAAGTCCCGGGGTCCCAAAGCACAGCCACAAGGAGGCTAAAGTCCAGGGTGGCACCCGTTCATTCATTCATTCATTCATTCCCCAAACACTTATGTGCCAGGCTCTATATTCTTGTCCATGGGTTGCTGTCCTGAGGAAATAACATGCAGCCCTGGTCCCATGTCACTCACAGTAAGTGGGTGATGACACACCGCAGAATGAGGTTTTGAAAAACTCACTCCTTCCCCGGCGTAAGGAATCCTGGTGGTGCAGTGGTTAAGGGCTCCACTGCTAACCAAAAGGTCAGCATTTGAATCTACCACCCACTCCTTGGAAACCCTAAGGGGCAGTTCTACTCTGTCCTGTAGGGTCGCTATGAGTTGGAATCGACTTTTCCCCTACTTAAAACCCTCCAACAGTCCAGCACTGCACTTGAGATATAATCTAGACTTTCTCCTCCTTCCTCTCAGCCCTCACCTCATCCACCCCCTCCAGCACTCTGGCCTCCCACACTCTAGTCTTGCTCTGGCTCCAGACACCAAGCTCGTTCCAACCACAGGGCCTTTGCACTGGCTGTTCCCTCTCCTGAGAGGCTTCTTTTCCTCACTGCCATGTAGGTAACTGATGCTCAGTCACCCTACCACTGTGTAGCTGACACTTTACCCTGTTTCACTTCCTTTATAATGCTTCTCACTAGCTGAAAAATTTGCCTGGTGTGCTTATTTATTGTATTCGTAAAATGTTCCCCCGTTCTACTGTAAGTTCCATGAAATCAAGGATTTGTCTGTCTTATACTCTATTCCAGTGCCTAGAACTGTACTTGGCACAAGCTCAATAAATGTGAATGAATGAATGGTTAAACTTAATATGTAATTGTTGTTGCTGTTAGGTGCTGTCCCATCAATTCTGACTCATGCCAACTCCATATGACAGAGTAGAAATGCCCCATAGGGTTTTCTAGGCTGTGATCTTTACAGGAGCAAATCACCAGGTCTTTGTTCCGTGAAACCACTTGGTTGCCTGGAACCACCAACTTTCCATTAGCAGCTGAGCGCTTAAACTTTGCATCACCAGGGCTCCTTGATTCTTTATGATGGTGTATTATAAATATATATATATATAAAACCAGTAATAACCTATTGCTGTAGAGTCAATACCAATTCATAGTGACCCTATAGGACAGAGTAGACCACCCCATAGAGTTTCCAAGGAGCGCCTGGTGGACTCAAACTGCCAACATTTGGTTAGCAGCTGTAGCACTTAACCATTGTGCCACCAGAGTTTTACATATACACACACACACACACACACACACACACATACATAAATAAATATGGAATGCCTGTTGTATGTCAGAGTGAGCTGGTGTTGGTACTGAGTGCTGTCAAGTGGATTTTCGACTCACAGCAACTCCATGTGACAGAATAGAACTGCCTCATATGGTTTCTCAGTGGACCCATGGGAGAAAGACCTGGCCATCTGCTCCCATAAAGATTACAGCCTAGAAAACCCTATGGGGCAGCTCTACTCTGTCACATGGGGTTGCCATGAGTCACAGTCAACTCGATGGCACCTAACAACAGCAAAAACATAACCACTGTACCGTTCTCAACAGCATGTGTGATGCTCTGGAGGCTTCTTTGTAAGCCCTGAACCTGAGGGTGGGAAGCAGGCTGCCTTCCATATCATGGTGCCCACGTTCAGTTCCAGGGTTTTCTATTCTTCTTTGGAAGAACACAGATTTATACTTCTTTTAAAAATATACACGGGGCATGGGATAGAAAAAGAAGAAGAGCTGAACTTGTAAGGACTCCTTTGAAAGACCTTGGGATGCCCCCAACATCCCGCAGTTCTTGATGACTGAACCAACCGAATGGGTGAAGAATGGGGGAGTTGAGGGAAGGTGTAGCTACAGCCAGGCACTCAGGGATGGGATCTATAAGTCAGTAGCATGTGGGATGCTGGGTACGACACCTCACACCCTAATAAAGAGAGGAGACTGTGACGTGGAAATCATTGTTGAAGGGCTCATTATGACAAACAGTCAGTCTGGAGTCTCCACAAGTGATAAAAACAAAAAAACCAAACCCATTGCCATGGAGCCAATTCCAACTCACAGTGACCCTATAGGACAGAGTAGAACTGCCCCATGAAGTTTCCAAAGCTGTAGTCCTTACTGAAGCAGATTGCCAAATCTTTCTGCCACAGAGCAGCTAGGGGATTTGAATGCTGGCCTTTTGGTTACCAGCTGAGTGCTTGACAACTGCACCACCAGGCTGGTCTCCAAAGACAGTAAATACCAAAAACCAAACCCATTGCCGTTAAGTCAATTCTGACTCATAGTGACCCTATAGGACAGAGTAGAACTGCCCTAAAGAGTTACCAAGGAGCACCTGGTGGATTTGAACTGCTGACCTTTTGACTTAATCACTATGATACCAGGGGTTGCTCAAAGACAAATAGCTGCATTTAAATTCAGAAAAAGAGTGAAAAAAGATCCAAAGAGCCAAAATCAAGAATGGGAATGTCCAGAGTGGTTTCCCAAAAATCAATCATGATGCCGGGGTTTCAGAGGAGGGGTACTGGAGTCCCATCTCACTGTCAGTGCTTAAAATAACCGTGATACACTGGCAATGCCTGTGGCCCAAACAGCCAGCCTTAACTTGTAACGGCATGAGTGTGTTGTCGATAGCTCAAGTGGCATCGTAGTACCCGCGCACTGTAAGGCCTCGCGTGTTAACAGGGTTACCAAAAATCCAAACCCGTTGCCACTAATTTTGACTCACAGCAACCCTATAGGACAGAGTGGAACTGCCCCATAGGCTTCCAAGGAACACTTGGTGGATTTGTGCTGCCAACCATTTGATTAGCAGCCGAGTTCTTAAGCACCACGCCAGCCGGAAAAAAAAAAAAATGAAGCCCACCCTAAATTCTTTGCAAAGGATCCTCCCCAACATAGCTGCTTGCTTTATCAATGCCAGTAACAAAGTCTCTCAGCAAGGGGCCTTTGCTTCCTGGCAGAGTGGGGTGCCTCCAGGAGCTTACTGGTGGAGCTAAAAAGCTGTAACACTCGCCCAAGAGGGGGCAGAGGCCAGGCTGAGGGTGCAGAGCCCACACACCAGCCAAGAAGAAGCTGTCTAGATCAAAGAACTGTATCCTGATTTGTTCCTGTTACCTCCAAGTTGATTCTGATTCTGGACTGTAACCTGTTACTTCCCTAACAAACCCCACAACTGTGAGTATGGCCTATGAGCTCTCTGTGATCGCTGCGACGGATTATCTAACCCAGCCAGGAAGCAGAGAGTGCTGTAGGAGGGATGGCTTGTGTCAGAATTGGTAAAAAGCTTGGAGGGTAGAGGTATGTCTGACCTCCACCTCATGGAAATCCACTTTGGGTTGATGTTGATGGTTCTGCCTTCCCGCACCGCCCCCCCCGAAGTTGGAGGAGGTCTGACGCCATGCTGTTTTACACACCCCATCACCTGTGCCATATTCTATTGGTTATGAACAAATACAGGTGCCCCCACACTCAAGAGGAGGGGATACACTTGAGGTGGTGGTCAGAAGGGCCACATGATACCTGCTCCCATACCTCCAGGACCCCAGTTCCCAATGAGGGTTTAGAAGCAGACCCCCCTCCTAAGCCTCACATCATGAGTGAGAATACACGTGGCCACTTACCTCTCCACGCAAGTATCAGTTCTGCAAAGACAGAGCAAAGCAAACATTGCTACAAGTCAGCACCCACATCGTACAGATGGTTTAGCCAAACGCAAAGTTACTCATTTACCAAGTGAGAAAAACCTTCCCAGCCCTTGTTAACTTTCCATTAGGCACCAAGGAACACACTTCAGTATACAGATGCCAGCACTGAATAACTGAAACGAAAACTGGCAGCCACTGCCAATCAAAAGAAGAAAAAGAAATTCTGTAAATTCTAAGTACCATATAGATGCAAATAATCATTTTATTCCCTCCAACTCACTGATCATCATGCAAAAACGGTAGCTCATTTTTCCTGCCTGTTCTGTAAAGCGTATATTTATAAATACATGTTGAGATTCCCAGAGAGTACCCCGTTCCATCTCTCACTCTAGAGACAACTGATTATTTGTACCTTGAAGTCATTTTTCAAGGAATAACTATCAATATTAACAGCTACCAGCCTTTCCTACTTATAATCGGATGAAAACAGCGCTTCCCTATGGGGAAATGTTTACATTTCTGACCTGGAATTAGTTTACGACTCCCTGGGTAGGGATCAGGCATTGCACTGTAGTTACTTAAAGATTCAGCTGTCCAAATACTGGCTGACAAGCAGAGCTTACACACAGATTTGGAAGGGAGCTAATTAGCATATGCACCTGCTCTGTGTGTGTGTGTGTGTGTGTGTGTGTACACTCCACCAGAACACCTGCATTCTGCGGGGAGGTGGGCTACAGCCGGGTAGAACAAAAGACCCCAGGATTGGGTGTGAGAAGGACCTGAGCCCGAATTCTTGCTCCCTCACTGACTTGTTGCCGTGGAGTCCATTCCTGCTTGTGGTGACACCATGTGACAAAGTAGAACTGCCCATAGGGTTTTCTTGGTTATCTTCTTTATGGGAGCAGATTTCCAGGATTTTCTCCTGTGGCCCTCCTGGGTGGGTTCGAACCAACAACCTTTGGGGTTACTAGGTGAGGGCAACCCATTTGTGGCACCCAGGAGTCCCCCCACTCCAACACTAGCTTACCCATATCCCAGCCAATTACTTAAACTTGGAGTCTTGGTCTCCCCAGTGGCGGCCAGTCAGAGACTGTCAGCACCTGTGAGATGCTGTGCGGAGAATATACGAGACGTGCTAGTGGGCGTTGGACACCAGTGCATGAGCTATTAGAACTTGACACGTTTAACTGAGATTTTGGTCACTGCTCTTTTTTTTTTTTTTTTTTAAAAAAAAAAAAAACCTTTTAGAATGCAAAATTCCATACACAGGCAAAATGAGTCTAGATCAATGAACCCCATGTAGGCAGCAACTGGAATCAACAATTACTAACACATGCCAACTTAGTTTCAACTGTACTCATACCGGTTTGTGCTCAACTACTAACTGAAAGGTTGTTGGTTCAAACCCACCCAGCAGTACAGCAGAAGAAAGGCCTGGAGATCTGCTTCCATAAAGATTACAGCCAAGAAAACCCTATGGAGCAGCTCTACTCTGACCCACACAGGGTCGCCATCGATTCAATGGTGGCAGGTTATACTCACACCCACTCCTGCTCCGGATTATTTTGAAGCAAAATTCAAACGTCATCTCATGTATAAAAAAATTTTTTTTTTTATATAGATATGCCAGAATGTGTTTCTGAAAGGTAGAGGTTCCTTTACACCTTTCCACAGTAATATATTTCACTGAAAAATAATCATCTCTTAATACCATGAAACATCCTGTCGGTGTCCGTGTTTCTTCAATTGTCTTATAAATCGTGTGTGTGTGTGTGTATTTTTTTTGGACAAAGCTGCACAAATTGCGATTAATGGATATATATCTTGAGTCTTTTATTTTGTTGCAATTTTTGGCAAGGTCATATGTTCAAAAGAATTTCCCAAAGTCTGGATATTGAGATACTTTCAAAAATTGCCCTCACGGAAGAAAGCAAAAGCAAACAACTGAAGAGAGGCGTTTCTCACTTGTGCTGTGCATGCATCTCTTTGGGGGCAGAGTCAGCTCTGCCATCTCTGGGCTCCCAGTGCCCAGAACAGTCACTGGCATGGAGGGAACGCTCCACAGTCATTTGCTGAAGGGAAGGAATGAATTCGGGGTGAGCTCAGTGTCCTAGCACTCATCCCTTTCCCAGGCTTTAGGACTTAAATACTGTCTCGGTCTCCTGGTGCTGCCTTAATAGAAATACCTAAGTGGCTTTAAAGAGCAGATATTTATTTTCTTACTGCTTAGGAAGCCCGAAGCCTGAAGTCAGGGCACCGGCTGTAGGAGAAGACTTCCTCTCTCTGTTGGCTCTGGGAGAAAGTCCTTGTCTCAGCTTCTCTAGGGGCGTTCCTCAGCTGCTTGGCCATCTCCATGTGGCATCTGTCTTCCCCGCTTCGTGTTCACTTGTCTCTGTCTATGCTGCTCCTTATAAGTCAGGAGTGATTAGATCCAGGACACACCCTAACTGGTATGGCCTCATTAACACAGCAACATGGAATTATATTTCCACATCCATAGGGGTGTTACGGGTTGAATTGTGTCCCCCACAAAACATGTGTCAACTTGGCTAGGCCATGATTCCCAGTACTGTATGATTGTCCACCATTTTGTTATCTGATGTGATTTTTCTATGGGTTGTAAATCCTACCTCTGTGATGTTAATAAGGTGAGATTAGAGGCACTTATGTTAATGAGGCAGGACTCCATCAGCAAGATTAGGTTGTATGTTAAGCAATCTCTTTTGGGATATAAAAGAGAGAATCAAGCAGAGAGACCAGGGACCTCATGCCACCAAGAATGAAGAACCAGGAGGTGGGTGCCTCCTCCGGACCTGGGGTCCCTGCACTGAGAAGCTCCTAGACCAGGGGAAGATTTATGACAAGGACCTTCCCTCAGAGCCGACAGAGAGAAAGCCTTCCCTGGAGCTGACACCCTGAATTCAGACTTCTAACCTCCTAGACTGTGACAGAATAAATTTCTATTTGTTAAAGCCACCCACTTGTGGTATTTCTGTTCTAGCAGCACTAGATAGCAAAGACAAAGGGTTAGGGTTCCAATACATCGTTTTAGGGGACACAGTTCAATCCATAACAAATACCCCCCAAGTTTAGTCCATCATACTATACCAAAAACCCGTTGCAGTCGAGTCAATTCTGACTCATAGCAACCCTACGGAGTAAAACTGGCCCATGGAGTTTCCAAGGAATACCTGGTGGATTCAAACTGCCAACCTTTTGGTTAGCAGCTGTAGCACTTAACCACTACGCCACTAGGGTTTCCGACCACAGTATAAAAAATAGTTACGATAAATCATTTTGTTCAACGTGCATTCTGAATGGTGCTAGGATGCTTGGAGCTTTTTGTATCCTATTACATCGTTGAATCATCCCATTCATTTTTGAGCTAATTACCTTCTCTGCTCTCTTTTCATAGATGAGAAAACAGGGGCTCAGAACATACTAAGCCATCTTCCTCCTCCTGACAGCCCATAAGCAGTGAGGTGGTGTTCGTGATTCTCTCTGCCTGATTTGCTTCCCTGCCCCCATTTCATGGTGAAGCTCACTTTTGGAACATACATGAAAAAGGAGCAAGCAGGGCATATCATGATATACAGCACTTGTAAGATAAAGAGCAATTGGGTTGCAAGGACACCCTCCTTACACCCCCAGGGAGGTATAGATTTTGCTTTTAGCTTTTTTCTCTTTTTACCTGGAGGGTGGGAGAGGAAAAAAAAAAAAAAAAAAGGCATTGGCCTATCACTTGAAAAGCTAACAAATGACTCTTGTAAGCATAATAACATCACTGATCAGGAGACCTGGAGAGGAGACATGCACTGGGGTAAAATTATTTTTCTCCCAAAGGGACAACATAGTTAGCAATAAAGGGCCCATTAGCAAGCCCTGCCCAACAGTGAAGAAGCAGGCTTTTGCCACATGATAACACGCACACGAGTACACGGAGCCCTCAGCTGGGATGCAGAATTATCTTACTACAAAAAGACACTCAAAGTAGAATTTTGCTGAGAGAAGGACTTGGTCCGGAAGGAGAAGTGCTTTCCACTTAGATTTCTTTATTACGAGGCCACCGAACTCAAAGTGCTGCCCAAACTCTCGTTATAAATGCTGGGCTTCTGGGGGTCAGAAGCAAATTCTAAAAACTGACTTCTTGCAGGCTGCTACTCAGTAATCACCCTCTAAAGGGCCAGCCAGTCTCTTTCATCATCCCTAGTGGTGGCTTAAAAATTAACACTTCTGCACCCTGGTGGCATAGTCGTTAAGTGCTACGGCTGCTAACCAAGAGGTCGGCAGTTCGAATCCTCCATGCACTCCTTGGAAACTCTATCCGGCAGTTCTACTCTGTTCTGTAGAGTCACTATGAGTCGGAATCGACTCAACAGCAATGGGTTTTTTTTTTTTGGGCGGGGAGGGTAGTAAAAAAAAAAAAAAATCCAGATGTTCAAAAAAAAAGAAAACAAAATGGACCTTTTATTCTTATCCTGCCTTTTAAACTCCTTTTTCCAGAGGAAGTTAGACTTGCATGCAAGTTTAGCGTATGCCCCATGCTCCTGTTCTTCCAGCCCTTTAATGCAAAGATGGTCAACGGCACTGGGTTTTTTTGGGTAACGCAAGGCCCAGCAAGGTGGGGAAGGAGGCCCCGCTGGCCCCGCCGGCACTTTCCCCCTTGTTGTTGGGCTTCAGCCACTCTGGTTCATTGTAATGGCGGGGTTCCGGGTTCCCTGCCAGAGGAACTGCCTCTGGTTAATGCAAGAGAAAAGAGGGGTTGATTGGAACACTACTGGGGCACTCACCTCGCTGACGGGAATATAGGAGAATCAGGCTTAGGGAAGTGGAGGAAGCCGAGGGAAGCGAGGCCCGCGCCGTGTCCCTGGGCACCCTTGCCTTGGCCGTAGCCAGGACGAACTTGAAATCCCACGTGGCATTGTGTTGGCACCTTCGTCACCGCCACAGGGTCTGGGAGCTTCCCTGGGGGAGAGCCAGGGCCTGGCCCCCCCCACCACAAGGTTTGCATGGATGGTTTTCCCACACATTAGAAGGAGGGTCCACTTCCAGGCAGCCTAGAGGGTGAAAACTAGACCTTCCATCAGGTCCTTGGACACTCCACATGCCTTCCTGCCTTGGGACCTCCACACGAAGTCCTGTCCCCTGGAGCGGCCTCGCCGGTTTTTGACTGACTGACTCCTACCAGTCCTTTATGGAGCTGCGCTTCCTGGAGAAGCCTCCCCCGGACCCGCAGGCCATATCTGCTAGTACTAAGGCAAGCTCTCAGAGTGCCTCTTTCATGAAAGCTTACCACAATGGTAAACCAATGTTTATACAACCAGTTGCCGCGGAGTTGACTCTAACTCATGGTGACCCCCTGCATGTCAGAGTAGAACTGTGCTCCACAGGGTTTTCAGCCGCTGGTTTTTCAGAAGTAGATGGCCAGGCCTTTCTTCTGAGGCACCTCTGGGTAGTTTTAAACCTCCAACCCTTCAGTTAGTAGCCGAGCACAGTAACTATCTGCACCACCCAGGGGCTCCCATGAGAAGACAGTACCACCTAAAAACTCATCACATCTAAAGAGATTGCCATCTTTATTGAGGTGAAATCCTATTAATAGCAGTTAATGTTCAATAGCAGTCAACAGTTCAAACCCACCAGCTACTCCACAGGGAAAAGATGTGGCAGTCTGCTTCCATAAAGATTTACAGCCTTGGAAACCCTATGGGGTTGCTATGAGTTGGAATGGACTCAATGGCAGTTTTTTTTTTTTTTTTAATGTTCATTAAGCACTATGTGCCAGGCGGAACCCTGGTGATGCGGTGGTTGAGAGCTTGGCTGCTAAGCAGAAGGTCAGCAGTCGGAATCCACCAGTCGCTCCTTGGGAACCCTAAGTATCTCTGGGTGGTGGTGCAAAATGGTTAATATGCTCGGTTGCTAACTGAAAAGCTGGAAGTTTGAGTCCACCCCGAGGTGCCTCAGAAGAAAGGCCTGGCAATCTATTTCTGTAAAACCAACCACTGAAAACCCTATGGAGCACAGTTCTGCTCTCACAGCAAAGTAGACCCAATGAAACACTTTAAGATTCTTTTTGGGTGCTGTCAAGTCGATTCCAACTCATAGGGACCCATGTGACAAAGCAGAACTGCCCCATAGGATTTCCTAGGCTGACTTCCACTTCACTTTCTAGGGGCGCTGCTGGGTAGGTTCGAACCACTGACCTTTTGATTCA
Source organism: Elephas maximus indicus (assembly GCF_024166365.1). Lineage (NCBI taxonomy): Eukaryota > Metazoa > Chordata > Mammalia > Proboscidea > Elephantidae > Elephas > Elephas maximus. The sequence goes on from NC_064843.1 coordinate 7,632,669, forward strand.
CAACCAAGCACTTAACTATTGTGCCACCAGGGCTCTTTACGTTAAGATTCACCAGTGGCTAATTTTCTACTTCCTCCTTTTCTCCTTAAGACCTCATTGTAACTGACCTAGAAAGGCCTCCTGGTTTTCTTTCTCAACAGAAGTTCTCCTTGTTGGCATACAGATTAACTGCGCTTTACACTTTACACCTTCGTTTCTTCTGCTTTGATTATTTTTAACAAGTCACCAGTTCTCAAAGTGTGGTCTTCAGACCTGCGACAGCAGCATCTGTGGGCTTGTTAGGAATACAGATTCTCAGTCCCCACCCCAGACCTCCAGAATCAGAAACTCAGGGCTAGGGGCCCAGCCATTCGTGACTGAATGAGCCCAGGTGATTCCGGGGCTTGCTCAGGACTGCGAACCACGGCTCTCCCAGCCTTGTTTCCAGCTAGGGTAGGCCTTCCTGTGATCCCAGTCTAGCTAAGCAGACCCAAAAAGAAGTGGTCTCCACGAGGACAGCCACATCAAGGAGCCACTGAGGCACACCAGCCACTGCCAGTCCTTGGATTCCTATATGAGAACTTTTCATTTGTTTTGTTAACCTATGTTACTGTTGTTGTCAGGTGCCATCAAGTCGATTCCAACTCACAGTGACCCCGTGTGACAGAGTAGAACTGCTCCATAGGGTTTTCTAGGCTGAAATCTTTACAGAAGCAGATTGCCAAGCCTTTTCTCCAGCAGAGCGGTTGGTGGGTTCAAACCGCTGGCCTTTTGGTTAGCAGCCAAGCACTTAGCCCTGCACCACCAGGGCTCCTTAACCTGACTACTAAATGCATTGCCATCGAGTTGATTCAAACTCACAGTGACCCTGTAGGACATAGTAGAGCTGCCCCTAGAGTTTCCAAGGCTGTAATCTTTATGAAGCAGACTACCACATCTTTCTCTCCGTGGAGCAGCTGGTGGGTTTGAACAACTGACCTTCAAGTTAGCACTTAATCACTGTGCGACCAGGTCTCCCAATCTGATTGTACCAAAAGAAAAAAACCTGCTGCTGTCACATGGATTCCAACTCACAACGACCCTATGGAGTTGCTTGTGCTGAGCCCCAGCCAGCAAACCAAAACTTCGGTTTCTACTTCCTGTAAATGCTGAACCTTCGGGGAGCCGAAATCCAAGCGAAACAATTAACTCTCCAAGAAATGGAAACCTAAGCTAGCCAATTGCCGCTTGACTGCCCAGTTTAACCTAGTTCAAAATGTCCCTTTCATTCAAAATAGGGAAAGAAAGCACCTGCCAGCCAATCGGAAATTTGCCCAGTCGGTCCTATGTGTCTATGCTTGCAAAAGCCCTTCTGCCTTCCCTGCTCTAGGGAACTCTCATTGGACTTTCAGACCAGAAGCTCCCCCAATCATGAGTTGCAAAAAATAAAGCTTTTAAGTTCAAACACACATTTAATATTTGTGGGAATCTTAACAGCAGCAACCACCAGTCTTGCAGTTCCTGTGCACGAGAAATACCTTCCCATTTGCTAAACCAAGTGTCGGTCTCTTAAATCTGATCACATTCCTAATGAAAACAGAAAGAGGGATGATGCCTTTGGGTTTGTTTGGGGGGCTTGTTTGTTTGTTTGTTTTGACACGTTGCTACTAAGGAGGATCAGAGCACCGTTGAGGTATATTAATAACAGGAAAAGAGTTGGAAATTAATTCGGATAAATAATACTAACAACCACCACCAACACTTAGTCTTTGCCAGGCATGCTTCCTAAAGCTTTGCTCAGTCAATGTAATAATCCTTCAACCACTCCATAAGGTAGGTATTATAAATCTCCACTTTGCCAAAGAAGATCCTGAGATACAAAGTGGTTAAGGACGTTAAGGAATTTACCTTTGATCACAGGTGGTCTCACAGCTGGTAAAGGGCGGTGCAGGGATTTGAACCAGGAAGACTCACCACGCCCCCCTTTGCTACACCAGCCATTCCTGGAGGGGATCCTGGAGGCATGGAGATGGCATGGCGTTCTATTTGCGTAACAACCTCCCTTCCTCTTTGAATTCTAGGCTAATTTAGAGCTGGTCTATTAACCAGGAAATACACAGCCCTCTGTAAACAAGATTAAGGACAGGAGTGGTGTAGAATGTCTCCCCCCAAAATCAAACAAAACCCATTGTTGCTGAGTTGGTTCTGACTCATAGGGACCCTACCCTGGCCCTGTGCCGTCGAGTGGATTCCAACTCATAGCGACCCTATAGTACAGAGTAGAACTGCCCAACAGAGTTTCCAAAGACCACCTGGTGGGTTTAAACTGCTGACCTCTTGGTTAGCAGCCAGAGCAATTAACCACTACGCACTGCCCCATAGTGTTTCCAACGCTGTTAATCTTTTAGGAAAGCAGACTGCCATATCTTTCTCCCATAGAGAAGCTGGTGTGTTTGAACCACTGACCTTTCGGTTAGCAGCCAAGTGCTTAACCACTGAGCCACCAAGTCTCTTTGTGTCTACCCCACCCACTGGCATCGAGTCAAGAGTGAATTCTGACTCATAGCAACCCTTTAGGACAGAGTAGAACTACCTCATAGGCTTTCCAAGGCTATAAATCTACTGAAGTAGATTGCCACATATTTCTCCTGCTGACCTGCTGGTGGGTTCGAACCGCCAACCTGTTGGCTAGCAGCCAAGCACTTAACCATTGCTCCTTATGTCTATGTCCCCAAAAACCAAAAACAAACTCGTTGCTGTTGAGTCAATTGCAACTCATAGTGATCCTATAGGCAGAGTAGAGCTGCCCCATACGGCTTCCAAGGCAATAAATCTTTAAGGAAGCAGACTGCCCCATCTTTCTGCCCTGGAGCGACTGGGGGGTTGTGCCTGACCTTTTGATTAGCAGCCGAGCACTTGCTTAACCACCGCACCACCAAAGCTCCATGTCCACTCCTGCCCAAACCAAAACCCACTGTGGCCCATTCTGACTCATAGACCTCATAGGGTTTCCAAGGCTGTAAATCTCTACAGAGGCAGATTGCAGATTCATTACGATTTCAAACCTTCTATCTTTTGGTTAGCAGTTGGCCACTTTAACCACTGAACCACCAGGGCTCCTATGTCTACCCAGAGGGCCTCAAACTTGAGCCTATTTCAGTGATACCTGAAGGGCTATTTAAAGCCAATTTCAGGGCCCCACCCCCGGCGCTTCTCCCTCAGGAGTTCTCCGTGGGGGCTGAATGCTTGCTCTCCCAACAACTTCCAGGCTTGGCTGCAGCTAGCCTGGGAACCTGGACAACCACTGGCGTAGTCCATCTAGAATTAAGGGCTGAGTACTGGTGGAGTAGTGGCTAAGAGTTCAGCTGCTAACCAAAAGGTTCGCAGTTTGAATCCACCAGCAGCTCCACGGAATCCCTATGGGGCAGTTCTACTCTGTCCTGTAGGGTTCCTCTGAGTAGGAATTGACTTGACAGCAAAGGGGTTTTGGAGGAAATCCCAAGGGGTTTGGGCACAGTTTGCTTGTGGTATTAAAGAATAAACTTAGACCACCCAGGACAGACTGTGACGATTGCCAAGATCTCTCCATTGATATTTCCCTGGTCTGTCTCCCCACCCACCCACCATGTGCTATGGAGGTAGATGCTGTTGATAGCAGAGTAAACTGACGGAAGGGGGCTTGGGAATTTTTATAATTTGGGAACTTATGAAATCTTGGTCAATGTTTCTTTTTCTGACTCAGGCTTAATCCAGGACATTGCTCAATTCCCATGGTGTGGGCATGGTGTGGCAATGAAACTAGCTCACAGCTGCTGGCCAAATGGCTTCCATCTTAATTTACACAGCTCCAGACCCTATGGGCTACAGCTACAGAGAAGGAGAAAGATGCAGATATACCAACATCCCCCCTCATTCCACAATATGAATTTTGCTCGTTTTAGCTTCACAAGACACCAGCATATCTGTGTGATTGTCCCCCTAACTCACTGTGAGAAGGCTGAGCTTTTCTCCCTTCATCCCTTGGCTACCATCTTGAAATCATGGTGGCATGAGACAGACACCCTTAGGCTCCGTGTTGGTCTCTTCTCTGTTGTGCGTAGACAAGACTGTAAATTAGGCCATTGTTGTTTTTCATGAACGCAGAGGGTTTTTTATTTTATTTTATTATTAGGAGCAGTCTTATTGAGACTTGTCTAACCATAGCACACTGCTCTGGCTATGAGAAGTAATTATTTAATTCTGCTGAACAGTGAATGGGCCCCATTAAATAAACAGCGTTCAGCGACGGTGATAATCTTTTGGGAGATGGTATAGCGTTCTTCCATAAATTAATTAACACATTTATTGAGCACTTACTGTTGAAATGGAGTCCTTGGCTGGCCACCAATGGTCGACTGTTAGTCTAAAGATTGGCAGTCCAAACCCACCAAGAGGCACCTCAGAAGACAGTTCTGGCGATTGCTTCTGAAAGGTCACTGTTTTGAAAACCCTATGCAGCAGTTTTACTCTACACACATGGGGTTGACAAGAGCTGGAATTAACTCGATGGCAACTAATAACAACACTATTAAAATTTCCTAATGGGACTTGCTAAGAGATTGAGGTAAGACCTTTGTCCCCAAGGAGCTCAAGTAGCTGTGGATGGCACTGATAATGCTGAATTTCACCTGAACCCTGTGATCCTGGAAGACAGTGATGGTTCAAGAAATCCCCCAGTCTTCTGGTCAGGAGAACAGCGTGCTGTGAACAACAAATCTTCCCATGTGACTTAGATAAGACTCACAGATGCCCCCTTCTTTACCTGTGGCAAAGCCAGACACAAGGCCAAAAAATACTAAACCTATTGCCATCGAGGTGATTCTGACTCATAGTGACCCTATAGGACAGAGTAACCCACTGCCATCGAGTTGATTTCAACTCATAACGACCCTATATAACAGAGTAGAACCTCCAAATTCCCGTTCCTTGTCCCTTAAATGACTAACTGAACTGCTCGTCCCCACCGATCCTTCAGAAGCAAGTGCTTATTCACCAAACTTCAGTTAAGGTTCTCTTCTTCCCTCCGTCCCTGAACTCTCATGCTCCGTCAGCCTGAGCCCCCACACAGCTGCTCCTTGCAGGCCCCTCCTGAGAAGAAAGTGACCTCAGCATAAAGCATCCTGATTTACTGTTTGATCCTGTGTCTTCAGCCACTCCCATTTCCCACCTAAGCTGGTCCCCGGGAGCAGAAGAGGGTGTTTTGTAGCTGGGTGCCTATAACCAATTGCTGTGGAGGGCAATATCGAAAACGAGATGGGGAGCATTAAACACATTCACATGTCCTGGGCTATAATCACACTGTAGGGCTGAGGCCCATGGAGATCAGCAGATGGGTGCGGAAGTATGGATGTAAAGCAGGAGTTCCCAAGCGGGGGGATACTGCCCTCTGGGGGACATGTAGCAACATCTGTAGACATTTTTGGTAGTCACAAATGGTGGGGGGGGGTGCTACTGGCCTCTAGTTGGTTGGAGGTCAGGGATGCTGCTAAGCATCTTGCGATGCCCCCCACCCACAACAAAGAATTATGCAGCCCAAAGTTTTGATAAGGCTAACATTAAGGAAACCCTGGTGGAAAGACAAGTTCATTAAAACCAGTTGAGAGTAGGAGAAAAAAAAAAAGGAAATGGCCTAAATACCCAAATATAAGGGGCTTGGTTAAAATTTGTTTTAATAGGTAGACTATATAAACTTTTTTATATAAACCTAAGAAGTTTTTTTTTTTTTAATGTTTATATATTAAGAATATTTAATGGCATGAGAAAATGTTCATATACATTGCAAATAACAAAACAGCGAAAGGATGCTACGTCTGATATGTTGCCATTTGTCATGGATTGAATTAACAAAAATGTGTGTATCGGCTGGGGGCCAAGATGGCTGACTAGGCAGAAGCTCCCACGGATCCCTCTTGCAACAAAGACTTGGAAAAACAAGTGAATTGATCACATACATGACAATCTATGAACCCTGACCATCAAACACAGATCTAAAGAGTTGACCTGAGTGACAGAGACTCAGCCAGCACAAGCAGACTGCACACTGACATGACTAACAAGAGAATGAGCAACCACAGAGAAGCAGCGACTGTTTTCAGAGCCTAGAGCCAGTGTCCCATTCAGAAAACCTTACTGCCGGGCTTTGGACTGGGCGCAGGGGAGCTGAGCACGGCATCCTGAGATGGCTCAAACACGGGATGCAGCCCTAGCCCCCAGAAGTGACCTCGGGGGAAGCCCAGCCAGTGCACGCAGGCAGTGCAACGACGTGGCTGACAGGAGGAGAAGTCATCGGGAGGCAGCGACTGGTTTTGGAGCTTGGAGTGCGGCGTCCCAGCTGGGGAACCTTGGCACTGGGCTTTGGACTGGGAGCAGAGGAAAAAGCACGGCTTCTGAGACGGCACAAGCACAGGATGCGGCCTGACCCTCAGAGGCAATCTCAGCCCAGCCAAAGCACACAGGCTACACACCCCTTGGGAATGTCAGATAAAACAGTCATTGCCAAGCAAGATAAGTAACTTTGTCTATATTCCTGGGTGCTACTCTCTCCTATCTATTGGATCCCTTCCCTCCCCTTCCCAGGTGGCTTCATTAACATTTGAATTTCCTTAGCCAGAGAGTGAAGTGCTCTGCGGGTTTTTTGTTTTTTTTTTCCTACCCATTCTCCTGGCTTCAGAGAAGCAGCTACAAAAAACCCAGGGACCAAAAATCCTTCCCTGACTTCCCGAAACTGGACTAAAAATACAGAACCAGCTCCAGTCACCATATGGGAAACGCAGTCTCGGACTTTCATCCCTACAGGGAACAAGGTGGCTATTATAATGCAAAGGCAATTCTGATAGTGATCTGATTGTAATTGTTTTAGCAGATTACTGGAAAGACAAGTTTCCCAGGTCTGATATCTCTACCTATTAAACAGAGCCCTCCCTGACCAACAACGGGGAACTGAGGGCTGAAGCTCCACCCAAGCCACCTAACCTCCTGCCACAGGGATCTGAGGATAGTGACACCTACCAGTCTGTAGAGGTACATGCATTGGGTGCCTAAGGTACAGCTGCAGAGCCCACCTACCAAAGTGCTTTAGGAATAGAGACACACCTACCTCACTGGCACTTGGGGGAAGCCTGTCAGCATCCTGCCCCCTCTGGAGTATGACCCCCTGCTGCTACTAGAATCTGGTGCACACAACTATCACCACTACTCCTCTAAGTGAATAGGTGACAGTCTACACCACACACTCGGTAACCCAAAATCAGATTATACTCAAGAATAGTGAACGGACTCTTAGGCTTACATATCTGGTAACAGCCCAAACCAGCTGGTAATAGGACATAAGTGATTCAAAGGCTAAAACAATCAAGACAGCGCAATCTAGTAGCCCATCTACGTATATTGAAAGAAAACATAACAAGATAAGACTCAGTGAGCAAATATAAAATAAATCATTACAATATCTTATAGATTGCTCGGAGACAGTAGTCAATATCAAACCACATAAACAGCAGACCATGATTGCTTCTACAACTCCCCAAACTAAAGAATCAAAATCTTTCGCAAATGAAGATACAATCCTGGAATTACCAGATGCAGAGTATAAAAAACTAATTTACAGAATACTTCAAGACATCAGGGATGACCTCAGAAATGAAATAAGGCAATCTACGGAAAAAGCCAAGGACACACTGATAAAGCAGTTGAAGAAATCAAAAAGATTATTCAAGAACATAGTGTAAAAATTAATAAGCTGCAAGAATCCATACAGAGACAGCATTCAGAAATCCAAAAGATTAACAGTAAAATTACAGAATTAGACAACTCAATAGGAGGTCAGAGGAGCAGAATCGAGCACTTGGAATGCAGAGTGGGGGAGCTGGAGGATAAGGCAATTGACACCAATATAGTTGAAGAAAAATCAGATAAAAGAATTTTAAAAAATGAAGAAACCTAAGAATCATGTAGGACTCTATCAAGAAGAATAACTTGCGTGTGATTGGAGTTCCAGAACAGGGAGGGATAACAGAAAATACACAGAGAATAGTTGAAGATCTGTTACCAGAAAACTTCCCTGGCATCATGAAAGACGAAAGGATATCTATCCAAGATGCTCATTGAACCCCATATAAGATTGATCCAAAAAGAAAATCACCAAGACATATTATCATCAAACTTGCCAAAACCAAAGATAAAGAGAAAATTTTAAAAGCAGCCAGGGATAAAGGAAAGGTCTCCTACAAAGGAGAATCAATAAGAATAAGTTCAGACTACTCAGCAGAAACCATGCAGTCAAGAAGGCAATGGGATGACATATAGAGCACTGAAGGAGAAAAACTGCCAGACAAGGATCATATATCCAGCAAAACTCTCTCTCAAATATGAAGGTGAAATTAAAACATTTACAGATAAACACAAGCTTAGAGAATTTGCAAAAACCAAACCAAAAAAAAAAAAAAACCAAAGCTACAAAAAATACTAAAGGAAATTGTTTGGTCAGAGAATCAATAATATCAGAAACCAACACAACACAAGGTCACAGAACAGAACATCCTGATATCAATTCAAACAGGGAAATCACAAAAACAAATTAAGATTAATTTGAAAAAGAAAAAAATGCTCAAAACAGGGAATCATTGAAGTCATTATGAAAAAGATCACAATAATCAAAAACAGGGACTGAATACAAGAGGTATACAACTGCCATATGGAGACGAAAACAAGGCGATATAGGATGATACAAGCTAGGTTTTTACTTAGAAAAATAGGGGTAAATATTAAGGTAACCACAAAGAGTTCTAACAATTCCATAACCCAAAATAAAAACCAAGAAAAACATAACGACTCAGCAAACACAAATTCGACTACTATGAAAATGAGGAACACACAATTTACAAAGAAAAACGTCTCAGCACAAAAAAGTAAGTGGAAAAATGAACTTGTCAACAACACACACATAAAGGCATCAAAATGACAGCACTAAACACTTATCTATAATTACGCTGAATGTAAATGGACTAAATGCACCAATAAAGAGACAGAGAGTCTCAGACTGCATAAAGAAATACGGTCCGTATATATGCTGCCTATAAGAGACACACCTTAGACTTAGAGACACAAACAAACTAAAACTCAAAGGATGGAAAAAAATATATCAAGCAAACAGCAAGCAAAAAAGAGCAGAGTACCAATATTAATTTCTGACAAAATAAACTTTAAAGTTAAATCCACCACAAAGGATAAAGAAGAACACTACATAATGATTAAAGGGACAATAGACCAAGAAGATATAACCATATTAAATATTCATGCACCCAATGACAGGGCTGCAAGATACATAAAACAAACTTTAACAGAACTGAAAAGTGAGATAAACAACTCCAGAATTATAGTAGGAGACTTCAACACACCACTTTCAGAGAAGGATAGGACTTCCAGTAAGAAGCTCAATAGAGACACGGAAGACCTAATTGCTACAATCAATCAACTTAACCTCATAGATTTATACAGGACACTCCACCCAACAGCTGCGAAGTATACTTTTTTTTCTAGTACACATGGAACAGTCTCTAGAATAGATCACATATTAGGTCATAAAACAAACCTTTGCAGAATCCAAAACATTGAAATATTACAAAGCATCTTCTCAGACCACAAGGCCATAAAAGTGGAAATCAATAACAGAAAAATCAGGGAAAAGAAATCAAATGCTTGGAAACTGAACAATACCCTGCTCAGAAAAGACAGGGTTATAAAAGACATTGAGGAGGAAATAAAGAAATTCATAGAATGCAACAAGAATGAAAACACTTCCTATCAAAACCTCTGGGACACAGCAAAAGCAGTGCTCAGAGATGGGCCATATCACAACAGACCCAACTGAAATTAAAAGAATCTTATCAGGTTCTTATGAAAAATTGTACTCTAACAACTTTGCAAACCTAGAAGAAATGGATGAATTCCTAGAAAAACACCACCTACCTAAACTAACACAATCAGAAGTAGAAAAACTAAATAGACCCATAACAAAAAAACAGATTGAAAAGGTAATCAAAAAACTCCCAACAAAAAAAAAAGCCCTGGCCCTGTCGGCTTCACCGCAGAGTTCTACCAAACTTTCAGAGAAGAGTTAACACCACTACTACTAAAGATATTTCAAAGCATAGAAAATGATGGAATACTACCTAACTCATTCTATGAAGCCACCATATCCCTGATACCAAAACCAGGTAAAGACACCACAAAAAAAGAAAATTACAGACCTATATCCCTCACGAACATAGATGCAAAAATCCTCAACAAAATTCTAGCCAATACAATTCAACAACATATCAAAAAAATAATCCACCACAACCAAGTGGGTTTTATACCAGGTATGCAAGGCTGGTTTAATATTAGAAAAACCATTAATGTAATCCACCATATAAATAAAACAAAAGACAAAAACCACAGGATCTTATCAATTGATGCAGAAAAGGCATTTGACAAAGTCCAACACCCATTCATGATAACAACTCTCAGCAAAATAGGAAATGAAGGAAAATTCCTTAACATAATAAAGGGCATCTATACAAAGCCAACAGCCAACATCATTCTAGATGGAGAGAGCCTGAAAGCATTTGCCTTGAGAACGGGAACCAGACAAGGATGCCCTTTATCACCACTCTTATTCAACATTGTGCTAGAGGTCCTAGCCAGAGCAATTAGGCTAGACAAAGAAATAAAGGGCATCTGGATTGGCAAGCAAGAAGTCAAATTATCTGTATTTGCAGATGACATGATCTTATACACAGAAAACCCTAAGGAATCCTCCAGAAAACTACTGATACTAATAGAAGAGTTTGGCAGAGTCTCAGGTTATAAGATAAACATACAAAAATCACTTGGATTCCTCTACATCAACAAAAAGAACATCGAAGAGGAAATCACCAAATCAATACCATTCACAGTAGCCCCCAAGAAGACAAAATACTTAGGAATAAATCTTACCAAAGATGTAAAAGATCTATACAAAGAAAACTACAAAGTACTAGTGCAAGGAACTAAAAGGGACCTACGTAAGCAGAAAAACATACCTTGCTCATGGATAGGAAGGCTTAACATAGTAAAAATATCTATTCTACCAAAAGCCATCTATACATATGATGCACTTCCGATCCAAATTCCAATGACATTTTTTAATGTGGTGGAGAAACAAATCACCAACTTCGTATGGAAGGGAAAGAAGCCCTGGATAAGTAAAGCATTACTGAAAAGAAGAAGAAAGTGGGAGGCCTCACTCTACCTGATTTTAGAACACATTATATAGCCACAGTAGTCAAAACACCCTGATACTGGTACAACAACAGGCACATAGACCAATGGAACAGAATTGAGAATCCAGACATAAATCCATCCACATATGAGCAGCTGATATTTGACAAAGGCCCAGTGTCAGTTAATTGGGGAAAAGGTAGTCTTTTTAACAAATGGTGCTGGCATAACTGGATATCCATTTGCAAAAAAATGAAACAGGACCCATACCTCACATCATGCACAAAAACTAACTCCAAGTAGATCAAAGACCTAAACATAAAGACTAAAACGATAAAGATCATGGAAGAAAAAATAGGGACAATGTTAGGAGCCTTAATACAAGGCATAAACAGAATACAAAACATTACTAAAGATGACGAAGAGAAACCAGATAACTGGGAGTTCCTAAAAATCAAACACCTATGCTCATCTGAAGACTTCACCAAAAGAGTAAAAAGACCACCTACAGATTGGGAAAAAATTTTCAGCTATGACATCTCCAACCAGCACCTGATCTCTAAAATCTATATGATTCTGTTAAAACTCAACCACAAAAAGACAAACAACCCAATCAAGAAGTGGGCAAAGGATATGAACATGCACTTCACTAAAGAAGATATTCAGGCAGCTAACAGATACATGAGAAAATGCTCTCGATCATTAGCTATTATAGAAATGCAAATTAAAACTACGATGAGATTCCATCTCACTCCAACAAGGCTGGCATTAATCCAAAAAACACAAAATAATAAATGTTGGACAGGCTGCGAAGAAATTGAAACTCTTATACGCTGCTGGTGGGAATGTCAAATGGTACAACGACTTTGCAAATTTACCTGGCGTTTTCTTAAAAAGTTAGACATAGAACTACCATACAACCCAGAAATCCCACTCTTCGGGATATACCCTAGAGAAATAAGAGCCTTTACACAAACAGATATATGCAAACCCATGTTTATTGCAGTACTGTTTACAATAGCAAAAAGCTGGAAGCAACCAAGGTGTCCATCAATAGATAAATGGTTAAATAAATTATGGTATATTCACACAATGGAATACCACGAATCGATAAAAAACGGTGACGAATCTGTGAAACATTTCATAACATGGAGGGACCTGGAAGGCATTATGCTGAGTGAAATTACTCAGATGCAAAAGGACAAATATTGTATAAGACCACTATTATAAGATCTTGAGAAATAGCATAAACAGAGAAGAACACATTCTTTTGTGGTTAGGAGAGGGGGGAGGGAGGGAGGGTGGGAGAGGGTTATTTACTGATTAGTTAGTAGATAAGAACTACTTTAGGTGAAGGGAAGGACAATACTCAATACAGGGAAGGTCAGCTCAACTGGACTGGGCCAAAAGCAAAGAAGTTTCCTGTATAAACTGAATGCTTCGAAGGTCAGAGGAGCAAGGGCGCGGGTTTGGGAACTATGGCTTAAGGGGACTTCTTTGTCAATTGGCAAAATTAATTCTATTAAGAAAATATTCTGCATCCCACTTTGAAGTGTGGCATCTGGGGTCTTAAATGCTAACAAGCGGCCATCTAAGATGCATCAACTGGTCTCAACCCACCTGGATCAAGGGAGAATGAAGGACACAAAGGTCACATGATAACTATGAGCCCAAGAGACAGAAAGGGCCACATGAACCAGAGACTTCCATCATCCTGAGACTAGAAGAACTAGAGTGTACCCGGCCACAACCGATGACTGCCCTGACAGGGAGCACAACAGAGAACCCCTGAGGGAGCAGGAGAACAGTGGGATGCAGACCCCAAATTCTCATAAAAAGACCAGACTTAATGGTCTGACTGAGACTAGAAGAATCCTGGTGGTCATGGTCCCCAAACCTTCTGTTGGCCCAGGAGAGGAACCGTTCCCAAAGACAACTCACCAGACATGGAAGGGACTGGACAATGGGTTGGAGAGAGATGCTGATGAAGAGTGAGCTACTTGTAGCAGGTGGACACTTGAGACTGTGTTGGCATCTCCTCTCTGGAGGGGAGATGGAAGGGTAGAGAGGGTTAGAAACTGGCAAAACGGTCACAAAAGAAGAGATTGGAAGGAGGGAGAGGGCTGACTCATTAGGGGGAGAGTAAATGGGAGTAGGTAGTAAGGTGTATATAAGCTTTTATGTGACAGGCTGACTTGATTTGAAAACTTTCACTTAAAGCACAATAAAAATTATTTTTAAAAAAATGTGTATCAAATTGGTTAGGCCTTAATTCCTCATATTGTGTAGTTGTCTTCCATTTTGTGATTGTAATTTCATGTTGAGAAGATTAGGGTGGGATTGTAACACCACCCTGACTGAAGTCACCTCTGTGATCCAAGGTAAAGGGAGTTTCCCTGGGATGTGGCCTGTACCACCTTTTATCTCTCAAGAGATCAAAGGAAAGAGAAGCAAGCAGAGAGTTGGGGACCTCAGACCACCAAGAAAGCAGCACTAAGAGCAGAGCATGTCCTTTGGACACAGGGTCCCTGTAGCTGAGAAGCTCCTCAACCAGGGGAAGACTAAGGACAAGGACCTTCCCCCAGAGCTGACAAAGAGAGAAAGCCTTTCTCTGGAGCCGACACCCTGAATTTGGATTTGTAACCTACTGGACTGTGAGAAAATAAATTTCTCTTTGGTAAATCCATCCACTTGTGGTATTTCTGTTATGGCAGCACTAGATGACTGAAACACCATTCTACCTTCTCTCTGATGGCATCAAGGCTTGTCCATTGGCCCCCTGCTCCTCGACCCCAAAGATGGCTCAGGGGCAAGGACAAAACCAAACCTACAGTCATGGAATTGATTCCGAATCATAGTGACCTCATGTAACAGGGTAGAACTGCCCCATAGGATTTCTGGGTTGTAATCCTTAGGAGACCATATCCCCAGTTCTTTCTCCTGCAGACCCAATGGGTAGGTTTGAACTGCTGACCTTTTGGTTAGCAGACAAGCCCTTAACCATTGAGCCACCAGGGCTCCTTATACATGCATACACTGGTTGTATTCTGCAGCATTGGAGCTAGTTTCAGACACCATGACACTTTCTGCAATACATAAGCATGCATCTCCTAAGAACTGGGGCACCCACAGATATGGAGGTAGGGGGGCATGGCTGACCCTCCAGAGTACCCTGTGGGGTCAGGCTGAGGCTGTGGTCTGCACCACTCTGCCTGGGAACTCTCTGTTCCTGACCTTCCCACCTTCCCTGTGCCACCCTCCCTCCCTCTCACCAGTCTCCTCTAGAGTCACTTTCTCCATTCAGCAGGAAGGCCCTTATTAGAAAGGCTGACCCAAGACACAGTGTTGCTAAGAAAGTAGTCACTCTTTAAATGAGTGTTTGCAGATGGGAGATGCACTTGCCTCTCAACCATCCTATTTCATTCTTTTATATTCTTCCATGTATGTTGAATTTATGAAAGAAAACCAAGCTGTCCCTAGATTCAGGGCTTCTCAGGGTAAATAATAAGTATTACCAATATCCTCAAATATTTGAAGCAAATTCAATAAACATGGAGGTCGGCTCCAACAGCTCTTGGAAATAGCCCAGAACATAGTTTAAGAAGTTACAGAGGAAGAACACATGGTTATTTTAACATGATTGTAGACTGGGAGACAGCATCAGAAGGCAGAGGGCAAGCATAAGTCTGAGGCATAAATCCTTCTAAAATAGCCCACACTCGTTCCTGTCTCTGGAGGCAACCCATCACTCATTGCACAGCTGCAAGCTGTTAGCAAAACCCATTTTATCCTGAGCTGGATGCCTCTACTATGAGAATCCCAGCTCAGACCCCACGTCTGGTTTCTAAAGCCAGAGGAGGACAGAAAAACCCTCCTCTCACATCACAGCCTTCCAGAGGCTACAGGAAGCTCCCCTACTCCACCAGTCCCTCCCCCACCCCATTTCCATGCTGAGCATATGTGGCCCAGCTACACGCCGTCCCTGCCCTCATTCAGCAAGTGTCTACTGAGTGTTCGCTACACTACATGGCAGCACCATGGTAGGTGCTAGTGATACAGTGGTGAATGAGACAGGCGTGCAACTGCCCTCACGAAGCTGAGAAATGAGGAAGGCAGACAGAGAATGAACCCCGCTCCTCATACCACACAGAATCCAGTCCCACAATTTCACTCCAGGGAACTTCCAAACAAGGCAGAGGAGAAGACTCCTATGATGGTTCGTGTTATGTGTCAGCTTGGCTAGGGTGTGAATCTTGTGGTTTGGCAGACATTGAATGGGGTGCTCTTCCATAATGTGATATAATGTAATCATTTTCCATGATGTGATCTGATGTGATCAGCCAATCAGTTGAAAGAGGGGTTTCCATGGGAGTGTGGCCTGCCTCTAGTGTGGAAATGATGTTTTGGCAAGGCTCGCTGTCTCTTGACCCTGCTTTCTTCTCTTTGCCTGACCTCTGGTTCCTGGGATGTAAACCAGAAGTCTCCAGTCTGCTGCCTGACCTGCAGATTTGGGATTCACCAGGCCTTGCAACCCCAAGAGCAGGCAGAGGTCTCCAGCAGGCCACCTGACCCATGGATTTAGTACTTGCCAGTCCCCACAATTGTGTCAGCCATTTTCTTGAAGTACATCTCTCTACATATTTATATACGCATTTCACTGGTTTTGGTTCTCTAGAGAACCCACCCCCTTTTACATCTTTAAAAGGGTATCTTTAAAACATTTCCGAGGAGGTTTTTGCAGAACATGAAATCCCAAGACATTCTGCCTAAACAAGTGTCTGATGGTCCAGTTGCCTACGAAGACCTTCTCCTGGAGAATCACAGCACGCATTAGGTGTTGAGAAGTCTGCAAAGTTCTGCAGTGCAGGTGTCTATTAGACTTCAGTTAACTAGTGTTTCCTAACATATTTGGAGCACAGAACTCTTTTTTTTTTGGAAGAGGAGTTTCTGCTTTATCATTCCACACACTGCAATTACTTGAAACATACATGGTTGACCCTATTCTAAAAAATGAAGACACGTTTAAAGCCCAGGCAGGCAGTTTCCCTGCCCTAGCCCCTCTTCAGGTTTGCTCAGGGCATGAGTGAGGGGGACAGAGCCAGTCTCTGTCTGGAGCAAGGGCCAGTACGGTTGGCCGAGAACGAATGGCAGGACCTCTGAGCAGACCTTGAAGAATCCCTGAGTGTAGTCTCCGTATCCTCAGGAAGCAAGGGGAGAAGAGACAAACCAACTGTCCCTCCTGTGTTTGGGTGTTTGGCTCAGAGCAAGGCTGGTGTCACCATCTGCTGAAATTCATCAGCCACCTGCGTGTGACCATCCTTGGCGATGGCATTTGGCATTGTGATTCCCTTGGCCAGACGGTCATTGGAATAAAGCCCTGCAGAAATGCCAGTTACATCTCATGAAGACCACTGTCAGCCCTGAGCCCCAGGCCAGCGGCACAAGCAGTGTGTGGAATAAGTAAGTGGGAGACAGCTGTATCCATCAGGACTCCTTGGTCACAAGTTACAGAAACCTGATGCAAGCTGGCTTATGAAAAGCCAGGAAATGATTGGCTTCCATGGCTCAGGGACCCACGACCAGGCCAAATGTAAGTGATAAAACTCAGCTGCCACATTTACGTTCATCTCCATTGACTTTATTCTGGGGCAAACACATCTAGGTGGAAGCAAAAATGGCCACCAGCATCTCCAGGCTCACATCCAACCAGCTTAGCAGTTCCAGCAGAGAAAATCCTAGCACAAGCCTCACTTGTCGACTAATGAATTCTATCCCCATCCCTGAATGAATTATTGCAGCCAGTGAGATGGAATAAATGAATTGGCCAGGTCTGGTGCAGGTGCCCTCTATGTGGCTGGAGGTGGAGTGAGTTGCCACTGAAACCACACGAATGGGAAA
Organism: Elephas maximus indicus; assembly: GCF_024166365.1. Taxonomy (NCBI): domain Eukaryota; kingdom Metazoa; phylum Chordata; class Mammalia; order Proboscidea; family Elephantidae; genus Elephas; species Elephas maximus. Next base: position 7,649,802 of record NC_064843.1, read on the forward strand.
ATCATGGTTCTCCAAAAGGAAAATACAAGTGCCGTTACTGAGACATGGGCAGGCACAGCAACAACAGGACAACTGTCTACTCTCCTCTCCCACTCTTGGAGAGTCTATATGCCCACTCCTACCATTTGTGCTTGGCTGTGACCCAGGGGTATGGGAGAGTAAAAGGCCTGGCCATCTGCTTCCATTAAGGTTGTTGTTGTTAGGTGCCATCAAGTCTGTTCCAACTCATAGTGACCCTTTGTACAACAGAAGGAAAGGCTGCCCGGACCTGTGGCATCCTCACAATCGTTGCTATGCTTCAGCCCATTTTTGCAGCCACTGTGTCAATCCATCTTGTTGAGGGTCTTCCTCTTTTTCACTGACCCTCTACTTTGCCAAACATGATGAACTTCCCTAGGGACGGGTCCCCCCTGATAACATGTCCAAAGTACATGAGGCAAAGTCTCGCAATGCTGGCTTCCAAGGAGCACTCTGGCTGTACTCCTTCTAAGATAGATTTGTTCTTCTGGTAGTCCATGGTGTAGTCAATGTTCTTCACCAACACCATATTTCAAAAACATCAATTCTTCTTTGTCTTCCCTATTCATTGTCCAGCTTTTGCTTCCTAAAATTACAGCCATTGAAAACCCCCTGGGGCAGTTCTACTCTGTAACACATGGATCATCATGAGTCAGAATCAATTTGGTGGCACCCAGTAACAACAACATCCTATCAAAGATGGAAGAGAAACCAATGTTTATAGTTCCTCTAAGCCTTGGTTTTCTTAAAAATGTCAAAGTCTCACCCGAGCCTCCAGCCTCCTAACCTCCAAGTAATTACCTTGTTGTTGGTGTTGTTGTGTGCCGTTGAATCATTTCTGACTCAGAGCAACCCTGTAAGGACAGAGTAGAACTGCCCCATAGGGTTTCCTAAGCTGTAATCTTTCTGGAAGCAGACAGACACTTCATTCTCCTGCGGAGCCGTTGGTGAGTTCAAACCACCAGCTTTTCAGTTAGCAGCCAAGCACTTAACCACTGTGCCCCCAGGGCTTTCTATGGCTGCCTGACAGGTAAGCAAATTTGAGCCCAGGATTAAGAATGTCTGATAGTCACCTCCAGGTGGTTGTTACGCTACAGCCCTCTCAAACGGTTCTCAATTCCAGGGCACGTAAGAACTTCCTGGAGGTACCCATCGACCCTGCGCAGTCCTGGGTCCAACCTCGTGTTCTCATGCTGGGAGGGTGAGAATCTGATGTTTAACAAGGACCCCAGATAATTCTGAAGCAAATGCCCCTAGAATAACTTATTTTAAAAGCCGGCTTTAACCTACAGAGAAGTAGCTGGGCCTGGGAAAGCTTTCATATCCTAAGAACAAAACAGCCTGAGGACATACACGTGCCGTAAAGCTTCAGAGGCCAGGAAGGTGGGGAGAAAGGTGCAGAATGAATCAGTTACCCAGAAGAAATGAAGATATTTGAAATACCTCCCTTCCACCTGCTCAAAGGTTAGGGGAAAAAAAAATCCCCCCTCATCAGAAGAAACAGAGAAGGAAGGGAGGGGTGAGCCACGGTCAAAAATGTGCCTACAGGGGGTGGGAAGGCCTAATTTTGGCCCCAGCTGGCTCTTTTCTTAAACTCGAGACCTTGGGCTTATCAAGGCCCTACTTTGGGCTCAAATATGCTTACCTGTAAGGTTAGAAGACTTGAGAATCTGAGGAATGGCCACAGTTCTAACATCTGGGTAGAGTACATAGTTATATAGGCGTCTCTCTATCTTTTAATACCACGATACACTATCAAAAAAAAAAACAAAACCTGTTGCCCTCAAGTCAATTCCTACTCAGAGTGACCCTATAGGACAGAGTAGAACTGCCTCAGGATTTCCAAGAAGAGGCTGGTGGATTTGAACTACTGGCCTCTTGATTAGCAGCTGTAGCTCCTAACCACTGCACCAATAGTATATATATTAATATAAGACATGCTGTTGTTGTGTGCCATCAAGTCAATTTCAACTCATGGTGACCTTACAGGACAGAGTGGAACTGTCTTACAAGTTCCCTAGGCTGTAATCTTTATGGGAGCAGATCGCCAGGTCTGTTCTCCCTCGGAGCTGCTGGGTGGATTCAAACAGCAGACCTTTCGTTTAACAGTCAAGCACTTAACCATTGGGTCACCAGCGCTCCTTAATCTATTTGTGTGTGTGTGTGTGTGTGTGTACATACCATGCCCTGGAAGAATATTCTCTGAAACATTAATAAATCTCTTAGTGAGAAGTGAGAGTTGGTGTTCCACTAATTCCTGTGATATGGGAATATTAAGTTGTACATAAATTATTTTTAACTAAAAATAAATAAAAAAAAACAAGAAAGCTCTTTTTTTCATGCACGATGGACCAGTCGGTTACTACCAGACTGGAGTGACACACAGCTTCATAATCACAGTGACCTAAGATAGCAAAGGTGTGTTTCTTGTTTAAGGAGCTCATCCATGCTAGGTTCCACTTTGGGTTCCTGGCACTCCCGCTCCAGCCCCCAGGCTGACTGGGTAGCTACCATCTTGCCTTGCTGCTCATCAGGGGGAGAAAGGGGTTTTGCAGGTCTCACACCAGTGGTGAAAGTAGAAACCATCAACTTCACTCACAACATGTTGGGAAGGACTGGCTACATATCCACCCAACCCAACCCAGGGGACCTAGAAGTGTGATCCTATTGCATGTCCAGGAGCAGGACAGACACAAACTCTAGTGACCCACACTAGTGATTGTTGTTGTTGTGTGTTGTCAAGTCGATTCTGACTCATAGATGACCCACGTGACAGAGTAGAACTGCCCCCTAGGGTTTCCTAGGTTATAATCTTTACAGGAATAGATCACCAGACTTTTCTCCTGTGGAGCTCCTGGGTGAGTGTGAACCATGTACTTTTTAGTTAACAGGAAAGCACTTAACCACTGTGCCGCCAGGGCTCCTTATATTAATATTACATACGGAAACCCTGGTGGTACAGTGGTTAAGTGCTACGGCTGCTAACCAAAGGGTTGGCAAATCAAATCTGCCAGGTGCTCTTTGGAAACTCTATGGGGCAGTTCTACTCTGGCCTATAGGGTCACTAGGAGTCGGAATCGACTCACCGGCACTAGGTTTGGTTTTTTGGTTTATATGTATATACTCGAGTGTTGAAAAGCAAAGATGTCACTTTGAGGACTATGGTGCTCTGACCCAAGCTATGGTGTTTTTCATCACCTCTTATGCATGCGAAAGCTGGACTATGAATATAGAAGATCAAAGAAGAATTGATGCCTTAAATTATGGTGCTGGTGAAGAATATTGAATATTGAATAGACCGTGGACTGCCAGAAGAAAGAAAAAAACTGCCTTAGAAGAAGTACAGCCTTAGAAGTGAGGATGGCAAGACTTTGTCTCAAGTATTTTGGACATGTGATCAGGAGGGACCAGTCCCTGGAGAGGGACATCATGCTTGGTAAAGTAGAGGGTCAGCAAAAAAGAAGAACACCTCAGTGAGGTGGATTGACACAGTGGCTGCAACAATGGGTTCAAACAGCAACGATTGTGAAGATGGTGCAGCACCAGGCAGTGTTTTGTTCTGTTGTATATAGGGTCGCTATGAGTTGGAGCAGACTCAATGGCACCTAACAAAAACATATATATGAGCATGTGTTTGTGTGTGTTTTTTTTGTGTGTGTGTGTGTGTGTGCATGCATAGTGAGAGCTATCTCACAGGGTTGGCTCACAATAAATGCTTCAGAAATTAAACATGAATTATGATTTTAATCCATTGAGTATTTCTGCAGATCCAGGCAGAGTTAGACCAAACCCAAACCAAAACTCCTTATCAGAACTCTCCTTTCCTTGAGAAAGAGGTGGGCCTGAGTGGTATTTTATTCCTGGATCAAATGGGGAGTTCCAGGCATGTTCACTCATTCATTCACTCAACAAACATTCACTGAGGTCCTGGCGCTGTTCCAGGTGCAGGAGGTGGAGCCCTGGCAGGTGAGACACAGCATTCATGCTCACCTTGCGTCCACTCAACTGGGGAGAGGATAAACCAAAAACCAAACCTGCTGCCATCTAGTCCATTCAACTTATGGAACCCCACGTGACAGAGTAGAACTGCCGCACGGGGTTTTCTTGGCTGTGATCTTTACCGAGCAGATCACTAGGCCTTTCTTCCACAGCACTTCTGGGAGGGTTTGAACCACTGACCTTTAGATTAGCAGCTGATGGAAACAATTTGCCCCACCCAGGGACCTTGGTGCAGAGGGCAGTATGTAAATAAACAGATAGGGCGGCTTCAGGTCTGGATAAAAGTTCTATAGACGATAGATAGGCAAGGAGCCCTGGTGGGGCAATGGTGAAGTGCTTGGCTGCTGCCTGAGAGGTTGGTGGTTTGAATCCGCCCAGAGGCTCCACAGCAGAAAGACCTGACGATCTGCTCTCATAAAGACTACAGCCTAGAAAACCCTACGGAGCAGTTCTACTCTGTCTCGTGGAGTTGCTATGAGTCGAAAATCAACTCAATGGCGCACCACGACAACGACAATGGGATAGGCAGTGAGGTGAGGGCGGTGGCTGAAGTTTCCGGAAAATTCTCTAGACTGGCCTCCTTTCTGAGGAGCTGCACTTAAGGAGGTGTCAGAAAGAAAGGGCTTCAAGAGCCATCTTCTGTCCCTGCACCGCCCTCAAGCAGTGGGCCCAGGAAGGACGACCTCAGCCTGGAGGAAAGGAAGCCAGGTGTGGCCAGGTTGGGGAGCCCAGAGAACCTGTCTGCCCAGGGGACTCTGCTCTGCTCTGGCTGTAACAGCGTTCCTGTCTGTTCCCCTTGCTCCTTCAGACACCTGTTAAAGACATACAGGATCCGCACAGCTGGCCTTGACGGATCTTCCTGAGCAGTTCCCACTCCCCGGTGTTGGCTCTGCAGTGGAGAGGGCAGCCACACACTAGTCCTGTCCCAGGCAGCTTTCCATCGTCAGAGAGGCACAGTGAAGCTCATGGAGCACGGTGCTGAGCCTGATGAGAGCTGCTTTATGGCCTCATCAGCAGCCACAGGGCTATTACAAGGCTTCTTGTGTTTTTAAAAACAATGATTTATTGAACCTCTTCAACTCTTCATTGCCTGAATATGCGTATTACATGGGCATGTTTTGCTATAATTAAATTCCCAGATTACTGTCAAGCCAATTGTTTTACCCACCCGATCTGTGACAACACACTTCATTGCCTCCTCTTATTTTTTAATTAAGATAGAAATAGATGTATTTCATGTGACCCAGAAACTAAATAAAACGGTCTGCTCCAGTCAGTCAACACCAGTCCCAGGGGCTGTTAGCAGTTAGGATTTAGGAACTCTGAGTGATCTGTACCTGTCCTTCATTCAACAGGTGTTTACAGGGCACCTGCTGTGTGTCAGAGCAAACGTATCCATCTCAGAAGAAATACAACCAGAAAGCTCCTTAGAAGCGAGGACAGCGAGACTTCAACTCCCATACTTTGGACAGGTCATCAGGAAAGACCAATCGCTACAAAAGGACGTCATGTTTGGTAAAGTGGAGGGTGTGTGTCTTAAATTTAAGCACCGTGCCTCACGGGCTCTTACCATCAGCCTCCACCTTCCGCGCATTCAAGACTTTCACAGCGCTGTTTCCTGTCTATCTGCCGGCAAGGGTGTGTGTGTCAGCATGTAAGTGCGTGAAGTGTGTATGTGTATGAGTATGTGTGCACGAGTGTGAGTGTATATATGTGTGTGAGTGAATGTGTGCAGATGTGTGCATGTATGTGTGTAGATGTGTGTGTTAGCATGTATATACATGTGTGAATGTGGCATATATGTGTGAGACTGCGTGTATGTGTTTGTATGTGTGTGAATGTGTGATCATGTAGGTATGTATGTGTATATTTGTGTTTGTATGTGTGTGCACATGCGTACAGCGTGTACAGCGTGTACCTATGCATGTATGTGTATGTATGTATGTGAGTATAAGTTTACAATGAGTGTGTGTGTACTGTGTATATTTATACATATATATATCTGAGTGAGTCTGTGTATGTGTGTGTGTGCATATATGTTGTTGTTAGGTGCCGTCAAGTCATTTCCAACTCATAGCATAGAAAGAAACACTGCCTGGTCCTGCGCCATCCTTATAATCGCTTATGTTTAAGCCCATAGCTGCAGCCACTGTGTCAATTCATCTCGTTGAGGGTCTTCCTCTTTTCCACGGACCCTGTACTTTTACCAAGCATGATGTCCTTCTCCAGGAACTGATCCCTCCTGACAACGTGTCCAAAGTATGTAAGATGCAGTCTTGCGGTCCTTACTTCTAAGGAGCATTCTGGCCGCACTTCTTCCAAGACAGATTTGTTCGTTCTTTTGGCAGTCCATGGTGTATTCAATATTCTTCACCAACACCACAGTTCAAAGGCGTCAATTCTTCTTTGTTCTTCCTTATTCATTGTCCAGCTTTCACATGCATATGATGCCATTAAAAACATCGTGGCTCGGGTCAGGCGCACCTTAGCCTTCAGGGTGACATCTTTGCTCTTCAACACTTTAAAGAGGTCCCTTGCAGCAGATTTGCCCAAATAAATGCATCTGATTTCTTGACTGCTGCTTCCATGGGTGCTGATTGTGGATCCAAGCAAAATGAAATCCTTAACAACTTCAGTCTTTTCTCCGTTTATCATGATGTGGCTTATTGATCCGGTTGTGAGGATTTTTGTTTTCTTTATGGTGAAGTGTAATCCATACTGAAGGCTGTGGTCTTTGATCTTCATTAGTAAGTGCTTCAAGTCCTCTTCACTTTCGGCAAGCAAGGTTGTTTCATCTGCATAAGGCAGGTTGTTAATGAGTCTTCCTCCAATCCTGATGCCATATATCTGAGTGAGTTTGTGTATGTGTGTGCGTATATATACCTGTATATGAGTGAGTCTGTGTGTGTGTGTGTGTATATATACATATATACATATACACGACTGAGTCTGAGTATTTGTGTGTATGCATATACATATATGTATCTGAGTGGGTCTGTGTATGTGGGGGTTTGTACATGTTCATCACACGGTCAAGCAGGCTGCCCATTCCTCGGGTGTACAGTACAGCAGGGCATTGCTGACTGGCATAGGCAGCTCTTTGCGCCTTTTCTCTTGGAAATGGTCCACAGGTAAGAGAACTGAAGCTTTTCAGAAACTCACAATAAGAAAGCTGCCTAAATGGCCCCAAAGAAGAAAAATAAACCCTGCAGAATACCTTTCCATCATGTTCTCAACCACAAAGTAAAGGGCAGAGAAGCACTGTGTTTGTTCTGCATTTTCAAGAAGGCATTTGAGCTCACCCTAAGTGTTCATGCTCAGGAACTAGCGACAAGAGGCAGCAGTGAGAAGGTTTCTCTTCAATGAGTCAATCTTCTTTCCTGTTTAGAAGCCATACTTGTTTCTAGACAGAACACTTGAAGGGGCCTGTCGAGTTTGTATCAGAGCAAAGCACCTTCTTGCCCGTCCACTTTTTCTTCTCTTTTGGACAGATCCCTGGATTCTGAGCCATACTTCTGATCCCATTCTTGGGGTTGAGAAGTCTCAAGCACCAGGTAAGGAAAGTCCTGTGTCAACCGCCAGTCTGCCTGCATTTGTGGGAGCGTGAGATGGAATGAAGATGGAGAGAAAGAAGGTCCCAGAACTGACTTTAGGGTCATTAAGGTTAGGTCAGGTCTGGGGAGCCCCACAGGGATGTGGACTGGGAAGTGGCCTGAGACCCTTCACCGCACATGGTTCAGTCTGAAAGCTCATAAGCATTAGCATGGGAGCCCCCAGTTATGGCAAGACTGGCCGGGCCAGGTGGCGTCTTGGTGTAGAGCCAGGGAAGAGATTGAGTTGAAAAGATTCAAGAATTGAATTTGTACACCAATGTTCATTGCAGCCTTTTTCACAATAGCCAAGAGGTGAAAACCAAAAGGCCGAATAGCTGAAATGTTTATCCACAGATAAATGGATGAACAAAATGTGATTCATACAGACAACGGAGTATTACACAGCCATAAAGAGAAATGAAGTCCTGACGCATGCCACAACATGGATGAATCTAGAAAACATTATACTACATGAAATAAGTTAGCCACCAAAGGACAAATACTGTATGATCTCACTTATATGAAATAAGGAAATATGTAGAAACCAAAGATTATAAGTGGTTACAGGTAAGGGAGAAAGTGGGCAGAAGAAGTGTTTGTTGGGGGCAGTGAGTTTATGTTCATGGTGGTAGGTTAATATGAAAAGAAGGATATTGAGAATGGCTGTACCACTTCAAGACTAATTACTGTCACTGATTTATACACGTAGAAATTGTTGGAGTGGCATATGTTTTGTTGTATGTATTTTTACCACAATAAAAAAAAGTAGGAAAAAAAAAAGCAAAAATCATGCTGAACCCAAAACAAAAGTAAGGACCAGGAGAAGTTGTGCAGACAGGTGACAGGAAACACAGGTAAGACCTTAGTAAGAGGCTGGATCAGCTTCGGACAAAAGAACTTGGGTGGAAGAGAGAGCAGGTGAGGGGGGTTCACCTTGACAAGCACGGTGAGTGGCAGGAAGCCCCACAAAGGGAGGAGGTAAACCCCGGCAGGAGGAATGGGAGAGTCTCGAGAATGTCAAGTGACAGCGCCACTTTCTGCCTGGCCGGGCTTCTGACTGGGCCTGGGACCCACCAGGTGCCTTAGGGATGGGGACAGGGACCTGCACACTTGCAGGACTTATAAAATGAGCGAAACTTTGTGGAAAACAACTTAGCTCACTCCAAAAGATAAAGCAAAATAAAAAAAAAGTTACAAAATCTAAAATACTAAGCATTTAACAAAATGTGTACAAAACATTAAAAAAAAATTGCTGTCAAGTCAACTTGGACTCATAGTGACCCTGCACGACAGAGAAGAACTGCCCCATAGGGTTTCCAAGGAGAGGCTGGTGGATTCAAACTGCCAACCTTTTGGTTAGCAGCCATAGCTTACTATAGCTCTTAACCAATGAGCCACTAAAAAAAAAAAAAAAGCATCATATAAAGTTGTATTGTGTTTGGAAGTCTTTTGTAGGTCTCATTTCAGATGATGTGTTTCCTTACATTGCAAGGAGGAAGCAAAGCACAGCCACCAAAACACCATAGCCAATCGTCGATTAAATGAAACAATTTCTAAAACAAAAAAATCAGAAACAAATTTCAAAAATTAAGTTGGTCCACTGATCTCACCGCTTAAGAAGCAAGGGAGAATGAAGAAAACTAAAGATACAAGGGAAAGGTTAGTCCAAATGTATAAGGGACCACAACTATCATGGCCTCTACCAGACTGAGTCCAGTACAACTAGATGGTGCCCGGCTACCACCACTGACTGCTCTGACAGGGGTCACAATAGAGGGTTCAGGACAGAGCTGGAGAAAAATGTAGAACAAAATTCTAACTCGTAAAAAAAGGCCAGACTTACTGGCCTGACAGAGACTGGAGAAACCCCGAGGGCATGGCCCCTGGACACACTTTTAGCTCAGTAATGAAGCTACTCCCAAGGTTCACCCTTCAGCCAAAGATTAGACAGGCCCATAAAACAAAACAAGACTAAAGGGGCACACCAGCCCAGGGGCCAGGACTAGAAGGCAGGAGGGGACAGGAAAGCTGGTAATAGGGAACCCAAGGTCGAGAAGGGGTTGTTAACTAATGTCATAAAACAATACTTGTACTAGCTGTTTAATGAGAAACTAGTTTATTCTGTAAACCTTCATCTAAAGAACAATAAAAAAAATTAAGTTGGATGTTTGGAAGAGTCTGGGATGGAATGTCTCAGTATGCTGGTGCTGCTGTAACAGAAATAACCCAAAGTGGGGGCTTTAAAGGACAGAAGGTTATTTTCTCACAGTTCTGGAGGTAAGAATTCCAAATCAGGGTCTTGGCCATGTGAATTCCTTCCCTGTCGGTAGCCCCAGGCGTTCCCTTGTTCCTTGGTTTGTAGACAATCTTTATATGGCATCTGAATTCTCTGTGTGTGTGTGTAATTCTCTCTTTTTGTAACTCAAAAGTAAGTGATTAGATTTGGAGCCCAACCTACTGGGTATGATTTAATTAACATAACAAGGAAGACTATTTCCAAACAGGCTTACATCCATAGGTATAAGGGCTAGGATCCCAACACACATTTTGGGAGGACACAATTCAGTCCATAACAGGGGGCTTCCAAAAGTAAGATAGTCTTGGACTGTGGTGGCCTCACACTGACCAGCCCTGGTTCCTGAGGATGACAGCAGCAGGGTTGTCCGTGGGCAGCAAAGCTGAAGTCCACCATGGGCGGTATGGTGACCAGGTCCTCAGGAAGGGAGGTCACAAGCCAGGCGGTTCTCTGGGGTCCAGACACCCACGGGGCCCAGCCGGAAGAGCCCTGGATAGCCAGGCAAGGAGCCTCAATGGCCAAGTGATGAACAGGGCCGTCTAGAAGCAGAACCCACCCTCCCTCACCGTGCCAGTTGATAACTACTCTGCTGTCTTTCATAAACAGATGGGGGGGGGGGGAGTTCAACAACAACAGGCAAAGTTTCAAGTGACTTTGAAGAATCCATCACTCAGAGGCACTGGCACTTTGTAATAAGGGGAAGATTCGTCAAAATAAAGAGACATGAGTATTTTTTATTTAGATGGATAAAGGGAAGGCTGGAAGAAGCTGGAGCATTTTACTATTGGCCTTGACCAGAGGGCAGATGGCTAACCACCCTTCTGGGAAACTGTGGTTGGATCACGTACATAAACAATAACCCAAACCGGGTGCCGTCAAATCGACTGTAGCTCATGGCGACCCCATGTGTGTTAGGGCTTTCAGTGGCTGGTTTTTTTTTGGGGGGGGAAGGAGCACTTGATAAATATGTTAGTTATTGTAGTTGTTGTTATTTTTATCTCATTTGATCTAGTATCTTTTGAATTGAAGCTTACATTCCCCCCAAGGCAGTCATTATCTGTTCTGTATTTTTTTTACTAAGGGTTCATTTTCAGAGATGTTCCTTACACTCAGAAAAGAGATTTGCAGCATCTGCAGGATAAATTTCTCTCTCCCTGTCTTTAGAGCACCTTGGACACAGAGGCGCATTGAGAACTGAGCAGGAATTTTCTATCCTCATAGATCATGGGTGGTTGATGCTCCCTGGACCCACTGTAAACAAGCCAAAGTGGGTCATGGCACACAAGAGGGCCCACAGCAACCATGGGCTAACGTGAAATGCCTCATTAGTCTTGGAGATACAGAGAAGAAAAAAAAAAAAGACTACTGCTTTTAAGTAGAAAAGAAATATAGGTTGGCCAACATGTATACATTGTTGTGTACTGTCTTGATTAGTTTCTGGAAAGCTTTTCAGATGTTTTATGTTATTTTAATTATAAAGACTCATTCTAAAGTGCTCAAATCTTATTTTCTCCTTCCCTGCCATGCATCTTTATAAGCGATTTCTCTGACATACATCTTTATAGACAATTCAAGCTCTTCTTGATATATTTCTCATCCAAAAGTCTTCAAAGGCCTCCGTTTGCTCTTAATTTTTTCATGACTTGTCCCCTTTAGCATGCAGAGCTTTTGATGTCAGGTATCAATTTTTAACATTTAATGTTGTCTCCAGAAAGTAATGTAAAGAGAAATATAAAGGTTAAAATAATACTTCTTGTAAGCGTGCAACTGCAAATTTCATGGCTAAAAATGGAAAATTAGTGGTACCTTTTGCTTTTAACTCTTAATGGGGTAACCAGTTCTTGATGCCTGCACTTCAATGAAGTCTTTTCAGAAAAGAATTTGGCCGTGGATTTATGGATCCAGCGTCCAGGACAGGAGCCCTTAGCTGGCATACAATTGAGCTGAGTGGAAGACACCACTTTTTAATGCAGTGCTTTCAGATGGACTTCTAACACCTCTGTTTTTCATCTTTTGAAAAGATTTCAATTATCTATGGTACCCACCAACATTTCTGGGTAGTACAAAGATCAACGTGCTCAGCTGCTAACTGAAAGTTTGGAGGCTTAAGTCCACCCAGAGGCACCTTGGGAGGGAAGCCTGGTGATCTGCTTCTGAAAAATCAACCACTGAAAACCTTATGAAGCGTAGTTGTACTCTGACACATATGGGGTCACCATGAGTCAAAATCGACTCCACTGTAACTGGTTTTTTGGTTTATGGGGCCTACTGTGCCCCCGTAGAAGTGTACAGAGGTGGGCAAGGGGATGGTGCTTTGCTGTCAGAGGTCCTTAGAGTAGGGGATGATGGGGCTGGAGCAGAACCATACTGTTCTTGCCTCTACAACCAGCATGTCTTCTTAGAGGTCAAGGAACTGCATGCAGGAACAGGACTCAGGGGCTGAACAGAACAGAGAGACAAGGATCGATGGGCAGAGGGGACAGAGAATGGGCACATGGCAAAGCTGAAGGACTCCAGGACGTCAGAACACAGGCACGTGGAAAGTGATGCGCGGATATCTGCTTTCAGGAATGTAAAGCCTCCAAGTCCCCAAATGTCAGTAAAGTCTATGACACACCCAGAGACCCTGGGAGCAGGGTTAGTGTGTGTGCCTGTGTATCGGACAACAGGAGCTGAATTTCACGGTTAGGTCAGAGGAGAGAGTAGATAGGGTAAGAGAGACCAAGTAAGGAGAAGTTCAGCCCTGAAAAGGACTATTGTTGTTGTTGCTGTTGTTGTCATCACTGTTGTTGTTGTTGTTGATGTTAGTGGCCGTACAGTTGGTTCTAGCTCACGGTGACCCCATGCCCAACACAACAAAACATTGTCCAGTCCCGTGCCATCTTCAAGACCTCTGGAATGCTCCTGTCTATTGTTGTGGCCACTGTGTATTTTGAGTAGCTTCCAACCCATGAGGCTCATCTTCTAACACAATATCAGACAATGTTCTGTTGTGAGCCACCAGGTTTTCACTGGCTGATTTTCAGAGGTAGGTTGCCAGGCCTTTCTTCCCAGTCTGTCTTAGTCTGGAAGCTCGGCGGAAACCTGTCCTCCATGAGTGATCCTGCTTCCACCATCACAGCAACATGCAAGCCACCACAGTATGACAAGTTGACTGATGGGTGGTGAGAATGACTTTGAGGAAGGAAACTTCCAGGATGTTCAGAAATGGCAGAGCTGACGTGAGACGGGGGCTTGAGCTGACGTCCAGGTTAACTAAAAGCCTTGAAGAACATGCATTAATAGGTGCTCAGTGTATGCTGTAGGGCGAATGAATGAATGAAAGAATGACCAATGAGTAAAAGAGGCAAAAGCAGGATTTTAATCCATACCTGACAGACTCAGACATGAGTATAAAGATAATACTGATAACAACCACCATTCGTGTGGTTAGGACAGCTCTACGAGGTGGCACTGAGACCATGCTCACATTAGAAATGGGGACCTGAAGCTTAGAGAGCTTAATGAACTTGCCCGAGCAACTAACAGCCTGAGCTGGGATTCAAACCCCAACCCATCTGACCTCGGAGTCCACGCTCCTTCTTAACCTCCACATGTTGCCTGGCTGCAGACTGAAGACTCTTTCCTGGGTTTATCAGATGAGGAGGTGAGAGTTCCTTGACCTCTAAGAAGACATGCTGGTTGTAGAGGCAAGAACAGTATGGTTCTGCTCCAGCCCCATCATCCCCTACTCTAAGTTCCCAAAAGAACTTGTTTACCTGGTACATTTTATTAACCCTGGCTAATGGGCAGGCCAGCTGTTATCATCAGATGCTGAATACGTGCAAACAGCATTCTGATATAAACATCATCTTTATAGTAGCCCTGGAATTTCTCTCAGAATGCCTGGGTACTATAGGAGACACCCCAGAAAATCAGCAGAAAGCTTCCCAATCAAGCCTTTGATTTTGGTGGACTCGGATCACAGGTCCACAGTGAACAGTGCCTGGGTTTCATCAGCACCTGAAAAATTAGCACAAAGCAGAAGCTCATAGCACCTGGCCTGCATAATTTCCAAGTGAACGCATTTGATGCTGTCTTTGTTGTATGTGGGAGGGGTCTCTGCTGAGGTTCGTTACTTCCCCCTCTAACTATGGAGGGAATGTCCAACTATCCACTACTTCTCCTTATGCAGAAGGAATAGAGGAAAAATGACTGCAGTTGGTTTTCATGTTAATATTGGATTTTGTTGTTGTGTGCTGTAGAGTCAATTCCGACTCCTAGCAGCCCCATGGGGCAGAACAGAACTGCCCTATAGGGTATTCTTGGCTGGTTGGTGAAGTGGTTAAGAGTTTAGGCTGCTAACCAAATGGTCAGCAGTTTGAATCCACCAGCTGCTCCTTGGAAAACCTATGGGGCAGTTCTACTCTGTCCTATAGGGTTCCTATGAGTCAGAATCAACTCAATGGCACACAACAGCAACAACAATCTTTATGGGAGCAGATCACCAGGTCTTTATCCCATGGAGCTGATGGGTGAGTTTGAACCACCAACTTTTCGGTTAGCAGCCAAGCACTTAACCATTGTACCACCAGGGTGCCTCAGATTTTGGCAATCCACAAACCCGTCAGCCTGGCAAAGAGGTAAACACTAGTCCTCTCCGGTCAGATGGCCTGGGCTTGAATACTCACCAGCCATGTAACCTGGAGCTGAACCTCTTGAAGCCCCAAGTTTCTAATCCCCAGATTTCCAGCCCAGCACTCTTATCACCATCACTTACGTGGACAGACCCGTCAAGTCCAGGCAGTGTGTTTTCCATAAGAGATTAAAGACGCAGGACTGACAGTAGTTGGTGTGCGTTGGGGTTGTATCCTTTCACCTTACTTATTCAGTCTGCATGCTGAAGAAATAATCCAAGAATCAGGACTATATGAAGAAGAATGTAGCATCAGCAATGGAGGAAAACTCATTAACAACCTGCGATACTCAGGTGACAGAATCTTGCTTGACAAAAATGAAGACAACTTGAAGAACTTATGGATGAAGGTAAAAGACCGCGGCCTTCAGTATGGATTATACCTGAACCTAAAGAAAATAAAAATCCTCACAGCTGGGCCAGTAAACAACATCAGGATAAATGGAGAGAACATTGATGTTGTTAAGGATTTTACTGTACTTGGATCAACAATCAACGTTCATGAAAGCAGCAGTCAAGAAATCAAACAACGAATTACACCGGGCAAATTTGCTGCAAAAGACCTCTTCAAAGTTTTAAAAAGCAAAACTGTCACTTTGATGACCAAGGTGCTCCTGACCCAAGCCATAGTCTTTTCAATTGCCTGGTATGTATACACAGCAAGCTGAACAATGAGAACAGAAGACAGAAGAAGAATTCATGAATTTGAACTGTGGTCTTGGTGAAGAATAATGAATGTACCAGGGACTGCCAGAAAAAAGCAACAAATCAGTCTTAGAATAAAACCGAAATGCTCCTTAGAAGAGTGGATGGTGAGACTTCGTCTTGCTCACTTTGGATATGTCATCAGGAAAGACCAATCACTAGAAAAAGACATTGTGTTTGGTAAGGTAGTTGTTGTTAGGTACCGTCAAGTCAGTTCTGACACAGCGACCCTACGTACAAGAGAAAGAAAAGCTGTCAGGTTCTGCACCATCCTTACAATCATTTCTATGTTTGACCCCGTTGTTGCAGCTACTGTGTCAGTCCATCTCCTTCAGGGCCTTCTTCTTTCGGTAAAGTAGAGGTCCAAAATAAATGAGGAAAAACCAGTAGGGGGTGGGAGTCAGCTCCCAGGCACAGGGAGCAATTTGTCCATAACCCTACCCAGCTCTGTGTTCAATGACATCACGCTGGTAACTTCAACTCAGCTATGGTGGAAGCATTTTCACCCTGGAAATTGGTAAACCCTAACTGCTAGGGCTTTTTTCCCATCTCCCAAACCATTCCAGAGAGCACACCTGTATATACCCCAAATCAGCTACCTGTCTCCATCCCCACACCACCACTTGAGTCCAGTCTCTGCCACCCTCCCTCACCCAGAAACTGTACTAGTAAACCTCTGCCACAGCTGCCGCTTCCAAGGCACTCCTCTCACCGCAGCCAAAGAGGCACTCCATGCATGGGAAAGCTAGGCAACGAATAAGGAAGACTGAAGAGGAACTGACATCTTTGAATTATGGTGTTGGCGAAGAATATTGAATATACTATGGACTGCCCAAAGAACTAACAAATCTGTCTTGGAAGAATCACAGTCGGAATGCTCCTTAGAGGCAAAGATGGCGAGACTTTGTCATACTTTGGACGTGTTGTCAGGAGGAATCAGTCCCTGGAGAAGAACATCATGCTTGGTAAAGTAGAGGATCAGTGAAAAAAGAAGAACTTCAATGAGATGGATTGACACAGTGGCTGCAACAATGAGCTCAAGCATGATTGTGAGTATGGTGCAGGTCCAGACAGTGTTTCGTTCTGTACGTAGGATTGCTACGAGTAAGAAGCAACTCAATGGCACCTAACAACAACAACCACAAACCTAACTGGCTCATAGTGTCACATCCTTGCTCAACTTCCCATGAAACTTGGGGGAGAAGTCCAAACCCCTGCCCATCTTACAGGTCTCTGAGCTGTCTGGTCTCATGGGTCTCTCTTCCCTTCCTCCTCCTGGTTCTGTATCTGGAACCACACTGGCCTCCATACCTTTTATCCCTATCTCAGGCCCTTTGCACATTTTACCTGCCTGGTTTAAATGCCACCGCCTCATAAAGGCCTGCCTTGACCACTGCTCTGGGTAGCGGACAACCCATATCCAAGCCATTTAATCTCTAACTGTCCATCTGAGCTCATGTAGAGCAGTTGCACAGTCTGTAACTCTTCATTTGCTCATTTATTTGTTTATAGAATGGCCTCCCCCAACAAACTATAAGTCTGAACTGCGTCTATTTACTTTATATCACCCAGAGCCTGGTGTCTCAGAAGCTCTCAATGCTTGCTATGTGAATGAATAAATGAATAAACATGTTCTCTGAGCAGATTCAAGAGACTAAGGGTTCTGTACCTGAGGTGCAAGGGTAGGCTTCAGAAAGCATGGATCCCCTCTGAGATCACATGCAAAATATCATGTGTCTGTGGATTTCTCTTTCTGAGTTCCTTTGAAGGGCTGTGCTTCCAAAGCAGCAGCTTAAAGTGGAAAAAGAGAGAGGAGACTTGTTTTGGACAGCGATACCTGAGAATCAGTCTCTGCCTCCACTTGCCCACACCTTGTGGGCCCTGGACCCAGTCCTGTGTGCAGAAGCAATCAACAACTCTACCAGCAAACACCCTCTTCGCTATTCACCCAGCCATTTCCTGCAAGTCAGCATTGAGGCCTGTAGTCCTTGCTGGCTTCTCTTGGCACCCACGACAGTGAAGAATGTGAAGGGTCCCTGGGAGAATATGCCTCTGAACAAACAACCGCAGGCGTGCCCGCTTTGCTGAACTCTAAAACATTGGTAGCCTGGGCCTGCATTCAGCGGGAGCTGCAGCTCAGTGGCTGTTCAGGTCCCCAGGAGAGGCAGGCTGAGGTCCCCCTGGCCCAGAGGGCCAATCAGGAGTCCAGGAGAGCACTGTCTAGAGATAGAGCTGCTGGCTGCTGGGACCGTGGATCACCCTGCCTTTGGATCAATACTTAATGTCCATATTGATCGCAGTTATTTTCCCTATTGAAAACCAGCAGTTCCAGAAGGAGTGGTAAACATTCCCCAGACAACAGAGACAATGAGGCAATGTGAGCAGAGCCATAGCAAAAAATAAAAATAAAAGAGGGTTTTATAAAATCAGAAAATGCTTGTTAACAATAGTGGATAATGGAGCAGCATTATCTTCAGACTGTAAAGGTACCAATTAAACTTTTGTTGGACTCAGCGTCCCCCACGGCTATGGATGCAGGGCCCTGATACACAGTCTCCTCTGTTGTTCTGGTCTCCTACCTCTGTAATTATGGAAAATGCAAAGACTTGCCAGGGTGGTATGAGAGCTTATCTATGAAAAACCACTTTTTCTTTATTCTTTAAATGAGGAAAGAGGGAACAGGACCCAGGACGGACTGATTATAATGTAGCTCCAGACATGGGTGGAAGAAAAGAATGTATTTTGCCAGACCATCCAAACTCCTGACCTCTAGTTCCCTGAGGTCTGGTTAAAATTCTCTAAGGGTAAGGAAAGTGGAGATGTCTGCCTGGAATTCTTCCCCTTGACACACAGTGGGTCAATTCTCCCCAGCAGAAAGCAGATCTTTGCAATAATGCATTTCGATTTTAATTTTTTGTTGTGTAAATCGAATACTCTGAGACTGGACTCCCATATTTTTTAATGTTTGATTTTTTGGGAAGGGGGGTGAGAGTGGGAACATGCTGCTATTTTAAAGCTCTCAGCAATTTCCTGACCCATCTTTGGGGGTAATGCTGCTCTTTTATTTCGGGAAAACAAAATGACACAAAGCGTTTCAATGAGCCTTTTGATTTTGCAAAGGGGAAGACAAAACCCTGTTCAGGGTGAAGAGGTTCTTAACAATGAGAAGTGAAATTCCTTTCGGTGATTGGGTGGGAGGTTGACTTCTCCGTGGGTGGAACTCACCCCTGAGATGACGGTGGATCCTGGAGTCGGGCCTGATATTTAGAGTGGGGTGTGTGGGTGCGCGTGTGTGGGCATTTGTGCATGTGTGGATGAGCATGTGTGTGTGTGTTTGCATGGGGTGGGAAGGGGTGTTTGATTTCCCTTCTGTTGGATCCAGAAGAGCAGAGATGGCCAGACTCACAGACTGCATAGCAGGACCCAAGACACTTCCTTGTGGCAGGAGGGGGAGCATGGCTGGGACCAGTGGGCTGGCTGCAGGAAGCTGGTGTTGGGTTGACAGCTAAGGAGGTGCACATCCAGCAGCGTCTCCGAATGGCTCTCAAACCCAACACTATCTACTATCTGGTCCTTTTCAGAAAGTGTGCTGACGAGCCCTCCCTGGTTTAGAAGGCAGCTTTAGAGCCCCAGCGGTGACATGGGCTAGGATCATTGCTTCACATTTAGCCATGTGGCCTTGGTGATTTACCTCACTTGTCTGTGCCCCCGGACCCTTCTATATAAAATGGGGAGCAAATCTGTGCTGTGCATGGAAAGCACTCAGCCCAGTGCCAGGACAGGGTGAGCACTCAGCTCGTGGCTATCAGTTCTATGATCTGACATTCACAATCAAATCTGATCTTCCAAAGCACTCTATAAGGCTGGTCAAAGTGATATCAATACCCCTAGGAGTTGCTGGGAAAATTGGGGCTTGGAATAGGTCCAGGAGTCACTGGGTGGCACAAACAGTTAAGCATTTGGCTATTAACGGAAAGGTTGGTGGTTAGAATCCACCCAGAGGCACCTCTGAAGAAAAGCCTGGTAATCTACTCCTGAAAAATCAGCCATAAAAAACTCACAGTGCATAGTTCTGCTCTTATGCACATGCAGTCGCCATGAGTCGGAATCAACTTGACAACAACTGGTTTTACTTTAGTTTATTTTTTAATAGACCTGACCTTGTTCAGGTTAGGGACTAGTGAGGAACAGAGCCTCAGCAGGGAGATATGGTCCCCTCTCTCCACTCTCCAGGCACACAGAGAAAGAAGCGAGGGCCCAGTGTCTTAGTCATCTAGTGCTGCTATAACAGAAATACCACAAATGGGAGGCTTTAACAAAGAGAAGTTTATTTCCTCACAGTAAAGTAGGCTAAAAGTACAAATTCAGGACGTCAGCTCCAGGGGAAGTCTTTCTCTCTCTGTAGGCTCTGGAGGAAGGTCCTTGTTTGATTTTAAGAGGACTTTGGGGGGTATTTTTGGTTTAAAGTTTAAAGATTATCTCAGGGCAATAGTTTCAGGGTTTCATTCAGCCTCCATGGCTCCAGAAAGTCAGGATTCCATGGGAATTTTAAATTCTTTTCTTCAATTTCTCCCCTTTTGATAAGGATTCATTTATGGAATCTTTGATGAAAATTTTCAGTAATGGTGGCCAGGCAACATTCAGTTCTTCTGGTCTCATGGCAAAGAAGGCAGTTGTTCATGGAGGCCATTAGCCACACATTCCATTTCTTCCTCCAACTTATTTGCTTTTGAAAAACTGTAGGATTGATGAGTGGTATGGGAAACTCAGCCCCCAGACCCTAGAGGCTAGGGTTGACTCATCTTGGCTTTTGCCATTTTCTAGCTCTCTACCTCTGGCTACTCAGCAATTTCTCCATTTACTTAATCCAGATAATAATAGAAATTAGCCAGTAGATTTGCCAAGACACTAAATACCCCAGGATGGTGTCTGGCAGAGAATACCTTCAATCAATGTGTGCTGTTCTTGTTTTCCTGATCATGAGGAAGTTAATGAGGATGAAGTTGATGAAAATGACGGTGAGGTAATCTCTCAAACCGTTCTGTTTATAAGTGGGTGAGGCCTTTGATTTTGTTTCTGATCTGAGTTAATCAATTATTCATGAGCATTTGAAAATTAGACACAGGCTAATTGAAAGCTCGTCAGAAGGATGGGTTCCACTCTTCCTATTAATCACCACAAAGAACCTGGGAGGTGATTTACAAACGCTGGTGAGTGGAAATGGGGAGTGTTGGTTCCCAGGAAGCGGACTGAGGAACGAACACATTTACCCATCTCCTGCCTACAAGATTTACAAGGGCCCCAAAGGTGGTGCACAAAATATTTATTGTTATTGTTAGGTGCCATCAAGTCGGACATAGCGACCCCATGTGACAGAGTAGAACTGTCCCATAGGGTTTTTTAGACTGTAATCTTTATGGGAGCACATTGCCAGGCCTTTCTCCCAAAGACTGCTGGATGGGTTTGAACTGCCCACCTTTTAGTTAGCACACAAGTACTTAATCATGTGTACCACCAAGGCCGCTTTCACAATATTTAGCAGTGCACATTCAGAACAGTTTAGGATTGCCAGATAAAATGCAAGATGCCCAGCTAAATGTGAAATTCAAATAAACAATACATTTTTTAGTATAAGAATATCCCAGGTACTGCATGGACATCCATATACTAAAAAGGGTATCATTGTCATTTTTAAATCTTAAACCAAAAGTATCTCCCGAAGTCTTCTTAAAACCAAACAGTAGTTTAGCTGAACTAGTAAGGAATGTCTGCCTTGAGCATTATACTCTTTTAAGAACTGTCTATATGGTATCAAATGGACAACAACAACTCCAAAGATTAGACAGGAACCTTAGGGGGCAGTGAGTTTTGGTGAATGCAGGAGGAACAACTCAGAGAAGGAGGGTGAGAATGACGGGACAACATGAAGAATGTAATCAATGTCACTGCTTTGTACATGTAGATACTACTGAATTGGGGTATGTGTTACTTGTATATTCTCAACAAACAACAAAATAAATTTAAAAACCTTATGGAGTACAGTTCCACTCTGATACCCAAGGGATTTCCATGAGTTGGAACTGATTCGGCTGCAAACTAAGCAAAACCAAAAAAAACCAAACCCAGTGCCATCGAGTCGATTCCGACTCATAGCGATCCTATAGGACAGAGTAGAACTGGCCCATAGAGTTTCCAAGGAGCACCTGGCGGATTCCAACTGCCGACCTTTTGGTTAGCAGCCGTAGCACTTAACCATTACGCCACCAGGGTTTAAACTAAACAAACAAACAAAAAAAAGCTTTTCATCATTTATCCAAACACCACAGTCAGCTGGGCGTCTTGCATTTTTATTTGTGAAATTCGGCAGTCCTACAATGGAGGTCAACCAAAGACCACTGGTGCCCCTGCCGAGCACCGGCCAGGGCAGTACACCAGAAGAAGGTGGCAGTTTGTGGTTTCCAAAGATGGCTGCTCACTCCCTTATTAACTGATGAATGTAACACCCTCCCTGTGAATCTGGGTGGGCTTCAACCTAATAAAATGTGGCCCAGTGCTACTGTGTGATTTCTGAAGTCGTGCAGATCCCATCTTGCTGGCTGAGACACTTGTCTTGGCAGCTGTCAGCCAGCATGGTAAGAACTACCCCAAGGCGGCCATACTGTGAGGAAGCCAAAGCCACACAGAGCAGTTATGTGTAGGTGTTCCAGTTGAGAACTCCAGTTGAGGTCTAGGCCATAGCCAGCATTAACTGCCAACCGTGTGAGTGACAAGTCTTCAGGTGAATGAAGCCCCCAGCTATTGATTCGCTCCCATTGTTTGAGTCCTCCCAGCTCAGGCCCCCAGACATCATGGAGCTGAGACAAGCTGTCCCTGCCATCCTCTGGCTGAATTCCTGACCCGCAGACTCTGTGATCATAACAAAATGGTTGTTTTATACCAGTCAGTTTTGCAGTGGTTTGTTAAACAGCGGAGCCAAGGATAAAATGATGTATCAGGCTGTTCCATGCTTGGTGCCTGTTTTGGTTACTTTTCCTGTGTATATGTGCCTGCTGTGAACTGGCATCATGAGACCACCCCCTCCCCCACCCAAGACATCCACGTCCTAATTCCCAGCACCTTTGAGTAAGTTAGGTTGTCTGCCCACAGGGGATTAAGATTGATGGTGGATTTAAGACTGCTAATCAGCTGGCTTTGAGATGCGGAGACTATCCTGGATTTTCCGGGTGGGACCAATGTAATCATAAGGCTGCTTCTAAGTGGAAGGGGAAGGAAGAAGAGAGAGAGCCAGGGAGATGGTGGGGTGAGAAGGACTCAGCCCAATATGGCTGGCATTAAAGACGGAGGAAGGGACCGTGAGCCAGTGAATGTAGGCAGCTCTAGAGGCTGGAAAGGAGAAAAAAACAGATTCTCCCCTGGAGACTTCAGAAAGGAAACAGCCCTGCCAACAGCATGATGTTAGCCCAGTGAGACCTCTTTTGGACTTCTGAGCTCCCGAACTGTAAGATACAAAGCCTGTGTTGTTTTAACCCACTACGTTTATGGTTCTTTGTTACAGCAGTCCTAGGAAACTGATGTTGTTGGGTGCCATCAAGTCCAGTCTGACTCATAGCCACCCCATGTGACAGAACACAACTGCCCCATAAGGTTTCCCAGGCTGTAATCTTTACAGGAGCAGATTGCCAGGTCTCTCTCTTATGGTGCTGCTAGGTGGGTTCAAACCACCAACTTTTCAGTTACCAACCGAGCGCTTAATCGTTGCGCCACTAGGGCCCCTTAGGAACCTGATGCCTGATCAGCCTTCCCAGGATGATTGTGGCCCATCCCCTCTTTCCCTCAGGATGATCTCCACTCCACCCGCCTCCAATCAGCACTGGCCCCACCCTCAGTTTCTCCACCTTCCTGATTCAATCTGTCCACCGGACACCAACTCCTGCTCCAGGTTCCCTCCCTGTCAGCTCTGCCACCCCCCACGGTTTCCAGCTCTTTTGGAGCAAGGTGCTGACCACCTGCCTGCTGTGCAGATTTCTCTCACCTGTGTCTGTCCTTTCCAAGTCACCTGCCTGTCTGGCCTTCCTCCCACGTTCTCCTCCTAGGTCCTGCACCACTCCCGAGAAGCTTCTACACCAACTGTCCAAGTCTTTCGTATTTTCTTTCCAGGTTTCAGCACCTCCTGCTCTGAGCATTTCTACCAGCTGTTGAGCTCATGAGCTCTTATCCTGGTAAATTAGGGATAAAACTAAGGAGCCCTGGTGGCACAATGGTTAAGCCCTCGGCTACTAACCAGAATATTGGCGGCTCAAACCCGCTATTGGCTCTGTAGGAGAAAAAAACCTGGTGATCTGCTCCCATAAAGATTACAACCTAGGAAACCCTTCAGGGAAGTCCTGCTTTGTCAGACTGTGAGTCGGAATCGACTTGATGACACACAACAGCAACCACAGGGATAAAACAAACAGGCTCACGGAGAGACACAGTTTGAATCCCGATGGTGTTTTTAATGCAATTATAGGAAGAACCTGCTCTGTGGCAAACTAGAATTCTACTAACAGAAAAATAAAATAAAACGTAGCTCCCAAGAACATATAATAACAGGTCAGTTCGTCAGGGGACAACAAAGACGTAAACTGCAGTCCACAAACCCACCAAAAGGCTGGCTGTGAAATACATTTATCCCAGAATTTGTGAGTTGGACGGATTTGGGCTTTATCCTTCTCAGAGCAAGTTGAAATGAGGAAGAAACAGCTATTTTCAGACTGGTGGTTCATTTACTGTGAACTTCCTCTTAATTCAATCTATAAAAATGTAAAGTGTTGAACTAGTTTACAAATTCAGCTGCGTGCGTGTGGCAATAATTTACTGAAATGAACTGGGTGAGACCCCACAGGGCACTTGTTTCCAAATCTGCTTCCCTTTCCTTCATGCACTTGGGAAATAGGCATTAAAGGTCAGTTTCAAAAAAATAGTTGTAAATATATCACCCAGACGGAATATTGCCAAAGATTCCTGTACGGGCCTGTCTCATGTTATTCAACATTTTAAGTACAGTTGCTGGGGTTAATTAGATTTCTGACCCCGAAAAATTTTAAGTACCTCTGATAACTTACTTCCAGTTGATAATTCTGTGTTACCAACAGAAAAAGAATAGCAAATAGACAGTGAATAAATAAATTCTTCATATCTCCTCTTATGCGTACATAGAATATATTTCTGAAATTTAATTAAATATCAAAATGTCCATAAGATCTATAATAAACCACTTCGCAAGACCTCTAAATGTCAAGGAAAAACACGTTTTCACATAAAACACCCCCTCCCCCCCCCCCAGGAAATCTGTGACGATTCAGGACTTTTAAAAAACCTGCAGAACCAAGTGTATATTTATCTTGAAAGTACTTTTTTGAAGACTTGGGAGTAGCTGCCTGTTTGCAACATGACACAGCGGAATGCATTTTAATTTGTCGCTCAGGAGTTTCTCCTGTTAGCTTCAGAGAGATGCCGGATGGTTTTAAAGTAACGTAAGGGCCTCGGAGTCAAAGCTTTAAGTGGTATAACTTGGTGAGAGACAGCAACAACTGTTTCAGTCACTTTTACGCCTGTCCTCAAAAAGCCAGGCCGTTCACCAGATATCTAAGCCACACAGAATGAGAAGGTGGTCGCTGGGGGACAAAATGTACCCCAAAAAGCTGATAGCTTTATCGTCTTAGTAAATAATGTCTTAGAGCACCAATTCCCAATGCAGAGGCCAAGTCCATCGGGGTCACAAGATGACTTGAGGTGCAACGTAAATAGAACACTGGATGTCACTGAATCATACAGAGCCAAAGGGATTGCATTTTCAATTCTCTTTTAACCCTTTTTGGTACATGAAGGACAAAGTCTCATTTTGCTGCTAACTTGTCTTTAATGCCTTTCTGACACTTGCTAATGTTTCTTTAAAACGAAAAGAGACCTCAGGTTAAAAGCCTTTGCAGGCCACAGGTTCTAGCTAGGATTTTCCAATACAAGATTGTCTTGTTTGCCTTGTCTTCCTCTTTCCATGTACTTTCTATTTGAGGCGGAGTCTTTGGGTGCTGCAAACCATTAGTGCTTGGCTGCTAACTGGAGGTTCATGTTTACCCAGAGGTACCTTGGAAGAAAGGCCTGGCAATCTACTTCTGAAATGTCACAGCCTTGAAAGCCCTATGGAGCACTGGTCTGCTCTGATGCACGTGGGTCTCCATGAGTTGAGGTTGACTAGATGGCAACTGGCTTCTATTCAGGGCAGGTGGCACTGACTCTTATCCAGGGGTTGTTTAGATTTGTGGCCCAGGAGCAGACAGAGGTGAGTTATCTGGCACATTTACATTTGAGAGGCATGGGTCTAGAGCAGAAGTCAACTAAGGTTTTCTGCAAAGGGCCAGAGAGTAGACATTTAGCCTGTGTTGACAATGGTCTATTGCAACTACTGAGCACTGCCTCTGTAGTGTGAAAATAACCATAGGCAACATGCAAATGAATTTGTGTTCCAATAAAATTTTATTTACAAAAACTGGTACCAGGCCAGCTTTGGTCTGACGGCTATAGGTTTGCTGACCCTTGGACTAAAATATCCTTGCAAAAGAACTTATTTTAATTAAAACACAAAGGGAATTATTTAAAAGAAGTTAGTGGTGTGCTGGGAAGTGCCAACAACCGTTTCCCGGGTGAGAAGAATAAGAATTGATTTGTAGCGACTGCCTATTTCCCTGGTGTAAATGCTCCCCACCATGGCCAAATCCAAACTGTGATACAATGTCACTGAACATGGAGCTGGGAAGAGATGTGCACAATCAGCCCTCAGGAGCCGTGCAAACATCCCAAAGGTGGAATCAGCGGTGTCTGGATACAATGAGTGTCAGAATGGGAATTTGAGCTCAGATGCATCCCATTCGGGAGCCCAAGTCTTCAACTGTTTGACTCAATGGCTTCTCAGAGAGGAATGCAGAGGGAGGTGTGATTAATCCAATCTACCCTTCTGTGTGCGTTGAAAATCAACACTGGTTCCAAGGTGAAATCCTGTCAGTCTTCTGCCCAGTCACCACAGGACACCCGGGCTACCTTGAGTCACCTGGTCAAGTCCCCATGGCACAGGTGGGCCTCCAAGTTCAGGTTACTTCAGGACCTCCCACATCACATCTCTGTCCATAATTCCCCCAGAGAACCAGCAGGCCAGCAGGCTCCAGCCCAGGGGAGTTCATGGGACAAACATAGACCTCAAAGACAAGCACAGCCCCCATTGAAATTGTCCCAGTGCAGGGGGTTGGAGCTGCTCCAGTGAGCTTTTTTCTTCCATATCTCTCTTCCTTGTAGTTTATTTCATTTTATCAAAAAAGAAAAAAAATCTCTGCCAATTTTTTTTTTTTTTAATTTTCAACGGAGATGGCTTTTTTCTTTCTTTCTTTCTTTCTTCTTTTGTTCCAGGAGATTTGGTTCTGGCAGTTGCTACTTTGTTCGGAAGCCAAGAGGAAGGTTAATTAGTTTCCGTGACCCAAGGACTCTCAGGGAAGATGTCAACGCATTCACTAATTGCTCCTCAAAGCTTGATACAGTTGGAGTGGCAAGGTCCAGGAGGCAAGGCGCTAAACTCGGTGTGAGGTTGGTTGTGAATTCTACCCTAGCATGGTGGGTAGGAGACTCCACGGGGTGTTGTCCTCACTGAGTAATTCAGGCAAATGATTTATCCCTCATTTGGGTCCTATCACCTGGTGACCACCAGCCCACCAAACCGTTATGGATTTTAGGGTCAACATGGAGCACTGCTTGGGAACAAGTCTCCCCAGCAGTCACAGAGAAAGAGAGACCATTCCCAACATTTACCCATGTCACATGTGCTCCTGGGTATTTGAAAGACATGAAGCCCAACTAATGTCTCCACTTGGCAAAGTAAAAAGAGGCAGGTGTTCCAGGTGTGACCAGCTACAGTCTTCTAAGTCATCAAAACGCCATGTGATCGCGACTCTGATTGTGGTCTGCAGACCAATAGCTTCAGCACCTCCTGGGAGCTCATCAGAAATACAGATTCACTCCAGACTTTCTGGAGCCATGAAGGCTGGATGAACCCCTGGAGCTATTGCTCTGAGGTAATCTTTAAACCTTAAACTTCAAACCAAAACTATCCCCTGAAGCCTTCTTTGAACTGAACAGTAGTTTAGCTTAATTAGTAAAGTCTGTCTGCCTTGAGAGTTGTGCTCTTCCAAAGAATTACCTCTGTGGGATCAAATCGACAACAGCACCTCGAAAAGTTAAATGAGAAGCTTAGGGGACAGTGAGTTTCTGTTAATGGGTGGAACAATTTGGAAAGGTTAGTGAGAATGGAGACACAATTTGAAGAATATAATCAATGTCACTGAATTGTAAATGCAGAAATTGTTGAGAGGGTGTATTGCTTGCTGTGTATATTTTCACAAAAAAAATTAAATAAATTTTTGAAAATGCAGATTCTCTGGCCCCATCCCAGACCTGGGGAGTCAAAATCTCTCGGAATGTGGCCCAGGAATTTTCACAAGCTCTCCAGGTAATCCTGATGAATCCTGAAGTTTCAGGTGCAGTGCTCAGGACCTTGGCCTGTGTGACTGCTTAGAGTCCAGCGGACAATAAAATTTCCACAGATTTGCTGTCAATGAAGATGCAAGCTGGTGACTTGAATGGAAAGCAAAGGTCCCCATTCAATTTTATTTATAAACTGGTGTTCATAGGAGAGCTCCTTCGGCATCCCTGAACACACTGAACAGGTGGATTTTCTTTCTCTTCCTGGTCAGGCTTGGCAGTATGTTTTCTTTGATTTTCTTATTGTTTAGAATAGTTTGCTGGCCATAATTGCAGATAAATTGTGCCAGTGAAACATGCATTCTGTGCCAGTCCTTCGTCCTTTTCCCATAGCTCTTTCTTGCCTGGTGCCCACTGAATGGGACCTAAAGGATTGTCCTGCCGCTGTCTTCCATAATGGATCCTTTCTCTGGCACATCCCTGAGCCACATCTCATGGTGAGGAACTCAGCTGAGCCACATGCACGAAGACTGTGGCTGCAAGATTTGCATCCTGTCCACAATTACATGAAACCCACTGTCTTAGTCTGGGTTCTCTTGAGCAAAACCAGTGGACATTTACTTTAAGGAAATGGCTCACGCAGTTGTAGGGGCTAACAAGTCCCAAATCCATGGGTCAGACAGTAGTCTGGAGACCTGTGCTGGCTCTCTATAGTTCAGGCTAGAGGACAGAGACTTCTACAGGCTTATATCCCAAGAACTGGGCAGCAGGTGACCAGAAGAATACAGAGTTGAAAGAGAGAGAAAGAGTGTGTGTCTTGCTGGAACATACATTTGTTTATTGGAGGCAGGCCCCACCCCAACCCCTCCCCCTAAAAAAACACTCATTTCAACTGATTGGCTGTTCACATCAGATCACATCATGGAAGGTGATTACATTATATCATGTTATGGAGGAGCACCAAATCCAGTGCCTGCCAAACCACCAAGAATCCCATCCTTGCCGAGTGGACACAATAACCTTAACCATCACACTCGCCAAATGCAGGCCTCAGGGATGGCTTCTTTGTGACATTGACAAGTATTTCACAAATTAGGTGACATCAGGATTTGGTCTAAAAAGCCCAGTTGGTCTATGTATTCTCGGTACAGGGTGAGAAGAAGTTACCTCTTGAGGCACATTTTCAGGCAATAACAGAAGCTGTCCATCGTCCCTGAGACGTATATGTGGAAGTTACCGTCTTTGAAGAGAAAGGGGGCTTGATTCAAAGGCAGCTTGTTTGGCAGCTGGGCCGGCCGTGGATGGCAGTAGCTGTCCAGGGGGACAGGGAGGTGCGGGGAGGCATCTCTGGCTGATTCTAATCTGCTTTCATTTGAGTGCAGATAAAGTAGGATCAGAGATGAATTCACTACAAAGCCCTCACTCTCATGGAGGCCCCTACAAGAGCCTAGAAGGGGCCCTCGTAATGTGTGCATGTGGTCACAGACTCTGTAAAACTTAGAAAGAGGAGATATTTTAACTGCCGTCAGGTAAGACCCCTGTCTTGCTCTCTTCTGACTTCCCCTCCACCTTGTTTTCCTCATGCCTGCTAGTCTGCGAGTGGCTGTGGGCACTTCTGGGGCATCCCAGAGTAACACTGCTTCCGGGAACAGTCCTGCCACCCATGGTGTCAACTGCAGGGTCATGTCATGAAGGTCCAGAGCCAGATGATGCGTCGGGATGTGAGCTTACTCCTTGGAGCCCAGCACCAGAGGAAGTGATGCCAACAGAGAATGAGAAACAAGGTTTGAAATGCGTGGAGCCAGAAGCTAGTCTGTGGAGAATTCTTCTTATCACCAGGCATGCAAAAGTATGCCTAAACACTTGGTCAAAACGAAGGCCTCTCCTGTAAGCCATAATAGATAATTCATTTGTACAAATGCAAGGAACCCTGGTCGCACAGTGGCTAAGCACTCGGCTGCTAACAGAAACACCCCAGTTCGAGCCCGCAAGCCACTCCTTGAGAGAAAGATGTGGCAGCCTGCTTCCGTAAAGATTACAGGGAGCAGTTCTACTCTATCCTATAGGGTCACCATGAGTCGGAATCAACTCAACAGAACCGGTTACGTACAGACGTAAACATACTGCTTATTTCTTTCGGATGAGATCGAATAGAATCCGTCAGAATTCTTGAGTTCCTGGGTGGCGCAAATGGTTGAACACTCAACTACTGACTGAAAGGTGGGTGGCTTGAACCTACCCAGAGGAGCCTAGAAGAAAGGCCTGGTGATCTGATCCCGAAAGTTCCAAGCCTTGAAAATCCTGTGAAGCACAGTTCTACTCTGTACACGTGGCGTCACCATGAGTCAGAATCAACTCTGTGGCAACTGGTTTGCTTGTTCTCCCCTTGTGTTTCTAGTCCCAAAACCTACACGACGCTACAGTATATCTGTGTGTCAGGCTGGATTTTCTGTCAATCAACTGTCAATAATTAAAAAAAAAAAAAAGTTTGCCTAACCATGCTAAAGGAAGAACTGAATCATCTTTCTATCCTCTCCGTTGCAAACAATACAACAGTATCTTTTGATGTGAAGAGTCAAAGAGTATACAGCAAAAAAAATGCACCAAAAATTATTACACAGTCAGGTAACTAATTAACATAAATACTACATTATTTTATGGATTTTTCTGGTTTTTAGAATTTAAAAAACCACTTTAATGACTAATTTTTTTACATGTAATTTGCATTTTTCCTTTCATTTGTTGTTGTTGGATGTCAAGTCAATTCTGACTCTTAGCAACCGTATGTGACAGAGTAGAGCTGCCCCATAGGGTTGCCTAGGCTGTAATCTTTACAAAGGAGCACTGGCGGCGCAGTGGTTAAGCGCTCAGCTGCCAACTGGAAGGTCTTGAGTTCAAACCCACCCGTTCCACGGGAGAAAGATGTGGCAGTCTGCTTCCATAAAGATTATAGCCTTAGAAATCCTATGGAGCAGACACCCCGTCCTATAGGGCTGCTACGAGTTGGAACCCACTCAATGGCAACAGGTTTGAGTTTAATCTTTACAGGAGCAGGTCACCAGATCTTTCTTCTGAGGAGGTGCTGGGTAGGTTTGAATCACCGATCTTTGGATTAGTAGTCAAATGCTTAACCATTGTGACACCAGGGCTTAGAGTTCCACATAACCGGGGTCCAGAAGGATTCATTCATCCTTGCATTACTCAGTAGATGTTGATCAAGCTCCTACCACAGGGCTCAGCAGCAACCGTGACTGGCCGGGTCCTGGCCCTCATTGAGCAAATGTCGTAGTGGTGGGCATAGATACTCAACACTCAAATAATACACAGGCTAGCTGCAGACCTCATCGTTACTCTGAGGAAATGAAAGTCATCGTGATGGCCGGGAGAGCCCTGTAGGAGGTGACACTGAAGCAGAGACAAGGAGACTGGGAAGGGAGCAGGCAGAGTTGCTGAGGAAAGAGTGTTCCAAGCAGAGAAAGCAGCACACGCAAAGGTCGTGAAGTTGAAAAAGGAGGGGACTTAGCATGTTCAGGGAAGAGGAAGAAGGTCAGTGAGGTTGGATGGTAGTGAGGGGCTGGGTGGGGGTCTTTCTAGGAGCTGGTATGTGTTAGGGCTCTGTGTGTAATCATGATTAATGATACACATGGATGTTACGCAGGCACCATGATTGATTAACGGGGATCTAGAGATGCCCATGTTCTCTTCTGGAGTGTCTGGGTGGTACAAACTATTCAGTGCTGGACTCCTAGCAGAAAGGTTGGTGTTTCAAACCCACTCAGAGGTGCCTCAGAAGATAGGCCTGGCAATCTTAAAAACCCTGTGAAGCAGTCCCACTCTGCACACACGGCGTCAGAATCAACTCAACAGCAACTAACAACAAAGGGTTCTCTTCCCATAAATTTCCTTACTCTTCCTGGGCCTAGTTTCATTATACACAAACTCTCCTCTTGACCAGTCACCCCCAAATTTCTGAAACTCAGAAGGGAGACTTACCAAAGGGTGGGGGAAGAGCCCTCCAATTAAACATCTGTCAACACATTCGGGAGCCGGGGCCCGTTAGTGTCGTCCCCAGCTGGCGCGGACAAAGGAAGCCAGGCAGACGGGCAGATGCGTGATGGTCTGGACAGTTTCTCCAAATATCAAAGCCGAATTGATTCTTTTTCAACTTCAGCCCAGCAATCCTTCTCCAAACACCGCCAGCCAATGGAAATCACAGTCCTTTATCCTTTGTAGAGTTACACAGCGTCGGCCCCTTTAGGTATGCTTTTGAGCCAAGGAATCTGCAGGCTTCCTGTTCCTCTTTGGAAGCAGTGCGCTCAAGTCCCCAGCTACTCCTGTCCTCGGAGAACATGAGAAACAAGGGGCTCACTGTACGGGTGGGTGGATTATTTTGAGGGGGCTGGAGGGAGCTACTCAACATCTTTGTTATCGCAGCAGCTTGAAAATAAAAACATGAGGACTAGTGGTGGCCCTTCTCTGACCATCTCAAGGTGCCTGCTGAGTGACATCTAAACAGTGCAGGCATGGATGTCATGGGAAGGGTCATCTCTGCAGGTACTGCCTTCCAGGTGTGAATCTCCCTTTGGACAAGAGAGATGGATGATTCTTTTGAAAATGGTTGTGA
Source organism: Elephas maximus indicus (assembly GCF_024166365.1). Classification (NCBI taxonomy): domain Eukaryota; kingdom Metazoa; phylum Chordata; class Mammalia; order Proboscidea; family Elephantidae; genus Elephas; species Elephas maximus. The sequence continues at coordinate 7,682,216 of NC_064843.1, forward strand.
CCACTGAAGGATATGATTGCAGCTTGTGTCCCAAGAAGAAACGTGGAGAGGAAACCTTCAGTCAACCTCAACCCATCTGAAGTTAGCCTCCCAGCTCTGCTCTTCCGTGAGGCACTTTGTGCATGTCCATGACAGTTGGTCCCTGTGGAGTCAGCTCTGACTTCTTATGACCCCATGCGTGACAGAATGGAATGTTGGCTCGTCCTGTGCCGTCTTCATCTCCGTTGATATGTTTAAATCCATTACTCAGCCATTGCATCAATCCATCTCACTGAGGGTTTCCCTCACCTTCCATCCACACAAATCTGCTATTAAACATGATGTCGTTCTCACATCCAAAGTAAGCAAGTTGAAGTCTCAGACAACATCCTATTGCGATCATAGGGTTTTCATTGGCTAATTTTTGGAAGCAGGTTACCAGGTCTTGGTTCCTAGCCTGTCTTAGTCTAGAAGCTCCACTGAAATCTGTTCTCCACGGGTGGCCCAACTGGTATTTATAGTACCAGGGGCATAGCCTCCAGCATCATAGCAACATGAAAGCCTTCACAATACAAGAAGCTGAAAGACGGGTGTAGACATCTACCATAGGACATGGAGTTCAGACCCTAGTTTCCAAGGCTATCTCCCCCACAGACTTTGAAATCTATGGGGATGGAAGCCTGGTCTTGCTTGATTATGCATGGTATAAAGTAACACCCCCATACACACACACATACAGTAAGTGGCATGTGATAAGTACTCAAGGCTCAGAGACATAGAACTGCACGCACAGAGCCAAAGGTCGTATGTAAAACCATGATGGCAGAAGCTCCTGGATGATGCTCCTGGGATAGCCATCTCCAAAAGCACATCTGAGTGCACTCCAGTCTGGACCTACAACTCTGAGACCACATACTAGTGACTTCAACATACAATGTCAAGTGGACAACTGAACTGCCAGTCTTATGTAGGCAAATCTCAGACACTGGTGGTAGGAGGAGAAACTGTGTGTGAGAGCCTCCAGGTGGGCACAGAGGCACAGGCACAGGTGGGCTCAAGCCTGAGTTGGCCAGGTAGCAGCTGAGTTGTCCCACTGTAGCTGAAAAAGCCACCTTGGCAGGCAGCCCAGAAGCATGGAGTCCTCGAGGGTCCTTTTGCACCTAGAGGGCAGTGGGTGACCCTGTCACCCCTGCACTCTCGGGCCAGGTGTGAATCCATCATGATTCCATCGGTTCTGACAAAGCACACTGCCTCTCATTGATTTGACCACTGTAGTCAGAATCCATCAGGAGCAAAGCCTGGATGTTCCCATCTGCCAAGCCACTCCCTGGTCTATTGACAGTACAGAGTTCACGGGTAAAGAACCCGAAGGCTGCATCTGAAAATCAGAGAATTTTCCACAGGAGCCACATGGCAGGAGCCTAAGAGCACGCCCCATGCCACCCGGAAGGCGTTCATCCTTGATTCTGGAACTTATTACTGGGCCCCACTGTGCACCAGGCCTGTGCTTTGCACTGGGCTTACTTGCAGCAACGCAGGGACTAGAAATGCCTCTTGCAGCTCAGAGACTGAAATTTTGGTAATGGTGATTGCCAAAATTTAGCAAGTATACACAGGCCGTATAAGGACCTCAGTTGTGACGGGTGTCATGAAGGACCCACAGGCTAGAGGATCAGAGAGGAGGCCAATCTAGTGGGGGGTGGGAGCAGCTCCAGAGAGAGCTTGTCTCAGGGGGATAATGTCCAAGCCAGCCAGGTGGACGGGGGAGGAGCCTTCCAGAAAGAGGGAACAGTATGCGCAAAGGCCCTGTGGTGGGAGGGCAGACTTTGTCCTGCTGAAAAACCTGAAGGAAGATCACTGCAGCTGCCGCAGAGAGGAGGCTGAGCTGAGGGGAGATGGGGGGGTCATTATTCCCAAGGTCCCAGGGGGCACAGAGAGATGCCACTGGGCAGGATCCAGGTTTTTTTCTTTTAATTTTGCTGTAGTTGTTGAGAATACACACAGCAAAAATACATCAAATCAACCATTTCTCCATGTGTAATTCAGTGACATTGATTTCATTCTTTAAGTTGTGCAACCGTTCTCACCCTCCTTTTCTGAGTTGTTCCTCCCCCATTAACATAAACTCAATGCTCCCTAAGTTTTCTGTCTAATCTTTTGAGTTGCTGTTGTCACTTTGATCCCATATGGATAGATCTTAAAAGAAGCAAAATGCTCAAGGCAGACATTCTGTATTAGTTAAACTAAACTATTGTTTGGTTTTAAGACTTCAGGGATATTATTGGTCTAAGGTTTAAAGATTATCTCAGGGCAATAGTTTCAGGGGTTCATCCAGCTGCCCCCATGGCTCCAGAAAACCTGAAGTCCGTGAGAATTTGAAACTTTGTTCTGCATTTTTATTCACCTTTTTTGTTCAGGATTCTTCTATAGAATCTTTGATCAAAACGTTCAGTAATGGTAGCTGAGCACCATCCAGTTCTGCTCTCATGACAAAGGAAGCAGTTGTTCGCGGAGGCAATTAGCCAGATTTTAATAGGAGACATGGGGGATAAGAGAAATGCAGGGTGCTCCTAGAGCTTCTACCAAGACCGCTTTTGTGGAAGTCCTGACGTGGGGGTTTTGTCAGGAGCTGCGGAGGCTGTCTCTGGCTGGCTGCTGAATGTTTCCTGAGGCCTCCTCAGCCCGCTGGCTGGCCCCTCAGTGCTGGGCACGATGTTGCCTGCCTGCATCATTTTCGGGCTCCTCATTAATGCCAGAGCATCATTTATCCTGCTCTGCTGCTCCCATTAACAGAACCGATAAATATCCATTTCCAAGAGCCCAGACAGTCACTCTGGGCTTGGTCTAGCTGATGGTGCTTGCTCTCCCCAAGTCACCAGAGTTGGGGCTGTCCAGAAAGGGAGAAAGAGCCACCTGGTGTGCCCAAAGATTCCAGAACTGCCTGTGAATTTTTTCCCCCCTTCTAGGATTTTTACCTAAGAAATTCATCATTTTCTTCTTCCCCTTTTGGGTGGCAGACAGCTATTTCATGTACTGCTGAGAAGATAATTCAGAATTCTGTTTATTCTAATGTGGTTCAAAATGTCTGTGACTAGCATCTGAAAATAGTTCTATGTGTTAAGCACTGTCAGCCAGCAAGCTTTCTGAGCCTGTTTTCACCCTCTCCCGGTCTGCCAGCCAGTCTGTCAGTCTGTCTGCCCCTGTCTGCATGAGGAACAGCTCCTTTGTCACAGGTCTCTGGGACGGCTCCCTGCAGTGATGGCAGAGGTGGGAGCAGATGAGTGATGCTCACTAACTTGGCAGAGTGATGTGCCTGCCTGTGGTGCTAAGCTTTGTGCTGGGCACGAGGGTCACAGCAGGAAAGGGACCATAGGCTCCTGCCTCCTTGAAGCTTTCAGTCTGATGGGAGATGGATGTTAGAGACAGACTCTCACCAACAGTCACCACAGTGACAGACTTACATCCTGGTGGTCCCTGGACTCATTCCGTTGTCTGTGTCAGACCCACTGCTGCTCACAGTGATGTGTGGATGAGCAGAAATGGGGGAAGCGGGAAGCTGAAGTCTCATGGGTCATCAACACAGGTATAAGCACCTGGGCAGGTATCAGGAGGGAGGGGAACAAGTCAGGGACATGACAGCTTATGTGGTAATGGATGTGGGAGTAAAGAGAGATGTGGGGAAATGCTAGTCAGTCACCAGATCCATGTCCACTCCTGGTGACTAGGTCTTCTTGGGCATGTGGACAGGTGAGCAGGTGAGCCAAGGTTCCTCTACCAGTGCTCATGGCCCACATGGCATGGCCCACCAACCAATCTCTTGATCTTCTTCTCTTGCTATCTCCCCTGCTCTCTGCAGTCCCAGCCACAGGGACTTTCTGACATATTCTCTCCCACTCTCAGAGTACTCCAGGAAGCCCCCCCGCCACTGTGCTCTCCAGACTTGCTTGAACCCCCTATTATTCTCTCATAGGACCACATACTCCCTGGTGCTTGTCCCGGTTGAAATATGACTTATATTTGTATGATTTTTTAATATATTATTGCCTTCCCTATTAGATCTAAGCTCCTTGAAGACAGAAGCTTCATCTGCTTTGCTTAGCGCAGAATTTACATAACAGGAATGAAATCAGTGTCCTTGAACGGATTAGTAACTAAGCAAGTGAATGTCCTAAAAGAAGGCTGCAAGGCTCAGACCTTGGGTGTGAAGGAAGTGACCACGGCTGCAATGGGTGTATTTCCTCTGAACTCCAGTGGGGTTGGAGGAGGAGGTGCGAAATGCCTGAAGTCACCTCAAGACAACCCCTGTAATGCCTTAATCCACCTGAAGACAACGCCTGTAATGCCTTAATCCACCTGAAGACAACCCCTGTAACGCCTGAAGGCATGCGAAGACGACCCTTGTAATGCCAGTTTCCAGGAATCCTGGCGCCTACTGCTCTCCCTGTCTCTTAGGCTGGAACAACCACACTGGATCTGGGAGAACTAGGTTGAACAGCTTCAGCATTTCATCCATAAACCATCAGGTAATGCAGAATTTGGACTGAACTCACTTTTGTAAACGGCTTTGAATGTGGAAAAACCAGCATCAAAATGCAAACAGCATGGCTTCCCCAGCCCTCTGGGCACATGCCTCATCACATTCTGGGACAGGTTCCCCTGGTACATGGGGCTTGGACACCCAGATCAAAGCTGCTGCTCTGATTTCACCCAGGCCACTAGTGAAATGTCCTGCCCCTGACCACACAGAGACACCTCTCTGGGAAGGAACCCCTTAGCCAGTGTCCACCCCTATTCCCTATAAGAACGTACCAGGATTCTCATCGAACACCAGGAACCAAATTACCTGGCCCAGGTCTGGATAAGCCTGGCCTCACCTGTGTTCTCTTGAGTTTGGCCACATAAACTCCACTGTGATTCCAAAGCCTGTCAAACTTTTATCCAGGACCCAGGCCTGGGCATGGAAACAGGTGCTGTGTGAAATAGCATTGCATCTCCAAGCCTGCTGGTGACTGAGAGGGCCATGGAGCCCTCCAGAACAGGATCTGCTAGAACATGGTCCAAACGTGCCAACATAGGATGCCCTAGTCAGTGGGTGCCAAGCTACCTTCTGAAAAATTCTCAGCACTAGAAGAAAAGGGAAGGGGTGGGTTTCACTCTCTTCAGGTCAATGTTCTCCATGGTGCCTTCCTGCCAACACTAATAAGGCCACGCCCCATCGATGAAGCTCCACTGGGGAAGGGCTGCCCTCATCTGTTCTCTGTACGCAACACTACTCGGAGTAGAGCTTGAGCTGGTACATGACACAGGCTTTTCTCTATAACTTTCCTAGACCTAAGTGTCTTGTTGGTTATGGAGACCAGGCAAGGAAGGTAATGAGGCCACTGAGAAAAAAAAAATCCACTATCTTCTCCTCGACCAGCCTGGCCCAGCACCTCTGCAACCTGACTTCCAAGGCATAACTGCCTCACCTTCATTGTGCTGCCAAAGTAAAAACTCTCTCCTTCCATTCTCAGGGACTGCATATGGTTAAAGCTTGAAGTTGGCTGATGGTCAAATACTGAATAAGTGAATCAATGTATGAATTGATACATAAATGAATGAACAAAGGATGATGGATTGATGGATGGATGGTGGATGGATGGATGGATGGATGGATGGATGGATGGATGGATGGATGGATGGATGGATGGATGGATGGATGGATGGATGGATGGATGGATGGATGGATGGATGGATGGATGGATGGATGGATGGTTGGATAGTGGATGGATGAATGGATGAATGGATGCAGGGAGGGAGGGAGGAGGGGAAGGAGGGATGGCCGATGTATAGGTAAATGGTGAATGGATGGTGGAATGATGGTGTATGGGTGGGTGGATGGATGAATAAGTGTATAGGTGGGTGAAGGGAGGGAGGGAGAGATGAAGAATGGATGGATGGTGGATGGATGAACAGTGTATGAATGAGTGGATGGATTAGTGGATGTTGGATGGATGGTGGATGGATGAGTGGGTGGATGGATGGTGGATGGTCTCTGATCAAGTGTCACCTGCTCAGGGAGGCCTTTCCTGACCACTTGACCTAAAATATTAACCCATCTTGATGCCCTCTTGGTTAATTTTTCTTTATAATTCAGATGGCCACTGCTGCCGTGCTATCCCTTCACTTGTTATTGTTCACTGTTTAACTCCCCTGCTGTCTGTGAGGCCACGTGGAATTTATCCTTTCTTATTCCCTGCCTTTTCTCACAGTGTTCCAATCAGCACCTGGGAGATCATGGTAAACATCACACATCTCTTTATCAAATCCATGCATGAACCCTGCCTTTGGGTAACATTGTTAGTAAATGTTGTCCTGCTGCCTGTGTGGACCTAGGCAAGGCTTGGTTCCTCCACCTATCACCCGAGTGAGCTTATATGTGCTGACAAGCATGGCATTAAGTGCTATGGATATTGCTGCAAATGGAACATATGTGGCCCCTTCACCATGGAGATTCACTTACAGATCTGGGACCACTGGTGTCCTCATGTGTAAAATTGGAATAACAATTCCTTCATGTATCTCCACATGTTGCGAGGGCTGATGAAATGATGCTGTGGGCGCACCTTACAAGCTATATAGTAGAATACTAATGAAATATTAGGAAGGAGCTTAGCAGTTAGAGCTCTTCAGCTACAAGTGACAGAAAGAGACTCTGGCTAACCAAGCAGAAATGGAAGTTCATGGGAAGATATTTGGGAGATCACAAAATAGTATAAAAAGTTTGAGAACTAGGCCAGCTCTAGAGGTCAGTATAGAGTAACCAGGCAGGGCAAATGGTTAACATGCTCAGCTGCTAACTGAAGGATGGGCAGTTTGAACCTACACAGAGGGGTTTCAGAAGACAGGCCTGATGATCTACTTCCAAAACTCAGTCACTGCAAACCTATGCAGCATAGTTCTACTCTGACACTCACGGGGTCACCATGAGTTGGGGTCAACTCCATGGCAATTGGTAGAGGCCATCATAGCAGGAACATTTTGATCATCTCAACAGGCCACTTCTCCTAAAATACATGAGCCCTGACCACTTCTTCCTTCCCTTTTTTAACTCCACTCAGCTTCGGAGTTCCAAAAAGTAAGTCCAGCAAGGTTGCCTTTCTTCTGAACAGCTACAGGAGGAGAGGACACTGCTCAAATTCCATCCAGCCTGCCCACAATGGTGAGGTGGCATCAGTTGCCCCAGAACAGAGGGAATTGATGCTGGAAGGCTCAAAAACCACCTTCCACTCTTATAGTCATGTCAAACCCATTCTTCTTGCCAAAAGCACTTTCAAAACATTCACTTTCCAACAATTCTCAGTTGGGTTTGGATATGGGGTTATCAAATGATATCAAAGTAACAAGCTGATATCTACTCATACTTTCCCAGGAAATACAGTGATTAAGTGCTTGGCTGCTAACCAAAAGGTCACCAGTTCAAATCCATCAGCTGCTCCTTGGAAACCCTATGGGGCAGTCCTACTCTGTCCTATAGGGTCACTATGAGTCAGAATAGACTCAATGGCAGTGGGTTTGGTTTTGGGTTTACAGGAAATACAAGGGCTCTACTGTGTGTAGGAAGGGTAAAGGGATGCTTTCTTAGAAGAGATCTAGGAAATCCCACACACAATCTAGTGGCAGGGGAAATATCCCTAACCAATACTGGAAACACAGGTGCAATAGAAAAGAGAGAAAAGTGAGCCATACTCAGCCATAGACAAATTAAGAACTTTTATGTGCCAAAAGTCTTTAAAGAGAATTTCAACAGATAAATGATGGATTTATTAAAAATATATATATATATATTTTCAGAAGAGATAATAGGAATAGGCTGGTATCTATAATATACACAGACCTCTTACAAAATGACAAGAAAAAACAACTCTGTAGAAAAATTAACTGAGGGATTCGAAAAGGTATTTCACAAGAGTATATCTGAATGGCCAACAAATACATATAAAAAAAAATTCTTAAACTCACTAGTTGCCAGGAAAATGCAAATTAATGTTCCACACATAGCTGGTGAGAAAGTGTTTGCATTCTGGTAACAGTGGGATGACCACAGCTATCAACTCCAGGAGACAAATACAGAAGTGGGGATGGAATTGGATTTCTACCCTTCACATCCTCCCTAACACAGACGGTATATCTTTTAACCTTGCTCACTTTGGAGCAAATCTCGTCCAGCATGTTTCAGGCACCCATCCATATTTGTCAACTGACATCTTGTGTTTGGGATTTTTCAGGGCACAATGTAGAAGCTGTAGCTACATTGTCAGATGGCATGCTGATAGCAGCAACCTTCTCCATGATATCAGAGTGGAGGCCCTAGGAAAATCAGACCTTACTTAACCTGATTCCACCCCGTGTGTGCTCTTAAAAGCAGTTCATAAGAAACACTGGACAAATTCTCAGGGCTTCTTCCTGAATCGAGGTGATCTGATAGTCTAGCGAAAGGTAGGCCTCCAAAATGGGCTCGGCTTCCACAGTGTCAGCTCCTTCTTTGGTACTCTTCCAGCAGGACCTGTGAAGCATAAAAGATTCACTGCTCCCCTGTGTCTTCAACTTCTCTCTCCATTGGATACTCTCCCTCCACTTAAAATACTTTTTATATTCACTTCAATCCCCAGACTTCTGACCCTGCTCTTCACTCACAGTACCACCCTTGCTTTCTTTTTCTGTTCACCTCCAAACTTCTCACAACAGTAGCCTCCCCAACTGTCTCAGTTCTTCCTGTTCTTCCATCCATCACTCTCAACATCCTTCCTTTCTCTCTCAATGCACTCAGACACACACTCACTAGAAGACCACCTGCAATGCCCTGTGCTCCACATCCAGTGCTCACCTCCCCATCATTGTTGTCCTTGACCACCAGAGCACTCTGCTCAAGACTATGGCTTATCCATCACTGCCTAGATCACAGTATCGCACCCAGGACCCAAGGCTGCCAAATAAGTGTTTGTTACTGACTGAATGATTAAACAAAAGAATATATGGCTACATGGATGAGACTGAACAGAGGATTCCCAAACTAAGGCCCTGGCTAAATTTCCTCTGTCTGAAGATAGGAAGATATTTGGGGTCTCTTTTTTTATAAACTGATCATTTACAAAATATCTGTACATTTCTGCCCATGTTTTCCTTGGGAGTGGGTGGGCAGGGGACTGAGCAAAAGGATAAGTCTCAGGTCAGCCTTACATAAATTAACTCTGACCCTGTTATAAAACACTGATGATTTTTACAATTATTTCTATAATACATTTACCTTGGCTGAGGTTCACTTGAACAGAATCGGCTGTCTGGAGACCTAAAAAGATAGACCATGAGTTGGCATCACTCTGTAACCCACTGGAGCCAGTTATGCCTTTGTCTAAAGACGCCAGCTTGAATCACCCCATCAAGACATTCATGCATCGTGCATCCCTCTTCCTGTCATTTCACAAAGCGTTCTTAAGTTACAAGGTGTGAGGCATTGTGGACAGGACCAGGAGAGAACACTTGCCTGGGTGGCACTTAGATTCCAGTGCATAGAACTGCACCAAGGACAACATAAATGATTAAAATGCACACTTGTTAGATGGTGGTAAGGGCTAGAGAGGAAAAGAAAGCAGCAAAGACAGAGTGGGTGTGCCATCTTAGATAGGATGCCCAGAAACTCCATCACTGAGAAGGTGACATTTGACTTGAAGTGAGAAAGGGCAGAGGGCAAATCAGAAGTCTCAGCCCAAATCTTGCCTGAAGGCCAGCCCCTGCACAGGGTCCTGACACCCTGCCAAGTCCTTGCCAACTCCTTCCTCTGGGTGTTAGGTCCTGTTCACTGATGTTCCACCATCAACTACAGACCTGAGATGAAAAGAACAGCCACTAAGCATGATGATGCTATTTGACTTTGGTCCCACTGCCATTGCTCCTGGAACTTCTTGGATAACAATGATCACCAAGCTAGGTCCCCTTCGTATGTTCATGTAGACACATTGCCCTCCATCACTCAGTTCCTCCATCAGAGAAAGTGGGTCCTATTCCATCTCCCCTTCCCACACAGACCATAGTGGCGGGGGAGACCCCAACTTGTCAGGCTTCCAATCTACCCTGAAATCATGCAAGGTCTCCTTGGATGCATAGGCACTGAGCTGTCACAACCACAACCCATAAGGTCAGTGCAGCGATTGTCTCTATTTGCGGGTGGCAGGTGCAGTGAGGCCACGGGCCTCCGTGTACACAGGTGGAAGTCGTGCAGTCAGGGTTTCGATTCAGGCAGCCTGGGCTGCACTTTTCACCACCACACTACGTCGCCTGCTGCCATGCTGCCAGCAGAAACAAGGTGTGTTTTGTGGGCTGTGGCATCCCTCGTACGTGCCATAGCACCCGGCATGTAGGAGACACTACTGATACCGCTGAATGGAAGAAGAAGGGAACGGGGGCAGAAGGCAGGAAGGTAGAGATGCAGAACAAGGACTTAGAGAGTTATTAGTCCTCCTGCTCAGAGCTGAGGACACAGCCAGCCTGGAAAACCCAGACAGATATGCACAGGCCTGCCAGAGGCATAGCTCAGAACATAACTTATCCACAGGTCGTAAAAGTGGGGGAAAATCTCCTTCCATGTTTGAAATTCATGTATAAAATTTGCATACATAATAACCTTTGCCAGATGCTTACAGGTCACAGACTTACAGCTCACATCTTTCTGAAGCGTGTACCAGGTGACTTCCTCAGTTTACTGGTAAGAAATTCACCCCACTGTCAGGGCAGGCATCCACTCATTCCTTTACATCCTGCATCCTTGAGCAATTGAAAAGGAGCCACAGGGCTGCAGGAGAGCTGCTCTGAGACCGGCTCCTGATTTGGGTTCTAACCTTTGTAGTATCACACATTAGTGGAAACGGGTTCCCAGGGCTGGGAAGCTCTGGTTAATGGAAAAAGGTCACCTTCTAATTCCCCTTCGATGACATCTAAGAAAGGAAGATGTTTGTGAAAGGAGATGCTTTTCCCACCAAGATCCTACCAATCCCACAAGTGTAAGCTATGCTCATACAGATTTTGGAATCCTTGGCTTCTAGACTGTGTTGAAAGACCAACCCAAAGAGGGGAAAGAGCCACCTTGGCCCTAAAGGTGACTCCTTCAGAACCCAGCAGCACTGGAGAAGAAAACCTCTCCCTATATCAAAGCCCTAGAGAATAGAAAGCATCATATTCCCAAGCGTGAGCTCTCAATTCCTAATTCTGGGAACTGGGAGCAAGTTGTACAAAAATGCCCCTTTTCTAGGCACCTAATGTAGTTGCCAGAATATGAGATCTGAGGTCAATGAAGCTGGATTCAAATCCCAGCCCCACCATTTTCTCAACTTGGCTCATTATTTAATCTCTCTGAGGCACAACTTCCTTATCTGTAAACTGGGAATAATATAATATGTATTTCAGAGTAATTGGGGAAATTAAATGAGAAAATAATTGAAAGTGTGAATTCATTTCCACTGGCATACCACATCATCTTAGGGGCGAGACAGCAACGTGTATTATTGCTTGATAATTGCTTTCAGTCCTCTGAAAAAGAAGATAGTCTCAGAGTCATGGTAGTGTATCTTTGACATCTCACATTCACTGATTTATCTTTTCAACAAAGAGAGAGCAGACCTCAGGCTCAAAGCCTTTTGGAATTAACATGATCCAGTTAAGATGTATCCATTTTTCTTTGTATTCATTGTTTCTGTTATCTCCTACTTAATAAAAATGATACTGGTTACTGGTTTTCTAAATTTAAGGAGAAACTGCTTACCGAAAGGTTGGTGGTTCAAACCCACCCAGTGACCCTGTGGGAGAACGACCTGGCAAACTGCTCCTTAAAGATTTCAGCCTAGGAAACCCTATAGAGCAGTTCTACACTGTCACATGGGGTATCTATGAGTCAGAATTGATTTGACACCACCCAACAACAACACAACAGTTTTCCATCTATAGAATTGCTTCCATTTTTTCTTTTTTTTGGTAAAATACAAAAATCAGTTGCCACCGAGTATATTCCAACTCATAGTGACCCTATAGGACAGAGTAAAAGTGCCCCATAGGGTTTCCAAAGAGTGTATGGTGGATTCAAACTGCTGACCTTTTGGTAAGAAGCCACAGCTCTTAACCACTATGCCACCAGGCCTTCCTTGGTAAAATACAGATACAGCAAAGTGTGCCATTCTAACCTACAAGTCAGTGATATATTCTTCACATTCACTGTGTCGTGCAACCATCACCACTATCTATTTCCAAAAGGTTTTCATCGTCCCAGCAGAAACTCGGTAACCCTTAAGCAAAAACTCCACATTCCTACTTCTCCCCTGCCCCCAGCCCCTAATAAATTTTTGTCTCTAGGCAGTTGCCTATCCTAGATATTTTATATAAGTGGGATCATATCATATTTCCCCTTTTGTGTCTGGCATATTTCACTCAGCATAATGTTTTCAGGTTTCTTCCATGCTATAGCGTGGATCAGCACTGCATTCTCTTTATGGCTGATTAATATTCCATTCTATGGATGGATCACATTTTGTTTATCCATGCATCTGTTGGACACTTGGGTTGTTTCTACCTTTTGACTATTGTGAATCATGCTACAATGAACATTGGTGTACTCGTATCTGTTTGAGTCCCTGCTTTCAAGTCTCTCAGGGATATACCTAGGAGTGGAATTGCTGGGTCATATGGTAAATCTGGGAGCAGAATTGCTGGGTCACATGGTAACTCCAGGAGGGGAATTGCTGGGTCGTACGGTAAATCTGGGAGCAGAATTGCTGGGTCACATGGTAACTCCATGTTTAACTGTTTGAGGAACCATGGAACTCTTTTCCACAGTGACTGCACCATTTTACGTTCCCATCAGACACACACAAAGATTCCAATATCTCGACATCTACAGCTTCCCCAACTCTTGTTATTTTCCTTTTTTTTTTTTTTTTTAATATTAGCCATCCTAGTGGGTATGAAGTGGTATTTCATTGTGGTTTTGGTTTGCATTTTCTAATGACTAATGACTCTTTTTTTTTTTTTTTTTTAATGACTCTGAGCATCTCTTCATGTGTTTTACGCTCATTTGTCTCTCTTCTTTAGAGAAATGTCTATTGATGTCTGTAATGGATTGAATTGTGTCTCCCAAAAATATCTGTCAACTTGGCTAGGTCATGATTCCCAGTATTGCATGATTGTCCATTTTGTCATCTGATGTGATTATCCTATGTGTTGTAAATCCTATCTCTATGATGTTAATGTGGTGGGATTAGCAGCTCAGCTGCTAACCAAAAGGTTGGCAGTTGGAATTCACCAGCTGCTCCTTAGAAACTCTATGGGGCAGTTCTACTCTCTCCTATAGTGTCACTATCAGTCGGAATCGACTCAACAGCAACAGGTTTGGTTTGGTTGGTTTTATGTTAATGGGCCAGAACTCAGTCTACAAGATTAGGTTTCATTTTAAGCCAATCTCTTCTGAGATATAAAAGAGAAAAGCAAGCACAGAGACATGGGGGACCTCATATTATCAAGAAAGTAGTGCTGGAAGAGCGTGTCCTTTGGACCCAGGGTCCCTGTACCTGAGAAGCTCCTAGTCCAGGGAAAGATTGATGACTAGGACCTTCTTCCAGAGCCTACAGAGAGAGAAAGCCTTCCCCTGGAACTGATGCTCTGAATTTGAACTTCTAGCCTCCTAGACTGTGAAAGAATAAGCTTCTCTTTGTCAAAGCCATTAACTTGTGGTATTTCTGTTATAGCAGCACTAGATGACTAGATGACTAAGACAGCATCCTTTGCCCATATTTTAATTGGTTTTTTTTGACTTATTGTTGTTGAGTTGTAGGTGTTCTTTATATATTCTAAATATTAAACCCTTATCAGATATATGGTTCCCAAATATGTTCTGTAAGTTGTCTCTCCACTTTCTTGATAGTGTCTTCTGATGTGTGTGTGTGCGCGCTCACATGTGTAGGGAGACAGGAGAGGGAGGAGGCTGGGCACCAGAACCAGATGTGTGGTGGGGTAGAAAGGGTGTCCTGGCCTCGGTGCACATCCTATTTCCTGTAGCACCTACCTGAAGTGTGCCGACTGCCCCTGTAAGATGTCCCCTTACCAGACCCCATTGCAGGCAGGGTTCTGGGTGCAAATCAGGCTGAGACTGTACAGGGAGGTGGGAGGAATTCTCTGCCTCCTGCGCTGGCTTCACTCTCCTGCTGGCAGCAGGGCAGGTGACACATGCTTCTGCTCAGCTGCATTCCCATCTCCAGAAACCAGTCTGCAGGGCATCATGGCAGCAGAAGCCAAGACTTCCCAGCCCTGGGTTCCGGCTAAGATGGATGGCATCCCTAGGAGTAAGGGTGTCCATTGGGCCCCCCTTCCACTCCCACCCTTCTCAGCCTTCCTGGCCTAGGTTATGAGTGCTGCCCCGCAGCAAGTACCCCACCAAGATGGATTTAATTACTGCTCATATTTGTCTCAATCCAAATGGAACAGTGAGAGGCGGGGCCAAGATGGCAGACTAGGTAGACGCTACCTCGGATCCCTCTTGCAACAAAGACTCGGAAAAACAAGTGAATCGATCATATACATAACAATCTACGAACCCTGAACAACAAACACAGATTTAGAGACGGAAAACGAACTAATACGGGGAAGCAGTGATTGCTTTCAGAGCCTGGAGCCAGCGTCCCAGTCAGGCGGCTTCATTAACATTGGAATTTCCTGAGCCAGAGGGAGAACGGCTCCGGCTCCATGGCGGCTTTGCTCCCCCACCCCCCTTTTTTTTTTTTGGTCTTTTCCTAACCCACTCTTCCGGCCTGAGAGAAGGAACCACAAAAACCCAGGGACCAAAAATCCACCCCTAATTGGACTAAAAACACAGAACCAGCTACAGCCAAGCATATATGATCCAAATCTCAGACTTTCATCCTTACAGGGAACAAGGTGGAGGTTATAATCCAAAGGCAGTTCTGATAGGGATCTGACTGCATTCTTTTTTAGCGGATTTTCTGGAAAAACTAGTTTCCCAGTGATGGCTCGGAGACAGCAGCCATATCAAACCACATAAAGAAGCAGACCATGACAGCTTCTACAACCCCCCAAACAAAAGAATCAAAATCTTTCCCAAATGAAGATAGTATTCTGGAATTATCAGATACAGAATTTAAAAAAACTAATTTACAGAATGCTTCAAGACTTCAGAAACGAAATAAGGCAAACTGCAGAAAAAGCTAAGGAACACACTGATAAAACAGTTGAAGAACTCAAAAAGATCATTCAAGAACATAGTGGAAAAATTAATAAGTTCCAAGAATCCATAGAGAGACAGCATGTAGAAATCCAAAAGATTAACAATAAAATTACAGAATTAGACAACGCAATAGAAAGTCAGAGGAGCAGACTCGAGCAATTAGAATGCAGACTGGGACATCTGGAGGACCAGGGAATTAACACCAACGTAACTGAAAAAAAATCAGATAAAAGAATTTAAAAAAATGAAGAAACCCTAAGAATCATGTGGGACTCTATTAAGAAGGATAACTTGCGTGTGATTGGAGTCCCAGAACAGGGAGGGAGGACAGAAAACACAGAGAAAATAGTTGAAGATCTCCTGACAGAAAACTTCCCTGACATCATGAAAGATGAAAGGATATCTATCCAAGATGCTCATCGAACCCCATTTAAGATTGATCCAAAAAGAAAAACACCAAGACATATCATCATCAAACTCACCAAAACCAAAGATAAAGAGAAAATTTTAAAAGCAGCCAGGGAGAAAAGAAAGGTTTCCTTCAAGGGAGAATCAATAAGAATAAGTTCAGACTACTCAGAAGAAACCATGTAGGCAAGAAGGGAATGGGACGACATATACAGAGCACTGAAGGAGAAAAACTGCCAGCCAAGGATCACATGTCCAGCAAAACTCTCTCTGAAATATGAAGGCGAAATTAAGATATTTACAGATAAACACAAGTTTAGAGAATTTGCAAAAACCAAACCAAAGCTCCAAGAAATACTAAAGGATATTGTTTGGTCAGAGAACCAATAATATCAGATATCAGCACAACACAAGGTAACAAAACAGAACATCCTGATATCAACTCAAATAGGGAAATCACAAAAACAAATTAAGATTAATTAAAAAAAAAAAAAAGTGCTCATAACGGAATCACTGAAGTCAATACGTAAAAGATCACAATAATCAAAAAGAGGGACTAAATACAGGAGGCATAGAACTGCCATCTGGAGAGTGATACAAGGCGATATAGAACAATACACGTTAAGTTTTTACTTAGAAAAATAGGGGTAAATAATAAGGTAACCACAAAGAGGTATAACAACTCCATAACTCAAGATAAAAGCCAAGAAAAACGTAACAACTCAACAAACATAAAGTCAAACACTACGAAAATGAGGATCTCACAATTTACTAAGAAAAACATCTCAGCACAAAAAAGTAAGTGGAAAAATGAAATTGTCAACAACACACATAAAAAGGCAGCAAAATGACAACACTAAACACTTATCTATCTATAATTATGCTGAATGTAAATGGACTAAATGCACCAATAAAGAGACAGAGAGTCACGGACTGGATAAAGAAACACGATCTGTCTATATACTGCCTACAAGAGACACACCTTAGACTTAGAGACACAAACAAACTAAAACTCAAAGGATGGAAAAAAATATATCAAGCAAACAATAAGCAAAAAAGAAGAGGAGTAGCAATATTAATTTCTGACAAAATAGACTTCGGACTTAAATCCACCACAAAGGATAAAGAAGGACACTACATAATGATAAAAGGGACAATTGATCAGGAAGACATAACCATATTAAATATTTATGCACCCAATGACAGGGCTGCAAGATACATAAATCAAATTTTAACAGAACTGAAAAGTGAGATAGACACCTCCACAATTATAGTAGGAGACTTCAACACACCACTTTCGGAGAAGGACAGGACATCCAGTAAGAAGCTCAATAGAGACACGGAAGACCTAATTACAACAATCAACCAACTTGACCTCATCGACTTATACAGAACTCTCCACCCAACTGCTGCAAAGCATACTTTTTTTTCTAGCGCACATGGAACATTCTCTAGAATAGACCACATATTAGGTCATAAAACAAACCTTTGCTGAGTCCAAAACATCGAAATATTACAAAGCATCTTCTCAGACCACAAGGCAATAAAACTAGAAATCAATAACAGAAAAACTAGGGAAAAGAAATCAAATACTTGGAAATGAACAATACCCTCCTGAAAAAAGACTGGGTTATAGAAGACATCAAGGAGGGAATAAGGAAATTCATAGAACGCAACGAGAATGAAAATACTTCCTATCAAAACCTCTGGGACACAGCAAAAGCAGTGCTCAGAGGCCAATTTATATCAATAAATGCACACATACAAAAAGAAGAAAGAGCCAAAATCAGAGAACTGTCCCGACAACTTGAACAAATAGAAAGTGAGCAACAAAAGAATCCATCAGGCACCAGAAGAAAACAAATAATAAAAATTAGAGCTGAACTAAATGAATTAGAGAACAGAAAAACAATTGAAAGAATTAACAAAGCCAAAAGCTGGTTCTTTGAAAAAATTAAGAAAATTGATAAACCATTGGCTAGACTGACTAAAGAAATACAGGAAAGGAAACAAATAACCCGAATAAGAAACGAGAAGCACCACATGACAACAGACCCAAGTGAAATTAAAAGAATCATATTGGATTATTACGAAAAATTGTACTCTAACAAATTTGCATACGTAGAAGAAATGGATGAATTCCTGGAAAAACACTACCTACCTAAACTAACACATTCAGAAGTAGAGCAACTAAATAGACCCATAACAAAAAAAGAGATTGAAATGGTAATCAAAAAACTCCCAACAAAAAAAAGCCCTGGCCCGGACGGCTTCACTGCAGAGTTCTACCAAACTTTCAGAGAAGACTTAACACCACTACTACTGAAGGTATTTCAAAGCATAGAAAATGACGGAATACTACCCAATTCATTCTATGAAGCCACCATCTCCCTGATACCAAAACCAGGTAAAGACATTACAAAAAAAGAAAATTACAGACCTATATCCCTCATGAACATAGATGCAAAAATCCTCAACAAAATTCTAGCCAATAGGATTCAACAACATATCAAAAAAATAATTCACCACGATCAAGTGGAATTTATACCAGGTATGCAAGGCTGGTTTAAGATCAGAAAAACCATTGATGTAATCCACCACATAAATAAAACAAAAGACAAAAACCACATGATCTTATCAATTGATTCAGAAAAGGCGTTTGACAAAGTCCAACACCCGTTTATGATAAAAACTCTCACCAAAATAGGAATTGAAGGAAAATTTCTCAACATAATAAAGGGCATCTATTTTTATGCAAAGCCAACAGCCAACATCACTCTAAATGGAGAGAACCTGAAAGCATTTCCCTTGAGAACGGGAACCAGACAAGGATGCCCTTTATCACCACTCTTATTCAACATCGTGCTAGAAGTCCTAGCCCAGGCAATTAGGCTAGACAAAGAAATAAAAGGCATCCGGATTGGCAAGGAGGAAGTAAAATTATCTCTATTTGCAGATGACATGATCTTATACACAGAAAACCCTAAGGAATCCTCCAGAAAACTACTGAAACTAATAGAAGAGTTTGGCAGAGTCTCAGGTTATAAAATAAACATACAAAAATCACTTGGATTCCTCTACATCAACAAAAAGAACATCGAAGAGGAACTAATCAAATCAATACCATTCACAGTAGCCCCCAAGAAGATAAAATACTTAGGAATAAATCTTACCAAGGATATAAAAGACCTATACAAAGAAAACTACAAAGCTCTACTACAAGAAATTCAAAAGGACTTACTTAAGTGGAAAAACATACCCTGCTCATGGATAGGAAGACTTAACATAGTAAAAATGTCTATTCTACCAAAAGCCATCTATACCTACAATGCACTTCCGATCCAAATTCCAATGTCATTTTTTAAGGTGATAGAGAAACAAATCACCAATTTCATATGGAAGGGAAAGAAGCCTCGGATAAGCAAAGCATTACTGAAAAAGAAGAAGAAAGTGGGAGGCCTCACTCTACCTGATTTCAGAAGCTATTATACAGCTACAGTAGTCAAAACAGCCTGGTACTGGTACAACAACAGGCACATAGACCAATGGAACAGAATTGAGAACCCACATATAAATCCATCCACGTATGAGCAGCTGATATTTGACAAAGGCCCGGTGTCAGTTAATTGGGGAGAAGATTGTCTTTTTAACAAATGGTGCTGGCATAACTGGATATCCATTTGCAAAGAAATGAAACAGGACCCATACCTCACACCATGCACAAAAACTAACTCCAACTGGATCAAAGACCTAAACATAAAGACTAAAACGATAAAGATCATGGAAGAAAAAATAGGGACAACCCTAGGAGCCCTAATACAAGGCATAAACAGAATACAAAACATTACCAAAAATGACGAAGAGAAACCAGATAACTGGGAGCTTCTAAAAATCAAACACCTACGCTCATCTAAAGACTTCACGAAAAGAGTAAAAAGACCACCTACAGACTGGGAAAGAATTTTCAGCTATGACATCTCCGACCAGCGCCTGATCTCTAAAATCTACATGATTCTGTCAAAACTCAACCACAAAAAGACAAACAACCCAATCAAGAAGTGGGCAAAGGATATGAACACACACTTCACTAAAGAAGATATTCAGGCAGCCAACAGATACATGAGAAAATGCTCTCGATCATTAGCCATTAGAGAAATGCAAATTAAAACTACGATGAGATTCCATCTCACACCAGCAAGGCTGGCATTAATCCAAAAAACACAAAATAATAAATGTTGGAGAGGCTGTGGAGAGATTGGAACTCTTATACACTGCTGGTGGGAATGTAAAATGGTACAACCACTTTGGAAATCTATCTGGCGTTATCTTAAACAGTTAGAAATAGAACTACCATACAACCGAGAAATCCCACTCCTCGGAATATACCCTAGAGAAATAAGAGCCTTCACACAAACAGATATATGCACACCCATGTTTATTGTAGCTCTGTTTACAATAGCAAAAAGCTGGAAGCAACCAAGGTGTCCATCTACAGATGAATGGGTAAATAAATTGTGGTATATTCACACAAAGGAATACTACACGTCGATAAAGAACAGTGACGAATCTGTGAAACATTTCATAACATGGAGGAACCTGGAAGGCATTATGCTGAGCAAAATCAGTCAGAGGCAAAAGGACAAATATTGTATAAGACCACTATTATAAGATCTTGAGAAATAGTATAAACTGAGAAGAACACATACTTTTGTGGTTATGAGGGAGGGAGGGAGGGAGAGGGTTTTTTTACTGATTAATTAGCTGAAAAGAACTGCTTTAGGTGAAGGGAAGGACAACACTCAATACATGGAAGGTCAGCTCAACTGGACTGGACTGGACCAAAAGCAGAGAAGCTTCCGGGATAAACTGAATACTTCAAAGGTCAGCGGAGCAAGCGCAGGGGTTTGGGAACCATGGTTTAAGGGGACTTCTAAGTCAACTGGCAAAATAATTCTATTATGAAAACATTCTGCATCCCACTTTGAAATGTGGCGTCTGGGGTCTTAAAAGCTAACAAGCGGCCATCTAAGATGCATCAACTGGTCTCAACCCACCTGGAGCAAAGGAGAATGAAGAACACCAAGGTCACACGACAACTAAGAGCCCAAGAGACAGAGAGGGCCACATGAACCAGAGACCTACATTATCCTGAGAACAGAAGAACTAGTTGGTGCCCGGCCACAATCGATGACTGCCCTGACAGGGAGCACAATAGAGAACCCCTGAGGGAGCAGGAGATAAGTGGGATTCAGACCCCAAATTCTCATAAAAAGACCAGACTTAATGGTCTGGATGTGACTAGAGGTATCCCGGCGGTCATGGTCCCCAAACCTTCTGTTGGCACAGGACAGGAACCATCCCCGAAGACAATTCATCAGACATGAAAGGGACTGGACAGTGGGTGGGACAGAGATGCTCATGAAGAGTGAGCTAATAATATCAGGTGGACACTTGAGACTGTGTTGGCATCTCCTGTCTGGAGGGGGGATGGGAGGATAGAGAGAGTTGGAGGCTGCCAAATTTTTCACGAAAGGAGAGACTGGAAGGGCTAACTCATTAGGGGGAGAGCAAGTGGGAGTAAGGAGTAAGATGTATATTAACTTATATGTGACAGACTGACTTGATTTGTAAACGTTCACTTGAAGCTCAATAAAAGTTAATAAAAAAAAAAAAAAACAAATGGAACAGTGAAAATACAGACACCTAACAACTGTCTGGCAAGCTACGGCTGCTAAACAAAGGATCAGCAGTTCCAATCCACCAGCTACTCCTTAGAAACCCTATGGGGCAGTTCTACTCTGTCCTAGAGGGCTGCTATGAGTCAAAATTGACTCAAAGGCAAAGAGTTTTTTGAACAGTTATCTAGGAGTCCCTGGGTGATGTGAATGATTAAGCATCAACTACTAGTCAAAAGGTTGGCAGTTCGAACCCACGCAGAGGCACCTAGGAAGACAGGCCTAGTAATTTGCTTCTAAAAGATCACAGCCTTGAAAACTCTGTGGGGCAGTTCTACTCTGCAAGTATGAGTTCACCATAATTTGGAACCCACTCAATGACAACTAAAACAACAATTACAGCTATCTGTGTGTTTTTTTTGTTCTGAAAGTCATCCCCAAGGCTTGTAATGCCCTTCATCCTCCCCCCTCCCCAAACAACAAACAACAAACAACAGGAATGTGATGTAGGTGGGGGCAGCTGCAGATGGGAGCCCTTGCAGAAATCCTTCTGAAGGAGCATTGCAGGCCAGCTGTGCAGGGCTCAGGGAGGTGCCCCCGGACCCAGCCGTATCCTCACCTCCAGCTCCTGCATCACTGAGTTGGTAAGCATCTGAGCTCCCCATATTGAATCCCTTTCTGCTCAAACCATCAAAGGGCCTCTGTATCATCATGGATCCTCAGGGGTACATCGCCCTAGGCTTGCACCTGGTGGACAGGATGGAGGATGGCATTGTCGCAAAAACCTCAGCCCCCTTGGGGTCCTGGGTTATTTGCTCATGATTTACAACATCTGATCTGTTCTTTCACTGCTCACGGGATCTCCCTGGGTCGATTCTCTGAACCTTCCCGGTGATGTCCACCAGGCAAACCCAGGCCAAGGAAAGCCTCTAGGAGCCATGTCCTTTTCCACACCCGCATCCAACTAAAAAGGGAGGTACCCTGCTTCCTCATTCCATCCCCGAAGCGATAAGTAGAAGACATGTAGAAGACATGGGAATCTTCTTTTACAGCCACTTTCTAGCCTTTGCCACTTCTCCCAAGACATTTTAAACCTCTTTTATAAGTTAAAGTGTGAAATGATGTTTCAAAAAGAAAATACTCATGTAGGCATGGTTTCAATAAAAGGAGAGGGGAGAGGGTGATGTGACCAGATTGCAAAGGGCTAACGGGAATTTTCTTTTCTTGTTAACAATATCAGAATAACCCTGGCTCTCCCCTGTCTCTGCTTCCCTTTGATTAACTTTTCCATGACAAATATATGGAAATAACCTACCCCATGCCCTGCTTAGCCTATTCATTTTTCTGTGGCGACCATGGCATCAGTTCTACCAGGTCAGATTCATAATTATAACTCCTTGGGTGGGAGCCTTGGCTGCAGCTGCAAATGCATTTATCAAGCAACTCGATGTTATTTATTTCAACTCTCGTTTGTTTCTTGCTGCAATTTTTATCTGGAGCACACACCGGGCTGTTCATTTTGGTGGGGGAACTCAATACGAAGTTAATTACTGAGCAGAAAGAAAATGAAGCCTGGCAGGTCTCCAGGCCATTTCTTCCAAAGCACATTTCAAGGCAACTGGAACCAAGCGAGAGACACCACAGCATTAATGGAGCTTTTACTAATGTGAGGAGGGGGTAAGAAGGGCCTCGCGATCCGCTGCCTCTTGCCAATTCTCGTTAGAGACAACACACTGGAAGAGGAGGAGTGAGAACATGGAGTTGGCTGATTTTCACACTCTCATCATTAAAGTGCTGGAACTTCTTCTTCTTTTTTTTTTTGGTCTGTTTGTTCTTTCCCTTTTCACACTCTAGAAGCTGCAGGGGCAGAGAAATCTAGCTGTTAGTTTTCAATATAATCGCACTTGGTTGCTGCGTGTGTATATCCTCGTCCCTGGTGCTGGTAGATTTATCTGGAGCCTGCCTCTGCTCTGGCAGAGCAATTGGGAACTATGTAAATATATTTTCTCTCCAGAGAAGCAGTGTGTTTTTGAAGGGCTTAAAATCAGATACAAAAGACAATCTGGGAAGGAACACAGCCATGGATTGGTTCTTCCTTTCTCCTGCTTTCTCCAGATAATGGGCAGCTTTAAATAACGCTGGGCAGTCTGCCTTGCTAAAGTTGTGATTTTGAACCACCATTCTTTAACAGGCTGCAAGCAAGTGTTCCACCAAAATGGATTTAATTACTGCTCATATCTGTCGCAGTCAAGATGGAACAATGAAAACACCAGCACTTAGCAACTGTCTATGTATTTCCGTTGTTCTGAATGGCATCTCCAGTGCTTTTAATGCCACCACGGATCTTCCCCCACAACACACACAACATACAACAAGGAGGTAGCATACATGGTACATGGGGAAACTGCAGAAGGAAGTCCTTATAGAAATCCTTCTGAAGAAGAATTTCAGAACTACTGTATCAGACAGATCACTCTGGAAATCTGGTACCAGAAAACTCAGTTTGGGTGAACTCGTTAGAGTTCAGCAGTTTCTCTGGCCCACCACTCCCAATAGTAACAACAGGGCCTAACATATAAAAGGCACTCGCTTAATATATGTTGAATGAATGAAATAATCAATAATCTGGACCCCTGGGTTAATGTTTAATGCAAAGAAAATCTAAAAGACCTTAAATGTCATTGGCCAGGCTAGGCTCCCTTCCTACAGCCAGCCCCTCCTCCTGATCCACAGAGGCCCTCAGCATCTTGCCCCCATTTGAGAAAGCCTTCCCTGGGCAGCAATGAAGTAAAGGGAGTAAAAGTGCTCACTGTGGCATAGGAGGGCCTGAAACCTGAGCACCCCACTGTCGGGGTGCCTGAGCCAGCCAGTCCTGTCTCTGAGCCTCAGTTTCCTCCTCTGTGAAATAGGATAGAAGGAACCCTGTCTTAGCTATCTAGTGCTGCTATGACAGAAATACTGCAAGTGAAAGACTTTAATAAGCAGAAATTTATTTAACTAAGTACTGAAGTCACTCCTGAGTTTCAGCTTTCTGCCAAATATTAGACAGGTCTATATGGCCAACAATAACACACTTGAGGGATGTGCTTCATAGTTCAATCATGTATAAGAGACTATGGGCACACCAGCCCAAAAGCAAAGACAAGAAGGTAGGAAGGGACAGGAAAACTGGATGAATGGAAACAGGGAAACTGGGGTGGAGAAGAGGAGAGTGTTGACACATCGTGGGGTTGGCAACCAACGTGAAACATCAATTTGTGTATTAACTATTTAATGTGAAACTAATTTGCTCTGTAAACTTTCACCTAAGTCACACACACACAAAAAAAACCAGGAATCCAACCTCAAAAAAAGAAAAAGAAAGAAATTTATTTTCTCACAGTTTAGGAGGTTAGATGTCTGAATTCAGGTCACCAGCTCTCTGTGTCTGCTCTGGGGAAGGTCCTTGTTCCTTGGTTCCCTGATGAGCTTCATGTGGTATGGCGTCTATCTTCCCCCCATCTCTGCCTTCCTGCTCATGTGTTTGTTTAATCTCTTGTATATCTCAAAAAATATTGATTTAAGGCACACCCTACATTAATACTGCCTCATTAACATAACAAAGAAAGCCCATCCCCAAACGGGACCGTAACCACAGGCATAGGAGTTAGGATTTACAGCACGTATTTTGGGGGGACACAATTCCATCCATAACAACCTCTTAACACTATTATTCTAGGACTCTTCACTGTGGCCAAGGAGCTTGAGGGTTTCAGGGTAACCTAGAAAAGTCATAGATGAAGTCATTAAGTAAGAACTTGGGACATGTTCCTGAAGGTAGGAGCTCCATGGGGGTTTAGCCTGACCAGACCACAGACTCACCTCCAATGGGCTCATTGAAACTCAGGTCTATGTAGGTCCCAGGAACCCCCAATGTCAAAAAAGATGAGGGCCATGAGTGCCATTCACCTGGAGTCTAAGTTCGTTTATGACAAACAACTCCTGATATTTCCTTTCTATCTCAGCGTTTCTGGAGCTGAGGTTGTCATCTGTCTTTGAAGATTCCAGATTGGCTAACTTTTCTTATGGGATAAGCCCCTCCAGATCTCACAAAAGGCAACAAGCAGGAATGCCCCTAGACGACAAGACAAACCGTGTTTTCCGAAGTGGGGGTTGTAGCTACCAGGATTTGGAAAGATTTCAAGAAGTAAAAAGTAGGTATATGTTTATTTTTATGTGCATTAGAAAAAGATTAACTAGTGCACTGTATGTTTTATTTCAGGAATTCAAGTTCAAAAAGTGAGTTCACTTAAAATTAAAAAAAAAAACATATATTTAAAATAATAGCTTAAATATATATATATATATATATGCTTGCACACGCATACATCTACTTTTTTAATGATATATTTAATGCATAATAGCCTAGGTAGTAAATGGATATGGCAAACACCTTGAGATGGGTACCCAAATAAGAGATGTTTGGGAATTGCTGCGCCAGACTTAAACAATGAAGGAAAAAAGAGTCTGTGGGTTTGTGTGTGTGTGTGTGTGATTTTTTGTGTGTAATTTTTTTCACTTTTTTTCTCACCATGCTTTAAGCAAAAGTTTACAAATCAAGTCAGTCTGTCATACAAAAACTTATACACACCTTGCTGTGTACTCCTAGCTGCTCTCCCCCTAATGAGACACCACACTCCTCCTCTCCACCCTGTATTCCCCGTGTCCATTCAACCAGCTCCTGTCCCCCTCTGCCTTCTCATCTCACCTCCAGACAGGAGCTGCCCACATAGTCTCATGTGTCTACTTAATCCAAGAAGCTCACTCCTCACCAGTATCATATTGTCTTATACTCCAGTCCAATCCCTGTCTGAAGAGTTGGTTTCAGAAATGGCTCCAGTCTTGAGCTAACAGAGAGCCCAGGGACCATGCCCTCCGGGGTCCTTCTAGTCTCAGTCAGACCATTCAGTCTGATCTTTTCACAAAAATTTGACGTCTGCCTCCCAGTCTATGGGTTTTTGTTGTGCATTCAACCTGTTCACCTTAGTAAGGATGACGGTAGCATTCTTACAGGAATGGGGAACAAGGCCAAGAGCTGAGGACAAGTGCAGTGAAGGAGGCATCAGTGGCCTGAGAAGAGAAAAGGTCTAAAATACTCAGAGAGTGGTAAGTGAACAAACCAGGATTGATGGGCAGAGCTAAGTCCATTTGTAGTCATGCATTTAAAATAATTCCAGACCATTGGTTGAGTGGTGTGGGTGTGGGTGTGTGTGTGTGTTTTATACACGGTCACCTGCCCTGGCACAGCAACAAGTAAGTGATGGGTTGGATTTCATCAAGTTCGGATGTTGCCAGGTAATGCAGCCAGAAGAGGGGGAAGGCAGCAGAGAGGGTATATTCAAGAGGGTGGTCCTAAGGATGCCTCCATGGAATCGAAGCTAGGTAAGAAAGGTGGTGAGGACTCAAAGGGAGGTGATAGCTAAAGGACCAAGAGAAGGCAGGTCATTTTGGTGGGGTTGGCCAAAAAAAAAAAAGTGTACTGCCTTAGTTATCTTTTTCTAATGCAAGTAAAAATAAACATATACCTACTTTTGGAAATGGCTAATTTACTTCCTGAAATCTTCCAAAAACCTGGTGGCTACAACCCCTACTTTGGAAGACACTGGTTTGTCCTGTAGATTTGAAGGTCATGGAATCAAAGAACTATTGGAGCCGGGGAGCTGGAATAGGAGGGCGTGTGGTTTTCAAGAGTGGGATTGAACTTTCAACTGTTGGTATTGAGCTTATCCAGGTGGTACAAGGTCAAGAGCAGTGATTGTCAACCTCAGCCACCCAGGGAAATACTGATGCCTAGGTCTCATCCCTTAGGTTCCAATGTCATAGGCCTGGGGTGCAGCCTGCACACTGGAATTTTGTAAAGCTTCTCCTGGTTGATAACTATCATTCTGAGTTCTGACCAGGGGGATTCAGTGGCTGAGGTAGAGAGAAATACAAAGATTTTTGGAGAAGAGGACAAAGAACTGAGAGCTGAGGATACTGAACCTATCAACCAAATGGATGCAGAGATTTCCAAGAATATAGCAGAGTTGTGTCGAGTGTGGGGAGCTGGATGCTAACATCAAGAAAAAGGGGCAGGAGATACATAGGAGTCCCTGGGTGGGAGCAGATGGTTAAGCAGTGCTTAGCTACTGTTTTAGTTATCCAGTGTTGCTATAACAGAAATACCACAAGTGGATGGCTTCAACACACAGAAACATATTTTCTCACAGCTTAGGAGGCTAGAAGTCCAAATTCAGGGTGCCGGCTCTAGGGGAAAGCTTTTTCTCTCTGTCGGCTCTAGTGGAATATCCTTGTCTTCCGAGCTTCAGCACCCGGGCAATCTTCATGTGGCTAGGCTCCTCCCTTCCCCCATCTCTGCTCACTCAGTTGTTTGTTTAATCTCGTTTATACCTCAAAACAGATAGACTCAAGGCACATCCTACGCTAATCCTGCCTCATTAACATAACAAAGACAACCCATTCCCAAAGGGGATTATAACCACAGACATAGAGATTAGGATTTACAACACATATTTTGGGCGGACACAATTCAATCCATAATAGCTACTAACTGAAAGGTTGGTGGTTCGAACCCACCCAGAGGAGCTTCAGAAGAAAGACCTGCTGATCTGCTTCTGAAAGGTCACAGCCTTGGAAACCCTATGGAGTGCAGTTGTACTCTGCACACATGGAGTTGTCATGAGTCAGAATCAACTTGACAGCAACTTTTTTTTTTTTTTAGGAGGTGAACTAAGGTAGGGTAGTGGGTGGTCTAATATGAGGTATGAACCTCAAGTAGCAGAGAGGTACAGTTAGGGGGAAGGGAGGGACACCCCAAGTGAACAACAGTGCTGGTGTTGAGAAGATTTCTTTCAGTTTGGTAGGAAATGGTGTCATCAACAGTTGTATATAGGATGTTGTCAGTGTGACCCAAACCCCAAAGGTAGCTGGGTAGCTCACACTTCACGCCAGAGGAGCCTTCCCTTTTACAATTTCTCTGCAGAGTCTCCAATCTGGTTTTGTGAGTTGACTGAAACTCAGGGTCTCCAAGAACTCTGAATGGACTGGCTGTCCATGCCACTATTTTTTTTTTTTTTTTTTTGCTTTTTCTTCCCACCCTCCATGCTGCATGCAGAGTGAGGATCAAGAGCCCAAGCACTGGTGTAAGATCACAGGGACCTAGTGTGTACCAATGCAGAGAGAGATGCTCCCCCATGGTGTCTTTCTGGGACAGCGAAGAATGCAAAGACGTGACTACTTGTTATTGTTGGGTGCCATCAAGTCAATTCCAACACATAACATCCCCATATGATGGAGTAGAACTGCCTCCATAGGGTTTCCTGTAATCTTTATGGAAGTAGATAACCAGGTCTTTTCTCCCACAGAGTCACTGGTGGGTTCCAACCACCAACCTTTCAGTTAATAGTCACGCATGTAATTATTTGTGCCACCAGGGCTCCTTGACTGCTCCTTACCCAGGCCATTTCTCAAGGTTGTGTTTGGAGCAAGCAACCTTGAGGGATGAGGTATTATCTCCCTCTGGGACAAGGAGCAGGCTTGGTGGGTTCCCCAAGTTCAGTGTTTTTCAGCTGCGACAAACACGCTCTGTGCACAGAATCCACCCTGGCCCCTCTATAAAGCCCCCCTGGGACTTGGAGTAGGGGAGGGAAACCAATGTTGCTGCTGCTGGTTTGCTGTGCATAACAAAGCTCCTTGTCTCTGACCCAGGAATCTCTTGTTTTTTCAGCATCCATGAAGCACAGAACAGAGTAGAGCTGCCCATAGGGTTTACTAGGCTGGAATCTTTACTGGAGCAGATCACCGGGTCTTTTCTCCTGCAGAGCCACTGGTGGGTTCAAACCACCAACCTGGTGGGTTCAAACCACCGGCCTTGCAGTTAGTAGCTTAGGGTTTAACCATTGCACCACCAGGCACCCATCCATTAGGTTCTATAAATAAGCCTTCCTACACCTCACCTCTTGGGACTTTGCTAAGTCAAAAGCCACCATATTAACTTACCTGTTATTACAGGTTAATGAACGATGCATTCATTCTCCCATAGAGCATCCTCCCATTTTGAAAAGGCAACAGTTGGAGATGGTAATGCATTATTTTAGTGGTCCTGAAGTTTGACTACACATTTGAATTGGCTGGGAAGCTCTTAACACCACCTCCCCAATCCCAAGCCACACACAGAACAATTAATCAGTCTCTGGGGCTGGGGTTCAGGAGTCAGTAGTTTCCACACCTCCCCAGGTGATTCCAGTGTGCAGGTAAGCCTGAGAAGCTCTAGTACCTATGCACTGTGGGCTAGTGGCAACATGGAAGCACTCTTTCTCACATCTATTTTTGTATCTCAACACCTAGCACCTGCCTGACATGTAGAAAGCACTTAGCAAATGCTATGTTTGTTGAATGACTCTCCAATGGTAGTGAACAGTTCAGGAAATGAGGGAAATGAAAATCCCCTGTTTCACACTCTTCGGTGCCAGAGTGGACACCTGGCCTGTCCACCCCCAGTTGGAGCCACAATGCAAACATCTCTGCCAGCAGAGCTGGGGCCGTTCAACTCAGAGAGGAGGACCAGCCACCCCAGAGATGCCCTCCTCCTTCCCGACCTCAGCTGTTCTCACAAAGGCAAGGCAAAGTCATTCAAGAGAAGGGAAACAAGCAACTTTAAAATGCCTCCCTTCATCTGGCTCGACGTCTGTAAATTAAATTCCAATGACTTGGTGGAAAATGTGTTCCCTTATGCGTTTCCATAAATTGCTCATTTCGATGCTATGTGTTTCTTTTTTATTATAGAAGGAGCAGAAAAAAAAAAAAGTTAAATAATCTACAAGAGCTGTATTTTACTTTTTAAGAGATACTGCCTTCTAACTAGACACTGGGTGGGACAGGCTGTGCCAGCAGAACACGCCCGAGCTCGGTGTGCAAGAGTCTGAGGGGGTCTCTGTGCTTGCAGGACACAGCTCTTGGATTTCAAGAAGCCAACAGGCAACCACCCCAGGGCCTTAGGATGCCTGAAGGGTCAGCCAACTGCTTCTTATGCCTCCTCCCTTTATCCCTCCAGCAGGAAGAGAGCTCCCATTTTTCAGGATTATTTTAAAATATTTTATCCAAAGGAAAGTCATCCTTGGAAGTTATTCTCGGAAGAATAGAGACAGTGTAAAAAAATCCAAATAACATATATGCAGCAGCTGGTGATGGATTCGAACTACGGACCTTTTGGTTAGCAGCCGTAGCTCTTAACCACTGCACCCCCAGGGCTTTTTTTGGGGTATATATGTATGTATGTATGTATGTATACGTATGTATATATATAATGTATGTAGTATATGTGTGTATAGATGTATATATATAATTCCAATTATTTCTGACAAAAATAACATATATATATTATGTTATATATTTACTTATAAAAAGCACTCGGCTGTTAACCAAAAGGTCAGCAGTTAGAACTCACCCAGTGGCTCCAAGGGAGGAGGACCTGGCGATCTGCTCCTGTAAAGATTTCAGCCTAGGAAACCCTATGGGGCAGTTTGACTCTGTCACATGGGGTCACTATGAGTCAGAATCAATTCAACCACACCTAACGACAGCAACATATTTATAATATTATTTTATTGATAAAGGTGGATATACATATAAGCATAGACATAGTCAAATATTGAAAAAAAAAAAAACCCTGCTGCCGTTGAGGTGATTTCGACTCACAGTGACCCTATAGGACAGGGTAGAACTGCCCCATGTGGTTTCCAAGGAACGCCTGGTGGATTCAAACTGCTGACCTTTTGGTTAGCAGTCGTAGCTCTTAACCACTGCGCCACCAGGGCTTTATACACACACACACACACACACACACACACACATATATTTAATTCCTTAAAGGAAGAAACAGTCACTTCTCCTGGATAATTTTCTTCTTTTAACAACAACAATAGCAACTATAACAACAACAATCAAAATAGAGTGCTTTGAATTTGCCAGGCCACTCCTAAGATGCAGTCGTCTCATCCAGTCCTCAAACAACCTATGAAATCAATGCTCTTACTGGCTCCATTCTACAGAACAAGGACCTGGAGCTCCAAGGGACCTCACCTTCTCCTGGGCTCTCATGAGCACTGTCTCACTCAGCAGATGCCCTTGTATCCAACACAGTAACCCAAAAAACCCACTGCCATCAAGTCGATTCTAACTCACAGCGACTCTACAGGACAGTGTAGAATTGCCCCATAGGGTTTACAAGGCTGTAATCTTTACAGAAGAAGACTACTACATCTTTTCCCCCTTGGAGCAGCTGGTGAGTTTGAACTGCTGACCTTCTGGTTAGCAGCCCAGTCATTTAACCACTGTGCCACCAGGGCTTCTACAATAAAAAGGGAACGATTAATAAAAAATGTCATGTAAAGTCGACAATCCTTTAAAGGGATGCATACTTTAAACGTTATAGCCTAGAACCTTTGAGCGCAGGTTCAATTGCACAGTTGCCCACCTTTGAAGGAAAGCCCCCATGCCCCCTGACTTATGTTCTGCATGTACTCCCCCCACCCCCCCATGTAACCTCTCTTCTATTTAACCTGGAGTGAGAACGTAGATACTTAAAGCAGTTGCAGATATCAGCCAGAATTTTGAAACTCCTTCAATCCTTTACCACAGTCTCTCTGAAACAAAATTTGAAAGAAATTTTTTAGTGCTTTGCTCTTTTTGAGTCTTTCAAAAAATCCAACCGTTTTGTAAAAACAGCCTTCTTCATATTTGCACACAGATTTCATTGTTTTATGTGATATTTAATTATATGATATAATTGCATTAGCAAGTACAACTGGCATAAACAGTTTTGGGAACAAATATAACTGATAAGTACACAACTCAGAAGTTAGGAGACTCACTTGGGTATAAGGTGAATTGTCAGCACCAGTTGGTTTTGGGAATGAATTGGCTAAATACAGGCAGATTCACTAGTTGCCTTCAAGTCGATCCTGACTCACAGCAGTCCCATGTGTGTCAGAGCTGAACTGTGCTTGGTAGGGTTTTCAATGGCTGGTTTTTCAAAAGTAGGTCACCAGGCCTTTCTTCCATGGTGCCTCTGTGTGGACTTGAACCTCTAACCTTTCAGTTAGCAGCCAAGCACCTTTGCACCACCAGGGACTCCAGAGGGAGATTAAGTGGCAATTGCTGTTTCCTAATCAGTGCTCTGTACTGGGCTGGCAGTGCCTTTAAAGCCCAGACAGGGTCTGTGCTTTCAGAAAGCACACTGGCAGAAAGTGGGCATGTAAAAATGTGGAGCCATGGAGGCTGGATGAACCCTGAAACTATAGCCCTGATATATAATCTTTAAATATTAAACCCAAAATATCCCTGAAGTCTTATTTGAATCAAAAAGTAGTTTATCTTGATAAGTAAAGCATGCCTGCCTTGAAGAATTACCTACATGGTGTCATATTGACAATGGTAACTCGAAAGGTTAGATGAGAAGCTTGGGGTGGTGAGCTTATGTTAATGGTGGTGGAACAATTTGGAAAGGGATGGTGAGAATGGTTGCACAACGGGAAGAATGGAATTAACTTCACTGAATTGTACATGTAGAAATTGGTGAAATGGTGTATGGCTGTGTATTTTCACACACACACACACAAAAGATATATTGAAAACAAGCATGCCAGAGAGAGAAATCATCTCGTGGTGGCCCACGTATGGGATAGACGGGGTCAGGCTGTTGACTGTGGATGAAAGGCCTGGACAATCAAGGAGGGGTTATAATCAAGACCCATTTTCAAGTCCTGGTGGAGCTCACCAGCAAAAACAACAACTACCACCACTAAAAAAAAAAACTGTTGCCTTCGAGTCAATTCCAACTCATAGCAATCCTACAGGATAGAGTAGAACTGCCCCATAGGGTTTCTGAGGAGCGGCTGATGAATTCAACTGCCAACTTCTGGTTAGCAGCCTGGACTCTCAACCACCATGCCACCAGGGCTCCAGGACAGGAGCTTGATAATATGAAGATTCTCCATGTATGATGGACCCCTCTGGAGTCGGGGCTGGATGGGTGGGCAGGGGAAGCCACAGAGCTGCCACATAGAGGCCCCTGGAAGACAGTCTCAGATCGGGGGGCAGGCACTGCACATGACAGATGCCCAGAGGTGGTTCAATGGTAGAATTCTCTCCTTCCATGTGGGAGACCAGGGTTTGATTCCCAGCCAATGCACTTATGTGCAGCCACCACTGGTCCTTCAGTGGAGGCTTGCATGTTACTGTGTTACTGAACAGGTTTCAGTGGACTTTCCAGACTAAGACAGACTAGGAAGAAAGGCCTGGCGATCTACTTCTGAAAATCAAGCAATGAAAACCCCATGGATCACAATCCCACTGTGCATGGGTTGACATATCAGGGGCCTCATGGACAGCAGCTAACAACAAGAACAACTGCAATATTCCTCAAGCCCTTACTGGGGCCAGAAATCATTCTATGTGCTTTGGATGAATAACCTCTCAGTAGGTTGAATGGTGGAAACCCTGGTGGTGTAGTGGTTAAGTGCTATGGCTGCTAACCAAAACGTTGGCAGTTCAAATCCACCAGGCGCTCCCTGGAAACTCTACGGGGCAGTTCTACTCTGTCCTATAGGCTCACTATGAGTCCGAATCAACTGGACGGCACTGAGTTTGTTTTTCTTTTTTGGTTTTAGGTTGAACGGTGACTCTCCAAAAAGAACCTGTGAACATGACCTCGTTTGGAAAAAAGATCTTTGCAGGTGTAACTCAGTGAAGGAGCTTGTGATGAGGAGATTATCCTGTGTTATCTGGGTGGTCCTAACTCTGATGACAAGTGCCCTACTGAGAGACAGATGAGAAGAGGAGGAGACAGGCCCACATGGAGAATGCCATGTGAAGGTGTAGGCAGAGGCT
This sequence comes from Elephas maximus indicus, assembly GCF_024166365.1. Taxonomy (NCBI): domain Eukaryota; kingdom Metazoa; phylum Chordata; class Mammalia; order Proboscidea; family Elephantidae; genus Elephas; species Elephas maximus. Next base: position 7,716,464 of record NC_064843.1, read on the forward strand.
GCAGTGATGGGGCCACAAACCCAGGAATGCCCGGGGCCCCAGAAGCTCAGAGAGGCAGGAAGGAGCCTCCCCAGAGCCTTTGGAGGGAGCATGGGCCTCCTGACACCTTGATTTTGGACTTCTTCCTCTGGAACTGTGAGCTGCTGTTTTCTGCTGTTTTAAGCCACCCACTTTGTAGTAACTTGTTACGGAAGACAAGGAAAATGAAGGCAATCTCATTTATCTATTTCCACAGACATCAATAAGAATCAGAACCCACTTAATACCTTCGAAAAACACTTCTTGGTTCCAAACAGCTACAGGTTGCTTTGTCTAAAGCCCAATCGCTAGTCAAGTACCTTAAGGTATGAGAACTAAGTATCTTAAAAGAACGAGCGTTCACATTATTTACAGTGGAATGCATGCAGGGTGTGAATGGTTTGTGGAGGAGTGGTTTGCTCCTGGGGTGGCTTTTTGGTGAGCAGAGGTCTTTTAGCTTCCTGATCCCAGGAGTTCGCGCCCACCTTTACTCTCCATTCAGACTGGGGAAAGTTTTTTTTTTTTTTTTTTTTTTATTGTTGAAAATATACACAGCAAAACACACACCAATCCAACCATTTCTACATGTACAACTCAGTGACATTGATGACATTCTTCAAGTTGGACAAACATTCTCTCCTTCCTTTCCCCAATTGTTCCTCTCCTGTTAACGTAAACTCACTGTCCCCCAGGCTTCCTTTCCAACCTTTTGAGTTGCTGTTGGCAATTTGATCCAATATAGAGAGTTCTTCAAAAGAGCACAATGCTCAAGGCAGACATTCTTTACTAGTTAAGCTGAACGATTGTTTGGTTTAAAGAAGACTTTAGGGGGTATTTTTGGTTTAAGGTCTAAAGATTATTGCCAGGCAACAGTTTCAGGAGTTCAGCCGGTCTCCATGGCTCCAGAAAGTCTGGATTCCATGAGGATTCTGTTCTACATTTCCCCCCTTTTGATTAGGATTCTTCTATAGAATCTTTGATCAAGATGCTCATTAATGGTAGCCAGGCACCATCCAGTTCTTCCGAGCCCATGGCAGAGGAGGCTGTTGTTCATGAAGGCAATTAGGCATGCATTCCTGCTTCTCCTCCTATTCCTGACTCTCCTTCTTCCTCTGTTGATCCAGGCAACTAGAGACCAATTGTTGTACCTTGGACTACCGCTTCCAAGGTTTTAAGACCCCAGGGAAGAGCTTATTGCTAGCTGGGATGCAGAGAGTGGTCATCCTGCTGTGAGTGCTGGATGGAGATCTGCCTCAGCTCCTTGAGCTGTGTGATTTTCAGTGTGTGGAATGATGTCTCTCAGTCTCCATTCCTAACCCGTAGGATGGAACCAATTACAGAATTGACTTCTCCAGGAGGGGTGAGCAGCCAAGCTCACCAGACAGCCCCAGACATGGGGAGTGATTGATCCACAGAGCGTTTTGTCTTGATTATTGTCACGTCTTCAGCTCTAACCTGTCTCCCACAAGTCCTCCAAATGGACACAGCAAAGTTGTGATAAAAGCTCACCAAGACTTCAACTCTGCCACCAAGAGTTGTTATATGGGAGCCTGTTTTCCAACCCCAACAAAGGAGGTCAGGGTGGAAGTGCATTACCTTGGGGTGGCAAAATGATTCAATTTCACAATTGGTACCTCATTAATTTCTTGTTTTACACATCGTAATTAAATAACTAATTACGGCACTCGTGAGAGTGTGACAAATAAGATTAAGAAATGGCAACGTTTTGCCCTTGAAGGGTTGGCCTGGGGCCCCATGTGATCCATCCCACACAGGAAGCCTCTGAATCCAAAAATGCTGGTCACCAAGGAGAGGGAGGCACCCCAAGTTTATTAGGGACTCCTGCGTCTTCTCACTGGCTCCATCTTCTTTTAATTCCTGGAAACTACACCCTTTCTGCATCACCTTTCATCTCACCTGCACGAAAGGAGCACTGATAAAAGTTCCCGGACGCCAGCTTTAATCTAGGACACCCCGGTGGCAGTGGATTTCTTGAAAGAAGCCAGCTGGAACATAGGGCCCTTGGAAGTTCAAAGAAATTGCCAGCATCAAAAAAAGTCATTTTGCCATATTCAAGTAAATATCATTCCATTTGACTCCAAGCCTCCCCTCGAACTCCAGATTCTGAGGAATGTAAGGGCAGGCCCAGATGCTGCTTTCGCTGTTTAGCCTGTGCTGCAGGTTACCTGAGTACGTCAACGGGAAACTCTCAGTCTTTCCGGCTGGTTTCTAAATGGAAAAAGGTGGCGAGCAGGTGGGAGGGCTTCTTGTTGATCTCCTTTCCACCCAAGTGAGAGTGATCGGTCAAAAGTCTCCACTTCAGCTTGAAAGCTCCTGCTCAAGCCAGCCTATGACCCTGTGACAGGACAGGAGCTCACCTCCGAATGTCCCATCAACACCGGTCCCTCCTGGAGGGCATTTCCCACCCCACCACTGCGGGAACCTGCCCACTCACTCGCCTTCTTGTCCTCTTGGGCCTGCTCTCCACGCAGCAGGCAAAGTGAACTTTTCAAAGTACAGGCCTCCTCATCTCATCCCTCTGCTGAAAATTCTTCAGCCACTTCTGGCAATTTTCAGGCTAAATACCAAAATCCTTGCCACCTCCTACAAGTCCCTGCCTGGCTGGCGGGGGCCAGCTTCTCCAGCCTCAGCTGAGAACATGCTCAGTCTCTGAATGTCTCAGGTCCTTCACCACAAACCATCTCCCTGCCTCAGGACCTTTGCACACACTGGGCCCTCTTCCTGGAAGAGTCTTTCTCCGGCAACTTACTCGCTTTCCCCCACTTCTTGCTTCTTCACCTTGTTAATTCTTAGTCATTTGTCAAATCTCAGATAAAATGTCACTTCCTTAGGGGCTAACAAAAAGGCTGACAGTTCCAATCCACCAGCTGCTCCAAGAGAGAAAGATATGGCAGTCTGCTTCCATAAAGATTACAGCCTTGGAAAACCCTATGTGGCAGTTCTACTCTGTCAGGTGACAATGGGTGGTGACTGGTCCTTAGGGAGAATGATCCCTCACCACCCCATCCCCACCCAGACCAGGCCAGGCCTCCATGTTTACACAGTCCAAGACCACCCTGACCCTCTCCTCAATTTATTCACACTTGTTTGACTATTTCATTCTTTCCTGCCTCCTTAATAGGCCAAATCTGATTTTGTTCTCATCATTGTATCCTTTGGGGAGTAGTGGTAGCTCAGTGGTAGAATTCCCACCTTCCACACAGGAGGTCCAGGTTTGATTCCTGCCTAGCGCACCTCATGCGCAGCCACCACCTGCCTGCCAGTAGAGGCTTCTGTGTTGCTAGGATGCTGAACAGGCTTCAGTGGAGCTTCCAGACTAAGATGAATTAGGAAGAAAGGCCTGGAGATCGACTTCCAAAAATCAGTCACTGGAAACCATACGATCCCAATGGTGTGGTCCACAACAGATCATGGGGATGAGGCAAGACCAGGCAGCGCTTCCTTCCATTGAGCATGGGGTCACCTTGAGTTGGGGGCAGGCTTGACAACAACAGCAGCAACATTGTATTCTAAAACTGTCATAAAGTGCCTGACACATAGTAAGCACGGTTTAGCTCTTTGTGACTCACTGAATGAAAAGGGCCTACATGTCAGCCCATGCTAGCACTGGCTACTGACAGGCTGATAGAAACTTGGGCTACAGTAAGAGAATTATAGCCACTGTGCTAATAGAAGCAATGGCTATAAACTTAATCCAGGTGTTCTAAAACCAGGTCGCAGTCCAGCATTCAGTCCTCAGCACTCAGCTTTGTAGCGGGATGTGGGTCATCTGGAGATTGAAGTTAAACAACCAAAATGTTGAGAAAAGACAAAGCCCAGTCACAGGAAGAAAGTTGGGGGGGCAGGATGTGGGCAAAGGTGCAGCATCATCTTTAATGACCCAAAGGGCTTGTCCCTTGGGGTGTTGTTCTTGTGCGCTGTCAAGTCGATTCTGAGTCATCCGACCCTGTAGGACAGAGAACTGCCCCATAGGGTTTCCAAGGCTGTAATCTTTTTTTTTTTTTTAATCTTTATAGGAGCAGACTGCCACATCTTTCTCTCGAGGAGTCTCTGGTGGATTCACACTGCCAGCCTTTCTGTTAGTAGCGCAGCACTTAACCCTTTGCACCACCAGGGCTTGGGATAGAAGAGGCATTTGCTCAGCAGTACTAAATGAGAAAACGGGATTTGGGTAGAACTCTGGGAAATCAGATCTCAGCCCACAGAAGGAGGAACAAAATACAGACCTCCCAGGCCACCTTCTGATGTCAGAATGCTGCCTCTCACTACCTGTGTGATTCAGGGCAACTTAGCCCTGCTGAGCCTCGATTTCCACATTTGCAAAATGGGGGCATAATGTTTTCCATCTCACAGGCTATTGTGAAGATAAAATCTGAAAGGCTGCACTTTGAAGACAGTGGGGCTCACAGGCATTCCCAATGTTTGTATCAAAAAGTGGATTTTGGCTTCTTTCGAGATCTGCTGCTTATTTCCCGTCAAAGAGGCGTCAGGAATCACACCGGGCTTCAGGATGAAGGAGTGGAAAGGCCAGGCTCCCACCAACCATCACGCCTTTTCTGGTCTCCTTCTCTCAGTCTGTCTATTGTTTTCTGGACTCTGTTTTTCTTTTCATAAATAATGAATCAAGCTCAGTCAGTATTTATGCCTTTCAGGCTATTTATCTTAAAACAGCCAGAAAGAGGAGGTCTGGATTGTTCACAGATCACAGGGCCTCGGGTCCAAGTCCCTGCCGTGTGCTTGGTGATGGGGTCCAGCTCCATGTGAACTGTGCAGAAGCATGCCCTTTACTCTTAGCTACCATGCCAAGTTTATGTTCATGACTACCTGTGGTTCTAATGTAAACCTCTAAGGTCACACAACCCCCTCTGGATTTCGGTGAACATACAGATTCAGCAGAATTGATTCACTCAAATTATTGCGCTGGCAAAGAATATTGAATCTCTTCAGTCTTAGAAGAAATACAACCTGAATGCTTCTGAGACACAAGAATAGCCAAGTCTGCAGCTAGTTGACTTTGGACACGTCATCAGGAAAGACCAGTTGCAGAAAAGGACATCCTATTTGGTAGAGGGTCAGAGTGATCAAGCCAGACATCCTAAAGAAGTCATACATCACGGGGCTGTAAGATAAAGTTGGTGGCTGGTCTTTCTCTGCTCATGCATTTTTCAGTATTTTGTCCTTAGACAAATGCATGTCTTTTGTTGTTGAGGAATTAAATGTGATTATGAATTTTTGATTCCTCGTAGGAACATTTGGTGAGATCCTGTTTGCGCGTGAAGCGATTTCTGGAGGCTGAGCAAAGCGGGCCAAGCACTTGGGGCTCCCCCTCACAAGACACTCCACAATCAGATTCAAAAGGCGCTGAGGGGGCCAGCACAGAAGAGAGGGGGAGCCATCAGGAGCACACGCCTGCCTCTATGTTTGATCACGTCAGGTCCACCTGTTTGGGCATCAAAGGAAAAAGCCTACTGCAGTAGTGGGGTTGACCCCAAGTGGTGGTCCCAGTGCATGCCCACTGTGCACACCAGCCATGGTAGACCCACGGTGCACACCAGCCATGGTAGATCCACTGTGCACACCAGCCATGGTAGACCCACGGTGCACACCAATCAGAAGGCATGGTGCGTTTCCACAAAGAGCTGGTACGGCAGCTGGGAATGTGAGACACAGACACGTGGATAGAGGGATGAGAAGGACAAAGAAAAAAACCAAACCTCAACTCAACCCGTTGCTGTGGAGCCCATTCCGACTCATTGTGACCCCATGTGCTACAGAGTAGAACTATGCTCCACGGAGCTTTCTTTATGGAACCAGATCACGAGGACCTTCTTCCATGGAACCACTGGGGGGGGTTCAACCTGCCAACCTTTAGGTTAGTAGTCGAAAGCAAACCATTTGCACCATTAGGATTTCCTGGGTGATGCAAATAGTTGGTGAGTTTGGCTGTTAACTGAAAAGTTGGTGTCTCAAAATCCACCAAGGGGTACCTCGGAAGAAAGACCTGGTGGTCTATTTCCAAAAAATCACAACTGTTGAAAACTCTATGGAGCACAGTTCCACTATGACACACCTGGGGCTGTCATGAGTCAAAATCAACTCAATGGCAAAAATCATTGATTGCTTAGGATGCGTTATGCCCTACATTGCTTCTTTGCATCTATTTACCTGACTTTGGTCTCAAAAGCCTCCTTTGGAAGCTACTGTCAGTATCCCCATTGAACAGCAAAAGAAACTGAGGCTCAGAGAAGCCCAGCAACTTTCTCAAAGTTGCACATCCAGCTCTCCGGTGGCAGAGCTGAAACTTAAGCCCAGGTCTCCTGACTCCAGGACTTTGCTCTTCATGAACACTGCAGGCCTCGAGAAATCAATAGTCTGTAACCCAGACACAAGGCAAGTGCCACATGGCCCTGTCCCTGCACGGATTCTCATAGAGAAACACACATTCACAGGCACAACCACACATTTAGCACTCAGAAGAAATGTAAAGGCTTTTAGTTTTTTATTGGAGTCTCTCAAACAACATCAAAGAGGGTCCAGCACTTAACCCACAGAGACACTTTTATTTTAAATTCTCCTTCCTCTTCCTTCTCAGTCTCTTCCATGCCCCGGGACTGCCCTTAGACTCTCTCTCTTTCTCTCCATGCTTCCGTCTCAACTCCCAAACTCCAATAATTCTCCCCAAACCAGCATCTCGAAGCTCCCACCATCTCCCCTCCTGCTCCTCTCTCAGTCGAAACCTCTTTTATTTTCTTGGGAGAAATCTTCCCCCAAACACTTTTCCTGACAGTCAGTTATCCAGGCTCATCTGTATCCCGCCGATTCTCCAGGCCTTTCCACCCGTTATCCTGACTCCCACACTCAAGCTGGGGACCCAAGCTGGCAGAGAATAATCCCCCTCAAGGCTGGGGAGGGTCCTTGTTGGTGCCCGAAGACACATTCCTGGCGAGAAAGCCAAGTAGAAAGGAGGCCACCAGCGTTGAAAATGTATCTTCCTTCTTCTTTGCCCATCGTGAAGACAGACAGAGCTGTGACTGTTACACCAGAATGAAAAACCAAACCAATTGCCACTGAGTTTCCGCCAACTCATGGTGACCCCATGTGTGTCAGAGTAGAACTATACTCCGCAGGGTTTTTAATGACTGACTTCTCGTAAGTAGATTGCCAGGCCTCTCTTCTGAGTGCCCCTGGGTGAACTCAAATCTCCAACCGTCCAGTTAATAGTCAGCATGTTAATTGTTCGCACCACCCAGGGACGCGTAAATGTCATACAAGGAGTTCAAACTGCAAGCGGTGGCCTGCGTTCAGACATGGCTCCGTTTGGAGACTCTCCAGAAAAGGAGGACTTTGAGCTCATTTGCAAAGAATGAGTGGCGCTTTTAGGTCAGAACCATAATTTCTTTAAATTAAATTAAAAATGGGGCACAGGCTCAGCCATGAAGAGAAATGAAGCCTTGATACGTGCTACAACGTGGATGAATCTTGAAAACATCACAACTCCCACACAATCTGGTGCTTTCAGACATGGTCAGCATGATCGAGCCAAATACCCTAAATAAATCATCAGTCACAGGGCTTTAAGTTAAAGTTTAGTGGAGGATTTTCCCCGCTCATGCATTTGTCAGTATTTAGCCCTTAGACAAATGGGTGTCTTTTTCGCTGAGGAGTTAAACGTGATTGTGCTGAGTGAAATTAGGGCAGGAGCTGTATGAGTCCCACGTATATGAAATATCTAGAATAGGCAAGTGTCTACCCATTGCTGTCAAGCCCGTTCCAACTCACAGCAACCCTGTAGGACAGAGTAGAACTGCCCCAGAGGGTTTCTAAGGCTGTAATCTTTACATAGCATCAACTGTGAGGAGGGCAAAGGACCAGGCAGTGTTCTGTTCTGTTGTACACAGGGTCGCTATGAGTTGGAACTGACTCGAGGGCACCTAATAACAACAACAACAATCTTTACGGAAGCAAATCGCCACATTTTTCTCCTCCAGCAAGGGTCTAGAGACCAAAGTGTATTAGTGGTCACCAGGGGCAGGTGGGAGGCAGGGGGAAAGGAAGACACAACGCTTAGGGGGCCCTGTTCAGGGTGATGGAGCCAGGAGTGGTTCCTGGTGACGGCTGAACAATACGATGGAATATTTAATGTCACTGAACCGTTTGAGTGAAGATTGTTGGAATGGCAAAGGTCTTGTCACCTGTGTATTTACCACAATAAAAAATATACTTAAATTAAAAAAAAAAAAAATCAGGGCTAACAGTGGGGAGACAGGGAACTAGCCAGCAAACCAGCACCACCACTGCCATCAGCTGGGCCATCAAATGCCATCCCCCAAACTTAATGACCATTTTCAATCACTGACCTGGATCTGAAGAGACCTTGACAGTCAGCAACACCCCCGTTTCTATCAGAGGTGGTTAGTGCTACCGGAAGTACCTATTACCCAATCCGAAAGAGCAAGCTGAAATTGGATGAGAAAATGAGTGTCTATTTCATAAATTCATAATCCAAGCAGTGACCTTTTTTTTTTTTTCCAAACTGACTTATCTCAGCAAATTGTTTCTCCTTTCATGGTAAAAACCTATAGGCTGATTCTAATTTAATTATTCCCCGTTTTTATTAAAATGATTGCCAGAATTAGTAATTCAAATCGGAAGCATGTTTTTATCTTGCGCGGCCATACGGAATTAGTGACTACATTTGTTTCTATAATCAACCTTTGGTTCACATTTGCAGACACTGCCCTAATTGAAAGAAATGGATCCGTGTGTCTAATGCCCGAGCAGGACTCTCACAGATGCTAACAACGACATAACAACAGGTCACTGTCGAGTCGATTACAACTCACAGTACCACTGTACCACCAAGGCTCCTCACAAATGCTAGTTGCTAAGAAACATGTTACCTCTGCTGACATGTTGATTTCTGGAGATGGAAGAGCAGAAGGCTGCTGCACAGACTGCGGAGGGGGGGCACCACCATGGGGACCTACACCCCTGGGACAGTAGCTGTCCCATTCCCCCAGTTGGGAGCAGGGAGAGGCTACCAGCAAGGAGGACTGCCCTGGACCAAGACAGGACTGACTGAGGCTTAGTTACCCGGAAAGAGCGGCTCCAATGTAAGTCCTGGGCAGCGGCAGGGGCAGGAGCCAGGCAGGATCACAGTCAGGAACCAGAGGTGGGCAAGATGCCATCGGGGGGGCTCTGAGAGGTGATGGTGGTTCCCAGAGTGGGGACTGCAAACATGGCAGAGGCCTGAGAGCCTGTGGTAGGCCCAAGGGGCCTGGGAGCAGGGAGGGGACCAGCCACCACCATATCCCATGACTCAGTGACAGTGGTTCTTTCATTCGTTCACTCATCTGTCTGTCCCTCCTTCTTTCCCTTCCCCTCTCTCTCTGTCTCCCCATCTCTTCTTGCTTTCTCCCCATGACACACACACACACAAGTCACACTCCTCACTGTGGCCTATAGGACTCTCCTCTTTTTTCTCCTCCCTTCCTCAGTCTACTGGCTTGTGAGTGCTCTCTCTCCCCCACATTCCCATTTTCTCTCCTCTGTCTCTCTGTCTTTCTCTCTCTGTCTCTCTGACCTCAGTCACACCCCTCCCCGTGGCCTGGGAGATGCTTCTTCTCTCTGTCCCTCCCTCTGTCTCTGTCTCTCTGTTCACAGGCACGCCCCTCACTTCTCTCTGTCTCTGCCTGTCTCTCTCTCTATCTCTGTCTCTCTCTGATCACAGGTACCTCCCTCTCTCTTGCTCACTCCCCTGCAGCCCCTGGGCTGATCACACCCTCAAGGCCACATTCAATCCTCCTCAGTGTCTGCGTTTGCTCATCCTTCTGCCTAGAACATTCTTGCCCTGCTCTCCACGTGGCTGGCTCCTTCTGGCCTTACGGCTCCATTCTCTGGAATGTTCTGGACCCCTCAGCCTGCCTGGGACTGTGCCACCGCCTTCCTTCCATGGCCCGATCTTACCATCTGAGACCATCTGTGTGCTTCCCAGCTTCCGTCTATCTCCACCAGCAGGTTGACCAGCTGGGCAGTGCTGGGCAGAGCTGTGGTCAGCAAGGCCTCCCAGCCACCTAGCACCATGCTGAGCACAGAGCCGAGGCTCGGAGACACTTGCCAGGGGAGTAGTACCTGTGCCCTTCCCCCCACCCGCAAAAAACCCTTCTAGAACATCAGTTTCATTTCCATTCTGAAATGTAGCCTTTACAACACTGTCACCTGCCCCAGACTATCCCGACCTGGAAATCTTTTATACTATCAGAAGCAGGGCCTGGGACATTCTGGGGCTGGGAAGGCACAGTGTCCAGGTGACCTGGCATTGTTCCAGGCAGCGCTGCTGGAGGGTGTCTCAAAATAGCCCCCAGCCATGAATTTCTTACAGAGCTCAGTGTTGGGTCTTGGTGTCTGTCTCTGTGCTTGGTGACATCGACCCTCACATGTGCCTGGCATAGGGCAGGGCAGGGCCCCGTGCACTCCTGCAAGCCTGCCTGTCTCCTCTGAGACCCAGGAGCACACCTTCCTTCTCCTCCTGACCAAGGTGGCCACGGCCCGTCCGCTCCAACGGCTGGTTTTCTGGTTCCTTCATGTCACCTTGACTCTTCTGTCACCTGCGATTTAGAAGTGCGTGCTCAACTCGGCACAAATGAATTTTCAAAGCAAACACAGCCTTTTGTGATGTGAGAGACAGATGGGCTTTTTATTGACTCGTGCCACTGTTGAACATAATTAGACCGAGGCAAGAAACAACAGAACCGCTGAGGAAGTGAGTTAGCAGAGCTGCGGGTGGAGGACTGTCCCCAAGCCCAGGGGAGGGTGAGATCACAGACAGCAGGGCGATTCTACAGCCACCAGCCGGCTCTGCTCTCTGCCAGCTCCCATCCTGCCACCTGACCCCTGTGTGTCCTCGGTTATAGGGGACAGTGTGAGGGGAAGGGACATGCCACCACTCCTAAAGGTAGCCTCTGACACGCCTGTGCACTGGAGCCTCCAGAATCTCACCCCATCTGGCAGATATCCTCGTGGCTGACTTTCTCTGGGGCACCCCTGCTGCCCAGACTCTGCTCCCCACGTACTTCCAGAGATGGGGGATTTCCGAACCTCTTCTGCCCATCAAATCATTAGAAAGCTCCTCCTGATGCCAGGTTGTCCTTTGAGAAGAGATCATGGATGTAAAGCGTCCACGTTTCGTGCTTGTTTTCCGTCAGCTAGAGACAAACAGCTGCCCTGGAGTCGACTCTGACTCATACCAGCCTTAAGGACAGCAGAACAAAACGTTGCCCGGTCCTGTGCTGTCCTCACCATGGCTGCATGTTCGAGTCCATCTCTGCGGCTACTGTCCAGGCCTTCTCACTGAGGGTACCCAAGCACGGTGTCCTCCTCCAGTGGTTGGTCCCTCCTGATGGTGTGTCCAAAGCAAGTCAGGCAATGCTCTGTTGTGATCCATAAGGTTTGCACTGGCAAATTTTTGGAAGCAGATCACCAGGCCTTTCTTCCTAATCTGTCTTAGTTTGGAAGCTCCGCTGAAACCCGTCCACCAGGGGTGACCCTGCTGGTGTTTGAAATACCAGTGGCATAACTTCCAGCATCATGGCAACACGCAAGCCCCCACAGTACGATACCCTGACAGATGTGTGTCCTCCATTAGCCTCTACTAAATGCCCCGCCTTACTCTCAAAATTCTCTCCTGCAGCTTTCCAAGCCAGACAGTGCACTGAAAACACCATCCCTCCCTTACCTTGTGTCTTCAATTCCCAGGGCTGGGGCAACAAAATAACATAAAGTGGGCAGCATATGCAGGCAGAGAGCCATTGTCTCAGAGTTCTGGAGTCTTGGAGTCTGAGATCAAGGTGTCAGGCATGTTGATTCCTTCTGAGGATCTAAGGGAGAATCTGCTCCATCGTCTCTCCAGCTTCTGGTAGCTCCAGACATTCCTTGACTTGCAGCTGCGGTGTCACATGGCATTGCCTCTCTGTGTCTCTTCTCCCTTTCCATGAGGACAGCCCTCAGATGGAGTAGGATTTGCACCCCCTGCTCTGGTGTGACCTCATATTAACTGACAACATCTTTGAAGACCCAATTTCCAGGCAAGGTCACATTCACAGGTACTGGGGTTAGGACTTCAACATGTCTTTTTGAGGGACACAATTCAATCCATAACATCTTACTTTTTTTTTTTTAATAACATTAATTTTAAATACAAGAAAATACATAGACTAATATTTTAAATATCCAAGTAGTCATAACCCATAATTATCAATTATTTATAGTTTGTCATTTTGGCTTTTAATCCCAGTTCCTTTTCTTGACCCCAGAGCAACCACTCATGAAATGGTCTGTATCCACGCAGGTCTCAGCATAAGGACTACCTGCTTAGAACAGTGTCCTCTCACCTCGTCCACCAGTGTCTCTCCAGGTTGTTCATCATACAACCTCTGTGAGAGTTCTGCGGAAATGCATGTTCAGGAAGCAGACTCCTGTGCCCACCCCAGCCCTCTGGGAAGAAATGACAGTGCACTGGGTTTCTAATAGACTTACCAGGCAATTCTGACGTCCACTAAAAACTGATGTAGAATACACTCAAATATGTGCTGATACAAATCAGAATTTGGTGCAGTAAATATTCAGCAATTACCAGTTCCTTCCCCTCCACCAATCATTTCCCATCATTGATCTTGATCCCATGTTTAGAAAGCCAAATAAGCACACACACATGTTCAAATAGAAGGTGATTTCCCATTTTCCTAATGAGAAGTTCTCCCAAAATGTACTTTGGTCGATCTGAGTGTGAAAAAGTTTGTGGGCTGAATACTGGAGGGCGGGGCCAAGATGGCTGACTAGGTAGAAGTTACCTCAGATCCCTCTTGCAACAAAGACTCGGAAAAACAAGTGAATCAACCACACACATGAAAATCTACAAACCCTGACCATCAAACACAGATCTAAAGAGTTGACCTGAGTGACAGAGACTGAGAACAAACAACCACGGGGAAGCAACGACTGCTTTCGGAGCCTGGAGCCAGCGCCCCAGACAGGAAACCTTGGCGCTGGGGTTTGGACTGGCCACAGGGGAGCTGAGCCTGGCATCCTGAGACGGCGCAAACACGGGACGCAGCCCTAGCCCCCAGAAGTGACCTCGGGGGAAGCCCAGCCAGTGCACGCAGGCAGCGCAGCGATGCGGCTGACAGGTGGAGAAGTCACCGGGAGGCAGCTACTGGTTTTGGAGCCTGGAGTGTGGCATCCCAGCTGGGGAACCTTGGCGCTGGGCTTTGGACTGGGAGCAGAAGAACTAACCACAGCTTCTGAGACAGCACAACCACAGGATGTGGGCCTGACCCTCTGGGGCAATCTCAACCCAGCCAACGCACACAGTCGATGTGCTCCTTGGGAATCTCAGATAAAACAGTCATCCTAAGCAAGATAAGTAACTTTGTCTATATTCCGGGGCGCTACTCTCTCCTATCTATCTGATCCCTCCCCTCCCCTTCCCAGGCGGCTTCATTAACATTGGAATTTCCTAAGCCAGAGAGTAAAGTGCACTGTGGTTTTTCCTTTTTTTTTTTTTTTTTGGTCTTTTCCTAACCCATTCTCCTGGCCTGAGAGAAACAGCTACAAAAAACCCAGGGACCAAAAATCCTTCCCTAACTGCACTAAAAATACAGAGCCAGCTCCAGCCAAGCATATGTGATCCACAGTCTTGGGCTTTCATCCCTACAGGGAACAAGGTGGCTATTAAAATGCAAAGGCAATTCCGATAGGGATCTGACTGCAATTGTTTTAGCGGATTACTGGAAAGACAAGTTTCCCAGGTCTGATACCTCCGCATATTCAACAGAGCCCTCACTGACCCACAACAAGGAGCTGAGGGCTGAAGCTCCACCCAGACCACCTAGCCTCCTGCCTTAGGGGTCTAAGGAGGGTGACACCTACCAATCTGTAGAGGTACTTGCATTGGAGGCCTAAGGTACAGCTGCACAGCCCACCCACCAAGGTGCTTTAGGAATAGAGACACACCTACCTGACTGGCACTTGGGGGAAGCCTGTCAGCATCCTGCCCCCCCCTTGAGTGTGAACCCCTGCTGCTACTAGAATCTGGTGCACACAACTATCACCACTACTTCTCTAGATGGATAGGTGACAGTCTGCACACACACTTGTTGACCCAAAATCAGATTCTACTCAAGAATAGTGAATGGACTCTTAGGCTTATATATCTGGCAACAGACCAAACCAGCTGGTAATAGGATATAAGTGACTCAAGGGCTACAAGAATCAAGACAGCGCAATCTAGTAGCCCATCTACGTATATTGAAAGAAAACAAAACAAGCTAAAACTCAGTGAGCAAATATAAAATAAATCACTACAATATCTTAGAGATGGCTCGGAGACAGCAGTCGATATCAAACCACATAAAGAAGCACACCATGATTGCTTCTACAACTCCCCAAACTAAAGAATCAAAATCTTTCCCAAATGATGATACAATCCTGGAATTGCCAGATGCAATATAAAAAACTAATTTACAGAATGCTTCAAGACATCAGGGATGACCTCAGAAATGAAATAAGGCAATCTACAGAAAAAGCCAAAGAACATACTGATAAAGCAGTTGAAGAAATCAAAAAGATTATTCAAGAACATAGTGGAAAATTAATAAGCTGCAAGAATCCATAGAGAGACAGCATTCAGAAATCCGAAAGATTAACAGTAAAATCACAGAATTAGACAACTCAATAGGAAGTCAGAGGAGCAGACTCGAGCAATTGGAATGCAGAGTGGGAGATCTGGAGAACAAGGGAATTGACACCAATATAAATGGAAAAAAATCAGATAAAAGAATTAAAAAAAATGAAGACACCCTAAGAATCATGTGGGACTCTATCAAGAAGAATAACTTGCGTGTGATTGGAGTTCCAGAACAGGGAGGGATAACAGAAAATACAGAGAAAATAGTTGAAGCTCTGTTGCCAGAAAACTTCCCTGACATCATGAAAGATGAAAGGATATCTATCCAAGATGCTCATCGAACCCCATATAAGATTGATCCAAAAAGAAAATCACCAAGACATATTACCATCAAACTTGCCAAAACCAAAGATAAAGAGAAACTTTTCAAAGCAGCCAGGGATAAAAGAAAGGTCTCCTACAAAGGAGAATCAACAAGAATATATTCAGACTACTCAGCAGAAACCATGCAGTCAAGAAGGCAATGGGATGACATATATAGAGCACTGAAGGAGAAAAACTGCCAGCCAAGGATCATATATCCAGCAAAACTCTCTCTCAAATATGAAGGTGAAATTAAAACATTTACAGATAAACACAAGCTTAGAGAATTTGCAAAAACCAAATCAAAGCTACAAGAAATACTAAAGGAAATTGGTCAGAAAATCAATAATATCAGATACCAGCACAACACAATGTCACAGAACAGAACATCCTGATATCAACTCAAATAGCAAAATCACAAAAACAAATTAAGATTAATTTTAAAAACAAAAAAAATGCTCAAAACAGGGAATCATTGAAGTCAATAAGTAAAAGATCACAATAATCAAAAAGAGGTACTAAATACAGGAGGCATAGAACTGCCATGTGGAGAGGGAAACAAGGCAATATAGGACAATACAAGTTAGGTTTTTACTTAGAAAAATAGGGGTAAATATTAAGGTAACCACAAAGAGGTATAACAACTCCATAACTCAAAATAAAAACCCAGAAAAACGTAACAACTCACCAAACATAAAGTCAAATACTATGAAAATGAGGAACACACAATTTACAAATAAAAATGTCTTGGCACAAAAAAGTAAGTGGAAAAATGAAATTGTCAACAACACAAACACAAAGGCATCAAAATGACAGCACTAAACACATATCTATAATTACGCTGAATGTAAATGGACTAAATGAACCAATAAAGAGACGGAGAGTCTCAGACTGGATAAAGAAACACGATCTGTCTATATGCTGCCTACAAGAGACACACCTTAGACTTAGAGCCACAAACAAACTAAAACTCAAAGGATGGAAAAAAATATATCAAGCAAACAACAATCAAAAAAGAAGAGGAGTAGCAATATTAATTTCTGACAAAATAGACTTTAAAGTTAAATCCACCACAAAGGATAAAGAAGCACACTACATAATGATTAAAGGGACAATAGACCAGGAAGATAGAACCATATTAAATATTTATGCACCCAATGACAGGGCTGCAAGATACGTAAAACAAACTTTAACAGAACTGAAAAGTGAGATAGACACCTCCACAATTATAGTAGGAGACTTCAACACACCACTTTCGGAGAAGGACAGGACTTCCAGTAAGAAGCTCAATAGAGATGCGGAAGACCTAATTGCTACAATCAACCAACCTGACCACATAGACTTATATAGAACTCTCCACCCAACAGCTGCAAAGTACACTTTTTTTTCTAGCGCACATGGAACATTCTCCAGAATAGACCACATATTAGGTCATAAAACAAATCTTTGCAGAATCCAAAACATGGAAATATTACAAAGCATCTTCTCAGACCACAAAGCCATCAAAGTGGAAATCAATAACAGAAAAACTAGGGAAAAGAAATCAAATACTTGGAAACCGAACAATACCCTGCTGAAAAAAAGACTGGGTTATAGAAGACATTAAGGAGGGAATAAAGAAATTCACAGAATGCAACGAGAGTGAAAACAATTCCTATCAAAACCTCTGGGACACAGGAAAAGTGGTGCTCAGAGATCAATTTATATCGATAAATGCACACATACAAAAAGATGAAAGAGCCAAAATCAGAGAACTGTCCCTACAACTTGAACAAATAGAAAGTGAGCAACAAAAGAATCCATCAGGCACCAGAAGAAAACAAATAATAAAAATGAGAGCTGAACTAAATGAATTAAAAAAAAAAAATTTTTTTACTAAATGAATTAGAGAACAGAAAAACAATTGAAAGAATTAACAAAGCCAAAAGCTGGTTCTTTGAAAAAATTAACAAAATTGATAAACCATTTTCCAGACTGACCAAAGAAATACAGGAAAGGAAACAAATAACCCGAATAAGAAACAAGATGGGCCATATCACAACAGACCCAACTGAAATTAAAAGAATCATATCAGATTATTATGAAAAATTGTACTCTAACAAATTTGCAAACCTAGAAGAAATGGATGAATTCCTAGAAAAACACTACCCACTTAACCTAACACAATCAGAAATAGAACAACTAAATAGACCTATAACAAAAAAAGAGATTGAAAGGGTAATCGAAAAGCTCCCAACAAAAAAATGCGCTGGCCCGTACGGCTTCACTGCAGAGTTCTACCAAACCTTCAGAGAAGAGTTAACACCGCTATTACTAAAGGTATTTCAAAGCATAGAAAATGAAAGAATAATACCTAACTCATTCTGTGAAGCCACCATATCCCTGATACCAAAACCAGGTAAAGACATCACAAAAAAAGAAAATTACAGACCTATATCCCTCATAAACATACACGCAAAAATCCTCAACAAAATTCGAACCAATAGAATTCAACAACATATCAAAAAAATAATCCACCACGACCAAGTGGAATTTCTACCAGGCATGCAAGGCTGGTTTAATATTAGAAAAACCATTAATGTAATCCACCATATAAATAAAACAAAAGACAAAAACCACAGGATCTTATCAATTGATGCAGAAAAGGCATTTGACAAAGTCCAATACGCATTCATGATAACAAGTCTCAGCAAAATAGGAATTGAAGGAAAATTCCTCAACATAATAAAGGGACAAAACGAACAGCCAACAACACCCTAAATGGAGAGAACCTGAAAGCATTTCCCTTGAGAACGGGAACCAGACAAGGATGCCCTTTATCACCACTCTTAATCAACATTGTGCTAGAGGTCCTAGCCAGAGCAATTAGGCTAGACAAAGAAATGAAGGGCATCCGGATTGGCAAGGAGGAAGTAAAATTATCTCTATTTGCAGATGACATGATCTTATACACAGAAAACCCTAAGGAATCCTCCAGAAAACTACTGATACTAATAGAAGAGTTTGGCAGAGTCTCAGGTTATAAGATAAACATACAAAAATCACTTGGGTTCCTCTACATCAACAAAAAGAACATCGAAGAGGAAATAACCAAATCAATACCATTCACAGTAGCCCCCAAGAAGATAAAATACTTTGTAATAAATCTTGAAAAAGATGTGAAAGACCTATACAAATAAAACTACAAAGTACTAGTGCAAGAAACTGAAAAGGACCTACATAAGTGGAAAAACATACCTTGCTCAAGGATAGGAAGACTTAACATAGTAAAAATGTCTATTCTACCAAAAGCCATGTATACATATAACGCATTTCCGATTCAAATTCCAATGACATTTTTTAATGTGATGGAGAAACAAATCACCAACTTCATATGGAAGGGAAAGAAGGCCCGGATAAGTAAAGCATTACTGAAAAAGAAGAAGAAAGTGGGAGGCCTCACTCTACCTGATTTTAGAACACATTATATAGCCACAGTAGTGAAAACAGCCTGGTACTGGTACAACAACAGGCACATAGACAAATGGAACAGAATTGAGAACCCAGATATAAATCCAACCACATATGAGCAGCTGATATTTGACAAAGGCCCAGTGTCAGTTAATTGGGGAAAAGATAGTCTTTTTAACAAATGGTGCTGGCATAACTGGATATCCATTTGCAAAAAAATGAAACAGGACCCATACCTCACATCATGCACAAAAATTAACTCCAAGTGGATCAAAGACCGTAACATAAAGACTAAAACAATAAAGATCATGGAAGAAAAAATAGGGACAACGTTAGGATCCCTAATACAAGGCATAAACAGAATACAAAACATTACCAAAAATGACGAAGAGAAACCAGATAACTGGGAGTTCCTAAAAATCAAACACCTACGCTCATCTAAAGACTTCACCAAAAGAGTAAAAAGACCACCTACAGATTGGGAAAGAATTTTCAGCTATGACATCTCCGACCAGCGCCTGGTCTCTAAAATCTATATGATTGTGTTAAAACTCAACCACAAAAAGACAAACTACCCAATCAGAAAGTGGGCAAAGGATATGAACATGCACTTCACTAAAGAAGATATTCAGGCAGCTAACAGATACATGAGAAAATGCTCTCGATCATTAGCCATTAGAGAAATGCAAATTAAAACCAGGATGGGATTCCATCTCACTCCAACAAGGCTGGCATTAATCCAAAAAACACAAAATAATAAATGTTGGAGAGGCTGCGGAGAGATTGGAACTCTTATACACTGCTGGTGGGAATGTCAAATGGTACAACCACTTTGGAAATCTATCTGGCGTTTTCTTAAAAAGTTAGAAATAAAACTACCATACAACACAGAAATCCCACTCCTCAGAATATACCCTAGAGAAATAAGAGCCTTTACACAAACAGATATATGCACACCCATGTTTATTGCAGCTCTGTTTACAATAGCAAAAAGCTGGAAGCAACCAAGGTGTCCATCAATGGATGAATGGTTAAATAAACTATGGTATATTCACACAATGGAATACTACGCATCAATAAAGAACAGTGACGAATCTGTGAAACATTTCATAACATGGAGGAAGTGGGACGGCGTTAAGCTGAGTGAAATTAGTCAGAGGCAAAAGGACAAATATTGTGTAAGACCACTATTGTAAGATCTTGAGAAATAGTATAAACTGAGAAGAACACATACTTTTGTGCTTATGAGGGGGAGAGGGAGGGAGGGTGGGAGAGGGCCATCTACTGATTAGTTAGTAGATAAGAACTACTTTAGGTGAAGGGAAGGACAATGCTCAAGACACGGAAGGTCAGCTCAGCTGGACTGGATCAAAAGCAAAGAAGTTTCCTGAATAAACTGAATGCGTCAAAGGTCAGTGGAGCAAGGGCGGGGGTTTGGGGACTATGGCTTAAGGGGTCTTCTAAGTCAATTGGCAAAATAATTCTATTATGAAAACATTCTGCATCCCACTTTGAAATGTAGCGTCTGGGGTCTTAAATGCTAACAAGCAGCCATCTAAGATGCATCAATTGGTCTCAACCCACCTGGATCAAAGGGGAATGAAGAACACCAAGGTCACACAATAACTAAGAGCCCAAGAGACAGAAAGGGCCACATGAACCAGAGACTTACATCATCCCGAGACCAGAAGAACTAGATGGTGCCCGGCCACAACTGATGACTGCCCTGACTGCGAGCACAACAGAGAACCCCTGAGGGAGCAGGAGAACAGTGGGATGCAGACCCCAAATTCTCATAAAAAGACCAGACTTAATGGTCTGACTGAGACTAGAAGAATCCCGGCGGTCACGGTCCCCAAACCTGTTGGCCCAGGACAGGAACCATTCCCGAAGACAACTCACCAGACATGGAAGGGACTGGACAATGGGTTGGAGAGAGATGCTGATGAGGAGTGAGCTACTTGTATCAGGTGGATATTTGAGACTGTGTTGGCCTCTCCTGTCTGGAGGGGAGATAGGAGGGTAGAGAGGGTTAGAAACTGGCAAAATCGTCATGAAAGGAGAGACTGGAAGGAGGGAGCGGGCTGGCTTATTAGGGGGAGAGTAAGTGGGAGTGTGGAGTAAGGTGTATATAAGCTTATATGTGACAGACTGACTTGGTTTGTAAACTTTCACTTAAAGCACAATAAAAATTATTAAAAAAAAAGTTTGTGGGCTAAGATGAAAAAGTCAAATGTCTGTTAAGAATATTTAATTCATTAATTTGGGCACATATGCATATTTGAATCACAAATAGTAGAGAATATTCATTTGGAAGCATGGCTTCTGCATTCTGTGTTTGAGGAGATAGTTTCGCCCAGGCTCTTCAGGTACGTCTTTGGCACCTGTGTCATCCTTGTCGTCGGGGTCCCCATTGAAGTCACCAAAACCATTTTCTGCAGCCAATCATTTCACCTTTCATCTGAGGTGTTTACAATTCAGCACTTTTGACCTCATGTAGGAATGTGTCCCTGGGAATTGTTTCCCAAATCCAAACACTCATTTATATAACCTGAGGACAGTTCATTTTTCTTCTTGATTTTTTGTTGTTGTTGTTGAAAGTATACATATCAAAACACGCACCAGTCCTGAAATTCCTACATGTACAATTCAATGCATCAATTACAGTCTTCAAGTCTTGCAGCCATTCTCGTCCTCTTTTTCCAAATCGTTCTTCTCACATTAACACGAATTCACTGCCCCCTAAGCTTCCAAACAGACCTCTCAAGTTTTCTGTTGTTAGTTTGATCTCCGAGAGATAGTTCTTCAAAATAACACTATGCTCGAGGCAAACATTCTTTACTAAATGCACTAACTTATTGTTTGCTTTAAAGAAGACTTCAGGGGATGTTTTTGATTTAAGGTTTAAATGTTATTAGGGGTTCAATCAGCTTCAATGGCTCCATTAATTCTGGATTCTACGACACTATTGAATTCTTTTCTGCAATTTTCCCCCTTTTGATCATGTTTCTGCTATAGAATCTTTGATCAAAACATTCAGTAATGGTAGCCAGACACCATCCAGTTCTTCTGGCCTCCTGGCAAAGGAAGAAGTTGTTCATGGAGGCAATTAGCCACACTTTCCATTTCCTCCTCCTTTTCTTGATTTTTATTGTAGGTGTCCATCAGTTATATCCGCTGTAACTGATTGCTGTATTGACTTTTAATGTGGTTCTTAAAAGGCCTGTGTATAATAACATGTAATGTGTGGAAATGGGAAGCCACACCCAATGAAATAATAGCCAAGTTGGTGCTAAATTTTCCTCAATGCTTTAAAAATAATTAATATTAATTTTAGGGTATACCCTCTAGAAGCATTCCAAACTTGAATCGAATGAGGTTGTTTCAGACTAATATGTCTCCCCCAGTCAAAACTTTGTTATTCAAAATAAAGTGAGAGCAACATAAAATCAGAAACTTTTAAAAACTCAAATATAAACTGACTCTTGCTTTCTGAAGGGATGATTTGAAGGAAAAGTTTTCTTATATTCTGCCATACATATTGTAAATATAATCTCATCATTGGAATTTGGTCATCAGGATACAAAGTGGTGAAATGCCATCAAATTTTTAATTTGAGTTTTTTACTCTACTTACAATAGCAGACACGAGAAGAAGATAACTCCACTCAACTTGAATTAGGTTCAACAAAATCTGGAAAATTAGTAAAATTTTTCTGTAATTCCCAAAAACTGTGTAGACATTGTAAAGGGGAATATTTTACTTTTCCTCTGTTAGAATCCCTTCCAAAGAGATTTGCCTACTCAATAGTCATTGTAGGGGGACAAGAAAACAATGGAGAAGAAAAAGCTGCCTTTCTCTTGGGGTGCACTTAAAAGTTAATACAGTATGGACAGTAGGGAAACACAGTAAGCACAAATGCCCCCTTTCACGTATGTCCACTATGGCTCATGTCAATGACCAGGGTCAACATTAGGGCCACGTGTGATTCCTTACAAACTCCCAGCACCTCTCTCTTTGAGAAATATGTTCTAAACTTACAACAACAAAAGAAAAATAACAAAGGAGGAGTCAGACCCTTTCATTTATACAAAGTTAGCCTAAAGGATTAGATTTAAAAAGTCAGCTCTGGTGTTGTTAGGTGCCATCGAGTTGGTTCCAACTCATACGGACCCTACACGCAACAGAATGAAACACTGCCTGGTTCTGTACCATACTCATAATTGCTACTATATTTGAGCCATTGTTGCAGCCACCATCAGTTCATCACATTGAGGGTCTTCTTCTTTTCCCTGACCATCTACTGTACCAAGCATGCTGTCCTTCTCCAGGGACTGATCCCTCCTGACAACATGCCCAAAGTTTGTGAGACACAGTCTCGCCATACTTGCTCCCAAGGAGCATTCTGGCTGTACTTCTTCCAAGACAGATTTCTTCATTCTTTTGGCAGTCCATTGTGTATTCAATATTCTTCGCCAACAGCACAATTCGAAGGCATCAATTCTTCTTTGGTCTTCCTTATTCATTGTCCAGCTTTCACATGCATATGAGGCGAATGAAAACACCATAGCTTGGGTCAGGCACACCTTGGTTCTCAAGGCCACCTCTTTGCTTTTCAGTACTTTAAAGAGATCTCTTGCAGCTGATTTGCCCAATGCAATGTGCCTTTGGATTTCTTGACTGCTGCTTCCATGTGTATTGATTGTGGATCCAAGTACAATGAAATCCTTAGCCACTTCAACCTTTTCTCCATTTATCGTGATGCTGATTATTGGTCCAGTTGTGAGGATTTTTGTTTTCTTTATGTTGAGGTGCAATCCATACTGAAGGCTGTGGTCTTTATCTTCATCAGTAAGTGCTTCAAGTCCTCTTCACTTTCAGCAAGCAAGGTTGTGTCATCTGCATAATGCACGTTGTTAATGAGTCTTCCTCCAATCCTGATGCCCCATTCTTCTTCATATAGTCCAGCTTCTCGGATTATTTGCTCAGCATACAGGTTGAACAGATATGGTGAAAGGATACAACCCTGACACACACCTTTTCTAACTTTAAACCATGCAGTATCCCCTTGTTCTGTCTGAACAACTGCCTAGTGATCTATGTAAAGGTTCCTCATGAGCACAATTAAGTGTTCTGGAATTCCCATTCTTAGCAATGTTATCCACAATTTGTTATTATTCACACAGTCGAATGCCTTTGCATAGTCAATAAAACACAGGTAAACATCCTTCTGGAATTCTCTGCTTTCAGCCAGGATCCATCTGACATCAACAATGATATCCCTGGTTCCAAGTCCTCTTCTGAATCCAGACTGAATTTCTGGCAGTTCCTTGTCAATATTACTGCTGCAGCCATTTTTTGAATGATCTTCAGCAAAATTTTGCTTCCATGTGATATTAATGATATTGTTCAATAATTTTCACATTCAGTTGGATCACTTTTCTTGGGAATAGGCATAAATATGGATCTCTTCCTGTCGGTTGGCCAGGTAGCTGTCTTCCAAATTTCTTGGCATAGACGAGTGAGCACTTCCAGCGTTGCATCTGTTTGTTGAAAAATCTCAATTGCTATTGCATCAATTCCTGGAGACTTGTTTTTTGCCAATGCCTTCAGTGCAGCTTGGGCTTTTTCCTGCAGTAAGTACCATCGGTTCCTGATCAGTTCCTAATCATGTTACCTCCTTTAATGTTTGAACATTGACCAATTCTTTTTGGTATAGTGACTCTGTGTATTCCTTCCATCTTTTTTTGGTGCTTCCTGCATCGTTTAATATTTTCGCTGTAGAATCCTTCAGTATTGCAACTCAAGCCTTGAATTTTTTCTTCAGTTCTTTCAACGTGAGAAATGCTGAGCTTGTTCTTCCCTTTTGGCTTTCAATCTCCAGGTTTTTGCACAAGTCATCATAATACTTTACTTCATCTTTTCAAGATGCCCATTGAAATCTTTGGTTCAGCTCTTTTACTTCAACATTTTTTCCTTTGCTTTAGCTATTCAACGTTCAAAAGCAAGTTTCAGAGTCTCTTCTGATGTCCATTTAGGTTTTATCTTTCTCTCGTCTTTTTAATGACATCTTGCTTTCTTCATGTATGATGTCCTTGATGTCATTCCACAACTCGTCTGATCTTGGGTCATTAGTGCCCAATGCGTCAAATCTGTTCTTAAGATGGTCTCTAAATTCAGGTGGGTTACACTCATGGTCATACTTTGGCTCTTGGGGACTTGTTCCAATCTTCTTCAGTTTTAGCTTGAACTTGCTTATGGGCAATTGATGATCTGTTCTGTAGACAGCCCCTGGCCTTTTTCTGACGGATGATATTGAGCTTTTCCATTGTCTCTTTCCACAGATGTAGTCAGTCTGATTTTTGTGTATTCCATCTGGTGAGGTCCATGTAGGCACCATTTATGTTGGGGAAAAAAGGTATTTCCAATGAAGAAGTTGTTGGTCTTGCAAAATTCAATCATGCAAGCTCAGGCATCATTTCTATCACCAAGGCTATATTTTCCAACTACCAATTCTTCTTTATTTCCAATTTTCGCATTCCAATCACCAGTAATTATCAATGCATTTTGATTGCATGTTTGATCAATTTCAGACTGCAGAAGCTGGTAAAAATCTTCAATTTCTTCATCTTTGGCCTTAGTGGTTGGTGCGTAAATTTGAATAATAGTCATTATTAACTGGTCTTCCTTGTAGGCAATACCATTCCTCTTCATATTGTCATTCTCGGAGTAGTAGACCACATGGTTGTCTGGTCAAAATGGCCAATACCAGTCCATTTCAGTTCAGTAAAGCCTACGTTATCAACCTTTTTGTATTCCATTTCATTTTTGACTATTTCCAATTTTCCTAGATTCATACATTCAAGGTTCAGATTATGAATGAATGTTTGAAGCTGTTTCTTCTCATTTTGAGTCATGCCACATTAGCAAATGAAGGTCCCGAAAGCTTGACCTCATCCACGTCATTAAGGTTGACTTTACTTTGAGGAGGCAGCTCTTTCCCAGTCATCTTTTGAGTGCCTTCCAATCTGAGGGGCTCATCTTCTGTCACTATATCAGACAGTGTTCCACTGCTAGCCATAAGGTTTTCATTTGCTGATTGTTTTCAGAAGTAGATCACCGGGCCCTTCTTCCTAATCTGTCTTAGTTTGGAAGCTCAGCTGAAACAGGTGTGCCATGGGTGGCCCTGCTGGTATCTGAGTACAAGTGGCACAGCTTTTAGCATCAAAGCAACACACAAGTCCCCACAGCACAACAAGCTGACAGACACAGGGGGGATTGAGCTCCCATAACACACTTAGATCCGTATTTGATTGACTGAAACTTGCTTAATGGGCTGCAGTTCTAGGGATTATCCCTTCAGGGTGCTCTCCTTGTACCTGAAGATACAGGTGTCATTTAGTCATAATCCCCATTCTGCAAGAAGAAGGGCGCCATCTTGAAAGGTTCCCCCACCAGCACCGCAGGTCTGAATCCTGTGCCTCATGGGTCAGAACACGTCAGTCTCCCTGTTTTCTATGATTGCTCTGAGATTGTTCTTATCTAGATTTTACCAACCACAGGCGTGGCTCTGTGGTTAAGCCCTCAACTGCTGATTGAAAGGTCAAAACGATCAACTGCTCTGCAGAAGAAATATGTGACAATTGGCTTCCCTAAAGGTTACAGCCTTGGAAACCCTATGGTTTCCAGAGGCATGCAGGGGCTGCGGCAGAGGGGGGTAATTGCCCCTGGGTTCAAGTCCAAGGGAGCACCGGACAAGGTGCAGAATGACATTCCGAGGTGCCACAAATATGAAAAGCACCTGACTGAAGCAGCCAGACAAGAGCGGGGGAGGTGTTTCTGCTGACCTGTCGCCTGCTACCAATGTCTATGCATCTTGAAACTTGGGGAGGAGAGTGCAACTTAGAGATTGCCCCTGGGTGGTCTCTATCCTTGCTACGCCCCTGGCACTTCTACTGTGTCACGCATCTATACTATGATTTGGGATCAACCTGACAGCAGCAGGTTTGGTTTTCATGATTTGGGGGAGTCCAACCGCTACAAACTAGCTTAAATATCTGTTCTGAGTAGATGAGAAAACCTCATTAACCTCTCCCAGGCTCCATCTTGTGGAGCCTGGAGAAGGCAGCTGCCAGCAGGACCAGACCTTGACATTCTTCCGTGTCCTTAAGAAGCACAGTCTTGAATTATTTCGTATAATACTTCAGATATAGCACAGTTCAGTCTGTTTAACCAAAGTCATGGAGTTAGGTGGCATTCAATATCTCAGGCAAACTGAAGCTGCTTCCCACAGAGCCTGGGGGAGTGGTGCAGCCACAAAGGACAAGGGTCATTTCCATAGCCTATATCCTGGCCTGTGTATGCGCTGAAGCCAGGCATCCCATGAACAGTGTAGTCACTGTCACTAAACTGTGTGTGAGGGTAGAAACTGTGGAATTGTCGAATGTTTTGTTGGGTATATTTGTACCACAATTTAAAAACTAAAAACATACATGAAATGACTGCCCATTAAAGAGATGTTCACAGAAAACAGAACTGAATATAGAACCTGTTTCCAAAGTGTCTAACTGCCATTTCTGAGCAGAAAAAAAATGAAGAGTATTCTGAAAACACACGCGTTTAAAAGACCAAAATCCAATGCAAACATTTAATCCGTTCATACAGCTCATTAAAAAGGAATAAACTCTAAAATACATGCCAAGGAAATGTGCAAGAATGTTGCTTTTCCCCTCATTGTCCTGCTTCTTTGTTTACTGCAGTCTAGCTTCTGCGGAGCTCCCCATGGGAAAAACTCTACCACAGGTAAGAAGTAAGGTGAGACCAACAAAAGGCATTCCCTCTGAACTCTTCGTGGCTTAGACTTTATTTTTAAGATTCCTGTCCCCCCTCCCCAATCAATCAAAGGCAGTCTCCTTTATTTGCATTTTAATAGTTACCCTATTTCGAACCTAAAATTATAGACTTTTCCCAGCTGCTTTTTAAATGTTACATTATAATTTTGAGGAAGCATCATACGTAATTACATTTAATAGACACAGAATTGATTGAAACACTTTAGCTGGAACAAAAAGCCCAGACCTAATTTTGTAAACATGTTTTTGTACAGTAACCCCCAATGAGTTTGTTCTTAAATCTCCTAATTAATTTTTAATTAAAAAGCTCAAAGATGCTGTTACACTTGTTGTAAATGGCAGCCTCACGCAATCGGCACGGCTGAGCAGAGCAGACAAATATCGCCCATTAAAATCTGTGTTAACGAGAACTGCTGCGTTCAGTATTTCTGCGGTATAAATGGGGGTAGAAACCACCATTTAAAGGAACCATCAGATGGAAGTGCTTTTTTTTTTTTTTTTTTTTTAGCTCGTAGAGATCTGTGTACATGGAGTGTGAAATGAGTTTGTATACAACAAGCTGTCCAAACCTTTATTTAAACTTATCCTTCTTCTACACTTCCCAGTAGCCAGCTAAATATAGCCTGTGCATGCGCTGGTAAATGGTCTTTAATACTTCCACCTCCAGAGAAGGCTTTTGCTTCCTGCAATGATAAATCTCTCACTCCTATTCAAATGCCATCCTGATGTTAAATTAAGGTGCTCCCCTCCTCCTGGCCCTTACCTGGGCAACCACGTCCTACTTCTCCATTTTAATGTCCCTGTTCACCCACCCTATCCAGCAAGAGGCTTGTTGTAATCCCATAATTAAAACAGTGTTTCTCTGGGAAGCCAGGTGATGTCACAAATGGAGAATTATTAATAGTTCCCAAAACAGCAAGTGTCTCTTTCCAATGCAATATCTTAATAACAGGAGGGAAAATGCTTCAGTAAAGACCAGGTCGTTTTCCATGCCTATTACTCAGCCCATAATTCAGTCAAGGATTTCATTTTACTTGGATCCACAATCAACAGCCATGGAAGCAGCAGTCAAGAATCAAAAGATGCTTTGCATTGGGTAAATCTGCTGCAAAGGACCTCTTTAAAGTGTTGAAGAGCAAAGATGTCACCTTGAAGACTAAGGTGCACCTGACTCAAAAAAAAATTTTTTTTTTTTTTTTTTTTAACTCAAGCCACGGTATTTTCAATCACATCAGATGCATGTGAAAGCTGGACAATGAATAAGGAAGACCAAAGAAGAATTGATGCCTTTGAATTGTGGTGTTGGCGAAGAATATTGAATATACCATGGACTGCCAAAAAAATGAACAAATCCGTCTTAGAAGAAGTACAGCCAGAATGCTCCTTAGAGGCAAGGGTGGTGAGAGTGTGTCTTACATACTTTGGACATGTTATCAGGAGGGATCAGTCTCTGGAGAAGGACATCATGCTTGGCAGAGTACAGGGTCAGAGGAAAAGAGAAAGACCCTCAACGAGGTGGATTGACACACTGGCTGCAACAATGAGCTCAAGCATAACAATAATGGTAAGGATGGTTCAGGACCCGGCAGCATTTTGTTCTGTTGTGCATAGGGTCGCTATGAGTCGGAACCGACTCGACGGCACCTAACAACAACAAACAACAATAACTCAGCCACGATAAGGACATCATCAAAGGGCTGTCATTTGCCTTCATGGCTGCTCAGGTTTGAGCCCAGCAGAGGGTTGTGGGAAGTTACGAGCTGTACTTTCTAATCACAAGGAGAAATTCTCATCGCCTTCCCTTCGTTCTTGTTCTCAATAAGACATGACTTGCAAAATGGAGGCGTATCAGTCTTAGAGTGTGGGTATGGTTTTCCTTCTGCAAAGAAAGTTCCCAATGCCATTCACAAATTCTGGGCCAGGGTCCCTCATAAGAACTAACTGTTGGTCGTTTCACCTTTGTGCCATGTCCCCCCATCAACCAGGGTTTCTCAGCCTCTGCACTGTTGACATTGTGGGACAGATCATTCTTTGGGGGGGGGCTGTCCTGTGCACTGTCAGATTTTGAGCAGCTTCCCTGGATCCTGCTCATTAGATGCCAACAGCAGACCCCTCTCCCCAGTTATGATGGCCAAAAATGTCTCTAGAAATTGACAAAGGTGTCCTGGGAGGTGGACAAAATCACCCCCAGCTGAGAGCCTGTAAGATAGATTGAGTAAAGGTAGACCGCCTGTTTAGAGGAACTATCCACAGAGAGAAGCAAGAGGGTGAATACTGGTGTGGTGTGGAGTATTACTGACAGAAGGATTCACCATAAGGGTCTCAGATTTGCTCAGGCAATTAAGAGGATGGTCTTATGTTTGTTTACCTGAGAGGAGGTGTGTGTGTGTGTGAGTGTGTGTACACAGATGCCTGTGTGTCTATACAGAAGGTTGGCAGGAAATACAGTTGGCTGGGAGGCACAAGAAGAGAACTCTAAAGCTAATGAGGAATGCTGGCTTATGCACAGCCTTTCAGAAACGTCTGTCTGGTCTTTTCAAACAAAGCTGCTGAAGTAGATAAGGAGCATGTGATCACATTTGGGTTTGCCAACAATGCAATTTATTGACAAGCACTTGGTGGAGACTCCACCAGCAGGGGGTAAGGTTAGAGTCCCAGACAGACCAAGAGGCAGACCAGGGATGCCATCTGCCCTGAGCTGCCCAAGTCCAGCAGGCCCAGGACAGACTAAGCAACTTTCCCTGAGTAGTTTCAGTTTGTCTTCTTACATGTTCCTCAGTCTAGCAAACAGACACGCTCTGAAAAGTGACGCAGACTTTGTGTAAATCAGTGAACTTCGGTACCATTCTTTTTACTCAAAGGAACTCAGTGGTGGATTCCTCTGAGAAGGAGAAACCCATGTGTTAGGTGAAATGGCTCTCCTGATCCTGTTTTTCTGAGTTTGGATGCTGGGCATTTCTGCAGGAGGGTCTGTGTCACACAGGATGGGGTGCAGCCGACAGCTGAAAAATAGGAAACTACTATGCCATGATATGATTGAGGAAACACCAAACTGTTGTTAGTTGTCCTCAAGTCGATTCCAACTCATGGTGATCCCAAGTGTGCAGAGAACTATGCTCCATAAGGTCTTCAAGACTCCGACCTTTTGGAAGCAGATCGCCAGTCCTGTCTTCCAAGGCGCCTCTGGGTGGGTTCAAGCTGCCAACCTTTCAGCTAGTAGTCAGATGCCTCACCATTTGCGCCACCTGAATTAGAAGACCTAAATTTGAATCCCACCTCAAGGAGAAACTGTAGGTTGCTACTGCAAATATGGGATATTTTTTAACCAGTAACTAGTTGCAGTATAGAGCTCAGCCGCTGACTGAAAAGTCAGTTGTTTGACCCCACCAGCCACTTCGCAGGAGAAAGACGTGGCAGCCGTGGGAAGCCTAGGGACACTTCTCTGTCGCACAGGGTCACTGTGAGTTGGGGCCGACTCCGTCGCCGTGGGTTTGGTTTCGGGTTTTAACCAGCTGCTGCGGAGTCGACTCCAGCTCGTGGCAGCCAGCGTGCATCCGAGTAGAACTGTGCTCCACGGAGATTTCCACGGCTGGTTTTTCAGAAGCAGATCTCTAAGCCTTTCTTCTGAGACACGTCTGGCTGACTGGAACCGCCAAGCTCTTGGTTAGAAGGCAAGCATGTTAACCTTTTGTACCACCCATGGATTTTGGTTACTTTTTAGTAAGAAAAAATCTCGTGTGGCCCAACAGTGGTTAAATACTGGTGGGAGGACTAACAACCTCTCAGCTCTCTGGACCCCACAGGAAAACGAGGTCTTATCTTAATATGCTTCCAGTTTACACCCTCTCCTTACCTTTCCCAGGTGATGATTTCTTCTATTTCTCTCTCCAAAAGCCTCTATTTTTAGCTGTTTTCACGGGGGCACCCAGAGGTAAATATTACACGGTGAACTCCACGTTTCCACCGTGACAGCCCACGCCTGCGCAGGGGAAGTTAACCTGTGTGTAAAGAGAGGGTTGGCCGTGCAAATTTATGCATGCACAATTTAGGGAAGGCAATGCTGTAACTACTTAAGCCATTTTTCAAGCATCCTCAAGCATTTCAGGAGCACCTGACAATTAATATGTTAATTACAAACCATTCTCATCTATTCAGGGAAAGGCCCCTAAAGTTTTCTTCCAGGGAAGATTTTGTTGGCTTGATGAAAGCCACCATACGGGAAAAAATAAAACTACTCTCTGTCCCAGCATCCCATCCTTCTAACAAATCTAACGCCTAAACAGAATTGTCCAAAAAAACCAACTTGTTACCTTTGAGCTGATTTTGACTCGTAGCAACCATATAGAGGGGAGTAGAACTGCCCCATATGGTTTCTAAGGAGTGGCTGGTAGATTAGAACTGCTGACCTTTTGGTTAGCAGCTGAGCTCTTAACCACTGTCCCACCAGGGCACCAGACTTGTCCAACAGCAGTCAAAATTCCCAAGTTGGTATTGTATTTCATTTCTCCTGGGGGAGAAAAAAAAAGTCACCAGGAAATATGGAAACCATAATCTTGATTCCTCCCTCCTTCCAAAACTAAACTCCCATTTGTCGGGGTCTCTCTTGAAAAAAAAAAAATTTTTTTTTTCTCTTTCACTGATGCTTCATTCTCCTGAATCACTCACGTTTTGTCTGAGTCCTCAGTCAGAGTAGCTTTTCCCACCTCCACACCCAAGTCCCCTCTTTCCGACGTCCCCCATCTCTTAGGAATGCCTTGCAGGTATTTGAGCCCAAATTATCTAGGTCACTGCAGCGCTATGTTCCTGGGGTTTGAGCCGTGGCTTTGAAATTGGAATGTGTCAGCAATTCTTAAGGTACTAACCTTCTGGAGGCTCCCACAAATCAGGACTGAGAGCCAGGTGAGTTTTAGCTCAGTCTAAATCTCAGGTGTCTGAACTCTGAGCCGCCTCACATACTCCGCTGTGTCCAGGCTGGCATCTCCCTTCCTGCAGAAGGAGGTTTTCTTTCTTTTTTTTAAGTTAATGCTGTTCCAGCCCTGTCTCTTCCTTCTGGGAGGGGAGACAAATGGTTCCAATGTGTCATGGCCATTTGGCGTTCTGAACCTGCTGCTAAAAGAAATCATTGCTTCTCTCCTACCAGAAACCAGGGCTGTCATGAAATCTAGCATCCTAGAGTCTGGTGCATAAATGGGTTTAATAAACCACTGAGTTTATTCAGTCCCATTCAGATCGCAAAGACGTGCGATCACAAAACATGTGCAAGATTTGTTCCGTCTTCACCCTCTGGGTCTGTCATGAGAGGCAAGTCGGGTCAGAGTGGATTAAGAGTTACTAAGCAGTAGCTCTCTCTCTCTCTCTCTCTATAGGGTAAGGGGCCACTCATGAAAGAGACCCCACTTTATGCAAATGGTTATTCCTGAAGACATACAGGGCAGATCAAAAAGTAGGTGCCTCAAATAGTAATTTTCCAAGAATTTCACTGGAGGTATAATGTATGTTCATTTTTAGTGCCCACAATGGTGGAGACCTGTTGGCACAGTGGTTAAGAGCTCGGCTACTAAGCACAGATTGGGGGTCAAAGGCACTCAGTGGCTTTGTGGGAGAAAGACCTGGCAATCGGCTTCTGTAAAGGTTACAGCCAAGAAAAGCCTAAGGGACAGTTGTACTCTGTCACATGGGGTCGCTGTGAGTTGGAATTAACTCCACCCAAAACAGCAGCAGCAAAAATCAGGGATCGTGTGGTTCCTAACATCTTAGTCCTCTTATTCTCCTCTATCAAGATCTCAATTCAGTATTTCAATTCAATGACGAATGAACACATAAAGACTGACATTTCTGACTGTGTGCTAGGCATTGGGATTGATATGGGTTAAATAATTCGACCCTCACACCAACCCTATGAGGTAGATGGTATCATTATCCCAGTAACAGGTGACTAGACTGAGCCACTGAGAGGGTCAATGAGTTCCCCAAGCCACCTAGCTAGTGAGATACAGAGTGGGGAGGACCCAGATGGCTGGGCTGCAGCCCCTGTGATCCCGGCAATTCATTGTACTTACTAGGAAACCAAGACCCTGCCACAGCTCTTTCAAAAACACTTCCCATAAAAAAAAAAAAACAAAAAAAAACTTCCCATAGAGGTACTTAATTTGCTCTACTGACACAACCCACAGCCTAGGTATATGCCTGGGACTTCACTTCACACACTGAGACCTCCAGAGTAAGAAGGAGGCAAACATTACATTCAGAGCTGAGGGGCCACAGACGGGGCGGGGGGCATGAAGATGAGACTGGCAGGTCCAGCCAGCCCTGTCACAGCCAGGCCCCCAGGCTGAAACCTGAATCAGCAGGTGACTCTCCAAAGGTGCTCCCCACTGCCAAATTTCCTCCTTGCACGTGCCTGAAATGCCCCAAATGAGATGCCCCAGGTTGGCTGCTTTTCTCATCAGAGGAACTGGAAGTAGTTACCTTCTGGAAAAGGTTGAAGACCCTCCAGCAAGGACTCTGTGAAGGTGGAAACACTGAGTTAAGGGGCTGAGGAGAGATGAAAGAGAGTCCTTTCCTTCAGCCAGTTTGCTGTGACCTCCGGAGACTTCCATCCCCTTGGATAATTGACCTGTGATCTCTTTGATTGGAAGCTAAGCGTTTCTGCCCAGGGGAGGCAGACCTCCATGGAGGAAGAAGAGATTGTTCTCTGTGCTTCCAGAGAGCAGCCCCAGCGTAAATAAGGCATAGCCAAGTAATGGAAGAATGACAGCTTTGGTCTTCACCTGGAAAGGCGTGATTACGCAGGAATAATTCATGGCTGGTACTGTCAGCCGTATTTATATGATGCTCAACTGTCAGGCTCTACGAAACAAGACCCAGTGTGGGCCCGACACTGCACTCAATTTACGCCTGTTCCTGAGATTCTGAGGGTTTACCAATTGTCACTTATTCAACAGGGGTCTTAATGAGCTTAACTTTTGTTTAGCTCATCAGAAAGGCCGCTCCTGCCTCCAGGACCATCGTTAGGGATTCTGCACACTCTGACCCTAAAACTCTGACTGATTCACAGCAAAGTTTAATCAGGCACAGCTAAAGATTGGAGCCTTTTTTCCAGAAAGGAAAAAGCTTTTCTCTGTCTGCTATCCGGGTTGATAATGATGTGCTTTACATTGCTGAGGAGTGAAGTACCTGACAAATTGGGAGCGAAAGTGCATTTTCATTAGCCTCTTTTGGGTGCCAGGGAATTACTGGATGAGAATGAGACGTCTCTCAGAGCCACACTAAAGAAATACGTTGTTGTTCAGCGCCTTTCTGAGGATGGGCACTCTCAATCCCACTGAGAGGCTGAGAGCAGAAAGCTTGGGAGAGCAGCCTTCTGTTTGCTCCAGATGCTTTGGAAGTTGGTGGTCTTGAAGAATGATTGTGAAAGTCCATTCAACCCATCTGCAGCCAGCTCCCGCCAGTCCCTGTCCTGAGAATGCAGAACAACTTGTTCTCACTCCCTGGAGCCATGGTGTCCAAGCCCTATCCTCCCACCTCCCTGGCATCTGATCTGCACAAGGTGCTGACAAAGCAAAAGAACAAACCCAGCTGCAGGTCACAGAAACTCCCGGTTCAAGGGGCTTGGAGCGGGGGAGGAAGGAGTCAAGAAGTTTGCTTATATACCTGGAAGGAGCTCTGGTGGTGCAGTGGTTAAGAGCTCGGCTGCTAAACAAAATGTTGGGAGTTCGAATCCACCAGCCACTCCTTGGAAACCCTATGGGGCAATTCTACTCTGTCCTATTGGGTCTCTATGAGTAGGAATAGACTCAAAGTCAATGGGTTTAGGCTTTTCTGTTGTTGTTGTTATGTATCCGGGAAGTTCCGAGGCTCCAGGAACATCTCACCTATGTGTCCTGAGAATACCTGGGTCCACCCCCCCCCCACAAGCAGGCTGCAAGGTCACCAGCGCCTATCAAAGGGAAGGATTTACCAGCCGGATCAGGTGCCATCCCTATGGAGTGGGGGAGATTGAGCCCTGTGAAAAGTACCACCTACAGGAAGGAGGGTCTGTGACCAGAGAAGAAAGGCATGTCACCACACAGGCAAAACCACAGTGGCACTCTGGTTTAATGTATCTCCTAAGAGCCTGGTGAGATGCACTTAATTATCTACATGTTATTTCACGAAATAATAATAGTACTTGTTGTTGTTAGTTGCCATCCTGTTGGCACTGATTCATGGGGACACCAAGCCTGGTCTTGAGCCATGTTCACAATCTTTGGTGATTGTTGGGGCCACCGTGTATTTTGAGTGACTTCCAACCTAAGGGGCTCATCTTCCAACACTATACTATACAACATTCTGCTGGAATTTATAGGGTTTTCATTGGCCAAATTTGGGCAGTAGAATGTCAGACCTTTCTTTTTAGTCTTAATCTGGAATTTTTGCTGAAACCTGTCCACCATGGCTGACCCTGCTGCTATTTGAAATTGCTGAGGCATAGCTTTCAGCATCACAGCAACACACAAGCCTCAGATGCTTGTAAATACGTGGCCGTGTTGTCTTACACCACACTCTCAGGAAGAAGAGCTTCAAGTGGCTACAGCACAAAGCCAGCTGCAAACAGGAACTGAATAAAGAAACTTGATGACAGCAGAGAAGGACGTGGAGACTGAACGTGGAGTGGGTTGTCAGGATTCCACCACACTCAGAGAGCGTCTTCACCGTGACCCCGCTGGCCTCCTCCCATTCTTCCCCCACAAACCCAGGCCAACCCCCCACCCCAAAAGCTCTTTCGATAACACACAGCTTTCTGTCCATGGCCGGAGGAGCTAGGACTCCTGAGACGCGCTCCACCATCTCTCCAGCCTCTGAGATCCAGCCTTTAGAAACAGCCTTTGTCCCTCTGTGGCCCAAATCACTCTCCTTGGTGTTCCCATTCTTTGCAAAAGCTCAAGCAACCATTTCTCCTCTGGGTGGTTTTTCCTGGAAACAGGGTCACCCTTTTCATTATTCCCACCTCCTGTCTCCTCTGCCAAAGCTCTGGGGACATCGTACCTTCCTTGCCAGCACCTGGTGCTGTTTATTCTTCCAAATAAGTGTTACAAAAAGCATTTCCTCCAGCCGTATTTACTGCAGCCCCCAGCCCTTGCTTTGACTGCAGATGCGAGCTGCCTGGGAAATTCTGAACTCTTGAGTTCACTTTGCAAAGCAATCTCATGTCATCATTAACAAGTCCTTGTTCTAAAGAAAAATGTTTAGCTTAAATAAGGGAATAAGCTTGGCAGCACTTTCCTGGGCATGGGATCACTGCCTGGTTCTGCCGGGGACAAGAAGCTACTGATCCTACAGAGCTGGTGACCTCAAGGGTGGGTGACACTCTGAGGAAGCGTTAGGAGCATGGCAGTTGGGGGAAACCTTTCTGTTGGAGAAAAAGGTGTGACTCTGGCCCTTCTCAGTGTATAGCGGCAGTTCTAGAAAGACACAGCTCTGTCTGCCACGCCACGCCACGGAATCCGGGCAGGCACGGACGAATGGATATGTTGCTGTCATATTCCTATTATTTTTCTGTATCTCCAATTTATTCAGGGAACAGGAGAGATATTTAACAATTACTTAGCAGCCTTCTTTACAAAACCAGAAGAGGAATACAGATAATGCCGCAAAAGATTATTGAAAGCAGACTATTGAATTACCTGTGGATGGGAGCTAGCGTATGAATAATTCATTTGGCCCCCCCTGAGGTAGTGGCCCCACCCGGGTCTGCCAAGCCAGGTTCTCAGGCTGGTGCTGTGGGCGGGGTGTGACGGGGAGGGCATGCCGACATCGTGGCTCCCCCCAATTTGCAATCAGCACAGAGCCGCACGTGGAACTTGCTGGGCACAAGCAGCTGCATTTCAACCTTTCTGCTTTTCTGCAGAGCATATTTAATTTCTGCATTGCTGTGGACGGCAATCTGTAATGAAGCCATTAAATGCAAGAGAGAGGACTGTCTGCCAGCCTTCTCCATTAAACTCACATACTTCCGCACATCCCTAATTAAGACTGGGAGGCTTGAGTTCCAACTGACAAAGCACTCCATCCCCGGGACACAAATCGAGAGCTGGAGGGCAGAGCTAACACAGTGAGCGGGGTAATGGCTTGGATAATTCCCATGAAGATGCCTGGTTGCACTGGATCCTGGAGGCTAACCTGTGCTCCCCAGAGAAGAAGCCCGTGTCTGGGTGTGTCCCTGGGTCTCTCCAGAGACCTACAGAAAGATGTGATTTTCATGAGATCATGGCTAAGCAGTTTGTCAAGAGCCCATGGAGGTCACCTTTAGTGCCCTTGGACTCGATTCCCTTTTCCTAAGCTAATGGTGTCTCCCTCTAAGTCCCCAAGATCTTCATCATAAAATAGCCCCAACAAGATTCACTTGGCTGTTGTTGGCTGCCATCAAGTTGATTTCAACTCAGAGAGATTCCATGTGACAGAGCAGAACTGCCCCATAGAGTTCTCTAGGCTGTAATCTTTATGGGGGCAGATCGCCAAGTCTTTCTCCTGTGAAGCCGCTGGATGGGTTAGAACCCCCAATCTTTCAGTTAGCAGCCAACTGCTTAATTGTTGAGCCACCAGGGCTCCATGGATTCACGCTTTAAAAAAAAAAAAAACCCTTGCCATCAAGTCAATTCTGACTTACAGCAACCCTATTGGACAGAGAAGAACTGCCACATAGAGTTTCCAAGGAGCAGCTGGTGGATTCGAACTGCAGACATTTGGTTAGCAGCCGAACTCTTAACCACTGTGCCACCAGGGCTCCAGATAGGCACCTCATTTCTATGAAAAAAAAACGAGTGGCCAGTAATTCTCTACGGAGGTTGTATTATCTTATTTTCCACTCATTTGGAAATTTGGGGAAAACGTTTTGACCTTTGCTGATTATCCCTGTTTTTCCCTGGGGAACAAGCTTGAGTTCATTAATTTTAGATACGTATCTAGGAAACACACATCTGATATGTGAGCATGGAGAGTGGAGGTGGGGTGGGGGGAAGAGAATTTGCAGCGTTTTGGCCACCGTAGCTTCAGGAACTCAGTCTTATTTAGATGCCAAGGAACAAGTGAGAAACTCAAGTAGAATGAGCTGGGGGCGGGGGGTGGGTGGCAAAAAAGGAGATTCCGACTGGTCTGTGAAGTGCAAGAAGTCTTCCACCTCCGCCAGGGGGCATTTTCCAAGCCTGGTTCATTTTCCACCCAGAGGTGTTCCGCCCCTGTGGCCAGTGGGCTTAACTGCTGACCTTCCAGGTGAGGACTTGACCCATTTGTTGTTGTTGTTGTTAGGTGCCATTGAGTTGATTTCCACTCATAGCGCCCCCATGCAACAGAGTAGAACTGCACCCATAGGGTTTTCGTGGCTATAATCTTTACAGGAGCAGATCACCAGGTCTTTCTCCCCTAGAGCCACTGGGCCCCTAGAGCCACCGGGTAGGTTCAAAACACCAACCTTTTGGTTAGCAGCCGAGTGCTTAAACGGCATACCACCAGGGCTCTTTCACTTAAGCTGTTAAAAAAAATTTCTGTCAAGTTGATTCTGACTTATAGTGATCCTACAGGACAGAGTCGAACTGCCCCATAGGGTTGCCAAGGCTGTAATCTTTACAGAAGCTAACAGCCACATCTTTATCCCGAGGAGCAGCTGTTGAGTTTGAACTGCCAACCTTTCAGTTAGCAGCCGAGAACTTAACCAATGAAGACCAAAAGAACTGCAACCTCCAAATATTTGCTTTTGACCTATCTCCTTGTTTTGTATTTATTTAAAAAAGACTAGTCACCACCGACTTGATTTCTGGCTTTTTATAAATTGTCCTTCTGTATGTTTTCCGGTGATGCCAAGGTGGAAGGCATTTGCTTGCACTAGAAGTCTTGCTCTATGGTGTTAATATGGTAGCTGGCAGCTGTATCTTTGCACCTTTGGAGAATCCAGCAGAACCCAATAAAACTCCCCACTCAGACCTGCAAATTGCAAGTGGCTCAGAAGTCTCTATTAAGCCATATCCCAGAGTTCCATGCAGCTTCAACATTCACATTCATTTCATGGGAGGAATTGCCACAAGCCAAACTTTTTTTTTCAAACTTTTGTAATGTGTACTTCTTAAGCTTTATTTCACAAAAGACTTGTTATATCCCTGCATCTTGCAAAGAAATGGCTGTGTTTGAAAAAAAAAAAAAAAAGGCTATAAGAATAAAAATAACATTACTAGGTCTCAAAGTCTCCTTTCATTGCTTAAAAAAATCACTGAAATGGTTTGTGGTGGTTATAAATAATTAAAGCCCTACAGAGACGTTTACACTTAAAAGTAAGAGCCTTCTTTCACCAAGCCAGGCACCTCAGGTCTGTCCCACCCACCCCAGGGAGGTGCTATTAAAAGTTTGATCTGCAAGTTTGGAGAGCAAAGTTGGAGAAGTTATATTTCTGTTGCAGGAAAAGAAGTGGCTTTAATAAGAAGCTTTAAAATTTAATAAAGTAACCAATGCCAGACTACCATCACTGAACATTTTGATCAAAGATTTCATAGAAGAATCCTGATCAAAAGGGGGAAAGTGCAGAACAAGATTTCAAATTCTCATGGACTCCAGACTTTCTGGAGACATGGAGGGTTTATAAACCCCTGAACCGATTGCCTGGAGATTGTCTTTAAACCATCAACCAAAAATATCCCCTGAGATCATCATAAAACTGAACAATAGTTTAGCTTAACTAGTAAAAAAAAAGGTCTGCCTTAAGGATTATGCTCTTTTAAGAACTAACTGCATGGGGTCGAACTGACAGCAGCAGCTCAAAAGATTAGATAGGAACCTTAGGAGGCAATAACTTTATGTTAATGAGGGAGGAACAACTGAGAAAAGGAGGGTGAGTATGGTACAACTCGTAGAATGTAATCAAAGTCATTGAATGTACATGTAGAAACTGTTGAATTCATGTATGTTTTGCTGTGTGTATTCTCAACAACAACAAAATGGATAAAATTTAGTTGAAAAAAATTAATAAAGTTAACCAAGAAAGCAAGGAATAAAGCAAGAGAAAAGGAAATCTTGATAAGATTATCCTAAGGAATATGACCACAGCAGGAGTAAATCTCAGACCTTCAAAGGCAGGCACAGAGCCACAGCGCC
This sequence comes from Elephas maximus indicus, assembly GCF_024166365.1. Lineage (NCBI taxonomy): Eukaryota > Metazoa > Chordata > Mammalia > Proboscidea > Elephantidae > Elephas > Elephas maximus. Next base: position 7,756,970 of record NC_064843.1, read on the forward strand.
CAGCCCCAACCCAGCAAAGGCTCATGAACCCACGCTCTAAGTCATAAGAACTAATGTCTCCTGCAAGAAGCACTGGTATGTTAAATAGAGAATTAGATGAGAATCTTGTCACATAGGGAAACAGAGATGATGGAATAGGAGAAGAAAACAAAAAATGAACAGGGAATCAACTGGATGGCCCCAGGTTTGGTTTGATTTGACCCATGTGACTCTCCTTTCTGATGCTCCTCTCGGGCACGGCTACTGTCATGTGCTCCCCTGTTTCCTTGGTTTGGCCCATCTGTCCCCCAAGACCATCCCCACCCCCATGAGATCAGAACTGTAACACCCCTGCTCACAGCACATGGGAGGATTTTGGAGGACACTGCAAAGCCGATGACTGGGTATGAGCCAAGATGTCTGAGCACGTTCTGCTGTGAACACGGGGCACATGATCTTATTCTCCTCCTCACCTGGGCACATGATGGGGGGCCCAGGTCATGGGGTTGTCCCAGCTACAGGGACACAAGCCCCAATGAGCTTTGTAGGCAGCAGGGGCAGTGGGCCCAGAGGCAGATCCTTAACTCCACATCAGTGGGTCCATGTGAAAGCTATCCTGGGGACCAGCCGTGGTTCCTGGTGTGTGGTCTCAAGTCCCAAGACCCTGGTCTTCCTGGGATTCTGTGTGTTACTCAGGGGTCATTAACATGTCCTCTTTATGGCTATGGAAATTAGTAGAGTGGACTCTGTGCTTTGCAACTGAAAACTGTGAGCAAGATGGGGAAGCAAAGGAAGAATTTCAGAGGAAAGAAGAAAATGGAGCAGATTTCAGGAGAGAGAGAGAGGAGAAAGAGATAAAGGACAGAGAGAAAAAGAGAGGAGATAAAGGAAAGAGAGGAAGAGACAGAGACAAGGAAAGAGAGGAGAGGGAGAGGCAGACAGACAGACAGAGAAGTTTAGCCTGCCCCAGTCACCACAGTCTGCCATCTGAAATCTAGGTACAGTGAAACCTGCATTGTTTTTTCTGGTCTTGCAAGTTCTCTGCCTTTGACAGGGTGTAGCTTCCCACTTTCCTATCACTCTCTATTAGTGGAAAATATGTGCGTTTTCCTTCTCTGGCAGGTTTCTGCCTCACAAGGGCTCTGGCTTCCTCAGGTTTACTGTATTAAGCCTTTCCTGTGAGCCTGTCTCTCTCGCTAAAACCTCACATCTTCCCTGACCGCCTCCTCCTGTTATTGCAGGCAGCCGAGACCCCAGCTTAGCCCTGAATTTTTCCTTTCAAAAGCAGCAGTTTATACTGCATGTGTGGACTTTCTCGGTAACAGCAATTCTTAGCAACGGCAATCAAGAGAATTTCCTTTTCTTCCCTGCCCCACTCTAGTCGTGTTTGGGCACTTCAGCCTGAAAGCAGGGTGGGTCTCACAGAAAGTCTGAGTAAGTGTAACCCAAACTTATGATTTCAGGGTCACTGAAATGGCCCCTCTGACCCCACATCCCATAATGTATCTGCCATGCCGGCGGAGCCGATGGCCTGGGTTTCCAGCATTAGGGACGTGGTTCCTTAGAATACAGTGCTGCCATATTTAAAGGCAATGGCTTTTCAAATGTAAAGCCCACCCACATGGGGACAACAGAGTGGCCATCACCTAGGAACATGGAGCCACTAAAAGGCCCCAGTCTGAAGCAGGCACGTCACATCTTTTACAAAGGGGGGAGGGGGCAGGGAAAGGAGGCGGCTCAGAAACAAACCACCCATTTCCAAGTTTCCCTTTCAGACCTGACCACGGGAAATCGTGGGATGTGGGAACAAGTGCCCAGGTAGGACATGACGCACACACATCTCACTGTGCACAGCAAAGACGTCGTTCCAAAGGGTCAGGCTGCGTCCCGACAGCTTCCAGAACCAGCAGTGCCCCGTCCCCCCACCCCTGATACCATGCCAGGTAGAAACCGGTCACTATTGAGTCACTGTTGAGACAACCCTCTGTCTCAGAGTAGAACTATGGTCCACGGGGTTTTCGATGCTGATTTTTCAGAAGTAGGTTGCCAGGCCATTCTTCTGAGGCACCTCTGGGTGAACTGGAACCTCCAAACTTTCAATTAGCAGCTGAGTGCATTAACCGTTCGCACCACCCAGGTACTTCACTCTAGGTAACAAAACACCAAACCCACTGCTGTCAGGTAGATTCATATATGCATAGAGCAGAACTGCATTCCAAAGAGTTTCTGATGGCTGTGACCTTTCAGGAGTAGCCAGGCATTTCTTCCAAGGCACCACCGGGCTGGGTTTGAACCTTCGAACTTTCAGTTAGTAGTTGCATGCTTAACCTTTTGTGCCACCCAGGGACTCCACTCTAAGAGGAGGGAAGCTGATTAAAGCACGATTTTTCAGGGAAATGCATCATATCCACAGCTGCCCTCTGCACGGGGACTCTCCGTTAGCTCCCCAGCAGGCAGGGATGACTGAGAACTGAGTGAATTCTGCTCAGTTCCCTTCTCCCCTCCCAGCGCCTCCCACCTCCACACTGGGAGGAGGTCGGCTCTCAATGGTGCCGCAAAGCACATTTACCTCCAAAATCAAATCCGGGGTTGGGGGCGGAGTGGCAAAAGGAGTGATAACATTGCAATTATGGGTCAGCTGAACCTACACTTGAGGAGGCAAAAACAGCTTCACTCCGGGCTTCATTCTTGTTGCTGCAGAAATCTTCATTTCTTTCTTGTCCGAGGTCCCGGTGATTTCCAGAAGGACCCCAAGGCAGGGAGGGAACAGCTCTCGGTTTTCTCTTCTAAAGCAGAAGTACCTATGGCTAAGTGGCTGGAAGCCCTAAAGCCTCATGCCTTGGACCCCAGGTTTTGGGGTCACAGCGCCCCACCATGTATGGCTGTAGCTTCGTGGATGAGAACCAGCATAAAGTTGATTCCCACTTTCCTGCCCCTCAGTAATTTCTGACACCAGCCACCCACATGGCACCCTCTCTTTCTGACCCTAGTCACCTGAAGCTAGGGCACACCTTACAAGTTAAGATGATACCATCCTTGTATTTGCTAATTCACTAGGACTGCTCACGAAACCCCCAGAAGATATTATGCCTACGCCTCCTGGTTTTATGGCCATCAAGTCAATTCTGACTCATAGCAACCCTACAGAACGGAGTGGAACTGCCCCATAGGGTTTCCAAGGAGCAGCTGATAGATCCAAAGTGCCAATCTTTTGGTTAGCAGCCGAGCTCTTAACCACTGCATAAAAGAATATAAATGATGGTCACCATGCATGGTGAGGTCTGGGAAGGTTCCCAGTGCAGAGCTACCATGTCTCAGAGAGGGCAGTCACCCTCCCACCGCCCACCAAGAGGCTCCCTGAGCCTTAGTGTTCTGGGCTTTTATGGGCCACTCCTGCCTGAGGGGCTGCCCCTTACCTCCTGAGGCTGGCTGAGGTCCACCTCTCAGGTGAGTCTTTTCTGGTCTGACCAGCCCCACTCACTAGCACAAATCCCAGACCAAGACACTCCCGCTACTCCAAAGATTATTTTTTCTGGAGCAAAGGACAAAAGCTGCCTTACCATAAGTATGTACACATTGCCTTCGAGCCAATTACAACTCATAGTGACCCTACAGGACAGAGTAGAACTGTCCCATAAGGTTTCCAAGGAGCAGCTGGTGGATTTGAACTGCCAACATTTTGGTTAGCAGCCAAACGCTTAGCCACTGTGCCACCAGGGCCCCCAAAGCCACCTGACTTTGAGTAAAATGAGGTCTTTTCCCAACACCATGTTCTGTGCAGGAGCCCCCCACCTGGCTTCTCCCCTGGCCACATCCACACTGTTAAATTCACACTTGAACTGTGATGCCCGTAATAAGCTCTCTTGCCCTCCCTAGAGCCTCCCAGGATGGGTGAGGTGACGCACAGACACTCGGAATCCTCCTTTCTCTAGGAAAGGCTGCTGGACATGCTCACCTGCCCTCAGCAATGAGCTCACTTGTATTCACCTGTGCCCAGGCTCCTCAAACATGACACAAACACTGTCTCCAGGCACCACCAGCCACCCCTGGGAGGCAAAGTCACCCTCCTGAGAACCTCTGGCCCAGTCCATCCAAAGTACCCAATGAATGTTAATGATCTCCCACCGTTGCGAGGTCTATGGTTCACCATGAGGATGAAGGAGGGATAGACACACTTCTCCACGTGGTGTAGTCAGGAGGGAACAGGAGTCAGGGCCAGGGATAGCAGAGGTCAGCTCCAGTGGCGTCTTCTGACCACCTGGGTCACCTTGATGCCTCTCACCTCGTCTGCCTTCTCCTGCCCTGGACCCGAGACTGCATCTCCACTAGCAGCCAGAGGTCTCCTTCCAACAGCACAACTCAGACCACATTTCCCCTGGCTGAGCTGCACAGGGGCTTCTCATCTCCATAAGGCATGACCCCAAGTCCTCCCCAGGACCCCCAGGACCCTCTTCTCTGACTTGGTTCCTCCACCCAGCCTTGCACCCCCTACACCTGCATCTTCTCTGCCCCCCCCACCCCCCACGTATCCCTCCAGGAGGCATGCCCACACTGTGCCCACACACACTCCCGGCTGTTCTCGCCTGGACCCTTCCCTACAGGAACTCTGTTGGCAGCTGCAGTTCCTACCCATCTTCTCACTCTGTCCCCCTCGCACCTCCCAGGAAGGCCTTCTGTGACCTGATCTAGAGCCCTGTCCCCAGCCCTGAACAGGTTCCTTTCTTATCACTTTCACAACAGGACACAGTCCGTGGCCATCTGCTCCTTAATGTCCGTCTGTCTCCAGTTGAGTGGAAGCACCATGCGGGCAGGGGCTCTGGTCCAGACCCAGTGCCAGTACCTAACAGTTGCTTGAAATGTTTGTGGAAGAGACAAATGACCACAAGAGACAGTCATTCTCTGGGCTGGAAGGGCGTGTGGGTTCCCAGAGCCCTGCACAGTTTGCGGCTCATCCAAGTCCACCAGGAAGTGTGTGAATGAGGTGGGAAAGGCTGGGACCCTCCCCAGCAGGTCGAGGCCCCACGCTGTCCCCACACATGGCCTTCTCCCAGCTCAGTGAAAGGAAAATACTAACTTCACATAGTAAGCTGAACGTTATTAAACTTTTAAAAACCTAATATACAGTGGCCAGCACCTTGCTCAGCCTGTCCACGGCTCTGGGAGACCACTCTGCAGGAATCAGCTACCCGCCGCTCCCACAGGGCTCCCCACATTCTGCGAAGTCCTTCCTCAGGTGTGGGACGCTCTGAAGGCCCTGAGTAGAAGACATGCAGAGATGACTCTTGTTCAGGATGTTTATGAATTCTGGGAAGTTCTCTCCTTTATCTCTGTGTCTATAGCAGCCCTTACAGCACCAATCCCTATGTCCTGGGGTCATTGCCACTCCATTGAGGAGAGCCCCCTCCCATGGGGGTGCAGGTCTCCCCTCACGCAAACCTGCTGTCATGGGACCCTGGTTCCTGTGACCTAGGCCTCAAGGAGACAAGGACATAGCCCCTGCACACCCCAAGAGCCACTTGTTGGCCATGGTTGCACTCATTTGAATGACAGAGGGCACTCTGCTTCCTGGGAGCAGTCCTGTTCCAGTCACTTTCTAACCTAAAGCTGCCCCCAGGGCAGTCTGAGTTGGCACCTCGCCCTACATGCATCACCTTCTAATGAAAGCGGCCCTAGCCCGATCACTTGCCCAGCTCACCTGTCCCACTCACGTGCCCTGTCCACATGCCCTGCTTGCTTGTCCCATTCACCTGCCCAACTCACCTCCTGTCCCACTTACCTGCCGAGCTCACCTGTCCCACTCACCTGCCCCATTCAATATCTGCTTCCCTAACAACAACAACAAAAAAAATCGTTGCTGTCGAGTCGATTCTGACTCATAGCAACCCTATAGGACAGAGTAGAACTGCCCCATAGAGTTTCCAAGGAGCACCTGGTGAATTCGAACTCCTGAACTTTTGGTTAGCAGCTGTAGCACTTAACTGCTGCACCACCAGGGTTTCCCTATCTGCTCCCCTAGGTGGGCCACAAACCACCCCTCTCTGCCACCCTTCCCTTTCTGCTGGCCTCGCCCACCATGTGACTTGTTACATTTCTGTTGTGGTGCCATGCACTAGTGCTGGACACGTCTTCTTTTTGGAGAATATATTTGGGATACTCTGGCTTAGAATGTGAGTGATGTGGCACAGTTGTGATTCATTTTGGCCCTGGAGACTCCCCAAGGGCTGGCTTCAGAGCACCTTGACTGGGGTCGAGGCCACGTAGATAAGACGCTGGGACAGAAAATGAAGAAGGATGGTTTTTCAAACAGGAGCCCAAGTTCAAGTCCCAGAGGGGACGTCGGTGGCAGGTGTTTGAATAGGCAGGTGGGTGTATGGGGATGCAGGGGCCAAACAGCAGCCAATGAGGACATCCCCAAGGACACTGGGACCCTGGATGGGCCTCAGACAAGGACATCACCAAGGACACTGGGACCCTGGGTGGGCCTCAGACGAGGGCATTACCAAGGACACTGGGACCCTGGATGGGCCTCAGACAAGGGCATCACCAAGAACACTGGAAGCCTGGATGGACCTCAGACGAGGACATCTCTAAACCTCTAAATCCCTCAAAGCTCAGGCTTACTGCTTCTGTGCACAGCTTGAGGCTAATCGAAGCAGATGATGAACAGACCCCATGAGTTATTGGCAACATTGGCAGTGGTGAGATAGAAATAATCACTGAAACACTGTGAGACACCTTGAATTGTGATACGATTGCAATAATCATTATTGTTGTAATAGTGGGTTGGAAAATGATTTTATGTTAATAAACTGATGAGCAAAGAGCGATTTGGAAATTGCATGTGTTGTGAGCCTGGCTCTGGCTGAATGATTTCAGGGAATGTGGGAGGCAATGGACGGGGAGAGGGAGGATGAATATTTAAAATACACACACTTCTAGAACAACACCAGCTAATCAATGAAAAGTAAAGGACAGACTGATAAGACCCGTGGACCTTGAACTTCCGTTAACGCAGGAGAAGCTGGAATGGAAAACACCAGTCTGGGTCAGACACCAGCTCCCAGAACTACCAAGCAGAGCAAGTGTAGGCAAGAGGAACAATTAGAGCCTACATCTGATGGCCACCACCCACCCGTCAGTTTGTCCTACTGTCGTGGCTTATGTGTTGTTAAGATGCTGGAAGCTATGCCACTGGTATTTCAAATACTCACAGTGTCACCCGAGGTGGACAGGTTTCAGTAGAACTTCCAGACCAAGACAGACTAGGAAGAAAGGCCTAGTGTTCTACTTTCAAAAATCAGCCAATGAAAGCCCTATGGATCGCAACAGAATATTGTTCGACTCACTTGCTTTTGGACTGATCAGGAAGGATCAATCACTGGAGGAGGACATCGTGTTCGGTGAAGTGGAGGGCCAGCAAAGGTGAAGGAGATGCTCAGTGAGATGGATTAGCACAATAGCCCCAAATATGGACTCGAACACGCTGACCATCATGATGCAGAACTGGGCAGCGTTTTGTTCTGTTATACATAAGGTTGCCTCGAGTCGGAGTCGACTGAACAGCAGCTAACAACAATATATTTTACACTTACTCTGCTGAATGCATCCGTGGTCCCCTTGTTCCCCCTCCAGTACCCCACTAGTACAACCACCCTCATTATCCTCATTGTTCAGGGCAGGCATGGGGTACATAGAGGTCAGTAACCAGCCTGGTGGGTGGTGGAGTTGGGACTTAAACCCAAGACAGGCTGACTCCTAGCTTCTGTGTTCTTCAGAATATTCAAGGAAATAATGCAGGAATAACAGAGTTGGGTAAAGGAATTTTTGTAAAGGGGAAAGAAAAGCAGAAGAGATACTGCTAAACATGCACTTTTGTGCTCCTACAACGTTAACCTTTTAATTCAGAAATAATCTGATGTTAGTGTGCTTGGTGTTAATACAGAAATAATACGATGCTACTGTGTTTGGTGTTGAACTTTCTGCTGTACAATGGTAGAGGCATATGGATCTGATTGCCATTTTAAATGTCACAAAATTTAGAATTGAATTTTAAAATGATGTTACTTCCTTCCTCCCCCTTAACATCCCTTTTCTTTCGAGAAAAACAAGGTGTGGCCTCAAGCATTGCCTTCTAATGAAATCTCAGTTTATTTGGGAGTATTTTCAGCACTACAGTGTCGCAGAGATGAAAATATAAAAGCTCTCAAAAGACTTCCAAACCAAATCAGCCTACAACATATAACTGTTGCCGTGGAGTCCATTCTGACTCAGAGCGGCCCTATAAGACAGAGTAGAACTGCCCCATAGAGCTTCCAAGGAGCAGCTGGTGAATTTGAACTGCTGACATTTTGGTTAGCAGCCGTAGCTCTTAACCACTACACCACCAGGGTTTCCTGCAACATATAGTCAAGCTATAGTCCTTTATGACCCAGTGTATCTATTAAAAAGAAAATAACCCAAAAAATACCAAGAAGCTTCTTCTTCCCTCTTCTTTCTTCTGTTCTTCTTCATAATCCAACAATTATTGAGCACTTAGTATTTGCTATCTCCAGCTCTCTGCACATGTCATTATAATACTTTTTCTTCTCGAGCTGCCCTTTGAAATCTTCCGTTCAGTTCTTTTACTTCATCATTTCATCCTTTTGCTTTAGCTGCTTGACATCTGTGAGCAAGTTTCAGAGTCTCCTCTGACATCCATCTTGATCTTTTCTTTCTTTCCTGCCTTTTCAATGACCTCTTGCTTTCTTCATGGATGATGTCCTTAATGTCATTGCACAACTTGTCTGGACATTGGTCATTAGTGTTCAACGCGTCAAATCTATTCTTGAGATTGTCTCTAAATTCAGGTGGGATATACTCAAGGTCGTATTTTGGCTCTCGTGGACTTGCTCTGATTTTCTTCAGTTTCAGCTTGAACTTGCATAAGAGCAACTGATGGTCTGTTCCACAGTCGGCCCCTGGCCTTGTTCTGACTGATGATATTGAGCTTTTCCATCATCTCTTTCCACAGATATAGCCAATTCGATTCCTGTATGTTTCATCTGGAGAGGTCCATCTGTACAGTCGCTGCTTATGTTGGTGAAAGAAGGTATTTGCAATGAAGAAGTCGTTGGTCTCGCAAAATTCTATCATTCGATCCACGGCATTGTTTCTATCACCACGGCCATGTTTTCCAACTACAGATTGCTCTTTATTTCCCACTTTTGCATTCCAATCACCAGTAATTATCAATGCATCCTGATTGCATGTTCGATCAATTTCAGGCTGTGGCAGCTGATAAAAATCTTCAATTTCTTCATCTTTGGCCTTAGTGGTTGGTGCATAAATTTGAATAATAGTCATATTAACTGGTCTTCCTTTCAGGTATATGGATATTATCCTATGACTGACAGCGTTGTACTTCAGGATAGATCTTGAAATGTTCTTTTTGACAATGAATGCAACACCATTCCTCTTTCAGTTGTCATTCCCAGCATAGTAGACTATATGACTGTCTGATTAGAAATGGCCAATGCTAGTCCATTTCAGCTCACTAATGCCTAGGATATCGATCTTTGTGCAGTCCATTTCATTTTTTACAATTTCCAATTTTCCTAGATTCATACTTGATATATTCCAGGCTCCAATTATTAATGGATGTTTGCAGCTGTTTATTCTCATTTTAAGGGAAGAACACGCTTGGCATTTCTCAAGCTGAGAGAACTGAAGAAAAAACTCAAACCTCGAGTTTCAATAGTGAAGGATTCTATGGGGAAAATATTCAACAACGTAGGAACCATCAGAAGAAGGTGGAAGGAATACACAGAGTCATTATACCAAAAATAATGAGTCGGCGATCCAACATTTCAAGAGGTAGCATATGATCAGGAACTGAAGGTACTGAAGGAAGGAGTCCAAGCTGCACTGAAAAAAGGCACTGGCAAAAAAACAAGGCTCCAGGAATTGATGGAATATCAAATGAGAAGTTTCAACAAATGGATACAGTGCTAGAAGTGCTCACTTGTCTATGCCAAGAAATATGGAAGACAGCTTCCTGGCCAACTGACTGGAAGAGATCCATATTTATGCCTATTCCTAAAAACAGGTGATCCAACCAAATGTGGAAATTATAGAACAATATCATTAATATCACACGCAAGCAAAATTTTGCTTGAAGATCATTCAAAAATGACTGCAGCAGTATATTGACAAGGAACTGCCAGAAATTCAGACCAGCTTCAAAAGAGGACATGGAATCGGGGATATCATTGCTAATGTCAGATGGATCCTAGCTGAAAGCAGAGAATTCCAGAAGGATGTTTACCTGTGTTTTATTGACTATGCAAAGGCATTTGACTGTGTGGATCATAACAAATTATGGATAACATTGCGAAGAATGGGAATTCCAGAACACTTAATTGTGCTCGTGAGGAACTTTCACATACATCAAGAGGCAGTTGTTTGGACAGAACAAGGGCATACTGAGTGTTTTAAAGTCATGAAGTTGTGCATCAGGGTTGTACCTATTCAATCTATATGCTGAACAAATAATCCAAGAAGCTGGACTATATGAAGAAGAATGGGGCATCAGAATTGAAGGAAGACTCATTAACAACCTGCGTTATGCAGATGACACAACTCTGCTTGCTGAAAGTGAAAAGGACTTGAAGCACTTACTAGTGAAGGTCAAAGATCACACCCCTCAGTATGGATTGCACCTCAACATGAAGAAACCAAAAATCCTCACAACTGGACCAATAAGCCACATCATGATAAATGGAGAAAAGGTTGAAATTGTGAAGGATTTCATTTTACTTGGCTCCATAATCAACAGCCATGGAAGCAGCAGTCAATAAATCAAACAAGGAGGTGGGAGCCAAGATGGCAGAATAGACAGACACTTCCGATGAGCCCTCTTTACAACAAAGACCCGAAAAAACAAGTGAAATGAGTATATTTGTAACAAGTTGGGAGCCCTGAGCATCAAAGGCAAGCTTAGACAACAAACAGAGGGGCAGGGGGAGGAAGAGGCCATTCAGAAGTGGAGAGGAGTTGCCAGACCTGAATTGTAGGAAGCCCTCAGGCACCATTCCCTGAGCTGTGGTGGGCTGGTACTAGCGTTCAGCAGCAGTTTCCTCAGGGAGAAGCAGCCAGCCACACAGCCCACTCACACCTCTGGAACCTGAGCAGAAGGGCGCTCCCAGCAAAAGCTAAGTACCGTGCCCTCCCCCCGCCACCTCCAAGCCAGCTTCAGCGGCTGAATCCCTGAGCCTGAGATAGACCCTGGTGAGCACGCAGAGCCATCCTCCCACCCTTGGGGAAAGAAAAAATTTGCAACTGGGGGGAAAAGTCAATTTGCTAGCTCCATTAACCAGGGTAGCTCAGGACAGAAGCGGCTCCTATCCAGCCATAAACCATCCATGGACCTTGGGCACCTTTCGCTTCTGCATGGACCTGTGTGGGCCTATTTTGGGAGAATAGGCCCTTGTTGGCAAATTCCAACCATTTCAGCTGTGCATTGGAGAGGTGGGTATTTGACGTTTGACATTTCTTTGCCTATTAAACAGGGTCCTCACCTACTCACATCAGAGACCTAAGGACTGGTGGCTCCACTCAGGTCACCCAGCCACCCACGACAGGGGTCCAAAGATAACTGGTACTTCCCAGCCCTTACAACCAAAAACTTTGGATGCCCATGGTCCCTCTGGAGAACCCACCAACCAGCACACTCTAGGCAACAGAGGTGCATTTTCCTCAGAGACACTTGGGGATCAGTTCTCAGCACCCTGCCTTGTTCAGAGCATGACCCCCTGCTGCAATCAGATTCCGGTATATACACCAATCACCCCTGACCCTCTAAGACTGTAGAACAGAGCCTGTACCACACACTTGATATCAGCTACCTGGACACCTGAGCTGAATTCATACAAGAAAACTGAATGGACTCCCAGACTGATATACCTCATAACAGCTCTAGCCAGCTGGGGACAGGACACTAGAGCTCCAAAGGCAAAAATAATCAAGCTAGTTCACTCAAGCAACCCATAGGGGTATACCAAAACAAAACAAACCAAGCAGCTACAACACAGTAAGCAAGCATAAACTAATACAATACCTTAGAGATGGCTCAGAGACAACAGTCAATATCAAGTCACATAAAGAAACAGACCATGATCACCTCAACAGGCTCTCAAAACAAAGAATCCAGGGATTTTCTAGATGAAAGTGCATTCCTGGAATTACCAGATGCAGAGTACAAAAGTTTAATATACAGACACCTTCAAGACATCAGGAAGGAAATGAGGCAAAACACAGAACAACCCAAGGAACACATAGATAAAGCAACTGAAGAAATTAGAAGGATTATTCAGGAACATAATGAAAAGTTTAATAAACTGGAAAAATCCACAGAGAGACAGCAATCAGAAATTCAGAAGATTAACAATAAAATTACAGAATTAGACAACTCAATAGAAAGTCAGAGGAGCAGAATTCAGCAAGTAGAAGCTATAATTTCTGAACTCGAAGATAAATCGCTTGGCACTAATACATTTGAAGAAAAATCAGATAAAAGTATTCTAAAAAACAAAGAAACCTTAAGAATCACGTGGACTTTATCAAGAGAAATAACCTACGAGTGATTGGAGTACCAGAACAGGGAGGGATAACAGAAAATACAGAGAAAATTGCTGAAGATCTGTTGCAAGAAAACTTTCCTGATATTGTGAAAGATGAGAAGATATCTATCCAAGATGTTCATCAAACTCCACATAAGGTGGATCTTAAAAGAAAGTCACCAAGACATATTATAATCAAGCTTGCCAAAACCGAAGATAAAGAGAGAATTATAAGAGCAGCAAGGGATAAATGAAAAGTCACCTACAAAAAAGAGCCAATAAGAATAAGCTCAGACTACTCGGCAAAAACCATGCAGGCAAGAAGGCAATGGAATGACATATTTTAAAAATTGAAGGAAAAAAATTGCCTGCCAAGAATCATTTATCCACCAAAACTGTCTCTTAAATTGTTGTTGCTGTTGTCAGGTGCCGTCGAGTAGGTTCCGACTCATAGTAACCCTATGCACAACAGAATGAAAAACTGCCCGGTCCTGCGCCATCCTTACAATCATTGTTATGCTTGAGCTCATTGTTGCAGCCAGTGTATCAATCCACCTCGTTGAGGGTCTTCCTCTTTTCCACTGACCCTGTACTCTGCCAAGCATGATGTCCTTCTCCAGGAACTGATCCCTCCTGACAACACGTCCAAAGTACGTAAGATGCAGTCTCGCCATCCTTGCTTCTAAGGAGCATTCTGGTTGTACTTCTTCCAAGACAGATTTGTTCGTTCTTTTGGCAGTCCATGGTATATTCAATATTCCTCAGCAACACCACAATTCAAAGGCATCAGTTCTTCTTCGGTCTTCCTTATTCATTGTCCAGCTTTAACATGCATATGACGCGATTGAAAATACCATGGCTTGGGTCAGGCGCGCCTTAGTCTTCAGGGTGACATCTTTGCTTTTCAACACTTTGAAGAGGTCCTTTGCAGCACTGCATTGGGCAAATCTGCTACAAAGGAAGTATGAAGTATTAAATATGAAGGCAAAATTAAGACATTTCCAGATAAACACAAGTGGAGGGAATTCGTAAAAACCAAACCAAAGCTACAAGAAATACTAAAGGGAGTTCTTTGGTTAGAAAATCAATAATATCAGGTATCAACCCAAGACTAGAACACTGGGCAGAGCAAACAGAAGTCAACCCAGACAGGGAAATCCAAAAAAACAAAGCAAGATTTAAAAAAAAAAAAAAAAGCCCAACACAGGGTAACGGTGATGCTATTATATAAAAGAAGACACCATTAAAATAATAAAGAGGGACTAAGAAATGTAATCATACACCTTCCATATGGAGAGGAACATATGGTGATACAAAGAAATAAAAGTTAGGTTTAAATTTAGAAAAATAGGGGTAAATAATAAGGTAACCACAAAGGAGACAAACTATCCTACTCATCAAAATAAAATACTAGGGAAAAATACAGACTCAGCAGAAACAAAATCAACAACAACAAATATGAGGAAAGGACAATATATAAAGAAAATCTACTCAGCACATAAAATCAAGTGGGAAAAAGCAACTATCAACACACAAAAAAAGACATCAAAATGATAGCACTAAATTCATACCTACCCATAATTACACTGAATGTCAATGGACTAAATGCACCAATAAAGAGACAGAGAGTGGCAGAATGGATTAAAAAACAAGATCCATCTATATGCTGCCTACAAGAGACACACTTTAGACTTAGAGACACAAACAAACTAAAACTCAAAGGATGGAAAAAAATATATATCAACCAAACAACAATCAAAAAAGACCAGGAGTGGCAATATTAATTTCTCACAAAATAGGCTTCAAAGTTAAATCCAACATAAAGGATAAGGAAGGACACTATATAATGATTAAAGGGACAATACACCAAGAAAATATAACCATATTAAGTATTTATGCACCCAGTGACAGGGCTGCAAGATACATAAAACAAACCCAATCAGCATTGAAAGTGAGATAGACAGCCCCACAATAATACTAGGAGACTTCAACACACCACTTTCGGTGAAGGACAGGACATCTAGAGAGAAGCTCAATAAAGACACAGAAGATCAAAATGCCACAATCGACCAACTTGACCTTGTAGACATATACAGAACACTCCACCCAACAGCAACCAACTATACTCTTTTCTAGTGCACATGGAACATTCTCTAGAATAGACCACATATTAGGTCATAAAGCAAGCCTTAGCAGAATCCAAAACATTGAAATATTATAAAGCATCTTCTCTGACCATAAAGCCATAAAAGTGGAAATCAATAACAGGAAAATCAGGGAAAAGAAATCAAACACTTGGAAACTGAACAATACCTGCTCAAAAAACACTGGATTACAGAAGGCATTAAGGATGGAATGAAGAAATTCAGAGAATCCAATGAGAACGAAAACACTTCCTATCAGAACTTTTGGCACACAGCAAAAGCGGTGCTCAGAGGTCAATTTATACCAATAAATGCACACATCCAAAAAGAAGAAAGGGCCAAATTCAAAGAATTATCTCTACAACTTGAACAAATAGAAAGAGAGCAACAAATGAAACCCACACGCACCAGAAGAAAACAAATAACGAAAATTAGAGCTGAACTAAATGAAACAGAAAACACTTGAAAGAATTAACAAGATCAAAAGCTGTTTTTTTTTTTTTTTTAATCCACAAAATTGATAAACCACTGGCTAAACTGACAAAAGAAAAACAGGAGAAGAAGCAAATAACCCGAATAAGAAATGAGAGGGGTGATATTACAGCAGACCCAACTGAAATTAAAAGAATCTTATCAGATTACTATGAAAAACTGTACTCAAACAAATTTGAAAACCTAGAAGAAATGGATGAATTCCTAGAAACACACTACCTACCTAAACTAACACAAACAGAGGTAGAACAACTAAATAGACCCAAAACAAGAGATTGAAAAGGTAATCAAAAAACTCCCAACAAAAAAAAGCCCTGGTCCGGACAGCTTCACTGCAGAGTTCTATCAAACTTTCAGAGAAGAGTTAACACCACTACTACTAAAGGTATTTCAGAGCATAGAAAAGGGCACAATACTACCAAACTCATTCTATGAAGCCACCATTTCCCTGATACCAAAACCAGGTAAAGACACCACAAGAAAAGAAAATTTTTTTTATATCCTTCATGAATGTAGATGCAAAAGTCCTCAACAAAATTCTAGCCAATAGAATTCAACAATATATCAAAAAAATAATTCACCATGACCAAGTGGGATTCATACCAGGTATGCAGGGATGGTTCAACATTAGAAAAACAATTAATGTAATCCACCACGTAAATAAAACAAAAGACAAGAATCACATGATTTTATCAACTGATGCAGAAAAGGCATTTGACAAAGTTCAACACTCATTCATGATAAAAACTCTCAGCAAAATAGGAGTAGAAAGAAAATTTCTCAACATAATAAAGGGCATTTATACCTAAACATAAAATCTAAAACGATAAAGATCATGGAAGAAAAAACAGGGACAACGTTACGAGCCCTAATACATGCATAAACAGTATACAAAACATTATTAAGAATGCAGAAGAAAAACTAGATAACTGGTAGCTCCTGAAAATCAAACACCTATGCTCATCCAAAGACTTCACCAAAAGAGTAAAAAGATTACCTACAGACTGGGAAAAAGTTTTTAGCTATGACATTTCTGATCTGCGCCTGATCTCTAAAATCTACATGGTACTGCAAAAACTCAACTGCAAAAAGACAAATAACCTAATTAAAAAATGGGCAAAAGATAGGAATAGACACTTCACTAAAGAAGACATTCAGGTAGCTAAGAGATATGTGAGGAAATGTTCACGATCATTACCCATTAGAGAAATGCAGATCAAAACTACAATGAGATTTCATCTCACTCCAACAAGGCTGGCATTAATCCAAAAAACACAAAATAATAAATGTTGGAGAGGCTGTGGAGAGATTGGAACACTTCTACACTGCTGGTGGGAATGTCAACTGGTACAACGACTTTGGAAATCAATTTGACACTTCCTTCAAAAGCTAGAAATCAAATTACCATACGATCCAGCAATCCCACTCCTTGGAACATATCCTAGAGAAATAAGAGCCTTTACACGAAGAGATATATGCACACCCATGTTTATTGCAGCACTCTTTACAATAGCAAAAAGCTGGAAGCAACCAAGGTGTCCATCAACGGATGAATGGATAAATAAATTATGGTATATTCACACAATGGAATACTACACATCGATAAAGAACAGTGAGGAATCTGTGAAACATTTCATAACATGGAGGAACCTGGAAGGCATTATGCTGAGTGAAATTAGTCAGTTGCAAAAGGACAAATATGGTATAAGACCACTATTATAAGAACTTGAGAAATAGTTTAAACTGAGAAGAAAACATTCTTTTGTGGTTAGGAGAGGGGGGAGGGAGGGAGGGTGGGAAAGGGGCATTCACTAATTAGATAGTAGATAAGAAGTACTTTAGGCAAAGGGAAAGACAGCACACAATACAGGGGAGGTCAGCACAACTGGACTAAACCAGAAGCAAAGAAGTTTCCTGAATAAACTGAAAGCTTCAAAGGCCAGCGTAGCAGGGGCAGGGGCCTGGGGACCATGGTTTCAGGGGACATCTAAGTCAATTGGCATAATAAAATCTATTAAGAAAACATTCTGCATCCCACTTTGAAGAGTGGAGTCTGGGGTCTTAAACGCTAGCAAGCAGCCATCTAAGATGCATCAATTGGTCTCAATCCACCTGGATCAAAGGAGAATGAAGAACGCCAAGGACACAAGGCGATTACGAGCCCAAGAGACAGAAAGGACCACATGAACCAGAGACTACATCATCCTGAGACCAGAAGAACTAGATGGTGCCCGGCTACAACCGATGACTGCCCTGACAGGGAACACAACAGAGAACCCCTGAGGGAGCAGGAGAGCAGTGGGATGCAGACCCCAAATTCTCATAAGACCAGACTTAATGGTCTGACTGAGACTGGAAAGGCCCCGGTGGTCATGGCCCCCAGACCTTCTGTTGGCCCAGGACAGGAAACATTCCGGAAGCCAACTCTTCAGACATGGGTTGGACTGGACAATGGGATGGAGAGGGATGCTGGTGAGGAGTGAGCTTCTTGGATCAGGTGGACACTTGAGACTATGTTGGCATCTCCTGCCTGGATGGGATTAGAAGCTGGCGAAATGGACACAAAAATAGAGAATGGATGGAGATTGCGGGCTGTCTCATTAAAAAAAAAAAAAGAAATTTTTTTTTTTTTTTTAGGGGGAGAGTAATTGGGAGTGTGCAGCAAGGCGTATATGGGTTTTTGTGTAAGAGGCTGACTTGATTTGTAAACTTTCAATTAAATCACAAGAAAAATTTTAAAAATAAATATATCAAACAACTTATTGCATTTGGCAAATCCGCTGCAAAGGACCTCTTTACAGTGTTGGAAAGCAAAGATCTCACCTTGAAGACTAAGGTGCACCTGACCCAAGCCATGGCATTTTCAATCGCATCATATGCATGTGAAAGCTGGACAATAAATAATAAGGAAGACCAAAGAAGAGTTGACGCCTTTGAATTGTGATGTTGGCAAAGAATATTGAATATACCAATGGACTGCCAAAAGAATGAACGAATCTGTCTTGGAAGAAGTACAACAAGAATGCTCCTTAGAGGCAAGGATGGCGAGACTGTGTCTTATATACTTTGGACATGTTGTCAGGAGGGATCAGTCCCTGGAGAAGGACATCATGCCTGGTAAAGTACAGGGTCAGTGGAAGAGAGGAAGACCCTCAACAAGGTGGATTGACAGAGTGGCTGCAACAATGGGCTCAAGCATAAAAAGGATTGTAAGGATGACGCAGTGCTGGGCAGTGTTTCGTTCTGTTGTGCATAGGGTCGCTATGAGTCAGAACCAACTCGACAGCACCTAACAACAACGGTATTTGCTATGTACGCTGAAAAAAAAAAAAATCCAAACCTGTTGACATCGAGTCAGTTTCAATTCCTATCAACCCTATTGGACAGAGTTGAACTGCCCCACAGGGTTTCCAAGGAGAGAATGTAGGTTCCCAAAAGGACTATTCTCGAGGTGCTTACCACCCCTTCAACTTCCTTTCCAGAACATCCAAGCTGTAGAGATAAACCCGGAATCTGTTCCTCTGTCTTTGTAACAACGATTAACCTGTCCCTGTCCCTGGTACTCATTTTGGAACACAGGTTCACAGAAAACACGCCCCCTTTAGTAGTAATTATTGCATTTTGGCTTCTCTCGTGTTTTCCAACCCCTGCTTCCTTTTTCTGGTAACAGACCCTGCCTCACCACGTACCAGCACTACCAAGGTGGCCCAGGATGGAGACCTGGCCATTCCGAACCTTCCCTGGCATGTGGCTGTCGAAGCTCATGGGGAAGTGCTAGACGCTTGAGTAGGTGGCTTTCCCGCTATCTACCCTGCCACATGCGTGAAGCCCTGCTGTGGTGGGAGAGAATAAGACAGACACCCAGAGAGAGGCAGAGCCCAGAGATGGACAGCAGGAGAGAGGAGGAGGAGGAGAGGAACAAGGAACAAGAGGAAGGAAGGAGGGGGAGAAGAGAACAAGGAGAAAAAGGAAGGAAGGAAGGAATGGAGCGGGGAGGAGGGAGGAGAGGAGAGCGTTGGTGAAAAAAAGGGAGAGACCAACCAAAGACCGAGTTTTCAACCCTAGGTCCAGTCACATGTGAGACTGTCTCCATCTCAGTCCTCCACAAATATTGAACCTATATTTTAATTGATTGATTGCTGCTGTTAGACATATTTTAACAAACTTCAGGCATTTGTAGCAGAACAAGTTCAGGGTTTAGCAATATTTCATTCAATCAAAGAGGAAACCAAACAGCCCTAGCACCTCCAACCTTTTCAAAACATTAGCACAACACTATAAAGAGACGAGTCTGACAGCAAGGCACCCCCTGGTGTCCACAGTCAGCACTGCAGGGGATATGGCTCTCCTCTGTTGTCAGGGTCATCACAGCAGGGGCACAGCTCCTACACTCTCCTCTGGGACACAATAGAGCAGGGACAGCAGTTCTCAGGGTGGGGTCCCCAGACCAGCAGCAGGGACAGCGGTTCTCGGGGGCAGGCAGGGGTTCCTGGACCAGTAGCAGAATCTCCTGGGACCTTGTTAGCAGTGAAGCGCCCACCCTACCATCCCCAGTCCTCTTGCTGTTATTACTAGATGTCATCAGAAATTTCTGAAATTCTAGGAAGGAGAAATGTCTTTCAGATAGAGGGAGAAGAGTTCGTTTGTTTGTTTTAATAAAGGTGCGTCAGTAAGTAACAACTCATAGGTAATCTAAAGAACTGGATAGAAATACAAAGACGACTTTCTTTTCCCATGCAAGCTGAGGCCCATGGAACCTAGAGGACTTTCTATAAGGGTCTGAGTCTTGTGGCTAACTTACACCAAAAGGCATTGAGAAGACCTATTACATTTTGAGGAATTTTTTAAAATACTAAATGATAAGAGAGTACCAAAATGCTTTGGCAGTGGGGAAGGTGCTCCCTTTGCTTCCGTTTCCTTTCTTTCCCTTGGAAGAACGCAGACTTGGATGGAAATACAGGTGCTTGTGTATCTGTGTTTCCACATATACACGTGTGTCTTTGTGTTTTCACATACAAGTGTGTTTGCATTTTCACATCCATGTGTGTGTTTGCATTTGCGCATGCACATGGGTGTTTGGCTTTTCACATACATGTGTGCGTTTGTGTTTTCACGCAGACATATGTGTTTGCATTTCCACATACATTTTATTTATTCAATAGCAGAAAGACAATATCTTTGTCCCCACACATTATCATTTGAAAATTCAAGAATCCGGATTGTAAATAAGTGGGATCTCCTTATAGTCCATACCCTGCCCTCATAAATAGTTCTTTGAGAGAAAAGTGTTCAAAAATGATCAATTTATCTTAAATTGAGATTGCTTCTCTGGAAAAATGGTTTGGGGAAATTAGTGTCAACATAACATGTTATGGTCCAATGCCTTTATTTCCTCAAAAGGAGGACATTTTAGTTCCAAGCTTACTACAGGCAGTTGGGGTAAAAAAAAAGATAATTTGTTCAATACTCATTCCATATTAAATATTAACTTTCAAAACTGTGTTTAACTTTGCAGAAGGCTAAAATGTGTCTCTTATTAAGTAATGTACAGAGATTTTTTTCTTCTTTTTTTCCCAACAAAACCTGGTGCTTCTAGAGTTTCATGGTTGAGTTATTTGCATGTAACATCAAGTGTGACAGTGACAAGTAAGAATGCCTGAGTACGGCTCTTTACCCGCCCTGAGAACCCTCCTGGTGCTATCGCTTCCTTGAAAATACCTCTACTTACTATCTCCAGTTCTGAGAGTTAAGACAATTCACTTAAGCCTCCGAAGCACCATGTGGGAAAGATGTTTATGTGACCTCCATTTTACAGATAAGATCAGACTCAGAGAAGATAACTTAACGGGTAGGTTTTGACTTTAATCTCTTTAGTGTCTGTCATTCCGGGTGATGCAAACCGTTAATGTGTTCAGCTGCTAACTGAAAGGTTGATGGTTTGACTCCACCCAGGGTCTACTCAGAAGAAAGTCCTGGCAATCTGCTTCTGAAAATTTACACTCATTGAAAACCGTATGGAGCACAGTTCTATTCTGCCACACATGCAGTTTCCATGAGTCAGGGTCCACTCAATGGCAGCTGATAGCATTTGTCACCCCACTTCTGGTACCAATTTTTTTCAGCAACCCCCAAGATTATACCAGATAGAGCTGTATCAGACCTGTCTCTAGATTCCACTCCACTGGGGAATCTAGGTAGTGTAACAATAATGCCTTAATTCGTGGGCAAGGAACATGATGGCTAGCTTTGATTGCTGAGTGAGATGTAGGCTTTTTTGCAGTTTTCTTCTCTCGAAGAACACAGACAGCTCCCCAAGCCTGCTAGCATTCAATGCTGGTCTGAGCACTAAGCCAACATGTGCCTCACCCAATTTCCCCAACTTACTCTCTGAGCTCTGGGTATAGTGCACCTTGTAATTAGTTAGATTTGCGAACATGTCCCTTTAATGAATTCCGTTGTGCTATTCAAGGAAATTATAGGAAATCTATCAGTCTCCTGACAAGAAAAATTAAGCACTGTGATAATATCGGCTGTTCCGTGGATGTCAGGCCCATCCACATGAACTTCGGAGTAGGTGGAAGGAGAGAGCAGAGATGGGAGCTCCTTGTTTCTGTCCACCATCTACACTATCACCACCATCCTCATGGTAGAAACCTGGGCTTGGCTTGGAATCATCCCTCCCTCACGTCTTCCACCCTCAGCTAAGGTTGCTAAGGAATAGCTTTGTCTAGAACAGTGTGTCTCCCACCACTGCCTGTCACTGCCCCTCACCTACTGGAGGTCCACTGACTCCCACTCCTGCCTCTCATTCCAAACCTCCCTCCACACCACAGGCAGACAGGTGTCACCAAAGCACATCACAGCACACTCTGTGGCTCCCTATTTTATTCCAAATGGACTCCAAGCTCCCCTGCTCTGGCCCTGGCTGCAACCTCATCTCACCCCACCCCTCCTTTCGGTGCTCGAACTCCATCCAGAGTGCACGCTCTACTCCTCCCACACACTACACGTTTCCCTCATTTCCTACCTCAGGGAGGGCTGGCTACTCAACTTTTCTGAATCACAATTTTCAAAATAGCAAAAATAGAGTAAACCACCTCCCTCCCTCTGTTAGTTTGAAAATTGAACAGCAATGTATATTGTATCTTGAAGTAAATAACATTACATGGAGGAGTTAATAGTGAGGACATCTGAGCCACTTGGTGACTGTGTAGCATATGGACTTAGGTAACTCCTCCATTCCACACCTGTAAAATGGGAATAACGGTGGTACCTGCTTCATAGGGTTGCTATGAGGATTGAGGATTTAGGGACTTGAAAGAAGATTTAGGCTTGTGCCCAGAGAACATTAGCTGCAATCATCTTCATCGTCACCATCATCACCACCACCATCACCATTATAACCACCACCACCATTACCATCAACACCACCGCCACCATCATCATCATCATCACCATCATCCCACCATTACCATCATCACCACCAGCATCATCATCATAACTATCACCATTATCACCACCATCATCACCATCACCACCATCACCATCACCATCACCATCATCACTATCATAACTATCATCATCACCATCATCATCATTATTACCACCAAAATCATCATCACCATCACCACCACCACTAGCACCATCACCATCATCATCACCACCAGCATCATCATCACCATCACCATCATCATCACCATCATCACCATCACCACCAGCATCATCATCATCACCATAGTCACCACCACCATCAAAATTACCTTCATCACCATCGTCACCACCAGCATCACCATCCCCGTTCTCATTACCACCATCTTCATCATCAACACATAGTCCCCTGAGGGTGAGGGAACTTCCCAACTTTTCAAACCTCCCACTCTATCCTTACCATGAGCATTTGCTTACTGCTTGTCAGATCTGGGTTATAGAAAGTTCTCATGTACATTTGCTACATAGTAATAATAAGCAAGAATCACTGGGTGGTGCAAACGGTTAATGTGCTCACCTGCTAACTGAAAAGTTGGAGCTCTGAGCCCACCCAGAGCTGCCTCAGAAGAGAGGCAACTTCCAAAACGTCAGTCACTGGAAACCCTATGGAGCGCAGTTCTACTCTGACATACTCCGGTTCACCATGAGTCGGAGCTCACTCAACAGCAACTGGTTTTTAATATGACCAGACAGGATCACTGTCCCTTTGCCCTTGAGGTATTACCGTAAATATCAAACAAGAGAGTGTGGGCTGCAATCCTGAAAGTTCCTATGCAAAAGTAAAGGAGCGTTATTTCCATGGCTGATATTGGTATTACCTCAGTGGTCTGATGCACACCAGTCGCCAGCACCTGTCTTCTCTGAACACAGGCAGTCCCTGGTTACGAATGTCAGACTTAGGGACAAGTCGTACTTGCCCTTTAATGTTATAAAAATCTGCCCTCACTTTGAAATGACTGAATCAACCCCTACTTGGAACAAATGCTTCATCACTATCGCTTTCACTTGCTGCATTTGCTACTTTTAAATCATTGAAAACGCTTCAAGCTTCAGGGCTTAGAACCTGTTCATTCTGGTTCAAACCCCTGCTGAAAATATGCATTTCTAACAAGTTTCCAGGTGATGCTAATGCTGCTGGTTAGGGACCAATTCTGAGAACCACTACTAGAGCAGTGCTTCTCAAAATTTATTATGCGTAAGAATTACCTGGAGATCTTGTTAAGCTGTAGATTCTGATTCTGTATATCTGGGGTGGAAATGCAAATTCTCAGCAGAGGTTTGAACTGGAATGAACCAGTTTGAAACCCTGCTTCTCTTGCACTAAAGTAGTGCTAAATAAGAACTGCATGCACTTGTTCCAACCTACCTACAAATTCTTAAAGACATACTCAGGACAAACCTCATTCATAACCTGGGGACTGCCTGTACCTGTGCTACAAGGTAGAGTAGCTGCAATTAGGAAACCCCAAACCAGGTCTTTATGGGAGCCATGTGTTTGCCATTATTAACCTAATAAGAAATCTAAATGGCACCCAGAGGAAGCTATGTGAACTGTCTGTGAAAAGGAGTGCAAAACTTTTCATTATTATTATTATTTCAATTTCTAGACATTTCATTGTAATGAGGGAAATCATAGCCTGGGTTGAGACTTACTCTTGTACTTTGTGGTGCAGCAAGGAATATTTTTCCTTCCTAATCTCTACTTAAAGTATAAGTAAGAGTGCCTCTATTCGTTGCAGTGAACAAAAAGCACAAAAGGATTCAGAAAGTAATAACAAAGATAAATAACTTTGCAATAAAATTTCAGCTCCAGTAATTTTCCATTTATGTTTTCTCACTGAATTATGTAGTCCCGAGCATTTCGTTTTTAACGTCTGAGCTGCATCATGTAAAGCAATTTCATATCTAATGCTTCCCAGACAGCCCCATCCAACGCCCGTGCCCAGTGTGCCGCTGTGTAGGCAGCGAGTTATACAGTTTCCCCCAATAACAGGGCTTCCTGTCCTATTTCATAGTCTTTCTCAGGCAATCAATCTCAACATCTTAGAGAGAATGAATCGTCAGCCAACTCCTTGCAGCAGAGGGGGTTTCAGATGCTATTACTTATGCCACTTATGGTTGGAGTCTGAATGCTGACTGTGGTTTTCCTGGGTGGAACCACTGATGGGGTCTTCAGCCAGCCAGCAGCAGCGTGGGCCTTGGTGAGCCAAACAATTGTCAAATGAGTTAGGGAGGGTAGCAAAGCGAAGGATCTGGAGAAAGGAGGTGAAAGGAGGGAGAAGGCAGAGAGAGGAGAGGGTTCCCTTGAAGCTGGGTGGGAAGCCTGCTTCTACTGTGTTGAGAGAAATCTCTGTCTCTTCCTTCCTCTTTCTCTCCCTCTTATTCTCTCGCTAATTCTGTCTTTTTCTCTTATTCTTTCTCTCCCTCCCTCTCTGTTCCTCTCTTACCTCTATCTCTCCCCCTCCCCATCACTCCTCTCTTCTCTTTTCTTACCACCTCTTCTCCTCTTTCTCCCTCTATTGCCCTCCTCCCAGGTTCCTGCAACCACCTCCTCTGCAAAGCTCAGTCTCCTCCATGGGGACCTCTAGAGACTGTGTAGACCATACCCCTCAGGTAGTCTCATCCAGGCAGGAGAATGGCAATGCCTGAGAAGGGGGGCCACTTGCCAACAACCTCTGCTACAGCTCTGGAGAACTGACAAAAATTGTCAACTTTTCTTGTCAATTTGGAAGAAATTAATAAAACTTCCACTCTAATGCCACTTTGTGGAAAAGGCATTTGAACATCAAAAATATGTTAGAAGAACATAATTTTAAAATACAAGATTGACCTTTATTTTCAGGTTTTTCCAAGGTCACTGCCTTCATTCTTTTGTTGTTATGTCATTGGGTTTTGGGGGAGGGTGGTTGTTTATATTTTATTAAGTTCCTATTTTGGAAAATTTTTAGATCTACAGGTAAGTTGCAAAGATGGTACAGAGAATTCCCACAGACCCTTCACCCAGCTTCCCCTAATGATGACATCTTACATAGTCACAGCGCGTGTGTCAAAACTAAGAAATTAACATTGATCCAATACTATTAACTACTTTGTCCTAATGTGTTTATGTTTCATCACCAAATGGCACCAGTCCAGGGATCTGTGTCTGGGACCTTGCGTTAATCACTCCAAAGTTATGTCACAGCACAAGTCTCTGGTAACGCTCTGACTTGCTTCTGGGCAGATGATACATTCAAACTTGCCTCCCACTCTAGATAGGACTCTGTTGTTGTTGTCATGTGTCACTGAGTTTATTCTGACTCACAGTGACCCCATGTGACAGAGCAGAACTGCTCCATAGGGTTTCCAAGGCTGTAATCTTTACTGGAGTATATCTCACCTGAATTTTGAGATCATCTCAAGAATAGATTTGACACACTGAACACTGATAACTGAAGACCAGACAAGTTGTAGGATGACAACAATGACATCACACATGAAGAAAGCAAGAGGTCATTAAAAAGACAGGAAAGAAAAGACCAAAATGGATGCCAGAAGAGACTCAGAAACTTGCTTTTGAATGTAGAGTAGCTAAAGTGAAAGGAATAAATGATGAAGTAAATGAGCTGAACAGAAGATTTCAAAGAGTGGCTCCAAAAGACAAAGCAAAGTATTATAATGACATGTGCAAAGACCTGGAGTTAGAAAACCAAAAGAGAAGAACACACTCAGCATTTCTCATGCTGAAAGAATTGAAGAAAAAATTTAAGCCTCGAGTTTCAATATTAAAGGATTTTACAGGGAAAATATTGAGTGACGCAGGAAACATCAAAAGAAGATGGAAGAAATACACAGAGTCACTGTACCAAAAAGAATTGGTTGATGTTCAACCATTTCAGGAGGTAGCATACGACCAAGAACAATGATACTGAAGGAAGAAGGTTAAGCTGCACTGAAGGCATGGTGAAAAGCAAGGCTCCAGGAATTGACGGAATACCAGCTGGAATGTTTCAACAAATGCATGCAGCACTAGAAGCATTCGCTCCTCTATGCCAAGAAATTTGGAAGAGAGCTACCTGGCCAACCGACTGGAAGAGATCCATATTTGTACCCATTCCAAAGAAACATGATGCAAAAGAATGCAGAAATTATCAAATGATATCCTTAATATCGCACACAAGTAAAATTTTGCTGAAGATCATTAAAAAATGGTTGCAGCAGTACATTGACAGGGAACTGCCAGAAATTCAAGCCAGATTCAGAAGAGGATGTGGAGCCAGGAATATCATTGCTAATGTTGGATGGATCTTGGCTGAAAGCAGAGAATACCAGAAAGATGTTTACCTGTGTTTTATTGACTGTGCAAATGCATTTGACTGTATGGATCATAACAAATTATGGATAACATTGTGAAGAATGGGAATTCCAGAACACTTAATTGTGCTCATGAGGAACAAGTACATAGATGAAGAAGCGGTCACTGAAACAGAAAAACAAGACACAGCGTGGTTTAAAGTCAGGAAAGTTGTGTGTCAGGGTTGTATCCTTTCACCATACTTATTCAATCTGTATGCTGAGCAAATAATCCAAGAAGATAGACTATATGAAGAAGAACACAGCATCAGGATTGGAGAAAGACTCATTAAACAACCTTCAGTATGCAGATGACACTACCTTGTTTGCAGAAGCTAAAGAGGACTTGAAGCACTTACTGATGAAGATCAAAGACTACAGCCTTCAATATGGATTACACCTCAACATAAAAAAAAAAAAGCTCATTGCCATCGAGTTGATTCTGACTTATAGTGAACTTATAGCACAGAGTAGAACTGCCCAATAGAGTTTCCAAGGAGCACCTGGTGGATTCAAACTGACAACCTATTGGTTAGCAGGCATAGCTCTTAACCACTATGCCACCAGTATTTCTTCAACATAAAGAAAGCAAAAATCCTCACAACTGGACCAATAAGCAACATCATGATAAATGGAGAAACGACTGAAGTTGTCAAGGATTTCATTCTACTTGGATATACAATCAACACCTATGGAAGCAGCAGTCAAGAAATCAAACAATGTATTGCAACGGGCAAACGTGCTGTCAAAGAACTCTTTAAAGTGTTCAAAAGCAAAGATGTCACTTTGACAACTAAGGTGCACCTGACCCAACCCAGGGTATTTTCAATCACATCATATGCATGTGAAAGCTGGACAATGAATAAGGCAGATCAAAGAATTCATGCCTTTGAATTATGGTGTTGGAGAAGAATATTGAATATACCATGGACTGCCAGAATAACAAACAAATCTGTCTTGGAAGAAGTACAGCCAGAATGCTCATTAGAAGCAAGGACAGTGAGACTTCATCTCATGTACTCTGGACATGTTATCAGGAAGAACCAGTTTCTGAAGAAGGACATCATGCCTGGGAAAGTAGAAGGTCAGCAAAAAAGAGAAAGACCCTTAACGAGGTGGATTGGCACAGTGGCTGCAATAATGGGTTCAAGCATAGCAACAATTGTGAGGATGGCACAGGACAGGGCAGTGTTTCATTCCGTTGTGCATAGGGTCACTATGAGTCAGAACCAACTCGATGGCACCTAACAACAAACAACAACAATCTTTACTGGAGTCGGTCAACAGGTCTTTCTCCCATGGAGCTGCTGGGGGGATCCAAACTGCCAACCTTTTGGTTAATAGTCAAGGGCTTAGCCATTTGTACCATCAAGGCTACCTGTGATAGGACACCATCAGTGAGGACTTACTGAGTACAGGACAGACCTGTGTTCTAGACCTGGCAGCCTGCAACCGAGAAGAAGCAGCCAAAGTATCCACAACAGTTGATGATGCCGAAGGACATGGATCCACCGTCCACATTATTTTTAGAGCAGTTTTAGGTTTACAGAAATATTGCACAGCAAGCAATGAGAGCTCTCCCCACTCGCTCACTCCCTTGCACAGCTTCTCCAATTTAGTATCTTCATTTACTGTGGCACATTTGTTAAAATTGGTGGACGAATATTGGTAGTCTATTACTAACTGAAGCCCACACTTTACACTAGGGCTCACGCTTTGTGCTGCACAGGTCTGTGAATTTTGACAAATGCACAATGTCAGGTGTCTGTCATCACACAGCAATGTGATTATATGTGTTACATACATTACCATACAGAATAGCTTCACTGCCCTTAAATTGCTTAATTTTTAAGTTTTTTTGAGATATAATTTACACACCACAAAGTTGATCTGTTTAAAGTAGTCAATTCAGCAGTGTTAAGTGTATTTACAGAGTTGTGCAACCATCACTATGACCTACTTTTTGAGCATTTTTACCATCCCAAAAGAAATCCTGCAGTACCTCTTAGCATCGTTAGCACTCACTCCCCACCTCCCCTTCTCACCTCCACCTTGCCAGCCACTGTGACCCCTACTCTACTATCTATCTCTACAGGATTGCTTATTCAGGACACTTCGTACAAACAGAATCATACAATACATGATGTTTTGTGAGTTGCTTCTTTCTTTTAGCATAAACTTCTGGTATCCATCCCTGCCAAAGCACGCGTCAACACTCCATTCCTTTTTGTCATGGAATAACATCCCAGTTGGTGACCTTTGGGTTGTTTCCACTTTTCAGGCTACTGTGAATAGCGCTGCTGTGAACAGTATGGACCTGCAGAGAAGCATACAGTCTGGGGCGGAGGGGGGGGGAGGGGCAGCTGGAACTAGCCACAGCCTTCAGGAGAAGACTGGAGACCCATGGGGTACAAGGACCTGCCTCATGGGATGCCTTCCTGTAAGCGGATCTGTGTGCCGCTGTGTGCTGACCTTTACCTATGTTATCACACTTAACCCCCATCCCCCACAGGCCTGTGACAAGTTCCTCTTTTGTAGATGGGGAAACTGAGCTTGCACGAGATCACACACTAAGAAGGGATGGAAACAGGACCTAAACCCTAACTTGCCTGGCTCCAAAGACCACGTCCTTTGCCAGGCTACTCTACCAAGACCCTGGGGGAGTCATGGGGCAGGAGAAACATAAACCCAGGTATGAGGTCCAGCGGTATCCCTCGTCTAATTTCCTGTCCTCTTGGCCAATCACCCTCACAGCCACCTCCCCAGCCGCTTCCTCCCGCCAGTAACCCATACTCCCGGTAGCCAGAACACCCAGATATTACCTGCTGAATCACCTGTCACCATGCCAGCCTACTCTTGGAAACCTGCTTCAAAGGCAGCACTTTAATTCTTCCACAAGATTGTCTCCTTGAATCGAACCTTATTAATAAAAGACAAGAAATAAATTTTAAGAAAAGACTGGCTGCGATGTATCTGCAGCAGCTGTCAAAAACTTTCCGTTTTCCCTTTAACAAAGAGGATTTGCCCCAGCAGGGCAAAACCCTCTCCACTCCTTCACAGCGAGTCCACGGACTGCCAGTGGGGAGGCAGTCCAGAGTCTGGGCTTGTGTTGCCACCTGAGCTGTCTTTTCATTCTTCCTCAGAGAAAAGTCAAACCCCACCCCCAAACACACACTCGAAATATGCCATTAATTACTCAGCATTTTGTTTGGGAAAAAAAAGAAAACATAACTGGAGATTTGCCTTCCCTCTCGAAGATATCCCGGGGAACAGGGAAGAAAGTTACCGGGGTGTGACTGGCTGTCACCACGGAGCCGGCTGGTGACAGCAGATGTGAGCTACACACAGCAGCAAGTACCAGGCTTGGGAGCAGCAAGGTCCACGTAGACGTTGTCATTGCTCACAGCAGACCCTGAGCTGGCAGTGGGGATGTCACTTTGCTTTATGGCTCTCTCTGAAAATCTGCTTCTCGGTTGTGCAGCCAAGTTGCAAGACCCAGTGTGGACGTGTGGAGCCGGTAGTGGAAGTGTCCTCTCTGCTGTGGCAGGCACCATGCCAAACCAGACCTTCAGGAGCCAGCCCTCCAAGTACACCTGGTGCTTTCCCCACCCGTAAGTCTTCCAGGAGCTTCTGTGCACATGTCTTCTCTACAGTTTCAGGGTCTCAATTCAAGTTTGCTCATGTTTGTTCCCTAAGTCATTGCCCAACAGAACCTTGCCGACTCAGGATCAGAGGCGAGCCTTGCAGGGAGTCCTGTTCCGCTCCTGCCGCTGTCTCTGCTGACAGTTTCATAGCGGTACCACAGGTGCCAACCTTGTGCACGATGGGCAGTCCTCTAGGGAGCACGCAATCGCACTGTTCCACACTGGCTACAGGCTCTGATTTTTGCATCTTGTCGGGAACCCAAGATGTCTGCAGAGCCCTGCAAAACCAGGCCTCAGAGATGACGCTGTGGATGCTTATGAAGAGAGGGGGACGGGACTCAGACTCCCTGTCAGTGTTCTGAACAACATCCTGTTCTTCCTCCATCAAGACGACAACCCTGCCATAATGTCCTCCACTGGTTACACTGTGACGCTGGGCCTTGGGTTTAGCCTGAAGGAACAGCGTGTCAACAGCAAGGATGCAGACAGCCACGAGCTAAGGACTCAGCCCCATCCAGATCCAACGCAGTGCTGGGACAGCCACTCTCTCTGCCTCACCTGAAGGGTCCTCGTGGTCTCCCTCTCACAGAATTCTGATTCCTCTGAGCTGCTCCAGGGAGAAGGACACAGCTGTCTGTTTGTCTTTAGGGTGAGCAACTCACCCTGCTTTGGCAGGGACCTCCCAGCTTATGCACTGAAAGTTCACATTTTGGGAACTGCTTGCCCAGGCAAACTGGGATAGTGGCACCCTAGTTATCGTCCCAATCTTTACGACCCATCCCCCACCATATGTTCATTCGCTTACTTAACAAGCACTCAGCAAGCATTTAGGGAGCATCCACAGTGTGCCAGGCACTTGTTCCAGGTGCAGGGGATGCGGCAGTGAGATCCAGAGACAAAGCTCCTGCTCATACGGAGAGAGACAGGAGGCAGCTAAGTAAATCCATAGCCAGCATGCCCTCCAGAGGCCATAAGTGCTGGGGATATAAATAAAACTGCGGTGGGGAGAGCGAGAACTTGCTGGAGGGGCGGGGCCATATTGTGTGATGTCAGGGAAGGTCTCACCAATGAGCCAGCATTTAACTGGAGATCTGAAGGGGAGGGGCAAGGGAGGCATGCAGACATGCAGGGAAGAGCATTCCCAGCAGAGGGAACAGAAAATACAAAAGACTTAGTAAGGAGCCCAAGGAGCCCTGATGGCGCCATGGTTCAGCACTGGGCTGCTAACCAAAAGGTTGGTGGTTCAAACTCACCAGCTACTCAGTGGGAGAAAGATGTGGCAGTCTGCTTCTGAAAGGATTTACAGCCTTGGAAATTCAATGGGGCAGTTCTACTCTGTCTTACAGGGTCACTATAAGTCAGAATTGACTCCACGGCAGTGGATAGTAAGGAACCCTGATGGTGCAATGACTAAGCGCTTAGCTACAAACCTGAAGGTTGCCAGTTCAAACCCAACCAGCAGTTCTGCAGGAAAAGATCTGGAGATCTGCTCCCATAAAGATTACCAGAAAACAAAAAGCCAAACCCATTGCCATCAAGTCGATTCCGATTCATAGCGACCCTACAGTACAGAGTATAACTGCCCCATAGGGTTTCCAAGGAGTGGCTGTTGGATTCCAACTGCTGACTTTTTGGTTAGCAGCCCACCTCTTAACCACTGCAACACCAGGGCTCCCCTGTAAAGATTACAGCCTAGAAAACCCCATGGGGCAGTTCTGCTCTGTCACATGGGGTCGCCTTGAGCCAGAATCGACACAATGGCACTGAACCACAATGTGGAGTGTGAGGAAGGCCAAGGATAGGATGTGGCTGAAGCACCGGGGAGATGAGCGACAAAGAAGAGCAGGCAGCAGACAGCACCTATTATAATACCGTTTCCCCTCCCTGCTAATGAGAAAATGTAATTACATTAATCAGACTGAGGCACGGTCCTTCCTCCATCCATGCCTCAGTCTGATTAACTTAATTACATCTTCTTAGTAGCAGGGTGGGAAAAATGTTATTATAATAGGTGGTAATGATTTCTTCTTAAGGAAAAATTTGTCTTTGCTTAGAAAAATGCCTTAATAAGCCACTGGGGCAGGTGAGATCCTGAAATTGGGTGAAAAGGAATCAAGAAATGACAATGGTGGTAAGTTGCTATGTGTTAGAAACAAGCAGATGTGTGGAGGCAGAGAGAACAGAAAAGAGATGCAGGTGAAACAAGAGAGGAGAGGGAGCCGAGGAATGGCCGCACAGCAAGGCTGGTTGTCTGAAGGACCTCTGGAATCAGAATGTGCCCAGCATTCATCTGGCAGTTGTTGCTGGTGGTGAGCCATAAAATCTTCCTCCAGCTGCTTAACTGTCATCCACTGAAGATGGCCTCAGATTTGTTTACAATCCATCAAGAGCAGAGTCCCATGAAGCTGAGCAGGCTCTGTGGGTGCTAGATTAATAGAAGGTGATGACTAGCTAACAGGAGACGATGCTGTGCCTGGGTCTAAGGCCAAATCCAGGCCTTAAGAGACTTGCATGTCTACTTCCTGTCTCTCAGAACACTCTGCCATGCTGTGAGGGAGCCCAAGCAGCCCCACGGAGAGGCCCCTACGGAGAAAGCATCAAGGCCCTGGCTGACAGCCCTGGCTAACCTCCCAGCAAGCAGATAGCACCAATTTGCTAGCCATGTGAGGCAGCTATCTTGGAATATTCCTGAGCTAAAGAAATGATTGTGGCACAATAGTTAAGCACTGGGCTGCTGACCAAAAGACTGACGCTCGAAACGCACCCAGTGACTCCGTAGGAGAAAGACCTGGTCATCTACTTCCATGAAGATGACAGCCTAGAAAACCCTACGGGGCAGGTCTACTGTGTCCCCCGGGGTCACTGTGAGTCGAAAATCAACTCATTGGCACCCAACAACAACAACAACAAGTTTGGGGTGGTTTGTATGTAGCAATAACCAGAAGAACACCGAGCTGTCAAGGAGTCTGTTACGTCCACGCTGGCTTTGAGTCAGTCCTCTTAACAGCTGAGGAAAGAGAGTGGGGTCCGTACCTAGATCAAGGTGATACAAACAAGGACACACTTGCAGAGACGTTGCAGGGATTCAAAACTGAGTTAATGAAACAGAAGGTGGAGGCAGAGGCCAAAGGTAAACGTAAGAGTTGGCAGCTCTTGGGAACTGGTAGAAATATTGGAAGGGTTCTAGAATTCTTGTCCTTTCTTGAGACAATTTCATCAAGAACTCACAATGCAGAGAGGCCACATCTGACATTTAGGTTCCCCACCCCACAATGGGCAGACCCCATCACACCAGCCCAACCAGGTGGACTGTCCTTAACCAGGTATACACACCTGACCTCACAGGTGTCCCCCACTCAGAGCTGCTCCCCAGGTGGGATGTTTCAGAGAGGGCTCTTTTATCTAGAAGAAGACAGTGGTATGATGGGCACCATGACCCTCCTGATTGGCACAAATTCGCCCGGGCAAAGGGTCCCGAAAAGAGATAAAGTCCCTGCCACCGCACTAAGCAAACAAAGCTGAGAACGATGGAATTTCTCCGGAGTCAAAATTCTCATTTCTATTGCTCCATCAAAGTGGAGTGAGGAAGAAGACAGCAGGTTAAAACGCCATCCTCACGCCACCAGGGCTCCTCTGTAGTATCCTGAGCCCGTCCACATATGTTGCTAACGCTCACGGTAATCCTATTATTCACCAACCTGATTTTATAAATGCAGAGACTGAGGTGCAAAGAGAAAGACAAGTCAGAGGCTGCAGACTGGAGCCCAGCTGGCCTGAAGTCTAAGTTCTTTGAATGCCCCACAGAGATGCACTGATTTCCTTATGGTTTTGTAAACTAACTTCCAACCGATTGGCGTCTACTTAAACGATGACCGCACATATTGTTACATAAACCTCGTAACATAAATAAAGCTAAGCACTCCAGACCTTGCAGAGAAACATCCCACCTTAAAGCTCATCTCGTTACGCAAGTGGTCAGGAAATGCCAGTGACCCGAGGAACTTAAACAGACTAAATCAATCATTGGCTCAATCGACACCCTGCAACTCCACATCCCTGGAATCTCATTGTGAAAACAGAAATGCTGTCATGCCATAAATGAGTCAACCAACATCAGACAGCAACGCCAACAAAAGACAGACACTGTTTGTTTATTCCTGGTGCTTGTGACAGTATTTGTTACGTGTGTTTTTCATTGAAGGAAATTTTTTCATAGATAATACAAATTATTTGAAAGAAGATGTGTTTTGTTATTACTTGGAATAAAAAAAGCAATAATGTTGGAATCAAATGCAGATAAAAAATGAGATCATAGAATAAAGGATATGGGATTGGGCGATTTAAGCAGTCACTCGAAGGCAGGTAGTTCATGAATAGTGTAAAGAAGATGGTTCAGGTGAGATTTTTAAATCATCTACTAGTGCTGGAAAATTCTAAATTATCCTTCCTATCAACTGATAATTTAAATACAATGTTAGAATCCATGAGATAAAATATTCATTTCGGGGGAAAGTGCCTTCAGGGGGCATTGTGTTGGGCAGAAACAAAAGTATGCTAACCCTTCTGAAGCTGAAGTTCCTTTCCCTGCCACTTATACTTCAAAGGCTGGCAGGAAAAATGGTCACTCTATCAATGTCCTTTGTGTCTGGAAGAGAGGAGCACGTGCCAGAGTCCTGACCAATGAGATGTTAATCAAAGTCTTCTAGGTGTTGGGACTGCTGTGAAAGCTTTGTCTTTCCAAATTCAAAGAGACAGAAACAACCCCCATAGATCTTCCTTTATTCTTATTGTCTGGGACATCGATACAATGCCTGGAGCTGTGGCAGCGATTTTGTGATAATGAGAAAGAGATTCACAGAGATACTAACTCTGATATAGTTAAGCCACTGAACCAATGCCAAGAGCTGCCTACTTCCAGATTTCTTGTAATTTAAGAAAAGTAAATCCTTGGTTATTTCAGCCACAGTGAGCAGGGCTTTGGTTTCTTTCAGCCAAACACATTCAGAACCAGTGTATTTCTCATGTTGTGTGAAGGGGATACCAT
Organism: Elephas maximus indicus; assembly: GCF_024166365.1. Taxonomy (NCBI): domain Eukaryota; kingdom Metazoa; phylum Chordata; class Mammalia; order Proboscidea; family Elephantidae; genus Elephas; species Elephas maximus. Next base: position 7,792,689 of record NC_064843.1, read on the forward strand.
AGGTATTTATTTTTCTTGACACTGATAACTACAGAAATAGAAGTTTGGGTGTTTTTTAAACACTCCAAGGTAACTGTTAATGGCAACAGAAAACAGGACATATGTCTTCAAGATTACAAAGAAAAATGACCAAAAAGATAATATACTCTATTCAGCAAAGAAAACAACAAAGACAGAATACAGAAAATAAGATGGCAAAATAGGGAGATTGAGCATATGCATTATGACAAAAAAAGGTTACATTTTTTTCTATTAAATGACAAAAATATCTCAGATTAGTACACACATGTGTAATTATATGTCTACACAAGTCACACCAACATAAAGTGAAGAAGAAAGGTAAGGGTAGGAGTACTTATAAAAGCACTTCTGTAATTAGAATAATGCATCTTATTAGAAGTTAAATGAGAAAGCCCTAAAAGCACTGCTACAGACAGTGGAAAGGCGTTCGAGAGAATTCAACATCCATTTCTGACAAAATTTCTTGGTGAAATCAAATCAGAAGGAAATCTGGGGTCACTATAAAGAACAACCATCTTCAGTCAATGCCACTCTGAATGGTAAAATGCTGAAAGCATTTAATTAATTTCCATGAAAAGGCAAGAATTAGGAATTTCCACCATCTTTGTATGTATCATTATTCTATTAAAAGTAATTAAAAATTCTAAAGTGACCTATTGGAGAAATAAATACAAAATATTATTATTTTCATACCAAAAATACTGTCTCTCTGGAAACAAGAGAATCAGCTAAAAAGCTATTGAGGTAGTAAAGAAAATTCACTAAGTGACCTGTTAGTAAATCAACCAATGGGTTCCTGTACCCACAATAACTGGATAGGAAAATATAAACAGAGAAAAGGCTCCATATATAATAGCCACAAATATATAAAATACCTCGGGATAATCTCAACAAGGAATGTGCAGGATTTTTTGAAAAACACTATAAAACTTTACTGAAGGATATAAAAGATGATGAAGTAGAGAGACCCATCATGTTCTTGAATGAGAAGGTATGATGTAGTAAGAAATATCAAACATTTCTAAATTGAACTATAAATTTGATGGAATTCCAATCAAAACCCTAACATGAGTTTTTCTGTAGCTTGACAAAATGATTCTGAAGTCTTTCAAGAAGAATAAGGGCACAGGACCAGCCAAAAAGTTGGAAGGAAGGAAGGAAGCGAGAGAGGGAAGGAAGGAAGAGGGAGGGAGGGGAAGAGCGAAGGAGAGACAAGGGAGGGGCCAAAAGAAGAATGGGAACGGCAGAGGGGTGGCTTGTTTCAACAGAATGGGAATGCTAAATTAAAATTAAATTCAAATAGTCTGTTACTATTCAGAAATAATCATAGACATCACCAGGACAGAATTAAAATTCTGTATAGTGTGTGATAAGAGTGACATTTAAAATCAGTGGGATAAAAGTGGATCATTCAATAGATGTGACAACTAGCTGTAATCATTTGGGATGAAACGAAGTTAGATCCCTACTTCATGACTTGCACCAAAATATATCCCATGTGGATTAATGACCAAAAATCCAAAAGTGAAGTAATGAATTGGGGAAACTATCTGCATTTGCATTACGTATGTGTAATATTCTTAACACAGAAAGAGATCTCCCAAATAAGAAAATACAAAAACACCCCAATAAAATGACAGTTAAAAGATATGCAGAGGTAATTGACAGAAGAAACTGCAAATGTTCAGACTCACTAGAAACAAAGTGAATTCCGTAACAGTATAGCATTTCTCTCTTGCGAGCTTGGGAAATGGATGCTTATTGCTGGCCAGTGAAGGTGAAACAGGAATCCATACATGGACGGGAGTACAAATTAGCAGATACCACTGTGGAGAGTAGTTTGTTGTTATCAAATCTCTTGGAAACTATACTAAGAAAATCATATCAGATGAGGACAAAGAAATTGAGGATGAGGGTGTCAGAACTATGATAGTTATAATGGTGAATACTGAGGAAAATACTGAGAAGTGCCCCCAAAGAAAGGAGAAATGTAAACGATGGCACCTCCATCTGATGGCAGGCTATGCAGACATGAAACTGGTGTCTTCAGACAATGTTTAATGGCCCGGGAGGAAAAGACGGACGAAAGAAGACCACGCCACTGTACACATGCATGACGCGGAAGAGGAAGAAGAAAGGGGTGGTGGAAAAGGAAGGAGAGAGAATCTGGATGAAATCAAGAAAGTAGTAAACGTGGCTGCATTGGAGGGCTGAGACGGCTAGCATCTTACAGCACATCACACGTTTAATCAGCACGTGGCTACACGGAGGAGTCAGTAGTAGTTTCACATATGCAGGTCTGTAATGAAGTCCCTGAGTGGTGCGGACGGTTAATGTGCTCAGCTGTTGGAGGTTCAAGTCTACCCAGAGGTGCCTCAGAAAAAAGGTCTGGTGACCTACTTCCAAAGAAATCATCCACTGAAGCCCCCGGAGCCCAGTTCTACCCTGGCACACACGGGGTCAACACGAGTTAGAGCTGACGCTGCAGGAACTGTTTCTGCATGTGTGTGTGTTTGGTATTTTTTCATGCCTTTCCTCCGTCAGTCTTCCTTGTTGCACACAAGACTTGAGTTATGTGTGACAGGCATGGAGATGGAAATAAACACATAATGATACTCACACACACACAGCAGGATGGGCAGCTAGGCGCTCGCTGGAGTTCGGGTCTCCTCCTCTCTCCTGGGCAACGGGTTCTCACCAGGTCCCCAGGGTGGTACATGTGAGCAAATCCTCAGGTCATTGAGTTTGCACTGAAGCCTCAAATGAAGGATTCCTTCTTCTTCTTAAGACAGCTGCCTTTGTTTTCCCCAAGCTCTAAAGATGGGGCCAAACCCAGCAGGCTGCCAGTGAGGATCCCAGGCAATCCATTTCTCCGTGGCCGCCAGCTTGTCAGCTTTATTCGTAGCAGTAATTCATACCAGACAACATACACCATTGCCACTGCCTCTGGGCAGTTCAGGGACACTGAGATGAATCTGCAGAGCAGCTCCGGGCCCAGAGGCCAAGCACTTTCCCTATCCTGGGCAATCTGTCCCTTAGCAGGGCATTTGTAGGAGACAAATTCCTCCAAGCTCAAGCCATACCCAAGGGGCATCAGCCAGTTCTCTGGTGCTTCTTGAATGAGCGTTTTGCTGTGAAAGGAGTCAACGGGACTTGGAGGAGATATTTTCAAGGAAGAATCACAAATCACCTGCATAGACTAGACACCACGCACCTGCCCAGGATGCACACACAGTCTGGCCCCCATGTAGACATGAGAAAACCACTCATAGGAACCTCCCACACATTTGTAATTCTTGAAAATACTGTTCTTTGATGCACTTTGCTATTTTACAACCTGTCTACCACCCGACTGTCAGTTGGTCTCACTGTGGTGACTCGCATGTTGCTGTGATGCTGGAAGCTATGCCACCAGTACTTCAAATGCCAGCAGGGTCACCCACACTAGACAAGTTTCAGTAGAGCTTCTAGACTAAGACTAACTAGGAAGACCCAGTGATCTGCTTCCAAAAATAAGCCAATGAAAGAAACCCTATGGTTCACAGTGGTCCAAGCCTCAACCGATCCCAGGGATAGCACAGGGCCAGGCAGTGTTTCGTGCCACTGTCCATGGAATCTCCATGAGTTAGGGGCCGTAAAAACAACAACACATTGAATGCATGTTATTGGCCTGGGGACAGAAAAAAAAAGAAACTCGGAGTGAGACAGCACAGAAAGGAATGTATGGGAAACTGATATATGATGGAAATGGCATGGAAAATCCATGGTGAGTCAGTGGGTCAGTCAATAACTCAAGCTAGGGCAATAAGCCAGCCACATGGAAATGGTCAAATTAGGTCCAGACACATCGGAAACTCCAGATGGGTTTAAGACCTCAAATTTCTAGCATGGGAATAAAAATCTAACATTTCCTGAGTGATTACCATGTGCCAGGCACTCTTTTAAGCATTTTATATGTGTTCATTCCATTAATCTGAAAAACACTCCAAGGTGGTAGATACTGTCATTACCCCCATACTAGATGTGAGGATTCTGAGTCCAGAGAAAGACCTGCCCAGTCACAGAGCAGTTACACACCCAGCTCACCAGCACTCTGCTGTAATACAGGAAAGCATCTCTGTAGCGCTGGAGCAGATAAGTACTTCTTCAACAAGGCATCTAACCAACTAACATGAAAGAAAAGATTGATATATTTGACTAAACTAAACTTGAAAACCTTCCTTTGACAGAGAACACCAAAAATGAAATTAAACAATGAGTCCCAGTCTAAAAGTCAACGTCTTTGCAATGCATACAGCTGGCAAAGAATTAGAATCTAGAATACAGAAAGAACCCCTAAAAGTTCGTAAGAAATACTCACTCAAGCCAATAGGAAAATAGGCAAGTCCCAGGAGATAAGACTGAAACATACAGTGGAAAGCATGTTCAAGTCCACGAGAAATGTTGTTATTGGGTGCCGTCAAGTCAATTTTCGACTCATGATGACACCATGTGACAGAGTAGAACTGTCCCCTAGGGTTTCCTAGACTGTAATCCTCATGGGAGCTGATCATCAGGACTTTCCAACATGGAGCCACTGGCTGGGTTCGAACCACCTACCCTTCTGTTAGCAGTCAAGAGCTTTATCATTGCACCACCAGGGCGCCTTCCATGAGTAATCAGGAACACAAATTAAATCAATAAGAAGAATGTCACATATCCAGGTTGGCAGAACACATTATTTGATAATTCCTTGCAGGAAAGACTGTAAAGGGACATTTTACACCATGCTGGACATGTGACTGGAACAGCCGATTTGGAGCAGGAGTGGGGTGTCCCAAAGTGGGGTGCCCAACGACTATGTATGCTGAGGAGGAGCTAGGGGAGCCACTGGGGGTCACTAGGGCCCTGCTTCCTTATTCTCTCTGCATAGACAGTTTGTTTCTACACACTTTGCCATAAACAAAGCCTTATTTTTCTCACGGGATCCATAGGTGTTCTTCCGTCCTTCAGAATCCCACATGGTATGAGGGTCCATTAACATGACATGGAAGAAGCTATTTATCTACGTGGGCAAACACTCACAAGCTGTTGTTAACTACAGAGAGTTTCAAAGCTTTGAGTAAGATCCAAATTTTAAGTAAAGAAACATGTAGGCAAAGAGGAAATACGCAGAAGCTATACACTCAATATTCACTGTTTGCTTCTCACTTGCATTCTATGCATTTTTTCTAGACTTTTTATATCACCTTCTTTCAAACATTTAAATCTTTGTGAGGAACACTGTGAGTTTGTAATTAAAAGTGGTTCTTAAGCCCATGTTTCAGCTAAATACTATTATCAGATATATATATATATATAATTACATATAACAACTATATACAATGGTTGTTGCTTGGTGCCATCAAGTTGGTTCTGACTCATAAAAAAAAAAAATAGGGACCCTATATTCAACAGAACAAAACATTGCCCACCCCTGCTCCATCCTCACAATCGTTGCTGTGTTTGAGCCTCCTTGCAGCCACTGTGTCAATCCATCTCTTCAAGGGTCTTCCTCTTTTTTGCTGACCTTCTGCTTTACCAAGCATGATGTTCTTCTCCAGAGACTGGTCCTTCCTGATAACATGTCCAAAGTACATGAGACAAAGTCTTGCTATCCTTGCTTCTAAGGAACATTCCGGCTGTACTTCTTCCAAGACACGTTTGTACTTTCTTCTGGAAGTCCATATTCAATATTCTTTACCATCATTGTAATTTAAAGACATCATTTCTTCTTTTTTTTTTTTTTCAGGACACCCAGTTAAATTTTAATTTCATATATACAATGAATACATTTTTTGTGTGTGTATTTCTTTTTTTTTTAATTAATTTTTATTAAGCTTCAAGTGAACATTTACCATTCCGATCAGTCTGTCACATGTAAGTTTACATACATCTTACTCCCTTCTCCCACTTGCTCTCCCCCTATTGAGTCAGCCCTTTCAGTCTCTCGTTTCGTGCCAATTTTGCCGTCTTCCCTCTTTCTCTATCTTCCCATCCCCCCTCCAGTCAAGAGTTGCCAACATACTCTCCAGTGTCAACCTGATTTAATTAGCTCACTCTTCATCAGCATCTCTCTCCCTGCCGCTGACCAGTCCTTTTCATGCCTGATGAGTTGTCTTCGGGGATGGTTCCTGTCCTGTGCCATCAGAAGGTCTGGGGAGCATTGTCTCTGAGATTCCTCTCGGCGCAGTCATACCATTAAGTATGGTCTTTTCATGAGAATTTGGGGTCTGTATCCCATTGGTCTCCTGCTCCCTCAGGAGTTGTCTGTTGTGCTCCCTGACAGGGCAGACATCGATTGTGGCCGGGCACCAACTAGTTCTTCTGGTCTCAGGATAATGTAGGTCTCTGGTTCATGTGGCCCTTTCTGTCTCTTGGGTTCTTGGTTGTCGTGTGACCTTGGTGTTCTTCCTTTGCCTTTGCTCCAGGTGGGTTGAGACCAACTGATGTATCTTAGATGGCCGCTTGTTGGCATTTAGGACCCCAGATGCCACATTTCAAAGTGGGATGCAGAATGTTTTCATAATAGAATTGTTTTGCCATTGACTTAGAAGTCCCCTCAAACCATGTTCCCCAGACCCCAGCCCCTGCTCCGCTGACCTTTGAAGCTTTCATTTTATCCCGGAAACCTCTTTGCTTTTAACCCAGTCCAATTAGACTGACCTTCCTTGTATTGAGTGTTGTCTTTCCCTTCACCCAAAGCAGTTCTTATCTACTGATTGATCAATAAAAAACCCTCTCCCTCCCTCCCTCCCTCCCCACTTCATAACCACAAAAGTATGTGTTCTTCTCCGTTTTTTCTATTTCTCAAGATCTTATAATAGAGGTCTTATACAATATTTGTCGTTTTGCCTCTGACTCATTTCGCTCAGCATAATGCCTTCCAGATTCCTCCATGTTATGAAATGTTTCAGAGATTCGTCACTGTTCTTTATCGATGCGTAGTATTCCATTGTGTGAATACACCACAATTTATTTACCCATTCATCCGTTGACGGACACCTTGGTTGCTTCCAGCTTTTTGCTATTGTAAACAGAGCTGCAATAAACATGGGTGTGCATATATCTGTTTGTGTGAAGGCTCTTGTATCTCTAGGGTATATTCCCAGGAGTGGGATTTCTGGGTTGTATGGTAGTTCCATTTCTAACTGTTTAAGATAACGCCAGATGGATTTCCAAAGTGGTTGTACCATTTTGCAGTCCCACCAGCAGTGTATGAGAGTTCCAATCTCTCCGCAGCCTCTCCAACATTTATTATTTTGTGTTTTTTGGATTAATGCCAGTCTACTTGGTGTGAGATGGAATCTCATCGTAGTTTTAATTTGCATTTCTCTAATGGCTAATGATCGGGAAGCATTTTCTCATGTGTCTGTTGGCTGCCTGAATATCTTCTTTAGTGAAATGTGTGTTCATATCCTTTGCCCACTTCTTGATTGGGTTGTTTGTCTTTTTGTGGTTGAGTTTTGACCGAATCATGTAGATTTTAGAGATCAGGCGCTGGTCTGAGATGTCACAGCTGAATATTCTTTCCCAGTCTGTAGGTGGTCTTTTTACTCTTTTGGTGAAGTCTTTAGATGAGCATAGCTGTTTGATTTTTAGGAGCTCCCAGTTATCTGGTTTCTCTTCATCATTTTTGGTAATGTTTTGTATTCTGTTTATGCCCTGTATTAGGGCTTCTAGGGTTGTCCCTAATTTTTCTTCCATGATCTTTATCGTTTTAGTCTTTATGTTTAGGTCTTTGATCCACTTGGAGTTAGTTTTTGTGCATGGTGTGAGGTATGGGTCCTGTTTCATTCTTTTGCAAATGGATATCCAGTTATGCCAGCACCATTTGTTAAAAAGACTATCATTTCCCCAGTTGACTGACACTGGTCCTTTGTCAAATATCAGCTGCTCATATGTGGATGGATTTATATCTGGGTTCTCAATTCTGTTCCATTGGTCTATGTGCCTGTTGTTGTACCAGTACCAGGCTGTTTTCACTACTGTAGCTGTATAATAGGTTCTGAAATCAGGTCGAGTGAGGCCTCCCACTTTCTTCTTCTTTTTCAGTAATGCTTTACTTATCCGGGGGTTCTTTCCCTTCCATATGAAATTAGTGATTTGTTTCTCTATCCCCTTAAAATATGACATTGGAATTTGGATTGGAAGTGCATTATATGTATAGATGGCTTTTGGTAGAATAGACATTTTTACTATGTTAAGTCTTCCTATCCATGAGCAGGGTATGTTCTTCCACTTAAGTATGTCCTATTTGAATTTCTTGTAGCAGAGTTTTATAGTTTTCTTTGTATGGGTCTTTTACATCCTTGGTAAGATTTATTCCTAAGTATTTTATCTTCTTGGGGGCTACTGTGAATGGTATTGGTTTGGTTATTTCCTCTTCGGTGTTCTCTTTGTTGATGTAGAGGAATTCAAGTGAATTTGTATGTTTATTTTATAACCAGAGACTCTTCCATACTCTTCTATTAGTTTCAGTAGTTTTCTGGAGGATTCCTTAGAGTTTTCCATGTATACGATCATGTCATCTGCAAATAGTGATAGCTTTACTTCCTCCTTACCAATCTGGATACCCTTTATTTCTTTGTCTAGCCTAATTGCCCTGGCTAGAACTTCAAGTACGATGTTGAATAAGAGCGGTGATAAAGGGCATCCTTGTCTGGTTCCCGTTCTCAAGGGAAATGCTTTCAGGTTCTCTCGATTTAGAGTGATATTGGCTGTCGGCTTTGCATAGATGCCCATTATTAGCTTGAGGAATTTTCCTTCAATTCCTATTTTGGTAAGAGTTTTTATCATAAATGGGTGTTGAACTTTGTCAAATGCCTTTTCTGCATCAATTGATAAGATCATGTGGTTTTTATCTTTTGTTTTATTTATGTGATGGATTACATTAATGGTTTTTCTGATATTAAACCAGCCTTGCATACCTGGTATAAATCCCACTTGATCAGGGTGAATTATTTTTTTGATGTGTTGTTAGATTCTATTGGCTAGAATTTTGTTGAGGATTTTTGCATCTATGTTCATGAGGGATATAGGTCTAAAATTTTCTTTTTTTGTAATGTCTTTACCTGTTTTTGGTATCAGGGAGATGGTAGCTTCATAGAATGAGTTGGGTAGTATTCCGTCTTGTTCTATGCTTTGAAATACCTTCAGTAGTAGTGGTGTTAAGTCTTCTCTGAAGGTTTGGTAGAACTCTGCAGTGAAGCCGTCTGGGCCAGGACTTTTTTTTGTTGGAAGTTTTTTGATTACCGTTTCAATCTCTTTTTTTGTTATGGGTCTATTTAGTTGTTCTACTTCTGAATGTGTTAGTTTAGGTAGGTAGTATTTTTCCAAGAATTTATCCATTTCTTCTAGGTTTTCAAATTTGTTAGAGTACAATTTTTCGTAGTAATCTGAAATGATTCTTTTAATTTCATTTGGCTCTGTTGTGATGTGGTCCTTCTCGTTTCTTATTCGGGTTATTTGTTTCCTTTCCTGTTTTTCTTTAGTCAGTCTAGCCAATGGTTTATCAATTTTGTTAATTTTTTCAAAGAACCAGCTTTTGGCTTTGTTAATTCTTTCAATCGTTTTTCTGTTCTCTAATTCATTTAGTTCAGCTCTAATTTTTATTATTTGTTTTCTTCTGGTGCCTGATGGGTTCTTTTGTTGCTCACTTTCTATTTGTTCAAGTTGTCGGGACAGTTCTCTGATTTTGGCTCTTTCTTCTTTTTGTATGTGTGCATTTATTGATATAAATTGGCCTCTGAGCACTGCTTTTGCTGTGTCCCAGAGGTTTTGATAGGAAGTATTTTCATTCTCGTTGCATTCTATGAATTTCCTTATTCCCTCCTTGATGTCTTCTATAACCCAGTCTTTTTTCAGGAGGGTATTGTTCATTTTCCAAGTATTTGATTTCTTTTCCCTAGTTTTTCTGTTATTGATTTCTAGCTTCATTGCCTTGTGGTCTGAGAAGATGCTTTGTAATATTTTGATGTTTTGGACTCAGCAAAGGTTTGTTTTATGACCTAATATGTGGTCTATTCTAGAGAATGTTCCATGTGTGCTAGAAAAAAAAGTATACTTTGCAGCAGTTGGGTGGAGAGTTCTGTATAAGTCGATGAGGTCAAGTTGGTTGATTGTTGTAAGTAGGTCTTCTGTGTCTCTATTGAGCTTCTTACTGGGTGTCCTGTCCTTCTCCGAAAGTGGTGTGTTGAAGTCTTCTACTATACATGTGGAGGTGTCTATCTCGCTTTTCAATTCTGTTAAAATTTGATTTATGTATCTTGCAGCCCTGTCATTGGGTGCATAAATATTTAATATGGTTATATCTTCCTGATCAATTGTCCCTTTTATCATTATATAGTGTTCTTCTTTATCCTTTGTGGCGGATTTAAGTCTAAAGTCTATTTTGTCAGAAATTAATATTGCTACTCCTCTTCTTTTTTGCTTATTATTTGCTTGATATATTTTTTTCCATCCTTTGAGTTTTAGTTTGTTTGTGTCTCTAAGTCTAAGGTGTGTCTCTTGTAGGCAGCATATAGATGGATCGTGTTTCTTTATCCAGTCCGTGACTCTCTGTCTCTTTATTGGTGCATTTAGTCCATTACATTCAGCGTAATTATAGATAAAAAAGTTTTTAGTGCTGTCATTTTGATGCCTTTTCATGTGAGTTGTTGGCCATTTCATTTTTCCACATACTTTTTTGTGCTGAGATGTTTTTCTTAGTAGATTTTGAGATCCTCATTTTCATAATGATTAACTTTATGTTAGTTGAGTCGTTACGTTTTTCTTGAGTTATGGAATTGATATTCCTTTTTGTTGTTACCTTATTATTTACCCCTATTTTTCTAAGTAAAAACCTAACTTGTATCATTCTATATCGCCTTGTATCACTCTCCATCTGCCCGTTCAATGCCTCCTATATTTAGTCCCTCTTTTTGATTATTGTGATCGTTTATCTATCGGTTTCCATGATTCCCTGTTATGTGTATTATTTTGTTTATTTATTAATTTTTTAGAATTAATCTTAATTTGTTTGTTTTTGTGCTTTCCCTATTTGAGTTGCGTTGATATCAGGACGTTCTGTTTTGTGACCTTGTATTGTGCTGGTACCTGATATTATTGGTCATCAGGCCAAACAATCTCCTTTAGCATTTCTTGCAGTCTTGGTTTAGTTTTTGCAAATTCTCTAAACTTGTGTTTATCTGTAAATATCTTAATTTCTCCTTCATATTTCAGAGAGAGTTTTGCTGGATATATGATCCTTGGCTGGCAGTTTTTCTCCTTCAGTGCTCTGTATACGTCGTCCCATTCCCTTCTTGTCTGCGTGGTTTCTGCTGAGTAGTCTGAACTTATTCTTATAGATTCTCCCTTGAAGGAAACCTTTCTTTTCTCCCTGGCTGCTTTTAAAATTTTCTGTTTGTCTTTGGTTTTGGCAAGTTTGATGATAATATGTCTTGGTGTTTTTCTTTTTGGATCAGTCTTAAATGGGGTTCGATGAGCATCTTGGATAGATATCCTTTCGTCTTTCATGATGTCAGGGAAGTTTTGTGTCAGGAGTTCTTCAACTATTTTCTCTGTGTTTTCTGTCCTCCCTCCCTGTTCTGGGACTCCAATCACTTGCAAGTTATCCTTCTTGATAGAGTCCCACATGATTCTTAGGGTTTCTTCATTTTTTTTAATCTTTTATCTGATTTTTTTTCAGCTATGTTGGTGTTGATTCCCTGGTCCTCCAGAAGTCCCAGTCTACATTCTAATTGCTCGAGTCTGCTCCTCTGACTTCCTATTGTGTTGTCTAATTCTGTAATTTTATTGTTAATCTTTTGGATTTCTACATGCTGTCTCTCTATGGATTCTTGCAACTTATTAATTTTTCCACTATGTTCTTGAATAATCTTTTTGAGTTCTTCAACAGTTTTATCAGTGTGTTCCTTGGCTTTTTCTGCAGTTAGCCTAATTTCATTTGTGATGTCTTGAAGCATTCTGTAAATTAGTTTTTTATATTCTGTATCTGATAATTCCAGGATTGTATCTTCATTTGGGAAAGATTTTGATTCTTTTGTTTGGGGGGTTGGAGAAGCTGTCATGGTCTGTTTCTTTATGTGGTTTGATATGGAATGCTGTCTCCGAGCCATCACTGGGAAACTAGTTTTTCCAGGTAATCAGCTAAAAAAAAGGCAGTCAGATCCCTATCTGAATTCTCCCTCTGGCTCAGGGTACTCGGATGTTAATTGAGCTGCCTGGGGAGGGTGGGGGAGTGATCAGAGAGCTAGGAGTGTAGCACCTCAGACTATAGAGCTGATCTCCTCCCTCACGCTCCGCCCGCGTCCGCCAAAATCCCGGTGGGACGGCTCACCGGCTGGGACGCTGCTCTCCCCGCTCCGAGACCTGTCACTTCCTCCCGGGGCCTTCTCCCTCCGGTGCACCGCACCGCATGCGCGAACTGGGTGGGCGTCGCCCTCACCAACAGCTGAGCCCGCCCCCTGGGTCAATTCAGGGGAATATAATTGGACCCCGCGCTCACGCCCCGCCCGCGTTTGCCAAAATCCCAGTGGGACGGCTCCCCGCCTGGGACGCTGCTCTCCCCGCTCCGAGACCAGTCACTTCCTCCCGGGGACTTCTCCCTCCGGTGCACCGCACCGCATGCGCGAACTGGGTGGGCTTCACCCGCACGAACGGCTGGGCCCGTCCCTGGGGTCGCTTTAGGGAAATATAGCTGATCCCCACACTCGCGCCACGCCAGCTTCCCGCCAAACTCCCGGCGGGACGGGTCCCCGGCTGGGACGCTGCTCTCCCCGCTCCAAGATCAGTCACTGCCTCCCGGGTGCTTCTCCCCCCGGCTGCGCCTCTACACCGCCCGCGCCAACCGTCTAGGCTCTCTCCCGGGATGAGTTCGGGGGGTAGGGCTGGGCCCCTTGTCTGTGCCGTCTGCCCCCTTGGGCTCTGCCCCAGCTCGGGCTCCGAAGGTCACCTGCCTGGTACGCTGGCTCCTGGTTCTGAAAACGATCGCAGTCTGCCCGTATTTGTTCGTTCTCCGTCTCTAAGTCTGTGTTTGTTGTTCAGAGTTCGTAGATTGTTATGTATGTGATCGATTCACTTGTTTTTCCGAGTCTTTGTTGCAAGAGGGATCCGCGGTAGCGTCCACCTAGTCCACCACCTTGGCCCCGCCTCCATTTCTTCTTACTTCTGTCCTTATTTGTTGTCTGGCTTTCTCATGCATCTGAAGAGATTGAAAATACCATGCTTGAGTTAGGCGCACCTTAGTCCTCAAATTCATATCTTTGCTTTTGAACACTTTTAAAGAGGTCTTGCAGCAGATTTGCCCAGTGCAATACACAGTTTGATTTCTTGACTGCTGCTTCCATGGGTGTTGATGTGGATCCAGGTAAAATGAAATCCTTGACAACCTCAACCTTTACTCCTTTTATCATGATGTTGCTTACCGGTCAACTTGTGAGGATTTTTGTTCTTCATGTTAAGGTGTAATGCATACTGAAGGCTGTAGTCTTTGATCTTCATCAGTAAGTGCTTCAAGTCCTCTTAACTTTCAGTAATCAAGGTTGCGTCATATGCATATCACAGGTTGTTAATGAGTCTTCCTCCCTCCCATCCTGATGCCACCTTCTTCTTCATATAGGCCAGCTTCTCGGCTTATTTGTTCAGCACAGAGATTGAGTAGGTTTGGTGGAAGGATACAACCTTGATGCACACGTTTCTTTATTTTAAACCACGCGGTATCCCCTTGCTCTGTTTGAACTACTGCATCTTGGTCTATGTACATGTTCCTCATGAGCACAACTAAGTGTTCTGGAATTCCCATTCTTCAAAATGTTATCCATAATTTGTTATGATCCACACAGTCAAATGCCTTTGCATAGTCAATCAAACACAGGTAAACATCTTTCTGGTATTATCTGCTTTCAGCCACGATCCATCTGACATAAGCAATGATATCCGTGATTCCAAGTTCTTTCATGAATGTGGCCTGAATTTCTGGCAATTCCCTGTCAACGTACTGCTGCAACCATTTTGTAGTTACCTTCAGCAAAATTTTACTTGCATGTGATATTAATGATATTGTTTGATAATTTCCAAATTCTGTTGGACCACCTTTCTTTGAAATAGGCATAAATATGAATCTCTTCCAGTCAGTTGGCCAGGTAGCTGTCTTCCAAATTTCTTGGCATAAAGGAGTGAGCACTTCCAGTGTTGCATTGGTTTGTTGAAACACCTCACTTGGTATTCCACCAGTTCCTGGAGACTTGTTTTTCACCAATGCCTTCAGTGTAGCTTGGACTTCTTCCTTCAGCACCACCGGTTCTTGAGCATATACTACCTCCAGAAATGGTTCAACATTGACCAGCTCTTTGTGGTACAGTTACTCTCTGTATGTGTGTATATATATATATATATATATATATATATATATGTATATGTATGTATGTATGCGTGTGTGTGTGTGTGTGTGTGCCAGGCCTGGTGCTGAGGGCTTTATCTGCACCAACTTGAGCCTATTTTCTAGGTATGGAGACTGAAGTTTGAAATACTTCATGACTTGCCAGGCCCCACAGTCAAGGAGGGACCTAGCTGAGATTAGGAGCAGGTCTGGCTGATTCTAGCCGAAAGGTTAGCAGTTCAAACACACCCAGACAGGCCTCAGAAGATAGGCATGGCGATCTGCTTCCCAAAGGCCACAGCCTTGAAAACCCTATGGAATAGTTCTACTCTGCACACATGGGGTCATCAAGAGTCAGAGCCGACTCGATGGCAACTAACAACAAAAACAGCAACAAAACTGGCTGACTCAACACCCTTGCCTGTAGGCACCATGCTGTATGGCCAAGATTCAATGGAAACACCCAACTCAAGTCCCTTGCCCAGGCCAGGCAAAAACAGAAAATGGAATCGGTCTCTTGGCTATCCCACCACACACTGCACCTCTGCACACAGGTGTGACCTTGCCAGAACGAGGAAGAGACCTCGGCTTTGGACTGGACAGTGGAGATGACTCATCTCATGGTGAAGAGCCCCCAGTTGCTCCTCTTTCCACAAGGGAGAACATGTGAAGGGAACAGCGCCCCATTCTCCTCCTTGCCCACCATGCTTCTGCCACAACTACCTTCTATACTCCCTGGAACACAATACGTCCTGCCCTGCCTAAGGACCCTTGCACAGACTTCTCCCTCTACTTGCATGCCCTCCCTGCCTCTGCCACGTTGGTTTGGCATGGGCAGTTGTTTCCTCCTCCTTCTCTCAACCTCACCTTACATATCACCTTCTCAGAAAATCAGTCTCCATAGCAACCATCTCGAAAGCACCTTGGCCTTGCTCACCCTCCATCATGTCACCCTCTTTAGTTCATTCGTTGCAGTGAACAAAACCTGGCATTATTCTCTGTACTGATTCACTTTTTTTTATTTTTATTTTATTTTTTGTGAAAATATAAACAGCAAAGGATATACCATTTCAACAAATTCTACGTGTACAATTCAGTGACATTGTTTACATTCTTCAAATTGTGTGACCATTCTCGAGATCCCTTTCCAAATTATTCCACAACTACCGATGTCTAGTCACTGCCTGCTCACTTTTATACTGTTCCTCCCTTGATACTGGATGCCCCATGAGGGAAAGAAGCATGCCTGTGTTATCTACCACCCTATCCCCAGTTCCTAGCACCACTATTGCCTATGCTAAAAAGTAGGGAGGGAGCTTCCAGAGCATTTGGGAAGCTACGGGAGGGTGCGTTGGAGATGTGGGGGATTTCTGGATCATAGCTTGGACATGCAATACTGAATTTTTCTTTGACTGCTGTAACTGAACTCAACTTTTATCTCAATTTCCCAATCCTCCCTCCTAAAGAAGACTGTAAATTCTATCACATAAGGGTATACTTCATTTGATCACTATTTTTTCAGTCAAATTCAGGCATTTTTATCTCATTCACTATCCAGTTCACATTTTCGTCTATTTGGGAAAGCAGTTTTCTATGGGTTTGTCCTTTTTCTCCCCTTTCCTTCTCCCTGGGCAAAGGGTGAGATGAGGCCGAGGGCTGAGGTCCACCAACCCCTGCCCCTCAGGTCCTGTCAGCTACCACAGGTGCTAGACCTCATCCCTTTGACTGCTGGGTATCCCCAATGTGGCATTTGCTCCAGACACTCCAGTCCCTGCCATATGCCCCCGCACCCTCCTCACCGGCCCCACAGAGGTCCTGGTCTACATCTTCCTGGCCATTTCACTGCCCACGTCCCTAGGTGAGGCTTGAAGAAACTCCAGAAAGTTTCTTTGGCCTCGCACTGGCCATGGGATCCAGGAATTCTCCTCAGGTTCTCCCTGGAACCATTCGGCCCTGGGTTCTCAGAGCCCCATGCTGGAAGAGAAAACCAGCCCCACATGGGAAAAGGAAATGAGCTCCACACCGGAACAGGAAATGAATCCCTCTTTCCGGAATCCTCCTCAACCTCTCTGGGACTGTAGCTGACCCTAGTCTTCTCCCCTCGATGTCGATGTCTCTCCACTTCTACCCTGTTTGGGCACATTCCACCCGTCCTCCTAACCCGGGGTTAACACCATCTCATGGAACCCTCCCTGCTAAGGATCTGCACAAAAAAAATTTTTTGCCAAGCACAAATCATTTATTTGGTTTTCCTTACTCTTACATAAAGCCTAGTTTTTACAGGTCAAAATTGATTGCTTTTACCCTACCACCTTGCTATGCACTTAAAAATCTCAAAGAAGATACTTCCAGACAGTTTTCTGAAGTAGCTGCGCTAATGCTCACTCCCCTCATCAGATGCAAAAGGTTAACACACTTGGCTGCTAACTGAAGGGTTGGTGGTTCGAATCTACCTAGAGACACCTTAGAAAAAAGTCCTGGCGGTCTACTTCTGAAAAATCAGCAACTGAAACCCTCTGGAGCACAGTTCTACTCTGATATGCATGGGGTTGCCATGAGTTGGAATCTACTTGACAACAGCTGGTTTAACTGGTTCATGAGCACATGAAAGTTCCAGTTGCTCCACATCATCACCAACACTTAGTATTATGTTCCTTTCTTGTAGCCTTAGTGGTGGCTCTGTGGTAGAATGGTGTGTGGTTTCAATGCGTACTACCTGCATAACTAATGAGGGTGAGAAGCTTTTCCCTATGTTTACTTGAAAATTGGGTGTCTGCTTTTGTGAAGTGCCTGTTCAAGTCTTTTATCTACTTACTATAGGTTGTCAGCTCTTTTCATTGATTTTCAGGAGTATCTGTTTGCCAGATTTACCTAAAACCGAACATGTGTATACCCTGGTGTTAGGTGCTGTCAAGTCGATTCTGACTCATAGCGAACCCATGAGACATAGTAGAACTGCCCATAGGGTTTCCTAGGCTGTAGTCTTTAGAGAAGCAGATCACCAGGTCTTTACTTCGTTGGAGCTTCTGGTGGGTTGGAGCTGCTGACCTTTTGGTTAGCAGCTGAGTGGTTAACCATTGTGTTAGCAGGGCTCCCATGTATACCCTAGGGCCTCTGAACTTCTCTCTTGGGTATGTACCCACAGAAACACATATATCTACACCAAAAGTCATGTACAAAAATATTCAGAACACTACAACTTAGCAATTTATAATGCCCTACCTGGAGAATCCCAAAGGCCCATCGACAATGGAATGGATAACCAAATTGTTGTAGACTCACTTAATGCAACACAGTGCGCTGATGAGAAGGGATGAATAACGACTGCATACAGCAACATGGGTAATTCTCACAAGCATCACGTGTGGGGAAAAAGGTCAGGCACAAGAACAGCATATGCAGCTGTATGACTCCATTCTATAAAGACCAACAAACCAGGCAAAATGCACCTGTGATGTTTGAAGTCTGGATAGGGGTTAATCTGGGTGTGGGGGAGGCACAGATAGTAACCGGGAGGGGCCAAGGAGGAGCGGCTCACATTGTTGCTTGGTTTGGATGCTGGTTACATTGAAATAGGATGTTCACTTTGTGGAAATTCATTGAGCAGTGAACTCCTTATTTATGCATTGTTCTGCATGTGAGTTCAATGCCCGTAAAAATCTAAAAGTCACAGAGTTGTGTAAAGATATCTTTGTTCTGGGTTTCCTGTGACCTCGACCTGGTCCACATTGTTCAGGATGTGGACATTACGGTACACTGGGAAGAATCAGGGTCCTGAGAAATGAAAACACTTGCTGTCGTGTATTACATTTCCTCTGTACTTGTCACCAAACCGCCTCAACCACAACAAGCTCATCTAGTCCAGTGACTCATTTGGGGGCAGTTTTGGGAGCCCTGGTGGTGCAGTGGTTAAGAGCTATGGCTGCTAGCCAAAAGATTTGCAGTTCGAGTCCACCAGCCCCTCCTTGGGAACCCTATGGGGCAGTTTTGTGGTGCCCTATAGGGAGGCTATGAATCAGAATCGACTCGACAACAATGGGTTTGGCAATGTCTAGAGATATTTTTGGTTGTTACAATATGAGAGTCCACTACTGGCATCTGAAGGAGCCCTGGTGGTGCGGTGTTTAAGCACTCAGCTGCGAACTGAAAGGTTGGCAGTTCAAACCCACCTAGCGGCTCCTTGGGAGAAAGACTTGGTGACCTGCTTCTATAAAGATTACATCCTAGGAAAGCTTATGGGGCAGTCCTACTCTGTCACATGAGGTCACTGTGAGTCGGAATCAACTCAAGGGCACAGAACAACAACAACAACTGGCATCTCACGGGTAGAGGCCAGGGACACTGCTAAACTCCTTACAATGCACAGGACAGCACCCACAACACAGAATTATCCAGCTCCAAATGTCATTAGTACTGAAGTTCAAAACGCTGATCTAGTCGAACCAAAAACCCAAACCCGTTGTTGTCAAGTTAAATCCAACTCATCCTGACTCCTGGTGTTTCAGAGAAGAACTGTGCCCCATAGGGCTTTCAGTGGCTCTGGTCTATGGAGGAGCACCTGGGTGGCACAAACAGTTAAGCCCTTGACTACTAGCCAAAAGGTTGGCGGCTTGAACCCACCCAGAGGCACCTTAGAAGAAAGGTCTGATAGCCTGCTTCCAAAAGGCCTCAGCCTTGACAATTCTGTGGAGCACGCCTCTACTGTGCGCATGCGGGGTGGTCACGCGTTGAATCAGCTAACAACAACCACCACAGTCTTGCAGAAGTTGACCTCCAGGCCTTTCTTCCACGGCACCACTGGGTGGATTCAAACCACCAACCTTTCAGTTAGTGGCTGAGCACAAACTGTTTGGGCCACCCAGGGACTCAATCTAGTCCAGCACTCCGGTTTTCTTGCTGGGGGAATTGACAGGAGATTGATGCCCAAGGTGACAAGCTGACGGGAAGCAGAAGCCAGACCAAAACAAGGTTCCTGACTTCTGGGCCTGATCTCTCTGCTGCTCTGGCTTAAGGCTGCCCCCATAACCTGAACCCATTTTCCAGATTCAAGAGGTCCAAACGGTGAGTGTTATCTCCATCCTGTCCACTGGGAAATCATGTGAACTAGGGAAAGCCACTATCATGGAATGAATTGTGTCCCCAGAAAATACCCGTCAGCTTGGCTAGGTCACTATTCCCTTGTATGATTGTCTATTTTATCTTCTGATATGATTTCTCTGTGTTGTAAATCCTGCCACTATGATGTAATAAGATGGACTAGTGGTAGTTATACTGATGAGGTCTACAAGATTAGTAGTGTCTTAAGCCAATCTCTTTTGAGATATGAAAGAGAGAATCGAGTAGAGAGATGTGGGAACCTGATACCACCAAGAAAGCAGTGCCAGGAGCAGAGTGAGTCCTTCGGACCTGAGGTTCCTATGCTGAGATGCTCCCAGGCCAGAGGAAGACTGATGACAAGAACCTTCCTCCAGAGCTGACAGAGGAAGCCTTCCCTGGGAGCTGACACCCTGAATTTGGTCTTGTAGCCTACCAGACGGTGATAAATAAATTTCTCTTTGTTAAAGCCACCCACTTGCAGGATTTCTGTTATAGCAGCACTAGACAACTAAGATGGCCACCTCATTTGAAAAAGAAGACAATAAAGACACTTTCAGGAGCCAAGAGTGCCCTTTTGTGTGTGTGTATGTGTGGTTATTGCATTTGTTTTCATAGAGAACTTGGGAGGAAAATATAATCAACCGGAAAACATCGCCAGCAGCCTGCAGTGTTGATGCACTGTGCCCGGCTGACACTGGCTGAAGAAAATGCTCAAGAAATGGAACATTTTGTGGTAGTGTAGACAGTTCTTGAGCCATTTTTCTTCATCATCTGGTTATGTTTTCCAGGCGCAGGAGGTGGGGGGAACACCTTTCTTTGAAGCGCTTCATCTTCTTCCACATAGAAGATCGTGTTTTCTAGCTGTGAGACCTAAACATGTCATTACAGAAATTCAGCAAGAAGCTCTCTGAAAACAGCAGCCATGGTATTGATTAATCTCTGCATTCAAATAGCACCGTTCTTCCGATATGGGATGTTTGGATCCAAGCAGCCACTGCGGATGCGGTTGTACGCTAGCCACACGTGTCCCGGGGTGCAGTGACATTTCACCTGCTGCTTCTCCCTGGAGCACCCCGTTCCCAGCTGGAAACATCAGCAGAAAAATGTGTGCAGAATTCCATCAAGATTACAACATGCCTGCCCCTCCTAAGGGCTAGGCAGTGTGTTGGGTGCTGGATGTTGCAAGGAGAACTAAAAAAAATCACCAGACCAGTAGCCTTCGACTGGACCCCTTGTGTGAAAAGTAGAACTGTGCTCCCTGGGGATTCCAGGTCTGTGACCTTTAAGAAGCAGACTTCCAGGCCTTTCTTCTGAGGTGCTTCTGGGTGGGGTCAAACTGCCAATCTTTCAATTAGCTGAGCAGTGAACCTTTTGCACCACCGAGGGAGTTCTGGAAGGAGGACCGTGAGGCTCAAAGAGGTGGCCAGCACTCCCCAGGCTCCCCGACTCAGCCATTGTGAAGACCTCAGAGGAGAAAGGGGTTCTCTTCCAATGACAATTATTAAGAAAAAGGAATGTGTCACAAACAATTAAAAAAGATACAAGTGCTATGAAGTTGACCTTGGTGTTTTGGCAGCCCCTCAGCATCCATAGCGGGCCTCTGCCATCCTTGTTAAAACGGCAGCTTCATTTCTGCAGGGGGTTTGGGTCTCTCCAAAAGTGTTTGGCTCTGTAAGCCCCAGTGGTACCCTCCCCAGGGGGAGGAGGAGACCTAGGATCCAGGTGAGACCAAAGGGTTCTCTTGTGGACCTTGGGAATGGAGTCAGTGCATCTAATGAGCAGGTGGAACTGAGTCGTTCATTCATTCACCAAATATGTCCTGAGCACCTACCATGTGCCAGGCACTCTTCTATCTGCCAGGGATAAAACAGGGATAACAACAGGCAAAGCAGCCCTTGTCCTCACGACCCTTAAGCTCCCATAGAGGATGAAGGCAACATAGAAACAGACAGAAAAATACGCCTCCTGCTGCCAGGTAGTGGTGAGCGCTGGGACAGAAGAATGAAGCAGGCACAGGCAGAAAGGGGAGCACTAAGCGTATGATAAGGCGGGTGTGATAAATGCCATAGCAAACATGCAGAACAAATGTGACAGGCAGGTTTGGTTGTTGTGAGGTGCCATCAAGTTGGTTCCACCTCATAGTGACCCTATGTACAATGGAACAAAACATTGAAAGTCCTGTGCCATCCTCAAAATTGTTGCTATGCTTGAGCCCATTGTTGCAGCCACTGTGTCGCTCCATCTCCTTGAGGGTCTTCCTCCTTTTTGCTGACCCTCTACTTTATCAAGCATGATATACTTCCCCAGGGACTGATCCCTCCTGACAACATGTCCAAAGTATGTGAGATGAAGTCTCGCCATCCTTGCTTCTAAGGAACATTCTGGCTATGTTTCTTCCAAGACAGGTATTTTGTTTGTCTGGCAGTTCATGGTATACCCAATATTCTTCCCCAACACCATAATTCAAAGACATCAATTCTTCTTTGGTCTCCCATATTCATTGTCCAGCTTTCACATGCATATGAGGCAACTGAAAATACCATGACTTGGGTCAGGCACACCTTAGTCCTTGAATTGACATCTTTGCTTTTGAACACTTTAAGGAGGTCTCTGCAGCAGATTTGCTCAATGCAGTACATTGTTTGATTTCCTGACTGCTGCTTCCTTGGGCATTGATTGTGGATCCAAGTAAAATGAAAGCCTTGACAACTTCAATCTTTTCTCCATTTACCATGATGTTGCTCACTGGTCCAGTTGTGAGGATTTTTGTTTTCTTTACATTGAGGTGTTTCTTGATGTTGAGGTGAGCCTTCATAGTGAAGGCTGTGGTCTTTGATCTTCATCAGTAAGTGCTTCAAGTCCTCTTCGATTTGCTAGGTGGCAGTAATTACCTGCTGGCATGACTATCAGATGAGGGCCTGTCCCCCACTGGACCGTGTGTTCTCAGGGGTTGCCTGTGCTCCTCATGGAGAGCGTACTTAATCTCTGACATAACGGAAGGGCTGGAAATACCTGTGGGGTGAATACAGGTATTCAGTGACTGTTGAAAATGGTCAAGATCATTTTACATGTGACATTGCATTGCATCCTCAGGTAACCCCGTGGAAAAACATACACCAAAATGTGTCACAAGGTATCAAGGTAAAGACAAGTCAGAAAGATGTAAATTCTGTGAAGGGATAACAACTCCACTAACTAGCTGAGCCTCAGCCCGAGTCTGTGGAACAGAAAGGGTGATGGTGCCTTCCTCTTGGCGGACTAAAGTGCTTAGCCAAAGGGGTGAAAGGAGTGAATGCTTCAGAAATGTCTGCTCTGGTTGTGTCACCATCTGCAAGCCGTATGTGAAGAAGCCGATGCGTGCCGGGGGTGGATCAAAGTTTAGTAGGGGATCCAGGTCTCAAACTCACGTCAGTTGGGATCCAATCTTTCCTATTTCCAGACCACCTTACTCCCTCATCCCACCCCATCTCACTAGACCCCTGAAGCCAGGACCAGGTGAGCACCATCTCTCAGCCTCCAAGCCTTAAGTAAGAGGTTCTTAAGAACCTGCCAGTGTGTGGCGCACAGTAGGTGCCGGGTCACCACACCTGAGCTGAGGTGAGGCTAATCTCAGAATCCACCTGAAGGTTGATTCATTGTCCTTAAAATGAATCCCTGCTACCTTTTTATTTTATTTCTTTCCCTTCCTCTTTCAGGGAAGTTGAGCCAGGTCAAAGAATCCATTTATATAGTGAAATAAGATCTGCATCTGGGTGTGCTACCCTGTGCTGATTTTAAAGTCAGGTATAAAGGATGTAGATTTCCAAAACTCAATACTTATTTTTGAATATTGATTATGTGCCAGGTTCTGAGAATGTGCAGTTTCTAGATCCCTCTCTGCTCTCAGGAACTCATAGTGCAAGGCAGGTGGTGGGGGGGTGGGGAGCATTCAGCAAGAAGAGGACTGAGAAGGGAGGACACAAAAGTTACCACAGTAAGTGGGAATAAAACACTTGTGGGGTCAGTGGGAGCCTCAAAGAGGTGACTTCTCAGCAGTCTTGAAGGATGTTAACAGTTTGCAACATGATCCAAATCACCACTCCTCTGTCAGTTTATCATAGTGTGGTGGCTTGCATGTTGCTATGATGCTGGACGCTATACCACTGACATTTCAAGTACCAGCAGGATCACCCATGGTGGACAGGTCTCAGTGGAGGTTTCAGACTAAGACAAGCTAGGAAGAAAGGCCTGGCCATCTACTTCCCAAAGTCAGCCAATGAAAACCCTATGGATCAGAACAGAACATTGTCTGATACAGTGCTGAAAGGTGAGCTCCCTGGGTTGGAAGACACTTAAAATAAACAGTGGCCTCAACAGTGGACTCAAGCATATCAACAAGCATGAAGGTGGCACAGGACTGGTGACGTTTCGTTCCTTTGTGAACGGGGTCACCATGATTCAGAGCCAGCTCAACGGTGACTAACAACAACAAACGTGATCCAAAAGGGGGAATATCCATGAAATGAAAATGACATTTGCAAAACTCAGACTGAGGAAAACACCCACCATGTACAAGTGACCACAGCAGGCAGAGAGTGGTGGGGTCTGCTTGCCCCACTCACACCCCCTGCACCCTGACAGGTGTTACTAATCAGTCACAGCCCTTGCGCCAGAGTGCTGACCTGGCCCCAGAACTTGCTCCACTTGGACTCCGGGCAGCCACCACCAGAGCTGGAACAAGAGGCACAGACAGGAAGCAAGAGCCAGACGGCAGAGTTAGGGCAGGGAAACCATGGCTGACTTTCAAGCAGGGGAGTGCTCAGCTTCAGTTGCTGTTTTGGAAACTGTCTCTGATGTCAATGGAGAGAAACAGGGGGCAGGCAAAAAGCCGCTTCTAAGATTCAGGTGCTCCAGGTGTGAGCCGTAAGGGAAGGGGGCCTAGAGACATGGAGCAGGACTGAGTTGGGACATTCCACAGTAGAAAGGACCGGGGCAGAGAAGATGGGGCAAGACTCGGATGACGAGAAGGGTCTTAACTGAGACAGTGAAGCCTGTGTGGAGGGGATGGTGCTAGAACAAGGTTGTAGGTGAGCAGCGTGGGTGAGGCTGGGAGTAGGGCTTGGGGGACCTGGTGTGTCACCCTGAGCATATCCTCACCTCATGTTAAGGGAAGCAGCGTCAGTGGTACGGGAGAGCATGGGCTTGGAAGTCAGACTCCCAAGCCCAACTCTGGCCTTTTCCAAGTGGCCCAACCTCCCCAAGCCTTTGACATGGGTTGGACCATTGCTCCAAAGGGTAAATGGGAAAATTCGAGTGAAGCCCAGATGCCCCGGCCACATGTTGTGTGGACTATGGCTGATGTCCTCACGGTCATTTCCACTGGTCTGCTATTCTCACTAGGTTTCCCCCTTTGTTTGCCACCCCCCTTCCTTCCCACTTTGCTGGCCTTCTGTCCCCAAACCTTGGGTTGCTCTTGGCTGAGATTAAACACTGACAGACTGTCCTTTTGTCTTCGCCCCTCAGCTCCAGAAACCATTTTGCTCTTGATCTCTGATGGTGCTGACCTCAAGGCCTCCAGTCTCCTCAAGACACCAGCCCAGGTTCCTAGGCAACCCAGGGTTTCTGTGGCCCAGCTCCAGCATGGTACCACAAGACCAAGCATTCCAGTTTTCACCATCACCATCATGACTTGGTACCAAAATGCAGGGGCATAGCCTTACCCCAGAACTCCCCACACAGCCAAATCTTCTGCAAATACCAGCTCCTTTACCCTGCCCTTTAAAATCAGCCCAATTTTCTTAAGATTTCTGTTCCAGGTGTGCAGAAATATCAAGCATCCTGTTTTCATGGATCCCAGAGAGCTGGCTTTGCTTTTGTGTACATTAAAGCAACAGTAACAACAACAACAAAAATTCTCTCAGTGGCCTGAGCAACTCACACAAAGGAACATATCAACTTTCAGTAAGGTGACAAAGCAAAGCTTGGCTGGTGTGCATGTAACAGTCTCCCTCTGTCCAAAGCTCCGCCCGCAAGCATCCGATAGGAGAAGCTGCTATCGCCCCCTTGAAAGGCACCCGGCAAAGTGGCAGCCTGTCTGGGAGTGCCTTCTCCAGCTGGGTCTCATGACACCTAAATTATTCTTAGTCTTGACTCAGATCCATCCAGGTCACTGTGTCCCTGACCCCGACCCCCCCTGGTGCAGAGGGGACCGGGCAGTGCGTTCCGTTTCTGGGGATGCATGAAATA
This sequence comes from Elephas maximus indicus, assembly GCF_024166365.1. Classification (NCBI taxonomy): domain Eukaryota; kingdom Metazoa; phylum Chordata; class Mammalia; order Proboscidea; family Elephantidae; genus Elephas; species Elephas maximus. Next base: position 7,818,430 of record NC_064843.1, read on the forward strand.
CAAGTCACAACTGCAAAGGAACTTTTGCTGATCTGTCGGTCGCTGCAGGCTTCTCACTCATCCCTGGCAGAAGAAATCCCCGCTCATCTGCTTTCGTAAAGATTACCAAAAACAACCACCACCACCCACTGCCATGGATTCCGACTCATAGCAACCCCGTAGGACAGAGTTGAACTGCCCCATAGGCTGTAATCTTTACAGAAGCAGACTGCCACATCTTTCTCCCATGGAGTGGCTGCTGGGTTCGAACCACTGACCTTTTGGTTAGCACCTGAGGGCTTACCCACTGTACCACCAGGGCTCCTTCTATGAAGATTATAGCTTTGGAAACCCTATGGAGCAGTTCTATTCTGTCCTATAGGGTCCCTATGAATCAGAATTGACTCAATGACAACAGGTATCACAAACTGTTTGCTGCCATCTAGTAACTACAAGGTTGGCAGTTCGAACCCACCCAACATCACCACAGAATCAGCTCCTATGAAAAATAAAAAAAAAAAAAAATTACAGCCTAGGAAACCCTATGGAGCAGTTCTACTCTACTATAAGAGGTCGCTATGAGTTGGAACTGACTCAACAGCACCCATCAACAGTAACGAGGACATCAGCACCAAGAATCACGGACCCACAAGGGCTGGCACTTGTTTCAAATGGGCAACGAGGGCAATCAGACTCACAGAGGATCCCCTGTTCCTGACTCTGATTGTCTGCTCTGCTTTGTCCGTGCCACTTGGATTTCAGTCCCAGCACCAAACAGGTTCCCACCTTTCCACCACATCCTGGTCAACCTAGTCCTGGAGGCCCAATTACCAATGGCTCTCACCCTCTTGATTCTCCTGATTTCTGCCTGTGTGGAGAGACACTCCAGCTAGCTCTCAGCTCAGCTCTGTCCCCACACACTCGGCAACACACACACAGAGGCCCCGGGCTGTGGCCTTAAGGGGACAGGTCCTATTCCCACAGGACACGCCATTCCTTCCCAACAGACGAAATCGCCCTGACTCCCCTGGTGGCTTCCCAGCCACTCCAGAAATGAAGCATCAGCAGGCACAGGGCCACAGAGGAAAACGCCACCTGGAACATTTTGGTCTTCAGTGCCAGCATAGTGTTCTCCATTTGTTCCCTTTGGATCCAGGTCGATTTTGGGGAGGGTTTGCATTTTCTTTTTCTTTTCCTTTTTTTAAGAAGGAGGAAGAGGAGAACCAAGGGGGGAAAAAAACCCAACAAAGTTGAAACCTAAATTATTTCTTCCCTCCTGAAATACACTGACTGGATAGACTGGATACACATTGTTTGAAGTTCTCAAAGACTTATTTTCAAAGAATGGAATTCGAAAGATTTCAAAAAAGATGGTCAAATGTAATTTCTCTTTTTTTCCCTCTGAAGAATAATGGATCACAAAGTTGTCTGAGTTTGTTACCCAGGAAGGTAAGGGAACATAGATTTGGTGCTGTTTGGGCATAAACATAAAAAATACCGCGGGCCGCTTGTGTGTACAGTTTGATTTCTTTTTGTTCCAGAACCGCAGTGCTTCGCCCTGGGCGTGAGTGAGGGGAGAGCGAGGCAACAGCGCCATCTGTAGGAGAAACGTCTCAGCCCAACGCTGCAGGACGCTTGCAAACCTGAGGTTCAGCCAAGGCAGCGCCCTGAGGGTTTGCAGGACCCAGTGCCTGGCGCTCCCCACCACCACCACCACCACCACCACCACCACCACCACTTCCCAGGAGAGCCGAAAGCAGGACTCTGTCACCTAAAGAGTAAATGCTTACGATTATCTTGGCGGGAGAATTGGTGAGATCTATCAGATTCTTATTTGCTCATTCTCTTTAATCTAGCAATTATCCCATTCCAGGGGTGTGTCATGTGTAAATATTAGCTGACATGTGCAGAGATAAAAGTCCCAGGGATCCTCACCACAGAAGTCATCTAGTAGTGAAACATGAAAGCAGCCTAAACATTATTAACAGGGGCTGGTTAAGAAAACGAGCAACCACGTATCTGTAAAGTACGCTTGACCCACACCTTTGTGTCTTCAATCACCTCGTATGCAGGTGAAAGCTGGATGATGAAAAAGAAAGACAGAAGAAAAATGGATGCATTTGAATTGTGGTATTGGTGAAGAATACTGAGTATGCCGTGTGCTGCCAAAAGAATGAACAAATCAGTCTTAGAAGAAATAAAACTGGAATGCTCCTTAGAAGCAAGGGTGGTGAGACCTTGGCTCGCTTACTTTGGACACATCATCAGGAAAGACCAGTCACTAGAAAAGGACATCATGTGTGGTAGAGGGTCATGGAAAATGAGGGAAACCCTCCATGAGATAGATGGCCACAAGATCTGCCACAATGGACTCAAACATACCAACCATCGTGAAGACGGTGCGGGACGGGGCACCTTTTCGTTCTGTTGTACGTGAGGTCGCCATGAGTGGAAGCTGGCTTGAAAGCAACTGACAACAACAAAGTAAGTTAGTGCCCTTCTTGCCTTGCAAGCTTCACAAAGAAGGAGTGAGCTAGGCGTGTAGGGAGAGAAGGGCTTTCCAGAGTAAAATGTTAACCAACAAAAGTAACTTTGCCAAACATTATGTAGAAGGTCACCTTTTTGTAAATATATATGTTTGTGTAAAAGGTAACATTTAAAAATGAACTGTTAGCATGTATATATGCAATATCTGAAGAACATGTTCCAAACTGCGATGTTCCAAACAGTAGCTATCTTGGGAGGGGGCTTATGGGAGAATCTCACTTTCTACTTTGTACATCTCTGTATTATTTGATTTGTGTTGCAAACATGTACTAACTTGGAGTTTCTTAGACATTTTGCTGGAGGACATACTCCAGTTATCCTCATAGGGAATCTCTGGAAGTCAAGCTTTCTGAGTCCTTGCAAACATCTGTAAATGTCTTCATTTTGCCCTCACACTTGGATGCTGTTTTGGCTGACTATAGGGATGTGCGTGCAAATCAGTTCCCCTCAGAGCCTGGAAGCTATCCGTCCGTTTGATTCCAGCATCAGGTACCAGCAATGAGAAGCCTAGTGCCGGTATGAATTTTGGTCCCTCGCAGGAGCCGTCATTTATTCTTCTTGGAGCTTTGGGGTATTCTGGTCAGCCTTGGTGTTCTGAAATTTTGGCACAACATGTCCACATGGGTTTTTCTAATTTTCCCTGCTCCGTGGGTCCTTTCAATAGGATGACTCGTGTCTCTCTGCAACTCTGGGGAATTTTCACTGGTTTCATTTTATCAAGTTCCTTCCCTACATTCCTTTTCCTCTCTCTGTCTAGAGTTCTTGAGCTACATTTCAAACTTCCAGGATCATTTTCTGTATCTCTTGTCTCTCATGTATTTTATACTTCTGCTGCAACCCAGGAGATTTAGACTTTTTAAAACATTGCCTCTGTCCATTTTGCTCTTCAGCCTATGCACTGAGTTGAATATTTCAAAAATTCCACCTTAACTTCTCAGATCTCTGCTGATGTGTTCATACCATAGATCCCGTATCTCCTTGAATCTCTCTGAGATGTTCAGTTATGCTTGCTCTGAAGCTTTCTTTAGTTTGCTATATTATTCCTGTTTCAATAGGTATTAGTTTATCTATTTGTTGAATTTGGAGCCATTCATGTTTGGTGTTGATTTTCCTCCAGTGTTTGTTGATACTTTATCATTTGCTTTATACTGTAAGCTCCCCGGCTTCCTGTCTGTTCCATTTCTTGGTGTCTACCTCCTGTGATTGTAAGGGGTGGTTGGGGGACAGGACCCGGTGACCAGTCTCCAGCCTTGTTTTGTGGGTGTGGGGGCTGGCTGTCCCTCCCTAGCCTTGTGACCTGAGAGCCCTCACTAACTACTTTGACCATAGTCAATCCCACTTCTACTTAACACAAATAGAAAAAAAGGGAAAGAGCTGCCTGGCCTAATTAAGATCCTCAAGTAATCCCCTTGACAAAGCCCCTAAGATCACTCCCTCTTCCACATCTGGGATCCTAACTCCGAAGCCCAGGACCTTGGGCTCATTGCTCACCTGCTTAGCACCCTTCCTCTGTACTCCCTCTGGCTTTGCTTGTCTGAAAGGAAGGTCCTTTTTGCTTGCTTGCTTTCAAAACTTTTCTGGCCCTCTGCTGTCCCTTTGCTGTTGTTTGGATTTTTTTTTTTTTTTAATATGCTTTTGGTCTTATCTTATGATTTGAGATTAGGTTGTAAGAAAAATAAATAATGTTATGTTGTCTTATAGCTTCTGCAATGTAGGGAAGGCCAGAGAATGTTCAAACTCACCATTACTGACTCCAAAGATCACCCCCAAACACAGCAAAATGGGGTTAGGTATATATGCTGTTCTTCCATGGGAGCCATTCACAGGGTGACTCAGCTGAACTCTGCTTCTCAACATTACTCCATTTGGGAAGATAAGTCACCCTATATAAATACGAATTATAAATGCCAGGTCATCAATGCCTTATTTTATGTCACACTTGGCCGACGTTTGTCAAAATGTACTAAAAATGGAGCAGCTTTAACCAAAAGAGACCTACAGAAGTGGAAAAACATACCTTGCTCATGGATAGGAAGACTTAACATTGTAAAATGTCTATTCTACCAAAAGTAATCTATAAATACAATGCAATTCTGATCCAAATTCCAAGGACTTTTTTTAATGAGATGGATAAACAAATCATCAAGTTCATATGGAAGGGAAAGAGGCCCCACATAAGTAAAGCATACCTGAAAAAGAAGAACAAAGTGGGAGGCCTGACTCTACCTGATTTTAGAACCTATTATACTGCCACAGTAGTCAAAACAGCCTGGTACTGGTACAACAACAGACACATAGACCAATGGAACAGAATTGACAATCCAGACATAAATCCATCTATATACAAGCAGCTGGTATTTGACAAAGGCCCAAAGTCAGTTAAATGGGAAAAAGTAGTCTTTTCAGCAAATGGTGCTGGCATAACTGGATATCCATCTGTAGAAAAAAATGAAACAAGACCCATAGCTCACACCATGCACAAAAACTAACTCAAATTGAATCAAAGGCCTAAATATAAAATCTAAAACAATAAAGATTATGGAGTAAACAGTATACAAAACATTACTAACAATGCAGAAGAGAAACTAGATAACTGGGAGCTCCTAAAAATCACACACCTATGCTCATCCAAAGACTTCACCAAAAGAGTAAAAAGACTACCTACAGGCTGGGAAAAAGTTTTTAGCTATGACATTTCTGATCTGCGCCTGATCTCTAAAATCTACATGATTCTGCAAAAACTCAACTACAAAAAGACAAATAACCCAATTAAAAAATGGGCAAAGGATATGAACAGGCACTTCACTAAAGAAGACATTCAGGTAGCTAACAGATACATGAGGGAATGATCACCATCATTAGCCATTAGAGAAATGCAGATCAAAACTACAATGAGATTCCATCTCACTCCAACAAGGCTGGCATTAATCCAAAAAACACAAAATAATAAATGTTGGAGAGGCTGTAGAGAGATTGGAACACTTCTACACTGCTGGTGGGAATGTCAAATGGTACAACCACTTTGGAAATCGATTTGGCGCTTCCTAAAAAAACTAGAAATAGAACTACCATATGATCCAGCAATTCCACTCCTTGCAATATATCCTAGAGAAATAAGAGCCTTTACAGGAACAGATGTATGCACACCCATGCTCATTGCAGCACCATTTACAATAGCCAAAAGATGGAAGCAACCAAGGTGCCCATGAATGGATAAATAAATTATGTTATATTCACACAATGGAATACTAGGCATCAATGAAGAACAATGGTGAATCCGTGAAACATTTCATAACATGGAGGAATCTGGAAGGCACTATGCTGAGTGAAATTAGTCAGTTGCACAAGGACAAATATTGCATGACATCACTATTATAAGAACTAGAAAAATAGTTTAAACAGAGAAGAAAATATTCTTTGATGGTTACGTGAGAGGGGAGGGAGGGTGGGAGAGGGACATTCACTAATTAGATAGTAGACAATAACTATTTTAAGTGAAGGGAAAGACAACACACAATACAGGAGAGGTCAACACAACTGGACTAAACCAAAAGCAAAGAAATTTCCTGAATAAACTGAATGCTTCGAAGGCCAGTGTAGCAGGGGTGGGGGTTTGGAGACCATGGTTTCAGGGGACATCTAGGTCAATTGGCATAATAAAATCTATTAAGAAAACATTCTGCATCCCACCTTGGAGAGTGGCATCTGGGGTCTTAAACACTAGCAAGCAGCCATCTAAGATCCATCAGTTGGTCTCAGCCCACCTGGAGCAAAGGAGAATAAAGAACACCAAAAATGCAAGGTAATTATGAGCCCAAGAGACAGAAAGGGCCACATAAACCAGAGACTACATTAGCCTGAGACCAGAACTAGATGGTGCCTGGCTACAACTGATGACTGTCCTGACAGGGAACACAGCGGAGAACCCCTGAGGGAGCAGAAGAGCAGTGGGATGCAGACCTCAAATTCTCATAAAAAGACCAGGCTTAATTGTCTGACTGAAACTAGAAGGACCCTGGTGGTCATGGTCCCCAGACCTTCTGTTAGCACAAGACAGGAACCATTCCCAAAGCCAACTCTTCAGACAGGGATTAGACTAGACTATGGGGTAGAAAATGATACTGGTGAGGAGTGAGCTTCTTGGATGAAGTAGACATATGAGACTACGTGGGCAGCTCCTGTATGGAGGGGAGACAAGAAGGCAGGGGGGTCAGAAGCTGGCCGAGTGGACACAAAAATAGAGTGGAAAGAAGGAGTGTGCTGTCTCATTAGGAGGAGAACAGCTGGGAGTGTATAGCAAGGCGTATAAATTTTTGTATGAGAGACTGACTTGATTTGTAAACTTTCACTTAAAGCACAATAAATTTTTTTTTTTTAATGGAGCAGTTTTATATTTTCTTATTTTTTTCTCTCTCCCTCCTCCACCAATAAATTTTGGTGAGAAGCATCTAGCTCCTAAGTTTATAAAGCCTTGTTAAGTAAACAAAGTATTTAAAAACCTAAATTGTTTTCTTTTTTGTTAATACAACTCAAGATGAGGAGCCCTGGTGGTACAGTGGTTAAGCACTTGGCTGCTAACTGAAAGGTCGGCGGTTCAAACCTACCAGCCACTGTCCAGGAGAAAGATGTGTCAGTCTGCTTCCATAAAGATTTACAGCCTTGGAAACTCTATGGGGCAGTTCTGCTCTGTCCTATAGGATCGCTATGAGTCGGAATCCACTTGATGGCCACGAGTTTGGTTTGGTTTTATAGAGCCGCTGTCTCAGTCAGCTAGTGCTGGTATACCAGTAACACCACAAGTGGTTGTCTTAACAAAGAGAAAGGTATTTCCTCACAGTAAAGCAGGCTAAAAGTCTAAATTCAGGGTGTCAGCTCCAGGGGAAGGAGTTCCCTCTCTTTCTCTCTCTCTCTCTCTGCCTTCTCATCAACCTTCCCCGCCCCCTCAGAGCTGCTCCACTCAGAGGTCCTGGGTCCAAAGGACACGCTTTGCTCTAAAAACTGCTTTCTTGGTGGTATGAGGTCCACCCTCTCTGCTTACTTCCCTTTCCTATTTATCTCTTGAGAGGTAAAAGATGGCGTAGGCCACATCCCAGAAAAACTCCCTGTACATTGGATCAGGGATGTGACCTCGGTAAGGGTGTTACAATCCCACCTGAATCCTCTTTAACATAAAATTACAACCACAAAATGAAAGACAACCACACAGGACTGGGAATCATGGCCTAACCAAGTTGACATGTTTTGGGAGGACACAATTCAACCCATGACAGCATCTATGAGTCAGAATAGACTCATCAGCACCCAACAATAACCCAAGGTATTCTTCACATCAAAGCTGAAAGTTGGGTTTGTCACCATCCTTCAGAGTTTTGCATAATAAACCCTTCAGGTTTCTTACATAATTCCTCTTTCACTCTCAGATTTCTTCAAACAGCCTAAGAGAAGCTCATAGGAAGAAAGCATTAGTCTAATTCGAAAGAACATTTTTACTGGGTCATCCCAGAAAGGGAGCATCCTGACCTGCCTCTGCTCCTGAGCTTCTTTTGTGTCAGACACAGACATGAGCTGTTGAGCTAATAAGGAAGGTGTGGATGCCTTGGCTCTGTATTTGGCCATTTGTGCAAAAGCATTGGAATATACTGGGCAGGGATCTGCAGTAGCCATTGAGAATGCAAGGTGGGTGGTCCATGCAGTCCTCCTAATACAGATATTGAGAGACTAATTTCTTTGAACTCAATATTAATGTCAAACCGGAAAGCCAGCTCCAGCACGCTCACCTCGCACCCCCACTCTCTGAGCTTGGGAGGAGGGTCTGGCCATTGGTGCTGACTGCCCACCTCCCCTCTGGGCCCTCTTTGCCCATTCTCCGCCCAACGGGCAGAATCATCCTCCCAAACACAAGCCAGTCCCGTTACTCCTTAGCTCAAATCCCTGCGCGGACTTCCCATCACCGTCAAAGGAAACTCCAAAGATCTCACGTGGCTACAGGCCCTATGCGATAGGCCCCTGCTTGCCTCCAACCTCCCTGCCCTCCAGCTCTTCCCCTACCTCGCTTCCTGCAGCCACACTGGCCCAGCTGTCCCTGAACACACCTCATATGAACCCGTGACAAGGCCAACCTGAGGCCTACGTACTTTGCTGCCTCGATAGCAATTAGCTCCCCCTAGTTGTGCTGCCGGAATCCTGATGTCACAGTGGTTAAGAGCTTGGCTGCTAACCAAAAGGTCAGCAGTTCAACTCCACCGGCTGCTCTTTGGAAATCCTATGGGGCAGTCCTACTCTGTGCTACGGTATCGCTATGAGTCATGATCAACTGGACGGCAATGAGTCAGGAGTCCCCGGGTGGAGCAAATGATTAAGTACTCAACTACTCACTGAAAGGTTGGTGGTTGAAACCCACCCACGGGCTCTTTTGAAGAAAGGCCTGGAAATCTGCACCCATAAAGATTACAGCCAAGGGGGGCAGGAGCTGGTTGAATGGACAAGAGGAATACAGGGTGGCAAGGAGGAGTGTGCTGTCTCATTAGGGGGAAAGCAGCTAGGAGTACATAGCAAGGTGTGTATAAATGCTCGTATGAGAGACTGACTTGATTTGTAAACTTCCACTTAAGGCACAATAATTAAAAAAAAAAAAAAAAGCTTACAGCCAAGAAAACTCTATGGGGCAGTTCTACTCTGTCAGTTGGGGTCACTATGAGTTGAAAATCAACTTGGTAGCACCCAACAACAGCAACAACTCACTCTGGCACACAACAGGCTTCCCATATTTATTTAAAAAACTGTATATACCATTATATAAGGATCACAGGGCCCTGGTGGTGCAATGGGTAAGCACTCAGCTGCTAACCGAAAGGTTGGCGGTTTGAACCCACCCACTGGCTCCACGGGAGAAAAGACCTGGAGATCAGCTCCCGTAAAGATTACAGCCCAGAAAACTTTATGCAGCAGTTCTACTCTGTCACGCTGGGTCACTACGAATCGCAATCCATTCAACGGCACCTAACAACAACAACAGTTGCACTGTCAGGAATCCCCAGGTGGAGCAAATGGTTAAGCATTCGGCTACTAACTGAAAGGTTGGCAGTTCAAACTCACCTAGAGGTGCATCATAAGAAAGCCTTGGCAATCTACTTCCAAAAGATCGTAGCCTCTAAAACCCTGTGGAGCACACTTCTGCACATGTGGGGTTGCCATGAGTCAGAAATGACTTGACGGCAATGGGTCTGGCTTTTGGTTTGGATAGTTGCCCTCACAGGAGGTGTCTGACATGGCCTCCGTCTCATCACAGAAACTCTCAACACCTGTGGTCTTTAACTGGCCCTCCTGTGACTTCCCATAGGGGTTCCTGTGGCAGGAATCCCATTGATGTCTTCTATCCCTCTCAACTGCTATAGTTACTACTTGGCCCTCCCAGCAGTGCCCCATATGGTTCCCATGATAAACCTCTCTCCCTTTTCCGGGACTAATGTATTAGACATTTAACCCACCAATAAGCCTTCAACACGCACTAACCCCGAGACCCCGCCCTGCTTGCAGCATGTGAGCATCTTCCTCCAGTCTATCTTCTTGTTGCCTTGTCCCCAGGGGCAGCCCCAGTGTGGTCCTGCCTCAAGGTATGAGTACTAAATTCTATTTGCTTCCTGGCTTCCTGCATGAGTCTCACTTCCTCAGGCCACACCTGACAGACCACCAAAGACCCCACAGACCAATCCCCTTTGGGTCAAACCTAATACACCCTCTCGAACCTTTGCACCTGCTAGTCCTTCAGCTTGGAGCACTTTTCCTCCCTAGCTTCCCTCGTGACTTCCTCACTTCTCAGGGGTTTCTGCTCAGATGTTCCCCTGCAGGGACCCTGTCTGACAACTCCAGAGAAACTAGGGACACCTATCGACCCCCATCTCCCTTCACTGTTTATTTTCCCTCAGAAGACTTTATACTCTCTGAGATCGTGCATTTGTTTGCTGGCTTTCTGTCTCCTGCATTAGAATGTAAGCTCCATGAAAACAAACACGTGCTTCATTTCCTCCTTTAATAAGCCCAGTGTGGATTATACCCCAACAGAAGAAAACAAAAGCCCTCACAGCTGGGTGGATAAGTTCAAAGACTACAGCCTTCAGTATGGATTGCACATCGACATAAAAACAAAAATCCTCGCAACTGGACCAATAAGATCAAAGACCACAGCCTCCAGTATGGATTGCTCCTCAACATAAAGAAAACAAAAGTCCTCACAACTGGACCAATAAGCAACATCATGATAAACAGAAAAAAGATTGAAGTTGTCAAGGATTTCATTTTACCTGGAACCACAATCAACACCCATGGAAGCAGGAGTGAGGAAATCAAACGATGCATCATATTAAGCAAATCGGCTGCAAAAGACCTCTTTCAAGTGTTCAAAAGCAAAGATGTCACTTTGAGGACTAAGGTGCCCCTGACTCAAATCATGGTGTTTTGAATCACCTTATATGCATGTGAAAGCTGGACAATGAATAAGGAAGACTGAAGAAGAATTGATGCCTTTGTAATTATGATATTGACAAAGAATACCGAATATGCCGTAGACTGCCAGAAGAATGAACAAGTCTGTCTTGGAGGAAGTACAGCCGGAATGTTCCTTAGAAGGGAGGATGGCAAGACTTCATCTCACATACTTCAGACATGTTATCAGGAGGGACCAGTCCCTGGAGAAGGACATCATGCTTGGTAAGGTAGACAGATATCAAAAAAGCAGAAGACCCTCAATAAGATTGATTGACACGGTGGCTCCAACAATGGCCTCAAAGATATAGCAATGATTGTGAGGATGGAACAGGACCAGGAAGTGTTTTGTTCTGTTGTACACAGGGTTGATGAATCAGAACCGAATGGACAGCACCTAACAACAACAACAACAAAGGAGCCCTGGGGGCACAAGGTTAAGCACTCCACTGCTAATCAAAATGTTGGTGGTTCTAACCCGCTCAGTGGCTCCTTGGTAGAAAAGACCTGACAATCTGCTCCCATAAAGATTAAAGACTAGAAAACCCTATGGGGCTGTTCATCTTTACCCTATGCAGTCTTCATGAGTAGGAGTTGACTGGATGGCACACAACAATAACAAGATAAGCCTAGTGTCTAGAACCCTCCTGGCAGTTAGGAAGAACTCGATGAATATCAGTGAATGAATGAGGGCAGGAATGCTTTTGGCTATCTAACGAGATTACCAAAACGGGGTCTCCCTCATAATTGTGTAAAAGGAACCCTGGTGGCATAGTGGTTAAGTGCTCAGCTGCTAACCAAAAGGTCATCTATTTGAACCCACCAGCTGCTCCATGGGAGAACGATGTGGCAGAGTGAATTTCCATGTGATTCCTTTGACATAAGAATACGGTGAAAATGGTATAGTAGTTACTCTATGTGCTCTGATTTTATCAAATTGGGTGGATTCTTCCTGAGATTCTTATTAGATGACTCAGCACTTGTAAAGAGCCTTCTACCATCTGTTTAACTCAAAACCCTAACAAATTCCCAATTTAACATTCTTTATTGGTTTTGTAAAACTGAGCTCTGTTAATTATGAGCCTAAGCCGATGGTGCTTGATTTATTATGCAAGCAAGAGGAGACACGTCGGATGCCGAATGCTTGTTTTCCCCCATGTCACTTCTGTGTATTACCCCCAAGTTTTCACCCATCGACTATTTCTGTTCCCTCAAGATTTAAAAAATAATAATAAAATAAAATCACTTCTACAAATGTTTGTCAAAATGGGGAGCATTTTAACAAATAGCTTTCAAATATAGTGCCTTCTAACATGTCATTAAATATTCTCCTTTGAATATAATTTGGACCTTTTCAGTTACATCAGGAAATTCTCTAATACATTTCCATAAATTACAATAAATAATGTCCTTTTCAGCTTCGGGGTGGGGGGCTCAACTCCTGTGTGACGTGAGTAATTCAAGTTGAGCTCTTTACTCTCCCTGGGTGTCCCCTGTTCCTCACATCAGCCCATCTCATTAGGGAGAAAAGCCAGTTCCTACAGGGGTATTTCAAAGGATCCAAACCTGTGTGTTTTAATGGCCACTGTGGGTGGAACGGAGGTGGAGAGGGAGGACTGAAAGCCTGATTTGACTGCTCAGGTCCAGGTCACCTTTAAAACCTCCTCAAAGCAATTATGAAAGTATTTGCACCAATAGAGACTCAATAAATACCATTTGGCTGAATACCATAAGGTACCCCTCTGTTGATGGTAGAAGGGAAATTTTCAGTAGTGCAAGGACAAACTCTTCCTTAATTGTCATGCATTTATTTTCATTAACTCTGTCAGGTGGCACTGGTTATCTGTCGATGGTGAGGATACAAAAGTCCCTTTAAAAACAAATAGGTTTAAATTAAAAATGACATTTTAATAATAACGAATTGATCTGTAGTAAAGGGTTTGGAAAAATCTTCAGGGTGGTCCACAAATGACTGAATTTTGGGCAACTCTGCTGCTAACTGAAAGGTCGAAGGTTCAAACCCACCCACTGTGTCTGAGAGAGAAAACACCTGGTGATCTGCTCCCATTAAGATTACAGCCTAGAAAACCCTATGGAGTTGTATTCTGTCACATGGGTTCACTATGAGTCAGAATCAATTCAGTGGCACACAACAACAAAACTAGCAAATGTTCCTTGTTTGCAATCAGACCCAGAGCTTAGAGGAGAGGCTTTAGCAAATCGTTTTAGTTTTGTGAGGATTAAATGAGTTAATCCAGATGAAATGCTCAGAGTAGAGCTGCCTCAATGGATTCAAACTGTCGACCTTTTGGTTAGCAGCTGAATGGTTAACCACTGTGCCATTAGTGTATCCAGCACAATGCTAGCCCACAGCAAATGTTCACTAAATGTTAGCCATTATTATTTTTAATCTAGAAGTAAAGAAATTGAGGTTCAAAAATTTATGTCTCCCGTTAACCCCAGTCTAATCAGAAGAACAAACAAATCAGACTTAGGAGAAATATAACCAAAATGTTCCATAGAAGTGAGGATAACAAGACATCAACTTGCTTACTTTGGACACCTCATCAGGGAAGACCACCCCTAGAGAAGGACATCATGTTTGGTAAAGCGGAGGGTCAGCAAAAACGAGGGAAACCTCACATGAGATGGATTGACATAGTAGTCACAGCAATGGACTCAAAGATAGCAACCACCACGAAGATGACATACGGCCGGGCAACTTTTCATCCTGTTGTACTTAAGGTCTCCAGGAGTCAGAGCCAACTCAACGGCAAGTACCACCACTGGCAATCATGAAACAAACATCAGTCACATCCAAACTGAGGGACCTTCTACTACATACCTGACCAGCACTCCTCGGAACTGCCGAGGTCGTCAAAAACAAGGAGAGGCCGAGAAACAATCACAGCCAAGGGGAGGCTAAGGAGGCTTGACAACTGAATGTAATGTGTCTTGGAAGAGATCCTAAAATAGAAAAAAAAGACATTAGGTAAAAACTAAAAAAAAAACCTGAATAAAGTATGGACTGTAGTCAGTAAAAATGTATCAATATCAGTACATTGATGTAACAAATGTGCCACAGCAACGTAAGATGTAAAGTCCCTGGGAGGCGTAAACAGTTGGCACTTGACTGTTGACATAAAGGGTGGTGGTTCGAACCCAGCTAGTCGTACCATGGAAGATAGGGCTGGCAATCTGCATCCAGTAAGATTTTAGCCAAGAGAACCTCATGAAGCAGCTCTACGTCGTAACACACAAGGCTGCCATGAGCTGGAATCAACTTGACGGCAACTAACGGCAATAACAACAACGTAACATGTTAACAGCAGGAGAAACCAGGTGTGTATATAGGGAACTCTCTGTACTATCCTCGCAACTTTTCTGTAAATCTAAAACTCTTCTAAAATAAAAATTCTATGGAAAAACAGAAACGGATGGAACCCACCAAAAATTAAGTCTCTCTCCTGAGGATGCTCAGCAGGTATAGAACAGAGTCGCAGTTTGGACCAGGCGCTGCTGGTCTGGGAGCTACACCGCACCCATTTGGAGTCACACCCAGTGTGTTATTATTTAAGACAATTCCAGTGCTGGAAGAGGAAGCACCAATGAGAGAATACAGCCTGGAGCATCAGGGGGGAAGGAAAGAAGACAGAAGCAGACAGGCTGGAGGAGTGAGCGTGCTCCAGGACCACTGGGGTCTCAGGTCTGCAGAATCACTTAAGTGGAACCACAGTGATGGGAAGGGGAGAGCAGCCAGCAGGAAGGAGCAGAGTTGAGGACCCTAGGACCTGCTTGTCTACAAACCACTTAAGGAAAATGCTGTCAGGGTGTCCAGAGCAAGTCATGTCCCACATGTCGCCAAGGTCCTCACTTGGAAGACTCTCGGGCCAGCTGGCTTGTCAGGGTAGGAGTTATCTGCCCAGGACAACTGTGAGCATTGACAGTAAGCTCCCCTGAATAGTGGCCATCTCCTCCTTTGTCAGGGCAACTCAAGGGCCACAGGGGATCTGTCTCTGGCATACGAGCCCTTTCTCTGCCCGGCAACACTTGAGATGCAAGGATGAATCAGTCTGGGTTTTCAGGGTTGGACTGTGGCAGATTTTACAGGCACTTCATCTAATTCTGCCCAGACTCTGTGGTACCTCATCTCTCTGAGGGTCTCAAGTGTCAGGTCATCCCGTTTCCAAGCCAGTGTGGTAGAATCAGTCAGCTTCTGTGCCTCTGTTCCAGTAGTCTGCAGCCTTGCCACACAGACCTGGTGTACCATCAGCTATGTTCTCAAATCATCCTTTCACTGACTTGTTTGACAAGTATTTATTGAGAACTAGCCTCAGGGGAATTCCAGTTGCACAGGCAGTAGGAAGAATTCTATCGTCAGCATCCCTGCTCTACCCACCTGCTTGTTGTTGTGATTGTTAGGTGCCGTCGAGTCGATTCGGAGTCATAGCTACCCCACGTGAAGGAGCTGAAGGCTTCCATGGGATTTTCTTGGCTGTAAGCTTTATGGGAGCAAGTCACCAGGTCTTTCTCCCCCAGAGCTGCTGGGCGGGTTCGAACCTCTAATCTTTTTGTTAGCAGCCAAGGGCTTAACTGTTTCGCCACCAGTGCTCCTTAGCCACCTGTGCGTTTTCCATTTCTCAGCCTAACGGAGCAGACACCTGTTTTCTCTGTCAAGCAAGCATCTTCTTTCTTCTGGCCATACCTCCCTCATTTTGTTTTAGGAACCCACCTATTCCCCACTCTCAGACCAGGAGGGCTGGATGGAGTTGATCCAGACTCAGTTCCAGAAATGGGACTCACATCCCAGGTCTAATCATGATGATTGGTTCAGAGATGGACACACCACCCCCATCCAAACCAAAACCCATTGCTATCGAGTCAATTCCAACTCATAGCGACCCTATAGGACGGAGTTGAACTGCTCCACAGAGCTTTCAAGGAGTGGATGATAGATTCAAACGGTCGACCTTTTGGTTAGCAGCTGAGCTCTGAACCACTGCACCACTGGGGCTCCACCACCCCATCCAGTTAAAGGAATGATGTCAATGAGAAGTTCTTTGCCTGGTGAGGGTGCTGAGCCGGTAGAATGGAGCCTGGAGCTGCTGGTGGCCACCTTTGCCATTATACAGAGAGGTCTGTCGAGTACGAAGGCGTCTCAGGAAATGAAGCCAACGTAGGGAACGGGAGACAGAAGAGGGTGGTGCCTGATGACATTGGGAGCCCCTGAATCTACAGACGACGGATCCCCCTTCATCTTCCTGATCCAGGTTGAGCTGGGTTTTGGCTTTTTTTACTTAAAGAGTTCTCCAGGTGCACTCAATGCGAGGGTGCTGCCAGAACTGAAGCCAAGCAGGTCCTATGGCCACTGCTCTGTTGTCTACATTGTCTGATGGAGACCAAAGGGAGTCACCAGCCCCTCTTCTTTCAAGCATACAGGGCGTGCCGGAGAAAGGTTTTCTTCCTGCAAAGTGGTGAGGTCGCTCAGCTTCTCAGGCTTTAAGAAACCATCAAATGAGTAGTGCAGGTGCCTAAAGAAGGACAATCTCCTTTAGAGTGTCTTCAAGTGCAGACACCAGCAGCCAGTTGTGTTCCTTAGACTGGGCAGCCCAACCAGAGACTCAAAATCTAAGAAAAGAGTAGTTCCAAAAAAATGTGTTCTTTGGAACAAAGGGTACGTATTTGACCGTTCAAATACATTTGGGAAACACTGGCTTTCACTAATTCGGTTAAGTTTCTTTTGTGCAGGCTTCTTCCAGGCCTTAATATACAGGCAGTCCCCAATTTATGATGTATTCAAGTTACAATGAAATGCACTTACATCTTATCTTTAGTCGTCTGTATAAGATACAATGTTGCTGCACGTAGTTTGATGTTATCATTCTCATGCCAACCCCCCAAAAAATGGAGATCAAATTTATGAAGATACTGATAAAAAAAAAAAAAAAAAGGCGATAATAACAAAAACTTCAAAAAAATGAGGTCTTTGGGGCTTACCTCAAAACCAACTTAATGATGGAGTCATTGGAAAGGAACCCTGTTGTAAGTCTGGGATTATCTGTGCTAATATGTAAAACTGTAAGGGCAAATGCAACCTGAAACCTGTACACCAACGCTCATTGCAGCACTTCTTACAATAACCAAAATGTGGAAACAATCAAAACGTCCATCAACAGATGAATGGATAAGCAAAGTGTGGTACATCCACACAAGGGAATATTATGCGGGTGTAAAGAGAAACGAAGTCCTGATGCACACCACAACATGGAAGAACTTTGAAAACATCACGCTGAGCAGGACAAGCCAGATGCAAAAGGACAAATACTGTACAATCTCACTTACATGAAATAAGCGAATATATAGAAATCAAAGATTATTAGTAGTTACCAGGGGTGGGAGGGAGTGGGGAAGGAGAGATTTTTGTTTGGAGGGCATTGAGTTTATGTTTATAGTAGTGGGATATTTTGGAAAAGGATAGCAATAATGGTGACAGAACATGAAAAATGTAATCAATGTCGTTGGGTTATAAAGGTGGAAGTTGTCGTGTCTGAAAATGTTTTGGTGTGTATGTTTTCACACCAAAAAAAAAAAAAAAAAAACTCTGAGGGTAAAAAAAGATTATAGAATATACTGCAGGACTGTTTTTTTCCTGGAGACCAAGGTGCTAGAAGTTTCTGGAGTCTTAACTCTTTCAACTTCAAGCCGTTTGCTGTAACCCCAATCCCCAGATCAAGACTTGTGGGAATTCTCCATTGGAAATGGACCAAGAGAGAATGGGTAACCCCACCTCATTGTCTTGTGGGACTTTACTTTGAGAGCACACCCCGCCCCTGGCAAAGCTTGGGGGTTTCGAGGTAAGCAAAAGCACCCCATTGTTGGTAATTCCAAAGCCTTACAAAAATTAAAAGAAATTGCTTCTAATAAAACACTGGGCCCCCGTCTTTGGTGGGTATAAATATGCACGTTGACATACCCTTTCCATAAGCACCCACAGGTCCCTTCTGAACCCAGACAGGCCAGGGGACAAGGGCCTTTAGCTGACTCCTCGGGAGACACAAATATCCTTTTCTCACGATGCAAAGGAATCTCTCTGAAACTTCTCGTTTGAAGCCCTTCCCTTTTGAAATATCTTTGAACTTGTTTCATCTCCTTTTACCTTTCTTTTTGACAAGCCGGTTCCTTCCTAAACTTTCAGAGACATGCCTGTTTTTAGGGCAATTTCTCGGGCAATTTTTAGCACAATTTCTATACGAGGGGACTTTGACGTATTCACTAAAGACCCATTAATTTTCTTTGACTTTTTTTCATGGACTTTATTTGGTTCGAAAACAAATAATGGCATGGGATTTTAAAGTAATTGGAAAAGGAAATATATGATTCTGTTTTGTTTTTTTTTTCCCCCCACTTTAAAACAGCCAAATTTAATATGCCCAAAGTTTGGTGAGATGCTCTTATTGTTTCAACACCATATAAGCAAGATTCGTTTTTACAGGGGTTTTGAGGATTCATTCACAACAGAGTGAGATGGAAAGAAAAGGAGACAGAGAGCTTTCATCAGATAAATTAGCTGCAGCATTTTGGTCCATTCTTCTCTCCTTTGTTGTCCAACCTGCTAACTGGGAACTACACATTTCTTTCAGACAGTTGGTCGGATTGGGGCCCCCAGTCTTTACTTTCCTGGTTTTGGAACACTGCCTATTTTCCTCTGGGGAATAAACCACTTCCCCAGCCCCACCCTGCCATGTGCAGCCTTGGGTTGGCTACAAATAAAGGTGCCCTGCCATCATTGCTTAGTGGAGGGGTGTCTGGAACCCAAGCCGGGACAATCTCAGTAATTCTCTCACTCTCTTTCTCTCTCTCATTCTCTCTCTCTCTTTCTTCTCTCTCGTTCTCTCTCCCCCCTCTTTCTCTTTGTCTCTCTCCTCTCTCTCTCTGTCTCTTTATCCCCTTTCTCTATGTCTTCCTCTCTCCGCTCTTTCTTTCTGTCTGTACCTCTCTCCCATTCTTTCCGTCTCTCTCTTCCTTTCTCCTTCTCTGCCTCTCTCTCTCTCCCTGTCTCTCTCTTTCCCTCTCTCTGTCTTTTTCTCTCTCCTCTTTCCCTTTCCCTTTTATCATCTCTCTCTCCCTTTCTCTCTGTTCCCCTCCCTTTCCCCTCCTCCCTCTGGGTATTCCCACCCCCAGGTACTCTGACTACTAACCAAAATGGCAGGAAGATGGACAAAAAAGTTCACCTGATTGCAGCCAGATGTGCTGCCCCGAAGGGTCTGGTGTGAGTTCCTGCTGCCTGGACCCTGGCTCTGCTCTCCATCCTGCCCTTTCCCCAGTCTGCCTCTCCAGCCTCCACATCAAGTATTTAAGCCAGTGGACTGGCTCCCACTGGATCCCTTTTCTGCTTAGCCAGGTCCATGGCCTGGTTAACCTTTTTTTTTTTTTTCTAATGCTGTAGTGTCGACTCCGGTTCATTGCGACCCCGTATGTGTCAGAGTAGAACTATGCTCCGTGAGGTTTTCAGTGGCTGATTTTTCAGAAGTAGATTGCCAGGTCTTTCTTCTGAGATGCCTCTGGGTGGACTGGAACCTCCAACCTTTCAGTTAGCAGCCAAGTGCCACTTGTACCCCCTGGGGAATCAAGGTTAGCCCTAATTGACCCCAGACCCACATCGGCAGATGAAGTGACTCTTTGCCACCTGGGAAGAGGCAGCAGGAAGTCCTCACTGAAACTTCAGGCCATCTCGTCTGCCTCCGCTGTGATAGTGGCTGAGAGCGCCCCCTCACTGCGTGCTCAGACGGCACCCAGCACAGAGCAGGCAGGGCAGCACACTTGGTACCTCGGGGCTGACATGTGTGCCCTCCAGGCAGGCACTGTCCAGCTTGGATTCCATTACTCGCCACTCTGCGACGTGGGGTGCATTCCGTAACCACTCTGCCCTTCAGTGTCCTCATCTGTGAAATGGACTTAATGATATTTTCTATCTCAAAGGCTTATTTTCAGGATTAATGAGTTAAATCCTATAAAGCACTGAGAACAGTACGTGGCCCAAATAATCACTTCATAAGCATTAGCTATTCCGTTCCTACTATCCTCATTACAAGGAACCCTGATGTCTTAAACAGACAAGCACTCGGCTGCTAATGAAAAGGCCGGCAGTTCAAACCCACGTGGTGGCTCCGTCGGAGGAGACCTGGCAATCTGCTCCCGTAAAGATTGCAGCCTAGGAGACCTGTGGGGCAGATCTACTCTGTAGTATGAGGTCACTGTGAGTTGGAATCCACTCCAGGACACTCAGCGATGACAACCACACTGTGGCTATCTTTACTCCTATAGCCTTTGTTTCGTAAACTGACTGTGATTCAGACGGTGGCTGCTGGCTTTACAGGATGAAGAGCTGATTCCATGAGCATATGGAGAGCTGATCTTTCTCACAGACACAGACTCATATCAGCCCAGCTTTGGAAGCTGAAGTGTAAGACCCAATTGTCAACTTTCTTTTAAATTTATTTTATTTATTTTGTTATTGTTGTTGAGAATATACACAGCAGACCATACACCAATTCAATCGTTTCTACACGTACAATTCAGTGACTCTGATTACGTTCTTTGAGTTGTACAACCATCGTCACCCTCGTTTTCTGAGTTGTTCCTCCTCCATTAACATAAACTCACTGTCCCCTAAGGCTCCTAGATGGTCTTGGGAGTTGCTGTTGTCAATTTGATCCTATACAGATAGTTCTTAAAACAGCATAATGCTCAAGCCAAACGCTGACTTTTTTATTTACGGTAGCACAGAACTCACTGTAGCACTGTGGTTAAGGACCCAGATCTGAAGTCAGATAGCCCTGGGTTCAAATCCCAGCTCTGCCACTTGTTAGTCAGAGACCTGAATGAGCATCTTAACCTCTCTAAATAGCTCCTCAATTGTCCAACTTGGATAATCAATCTCACAGGTTTGAAGTGAAGATTAAAAATTAAATCAGGATAATTATACAAAGGTTTCCAGCAGAATGTCACACAATTACTACGGTAATTGGGAAAGGTGCCTCTGAGGGACTAAGCCACCCCCACTGCAGACGTGAGGAGCCAGATCATATTCAGAAAGTCGTTTGTTTGATTTCAGAATGAGAATAGCTTCTACAGAGAACAGGCTGCTTCGAGTTCCCATGACTCCTGAATTACCTCCCTACAGAAGGACCAACGTGGGCCATCAAGAGACATCAGCAAATAGCTTGGGGAGCCTGGAATGGAAACGAGAAGAGTTAGGGGTGTTGAATATTTAATGTCACCAGGTTAGAAGAAGAGGCGTCGCTTTGCCAATCTGGCCAGAAATGCTCCCTTAGCTCCGTTCTTTCTACCCCTCAGACAGGGCCTGAAAGAAACTTCCAGGGTTTGTCGGTGGGATGCCTACACATCTGAGCTTCCCTGACAGACCAACCCTCTTTGAATGACACATCCTCACCTTAGATATCCTAATAGATTCAATCTGGCTCCTGTGAGCCCCGTCTCCTGTCTGCCTCCTCCCCAGGTTCTGCCTCTCCCTTCCGGAAATTCAAAGTTGATCTAACTCCCAAAACCGACGTATGCCAGTGTTTCCAGGTCCTCAGGGAGAAAACAGGTGCCTCAATGCAACCTCCCGTAACCATTCATACTGTAGCCAGTCTAACCCGGAGCTCTCAAGTTCTAAAGCTGCAGCCGTAATTGAACTCCGTTTTTTAAATCACATCATGTTTCTGAATAGAGGAATTGCACCAGCTTCCCTTACGGGATGGTCTGCGTTGGGCAAATCTGCTGCAAAAGGCCTCTTTAAAATTTAAAAAAGCCAAGATGTCACTTTGATGACTAAGGTGTCCTGACCCAAGCCATGGCATTTTCAGTCACCTCATATATATGTAAAAGCTGGACCATGAATACAGAAGACCAGAGAAGAACTGATGCCCTTGAATTATGTTGACAGAAAAGAATATTGAATATACCATGGACTGCTAAAAGAACAAACAAATCTGTCTTGGGAGAAGTATAGTCAGGGTGCTCCTTAGTAGCGAGGATGGCATACATTGGACATGTTATCAGGAAAGATCAGTCCCTGTAAAAGGACATCATGCTTGGTAAAGTAGAGGGTCAGCGAAAAAGAGGAAGACCCTCAGTGAGATGGACTGACGCAGTGGCTGCAACAACGGGCTCAAATATACCTACTATTGTGAGGATGGCGCGGGACCAGGCCACATTTTGTTGTGTTGTGCACCGGGTTGCTGTGAGTTGGAGCTGACTCCAAAGCACCTAACAAGCAAGCACTGAGCCTACAGGACAGAATAGAACCGCTCCACGGGGCCTCCAAGGAGCAGTTGGTGGGTTCAACTGCTGACTGTTTGGTTAGCAGCCGAGCTCGTCAACACTGTACCCCCAGGGCTCCAGGCACTTCCCATAACATACGCATTCAATCCTAAATGCAAACCTGACTGGACTAGTAAAAAAAAAAAAAATTTTTTTTTTTTTTTTTAGTACTCAGCAATAAAAAGGAATGAACTGTTGATGTAGACAACAACTTGAATGGGTCTCAAAGGAATTACGATGAGTTAAAAAAGAATCTAAAAAGGTTACGTATTGTATGGTTCCATTCGTATAGCATTCTTGAAATGGCCAGTTAGAGAGATAGATAAGAGATTAGTCATTGCTAAGGGTTTGGGGGTGGAGGTGTCTGTGGATAAAAAAAGGTAGCATGAGGAACCCTTGTGGCAAAATGTTCTTGACTGTGGTGGGGGTCACAAGAACCTACACATTGGATAAAATTGCATAGAACTAAACTCACACACAAGCCAACGAGTGCACATATAATTAGCAAATTTTAAATTTTTGAAATTGCCAAACGTTTAACAGCATCCCTGGCCTCTGCCCACTAGACACCAGTAGCATCCCCCAACCCACTTGTGACAAAAAAAAATGTCTCCAGACATTGCCAAATGCTCCCTGGGGAGGGGGCAATATTACCCCCGATCCAGAACCACTGGAACAGACAAATAGAGCCCAGAAAACAGCATGGGAAGATGAGAAACGGACCACACATCTATGCTTCCTTGGCTTATGACTCACACCATAGACAAAAATCAGTCCCAAATGGCTGGTCGATCTAAAAGCGAAAGATAAAGTTTCTAGATGACAACATAAAAAAAAGTATCTTCACGGCCTTAGGATAAACACAGATTCAATAAACAGAACACACAATAGCACAAACCATTAAGGGGACAAGTTGATATATTGGACTTAATAAAAATTAAGAACTTTTAAGTAAAGTGGAGGGTAAAAGGGCAAACCACAAAGTGGGAGACCGTATTTCTAATACAAATATCTGTCAAGAACTATTATCGAGTATATATAATGAACTCATACAAAACAGTAAGAAAAAGGCAGACAGCCCAAGGGAAAAATTGGCAAAAGACTTGAGACACTTTTCAAGAGATAATATCCAAATGCCAAAAGAAAACAAGAAAAAGGATGAGGCCTCATTAGTCACCAGAGAAACATAAATTAAAATCATAATGAGAAGCAGACGACCAGGCCTTTCTTTCACGGAGCTGCTGGGTGGTTTCAAACCACTGTGCTTTCAGTTGGCAGCCAAAGCACTTAACTCTTCCACCGACAGGGATGCCTTGATTTCACATAAGCCTCCAGAATTGATGGATATGGTTTGTTTGGGTAATCACAAAGAGGAATCCCTGGGTGGTACAAACTATTAATAAGCTGAGCTGCTAAGCAAAAGGTTGGCAGTTCGAGTCCACCCAGAAGTACCTTGGAAGAAAGGCTTTGTGATCGACTTCCAAAAAATCAGCCACTGAAAACCCTATGGAGCACAGTTCTACTCTGACACACATGGGATCACCACATACCAGCGCCAACTTGATGACAATGGGTTTAATAACAAAGTAAAGTTCAAAGAGCAACAGACTGGATAAGCCCACAGATACTGTGTTGAGTAAAAAGCCAGACAGGAAAGCACACACTCTGATGATTTTATTTATATGCAGTTTGAGGATGGGGGAAACAAATGTCTGGCAATAGGAGTCAGCGCAATGGTCACCTCTTGGTGGGGCTGGGCTATTGACTGTCAAGGAGCACAAGGATAGATTCTGGGGTGATGGAATGTTCTATATCTGGGTCTGGGTGATGGCTACATGGATGTGCCCAGGTGTAAAATTCATCCGGCTGAATACTTAAGATCGGTGCACATTACTGTGAGTCATGCCTCAGTAAAGATATAGAACTGCTTCACAGGGTTTCTAAGGCTGTAATCTTAATGGAAGCAGGCTGCCACCTCTTTCTCTCATGGAGTGACTGGTGAGTTCAACCTTGGACCTTTCAGTTATCAGCCAAGCGCTCTAGCCATTGTGCCACCAGAGTTCCCTCAATAAAAATATATTTTTAAAGAATATTGTTGAAAAATGGATAAGTCTCTTGAAAAATGTCCCCCTTCCTGATGATCCCGCAAAAGGTGAACATCAAATAAAGGGTATTATATTGTGTTGTCATATGACCTTTTAAGGCAAATTAAATTAAAAAATCAGCACTTGGTTTATTCCTTATTTTAAAATCAGCTCATGGTCACAATTATTATTTAGATACTATTAAAAATAAGATAAATGATATCTTCATAATTTGCATTTCATTCTTTTAAGAAGTTTTGATCAAATCTTTTTTTCCCACCTTTTTTTTAAAATAATTTTTATTGTGCTTTAAGTGAAAGTTTACAAACCAACTCAGTCTGTCACATATAAGCTTATATACACCTTACTACATACTCCCATTTACTCTTCCCCAATGAGTCAGCCGCTCCCTCCTTCCAGTCTCTCCTTTCATGATCGTTTTGCCAGTTTCTAACCCTCTCTACCCTCCCATCTCCCCTCTAGACAGGAGACGCCAACACAGTCTCAAGTGTCCACCCAATACAAGTAGCTCACTCTTCATCAGCATCTCTCTCCAACCCATTGTCCAGTCCCTTCCATGTCTGATGAGTTGTCTTCGGGAATGGTTCCTGTCCTGGGCCAACAGAAGGTTTGGGGACCATGACCGCCAGGATTCTTCTAGTCTCAGTCAGACCATTAAGTCTGATCTTTTTATGAGAATTTAGGGTCTGCATCCCACTGTTCTCCTGCTTCCTCAGGGGTTCTCTGTTGTGCTCCCTGTCAGGGCAGTCATCGGTTGTGGCCGGGCAGCCTCTAGTTCTTCTGCTCTCGGGATGATGTAAGTCTCTGGTTCATGTGGCCCTTTCTGTCTCTTGGGCTCATAGTTATCGTGTGACCTTGGTGATCTTCATTCTCCTTTGATCCAGGTGGGTTGAGACCAATTAATGCATCTTAGATGGCCGCTTGTTAGCATTTAAGACCCCAGACGCCACATTTCAAAGTGGGGTGAAGAATGTCTTCGTAACAGAATTGTTTTGCCAATTGACTTAGAAGTCCCCTTAAGCCATAGTCCCCCAAACCCCTGCCCTTGCTCCGCTGACCTTCGAAGTATTCAGTTTATCCTGGAAACTTCTTTGCTTTTGATCCAGTCCAGTTGAGCTGACCTTCCGTGTATTGAGTATTGTCCTTCCCTTCACCTTAAAGTAGTTCTTATCTACTAACTAATCAGTAAATAACCCTCTCCCACCCTTCGTCCCTCCCCCCCCCTTGTAACCCCAAATTATGTGTTCTTCTCAGTTTATACTATTTCTCAAGATCTTATAATAGTGGTCTTATACAATATTTGTCCTTTTGCATCTGACTAATTTCACTCAGCATAATGCCTTCCAGGTTCCTCCATGTTATGAAATGTTTCACAGATTTGTCACTGTTCTTTATCGATGCATAGTATTCCATTGTGTGAATATACCATAATTTATTTAACCATTCATCCGTTGATGGACAACTTGGTTGCTTCCAGCTTTTTGCTATTGTAAACAGTACTGCAATAAACATGGGTGTGCATATATCTTTTTGTGTAAAGGCTCTTATTTCTCTAGGGTATATTCCTTTTTCCCACCTTTTAATAACAAAAAATTGGTACCCATTTCATAAGTGAATCTGCTTTTAAGGCCTTTGGACAGGGTCAAGTATCCCAGGAAAATAGGGCCTTTAGGGATGAGAGTTCAAAGTTTCCACCAAGGTTTAATTCAAACTCCTTTTTCTTAAAATATATTTCAAGTCTTCCCCCAAAAAATCCTGAATAACAAAAAATAACATGCACCCCCATGAACAACTGCCAGTAGGACTGGATGGTGCCCAGCTACCATTACTGAACATTTTGATCAAAGATTCTATGGAAGGATCCTGATCAAAAGGGGGAATATGTAGAACAGAATTTCAAATTCTCATGGACTCCAGACTTTCTGGAGCCATGGCAGCTGAATGACCTCCTGACACTATTGCCCTGAGATAATCTTTAAACCTTAAACCAAAACTATACCCTGAAGTCTTCTTTAAACCAAACATTAGTTTAATTTGAATAGTAAAGAACACCTGCCTTGAGCATTGTGCTCTTTTAAGAACTATCTGTATGGGATCAAATTGAGAGCAGCAACTTGAAAAATTAGATAGGAATCTTAGGGGGCAGCGAGTTTATGTTAATTAGGGAGCAACAACTTAGAAAAGGAGGGTGAGAATGGTTACACAACTCAGAGAATGTAATCAGTGTCACTGAATTAAATCTACATGTAGAAACTGCTGACCTGGTGTAAGTTCTGCTGTGCATGTTCTCAACAACAACAACAAATAGAATAAGTTACAAAAAAAAAAAAAAAGCCACATGCATGGTTAAATACCATCTGTACCAGATCACAGCACAGGTTAAGCTGTGTTTGTGTGGACCTTGGAATAAAGTCATCCCTACAAGGTCCATGTAACAGTAATCTCCTGGGAAATGTTTCCCTCGTTAGTAAGGCACAGCTCTGCACCAAGCAATTAAAAAATTCAGCATTTTTGCATTCCACTCATATGTAATCACGCAAACATGCACACTAGCTCAGCACACACGCGACGCCCTCGACCACAGGCCAGGCAAGACTGGAAGCTTCTGTGTCACGCACACCAGCATCCTATGTGAAATGTGCATACACGCCTAGCACACTGTTCACGCACACTGCAGGTATGACAACAGCATGCTCGGAACTCTGTACCAGCTATGCCTGCTGAGTGCTCATATCCTTTAAATCCTCAAGACAATCCCAAGAAGTAGATGATGCTAGTATTCCATTTTACAGAGGGAAAAGCTGAGGTGAGGAGGGGTGAGGGACTGGCCCCAGGGCACACTACTAGTGAGTGGGGACACTGAGAAATGGAGGCCTTAAAGTTCAGAGTCTGGGCTCCTAGTCACTGCTCTGTACCACCTTTGAGGAGCCCTGGTGACACAGTGGTTAAGCACTCAGCTGCTAATTGAAGGGAAGGCAGTTCAAAGCCACCCAGTGGCTTGGCAGGAGAAAGATGTAGCAGTCCTGCTTACGCAAAGATTACAGCCTAGGAAGCCCTATGAGGCAGTTCTGTTCTGTCCTACAGGGTTTCTATGAGTCGGAATCGACTCTATGGCACACGGCAACAATAGCAACGCCACCTTTGAGGGATACATCACGGGTACACAGTTTCAACAGCAATGCCACCTTTGAGGGAGACATCGTGGGCACACAGTAACAGCAGCAATGCCACCTTTGAGGGCCACATCATGCACACACACTAACAGCAATGCCACCTTTGAGGGATACATTACAGTGAGGTTAAACTGTAATGTAGATATGTTAGCACTGTGGTTTCAGAGCGCTTCTTGTCTGACCTTTGTCTTTAGGGCGAGAAATGGGGCTGTTAGCAGATTTTGTTGTCAGGGTGGCTTCACAGACGTGTGACCCTCGCAGTCATGAGCCTGCACTCAGAAAGTTTTGCTCTTGGTTTAATGCCCTGCTGCTACTGTTCTCATATTTTTAATAATTTTTGAGCAAGGGGTCCCATGTTTTCATTTCAAGCTGTATCCTGCCCTAAATCTTGGTAATTCACGTTTGAAAACAAAATTTCCTACTGATCCTCTCTGAATAAAAAAATCAGTTTAATTGAAGAAATGTGAAGGTGAGGCACTAAAACATTTACAGTTTGCACCTGTGTACCTGTGACCCAGAATATTCTTAATATTCTGTAACCAAAGCAAAGCACAAAACTGAATTTGATGTTGAGGTTGTCATAGGATGCGTATGTCTTCTGCCATACCTGTGGTGGGAGTGTGCATCTGCTCTGCCTCCTCCCCTGGCCATGACTCTGGTTTCCATTGGGTGGTCTGGCCCTCTGCCCCCAGCACCTGGGATAGAGCTCATGCTGAGCCAATCAGATCATCTCATCCCTGGGCCTAGCTATTGGCTCAGGGCTGGGCATATTAGCCATCTCAGCCAGTCAGAGTTCTAGGTCACAGCATCGACACCACCCTGTTCTCTGTTGGGCTTGAGGCTGTGAGAACCCGTGCAGCTACAGCTATCTTGCCACTATGAGGGAAGGGCAGTTCTGAGGATGGAACCAACTAGAGCAGGTTGCACTGGTAACACAGGGCAGTTTGCTGAGCTATTAAAATACCTCAGTACTGGTTGGCAAAGGGCCACTGCCCTGAGGGTCCCCTGGTTTTCCCTCACTACCTGGTCACCCTGCCCCCTCCCCTGTAACCAGTGAATCTCTGAATGCTCATGCAGCTCAGTTTGGGATTCTTGCTACTTGAAACCAAAGGATTTTACTGATACAAGCCATGGTTTCCGTGTTCAGGTTGTTCACAATTGCTTCCTTACGAAGTGGCTGATTCCAGTTTGTGGGTCAGGGAATGTGTAAAGTGAGCCTGGACCTCCTTCCATAAACAGACAAAGATTACAGAAGTCATGTCACAGGACCTGGCTGTATAAGACACCACTGGCCAAAGATGGGGTGATCTGAGTTTCCGAAGGATAATAGAGTTGATTGAAGGACATCAAATATGTCTAAATCCAAGAGTTCATATGATAACACCCCTCCCCCTCAAAAACAGAAAGAAAGAAGGGAGGGAGGGAGGGAGGGAGGGAGGGAGGGAGGGAGGGAGGGAGGGAGGGAGGGAGGGAGGGAGGAAGGAAGGAAGGAAGGAAGGAAGGAAGGAAGGAAGGAAGGAAGGAAGGAAGGAAGGAAGGAAGGAAGGAAGGAAGGAAGGAAGGAAGGAAGGAAGGAAGGAAGGAAGGAAGGAAGGAAGGAAGGAAGGAAGGAAGGAAAGGAGGGAGGGAGGGAGGGAGGGAGGGAGGGGAGGGAAGAGAAACGAAGGAAGACTCGCCGGCAACCTTTGGAGAATGCTAGGAAACTAATTTATTATTTTGAAAACTAGCAAATAAAGGGGAAAGATTAAGCTTTTATCCTGACTATAATCCCATACAAACTGTACCTCAGGGTAGCCAAGGAATTGAATATGAGGAGTTCTCTGAGAGAAATATTCCCACTAACAAATGAAGACAACAGAATGACAGAATGAGAACATCATAATGTTACCACCCTTATTGAATTAAAGAGCCTGGTTGGGTAAATAGTTGTTGCTAATATCACACACACACACACAGACACACACACGCACACACACACAGAGACACATACATACAAGAAGGGGGGAGGGAAGGGAAAGGAAACAAAACAGAAGAAAATAAAAAGAAATGAAAGACGAGAACCAGAAATGACATAACTTCCAGTGGAGGCAAACAACCCAGTTGACATAGAGTTACCCCTAATCACGGCGACCTCGTGTGTGTCAGGGTAGAAATGTGTCTATTGAGTTTTCAGAGACTGGTTTTTTTGAAGATCGCAGGGCCTTTCTTCCAAGGCACCTCAGGGTGGATTCAAACCTCTAACTTTTCAGTTAGAAGCCAAGTACCTTAACCATTTCTACCAAACAATAAACAATGCTACGTGTTAAATATCCTTCCCCAAAAATTCTAACTGGAACCTAATCGAGCCTCTAGATCTATCGATTTACAGAATGCACAGAGAACTTCAGAGAAATATGTTGGTGCAGGTTGAATTGTGTCCCCCTAACACGAACCCTCAAACCCTAGTGGTGTAGTGGCTAAGTGCTACGGCTGCTAACCAAGAGGCCAGCAATTCTAATCTGCCAGGCGCTCCTTGGAAACTCTACGAGGCAGTTCTACCCTGTTCTGTAGGGTCGTTATGAGTCAGAATCGACTCAACAGCAGTGGGTTTTTAACACATAGGTGGAAACCCTGGTGGCATTAAATGCTATAGCTTCTAACCAAAAAAGGTTAGCAGTTCAAATCCACCAGGTGCTCCTTGGAAACTATGGGGCAGTTCTACTGTGTCCTACAGGGTCACTACAAGTCAGAATTGGCTCGACAGCAACAGGTTTTTTACAGGTAATACATATGTGGGGCCCTGGTGGCACAGAAATTAAGAGCTCAGGCTGCTAACCAAAAGGTTAGAAGTTTGAATCCACCAGCAGCTTGTTGGAAACCTGGGGCAGTTCTACTGTCCTATAGGGTCACTATGAGTCAGAATTGACTCAGTGCAAGGGTTTTTGTGGTAACAGATACGTGGAAGTCCTAACCTCATACCTGTGAATGTGGCCCTGTTTGGAAATAGGGTTTTTCTCTTGTTATATTAATGAGGTCATACCAGAGTAGTACCTGTTGCTGACAGGTTGATTTCAACTCATAGTGACCCTATAGGGTTTCCAAGGAGCTGCTGCTATATTTGAACTGCTGACCTTTTGGTTTGCAGCCCAGACCAAAGTGATATGGGTCCTAAATCTCATAATTTCTGCGTGGCATCCTATAAAAAGAGTAAAGAGACACACAGAGACACCCACAGAGGGAAGAGAACATGTGAGGACTCTTTACAAGCCAAGGATGGACAAGGAATGCCCAGGGCTACTGACAAAGAGGGACCCTCCCTAGAGCCAATGCCCTGATTTGAACTTCTCCAAAACTGTGAGACATAAATCCCTGTTCTTCAGAGACGCACACTTGTGGTGTTTTTGACACCATAGCCCCTGGAAAGACTGTTACGGATTAAATTGTGTCCCTCAAAGGTACACATGGTAAATCCTAATCCCTTCGTGTGTGCTAAGGAGCCCTGGTGGTGCAGTGTAAAGCGCTCAGCTGTTAACAGAAAGATTAGCAATTAGAACCCACCAGCAGCTCCTCCAGCGCAAAGACCTGGCGATCTGCTCCCATAAAAATTACAGCCTAGGAAACCCCATGGGGCAGTTCTACTCTGTCTTGTAGGGTTGCTATGAGTCGGAATTGACTGGAAGTCACATAACAACAGACATACCTGTGATTATAATCCCATTTGGGAAATAGGTTTTCTTTGTTTTGTTAATGAGACCACATTAGTGTAAAGTGTTTTGAGTCAATCTCTTTTGAGATATAAAAAGAGCAGTTTCAGCAAGCAGAGATGAGGGGAAGTAGAAGCCATGCCACATGAAGGTCACCAATGAGCCAAGGAACAGAAGCTAAGAAGACAGAACCTCCCCCCAGAGCCAACAGAGAGAGAGAGAGAGCCTTCCCCTACAGCTGGTGTCCTGAATTAGGACTTCTAACCTCCTAGACAGTAAGAGATTAAATTTCTGTTTGTTAAAGCCACCCACTTGTGGTGTTTCTGTTACAGCAGCACTAGATGACTGAGACAGAGACTAAGACACATATTAAATACCATCACAAGGATTCAAACATGAGAATCCAGACTGTGCGAAACTCTACAAGACAAATAAACAAGGACGTCACAAGAAATGAGGGCAGAATTACAGATGAAAAACTACTAAGAGTTATATCTGCTAATTGCAACATAGGAACCTTACTTGGATTCTGATTTGAACGAACTGAATTTAAAAGAAACACTTATAAAGTGATATTGGGGAATTTGAACAATGACTGGATATTGGATAATATTAAGGAATTATTAACTTTAAAGACTTGATAAAAGCACTGTGATAATGTTTAAAAACTGAAATTTAATTTAAAATATTAGTGGGGGAAGTGGGCGGGGTTATAAATAAACAAAATTGATCAGGGGAGAGTAATTATTGAAGCTGGATAATGAGTTCATGGATTTCGTTATTTTTTAAATTTTATATAAGATATTTTTAAAATTTTGTCCCTGGGGGGTAATTGAGATACTTATTTAAAGTATATATTGAGTCTTTAAACTAATTTATTCTAATAAAACCCCATTTTATTTCATACATTAAAGTTCCAGAAAATACCTAATTATTGCACAGGGGATATTTTCTTCTCTTTCCCATTCTGGTCCCCCAAGCCAGAATTTTAAAAAATATAAATTTGCTGCATCCACCTGCTGAAATTAGCCAGGGCAAGTGACATCACAACACTTACAAAAACAGGACTAGGGTGGCATCAATCTAGGTAAGGTGCCATCAGCCACATCTCACTACTGAGCTGGTCTCAGACAGAACCGGTCCAAACTGAGAGGTTTTCCAAGTAAAATACATACTGTTATGGATTGAATTGTGCCCTCCAAAAATGTGTCAACCTGGCTAGGCCATGATTCCCAGTATTATGTGGTTGTCCTCCATTTTGTGATCTGATGTAATTATCTTATGTGTTGTAAATCCTAATCTCTACGATGTTAATGAGGCAGGATTAGAGGCAGTTAATGTTAATGAGGCAGGACTTAATCTACAGGATTAGGTTGTATCTTGAGTCAATCCCTTTTGAGATGTAAAAGAAAGAAGCAAGCAGAGAGGAGAGAGGATCTCATTACCACCAAGCAAGAAGAGCCAGGAGCTGAGTGCAACCTTTGGACTTGGGGTCCCTGCACTGAGAAGCTCCTAGAG
Organism: Elephas maximus indicus; assembly: GCF_024166365.1. Taxonomy (NCBI): domain Eukaryota; kingdom Metazoa; phylum Chordata; class Mammalia; order Proboscidea; family Elephantidae; genus Elephas; species Elephas maximus. The sequence continues at coordinate 7,851,241 of NC_064843.1, forward strand.
CAGGGGAAGATTGATGACAAGGACATTCCCCTAGAGTTGACAAAGAGAGAAACCCTTTCCCTGGAACCAGCACCCTGAATTCAGATTTCTAGCCTCCTAAACTATGAGGGAATAAATTTCTGTTTGTTAAAGCCACCACTTGTGGTATTTCTGTTATAGCAGCACCAGATAATGAAGACACACACCCATGTGAATTTTAAAGATTTAGTACAAAAAAAAAAGATAAAAATATCTCATTAGGAATTTTTATATTGATTAACTGTTGAAATGATATAGTGGGATAAAGAAAATATATTAAATTAATTTCATCTGTTTCTTTTTATGTTTTAATATGACTACTTGTTACTGTTGTAATGGGTGCCTTTGAGTTGATTCCGATTCATAGCTCCCCCATGTGACAGAGTAGAACTGCCAATAGCGTTTTCTAGGCTATAATCTTTACAGAAACAGATCCCCAGGTCCTTCTCCCACAGAGCTGCTGTGTGGCTTTGAACTGCCAACCTTTTGGTTAGCAGCCAAGCTCTTTAACCACTGCATCAACAGAGCTCCTTAATGTGGCCACTAGAACAGTTTAAATCATGCACGTGTCTCATGTAATTTTTCTATTAGGTAGTCCTCATCTAAATAAATAAATATTCAGGGTGACCATGTGGTTTATTATGCAAACCAGGACAATCTTGGCAGTGTAAGTGGGCTCAGAAACAGGGACACCCTGATCATTCACCAGTTAAGTTTGATGATTGAAAATGCTGACAGAAATAAGAGATTACTCTTACAATTTTAACTGCCTTTTAAGGAGTGCATGCCCAGTTAAAAGGGAGCTTTTCTGCCTCTGGGTCTTGACGAATTCAGTGTGAGGCCTCTGCCTAGGTGAAAGGGCAGAGAGTTTGGAGTTGCAGGCAAAACCTTCAAGGAGGAGCAGGGAATATGAGTGATCAGAGGAATTCTTGGCAGAGGTGGGGAGGGTATCTGAAGAACTGTGTAACCTGCTATTGCACTGAAGTTGTTTTATTTCCCACCTTGTCCCAATGCAAGCCTTTTTTTCCATTCTCACCACACTCATCTCTAGTTAAAAAAAAAAAAAAAGTTGGCAATATTCATATATTTACAATATTCATGCCCAGTGGGTGTATATAGGATTAATTTATGAAACTGATAAAGAAGTTGATTTTTCCCATCTGGATCAACATGCTACAAAACAGGCCCCAGACTCCAGGGCGGTGCCCCCCACAATGCAGAGGCGGCCAGAAGGATGGGCCCCGTACACGGGCCCACCCACTTCCCACTCTCCACCCGCTCCAGGCCAGGAGAAACCTGGGTGAGGACTGTTTCTTTCGCAGAGGATGGGGTGGGGGTTGGCGTTGGTCTTCAAGGTGTCTCAGAGGACAAGGAGGCCCCAGCCGACACCTGGAATATAATAGAAGAAGTATAGTAATAACGACAAAATAACACTCTGAGAATTATTCAGTAGTTTCCAGCTATAGTGGCTCTTCCTTCAGAAGGACTTAAGAGTGGATTGACTCAGCTCTTGAGAGAACTTTCCTTATGAGGGCAAAGCAAAAGGAAAGCAACGGTGCCAAAAAGAGGCAGAAAATGAAAACACAAGCATCCACCAGCAGAGAGAGTATAATTTCTCTCTGCTTGTTCAGAACTAGGAAACACCACGTACCCCCGTAGACGGCAAGCTGCGGCCTCACATGTTTTATCTCCCTCATTACAACATCACTGTGCGTTGCTGAAAATGGCCAATTCTATAGCAAAGAATCCTTCCCGAGGGAAACATTTGGGCTGAATTGCTGTTGCAAATGCTTTGGAAACAGCCCCCAGTTCCCGCACGGATTCCTTAAACCTCCGCCCCAGATGTGACCCGAGCTGCTTCCCACCAAATCCATATAAAGAGCACTTTTACTTAGTCTTGTGCAAATCCATACTGCTTTATTCAAACCCTATGTCCCTGAGGAGTGAAATCCGTGACAGCCCCTCATATCAAATCACCTGACAATCCACTGTTGAAAACCAACTAGTTACCAACCTCAGTAACAACAACATTTATGGGACCACGAGTCATACTTCAGGCAGTGCTATGCCACCTGCAAGCAGGTGTTTATTCTCTCTCCATAACAACACTATCAGGTAGGTATTTTTTATTAGTTCCATTTTACACGTAAGAAATAGAGGCATAGAGGCTAGATAACGATCTCACCCAAAATGGGAGAGCAGAAGACAAAAAGCTAGGTCTACTGACTCCAAAATGCATGCTAAGAGCTCAACTACTAGCCGAAAGGTTGGCAGCTTGAACCCACCCAGAGGTTCCTCAGAAGGAAGGCCTGGCAATCTGCCTCTGGAAGGTCACAGCCTTGAAAACCCTATGGAACAGTTCTACTCCACCACACGTGGATTGCCATGAGTTGGAATAGACTCAATGGCGACTAACAACAACAATACACACTATAGCACTTCCCAACACATACCTGTTATGTGAATTACCTATACACCCATTTCGAATATTCATTCATTCATTCTTTCATTCACCTAAACTAGATAAGCCGCTTCCAGGTACAACGGATACAAAGAAAAATAAAGTCAGGCCCTTATTTCAAGAAGCTCAAGGTCTGGCCAAAAAACACTTTGAAATGTAAAATAAACCTTCAATTATTTGTGTGCTGGACTTCAAAAAATTTTTGTACTGGGTTTACTCATGTTAGTTTTTTGTGATTTATTTGTTTTCTCCAAGCTTAGGAGCAGATAGACCTGCAGTCAAAGACTGCAATGTTTTCCATAGTTTCATTTTTCATGTTATATTTTGGATTCTGTGCCCACTTTTCTTGTCTTCCATTTCTATTTGTTTTAGTACAAATGTGCAAACCCCAAACAAACGGGAAAGTAAGAACGCCGTCGAACCAGTTACTTGATATCGGTGTGGTTTACTGATTTCTAATTTAGTGTTAGTTTGTGTTAATCCTGGTGGCACTAGCCAAAAGGTTGGCAGTTCGAACCCACCAGCTTCTCCATGGGAAAAAGATGTAGCAGTCTGCTTCCATAAAGATCACAGTGTTGGAAACTATGGAACAGTTCTACCCTGTCCTACAGAGTCACTATGAGTTGAAATCAACTGGATGGCAACGGGTTTGGTTTTTTCAGTTAGACATTACAAAGTGGCAGGTCAGCCTGAAATGGGTTTTGTTTAGTCTGTGTGGTCTTTTATTTTTAATTGAATTCATGTTTTAAAATTAGGAGGATTTACATAAAAATCCAGATTGTGGTTTCTTTTGAAAATTTGGGAGCTCTGGTAACAAAACGCTGAGCCCATATTCCCATATGGCAACAAGGGCTAGCACTGAATAGCGGTCGTCCCCTTTAGCAAGGCATACCCACTGCAGTTCTCCGCAGTCCCCACCGCTCCCTATTGTCTCCCTGTCTTTGAGACTGTGTGTGCCAGGTATCATCAGCACCTCACTTACACTCATTTTCTTTTGGTATAACAGTATTTGTGTATCTACGTCTTTATCCAGGAACCCTGGTGACTGCAATGGGTAAGCCTTCAGCTGCTAACCGAAAGGTCGAAGAATCAAACCCACCAGCCGTTCTGCAGGAGGAATATGTGGCAGTCTGCTTCCGTAAAGATTATAGCCTTGGAAACTCTACAAGGTAGTTCTACTGCCCTGTGGAGTCTCTCTGAGTCAGGATCGACTGGGTGGCAGTGGGTTATTATGGGATGTGTTTATCCAAAGACAGAAAATAAAACTCAAACTGAAAGGGCTTCACCATTCTTATTATACCCAGCCTGCCTCGCTCACTGACTACATGGGCTATAGTTTTTCATTATCCAGCAGGACTGCCTGACACCTAAAGCCATGGCTCTTACCCCTGGTGTGGGCAGATTGCACTCCAAATCAGACCAGCAGAAGCAGGTGCCAACTCAAGTCCTTCCACGGGGCACAAAAGCGTGTAACTGAAAAAAGCCCACATATTCCACATGCATCAGTTAGTTATTGCTGCATAACAAATCTCCCCCAAACCTGTCATTTAAAACAGCAATCCTGTGTTTGACCCATGATTCTGTGGGGCAGAAATGTGGGCTAGACTCAGCCAGGCAGCCTTCCTTCTGGGCTCACCTGGGCTCCCTCCTGCCTCTGTGGCCAGCTGGTGGTCGATGGCCTTACTCACATGCCTGGAGGCAGGCTGACTGCCCCTTGGGGAATGAAGGTGTTATATCACTGAGCTAAAGCTGGCCACTGGGTATTGGCCCCAGGGCGTTTATTTCTTAATAGCAAGCTGGGGCCCATTAGCCCAAAAAGTCTGCCAGAGCCAAACTCAAATTTTTATACATCCAATTTCTTTAAAAATAGCCCAGATAAGCAGATTTTTAGCCACCTAGAGGCTTCCTGCTTTGCATACCCTGGAAAACTACACCCAACATCTGCTAGGCCTAGATAAGAGAAACACTGCAGTTATAAAGCCCCCAAGCTGCTGTGCTGAGGGAGCTCTCTGCCCCAGAAACTTCCTGTCTTGCTGCTGAGGGACATTGCCTAGACACATAAGCCCCTCCCTACTTCCCCTCCTCTCCCCAAGGGGAGGAGTTCTCCTTGCCTTCTCCCCCTTCTGGTGCCCCAACTTGGATACCTCCTGCCTTTGGAGGGTCTACTGCTATAAGGGACCCACAGGCAACATCTGTCAACGCATCAGCCCCGACAGATAGTTTGTTTTGCAACACTGCTATCTCATGGTCCTTGATTAGCCCTGAAATCCCTCAAACTCTCTGCAGAAGGTGACAGGGCTACATGTCTTTCATCACCCAGCAGGATAGCCCAGGCTTGTCCACTGGTGGTGATTGTAGAGCTCCCTAGGGTAACAAGAAAGCACTCACCCTGTGTAACACTTGCTGTGTCCCATCTAACAAAGCAAATCACATGGCCAAGCTCCAAGTCAATGTGGGAGGGGTACACCCAAAGGTATGGACATAGAGGGTATGAGCAAATGGGAGGGCCATTGACAACAACGATCCGCCATACCTGAGATCAAGTATCTTGAACTGCTAGAGGAGGTATTTTACAACGGGTATACAGGCAGTCCCTGGATTATGAACGAGTTCCTTATTTTAAGTTGAATTTGTACGTCAAGTCAGAACAGTTAGGTACAGTTCCTATCTAACGCCATTAGTCAAGCGTTTGTCTTAGTACATAGCATACAGTGTACCTTTCTATGCATAAAAACAATAAAAAAACACAGACACACTAAACATCTTCGACATAATAATACAGCTGTAATAGTAAAGTGCACAGCAAAGCAGCATCAGTTATTATGAATCATCGTATGTACCTCGAGTATCTAATATAATAGGCTCTACAAGGGTTGGTTTGTAACCTGGGGACTTTCTTACTGTGGTAGCTCTTGTGGCTCGTTCTCCATCCAACTCCCATCAGCTGTTTATTCTAAGATGACTGTGGACACTTCGTACTCTTCCAATGAGAAGCTTAGGGATGGGCATGAACCCAATGCTGGATAAAATGGAAATGGTATTCAAGAGACAGGCAAGGAGCCCTGGTGGGACAAAGACTAAGTGCTTGGCTGCTAACCAAAAGGTTGATGATTCGAACATGCTCCACGGCTCCACAGGAGAAAGACCTAGTGATCTGCTCCTGTGAAGATTATAGCCAAGAAAACCCTATGAGGGCAGTTCTCCTCTGTCATATGGGGTCACTAGGAGTTGGAATTGACTCAATGGTACCCAACAACAACAACAAGAAAAAGACAGGAGAGAGGCCATCTTCCTCTGGACATTGTCATGTCTGGGTACGATGCGAAAACACTGTAGCCACCTTAGTGTCCGCTTGAGGATGAGGCCAAGCTTGGATGACAATGGAGTCCAAAGAGCTGCAGGTGAGGGCTTCAGCACTACATGGCATCCTAAATGTCCTTGTTGCTTAGATTGTCCTGAGCCACTGTGTTTTGTCACTTACGGACTGAAGCATAACCAACAGGGATACTAACTGGGTTGGTCCACCTAAGTGGGGCTGTGAAGATGACACAGACAGAGTAGGGAGCCTGTCTTAGTCATCTAGAGCTGCTATAACAGAAATATTACAAGTGGATTACTTTAACAAACAGAAGTTTATTCTCTCACAGTCTAGGAGGCTGGAAGTCCAAATTCAGGATGCCAGCTTCAGGCGAAGTCTTTCTCTGTCAGCTCTGGAGGAAGGTCCTTGTCATCAATCTTCTCCTGGACTAGGAGCTTCTCAGAGCAGGGACCTCGGGTCCAAAGGATGTGGGCTCCTGGCCATACTTTTTAGTGGTATGAGGTCCCTCTCTTCTCTGCTTCCTTCTCTCTTTTATATCTCAAAAGAAATTGGTTTAAGACACAATCTAATCTTACAGGTTGAGTCCTCATTAACATAACTGCCACTAATCCCATCTCTTTAACATCATAGAGGTAGGACTTATAACACACAGGAAAATCACTTCAGATGACAAAATGCTGAACAACCACAGGATACTGGGAATCATAGTTCAGCCAAGTTGACACACATATGAAACAATCCAATCCATGACAGAGCCCTAGATTCAATTCTCACACTGACCAGTGTGGCCCTGGGCAGGTTCCTGCCTCAGCTTTCTTCTCTGAAAAAGTAGAAAATAACCCATTCTGTGAACCCCAAGCATGTGTTTGTGATCAGATGACCTAAGGTATGGGAAATCCCTTTAAACTGCACACATTGTCAAACCAGATGTAAAGAGAAGAGAAAACAGTGTATTTAAGGAGGAAAGGATTGACAGCTAACAGCCAGAATTATGTGTGATGTGTAACAATCCATTCATTTAGTCACAGCAGTAAGAGGATTTATCACAAATGTTTACTGCTGTTAAAAAAAAAATAACCACATGACAGACATCTGCCCACAATTAACTTTTCAGTTAAACAAAGGCGGTCTTAGCATTGTGCGTGTGCTGAGGGTGGGTCCAGGTCAGGGGCAGAGGGTGGAACCGGGGGTGTATCAGTTGGTATGATTTCAGCTGCAAGGAGCCAATGCTCAACTCACCCTGACTTAGAAGATAATGGGATTTACTGGGTCAACTGGAGCCCTGGTGGCACAGTGGTTAAGTGCTCGGCAGCTAACTGAAAGGTAAGTAGCTCAAACCCACCAGCCACTCCACAGTAGAAAGATGCAGCAGTCTGCTTCTATAAAGATTACAGCCCTGGAAACCCTATGTCCTATAGGGTCACTATGAGTTGAAATTGACTCAGAGTTATTGGCTAAACTAAGGAGAGCCTGTGGGTAGGACATCCACCTGACAGTTCAGGTGAGGTGCTCTCCATGTTCGGTGATGTAGCCAAGAACCCAATTTCCCTCTCTCTCTTCCCTCTTTTTTTTTTTTTTTTTCTTCCCTCTGCCCTCCACGGTATCAAACTCAGAGGCACAAAGTGTCTAACACCTAATTTCTGGAAGCATGTTCTAGTAAGATCCTACGTTTTGTCGTTGCACCCAACTGGGTAAAAAGTCTGAATTTGTTCAATTGACATTTAAAATGTTTCCCAGTTCTTAAAAGCTTGATTGTAAGATAGCTTCATTTTTCAATGCTTTGGGAGCCTTGAGAACTGGATGGGACCCTCAGAGGCCCTGTTTGTAGAATACAACCTATAATTGGTCCTGAAAATTCTCTCTCTAGAATTCAGCTTGTCTCCATCTTGGTAAACTCACCTTTGGAAATCTGCATTAGTCAAGAGAGAGGCTGAAATATCCTAATATCAGATCCCGGCCCCCATCCAGACATGTGGGAATCTGTGTGCTTGAGGGATACCAACAGGAACCAATTCTAAATATCTCCCACTGAGATTTGAGGAATTAACAGAAGAAGGAAGACCTCGTTCACATTCATTTACTCTCACCCACGGTGGCTGGAATGCTCATTAGCATCTGGCATTTATAGAGAATTTTAAATTGGCCCAGGTCTTCTTTTCCTGTTTATCAGTAATTTCCCTGTACCAGCCATGTTTACACCCATGTAAATATTTTTATGCTTATTTGTATGTTGAAAGTTGACAGCGGGCTTGGTGTCACGATGAAGTTGCATGTAGGAACTAGAGTAGGCTAAGTGCTAACAAGCACAAGCCACGTCCCCAGGGCTTTGAACATCCATAGCCTGGGCTTTCTCAGCTCAATTGAATATGTAATTCTGCACATAAGCAATCCAAATACCAGATGGAAATCATATTAGACATGCAGAAACATCAGCAAACCTTGGTCTCTCAACAAGCAGAAAGAAACAGCCATCAGTTAAAGGCTTTCCTGATGATAAACAATGTCAGGCTGAATGAGCTCATACCCATTTCAGAGATTCATGCCTACACCTCTTAGAGCTAATTAGCCTGGGGACAAAATCTTAAAATTAAATTTTGATGTTATTCTGTTCACTGTATCAGTAGGCCTAGTAATAAAACTCCATTTATTGAAAATGCCAAGTTCCTGATTTTGCACTATTTCAGCTGTCTCCCCCATTTTCTTTGAATTATTCTGTGATCTCTTATAAGTAGATCATAACTGATTTGATAACAGGGACTGTATCACTCAGATGTATTGGGCCCCCAACGCACAACACAACTTCTAGCATACAGTAGGTATATGGGGGGCAAAGACTGATGAGCTCAGGTAAGACTAGCTACCTGCTCACATTGACTATCGAACCCCCTCTCTCATGTATCACTTAAGATACGACCTTTTCCCAGATGGCCGACAGTGCATTTACGGATGTGTAGTACCCATTGCTCCACTAACCAGAAAGTTCTAGAAACAGCATTTTTCACATTCTCTAATAAAAATATTCTAGCATGTAAGCTTTGTCAAAGCTAAAACAAGAATAAATAAGCAACCATTATACTCCCCATTCAGGAGGATAATAGAAAAGATTTACTCTATGTATCATTGCTGAAATCTCAAAGGATAAAAAGACCTATTTTTTATAGGACTTTAAAAAAAAAAAAAAAACCTCCCAATAGATTTATACCTGCTGATTAATGCCTTTGCATCCTTAGAGGAAAAGAGAGACAATGTCAAAGGTCAATTGTTCTATAGTCTAATCCAACGCCGCCTCCTTCTACTACTACACACAGAACAGCAAAGCTTCCTCAGCTTGCCAAGTCTGCCTTGCTCTCATTCTATTAACCTAAAAATGGCCGGGATACACATCATGTTGTTGTTGCTGTTGTTAGGTGCCATCCAGTCAGTTCTGACTCATAGCGACCCTATGTACAACAGAATGAAAAACTGCTCAGTCCTGTGCCATCCTCAAATCGTTGCTATACTTGAGCCCATTGTTGCAGCCACTTTGTCAGTCCTTCTCATTGAAGGTCTTCCTCTTTTTCATTGACCCTATACTTTACCAAGCATGATGTCCTTTTCCAGGGACTGACCCCTCCTGACAACATGTCCAAAGTACGTAACAAGTCATCCCATCATCCTAACTTTTAAGGATCATTCTGGTTGTACTTCTTCCAAGACAGATTTGTTTGTCCTTTTGTCAGTCCATGGTATATTCAATATTCTTCTCCAACACCACAATTAAAGGCGTCAATTCTTCTTCGGTCTTCTTTATTCATCGCCCAGCTTTTACACACATAGGAAGAGATTGAAAACACCATGGCTTGGGTCAGGCACGCCTTAGTCTTCAAGGAAATATCTTTGCTTTTCAACCCTTTAAGGAGATCTTTTGCAGCAGATTTGCCCAATGCAATGCATCTTTTGATTTCTTGACTGCTGCTTCCAGGGTACACAGTAAATACCTAAAATTATTTAAAAATCCACAGTCTTCCCATTACAGCAACTGTAGAGGCATTTATCTGTACTGACGGGTTGAAACCACCATCCCGTCTCTAAAGTCGGCCTGGTCCTGTATCATAATTTAGATACACCTGGAGATTTATATACACGGTCACCATGAGTTGAAATCAACTTGACTGCAATGGAGTTTTTTTTCTTTTTGGAGGGGGGTTTTGGAGGATTTTTGTCATCATTAACCAATAGTTCTGCCAAATTCCTGGTCTAAAGTGTTACTATCGCCCAGCAAAGGCAGTAGGGGTCTTTTATGGGTTTTGCCTATGCAACAACCAGTCCCATTTCTCCGTGTAGCTGAGGTCTGAGTTTCCATTAAGGAACAACCTCCCCATACAGTGTATGTGGGGGTTGAAGCCATACTATGGCTCCTGGAGCAGATATATGACCCAAGCCAGGTCGACCTACAGCATCCCCCAGCCAAGTGGTGTGTTCAGTTGGGTGTGACCTAAGCCAGGCCAGTGAGATCCTCACTGCTGTTTGCAATGTGGCTGTAACTACTAAGATGTAATCTGAAGATACTTACCAGTACCAGTTGCCATCAAGTCAACTCCAACTCATGGTGACCGCATGTGTGTCAGACTAGAACTGTGCTCCATAGGGTTTTTGATGGCTGATTTTTCAGAAGTAGATCACCAAACTTTTCTTCCCAGGTGCCTCTGGGTGGACTTGAACAATCAACCTTTTGGTTAGTAGCTAGGTGCGTTAATCATCCGCACCACCCAGGGACTCTTTTATCACCATGTGGAAAAAGCCTGCCTGAGAATGCAACAGAACAGAAGACAGGAAGGACAGATTCTCGAAGACATCACTGTGTTCCCAGGTAAACCATGCCGAAAAAGCAGCCTCTGGCTTTTCCATTACTTGAGATAAAATATTCCCTTTTAAAAGTAAAAAGAAACTATGTTGAATTCAGTTTTAGTAGCCCTGGTGGTACAGTGGCTAAGAGCTAGGCTGCTAACCAAATGGTCGGCAGCTGAAATCCACCAGCTGCTCCTTGGAAACCCTATGGGGCAGTTCTAATTTGTCCTTTAGGGTCGCTATGAGTCAGAATCAACTCGACGGCAATGGGTTTCTTTTGGTTTTAGGTTAACCAAAAGATTAGGAGCCAGTGGTAGAGGCACAGTGGTTAAAGACTAGGCACAGTGGTGAAGCACTTGGCTTCTAATTGAAAGGTTGGTGGTTTGAACACACCAACTTTTCCTTGGGAGAAGCATACGGCAGTCTGCTTCCGTAAGGATTGTTGTTGTTAAGTGCCATCTAGTTCGTTTTGACTCATAGCAACCCTATGCTGAATAGAACAAAACACTGCCGGTCCTGTACCGTCCTCACAATTGTTGCTATGCTTGAGCCCATTGTTGCAGCCACTGTGTCAATCCATCTCCTTGAGGGTCTTCCTCTTTTCCGCTGACCCTGTGCTCTGCCAAGCATGATGTCCTTCTCCAGGGACTGATCCCTCCTGATAACATGTCCAAAGTATGTGAGAAACAGTCTTGCCATCCTTGCTTCCAAGGAGCATTCTGGTTGTACTTCTTCCAAGACAGATTTATTCATTCTTTTGGCATTCCATGGTATATTCAATATTCTTCACCAACACCACCATTCCAAGGCATCAGTCCTTCCTTGGTCTTCCTTATTCATTGTCCAATTTTCACATGCATATGAGGAGATTGAAAATAACATGGCTTGGATCAGGCACATCTTAGTCCCCACATTTCTGTCAATTTGTCATACTGTGGGGGCTTGCCTGTTGCTGTGATGCTAGAAGCTATACCACCAGTATTCAAATACCAGCAGGGACAGCCATAGTAGACAGGTTTCAGCTAAGTTTCCAGACTAAGACAGACTAGGAAGAAGGACCCGGCAATCTACTTCTGAAAAGAATTAGCTAGTGAAAACCTTATGAATAGCAGTGGAACATTGTCTGATATAGTGCCGGAAGATGAACCCCTCAGATTGGGAGGCACTCAAAAGAAAACTGGTGAAAAGCTGTCTCCTCAAAGTAGAGTCAATCTTAATAATGTTGATGGAGTCAAGCTTTCAGGACCTTCACTTGTCAATGTGGCACGACTCAAGAAGAAAGAGCTGCAAACATCCATTCCAGAGCCTGGAATGCACAAAGTGTGAATTTAGGAAAATTAGAAATCATCATAAATAAATGGGGAGGAGGGGCCAAGATGGCTGACTAGGTAGAAGCTACCTTGGATCCCTCTTGCAACAAAGACTCAGAAAAACAAGTGAATTGATCACATACATGACAATCTACGACCCTGACCATCAAACACAGATCTAAAGAGTTGACCTGAGTGAGAGGGGAGCAAAAAGCTGCACCCTGAAGCAGTGACCGCTTCTGGAACCGGTGACCCCCGCCACACCCTTGAGCCCTCGCAGTTCCCCGGTGCTGAGTGGCGGGGCTGTTTGTGGCTTGCTGAGGTGGGGCAGGCACAGGACACAGCCCTAACCCCTAGTCCCCTGGGGTAACCTCCGTAGAGACTCAGCCAGCGCAAGCAGGCTGCACACTGATGGGGCTATCGAGAGAATGAGCAACCACAGGGAAGCAGTGACTGTTTTTGGAGACTGGAGCCAGCGTCCCAGTCAGAAAACCTTGGTGTCGGGTTTTGGACTAGGCAGATAAGAGCTGAGCACAGCATCCTGAAACGGTGCAAACACGGGACACAGCCCTAGCCCCCGGAAGTGACCTTGGGGGAAGCCCAGCCAGTGCACGCAGGCAGCGCAGCGATGCAACTGACAAGAGGAGAAGTCACCGGGAGGCAGCAACTGGTTTTGGAGCCTGAAGTGCAGCGTCCCAGCCAGGAAACCTTGGCTCTGGACTTTGGACTAGGAGCGGAGGAACTGACCACGGATTCTGAGACAACACAAGCACAGGACACGGCCCTGAGCCCCGGGGGCAATCTCAACCCAGCCAACGCACACAGGCTAAACACCCCTTGGGAATCTCAGATAAAACAGTCATCACCAAGCAAAATAAGTAACGTCTATATTCCTGGGTGCTACTCTCTCCTATCTATCAGATCCCTCCCCTCCCCTTCCAGATGGCTTCATTAACATTGGAATATCCTGGGCCAGAGAGTGAAGTGCTCTGTGTTTTGTTGTTGTTGTTGTTGTTGTTTTGTCTTTTCCTAACCCATTCTCCTGGTCTCAGCTACAAAAAACCCAGGGACCAAAAATCCTTCCATGACTTCCTGAAATTGGACTAAAAATACAGAACCAGCTCCAGCCAAGCATAGGGGATCCACAGTCTTCTGCTTTCATTCCTACAGGGAACAAGGTGGCTATTATAATGCAAAGGAAATTCTGATAGTGATCTGACTGTAATTGTTTTAGCGGGATTACTGGAAAGACAAATTTCCCAGGTCTGTTATCTCTACCTATTAAACAGAGCCCTCACTGACCCACAACCAGGAACTGAGGGCTGAAGTCCCACCCAAACCACCTAGCCTCCTGCCATGGGGGTCTGAGGATAGTGACACCTACCAATCTGTAGAGGTACATGCATTGGGTGCCTAAGGTACAGATGCAGAGCCCTCCTACCAAAGTGCTTTAGGAACAAAGACACACCTACCTCACTGGCACTTGGGGGAACCCTGTCAGCATCCTGCCCCCCCCCGGAGTGTGTTCCTCTGCTCCTACTAGAATCTGGTGCACACATCCTGCCCCACTGGAGTGTGTCCCCCTGCTCCTACTAGAGTCTGGTACACACAACTATCACCACTACTCCTCTAAGTGAATAGGTGACAGTCTACACAACACACTTGGTGACTGAAAATCAGATTCTACTCAAGAATAGTGAATGGATTCTTAGGCTTATATATCTGGTAACAGTCCAACCAGCTGGTAATAGGACATAAATGATTCAAAGGCTACAACAATCAAGACAGCGCAAACTAGTAGCCCATCTACGCATATTGAAAGAAAACAAAGCAAGATAAGACTCGGTGAGCAAATATAAAATAAATCATTACAACAACTTATAGATGGCTCGGAGACAGCAGTCGATATCAAACCACATAAAGAAGCAGACCATGATTGCTTCTACAACTCCCCAAATTAAAGAATCAAATTTCTTCTAAATGAAGATACAATCCTGGAATTGCCAGATGCAGAATACAAAAAACTAATTTACAGAATGCTTCAAGACATCAGGGATGACCTCAGAAATGAAATAAAGCAATCTACAGAAAAAGCCAAGGAACACACTGATAAAGCAGTTGAAGAAATCAAAAAGATTATTCAAGAACATAGTGGAAAAATTAATAAGCTGCAAGAATCCATAGAGAGACAGCATTCAGAAATCCAAAAGATTAACAGTAAAATTATAGAACTAGACAACTCAATAGGAAGTTAGAGGAGCAGAATCGAGGAATTGGAATGCAGAGTGGGGTAGTTGGAGGATAAAGCCATTAACACCAATATAGTTGAAGAAAAATCAGACAAAAGAATTTCAAAAAAAATGAAGAAACCCTAAGAATCATGTGGGACTCTATCAAGAAGAATAACTTGCATGTGATTGGAGTCCCAGAACAGGGAGGGATAACAGAAAATACAGAGAGAATAGTTGAAGATCTGTTGGCAGAAAACTTCCCTGATATCATGAAAGACGAAAGGATATCTATGCAAGATGCTCATCGAACCTGACATAAGATTGATCCAAAAAGAAAATCACCAAGACATATTATCATCAAACTTGCCAAAACCAAAGATAAAGAGAAAATTTTAAAAGCAGCCAGGGATAAAGGAAAGGTCTCCTACAAAGGAGAATCAATAAGAATACATTCAGACTACTCGGCAGAAACCATGCAGTCAAGAAGGCAATGGGATGACATATATAGAGCACTGAAGGAGAAAAACTGCCAGACAAGGATCATTTATCCAGCAAAATTCTCTCTCAAATATGAAGGTGAAATTAAAACATTTACAGATAAACACAAGCTTAGAGAATTTGCAAAAACCAAACCAAAGCTACAAGAAATACTAAAGGAAATTGTTTGCTCAGAAAATTAATAATATCAGATACCAACACAAGGTCACAGAACAGAACATCCTGATATCAACTCAAATAGGGAAATCACAAAAACAAATTAAGATTAATTTTAAAAAGAAAAAAATGCTCAAAACAGGGAATCATTGAAGTCATAATGTAAAAGATCACAATAACCAAAATGAGGGACTAAATACAGGAGGCAAAGAACTGCCATATGGAGAGCAAAACAAGGCAACATAGGACGATACAAGGTAGGTTTTCACTTAGAAAAATAGGCGTAAATATTAAGGTAACCACAGAGAGGTCTAAAAATTCCATAACTCAAAATAAAAACCAAGAAAAACATAACGACTCAGCAAACATAAATTCAACTACTATGAAAATGAGGAACACACGATTTACAAAGAAAAACATCTCAGCACAAAAAAGTAAGTGGAAAAATGAAATTGTCAACAACACACACACAAAGGCATCAAAATGACAGCACTAAACACATACTTATCTATAATTACACTGCATGTAAATGGACTAAATGCACCAATAAAGAGACAGAGAGTCTCAGACTGGATAAAACAACATGATCCGTCTATATGCTGCCCACAAGAGACACACCTTAGATTCAGAGACACAAACAAACTAAAACTCAAAGGATTGAAAAAAATATATCAAGCAAAGAACAACCAAAAGAGAGCAGGGGTAGCAATACTAATTTCTGACAAAATAGACTTTAAAGTTAAATCCACCACAAAGGATAAAGAAGGACACTACATAATGATTAAAGGGACAATTGACCAGGAAGATATAACCATATTAAATATTTATGCACCCAATGACAGGGCTGCAAGATACATAAAACAAACTTTAACAGAACTGAAAAGTGAGATAGACACCTCCACATTTATAGTAGGAGACTTCAACACACCACTTTCGGAGAAGGACAGGACTTCCAGTAAGAAGCTCAACAGAGACACGGAAGACCTAATTGCTACAATCAACCAACTTGACCTCATAGACTTATACAGAACACTCCACCCAACTGCTGCAAAGTATACTTTTTTTTTTTTCTAGTGCACATGGAACATTCTCTAGAATAGACCACATATTAGGTCATAAAACAAAGCCTCGCAGAATCCAAAACATCGAAATATTACAAAGCATCTTCTCAGACCAAAAGGCCATAAAAGTGGGAGTCAGTAACAGAAAAATCAGGGAAAAGAAATCAAATACTTGCAAACTGAACAATACCCTGCTGAAAAAAGACTGGGTTATAGAAGACATTAAGGAGGGAATAAAGAAATTCATAGAATGCAAGGAGAATGAAAACACTTCCTACCAAAACCTCTCGGATACAGCAAAAGCAGTGCTCAGAGGTCAATTTATATCAATAAATGCAAACATACATAAAGAAGAAAGAGCCAAAATCAGAGAACTGTCCCTACAAATTGAACAAATAGAAAGCGAGCAACAAAAGAATCCATCAGGCACCAGAAGAAAACAAATAATAAAAATGAGAGCTGAACTAAATGAATTAGAGAACAGAAAGACAATTGAAAGAATTAACAAAGCCAAAAGCTGGTTCTTTGAAAAAATTAACAAAATTGATAAACCATTGGCCAGACTGACTAAAGAAATACAGGAAAGGAAACAAATAACCCGAATAAGAAACGAGATGGGCCATATCACAACAGACCCAACTGAAATTAAAAGAATCATATCAGATCATTACAAAAAATTGTACTCTAACAAATTTGCAAACCTAGAAGAAATGGATGAATTCCTAGAAAAACACTACCTACCTAAACTAACACAATCAGAAGTAGAACAACTAAATAGACCCATAACAAAAAAAGAGATTGAAAAGGTAATCGAAAAACTCCCAACAAAAAAAAGCCCTGGCCTGGATGGCTTCACTGCACGGTTCTACCAAACTTTCAGAGAAGAGTTAACACCGCCACTACTAAAGGTATTTCAAAGCATAGAAAATGATGGAATACTACCTAACTCATTCTATGAAGCCACCATATCCCTGATACCAAAACCAGGTAACGATACCACAAAAGAAGAAAATTACAGACCTATATCCCTCATGAACATAGATGCAAAAATCCTCAACAAAATTCTAGCCAATAGAATTCAACAACATATCAAGAAAATAATCCACCACGACCAAGTGGAATTTCTACCAGGTATGCAAGGCTGGTTTAATATTAGAAAAACCATTAATGTAATCCACCATATAAATAAAACAACAGACAAAAACCACAGGATCTTATCAATTGATGCAGAAAAGGCATTTGACAAAGTCCAACACCCATTCATGATAAAAACTCTCAGCAAAATAGGAATTGAAGGAAAATTCCTCAACACAATAAAGGGCATCTTTATACAAAGCCAACAGCCAACATCATTCTAAATGGAGAGAGCCTGAAAGCATTTCCCTTGAGAACGGGAACCAGACAAGGATGCCCTTTATCACTGCTCTTATTCAACATTG
The DNA here is from genome assembly GCF_024166365.1 of Elephas maximus indicus. Lineage (NCBI taxonomy): Eukaryota > Metazoa > Chordata > Mammalia > Proboscidea > Elephantidae > Elephas > Elephas maximus. The sequence goes on from NC_064843.1 coordinate 7,868,561, forward strand.
TGCTAGAGGTCCTAGCCAGAGCAATTAGGTTAGACAAAGAAATAAAGGGCATCCGGATTGGCAAGGAAGCAGTCAAATTATCTCTATTTGCAGATGACATGATCTTATACACAGAAAACCCTAAGGAATTCTCCTGAAAACTACTGAAACTAACAGAAGAGTTCAGCAGAGTCTCAGGTTATAAGATAAACGTACAAAAATTACTTGGATTCCTCTACATCAACAAAAAGAACATCGAAGAGGAAATCATCAAATCAATATCGTTCACAGTAGCCCCGAGAACATAAAATACTTAGGAATAAATCTTACCAAAGATGTGAAAGACCTATACAAAGAAAACTACAAAGTACTAGTGCAAGAAACTAAAAGGGACCTACATAAGTGGGAAAACATACCTTGCTCATGGATAGGAAGACTTAACGTTATATAAATGTCTATTCTACCAAAAGCCATCTATATATACGATGCACTTCCGATCCAAATTCCAATGACATTTTTTAATGTGATGGAGAAACAAATCACCAACTTCATATGGAAAGGAAAGAAGCCCCAGATAAGAAAAGCATTACTGAAAAAGAAGAAAGTGGGAGGCCTCACTCTACCTGATTTTAGAACATATTATACAGCCACAGTAGTCAAAATAGCCTGGTACTGGTAGAACAACAGGCACATAGACCAATGGAACAGAATTGAGAACCCAGATATAAATCCATCCACATATGAGCAGCTGATATTTGACAAAGGCCCAGTGTCAGTTAATTGGGGAAAAGATAGTCTTTTTAACAAATGGTGCTGGCATAACTGGATATCCATTTGCAAAAAAATGAAACAGGACCCATACCTCACATCATGCACAAAAACTAACTCCAAGTGGATCAAAGACCATAACATAAAGACTAAAACGATAAAGATCATGGAAGAAAAAATAGGGACAACGTTAGGAGCCCTAATACAAGGCATAAACAGAATACAAAACATTACTAAAGATGACGAAGAGAAACCAGATAACTGGGAGCTCCTAAAAATCAAACACCTATGCTCATCTAAAGACTTCACCAAAAGAGTAAAAAGACCACCTACAGATTGGGAAAAAATTTTCAGCTATGACATCTCTGACCAGTGCCTGATCTCTAAAATCTATACGATTCTGTTAAACCTCAACCACAAAAAGACAAACAACCCAATCAAAAAGTGGACAAAGGATATGGACACGCACTTCACTAAAGATGTTCAGGTGGCTAACAGGCACACGAGAAAATGCTCTTGATTATTAGCCATTAGAGAAATGCAAATTAAAACTACGATGAGATTCCATCTCACTCCAACAAGGCTGGCATTAATCCAAAAAACACAAAATAATAAAGGTTGGAGGGGCTGCGGAGAGATTGGAACTCTTATACACTGCTGGTGGGAATGTCAAATGGTACAACCACTTTGGAAATCTATCTGGCGTTTTCTTAAAAAGTTAGAAATAGAACTACCATACAACCCAGAAATCCCACTCCTTGGAATATAGCCTAGAGAAATAAGAGCCTTTACACAAACAGATATATGCACACCCATGTTTATTGCAGCACTGTTTACAACAGCAAAAAGCTGGAAGCAACCAAGGTGTCCATCAAGGGATGAATGGTTAAATAAATTATGATACATTCACACAATGGAATACTACGCATCCATAAAGAACAATGAGGAATCTGTGAAACATTTCATAACATGGAGGAACCTGGAAGGCATTATGCTGAGTGAAATTAGTCAGAGCCAAAAGGACAAATATTGTATAAGACCACTATTATAAGATCTTGAGAAATAGTATAAACTGAGAAGAACACATTCTTTTGTGGTTACGAGAGGGGGGAGGGAGGGAGGGTGGGAGAGGGTTATTAACTGATTAGTTAGTAGATAAGAACTACTTTAAGGTGAAGGGAAGGACAGTACTTAATACAGGAAAGGTCAGCTCAACTGGACTGGACCAAAAGCAACGAAGTTTCCGGGATAAACTGAATGCTTCGAAGGTCGGTGGAGCAAGGGAAGGGGTTTCGGGACTATGGCTTAAGGGGACTTCTAAGTCAATTGGCAAAATAAATTCTTTTATGTAAACATTCTGCCTCCCACTTTGAATTGTGGCGTCTGGGGTCTTAAATGCTAACAAGCAGCCATCTAAGATGCATCAATTGGTCTCAACCCACCTGGATCAAAGGAGAATGAAGATCACCAAGGTCACACGATAACTATGAGCCCAAGAGATAGAAAGGGCCACATGAACTAGAGACTTACGTCATTCTGAGAGCAGAAGAACTAGATGGTGCCCAGCCACAACAGATGACTGCCCTGACAGGGAGCACAACAGAGAACCCCTGAGGAAGCAGGAGAACAGTGGGATGCAGACCCTAAATTCTCATAAAAAGATCAGACTTAATGGTCTGACTGAGACTAGAAGAATCCTGGCGGTCATGGTCCCCAAACCTTCTGTTGGCCCAGGACAGGAACCATTCCCGAAGACAACTCATCAGACATGGAAGGGACTGGACAATGGGTTGGAGAGAGATGCTGATGAAGAGTGAGCTACTTGTATCCGGTGGACACTTGAGACTGTGTTGGCGTCTCCTGTCTGGAGGGGAGATGGGAGGGTAGAAAGGATTAGAAACTGGCAAAACTGTCAAGAAAGGAGAGACTGGAGGGAGGGAACGGGCTGACTCATTAGGGGGAGAGTAAATGGGAGTATGTAGTAAGGTGTATATAAGCTTATATGTGACAGACTGAGTTGGTTTGTAAACTTTCACACAATAAAAATTCTTAAAAAAAAAAAAGAGATTGACTCAAGATACAACCTAATCCTATAGATTTGAGTCCTGCCTCATTAACATAACTGCCTCTAATCCTGCCTCATTGACATTATAGAGGTTAGGATTTACAACGCATAGGATAATTACATCCGATCACAAAATGGTGAACAACCACACAATACTGGGAATCATAGCCTAGCCAAGTCGACACACATTTTGGAGGGACCCAATTCAACCCATAACAATAGGATAAGATGACCCAGTACCTTCTGAGTATGTCTTGGCCCAAATATTATACATTTTTTTTTGGAATGTTTTAGCATGTGTCTATAAAAGATGAGAATTTTTAAAAAAATAACCACAATACTATTATGACAGATAACAAATGACAATAACTTCTTTTTACTATGGTAAATATATAGATGACACAACATTTGCCAATTCAACATTGTTTAGGAAGCACTAAGTTCCTGATTATGAATTTAACAGTGGGGATGGGTGTGTGTACACAATATGATTGATCTAATTGATCTCCCTGAATTGTACGTGTGAAAAATGTTGAATTGACAATAACTTCTTAATATCACCAAATGTCCTCCTCCTCCTCCTTCCCCTGATCTTCCTCTTCCTCCTCTTTCTTCTCTTCTTCCTCCTCCCCTTCATCTTTGTCCTCCTCTTCTTCTCTTTTGCCTTCTTTTTTTTTTTTTTAACTGTTGACTTATCCAAGTTAGGATACGAACAAGGCCATACCCTAAAATTTGCTAATATGTCTCATAAATCTTTTTTTATATTGGTCTCCCTTTCTTTCTCTTTTAATTTCTTTGCAGTTGATTTGTTGAAGATGTCATAGAGTTTCCCATATTCTGGATTTTTCTGACCCCATCTCTTTGGTTTCATTTCATGTGTTTTTCTCTCCTCTCTATTGTGGACAGACTTGGGTTCAATGTTTTGGCCAGACAATTCCATATGTGGAGTCAAGTCCTCCCATCAGGAGCCACATAGTGTTTGTGCTGTCCTATCTTCATGACCCCATGGTTCCATCATTGCACTTGTGGGTGGAAAATGATGATATTCAAGTCCTATCATTCCATCACCATCTGTGAGCTGGACTTCTTCAATATAAAGAGAAACCTTCTCAAGTAAACCGTTTGGTTACTCCAAGGTGGTGATGGTAGTTGCGAGCTGCTGTAGAGTCAGGCCCTGACTCATGGCAACCCCATGGACAACAGAATGAAATGCTGCCTGGTCCTCCGCCATTCCCATGATCGTTACAGATTGGACCATTGTGATCCATTGGGTTTTCACTGGCTGATTTTTGGAAGTAGACACCAGACCTTTCTTCCTGGTCTACCTTGGTCTGGAAGCTCCACTAAAGCTTGTTCAGTGTCATAACAACACATAAGCCTCCTCTGACAGACAAGTGGTGGCTGCACATGAGGCGTCTTGGCTGAGGACTGAAATCAGGTCTCTTGCACTGAAGGCAAGGATTCTACCACTGGACCACCTCTGCCCCCCACCTTGAGGTGCAGTTCATAAAATAAAGAAAGGGAAAATGCTAATTCTTTTCCTTTATGTGGTAGCTTTCAGAATAGTGAGTTGGTTCCCTGTCACCCTTCCAAAGAAACCGATGTGCTGCTTCTGCTACTACATGTTTACTCTTGCAGTTAGCACGGCTGGGGTGCTCCCACCTGTTGCTGTTATTACTCATATTGATGCTCCCAGTGTAATACCCAGCTTTGGCCAGTGGACGCTATCCAAGTCAGCTCTGAGCCCTTTGACACGACCTCAGCTTTCCTCTTCACTGTGGTTGTTTCTTGGTTGCTTTAGTAGGATAAGATGGAATCAGCCATTTCTCCAAGGAGCTCTGGCTGGTTTTAGGAGGAAATGGTGGCTAGCCACCACAATATAGATCCTAGGAGTGTTCGCTGCTACTATTTAGGTCATGGTTCCAGGCTTTTCCAGTGGACGGAGGTAGGAAATGTGTGTTTTGAGAAATGGCATCACAGGTCCATACTGAGATCTCCAATTCAAATTTAGGGTTGCCAGGTTTTTTTTCCTAATTTATTTTGTTTTATAGTTTTCTGCCTTTCTCTTGAGCTGATGTTGTCTGTAGTCACATTCGGGTGGCCTTTCTTGCCATGGTCATGTAGCTTCCAAATATGGTAATTGGGGCCCACCAATGGGATTAGTCAGTTTTGTCATCCCATTAGGCTTAAAATGAGCCATTCCAGAGGCATGAAGAAGATCTCACCGCCATCAAAGAAGAAGGGCCAAGACCAGAGTGCATCCTTTGGACCTGAGATCCCTGTGCTGAGACCCTCCTAGACCCAGGAAAGACAGAGAGAGAGCTGTAACACTGAAGATGGCCAAACTACAAGAAGCAGCAGCAGAGAAACAGCAGCAACATAGGCAGCAGAACGAGGAGACTAGCAGGAGGTGGTGCAATGGGCTTCCCAACCCATGGAGCTAGAGCTGAGTGCCTTCAGGCCAAGGCTTACTGGCAGAGTGGGATGCCTCGGGACATTTATTGGCAGAGCCGAAATAGCTTTCTAACACTTGTCCAAGCAAGGCAGAGCCTGAGGGCCAGGGAGAGGCCTGCCTGTGGGCACAGCTGGGAGGAGGCTGTCCTGATGGAAGAGCTGTATCCTGAGCATTCCTGAACCTAAACTGTAACCTGTTACCTCCCTAATAAACCCCATAATCATGATTACTGTCTGCAAGTTCTGTGTGGCCATTGCAACGAATCGTTGAACCCAGCAGAGAGGTAGAGGCTGCCGTGGGAGGGACAGTTGCTGTCAGAGTTGGTAAAGACGGTGGAGGGAGAAGTCACATCTGACCTCTGCCTCATAGGAATCAGCCTCAGGCTGTTGATCTTTACTCTCCTTCTTCCTTGTGAAGTCAGAGGAGCTCAGACGCTGCTGCCACGCCATTCTTACAGCTGATTATCTCATTTTCTGATGACATTAACATAATTTCTTATTTGATAGCTCCGACATTTAAGTAACTTCTAAATAACAACACCAATATTGTAGTTAATAATACAATTATTGAAAAGAAAAAAAAATTCTTTTCAGTTCTTTTTCCCCGTAATATATATCCTGCCAGATGTACAGCCAAATCACTCTTTTGCTGTTGTTATTGTTTTTTATAGTCACTTAAATTCATTCTTCTCTGTGTGGGTTAAGCCCACAACTACTTGCAAGGTTTACTTGTTTCATTTTGTTTTTAATTTTGAGGAAAGGTTGTGTTAAAAGCAAAACCCCACTAAATCACAGACAATAACTTCTGTTATCATTTCAACATGTATGCTTCTAGTTACATACATGGGTATTGTCATGGATTGAATTGTGTCCCCCAAAAATATCTGTCCACTTGGCTAGGTCATGATTCCCTTGTGTAATTCTATGATTTTCTACCATTTTATCATCTGATGTGATTTCCCTATGTGTTATAAATCCTATCACCATGATATAATAACATGGATTAGTGGCAGTTATATTGATGAGGTCTACAAGAGTAGATAGTGTTTTAAGCCAATCTCTTTTGAGATACAAAAGAGAGAAGCAAGCAGAGAGACTTGGGAACTTTATACCACCAAGGCAGCAGCACCGGGAGCAGAGCACGTCCTTTGGGACTGAGGTTCCTGTGGTGAGATGCGCCAAGTCTAAGGGAAGATTGATGACAAGGAACTTCCTCCAGAGCCCACAGAGGGAGAAAGCCTTCCCTTGGAGCTGACGCCCTGAATTTGGACTTCTAGCCTACTGGACTGTGAGAGAATAAACTTCTCTTTGTTAAAGCCATCCACTTGTGGTATTTCTGTTATAGCAGCACTAGATGACTAAGACAGGTATTGTTACAAAAATGGAACCGTAGTTACCTAATGCTTTATATTTACTTTCTTCACCCTAGGGTGTATCATGAGCCCCTTTCATGTCATTATGATATTTCTAAATCATTATTTTAGCAGCAACATAATCTTTTATCATTTAGATGGATCACAACTCTCTATGCTAAACCTCTATTTTTGGCCATTTAAGTTGTTTACAATTTTTCACAACTTTAAACAATACTGTGATGAATATCCCTGGGACCAAATGTGTTCACACATTCCTAAATTACTGCTTCAGTATAAATTTCTATAAATGTATTTGCCGAGCAAAATAAAAAATAAGATACTCACTTTAAGCCTTTTGCATCACACAGCTAAATCTCCCTCTTGTAGAATTCGAGAGTTCCCACGTCCCTAAACTCTCACCAACAGGAGACATTATAGCTCATTTTTTAATGTGTCTAATCTGAAATGTAAATATAGCAGGTGTTCGTTGATGACTCAGGCATTTATTTAAGTGGGTTACTGTAAGTATTTATTTATTCACTTTTTCATTCAGCGAACATGGAATCCCATGTTTACTATAATTTGCCCTGCCTTGTGCTTTTTTTTTTTGTGCTGTATCCTGGGGTCCTTACACTGAACAACACAGACGTGTTCCTCCCCTCAGGGGCTCAGAGTCCAGAGGAGAGGAAAGACGTCTGAATAAGTAAGTGCAAGTGCTCTGAATGAGCAACGCAAGGCAACGTGAAGGAGCAAAATACGGAGACCAAGTTAGACCAGGGGCCAGAGAGAGGATGCCAAGGTTTCAGCTGAGGTTGAAAGGACATGTAAGCTATAACCTAGAGATACCCAGGTGATGAGAGGAAGAACAACCCAAAGAGAGAAAACACCACTTGCAAAGGCCTTGAGGTGTGACTTATCTCTTTCTCAACATTTCTCAACTCTGATCACAAAAGAGGATTCAGCGCTCCAGCAATCCATCTCCTGCCTGCCCGTTCCATGCAGGACCCAGGTTAATGCAGGTATACCCATTGCCGTCGAGTAGATTCCTACTCATGGTAATGCTACAGGACAGAATAGAACTGCTCCATAGGGTTTCCAAGGCTGTGATCTTTATGGAAGCAGATTGCCATATCTTTCTCCTTGGGAGCAGCTTGTGGGTTTGAACCCCCAACCCTTCAGTTAGCAACCTAGTGCTGAACCACTGCACTACCAGGTTTGATGCTGCTGTAAAGAGTAACAAAAGAGACACAGAGCAAGACGTCAGCATCTTATCTCAGACTCCATTCTTTAGCGTAGGCTCCTACAGCTCCATCTCGCCTGCCAGCATCAGCAACAAGTGCCTCTTAACAGCCCTTAACGCTCCCCCAGCCAAACCACGTGACCGAGATGATATACCACAGCTGTACACCCTGGGCAGATTAGAAAGAGGAATCTTTATAATTACACGAGCTTGCTGTTATTTAAATATTTACCAACATTAAACACCAAAGGACTGTGCAAATGATCCAGGGATTCACATTGTTCTAAGCTAATATTCTTTGTACAATATTATGCAAATTGCGTAAACTTCATTTTGTTGTTGTTGCTGCAAGCAGTGTCTCCCAAGGCAGCCATTCAACAAGATGAAACAGATACAGTTTTAATAATGAATAGTGATGATGAATAAGTCACAAAGTTTGTGCAATGCTAATGTACTCGCTCACCCTGGGGTAGTTTATTAGACAAACAAGTAACATTTCCTGTTCTGCTTTTGCTCAAGTGGCATCGTTTTCCTGGATATGTTGGCGCAATAAATTATTTCAACCCATTACATGTTAACGAACAAATCATACTCACTTGCAATCTGTCATGAATTGCTGAGAATTGAGATTTAAACACTGAAATTTTACATTAATTTTACGTTACAAAAACAAAACTGGTTAAGAGAAATTAAACTTGGCTGAAATGGGAACAAAACAGTATGTCTGATGCTGAATATTTTAAGCCCACAAAGGAGGCTGCAATTGTTTCATTAATATTCAGAACACTTCAGCATGCATGTGTGACAATGAAAAAATTCAAATGGTGCCATGGCGTGGGAATGCCCATTAGCAGCAATGTGTCTGAGCAGTCAGCATCCCTCACATAATGCCAGTGGTGGTTTAGGACGAGGCGGGGACCCCAGCACCCGGATGGTGGCCTGGACCAGGTCGACCTCCCTCTTGGCATCCACAGGGAAGAATCGATTCAATGCAACAAGGTGTCACCCGTCTGTGCTCACAGCAACTTGCTTCTGGTTAGAGGGGTGATTAGGAATTATCTTGGAAAACAGCATCAAGCATCAAATAGCTGGGAAAAACCTAACTGCATCAGAGCGCCATTGGCTAAAGAAAAATGCTGTCTGGCCACACAATAAAGGTCCTATCGCTGGGAAAGAGGAGGAGGTAAATCAGCACGGTCTGAGACCTATTTCTAACATACATGTTTTTAAATTTCTAACAGGAGTCTTCTTGAAGGAAATCCTAGGCAGAAATCTGCACCAACCCCGAGTGGTGATGCATGTTCACAAAATGCCCACATTTGTGTAACTAGGATCAGCAGACGAAGTGCCCCAGAAAGTCCCTGCTTTCTCGATCTCGCTCCACCCAGGATGATCACCATCCTCACTTCTGACATCCTAGATGAGTTCTAGAAACATGTACTGTCTTGGCTGGGTTCCTTCAAACAATATCATGTCTATGAGATCTGCCCACCTTGTTGCTTGTAGTTGTAGTTTGTCCATTCTCGTTAATGTTCCATAGCGTTTCATGGCATAAAAATACCACAACGTATTTACTCATGCTTCTGTTGATGGATATTTGGGTTCTCTCCAGCTTGTGGCTTTTACAAATAGTGCTGCTGTACGTATTCTTGTACATGTCTCTGGTGAATGCCAAGATAGGATTTTTAAGTCAGTATAGACAGATCAGGGTCCTGGTGTGCGCACACTGGTATAAAAAGGTGGGGCGGGGGCTGTAGGACCACATGCATAAATGCACACATGCACTCACATCAAATATCCCTTTGCTTGCGTGGGCAGAGACCAATTTCTGAAATACATAAAAATGATAACAATGTTTGCCTTTGGGAAGAATGTCTAAGGGACTAGGGGTATAATTGTTACGGTTGGGTTGAGCTTGGCTGGGCCATGGTTCTTGGTGGTTTGGCAGTTATGATGTAGTTGGGCAGTCGTATGATGACGTGATCAGCTCCATGATGAGATGTAATGTGATCACCTCCATGATGGGATCTGCTGTGAGTAGCCAATCAGTTAAAGGGGAGTTTTCCTTGTGGGTGTGGCCTGCATTCAATGTACCTGGACTTTCTGGCAAGACTCATAAACTTTTGGGCCCTGCAGCTGGCTCCTGTTCACCTGACCTCCAGTTCTTGGGACTTGAGCTAGCAGCTAACCTACTGTCTTGCCTGTTGATCTTCGGATTCATCGGGCTTCACAGCCTGTGAGCCAGAGCCCTGCTGTCTAACCTGCCAATCTTGGGTTTGCCAGCCCCTGTGGCCACGCGAATCAGAAAAAGCCTCCTGCCTGACCCACCAACTTGGAATGTTCCAGCCTCTACAGCTGTGTGAGACATTTCCTTGATATAAATCTCTCTCTATATATGTTTATACACTTTACTGGTTTTGCTTCCCTAGAGAACCCAACCTAAGACAGGAGAAAACTTACTTTTTACTATTTTTTGTACTGTTCTGAACTTTTTAAAGGGCATAGATTGTTTTCAAAATGAAATTAGTTATTCAAAGAGCAGAGGTTATAATGAATCCAAAGCCATGTACATTCTAACTGAACATTGGGTTGTTAGGAAAATGTTTAGTTTTATCTTCCTTCAGCTGTGTTTTCAGTTTACAAAGTGCCTCCCCAAAGAAGACATGGCTTGCTGCTCACAATACAAGAGTGAGAGAAAGCAGCTATTGAGCATCGCTGTGCCAGGCAGGGTGTTAAATACTTGACCACTGTTGTTTCATCTGATCTTCATAACCCGCCTAGAAAATGGGCCTTATTAAATAACCCCACTTCACTAATGAGACAAGTGGAGGTCAGAGACGTTCGGGAGACTTGCCTCAGGTCACGTGGCTACTAAACAGCCTTTGGACCCTCAGTCAGTTGCTATGTCCACTAATGACTACCCCGGAGAGCATGCAACACACTGGAGCCAACACAGGGAGATAAAAGAAGCTGTGGGAGACAGGGCCATTTGAGGCCATGCTCCCCCAGGGTTATAGGGCAATCCTTGAGCACACATGGGGCCCTGCTCCCTGGTTATTCCTAATTCAGGTTATAGCTTTAATCATCCCGCTGAGAGAGTATAGCAATGCTGTCTGAATTCGCTGCCTTAGACCAGGGGTTGGCAAATGGTTTCTGTAAAGGGACAAGTAGAAAATATTTTCATCTTTGCAGGCTGTGTGGCCTAAGTGAAAACCACTCAAGTCCGAATTGTTGCAGTACTAAAGTATCCACAGACAATACATGAAGGAGTGGGCGAGGCCATGTGCAAATAAAACTTTACGGAGGCTGAAATTTGAATTTCATATAATTTTCTTAAGGAGTCCTGGTGGCCCAATGATTAAGCACTCAGCTGCTAACTGAAAAATCAGCGGTTCAAACCCATGAGTGGCTGCGAGTGAGAAAGACCTGGTGATCTGCTTCTGTAAAGATTACGGCCTTGGAAACCCTACGGGGCAGTTCTACTTGTCCTACAGTGTTGCTAAGAGTCAGAATTGACTCAAGGCGACAGGTTTTTTGGTTATAATTTTCACGTGTCATGAAATCTTCTTATTTTTTCAACTATATAAAAATATAATAGCCAGTCTTAGCTCAACAGCCATACAAAAACAGGTAAGGGGCAAATTTGATCCACTGGATGTAGTCTGCTGATATTTGTTTTAGTCAGATAAAAAATTAGAATAACTACAGTACATGAATTGCAGGGTCTAACAGATAGCACCTGCCACAAGGTCTCAATTTCTTCTTCTGTAAATTAGAATTTTTCTGGATTCCGTTAGCCAGAGTCAAATCCCAGCTCCATGACAGGCTCCACTGTACCTGGGTAAACTTCAGAAATTTGTTTTATCCTCCATAACTCTCTAAGTTTAAGATGGTAAAATGTAAGTATCTAAGTATAAAGTGTTGAAAAGCAAACGTTTCAGTTTGAGGACTAATGTGCACCTGACTCAAGCCATGGTGTTTTCAATCACTTCGTAAGCATGCAAAAGCTGGGCAATGAATAGGGAAGACTGAAGAGGAATTGATGCCTTTGAATTATGGCGTTGGTGAAGAATACTGAATATACCATAGACTGCCAGAAGAACAAACGAGTCTGTCTTGAAAGAAGTACAGCCAGAATGTTCTTTAGAAGCGAGGAAGGCCAGACTTTGTCTCACATACTTGGGACATGTTATCAGGAGGGCCCAGTACCTGGAGAAGGACATCATGCTTGGTAAAGCAGAGGTTTAGGGAAAAAGAAGAAAACCCTCAATGAGATGGACTGGCACGGTGGACGCAACAACAGGCTCAACATGGCAAGCACCGTAAGGACGGTGCAGGACCGGGGAGTGTTTCGTTCTGTTGTACCTGGGGTCTCTATGAGTTGGAACTGACTCGGCAGCACCTAACAACAACAAGTCTCTAAGTATATAAAGAGAGGATTAGGGTAATGCCTACCTCGTGGAGTTGTGATGAGAATGGATTGATAGTGCATGTAAATGGAACATCACTGGTGTTCAGTAAATATGATCTAACAGCAAACTGGCGGGTAGTGCTGTTGCTACTGTTATTAGTTGCTCTCAAGTCAGCTCCAGCTTGTGGAGACCTTCTGTACAATAGAATGGAACGTTACCCAGTCCGGCACCGTCTTCCTGATCCTCGGTATGCCTGAGTCCACTGCTGTAGCTATTGTGTCAATCCACCCCATGGAGGGTTTGCCTCATTTTCACTGACCTCTACTTTACCAAGCCCGATGTCCTTTCCTAGCAATTGATCTTTTCTGATGATGTGTCCAAAGTAAGTGAGGTGAAGCCTCACCATCCTTGCTTCCAAGGAACATTCTGGATATAGTTCTTCTAAGACTGATTTGTTTGTTCTTCTGGCAGTCCAGGGTATATTCAGTATTCTTCACCAACACCTCAATTGTTATTGTCGTTAGGTTCTGTTGAGGTGGTTCCGGCTCATAGTGACCCTAAGCACAACAGAATGAAATACTGCCCAGTCCTGTGACATCCTCACAATTGCTGCTATGCTTGAGCCCGTTGTTGCAGTCACCGTGCCAATCCATCCCATTAAGGGTCTTCCTCTTTTTCACCGACCCTCTACTTTACCAAGCATGTTGTCCTTCTCTGGGGACTGGTCCCTCCTGATAACGTGTCCAAAGTATGTGAAACATAGTCTTGAAATCTTTGCTTCTAATGAGCATCCTGGCTGTGTTTCTTCTAAGACAGATTTGTTTGGTCTTCTGGCAGTTCCTGGTATATTCAATATGTTTCACCATCACCGTAGTTCAGAGGTAACAAGTTTTCTTCAGTCTTCCTTATTCACTGTCCAGCTTTCACATGTATGAGGTGATTGAAAACTCAGTGGTTTGGGTTGGGCACACCTTAGTCCTCAAAGTGCTATGTTTGCTTTTTAACACTTTAAAGTGGTCTTTTGCAGCAGATTTGCCCAATGAAATACATTGTTTGATTTCTTGACAGTTGCTTCCATGGGCTTTGATTGCAAATTCAAGAAAAATTCAATCCTTTACAACTTCAATATTTTCTCCATTTCTCAGGATGTTGCTTATTGGTCCGGTTGTGGTGGCGCTGTGGTTAAGTGCTATGGCTGCTAACCAAAGGGTCGGCAGTTCGAATCCGACAGGTGCTCCTTGGAAACTCTATGCGGCAGTTCTACGCTGTCCTATGGGGTCACTATGAGTCAGAATCGACTCAACAACACTGAGTTTGGTTTGGGTTTTAGTGTATGTTGAGGCATAATCCATACTGATCTTCAAGTCCTCTTCACTTTCAGTAAACAAGGTTGTGTCATCTGCATGATGCAGGTTGTTAATGAGTCTTCCTCCAGCCCTATTGCCATGTTCTTCTTCATATAGTCCAATTTATAGGATTATTTGCTCAGCATACAGATTGAATGAGTATGGTGAAAGGATACAACCCTGACACGCAGCTTTTTTTACTTTAAACCGTGCAGTATCCCCTTGTCCTGTCCAAATGACTGCCTATTGGTCTATGTACAGGTTCCACATAAGCGTTCCAGAATTCCCATTCTTCACAACGTTAAATATAATTTGTTATGATCCACACATATGAATGCCTTTGCATTGTCAATAAAACACAGTTAAACATCTTTCTGGTATTCTCTGCTTTCAGTCATGATACATTTGACATCAGCAATGATATCCCTCATTTCATGTCCTCTTCTGAATCCGGCTTGGATTTCTGGCAATTCCTTGTCTAGGTACTGCTTCAACCACTTTTGAATGACCTTCAGCAAAATTTTACTCGTGTGTGATACTAATGATATTGCCCGATAATTTCTGCATTCCGTTGGATCACCTTTCTTTGAAATGGGCACAAATATGGATCTCTTCCAGTCAGTTCGCCAGGTAGCTGCCTTATAAAATTCTTGGCATAGACAAGTGAGCACCTCCAGCGCTGCATGTGTTTGTTGAAACATCTCAGTTGTTATTCCGTCAATTCTTGGAGCCTTGTTTTTCACCAATGCCTTCAGTGCAGCTTAGACCTCTTCCTTCAGTACTATCCAGAGTAAGGTATTATAATGAAATGTGCAAAGACCTGAAGTTAGAAAACCAAAAGGGAAGAACATTCTCCCCATTTCTCAAGCTGAAACAACTGAAGAAAAATTCAAGCCTCCAGTTGCATTATTGAATGATTCTATGGGGAAAAGATTAAATGATGCAGGAAGCATCAAAAGAAGATGGAAAGAATATATAGCATCATTGTACCAAAAAGAATTGGCCAGTATTCAGCCATTTCAGAAGGTAGCATATGATCAAGAACTGATGGTACTGAAGGAAGACTCCTCGATTAGAACACAAGAGTTTTTCTTCGGTCTTCATTTTTCATTATCCAACTTCTGCATGCATATGAAGTAATTGAAAAGATCATGGCTTGAGTCAGGCACACCTTAGTCTTTTTTTTTTGGCATGTAGCCCTGGTGGTGCAATGGTTAAGTGCTCAGCTGCTAACCAAAAAGCCGGTGCTTCAAAGCCACCAGCTGCACTGCAGGAGAATAGACCTGGTGATGTGTTCCCATAAAGATTAAAAAAAAAAAAAAGATTACAGCCTAGGAAACCCTATGAGGCAGTTCTACTCTATCACATGGGGCTTCTGTGAGTTGAAATTGACTCAATCACTTCAACAATAAAAGTAGTGCTCAATAAGTGCCTTTTAAATGGATTTAATTTGCCCCTTTGAGCCTCTTAGGAAAAGTCTGATTCTGGTAGCCATCTCTGCTACACCCAACCTTCTGAAATGCAGATGAACTTGGATATGGTGTCCTGCTTTCTCTTTAAAACCCAAGTTTAAAGATCTTCCACCAGCTCCTCCTTTTGCTCCACTCTAATCCCGAGCTCCTCTTCCAGAGCCTCAGCTGCATCAAAATTTCACTGGGCTATAGTTTGGGCTCCACTGTATGGACTTACTGCCAGCCTCAGACAACTCAAGTTGAGATGAGCTTCCTCATATAGGATGTAGTTTGTTAAATAGATTTGGAAACAAATTTGTACCCACCAGTCCCTGGCACAAATCACTACCTTGTTCAATGACAAACAGCACAGCTCTCCACAACGTCCATGGGTTCCATTACTCCATCTCCATGATGTTCCTGGAGCACCACAGCCATCTACACATTTATATTAGAGCTTGGTTACTTAACACTGATGAAAACAATTGCTGCCATTAGTAAAATCATCATCATAATAGCAACAAGGATAATAGAAATCTGCCACTATAAGGGTGTAGAAAATTGCAAGCACCAGTGGTACCACACAAGCAAGGAAACCAGGACAGACATGTCACAAAACAGTAGTTTTTAAAGACCTTCTAGAGGGGTGAAAACAGAAAGAAAGCTAAGTGAACTAAATTCCCTCAGGAACTAAATTCTCTGAGGTGATGTGTCCTTTCAAAGCCCAGGCCTAGCTCTACTACAAATTGCATTGACTCAGCCACCCACACTATCACCCTGTCAAAGACAGGAAGCATGCCACCCGTGTAAGGGGGTAAATATTATTTATTCAATCTCTACTTTCTTTTACGTACACAGCCTGGACTAGAATTAAGAATTATGAGACATACAGAGAAGGGAAAGTTGACCCATTCTCAAAAAAAAAAAAGTCATGGTTATAAGAAAACCTATAGATTATCCAATTATTCAATTAGCAGACAAAGAATTTAATATAACTACGAGAAATATGTTTAAAGATCTAACAGAAAAGGCAGACAACATGTGTGAAAAGATAGGAAAGTTTTGCAGGGAAATGTAAACTTCAAAGAACCAATTGGAAATTCAACAACTGAATAATAACCAAAAACCAAACCCTTTGCCACTGAGTCAATTCCAACTCATTGTGACCCTATAGGACAGAGTAGAATTGCCCCATAGTGTTTCCAAGGAGTGGCTGGTAGATTTGAACTGCCAACTTTTTGGTTAGCAGCCAGGTTCTTAACCACTACACCACCAGGGCCCCAACTGAATAATACAAGATGAGAAAACGACGTTTCATTCAAGTCTCAACAAAAGGCTGAACACAGCAGAAGAAAGATCACAGAACTTAAAAAGAGGACATTTGAAATTATTCAAACTGAAACATGCAGAAAACAAAATTTTTTAAATGGAAGAGAATGCCTGAGAAGTATGGAACAACACCAAATAGTCAAACGTAAGTGCAATTGGACACCAATAAAGATAGGAGATAAAGAACATAACATAAACATAACAGAAAACACCTAGGAATAACCCAACAAAAGATGTGCAAGACCTCATCACTGAATACTGCAATACATTGCTGAGATGAATTAATTAAAAAAAACTAAATTACCATTCATTGAAGATGAATATTGTAAGATGTCTATTCTTCCCAAATTGATTCAATCCCAATGAAAACCCTAGCAGTCTTCCTGCAGAAACTGAAAAGTTGAAAGTATAATTTATACAGAAACACAAAGCATCTAAAACAGTTAAAATAATTTTGAAAGATAAAAAAAAACAACGTTGGAAAATTTACGCTTTCTTAATCCAGATTTCTACAAAGTTACATAAACAAGATGAGATAGTAGATCAGAAAATACATCAATGGAACAGAATAAAGGGTCCAGAAATAGACTCACACATAGATTTTTTAGAAAGGTTCTGTCAGGGGACAATCCCAGCAAGAAAAGACCCTCACTGTGCATCCTGGCAGATAATCCGAAGAACTGACACATAGCCCTCTCCAGATTCATACGTTCCGGCAAACTTACTGACACAGGCAAGCAGCTGCTTTCTCCAGTGGCAGCCGGCTGGAGTATTTTCTGCAACCACCTAGCAGGGGACTGAAAGCTTATATACCATTTCAGTTGGGATCAAGACTCATTGTTTTTCTCCCACGTCCTTGGGCAGTCGGTGTTCCCAGGGACTTCACGTCCAGGCCCAGATGTTTTCCTTCTTATTGCTAAGGCATTCTTTGGCCTTGGTCATTGGACCAGTCATGCCACTCCTGGCCTTGTACCTTAGCCCAAGTCCATTCCAAATTCATCCCCAGCATGCTTCGGGGAAGAGCAAAGCTGATTCCATTACGGAAGGGATGCATATAGCTGAATAGCATCACCCTACAGGCACCAAGTCAATTCAATGGAGAAAGGAAAGTATTCTTAATAAATGATGCTGAAACAACTGGATATCTGTATGGGGGAAAAAATGAATCCTTTACTCCATTTTGTTCTATACCAAAATGATAATAATTTGAGGTAGATCATAGACCTAAATGTAAAAGGCTGAACCATAATGCTTCTAGAAGAAAACAGAATATTTTCACAACTTTGGGGTAGGCCAAAATTATTTAAACAAAATGGAAAACACATCGAAAGTAAAAAAAATGGCAAAATTGAATTTATAAAAATAATTTGTGCTCTTTAAAAGATACTATTAGTGAAATAAATACACAGCTATAGAAAGGAATAAAATATTCTCAAAACATATCTAAGTAAGACCTTGTATCCTGAATATTTAAATAAGTTCATTAAATCGATAATAAAAGGATAAATATCCCAATTGAAATAGTGAGAAAGAGACTTGAACAAACTCCATGAGAGAAGACAGCAAAAAGCAGTGGTAATAAGCACATCATAAGGCCTTTAACATCATCTGTGATTAGGGAAATCCAAGTTAAATCTATGAGGTAACATGTCTCATCCACTAATATTACTAAAGTCAAAATGACTGACAATACCAAATGTTGGCAAGGATGTGGAACAACTGTAACTCTAATACATTGCTGGTAGGCATAGAGAACTGCATAGTCACTTTGGAGAGCTTTTTGGCAGTTTTGTGTAGATATGAGCCAGCAATTCTACCCCTAGGTATTTAACCAAGAAAAATGAAAATACGTGTCCACAGAGACTTGTTTAAGAATAGTCATAACAACCTTATTTGTAATAGCCTCAAACTGGAGAGAACCTAAATGTTCATCAACAGGTGACTGGATGAACAAATCAAGGTATACAACAAAATGATACTCTGCAATAAAAAGGAATGAACTACTGTTAATACATAATAACATGGATAAATCTCCAGAAAGCCAGACACAAAAGAATATAATCTGTATGATTCCATTTATGTGAAATCTAAGAAAAAGCTAAACTCATCTATAGTGACAGAAACCAGGAAGTCCTTGTCTTTCAAGATAAAGCTGATCAGCTGGAAAGGGACTAGAGAAGCGTTCAGGGGTGATGGAAGTGTTCCACATGTTGTTTTGAGTGATGAGTACACGAGAGCATAGGGCTGACAAAATTCATCAAACCAAACAGTTAAAACCTGTGCATATTATTGTTCATACAGCAACCCTCCGTTATAAGAATCTTCTTAAAAAATGATGTCCATCATCTACCTGAGGAGTGAACAAAATTTAAGAGGAAAGTTGCAGAACTGATGGGAGACCATGACTTAGGAGGCCACTGCAGTGGTCCAAACCACCCAACAACGCAAGCTTTTTATGAAACCCTGCGTTTCCTCCTTCTAACCCTTTGGGATGAGTTCTACTTCCTTGATGGAAGCAAGGAAATGGGGACTCAATCCTTCTAGTAATCCAAGCTGATTAGGAAAATCCAAGCTTTAAAAAATGAGGTCTGTGGCCTGACAGAGACTGGAGGAACCCTAAGAGTATGGCCCCGGGACACACTTTCAGCTCAGTAATGAGGCCACTCCTGAGGTGCACCCTTCAGCCAAAGATTGAACAGGCCCATGGAACAAAACAAAACTAAAGGGGTATGCCAGCCCTGGGACAGGGAATGGAAGGCAGCAGGGAACAGGAAAGCTGGTAATGGGGAACCAGGGTTAAGAAGGGAGAGTGTTGACATGTCATGGGATTGTTAACCAATGTCATAGAACAACGTGTGTACTGTTTGGTGAGAAACTAGTTTATGCTATAAACCTTCATCTAAAGTATAATAAAGAAAAAAGTTGAGGTCTGCCTTCTCGCAGTTTCTTCTCATGCAATGATGCTATAAGAGTAGTCACACCCTATGCTCTGTTTGGTTGCGTTACAACTGAATTTGCCAGCATTTCCTTCTCTTTCTACTCACTAAACACATCCCCCACCTCCACTTCAGAGGGAAGAGAATGGGTGGTCAGTTCTCTGTCCCTGGGAGAGTTTAAGCAAAGGGGAACAATGATGTATCAAGGAAATTAAAAAATGGGAGAGTGATGCACTTAGTGAGGGAACTGGACCAGCCAGAAGTGTCCCTTCCAACTCACAAAATCTCCACTTTTAAGGACAAGTTCTAGATAAATGTGATTAAAAAAAACAGCCTAGTAAATCAGAAATATGGGTAAATTCATACTTAATTTAATTAGCTACATTTAATTTTACCTTGCATGTATTTCAATGGACCAGAGGATAGAATTACATGCATATCCACTCTGCGCAAGACATTCTGGAATGTTCTTTGATCATCCACTAATTTTGCTGCTATGACAATTAGCCTTGATCAGCTGCCGGAGCTTTCAGGCAGAACCTGATGCCGATTTTAATTACTTGACCTAAGTTTGACTCTATGGCTCTGGGACTGGGTTTTTGGAACCCAAGACCAAGGCAAAGTGAAATACCCACTGAGTCCAATTTCAATTTCAGTTCATTTAACGTGAAATCCACTTCTGGCAGACTTAGACTTTGCTCTCTGAGTTAAGCATCACACATCGTGGGCATTTAAACATTAGTTTCCTCTTTCCTCCAGCTCTCTCCTCATGCCCTTTCACAATTATCCGTATTAATTAGTCCCTCTATCAGGCTGATCCCAATGACCCTCTCCACTGGTTTCCGGAGGGGAGCCATGCTCAGCCCACCCCACATCCTGTGAGTTTCTGAGGGTGGTTCAGCTCAGCTAAACCACCCTTTCAATTCTCAAAACAAAGCCATCTGAGACTCTTGGCTCCATTTGTCAAGACATCATTGTGCAGGATTCACGCTTTTTATCTTCCACCTTAGGTCCACTGTCTCACACCACTTAAAGTTTTTTGGGTTTTTTCTTTTAATCTTTTCAAGTAATTTAGATTAATGTAGATGTGAGAAGTAGTAACCAGACTTTATTTTGGTTCTCACTCTATCCACAGCCAGATCTAATGACTGCAGGTGATGGTCTTGACTGGAGTTCGATATTAATCTGGCTTAATGGATTTCTCTGCATTCGCTCAGCTGTTTAACTCAAGCTCTAGTTTAGAAAAGAAAAAGAAGGCTTAAATGGCTTGAAGCAATCGAGTTGTAGCATCATTCAATCCCTGCCAGGAAAAGGGATCTGTTTATGCTTATTTTCCTTCCTTCCGGTTGCTTCCATGTTTTAGCAAAATGATAGCCAATCCTCCTATCTTGTGCCAGGCAAGGGATGGCTGTCTTGGTTATCTAATGCTGCTGTAACAGAAATACCACAAGTGGGTGGTTTTAACAAAGAGAAATTTATTTCTCACAGTCTATTAGGCTACCAATCCAAATTCAGGGTGTCAGCTCCAGGAGAAGACTTTCTCTCTGTGTAGACTCTGGAAGAAGGTCCTTGTTATCCATCTTCCCCTGGGCTAGGAGCTTCTCAGCACAGGGACCCCAGGTCCGAAGGACACGCCCTTCTCCTGGTACTACTTTCTGGATGGTATGAAGTCCCCGTGTCTCTCTGCTTGCATACCTAGGTTCAGGTAAAAAAAATAAATGTGAAAGAGGTTGCCTTGAAAAGAGTGTCAATGGAACTATGGAAGCCAGACAATTTTGGTGAGGACTTGGAAGTAAGGAGAGAAGCAGCAGCAACAGCAGAGAAGTGGCAGCAGCAGAACCAGGAGACAGACAGTGCTGGAGCCAACCCACAGAGCGAGAGAGCTGAGTACCTTTGTGCAGGAGGCTTCCTGGTGGAGTGGGGTGCCTCCAGGCACTTATCAATGGAGCTACAGAGCTTTGAAACACTTGCCCCGGCAGGGCAGAAATGGGCTTTGAGGCTTGAGGGGCTGAGAGTCCAAAGAATCAGGAAGCAGAAGCTGAAGAGACAAGGAACACAGGAAGCAGAGCTGCCTCAGTATCAAAAGGTATGGTCATGACTTCTGAGGTCTCAAAGGGTGGGGTTGCGGCTCAGACGGACTAGGAGAATGGGGCCACCTAAAGCTAAGGGAGTAGAATTCCTGTCCCAGTGGGCCTGGAAGGTGGAGCTGAAGCCCAGAACCAAGGGGTCTTCATCCAGAATCAGGAGATTGTGGCCAACATCCAGAGTCTGCAGTGCAGAGCCATTGTGTAAATGCTCTCGGAGAACAGAGAATTATTTCCAAAGCCTTGAGGGCTAATGTAGTGTTCTGCTGACTTGCTTGGTGCCTGTTATCCCTTCTTTCCCCGCAATTTCTCCCATTTGTAAATAGAAATGTCTAGTTTGTGCCTCAATCCCAGTACCAAATTCTGTCTTGGGTATCTAGTGCTGCTGTAACAGAAATACCACAAGTAGATGGCTTTAACAAAGAGAATTTTATTCTATTACAGTCTAGTAGGCTACAAGTACAAATTCAGGGTGTCAACTCAAAGGGAAGGCTTTCTCTCTCTGTCAGCTCTGGAGGAAAATCCTTTTCATCAATTGTCCCCTAGACTGGGAGCCTCTCCGCACAGGGACCCCATATCCAAAAGACGCATTCTTCTCCTGGTATTACTTTCTTGATGGTGTGAAGTCCCCATGTCTCTCTGCTTGCTTCTCTCTTTTATATCTCAAAAGAGATTGGCTCAATATACAATCCTATCTTGTAGGTTGAGTCCTGCCTCATTAACATAACTGCCACTAATCCCACTAATTAACATCATAGAGGTAGGATTTACAACACATAGGAAAATCACATCAGATGATAAAATGGTGGACAATCACACAATATTGAAAATCATGGCCTAGCCAAGTTGACACACATGTTTTGGGGGAACACAATTCAATCCACGACAGTGGCTAATGAGTTAGATGGTACAGAGAACTTCCACAGATGCTCTGTTTGGGAATGGCTTGCAAATATACCTACAGAACCAGAAATCAAATTTGCTTCTTTTTTTTCCTTAATATTTTATTGTGTTTCAGGTGAAAGTGTACATGACAAATTAGGTTACCATTTAACAATTCCTACACAAATTATTCAGTGATATTGGTTACATTTTTCACAACGTGTCATCATTCTCATTCATTCTGTTCTGGTTGTACCTTTTCCAGTACTCTAGTTTCCCTGTCCCTTTACCTTCTCATCTCTGCTTTAGAGTAATTTTTGGCCATTTGGCCTCATGTAGATGATTTTTTAAAGGAGCTCATTATTCACAAGTCATGTTCTTTATTTTATGAGCCAATCTGTTATTTAGCTAAAAGGTGGCCTCAGGGGGATAGTTTCAGTTTAAGGTTTAAAAAGTATCTCAGACCCATGGTCACAGGGAGCCTTCTAGTCTCAACCAGTCTAGTAATTCTGGACGTTTTAAGAATATGTGTTCTGTTTCACACTTTTCTCCCGTTCTATCAGGATCCATCTATTTGTGGCCCTGATTAGAACGGTTGGTAGTGCTAGCCAGGCACCATCTAGTTCTTCTGGTTTCAGGGTAGATGAAGCAGTGGTTCACGTTTCTCTCTTCAGTTTTTTTAAGCAAAGAGAATAGGAAATATGGGTGATCTCAAAAGAAGTGTTTCTCTTCATTTAGAAGCTCAAATGTCCTTCTAGTTAATGTCAGAGGGGTCACTTCGTGTCAACTATCCAGGTAAGGAAAATTCCCTAGAAGTCTGCTTCTGTGGCTTGGGTGTATTTTACAAAACTAATACCTGAAAAGACAAGCTGATCAGAAAGCGTGTGTTTTCACTCTTACCAAAGAAAAGTCATCTATTTGGGTTGTGGGTGTGTGCGTACGCACACTGAAGGCTAAACATTTGACCTCTGTGTGGTCCAGCATGTTCTCTGAGGCCAACTAGGGAGAATTTCCTGACCCAGGAGAAGGTCCTGACACTCAGGTTGTGGGTGTGGAAATACAATGATGCTCTGAAGCTCATGCACGCACAGCTTCTAAGGGTCTCTTCTCAATTAGCAAGCAAACTGTTGTCTCAGTTCCCAAGTACGGTTGTTGTCAGTTGCCGTCGTATCTGCTCTGACTCATGGAGACCCGTCACACCTTATGTATAACAGAAAAAAATGTTGCCTTGCCCTGTGCCGTCTTCATGACCATTGGTATGTTTGAGTCCATTGTTGTGGCTGTTGTGTCAATCCATCTCATGGAGGGTTTCCCTCATGTCCCTGACGTTTACTTTACCAAACATGATGTCCTTCCCTAGCAATTTGTCTTTCCTGATGTCATGTCCAAAGTAAGCAAGACAAAGTCTCACCATCTTCACTTCTAAGGAGCATTATTGTTGTATTGCTTCTAAAACTGATTTGTTCATTAATTTGGCTGTCCACAGTGTATTCAATATTCTTTATCAACACCACAGTTCAAATGCATCAATTCATCACAAGTACTAGAGGCCATGTTTATTCAGTGTCTTATTCCCTATGGATCTGGCCACCATTCAAAGAGAAAAAAAAAAAAAACATTGAATCCAAAACTATCCTTATGGTCATAAAGCTTGGGGGAAGTCCAAGCCTTCTCTCTGTCCCTGGGTCATGCAACCACTTAGCCTTGTACAGACCTGAAAGAGGCATGAAATGCCTGGAGCACAGCCAGAGTATGACTGAGGTCATAGTTTCAGCATGGAGCATGGCTCAGCGTGGAGGTGACAACTCTAGAGACTCCTGTTAGAGGCTGCGTGATAGCCCAATACTCCAAACATGCTGTTACAAAGAGTCAATTTCCTGCACCCACTCAAAGTGGGGTTTTCTTTTCCCTAGCCTGGTGTTCCCGCCCCACCACCTCACCAACCTTCTCCACCCCATGGTCTCTGCATCTCTGCAATTCTCCATCTTCGTGTTTTAGGCTCCTATCTCTCTTGTTTTCTTCCGTGCACCATCTCCCTTTCTCCAGCTCTTTGTGTCTCTACCTCTCTGTCTCTCTCATTCTTTCTCTCTGTTTCTCACCATCTGTGTCCCTCATTCTTTGTCTATTATTTGTGAAACAGGTCCTCAAAGCTCCCACTTCACCCAGAAAACTCAGAGTTGGTTTCTCTTTGTTCTGAACACTCTGCTTTCTCCTCCTGAAAAGAGACATAGCTCTCTAGATGTCCTTCCACCGTGCCTACTCTGCCATCAGGTTTCTGAAAGGGTCTAGTAAGATCCTGCAGGTCGCAGTGCTCAGGACAGTGTCCAACCTTATGCAAATACAGAAAATATTAATATTAAAATAATCTAAGCTGGGCTGACACCCTCAAATTACTTTTTGTTAGTAGGTACATGTTGCTTCCCGGTTATTTGCTGGGCAGGGGGAACAGGAGACAAATGATGCCTGAGAGCACTGTCACCCCTGCCCTCGTGATCTTCTAGATAAACAGACGGTGAACAAAATACAGTTGTGGTGGACGCTCTAAAGGGCAGACACAGGGAGCCATGATGAAGAATGTAATAGGGGCTTCAGTGGTAGAATTCTCACCTTCCATGCTGGAAACCTGGGTTCAATTCCTGGCTGATGTACCTCATACGCAGCCACCACCTTGCCTGTCCATGGAGGCTTGCATGTTACTATGATGCAGAAGAGGTCTCAGCAGAGCTTCCAGACTAAGATGGACTAGGAAGAAAGGCCTGGCAATCTACTTCCAAAAATCAGTCAGTGAAAACCCTGTGGGTCACCATGGTCTGATCCACACGGCTCACAGGAATGGCACAGCTGGGCAGTATTTGGTTCCATAGTGTATGGGGTTGCTGTGGTGTGATTAATTACTTTTGTGTGAGGCCTTTCTAGCCATGGTCTTGTAACTCCCACCCAGGTGGTTGTGTGATAGGGTAATTGTGGCCTTCCAAGGGGATTGGTAAGTTTTGCCTAAAAAGAGAGAGCCAATTCCAGAGCAGAGAGGAGGAGCCTACCACTACCAAGGATGGACAGACTAGCAGGAAAGACTCAGCAGGAGACAGCACGATGGGCTTCCTGGCCCACAGAGAGAGAGCTGAGTGCTTCTGGGCAGAGACTGAGGGCCAGGGAGAGGTGTGCCTGTGAGCACGGCTGATAGAAGAACTGTATCTTGAGTGTTCTTATATCCCATAATTGTGAGTCCTGTGCGGTCATTGCAATGAATTATGGAACCTAGTAGAGAGTGCTGTGGGAGGGACAGCTGGTGTCAGAGTTAGTAAAGATGGCGGAGAGAGGAGCCATGGCTGACCTCCACCTCATGGGAATCAGCCTTGGGTTGTTGATCTTGGTTTGCTTCCCCTTTGCGGGGTTGGAGGAAGTCAGACACCTCCCTCACACCATTTTTACAGTCACCATGAGCTGGGGGCCAACTCAAGGGCAGCTAACAACAACAGCAGCACTTACTGTCAGGCAGACAAGAGAAGACTCCCTCAGCAGAGATGAGACCTGGAGGACAAGATGGGGCCTGTCACTTGAGAGCTGAAGAAAAATCCACTCCAGAGAGAGGTGTGAACAGCCGGCGAACAGATGGGAAAATGGCAGAGACATAGATGTTAAGGATTACCATCAAGCTTTCTATCCTGGACTCGTTAAATCTGAGGTGTGTGTGACATCCAAACACACAGACCACTTAAGCACTTGAATAAAAGGAAAATTTAACAACGATTCAAATCATTTATGACCCTAAATTGCATTCATCGGAAACAGCTGAGATACATTCTCATAGCTTCCTACTGTGCCCAGCCTGGACCACCCCTTCATTGCTTGGCCAATGTAGAGCAAGCCACTTTGGTGCGGGGGCAAGATAGGAAATAAGTGGGCAAACCTGTGCCCAGACAAGCTTCATGTGCACCCTGGGCACCAAGATTTTGGATTTTTCAAGGCAATGTGCTTCATGGCATTTGTCAGAGGGGGTGTGTTGGGGGTGTCATTAGAGAACGCAATGAACCAAGGCAAACTGCTCCTGTCTGGGAAGCCACAAAGCCCTAGGCACGCACTTCGTGAGCATCCCCAGCAGCCAGCCACACATCAGAAAACGCTACCCTCACCAGCTGAGTAACCTTTCATTAAGTCCACAGCACCTGAAATTGCCTCCTTTTTCTTCCTGAAACTCCCAGATTTTTAATACCCTATAATCCACTGCCTTTGGCTTCCACTGAGGAGTTGTTTAGATAAATCAATTGAAGATCCCTTCTTCCCAGGCACAGGTGATTTCAGGGAGGGCAGAAGGGATGCTTCCCAGACTCCATTAGAGGTATTTGTTGTATGTTGTCGAGTCGATTCTGACCCATAGCAACACCATGTGACAGAGTAGAATGGCCCCATAGGGTTTTCTAGGCTGTAATCTTTTCTGGAGCAGATCACCAGCTTATTCTCTCACAAAGCTACTGGGTGGGTTTGAACTGCCAACCTTTCGGTGAGCTGCCAGAAGCTTAACTGTTGAGCCACCAGAGCTCACTTGGGTAGCGGTGAGTTTCAGGAAAGCCTGTGTCTCTTTGCTCTCTTAGCGCTGGGCAGTGCCTTAAATGTGGAGGAAACCCCATGATGTTACATTAAATCTAGTGTATAAATAGAACTGTCCCCATTTTAATGAATTTCTTCCTCTCAACCGAACACAACATGCATAAGCCTTGGCGGCTGATAAGGGCCTCCAGGCAAGACTTCAATAACATGCATGTAATTTGCAGATTGCAAGCCTTGGAGAGGACATGGCTGCTCACAGCAAAGGCTCTATGGTAGATCCTGGGGATGGGGTTGCCAGGAGGATAAGGAGGAGTGGAAAAAAATTCTTATTGCATGCTTAGTAATATATCTTCATCTCAGTTTGTTACAAAAACACAGCACTTTTCAAATGAGTTTGTACTGACATGTTTTAATACAACGTGCTCCTTAAGTCTTTTACATTTCTGGGAAGATGGAACCTACAAACTGTAAATAAGGCATTTAAAGACTGAAAAACACCCACACACCTAGGCATATCATATTCAATCTGCAGAAAACTAAAGACAAAGAAAAAATCTTGAAAGGACAGAGAAGGGGGGGGGGAAAGCCTCTTACCTATACAGGAACAGAATCCATTGGTGGTTCAGTGGTAGAATTCTCACCTTCAATGCTGAAGACCCAGGTTCAATTCTCACCTGATGGGCAACCACCACCACCTGTCAGTGAAGGATTGCGTGTTACATAATGCTGAGCAGGTTTCAGCAGAGCTTCCAGACTAAGACGGACTAGGAAGAAATTCCTGGCAATCTACATCCAAAAAGCTAGCCAGTGACGATCCTATGGATCACAATGATCTGATCTACAGCTGATCGTGGGGTGATGCAGGACTGCGCAGCACTCCAATCCACTGTGCATGCAGTTGCCATGAGTTGAGGCAGCTAACAATGACAACATAGAGGAACGAGGAGCAAGGATAAGAATGACAGTAGAGTTCATGTCAGAAACCATGTGCCGTGGATTGAATTATGTCCCCCCAGAAATGTGTGTATCAGTTTGGCTGGGCCATGATTCCTGATATTGTGTGATTTTCCTGTAGTAAATCCTGCCTCTGTGAAGTTAATGAGGGAGGATGGGCAGCAGTTGTGTTAGTGAAGCAGGACTCAACCTCAAGATTGGATTGTGTCTTGAGGCAATCTCTTGAGATATAAAAGAAGTGAGCAGAGAGATGGGGGACCTCATAACACCAAGAAAGCAGTGCCAGGAGCAGAGCACGTCCTTTGGACCCACGGTTCCTGTGCAGAGAAGCTTCTAGTCCAGGGTAAGATTGATGAGAAGGTTGACACAGAAAGAAAGCCTTACCCTGGTGCTGACACCTTGAATTTGAACTTTTAGCCTACTTTACTGTGAAGAAATAAACTTCTCTTTGTTAAAACCATCCACTCGTGGTATTTCTGTTACAGCAGCACTAGGTGATTAAGACCGTGCAAGCAGGAACATTGGAGTGAAATATTCACCATGGAATGGTGTGAGGGGGATACCAACCTAGAATTCTATATCTAGCTAAATTATATTTCAAGAGCGAAGGCAAAATACTCTCAGACAAACAAAAATTGAAGAAATTCATCACCAATGGACTGTCCTGCAAGAAATGTTGAAGTTCTTCAGGTAGAAGAAAAATGACAGAAGTGAGAAACATGGATCTATCTAAGAAAGGAAAAGTGTTGGAGAAGGAATAAATGAAGGGGAAATAGTCTTTACTTTTCTTATTCTTAATTTATCTTCTAAAAGACTGTCATTTAAAGTATTAATACCAACAATGTGTTGAGTGATTATAGCACGTGGAAAAGTGATGAATGACAGCAAAGTAGTGTATTAGGGATGAGAATACTGTTATGAAGTACCTGTACTACCTGTGTAGTGGTGAGTGCTATTCAAAGATGTACTTAGATTCATTCATCATGAAAGATCAGGGTTCTGGAGCAGGTAGAGAAGCTCAGTTACCTAGAATGGACGAACCATGAATATAAAGCAAAGTGGTTAAGAACTCAGTACTAGAGTGAGACTCAACTGTGCCACTCGCTATCCACCTCAGCTTAAACAAGTTGTTTAACCTCTTACCCTCAGAATCCTCATCTCAGAAATTGAAGCTATTGATGGCTACTTGATAAAATTACTCTGAAGATTGAGATAATATAAGCACAGTGGTTAGCTTAGCTTCTGGCACAGGGTCAATTTTCTGCATATGGAAGCTATAATTACTTCAATTTAAAACCAAAACCAAACCCATTTCCATTGAGTTGATTTCTACTCATAGCTACTCTAAAGAACAGGGTAGAACTGCCTCATAGGGTTTCCAAGGAGCACCTGGTGGATTGAAACTCCCAACCTTTTGGTTAGCAGCCATAGCTTTTAACCAATAGGCCACCAGGTTTTCCTCAATTTAAAACAGTGATTCTTAAATGGTGGTTCCCCGGATCAGTATTGGCATCTCCTGGGAACTTGTTAGAACTCAGATTCTCTGCTCTCACCCCAGACTTGCTGAATCAGAACCTCCGAGTGGGTCTAACCATGTGGGTTTTAACAAGCGCACAGGTGATGCTGATTCCATTAAAGAGTATCACCCTTTACTTTTATATGGAGCTCCGATGGCACAGTGGTTAAGAGCTACAGCTGCTAACCTAAAGGTCAGCAGTTTGAATCCACAAGTCACTTCTTGGAAACTCTATGGGGCAGTTCTATTCTGTCCTATGTGGTCGCTATGAGTCATACTTGACTCAACAGCAATGGGTTGTTTTTTCCTTAACCTTTATGCTCAGATGGTTGGGGTACAGTTGCTGATTAGTGCTTGGCCCACAGTGGATCCCTAAGAGATACCTATCGAATGAATCGATTAATCAGTATGATGAACACCACACAAATACCTATCGAATGAATCAATTAATCAATATGTTGGACACCAGGAGGTAGGGCCAAGATGGCAGAGCAGTCAGACTCTTCCTGTGGTCCCTCTTACAACAAAGACCTGAAAAAACAAGTGGATTAATTGTATACGACAATCTAGAGGCCCTGAACATCAAAGGCAAAGTTGAGGAATCAGACTGAGTGGCAGGAGGAGGGAGAGATGGTTCAGAAGCAGCGAGGAGTTGCCAGGCTTGACGCAGTAGGAACCAGCAGCCCACAGGCAGAATCCGCTGGTATGAGTGCAGTGAGGCAAGCGATGGCATTCAGAACATGTTTTCCACATCAGAAGAGACCGAGCCTACTCAAGCTTCCAAAATCAGTGAAAAGCAGAGGTCAATTGGCAAGAGATAAGTACATGCCTCTAGCCTACAGCGCGAATCAAAAAAAAACACCCCTTTGGGAAAAACCTCTCTACCACATACCTGCCCTTTTCCCACTCTGCACTGGGTCCGGGCCAGATTCAGAGAGTGCCACATCCCCTGGGCTAGAAGTAGGATCCATCTAGTATCCTGAGCCATTCTCCTGGCCTTGAAAAGGAAACAAACTAACAAACAGGGAAAAAGTAACCTGCCAGCTCCCTTAAACCAGGAACTCAGGGCAGAAACAGCTCCCTTGCCTAGGCAGAGGCATAAGGGGTCGACAGACTGTACACACCTTTCACCCCTGCATAGACCTGTATGGCCCATTTCAACAGCATAGGCCCTCATTAGCACAGCACAACAGGGTATATACCTGAAGTCTAACTTCAACTGTTTCAGCTACATAGTGGAGAGGCAGGCTAGTGATATTTGACACCACTCTGCCTGTTAAGCAGGGTCCTCACCTACCCACATCAGGGCCCCAAGGACTGGTGGCTCCACCCATGCCACCTAGCCACCTACGAAAGCGGCCCAAGAATAAGTGGCGCCTCCCAGTCCTTACAGCCAACAGCATTGGGTGCCCATAGTCCAGTTGCAAAACCCACTCATATATGCACTTCAGGGAACAGGGACACACTTTGCTCACAGACACTCAGGGGGAGCTGTCAGCCCCCCACCTTGCTCAGTGTGTGACCCCCCTACTACAATCAGATACCTGTGCCCACACCAATCACTCCTGCCCATCTAGGACTGTAGGTGAGAGCCTGTACCACACACTTGGTGACTGACTACGTGGACACCTGAGCTGAATCCATACAAGAAAATTAAAGGGACTCCTGGGCTCACATACCTAGTAACAGCTCTAACCACCTGGTGACAGGACATCAAAGCTTCAAAAGCACCAATAATCAAGCTAGCTCACACAAGCAGCTTATTTGGGCATATTAAAACAAAACAAGAAACTAGGACACAGTAAGCTAACAAATAAATACAATAACTTATTGATGGCTTGGAGATAATAGTCGATATCAAATACATAAAGAGACAGACCATGATGGCTTCAGCAAGCTCCCAAAACAAAGAATCAAGAAATCTTCCTGATGAAGGTAACTTCCTGGAATTACTAGAGGTAGAATACAAAAGATTAATATACAAAACTCTTCAAGGGATCAAGAAGATCAGGCAAAACATAGAACAAGCCAAGAAGCACACAAATACAGCAATAAAGGAACTTAAGAAGATTAGAGAAGAGCATAATGACAAATTTAATAGGCAGCAAGAATCCATAGAGAGACAGCAAACAGAAATTCAGAAGATTAACAATAAAATTTCAGAATTAGACACACAATGGAATACTACACAGCAATAAAGAACAACCTTGAATCCGTGAAACATCTCATAACATGGAGGAATCTGGAAGGCATTAAGCTGAGTGAAATTAGTTGCAAAAGGACAAATATTGTATGAGACCACTATTATAAGAACTCAAGAAAAGGTTTAAACACAGAAGAAAACATTCTTTGATGGTTTCAAGGGTGGAGAGGGAGGGAGAAGGGTATTCACTAACTAGATAGTAGACTTAAGAATTATCTTAGGTGAAGGGAAGGACAACACACAATACAGGGGAAGTCAGCACAACTGGACTAATGCAAAAGCTAAAAAGTTTCCTGAATACAACCAAACACTTTTAGGGACAGAGTAGCAGGGTCGAGGGTCTGGGGACCATGTTTTCAGGGAACATCCAGGTCAATTGGCACAACAAAGTTTATTAAGAGAATGTTCTGAATCCCACCTTGGTAAGTAGCATCTGGGGTCTTAAAAGCTAGCAAGCAGCCATCTAAGATGCATCAATTGGTCGCAACCTACCTGGAGCAAAGGAGAATGAAGAACACCAAATACACAAGGAAAATATGAGCCCAAGAGACAGGAAGTTCCTCTGTCAACCTGAGACCAGAAAAACTAGAAGGAGCCTGACTACCACAGATTACCTTCCTGACAGGAAACAAAACAGAGTCCCTGATGGAGCAGGAGAAAAGTGGGGTGCGGAACTCAAATGCTAGTAAAAAGACCAGACTTAATGGTTTGACTGAGACTGGAGGGACCCCAGAGGTCATGGACCCCAGACTCTCTGTTAGCCCAAAACTAAAACCATCCCCGAGGCCAACTCTTCAAAGATTAGACTGAACTATAAGACATAAAATGATACTGGTGAGGAGTGTGCTTCTAAGCTCAAGTAGACACATGAGACAAAGTGGGCAGCTCCCGTCTGGAGGTGAGATGAGAAGGCAGAGGGGGACTGGAGCTGGTTTGAGTGGACATGGGAAATATAGGGTGAAGCAGAGGAGCTTGTTGTCACATTGTAGGAAGAACAGCTATGGTCACATAACAATGTGTGTATAAGTTTTTGTATGAGAAACTGACTTGAACCGTAAACTTTCACTTAAGTCACAATAAAAAAAAAAAGATTACAGTCTTGGAAACCCTATAGGGCAGTTCTACTCTGCCTGTAGGGTTGCTATAAGTCAGAATTGACAACAAAGCAGCAGCTTTTCGAGCTAGAGAGGAAAGGCAAAGCATTATGAAGACAAATTCAAGACCCAACACATATTCCGATAGATCCACTTTACTTGAGAACTAGGACTCTGCAGTCAGCCAAACCTGGGATCAAATCCCAGCCTCACTACGCTTTTACTAGCTCTGTGACCCTGCCTGGGCAAAACGTTTAAGAAATCTGAGCCTGAGTTTCCTCAGCAACAGGCATATTGTGTGGATTACATGAGATAATGCATTGAAAGCACTTGACACGGTACTTTGCATATAGTAAATGTTCAGTAAGAGTTTGCTACCATCAAAAAAAGAAAAAAGATGGACACCACAGAAATTAATGAGTTGATCAATATGATGAACACCATGCAAGCATCTCCAAGGATCACACTTCTCTCTCCACCTATTTTTACAAGCCCAACAAGGAAGGCAGATGACACAGAAGCATCCCGTTTCAACCAATGCTGTATAATGTCTACTTCATGTGAGCCTGAGGGTATGCCCATGAGAAGCTCATGGCTTTGACTCCCAGACACAGGGCTGAAGGGACCTTACTATAGCCTCTGTGTGTAAACAGACTAAGGCCACCTGACAAGCCACCACTCATCTGTCAGTGTGTCATGCTGTGGTGGCTTGCGTGTTGCTGTGATGCTATGCCACCAGTATTTCAAATACCAACAGGTTCACCCATGGCGGACGGATTTCAGCAGAGATTCCAGACTAAGACAGACTAGGAAGAAAGGCCTGGTTGGGATTTACTTCTGAAAAGTAGCCAATGAAAACACTATGCATTGCAACAGAACACTGACTGCTGTGCTGCTGGAAGATGAGGCCCCTAGGTTGGAAAACCAAAAAAACCAAACCCATTGCCGTCAAGTCGATTCAGACTTACAGTGACCCTATAGGACAGAGTGAACCGCCCCAAAGGGTTTCCAAGGAGCAACTGGTGGATTCGAACTGCTGACCTTCTGATTAGCAGCCGTAGCTCTTAACGACTATGTCACCAAGTTTTCCCCTAGGTTGGAAGGAACTCAAAATACACAGTGAATGCAAAAATGGACTCAAACATACCAACGATCGTGAAGATGGTGCAAGACAGGCATCATATTGCCCTGTTGTACATTACATGGAGCCGCCATGAATCAGAGTCAACTGAAAGGCAGCTAACAATAACAATGAAACCTGATTCACTTCATACATGGTTCAGGGAGGGATGGAATAGAACCGAGAGTAAGATCTCGTGGCTCTGCTCATGAGCATTAAATGTTGAGGTTTAGAATGGAATTGTTTCATCCACTCTTAATTTCAGTGTAGTCGTTGGTAGTTTAGTATCAGCTTGATTGAGCCTTTGTAGTATGCACAGTGCTTATGGGATAACATAGGGGATTGGAGACTGGTGCACACTCCCCCACCCAGCCCTCCCTGAGCTGGTACTCTGGCGAGGAGAGGGAAGGCCATGGAAGGCCTTATGAGGATGCAGAGTGTGGAACTTGTCACAACAAAGACCCCATGAGGCTAAGGCTGTGTGAAGGATAGAGGGTCTGCTCTAATAGGGGAGACAGAAGTGCCTTCGTGAAGGAGGTGAACAGAGCAGACGTGGCCAGCTGGGGGCCACACTGGAAACATGGTATGTCTACCTCTTCCAAGACAATGGAATGTTTCTCCTGCCTTCTAAGCAAAGAAATGTACATTAAAACAGGTAGCATATCCCTTCTGCCTACCAAGCTTGCATTAAGATGCATTTAGTGGAAATACCAAGTGCTGGCAAGAGTGTAATGAAATTGGTATTCTCATGTATTTCTGGAAACTTCTGGTAAACTGAGAATAATACGCTTTTGGAAAGCACACATGATAAACGTTCATACCAGCAGTCACACACGTGGAAATCTGTCCTAACCAGTCTCGTTTTAAACAGAAGAGGATGTATTCTGCACTGTGTTGGTTTCCCAAAAAATGGAAGCAATATCGATGTCAGACAATGGTTACGTACACTGGTACTCACTCAGTCTATTTTGACTCATAGCAACCCCATGTGACAGAGTAGAACTGCCCTTTGGGGTTTTTCAGGCTGCAGTCTTTACTGGAGCAGATCACCGGGCCTTTCCCCTGCAGAGTTACTGGGTAAGTTTGAACCACTAACCTTTCTGTTAGCAGTCAAGTGCTTAACCATGGCATCTCCAGTGTTCACTCAGTGGTTAACCAAAGACCAAACCCCTGGCCCTTGAGTTGATTCCAACTCATAGCGACCCTATAGGACAGAATAGAACTGCCTCATAGGTTTCCAAGGCTGTAATCTTTACGCGAGCAGACTGCCACATCTTTCTCCCATGCACCGGCTGGTGGATTCAAACTGCTGACCTTTCGGTTAGCAGCTTAGTGCTCATCCGCTGCACCACAAGGCCTCCTTACGCAGTGGTTAGTGGCCTCTAAAATAATTTTTCTGGAGAAATACAGCCACCAAGTAAAAATCTTAAGATTTATTTACTTAAAAACCATGACTCAGAATTTTACCTAGTATGATTACAGATAGGGAGCCCTGGGGATAAGCACTTGGCAGCAAACCGAAAGACTGGTAGTTCGAACTCACCAAGCAGCTCCCCACAGGAGAAAGTCCTGGCAATCTGCTTACATAAAGATTACAGCCTAGGAAACCCTATGGAGCACAGTTCTACTCTGTAACACATGGGGTCGCCATGAGTTGAGGCCAACTGAACGGCAACTAACAACAACAACAACGTGATTACAAATACTGAACAAATGACAAACATCGGGAAGACGTGCTGGAAGAGAAGAAAACAAAATACCAGTTGCTGTCATTAAGATGGTGGGATTGTGGGTTTTGTCCTCTATTTTCCAAATGCTCTTAAGTTTATTATGCAGAATGCATTGAAAAAAAAAAAAGCCACTTGCCATCGAGTCCATTCTACTTGTGTGGGTCAGAGAGCTGTGCTCCATAGGATTCTCAATGGCTGATTTTTTGGAAGTTGATTGCCTTGCCTTTCTTCTGAGGCACCTCTGGGTGGATTCAACCCTCCCTCAGTAGCTAAGTGCTTAGCTATTTGCATAGAATACTTACAGAATGAAAAATATCAGCGATACACTGAGAATGGAATATCGCCTCCTTCTGGTTGCCATGGGGATTCAAGCAGTCATAGGGTTTTTCTCATACCCAACAGCACTGGCCATATGCTAACTTTATTTTTCTTCTGCTATTTCTCTTGCTGGAGAAAATGGTCTCCAAGGGAACGGAAATCCCTGGAGGACTGCTTGGCCAGTAAAGCTATAAAGCAGTGCCATAATGGGAAGGATTTCTGAAGTGTAAGCTGTGTCTTCCTTCAGATCCTTAACGTAGAGACAGCAGGCAGCTCCGAAGGAGGGGAGTCAGTGATGGGGTGAGCCTGAGAGGGTTTGAATGCAAGAAAGGGGTCCAGGGTGTGTGAGGAAGCAACTCGCTGATCAAAACCTGGAGAGAAGTTTGCACGCAAGGCTAAATCCTGACAAATGACAGTCGAGGCATCTGGGCTTTGTGGCAAGTAAAGCTTGCTCTGTGGTTATGCTTTTCCAGCTCTGCTCTCTTGGGACTCAGAGCCTGGCCTGCACTGGAAGGGCCTCCCCAATACTCCCATTTCCATCTCAAACAGAAAAGCATATATTTTCTTTTTTCTGTACTCACGGTTTTTGCTTCCTCATATAATTTTGGTTGCATGAAACTAAAAGATATCTGAAAACCTCTACTTAATTTTGTAACTAAAAATAACATCATTTCCTACTTGTTTAATTACTATTTAAATATTTATTTTAATAACTATTGTAATAAAAATTATGGTTTTGGGGTAGATAAAATTTTTTTCTCTCTATTAACTGTTACTATGTCATTTAAAGCTTTCTGTTCCTCACAAGAAGGAGCCCTGGTGACAACGTTAGGAGCTTGGCTGCTAACCAATCACTCCACAGGAGATAAGACCTAGCAATCTGCTCCTGCAAAAATTTTCAAAAACCCATTGCCATCAAGTTGATTCCAACTCATAGTGACCCTATAGCACAGACTAGAATGGCGCCACAGGGTTTCCAAGGCTATAATCTTTGCAGAAGCAGACTACTACATCTTTCTCCAGCAGAGCAACTGATGGATCTAAAACACTGACCTTTTGGTTAACAGCCAAGCGCTTAACCCCTGTGCCACCAGGGCTCCTCCCGTAAAGACTACAGCCTAAGAAACCCTATGGGGCAGTTCTACTGTGTCATATAGGGTCACTATGAGTCGGAATCAACTTGACAGCACACAACAACAACCACCTTTCTCACGAGAGTATAAGATCCGAACACCTGCCACCCCATTAGTCTCTAAGCACAACACAAGGCATCCTCTCTGCCTTGGTACCTGCTATGTGCCCAGGATACCTGGTATGTAGTAGGTGATGAACAAAGTATATTTTCCAAAGGATGAATGCCGCTACCTGCTGGCAGTGTACCTAAATTCCATGCTTAGCATTTCTAATACTTAATAAATTGACGGACCACTGAATTTGAAAACCTCCGTGGCAATTACCTCAGTTGCCCCATTTAGCTCTTTTTCTTTCCCTGTTCAGCACAAACAGGAGGCACCTGAGTCTGCTCTGTACCTCACAGACTTGGACCTGTACTCACGGCATGCCGTTGCTGCTGCTTTGCGTGGCAGCAGTCTTGCCCCTCTAGAGGACAGAGCCTTCTGCCATCGTAGAGTTTCTCACATTCAGTGCCACATTCAGCAAATCCTGAGTCTCACCAATCCCTGGGACTCTTGGGAGGTTATATCCATGACCATCAACCCCTCAGCCAATATCTTCCCCCTCCTGCCATCCCTGATGTCAGCGCGCTGGCATCAGGCACCTGCAGACACACAGGGGCAGATCATTTAGTAGCTCACTCCAGGTTGGAAAGAACACTATTAAACACAGGAGACATTTATCTGTTCGTGGAAGGGAGCTGTTTTCAATTATTTAAGGCAGAGCAATAAAGCATGTGGCTGTACCCTCTGACGTGCTGCCTAATTCCTAGGTTCCTTTGACATTGCGCTGGATTATGAAGCCATTACTCTGACTGGGATTGGTAATATTATGGCATCTTCATTTGGTCTGAGAAGCCCTGGTGGTGTGGGGGTTAAGCGCTCAGCTGCTAACCAAGAGGTCGGTGGTACAAACCCACTAGGCATTCCAAGGAGACTGATGTGGCAGTCTGTTTCCATAAAGATTACAGCCATGGAAACCCTATGGGGCAGTCCTACTCTGTCCTACAGGGCCGCTATGGGTCAAAATTGACTTGAGGGCAACAGGTTTGTTTCGAGGAGTAATTCAGTTTGTGTAATTATTTAAGTTCAATTTTTTAGGGCTGCTATCAAATATTAACATTTAGCTATAGATGGATGGCTTCAGTTCCGGTGGCCCACGGAGACACAAGTACTGACCGGGTCAAGGACCCCAGGTGCTGTACACCACCAACCCCTTCCCCACTAATTGGGGGCCCACATCTCACACACACTGAGCGGCCTAATTGCTAACAGAGCTGAGGGCAATTACCATAATGAGAGCCAAGCTGGATGGCTGGCAGATACATATGACATTGTCTGGGCAAAGTCCCTTAGGGTGGCAGTCGCTGGACTCGAAGCTCCTCAAGGACATGGGCCACATCACATTCCCAGACATGACTCATTGGCAGCACTCAGTCAGCGTTGGTAGACTTGACTTGAAGCTGAGCAGGGACAGAGGAAGGTCACACAGTCCTGGTAGTGCCTAGGGCCTGAGAGAGCATCCAGTGGTGCTCCAGCTGTTGAATTCTCTGATGTTCTATAGGAAGCAGGTGGGAGACACTTCATTTAGCTCAAGTTAAGGCCAGCCTTAGCAAAGACAGAGGAGGTATCTGTCCCCACCATGAGCATCAGAAATGCCTGCCTCCCAAACCTCTGGAAGACTATTGAATATACCATGGACTGCCTGAAGAACGGGCCAATCTTTTTTTGAAGAAGCACAGCCAGAATGCTCCTTAGAAGCAAGGATGGACAGACTTCATCTCACATACTTTGGACATGCTATCAGGAGGGACCAGTTCCTGGAGAAGGACATCATGCCTGATAAGGTAGAGGGTCAGCAAAAAAGAGGAAGACCCTCAACAAGATGGGATGACACAGTGGCTGCAACAAAGGGCTCAAACATAGCAATGATTTTGAGGATGGCGCAGGACCAGACAGTGTTTCATTCTGTTGTACGTAGGGTCACTATGAGTAAGGAGTCAACTCAACAGCAACCAACAACTACAAATCTCTTGACAAGCTAACTGCATGGTTCTTGAGATCCTGCCACAAAATACTCAGACCTCTGGCCATCTGGCCTCCAGCAGTTCTGCTCTGAAGCTGTAACTGCAACCTCTCTGAATCTCCATTCTTCATCTACAAAATGGGGCTATGGAATGTACGCCACAGAGTTGTGGCACTGCTGAAAATAATGTGTAAGAAGTACCTGCTGCAGTATCTGGCACCCAGCAGACACTCCCACACTGCCACTCTCACTGTTTTCCATCCCTTTGGTGAAAGCCAGTCCCGTCTGCCACTTCTGGGCACAAATGGGGCTTCCCAGGAAGATGTCCCCTCCCTGTGCCAGATGGATGGCTTCAGTTCCGGTGGTCCATGGAGACACAAGTACTGACTGGGTCAAGGACCCCAGGTGCTATACACCACCAACCCCTCCCCCAGAAGAGACCCTCACTCAGGTTGGGAAAGTTTAACCCTCATCCACGTACTCATTGGTCCAGAAAATACTGACTGAGCACCTGCTGTATAAAAGGCACAACAATCTAATGAGAGTGAGGGGGTGTGTGTGAAAATTATGTCTAGAGTCTAGGCTCTTATTAGTTGTTATTGAATTCGCTCTGACTCATGGCAACCCTATGTACAATGGAATGAAACATTGCCTGGTCCTACACCATCTTCACGATGGTTGTTAGGTTCGAGTCCTCTGTTGTGGCTACTGTGTCAATCCATCTCACTGAGGGTTTCCCTCGTTTTTGCTGACCCTCTACTTTAGCAAAGATGATGTCATTTTCTAGCAATTCGTCTTTCCTGCTGGATGTGTCCAAAGTAAGGAAGTCGAAGTCTCACGGTTGTATTACTCCTAAGATTGATTTGTTCGTTCTCCTGGTAGTCCACAGTATCCTCACCGGCACCACAGTTCCAACACATTGATTCTTCTTCTGCCTTCCTTTTTGTTATCCAGTTTTTGCATGCATATGAGGTGATTGAAAGACCATGGCTTGAGTTGTTGTTGTTGTTAGGTGCCGTTCAGTCAGTTCCAACTCATAGCCACCCCATATACAACAGAAAAACACTGCCCAGTCCTGTGCCATCCTCACAATCATTGCTATGCTTGAGCCCTTTGTTGCAGCCACTGTGTCAATCCATCTCATTGAAGGTCTTCCTCTTTTTGGCTGACCCTCTACTTTACCAAGTATCATGTCCCTCTGCAGGGACTGGGCCCTCCAGATAACATGCCCAAAGTATGTGAGATGAAGATTAGACATACCTTAGTCATCAAGGTGACTGAGGTTGTTTACCAAAACCAAACCAAACCCATCATTATCAAGTCAATTCCGACTCAGAGAGTTTAAAAAAAGCACTCTAGGAGCTGAGTTGATATTGCCCCTTCGACCAAGCCAGCTGGTCTCGATTTTCCCTGTGTGTTAACGGGAGAGTCCCAGGTTCCAGCCCCAATGCTCCTGAGGCAGAAATCTGCTGTGAGGCCCAGAAGGAGCTGCATCTTCACATCGTCTCGGCTACTTCTGACTCAGTTGGTCTGAGGACTACACAATACTGTGTGCTCCTTATGACCTGACCCATGTCCCGGTTGGCACCCTGTTGCCACATGGAGCACAGGGCATGTTAAGGAGTCAGCGCTCATGCCTGACTTGTGAGGTGGAGCAAAGGTGTCATGAAGAGGGCCAAGTGTAAGCTGGGGCTGGGGAGTGGACTGAGATGGGGGTCAGGAGTAAGGAAGAAAAGAGGCAAACTTCCTCTTTGGAGTCGTGAGAGCTAAAGCCCTGCTGGAAGAGTGGGTGAGAACTCAGAGAAGCCATCCTTCCAGAGGAGGCCAGGGAGTCCCTGGGTGGTGAAAACAGATCTGCACTGGACTACTAACCAGAAGGTTAGAGGTTCAAGTTCCCCCAGAGGAGCCTTGGAGAAAGGCCTAGAGATCTACTTCTGAAAAATCAGGCATTGACAACCCTATGCAGCACAGTTCTATTCTGATACACGTGGGGTCTCCATGCGTCAAAATCAACTCAACAGCAACTGGAAAATAATAAAATTTTCTAAGAGGAGGCCAGGATTCTAATGATCTCATTACCAAATGGGAACTTCCCAACAGTAAGCCCCTTGGCCCATCAGGAGAAGCTCTGCAGCCAGCACTTATTATTATTACATATTAAATATTAAACCAGTTCCCTCTTGGACAATCATCGTGGCCATAATCCTGCTCTGCAGACTGCCACATTGCAGAAACCCTCAAGCAAATGAGAAACACCCGAGTCCGGGAGACAGTTGCTCAGGTTCGATTCAAGGACAACGCAGCTCACCAAACTGCAAACAAAGTTGGATCCCACCGTGTGCCGTGAGTTGAGGGAGTTCGGGCCTGATCAAGGAAAAAGATACGACCGAGAGACAGGAGTGTTGCACAAGAAGCTATTTATTGTGGCTGATTCATTGCCAGCCACAAGCAGGGGACAGTCCTTCTCAGAAAGAGGTCTCCCAGAGGCAAGAGGCAGCACAGGGAGGCAGCAGAAGGGGAAGAAAGCCAAATCAAACCCGCTACATTCATGCAGATTCCAACTTACGGCAACCCTATGGGAAAGAGGGACACCTGGTGGCACAGTGGTTAAGAGCTCGGCTGCTAGCCAGAAGGTCGCATTTGGAATCCATCAGCCATTCCTTGGAAAGCCTATGGGGGCAGTTTTATTCTATCCTGTAGGGTCGCTATGAATTGGAATTGACTCTGCAGCAACAGGTTTGGTTTTTGGTATAGGACACAGTAGAATGCCCCATATTGTTTCCAAGGCTGTCG
The DNA here is from genome assembly GCF_024166365.1 of Elephas maximus indicus. Classification (NCBI taxonomy): domain Eukaryota; kingdom Metazoa; phylum Chordata; class Mammalia; order Proboscidea; family Elephantidae; genus Elephas; species Elephas maximus. The sequence goes on from NC_064843.1 coordinate 7,910,333, forward strand.
TCTTTACAGGAGCAGACTGCTTCAAACCACTGACCTTTCCATTAGCAACCACCGAGCTCTTAAACACTGTACCACCAGGGCTCCCTAAAAGGGGGAGAGGGCCTGAAAAGCCTTGGGGAAGAGGAGAAGGGAAGAGGGAAAACTTACCTATGTCTAGGTGAAGTCCTCCTTAAACAAGGTGGAGTTTCTGGGTCAGAGGACAGCGGCATCCCGGGACCTCCATAACTCCAGGGTGCTGTCTTATCTGGGGCTACCAGGTGTGGGGCGCAGCTTCCCAGGGTACGGAAAGCAGCCAGGCTCTCTTGTTGTTAGTTGACAACCTTTTGTATAACAGAACATTAGCAGCCTCTAAGTGGCTAAAAATCTGCTTATTTGGGCTTTTTTTTTAAAAAAAAAAACAACTGGATGTGTTAATTGCGATGAGACCGTTGTGATCCACAGAATTTTCATTGGCTGATTTTCGAAAGTAGATCACAAGGCCTTTCTTCCTAGTCTCTCTCAGTCTGGAAGCTCCACTGAAACTTGTCCGGCATCATAACAACACGCAAGCCTCCACTGACCTTGGCCAGGACTCAAACCAGGTCTCCCGCACGGAAGACGGGAATACTACCGCTGAAATACCACTGCTCAGTCTGTCTTTGTTAATGATATTTAAAATAAATGCTGCTGGTTTTATTCATATTTTTCCATACAATATTTTTTTAATTGGAAAATATGAAAGATGGTAAGAAAATAAAACTTTCCCACATAGCACAATCTCTCTGGAGACTTTAATATTTTTATGTGTATAAGCAATCATCATGGAAAATAATTACAAATACCCAAAGGAGTAAACTTTTTAATATATATGTAATTAGCTGGAATCACACACAGAGAGATCAGCACGGAGAAGGTCTGGTTCTTTTTCCTTCCAGACAATGCCTGGTTTGCATGCTTGTGTACACTCACACGCAGCCTCAATATGTTAAAAAATAAGTCGGAATTCAGGCAGCACACGTGTATAACCTGGAGACGTCGCCTAGTTTCTCTCAAACGCCTTCCACTGCAGTAAATGTAGAACCCAGCACCACTCTTAACAGCTATATCCTTTTCAGTTGTTTCACTATATCCCAATTTATTTTACTGGTTTTATTTTTTTTTTTTGACATTTTGCTTATTTCCATTTTTTCACGATTATAAACAATGCTTTACTTCATTACCTTGCACAGACATCTTTGCACACTTGTCCAATTACTTTCTTAGGATAAATTCACAGATTGCTGGGCTAAGGGCTTTTGTTTCCATTGTTTTTAGGTCTTTTTTGATTCACTGTATTACGTTACCTCCCCAGAAAGCTTTATAAATTTATATTTCCACTAGCAGATGCTATTACCATTGGGGTGAATTTTCAAATAAACATTTTTTTTTTCTTTTTTAAAAGTATTGAAGTAAGAAACAAAAAATAAGATAATATGTTCTGGTCACCCTTAGCAGATGCAAAATTGCCATAAAATATTCAACAGTCTTCACAGATACACACTAGTTATTTGTCTTTAATCCTTTATGAATATTTTAACTTATTTTCTCAAAATACTTTTCTGTTGTTGTTGTTGTTAGTTGCTCTCAAATCGACTCTGACTCATGGCGACCTTAGTGCAACAGAATGAAACACTGCCTGGTCTTGCCTCGTCCTCATGATTCCTGGCATAGTCAAGTCCATCGTTGTGGCTACTGTGCCAATCCGTCTCACCAAGGGTCTCCCTCACGCTCCCTGGCCCTCTACTTCACCAAACACGATGTGTCCCTCCAGTGACTGGTCTTTCCCAACGAAGTGTCCCAAGCAAGAGAGTTGGACAGTATTCCATTGTGTTCCATTGGGATTTCACTAGCTAATTTTTGGAAGTAAATTGCCAGGCTTTTCTTCCTAGTCTGTCTTAATGTGACAGCTCGGCTGAAACCTGTCCACCAAGGTTGGCCCTGCTGGTATTTGAAATACCCTCCGGGGCCCGCAGCCAACCTCCTGCTTCAGGGTGTAGGCAGAAGCGACTTCCTTCCCCAGCAGGTCCTGGCAGATTTCTGCAGCTTCTTCAGCTTGATCCCCCTTCCCTCTGACTTCCGCTACTCTCTGTTCCCGCAACAGCACAGTAAGCGCCTGTCTCCGTTTCGTAGCATTGCTACAGCAAAAATACCACAAGGAGGTGGTTTGAACAAACAGAAATTTATTTTCTCACCTTTTGAGGGATTTGGGAGCCGATCAAGGAAAAAGACATAAAAAGCATAAAAAGCATAAAAAGCAATGTATTGGGGCTGATGCCTTGTCAGCCACAAGCAGGGGACATTCCCCCGTAGGAAGAGGTCTGCCAGAGGCAACAGGTGGCACAGGGAGCCAGCAGAAGGGGGAGACATCAGAATTCAGGGCGCCCGCTCCAGGGAAAGGCTCTCTCTGTCGACTCTGAGGGAAGGTGCTCATCTCTTCTCAGCTTCTGTTCCTTGGCAATCTCCGTGTGGAGTCTATCTCCTCCATTCGTGTCTGCTTCTGTGCCTAAGCTGCCCCTTTTACAGCTCAAAAATGACTGGCTTCAGGCTACACTGATATGGCCTCACTAACCCAACAAGGAAAACCCTATTCCCAGATGGCATTACATCCATAGCACAAGGGTTAGGAATTACAACACATATTTTGGGGGAACCATAATTGAATCCATAACAGCTCTTAATCCCCCTCCACCTGAAATACCTTGACTGGGTTCTGACTGGTATGTAGCTAACATGGAGGATGGACTTGAGAGCAAGGGGCAGTTCCCAAGCTTCTCTACCTTCAGAATACCTTATCACAGAGGCTGGTCTCCGCTAAGGAAGGGTGCCTGCATCTGGCCTGCTTTCGGATAAGTCCCACAGCAATTTCTATTTCATCGAAACAGATCCAGACTGTAGGAGCCCTAGATGGGTGCAGAGCTGGGTGCTAGTCATTGCCATCACAGTTTCCTCACCCTCCTGACGGCGTAACAAAAGCAAACAGAACCAAGATGCTCTCAGAAGCTGCAAAAGACAAGTTTCAGAAAACGGTCTCACCTTCTCTCACACCTTTGCTGGCAGCCTTCCACGTTGCGTCTGAGCAGGATCTGTTGATTTGTGAAGCCAACACAGTTAGCCTCACCTGTACTGAGCTTTCATTCCCTCCCCACTTTTCTTTTCTTTCTTTCTTTCTTTTTGTCTTTTTTGCTGGAGGTGGCGCAAGGAAGCAGAAAATATTTAAGCTGCTGCTACACCCGTTCATGTTTTTAATTTGACAAGAAAATGTGTGCAATTGCATGGAACATATATCTTATTCCTGCAAAAGTTTCCTTTCCTCTATGAATAACAAACAGGCTCTGAAGGCAGCAATATTCCCCGGGAATGGAGCCCTGCCTTGGCTTGACAGGGCCCTAAAAGGGCCAGCAGCCCTGGCCTGCTTCCTCTTTCTCTGTTTCATCTGAGATCACCTCCTGTACCTCCCACCCCAGCACATGGTGGGCACCATGCAAATTCAGAACCAGCAGCCAGTATACAGCAGATTTTCCTGAAGCTGGATCTGGTGCCCAGAACACAAATTGTCTTAGGCACTGCTGTAACAGAAATACCACAAGTGGGTGGCTTTAACAAACAGAAATTTATTTTCTCACAGTTTAGGAGGCTAGAAGTCTGAATTCAGGATGCTGGCTCTAGGGGAAAGCTTTCTCTTTCTGTCGCCTCTGGGGAAGGTCCTTGTTCCTTGGTTTCTTGGTGATCTTCACGTGGCCTGACATCTCTCTTCCCCCATCTCAGCTTCTTTCGTTCCATGCTTAATCTGATCCTTTTATATCTCAAAAGACATTGACTCAAGACACACCTTACACTAATACTGTCTAATTGGCATAGCAAACAAAGCCCATTCCCAAATGGGATTAAAACCACAGGTACAGGGGTTAGGACTTAAAACACATATTTTGGGGGGGAACTCGATTCAATCCATAACACAAATGCAAATGAATCAGAAACTACATCCCAAATGTATGGAGAATTGGGGACCTTGTGACTCAAGAAACAAGATAAGCCCACATTCTGCGGTGCACTTCTTCCTCAGTATGTGTAAGCCCTGGCTGCCTCCTCAGCTAATAACCACAACAACAATAACAGCCGCAGTTTTGATCCAGGACCTACTTAAGGCTGAGCACGATGCAGGTGCCTTTTATAAACTGCCTCTGTTGATCCCCACAACAGCCCTATGACAGTGATGTGGCTACGATCCCCATTTGACACAAGAGGAAACTGAGGCAGGAATTATGAGGCAATCGCGAGGCCATAGGGCATCCAGGCTGAGCCAGGATTTGAACTATCATGGCTTCAGAGATCAGCCTTCATGCACTGGGCTAGCAAAGGCATGGGGAATGATGTCATTTGCAAATTACTAAGTGCCGAGGCTAGACATGGAGTTTTAGAATATTTAAAATTGATTGGATGGATTGTTAAGTCAGCAAGTCGGGTCGAGAATTCAAGTTATTCTGGATTCAACCTGCATCCTGATGAAATGAGCAATTAAAAAAGACATCGACCTTGATTTCTGTCGGGTTGAACAATGCCACAAGCCAGTTTCCACCTTCCCCTCCACCCTGACTCTGGAAATTAGGATCTTTCTACACCATAAGGAGCCCTGGTGGCGCAGTGGTTAAGAGCTCGGCTGCTAACCAAAAGGTCGGCAGTTTGAATCTACCAGCCACTCCTTGGAAACTCTATGGGGCAGTTCTACTCTGTCCTATAGGGTTGCTATGAGTCGGAATCAACTCAATGGCAACAGGTTTGGTTTGTTTGGTTTCTACACCATAAATATTAAATGCGAGTTCTTCAGTTGCACCTGGAGGCTGTCTTAAATCCTCAGCATGATTCTTACCAATAACAACCAATGAGCAAGAACGTTAAGTGGGGAAATTTTATTCAGGCTCAATGAGACCTTGACCCACGCCCTGCAGCCATGCAAAAGCTTAAGGAGAAATGCACGACTCCTCACCTTTCTTTATTTAGGTGCAGTGGTTAAAGCATTCGGCTGCTAATCATACGGTGGGCGGTTCAAATCCACCAGCCACTCCCCAGGAGAAAGATGTGACGACCTGCTTTTGTAAAGATGACAGCCTTGGAAACCCTGTGGGGCAGTTCTACTCTGTCTTATAGGGTCAGTATGAGTCAGAATCGACTTGATGGCAATGGGTTTGGTTTTTGGTTAAAGAAAGAAGAAGAAGATAAAATCATTGCAATGTTAAAACCACCATGCAATGAATTATTCCTTCAGCAAAATGTACCTTACATTCTTTGTGTGATGAAAAATAAGATTCAGCTCCTCCCAATATCTGAACTCTCAGACATCAGATTTATCTAGAGGATGTGAGACAGACAGAAGGAATGTATTGGGAATGGTACAACTCGATTTTGATCCAGAGTCAAGTAAACATGCCAGCAAGTCTCCAAATTGTACCAACCAGCTAATGTGTTAGGCATCCAGGAAATAAACCCTATGACCTATAACCAACCACCTGGTACTCACATCATATAGTGAAGAAGTACCCACAAACAAAACGGCCCTCTGAGTGGGAAGACCCAGCGTAGCCAGAGATTGATCATGTCAAGCTTGGAGGACATCCAGAATGAGAACACCCATCACAGAGACAAAGAACATGTTCATACGTCAGATCCCACTGTCCCTGAAGTCAGCATACAACAGGAGTTCAATCAATACTTGGCAAATAAATGAACAGCCAGGGGAGAACTTGGATGAATACCAGTTCTGCCATTACCAGTGATGAGACCTGGGACAGCATGACCACCCAAAGCCTTGAGGACCTCGTCTACAAGGTAAGGGTAACAGTATAACCTCATGGCTTTGCTGAACTGAAGGGTGCATGTGATCCATAACAGGAAAGCTGCTCTGAGCCCCTCAATTGACCCAGAAGACAATGCAGAGTGTGTTTCCTGCAGTGCGAGTATTTCCTGGGAAATCACTTGGCTTCTCCCTTGCTGTCCTTTTGGGCTTAAATGACCAGAGATCCCTAGAAAGAGGAATACATTAACCCTTAGAGACCCAGTAACTCAGATCTGTTTGAACTCAGTAGGTATTTGAACACCTCCCACATACTTGGCAGGATGAATGTCCAGAAAGGTAGTATAGCAAGAGTAAATGCCATTGGCTGTGAACCCTGACCACCTGGGCTAAAGTCTGCAGGTCACCTGGAGTTATAATGTTGCTTTGGGTGAGTTACATCACCCCCTGTGACCTCAGTCTTCTAAACTATCAAAGATGATGAGGGTACCTTCCTCAGCATGAGAACTCCATTCAATGCAGTGATGTCTGTAAGTGCCTTGAGTTATTGTTGTTAGGTGCCATAGAGTCATTTCCAACTACGAAAATGCTGCCTGGTCCTGTATCATCTTCATAATAGTTGTTATGTTTGAGCCCATTGTTGTAGCCACAATCCAGCTCATTGAGGGCCTTCCTCATTTCTGCTGACCCTCTAATTTACCAAGTGTGATGTCCTTCTCCAGGGACTGATCCCTCCTGATAACATGCCCAAAGTATGTGAGATGAAGTCTCACCATCTTCACTTCTAAGGAGCATTCCAGTTGTACTTCTTCCAAGATAGATTTGTTCATTCTTCTGGCAGTTCATGGTATAGTCAATATTCTTTGACAATGCCATAATTCAAATACAAATGCCTTGAAAAGGTCTGGCAAAAACAGATGCCCAGAGAATGTTGTCTCTGTCGCTATCGTCAGGAATAATAGGAATGACAATGATGTCCTAGAAAAGGTGGCTTGGTGGAAAAATAGTCCTCGACCAACTGAAACATGGGACAAGTGCACAGCAAGGAGCCTAAGGGAGGCAAAAGTGATGTTGAGTGTCCAATGAAGAAGACATGACATGGGGCAGAGGACCAGGAGCAAATCCATGGGGGCGAGAAGATGCTAGAATAGAGACTAGAAAGCAGTGTGTGAAAGTGAAAAGCAGGAGAGAACACAAGCCCTGACAAGCAAATGGAACATGGTGAGTAAGACAAAGCGTTGTGGGGTCTACAAGTTAGCCTCTTACTGCTTGGCAAACTACATAAAACTCAGGATTTATGATCACTACCATATCTTATTTCTCAAAATTCTCTGGGCTGATTGGGTGGCTGTCCTGCTGGTTCCACCTGGAGGGCCAGCAGGGGCTGGTCTCAGTGGAGGCATCTGGGCTTCTCTCTCAACATAGTCCTTCATCCCAGCCTTCTTCATGGCATGTTGGCTTCAGGGTCCAAAAGAGGTGAGAAGGGAAGCTGCGGGGTCTCTTGAGGCTTGGGCTTAGAAGTCGCACAGCATCACTCCCGCCATATTTTATGGGTCAAAGCAAGTCAGGAGACCATCCCAGATTCAGTGGGGGAGGGGGAGCGATAAGTGAGCTCTGCAGCATTGGATTGCAAAGGGGCATGCTTACAGGTGGGAGGGATGCGTGGTCGTGGTTTGTCATCAACCACATATGGAAATATTCTAGAAGGCTTATGTGGCAGAGTCAGTAAAATCTTTGAGAGTTGCTGAGCAAGGCTGAGCTGAGCTTTCTGACAATGTGCTTTATGGTATGAGGAGTGGTCCAAGGCTACTGCAGAAGACCAAGCAAAAAAGAATAAGGGGACCCAGCAATTCTACTTGGGTCTATATAAAAAAAAAAAAAAAACCATTGCCATTGAGACGATTCTGACTCATAGCAACCCTATAGAACAGAATAAAACTGCTCCACAATGTTTCCAAGGCTGTAAATCTTTACAGAAGCAGACCGCCACATCTCTCTCCTGCAGAGCTGCTGGTGGGTTCGAACCACCCTTCAGTTAGCAGCTGAGTGCTTTATCCCCTGCACCAAACCAGCAGAAATGCATATGTATTTCTCTCACTCTGTGGTTGTCCAGCCCCTTGGCAGACTTCCCCCACCCTGGATGCCCTGTGAAACCCAGGCCACAGCTGACTTCCTGGGCTACTCCCTACTTCTAAGTAACAAAGGGAGCCGCTGTTCGATCTGTTTCTCCTTGTTCATGACCGACATACACAGCTTCGTCAATAACCGCCCTGGTTCATTCACACATTCAGGGGGTGCTTCATAGAGACTGTGTGAATGAATAAGCCCTGAACAGCTACCACGTGGGGGTTCTGAGCTCCCGAGGATGGAGCATTTAAGGAGAAAACAGAAGAACCCCAAAACCAACGTAGCCCCCATCTGCTTTGGGCTGGTCGCTTGGTCATCAGCCAATTCCTCATGCAAAACCAACCTTCAGAAGAAATGCGGCCTTACCCTCTGGGCTGAGCTCCTGTTTGCAACAGCAGTCCTGGCAGAAATGCTCTGTGCCTGCTTCTGGAGGTAGCTATGAATTATCCATGTGCTTCGGGGACCCGTTTGACAGGGAATGTGGGAACCACTGCAGACAGGTTGCAGGCAGTGGGACTCGGGTGCTAATTACTTCTCACTGTCACTTAGCAAGACTGTCACATCTGCTGGGGGAGAAAGGGGCCTTTCCCTGTCTTCTGCGCTGAGAGAAGAGTGCCGTCAAACAGAGCAGGATTCCACGAAGCATATCAAGCAGCTGGGAAGGAAGTGAACCCATTTCATTCCAGAGAGGAAACGGTTTGGGCCCGAAGAGGCTGGTGACAAAATGCCAGCGAGGACCCTTGGCTGATGCTGAAAGGCAGGGCAGGGCGGTGGAGTGTCCAAGGGCGGGGGCTTTGGCATAGGATGGGCTGGAGGTTAGTGCTCTTTAGCACATCACTTGGCCCATCCAGCCTCAGTTTGCCCATCTGTAACCAGTTGCGTTGATTTTGTACTTACGGTGATCCAGAGGGTTTTTGATGGTTGGTTTTTCAGAAGCAGATCACCAGGCCTTTCTTCCTAGGCACCTCTGGGTGCACTCAAACCTCTAACCTTTCAGTTGGCAGCTGAGCACTTTAACTGTTTGTACCCCCAGGGATGGTTATAACAACATCTATCTTGCAAGGTTGAGGGGACTAACGGCAAAGTCCATAACGTGTCCCGTTCACCGTACGCTTGGTATGTGGGGTTTTCCCGGAGAACACAAGCTCTTCGAAGGCCTGGCAGCATCTCCAGCTGTGTCGTACTCTTAGTAAGTGTGGGGCCCTCCATCCATGTCCCGTATCTGTGCACAGCCCTGCACACTGCCAGCTTCTGTGTGCCTCTGCTTCTGACCGCTAGTACCCATGACTTTCCGGAGGACAATCCTGAGGTTGCTGGGCACCTTTCCTGTACTGCAAACTCAAACCAAACCCCCTGCTGTTCAGTTGATTCTGACTCATAGCGACCCTATAGGACAGAGTAGAACTGCCCTACAGGGTATCCAAGGAGCGGCTGGTGGATTCAAACTGCCAACTTTTTGGTTAGCAGCCAAATGCTTAACCGCTGCACCAAAGTGCTGGGAGCTCATGACTGCCCAGGGCCACCCTTAGCTGAGGGCTGACTGGTGCAGATACAGCAAGCCCAGACCCCTTGCTCCAAGTCTACAGGAAGGTTCTATAATTCCCTGGAGGGTCCTGCTGACCACACCCTTGCCTGGCTCCTCTGCCTTCTCTCTACTAATGCCCCCTCCTCACGAGAAGTTCCTGGTTGAGCTTCCTACTAACTTGTTTTAGGAAAGCCCATATTATGGGTTGAATAGCATCCCTCAAAAAGATATGTAGAAACCCAAACCCTTGGCACCTGTGAGCGTGACCTTGTTTGGAAGTAAGATCTTTGGTGATTCTATCAGCCAGGTTAACGTGAGGTCATACTGGAGTAGGGTGGGTCCTGATCCAATGTGGGTGATATTCTTATAAGAGAGAGGAGAGACAGACTCGGAGGGAAGACGGGCACATGGTGATGGAGGAACACCTGGGGTCACTGGGAGCTGGAAAAGACAAGAAAGCATCTTGTTCTAGAGCTTTTGGAGAGAACATGGCCCTAAGTTCCAACTTCTAGCCTCCAGAACTGTGAGACAATACAAACCTGTTCTTTTAAACCACTCAATTGGTGGTGCTTTGTTACGGCAGCCCAGAACGCTAACACAGCCTGACTTAGGGTTGGTTTGCATCAGGCATTCAGTAAGGCTTTGCTGTCAAGGATTTCATTTTACTTGGGTCCAGAATCAACACCCATGGAGCAGCAGTCAAGAAGTCAAATGATGTTTTGCATTGGGCAAATCTGCTGCAAAAGACCTCTTTAAAGCACTGAAAAACAAAGATGTCACTTTGAGGACTAAGGTGCACCTGACCCAAGCCATGGTATATTTAATCATGTGAAACCTGGACAATGAATAAGGAAGACTGAAGAAGAATTGATGCATTTGAATTACGGTGTTGGCAAAGAATATTGAATATACCACGGACTGCCAGAAGAAGGAACAAATCTGTCTTGGAAGAACTACAGCCAGAATGCTGCTTAGAAGCAAGGATGGCGAGTCTTCCTTTCAGTATTTGACACATTATCAAGAGGGTTCAGTCCCTGGAGAAGGATATCATGGTTGGTAAAGTAGAGGGTCAGCCAAAAAGAGGAAGACCCTTAATGAGATGGGCTCACACCGTGGCTGCAACAATGGGTTCAAGCATAACAAGGATTGTGAGGATGGTGCAGAACCAGGCGATATTTCACTGTTGTACGTAGGGTCCCTGTGAGTCGGAACCAACTCGACAGCCCCTAATAACAACAAGCGTTTGTTGAATGCTTGAATCATCCCCCACCAGCCCTCCCAATTCTAGTGGGTACTGAGGACCAGCTCCACTGGACAACCCCAAAGATGACACCTCCAATTCCAGACTTTCCTTTCAAAAATATTAGGTAGAATTTTACTTCTGCCTGTGAACTGGAGAGAGAGGGAGGAAGTTTTTGTTTCAAGGTTTTTTGTGTGTGTTTTTTCAAAGTGTCTACTGTGGGTTGAATTGTGTCCCCCAAAAAGATACTTGGAAATCTTACCCCCGAACTTGTGGTCATGACTTTGTTTGGAAATAGATTTTAATTTGTTACATTAATGAGGTCATACAGAAGTAGGGCGGACCTAAGCCTAATCCCTTCTGAGTGGTGCTTTATAAAGGGGAGAACAAACACAGAGACACATACAGCATATGAGGTCCTGTCTACAAGCCAAGGAATGCCTGGGGCCACCAGAAGCTGGAGCGGACAGGGACTCCTCTTCTCCTAGAGCAGACAGGACATAAGTCTTCCAAAGAGCTCAATTCTCAAGACTCGCCGACACTCTGAATGCAGACTCCTGGACTCCAGAGCTGTGAGACTGTAAGTTTCTGGTTTTGAAAGCCACCCACTTGAAGCATTTTTGTCACAGAAGCACTTAGGACAGTGCCCTAAGATTTATGTATCATTATTATGATTGTGTGTGTATGAAAATATACACAGCAAATGATAAACCATTTCCACAAATGCCACATGTGCTTCTACGGCAGTGACCACCGTCTTCAAGCTGTGCAAGCGTTCTCACTGTCCTTTTCCAACATACTCCACCACCATCGACATCAACTCAATGTCCCCCAAGCTTCCCGTCTAACCTTTCCAGGTGCTGGCGTCGATTTGATCCCACATAGATAAACCCTTGAAAAAGCTCAATGCTTAAGGCAGGCAAAATTTACCAATTAAGCTAAACCCTTGTTTGGTTCAAAGCCGACATCGGGGAAAGTTTTTGGGTGAGGTTTCAGGTTTAAAGATGATCTCAGGGCAGTAGTTTCGGGTGTTCATCCAGCTCCACAGCTGTCCTAAGATTTTAACGGGAAGGCCTCAACAGCAGCATGCTAAAAAATGACATTAGAGTTACGAAAAAAAGCGTTTGGGGATTTTTATGAAGCAAAGAGACAGGTTCAAATTTTTCTACTCAATTTTTTTTTTTTTCCTATATGGCGGATTTATAGAATATTCTCTTCTGATAACAGCTCTCAAAGAAAGGAATGTGTCTCCACTGCCTTGACACTCACAACCCCTGGGAGTGAAGCAGTGAAGGTGTGTGCACCTGCCTAAAGGGCCAGAGGCTCGTACCTGGATCAGGGCAGCCCAGGAGGGGCTTCCCGTCCTCGGCAGCTGTCACATTACATCCACCTAGGCCTGTGCCAAGCCAGGGAAATCAAGTCTTACGGGGCATGAGCTAAATATTAATTTGCAACTCGGATGATTTTTTTTTTTTTAAAGACTTAATGGTCAGCAATGTGAAGCACTGCTGATTCTGTGGTAGAACTCTCGCTTTTCATGCGGGAGACACAGGTTCAATCCCCAGCCAGCGCACCTCATGAGCAGCGGAGGCTCGTGTGTTGTTAAGATGCTGAACAAGTTTTGGCAGAGATTCCAGACTAAGACAGACTAGGAAGAAAGGCCTGGTGACCTACTTCTGAAAATCAGCCAATGAAAACCCTATGGATTGCAACAGCCCAATCCCCAACTGATCATGGGGATAGCACAGGACCGGGTAGCTTTTTGTCTCATTGCGCATGAGGTTGCCATGAGTCAGGGGTCGACTTGACAACAGCTAACAACAACGTGGTCAATAGCATCACTTCTTAACACTTAGTAAGTGTAGAAATGGACCTTGACATCCTCCAAGAGAGGCTTAAAATTCAGAGACACAAGAATACAGCCAAACACGGGCCCTGGAAACAGTACCCGGGAAAACTCAGTCCTCGGAAAATTCTGTGTGTATCACGCAGAGCAAAACCTCCCTAGAGGATTCATTAAACAAACAAACAAACAAAAAACTACTTCTCTCTCCCCTAAACTCACCCTGCCTCTCTGGGAGTACTGAAGATAAAGCTATTTTCATAAAAGCACTGAAACAAAACAGAAAACAAATGTAACTACTGACATTTCCCAGGAGATGCCTAGTTTGAGGGTATTTCCATTTTAATGTCATTTTAAAGATCTTTATCAGAATTAGCGGCACATACTTTATTTTTAAATACATGTGCATTATTTAAGATTTCCATAAGAACATGGCCCCCCGTTTCTGGCCTTGCTGCCTGTGGCTTTTTTCACTTGCCATTTCTTCCTATCTTATCCTGCCCTCACCCCGATTTGCATCTCCACTCTGCTCCCATGGAGAAGCATCTAGAAAATTTCACAGGGGAACGCTTATCCACAGGCCCTGGAAAAGCTGCTGCCTTTGATTCATTCCGTGTTTCCTTTAAAAGCAAATCACCTCCTGCCCATCAAAGCTGCTGTTTACCTGAAGGCCTTTGAAAGGATTTTGCCTGGATCAAAAGTAATTACTTTGAAAAGTTCATTTCCGACTTGAACATCATCTTTGTCACTGGATAAATATTTCATAAGCATGAAACTCAGAGGCTGTTTGTTTCTCTTAGTTTTGCAAGTGTATTTTAATTAGCCAATATGCCTGTCTTATTCATTGTTTCTGGGTTTTTCATATCACCCTACAGAATAAGATACTTTTGAAGCAAACCTGAGGAGTTTTCCTGCAGATTACAAACATGTGTCCACACAGGGAACCATCAGAGGGGCCAGTATTTGTATGAGATCACGCATGTCGGTAATTTATTCTGCGTTCACTCTAAACGCACGGTGGAGGTCCCGCCTAGGAGAAGGGGCTGGAATTGAATGTTCCCATCATTCCTGGGGACTTGGTTATTAGCAGACTTGGAAAATTTTGAGGTCTAATACAAGTTTCTGGAGGGCATTATTAGACGAACTTGAAGACACCTAAGACTGTGGCGTGTGCTGCTTGCCTTTGCCAGATGACAAGAGTGTTTGCCATGGCAGCAAAGCTTCCGCAAAATTCTGACTTCAGATAAATAAGCTGAGGCGGGTGACTGAAAACCAACTGGAAGAGGATGGAGGTTTGAATGAGGAGCCCTCAGTGAGGAGGGGGCCTAAGTACGGGACAGACAAGCCTGCTGGACAGCTGGCACTTTGGTCCCAGTACCCTTTTTACCCTTCCCAACAGCATCAGGCTGACTTGGGGAACCACCGCTGCTCACCATGTGCAGCCCAAGGAAGACAGAGGTCCATGACGCAAACAAAGCCACAGGAACTCAAGATCAGGAGAGAAATGAAGGCCCAACTTCATCAGTCTGCATAAACCTTCGGGTCATTCCTGCCATTTGGGGGGCACCTGGTTTCTTCCCTGCTCTTGGGCCTGTTTCTCTGCATTTCTGCCTACTCTGTACATCAGCCACCTAACAGCCTTCCAGTAAGTTCCTTTGTCGCTTAATACAGGCAGAGCCAGTTCTTGCTGCTTCCTAAATATTTCAGGGCTTAAAGGTCACCAGGAACTGAAGTGGGGAACCAAGACCTCACCCCAGTAGTTACATCTGTTATCCCACCTCCTTTGCCCCTTAGCAGGCCCCCTGTCCAGACTGTCCTGCAGCAGTGGCAGCCACCAGGGAGAGCTCTGGACAGAATTATCTACAATTGCCTCCCATAATGGCTCTCCCATTCTAAAGATGAGGAAACGGAGACTCTGAGGGGCTAAGGTTGCAGGACTCTTGAGGGATGGCACTTAGATTTTTAACTGGGGGTCCCTGGATGGCACAAACAGTGAAAGCACTTGACTGCTAACCAAAAGGTTGGAGGTTCTAGTACACCTAAAGGCACCATGGAAGAAAGGCCTGGATATCTACTTCAGAAAAATCAGCTACTGACCGCCCTAAGGAGCACACTTCTACTCTCATACACATGGGGTCACCATCAGTCGGAGTCAACTCGATGGCAACTGGCACAGATTTGAAGAGGAGCCCTGGTGGTGCAGTGATTAAGCTCTTGGCTGCTAACTGAAAAGTGGGCAGTGTGAACCCACCAGCAGCTCTGTGGGAGAAAGATGAGGCAGTCTGCTTCCATAAAGATTACAGCCTTGGAAACCCTATGGGTCAGATCTCCTCTGTCCGGTAGGGTTGGTATCAGTCAGAACTGACTTGACAGCAACAGATTGGGTGTGTTTTTTTGTTTGTTTGTTTGATTTTGCTGACACCAAAGGCCACTTAGTTCACCAAGCCTCTTCAGCATTTAAGGGCAATCAGATAAAATTCTTCTTTTTGATTATTTCACTTTGATATTTTAATTAACATCCTTTCCTCCCCACCCCCCATTAAATTAGTAGCACATTTTCTTTCTCCATGAAAATCTGATTTGGAATCTCAAATTATGAAACAGACAGACGCGGAATGAAGGGAAGGGGGCCACTTTCCCCACCCCGCTGAGGGTGTCTCCAAACCCCCTGAAAACCGAGCACTCTGGTGCTAGTCACCAAAACCAACCCTCTCAAGTGATGTGGCTTTTTCATTCATTCAGGTAGGACCACACCCCCCGATCTCAATCTATTGCCAATCACGGGGTAACACAAAGCTTGCACAGACACCCGCCCAATGCCATGAGGCCACTCAGAGCATCTCTTTCCTGTATCCAATTTCAATCTCCT
This sequence comes from Elephas maximus indicus, assembly GCF_024166365.1. Classification (NCBI taxonomy): domain Eukaryota; kingdom Metazoa; phylum Chordata; class Mammalia; order Proboscidea; family Elephantidae; genus Elephas; species Elephas maximus. Next base: position 7,925,743 of record NC_064843.1, read on the forward strand.
ATCTGACCCGTGTTCCTTAAGCGAGAGCCATTCATCCCCTTCATGTTTAGGAAATTGCAAACTCAGTAGAAATGGGCCATCCTCTGTGTCTCTTAAATTCTGTCCGCAGGAAGGCCACAGGGGAGAGGGTTTAGCATAGCCCCTCAGGCTCCTGGGAGCTCAGAGTCACAGGGAGATTAATGCAAGTGCTGTAAGTCGGGATGAGGGGAGCTATAAATAGAGGGGCCTCTTGCCATACGGCTCAGGATCTCCGGCTTAACCACCATGCTTTATAACCCACATTCCCACACAAGGTGGAGCGTGAGAATGACCGTGCTCCAAGAAGGGATATATTATGCATGAACTGGTTTCATTTCTGGAACCTGTAAGCTTTTAAGACGTAAGAGGCATGGAATATTCCACACTTCATTAACACTACACCTAGCAGTCCATCCAAGCCCTGTCAACGGAGTTTGGGGTCCTAAATCCTAAGGGCTTCTGTAAGGTTGCTTCCAAACACACCAGGCATTTTTTTTCCTCAGAGCATGAGCCTGCTACTGGAAAATGAAGTAGCTGCTGAAAATCGCATCTCTTTCCATAGAAAACCAAAGTTGATCATTGGGGCTCCTGTCCACCTTTCCAAAAATCTCCTATTGCCTAAACCCACTGGCTGGTCTTCCCTTCACCTGCCTTTCACTGTACCACCACATCTGTCAGGGGTTGGAGATGGCAGCTGTTCCCCCCGACCTTGCTGTTGTTAGGTGCCACCGAGTCAGCTCCAACCCGTAGTGACCCCATTTATATAACAGAAGTATACACTGCCTAGTCCTGTACCATCCTCACAGCTGTTGCTATGTTTGAGCCCAAAGCTGTTGCTATGTTTGAGCCCATTGTTGCAGCCACCAGGTCAATCCATCTTGTTGAGAGTCTTCCTCTTTTTGGCTGACCCTCTACTTTACCAAGCATGATGTCCTTCTCCAGGGACTGATCCCTCCTGATAACATGTCCAAAGTATGTGAGACGAAATCTCGCTGTCCTCACTTCTAAGGAGCATTCTGGCTGTACTCATTCCAAGTCAGTTTTGTTCGTTCTTCTGACAATCCATTCAATATTCTTCTCCAACACCATAATTCAAAGGCGTCAGTTCCTCTTTGGTCTTCCTTATTCATTGTCCAACTTTCACATGCCTATGAGGAGACTGAAAATACCGTGGCTTGAAGACTAAGGCACACCTTAGTCCTCAAGGTGACATCTTTGCTTTTTTATACTTTAGAGAGGTCTTTTTCAGCAGTTTTCCCCAATGGAATGCATCATTTGATTTCTTGACTGCTGCTTCCATGGGCATTGATTGTGGATCCAAGTAAAATGAAATCCTTGACAACTCTGATAGTTTACCTTACCCAGTGTTTTCCTTAGAGCAGCCCATCGTTCCCAAGAATTAAGCAAACTCATCATTTAAAAGGAAAACACAAGGACCCTCGGGCAAGCCACTTTGGATTGCCAAGGCTTTGTTTAAGAAGATGGTTTCTCCTACATCAGGGTTTCTCCAGCCTGACACTTCTGGCATTCTGGGCTGGATAGTTCTCTTCTGTGGGGGCCTTCCAGGGCATTGCAGGGTACCTAGCAGCATCCCTGGCCTCCAACCACTAGACAGCACTATTACCTTCTCCACATTGTAATGACCATAAATGTCTACAGACATGGTCCCTTGTTCCCAAGGGGCAAAATCCATCTGGTTGAGAACTCTGAGTTAGGTATTTACTCAGAGCCAGGTCACTGTAGGGAAAGTTTCTTTGCCTTAGCTGAGCTCAGAGGCTGAATTTCCTGAGGACCAAAAGCCATGCCACAGCAAGCCTGGCTCCCTCCGACATTTCTTCCACCCTGATATCAGTTGTCCATACCCAAAGTCCACGACCGGAGGTGTCTCGCCCCGTTCCCAGGTCTTATTCTCAGAAAGTGCTAAGCACTCTTAAGTTCTGGAAAGGAAGCTTGATGGTAAAGATACAACCTCCAGGAGTCGACAACAATCCTGACCTCTAGTCCTCCACCCCTCCCCATTACCATTTTAAATGCACAGTCAGCTGTCCAGTGAAAAATAAAAGGTTTATGTTGGGTTGTCACATGAATTCTTACGGCAATAACATTTGGGGCCTTTTACTGAGACATAAACTGTAAGCTAAAATGTCACCAGATTTTATTAGACAATCGAAACTTAATTGCAAATAAGTTGATGGACTCATAAAAGATGATATAAGACTGCCATCTGAGTAGGCTTGTGGGGACCGGGCCAGGAGCACACAGCAGCCACTAAGTGCTTATTTGTCCTCCACACCTAAAGTGTCACTTGGTTTCTGAAGTCAAAAGGAGGAAAGTTATGTCGGCAGGAAGCGGCATTATTACTTAATAATAATAACACAGGGAATCAGAGGTTAAAAGAGTTCAGTGCGAACCATGTTCCCATACCATTTTCTCTGGAATAAAATTTTCATAAAGAGCCCTAAGTCTTTTTTATAGCCAGTGAGAACGTCATTGGGAAATTAATGATGGATCTGAATGATAAATCTGCTTTCATATAGAAGGGTCGGTTTATGAAAATATGCTCTTATGCCTCTGAGGCTGTAAATGAGACCCAGACAAGGATATACCTGGAAGGGCCATTATTCCCAGCTAAGCCAACTGCCTTGCCATCTGATTTCATCAAATTTATTCAAAATAAAAACATAGACTGACAAAAATCTATTTTTTGTGTGCAAGTTTTGGTGATTTACTTTTGAGTCCCTGGGTGGCACGGTGGTTAAAGCGCTAGGCTGCTAAACGAAAGGCCAGTGGTTCGAATCCTCCAGCCGCTCCATGGGAGAAATATATGGCAGTCTGCATCCGTAGATTACAACCTAGGAAGCTGTATGGGGCAGTTCTACTGCATCCTATAGGGTTGCAATGAGTTGGGATCAACTCAACGGTGAAGGGTTTTTATAGGTGGCAGAAACAGTTAAGTGCTCGACTACTAACCGAAAGGTTGGTGGTTCAAACCCACCTAGAGGTGCCTTGGAAGACAAGCCTGGTGATCTGCTTCCCAAAAGTCACAACATTTGAAACCGTATGGGCAGTTCTACTCTGCGCACTTGGGGTCGCCATGAGTCAGAATTGACCTTATGACAACTAACACAGCAACAACAATATTATGAAGCCTCCATAATTTGGGTCAGAATGTTGTGTTTTCACCATGCGCTTCAGGAGGATTCACCTGATGTGCCTAAAAAAATTTTATGAATGTCAAGATACTCACCAGTTTACCATATCAGGTCATTTTCTTAATTGTTAATTGATCATATTGATCAACTTTCAGAAGGTGGCAAGTAGACTATCTGTCCTCATTGTCGTAACACTGCTTGTCTGTGACCTGGGTACAAGACATGGCCAGATCCTGATACAGTCCAGCCCACCTGAGCCTTCAGACAGCCATGTCCCATCATCCCTGGTTTTATTACCTCTCCATGATACCTAGTATTTATTTATTTTTTTAAATTTACTTAACATTTTTTGTATTCAGTTGGTTTACTTTTGTACCTAATCCACTTTTAAAAGAAACTTGTTGTCATCAACTTAAACTAAAAAAAAAACCTCTTTGCTTACATATAAACCAAAGCCAGTTGCCATCGAGTGAACTTCAACTCAGATTATCTTAAAAATCAGTACAACACTAACTAGACAACAGGTAAGTGGTAACTTTAGTGAAGGGTAAGATATTACACAATACTGGGGAAGTCAGCACAACTTGACCACAGCAAGGTCATGGAAGCTTCATAGACACATCCAAACTCCTTGAGGGACTGAATTACTGGGCCAGGCCTAGGGACCATGATCTCAGGGGACATCTAGATCAATTGGGATAACACAGTTTGTAAAGAAAATGTTCTGCATCCTACTTTGGTGAGTAGTGTCTGGGGTCTTAAAAGCTTGTGAGTAGCCATCTAAGATACTCCACTGATCCCACCCTGTCTGTAGCAAGAGAGAATGAAGAAAACCAAAGACACAAGGGAAAGATTAGTCCAAAGGACTAATGGAACACAACTACTACAGCCTCCACAAGACTGAGTCCAGCACAACTAGATGGTGCTTGGCTACCACCAATAGCTGACAGGGATCACAACAGAGGGTCCTGGGCAGAGCTGGAGAAAAATGTAAAACAAAGTTATAACTCACAAAAAAAAACAGACTTACTTGGATCAGAATAGAGGATCCTGGACAGAGCTGGAGAAAAATGTAGAACAAAATTCTAACTCACAGAAAAAGACCAGACTTACTGATCTGACAGAGACTGGAGAAACCCCAAGAGTATGGCCCCTCAGACACCCTTTTAACTCAGTACTGAAGTCACTCCTAAGGTTCACCCTTCAGCCAAAGATTACAAGCCCATAAAACAAAAGTAAATGGACACACCAGTCCAGTGGCAAGGAAGAGAAGTCAAGAGGGGACAGGAAAGCTGGTAATGGGGAACCCAAGGTCGAGAAGGGAAGAGTGCTAACACGTCCTGGGGTTGGCAACAAATATCACAAAACAATGTGTGCCTTAATTGTTTAATGAGAAACTAACTTGCTTTGTAAACTTTCATCTAAAGCACAATAAAAAAAAAAACTAAGAGAGAAACAAAAATAAATGCATAAAGTCTGTTCAAGAAGGGAAAGCAAATCAAAACCGCCATGAGATATCACTACATATCCATTAAGACGTCTATGATTAAAAAAAGAAAAAGAAAACAAACGTTGGTGAGGATGTGAAGAAACTGGAACCCTCATCCATTGCTGGTAGGAGTGGAAGATGGTGCAGCTGCTGCGGAAACAGTTTAGAGGTTACTCAAAAAGTTAAACATAGAATTACTGAATGGCCCAGCAATCTCACACCTAGAGTAAATAGCCGAAAGAATTAAAAGTAGGGACTCAGGTATTTGTACTCCAATGTTCACAGCAGCGCTATTCACAATAACCAGAAGATGGGAACTACCAATTGTTCATCTACAGATAAATGGAAAAACAAAATGGGGCCCGTCCATTTGATGGAATATTACACAGCCGTAAAGAGAAATGAATTTCCGTTACATGCTACAACATGAACAAACCTTGAAAACATTATGCTGAGTGAAATCAATCACTCACCAAACCCAAACAAACCCACTGCCACGGAGTTGACTCTGACTCATGGCGACTCCCTGTGTTACAGAGTACAACTGTCGTCTTACCTGTGATGGTTATGGAAGCAGATCACCAGTCCTTTCTTCATGGGTGCTGCTCGGTGTATTCAAAAAGTCAGCCTTTAGGTTACTTGCTGAGTGCAAACCATTTATGCTACCCAGGGACCTAAGTCAGTCACAAAAAGACAAATACTGTACGATCTCGCTTATGTGAAATATCTAGAGCAGGCAAAATCTGCGGAGACCTAAGTTTATTACTGGCTACCAGGACAGGAAGGAGTAGGAAAGATGGGGTCATTGCTTTGGGGTGATGGAAAAATTTGGAAACGGGTAGCGGTGTTTGTTGCCCAACAAGATGAATGTAATCAATATCACTGAATTGCATGTGTAAAAAAAGGCAGAAATGGCAAATGTTTTGTTTTATGTAGGTTTTTTACCACAATAAAAAAAAGTACTACATAGTCGATACAGAATGTTTAGACAACACACACATGTGTGCTTCTATCTTATTCCAAGCTCTTTAGCTGATCTACCAAATGAGGAGCCTGGGGTCCGCTTGTTAGTAATGAAGCTTTGGTGGCTGGAATAAGAAAGGCTTCTAAGGGGCAGGGGGGTCCCTGGGTGGGCTCAACTGTTAACAGAAAGTTTGGCAGTTCAAGTCCACCCAGAAGTGCCTCGGAAGAAAGGTCTGGTGATCTGCTTCCAAAAAATCAGCCATTGTAAACTCAGCACAGTTTTCAGCACGGTTCTACTCGGTGGCTGCCATGAGTTGGAATCGACTCAATGGTGACTAGTTAGTGGTGGGCTGGCTCTAAGGGGCTGGGGGGTGTCCACGAGCATGGGCTCAGACTGCATTCCTGCAGCCCTACCAGGTCCAAAGCCAACCAAGATCCCACCCAATTCCACGAGCAGAGAAGGGTGCCTCTGGGAAGGAATTTCTGCCAAACTCCCCATCAATGAAACTAAAGCCTGTGGCTCCTGGCGCCTCCTCTGCGTTCAGAAGAACAGAAGTCCAAGAACTAGGGCAAGAAAAGTTCACGTGCTGATGGCTCGTGGTGGCGAGAAGCCTCCTCACTGCCAACCGCGTGGGGGGCCGTAGACGGATTGTCTTAAAGGGCCTGTTTCTGGGCAGGTGGGAGATTTCATCCTATGGCTACCATCAGCATGAATTAGCGGCTCCTCTTTTTTTTTTCAACAGGGCTTATTTACTTAGCGAGTAAATTGGGTTAGACCATCACTAAATTTCGTCATTTGGCACATATATTTATGCACTTAATACCTCATTAAGGAGGTTTCTGGGGGCCTATTGCTGAGCAAGCCTACAGATCGTTGGGCGATAAATTTGCAGAACTGTCCTCAGCATTCATCTAATTTGGCCACAGTTTTAATTAAGTGTTTCAGCTAATGACTCCCATTTATGTTTAATAAAATTTATTGTGTAAAAATAAGTTATCAAATTCCAATGTATCCACGTTCTTCTCACCCATGTGGCCACCCTGGCGTCAGTGTGTGTTAATAGGTCCATGTGAGTGTCTCTCTGGTCAGAGGAGGTGTTGGAAAAGGTGTTGAGCCCTACTTCAATTCTTCACGAACTACTTGCATTGAGAAGGAGCAAAGCTGGGGCTAAGTTACACGTCTCTGGTTTATGGAATGCAACGGAGCCGGAGCAGCTACAAGTCAAGGCTGTACTCAAGAGTGATCAAAAGCAGATCCAATGCGTGTGTCCTGAACGCCACTGAGTTTGCTTCTGATGGTCTGGCAATGTCTTCTTCTCAAATCAGGCCATCGGGCCTTCTCCTTACTGTGGCTACTCTGCAAATCCAGGGCCCCCGCTAACGGGCAAGCTCTCACTATTCTTTGCATATGCAAGCCCCCTGTGGACTGGTGGTCACAGCCCACACCCCTCCTTTATGACTGGACCTCTCAGTCGTCCAGCCAATGGCTCCCTGCAAGCCCCCACCACCACCATCCCTCCCTCCTCATCCCTGTAATTTCTGAAAAGAGCCAAGTTCACACCCTGTCTTAGTCATCTAGTGCTGCTTTAACAGAAACGCCACTATGGGAGGCTTTAATGAACAGAAATTTATTTTCTCGCAGTATAGGAGGCTAGAAGTCCAATTCAGGTGCCAGCTATAGGGAAAATCTCTCTCTCTCCATCTGCTCTGGGGGAAGTCCTTGTCTCTTTTCAGCTTGTACCCCTCAGTTCTTTGGCAATCATGTGGCACGTAACTTCTCCTCCCTTTGTGCTTGTTTACACCCTACAGTAATACTGCCTCATTAACATAACAAAGAAAACTCATTCCCATATGGAATTATTATAACCGCAGGTACAAACCCGCTGCCCTTGTGTCGATTCTGACTCATAGCAGCCCTGTAGGACAGAGTAGAACTGCCCTATAGGGTTTCCATAGCTGTAAATCTTTACTGAAGCAGACTACCACGTATTTCCCCCATGAAGCAGCTGGCGGGTTTAAACCTCCAACCTTCCGGTTAGCAGTCGAGCACTTAACCACTGTGCCACCAGGGCTCCATAACCACAGGTATAGGGTTAGGATATACAACACATATTTTTCAGACATAATTCAGTCCGTAACACACCCTATCCCCAAGGCAGCCCACATTCACAACTCATCAATGTGGAAGTACAAAGACCACCCCCACCCCCAGCCCTAGTTCCAAACACCTCTGAAGAGCCATCCCAGCTCCAGAGCATGGGGTCCACCAGCATGGGGTCCACTGAGACCTGGTGTAGCTTCATGGACATTTTGCAGGCTCCACGCCAGAGAAACGCATTGCTCTCAAAGGCGTGTGCGAGGGTGTTCATTGCAGCATTTCTTCCTGGAACAGTAAAAACCGTAAATCAAACTAAAGGCCCATCAAGGCTAAATAAAATGTGGAATATGTGTACAACACAAACTCTCCTGCAGCTAAAAAAGACGAGGTAGATCTGCATATAATTACAGGGATAGCTCACCAAGCTATATTGAGTTTAAAAAAAAAAAAGAAGGCACAAGAGATGTACATTATGATGGATTTTATGTCAAAACAAATCAAACCAAAACTGTTTTTACACCTTTTCTGTGTATAAAGATAGTAGTACAGATAATAGATAAATCAACCTGAATTCATGGAAAAGTCTAGAAGGAGACACAGAACTGAGAAGGTGTGATGGGACTGGGAAAAGAATGTGTTCACGTGTTAATAGCAAAATTAAACATGAATAACTTCTTTGGAAGATGGGCCATACAATGTCATTTTCTCCACACTCTATGGATGGGACCATTTATGAGGATGAAAAGGAAGACACACAGCAGCAATACTTCAGCGCCATTTGAGTGTCTGCTTTGCGCCTCAATGAGAAGACAATAATTGTGTTACTTGTGAAAAGAAAGCAGACTGAGAAAATATGTCTAATCCAGCACACCAAGCTATTACCAATTTATAAAATTCTTCAGGACACATTGCACTAAACCTTGGGATTTTCTTATTGGAAAGCTTTCATAACACTAGTGGTCATTACAAGATGGATAAAGCTGGGGCCCACCAATAAGGTTTTCTTCTTGTAACTGAGTTTTTATCCCTTTAACCAGAGGTCACTGTTTAGTACCAAGACAATCGAGGCAACTTATATTTAAGAATGTCATCATGTCATTTGCAAAGCCTAGGGGAAGCAGACCAGAGAAGCTGAAATGCCTTGAAGGCCTCCTAGCCCAACCTGTCATTTCACATACAAGGCAAGGATCAGAGACAGCAACTGAAAAGGCTCTTCAATGAAAACTTCATTCCAAATCTTATTTGTTAGCACAGACCGTTGTGGTGAGCAGTACATATGTCTACTCAGCATCCAAGGAGCCCTGGTGGTGACACAGCAGTTCAGTGCTCGGCTACTAACCAAAAGGTTGGCTGTTCAAACCCACCCAGCATCTCTGTGGGAAAAAGGCCTGGCCATCTGCTTCCGTAAAGATTACGTCGAAGAAAACCCTATGGGTCTGTTCTACTCTGTCACATGGGATAGCTATGAGTCAGAATTGACTCGACAGCACCTAACACCAATAATATTCAGTACCCATTCCACCGTTTCTAGAAACAATCCCAATTTTCATCTCAGGACCAGCTACATAATTTGCAGGGTTTAATGAAAAATGAAAATGCAGGGTTCCTAGTGAATGATTGTTAAGAATTTCAAGATGGTGAAAGCAGAATATTAAAATACCAAGCACAGGGCCCTTTTGAGCACGAGGCCTTGTGTGACTACCCAGGCAACGTACCATGAAGCCAGCCCTGCTTCCCACACCCCTCTGCATGGTGTGAGGGAGGGCCACTCCAGCCCTAGGGCTAGAACATGTAAACCAACCCCAACATCACACGTCCATGGCCACAGTGATTGGCTCAGTGGTGAGCATGTGACCCAAAGGCAGCCAATCAGAATGACTCTCAGGGCTTGTGCTGGGAATGCTGGGACAGGGAGCCAAGTTCTATCTCCTTGATGTGGACCTGAGCCATGTAGTCCCGTTGCTACTGGCAGCCTTTCTGTGACCATGAGGCAAGAAGCTGCCTGGAAATAACACAACCACAGCAGACAGCAGAGCTGAGCTGGAATTGGAGAGAACCAGGGTCTGGTAAAACCATTTGAGCCTTTATAGCAAACTTCACTGTGTGATCCGGTGCATTTTTGTTTGCTTAAATTGGTGTTGGATTTTCTTCATTTCCACCCAAAAGCGTCCTCTCTGGTATAAGTTCTCCCAGATAGCTAGGATGTGGATGACAATTTGTCAATTAATATCTAAAGTGCTCCTGCTATTTGCCCCACGAATTCTATTTCTGGGGAAGAATTGACCCTACAAAAACACTTACCCAGTTATGCAAGTGTGTATTTTTTTTTAAAAAAATGGCCTTTGCAGCATGGTTTTTAATAGTGAAAAATGAGAAACAACCTTATCCATCAACATAAAACTGGTTAAATAAATGATGGTAATTTCTTTATATAGTACAACAGAGGAAAATTGAAAAGAATGAGGCTGATATGTGCTTTCATGGAAAGGTATCCGTGATTGGTTTTTTTTTTAAAAAAAAAAAAACAAGCTATACAAGAATGTTGTAATTTGATCTCTTTTTTGTAAAATAAGTTAACAACAAGATGCTAGCATATATCTACAGAGAAAAAGGTTTCTGGAGAATTGAGGGATTAAATGGACAGGCTTTCACTTAGAAAAAATGCATAAAAATTCAAATGCTGCAGAAATCTAATGAAGATGTACTGCTTTTATCCTGAATTAAAAAAAAAAAAAATTCCAAAGTGCATAATTTGCCTCAAGGCATTTCGCTGTCAGTAACTCTGTGACACAGGCATTAAATACAAAATTATAAGGTTTGTATCTGCTGATCTCTAACCAGGCCAGTCTTCCTGGAAACTCTCCACTGTTGTGGACTGGCTCCGGAATGTTCGGGAATGTATGTAATGGCCATCCTGGCACCGCCGATGTTATCAAGCCCAGGGGGGTTGATTCTCCGGTGATTTGGAACACCACATTTCTTGCTACTTCTCACATTTTGATCACCAGAATATGTTTCAAATGTACCTTTTAATTGAAAGGCAAGTAAGATACAGCAGGTACCCCTTACCTTACTGAGGCTGCAAACCCTCATTCTTCAACTCAGAGTGAAGGGTTTATGGAGCAGCTAGTATGTGGCACTGAGGACGCAACACTGAGTGTGTCGGAGGTGGTCCTGGCCTCGTGGAGCCCAGGGGGGAAGACAGAGCTCAGGAACACTGGAGACAGACACGGAGGGCTGTGGCTTCTATATGAGGCTGCTGGAAGGAAGGGTGGTTTCAGGAACCCTGAACCGGGGTAGCCTTGTCAAGGAAAGGCGTGTACCCAGCAGAGGGAACTGCATGTATAAGACCCTGGGAAAAAAAGGAATGGGATTTTCGAGGAACTGAAAGAAACCCAGCCTGTCTCAAGCGTAGAGTCAGGGAGATAGAGCAAAGAGATGAACTTGGAAAAGGAGGCAAATCGCTTTGGGTATTACAAAAAAAAAAAAGAAAAAACCTGTTGCCATCGGCCCTATACAGGTTCCAAGAAATGGCTGGTGGATTCAAACAGCTAACCTTCTGGTTAGCAGCCAAGCTCTTAACCACTGCACTACCAGGGCTCCTTGGGCCTTACAGATGGTGCTAAAAATGTTGTCATTTCTCTTAAAGAAAATGTAAAACCATTGGGAGCACCCCCTCTGGGCCCGATAACATCAAAGGTGCCAGAATGGCCATTACACACATTCTAGAACATTCCAGAGCCAGTCCTTGACAGTGGAGAGTGTCTATGAGGACCTGCCTTGTTAGAGTGCAGGCAAGTCAGGAGTTTGTGGTCATGTTTGTGCGTGAAGGGACCCCTCTGGCTCCAACGTTGAGAGTGGGCGGTAGAAGGACTGAATTGATTTGAGGAAACCTATTAGATGTGGTCAGAGGCCAACAGTGGGGTGTGCAGGGGGAGCAGGCAGGGTGTTCAGACTCATTAGGGTCAGGAGGCAGAATTGGCATGGACTAGCAGGTGGGGACATGGGCATGAGGGCCCATCTCATCCTATCTCCTCCTTCACTGTTGCTCTTGAAGGTGGACAGTCTCTATAATGCCCCCCACATGTGTGCCATCAACTCGGTTCCAAGACCTCAGCAGTCCTTCATGTCATCTCCATGCACCCTCATAACACCCCAACTCTGTGATGCCCATTTTATCCATCACAGGCTGGAGACAGTGCCTAAACAACCCCACCAGTAAGGGCCAGGGGAATGGACAGGTTTTTATGCAGGACCAGACACAGGATTAGCATGCCCAGTGCAAAATGAGAATGTGGGCCCCTCATCCAAAAGGTATTGGGAATCTCAAAGATGCGACAGCAAAACATTGAACCTAGCACAGGGCCCTGTGGATTATGGAGCCCCAGAGACTGCCCTGACAAAGAGCCCAGCTCCTGGCCCACAGTAAGTGTGAACCAGAGGGTGGGTTCACTGACCATGTGGGCTACTTTGATGAGAATTAACTGACACTGGATTGTTAGGAGAAAAAATAATGGTGAGGGTGTGACGTGGATACAATGGGGATTCTTGCACAGGTTCTCTTTGGTTTTGTGTCCCAGCATGTAAACGGTTTACAGCAACCAGGGCTAAGCTTTCTCCCACTTGAAATGCAGGCCTTAGCAATAAGGAAAAAGAGCTTTCATTCTACACAAACGGCTTCCTTTAACTCAAGTGGTGGGCTCTTTGGTGGCTTCAAGAGCTACTCTGCTGTCTGCCTGTTAAGGCACCGGGAGAAGCTGAACGTACAGACTAAGAAGCTGCAGAAATGCCCCCTCTACTCTAAAACCACGGGTTTATGCATAAAGGCTCACCTGGATGGGATGGGTGTTTAATTCTCATCTTTAAAACGATCTCCGTTCAACATGAGTCCCTCTAGGACCTCCATCTCAGGAAGAAGACATGGTCCAAGCTATCAGGCTATCAAGAAACAGCAGGCTGAGATGCCAGCTTTCACAGGCTGGCCTTTTTGTTACAACTATTTTTTGGGAGCATGCTGGTTACAAAGCTCCATAGCTTCTGGGTGAACCTCCCCAAGGCTTTTTGCCCATTGCTCTGTTTTGTTTTTATTTGTTGTTTTATTTTGTTTTTAGTGTGAGGTTTGACATAACACAAGGTCTTTCAGAATATGCTACACATGCCATCTTCAGGACTGAGGTGTGCCTGACCCAAGCCATGGTGTTTTCAATCCTCTCATATGCGTGGGAAAGGCAGACAATGAATAAGGAAGACTGAAGAAGAATTGATGCCTTTGAATTATGGTGTTGGCAAAGAATATTGACTGTACCATGGACTGCCAGTAGGACACCACCACAGTTCACTGTGGTGAATTGAATATACCACGGACTGCCAAAAGAATGAATAAATCTGTCTTGGAAGAAGCACGGCCAGAATGCTCCTTAGAACCAAGGACGGCGAGACTACGTCTTACATACTTTGGACATGTTATCAGGAGGGATCAGTCCCTGGAGAAGGATACCATGCTTGGTAAAGTAGAGGGTCAGTGAAAAAGAGGAAGACCCTCAGCAAGATGGAATGACACAGTGGCTGCAGCACGGGCTCAAGCAGAACAATGATTGTGGTGATGGCACAGGACAAGGCAGTGTTTCATTCTGTTGCACATAGGATTGCTATGAGTCGGAATTGACTTGACGGCTCCTGACAACAATCTAACAGCCAACAAAATGAACAAATCTGTCTTGGAAGAAGTACAGCCAGAGTGCTCCTTAGAAGCGAGGTATTGAGACTTCATTTCACGTACTTTGGACATGTTATCAGGAGGCACCTTTCCCTGGAGAAGGACATCACGCTTGGTAAACTAGAGGGCCAGTGAAAAAGAAGACCCTCAATGAGATGGATTGACACAGTGACTGCAACAATGTGAGGACAGCACAGTACAGGGCAGCGTTTTGTTCTGTTGGGCATGGGGTCACTATGAGTGGGAACCGACTCCGTGGCACCTAATAATAACAACATATGCTACATAAGAAGCCCTGGTGTCTCAATGGTTAAGCATTCGGCTGCTAACTGAAAGATCTCCTATAAAGATTACAGCCTTGGAAACCCTATGGGGAAGTTTTACTCTGCTCTATGGAGTCGCTACGAGTTGAACCAACTCCAGGGCACACAACAACAAATAACAACCTATGCTACATATGAGGGGCAGTGGTGGTTCAGTGGTAGAATTCTCACCTTCCATGCAGAAGACCAGGGTTCAATTCCCGGCCAAGGTATGTCAGGCACAGCCACCACCCATCTGTCAGTGGAGGCTTGTGGTTTGCTATGATGCTGAACAGGTTTCAGCCAAACTTCTAGACTAAGATGGAGTAGGAAGAAAGGCCTGACCATCTACTTCTGAAAGTCAGCCAGCAAAAGCCCTACGGATCCCAAGGATCTGATCCACAAGGAGTCATGAAGATGGGGCAAGACTGGGTTGCATTTAGTTTCTTTGTGTGTGGGATCACCACGAGTGGGGGCCAACTCATTGGCAGGTAACAACAACAACAATTCAAATGCAGGTGCTCTGACTTTATTTACAGGGGTGCAGTGTTTCAGCAAGCTCCCACCTTACAAGTTCAAGCTCGAAGACTCTACCACTAGCAGCGGAAACCCCAGAAATAACTCAGGGTTGAGCCTCCAGTCCTATGTCAGCCGCACAGACCATTATTACTGCCAGCGACTCATTTCCGTTCTCTGTGGGGAGGGTTCCCTCTTCCCAACTCCCCATCTTACTCTCTGCTGTCTAAATGTTCTCCTCCCCTCCCTCTGCCACTAACCCCCTGGCAAAAAATCACCACTAATTCCAGGACTTTACTTTCAAAAGAATCTCATTTGAATTTACAGGAAGGTAACTGGGGCCTTTTGATCTCAACAAGGCACATCCTGTTTCATTACGAGGATAATGAAACCATTTTAGACTAATTATTTCTGACAACTTGCAAATGTTTGTAAACTTCCTCCAGAAGAACAGGGTCTTCCTCTGACAAACAGAAAAGGAGGTTTTCTTTGTGTCTGGTGGCTGACGTCTCTTCCCCAGGGACGATTCTGACGCTTTGATCTTCTGGGGTGCCCAGGTTTCAGCACCAATGCGGAATTAATCAGGTCCCTCTCCCAGCCTTTGTGAATCAAATTTAACCGAGCAGGTAGAAAGCCTGGTGGCACAAATGTTCCCATCTGTTATATCTTTTGTCCCGTGGTCATGGTGGTCACGGTCAAGTTCTGGCCTCCTCTCTGGCTGTCCTCTCCTAAGATGCTTTTTGTTCGTTTCAGTCCGTCTGAGCCAATAACTGTAGAACTGATAATAAACAACCCTGGGAATTAAAAAAGACCCTAGATTCTTAACACACTTCACCATTCAGGAAAATTACCCTGAATTATTGCTATTTGAGCTGTGCCCAGAACAATCCCTGGGGCTTAAGGAAGCCCGCGTATCCCTGAATTTATAAACTCAAAACCACAGAATTCCAGTGAGGCAGCAAGACCCCAGAGCTCATAAAACAGAAAGATCGACTCAGGGCTGCCCATCCGCAGCCTGACTCACATTTTAATACCCTTTTGATTATTTACCATTGTTAACTCAAGAACATGCACAGCAGGCCGGTGGCAATACTGCGAAGTCAGCCAGCCCCTAATCCCTCCCTGATCCCCGTCCACTAACTGCATGCCTCCTTTATTAAAGGAAAGAAAGAAAAACGCACTCCGAACCTTTTGTTGAAAACAAATTGACAACTTGAAAAAAAGATCTTTTCCTTCCCAGGAGACGGAAGCATTAACTCTTGTAATCTGGCCAAATAAAAGAGATCCTCCTCTCTGTTTCCCTCACAAACACTTTTTTTTTTTTTTCCAGGCACCAACAAAGTTCTCATTATTTTCAACACAAGTCTGTTTTGTGAATTTTGAAGGCAAGATTCCTTTTCTCCCCTTCTGACTGTAAGAAGAAATTTTTGCCCCTCACAATTAGGAGCTGGTCCCAAAAGCAATGGGGGGAACTTGGGCAAACCAGTTTCTTTCTAAAACGGCAACAAAGAAAAACTTCCAAGTTTTTAATTTTTAAAATGGAAACCAGAAAACATGGATGTGACTGGAGTTTCTGCCATCACCTAACAGGGTCTTTTCCACCCTGGGCAGCGAGGGACGTGTCTCTGCTGGGTGGATTTCCAAGGCACAGCAGCTCCTCCAGCTGGCTCATGAGGAGCTGACTCTCAGGAATCTCATGGATCCTCCACGCTTCCGTCAGGATGGGCAGAAAGCAGGAGCCCTCTGGAGGACTTAGGAGCCCTGGTGGTGCAGTGGGTAGGAGCGCTCAGCTAGTAAGCAAAAGGTTGGCCTTTGGAACCTACCAGTTGCTCTGCCAGCTGTTCTGCAGGAGAAATACGTGGCTCTCTGCTTCCATAAAGATTGCAGCCTTGGAAACCCTATGGGGCAGTTCTACTTCATCACATGGGGTTGCTATGAGTCGGAATCGACTAGAGGGCAATGAGTTTGGGCTCTGAGGGACTGGAGCCTAGGGCCTTTCATGCCGGGCTGGGCTCCACTCAACAGAGCAGGTCGCAGCACCCCCCCCCCCCAAGCCTCCACCTCACCCCGAGTAATCCCAAGGCTCACAAGAGCATCGGTCAGTTCCTCTCTGTGTTGGTCTGGTACCACCTTGAAGGTTTCCCCACATCCAAATACCACTGCACTATCACTGACTTAATATTATTCTGTAAATCTGTAATTAATAAAAAAAAAATTAAAAAAAAAAAAACCTATAACCCTTTTTGGGGTGGCAATTTGGCCACATCCACCAAAATTACAAATGCATGTTCCCTGTGACCTAGCAATGCCACTGCCCAGATATGCCTACATGTGTGAGAATGGACAGAAGTACGAGGTCATTCCCAACTGCTCAGGGGACAATGTCAAAGGGTCAGGAGCAACTTGCATGTCCACGGATAAGGAACTGAATGAACAAGAGCACACCCGTTGTCATGGCTTGAACTATGTCCCCCCAAATATGTGTGTATCAACTTGGTTAGGCCATGATTCCAAGTATTGTATGGTGGTCCTCCATTTTGTGACTGTAATTTTATGTCCAGAGGATTAGGGTGGGATTATAACACCACCCTTACTTAGGTCACCTCCCTGATCCAAGGTAAAGGGAGTTTCCCTGGGGTGTGGCCTGCACCACCTTTTATCTCTCAAGAGATAAAGGGAAAGGGAAGCAAGCAGAGAGTTGAGGCCCTCATACCACCACGAAAAAAGCATCAGGAGCAGTGCACATCCTTCAGACCTGGGGTCCCTGCATGAAGAAGCTCCTCATCCAGGGGAACATTGATGAGAAGGCCTACAGAGACAGAAAGCCTTCCCCTGGAGCCGACACCCTGAATTTGGACTTGTAGCCTACCAGGCTGCGAGAAAATTAATTTCTCTTTGTTAAAGCCACCCACCTGTGGTATTTCTGTTACGGCAGCACCAGCTGACTAAGACACCCATAAAGCGAATTCTGTGCAGCAGATGTAAATAGAGGGGGAGAGACAGCCAGGGTGTATTGCTAAGCAAGCTACAGAACAATGGACAATACCAGTTGCCGTTCGTGAGGGAAACCGCTGGGAGAGAATGTAAATCAGGTTGCACGTGCACAGAACCTTTGGAAGGACACACAAGAAATAGGAGCGGTTAGGTAACCTGGGATAGGGCAGGTGGCAGGAGACAGGGATGGGAGGCAGAATTTTCACTCAGCACCTTTTTATATTTACTTTTGAATAGGCCTGTCTTATCTAGCCAAGACAAATATGTGAATGAATTATGTATTAAAAGAAAGCAAGTTGTAAATTCCAAAGGGCATTGAATCCATATCACTCCTGTAAATAGTACACCATGATGAGACCAAAATCTGAAAAATAAATGAAACAACCCTATGACCCAGCATTTCCATTCCTAGTATATAATCAGCAGACCTGAAAGCAGGGACTCAGACAGACACATGTCAATGATTGTTCGTATCAGCCCTATTCACAGAAGCCAAAAGATGGAAACAAACTAATTGTCCAACAACAGATGGGTGGATAAGGGAAATGCGGCCCATACATACAATGGAATACTACTCAACCATAAAAAGAAATGGAGTACTGGCACACACTACAACATGGATGAACCTTAAGACATCATGCTCAATGAAAGACACCAGACACAAAACGTCACATGCTGTATGATTCCCACTGATGGGAAATGTCCAAACAAAAAACCAAACCCACTGCCGTCAAGTTGATTCCAACTCATAGTGGCTCCGCTGTGAATCTCTATGGAAGCAGATTGCCACATCTTTCTCCTGAGGATCCACTGGTGGTTTAGAACTGTCAACCTTTCTGCTAGCAGTCAAACGCTTTAACCACTGCACTACCAGGGCTCCCTGGGAAATACCCAAGTTAAGTAAGTCCCTAGAGACAGATTGGTGGTTCCCAGGAGCTGGGAGAAGGCGGGAGGGTGGAGTGATTGTGTGATGGGCACAGGGTCTCCTTTCCAGGTGGTGAGAATGTTCTGGAACTAGGAGGAGGTGGTAGTTGCACAGCACTGTGAATGTGCTAAATGCCACTGAATGTTCGTTTTAAAATGGTGAATTTTTTGTCATGTGCGTCTTACCTCCATAAAAAAGATAAATAAATTTAAAAAATAAATCCACAAAACACAACTAAACAGTGTCATTAATCCCCAGCTGGGTGCAGCGACCTGCAGAAGCTGCAGCATTGGGCCTGCCCTGCCTGGGTTCGGAGAGGCATAACTCATGTGAGAGATGTGCCTAGACATCCCACCACCCATGAAGGCTTGTCCTGAGATCATCGGAAAGTTAGAACAGAGACACCAAGGGTGGCTTCAAATCACGTGACTCAGTGACATCCCATGCCTGTCAGTGAGCCCCACAGTGACCCTGTGGACCCCACATTCAAGAAACCCAGCTGTCAGCACCTGCTAGTTCTAACAGCTAGTTGTCCTAATAGCTACAGCCTCAACTCGTTCCTTTGGTCACTCATCTTTGACTAACACTGTAGCCGTCAGACACGGCTCTTGAGCCAGATAACCAGCAGCCCAGTAAACATATCACAGTCTATTAACTGAGTCATGGTCCCCTCTCACCACCCCCCACCCCGTGCCCTTTCCAAGGTGAGCAGTCATGTCCATACCCGCTTGTGATGATGTCTCCTAGCTGTGGCAGGTAAATGATGTTTTATTTTGTTTTGTTTTGGTTTTTAGCAGAAATTAATAGGCCATGTAATCAGATGCATTAATCTGATTTCTGAAGGCAGCTGCTCTCCTCACCTGCCAGTCCAACCCACGAGTCCTGGGCGAAGTAGAACCAGGGCACAGTGAGGCAGTGGTCAAAGCCCCAGGCTGTCTGAGGCCAGGGTCTGGACTTTAGTTGCACTTCCCCTGAGCAGCCCACAGAAAGCCCTTAGTGGGGAACAATGCAGGGACACTGACCTCCAGGTCGCTTTCCAGAAGTGTCAGCCTGGGACATTTGATGAGCGGCCCCTTTGTCATTCACCTCTAGTTACTCCTGACAAGCAGCTGGGTGAGCATGAATTTGGAGTTGCGCATCCTGCAAACCAAATATAAAACAGAGGAGCCCCAGGAAACTACCAGAAAGTACCAAGGAGACAGCAGAGAGGGAGGAGTTCAGAAAAGCCACCCCACAAAGGTGCGCATGAATCCCTGGGCTGATCCTCAAGCCATGCATATGAGGACCAGACCCCAATCCACACACCAAAGAATTAGAGAAGAGAATTAATGGGCAGCCCACTGCCCAGACCCCAGGATGGCCATGGGGTGCCACACATGGGAAAAGTCTGAGTAACACCAGAGAAGCTTTGAAACCTGAAATGACATTAGAACCACAGTCCACAGAGGGCAGGACCCAAATTGTTGCCTAGATTTAACTAGTTGGATCGTTGGCTAAAAAACAATATGAACATTCTCTGTAATGTATAAACAAGACCTAGAGTCTCATAACATGGTAATCAAAAAGTGCAGAATACAATCCAGAATTCTTCACCCTACAAAGAAGCAGGGAAACCTCAACTCGCATGTGAAAAGTTCATTAATGGACACCAATACTGAGAAGACA
Organism: Elephas maximus indicus; assembly: GCF_024166365.1. Lineage (NCBI taxonomy): Eukaryota > Metazoa > Chordata > Mammalia > Proboscidea > Elephantidae > Elephas > Elephas maximus. The sequence continues at coordinate 7,945,581 of NC_064843.1, forward strand.
CAGATGTTGGAATTACCTGATCTGACAAAGATTTTAAAGCAGCAAGTATTTAAAAAATGCTCAAAAAAAAAAAAAAAGCCATAAATATTTTTTAAAGTGCATGGAAAAATAGACAGATTCACAAAATAAACAGAACATGTAAAGAGCCAAATGGGGATTTTTAGAACTTTTGATTTTAGGGAAAAAAATGCAATAACGAGAATAAAAAACTCACTGGCTGGGATCAATAGCAGAGTAGAGATGGTAGAAGAAAAAATCAGTGAACGTGTAAGTAGATCGATGGAAATTACCCAGTCTGAACAACAGAGAGAGAAGTTTAAAAAAGATGAACAGAGCCTCAGAGACTTGTGGTCCAAAGATCTAACAGCCATGCCATTGAAGTCCCAAGAGGAGACGAGAAAGAGTACAGTGCTGAAAAAATATTTGAAGACTTAATGGCTGAAAGCTTGTCAAATTTGGAGAAAAGCTCAAGCCCAAAAAAGCCCATTGCCATCGAGTAGATTCCAACCCATTCAGCACACTCCAAGTAGGACACACCCAAAGAGTCTCACACCAGACACATCATACATATAACCAAACGACTGACAACTAAAGTCAAAGAAAAGAACTTCAAAGCATCCAGAGAAAAACAACCTATGACCTATAGGGAGGAACCCTGGTGGCTCAGTGGCTAAGAGCTCGGCTGCTAATCAAAAGGTCTGCAGTTCAAATCTACCCACCACTCCTTGGAACTCCAGTTCTACTCTGTCCTATAGGGACACTATGAGTTACAATCAAGTCGATAGCAATGGGTATTTTTTTGTTTCTTTTTATAAATTCTCTAAGGAGCCCTGGTGGCACAATGGTTAAGTGCTCGTCTACTAATCAAAATTTGGTAGTTCAAACCCACACAGTGGCTTCTTGGGAGACAGACCTGGCGATCTGCTCCTGTCAAGATTTCAGCCTATGAAACCCTGTGAGGCAGTTCTACTCTGTCACATGGGGTTGATAGCCAACGCAGCCAGGAGCTGCTTTAAAAAAAAAAAAACTAATTGCCATAGAGTCGATTCAGACCCATTGTGACCCTAGAAGACAGGGTAGAACTGCCACATAGGGTTTCAAGGAGCTGCTTATTCATTGTTGTTGTTGTTAGGTGCCGTCAAGTCAGTTCCGACTCATAGCAGCCCTATGCATGACAGAACGAAACACTGCCCAGTCCTGAGCCACCCTTACAATCCTTGTTATGCTTGAGCTTGTTGTTGCAGCCACTGTGTCAGTCCCTCTTGTTGAGGGTCTTCCTCTTTTCCGCTGACCCTGTACTCTGCCAAGCATGATGTCCTTCTCCCGGGACTGATCCCTCCGGACAACATGTCCAAAGTATGTAAGATGCAATCTCGCCATCCTTGCTTCTAAGGAGCATTCTGGCCTCACTTCTTCCAAGACAGATTTGTTCGTTCTTTTGGCAATCTATGGTATATTCTTCGCCAACACCACAATTCAAAGGTGTCAACTCTTCTTCGGTCTTCCTTACTCATTTTCCAGCTTTCACATGCACATGATGCAATTGAAAATACCATGGCTTGGGTCAGGTGCACCTTAGTCTTCAGGGTGACATCTTTGCTCTTCAATACTTCAAAGAGGTCCTTTGCAGCAGATTTACCCAGTGCAATGCGTCTTTTGATTTCTTGACTGCTGCTTCCATGGCTGTTGATTGTGGATCCAAGTAAAATGAAATCATTGACAACTTCAATCTTTTCTCCGTTTATCATGATGTTGCTCATTGGACCAGTTGTGAGGATTTTTGTTTTCTTTGTGTGGAGGTGTAATCCATGCTGAAGGCTGTGGTCTTTGTTCTTCATTAGTAAGTGCTTCAAGTCCCCTTCACTTTCAGCAAGCAAGGTTGTGTCATCTGCATAATGCAGGCTGTTAATGAGTCTTCCTCCAATCCTGATGCCCTGTTCTTCTTCATATTGTCCAGCTTCTTTGATTATTTGTTCAGCATACAGATTGAATAGGTATGGTGAAAGAATACAACCCTGACGCACACCTTTCCTGACTTTAAACCACTCAGTATCCCCTTGTTCTGTCTGAAAAACTCCCTCTTGATCTATGTAAAGGTTCCTCACGAGCACAATTAAGTGTTCTGGAATTCCCATTCTTCTCAATGTTATCCATAGTTTGTTATGATCCACACAGTTGAATGCCCTTGCATAGTCAATAAAATACAGGTAAACATCCTTCTGGTATTCTCTGCTTTCAGCCAGGGTCCATCTGACATCAGCAATGATATCCCTGGTTTCACGTCCCCTTCTGAAACCAGCCTGAATTTCTGGCAGTTCCCTGTCGATATACTGCTGCAGCAGTTTTTGAATGATCTTCAGCAAAATTTTGCTTGTGTGTGATATTAATGATATTGTTCTATAATTTCCACATTTGGTTGGATCACCTTTCTTGGGAATAGGCGTAAATATGGATCTCTTCCAGTCATTTGGCCAGGAAGCTGTCTTCCATATTTCTTGGCATAGACGAGTGAGCACCTCCAGCGCTGCATCTGTTTGTTGAAACATCTCAATTGATATTCCATCAATTCCTGGAGCCTTGTTTTTTGCCGATGCCTTCAGAGCAGCTTGGACTTCTTCCTTCAGTACCATTGGTTCCTGATCATATGCCACCTCTTGAAATGGTTGAATATCAACTAATTCTTTTTGGTATAACGACTCTGTGTATTCCTTCTATCTTCTTTTGATGCCTCCTGAGTCGTTTAATATTTTTGCCATGGAATTCTTCACTATTGCAACTCGAGGCTTGAATTTTTCCTTCAGTTCTTTCAGCTTGAGAAACACCGAACGTGTTCTCCCCTTTTGGTTTTCCATTTCCAGCTCTTTGCACATGTCATTATAATACTTTACTTTGTCTTCTCGAGAGGCCCTTTGAAATCTTCAGTTCTTTTACTTCATCAGTTCTACCTTTTGCTTTAGCTGCTCGACGCTCAAGAGCAAGTTTCAGAGTCTCCTCTGACATCCATCTTGGTCTTTTCTTTCTTTCCTGTCTTTTCAGTGACCTCTTACTTTCTTCGTGGATGATGTCTTTGATGTCATTCCACAATTCGGCACTCTACTTCTGAAAAGCATTAGCCAGTGAAAACCTTATGAAGACCTTATCCATTATCAAACAAAAACCCTAAGTGATAGCACTGGGAGTGGAGCAATTAGCAGCTGCTCAGACAGCGGGGAGCCTGCCCCCTTCTGTCCATTGTCCTCAAAGTGCTGGGTGTTGCTCAAGCCAATCAAGCCCAATTTGCAATTTGTCTTACTGTACTTGCAAGCCATGATAACTTACGTAGCCCATGATGTTTGTATGCACTTCCTTGTGAAGGACAGTATAAAAGGTTCTGCCTCCCTTCGTTTGGGAGTTTGATTTGAGGTGTATCCTTTCCTGCTCCTTGCCCTTCCTCCCTCCTCACCTTGGCTCCTTACCTCGGTGTGCCTTTACTGACCAGAAGCTGAACGAAGCAGGACCTGCTTTGGGTAACAGGCCCTGGCTATGAGTCAGAATCAGCTCAATGGGCACCCAACAACACAAGTTCTCTGAATGCTGCACACATCACTGTCTCCACAATGGGTCACAAAAATTCTTTAATAAATGTGTTCTACTGCAAGTCCCCTGCTGGGTAACGGACAGACGCTAATGAACAGAGCAGGTCTGGTCTCTGAAGGCACTAAGGTCTCTCTGTAACTTGTGCTCTCTGTGACTCCCACCCTGGGATGAAAGCCATATGCCCCACAAGTCAGGACTCATGCAGCTTGGAGGGGAGTAGGTTTTGCTTCTCGGCTTCCCCTAGCATCTCCCCTAACAGCAACCTGGGGGACCCTGAATGTCACACGTGATGCAGAAGGCCTGGGGGCTCTTCACATGCTTTCAATCATTTTTGTTTGTTTTGCAAACTGCATTTTACTTTTGCAGACTATTGGCCAGAGAGCTTCCCCGTCTCACACACTGATTGATCGGTGAGTAGAAATATACAGACACCACACACATGTGCACAAATACATACACACACACAGAGCACACATTCGTAATAAGCCAATATCACTGGCGTGCCCAGTCTGGTCTGGGGTGCCCTGGGACTGAAGCGTTACCCTCACAGGCAGAGCCCCCGCCCCTCTTCCCTCAGGAACATCCTCCTCACTGAGCTAGCAGCAGCCATAAATGATCTGATTTGTGACCTTCCCTTTGCTCTTGGCACTGTAAATGCAGCTCTAGTATATGATACAAAGGGCTGGGCTGCTCCCGGCCTCCCAAGCAAGCAGCTACCCAGGGCTGTAATTTCACTTTATCTCTCTCCTGTTAAAAGGCAATTGAAAGTGAACCGAGGAGAACGAGGGCCACCTGCAACTCCAGGAGCACTGGAACCTGCAGAGCTGAAGGGCGGCGGGTGGACCAGAGGCACCTGGAATGGAAGAAAGGACACTATTCTCAGGAAACCAAACCTTAACAATAACAGTAATAAGTCCAGCAGCACAATAACAGGTAACTGCCTGGCTCCAGGCTGTGTGCTGAGGGCCATATACTTGAATTTATTGGCCCCATGAGGCCAACTTGTACTAAAAGAATCTCAGCAAGGCCCAGGGACATCTCAGCTTATGAGTCAGGGAGTCTGGATTTGAACCTGACTCTGAGTCGGAATTGACTCGACAGCACTGGGGCACTGGGTCTGCCTCACTCCAACATCTATATGCGTAACGTCTGTGTGTCCCCACCTCCAGAACCTGGAAGTGGTCAGCAGAGCCCACTTCTGGATTTCCTTTTGGAAATGGAGTCAGAAGGTCCATCTGAAGTCAAGTTTCATCAACGCACTCTTGGTAGCCAGTCCACAGCAGGACCCAGATCCCAATTCTACCTCCAGACCCCTGTGGTTCCTCTACGATGCGTTACCTGGGACACCAGGCTCTTAGGCACAGGTTCTGCTAATAAGTCCCAAAGGAGCTCACCACCCAGAGCAACCCAGAGCAGATCAGGACAAACAGCCGAAACGTCCATCCACAGATGAATGGATAAGTAAAATGTGGCATAGACACAGAATGGAAGCCTACTCAGCCATAAAGAGAATTGAAGTCCTGATGCATGCCTCAATGTGGATGAACCTAGAAAATGGCATGCTGAGCAAAATGTGTCAGTCACAAAAGGACACATACTGTGCGATCTCACTTACATGAAATAAGCAAATATATGGAAACCAAAGAGTATTAGTTGGGGGGGGGGAGTTTGCTTAGGAGGCCTTGAGTTTATGTTGATGGTGGAATAATCTGGAAAAGGATGGCGGTAAAGGTTGCACAACCTGAAGAACATAATCAATGTCTCTGAACTATACATGTAGAAATTGTAGAATTGGTAAAGTTTCCCTTGTAAAAAAAATGATCAGAACCACACCTAGATGAGTGGGGTTCCAGACCCCATGGAGCCACTGCAGGCACATGGCCATGGGGAAGGAGTGGCATTTGAACTGAAGGCTTCAGGGACAGCACTGATACCTTTGGTTATTAAAAAAAAGAAAGTTGCCGTCGAGCCAATTCAGACTTATAATGACCCTATAGGACAGGGTAGAACTTAGCCATAGGGTTTCCGAGGCTGTAATCTTTACGGAAGCAGACTACCACATCTTTCTCCTACAGAGCCTCTGGTGGGTTTGAACCTCAACCTTTTGGTTACCAGCTGAGAGTCCTTAACCACTGTGTCACCAGGGCTTAGGATTCCAACACATATTTTGAGGGACACAATTCAGTCCATAACACTGCGCGATGATTTAAATATGGCAGCGAGACTAGCGTCAAATAAGCATCCCGAGGGCAGTGAGTGGACTCCAGGATACATGGAGTACACTCAAGTGTATCACCTGGAATAGTTTGGGGTCCCAGGCAATGAGACTGGGTAGTATTGTGATTACAAACATGGACTGCACAGCCAAGATGCTTGGGCTTGAATCCTGGCTCCTCTACTTACTATGTGACTTTGGGCAAGTTCACTTACTTCTTGGTGCCTTGGTTTCCCCAGCTGTAAACTGTGGATAGTATATTAGCTACTTCATAGGGTTATTGTGAGGATTAAAAAAGTTAGTATATGTAAAGTACTTAGGTAAATGCTTGGAATGTAGCAAGGGCTTTATAAGTATTTGCTTTTACTATTATTCCAAGATAGCCTCACTGAAGAACTGATGGTGGAGCTAAGACCTAGCAGATAAGTAAGAGTTGACCAGCAAGACAGCGGGGAAGGATGTTCTGGGCAGAGGGAGCAAGATCTGCGAAGGCTGGTGTAAGGAGCTATGGCACATTGGAGGAACTAGAAGAAGATGGGGAGAATGGATTTTGGAGGCAAGGAGCAGGGTGGAAGATGAGGCTGGAAAGGTTGGTGAGGACCAGAGCTTTAGACCTTGAACTTCAACCTGAGTTTCCATGGAGGGTTTTAAGTAGAGGTTGACTAGATGTCATTCTGGCCACCACATGGGGAACAGATGAACAGAGGGGGAATGCAGGGAGACAGTTGAAGCTGTTGATGCAAGAGATGATAGCACCATGGTCCAGGGAGGTGCGAGTGGAGACAGAGAGAAGTGGACAAACTCAAGAGCTGGTGAGGGCATAGAAGAGGCAGTGCTTGGTGGATAATTAAGTTGAGGGCAAAAGCAGATGGAAATCTCCGACACTAAGGTGTCACACCTGGCTTGGGAGGCTGGGTGGGCCGCAAAACATTCATTAACCTTCACAGGGGAGGAGACATCCTTGAAGGGAATGTTATAAATCCTGTTGTGGTCACATAACATTCAGAGGGAGTCGTTGCTGAGGTAGCTGCGCATGGAGGTTCTGAACTTGGAGGAGCAGTCCACACAACACATGAGTGGCTGAAACTCTCCCCAGAGAAGGTTCTAGACTCAGTGTGTCTCGAATCAGCCATCGCTGTGCTGCTCCTGCCAGACCCTGTGAAGGGCATTAGGGTTCAGAAAGGAATGGACATCATCCCAGCTCCACAGGGTCACAGTCTCTTTGGCCACCCAGTAGTTCTCCACCCACGTATGCAGTGCAGAAGATCTGATGTTCCTGAATCACCTGGAAGGAGCCCCTGTGAGCACAACAGTTAAGCCCTTGGCTACTAATGGAAAGGTTGTAGGTTTGAACCCAACAGGCGCTCCTCAGGAGAAAGCTGTGGCAGTCTGCTTCTGTAAAGATTGCAGCCTAGGAAACCCTATGGGGCAGTTCTACTGTGTCCTACAGGGTCGCTATGAGTCGGAATCGACTCGATGGCAACAGATTATCAGGAGTGTCCATGGGCACTGCCCAGGGCCCAAGCCCCCCGCCCCAAGTTTGCTGATAAAATGCTAGGAGTCTGTCTCCGCTTCCTTACTGCGGCAGGAAGATTCCGTCAAAGCATCTAAAGCCCTGAAGCTCTTTTTCCACACCGTTTCTTCAAGCTCCCAAGAAGAGGATGATTATTTAAAATTACAAGTGCCCCCCTCCACACTCCATCTCCTAAACTTCATTTCGCAAAGGCAGCTGACATCAATAATGTCAGACAGAGTAATCAAGTTTGCATAATGTAACATTTCTCCAAGAGTCCCCCCACACACAAACACACCTCCCTCCCCCAGCATTAACACAGGGAAACACACAGACCTGAGACTATGGAGAAAAGGCGTCTACACTGCAGGGTGCAAGAGTCCCCCACCTCGGTCCCCACCGGCAATTTCACAGGAATGAGCCTTGGTCAGAACACCTCGTGCTGATCCTCAGTGGACACTACACTAGCAGAGGAATCACAGACACATCATTCAGTCACCCTGTGCCTCAGTCTTCTCCACTCTAAAATGGGGATGATGACTCTGAGGGATTTAAAGGAATCTAGATGTTGGCTCCACCACCCATTTGTCAGTACACCAGACTCTAGTGGTTTGTGTGTTGCGGTAATGCCAGAAGCTGTGCTACCAGCATTTCAAATACCAGCTGGGTCACCCAGGGTGGACAGGTTTCAACAGAGCTTCCAGACTAAGGCAGATTAGGAAGAAAGGTTTGGAGATCTACTTCCAAAAATTAGCCAGTGAAAACCCTTAAGGATCCCAACAGAACACTGTCCGATACAGTGCAGGAAGATGAGCCCCCTAGGTTGGAAGGCACTCGGAACACACAGGGGCCACAACTATGGACTATCACATACCCATAATCCTGAAGATGGCACAGGACCGGGCGATGCTTTGTTCTGTTGTGTATGGGGTCACCATGAGTCAGAGCCCACTCAACAGCAACTAACAGCAACGACAGATGTTGTATGTCATATGAAGACCATGTTACTGATGGAAGAACAAACTTATAGAGATACCTAAATATGTCATTGAGATTTCTTTGTCAATATTTTATAACCAATTGATTGTTTGAAAAATAACTAGTATTTCAAAAAATATAGTGACATAGGACTGCTGGGCCCTGGTATATTTTAACAAGTACCCTAGCTAAAATATTAAAAATTCAAAAAGCAATGGAACACATGAGGAAATTAGGTAAACATGAGCAATCAATGAATAAAACTCCTTGTTGCCTCTTCGTAAAGTTTACTCATAAAATGTAATTATTTGCAATCTATTGCAGATGTGTAGCTGGGGTTCTATGACACTTACGCCCGATTTAAGACGTGGGATATAAAATGGAGTTAAGTGATCAGACAGCATAGATGAATAGGCAGATCTTACACACTGTCCGTGTTTTCCCCCAGGCAGGCTTGGACATTCTGGGCTCTTTCCACCTGGCCTACGCGTTCCTCCGTGGTTTTTATAACTGACTCCTCTTCATGCTTCCAGAGGATTCTTTTAGGCATCACTTCCTCCAGGAGTTTCACCTGGCCATGTCTACTGTATCCCAGTGCCTAGCGCAGTGCCTGGCACAGGGTAACTGTTTATGTACACCGCTTAAGCAAACGAATAAATGAAATGATTGATGCAATAACAAAACTTAATATTTATGCTCCAGCCAGAGCTTAACATTCAGGGCGAGGACCTCAGAAACCTACGCTGATGACAAGGGGTAAGGCAGATCCAGACATTTTAAAAATCCATGCCATTCAAGTGCATAGAGATCGAAGTTTATTACTGGTTACCAGGGTTGGGAAGAAGGGGTGAAAAGAGAGTCACTGCTTAGGGGGCACTGAGTTTCTGTTAACAGTGGCAGAATCATTTGGAAAAAGAGAGCCATGATGGTTGTGCAACATAACAAATGCAATCAAAGTCACTGAATCGTACATGTAAAAACTGTTGAATTGGCAAGTGACTTGCTATATATATTGTTACCACAATAAAAAATAAAAAAGAATTAGTGAACTAAAAAATAAATAAATAAATCCACACCATGCATTTTTCGTAGGGCTTGGGGACACTCCAAGGAGAAATACTTGTAAAAGCACTCCATGAACTAGGAAACATGGTCTATCTCTGTGGTGAAGTAGCTGTTCCCCAGAGGAGGTTCAAGAACACCTTTGCAATATGCCCTAATACACACCAGTTTCCATGTGGCACCATCTTTGCACGGAGTTGCATTCAAACAGGTACAGTCCAACAATTAAAACTCATCAGAAATGAAATTCAGTATTTTCCCACTTCTCTCGACAAACATCAACGGGGATCCCATTAGTGATCCAAGACATCACTTCTCCAACTTCCCTTTCTTTCCCAGTTACCTCATTCTCTCCAGAGTCCCTCACTTGTCAAACCTCAAAATAAATCTCCTGACTCCCTAAAGCAATCCTCTCTTCTTCACTGCTCCCTCTGCCATATTCCTTAATTGTTTAATTTCATTTAATTTAATTGAGTTGATTATCCAGCAACTCCAACATCTCACGTTGCCTCTCCATGGCACCTGTAGCCCAGATGCTACCTGACAAAAGAGACACTGAGAACTGCTCCAGCCAGCAAGAATTTCCTCCTCATCTCTCCAGTGGGTCCTGACTTCAGGACCCCATCTCTTAAATCTTGGGGAGGGGAAGAATTTGGGAAAGCAATAGCAAGGCTGTCTTGGTGGGTGGAGGGTTCAGCGTGCAGGGGTCCTGATGAGTCTCAACCATATCCCACTGGGATTCCTGCTGCTATTTCCATAGCACTTTACAGTTTGCAAAGAAGTCTCTTCCATCATCTGTATGTTTGCCCACTCTGAAGCCTGACAAACCAGAAGGTGGTTCTCCCTCTGCCCCTATCTTTTTTTATTTTTCTGTCTTCCCTATGAGGAAACTGAGGCCCAGGTGAGTGACATGACCAAGGAAACTTTTACCAACAACTAGGTGACAAATCTGTGATGACGCAACACAGCCTCTGGCCTGATTTCACAAAGGCCAGCTCTCACTAACTCCTTGTGCACCAGCAGTCAGGCACAGTGAGCTCATGAGGTGGTGCCCTCCCAATCATCCCTACCTTACAGAAGAGCAGACAGGTGTAGAAACATAAAGTAACTTACCCATGGTAGGAGGAGAAAGAACCTAGAGACCTGCTCCCATAAAGATTTCAGCCCAAGAAACACTATGGGGTGATTCTACTCTGGATTGCTATGAGTAGGAATCGATTCTACAGTGACAGGTTTAAGGGGCCATTGACCTGAGGTCCAACTAACTGTAACATCCATGCTCTTAGTCACTATGACATCTGCTCCTTCTATCCTTATCCCATGATAGAGGATCAGAAAATAATATTTTTGCATGGGGGGCACAGACTTGACATTAATACTGGTAGAACACGTAGGAAAAAGGAGAGTTCGATGGCTAACTGAGAGATGGGTGGTTGGAACCCACCCAGTGGCTCCTTGGGAGAAAAGACCTCGTGATCTGCTCCTGTAAAGGTTACAGCCTAGGAAACCATATGGAGCAGTTCTACTGTGTCACATGGGTCTCTACGAGAAGCTAATTTTAGTACATCAGAATCGACACAGAAGTGTTTCGCAACATGAGAAGTGTAATCGATGTCACTGAATCATGCATGTGTTGCGAGGTGCTGTCGAGTAGTTTCCCACTCATAGCAGCCCTATGTACAACAGAACGAAACACTGCCTGGTCATGCGTAATCCTCATAACCATTGCTATGTTTAATCCCATTGTTGCAGCCACTGTGTCAATCCATCCCGTTGAGGGTCTTCCTCTTTTTCAATGACCCCCTACTTCACCAAGCATGATGTTCTTCTCCAGGGACTGGTCCCTCCTGATAATATGTTTGAGGTACATGAGACAAAGTCTCACCATCCTTGCTTATAAGGAGCATTTCTGGCTGTACTTCTTCCAAGACAGATTTGTTCTTGACACCATGCATGTAGAAACTGGAGTTGGTGAATGCTCTGTTGTGTATATTTTGCCCCGCGGTAAGATAATAACCATAATAATTGCTTCACTTCTCTGCTCTCTGCTTTGGGGGCCGTGCTCACCCTTGAAGCACTAATGAAATCAGAAAAACATGTTCTTTGCACCTTCCTCCACCCAGCTACCTGGAGAACAGTAGCTTCGCACCGCTCGGTTCACACCTGGCATGCCCCCTGCTCTGAAGGCCACTGCCACCTGGAGCTGCTGGGCCAGAGCCCACTGCCGGTAGGTCAACTGTCAGGGTAGGTCCCTGTGTGCAGGGGGGAGCCCCGGGCACCTCCACCACCAATAACACTGGGAAGTTCAAGTTCCCAAAAGGCTTTATGTTAATTTATAGTTGTAGCCTTGGATGTGTTCTCTAGGTGTTTGGGGACTTTTCTTTAATGAGGGAAGAAAACCAGGCAAGACTGATTCCCCTCAACCTCACAGTTCCAGTACACTTTAATGAGCGTGGCCCCTGGAGTCAGACAGACAGAGGGGCACAACCCCTTCTACCCCCGTCCTTATACCCTGAGGGGCCTCAGAGGCTGTTGAGCCCCTGGGCTCTGGGTCTTCTGCAGAGAAATGGAGGTGAGAGCCTAACCTGGCAGAGAAGCATATCAAAGGCCAGGTAAGCCTCCCCTTCAGGTCCTCTCTCTGTTCAAGGAAAGCCAGCACACCATATCATCACCCAGGAAGGGGGATAATTAAGCTAATAATCAAATCATACCTTTTCATGTACAATAAGCGATTCACTCACCACCACCCCCCACCCCCATCCCCAGCTCCTTGACTCAGAACTTGGGCTCAGTGGGTTGTTTCTCATCAGTATTCTCTACCTCCAGCCCTTCCTTCCTGGCAATTCCCATTGTGATTCCATCACTCTGAAGTGCCAAGAAAGTCTTTCTTTTTCCAATCAAAAGGGGAAATTGTAACATCTTAAGCCTGAATGGCGCCTTGAAGGTCACCTGGCTGCACCCTTGACACTGTGTTGGCCCGCTTTCAACTGCTCCAGACAAATAAGTGCTTTCTTTTTTTTTTCTTGACACATTTGCTTAAAAGGATGTCTTTTGTGGTTTAGGGGGAGGCTAATTTTAACACATCAGAAAAGATACTTAAAGGAGGAACTGTATGCAGTCAAATGTGCCAATTACACCTTTGCACCATTAGCAGGTGCCTGAATAATGAAGGGCTGGTTTTACAGACGATGGCAGGGCCAGGTCCTTATACTGTCCCTAACAGTCAGCCTTTCTTATTATTGAGTTTGTAAATCGGAGGCCGACCTTTGACACAGGCAGGCAGGGGCCTAAAGGCCTTGATGAGCACTTTGGGAACAGATCATGTCAGCTGATCTATAACTGATCACTCAGGAGAGAAGGCAGTCTATCCTAGGCTCCTCATCAAAGCCCATCACCTGCTCTGCCTCAGGGCACACCCACCTACCGCAGATGACCACTGAAGCTTCTATGAGTTCTTAAAATCTCATTATTTTAATACCTCAAAAAAGTTAAACCAATGTTGTCGCTGTTAGAAACCATTGAGTTGATTCTGACTTACAGCAGCCCCATGTGACAGAGTAGAACTGCCCCATAGGATTTCCTAGGCTGTAATCTTTATGGGACCAGATCTCCAGATCCTTCTTCCACTGCACAGCTAGTGGGTTTGAACTACCCAGCACTTAAATGTAGCACCACCAGGGCTTCTTCCAGTCAGAGTCATTGTTGTGTGTTGTCCAGCAGATGCTGGCTCATAGCGACCCCATGTGACAGAATAGAACTGCCCCACAGGGCTATAATCTTACCGAACAGATCACCAGGTCTTTCTCCCACTTGGCAACTGGGCAGGTTCAAATCGCCAACTTTTAGTTAGCAGCTGAGCACTTAACCACTGCATCGCCAGGGTCCCTCAAAGATAAACCAGTAAAATGAGGAAAATGATATTGGTACCTCCAGCAAGTAGAAAGAAGCATTTGATGGGGCCTAGTACCTGCTGTTAAAGGAGCCCTTTGGGCCCCTGAGCCAGTGCCTCAGCCTTCCTGGAGATGTGACATTGAGCCAAGAGCACAGGAATGAAGGAGGAAGAGGAAGGAGAGGAAGAGGAGGTTGTCTCTGCCCACAGGACCTGCTGAGCCAGAGGGGCCACATTCAGCAAAGAGGAACGTGGATGAACAGATAGACAGACGAGTCTGAGCCAACTTAGAGGCAAAGGTGAGGCACGTTCCACTGAGCGGGGAGCCCTGAGCAGCTGAGCCCAGGGTGGGCGGGGAGGGCAGAGCTGTACCCTTGGCTGTGGGTGAGCCAGGGCTTACAGAGGACACCGCCCTTCACCCAAGTTCTCTCGGCCTCTCATGGGTGGCCTCCCAAATGGAATCTTCAATCATGCATCTTCAGTCATGCGACAGTCTGATTCTCGTCTTCACATCACACCCCTAGAGCAGTGATTCTCACCTCCGGTTGATTGTGGCTTCCAGGGGACATTTGGCATTGTCCAGAGACATTCTTACGGCCACCACTGGAAGGTGCTACTGCACCGGGGGGAGGCCAGGGATGCTGCTGAAGACCCTTCATGCACCGGGGACCCATGACCCACGACGGAGAAATATTTAGCCCAAAATGTCAGCAGTGCTGAGGTTGAAAAGCCCTGATGCAAATCATTTGGTTGACATTCTTAAAGCCCTCTGAAGTACTGAAAATGTGCCACTTGGGGAGAATGGGCGTGTGGAGGGGCCCCTTCCCTGTTCCCAGGTGTCAGGGGCATGACAACTGGGAGGGGAATGGGGTACACCCCACAGTGAGTGGACAGAGCAGCAGGAAGGGAAGGAGGCACAGGCCTTCCTGCTTGTGGTGGCAGCAAGAGCACGGCTGAGCGGAGCAGAAACAGCCACCAGCTCAGCGAGATGCTCTCTGAGACCCGGGTGACAATTACTGTGGGTCCTGTTTTTGGTGTGTTGTTCATCTGAGATGTAGTGAAACTGGATGAGTGTGATTTGGGGAGTGTGTGAGTGGGGTGATGAGTGTATATATGATCAGGTTGGTTGAGAGCTGTCCGAGACATGCCATTGTTTGATTGCAGGGGACACCACAGGAAGGGAGATGGGGCCAATCGGCCTTGTTCCAGCACAAAAGGCCAGGAGGTCAAGGGTGGCCAAAGCCTGGTATCCTCCAAGGCTTAGCTGCCAGGACTGCACGCAGGCCACCAGGACCATGCCACCCCCTGGCAAAGCACAGCCTCAGGACATGGGAGCTGGACCACATTTGTGTAAGGAGAAGAGAGTTGTCCTGAAGAGCAGTTCCATGAATCTCACCAGTCCAGCAATGCCTGAGTCCCTGGCCTGCCTGCCGCCTTGGGCAGAGATATCCAAGGTCCTGAGGCCCTGAGACCCTGGAGGGGCAGGCTTCAGCCCAAGGATCTGGCTAAATCTGGGCTGTTGTTGTTGTTAGTTGCCGTCGAGTTGATTCCAACTCATGGCAACCCCATGTGTGCAGAGTAGAACTGTGCTCCACAGAGCTTTCAAGGCTGTGAACGTTCAGGAGCAGATCGCCAGGCCTGTCTCCCCCTGCGCCTCTGAGTAGGCTCAAACCACCAACCTTTCGGCTAGTAGTCGCACTGGCCAGTGCACTTGGAGGGGAGGAGCAGAGCCAAAGTGGCGATGGTGATGAGGATGGAGATCACAACATCAAGTGTTTATTGGACACCAACTGTATGCCAAGCACAGTGTTATTCAAAGAATAACGATTGTCAATACCCAGCCCCCATTTCCAATTTTCAAAAGAGGAGAAATGGGGAAAATTAGCAGAAACACAGCAGGAGAGTTTGAGAGACTGCCCTCAGTCCTTCATGGAGAAAACTGACAGAAATTAGCAAAACCTCTGGAGGACCTGCCACTGCCCAGAATGAAGGGTGGTTAACATAACAAATACATGTGTCCCACCCACAGAGGTGGGGCATTAGGGCTCCTCCGCAGCCACCCCAGGCCTTCCTTGTTGAAGGAATAGAATGCACCATTTCTCTTCCCTGTTTCTGTTTCTCCCTCTCTGTCAACGGTGGAAACACCAGTTCTTATAGGCAAAGAGTATTCTTCCCTTTCGTACGTTCGATAATAACATGTGCACCCGAAAATCATGCATAGCATTGTTTATGTGTGTTTTCTTTACATAAATTGCATCACCACAGACTTTGTTTTTCACTGTCTTCTCACCTCCCTATGTTATGTTTTTAAGATTTTTCCATGTTGATATGAGTAGATCTGACCTAATCATTTTAATTCCGCAAAGCAGTCATTAATGAGCCCTGGTGGTGAAAGGGTTAAGCACTCAGCTGCTTACTGAAAAGTTGGTGAATTGAACCCACCCAGAGGCTACTTGGGAGAAAAGACTTGTCAACCTACCCCTGTAAAGATTGCAGGGAGAAAACCCAAAGGAGCTGTTCTCCTCTATCATTGGGGTTGCTATGGAGCCTTCGTGGTGCAGTGGTTAAGCATTTGACTAACCGAAAGGTCAGCTGTTTGAACCCACCAGCTGCTCTGAGGGGGAAAGACGTGGCATTAAGCTTTTGTAAAGATCACAGTCTTGGAAACTCTATGGGGCAGTTCTAGTCTGTCCTATAGGGTCACAATGAGATGGAATCGACTAAAAGGCAGTGGGTTTGGATTTTTTTTTTTGGAGGGGGGGGCATGTGTTGAAAATGTCACCTAATAACAACGATAGAGTAGAAATTACATGAATTGCCTTATCCAGTCACCTCCTGACTGGATAATGAACACCTACGTCATTTCCAATGTCTTTCAGTACAAACAACACTGCAACAAAAACTCTGCTGTACCTCTCCCTGCACACGCATACAGTCTTTCTCTGGGGTAGGAGCAGAGTTGCAGGATTACACGGTATAAACGTTTTCAGCTTAACTAAAAATCAAAACCTGTTGCCCTCGAGTTGACTTCAACTCTTAACTAGATATTAACAAATGCCTTTCCAAGGTGTCTGAAACAAATTCCACTGCCACTAATGGGGTATGAGTTACCGCTTGATGTAAGGCTTGCCTTCTCAAATCTTCAAGATCTTCAAGAAGTGGTTGTTTGTATACTGTTTAAACAATTCCAGTACATAGAGAAAGAGAAAATTTACATGACTGTCATGATGCCAGGTCCTGACGGGGATCATCGCCACAGAAAAGGAAATTAGAGAAAAGTTTCTCACTTACGAAGGTTTGTGCAAAAAGCTTGAATAAAATGCCAACCAACAGAAGGTAATAACGCACCACGATGATGAGTAACTGATTCCCCAAATCCAAGAACTGTCCAGTTTAGCATACTCTTTTAAATCCTTCTCCATAAAAAAAAAAAAAAAGTGACGGTTAATTTTATGTGTCAACTTTGCTGGGCTCTGGTGTCCAGGTGTTTGGTCCAACACAGGTGTTCCTGTGAAGGTGTTTTGTTGCTGGGGTTAACTCTGCAATCAGTTGGCTGCAAGTAAAGGAATTTACCCTGGATAATGTGGATGGGCCTCAGCCAATCAGCTGAAGTCTTATGAGCAAAAACTGAGGTTTTTCCAGAGAAGAAATTCTACCCCAAGGCTGTAGCATAGAAATCCTGCCTGAGTTTCCAGCCTGGGAACCTGCCTTATGGATTTCAGTTTCCTGGCCTCCACAATCATATGAGCCAATTCCTTAAAGATAAATGATTAAAAGTAGATAGATGATAGTTAGCTGGCTGGATAAATAGATGATAGATAATAGAGAGAGATGATAGAGAGAGAGAGAGTGATAGAGGGATGGATGGATGGATGGACGGACGGATGGATGGATGGATGGATGATGGATGGATAGATGACAGACAATAGAAAAAGAGATGATACATACATATATCCATATATCCATGCATACATATGAGATAATCTCCATCCTCTTGGTTCTGTTTCTCTGGAGACTCTGATAAATACATCATATTAGTAGGACAATAGAAAAATAAACACATGATCATTTATCTTCTAAGCCAAAAAGACATTTGATAAAAATACAGCATCCATTTCTGATATTTTGAGTGGAAATGGTGGATACTCCCTTATAAAGATTTTTTGTTTGTTTCCACTTTTTTTTTTTAATTGTGTTTTAGGTGAAAGTTTACAGAGCAAATTAGTTTCTCATTAAACAATTCATACACTTTTTTTTGTGTGACTTTGGTTGCCAACCCCATAACATGTCAACACTCTCTCCTTCTCGACCTTGGGTTCCTCATTTCCATTCATCCAGCTTTCCTGTCCCCTCCTGCCTTCTCATCTGCTTTCCCCTTTCAGTTTCATCTACATAGTTGAGCTATCTGTGTTATTGTTTGTTTTATAAGCCTGTCTAATCTCTGGCTGAAGGATGAACTTTGGGAGTGTCTTCAGTACTGACTTAAAAGGGTGTCTGTGGGCCATGCTCTCGGGGTTTCTCCAGTCTCTGTCAGCTTAGTAAGTCTGCTCTTTTTGGGATTTTGTTCTACATTTTCTCCAGTTCTCTCTGGGACCCTCTATTGTGATCCCTGTCAAAACAATCGAGGGTAGTAGCCCAACACCATGTAGTTGTGTTGGACTCAGTCTGGTGGAGGCTGTGGTACTTGTGGTCTGTTAGTCCTTTGAGTTAATCTTTTCCTTGTGTCTTTGGTTTTCTTCATTCTCCCTTGCTCCAGACAGGGTGGGACCAGTGGAGTATCTTAGATGGCCACTCACAAGCTTTTAAGATCCCCGATGCTACTCACCAAAGTAGGATGTAGAACATTTTCTTTATAAGCTATGTTATGCCAAATGAGCTAGCTGTACCCCAAGACCATGGTCCCCAACCTTCAGCCCAGTAACTCAGTCCTTCAGGAAGTTTGGATGTGTCTATGAAGCTTCTATGACTTTGCCTTGGTCAAGTTGTGCTGGCTTCTCCAGTATTGTGTTCTGTCTTGCCCTTCACCAAAGTTACCACTTATATATTGTCTATTAAGTGTTTTTCCATCCCCACCCCTCCCCTCGCTTATAACCATCAAAGATTGTTTCTTTCTGTGTGTATACCTTTTCATGAGTTTTTATACGAGTGGTCTCATACAGTATTTGTCCTTTTGTGATTGACTTATTTCACTCAGCATAATGCTCTCCAGATTAATCCATGTTGTGAGATGTCTAGTAGGTTCATCATTGTTCTTTATCATTGCTTTGTATTCCATTGTGTGTATGTACCATAGTTTGATTATCTGTTTATCTCTTGATGGGCACTTAGGTTGTTGCTATCTTTTTCCAATTGAGAAGAATGCTGCAGTGAACATGGGAATACGTATGTCTATTCATGTGATGGCTCTTATTTCTCTAGGATATATACCTAGGAGTGAGATTGTTGGATCATATGGTATTTCTATTTCTAGCTTTCTAAGGAAGCCCCATATCGTGTTCCGAAATGGTTGTACTATTTTGCATTCCCACCAGCAGGGCATAAGAGTTGCGATCTCCCCGCAGCCTCTCCAACTTTGTTATTTTCTGTTTCTTTGATTCCTGCCAGTAATGTCAGGGTGAGATGGTATCTCATTGTGGTTTTGATCTGCATTTCTCTAACAGCTAGTGACCTCGAACATTTCCTCATGTGTCTGTTAACATTTCCTCATGTGTCTGTTAGACACTTCTTCTTTGGTGAAGTGTCTGTTCATATCCTTTGCCCATTTTTTAATTGTATTATTTGTCTTTTTGTCATAGATGTGTTGGATTTTCCAATAGATTTCAGAGGTTAGACCTTTGTAGCCTATGTCATAGCCAAAAAATGCTTCCCTGTCTGTAGGTTCTGTTTTTACTCTTTTGATGAAGTTTTTGATGAGCATAAGCATTTAATTTTTTAGAAGATCCCAGTTATCTAGCTTATCTTTTGGTGTTTGTGTGTTGTTAGTTATGGTTTATATCTATTGGGGCCCCTAGCATTAACTCTATTTTTTCTTCCATGATCTCTACAGTTTTTTATTTTATATTTAAGTCTTAGGTCCATTTTGAATTCGCTTTTTGTGTACGGTGTGAGGTATGGGTCCTGTTTCTTTCTTTCTTTCTTTTGCAGATGGACATCCAGTTTTGCCAGCAGCATTTGTTAAAAACACTGTCATTTTCCCATTTGATAAACTTTGGGCCTTTGTCAAAGATCAGGTGTCCATAAAAAAAGATTTTTTTAAAATACGCAGTTCAATCCAAAAAACACTGTCATGGTGAGTGGTAAAAATATGAAGCATTCTACTAGAGTCACAAAAAATTGAGTACTCTTCATCACCATCACTGACTAACAGTGTTCTCAGAGTGCTAAGCACAGCAATCGGACAAGAGCATAAAAGCCGCCATGAACATTGGAAGACAAGAGGCAAAATGATCGTAATCTCTAAATACTAAGGTTGCCTTCCTGGAAATCCCAAAATACTACAAAAACTATATAAAACAATAAAAAATACAGCACCATCATTTATAATTATATGAAAAGCAATCTTTTATATATAAATTGCAACCTGCTAGAAAATGGTTTAATTTTTTAAATCTTTCACACTAGAACACAAGCCCTACAACACCTAAAAATAAATTTAACAGTAAATGTGCAGATCATATATGGAGCAAAAAATAAGTCTCTGATGAAAAGAATTTTAAAAGATTTCAATAAATGGAAAGTCATATCTTTCTATTGGAAAAGAAGATTTAGTACCATAAAGATTACATTTTCTAAATTAGTCAATAAATTCAATACAATTCCAATGTAGAATATATTTTAACCTCAAAAAAAAAATTCTAAAATTTATCTGGGACGATAAACATGTTATAATAGTCAGGAAAATTCTTTAGAATAGTGATATTGAGGAACTTTCCTCACCAGGTATTAAAAATGTATTATAAAAAAAAAAAAAAAATTTTTTTTTTTTTTTATATGTGACAGCTAAGTAAAGCAGTGTGGTTTGGCAAAGGAATCGAAAGACAGATCAAAGGGACAGAAAC
This sequence comes from Elephas maximus indicus, assembly GCF_024166365.1. Lineage (NCBI taxonomy): Eukaryota > Metazoa > Chordata > Mammalia > Proboscidea > Elephantidae > Elephas > Elephas maximus. The sequence goes on from NC_064843.1 coordinate 7,965,872, forward strand.
CACGATCACAGGAACAGTCCCAAGTATTTAGAGATCTAAGTGCATAGACAGTTGTCATTTCTAATAACTGAGAAGATGGAAATGGAACAGCTCAATAACCATTTTGAAAATATAAAACTGAACCACAAACCTATTCCTTGCTTCAAAATGAATTCCTGAAAGATCAAAGATTTAAATGAAAGGAAATGAAACCAAAAAATACTAGAAGAAAATACAGGAGTCTGTTTATATAATTATATTTATTTAATCACAATAAACAAATCAGTCATAAAAGAAATACAACCAGAAGCTTCTTAGAAGTGAGGATGATGGGACTTTGTCATGCTTACTTTGGACACATCATCAGGAAAGACCTATCGCTAAAAAAGGACATAATGTTTGGCAAAATAGAGGGTCTGAGAAAATGAGGGAGACCCTCGGTGAGGTGGATTGACACAATAGCTACAACAGTGGGCTCCAAAATACCAGTGATTGTGAAGATGGCGCAAGACTGGGCAAGGTTTCCTCTGGTTGCCGTGAGTTGGAGCCAACTCAACGGCAACTGAGAACACTTACGTAATCACAAGGTGGGGCTGACCACCCCGAACATGCTGTTGTTGCTGTTAGGTGCCATCACGTCAGTCCTGACTCACAGCAACCCTGTTCATAACGGAATGAAACACTTCCTGGTCCTGCGCCATCCTCACAACAGTAGGTATGTTTGAGCCGTTTGTTGCAGCCAATATGTCAGTCCATCTTCTTAAAGGTCTTTCTTTTTTTTTGTTGACCCTTCTACTTTATCAAGCATGATGTCCTTCTCCAGGGACTGGTCCCTCCTGATAACATGTCCAAAGTAGGTGAGACGAAATCTTACCATCCTCATTTCTAAGGAGCATTCTGGCAGTACTTCCTCCAAGACAGATTTGTCCATTCTTTTGGCAGTCCATGGTATACTCAATATTCTTTACCAACACCATAATTCAAGGGTATCTATTCTTCTTTGGTCTTCCTTATTCATTGTCCAGCTTTCACATGCATATGAGGTGATTGAAAAACACCATGGCTTGGGTCAGGTGCATCTTAGTCCTTAAAGTGAGAACTTTGCTTTTCAATACTTTAAAGAGGTCTTTTGCAGCAGGTTTGCCCAATGTAATATGTTGTTTGATTTCATGACTGCTATTTCCATGGGCATTGACTGTTGATCCAAGTGAAATCTTTGACAACTTCAATATTTTCTCTGTTTCTCATGATGTTGCTTATTGCTCCAGTTTTGAGGATTTTTGTTTTCTTTATGTTGAAGGCTATGGTCTTTGATCTTCATCAGTAAGTGCTTCAAGTCCTCTTCACTTTCAGCAAGCATAGGCATCAAAACCACAAAATAAGCATTTATAAATTTAACGGCATAAAAGTTTATATCTGACTAGATTAAAACACCATAAACAAAGCCAAAAGACAGCAACAATTCCAAAATTCCTATCACAGACAAACAGCTAATATTCCCACTATAATACACAAAGAGCACTCATAAATCAATAAGAAAACAAATTAATATACAAGTAGAAAAATTGGCAAAGAGTTGAACAGGCAGCTCTCAAAAGAAGACCGCAAAAAGGCTCTTGAGTCCATTAACAATGAAGTAAATAAAAATGAAATAGCATTGTCCACCTATCAGATTGGCCAAGAATTAAAAGATCAGTGAAACCCAGTCATAGCAAGTACGTGGGAAACAGGCATTCATAGCAAGTACGTACGAAACAGACATTCTCACATAGGGAATATAAACTAGAGCATCACATCTAAGGGTTGTTTGGCATTGTTATAAAAACACGTGACATGCCCACACCTTTGGGACCAACAATCCTATTTCCAGAAATGTATCCTAATGAGACTACTTCAGGCGTGAGAAAAATGCATGCACAAGAAAATGCCTTAATTTTCCACTGGTGGGTGATTTGTTAAGAAACACAGAGTTTATGTCTGGAATAAATGCTCTGCAGCCTTTAAACATAATGATGGTAAAATACATTTATTGACTAGAAATATTATCTTTGACATTTTAGTTGAGTCAACAAAGCAGATGCCAGCATATAATACCAAATACATAAAATTATGTGTATACACCCATTCCACGTATAAGGAGCCCTGGTGGCACAGTGGTTAAGCACTCAGCTGCCAACCAAAAGCTCGGCAGTGTGAACCCACCAGCAGTTCTACGACAGAAAGATGTGGTAGTTTCCTTCCATAAAGATGACAGCCTCGGAAACCCCACAGGGCAGCTCTACTCTGTCATATGCGGTCACTGTGAGTGGAAAATCAATTCGATGGCACCAAACAACAACATTCTATATATGCCATAGGGTTTTCATTCTATTTCTTCCCTGAAACCATTGTAGCCTCCAGTATGGCAGCCTCGTTCCATCTCATCCTTGAGAAGCCTTCCTCTGGAAGTAGACATCCCATGAATGTGTTGTATTTTCACAGTAGCCATTATCAGCATGTGAAGTACCTTGTGTGGCTCTTTGCTTCCTTGTGTACTGTCTCTCCCATGAGAAGTAAACACAGTGGGAGTAGAGGCCTGTCTTGTGCCCCTCTAAGCCTACCAAGGCTAGCACAGGTCTAACGCAGAATTTCTGTTGAGAAAACCAAAAACGAGCTGCCATCAAGTTGACTCCAGCTCATGGTGAACCCATGTGTGTCAGAGTAGAACTATGCTCCATAAGGTTTTCAATGGTTGGTGTCCTGGATTGAATTGTGATCCCCCAAAATTTCTGTCACTTTGGCTCGGCCATGATTCCCAGTATTGTGTGATTGTCCACCATTTTGTAATTTTCCTGTGTGTTGTAAATCCTGTCACTAAGATGTTAATGAGATGGGTTAGTGACAGTTATGTTGATGAGGTCTATAAGATTGAATTTCAATCTGCAAAAGGGGGTTATTAATTATACCTACCTGCTGTTGTGCATAGGGTCGCTGTGAGTCAGAACCAACTCGACGGCACCTAACAACAACAATAGCAACACCTCCTATAATAAATAAATGTTAGCTGCTATCACCATTGGGAGTCCTGGTGGCAAAATGGTTAAGCGCTCGGCTGCTAACTGAAAGGCCAGCAGTTCAAACCCACCAGAAGTCTGTGGGAGAAAGACCTGGCGATCTGCTCCCATAAAGATCACAGTTCTACTCTGTCATATGGGGTTGCCATGAGTCAGAATCAACTCAACAGCATCCAGCAACAGCAGCGACAACTCTATCATCATTACTAACATTAACAGACCAAAATTAAGTTGTAGCATCTCAATACTTGAGCTGAACTGTGTCAGTCCAATGAAGTCATCAACTCCTGTGTCTAAGCCCTGCAGGACACATAGTGACTCTCGTTGCTCAGACGTCCACAAAGATTTCAGATGGGTCCAGATTTAATCACACCCATGCTCAGCAAGGATGGCAAGACTTCATCTTGCTTACTTTGGACACGTTATCAGGAAGGACCAGTCCCTGGAAAAGAACATCAAATTTGGTAGAGGGTCAGCAAAAAAGAGGAAGACCTTCAACAAGATGGATTGACACAGTGGCTAAAACAATGGGCTCAAGCATAACAATGATTGTGAGCGTGGCGCAGGACCAGGTGGCGTTTCCTTCTGTTGTAAGTAGGGTCGCTATGAGTCAGAACCGACTCAACGGCACCTAACAACAACAACAACAAATACTCAGGAAGCTCCAAAAGGTCCCACCTTCCTGTGTGATTGTGTAGCAGTCCTCTGCCCGCCCAGTGAGGGCTGCCCTGGAACTGAGCAGCAAATCCTAGCTGCAGTCCAGGGAGCACCTCTTAGGGTCACACGAATGCTGAGAAGCAGTCCCTACAGCTGAGGATGCTGTTGGTTTATGGGCTGGTTATTAGAGTAAGATCTGGATTCCTTAGAAGACACCAGTAGGAAAGCAAAGATTCTGTTTAGGTTCTGGTGCATTTTAAGGGATGCAGCTTTTATTCTGCATGATTAGGAAGTAATTAGCGGCTTAAGCTTGATGCCTTCACCCAGGGAGGATTCCATAGCTCTCTCCCAGGGAGGGGTGAGAAAGTGGTGGAAGTTCTTCATTAGTAGATCCCCATTTTCTATTCCACATCTGTACCTTTGGTACAAGCAGAAAACCGGTCTGTTCTTCCGCTGAATAATTTATCACTTTCAGCTGCTTTTCCGCAGAGCCCCAGGATTCCTAGGAGAGGTGAAAAGAAGTAACCAAATACTAGAAGTGACCCAGCAGCCTAGTTATTTGACCACCTATATCAAAACACAGTCTTCCCTACTGTTCACCAGTCAGAACGGATATGCCTGGGGGACAAACGGAAACAGGAGCAAAGACAAAACTTCAAGGGTAGAGTAGACCTGAAGTGTGTGAGCCTGTGACTGGCTCAACCCAAGCCTGGATCCCATCCCCACTGCCCAACCTCCATTTCTATATAAAATCCTGGGTCCCTCATCTGCAAAGTGGGGGGATCAGAGCACGAACTCATGGTGTGAGTTGGGAGGTTAACGAGACAGTAAACTAAGTTAGCACATCCCACGTCGACCATCACTTTGTCACGGTGATGGCACAGTCATCTCCATCTAATAGGTAAGAGAAGGCCCAGCCAGTCCTGACTGCCTCTGTGGGAAGGAGGTATGACTGGGGAGGGCACCCATCTCAGCACACATGTGTATACACACACATTTGAACTCATGTGTTCACACATGCATTGTGCATGCATGTGCACACACATGTGTTCACACATGCACATACAGATATACTTGTGCTCGTATGTGTATGTACACATGAACGTATGTGCACACACAGGCTAATTGCCCACGTGTGCAGACACACACACATAAATTCACACACAACATATCACCCATGCGTGCACACACGTGCTCACATGCACACAAGCACATACACACACATGCCTAGCACATGGTAAGACTTTAATAAATGCCAGCTCCAATATCACTGCTGACAAAATGGTATCAAAAATAGTAGACATTCGTTTTTTTTTTCAGTAGACATTCTTAACAAAATAATTTTAAATGATAAACTATACACTGCCTTCCATGAAATTGGACCAGTCGCCTGGTGTCCCCTGACTGTGTAACCAGCCTCGTCTATGGAATGAGAATCGACTGGGGAACTGCCCATGGGCTGCTGTGAAGAGTAAAGGGCTCACTGCACTCAAAGCTCTCAGGAGAGGACCTAGCACATACCACGAGCCGTTAATACTGTTGCTGTTGTTAACATTACTCTCATTTTTACCGATTTTCAAAACAAAATGTGTCAGGCTCTCCCCATCTCACCCTTGGGTTTTCGCAAAGAAGCCTTGTCAGAAATGCTCTTCCTGTGTGTATCTGGAAAACCCAGGCTGACCTCTTCTTGGCTTGGCACCCCGTTAGCAAAGCTGTTCCGCCTAAGGCAACTCCCCATGCCCCTCCCCACCTGAACCCCACCTGCTGCTAACCAGACCCCCAGGAGGCACCACTAATGAGAAACTCCGAATTCCAGCAAAGGGAGCCTTCCCATCTCCTCACATAAGGAAGGCTTCAATTCTAACTGAAGCTCATTAGTCTAAAACCCCGAAGTGCGATTCTGCGCGTTTCCCTGGCATGATTTTTGAGATTGGGAAAAATATGACTTCCCTTCTTGAGGTAAGTCAAATTACATGTGCCCCCCCAAAAAAAGACCAGACGTACTGGTCTGACAGAGACTGGAGGAGCCTCCAAGACTACGGCCCCCGGACACTGCTAACTCAGAACTGAAGCCATGCCTGAATCCCACTTTTCAGACAAACAAAAGCCAGGCGTACAAAACAAACAATAACACGAGTGAGGAACGTGCTTCTTAGTTCAATCAAATAGACAAGACCGAACGGGCAACACCTGTCCAAAAGCAAGAAGAGAAGGCAGGAGGGACAGGAACTGGACAAGCGGACACAGGGAACCCACTATGGAAAGGCGGGGTGTGCTGTCACACGATGGGGATGGCAGCTAGTGTCACAAAACAATACGTGTATAGATTTTTGAATGAGAAACTAACTTGAGCTGTAAACTTTCACTAAAGCACAAATAAAAAAAAAAAAAAATTACACGTCCCCTGGCTTTCTCGAGTTAGCACAGCCTCTGCCCTGTAATTAATACAGTGAAAGCTGTGAGAGCCGGAACTCGACAGGACTGCCCTATGTTTCCGGGTCTCGCAAGTTTTCTGCCTTTGACAGGGTGCAGTCAACACTATTGTTATTCTCTCTGTGAGTGGAAAACATCTGAGTTCTCCTTCCCTTGCAGGTTTCCACCTTATACAGATTCCAGCTTTCACAGGCTTTACTGCGCCACCAACCCCACAGCCTTGGCATTAAACATAAGACACTCAGGAAGGGAGGGGGAAGGAAAGCTGGAGGTAAATCTCTGGTGTCTGCCACCGCCCACTCCTTGGAGCACACAGAAGGGATGGGCCCCCTGACGAGCAAGGGTGCCCTGGAACAAACCAGAGGTCGCTGTCTTCTGCCCCTCATTTCCAGGATGGCTTGTTCCCCAAGCTGCCTCATGGACACTAGGCAAGCAGCACCTGTTAGTGGCTGCGGAGCCCTGCTCCACCCCCTGACATATATCTGCCAGCCAAAGACACAGCCACTCCATCACTGGCCATACAGAAACAGAAGGAGATGCCCTGGGTCCTTGCTTGCTTCTCAGTGTGAACACTAGTTTCTAGAAGCACACACATGGCGAAGTCCAGTAAAAGCTTTGTTTCCGTGGGTCTTCTCCTCCACACCCCCCACGTCTTTCCTGCCGTGGTCCTCTGGCTGCATGGGTCTTCCTCCTATGCCATTCCGTCCACTAGTGCCCCCAAGAGTCCCATCTGCCCTCCAGCCCCAGACTCCTTTGCACAACAGATTGGGGGAAATGGGCCTAGAACAGAAGCTGCACGTGTCACCCCCAGGCTGTTAAAGGCCAGAGCACCTCCTCCTGCTCTGGCACCCTCAGCGAAACCTGCAAGCCACATACTCGGTCTCGGAGGTGGCCGGACACCTTCAGCCTGCGTGTGGACCGCGGAGGTGGGTCCTGTGATGAACAAGCAAGCTTTTCTGAGATCAGCCCCTAAGGTTCTCAGGGTTTGTCTGCTGAAACCAGTATTAATCACTGACCACAATAAGCATCTACTATGCGCCAGGCAGAGTCCCAGGCCACCAGGTGGAAATCCCCAGAGGCATCAAGACCCTCACCTCCTAATGGGTGATCCAAGATGCGACAGTGAACGTGCTCAGCTGCTGACTGAAAGGTTGGTGGGGTTTGAGTTCATACAGAGGCACCTCAGAAGAAAGGCCTAGTGATCTACTTCAAAAAAAAAATCAACCATTGAAAACTATGGAGCACAGTTCTACCCTGACACACACAGTGTCACCATGAGTCAGGGTCAACTTGGCAGCAACCAGTTATGTGGCAGGCACTGGACCATGGAACCCTAAAGAGCCTAGTGAAAGAGATGGGGAAAAAAAGACAAGTAAATATATAATTAAAGTGTGATCGGTTCTATAAAGGGCCTGAACAGGATAATATTATGGACAACAATAGGGGCAGCCCCCCCCATGCCTTTTAGCCAAGGAAGTGACAGCTAAGGTGAGATGATGAATTTCAAGGAACAAGCCATGCCCAGTGTGGGGAAGAGGGCAGGGCACTGTAGGTAGAGGGGATAGCTTATTCAAAGGCCCTGTGGTAGGAGAGCGTGGAACCCTTTGAGAAACAAGAAGCACACCAGTGTGGCTGCAGTTGGGGGCATGAGTGAGCCAAGTGCAGTGGAGGAGGCAGGCAGGGATAGATCACAAGGAATTCTGTTGTATTTCTCACACTACATCAGGAACCCACTGTAGGATTTTAAGCACAAGAAAGACAGGACGTGACTGAGTGTGTAGAGGATCACCCCAGCTGCTGTGGGGGCTCAGTCAGGAGGCAGGTGGCAAGGGAGATGGGGGAAGGGCCAAGCCACCAGAGTGACCAACTCATGTGACCCCAGTTCTCCAGACTTTCTACCCTGACTCCTCGCACCCAAACGGCCCCAGCTCCATGTGATCAAACTTCAGTGCAGGGACCCCTGACCCAGCCAGCAACAGCTAGCGGCTTCTAGCTGGGTTCCCTAAAACCCAGATGCCTCGACCTTAAGAAAACCCAAAGGTCGTGTAAGCCAGGGAAGAGCCTACCGGGAGGCAGGAAGCCGCTCTGTGGTCCTGTTTCCAGTTCGTGGCCAGACGCAGATGTGGCTTTCAAGTCCTGCCTTTCCGGACTCAGACGCTAATGCCCAGTGCCAGCCATCCAGAATTTAACGTTCTGTCCCTGTGATCCCTTTGGTTTGAACGTTGGACATCGGCTTCCTGCACTGCCTACGTTTATTCTTCTTTCAAGCAGATTTTCTCTGCCCCAGATGTGTGCTGGCCTCTTGCACATGAGACCCAAAAAACCCAAACTCATTCCCATTGAGTCGATTCCAACTCGCAGCAACTCTATAGAACACAGTTGAACTGCCCCATAGGGTTTCCAAAGAGTGGTCAATGGATTCAAACTGCTGGCTTTTCATTAGCAGCCAAGCTCTTAACCACCTGAGAACTAGCCTGTGTGGGAAAAAATAGAGCGTGGCCCCCTCTGCAGACCTAGGAATCAGAAGTTCCCGGGCGGGTCCCAGGTGGCTCTTGCTTCTGAAAGCTCTTTAGGAAATCATTGCCGGGCTTTGCAGGTAGGCAGAGATACAGGTACCCTGAGGGACACATGGAGCTGGACTAACACAGCCATTGGAGGGAAGCCAAGTACTGATTCTGACTGTGCCAGGCCACCAGGTGGGAAATTTCCAGAGGCATCAAGGTGCTTACCTCCTCACGGTGGACCAAGAGGCAAGGAGTAAACAAGAAGATGATGGGTCTGCCCGTGCTGCATGAATGTCGGTTGCCATGGAGATAGAGGGAGCTGGATTGGGAGAGGATTTGAGAACATTCTAGGAGTTTTGGGGAAATTCCCTTTTTTAAGTTGGGCTCAAGTGGCACTGCCTAGGTTCCTGCAGGGCAGGCTGAGCTCTGTGATCCCTTTGTTCCAGGTTGGTGGGCAGCCTGGGCTCCATGACCCCCTTGTTCCAGGTCAGTGAGCAGGCTGGGCTCTGTGACCCCTTGTCCCAAATCGGTGGGCAGGCTGGGCTCCGTGACCCCTTTGTTCTAGGTCCATGAGCAGGTTGGGCTCCGTGACCCCCTTGTTCCAGGTCAGTGGGAAGGTGCAGTTTCCAGTACGGTGGTGGGGAGGACCGGGCATGTCCTGGCCCAGAGGGCAGTGTCCACGTTAACACAGAGGAGGGACCTTTGGCCTGGCTTGCTTCCCAGCACTGTCTCCATAGCAAACTCAGGCCCTCACCCCACCCCAGCCCCACTCTTTCTGCTTTAAATTGGAAACAGAAGTCGAGACGATAAAAGTTGTTGCTTTTGACTAGGACCATGATCCAGGGAATTCAGCTGCTCGTGTTTGAGGCCCTATGGGAAGCGGCAATTTCACAGATTAGCTCTAGGGCCCTGAAGGAGTTAGCTCCTCTGAAGCAGGCTCGGGCTGCCAGGTAAGATGCTTTCTGCCCCCACCCATTCAAACTGCCTCCCTCGAGGTCCTTCCAAAGGAGCCTGCACGGTCGGCCTGTGAGCCTACCAGATCCAAAGACTCGCGAGCATTCAGAGCAGCGATTTTGCCAAGAAAACACGGAAATGAGAGAATTCTCCGTGAGACTAATGGCTTCCAGATACAGCTAGTCGCTAGCGTCTGCCACCACTGTAAAATGAACTTCCAGTGGAGAATAGCTGGGAGACTATAGATAGCTGTGCATAGAGACGGCCCCCAGGCTGCGTTCGCAGATGCCTGGGTCAGCAAGTGCCAAAGCACCGACTCAGCATTTCCAGATCCTTCCAGCAAAGCCCAGCTCGTTCCTCCCATCCTCTGGGCCCAGGACTGACTCTGGGGCTGGTGGTGAGGAGTGATGGCAGCCTCCCTCCCCACGCTACCTCTAGACACCACGAGGAGGAAATGAAATCACATCTTTGAGTTCTTTGGAGGCTGGCAAGTTTTCCTGGTCAGCCCGACCTCTGTGTGTGCCTGCAAAATAAGATTTCTATCAGGGAAAATGACTTCAGCATTTTTAACTTTTTTCCTGCCCAGAGTTGTGCGGTTTTAATTAACAGCAACACGGAGCAAGTGTCCTGGCAGAGGGCGGGCATGCAGGCCGGGGAGGCCAGGCCAGCAGATCCTGTGTACCAGCTTCCTGCCAGCTCAGGGGCTACATCTCAATTATAGTTCAGGCTCAGGAACACTCAAGATACAGTTCTTCCATTAGAACAGCCTCTCCCCACCTGTGCTCACAGGCATGCCTCTCCCTGGCCCTCAGTCTCTGCCCAGGAGCACTCAGCTCGCTCTCTCTCTGTGGGCCGGGAAGCCCACCGCACTGTCTCCTGCTGGGTCTTTCCTGCTGGTCTCTCCTTCCTTGGTGGTGGTGGGCTCCTCCTCTCTCCTCTGGAATTGGCTCTCTTTTAAGGCGTAACTGACCAATCCTCTTGGGAGGCCACAATTGCCCTATCGCACAGTCACCTGGATGGGAGTTACAAGACCATGGCTAGAAAGGCCACATACGAAAGTAATTAATTGCACCACAATGTGCGTATGTCTGTAGTATGTAGGTATGTAGGTGTGTATGCATGTGTGTTTTTGAACATGTATGTACATATATGTAAGTGTATATGTATATGTGAGGAGCCTTGGTAATGCAGTGGTTAAGAACTCAGCGCTAACCAAAAGGTCAGTGCTTCAAATCCAACAACCACTCCTTAAAACCCTATGGGGCAGTTCTGCTCTGTCCTATAGGGTCACTGAGTCGGAATTGGCTCCATGGCAACACGTTATGTATATACGTGTGTAACTACGTGTGTATATATATGTGTATGTGTGTATATGCATGTATGTATATGTGTGTATTCACACGTATGTCTGTGTATACATGTTTGCACATGTGTTATGACTATATGCGTGTATGTGTGTATATGCATGTTTATGTGTGTATCTCTCTATATATGTGTGTGCATGTGTATAACTATGTGTACAGGTATGTACAGGTGTGTATACATGTGTATGTCTGTATATATGTGTGTGCACATCTCTGTATAGCTTACATGTGAGCATGTATGTTATAAATGTATGTATATGTGGATGTGTGTGTGTCCCCACAGCTAAGCTATAAGCTTAGCACAAGCAGGAAGCAGGTGTTATATGCTTGCATCCCAGAGCGCATTCCCTTGGACCCCAATTAATATCTGCCGATCGCATTTCCACGTTCCCACCCAGGCCTCCCCGGGCTCTTTCTGTCCTCCTGCCCCTGCTCAGCCCCACAGCCTGAAGCACCCTGACTGCATGGGTCCCAGTCCCCCAGCCACAGGCCTGCCACATGGGGTCCCTTCAGGAGGCCGGGCAATGCCTCGGGGGAGGCCAGCAGCAGGTCTCAGCAGCAGCAGCTGATGGCAGGGCAATGACCATGGAAGGGAATGAAATCTCCCCTCACTTACCAGTCTAATAAGGATTTGAACTGGAGTCTGTGAGGAGCTGTTAGTTTAACTGTTTTCAGATGTGAAAAGCATGTCTGGCTTTCAAGTGTGCCTTGGGGGAGGAGCTGTTACCAGCTGGAGGTGGGCAGAGGGGGCCTGTACACATGCTCCAAGGTCCCACGCTTCCCCTTGGGGCCCAGGACACAGCGATGGGATGGACTGGGCCCGCAGAGGTGCCCCTCAGGTTCCCAGGACATAGTGATGGGATGGACTGGGCCGGCAGAGGTGCCCCTCAGGGCCCAGGACACAGAGTGGCCTCTGAACAGGCCTGGGGGAAGGCAGAACCACCCTTCAGGTTCCCAGGACACAGAGTTGATCTGGGCCAGGCCTGGGGAGGGCAGAGGTACAGAGCAGAGATGGGCAGCTGCCTAGGAGATGGTCTTGCAGGAGAGGGGACCTCAGGACACACTAACTGGGCTTGAAGACATTCCAGCTGCCCCAGCTACCTGATCACCTGAGGTGAGCAGCCCCAGAATGACAGGGTCCAGGAAGCCCGTAAGCTCAGTCCTTAAACCATGAGATGCAACCAGACGAAAGCACTGTTACTGGGCCATATGGGCAACTTCACATCCTTCACGAGTGCAGTTCCAACTCTCACCCTGCTCACAGGGTGGCCAGGCCCCTGCCACCGCTGGCCCCTCCCCTCCCTCTCTTTTCTTCTGCTCCCTGCACTGGCCTCCTCTCTGGTTCTAAGCTTCCAAAGCACATCCCGCCTGCCAGGCTTTGCCCTGGCTGCTCCCTCAGCCTGGATGCCCTTCCAGCTGCTCACACTGTGGCTCCTTCCGGTCATTCAGGTCTCAGTCCTCCCTGACCACTGTCCATAAAGACATCACCCCAGTCTCCCATTCTTGCACTTGTCGCTATCCGACTTTGTCCTGTTCAATGAATTCCTTACAGGTTGTTCCTTTCTTTCCCATGGAGGTGGCCTTCCTGGCAACCACAGGTATATGTATGTCTGTGCACGTGTGTGTGCATGCATGTGTGTGCGTGCCTGTGCACATGTTTGTATGCATGTGTGTGCACATATGTGCGTGTGTGCATGTGTGTGCCTGTGCATGTGTGTGTGTGTTCATGCTGCACCCCAGGGCCTAGAGGAGACCCAGGCACAAAATAGATACTCAATAAACACTTGTTGAATGAATGAACGAGTGAACCAGTGAATGAGTGATTAACCATACCTGCCAAACCACAGCATCCACCAAAACTGGCCTGTGCAGTGAGGGTCAAGACCTCCGAATGACAGGGAATGCCGTCGCCGTCCCTGGGCCCCAGGGCTCCACCTGAAAGTTTCCGGCAGTCAGGGAACACAGGAAGAAGGGTGAGTCCTCTCTGCAGGGGGCTGGTTTGTGTGGGGAGGTGGGCGTCTATGCCCCTGGTTCCTCCCAGCCAGCCACAAACCAGTTCTGAGTTTGTCTGGATCCTGGCTGGGATGAAGGACACTGGTACCCGGAGATGTCTTCCTACCAACCACACAAAAAAAAAAAAAAAAAAATTTTTTTTTTTTTTTTTTTTTACCAACCACACAAGAGATGCTAAAAGGCAGCCCCCCCGCCCCTCCCCGTGCTAGCTGAGCCCTTGCCTGGCTCACTCCTGCCATCTGCTGGCCTCTTGTCCACATGCACCCTGCAAGACAGCGAAGTGTTCTCCAGCTTTAATCCACTGCAGTTGTTGGGTGCCAACATGGCGACCCCATGTGTACAGAGCAGAACAGCTCCATAGGGTTTTCAACGGCTGCAACCTTTCGGGAGCAGATGGGCAGGTCTATCTTCTGAGGTTCCTCTGTGTGCGTTTGAACCCCCCAACCATTTGGCTAGTAGTCGAGCACTTAACTGTGTGCCACCCAGAGAGTCTCTGAGAGCAGTGAAGAAGAAAAACAGCCTCTCAGATGCTCTTCACTCCTTCTGGGAGGAAACACCTCATCAACTTTATCTCTTGGCCAAAGACATAAGCCAGAGCTGCCTGGCTGGGCCATCCTTTGAGAAGGGCCATTAGGGCAGACCCTGGGCACCGGGCTGTGGGGAAAACCACCCCAGATGGCACCTGAAGACTTTTCGGCCCTTTACGTACATTAACTCACTCAATGCTCAATATCAACCCCATGAATGGGTGCGTTTTTCATGACCATATGCAGACCAGGATGTCAAGGCACAGAGAAGGTAAGGCAGTTGCCGAAAGTTTCACAGCCACGGAGTGGGAGAGTTGAGATTTGAGCCCAGACAGTAAGGTGCTTGAGGGTGGGCTCTACTGACAATTGTGCAAATGGCCCAGGTGCCCCAACCCCGTGCCCCAAGAAGAGAGGGGGATGTGGGAGAGTGGAGGGTGAAGGGAGAAGAGTCTTGCAGCATATCCGCTCAGAGGCAGGAGGGACCACTCAGCCCTTCTGAGGCTCAATCTTCTGATCCGGAAAATGGGAGCACTGAATTACATGATTTCAAGGTTCCTTCCTGGGTTCTCTGGGCAGGACGAGAGGCAGGGAATTGGATCAGTTAGAGCACAGGCTTTTGGTCGGAGGAATTGGGACTGAAGACCAGACCAGATGCTTCCACTCAGGAGTGCTGTGAATGTGGGGGAAATTGTTCATCATCGCTAAGCCTCAGCTTCCTCCTCCAATGCATATTGGTGAAGACAAGCTGACCCAGAGCCTGATGTCGGCTTAATACATGTTACTTGCTGGTATTGGAATCCCTGGGTGCTGCAAATGGTTAGCGAGTTTGGTTGCTTATCCAAAAGGTTGGCAGTTCAAGTCTACCCAGCAGCATCTCAGAAGAAAGGCCTGGCAGCCTCCTTCTGAAAAATCAGCCATTGAAAACCCTACGGAGCGCAGTTCTGCTCTGACACACATGGGGTCTCTGTGAGTCGGAGTGAATTGGCAGCATGGGCCAGGCCCTCGCCCCCAGATCTACACTCCTATTTTTACTACATCTGTCATCCCAAAAAGCAGTTCTCCAAACAGGAACGCAGAGACATTATCCCAAGTTCCTAAGACTAAATATTTTACGTCTGGGTTCTATGGTAGCCATTTGTCACTTTTACAGACCAGAGGCAATTAAGAGTCTAGGACCCAGAAGCCTGCTTTTAATAATTCTGTCATTATTCTCAATTTTCAGCACCACCACACATGAAAAACCCATTTCCAGTTTCTTTAAAGGTGTTAAATGGCTTTTGCACTGTGTTGTGAAAGTTTGCCATCAGACGCACTGCTGCAAATCGGGGTAGTGGCTTCCCATCTGGGCCCTGACAGCCTTGGTGGCCTGCTGCCCCACCCTGCCACCACCACAGGAGTGCCCTCTTTTGAAGGGTTTGGTCCCAGGAGGGTGGCTTGGGCCCCTGCAGATCTCAGGGCCATCGCTCTTTCACAAGTCACAGGGCAGTCATGAGGCCCAGCTGCATCCCCAGCAGGACAAGGACCGGAAACCACACTTCCTGTTGGGTCAACATGTTGGACTGATGAAGAAACTATGACCGAGCTGCCCTGCAAGAGCAGAGTCAAGGAGAGGAAAGTCAGTCATGTCCGAGGGGGCATCTACAGAGAACAACGAACTGAGGAAGTGCGCTCTAGAGGGCCAGGACCCAGAGCAGTGGGGGGCAGAGGGAGGTTCACTTACAGAGCAATGAATGCCAAGAAACTAGAAACAGTAGCTTTGATGAGAGGTAACAAGGCCTGATGTGGGAGATGGGAGAGCACCGCCCTCAACAGCAAAAATGACAATAATTTCATTGTTAGCTGCCATGAGTCAGCCTCCAACACATGGCAACCCCATGCACAACCCATAAAATGCTGCCTGGTCCTGCACTGTCTCCATGATCAGCTGCAGATTAGACTGTTGTGATCCCTGGGGTTTTCATTAGCTGATTTTTGGACGTAGATTGCCAGGCCTTTCTCCTAGTCTGTCTTAGTCTGGAAGCTCACCTGAGATCTGTTCAGCATCATAGCAACATGCAAGCCTCCACCGACAGATGGGTGGTGGCAGTGGATGAGGTTCCTACCCACGTCTCGCACATGGAAGGCGAGAATTCCACCACTGAACCACCATGGTCTCATGTTAATAACAATAATGTAACCTATTGCCGTTGAGTCAGTTCCAACTCATAGCTACCCTATAGGGCAGAGTAGAACTGCCCCACAGAGTTTCCAAACAGCAGCTGGTGGATTCAAACAGCCGACCTTTTGATTAGCAGCTGAGCTCTTAACCACAGGGTGTTGTTAATAGGTAACGCTTACTCAGCATTTACTCTATGCCAGGCACCTTTCTAGCAGTTCACATATCGTAACTCTTTTAATTCTCATAAGACCTCCGTGAGACACACCCTGTTATCATTCCCATTTTACAAATAAGGGAATCAAGGCTCAGAGAAGCGAAGTAACTTACTGAAAGTGGCCCAGGAGAACAGCAGTGAGCAGGACAAACAGGGCCTCTGCCCTTAGCAGCTTCCATTCTGCCCAGGACACAGAAACTCAACATCTCGGTGCTCCACGTCCACGGTGGTAAGTGCTACCAAAGTGAGGAGCTGGGAAGGGGTGACAGGGTGACCTTACCTGGTTGGAGTGGGGAGGTGGTGCAGGACCCCAAGAAGGTCAGCCGAGACCTGGAGGCCCAGTCGGGGCTGGAGGGAGAAGGGAGCAGACGAGGATGGGGAACGAGGCCGCCAGGTGGTGGGAGAAGGCGTGTGCGAAGGAAGCCAGGTACCAGGAGGGACCAGGACAGAAGGACAGGAGGACAAGGGGACAGCCAGTGAGGCTGGGGCCTGGGGACAGCATAGGGAACAGCATGGGGAGGGACTCCCAGGTGGTGCCTCTGCATCTGAGTGAAGAGCCCAGGCAGCACCCCGGAAGACACAGGCCACGTTCAAGGGTTTTAAGCAGATGTGTTTTCACATGACGCTGTACCCGGCAGTAGGTCCACAGGCTCCCTGGAAGCCACTGTGGGGCGGAAAGCGTGGGAGACCACAGGTGCAGGAGGAAATCCCCCCAAACATGCAACACACACGTGCATGTATCCATACATGTGTATGCATGCATATGTACACCCTCGCACACACACTTCATATAGAACAGCCCAGCAGGTGCGTGTGTGTGCACATGTGCCTTGTGCATGCGTACATGACTATGTGTCAGTGTGTGCATGCGTGTGCCTATGTTTCAATGTGTGTGGACAGGTGTGCATATGTGTCTCCAAGTGTGCGCATGTGTGTGTCTTTGTGTCTGTGTGGACTTGTGTGCCTATGTTTCAGTGTGTGCATGTGTGTCTGTGTGCATACGCGTGTGTGCCTGTGTGAGTGTGTGCACATGAGTGTGTGTACATGGCGGAGGTTTACACCTGATGTTTCACTTAGTAAAAGGCTCTCCGAGCTCCCTACCAGCACAAACACTTGATATTCTGTGCACTCAGTGTAACAATTAGCACACAATGACTAGTCAATGCATGTTCATCAAGGCACAGAGATTCCAGACCTGATAAGACATTTTGGCAGCAAATTAGCATCCAAGAGACACAGCCAGCCCTCCACCACTCTGAGAGACAACCAGGAGACAAAAATTACTGTTAGGAAAAGACCAAGGAGACCCACCAAGCGATATTGGACCCCCGCGGACGTATGTGCTGATGGGATCCAGGTAGAGCTGCTGAAGAAATAATCAAGCAATTCTGTACAACTGACATGAATTTGGATCTTAAATGTCTTTTTTTCAATTTTTCAGACTATAGAGGCAATACGTACTCAGCGCATAAAATTTAGAAATTATACAAGAATGTACAGAAGAAATACAGCCTTTGAGCCTTTATATTTTACTGTATTTCTTCCCAGTCAAGTATCTATGATCATATAGATACTTTGTTTTTTTTTACAAAATTGGGATCATATAAAAAGTAATTTAGTACCTGATTTTCCCTCAATATTTTCTTTAGTATTTCTCATAACAATAAGCAACTGTAACACTTTTACTGACAGTGTGTCCCTCCATTTACATGGATGTGCTGTGACGACTCCTCTATTGTTGGGTATGTAAGTTGTTTCCAATGTAAGTAATCGTAGGTGATCTCCTTCCAAAAATGGCAGACTAGCATCTTTGGACCAATCATCCCACTGAGAAAAACAAGAAAAGCTGGACAAAATTTTTTATAACATCTGCTTTTAAGTCACTGAGGAGACTATGTGGAGCCAAGATCTGGGCAGGAGGGGAGACCACAAGACAGGAGCCCAGCATCTGGGACCCAACACCACCTTGAGACAACTGCCAATTCCTAGTGCAGTGGCTAAAAGGCTGAGGAGGTGAGGGGAGTATGAGGCATTCTTATAAGTCAGGGGGACAAAAACTAGAGTCCAGAGATTGCCAAGGAGGAGAGATCCTGGGAGATTCTCCAAGTTTTGGGTTGGGATTTAGAAATGCTGTACCCGAGTTGGAAGATGGAAGGAATACACAGAGTCATTATACCAAAAAGAATTAGTCGATGTTCAACCATTTCAAGAGGTGGCATATGATCAGGAACGAATGGTGCTGAAGGAAGAAATCCAAGCTGCTCTGAAGGCATTCGTGAAAAACAAGGCCCCAGGAGTTGATAGGATATCAATTGAGATGTTTCAACAAACAGATGCAGCGCTGGAGGTGCTCACTCATCTATGCCAAGAAATATGGAAGACAGCTTCCTGGCCCACTGACTGGAAGAGATCCATATTTATGCCTATTCCCAAGAAAGGTGATCCAACCGAATGTGGAAATTATAGAACAATATCATTAATATCACACACAAGCAAAATTTTGCTGAAGATCATTCAAAAATGGCTGTAGCAGTATATCGACAGGGAACTGCCAGAAATTCAGGCTGGTTTCAGAAGAGGACATGGAAACAGGGATATCATTTCTGATGTCAGACGGATCCTGGCTGAAAGCAGAGAATACCAGAAGGATGTTTACCTGTGTTTTATTGACGATGCAAAGGCATTCAACTGTGTGGCTCATAACAAATTATGGATAACATTGTGAAGAATGGGAATTCCAGAACACTTAATTGAGCTCATGGGGAACCTTTACATAGATCAAGAGGCAGTTGTTCGGACAGAACAAGGGGATACTGAGTGGTTTAAAGTCAGGAAAGGTGTGCCTCAGGGTTGTATTCTTTCACCACACCTATTCAATCTGTATGCTGAACAAATAATCCAAGAAGCTGGACTATATGAAGAAGAACAGGGCATCAGGATTGGAGGAAGACTCATTAACAGCCTGCGTTATGCAGATGACACAACCTTGCTTGCTGAAAGTGAAGAGGACTTCAAGCACTTACTGATGAAGATCAAAGGCCACAGCCTTCAGTATGGATTACACCTCAACATAAAGAAAACAAAAAACCTCACAACTGAACCCATGAGCAACACCATGATAAATGGAGAAAAGATTGAAGTTGTCAAGGATTTCATTTTACTTGGATCCACAATCAACAGTCACGGAAGCAGCAGTCAAGAAATCAAAAGACGCATTGCATTGGGTAAATCTGCTGCAAAGGACCTCTTTAAAGTGTTGAGGAGAAAGATGTCACCTTGAAGACTAAGGTGCACCTGACCCAAGCCATGGTATTTTCAATCACATCATATCCATGTGAAAGCTGGACAATGAATAAGGAAGACTGAAGAAGAATTGACCCCTTTGAATTGGGGTGCTGGCAAAGAATATTGAATATTCCATGGACTGCCAAAAGAACGAACAAATCTGTCTTGGAAGAAGTACAACCAGAATGCTCCTTAGAAGCAAGGATGGCGAGATTGCATCTTACATACTTTGGACATGTTGTCAGGAGGGATCAGTCCCGGAAGAAGGACATCATGCTTGGCAGAGTACAGGGTCCGCAGAAAAGAGGAAGACCCTCAACGAGGTGGATTGACACAGTGGCTGCAACAATGAGCTCAAGCATAACAACGATTGTAAGGATGGCTCAGGACTGGGCAGTGTTTCGTTCTGTTGTGCATAGGGTCACTATGAGTCGGAACTGACTCGACAGCACCTAACAACAACAACGTACCCTAGATGTAAGGAGCCCTGGTGGTCTAGTGATTAAAGCACTTGGCTAGTAACCGAAAGGTCAGTGGTTTGAGCCCACCAGCCGCTCTTCAGGAGAAAGACGTGGCAGTCTGCTTCTGTAAAGATTTATAGCTGTGGAAACCCTATCGGGCAGCTCTACTCTGTCCTAGAGGGTTGCCATGAGTCAATGGCAACAGGTTTGGTTTTTCATTTGCACTTGGTGTAAGAGCTGGCTAGACATAGGCCATCCCTAACAGAGAGTAAAGCCAGCTTCAAATTATATCACACACTGACTGTGTAAGATGATCTTCCCCGCGGCGAGCTGCTCGACAAAAACAAAATTAAATTCTCTTTAGAGGAAGAAAACGTCATTCAGGGAAGCCTCAAGTGATCTCAAGTGTGTTTCGATTACAGTTTCCAATACTCAATCAAAAATGCTCAGGCATTTGAGAGGCCAAAATCTGAACAAAAATAAAAGGGGAGACAGATCACAGAAACAGCCCCACCAGAGATCCACATGATAGGGTTACCAGAGGCAGATGTTAAAATGACAGTGATTGATATGTTGAAGAAATTAAAAGACAAATTGATAATCTTGACACTACAAAAGCACATGGAAATTAGGGTACCGAAAATACAGTACCTACAATTAAGAATACCACAACGAGTTTAAAAACTGACTAGGGAATTGGTGAACTGAAAGATGGGTCAGAACTATCCACACTGAAACACGAGGGTAAGTATAAATGTAACACAAAGAAAAAAGCAGAAGATATAGATGGGAAATGGTGGAAAAAGGAATATACATGCAATTATAAGCCCCAGCCTAAGTGGGAAGAGGCAGAAGCAATGTTGGAAGAGATAAAACTTGAGAATTTTATTAAATTGATGAAAGACATCAAAGCCCCAATTCAAGAATCACTTTGAACTTCATTGTCTTAGTTACCTAGAGTTGCTGTAACAAAAAATACCACAAGTAGATGGATTCTACCCCCACCTCCCCTGGGCCATAAGCTCCTAAAAAAGCAAGGCCTTTGTCTTCTGCACAGGTCTCCATGATAGCTTGTTGGGTGAATGAATGAACTGAAGAAACTTCTAACAAAGAAGATGCAAATGGGCTGTCCAATGCTGGAAGCAGCTGTATTGAGCAATGTGGCCTCTCACCCAGTGTACCTGTCACTCAACCTCTTTTCCAGAAGCTGCATGTTCAGAACACAAGTGCTTATTTGTGCTGGCTTGATGTCTGTTTGCCTTTAGGATCACAGAGTTGACTCAATTAAGAAGAGTGGAAAGGAAGTTCCACCTCTATTTGGCAGACACAACAAAGGGAGACAAGAGAGGACTTCTTTCTGCATTTAATCTTAAAGAAATAACCTGAGTGTCCCCGCCCCAGCCTCTTCTCTTTTGACCATCTCTTTCCTTCTGTGCATAGATGATCCTGCCTAACACAGTGTGGTCCCGAAGGTCAGGTGGCAGCGGGTCTCCAGCCTGCGGGCGTGTTGTAGCAGAACGGTGTGTGAGCCTGGGTGGGCGTGGGGAAAGCAAACCCTGCGGAGCTTTACATGAATTTATTTCATCTTCGCAACAACCTAAGAGAAAGGAGGCTGGGGAAGCTGAGACAGAGAGGTGATCCACAGGCCTTGTTCAAGGACACACAACCGGCCGTGTCAGAGCCAGGGTCAGAATCCATTCACAGCAAGTGTTAATCCATCAGGCCAGCTAGCTGGCCAGCGGGGAGCAAAGGCTCCAGCCTGGGAACCACACTTCCAGCCGTCACGCTCGGAAGAGTGACTGACTCAGGGCAATGGAGAGAACTGCACGGGGACCTAGCATCACCTGCTCTCCCTGGAGCATCCAGACAACCCCCGTTGGTGGTCGTAATTGAACCCCACAACACGGGCCTGCCCTCCAGCCACAAAAGTGCCCCTCACTGCTCAGACATACACCACCTGGTTTTAGACAAAAGGAGAACTACTAGGCTAACTAATCCTGGTACCTCTGCAGGACCTTTTCCAGCCCTGTCAGTTATCCACACACTGCCCGCTGGCAGATAAGAGGGCCCACTGCTAAGAGGCCCCAGGAGGGCAATGATATCCTTCCTCTGTGATTGCTCAGCAGGCTCCTGGGGTGCCAGTCTCAGAGACAGGAGGCAGCCAAGTGAGTCCTCTACCCCATCTCGGCATCCCAGGCAGTGAAACTCTGCAGCCCTCATCCACGTCAGCCACAAACAGGAACTAGAGACAACGCCCAAACACACCAGGGCAGAGGAGAAGGACAGGTGAAAGCAGAGCAGGATGGGGGTAAAGACAGGTGAAAACACACCTAGACAGGGAATAAAGACAGGTGAAAGCACACCTGGACCGGGGATAAGGACAGGTGAAAACATACTTGTACAGAGGATAAGGACAGGTGAAAGCACACTGGACAGGGGATAAAGACAGGTGAAAACACACCTGGACAGGGGATAAGGACAGGTGAAAGCGCACTAGGATAGGGAATAGACAGGAATAAAACACGCCTGGATAGGGGTTAAGGACAGGTGAAATCACACCTGGGCAGGTAAAAACATACCATAGATAGATTGCTGTCATGGTGGGGTGTTTACATGAGAAGGAAACTGAGGGAGACAGAAGCCACAACATGAAGTGTGGCTTGGGTCAGGGCTGAAAGATACCCTCCCTCAGTTGAAAATGTCAACATCACTGCCCACTATCCTAGCCAAGTTATGTGCCTGTGAACCCTGAAGCCTTTTCCAGTATTATTTTAAAATGTCCAGGAGTCAGGAGCATATGTCAAAATGGCCACTCTTTCACTTGGAATCAATATAATTGCTCTCAAGCAAATGAACCAAGGAAGTAGCAGCCCACATCCACAGGCAGTGAGTGGGGGTCACTGGGGCTGGTGTTTCAGGACAAGCCCTAGTTAAAGGTGACCGAGTTACGGTGGCTGAAAGGCCTGCTTCTCTTCTGATGGTGGAGAAGCCTGCAGCGTGGGAGCCCTCTGGGGCTCAGTGAACTCAGGAACCAGAAAATCTGGGAACTCTACTACACCTTCTGTGCAGGAGCCCCAGGCTTGATTCCCAGCCAATGCAACCCATGTGCGGCCGCCACCCGTCTGTCAGTGGGGGCTTGCAGGATACTATGATGCTGAACAGGTTTCGGTGGAACATCGATGCTAAGACAGACTAGGAAGAAAAGCCTGATGACCTATTGGTAAAAATCAGCCAGTGAAAACCCTGTGGATCACAAAGGTCTGATCTGTAACTGATCACGGGCATGATGCAGGGCCAGGCAGCGTTTTGTTCTGTTTTGCATGGGGTTACCATGAGTTGGGGGCTACTCGATGGCAGCTAACAACAAGGACAACTGTGCCTTGGGTCTCATCTCTGCCTCGAATGTGTATCCCAAATGCACAGAGAGAGCTGGGACCAAGGCTAAACATTAGCCTTTGCTTTGGGTATTGTTTCCTATGGAGACATAAACGGAAAAAAATGCACATTTCAGCTTGGATGAAACACCCAGCAAATCAGGACCTGCGTCCGTTTGCAAAGTTTACTCGCCCGATAAATCATTCCTTTGCTAAAATGTCATTAACGAGTAATTCAAGGTTGGTAACCTTCAATCAGCCGTGATTAAAGAACTTCCGCTGAACGGCGGGGGGATAACACGTTTTTCTGAATGCCAGCAGCAAAATCTGCTTACTCCATCCATCTTTGCTTTGAAAAACTGCCCTCTCAACTAATAATTCCAGATGGAAGGACTTTAAATCAAGCGTGGGGGTTGGCAGGATCAGGGCAAACTTGCAGTAACAGTGAAGGCTGTTTTATTACAAACTGTCTTCAAATGGGTGATATTCATTTAGCTTCTAAAGGGCGGATGATGTTTAAATACTTCCCAAGGCTCCTCGCCCCTTATTCATGATATGTGGGTAATTCACACCCATCACAGAACAGTTGAACTGTGAGGTACATTTTTAATAGGCTGTGTGTGCTTCCCCATTGCCCTGGGGATGGAAGAGCAGATTCCAAGCCTACTCCTTGGCCTCCTCTCGCACGCTCTGCCTGGAAGTCTACCCCGCAGCCAGGCTGAGGTTCTCCAGGCTCTCCCACTCAGTCTGTGGGAGCCTGCCGAGACCTCATGCCTCTGGCCCAGCTTCCAAGCCAGAGTTCGTCTCTGGGCACCGCAGCTTATGCGGCCCCCTCCCTTGGTCATTGGGACAGAGCCCTCCTCCTGGCTGTGTGCCTCCCTCTCTCGGCCCTACAAGAGCTCTTTGGGGCAAGCCCTGTGTCTTATCCTCTTCCATATTCTCCCCACTAAACACAGTGCCTGGCACAAGGTAGACGCTTCCCCCATGTGTTGAGCTTAAGAGGTGAAGGGCCCAATCTTCTCCCTGATCCTGCTGAAGAAGGAGGGGTGCAGAGCAGAGAACAGATGGTAGTGACTGACTGTCCTCAAGCTACTGTGCACCAGCATCTACTGGGGAACACGTGAAAACGCAGACACCAGCGTCCCACCTCCACAGGCGCGTTCAGCAGATCCGGGCTGGGCCGGAGAATCTGCATGTTAAACATACTCATGGGTGATCCTGGAGCCCTGGTGGTTAAACCTCATCTGCTAACAAAAGGTCAGCGGTTCAAACTCATCAGAGTCTCCACAGGAGAAAAGACCTGGCAATCTGCTCCCACAAAGATTACAGCCTATGAAACACTATGGGGCAGCTCTACTGTACCACATAGGGTGGCTATGAGTTGGAATTGACTCGATGGCACATAGCGACATGTATGACTCTGGGGTCCTTGGGTGGTGCAAGCAGCTAATGCCCTTGACTGCTAACTGAAAGGATGGAAATTCGAGTCCACCCAGAGGTGCCTCAGAAGAAAGGCCTGGAGATCCACTTCTGAAAAATCAACCTATGGAGCCCAGTTCTACTCTGACATACATAGAGTTGCTGTGAGTTGGAACTGGCTCAAAGGCAACTGGAGACGGGCAATTCTAACGCCTGAAAAGTTTGACAGCCTCTTCCCTTCATCTTTCTCCTTTGCCTCTGAAAGCCAAGCCTGTGGCCACTGAACAGGGCATCGCCTTCCTGAGTAGGCTGTTTGAGGATAATGGCGGTGTGAGTCTATGGTCTTTCAGCTCTCACAGATAAATAGTGGAGTAGGTTGGGGTATTCTAGAAGGTCAGGATGGCCAAGGTAGGCCAAGGTAAAATGCACTGTTTAGGTAATCCGACACTTATTCATTCATTCAGCATATATTACTGAGCATCTACCATGAATCGGGCAGAGCACCAAGTGCTGGGAACAACAGGAATAAGGACAACATGGCCCGCAAGAAGCTGTCAGTCTAGTGGGCTCTAGATAATCAGATTTGATGGAGGCTGGAGGTGAAGGTAGGTGGTGGGGGAGTGGAGGGCCCTGCTGCTAAGGTCTTGGGTCTCCGTCTGAACTCTTCTGTCTGAGCCCTGCACAGGTAAGCAGCTCCTCCCCAGGGCTGGTCACCTGTGGTCATTGGCAGGGCCCTGCCAACCAAAGCTGGTAGCACAAACAGTTTGTACTCAACTACTGACCGACAGGTCAGTGGTTCAAATGCACTCAACGGTACAGTGGAAGAAAGGCCTGGCAACCTGCTTCTGTGAAGATTACAGCCAAGAAAACCTTGCAGAGCACTTGTAATCCATAACACATGGGTCGCTTTGAGTCAGAATTGACTTGATGGCAACAAACAACAATGACATGTATAATTCGGCAACGTTGATTACATTCTTTAAGCTGTGTAACCATTTTCTCTATTGTTAGATCTGATTTTTGAAAACTGCTATCACAAGGCTCCTGTGGGCCAGCACTTTACACTCTGATCATACCCATTTCTCTCATTTCAGGCTGTAGCTATTGAGGCTCAAAGAGGGAAAGTGAGCTTCTCAGAGCCACAGAGCAGCAAGTATAAGAGCTAAGGTAGACTCCAAGAATCTAAGCCACACAACCTCCAGCCCAGAAGTCTCCCCACACCCCCCTCTCTCTCAGAAGTCTTTACTGAGGAGCTGCATCGGACCTGGAGCCCCAGGGTGGTGCAACGCACTGGGCTACTAACCAAAAGGTTTAAGGTTCAAGTCCGCCCAGATGCACCTCAGAGGAAAGGCCTGGCTATCTACGTCTGAAAAATCAGCCATCAAAAATTTTTTGGAGCACAGTTCTACCCTGACACACATGGGGTCACCATGAGTATAGGACTTGATCCATGGCTACTGATTTACTGGCTACACTGAACCCCAGGGCAGGGGGCACTGAAGACGCACCAGAAATCGACCCACCAAGGCAGCACTATGAGCCCTGGGGGTGCAGTGGTTAAGCGCTCGGCTGCTAACTAAAGGGTCAGCAATTTGAACACATCGATGGCGATCTGCTCCTGTAAAGATCACAGCCTGGGAAACCCTTTGGGGCAGTTGTACGTTGTCACATGGGGTCACTACGAGT
This sequence comes from Elephas maximus indicus, assembly GCF_024166365.1. NCBI lineage: Eukaryota > Metazoa > Chordata > Mammalia > Proboscidea > Elephantidae > Elephas > Elephas maximus. The sequence goes on from NC_064843.1 coordinate 7,991,953, forward strand.
TGAAATCAACTTGATGGCACCACAACAGCAGCAGCAGCAAGGCTGTGCTTCCTGGACTTAAGAGCATAGGAATCAGGTGGGATCTTATTAAAAATGCAGGCTTTACTAAGGGGTGAGGCCAAGATTCAGAGTGCCTAATAAGTCCCAGGTGAAGCCGATGATGCTGGTCCCAGGTGTCTTTTGAGTAACACAGGTTTCCGGGTGCTAACAGTCCTGCTGTGGGAGAGGGGCAGTGCTCGCAGGAGATACTTCCATCAGGATTCCAGAACTTGGCTGAACATTAGCATCACCTGCGGAGAGGAAAAAAAAAATCCCACTGCCCAGGCTTTGGACATGTTATCAGGAGTGATTAGTCCCTGGAGAAGGACATCATGCTTGGTAGAGGGTCAGCGAAAAAGAGGAAGACCCTCAAGGAGATGGATTGACACAGTGGCTGCAGCAATGGCCTCAAACATAGCAACGACTGTGAGGATGGTTCAGGACTAGGCCGTGTTTCGTTCTGTTGTACCTGGGGTTGCTATGATTGGGAATTAACTCCCCATCACCTGACAACAACAGCCCAGGCTACACCCCAAACCAAAGAAATCGGGCTATTTAGGGGTGGGGTGCTAGCTTCAGATGCTCTCACTGGAATTGGTGGTTTCCACACGCGGCCGGGATTGAGAAGCACCGGATCAGGAGAGTTCACGGTGGTGCTGGGGTAAGTCGTGCGGAGGTGGGATGGAGCCAGGGAGGGCCTTCTGGTGGGAGGGATTCAGGGAGGGCCTTCTGGTGGGAGGGATTCAGGCAGGGCCTTCTGGTGGGAGGGATTCTGGCAGGGCCTTCTGGTGGGAGGGATTCAGGCAGGGCCTTCTGGTGGGAGGGATTCAGGCAGGGCCTTCTGGTGGGAGGGATTCAGGCAGGGCCTTCTGGTGGGAGGGATTCAGGCAGGGCCTTCTGGTGGGAGGGATTCAGGCAGGGCCTTCTGGACTGGCAGCTTCGGAAATTTCCCAAATGGAGGCCGGGGACTGCCCTGTCCACCATCACGGCCCTGGCCACCTGGGTTATTGAGCACCTGACATGTGGGGGACTAGCTGAGATGTGCTATCCGTGTAAATACACACCTGAGCTTGAAGCCTGAGTGCAAACATGACAAGGAAAGATATAAACAATGTTTATATTAATTATGTGTTGAAATTAAAATATTCTGGATATAGTGAGGTAAATAAAACACATTATTAATTTCAGTTTTACTTTTTAATGTGGCTACTAGAAAATGTAAAATTACACATGCGGCTTGCATTATATATCTATTGGGCTGCTCTGCCTGGTGGCGCAAAAGCTAATTGAAAGGTCAGCAGCTTGAACCCCGCTCAGCAACTCCACAGAAGAATAAGTCTGGCAATCCGCTCTGTAAAGACTGTTGCTGTTAGGGGCCAAGGAGTCAGTGCTGACTCTTAGCAGCGTAATAGAACAACAGAACAAAACATTGCCTGGTCCTGGGCCATCCTTACAGTTGTTGCTATGTTTGAGCCCATTCTTGCAGCCACTGTGTCACTCCATCTTGTTGAGGGTCTCCCTCTTTTTCGCTGACCTTCCACCGAAAATAATCTTATTCTCCAGGAATCAGTCCCTCCTGGTAACATGTCCGAAGTAAGCAAGATGAAATCTCACCATCCTCCTTCTAAGGAGCATTCTGGCTAATCCTAACCCTGACTTGTAAAGATCACAGCCTAGGAAGCCCTATAGGGTAGTTCTACTCTGTCCTGTCAGGTCACTGTGATCCTTAAGGTTGTGTGTCAACTTGGCTGGGCCACGATTCTCAGTGGTTTGGCAGGGATGATGTAGTTTGGCAGCCGTATGATGATGTGATCACTTCCATGATGAAATTTGATAAAATGTGATCACCTCCATGGTGGGATCTGCTATGAATAGCCAATCAGTTGAAGGGGAGTTTCCTTGGGGATGTGACCTGCATCAAATATAAATGGATGTTCTGGCAAGGCTCATGGGCTTTTGCTGGCTCTGGATCCTGGGATTTGAGCTAGCACTTTACCTGCTGTCTTGCCTGCCAATCTTGGGATTGTGGATCTTCACAGCCTGTGAGCCAGAGCCTTGCTGTCTGATCTGACCTGCTGACCTTGGGTTCGCCAGCCCCTGCGGCTACGTGAATCAGGAGAAGCCTCCAGCCTGACCTACAGATTTGGGATGTTCCAGCCTCTACAACCACATGAGCCATTTCCTTGATATAAACCTCCTTATATAGATATTTACATGCTTTACTGGTTTTGCTTCTCACAGAGAACCCAGCCTACGACGATGACTAAGAGTCAGAATCAAAGTCACCTAACAACAACAGCTCTAGAACCCTGGCTATTCAGAGGCACTGCTGGTGATTCTTATATGCTCACAGCTTTGAAGCTCACCAAGCTGGTTCAGAGCTGTTGGCCTAGCTTATCTCCTGTGGCCCTGCACCAGCAGCATCTTTATCACCTGGGAGACCAGGAGACATGCACATTCGCAGGCCCAACCCCAGACCCACTGATTCAGAAGCTCTGGGAGGGGATCCCAGCAGTCAGCATTTTAACAAGCCCTGTTGGTGATTCTGGGTGGGTGTCGGTGATTCTGATGCCTGCAAAAGACCTGGAACCAGGGGCGGATTATCTAATAGGCAAGGTAAACACGGTGCTTACCTTGTTCACCAGATCATCTGTAGTGAACAATTTCACATTTTTTCACTACACCAAAGATTCTGCTTTTAGGCATGGCTGGCATCTGTCTCTCTTCCAAACCCACAGCACCTGCCTACAGAATTCAAAGCCTCTTTTCAAATTTACAATTCCTGACAGGGAGGGATGACTCAGTCAGCAAGGTAAGCACGGGCTTACTTGTGCTTACTTACTAAGCTGTAGTGCACAATAGCACATGGGTTTCACCACGTCTGTGAGTAAGCACCGGTTACACCCATCCAGGGCTGGACTGTGGCTGTGCCATGAGCAGGTGTGTTTCCTGACCGCATTTCCCAGACAGGACGTGCAGCAGTTTCAGGAAGAGATGGGGAGAGGGGCTTTTGAGGTCCTAGCCCCTACAGCAAGCCCCTGGATGATGGGGTGAGCTTTGACCTACATAAGAAAATGAAGGTCTAAAAGGAATGGGACGAACCAAAGTAAAGCTGTTTGAATTGCTGGAAGTGACCGAAAATCAGGAGATCAGACAAAGAAATCATGCAGGCAGCCTCCACCTGGTGAGCAAAGGTGCTGCAGAGCACAGTCAGTAGCAACTATAGAAAAACAGAGAACCGCTTTGTGTTTGTAGCCAAATGAGCTGAGACTCTGCAGTAGACTGGTTCTTGCCTCCAGTGGCAGAGCCTGCCCAAAGTGGGGTCTGTCTGACCTCAGCTGGCTGAACAACAATGTCTTTGGCCACCCCAAACCTGAGTTTTGCAGGAAGACGGGAACGTGGTCTCCGCTCTGGGGACACCCTCACTCTTCTAATTCATGGGTAGTGCTATGGGTTGAACTGTGACCCCCAAAAAGATATGTTCAAGTCCTAACCCCAGTACCTGTGAAGGCGGCTTTGCTTGGAAATAGGGTCTTTGAAGATGTGATCTGGGAGGTTAACGTGAGGTCAGGCTACAGTAGGGCAGGCCCTATTCAGCATGAGTGGAGTCCTAAAAAGAAGAAGGGAAGAGACCCAGAGACACAGAACAGGGAATACAGCCGTGCGAAGACAGAGGCAGAGAGTGGAGTGAGGGGCCACAAGCCAGGAACACCTGGGGCCCCCAGAAACTGGAAGGGGCAGAGAAGGATTCTTCCCCTGGAGCCTCAGAGGGAGCACAGTCCTGCCTAGCCTTGATTTTGGACTTCCTGCCCCCACAGCTGTGAGAGAATCCATTTCTGTTGTTTCAAACCGCTCAGTTTGCGTTACTTTGTTACGGCAGCCCCTAGGAAACCAACGGAGTCCTGGGTGGTGCAAATGTTAACATGCTTGGCCGCTAACTGAAAGGTTGGAGGTTCAAGTCCACTCAGAGGTGCCTTGGAAGAAAGACCTGATGATCTACTTCTAGGAAGAAAAGAACAGCCTTTGAAAACCCTGTGGAGCACAGTTCTACTCAGGCACACATGGGGCTCAAACTAACTAGAACCAACCTGACGTCAACAGGTAGGAAAGTAACACAGGCAGGAACAGGCTTACTGTGTTTATCCCAGGTGTCTTAGGCTGGGTTCTCTAGAGAAGCAAAACCAGGCAAGCATATAAATATATATGTAGAGAGAGAAATTTATATCAAGGAAATGCCACACACAATTGTAGAGGTTGGAACACCCCAAGTCCGTGGATCAGGGTAGAGGCTTCTCTGGATTCACGCAGCCACAGGGGCTGGCGAACCCAAGATCGGCAGGTCAGAGGGCAGGGCTCTAGCTCACAGGCTGTGAAGATTGACGAACCCCAAGATCTGCAGATAAGCTGATAGCGTGAGTCCCAAGAACGTCAGGTCAGATGAACAGGAGCCAGCTGTAAGATCCAGACCGAGAAAAAAAGCCAGAACATCTACTTATATTCAGATCCAGGCCACACCCCCAAGGAAAGTCCCTTTCAACTGATTGCCTTCTCACAGCAGATTCCATCATGGGAGTGATCACATGTAAACACTGAGAATCATGGCCCAGCCAGGTTGACACGCAATCTTAACCATCACACTAGGAATTATTGTCTTTTGAGGCTCCTTCCAGTGATAACTGGGTTAATTTCAAGGTTATCATGTGACGTGTAAGGAAAGAAACCACAGCTCACCCAGTCGCCCAGCCTGGCCACGCTGGGTCAAAAGCATCACTCACTTATGGTTGTATCACTACTCTGGGGACAGGCTTCAAAGTCATATTTGAATAGCAGAAGAGAAAGAAAGCAAACTTTCTCTCCTGGTTTTTGAAGAGGTTCTACCAACCCACGAGGCACTGGAGGACAAAAGGAAAGTGGCTTTAACTTTGAGCCCATTCCAAGCACCAGCCAAGAAGCATCATCCCGTAGATGACAGATTTGTGAATAAGACCATGGAGATTAGCAGCTTCTTAGGCAGTGTCCCAGAAAAAAGGCTGGACCGAGGTCATCCGAGCTGCTCCCAGCTTCAACATGGCCAACTACGGCAATCCAGCTCTAACGGAGAGCGTGAGGGCACAGGAGAGGCTCCTGTTTTACAACCCAGACAGAGTGTGTAATGGTTCTATCAGGATATGAGAGGAGAATTCACTGCCTGACAAAATAGCTCTTCTAAGAAGACATCTTGCTGGGCCTTTCTTTATGAGAGGCAAAGTGTAGGGGATTTCCCAGAACGGGCATATCTTGACAAACCAAAACCCCAAGACCAAACCAGTTGCAATCAAGTTTATTCTAACTCATGGCAGCCCTGTGTGAGTCAGAGTAGAACTGTGCGCCATAGGGTTTTCAGGGACTGTGATTGTTCAAAAACAGATTACCAGGACCTTTCTTCCAAGGTGCTTCTGGGTGGATTTGAAACACCAACCTTTTGATAGTAGCTGAGCACTTAACAGTTTGTGCCAGCCAAGGGCTCCATCTTGACAAAGAAAGCCATATTATCCTGCATGGTAAGGTCCTCCATGTTCTACCGTGAAATGGTTTTCACTCTCCAAGCTAGAGACGCTCCTGTCCTCTAAGCGATGGCTACTGAACACAGTTCCTTTGGGCAGGCCCCAGAAACGGAAGGTTTGGGGAGGAGCTTGGGGCTCAGGAGAGTTCCTGAGTGGTGCAAACAGTTAAGTGCTTGGCTGCTAACTGAGAAGTTGGGAGTTCAAGTCAACCCAAAGTCACCTTGGAAGGAAGGTCTGACAATCTACTTCCTAAAAATCAGCCAAGAAAACCTTATGGAGCACAGTTCTACTCTGACACCCATGGGGTCACTAGGAGTTAGAGTGGACTCAACAGCAACCGGTTTTTGCAGAGTTCAGGGGAGACCTAGGAGAATGGGCCCTGAGTGAGTGAGGGGCAGGCTGGGGTTTGCTTGAGCAGACAGCAGTTAGGGCCCCAGGATGAGCTGTGGCCGATGCGCAGAAGGGGGTTGTCTGACGTCCGGTTTTAAGTTGTTTTCTGCTGTGTGCTATAATTTGCTTTCATCACGCAGTTTTATTCCCACTACCCATTGCCGTCGAGTCGATTCCGACTCGTAGCGACCCTTTAGGACAGAGTAGAACTGCCCCATAGAGTTTCCAAGGAGCGCCTGGCGGATTCCAACTGCCGACCTTTTGATTAGCAGCCATAGCTCTTAACCACTATGCCACCAGGGTTTCCACTACGGGGATTCAATTTCTTGAATGTATAACCTGGTTTTTCACCATTAAGTTTCAAGCAATTCATAGCAGAAACCTGATGTGCTCCACTGTGTCTTCAGCATCGCGAACAGGACAGCCCTCTGGGCACCCACTGGGCATCTCGAGCTGCTGAGAAGGATCGGGTAATGCCTTGAAGGTCATCTTAAGAGTTGGTGCTAGAACAGCATTGTGGATGCCCTGATAACATGGGGCAAACCAGCAAATAGCTCTTTAACCAGCAGCTCAGAATGACTTAGATGGCAGAGCTAGGGCACAGGTAAATCATAGGACTTGAAGGTTAGAAGTTCCCTTAGAAGTTTTTTTGTGTTTTTTTTAATGATGGTAGTGATGGTGATGGTGGTGATGATGGTGGTGATGCTGCTGATGATGATGGTGCTGATAATGTTTATGATGATGGTGGTGGTGGTGGTGGTGGTAGTGATGATGATGTTGAAGGTGGTGATAGTGATGATGATGACAATGATGATAATAATAGCAGCAAGTATTTTTTAACACATTTTAATGGCTCCTTATGTGCTTTGCTGGTTCCTGTGTGGCACAAAAAGTTTGCACTCAGCTGCTAACTGAGAGGTTGGTGGTTCAAACTCACCCAGAGGTGCCTCAGGGATATAAAAGAGATAAGAGAGCAGAGAGACAGGGGGCTACCAAGAAAGCAGCACCAGGAGCACAGCATACCATCTGGACCCAGGGTTCCTGCACAGAAAATCTCCTCAACTGGGGAAGATTGGTGACAAGTACCTTTCCCCAGAGCCAACAGAGAAGGAAAGACTTCCCCTGGAACTGGTGCCCTGAATTTGGACTTCTAGGCTCCTAGACTGTGAGAGAATAGATTTCTCTTTGTTAAGCCACCTACTTGTGGTGTTTCTGTTTTCGCAGCACTAGATGACTAAGACATTCACTTTGTGTCTTCAGCTCCTAGCACAGTGCCTGGTATATGGTAGAGACTCAGGAATCATTTTGAATGATGAGTGAACATTATTTAGAAACAAAGGTTCACTGAAGGCCCCAAGGGCTGCATTCAAGCTTTGGAAGTAGCCTGGCTGGCCAGCCGAGGCTGCAGCTGAAGCCTCATTGGCCAACACCCCTGTGGGCTCATTGACAGGACCAGTTCCGCCTGGCATGACAGGGGATGGGGGCTTCCATAAAGATTCCCAAAAACCAAACCAAAACTCACTGCCCTTGAGTTGATTCCGACTCATAGTGACCCTACAGGCCCCATAGGGTTTTCACATCCTACTCCGGCCTCCCCAGCCCAGCCTGGCTCCCCACCGCATGTGTGAGCATGCAGGCCCCTCTGCTGGATGCCACCTCCCTTAGCCCACTGCTCGCTCTTGAGGCCTCAGGGGGGCGTATCCCTTATCCGGCATCCCCAGCTCCCAGACTAGGTCAAACACCCAGCTGCACACTTTCCTATCGATATAAACCTCCCTTTGTACCACCAAATAGACTGTTGTTGTGGGCCATCGAGTTGATTCTGACTCATGGCAACCCCACGTGACAGAGTAGAACTGCTCCATAAGGTTTCTGTCTTAGTCATCTAGGGCTGCTGTAACAGAAATACCACAAGTGGGTGGCTTTAACAAAGTGAAATTTATTTCCTCACAGTCTGGTAGGCTACAAGTCCAAATTCAGGGTGTCAACTCCTGGGGAAGGCTTTCTCTCTCTGTCGGCCTTCTCATCAATGTTCCCCCGGATGAAGCAATTCTTCACGCAGGGACCCCAGGTCTAAAGGACCCATTCTGCTCCTTGTGCTGCTTTCTTGGTGGTATGAGGTCCCCAACTCTCTGCTTGCTTGTCTTTCCTTTTATTTCTTGAGAGATAAAAGGTGGTTCAGTCCTCACCCCAGGGAAACTCCCTTTACATTGGATCAGGGAGGTGACCTAAATAAGGGTGGTGTCACAATCCCATCCTAATCCTCTCAACATAAAATTACAATCACAAAATGGAGGACAACCATACAGTGCTGGGAATCATGGCCTAACCAAGCTGATGCACACATTTTTGGGGGGACATAATTCAGTCCATGACAGTTTCCTAGGCTGTAATCTTTATGGGAGCAGATCACCAGGTCTTTCTCCCACAGAGCCACTGCGTGGGTTCAAACTGCCCACCTTTCAGTTAGCAGCCAAGTGCTTAACCATTGTGACCCTGAGGCTCCTCACCACATATAGGGGTAAAGACGAAAAAGTTGATAATTCACACAATTGGTGGGAGTGTTGAAGGACACTCCATCAACGGATATTAAAATAAAATGTACGTTCCCCTCATTCCAGAAATGTCACCTCTAGGAATTTATTCCAACAACGCATTTGTACACAAGCACAAAGAAATGTGAAGAAGAACATTCTCAGCAGGGTTGGTTGTTGTAGCAAAAGGCTGGAAACTACCTAGGCGTTCTCAACAGGGAGCTGGTTGATCTATAAGACAATCGTGCAGTAGAACAGTAAGAAACCTCTAGAAAATGAGGTAATTATACATGTGTTGATAGGGCGCAATCTCTGAGGTGGCTATCGGGTGAAAAAATGAAGCTGGGGTACGGTTTACACACTCGTATTTAAAAAAGAGAGAGAGGACAGTGGATGGGAGAGAGATGCTGATGAAGAGTGAGCTAATTATATCAGGTGGACACTTGAGACTGTGTTGGCATCTCCTATCTGGAGCGGGGATGGGAGGATAGAGAGAGTTGGAGGCTGGCAAAGTTTTCATGAAAGGAGAGACTGGAAGGGCTGACTCATTACGGGGAGAGCAAGCGGGAGTAAGGAGTAAGATGTGTATTAACTTCTATGTGACAGACTGACTTGATTTGTAAACGTTCACTTGAAGCTCAATAAAAGTTAATAATAAAAAAAAGGGAGAGAGAGAAGCATTCCCAAAGCCAACTCTTCAGACAGGGATTGGACTGGACAATGGGTTGGAGAGGGATGCTTGTGAGGAGTGAGCTTCTTGGATCAGGTGGACACTTGAGACTATGTTGGCATCTCCTCCCAGGAGATGAGAGGGTGGAGGGGGTTAGAAGCTGGCGAAATGGACACGAAAAGAGAGAGTGGAGAGAGGAACCGTGCTGTCTCATTAGGGGGTGAGCAACTGGAAGTATGTAGCAAGGTGTATGTAAGTTTTTGTGAGAGAGACTGACTTGATTTGTAAACTTTCACTTAAAGCACAATAAAAATTTTTTAAAAAAGAGAGAGAGAAGCATCTGGGATCTTAAAAACCTTGTGAGCAGCCATCTAAAATACATCTATTGGTCCCATCAGGTTTTTTTTTTTTATTATTATTAAGCCTAAAGTGAACATTTACCATTCCAATCAGTCTGTCACATGTAGGTTTACATACATCTTACTCCCTTCTCCCACTTGCTCTCCCCCTATTGAGTCAGCCCTTTCAGTCTCTCGTTTCGTGCCAATTTTGCCATCTTACCTCTCTCTATCTTCCCATCCCCCATCCAGTCAAGAGTTGCCAACACACTCTCCAGTGTCCACCTAATTTAATTGGCTCACTCTTCATCAGCATCTCTCTCCCCCCCGCTGACCAGTCCTTTTCATGCCTGATGAGTTGTCTTGGGGTATGGTTCCTATCCTGTGCCATCAGAAGTTCTGGGGAGCATTGTCTCTGGGATTCCTCTAAAAAAAGTCGCATTCAAATCACTAGGTATGGTCTTTTTATGAGAATTTGGGGTCTGTATCCCATTGGCCTCCTGCTCCCTCAGGAGTTGTCTGTTGTGCTCCCTAGCAGGGCAGACATCGATTGTGGCCGGGCACCAACTAGTTCTTCTGGTCTCAGGGTAATGTAGGTCTCTGGTTCATGTGGCCCTTTCTGTCTCTTGGGTTCTTAGTTTTCGTGTGGCCTTGGTTTTCTTCCTTTGCCTTTGCTCCAGGTGGGTTGAGACCAATTGATGTATCTTAGATGGCTGCTTGTTGGCATTTAGGACCCCAGATGCCACATTTCAAAGTGGGATGCAGAATGTTTTCATAATAGAATTATTTTGCCCATTGACTTAGAAGTCTCCTCAAACCATGTTCCCCGGACCCCAGCCCCTGCTCCGCTGACCTTTGAAACTTTCATTTTATCCCGGAAACCTCTTTGCTTTTAGTCCAGTCCAATTAGGCTGACCTTCCTTGTATGGTGTGTTGTCTTTCCCTTCACCCAAAGCAGTTCTTATCTACTGATTGATCAATAAAAAACCCTCTCCCTCCCTCCCTCCCTCCCCCCTTTGTAACCACAAAAGTATGTGTTCTTCTCCGTTTTTTCTATTTCTCAAGATCTTATAATAGTGGTCTTATACAATATTTGTCATTTTGCCTCTGACTCATTTCGCTCAGCATAATGTCTTCCAGATTCCTCCATGTTATGAAATGTTTCAGAGATTCGTCACTGTTCTTTATCGATGCGTAGTATTCCATTGTGTGAATATACCACAATTTATTTACCCATTCATCCGTTGACGGACATCTTGGTTGCTTCCAGCTTTTTGCTATTGTAAACAGAGCTGCAATAAACATGGGTGTGCATATGTCTGTTTGTGTGAAGGCTCTTGTATCTCTAGGGTATATTCCTAGGAGTGGGATTTCTGGGTTGTATGGTAGTTCTATTTCTAACTGTTTAAGATAACATCAGATGGATTTCCAAAGTGGTTGTACCATTTTACAATCCCACCAGCAGTGTATGAGAGTTCCAATCTCTCCGCAGCCTCTCCAACATTTATTATTTTGTGTTTTTTGGATTAATGCCAGTCTAGTTGGTGTGAGATGGAATCTCATCGTAGTTTTAATTTGCATTTCTCTAATGGCTAATGATCGGGAGCATTTTCTCATGTATCTGTTGGCTGCCTGAATATCTTCTTTAGTGAAATGTGTGTTCATATCCTTTGCCCACTTCTTGATTGGGTTGCTTGTCTTTTTGTGATTGAGTTTTGACAGAATCGTGTAGATTTTAGAGATCAGGCGCTGGTCGGAGATGTCATAGCTGAAAATTCTTTCCCAGTCTGTAGGTGGTCTTTTTACTCTTTTGGTGAAGTCTTTAGATGAGCATAGGTGTTTGATTTTTAGGAGCTCCCAGTTATCTGGTTTCTCTTCATCATTTTTGGTAATGTTTTGTATTCTGTTTATGCCCTGTATTAGGGCTCCTAAGGTTGTCCCTATTTTTTCTTCCATGATCTTTATCATTTTAGTCTTTATGTTTAGGTCTTTGATCCACTTGGAGTTAGTTTTTGTGCATGGTGTGAGGTATGGGTCCTGTTTCATTCTTTTGCAAATGGATATCCAGTTATGCCAGCACCATTTGTTAAAAAGACTATCATTTCCCCAATTGACTGACACTGGTCCTTTGTCAAATATCAGCTGCTCATACGTGGATGGATTTATATCTGGGTTCTCAATTCTGTTCCACTGGTCTATGTGCCTGTTGTTGTACCAGTACCAGGCTGTTTTGACTACTGTGGCTGTATAATAGGTTCTGAAATCAGGTAGAGTGAGGCCTCCCACTTTCTTCTTCTTTTTCAGTAATGCTTTGCTTATCCGGGGGTTGTTTCCCTTCCATATGAAATTAGTGATTTGTTTCTCTATCCCCTTAAAATATGACATTGGAATTTGGATCGGAAGTGCGTTATATGTATAGATGGCTTTTGGTAGAATAGACATTTTTACTATGTTAAGTCTTCCTATCCATGAGCAGGGTATGTTCTTCCACTTAAGTATGTCCTTTTGAATTTCTTGTAGCAGAGTTTTATAGTTTTCTTTGTATAGGTCTTTTACCTCCTTGGTAAGATTTATTCCTAAGTATTTTATCTTCTTGGGGGCTACTGTGAATGGTATTGATTTGGTTATTTCCTCTTCGGTGTTCTTTTTGTTGATGTAGAGGAATCCAAGTGATTTTTGTATGTTTATTTTATAACCTGAGACTCTTCCAAACTCTTCTATTAGTTTCAGTAGTTTTCTGGAGGATTCCTTAGGGTTTTCCATGTATACGATCATGTCATCTGCGAATAGTGATAGCTTTACTTCCTCCTTGCCAATCTGGATACCCTTTATTTCTTTGTCTAGCCTAATTGCCCTGGCTAGGACTTCAAGTACGATGTTGAATAAGAGTGGTGATAAAGGGCATCCTTGACTGGTTCCCGTTCTCAGGGGAAATGCTTTCAGGTTCTCTCCATTTAGAGTGATATTGGCTGTTGGCTTTGCATAGATGCCCTTTATTATGTTGAGGAATTTTCCTTCAATTCCTATTTTGGTAAGAGTTTTTATCATAAATGGGTGTTGAACTTTGTCAAATGCCTTTTCTGCATCTATTGATAAGATCATGTGGTTTTTATCTTTTGTTTTATTTATGTGATGGATTACATTAATGGTTTTTCTGATATTAAACCAGCCTTGCATACCTGGTATAAATCCCACTTGGTCAGGGTGAATTATTTTTTTGATGTGTTGTTGGATTCTATTGACTAGAATTTTGTTGAGGATTTTTGCATCTATGTTCATGAGGGATATAGGTCTAAAATTTTCTTTTTTTGTAATGTCTTTACCTCGTTTTGGTATCAGGGAGATGGTAGCTTCATAGAATGAGTTGGGTAGTATTCCGTCTTGTTCTATGCTTTGAAATACCTTCAGTAGTAGTGGTGTTAAGTCTTCTCTGAAGGTTTGGTAGAACTCTGCAGTGAAGCCGTCTGGGCCAGGACTTTTTTTTGTTGGAAGTTTTTTGATTACCGTTTCAATCTCTTTTTTTGTTATGGGTCTATTTAGTTGTTCTACTTCTGAATGTGTTAGTTTAGGTAGGTAGTATTTTTCCAAGAATTTATCCATTTCTTCTAGGTTTTCAAATTTGTTAGAGTACAATTTTTCGTAGTAATCTGAAATGATTCTTTTAATTTCATTTGGCTCTGTTGTGATGTGATCCTTCATGTTTCTTATTCAGGTTATTTGTTTCCTTTCCTGTTTTTCTTTAGTCAGTCTGGCCAATGGTTTATCAATTTTGTTAATTTTTTCAAAAAAACAGCTTTTGGCTTTGTTAATTTTTTGAATTGTTTTTCTGTTCTCTAATTCATTTAGTTCAGCTCCAATTTTTATTATTTGTTTTCTTCTGGTGCCTGACGGGTTCTTTTGTTGCTCACTTTCTATTTGTTCAAGTTGTAGGGACAGTTCTCTGATTTTGTCTCTTTCTTCTTTTTGTATGTGTGCATTTATCGATATAAATTGGCCTCTGAGCACTGCTTTTGCTGTGTCCCAGAGGTTTTGATAGGAAGTATTTTCATTCTCGTTGCTTTCTATGAATTTCCTTATTCCCTCCTTGATGTCTTCTATAACCCAGTCTTTTTTCAGGAGGGTATTGTTCATTTTCCAAGTATTTGATTTCTTTTCCCTAGTTTTTCTGTTATTGATTTCTAGCTTCATTGCCTTGTGGTCTGAGAAGATGCTTTGTAATATTTCGATGTTTTGGATTCTACCAAGATTTGTTTTGTGACCTAATATGTGGTCTATTCTAGAGAATGTTCCATGTGCACTAGAAAAAAAAGTATATTTTGCAGCAGTTGGGTGGAGAGTTCTGTATAAGTCAATGAGGTCAAGTTGGTTGATTATTGTAAGTAGGTCTTCCGTGTCTCTATTGAGCTTCTTACTGGATGTCCTGTCCTTCTCCGAAAGTGGTGTGTTGAAGTCCCCTACTATAAATGTGGAGGTGTCTATCTCGCTTTTCAATTATGTTAAAATTTGATTTATGTATCTTGCAGCCCTGTCATTGGGTGCGTAAATATTTAATATGGTTATATCTTCCTGATCAATTGTCCCTTTTATCATTATATAGTGTCCTTCTTTATCCTTTGTGGCGGATTTAAGTCTAAAGTCTATTTTGTCAGAAATTAATATTGCTACTCCTTTTTTTCTTATTATTTGCTTGATATATTTTTTTCCATCCTTTGAGTTTTAGTTTGTTTGTGTCTCTAAGTCTAAGGTGTGTCTCTTGTAGGCAGCATATAGATGGATCGTGTTTCTTTACCCAGTCTGTGACTCTCTGTCTCTTTATTGGTGCATTTAGTCCATTTACATTCAGCGTAATTATAGATAAATAAGTTTTTAGTGCTGTCATTTTGATGCCTTTTTATGTGTGTTGTTGGCCATTTCATTTTTCCACATACTTTCTTGTGCTGAGATGTTTTTCTTAGTAGATTGTGAGATCCTCATTTTCATAATGTTTAACTTTATGTTTGTTGAGTCGTTACGTTTTTCTTGAGTTATGGAATTGATATTCCTTTTTGTGGTTACCTTATTATTTACCCCTATTTTTCTAAGTAAAAACCTAACTTGTATCTTTCTATATCACCTTGTATCCCTCTCTATCTGGCAGTTCAATGCCTCCTATATTTAGTCCCTCTTTTTGATTATTGTGATCGTTTATCTATTGATTTCCATGATTTCCTGTTATGTGTATTATTTTGTTTATTTATTTTTTAGAATTAATCATACTTTGTTTGTTTTTGTGCTTTCCCTATTTGAGTTGCGTTGATATTAGGCCGTTCTGTTTTGTGACCTTGTATTGTGCTGGTACCTGATATTATTGGTCATCAGGCCAAACAATCTCCTTAAGCATTTCTTGCAGTCTTGGTTTAGTTTTTGCAAATTCTCTAAACTTGTGTTTATCTGTAAATATCTTAATTTCTCCTTCATATTTCAGAGAGAGTTTTGCTGGATACATGATCCTTGGTTGGCAGTTTTTCTCCTTCAGTGCTCTGTATACGTCATCCCATTCCCTTCTTGCTTGCATGGTTTCTGCTGAGTAGTCTGAACTTATTCTTATTGATTCTCCCTTGAAGGAAACCTTTCTTTTCTCCCTGGCTGCTTTTAAAATTTTGTTTGTCTTTGGTTTTGGCAAGTTTGATGATAATATGTCTTGGTGTTTTTCTTTTTGGATCAATCTTAAATGGGGTTCGATGAGCATCTTGGATAGATATCCTTTCGTCTTTCATGATGTCCGGGAAGTTTTGTGTCAGGAGTTCTTCAACTATTTTCTCTGTGTTTTCTGTCCCCCCTCCCTGTTCTGGGACTCCAATCACTTGCAAGTTATCCTTCTTGATAGAGTCCCACATGATTCTTAGGGTTTCTTCATTTTTTTTAATTCTTTTATCTGATTTTTTTTCAGCTATGTTGGAGTTGATTCCCTGGTCCTCCAGAAGTCCCAGTCTACATTCTAATTGCTCGAGTCTGCTCCTCTGACTTCCTATTGCATTGTCTAATTCTGTAATTTTATTGTTAATCTTTTGGATTTCTACATGCTGTCTCTCTATGGATTCTTGCAACTTATTAATTTTTCCACTATGTTCTTGAATAACCTTTTTGAGTTCTTCAACAGTTTTATCAGTGTGTTCCTTGGCTTTTTCTGCAGTTATCCTAATTTCATTTGTGATATCTTTAAGCATTCTGTAAATTAGTTTTTTATATTCTGTATCTGATAATTCCAGGATTGTATCTTCATTTGGGAAAGATTTTGATTCTTTTGTTTCGGGGGTTGGAGAAGCAGTCATGGTCTGTTTCTTTATATGGTTTGATATGGACTGCTGTCTCCGAGCCATCACTGGGAAACTAGATTTTCCAGGTAATCAGCTGAAAAAAAAATGCAGTCAGATCCCTATCTGAATTCTCCTTCTGGCTGAGGGTATTCGGATGTTAATGGAGCTGCCTGGGGAGGGTGGGGGAGGGATCAGAGAGCTAGGCTTGTAGCACCACAGAATATAGAGCTGATCCCCGTGTTCACACTCCGCCCCCGTCCCCCAGAATCCCGGCGGGACGGCTCCCCGGCTGGGACGCTACTCTCCCCGCTCCAAGATCAGTCACTTCCTCCCGGGGATTTCTCCCTCCAGCGCGCCGCTCCACTCACGCGAACTGGGTGGGCGTGGCCCTCACTAACAGCTGGGCCCGCCCCCGAGGTCTATTCGGGAGAATGCGCTCACACCCCGCCTGCTCTCGCCAAGATCCCAGCAGGACGGCTCCCCAGCTGGGACGCTGCTCTACCACTCCGAGACCAGTCACTTCCTCCCAGGGATTTCACCCTCCGATGCGCGGCACCGCTCGCACGAACTAGGTGGGCGTGGCCCTCACGAACGTCTGGGGGCCCCCCCCCCGGGGTCACTTTAGGGAAATATAGCTGATCCCCACGCTCGCGCCTCGCCCGCCTCCTGCCAAACTCCCGGCGGGACGGGTCCCCGGCTGGGACGCTGCTCTCCCCGCTCCAAGATCAGTCACTGCCTCCCGGGTGTTTCTCCCACCGGCTGCGCCGCTACGCCGCCCGCGCCAACCAGCTGGACTCCCTCCCGGGATGGGTTCGGGGGGGGTAGGGCTGGGCCCCTTGTCTGTGCCGTCTGCCCCCCTGGGTTCTGCCTCAGCCCAGGCTCCGCAGGTCACCTGCCTGGTACGCTGGCTCTTAGTTCTGAAAACGATCACTGTCTGCCCATATTTGTTCGTTCTCCGTCTCTAAGTCTGTGTTTGTTGTTCAGAGTTCGTAGATTGTTATGTATGTGATCGATTCACTTGTTTTTCCGAGTCTTTGTTGCAAGAGTGATCCACGGTAGCGTCCACCTAGTCCGCCATCTTGGCCCCACCTCTCCCATCAGGTTTTGAGCAAAGGAGAATGAAGAAAACCAAAGGCACAAAGAAAGTATCAGCCCAAAGAACTAATGGACCCCATGAACCACAGCCCCCACCACCCTGAGCCCAGGAGAAATAGACGGTACCCAGCTACCACCACCAACTGCTCTGATAGGGATTACAATAGAGGGTTCCAGACAGAGCAGGAGAAAAATGTAGAACAAAATTCAAATTCACAAAAAAAGACCAGATTTACTGGTCTGACAGAGACTAGAGGAACCCCCGAATCTATGGCCCCCGGACACCCTGAAACTGAAAACTGAAGCCACTCCCAAAACCCACCTTTCAGACAAAGATTGAACAGACCTATAAAACAAACAATAACACACGTAAGGAATGTGCTTCTCTGTTACACATGCCCAAAAGCAAAAACGAGAAGGCAAGACGGGACAGGAAACCTGGACGAAAGGACACAGAGAACCCAGATTGTAAAGGGAAGTGGGGAGAGTGCTGACACATTGCAGGGACTGCAACCAATGTCACAAAACAATTTGTGCATAGATTTTTTAATGAGAAACTAATTCCCACTGTAAACTTTCACCTAAAGTACAAAAGGAGATAGAGAGTGATATGCATACCTATTCAGAAGATGCTGTGAACAGTAATCAGCTCTGGGAAGAAAGACCCAAGAACTAAAATCTGGGATGGGAAGGAAACTGACCTTACAGACTGTTCTTTGAAACTGTTTGAGTTTCCATCACATGCTAGTTCTTCTTAGTTCTTGGCATCACCTCTCTCCCGCGTCTACACCATAGTGCCTAGGGCCTCACTCAGCTTCCCATCCGACTTCCAACTCCATCAAAATTTATTCTCTTATATCTATCTCGTACTAAAGTGTCAATGACTCCCACAGAGGCTCTTTTTTGTAACGAGAGTAACGGCAGCATTACAGGCACCAGTACAAAGCCAGAGTTCCTCACTCTGTAGGCTGCCATCTTCCATTTCACCCAAGAGGCAGTACGGTTGGGCAGGTGGTGGGTGCTCAGGGAGGCCGATCTCTCTGCATTCTCAGGGTAACTAATGCGGAGACTGCTTCTGGGCATGGAGGACAGACTGGAGGTGAGAGGTCAGGAGAACCAGGTGACCAGCTTTCTCAAGGACAGCTTCAGAGCACATGGCTCAGTCACACATGTTGGGGACCCAAGGCCAGCCCCCAGCCTGGCCCTTTTCTTCAGGCAAAACCCACCATCACATACTAGGTGGTCAGTAAAGGTAGCTTCTGTGAGTAATAATATTAAAGAGGTGTGACCAGGTTCCCACTGTTAAGGATTGAATTCTGCCCCCTCAAAATATGTGTTGGAATCCTCACTCTATCCCTGTGGATGTAGTGTAACGTAATCACCCTCCATAATGCAATCTAATCTTCTGTGGATGTAGTGTAATGTAATCATCCTCCATAATGCAACCTAATCTTCTGTGGATGTAGTGTAATGTAATCACCCTCCATAATGCAATCTAATGCTCTGTTAATAAGGCCACACCAGGGCATGGTGTGTCCTAAACCTAATCACTCCTGAGTTATAAACAGAGCAGATTAGACAAAAACGAGGGCACACACCAGGGAAGACAGACTCCACGAGAGCATCATAGGGTCACCAAGAAGCCAGGGAACACACAATGCTTCTGACAAGGAAGGGATGAGCCAAGACCCTGGCTTGGACTCTTAGCCTCCAGAACTGTAAAAAATAAATTTCTGTGCTTCAAAGACCCTACTTGTGGTGGTTGTGGTGCAGCAGCCCTTGGTGACTGAGACACCCCTCCCTGCCAGCAGCTTACCATCTAATTGACTAGAACACACTCAGTGCCATGGACATCAGAGCTGCTGCCTTCTTGCTGGCCAGGGCCTGAATCATCCCTGACCACAGACTGGTAAGAAGGGAGAGTTGGGCAGAACTTGCATCCAGACCCCCCTCCCCAAAAGAAGCAGCTCCTTTCCTACCCACACTGCCCCTCCTCAGAGGCAAGGACATGGAAACATGTGGATGACCCCCAGTTTGGTGGAAATTTCGACCTGTGAGTGGCAGTGGTTAAAAAGGAGTTGGCGTAAGGGCTTGGCTGGTTGACATGAACCGGATGTTTGCTCAATAGAGGCCTAGCCTGCAGCCCACATTTCACAACTTGCTCATGACAGTGTCAGAATCCACAGGGTGGCAGCCGTGAGGAGGCAGGGCTGGGTGTCAGATGACTGGGCACTTACTCAACCACGTACCAGCCATGTGGTCCTGGGGCAGTCACTTACCCTCTAGGTGCCTAAATTTTCCTGTCAGTAAAAACTGGGGGAACTGAATGCTTCGAAGTCCAGCGTAGCAAGGGCAGGGGTCTGGGGACCATGGTTTCAGGGGACATCTAAGTCAATTGGCATAATAAAGTCTATTAAGAAAACATTCTGCACACCACTTTGAAGAGTGGCGTCTGGGGTCTTAAACGCTAGCAAGCAGCCGTTTAAGAAGCATCAATTGGTCTCAACCTACTCGGATCAAAGGAGAATGAAGAACACCAAGGACACAAGGTAATTATGAGCCCAAGAGACAGAAAGGGCCACATGAACCAGAGACTACATCATCCTGAGACCAGAAGAACTAGATGGTGCCCAGCTACAACCAATGACTGCCCTGAGAGGGAACACAACAGAGAACCCCTGAGGGAGGAGGAGAGCAGTGGGATGCAGACCCCAAATTCTCATAAAATGACCAGACTTAATGGTCTGACTGAAGACTGGAAGGACCCCGGTGGTCATGGCCCCCAGACCTTCTGTTGGCCCAGGACAGGAACCATTCCCGAAGACAACTCTTCAGACGTGGATTGGACTGGACAATGGGTTGGAGAGGGATGCTGGTGAGGAGTGAGCTTCTTGGATCAGGTGGACACTTGAGACTACGCTGGCATCTCCTGCCTGGAGGGGAGATGAGAGGGTGGAGGGAGTTAGAAGCTGGCGAAATGGACATGAAAAGAGAGAGTGGAGGGAGAGAGCAGGGCTTTCTCATTAGAGGGAGAGTAATTGGGAGTGTGTAGCAAGGTGTATATGGGTTTTTGTGTGAGGGACTGACTTGATTTGTAAACTTTCACTTAAAGCACAATAAAAATTATAAAATAAAATAAATAAATTCAGGGTAAAAAAACTGGGGGCAATAATAATACCTTCTTCAGAGAGTTGTTTTGAAGATTAAATAACGGTGTATGAATATACCTGAAGTCCCTGGGTAGTACAAATGATTGGTATAAATTCGGTCAGTTCCTAACCAAAAGGTTGGAGGTTCAAGCTCACCCAGAGGCACCTCGGAAGAAAGACCTGGTGATCTACTTCTGAAAAATCAGCCTTTGAAAACCCTGTGGAGCACAGTCCTACCCTGACAGACACAGGGGACCCATGAGTTAGACTCGACCCCATGGTGGCCGCTGGTGGTGACACCCTACACGAGAGCTCAGTAAACGGCTGTTTTAATTACTATTTTTTAAAAAGAAGGACCTGGCCCAGCGATATTGCAGAAGCATTTCCAAAGAACCATAAGGTTCAATTCAATTTAATTGTCAGGTTAAAGGTTTCCATTCATGGTGTTCAACCGGCTAACCCACCTGACGGAGACGTGCTGTTTAGTTAGTAACGCAGAGAAAGGGCCTGGGCTGCCTATCTCCGAAAATCTCATAAGCAAAAGAGCTGAAAGTCGCCTTTCATTTGAGCCTGAGCACAAGGCAGTCCTGGCAGACACTCCCCGCTGTGAGCAGCCCAGGGGCTGGCCTACCTTTGGGGCTGGGCGCCCTGCCTGGTGCCCACATCACGTCAGCTCGCCCAGGCTGGATCTGGAAAGCAAACCTCTGAATGTAAGCTCTTGGCCTGGGACCAAGGTATTCTTAGCCACTCTCCATGTTGGCCACCACTGTGAGCAGAGACTTCAGGGTCAGGGAATATTCCTGAACTCTGGACTGTGCTGTTTTAAACCCTTCACTGCTGCCCTTGTGACCTTTCCCCTCGTGACTCTTCCCCCAGAGCCCGAGGCTCCTCCCTGCCAGTCTGAGGGCAGAATTTGGCTCTGTGCTTCCTGACATGTCCACAGTGTCTTAGCAGCCGAGGGATGCTGTTGTCCCCACCTGGTACAGTGTAGCTGTGTAGACAAGAGGGCGTCCACGCTCAGACAAAGCTTGAGGAGTAGAACGTCTAAGCTGGAGTGGACAGAGGCCCTCCCTGGCTTGGGGTTCCCACATCTTCAACCCTCCTGGGCTCTCCGCCCTCACGCTTTGGACAATTCCACGTATACACTGTTGTCTTACCTGCACAATTCACTTTCCTTAACCTATACATTGATTTTAGCTGCACCCTAAGCAATCCCATATGTTACATCATGAGTTTGACAGGCAGTTTTTTTTTTTAATGTGCAGTAAAAGAAATTATATTAAAATTTATGGAAAGAAAGAAAAAATTCTGTGAATGTCTGATAAGCGTGTTTTGAGACCAGTGGTGAGAATGTTGGAGCCCTGGTGGAGCAGTGGTTAAGAGCTCGGCTGCTAACCAAAAGGTTGGCAGTTTGAATCCACCAGCCACTCCTTAGAGACCCTATGGGGCAGTTCTACTCTGTCCTATAGGGTGGCTATGAGTCAGAATCGACTTAATGGCAATGGGTGCAGGTAGTGAGAATGTCAGAGTCTCTGGGTGGAATAAACAGTTAAGCGCTCAACTACTAACTGAACGTCCGGCTGCTTGAACTTACCCAGAAGCTTCTCAGAAGAAATGTCTCGTGATCTATTTCTGAAAAACCAGCCACTGAAACCCTCTGGAGCACAGTCTACTGATGCACATAGGGGTCCTCATGAGTCAGGAGTCTACTAGATAGCAGCTGGTTTGGTTTGGTTTGGTTGGTGAAAATGCCACACTTTGGAAACACTGGTGAACTGCAACCCCCACAGCTTAAACAGGATAATTATTTATTCCAAGGCCTTTGCACGTGGTATTTCTTTCTACACTAACCCCCAAGAATAGGGCACATGCCTATATTCTCTGCCTAACCCTGAAATGGCTCCACACTGTCATTTCCTGGCTATTTTCTCAGCTGGCTCCTGGAAAACATCGATCTTTGTGAAGGGCAATTAGGAATGCAGGCTCTGGAGTCAACCTTCTTGAGTTCATATCCTACTTTGTCCTCTTCCTAGCTGTGCAACCTTGGCCAAGTTACTCATTTGGTTTTTCCCAAGCCTTATTTTCCTCATCTTTTTTTTTTTTTTTCACCAAATGGCAGTAATAAGAGTGTGAGAATTAAATAATACATGTGAAGCATTTAACATGGGATCTGACACTCTGTGAGATCTCAATAAATATTTGTTAAATGAATAAATGCATGCATGGATGAGCATAGTCTTTATACAAGACTGAGCTCAAACAATAATACTCAAATCTGGCTTATTTAACAGTCAATGGAGAAGCTTATTAAAATACAGCTTCCCAGGCCTTGGCTGAGCCTTCCAAAATCAACCTCTCCAGGGTGTGGTCTAGAATCTGTATTTTCAACAAGCCCTCAAGGTGACTGTTTTGAGAATGCCTCAGCCAAATCCCTTTCTTTACACAGCGACTGTGTCTCAGCAACTGAGTGACCACTGAGAACCTGTGGATGGCTCCACAGGTACTGGGTCCCCAGAGCTGGTCATGAGCTCTACACCTGACACACCCCTGCTGAGAGTGATAGTGGAGTTCTCTGAAGGTAGGGCAATAAGGGGCAGAAGTTAGCATTTACAATCCCACGGGACCCTGAAATCTCAATAATGAGTAATCTCTTCAGGAACTCAAAACAGCCAAGTTTGTTGATAAAGTTGAAGATGATAATGATGGTGGTAGTGATGGTGATGCTGGTGAGGCTGATGATGGTGGTGGTGATGGTGATGATGGTGGTGGTGATGGTGATGATGGTGATGATGGTGATGGAGATGATGGTGATGGTGGTGAGGTTGATGATGGTGGTAGTGATGGTGATAATGGTGATGGTGGTGATGGTGATGCTGGTGAGGCTGATGATGGTGGTGGTGATGGTGATGATGGTGAGGCTGATGATGGTGGTGATGGTGATGATGGTGGTGGATTATGAGGATTATGATGGAGGCTGTGATAATTAAGATGAGGATGATGATGAGATGATAGTGAGGATGACAATAATGATGGCGTCGGTGATGACAATAATGGTAGTGGCAGTGGTGGTTATTATGGAGGCTGTGATAACTAAGATGAGGATGACGATGTGATGATAGTGATGGTGGTGATGATATTGATAGTAGCGATGGCTGTGAGAATGATGATGGTGATGATGGTGATATTGATTTCTCAAAAGAAATCTATGAGAAAGATTATTAATCTCCTCATGTTACAGACAAAGAGGTGGTCTCAAAGTGTTGAATACACTTAAGATTACACAGGTAGTGAATGAGGAAGTCCTGGCTTCCTCCCAGGCTCAAGCCAATGCTCTCCACACCCATGGCCTGAGTCTTCCATGCACTGTGTTTTGATCTTGTCTATGGAACACTGACATTGGAACCATGATTCTTATGTTAGGGCCACATCCAAGTTTTCTGTAATTCCATCATCCGGATCAGACTCTCAAATTTAGTTCCTGACAAACACAACAATAGAAATCCATTTCATGACGTTGAAGAGGTTCATTCAGTATCCATGTGCCCGTCTCTACTTCCCAATCCGATTACAATTAGATTAGATGCTATTGTTCTAACCAATGGAATTTAGGAGCCAGCATGCCTCCTCCATCTTTTCTCCTCCACAGTGAAACTGGAGGCCCAAACTACGCCATTATATGACTTTGCCTGCATGACAAATAAACCTATCATGTTAAGAGACTTTGGGGATTTATCTGTTACAGCTGTTGGCGTTAATTTCTCCAACTAGTATGCATATGAATTTCAAGGTTAATTTCTCACTTCAGCTTCTCCTTCCCATTGCAAAATGAGACTCTTTATGTTAGCATTTTAATAATTATAGTCATTAAATTATAATATTGTTACATTATTGTATTTCTTCTTTTTGTTAACTCGTCTGGCTTTGGAGGGAAAACTCAGTCTTGTCCCATATTAAGAACTGACATACGGAAATAGGCAGACCCGTGCTCCATGTCTGCAGTGGCAAGAAAGCTAACAGAAGCAGTCAGTTGCCTGTCTGGGTCTCGCTCTACAAATCACATGATAGATTAAGTCAGTATGCCCCAAAGTAGGAGGATAAAAGCTTCAGAAAATAAAATAGAACCCAAAAGTGAGAAAACAAAGACCGGGGTTGCCACCCAGCTCTATGGTAAAAGCCCAAGAGTACCGGCAGGACAACATAGCCATCTTCACCTCTGCCCCTGGTTGCCCCCTCCCAGCCTCTTTTATGCAGAATCTCCCACATAGCATAAAGCTGCTCAGCAAAACACACGGAATAACAGCAACTACTGTGGAAATTACAAGCGGAATTTCCTAAATACTGCACTCCTTTCATCTAAAGAGCCTGAGGATGTTTTTCACAAATAATTCATTTAATTCTCAAATATTAAATTTGAGATGACTGAATTCATAACCAAATCTTTTTAAGGAGAAAAAAAATCTATTACATGCAAAAACTAGAGACTCGAGCCTTCTTTATGGTCAGAAGGAACTTTCTTGAAAGGAGGAATTTGGGAAAAACCAGGTGATTCCACTTTCCAGGTGACACTAGTCCTGGTTTCACCCTTACCTCGCCAATATTCTGCCACCGTCTTCCCAGGGGATGACACAGTCCTTGGCAAAGCTGAGGCGGTTTCCCGCTTTAGGTACGCAAGGTGCAGGGGAGAGGCTTTCTGGGAAATCTGGAATCACAGATGAAACTTTTGAAGGAAACCATTTCAACAAAATGAAAAATTTTCACCCAGGCCTGTTTCTGAGAACCTGAATCTGCCACAAAAGGGGATTCATTGGTACAGGTCATCGTCCAACGGGAGTGGTGGCTTCAGGGGCAACTTGATGCAGGACAGAAGCAATGTCCCTGGGACCCAGCCTTTCTTCCACTCACCTCTCAGCTGCCACATCTGGTGGCTCCCAGAACCTCTGCATCTTCCCCTCATGGCTGCAAGATGGCTGCAACTCTTCCTGCACTTACATCCTCTCACCTTCAAATTCCACCCAAAGAGGGTTGGACAGAAGTCCTGGGCCTGAGTCTCAATGGCTCAAATTGGGTGACATGATCATCTCTGAACCAATCATGGTAGCAAAGGGGATGGGCTATGCTAACTAGCTCAGACTCAGGGTTCACTCTAGAGGCCCCCTGAGCAGAAGATAGGGTGAGGGGGTCTTCCCAGAGGAAATTCCACCACATGTGTTTTCCCAGAAGGGTGAAGAGATGCTGGTGGAAAAAACAGATGGACAGACAGCCACCTACAAAGCCCACCGATCAAAATTCCTCTGTCCTGGCTGATTCTGGACAACTTCTGACCCCGGGCCCCTCGGTGGAATCCTGAGGCTCTAGGGAACTCAGGTGGAAAACCCACCAGTCAAACAGAGCCCTCAGTTTTACAAATAGATACTAAGGCCCAGGCTGGGGAAGTCACACAGCAAGGGGTGACAGAGTCCCACATAAACATCAGATCTTCCAGCCCACCAGTGTTCCTCCCATGACAGCCAGTGGCATCCTGCCCCAGTTGCCCAGGATGAAGCAGCAGCCTTCCTAGGGAGGTGGGGTCATGTGCCTCAGAGAAAAGGTTCCTGGATCAGGGTAGGGCTGAGTGATGTTTGCAACAGAGAATAACTGGCAACAGACTAGAAGTCCATTAATAAAGTGAGGGGATCCCTACAACTCAATTCTATGCAGTTGCTGAAATGGACAAACTAGACAAGTACAAAGTGGAGTGAGAAAGTTGCAAAGATATGTACAATATGCTACTATTTATATAAAAAGTATAAATCAAAACCCACTGCTGTCAAGCAGGTTCCAACTCACAGCTACTGTAGGACAGAGTAGAACTGCCCCCATAGGGTGTCTAAGGCTATACATCTTTACGGAAGCAGACAGTCACATCTTTCTGGCCGAGCTGGCTGGTGGATTTGAACCGCCAACCTTTCGGTTAATAGCTGAGTGCTTAACAACAGCACCACCAGGGCCCCTTATACAAAAAGTATAAATCCGTATAAAACAATATCCTATCTTGTTTATACATACATGAGTGTGTATTTCGGTGTGTGTGAAAAATGGACTAGAAGGAGACTTAGCAAATTAGTAAGAGTATGTACCTCTGGTACAGGAAGGAGGGAGACAGGGATACAAAAAGTTCCACCCCCCCCCCCAATGTGCAATATACATATTTTTGAGAATTTTTTTTTACTATGTAACGACTCGATGGCACTAGTTTTTTTTTTATGTACTAATAGGAGTCATGGTGGCACAGTGGTTAAGTTCTTGGCTGTTGACCAAAAGGCCAGCAGTCCAAACCCACCAGCTGCTCCATGGGATAAAGATGTGGCAGTCTGCTTCTGTAAAGCCTGCAGCCCTGGAAACTCTATGGGGCAGTTCTATTCCCTCCTGTGTGGTCGCTGTGGGTTGGAATCGACTAGAGAGCAGCGGGTTTGGATTATGCATCACGTAGCACTCTAGATACTGAGGACATGGCAGCGAACAGAACAGACACCACCCACCTGGATCTTAGATTCTAGTGAGCAGGTATAAAGAGAGCTTGAGGGCAGTGTCTGACCTCCTCCAAGTCCTCAAGGCGGAAGGAGAACCAAGATCAACAGCATAAGCCTGACTCCATGAGGTGAAAGCTACACATCCTTCCTCTTTCTGCCATCTTTACCAATTCTGACACCAACCGTCCCTCCCACAGCACTCTATACGGCTCTGCTGGGTTCAATAATTCATTGCAATGGCCACGCAAGACTCGCAGACCATACTCATGATTATGGGGCTTATTAGGGAAGTAATAGGTTACGATTCAGGCCCAGAAACACTCAGGATACAGTTCTTCCATCAGGAGGCTCTTCCTAGCTGTGCTCTCAGGCACGCCTCTCCCTGGCCCTGGCCTCTGTCCAAGGGCACTCAGCTTTCTCTCTCCGTGAGCCAGGAAGCCCACTGCATGCTGTCTCCTGCTGCTGGGTCTCTCCTGTCACCACTTCTCACCAGCTTCAGGGTTATAGCTCTCTCTCTCTGTCTCCCGCTTCCAGGAGCTTCTCAGCCCAGGTCCTGGGTCCAAAGGACGCACTGTCCGCTCCTGGCAGTTCTTTCTTGGTGGATACTCCTCTCTGCTCTGGAATTGGCTCTCCTTTAAGGCAAAACTGACCAATCCCCTTGGTAGGCCACAATTACCCTATCACAGTCACCTGGGTGGGAGTTACAAAACCATGGCTAGAAAGGCCACACACAAAAGTAATTAAACTACCACAGTGGGGAGCCAGAGACACACAATAAACAAATCTGTACCTTGCTAGGTGGCTAGCAGGATTATGGAGCAAAATGTGGCAGGAAAAAGGAGAATGGGGTGGCCTGGGAAGGGGAGGGTGCAAGTTTTTAAATGGGGCTTGGGGAAACCTGGCTGGAAAGGTGATATTTGAACAAAGGCTGAAGGAGGCGCAGAGGTGAGCCATGCAGCGATCTGGAGGCAGTGTTTCAGGCAGAGTTTCAGGCAGAGGAGACAGTGCATGCAAAGGCCCTGACACTGGTGCTCAGTTGGTGCGAGGAAGGGGTCCAGATGGTCGGAGCAGAGTGGGCAGTGAGGACAGAGACAGGAGCGGAGGACCGGGAAGCAGAGGCATGAAAAGTCTGGACCTGAGAAGTGAGATGATCTGACTTTCAAAGTATCGCTGTGGCGCCTCTGTAGCAAATAGACTAAAGAGGTGGCCAGTGATGAGGCTTTGCAAGAAGTCAGGTGAACGAGGATGGGGGCCTGGGCCAGGCGACGGCAGTGCAGGGCTGAGAGGTGGCCAGATGCTAGGACGTTTTGAAAGTTATTTGCGTTTGATTTGCTAATGAGTTGGATTTGGGGAGGTAAGAAAAAGAACAGAGTTGGGGATAACTTCAAGGTTTAGGGGCCTGGACAACCAGAAAGATTAATTATGCTATTTGGGGAAGAAAAGATTTCAAAGCAAAAATGATCCAGTGTTAATCTGTTACATCTGAGTGATAGCTGCATAGGTGTTTTTAGTTCTTGTCCTTACCTGGGGCTCTCTGGCCCTCCTTGATTCCCTTGGGGCTGCTCACTTCTCCCCACTTTCTAGGGGAACCATCCATGAGGGGACTGTCCTTCTGTCTACTTCACAGGCAAATAAAATGAGGTTTCCCTGGTTAATGAGTCCCCTGGGAAAAGACAGGTTTTTAACAACTGAGACCCTAACCCTGTTTAGTAAATCATAGAAGTAGGTATCACCAACACTTCCGATGAAAAGCGCCATAAAACCGATGAGAATGTTACTGCAAATGGAAAACGGAAATTGATGAAATGCAAAATAAATGTTTAACTTCCGAGACTGCAGCTATCTTTGCGATACTAAGTAATTTAGAGGCTAATGTTCTTAATAAAATCGCATTTTCCCTGAGAATATTTACTATTTCCGTTTTACTGCCTTCGTTACCATTAGCAAGCGTTGGTTTAGTTTATGAGTATGTGTGAATTCCACTAGAGGGTAACAATTTTCACCGAAAACTCCTGACGGTGACGTTTCTAAGTTTTTAATGGAAACCTTCTTAAGCAGGCAGATGGACTTGAGAAAGAAGCCCTGATGGCACAGTGGTTAAAGCTCTCAGCTGCTGCTAACAGAAGGTTAGTGGTTCAAACCCACTAGCCACTCTATGGGAGAAAGATGTGGCAGTCTGCTTCCTTAAAGATAGAAACCAAACCAGGTGCCATCGATCCGATTCCGACTCATAGCGACCCTATAGGACAGGGTAGAACTGCCCCATAGGGTTTGCAAGGAGGAGCTGGTGGATTCAAACTGTCAACCTTTTGGTTAGCAGCCAAGCTCTTAACCACTGCACCACTAGGTCTCCAGCCTTGGAAACCCTATGGGGCAGCTCTATTCTGTCCTATAGGGTTGCTATGAATTGGGATAGACTTGACGGCTTCGGATTTGGTTTTGGTTTGGTTTGGACTTGAGAACGAACTTGTGGGGAGGGCCAGCCAACACCCACGAATATTTCCCTGCAAAACATGGGAGTATTGGGGAAGGTGATAAAGTAGAATATAGACTGACATTTAAAGGGAAAGGCTGAAGTATCATATGCCAATATGATACTTCAATCAAGTGGCTCCCCCTAAAGATGCCAATAGGGGGAGCCACTTGATCTACTAGACACTATAAACCCAAGGCCTATGAAAATGGTCAAAATCTGAATACAAACATACATACATATATATACATAAATATATATGTATGTATGTACGTATATACATACGTATATAATGACTTCAAAATACACCAAGAAAACAGCAAAATCAAAATTAGTAAATGACTAATTAAATATCTATAAAATGTAACATTTTGTTCTCATTAACTGTTAAATTTGGCATTCTTAAGTATTTCATGAATATTTTATTACTTTTGAAAACAGTTTGTGGGAGCCTCATAATGCAGGAATTCACAAATATGCACAATGACTGCCAAGACTTCACGCCCAGTAGTAAATTAAATGACTTATCCATAGCCAAATCGTTTCAAAAGCAAACTTACTTAAAACCTTTCAAAATTTGTATGTCAGTGTGTTTGTTTTTAATACAGGCTGGATACATCTTAACGTGTGTGATATGATCTGAAGTTTCCAAAAATACAAGTATCTTAGAGGTGTGGTTGGCACACTTTTTCTGTAAAAGACCACAAAGTATGTTCAACTTTGTGGGCCATATGGTCCCTGTCACAATTATTCAACTATGCCGTCGTAGCTAAAAGCAGCCCGAGACAATACATAAACAAATGAGCATGGCTGTGTTCCAATAAAACTTTATTTATAAAACAGGTGGCAGGCCAGATTTACCCCATGGTCATAGTTTTCTGACTCCTTCCTTAGAGCCAGGAACAGGTAATAACCACCCTATTGGCTCCTCCCAACAATTCAGACTCAAAAATTATATTTTCTAAGAAAAATACTTTTATCCTAATTACCCAGAACATCTCCTGGAGTTTCCTCTGAGTCATTTCAGCGTGTGTACATCTGTTCTACACATTTGTATGTCAGAGGCAGTCATTGAAAGCTTTGGAAATGAGATTTCTCTTTCAATTACCCAGCGCAGCAAGGGACGAGTGAAGTAACCAGGTACGAACACTGGAGACCATGTCAAAGTAAATATTCCCATAGCTTCTTCCAAAAGAGGGGGAAGTTTTAACTGAGTCGGCTAAGACTTACCGTTGAACATGATACTGCGCTAATTCAACAGCAAACAAATGTGTTTCTCCTGCTTTATCCTAGAACCCAACAAGACACTCACAAAAAAAACTGTGCTTCTAACTATGTCATTTCTTTTAAGAATTTGATCTTTGACTTTTAAATATCCAATATATACATTAAAGTGTTCTATTAGCCTTTTAAAATTAGCTTAACCAATATTTTACCTATTACCCAGAAGAGAAAACTGATTACTTATATTGCACCTGTCCTGGTATTTAAATATTTTAAAGGTTTGTGAAAGAAACTGTTTTCCCCCATAACTTGCACTATGAGGAAATGGACAAGTAAAAACCAGATAAGGTTTGCAGCTTTCTTTAAAGATAAAATCTAATTAGAATTTATTCATTCAAAGGCTCCTAGATTATTTTTCTTACATAATACATGCAAGTTAAATTATGTGAGTTCTTCATCTCTTAAAAGCATGTACTGTATTTTTACACAAATAACGCATGCTTTCTACATGTTTGCCACCCTCGCCCTCCCCCCTCAGGGTATTTTCATAAGCACTGCTATGCCAATTGTATCGGCAAACAAATGTAGAAGGCACATGTTATTTGCATAAAAATATGGTACTGCTTGTAAATTCTTAAGCATAATCGTTTTCCTCAAGATGACATATTTTATCTATTCATCTACTCAAGAAGTGAGAAAATTCGAAAAGCCAAACCCATTGCCGTTGAGTGGAATCCGACTCATAGCCACCCTATAGGATAGAGTAGAACTGCCCCACAGGGTTTCCAAGCAGTGCCTGGTGGATTCGAACTGCCGACATTTTGGTTAGCAGCTGTAGCTCTTAACCACTGAGCGACTAGGGTTTCCAAGAAGTGAGAAGGGACCAATACTTATCTTTTTTTTTAATCACTGAAAGTATTGGTCACAAATATTCTAAAAAACATTTCCCAACTTACATATTGGTTCACTTATAACAAACCTGAAGCAGAATCGTAATTACAGAAATGTAAGTAATAACTTAAAAAAAGAAATGTCTTCATTTTTTTCTCAGCCTTACCTGTCATTGCCAAATAGCTGGGTTACCTCTGAATTCTATGTTCATCTACTTTCTGAGCTAGGCTGCTAATGGGAGCAAGAAATTACACAATTAAATTCAAGTTTCTCTAGGAAATCTATCTGAGAACATCAAAGTATTTAACCCAGAATAATATCTATTCTCATCCTAGGAGTGGGAGGTAAAGAAAAACGAAAAAGAATTCCTAGAAACAGCAATTGTCCTCCATGAATTGTTCTAATTCTCCAAAATAAGCTTTTTCTTAGAAAGGAAGACCTGACTCAGGATACATTTCTTCAAGTGGAGTCGCTTTTGGACCTAGTCTAGAAAGTCAGAGGGGAGTTCGTGTTCAGTGAAGGTGAGACACCTGAAGGTCTCGGCTCTCTCACATTCTCCCTCCTCTATGTGAATGTGAGGCAGGTACCTGGGGTCGTCCTCTGGTGCATTGACACCATGGAGCTTCTGGAGAAAAGCCAGGCAGAAGAGAGAAGGTAAACACCACGCGCTTCCACAGACGGTTGGTGCTCTGTAGGTCCCGTTTTAGAAACACCTTGATGCAGTATTAAGGCAGGCAGGTCCCATGTCCCTAAGTGCCACAGAAGCTTCTACAGACTCAGAACTGGCTGCAGAGCTGAGGGAAAAGATGGCACCCCCTGATTCTGGAAGGGAGCTATAACAATTGTGGTGACAAACATCCTGTGTAGTATGATCGTTCCCCTCCAGAGGACTTCCCACCACCTCTTGTCCTCTTGTGGGTGCATTCATTGGGGTGTTACCTTCACCAATGTGCCCTAGATCCCTCCTCGTCCACGACACCACTGGATCCTCATTTGGACAAGTGTTCCCTCTTTTCTGCAGCTATGCTCTCTCGCCCCAGGCTCATCCTCCTGACCCACAGGCCTACCTGAGTACAACCCTTGACTCTGCTTACACGGTACTGCTTTCCCCACAAGAGGGTGGTCTCCCCATGCCACCGCTATTCCTCAGGGTAAGCTCTTGGTCTCCCAAGGGGATTGAATGCTCAAGATTGAATCCATCTTGGTCTCCTGGGGGACTGAATCCATCAAGCCATGGATTCTACCATCCCCTGACCAATGGTGAAGTCATCTCCGTCAGGGGTACCCCTCTTCTGTCACATTCAGAGCCAGACTTCCAGCCAACCACTGGATACCCTACAAACACCTGAGGCTCAACATTCCTGTAACAGTTCTCATCACCCCCCAAAACCTACTTCCCTTCCTTTCATACACCCCCTCCTCAATGCTTTCCCAAATGTATGGTGCAAACCCCACTACAAGGGTCAGCAAACTATGGCCTGTGGGATAAATCCAGCCCACCGCCTATTATAAATAAAGCTTTATTGGAACACAGCCATGCTCATTTGTTTACATATAGTCTATGGCTGCTTTGGAGCCCTGGGGTGCAGTGGTTAAGAGCTATGGCTGTTAACTCAAAGGCAGGCAGTTCGAATCCACCAGCTGCTCTTTGGAAACCTTATGGGGCAGTTCCACTCTGTGCTATGAGGTCGCTATGAGTCAAAATCAACTCAATAACAACAGGGTTATGGCTGCTTTTGTGCTACAAGGGCAGAGCTGAGTACTCATGACACAGACTGTTTGACCTACAAAGCCTAAAATATTTACTATCTGATCCCTCAAGAAAAAGTTTGCAGACCTCTGGTCTATTAGATGACTTCAGAATCAGTATCAAAATGAAAAAAAAAAAATCATTGCCGTCAAGTCGATTCCGACTCATAGCGACACTATAGGACAGAGCAGAACTGCCCCCATACGGTTTCCAAGGAGCACCTGGTGGATTCAAACTGCCGACCTTTTGGTTAGCAGCCAAACTCAACCACTATGCCACCAGGGTTTCCAGATGGTATCAGGACACACATTTACCTGGCCTGTGCAAACCTCCCCAGGGTCCCCAGGTGGTACAAACAGTTAATGGACTCACTCAGCTGTTAACCAAAAGGTTGGAAATTCAAGTACACCCAGGCGTGCCTCAGAAGAAAGGTCTGGCAACCTGCTTCTGTAAAGATTACAGTCAAGAAAACCCTATGGAGCAGTTCTACCCATAGGCCCCGTGTGTTAGTATGTGGGGAGCCACAGGTTGGAATCGACTCCACGACAACTGGTTTATGCAAACCTGCCATGTGACCCTCCGCTCTCTCTGTCTGCCACCTAGTGTCCACATTCCTGATGGACCAAAGAACCACACGGCAGAAGGAGCCTGGGTCCCTAAGTCCCACTAGGAAGGCTATCTGCTAAAGACCCACACTGAGCCGTTACGTGAGCTGCTCTGGCTGGGGGTCATTAGTGCAGTTCCTCTCCCTCACTGCTCCACTTCTTACCATCTCCCAGCCTCCAGCTGCTCCCACTGCGGTCCACCCTCCACACAGCCATCAGAGTCATTTCCTAGAGCTCAGATCTGCTCATACCCCTCCCTAGCCTGAGACCCTCAGTAGTGGTTCATGGTCTCCTAAACCCAATAGACATTCAAAC
The DNA here is from genome assembly GCF_024166365.1 of Elephas maximus indicus. Lineage (NCBI taxonomy): Eukaryota > Metazoa > Chordata > Mammalia > Proboscidea > Elephantidae > Elephas > Elephas maximus. Next base: position 8,025,774 of record NC_064843.1, read on the forward strand.
TTAAAAATACAACAGCCATCTCTTCTGACCCAGGCCAGCCCGATGTTCCCGCCTGGGGCCCCTTCCCTCCTCTGAGCCTTCGCACCTACTGTTCCCTTCCCCTGGAATGAACATCCACACCTGCCATCCAACTCCAGGCCATCTTGTAGGGCCCAGGTCACCTGCAGGGAGCTCTTTTTGATTTTTTCTAGTCTGAGCAACTCAATAAATGCTTGTTGCCTGAATGGATGAATGAGACTAAAGGGCTTCAGCCTACTGTTTACCTTCAAATACCTCTGGGTAGGGTGTCGTCTGGAATCAGCCTAGGTGGGAAGGGCCTGTTAACCATCACGAGCTCTCGACACTCTTTGGAAGGCAAGTTCATATGCAGCATGAAGACAGTGAGAATCCAGGGATGAGGGCCAAGGTGGGAAACAGCCAGGGCCAGGAATGAAGAGCTGAGAAGCCCTAGACTCCTCCGTGACTCCATCTATCCTGCAGGACCACACAGCCCCAGCACTCAACCACGTCTCCCACTGTCAGCTCTGGCAGCAACCACCCCGGACTCCCTCTGGCTCACAGAAGGAGCCTTCCTGGGGCCCTCGGTTTAGCCAAGAACACTGACTCCAGGCCTGGGCCCTCAGGTACGTGTGGGAGGGCTCACCTGTCTATCTACCCCTGTGCTGGCTGTGTGCCCTGGGTGACTGAGGTCACTGTGTGACCACATGCCACGGGGAAAGGAAGCTCCCACTGCCAACAAACCCACTGGGCAGCCCTGGCCGGAGCATTGGAAGTCCAGTCACGTCCCCTTCAAGAGGCTGAATAGATAATTAATGACAGGCAGTGTGTGCAAGGGGGCTGGGCTGTGCAGACTCAACTTCAAAACTCCCGAGGCAGGAACAGGCAGCGGCTCTTCGCCCTGATTCAGCAACTTTAGAGGCCCCATAAGATCAATAATTCATCACAAACCCGCAACCAAGTTAGAAGGCACACGAGGAAAGAACCGGGTCTTCTAATCAGTTTTTTTTTTTTTTTCCTCTGCTCAAAACACCAAGCACAGAGCTCTGAGCTTGAACTGAATAAATCTGCCCGCCGCCTGGTGGGGGGTGGTCAGCGGGGGCCCCAGTTCCTGCCCACAGGTCCACTCAGCATGGGCTGTATGCGGGGGTGGGCATGCACACGTGTGTACACGTATGCACGTAAGTCGGCCAGATACCACGTAATAACCCCCATGTACTACATTTATCTGCCACCACCCATCTGTCGGTTTGTCATACTGTGGTGGCTTGCATGTAGCTGTGATGCTGGAAGCTATGCCACCAGGCATTTCAAATACCATCAGGGTCGCTCATGGTGGACAGGTTTCAGTGGAGCCTCCAGACTAAGACGCCAAAGAAAGGCCTGATGATCTTCTGAAAATCAGCCAGCGGAAACCCTATGGATCGCAACAGTACATTGTCCGATATAGTGCTGGAAGATGAGCCTCCTAGGTTAGAAGGCATTCAAAATACACAGCGGCCGCAACAATGAACTCGAACACACCAGCGATCATGAAGATGGCGCAGGCATGGAAAGCACTCTGTTCCCTTGTACACGGGGCCTATGGCAACAGCAACATTGCATACCATAAGACATATCTGAGAAATGATAAAGTCGTGGCCAATTGAACACGTCCAGGAGCACACACACACAAATACAGTGAAACCACACGACAGGTGCACGTTACCAAGGTGAGCTGACCTCAACACGCTCAGCAGAAGCCAGAGAGCAAGAGGTGGTCAGCTGTGAACAGTCGTGCCGCCCTGCCTGCGTGGCTCTGTGTAGGGATCCCAGGTTGGGGCCGCTTGGCCCTTGGCTGGCCTGTCCTGGTTCCCGAGAGCCTCCCAGAAGAAGATCCTCCAGACCCCGTTGCCCTGACCACTTCTCCACCCAGTGCTGACCAAGGACACAGCCATCTACCCCAGCCCAGAGGAAGGCACTGCCCCGGTCTGCACTTGGCTTCTTCCCAGGGGACCACAGGGCAGTTTGGCCCCCTAACTTGTGTCTTGAAGCCAACTGTAGGTCCCACCCCCATGCCAGATGTGACACTGTGGTCCCCAAGAGAGTAGCACATCCCCTCTCTGGGCCTCTCTGGACTTGGGTACTGGTTTCAAACTCCACCCCCCAGGGCCCAAGCCTCCTTGAAGATACTCCAGGAAAAGTTTTTGGGTCTCCTTTTAATTATCTCCAAATTACTTTAATAATAACATTTAATACCATTTTTAATAATAAAAGAAAAAAATCTTTCTGATTGAGTGCCCCTTTGTTAATTTGGGAAGCCACGTTAAAAGGCTTTTGTGAAAGTAGAATGAAGCCTCTAGTATCATGTTTGCTTAATGAGAATCCTGATATTATAGAGTGAGCTACTTCAAAGCCGTTAACATTTGAAACTGCTTATCTACGTAAATCAAATTTTCTGAATATTTTAAAAACCAGTTTACAACAATGGGAGGCAGTGAGTCAGGGGCTGAGGATAGCATAAGTTTGCAAACTTCATCCCCAAAATCCAACTGATATTGTTGATTTTCAGCAAAACAGAGTTACTATTTTTATTGATTGCTTATACGGTTGCTATGAGTCAGAATCAACTTGACAGCAATGGGTTGGGTTTTTTTGGTTTTTGGTAATGAGTATGGAAGTGTCAATGCACAGAAAATTAGGACAAACACAAAACCACTTTGATCTGTCTTAGTAATAATGACGTTCTTCACAGGATCTCATTTGAAAAGGAGGATTCTGCTGCTCAAAAGGTTTAAAAATTATGGACTAGATTATTCTAAGCTCCCTTTAGCTCAAAACTTGTAAAAATCTCTAAAGGATCACAGCAGAGGGATATTCGAGCTTTGACCAAGTCCTTAGCAACTCAGCAGCAAAAAGAAAAAAATTCACCCGGGACTAGGAACAGCTCTGCTGTCAAATCGTTAGAAAGATGAGTTTTCACCATGCCCAGTTTGTTTTCCACATTAACGTCTCGTTTTAGCTTGTTCAGACGTGAGGTATATTTTTAGCCACCTCCACAACCTTCCAAATTCCCAATTTTAAAGGCTTTCCACACTGTCAGACAGGACAGTAAGAGAGAGCTTTACATGGTCATATTAGCATCAGTGCCCCCAGGAATATTTGTTTCTCTCAGCTCTTGACTGAAAGAGTACCCCAAACCAAAAAAAAAGAAACCAGACCTGTTGCTATCGAGCTGATTCTAACTCACAGTGACCCTATAGGACAGAGTAGAACTGCCCCGTAGGGTTTCCAAGGCTGTAATCTTTATGCAAACAGACTCCATTGGAGTCACTGGGTGAGTTCCAACCACCAACCTTTTGGTTAGCACCAAGTCCTTAACCACTGCTCCACCAAGACTCCTTAAACAGTATCCCTAAATTCAAGAAGGATGAGGTGTTTGTTTTGTATAAATTACCAAGGGATGGGAATATAGAACTAGGAAAAAAAAAAAAAAAATTTTTTTTTTTTTTTAGGTGTACAGTAATTCTAATGAGAGTTGTGCAGACATCCAGACCAAAAATCCATGGACAACTTTTATAACTGCTTTTGTGAGGATAGGGCATGAGAGTATTAGATTTCCATGTCCCATCTCGGGTTTGCTAAAGTCCAGTCAGGCTGGCTTTGTGTCACAGCCATGGTCTTAACAGTTGTAAATGGCACACAACCACCCCTGAGACCTGGCGCACAACCATCCCTAAAACCCAGGACTGGCTACGTAATTTGTGATACTCAGGGAGAAATGAAAACACAATGTCCCTTGTTCAAAAGTTAGGAATTTCAAAGCCTTCTTAAAACCGAGCAATAATTTAACTTAACTAGTAAAGAATGAGAGCCCTAGTGGTGCAGTGGTGAAAAGCTCGGCTACTAACCAAAAGGTTATTGGGAAATCCTATAGGGCAGTTCTACTCAGTCCTATAGGGTCACTATGAGTCGGAACGAGGACAACAGATTTGGGCAGCCAACAGGTAGTAAAGAAGGTCTGCCTTGAGCATTGTGCTCTTTTGAGAACTATCTATGTGGGATCAAATTGACAACAGTAACTCCAAAGATTAGATAGGAAACTTAGGGGGCAGTGAGTTTATGTTAATAGGTGAGGAACAATTTGGAAAAGGAGGGTGAGAATGGTTTTCCAACTCAAAGAATGTAATCAATGCCATTGTAGTATACATGTAGACATTGTTGGATTGGTGTATGTTCTGCTGTGTATAACCTCAAAAACAACAACAAATAAAATAATTTTTTTTTTAAGTTAGTAATTTCAAAATGGCAATCACAGAGCATTGAACCAAGCTCAGGGGCCCTTCTGAGCTTGGGGCCTGTGGAACTGCAGGGGCCACACCCCGGTGAAGCCAGCCCTTGCCGGGAGAGCAGGACACACCCATCAAGGTACAAGCCCTTCCAATGGGGTCTCATTATCTTTGTGCAAAACAGAAGAGCACATTTTTATCTTAACTCAAATGCAGCCTGAGCAAAGACATGGAATTCTTGAATTCTTTATAAGAAGCTTTCCATCATAAAAATTTTATAAGATACCGTGGCTTTTGGGCCTCAAATACCTCTTTCAGTTCTATATCAGAAAAGTAAATTTGTACTAAGATCGTAGCTCATTAAATCGGAAATCCAAATAAGGTCTGTAGTTTAGTTTTGTTCCAACATCAGTGCTCTGGTTTTGATAATGTACTGTGATTATGTAAAGATGTTACCACTGGGGGGAGCTGGGTGAAGGGCACACAGGACTCTATGTACTAATTCTTAACTTCTTGTGAGTTTAAAAGTATTCAAAAAAATTTTTTTAAAGCAAATAAATAGCTCTAAAATGTGTATTTTTTTTTGTTGTTAGGTGTCCTAGAGTCTACCACACTTATAACAACCCCATGTGACAGAGTAGAACTGCCCCTAGGGTTTCCTAGTCTGTAAACTTTACTGGAACAGATTGCCAGGTCCTTCTCCCATGGAGCCATTGTGGGTGGGTTCAAGCTGAAGACCTTTTGGTTAGCAGTCGAGCAGTTAACTGTCACGCTAGCAGGACCCCTTAATGGCCAGTTAGATAGACGGAAGTACAGGTGGGTGATATGCCCGACCTGTGGTGAAAGCCCCACTTCTCAGGTTTTCATTGACTATGTGTTCATTCTACCAATATTACAGAATCTTCTAGAAGGTCCACCTCTCAGGGAACCAGCAGTCAGTCATTAGTGAGGTTATCCACAGCAGGGAGTCCCAGAGTCCCCAGGGCCAAGCGGAATTGACCTGATGCACATGCCGTCAATGGGAGCATCTCATTTGTGCCCTAGGGGAATATACTGATTTACCGAAAAGGTAATGCCTATCCTCACAGTTGAAAACAAAGCAGGTGTGTGTATCCTTCCACGCCTTTCCCTTGTCCTGTGCTCACATGCAAACAGAAATAAACTTTATGATGAGGGGGAGAAAAAGTGTGAGAGGGAAAGGGATGGTGGAGAGATGAGGAAAAACACTAGCGAAAGGGAACTGCCTGCTCATTGTAAATACAGATGCTTGCATCCTATCATCTGTGGTACTTGGTTGTTGTTGCTGGGTGCCGTTGAGTCAATTTCAACTCATGGCAACCCCATGTGACAGAGTAGAACTGCCCCGTAGGGTTTTCCAGGCTGTAATTTTTACAGAAGCAGATCACTTGGTCTCTTTCCTGCAGAGCCGATGGTGGGTTTGAACAGCCAGCCTTTCCATTAACAGCCGAGCACTTAACTGCTGTACCACCAGCGGTACCTAAAAATTGGATATGCAATGGACAAGATCTAGAAGGTGGCACAGACAAACGACACTGTGTAGTTTTAGGGATGGGACTGAGGGAACTTTTGCTTTGGATTTGTGTTATTTTAACACAGGCTCTTTCAATAATGAAATAAAAATGTTAAAGAAAATAAAGCAGGCAATGGACCTTGGCAATGATTTCATTTAAGATATTTTACGGTTTGCAGCAGATTTTAAAATAGCAGGCTCCCCAATAAATCACAAATGACAGCTTCGGCACAGGATGTGAATAACGGTTTATTTAGCCAGTCACCACATGTGCCCTTACTATTTGCAGGACGCTGGAAGGGAACCAAGAGACAGCAGGAAATGGAAGCCTGCAGGCCTTGGTTTCCTCCCAGCAGGAAGGGAAATAAGAGCCCTCCCCCGCAGGTTCTGGTGATAATTCAGTGGGATTAAGTCTGCAGGGTGCGTACCCCAGGGTGCTCAGTAAATCTGACCTATTACTGTGCTTACCAGGAGGAATGTGTCTTCTTCGAGAAGTTTACGGTCTGGTTAAAAACCACTTGTCATCCGCGGACCCCAAATCATGGCAACCCACGTGTGTCAGAGCAGAACTGCGCTCCACAGGGTTTCAGTGCTGACTTATTGGCAGTAGATCACCAGGCCTTTCTTCAGAGGCACCTCTGGGTAGATTCAAACCTCTAACCTTTTGGTGTGAACGGTCTGTATCATCCAGGGCCCCACAGACTGGTTAAGGAAGAAGGAAAGAGAAGTCACCACCAGCCCAAACAACATGTTTGTAGGAACAAGAAGGCAGCATTTCCCCAGGAGTCTGGCTGGGTAAGCAGACCACAGGCTGGACTTGGCCCCTACAACCCTCTTGGCCAGGCATCCAGGGGACAGGACACAACTACTCAATAATTTTTGGCAGATCTGTGTTAATTCCTGTTTTCTAAAGTGTGAGACACTTATTGCTTACAAAAGAGTATATTTAACTTTTTTGGGAAACAGGGTTTTAAATATCATTGAATTGCATGGTGAGAAAATGATTCCCTTCCTAATTTTTTCAGTACTTGTAATTACATGGAGGAGACAGCTCAGTGTGGTACTGGCATCTCCTCTTTAACACCTTCTAATAATCGCTTCTCTTCCTTTTTTAGCCAACAGAGAGGCCAGGACTTTTGGCTCCATTTTCTGCCTGTGTCTATTTTCACACTCACCTGCCCTTTCTACAAGTAAAACTGGATTTTCATTAACAATTGTGAAGAAAAAAAGTTATAAAAACATACTAGTATGTGGGAGGCAGGCCAAGATGGCGGAGTAGCCAGATGTTTCCTGTGGTCTCTCTTACAACAAAGACCAAAAAAACAAGTGAATCGATGATATATGACAATCTAGGAGCTCTGAACATCAAAGGCAAAGTTGAGGAGCTAGACTGAGCGGTGGGGTAGGGAGACACGGTTCAGGAGCAGCAAGGAGTTGCCAGGCCTGACCCAGCGGGAACAGGCCCCCTGCAGGCCAGAGCTGCTGGCGAAAGCTCTGTGACGCAAGCAGGGGTGTTCAGGACGCACTTTCCACATCAGGAGAGGCCGAGGGACAGAGAGTCCACTCATGCCTCCAGAATCGGTGACAAGTGGCGCTCAATCGGCTAAGGTAAGTATATGTGCCTAACCTACTGCGCAAATCAAAAATACCCCTTTGGGAAAAACTGCTCTCCCCTTTACCTGCCCCCTTCCCACTCCACACTAGGCCTGAGCTGGCTTCAGAGATTACTGCACCTTCTGTGCCAAAGTAGGACCTACCACACTCCCTGAGCCATTCTCCCGGCCTTGGAGAGGGAACAAATTAACAAACAGGAAAAAAGTAATCTGCCAGCTCCCCTAAGCCAGGAACTCAGGGCAGACACAGCTCCTTTGCCCAGGCACAGGCATAAGGGGTCCAAGGGCTTCGAATGCCTTTCACCCTGCAGAGACCTGTGCAGGCCCATTTCAACAGCAGTGGCAATTCATGACATTTGACATTGCTCTGCCTATTAAGCACTGGTCCTCACCTACCCACATCAGGGACCTGAGCACTGGTGGCTCCACCCACACCCCTAACCAGAAGAACAAAGTAGAAGGCCTTGTACTACCTTACTTTAGAACCTAGTATACCGCCACAGTAGTCAGAATAGCCTGGTACTGGTACAAAAACAGGTACATAGACCAATGGAACAGAATTGAGAATCCAGATGTAAAATCATCCACCTATGAGCAGCTGATATTTGACAAAGGCCCAAAGTCCATTAAATGGGGGAAAAGACAGTCTCTTTAAGAAATGGTGCTGGCATAACTGGATATCCACCCGCAAAAAAAATGAAACAAGACCCATACCTCACGCCATGCACAAAAACTAACTCAAAATGGATCGAAGACCTAAATATAAAATCTAAAACGATAAAGATCATGGAAGAAAAAATAGGGACAACACTAGGAGCCCCAATACATGGCATAAACGGAATACAAAACATTATTAACAATGCACAAACAGCAGAAGAGAAACTAGATAACTGGGAGCTCTTAAAAATCAAATACTTACGCTCACCTAAACACTTCACCAAAAGAGTAAAAAGACAACCTACAGACTGGGAGACAACTCTGGACACCACAAACATGATTAGCATCTAATCTCTAAATTCTGCAAGATACTGCAAAACCTCAATAACCAAAAGGCGAATAACCCAATTAAAAATGGGCAAAGGATATGAACAGGCACTTCACCAAAGAAGACATACAGGTGGCTAACAAATACATGAGGAAATGCTCACGATCATTAACCATTAGAAAAATGAAAATCAAAACTACAATGAGATACCATCTCACCCCAACAAGGCTGGCATTAATCCAAAAAACACAAAATAATAAATGTTGGAGAGGTTGTGGAGAGACTGGAACACTTATACACTGCTGGTGGGAATGTAAAATGGTACAATCACTTTGTATATCAATTTGGCATTTCCTTAAAAAGCTAGAAATAGAAGTACCATACTATCCAGCAGTCCCACTCCTTGGAATATATCCTAGAGAAATAAGAGCTTCACACAAATAGATAGATGCATACCCACGTTCATTGCAGCACTGTTCACAATAGCAAAAAGATGGGAACAACCTAGGTGCCCAAAAAGATGGGAACAACCTAGGTGCCCATCAAAGAATGGATAAACAACTTATGGTATATTCGCACGATGGAATACTATGCAACGATAAAGAACAACGATGAATCCGTAAAACATCTCATAGCATGGAGGAATCTGGAAGGCATCATGCTGAATGAAATTAGGACAAATATTGTATGAGAGCACCATTATAAGAACCCAAGAAAAGGTTTAAACACTGAAGAAAATATTCTTTGATGGTTATGAGAGTGGTGAAAGAGGGAGAGGAGTATTCACTAACTAGATAATAGACAAGAATTATTTTAGGTGAAGGAAAGGACAACACACAATACAGTGGAAGTCATCACAACTGGACTAAACCAAAAGATAAGAAGTTTCCTGAATACAACCAAACACTTCAAGGGACAGAGTAGCAGGGGCAGGGGTCTGGGGAACATGGTTTCAGGGGACATCTAGGTCAATTGGCATAACAAAGTATGTTAAGAAAGTGTTCCACATCCCTCTTTGGTGAGTGGCGTTTGGGGTCTGAAAAGCTAGCAAATGGTCATCTAAGATGCATCAATTTGTCCCAAACCACCTGGAGCAAAGGAAAATGAAGAACACCAAAAACATAAGGAAAATGTGGGCGCAAGAGACAGAAAAGGCCACATAAACCAGAGACTCCATCAGCCTAAGACTGGAGGAACTAGATGGTGCCTGGCTACCACCAATGTCCTCACTGACAGGGAACAAAACAGAGAGTCCCTGATGGAGCAGGAGAAAAGTCGGGTGCAGAACTGAAATTCTTGTAAAAAGACCAGACTTGATGGTCTGGCTGAGACTGGAGGGACCCCAGAAGACATGGCCCCTGGACTTTCTGTTAGCACAGAACTAAAACCATTCCCTAAGCCAACTCTTCAGATAAAGATTAGACTGGACTATAAGACATAAAATTATACTGGTGAAGACTGTGCTTCTTGGCTTAAGTAGATACATGAGACTAAATGGGCAGCTCCTGTCCAGAAGTGAGATGAGAGGGCAGAGGAGGACATGAGCTGGTTGAATGGGCATGGGAAATACAGGGTAGAGAGGAGGAGTGTGCTGTCACATTATAGGGAGAGCAACTAGGGTCACATAACAATGTGTGTATATGGTTTTGTATGAGAAACTGACTTGAATTGTAAACTTTCACTTAAAGCACAATAAAAAAAAAAGTTTAATTTTAAAAAATGCCAATGGTGAAACCACCCATAGCAGAATCATGGGACCCTAGAACGCTGGCCCCCTCCCCCCGCCACTTTCTTTTTCTTCACTTAGCACTGATTAGGAATATACGTTTAATATCCTCATAGCCAACAGTCTACTAAATATATGCAAGTGGGATGCGTACACTCCATATCACTGGGACCCTGGGTTTTAGTTCACAGATTATCTTAAACAAAATTATCAGTTATTTGAAAATTTTTATTCAACTTAATATTTTGGCAAGTTTAATAATTCAGCCTGGAGGATTGCAGAAACGTGTTGAAACATGCTTATAAAACCACCCACCCTGGTCTATGGCAAATTTGTCTCATCGAGTCACATTTGCCTGAGCTTATACACCGTTCCAAGTACAGGAAAACTGTGCTAAATATTCCACATCATTGGCTTTGACAAAAAGCTAAAACTTTGTCTTAGGGACAGATTTAAAAAACAAAAAAAGACTTTGGGTTTGACTGAAGCTTCATCATGGGTCTAATCACCTCTTCTCAACAAAAGCACCCCTCTCCCGATGGCATTTGTCTCTAGTTTGCCATTTCAAGGATTATCATCCAAAAGCAACACCGGCATGGATGGGTAGTGATTAAAAAAAAAAAAAGATGTGTTTGATATTTTTCCCAGTTGTGCCAAAAGACTCTCACCCGTGTTGTTTTCCCTCAGAAAGCAAGGACACCCACTCTCCCCAATTTCGGGTAAACACTCACCATCGTCAACAGCATGGACAGGGATGGGGTAAAAGCTGTCCTTCACGTGAGGGGATTCTCAGTTGATTTGCTTCCTGGTGGTTAACTGCTCCCGAGTTTTCATCAGCGGTGACCTAACTTGCTGGATCATGAACCAGTTTATAGCTTGTTTAAGGAAACACACACACTGTTTAAAATCTAAATTACATCAAAGACCAATTCAAATATATCACAGCAAACACAATTCCTGCCACAAGTAATTTGGGAAATTCTAAGAAGAATTAAGCTCCAAGAGTGCTCGTGAATTTAATGGGAAGCACAGGGAAGACACTCAGAGTACTCTATTAGTTGCCAAATTGACATTCCGTAGAATCAGGAAAAGTCTCCTCCTTATTGGGCTAAACGTAACTGGAACTACCTCAGGGCAATGTTCTATCCTGGAAAAGAACCAGTCTTCAGTTGCCTCTAGGCAAGGGAGGATTAACAGTAAGTAAGGTACACACGGCTTAAACACACACACACACACACACACATACACAGCTTACTTGTGCTTGTTTACTAATCTGTAACACACAAATGTGGTGAAAAACAGGTGAAATTGTGCACTATGGATTAGTAAGTAAGCAAAAGTAAGCCCAAGTGTACCTCGCTCCTTGGATACTCCATCCCTGCCTCTGGAGCCCTGGTGGCATAGTGGTTAAAGAGGTCAGGAGTTCAAATCCACTAGCTGCTCTTTGGAAACCCTATCGGGTAGTTCTACTCTGTCCTATAGGGTCACTATGAGTCGGAATCGACTCAACAGCCATAGGTTTGGTTTTTTGGTTTTGGTCCCTGCCTCTAGGTGCTGGTTGTTGTTGTTAGCTGCCATCAAATTAGCCCTCGACTGATGGGCACCCCATGCAAAATGGTACCAGACCATTGTGATACATAGGGTTTAAAACGTCCCCCAGGGCACATCTTGGCCCACCACAAAAAACCCGCAGCCTACACAGTGGAAAAAGCAATATTTGAGGCTAATGTGAACAGACTATTCAGTCCTTAACTTTGCGATCCAAATACTCATTGAGGGCCTGCCTATGTGCCCGAGTCCCCGAGTGGTACAAATGGTTAAGTGCTCAGCTGCTAACCAAAAGATTGGAGGTTCAAATCCACCCGGAGGTGCCTCAGAAGAAAGGCCTGGTGATCTCCTGGAAGATCAGCCATTGAAACCTAACGGAGTGCGGTTCGACTCTGACGCACACACGGTCACCATGAGTCAGAGTCGCCTCAGTGACAACTAGTTTAGTTATGTGCCAAGAATACTCAAAGGACAGGACTACAACTGGTAAACTCGTGGCCATCGGGTCGATTCCGACTCGTAGTGACCTTGTAGAACAGAATAGAACTGCCCCTTAGGGTTTCCAAGGCTGTGATCTTTACTGAAGCAGACTGCCGCATTTCTCTCCCACAGAGCAGCTGGAATTTTTGAATGGCTGACTTGGTGATTAGCAGCAGCGTGTTTAACCACTGTGCCACCAAGGCTCCTTGGGAATACAACAATGAATGACATTCAGGCCCTAGGCCATTGGTTCTCAAAGTGGGATCCCCACCAGCATCCTCAGCATCACCTGGCAACTTGTAGGAAATGCATCTCTCAGGCCCCGGCCCAGGCCTACTGAATCAGAACCTCCAGGGGTGAGGCCCAGCTATCTGCATTTGCATGGTCCCCCCAGGGTTCTGCTGCACACCACCCTTGACAGCCAATGCTTAAGAGCTGGGGTACTCAAGGGGGCACGGCCCCACCCACAGCTACGTGAATGCTTGACCAGCTCCCTGTGAGGAGATGGTTACAACAACTTAGAGCAAGCGTGCAGCAATGTGGGGCATCGTTGGCCCTTTCCCATGGACCTCCACATGCATGACCGTTTTTAGGGTAGTTCTTTTTTATTACATTTTGCAAAATTATCACTCCTTGGAGGATTGGAAATTAAAAAAAAATAAAATCTGGTCCTTCCCGACAGAAGCATTGCTCTAAGCAGGAGTCTCTTGAAATGACAAGACTCACTCTAAAGCACAGACGAGAATGTTGTGGGGCAGAGGATCTAAGTTAACGGTGGTGAAATAATCAGGGCAGACACTGTGATAATGGCAACACAATGTGAAGTACGTGACTGTTGTCAGGGAACTGGACACATAAAAACTGTTGAACAGGTGTATGCTTTGTTGTGCATAATTTTCACCAAAAATGGAAATAAATAAAAAAGAAGGATGCCCAAACTCCAGGGCCAAGCAGACAGAGATGGGGGCCAACTGCTGACCAAGGCCTTACAAAAGGGCCTGGAGGACCTCCGGGGGCCCCATGGAGACAGGCCCAATGAGGCCAGATCTTCCAATGTTTCAAGAACATCCTGAAAATTCAGGTTGTTATGTAAAATCTCTTAACTTTTAAATGCTGGAAACTTTATTTTTAAAAACAAAGCACTTCTGTTGCTGCCGGTTTACAAGCTCAAGGGAAGAGGGAGATAGAAGCTCAGAACAAATGATTCTAATACAAACATGAAGACTGAATAAGGGAACATGGATGTTTAAGGGCAAAGGGAGACGAGCAAGTGAGTGCTGCCCAGCAGGGTCGAAGAAAGCGACCACCACAGACATTTAACGGGGTCCCCGGGGAGTTCTCTAGTGGCGGCTTCTGTTTTCATAACCAATCAAGAGCCAACCTCCCCAACACCTACGTCACTTTGAGCTTTTCTTTCAAAGCAGCGAGTTTTCAGGCAGAAGTCCTGTTGGAGATGTGGCTGATTCCACTTAAAAACCTCCCTCCACTCTTCTCTTCTCACCTTATGTAGTTGTCGTTAGTGGCTGTCAAGTCGGTTTGACTCCTGGTGGCCCCACGTGTTACAGAGTGGAACGCTCCATAGGGCTTTCTTGTAATCTTAAAGGAACCAGGTAGTCACGCCTTTCTTCCTTGGTACCTGCTGGGCGGGTTTGAACCTGCCACCTTTAGGTCAGCAGTCAAGTGCAAACCATCTGTACCAACTAAGGAGCTGACCTTTCTCACCTCACACGGCTTGAAATTCTATCCAGATCTGTAGCATTAAAAATTCCCAGCTGAATTCCAGCTTGGTGCTGTCCTCTCCAATCATGATGAAGGCCCCCAGTTGAAAGGCAGATGGTTCAGGTGGTTCATTGATTTCCATCACCTCCATACTCACGGTGGCTCTGGCCCCAGTCTCTACTGGCTTCTGAAGCTTGGCCCCTTCGTAAGAGACGAGCCACTCCTCATTTTCAATGGAAATGACAAGCTTTCTTGCTGGGAGAGTTTTGTAATCCAAAGGCTGCAAAACCCAAGAGGGAAGATGTCATCAGCACCGAGTCAACTCTGAGAACCAGAGCGGTGTGGCTTCTGCACTGCATTTATTATTTACATTGTCTTTGATAATGACCAAAAGACAGTCTTCAGCTCATTTTCAAATCACTAATGGAGTTCCTTTTTTTTTTTTTTCCTCCTCCTTTTCTGGTTGAAAAGAGCCACCATCCATCAGAAGGTCATGAAAAATGCAACAAAAATCCGAAAACCTGATGAAATATTTATGTGAAAACCCACCGCAGAAAATCCGGAAACTTAGGGAAACAGAGATGCTGTTAGTCATAATTATTCAGGCTACAAAGTGGTTGGTAACTTGAAAAGATTGAAAGGTTAGAAATTCTCGGAAAATTCAACCCTGGGCATTTGGGTTAATGTCTAGAGAGCCTGGCTGTTCACAGTGTAGTCCCTGGACCATCAGCTGCACCGGGGAGCTTGTTATACTGACAGGCAGAATCTCCACCTCACCAGACCCACTGACTCAGAGCAGCTTTGAACCTGACCCGAGTTGAGTCCTGTACTACACTGCAGACCCTGGATACTCTAGGGCCAGCTGAGAGTGATTAAGATAAAAGGCACTGGACTCAGGCTGCCCCAGTGGGAAACCTATACAGTAGCCCACCTCTCTTATCCACAGGGGATACATTCCAGGACCCCTCATGAATGCCTGAAACTTCGGATAGTACTAAACCCTATATATATATGTTTTGACCTATACATACATACCTATGATAAAGTTTAATTTATAAGTTAGGCACAGTAAGAGATTGATAACAATAACTAATCATAACATAGAACTATTATAACAATATACTGTAATAAAAGTTATGTGAATGTGGTCCCTGGGCAGGATGGAGCAGGAAGGCTTGGAATTTTATCACACCACTTATTTAACATTTTCGGACCACGGTTGACTGCAGGTAACTCACACCGTGGAAAGCGAAACCTCAGATAAACAGGTGGGGGCCTACTGTACTCTCTGGCTGTGCAAATTCATGAAAACGAACCAGCCTCTCTGGGCCTTGATTTCCTCGTCTGTAAAATGAGATCATACCTCCATCCAAGGCCGGCTGCTCCATGAGGCACAGCGATGGGGGCCCACACAAATGTTTTAATTTCTTTTAAAATTAGAAGAAAACAAAAATAACTTTTAGGGTTGAAGAAAAGGTTTTGATTTTTTATCACATCAGGAAAAAAATGAACTTTTTAAGATCCATGCAAATCTATTAAGTTTTATCTAAAGTAGAAAAGAAAATGTTAATGTAAAGTCATGCAGAAATAATTCTTGAAATCGCAGAACATCTCATAACATGGATGAATCTGGAAGGTATTATGCTGAGTGAAATTAGATAGTCCCAAAAAGACAAATATTGTATGAGACCACTATTATAAGAACTGAAGAAAAGGTTTAAACACAGAAAAAAACATTCTTTAATGGTTTCGAGGTCGGGAGGAGGAAAGGAGGAGGTATTCACTAAATTGATGGTAGACAAGAATTATCTTAGGTGAATACAGAGGAGGTCAGCACATCTGGACTAAACCAAAGATAAAGTTTCCTGAACACAAGCAAACACTACAAGGGACAGAGTAGTAGGGGTGGGGGTCTGGGGACCATGGTTTCAGGGGACATCTAGGTCAATTGGCATAACGTTAAAAAAACGTTCTGCACCCCACTTTGGTGAGTGGCTTCTGGGGTCTTAAAAGCAAGCGGCCATCTAAGATGCATCAATTGGTCTCAACCCACCTGGAGCAAAGGAGAATGAAGAACACCAAAGACTCAAGAAAAATAAGAGCCCAAGAGAAAGAAAGAGCCACATAAGCCAGAGACTCCATCATCCTGAGACCAGAGGAACTAGATGGTGCCCAGCGACAGCCAATGACTGCCCTGACAAGGAACACAACAGAGAACCCCTGAGGGAGCAGGAGAGCGTTGGGATACAGACCTCAAATTCTGGTAAAAAGACCAAACTTAATGGTCTGACTGAGACTAGAGGGCCCCCAGAGGACATGGCCCCCAGACTCTCTGTTAGCCCAAAACTAAAACCATTCCCAAATCCAACTCTTCAGAAAGGGATTGGACCGGACTGTAAGACAGAAAATGATACCAGTGAGGACTGAGTTTCTTGGCTCAAGTAGACACATGAGGCTGTGTGGGCAGCTCCTGTCCGGAGGCAAGATGAGAAGGCAGAGGGGGACAGGAGCTGGTTGAAAGGACACGGGAAATACAGGGTGGAGAGCAAGTATGGTCACATAACAATGTGTGATTAAGTTTTTGTATGAGAAACTGACTCGAATTGCAAACTTTCACTTAAAGCACAATAAAAGAGAGAGACAGAGAGAGAAAATAATAATAATATTTGAGATTGGTATTATCTTGGTGGGAGGAGCACAGGAAGGCAGGAAGCTGAGTGTCCGAGCACGGAAGTTATAACCAGGCCCTGCTTTCCCCACCAGGCTGTCATGAGGATTCAGGGAAGCATGGCACATGATATGCTGAGCACATTGTAGACATTTACAGATTTTACCTTCTTGTTGTTGCTGCTAGCTGCTGCCAAGTAGTCCCCTGACTCATGGTGAGCCCACACAAGACAGGCTAAGACCATCTTGATCCACAGGGCTATCACTGACTGATTTTGGAAGTAGATTGCCAGGCCTTCCTTCCTAGTCCATCTTAGTCTGGAGACTCCACTGAAATCTGTTCAGCATCCTAGCAACACCCAAGCCTCCATGGACAGACGGGTGGTGGCTGCACGTGAGTTGCATTGGCCAGGAATTAAACCCAGGTTTCCCGCATAATATTAGCTATCCTACAGAAAAACACTTCAGCATCTACAATCACCTGGCTGGTACACTTTCCGTTATAGTTTTACCTTGAGGATGCTTAAAATTTCCTTCATTGTTTTCAGGGTCAGTCAAAACATCAAAATGCCCCTCTTCATTGCCATCCCATATGTTGAACTTTACTCTCCAAGCTGATCTAAGTGTCAAATCACGGCCTTGGACCAGGAGACACAGCACGCCACAGCTGACTCAACCTTTGGGAGTCTGTATCTCTTACTGAAAGAAAAAATCACCATTTCAGTGTCAGTGAGACAAAGAAATGCTGGTGCAGAAAGAAAATGCAGGTCCCTCAGCACAACTACCTAGATATTTCTCTTGCTATTGAACACTGCCCTAAGGGGTTGGAAACCCTTTCGCTACGACAGAACCAACATCAGAGATCAACGCCTCTTGTGGTTTGGTGTCTCTGGCTGAATAATTCTGAAAGTTCTCTTAAATCCAGCTCAATGCACTCTTTTTCTTAGAATCTTTAAAAAATAATAATATACATTCTAGTTGACGCTGTCTGGAAAACCCTGCTCTTCTTCTAAAACAGGACGCTTGCAATTGTTTGGATCAAGGTGATGATTTTCCTAACACGTGGAAATCCCTAAAATTGCCTGTTATTCAATACTTTTGGTGACAACATAATGTCTCTGGACAAACATGTCAAAATAACAACGTGTATTTTGTTCCCCGGGTTTGCTTTTGAGGGCACAGCTTTTTACCAAGCCAGGGAAGGGTTTCGAAACAACACTCAAATGTAATATTATGTTACAGGGACTATATAATTTTTGATGCAGTGCTCTTATTTAAAAAATGTTTAACTTTGATTTATAAGGTTTTTTGTAATTTAAATGACACCCTTGAAGGATAGTAATTTATGTCACTGGTTAAGCAATGGATACTACCATGTGCCAGATGGTGTTTTAGGGGCTGTGAACAAAATAGGTGAAAACTAAGTGGACATGGAGGCAAGTGGGCTTAGACAATAAATGAAATAAGTAAATTAAATAGCTGCTATGAAGAAGAAGAAGGCATGCAGGGGCCGGGGTGCGGCAGGATAGGGGCGGTTTGGTTTTTATCTGGGTAGTCAGTGAAGGACGCCCTGAAAGGGACCAGGAGAAAGAGGGAAAGAAAACAAATATTTCCTTTTTTTTTTTTTTTAAGTGAAAAACCACTTTATTAGGCATTTCAATAAGAATTTAAGCCTGGCAAACCTCTTTATGTCAAGTAAACTTTGGTACACAGAGATCCTGAAAAATGAAAGAATGTCACGCATCCTTTCAGCAAATGGAGACAGTCCAGGTTATTGTTGCACAACACTGCATGGTGAAGCCGTTTCAGTGGAATTATTTAACTGCAGAATACTGTCTTTTCTTTTTGTCCTTAGAAATACATTGTCCACTCCTCACTTCTAATTTTATATAATATTCATCTAAGACATTATCATTCTAAAACTAATAGTCTGAGATTTCATTTACATGATCAACATTACCATCATTCTTGGTCTAGAGTGCTGCTCTCTATTTGAATTCGTCTATTGAGTGTCTAACAATTGTAAAATGTCCTTGTTTTTCAATTTTATTTTCTCTCCTATTATGGATAAGGAGCCCTGGTGGAACCGTGCTTAAAGCGATCGGCTGCTAACCGAAAGATTGGTGGTTCAAAACCACCAGAGGTTCGATAGGAGAAAGATGTGGCAGTCAGTCTGTTTCCGTAGAGATTTACAATGTCCTTGGTTTTCAGTTTTATTCTCTTCTATTATGGGTGGAAAATGAAAACTATTTGACTATTTTGAAAACCACATGGATTAGTAAAAATAAAAAGTTGAACACAGATCCTAGTGGTTTTCCTTTTTTCTCTTCGCAATCTCACATACCTTAAGGGGTCATATTTCGAGACTTGCATAGTGGGTTTCTACACTTCCTTAAGCCCTAGGATCTTTGTTGTTGTTGTTGTTAGGTGCCATCGACTCAGCTCTGACTCATAGCGGCCCTATACACAACAGAAAGAAACACTGCCCAGTCCCGAGCCATCCTTGCAATCGTTATGCTTGAGCTCATTGTTGCAGCCACTGTGTCAATCCACCTCATTGAGGGTCTTCCTCTTTTCTGCTGACCCTGTACTCTGCCAAGCATGATGTCCT
This sequence comes from Elephas maximus indicus, assembly GCF_024166365.1. Taxonomy (NCBI): domain Eukaryota; kingdom Metazoa; phylum Chordata; class Mammalia; order Proboscidea; family Elephantidae; genus Elephas; species Elephas maximus. The sequence continues at coordinate 8,044,919 of NC_064843.1, forward strand.
TCTCCAGGGACTGATCCCTCCTGACAACATATCCAAAGTATGTAAAATGCAGTCTCACCATCCTTGCCTCTAAGGAGCATTCGGGCCGCACTTCTTCCAAAACAGATTTGTTCGTTCTTTTGGCAGTCCATGGTATATTCAATATTCTTCACCAACACCACAATTCAAAGGCGTCAATTCTTCTTTGTTCTTCCTTTTTCAGTGCCCAGCTTTCACATGCATATGATGTGATTGAAAATACCATGGCTTGGGTCAGGCGCACCTTAGTCTTCAGGGTGACGTCTTTGCTCTTCAACACTTTGAAGAGGTCCTTTGCAGCAGATTTACCCAATGCAATGCGTCTTTTGATTTCTTGACTGCTGCTTCCATGGCTGTTGATTGTGGATCCAAGTAAAATGAAATCCTTGACAACTTCAATCTTTTCTCTGCTTATCATGATATTGCTCATCGGTCCAGTTGTGAGGACTTTTGTTTTCTTTTTGTTGAGGTGTAATCCATACTGAAGGCTGTGGCCTTTGATCTTCATTAGTAAGTGCTTCAAGTCCTCTTCACTTCCAGCAAGCAGGTTGCGTCATCTGCATAACGCAGGCTGTTAATGAGTCTTCCTCCAATCCCGAGGCCCCGTTCTTCTTCATATAGTCCAGCTTCTTGGATGATTTGCTCAGCATACAGATTAAATAGGTATGGTGAAAGAATAAAACCCTGATGCACACATTTCCTGACTTTAAACCATGCAGTATGCCCTTGTTCTGTCCGAACAACTGCCTCTTGATCTATGTAAAGGTTCCTCATGAGCACAATTAAGTGTTCTAGAATTCCCATTCTTCACAGGGTTATCCATAGTTTGTTATGATCCACACAGTCGAATGCCTTTGCATAGTCAATAAAACACAGGTAAACATCCTTCTGGTATTCTCTGCTTTCAGCCAGGATCCATCTGACATCAGCAATGATATCCCTGGTTCCATATCCTCTTCTGAAACCAGCCTGAATTTCTGGCAGTTCCCTGTCGATATACTGCTACAGCCGTTTTTGAATGATCTTCAGCAAAATTTTGCTTGCGTGTGATATTAATGATATTGTTCTATAATTTCCACATTTGGTTGGATCACCTTTCTTGGGAATAGGCATAAATATGGATCTCTTCCAGTCATTTGGCCAGGAAGCTGTCTTCCATATTTCTTGGCATAGACGAGTGAGCACCTCCAGTGCTGCATCTGTTTGTTGAAACATCTCAATTGATATTCCACCAATTCCTGGGGCCTTGTTTTTCACCTAAGCCTTCAGAGCAGCTTGGACTTCTTTCTTCAGTACCATCGGTTCCTGATCATATGCCGTCTCTTGAAATGGTTGAATATTGACTAATTCTTTTTGGTATAATGACTCTGTGTATTCCTTCCATCTTCTTTTGATGCTTCCTGAGTCGTTTAATATTTTCCCCATAGAATCCTTCACTATTGCAACTCGAGGCTTGAATTTTTTTCTTCAGTTCTTTCAGCTTGAGAAACACCAAGTGTGTTCTTCCCTTTTGGTTTTCCATTTCCAACTCTTTGCACATGTCATTATAATACTTTACTTTGTCTTCTCGAGAGGCCCTTTGACATCTTCTGTTCAGCTCTTTTACTTCATCAATTCTTCCTTTTGCTTTAGCTGCTCGACACTCAAGAGCAAGTTTCAGAGTCTCCTCTGACATCCATCTTGGTCTTTTCTTTCTTTCCTCTCTTTTCAGTGACCTCTTGCTTTCTTCATAGATGATGCCCTTGATGTCATTCCACAACTCGTCTGGTCTTCTCTCACTAGTGTTCAATGCATCAAATCTATTCCTGAGATGGTCTCTAAATTCAGGTGGGATATACTCAAGGTCATATTTTGGCTCTCATGGACTTGGTCTGATTTTCTTCAGTTTCAGCTTGAACTTGCATATGAGCAATTGATGGTCTGTTCCACAGTCGGCCCCTGGCCTTGTTCTGACTGATGATATTGAGCTTTTCCATCGTCTCTTTCCACAGATGCAGTCAATTTGATTTCTGTGTGTTCCATCTGGCGAGGTCCGTGTGTATAGTCGCTGTTTATGTTGGTGAAAGAAGGTATTTGCAGTGAAGAAGTCGTTGGTCTTGCAAAATTCTATCATTCGATCTCTGGCATTTTTTCTATCACCAAGGCCATATTTTCCAACTACTGGTCCTTCCTCTTTGTTTCCAACTTTCACATTCCAATCGCCAGTAATTATCAATGCATCTTGATTGCATGTTCGACCAATTTCAGACTGTAGCAGCTGATAAAAATCTTCTATTTCTTCATCTTTGGCCCTAGTGGTAAATTTGAATAATATTCGTATTAACTGGTTAGGCGTATGGATATTATCCTATCACTGACAGTGTTGTACTTCAGGATAGATTTGAAATGTTCTTTTTTAAAGTGAATTCAACACCATTCCTCTTCGAGTTGTCGTTCCCAGCATAGTAGAGTATATGATTGTCTGGTTCAAAATGGCCCATACCAGTCCATTTCAGCTCACTAATGTCGAGGATATCGATGTTTATACATTCCATTTCATTTTTGACGATTTCCAGTTTTCCTAGATTCACACTTCGCACATTCCAGGTTTCAATTATTAATGGATGTTTGCAGCTGTTTCTTCTCATTTTGAGTCGTGCCACATCAGCAGATGAAGGTCCCAAAAGCCTGACTCCATCCATGTCATTAAGGTCGACTCTACTTCAAGGAGGCAGCTCTTCTGCAGTCATCTTTTGAGTGCCTTCCAACCTGAGGGGCTCATCTTCCAGCGCTATATCAGACAATGTTCTGCTGCTATTTATAAGGTTTTAACTGGCTAATGCTTTTCAGAAGTAGACTGCAGGGTCCTTCGTCCTAGTCTGTCTTAGTCTGGAAGCTCAGCTGAAACCTGTCCTCCACGGGTGACGCTGCTGGTATCTGAATACCAGTGGCATAGCTTCCAGCATCATAGCAACACACAAGCCTCCACAGTACGACAAACTGTCAGTTTGTCCAAGGATCTTACAACATGTGAAATCTTATGTGGAACCCTGATGTATGAATCAGGTGAGCGGGAGGAGGCCAGGCCTCAGCCCATCTGCTCATCTTCTCCTCTATAGCCCTCAGCAGTATGAAAAGGGAGACTCTGCCCCCAGAGGACAGCTGGCATTGTCTGCAGACACTGTCACAACTGGAATTGCTACTGGCATCCAGTGGTGGAGGCCAGGGATGCTGCTAAACACCCTACAACGCACAGGATGGCCCAAACAAGGAATTATCCAGCCCCAAACATCGGCAGACCCCAACTCAGAGTAAACGTGGGTTCTCCATCTTCCCTAGGACTCAGTTTCGTCGTCTGTAAAATGGAAACCTTGCCTTAGTTTTCAAGAATTAAATGAAATAATGCATATAAGTACAGCCAGAGTGCTCCTTTAAAGCAAGGGTGGCAAGACTTTGTCTCATGTACTTTGGACAGGTTATCAGGTGGGACCAGTCCCTGGAGAAGGACATCATGCTTGGTAAAGTGCAGGGTCAACAAAAAAAGAGGAACACCCTCAACAAGATGGCTTGACACAGTGGCTACAACAATGGGCTCAGGCATAACAACAATTGTGAGGATGGTGCAGTGTTTCGTTCTGTTGTACCTAGGGTCACTATGAGGCAGAACTGACTCAACAGCAATGCATGTAAACTTTCCTAGCACGGTTCCTGGCCCAAAGCAGTCAAAAACGTAAGCTTAAGTGATCTGAAGTGTAACTAGGGTAGGGCAGGTATTGCGTGTCCCTGGGTACGTGGCACCACAGAGCAGTTTCTGTTAACCCGGAATGGCCAATGGCATGTCTACAGAAAATGGCGCCTATAGCAAGCACTGAAATTGTGCCCCTGTCCAAATATCTGACTGCCCTTTTTTAGATAAATTTACCTTAATATTGGCTCAAAAATACAAGTCAAGCTCGCTGATCTTGCAGTTAACACATTACCGTTCTAAGGAAGGACGTTGTACCAAAAAGGGTTAATAGAAACTGCTCAGCGGTACCACATGCCTAGGGCTAGTGTAATACCCTAGATACACCACTGTCATGGCTGACTTCTTCATTTCAGGTTAAGTTACATTTGAGCCTTACGTGTATCTCAGGTGATAGGGGCTACCCCAGTATAAATGAGCCCAGAATTCAGGATCCGTCCTGCTTTGGGGAGTGAGGTGCCACATGCTCTCCTGGGTGAACACAGGCCTGTGTTCTTTCATAACGACATGAACAGTGGCTGTGGATGACAACTGTGGTTCCCCGAAAAGTCTTGCTCTGATCAGTAACACAAAGGAGCAGTCTACATCCACATACTTCAAATACAAGAAAGGGAAATACTAATAAAGAAACGTCCTACCTTAGCAACTTCAATAGCAAGTGCACTCGCAGAGGGCTCCTCACTAAGTACAAAGATCCCAAGTCTGGGGCTCATTTGCAAGGGAACGCATTCTATTTTTTTTTAAATAATATATGGCCCCCAATACACTTTTAGCTCAGTAATGAAGTCACTCCTGAGGTTCACCCTTCAGCCAAAGATTAGACAGGCCCATAAAACAAAATGAGACTAAAGGGACACGCCAGGCCAGGGGCAAGGACTAGAAGCCAGGAGGGGACAGGAAAGCCAGTAATAGGGAACCCAAGGTCAAAAAGGAAGAGTGTTGACATGTTGTGGGGTTGGTAACCAATGTCACAAAAAAATATGTGTACTGTTTAATGAGGAGCTAGTTTATTCCGTAAACCTTCATCTAAAGTACAATCAAAAAAGGGAAAAAATAATAATGCAATCCACATAACCTCATAATCCAAACATCCTGAGAGTCGTATTTCTACCACTAATCCCATCAACCCAGAAGCTGCTCTCTTTCAGTGGCATTTGAGAAATGAGGGAATAAAGGACTTGAGAATTTGGAGTGTTTTCTTCATCCAAACCAACTGTTGACATCTGAAAAACAGGTAGATTTGGAAAGAATCGTTTACAACTGTTACCACCACGTAACCAAACAGGATGATGGACTCGTTGCTAAATGGCATGGGGGCATACACTATAATTAAATATTTAAGCCTAAAACTATAGACAGACTAGACAAAATAAAGATGAATACTTAAATAACAATAAAGCGAAGAAGAACTTTATAATCCTGATTCCAAAGCAGAAACCTTAAATGACAAAATTGATAAATCACATTATATCTAAAATGCTTCGGGAAAGAAAAAACTATAGGCAAAACTGAAAAGGAAATGATGAACCAGGAAAACATATTTGAAACATATGGCAGACATACAGTAATAGTCTTAATGTAGAATAATAAAGTTAAAGTCAAGATAAAAATGACAAATGCATTAACAGAAAAATGGACAAAAGAAAGGAAGCAGCAGTTCATAAAATAAATAGAAATGGCCATGAAGCTTATTAACACACCCAGGTATATAATCACCAAAGATGAACAATACATGGGGCACTCTCATTTTTTTGTTGTTGTTGTTGGACAAATAAGCCAGAGTGCTTAAACTGTGTGCACAGTTCAAACAAGCAATTCTACATTTATGAATGTATGCTAAGTAAATAGCATTAGATGTTGTTTTTGTTAGGTGCCTTCGGGTCAGTTCCAGCTCATACCGACCCTATGTACAACAGAATGAAACACCGCCAGGTACTGCACCATCCTCACAATCATTGTTATACTTAAACCAATTGTTGCAGCCACTGTGTCGGTCCATCTCACTGGGGGCCTTCCTCTTTTCCACTGACCCTATACTTTATCAGGCATGATGTCCTTCTCCAGGGACTGATCCCTCCTGACAACATGTCCAAAGTATGTGACACCTAGCCTCACCATCCTTGCTTCTAAGGAGCATTCTGGTTGTACTTCTTCCAAGACAGATTTGTTCATTCTTTTGGCAGTCCATGGTATATTCAATATTCTTTGCCAACACCACAATTCAAAGGTGTCAATTATTCTTTGGTCTTCTTTATTCACTGTCCTGCTTTCACATGCATATGAAGCAATTGAAAACACCAGGGCTTAGGTCAGGCCCACCTTAGTCTTCAAGGTGACATCTTTGCTTTTCAACACTTTAAAGGGTTTTTTTTGCAGCAGACTTGCCCAATGCAATATGTCTTTTGATTTCTTGACTGTTGCTTCCATGGGTGTTGATCATGGATCCAAGTAAAATTAAATCCTTGACAACTTCAATCTTTTCTCCATTTATCATGATGTTACTTATTTTTGTTCTCTTTATGTTAATTTTTTTTTTTTATGTTGAGGTGTAATTCATACTGAAGGTTATGGTCTTTTATCTTCATCAGTAAGTGCTTCAAGTCCTCTTCCCTTTCAGCAAACAAGGTTGTATCATCTACATAACTCAGGTTGTTAATGAGCCTTCCTCCAATCCTGATGCCTTGTTCTTCTTCATATAATCCAGCTTCTCAGATTATTTGCTCAGCATACAGATTGAATAGGTATGGTGAGAGTATATAACCATGACACACACCTTTCCTGACTTTAAACCATGCAGTATCCCCTTGTTCTGTTCAAACAACTGCCTCTTGATCTATGTACAGGTTCCTCATGAGCACAATTAAGTGTTCTAGAATTCCCATTCTTTGCAATATTATCCATAGTTTGTTATGATCCACACAGTTGAATGCCTTTGCATAGTCAATAAAACACAGGTAAACATCTCTCTGGTATTCTCTGCTTTCAGCCAGGATCCATCTGACATCAGCAATGATATCTCTGGTTCCACATCCTCTTCAGAATCCAGCTTGAATTTCTGGCAGTTCTCTGTCGATATACTGCTGCAGCCTCTTTTGAATGATCTTCAGCAAAATTTTACTTGCGTGTGATATCAATGATATTATACAATGATTTTCATATTCTGTTGGATAACCTTTCTTTGGAATGGTTATAGATATGGATCTCTTTCGGTTGGTTGGCCAGGTAGCTGTCTTCCAAATTCCTTGACAAAGACGACTGAGTACTTCCAGCACTGCATCTGTTCATTGAAACATCTCAAATGATATTCCATCAATTCCAGGACCCTTGTTTTTCGACAATGCCTTCAGTGCAGCTTGGACTTCTTCCTTCAGTACAATCTGTTCCTGATCATATGCTACCTCCTGAAATGGCTGACCATCGACCAATCCTTTTTGGTACAGTGCCTGTGTATTCCTTCCATCTTCTTTTGATGCTCCCTGTGTTGTTTAATATTTTCACTGTACAATCCTTCAGTATTACAACTTGAGGCTTGAATTTTTTCTTCAGTTCTTTCAGCTTGAGAAAGACCGAGCATGTTATTCCCTTTTCATTTTCTATCTCCAGGCCTTTGCACATGTCATTATAATGCTTCGTCTTCTCAAGCCACCTTTTGAAATCTTCTGTTCAGCTCCTTTACTTCATCATTTCTTCCTTTTGCTTTAGCTACTGGACGTTCAAGAGAAAATTTCAGTGCTAAATGGGGAACACATGTTTAGCTCAGATATGTTCCTTGAAACATATTCTCTAAAATTAACAAAAATTGGCAACACAACATAAATGTCCAGTAATAAGTGATTACTTAAATAATAATAAGTGATTAGTTAAATGTCTTAAACCAAAACTAACTCCATAGCAGTTGAGTTGATTCCAACTCATAAGGATCCTACATTACCCAGTAGAACTGCCCCACAGGGTTCCCAAGGAGCAGCTGGTGGATTCAAACTGATTATTTTTTGATTAGCAGACTGAGTTATTAACCACTGTGCCACCAGGGCCCCAAATACCTCAAGACACACCATAAAATAAAGTACTACACAACAAGTTGCCGTCAGAAAATACTAGTGGGTTACAAGCAGTAAAACTAGATTTTTTAAATGGAAAGTCCATAAATACACACCTATAAAAAAAAATCATACCCACATATATGGATAAATATGCAATTCTACCACTCGTCTGTCAGTTTGTCATCCTGCGGTGGCTTACTTGTTGCTGTGATGCTTGAAGCTAAGCCACTGGTATTTCAAATACAAGCAGGGTCACCCATAGTGGACAGGTTTCAGCAGAGCTTCCAGACTAAGACTGCCTAGGAAAAAAGACCCAATGGTCTACTTCAGAAAAATATTGGCCAGTGAAAACCTTACGAATAGCCGTGGAACTTTGTCTGATACAGTGCCAGGAGATGAACCCCTCAGGTTGGAAGGAACTCTAAATACAAACGAGGAAGAGCTGCCTCCTTAAAGTAAAGTCGACCTTAATGACATGCATGGAGTAAAGCTTTCGGGACCTTCATTTGCTGATGTGGCACAACTCAAAATGTAATGAAACAGCTGCAAACATCCATTCCTAATCGAAACATGGAATGTACAAAGTATGAATCTAGGGAAATTAAAAGTTACCCAAAATGAAATGGAATGCTTGAAGATAGATATCCTAGGCATTAGTGAGCTGAAATGGAATGGTATTGGCCATTTCGAATCAGACAATCATATGGTCTACCATGTCAGGAATGACAAATTGAAGAATGGTGTCACATACATTGCAAAAAAGAACATTTCAAGATCTATCCTGAAGCACAACGCTGTCAGCGATAGGATAATATCCACATGCCTACAAGGAAGACCAGTATGACTATTATTCAAATTTATCCACCAACCACTAATGCCAGAGAAGAAAAGTTGAAGATTTTTACCAACTTCTTTAGTCTGATATTAATCAAATATGCAATCAAGGTGCATTCATAATTACTGGTAATCAGAATTGGAAAGTTGGAAACAAGTAAAGATGGTAGTGGGAAAATATGGCCTTGGTGATAAAAATGATGCCAAAGATCACATCATAGGATTTTGAAAGACCAACAACTTCTTCATTGCAAACACTTTTTTTCAACAACATAAACAGCAACTATACATGTGGATCTTACCAGATGGAATACAAAGGAATCAAATTGACTACATCTGTGGAAAGAGATGATAGATAACCTCAATATCATCAGTCAGAACACCAGGGATCAACCGAGGAACAGACCATCAATTGCACATATTCAAGTTCAAGGTGAAGCTGGAGAAAATTAAAACAAGTCCATGAGAGCCAAAGTATGACCTTCAGTATATCCCACCTGAATTTAAAGAACATCTCAAGGATAGATTTTACACATTGAATATTAATGATTGAAGAACAGACCAGTTGTGGAATGTCATCAAGGATATCACACATAAAGAAAGGAGAAGGTCATTAAAAAGATAGGAAAAAAAGAAAAAAACAAAATAGATGTCAGGAGAGACTCTGAAACTTACTCTGAACATAGAGTAGCTAAAGTGAGTAGAAGAAATGATGAAGTAAAGGGGCTGAACAGAAGATTTCAAAGGGCAGCTCGAGAAGACAAAGTATTACAACGAAATGTGCAAGGACTTGGAGTTAGAAAATCAAAAGGAAAAAACACATTCCGCATTTCTCAAGCTGAAAGGACTGAAGAAAAAATTCAAACCTCAAGTTACAATATTGAAGGACTCTATGGGCAAAATATTGAATGATGCAGGAAGCATTAAAGGAAGATGGAAGGAATACACAGAGTCACTGTATCAAAAAGAATTGGTTGACGTTTAACCATTTCAGGAAGTAGCATATGATCAAGATCCAATGGTATTGAAGGAAGGAGTCCAAGCTACACTGAAGGCATTAGTGAAAAACAAGGCTTCAGGAATTGACGGAATACCAGTTGAGATGTTTCAACAAATGGATACAGCACGGGAGGTGCTCACTCATCTATGCCAAGAAATTTGGAAGACAGCTACCTGAGAGTGAACAAATCTGTTTTGGAAGAAGGGCAGCCAGAATGCTTCTTAGAAGCAAGGATGATGAGACTACATCTCACATACTTTGGATATGTTATCAGGAGGGACCAGTCCCTGGAGAAGGACATCATGCTTGGTGAAATAGAGGGTCAGCAAAAAAGAGGAAGGCCCTCAACGAGATAGATTTACACAGTGGCTGCAACTATGGGCTAACATAAAGCCAGGATTGTGAGGATGGTGCAGGACTGGGCAGTGTTTCATTCTGTTGCATGTAGGGTCACTATGAGTCAGAACCAATTCGACAGCACCCAACAACAGCATAAAAAAATCGCACCCACATATACTTGTAAATATCTCATGCATACACATACACGTTTTGTACCATGCATAGATAAAAGGTGAAATAAATGTATGCCTATATTCACAAATACACATTCATAATTATATGTAAATACCTGTGAATACAAAGACATGGGTATGTATAACACTGTGCGTATACACACACATAAAATGCAGAGAAGCATGCTGCGAGATTAGAAACTAAATGTTAGTGGCAACTACCCTAAATGGTATTATTCAACATGCTTTCTGATTCAGTCTCTTCACTTCTTGGAAGTCTCCAAATTTCCAACGCTAAAGACTAATTGATTTTGCAAAACAAACAACGCTTCCCTACCATTAGAGGAAAGACACGCAGCCTCTGAGCTAGGAGACTCAGCGTGTCATGAGCAATTCTCAGAGATATCCAGGGAAACGCCACCCAAAAACCAAAAGCCAAACAGTTTCCGTTGACTCCTGGGGACCCCACATGTGCAGAGTAGAATTGTGCAGCACAGGGTTATCAAGGCTGGGACCTTTTAGAAACAGATCGCCAGGCCTTTCTTCCTTGGCCGCATTTGACTTTATTGTTAGATTGGCCTTTATATATTAGGAGTGCAAAGGGACACCATTTCACATCGTTTCATCAGCCTCAGGGCGTTTTGTTCTGATTCAAGACCGTGGCCTTTGAGAACTGAGCGGTGACATGTCTTCTGAGGTCAATACCTGGATCAGGTCCCCCTTCAATATCCAAGAAGGACAACTTTCACAGGACAGAGGCAGGAGTTATCTGTAGCCGCAGACACTCACCTGCCACTTGGCTCTGCTTCACCCTGATGTTAAATCTCTTTTCTAGAAACTGGGGTGCGGTGGTCATTGACCTCACTGACCCTGATGTTGAAAATCAAGGATCTACCCATGATTTTCCCTGTTGAGCGATTGGTAACATGGAAACGAACGTGGGACACAGAGTTTTAGCGCTGCAGAGCCAGTGACGTGGTGACAGTGATCACATAGCCATGAGTGTAGCTGTGTTTTGTGTCTGTCTCCGCCACTAAATAGAAGATTCCCCGAGGGCAGGGATCACGCAGCTCTCCTTCACCGTTAACCCAGGGGCTGAGCACAGTGCTGGCTCAGACTGCTGTGTGCCGTCAAGTCAATCCCGACACATAGTGATCCCGTGTGACCCAGGAGAACCACCTCATAGGGTGTTTTGGTTGCTATCTTTATGGAAGCAGGTTGCCAGATCTTTCTCCTGAGGAGCCACTGGTGGGTTCGAACTACGAACTTGTTGTTTGGCAGCCGGTTAGCAGCCAAATGTTTAACCATTAACCACCAGGGCTCCTTTGGCACAGACTTAAAAAAAAACAAAAACAAAACCCATTGCCGTTGAATCAATTCTGACTTATAGCGACCCTATAGAACAGAGGAGGACTGCCCCATAGGGTTTCCAATGAGCAGTTGGTGGATTTGAAATGCCAACTTTTTGCTTAGCAGACATAGCTCACTGTGGCTCTTAAGCACTGTGCCACCTGGGTTCCAACTAGGTGCTCAATAAATGTATATAGAACAAAGCAATGGGCTGACTTTAAACAAACAAACAAAAAGCATTAATGCTAAGAATGACTGCTCACCCTCAGTGGGGACCCACTGAGCACCCAGCACTATGCTGAGCCCTTAGTGCAGATCAAGTCCTTTGATCCTTGCACGAGCGCTATGGAGGTTACTCTTGTCATCCTTACTCTGTGCCTGGCCCTTACAGAGGCTGAGTGATTGTCCAACTCTCAGCTTGGAGGCTGGCTTAGTGTCCTAGAGCCGCCATAACAAAGGACCACAAAGTGAGTGGCTTTAAAGGCCCAGAAATGTACTTCCTCACACTGCTGCAGGCTAGAAGTCCAAACCAGGGTCTCCGTTGTGTTAATTCCCCTGAGGGTTCTGAGAGAGGAACGGTTCTGTGCCCCTCTCCCAGCTTCCAGTGGCCTCCAACAACCCTTGGCATTCCTTTGCTGCTGGTAGCTGCATCTTCAAGTGGCACCTCCCCCCACCCCCCACCCCCCGCCCCGCTGTGTCTGTCTTCACACCTGTCTGCCTCTTATAAGACACCAGTCATGGATTAGAACCCACCCTACTCTAGTATGACCCCATTAATTAACTGATAATATCTTCAAAGAAAGATTCTATTTCCCCAAACAAGGTCACATTCGCAGGTACAGGGGTTGGGACTTCAACATATCTTCTGGCGGGACACAATTCAATCTACAACAGAGGCCAAAACCCAAAAAAAAAAAACCCGTTGCCACAGAGTCAAATCCAACTGATAGTGACCCTACAAGACAGAGTAGAACTGCCCCACAGGGTTTCCAAGGAGCAGCTGGTGGATTCGAACTGCCGACCTTTCGGTTAGCAGCCTAAGCTCTTAACCACTGTGCCACCAGGGCTCCGTACTAGAGGCAGAGCAGCCCAAATTCAAGTTCAGATAGTGTGTGGCACCTGCATTATCAGTTCTTCACAGCGTTTTTCTGTGGCCTGACAGAGTCCAGAAGGGGAAGCCCCATGGGGTGTCTAGGAATCTGGAAAGCTTCCGCAGCAATCTCTCTCCTCTTCTCAGAGCCCATGTGGCCTCCTCCTCTACTTTGTTGTCCGAGACTCTTGAATATTCTTTCCCTGCAGATGCCTCACTCACTCAATGGCTTCCCCCATGATGGTCCCACCAGGCACCCTAAAATGGTGGCGGTCCCTGAAGTCCGCTCTGGTTCAGCTCCCCTCCTCTCTCCGACAATCCTGAAGGACTCTGCAGCGCTCCTGGTGAACTAGTCTTCTTCAGGGACTGTAGCATACATTTTTAAATTTCTGTGCAAGCAGATTGGCTTCCTCACAGACCGTCTCTACATTCCCTTCCATAATTTATGGCTGTGCTGGCATCTCTTTCCTCCTTAATCACCCTGACGTCTGGCTCTAAAACTGTGCCAACTGTAATTCTTCCACTTAAAAATAACAACCACATGTTTGTTTTATGTTTATTATTTCCTACCCCATTTATTACCCTCAAAGCTGCATCTGAGCCCTTTAGTTCCACAAGATGCTTGAGAGGCGTGAGTGCTGTTTATTCTTTGGCAAGACGCTTAGAATTTCCAGGGGGCTCAGGATCACAATGGAGAAAAGAAATGTCGTGGATATTTCTTGTACATGGAGAGGGTTTTCAGCCTTTTGTTACAGCCTGAAGATTTACATCCTTGCATAAACAAACCCTGGTGCATCAGTGTGATGGATCAGCATACGGCTATTTGAAATGACAGGCACAGAATCTACACTCTTACCCACAATCGAGCATACGGATTCTCTGTAAATGCCACTTGCACAATAGGAAATAGCTTACGGGCATAAGGTATCACGGGGAAAGATGACCCTGTGGCAATAAAGACGAACAAATAATTATTTTGACAACTGTAAATGGATGAATTTTCTTGGCTGTATGTGTCTCCTATGAAACTGGGCATGTTTTAATATAAATTGATAGGGCTCCCACACAGAAAAAAAAGTCCGACGTTTTCCCTTTCCAGCTGGGTCTCAGATCTTACAGCAATTCTCAGCTGATGTGACGCTGCACCTTTGCTGTAGGTGCCCCCCCACGCCCCCCAAACACAAGTGTTTAAGTGCTCAGACTAGTGCTAATGGCTCCTGATTCAGGGTTCTCAAGAGTAAAGTAATGCTGTTTTCTGTTTCACAGGGTGGCCAAAACAAAAAGTAAATTCCTTCTACTGAAACAGAGAGTTGAGCTAGCATGCTCAACTGGCATAGTGTCCAGATGGCACTTCGCTGATGCCACTTTTCATGGTTGGTAAGCGTCCACCAAGGAGCCCTGGTGGTGTAGTGGTTAAGCACTCGGCTGCTAACCAAAAGGTCATTGATTTGAACCCACCAGCCACTCTACGGGAGAAAGGTGTGGCAGTCTGCTTCCAAAAAGATGACAGCCTTGGAAACCCTACTGGGGTAGTTCTACTCTGTCCTGTAAGGTCACCATGAGTCAGAATCAACTCGACTGCCATGGGTTCAATCTTTCATCAAGCCTGGCTGGTACAAAAGGTTAATGCACTTGGCTGCTAACTGAAAATCTGGAGGTTCAAGTCCACCCAGAAGTGCCTTGAAAAAAAGGTCTGGTGATCTACTTCTGAAAAACCAGCCATTGAAAACTCTATGGAGCACAGTTCTATTATGGCACACATGGGGTTGCCATGAGCTGGAATCAACTCAATGGCAACTGGTAATCTTTCATCAGTCTGTTTCATATCTTTCTAACTAGAGTGTAAACTCCCGGAAGGCACAGACTATTTTACTGTGTTCATTCATTCAACGTACTTAGCTGAGAACCTACTATGGACTGTGCTTGGATCTTGACTCAGGAAATGGCAGTGAATAAGGCAGTCGCTGCCCCTCTCTGCTTGGAATTTACATTCATTAACAGGGAATCAAACGCTTAAGTGTGATTTCCAGGTAGTGAGAAGTGTTGAGGAGAATGTAAAGCAGGACAGTGAGACAGAGAGCTATGGATGGGGGCAGGGACAAGCTTTAGAGTGTCCACCCTGTACCTTCCCTCATGAAAGCTCATCATCAAATGAGGGGACCAATTTCACAATGTAAAGTGACAACTGTGAATGTCGGTGCTGTGAAAGACTAGAACCTGGATTTGACCTAGACAAGGAGGTCAGAGCATAGGGACTTGAGATCTTGACGAAACCAGACCCATGGAGAACACTACTCATTTTCCCTACATATTTTTCACTTTTTCTCTGAATGGCCTCTGAGACCAAGCTGAGATGTGCCAAGCCTTCCATCTCAACCTCAAGTTTCAGAAAACACTCTTAGGGATTTGGCATCAGCATTAGCAGCTCCTTAGCACAAAGTCCCATATTAAACCTTGTTAATGCCAGCCCTTAATATATCATTAAAGATGTTTGGAAAACAAATGAACAGTGAGAACTGAATGCCTTGTGCCATCCTTGCACGGACCATGTCTTTCACCATTGTGTTCTAGGACCTTGTTTTTCTACGTGGCCAGTGGAGTAGCAGCATCACTTAGGAACTCGTTGAGAAATGCAGAATCTCAGGCCGCACCCAGACTACTGAATCAGAACCTGCATCTTAACACATTGTATTTGCTTCTTAAAGACTGGGAAGCGCTATCTAGGGGTCCCCCTTATGGTGACTCTATATGCCTTCTTTTTAGTAGACACTACAAATTCTGGGTCATAAGTTTATATAAATAGAGGAGACCTAGAAAGTTGTCTTCGAACAATACATGTTTCCATGTCTTTATGGAGTTTTGGATCATTTCTGTCTGTTTAAAAATTGGAGATTCAGAGACTATCAGTGAGTTAAGAATATCTATAACAGGACCGAACCGAACCCATAGCTGTCAAGCTGATTCTAACTCATAACGACCCTACAGGACAGAGTAGAATTACCCCATACAGTTTCCAAGGAGTGGCTAGTGAATTTGAACTACTGACTCTGTGGTCAGCAGCCAAGCTCTTAACCACTGTGCCAATATCTATAATATTATATATAAACCTTTTGAGGCCACAGGACACTGCCAGAGAAAAGCATCATACTTGGCTTTTCTTGGGTTTTAAGCAACATCTTCCCACCCTGGAGGAGTTCATGTATTGCCAAGCAGGCCTGAGAATCAAACCTTGCTCCAAGTAGCTTCCTTCCATAGAAGTCCAAAGAACAAAGCTTAATTTCTTTAGAGCCCTATAAGGTTGGGTGAGTAATGTGATATACCAGCGTGTCATTTGGGGAGTGTTGTGGGTTTATTGATGTCCGGCAGAAAGCTAGGTTCACATTCTAATCCCTAGTACCTATGTTACCGCAAATCACAGATTTGAGCCCCCTGCCACAAAGCCAATACTGAGACGGGGGAAGTAAGCAACAAGAGGCCTTTATTGAACACCGTGTTCAAGAGACAGAGGGGGCTAAATTTCCCCCAGGTTCTGTCTGTCCCAAGAGGGATACAAGAGGGCTTTATAGGGAGAGAGTCAGGGTTTAGAGATTTCCAGGAATGTTGATTCTTCTTTGAGGGGGACATAATGACAAACTGACTTGTTGATATCTTGCAGGCCTCTTTACGCCATCCTGGTTTCAGTCAGAAGATGGGTCTGGGTTTTGTTCAATTATCTCGGGTCCTGATGGTATTGTTCATTGTTTTTGCCACCTCGGAGAGAAACATGGTTTAATCAACAACAAAAAAATCTTGATTACCTTGTTTTTCTACAAAGGAACAATTGTGAGACAGGTCCCAGAACAAGTAATTGACGTTTTCAAAGACTAAAGATTTAATCTAAACTAGAAAATATATTCTCTCTTTAATACTAAAACACTACAGAAAAAATGTATTTTCTCTACTTCACCTATGCCGTGACCTTATTGGAAATAGCATCTATGCAGACATAATTCATTAACCTGAGGTCATTAGGGTGGGCCTAATCCAATATGGCTGGTGTACTTATAAGAAGACAAGACACATAGAGACAGGGAAGAATGCCCTGTGGCAATGGAGGCAGAGATTTGAGTGGTGGGTGTATGAGCCAAGAACACCAAGGATTGCGGGCAACCCCAAAGGCTAGAAGACAGGGATGGGACAGACTTTTCTTCAGAGCCTCCAGAAGGAACCAACCCTGTTGACACCTGGATTTCTGACTTCCAGCCTCCAAGCTTTGAGAGAATAAATTTCTGATGTTTTAAGCCCCCCAGCTTGTGGTACTTTGTTAGCGTAGCCTTAGGAAACTGGAGGATTTCTTTAAAAGTTTCTTTCCTGGTTTAGAACCTGAATTTCAAGTCCCAAACCTGTCTTCTCTAGTAGACCACAGCATGGGGCTGATGCAATGATAAAGAACACCTGAACTCACAACATAGCCCCTGTTGACAGGTACACAATCCCTGAGGATCAGTTATTAGGCCACTAGAGGGATCTCTTGGCAGCTTGTCTCCATACGTTGCAACTGTCACTCATCAAAAACGAAATTAGCTAAACTTTCACTTAAAGCACAATAAAAGAAAGAGAAGTAAATTAGCCTATTTTACTAGCATCCTGCTACTCTATCCCTAAAGGCTTTCAGATACCCCGATCATGTTGGGCTACCAGTCATTAGAAGGAAGACCTGTAACAGATTGCTAAAATCATTACAGAGATGTGCCCCACATCCTGCACTCTGAAAGGTTACAAAATTAACCTCTGTGTCCCACGCATACTTTGAAAACTTGTCACAATGCGTAATGTATATATCTCCCAGAGCCTGGGACAGAGTTGGCTCCAATAATGCTTACCAAATACAATATTCCTGCAAGAGTTTTACAATAAACCAAGCTTAGAGTGTATCAAATTTTAGGTACCATGAAAGATGGTGTTCTTTCTCGATCAATGGGATGGCGAACATTTATTTTCCCATTCTCATGATCTTCCATAGAAAACAAACCAACCTCTGGATATTTACCCACACCAGGTTCACCGGTTAAATGTGTCAATGACATGTTATCACACATATTATCGAACAGCTGGAAGAAGAAACAATAAAAAAAAGAGAATGAGAATAAATTATTATGCAGATCAAGTATCAAGGCTAAGAATCAAAAGCATCTTTAAGGAATGGTACCCCAAAATTCCACATCCAGGGATTTATTTTAAAGAAATGAAGAGATGTGCAAAGACGTGGGGAAAGCATGCTGCCAGCCTTTTGGTCTGTAATAGTGAAAAACTAGAAACAACAAAAATGAGCATCAATATGGAAAGGACCATAAAATGGTACTCTGTTAACACACCCTGGAGTACCCTGCAACCTTTCTGGGTTAGATGACGGCTGTTTTTGTTTTTTAACTTATTTTATGTTATTTTTGTTGTTGTTGCCGTTGAGAATATACACAGCAGGACATATACAAATTCAGCACCTGCTACATGTGTATTCGGTGACAATGACGGCATGCTTTCAGTTGTACCAGCTTCTCACCCTCCTTTTCCGAACTGTCCCTCCCCCACTAACATAAACTCACTGCCCCCAACTTTCCCATCCAATCTTTCAAGCTGCTGTTGTCAATTAAGAGCTATGACTGCTAACCAAAAGGTCAGCAGTTTGAATCCACCAGGCGCTCCTTGGAAACTCTATGGGGCAAGTTTACTCTGTCCTATAGGGTCGTTATGAGTCGAAATCGACTAGACAGCAGTGGGTTTGGTTTTTTTGGTTTAGTTCTTAAAAAACACAATGTGCTAAAGAAGAAAGGTAGGTTGTACAACAATACACACAGATTGATCCTTTTTTTAAAGAAATTCGAATTAGTAAATCTGTAGAAAAGTATCTGGGAGAATGTGCCAGTTTTTACTGTTGATTATCCCCTGAGGCAAAGAGGACAATAATCACACAGCTGATATTTAGGAAGAGCTGAGAATGCTCCAGCTTACTATCCTTCCAAGGCCTAATCCTTCTGCCAAGGGGATGTGATTAATCACAGAGGGAGATGGGGGTGTCTCTGAAGACTAGGTGCTTTACCTCACCAACGAGTTTGGGAAAGGGCTCTGGATCTTCTCCTCAAGCTCCAAGGTGGGGATGACTGACCTTCTCTTGGATCAACATAGACGCCAATGGCTCTCTCCCTGGAAGTTATAAAGACAGCGGTGAGCAGAGGATGGGGATGATGACAACAGCTCGTACTTACTGTGCATTTACTTATGAACAGGCACTGTGCTAACGCTTGGTACATGTTCTCTCTCTACAGCAGCCACCAAAGCTTAGAATTACAAGTCTCTGTTCTCCTGAGAACAATGGAGTTATTCCTAAACCATGGGGTGTGTGCCACCTGATGATTTTACATGGTTGCTGGGAGCCCTGGTGGCACAGTAGTTAAGCACTCTGCTGCTAATCGAAAGGTCGGTGGTTCAAACCCCCCAGCTGCTCCACGAAAGAAAGGTGTGGCCGTTAGTTAGATTACATCCTTGGGAGCCCTACTCTGACCAATACAGTCGCTATGAGTCAGAATCGACTCAACGGCAATGGGTTCCTGGGATAATTTTAGGAACTACACAGACATGGCATTAAGGATTATGGCTTACTATGTGCCAATGCCTGCAGGAAGTAGGCATGCAGATAGTTGTCGAAAGAATGGGACAGTTACTCCCTTTTCTTTATGTCTCAATCTTTCTGAAACCACTTGTCTTGGTCATCTAGTGCTGCTGTAACAGAAATACCACAAGTGGATGGCTTTAACAAAGAAAAATTTATTTCCTCTCAGTCTTGTAGGTTACAAGTCCAAATTCAGGAAGTCAGCTCCAGGGGAAGGCTTTCTCTCTTTGTCGGCTCTGGAGGAAGGTCCTTGTCTTCAATCCTCCCTGGTCAAGGAGCTTCTCAGGCTCAGGGACCCCAGGTCCAAAGGATGTGCTCTGCTCCCAGTGCAGCTTTCTTGGTGGATTGAGGTCTCCAGCTCTCTGCTTGCTTCCCTTTCCCTTTTATCTCTTGAGAGATAAAAGGTGGTGCAGACCACAAAAAAAAAAAGGGAAACTCCCTTTACATTGGATCAGGATTGTCACCTGAGTCAGGGTGTTACTATCCCACCCTAATCCTCTTTAACACAAAATTACAATCACAAAATGCAGGACAATCAGGCAATACTGGAAATCATGGCTTAACCAAGTTAATACACAGATTTTTGGGGGGACGTAATTCGATGACAGCATAGTTGAGAAAGTCTCAGTTCAGTGCCAAGTTAATACACAGATTTTTGGGGGGACGTAATTCGATGACAGCATAGTTGAGAAAGTCTCAGTTCAGTGCCGATAGGCCTTTAAAACCACTTTGTTCACTGAGCTCCCTCTTCAACAGAGGCGGAGAGAAACACACTCAGATTTTCGGCTCAGAAACTCGTCAGGCAAGAGAGCACAGAATTTCACAACACGGTTTTGTTTGATATGATATATATACATATACATATATTTTTACAGCCATCAACTATTTATTACATGTGGAACTTGGTTCTAGCTACTCTGATTTATATTCACAAAATATAAATACACTGAAACCTGTGAGAGCCAGAGCTCAACGGACTCTCTCTTCTTTCCAGGTCTCGCAAGTTTTCCACCTCTGACAGGGTGCAGCCTTACCACTTTTCTACCACCGGTTTTAGTGGAAAATATTTGAATTTTCCTGCTCTGACAGATTTCAACCTTACACAGGTTCCAGCTTTTGGAGGTTTTACTGTATTTTTGAAATTACTTAATTAGAAAGTGAATTGGCCAAAAGAATGACAGTGAGTAAATAATTATAAAGTTACTGCTGTTGTTGCTGTTAGTTGCTGGCGAGTCAGTTCTGACTCATGGCGACCCCACGTGTGCAGAGTAGAACTGCTCCATAGGGTTTTCGAGGCTGTGACCTTTCAGAAGCAGATCACCAGGCGAGGCACCTCTGGGTGGATTCCAATCGCCAACCTTTTGGCTAGTACTTGAGCACTTAACTGCTTGTACCACCCAGGAACTCCTAATCATAAGGTAGCATGACAAAGTGGCAAGAGCTCACACCGGTGGGGTGGGTGACTGCGCCCCTGTGCTGACCCTCACTCACAATGAAAAGTCTGAAGCTGAATGTATTTTAATTCCATAGAGAAGGAAATCATGTGGGCAGACTCCTGGGCTAGCACTGGATGGCTGCTGGCTGGTTTCCACAGATTGCCCATCTTCTAACTGGACACCCAGGGGTCATCTACAGCTCTCATGCAGTCCTTCAGGATTCTAAAAATCTGCATCTAGTAAGTGTTTCATTTTCTACAAGCCAAAAATAGACAGGGCACTAAAGAATCTGAACTTGCAATCCAGTCTTTAAGTAAAGTGTAGACTCACTTGGTTTATTAAGAAATTGAATTCCAATCCACCCTTTATTTGATCAGTAAGATCATCCTTTCCTTGCTGGAAGCCGTTGGCGATATTGATCTTGAAAATAAAAATGGCATTAATTCGTAGGGAATACACTTATCAGAATCAGGTAGAAACTGCCTGAAGTCACACAAATCTTCCAGAATTAGAAAGAAAGGTGGGGGGGGGGAGAACTATATTCATAAGCAAACCCTAATTAAAATTCAGAAAAACACAGAGTTGAAAGTATTTCATTTTGATAAATATAATTTCTTCTGAACATCTCAATTCTCGATTACCACTTCTCTTCTGTAATTAAAAGAGAATTAACCAAATGAATTCTCATGTATTACCATCAATGGTTGATGATGTTAGCTGCTGTTGAGTTGGCTCCAACTCGTGATGACCCGGCGTACAACAGAACGAAATGCTGCCTGGTCCTGTGCCACTGCCATGATCTTACATTTGAACCCATTGTTGCAACTATTGTGCCAAGCCATCTCACTGAGCATTTCTCTCATTTTTGCTGACCCACTACTTTAACCAAACATGATGCCCTTCTCTAGCGATAGATCTTTCCTGATAATGTGCCCGAAGTAAACAATATGGTGGGTGAATTTTTTTGGTTTCTTGGTTTGGAAACCCTGCTGGCGTAGTGGTTAAGTGCTACGTCTGCTAACCAAAGGGTTGGCAGTTCGAATCCGCCAGGTGCTCCTTAGAAACTCTATGGGGCAGTTCTACTCTGTCCTCTAGGGTCGCTATGAGTCGGAATCGACTCGATGGCACTGGGTTTGGTTTTTTGGTTTTGTTCATGTCAAAGATAGCGATAACATCTCTTTCCTGCCATAGGCTACATTTCTATCAATTTATCTAAGGGAAAAGATTTTTTGAACTCTTTGGGTTCCAAAGCCTCAAAAATCTGTCTCTTCAGATAATGAATGCTTCCTGATTAATGTTGGTAGTCAAATTAGGGGCCCAGCCAGGTATATAATTTAAAACGGAGCCAATTGCAGTTCTTGCAAAAGAATGAATAAACTAATTCCATTTCTAAAACAGGTGTAGTTCCAGATGCTCAGGGCTATTAGGAATACATTTACATTCCACCTTCTCTCTGGGCCTCAGTTTCCCCTTCTATAGACTGAGGGGATGAGACAAGATATCTTTAAGGGCCCTTTCAATTCCAAAGCTCTGTAAATTCATTTTACTCTTTTAGCACATAAACGGCTCAGCTGACAGTCATGTAAGAGTGTTAAAAAATAGGTTTGAAATGGTGAATATTTATACTTTTCCACCAAGATGCTTGAAATTTCACATCATTGCGTGTGTTTCCTTTCTCCTCTCATTTTATGAGCGCCTTAGAAATGAACTTGAGATATCACATCTGGGTAATGCAGGAAGCCTGGAAATTGTCATATTTGCAGCAATTATTTTGTAAGTGCTCTTATTATATTTCCCATCCCTGCCAATTTCAGGCAGTTTGTCCAAAGAAGGTATCATTCAAAAGATTTACATAATGTTTCCTGTAATGTGAGGGAGGGGAAGGGGAAGCTCTCTAGAGGCTAGTTTCTCCAGCTGCAGGATCCACCGAACTGTTTAAGAGAGCTGCAGGCAGGCATCACTACTGCAAGGCTCGTTCTAGACTTCATTTAGCAGATGGTGCTAGACTTGGGCCATTTAACCAATGTCATCAGGCTGGTCTGGCTGAGTAGCTGTGGCACTTTGAAGAGAAAAATTATCTGAGTCAATGAAGGCTTTGTGTCTACAGTGGTTACTCAAGAACTAATAAGTCTACGTGGAAGCTTCGAAGCAGTACTTGCCTGAAACACTTGATGTATATCATTGTTGAATGGTAACTTTCATCCCAGGAGAATTTTGGATCCTAGACATCAGTATGTCAATTCTCTGTGGGTGATTTCTCTCGATCTCGGTTCCATACCTCTCTCTGGCTCCAGACCAGGGCTGTCCAAGGGAACTTTCTGTGAGGATGAGAAGTGTTCTCAATCTGCACTGTCCAATATGTGGCTATTGAGAACTTGAATGTGGCTGCATCAATGGAAGAACTGGAATTTTAATTTTAATTAATTTCAGTGTAAATAGCCATTCGTGGCTACCTCACTGGACAATGCAGAGAGCATGGAGTAGTGGATTTCTGGAGCTAGGATGCCTAAGTTCAAATCCTGTCCCACCCCTTGCTAGCTGTCTGATGTCAGGCAAGTTACTTAACTTCTCAGTACTTCAATTTCCCTATGTGTATATATTTTTTTTATATAATGGAGAAAGTAATAGTACCCTCCTGGCTGGACCGTTGTGAGCATTAAACAAATACACACTTACGTTGCCGTTGTTGTTGTTAGGTGCCATCAAGTCGATTCTGACTCATAGTGACCCTATGCACAACAGAACGAAACACTGCCCAGTCCTGCGCCATCCTTACAATCGTTGTTATGCTTGAGCTCATTGTTGCAGCCACTGTGTCAATCCACCTTGTTGAGGGTCTTCCTCTTTTCCGCTGACCCTGTACTCTGCCAAGCATGATGTCCTTCTCCAGGGACTGATCCCTCCTGACAACATGTCCAAAGTATGTAAGACGCAATCTCACCACCCTTGCCTCTAAGGAGCATTCGGGCTGCACTTCTTCCAAGACAAATTTGTTCATTCTTTTGGCAGCCCATTGTATATTCAATATTCTTCGCCAATACCACAATTGGAAGGCGTCAATTCTTCTTTGGTCTTCCTTATTCATTGTCCAGCTTTCACATGCATATGATGTGATTGAAAATACCATGGCTTGGGTCAGGCGCACCTTAGTCTTCAGGGTGACATCTTTGCTTTCAACACTTTGAAAAGGTCCTTTGCAGCAGATTTGCCCAATGCAATGCATTTTTTGATTTCTTGACTGCTGCTTCCATGGCTGTTGATTGTGGATCCAAGTAAAATGAAATCCTTGACAACTTCAATCTTTTCTCCGTTTATCATGGTGTTGCTCATTGGTCCAGTTGTGAGGATTTTTCTTTTCTTTATGTTGAGGTGCAATACATACTGAAGGCTATGGTCTTTGATCTTCATTAGTAAGTGCTTCAAGTCCTCTTCACTTTCAGCAAGCAAAGTTGTGTCATCTGCATAATGCAGGTTGTTAATGAGTCTTCCTCCAAGCCTGATGCCCCATTCTTCTTCATATAGCCCAGCTTCTTGGATTATTTGTTCAGCATACAGATTAAATAGGTATGGTGAAAGAAGAAAACCCTGATGCACACCTTTCCTGACTTTAAGCCAATCAGTATCCCCTTGTTCTGTCTGAACAACTCCCTCTTTATCTATGTAAAGGTTCCTCATTGGCACAATTAAGTGTTCTGGAATTCCCATTCTTCACAGGGTTATCCATAGTTTGTTATGATCCACACAGTCGAATGCCTTTGCATAGTCAATAAAACACAGGTAAACATCCTTCTGGTATTCTCTGCTTTCAGCCAGGATCCATCTGACATCAGCAATGATATCCCTGGTTCCACATCCTCTTCTGAAACCAGCCTGAATTTCTGGCAGTTCCCTGTCGATATACTGCTGCAGCAGTTTTTGAATGATCTTCAGCAAAATTTTGCTTGTGTGTGATATTAATGATATTGTTCTATAATTTCCACATTTGGTTGGATCACCTTTCTTGGGAATAGGCATAAATATGGATCTCTTCCAGTCAGTTGGCCAGGAAGCTGTCTTCCATATTTCTTGGCATGGATGAGTGAGCACCTCCAGCACTGCATCTGTTTGTTGAAACATCTCAACTGCTATTCCATCAATTCCTGGAGCCTTACGTACATATGTATTTAATCCTCACAGCATTCCAGTCAAAAAGGTGCTCTTATTACTCCCGTTTTAGATACATACACTCACACACAAAGTACTTAGGATGCTAAGGGTTAAATAAGTACTTACTACTTTTCTTAGTTACTTACCCAATTATCTACACAATATTTCTACCCGTATATCTCACAGGCAACTCAAATCCGACAAGTCCAAGGCTGACGTCATGACTTGTTCCTCGCACACCTGCCCCTCCTCCCTGACTCAACCAAAGTTACGGAGCTGCTCATTCCAGAGGCCACTCCTCTCTCATCCCCACTTCCAGTCAACCTCCAAGTTCTGTCAACTTTGCTGCCACAGACTTTCAAACTTGCCAGCTCTTCTCGATTTCCAACCCCACTAGTTCAAGTTCCGCTACCCCTCTGTCAGTGTGTCTGTCTGTGGTGGCTTGCATGTTGCTACGATGCTGGAAGCTATACCATCAGTATTTCAAATGCCAGCAGGGTCGCCCATGGTGGACAGGTTTCAGTGGAGGTTTCAGTCTAAGGCAGACTAGGAAGAAAGGCCTGACAATCTATGTCTGAAAATTAGCCAATGAAAACCCTATGGAGCACAACAGAATATTGTCTGATATGTGTTGGAAAATGAGCCCCCTAGGTTGGAAGGCGCTGAAAATACACAGTGGATGCCACAATGGACTCAAGGACGCCAGCAATCAAAGGACTGGTTATGGGTCACCATGAGGCTGAGCTGCCTCAACAGCCACTAACAACAATAGTTCAGATCACCATTGTTGTCTGCAGCCTCCTGGAGTGTTCTCCTGACATGTCTCTCCATGTCCACTCCCATGTCCTAGCTCATTCTCTACACGGAAGCCTGGGGGAGCTTTCAAAAGTGCAGGTCCCATCTGGCCTCAGCATAAACTCCCCTGGGCTCCACAGCTCTCAGAACAGAGTCCAGAGTCCCGGACACGGTAATAGAGTCCAGCCTGCTCTGCCCTCTGCTCACCTGGCCAACCTCGCCTCCGACCACATGACCCTCACCTGCAGCCCTCCAGCCCTGCTTTTCCTGAACAAAGGGCTGGGCAAATGAAATTGGATGAATTTTATTATTATCAGATGAAATAATCAGAGCATAAATACTAACAACATTTAAGATAACTCAATTCAGAGCTTCCCAGATTAAAAATAAAAAAAAAAAAGATGGGCTCTCCTCCTTACCTAAACTCATTCTCTGAAATCCTCCCTCTCTCTGGTCTTCTAAGCCTGCCACAGTCAGAGCTGAGGGTCCGTGGGCTCTCAGGAGAAACAACCAAAGTGGGAGGGAGGTGGCCTGCTCTTCCATGGTCTGTCATTGATTACTGAACCCAAAACAAAGATGCAAACCTACAGGACAAACCTCGGACTTTGCCATTTGGCTTCATGTCAGAATTATAAACCAGGGTGTGGGAAATTGTGGAGAAAACTAGTGAAGCCATAGCAGCCCTCCAGCAGAAGGGGGATGAGATTTTAAATCTAGAGAGCAGATGGGTGGATGGATACCTGAAATGGATGGCAGAGATGGTTATAGGCGGTTATCAAATCATTTGTGTGCGGGGTGTGGGGGTAAGGCATGGAAAGGAGTAGATTACTGGTAGACAATAGAGCAATAATTGAGCACTTACTGGTTGTAAACTCCTTGTTCACTAAGGGTCTGCCATCTTCATTTCTAAGAACAATGGATTCCTATGGAATCACATTCTCTCGGTCTGTCTTGACCCCCTGGAATCCATCTGAAGCCTCTTTCCAGATGGCGAAGTACAATCCACAGTATGACCCCTACTGCCTGGGCTGACCCGACACACCTTTCAATCAACTTGCATGACAGAGGGGGAGATTGCAGCCCTGTTCCTGATGAGGCTAGTTGGGGCCAGGGCAGGAGCAGGAAAAGAATGGGAACAGGGGTTGATTTGCAATAAATCTCAATAAATATTCCAATGCATGCTAGCACAGACTAATGTAACAGGACTCTACACAGTGCTGGGACAAAATAAACATGCTGTCCAATTGAGAACAACTCACGGAAGGTCATAACATGATCATGAAGCTTCTCTGAACACCAAGCAACTGGTACCAAACAAGCCATTGGCTTTCAGAAATAGAGCCCCACTGGAGTGTGAGCGAAGAATGTGAGCAAACAGTTACGTGTTCCGCCGCTAGCTGGAAGGTTGGCGGTTCAAGCCCACACTGAGATGCCTCAGAAGAAAGCTCTCGTGATCTGCTTCCAAAAAACCTGCCATTAAAAACCCCATGGAACACAGTTCTACTCTGAGACATGGGATTGCCATGGAGTTGGAGTCAGCTCAACAGGAACAGGTTTTGAGTGTGAGCATCATAAGAGAGGGATTGTTTCTTTGGTTTGTTTACTGCTCTATCTCCGTGTCTATAAAAAAAAAAACCTAATAAGTATTTGTGGTGTGAGCATTGAATGGGGCCCTGGTGGCACAATGGTTGGGAGATATGGCTGCTAACCCAAAGGGCAGCAGTTCGAATCCACCAGCCACTCCGTGGAAACCCTACGAGGCAGTTCTACTCTGTCCCATATGGTCGCTGTGAGTTGGAATTGACTGGAAGGCAATGAGTTTGGTTTTGAGCACTGAATGAAGATAGCCAACCATTTTCAACGCGACTAGGAAAACAGAAGATGCAGAAATAAGAGCACGTTGGCTGAGCCGCCTGTGCTGAGCACTTTGATGTGTTATAGCATTTACTGGCAGTACTACCAGGTGAGGTAGGTGCAGTTTTTAGCTCCATTTTCAGGTACAAAAATGAATATTAAAGAGGTTAAGTAAAATATCCCAGACCAGTTAAATCTGCACCTCTGGGATGGTGGGGGTTTGGACGTAGCCATTGGTGTTTTTAAAGCTCCTTAAGCACAGCCACCACCCATCTACCAGTGGAGGCTTGGGTGTTGCTAGGGTGCTGAAGAGCTTTCGGGGAAGTTTCCAGACTAAGATGGACTAGGAAGAAAGGCCTGGTGATCTACTTCTGAAAATCAGCCAGTGAAAACCCTATGGATCACAAGGGCCCAATTTGTGAGAGACCATGGGCATGAAGCAGGACTGGGCAGCATTTCATTCCATTGTGCAGGGGTCTCCATGAGTCAGGGCCACATGACGACAGCTAACAACAACAAGGTGGAGGACACCGGGTTAAGTAACTAGCCAGGTCACCAGCTGGATGTGAATGAGCCTGGGTTAAGAAGCAAGGCAACCCAGTCCAGTGCCCACAGTCTTTGCCGCCTAACCGCTGCACTGCCTCCCACCCTCGGCTGGTTTTAAGAGGATGACATCAACAGCAGTATGATAGCCTCATGGGTCTCTCCGCCAGCTCCATCTATGGGAAGCAAATCAAGTGGATCATAACCAACACGTAGACACAACATTAACCCCGTGGACTCTAAGTGCAAACGGAACAAGCCCAGATTTTCTCATATAACCCCAGCATCTATATCCCCATTTGAGCAGTGGCCACTGGGGTGTGTGTAGGGAGGGGGAACTAGCCCTCCCATCTCCATCAGTTCACTCAAATCATCTTTATAGGGGCTGTTGCGGTTTTCTCAGCCTTATGTTAAGCGTGAATAGAAGTCTTTTTAGAATCTCCTGTTTGTGTGGATATAATCTACACAGAAGGGTATACCGTATAAAGCAGTTTTACCCCATCCCCTTAGCGCCCCCGCTACTCCCCGGATTGTGACCCTAAACCCCTCCTTTGCGTACATTCGACAGACTAAAGACGCGCTGTCCCCTTTGCCCAGCAGCACACCCACCTCCTTGCCAGGCTCGCAGGTCACTCTCAGGACCTTTCCCCTCCCTTCGCCCTAGAAGGGGCAAGGCCCACTGGAGCTGTGCTTTCTGCTCCCTGCACCTGGGGCAAAGACCCCACACCTGAGTCCTGGGGGCCATCCCAGCTCACCTGCAGCAGCACCGGCACTGGAAGCAGTAGCAGCCAGGTGTGTCCCCTGGAGCCCATGCCCATGCCAGGATGCCCAGGCACAGCCAGGCCAGTGGATGACAGTGGTCTCAGTCTCATCTGGAGCCAGGACCCTCCTTCCCAGCCCAAGAGCCTTCAAATGCTTACCTGCCACCTGGGCTGCTGCTTTCATCCCTACTCTCTCCCCCCTGTTCCTGACCTTCGTGCGTTTGTCAGGGTGGGGAGGGCTGACTCTAAGCTTTAACCTCACTTGCCAAGTAGAGGTCCCAGGAAGGGTGTGGGGGAAATAAAACTGCCAGGCCTGCACACAAGAGAAGCGGCAGGTGATCTCCTGGGGTGACAGCTGGGTCTCAGGGACGCAAAAGCAGTACTTCTGGGTTTGTTTTGTGGCTGCTGCTGCTGCTGCTGTTGTTGGTTTAAGTTTCCCAAATTTAAAGGCCAAGGATCTCTTTCAGGAGCAAGATTTAGTAATGATCATGCCTTACTTCCTATGGCCCCTATCCCTCTTAAAACAAAGAATTAGAACATAGCTCCAAAAAGGAGTAACTATTAAAAGACGAAAAAAGAAAAGTAAAAACTTTCCAAAGCACTGAGGAATTTTTTTTACCACAACCATGATTCAGGGCTTTGAGGTACACAGGCTATTTCTACTAGAGCCTCTTTTAAGCTTAGATGAACCTGCATTTTCCAATTTGGAGAAAAAATCAGAGGGAAGAAAGGTGGGAAAGTGCCTCCCTGGGGGCAAGACCTCTTTGCTAACATGAGTGTCTTTGGATTTTGTTGTTGCTGTTAGGTGCCATCAAATAGGTTCCAATTCTTAACTACCCTACTAACAACAAGACAAAATGCTGCCCTGGTCCTGCACCATCCTAACAATCGGTGCTATGTTTGAACCCATTGTTACAGCCACCGTGTCAATCCATTTCATTCAGGATGTTCCTCTTTTTTGATGACCCTCTAACTCTGGGGGGCAGTTCTACTCTGTCCTGTAGGGTCGCTATGAGTCAGAATCGACTTGACGGCAATGGGATTCATTTGTTTGTTTGTTTTATTTCTTCTTTACCAATCACGATGTCCTTCTCCAGGCACTGGTCCCTCCTGATAATGGGTCCAAAGTATGTGAGATGAAGTCTCACCATCCTTGCTTCTAAGGAGTGTTCTGGCTGTACTTCTTTCAGGACAGATTTGTTCATTCTTCTGGCAGACCATGGTATAGTCAATGTTCTTTATCAACACAGTAATTCAAATGCACCGATTCTTCTTTGGTCTTCCTCATTTACTGTCCAACTTTTGCATGCGTATTAGGCAATTGAAAATACCATGATGTGGGTCAGGTACACCTTAGTTCTCAAAGTGACACCTTTGCTCTTGAACACTTTAGAGAGGTTTTTTGCAGCACATTTGCCCAGTGCAAAACATCGTTTGATTTCTTTTTTTTTAATACTTTTTATTGTGCATTAAGTGAAAATTACAAATCAAGTCAGTTTGTCACATATAAGCTTATATACTCCTTACTACATACTCCCATTTACTCTCCCCCTAATGAGTTTTTTTTTTTAATGAGTCAGCCGCTCCCTCCTTCCACTCTTTCCTTTCGTGACCATTTTGCCAGTTTCTAACCCTCTCTAACCTCCCATCTCCCCTCCAGACAAGAGATGCCAATACAGTCTCAAGTGTCCACCCAATACAAGTAGCTCACTCTTCATCAGCATTTCTCTCCAACACATTGTCCAGTCCCTTCCATGTCTGATGAGTAGTCTTCGGGAATGATTCCTGTCCTGGGCCAACAGAAGGTTTGGGGACCATGGCTGCCGGGATTCTTCTAGTCTCAGGCAGACCATTAAGTCTGGTCTTTTTACGAGAATTTGGGGTCTGCATCCCACTGTTCTCCTGCTCCCTCAGGGGTTCTCTGTTGTGCTCCCTGTCAGGGCAGTCATCGGTTGTGGCTGGGCAGCCTCTAGCTCTTCTAGTCTCAGGATGATGTAAGTCTCTGGTTCATGTGGCCCTTTTTGTCTCTTGGGCTTATAGTTATCGTGTGACCTTGGTGTTCTTCATTCTCCTTTGATCCAGGTGAGTTGAGACCAATTGATGCATCTTAGATGGCCGCTTGTTGGCATTTAAGACCCCAGATGACAGATTTCAAAGTGGGATGCAGAATGTTTTCATAATAGAGTTTATTATGCCAAATGACTTAGAAGTCCCCTTAAGCCATAGTCCCCAAACTCCCACCCTTGCTCTGCTGACCTTCGAAGCATTCAGTCTATCCCGGAAACTTCTTTGCTTTTGGTCCAGTCCAGTTGAGCTGACCTTCCATGTATTGAGTATTGTCCTTCCCTTCACCTAAACTAGTTCTTATCTACTATCTAATCAGTAAACAACTCTCTCCCACCCTCCCTCCCTCCACCCTCTCATAACCACAAAAGAATGTGTTCTCAGCTTATACTATTTCTCAAGAACTTATAATAGTGGTCTTATACAGTATTTGTCCTTTTGCATCTGACTAATTTCACTCAGCATAATGCCATCCAGGTTCCTCCATGTTATGAAATGTTTCACAGATTCGTCACTGTTCTTTATCAATGCATACTATTCCATTGTGTGAATCTACCATAATTTATTTAACCATTCATCTATTGATGGACACCTTGGTTGCTTCCAGCTTTTTGCTATTGTAAACAGTACTGCAGTAAACATGGGTGTGCATGTATCTCTTCCTGTAAAGGCTCTTATTTCTCTAGGGTAAAGTCTGAGGAGTGGGATTTCTGGGTTGTATGGTAGTTATATTTCTAACTTTTTAAGAAAACGCCAGATAGATTTCCAAAGTGGTTGTAGCATTTGACATTCCCACCAGCAGTGTATGAGAGTTCCAATTTCTTCACAGCCCCTCCAACATTTATTATTTTGTGTTTTTTGGATTAATGCCAGCCTTGTTGGCGTGAAATGGAATCTCATCGTAGTTTTAATTTCCATTTCTCTAATGGCTAATGATTGAGAGCATTTTCTCATGTGTCTGTTAGCTGCCTGAATATCTTCTTCAGTGAAGTGCGTGTTCTTATCCTTGCCCACTTTTTGATTGGGTTGTTTGTCTTTTTGTGGTTGAGGTTTAACAGAATCATATAGATTTTAGAGATCAGGTGCTGGTCAGAGATGTCATAGCTGAAAATTTTTTCCCAGTCTGTAGGTGGCCTTTTTACTCTCTTGGTGAGGTCTTTAGATGAGCATAGGTGTTTGATTTTTAGGAGCTCCCAGTTATCTGGTTTCTCTTCGTCATTTTTAGTAATGTTTTGTATTCTGTTTATGCCTTGTATTAGGGCTCCTAACGTTGTCCCTATTTTTTCTTCCATAATCTTTATCGTTTTAGTCTTTATGTTTAGGTCTTTGATCCACTTGGAGTTAGTTTTTGTGCATGGTGTGAGGTATGGGTCCTGTTTCATTTTTTTGCAAATGGATATCCAGTTATGCCGGCACCGTTTGTTAAAAAGACAATCTTTTCCCCAATTAACTGACACTGGGCCTTTGTCAAATATCAGCTGCTCATATGTAGATGGATTTATATCTGGATTCTCAATTCTGTTCCATTGGTCTATGTGCCTGTTGTTGTACCAGTACCAGGCTGTTTTCACTACTTTGGCTGTATAATATGTTCTAAAATCAGGTAGAGTGAGGCCTCCCACTTTCTTCTTCTTTTTCAGTAATGCTTTACTTATCCGGGGCTTCTTTCCCTTCCATATGAAGTTGCTGATATGTTTCTCCATCACATTAAAAAATGTCATTGGAATTTGGATCGGAAGAGCATTGTATGTATAGATGGCTTTTGGTAGAATAGACATTTTTGCTAGGTTAAGTCTTCCTATCCATGAGCAAGGTATGTTTTGCCACTTATGTAGGTCCCTTTTAGTTTCTTGCACTGGTACTTTGTAGTTTTCTTTGTATAGGTCTTTTACATCTTTGGTAAGATTTATTCCTAAGTATTTTATCTTCTTGGGGGCTACTGTGTACGGTATTAATTTGGTGATTTCCTCTTCGATGTTCTTTTTGTTGATGTAGAGGAATCCAAGTGATTTTTGTATGTTTACCTTGTAACCTGAGACTCTCCCAAACTCTTCTATCAGTTTCAGTAGTTTTCTGGAGGATTCCGTAGGGTTTTCTGTGTATAAGATCATGTCATCTGCAAATACAGATAATTTTACTTCTTCCTTGCCAATCTGGATACCCTTTATTTCTTTGTCTAGCCTAATTGCTCTGGCTAGGACCTCTAGCACAATGTTGAATAAGAGCGGAGATAAAGAGCATCCTTGTCTGGTTCCCGTTCTCAAGGAAAATGCTTTCAGGCTCTCTCCATCTAGAATGATGTTGGCTGTTGGCTTTGTATAGATGCCCTTTATTATGTTGAGGAATTTTCCTTCAGTTCCTATTTTGCTGAGAGTTGTTATCATGAATGGGTGTTGGACTTTGTCAAATGCCTTTTCTGCATCAATCGATAAGATCATGTGGTTTTTGTCTTTTGTTTTATTTATATGGTGGATTACATTAATGGTTTTTCTAATGTTAAACCAACCTTGCATACCTGGTATAAATCCCACTTGGTCGAGGTGGATTATTTTTTTGATATGTTATTGAATTCTATTGGCTAGAATTTTGTTGAGGATTTTTGCATCTATGTTCATGAGGGATATAGGTCTGTAATTTTCTTTTTTTTTTTTTGGTGTCTTTACCTGGTTTTGGTATCAGGGATATGGTGGCTTCATAGAATGAGTTAGGTAGGATTCCATCATTTTCTATGCTTTGAAATACCTTTAGTAGTAGTGGTGCTAACTCTTCTCTAAAGGTTTGGTAGAACTCTGCAGTGAAGCCATCTGGGCCAGGGCTTTTTTTTGTTGGGAGATTTTTGATTACCGTTTGAATCTCTTTTTTTGTTATGGGTCTATTTAGTTGTTCTATCTCTGTTTGTGTTAGTTTAGGTAGGTAGTGTTTTTCTAGGAATTCATCCATTTCTTCTAGGTTTGCAAATTTGTTAGAGTACAATTTTTCGTGATAATCTGATATGATTCTTTTAATTTCAGTTGGGTCTGTTGTGATATGGCCCATCTCGTCTCTTATTCGGGTTATTTGTTTCCTTTCCTGTATTTCTTTAGTCAGTCTGGCCAATGGTCTATCAATTTTGTTAATTTTTTCAAAGAACCAGCTTTTGGCTTTGTTAATTCTTTCAATTGTTTTTCTGTTCTCTATTTCACTTAATTCAGCTCTAATTTTTATTATTTGTTTTCTTCTGGTGCCTGATGGATTCTTTTGTTGCTCGCTTTCCATTTGTTCAAGTTGTAGGGACAGTTCTCTGATTTTGGCTCTTTCTTCTTTTTATATGTGTGTATTTATCGATATAAATTGACCTTTGAGCACTGCTTTTGCTGTGTCCCAGAGGTTTTGATAGGAAGTGTTTTCATTCTTGTTGCATTCTATGAATTTCTTTATTGCCCCCTTAATGTATTCTATAACCCAGTCTTTTTTGAGCAGGGTATTGTTCAGTTTCCAAGTATTTGATTTCTTTTCCCTGATTTTTCTGTTATTGATTTCCACTTTTATGGCCTTGTGGTCTGAGAAGATGCTTTGTAATATTTCGATGTTTTGGATTCTGCAAGGGTTTGTTTTATGACCTAATATGTGATCTATTCTGGAGAATGTTGCATGTGCACTAGGAAAAAAAGTATACTTTGCAGCAGTTGGGTGGAGTCTTTCTGCATAGGTCTATGAGGTCAAGTTGGTTGATTGTAGCAATTAGGTCTTCCGTGTCTCTATTGAGCTTCTTAGTGGAAGTCCTATCCTCCTCCAAAAGTGGTGTGTTGAAGTCTCCTACTATAATTCTGGAGGTGTCTATCTCACTTTTCAGTTCTGTTAAAGTTTGTTTTATGTATCTTGCAGCCCTGTCATTGGGTACATAAATATTTAATATGGTTATGTCTTTCTGATCAATTGTCCCTTTCATCATTATGTAGCGTCCTTCTTGATTCTTTGTGGTGGATTTAACTTTAAAGTCTATTTTGTCAGAAATTAATATTGCTACTCCTGCTCTGTTTTGATTTGTTTTTTGCTTGATATATTTTTTTCCATCCTTTGAGTTTTAGTTTGTTTGCTTCTCTAAGTCTAAGGTGTGTCTCTTGTAGGCAGCATATAGATGGATTGTGTTTCTTTATCCAGTCTGAGACTCTCTGTCTCTTTATTGTGCATTTAGTCCATTTACGTTCAGTGTAATTAAAGATAAGTATGGGTTTAGTGCTGTCATTTTGATGCCTTTATGTGTGTTGCTGACAATTTCATTTTTCCACTTACTTTTTTGTGCTGAGACATTTTTCTTTGTAAATTGTGTGTTCCTCAATTTCACAGTAGTCAAGTTTATGTTTGCTGAGTCATTATGTTTTTCTTGGTCTTTATTTTGAGTTAAGGAATTGTTATACCTCTTTGTGGTTACCTTAATATTTACCCCTATTTTTCTAAGTAAAAACCTAACTTGTATCATCCTATATCGCCTTGTTTTCCTCTCCATATGGCAGTTCTATGCCTCCTGTATTTAGTCCCTCTTTTTGATTATTGCAATCTTTTACATGCAATCTTCAATGATTCCCTGTTTTGAGCATTTTTTTCGTTTTAAAATTAATCTTAATTTGTTTTTGTGATTTTGCTATTTGAGTTGATATCAGGATGTTCTGTTCTGTGACATTGTGTTGTGCTGGTATCTGATATTATTGATTTTCTGACCAATTTCCTTTAGTATTTCTTGTAGCTTTGATTTGGTTTTTGCAAATTCTCTAAGCTTGTGTTTATCTGTAAATGTTTTAATTTTGCCTTCATATTTGAGAGAGAGTTTTGCTGGATAAATGATCCTTGGCTGGCAGTTTTTCTCCTTCAGTGCTCTATATATGTCATCCCATTGCCATCTCGACTGCATGGTTTCTGCTGAGTAGTCTGAACTTATTCTTATTGATTCTCCTTTGTAGGAGACCTTTCCTTTATCCCTGGCTGCTTTTAAAATTTTCTCTTTATGTTTGGTTTTGGCAAGTTTGATGATAATATGTCTTGGTGATTTTCTTTCTGGATCAATCTTATATGGGGTTTGATGAGCATCTTGGATAGATATCCTTTCGTCTTTCATGATGTCAGGGAAGTTTTCTGCCAACAGATCTTCAACTATTCTCTCTGTATTTTCTGTTATCCCTCCCTGTTCTGGAACTCCAATCACACACAAGTTACTCTTCTTGATAGAGTCCCACAGGATTCTTAGGGTTTCTTCTTTTTTTTAAAATTCTTTTATCTGATTTTTCTTCAACTATATTGGTGTCAGTTGCCTTATCCTCCACCTCCCCCCTCTGCATTCCAATTGCTCGATTCTGCTCCTCTGACTTCCTATCGAGTTGTCTAATTCTGTAATTTTACTGTTAATCTTTTGGATTTCTGAATGCTCTCTATGGATTTTTGTAGCTTATTAATTTTTCCACTATGTTCTTGAATAATCTTTTTGATTTCTTCAACTGCTTTATCAGTGTGTTCCTTGGCTTTTTCTGTAGATTGCCTTATTTCATTTCTGAGGTCATCCCTGATGTCTTGAAGCATTCTGTAAATTAGTTTTTTATATTCTGCATCTGGTAATTCCAGGATTGTATCTTCATTTGGGAAAGATTTTGATTCTTTAATTTGGGGAGTTGTAGAAGCAATCATGGTCTGCTTCTTTATGTGGTTTGATATCGACTACTGTCTCCGAGCCATCTATAAGATACTGTAATGATTTATTCTATATTTGCTCACTGAGTCTTATCTTGTTTTGTTTTCTTTCAATATACATAGGTGGGCTACTAGATTGCACTGTCTTGATTGTTGTAGCCTTTGAATCACTTATGTCCTCTTACCAGCTGGTTTGGGCCATTATCAGAAATATAAGCCTAAGAGTCCATTCAATATTCTTGGGTAGAATCTGATTTTGGGTCACCAAGTGTGTGGGGTAGACCGTCACCTATTCGCTTAGAGGAGTAGTGGTGATAGTTGTGTGCACCAGATTCTAGTAGCAGCAGGGGTCACATTCCGGGGGGGGGGGCAGGATGCTGACAGGCTTTCCCCAAGTGCCAGTGAGGTAGGTGTGTCTCTGTTCCTAAAGCACTTTGGTGGGTGGGCTCTGCAGCTGTACCTTAGGCACCCAATGCATGTACCTCTACAGATTGGTAGGTGTCAGCATCCTCAGACCCCTATGGCAGGAGGTTAGGTGGTCTGGGTGGAGCTTCAGCCCTTAGTTCCCCGTTGTGGGTCAGTGAGGGTTCTGTTTAATAGGTAGAGATATCAGACCTGGGAAACTTGTCTTTCCAGTAATCTGCTAAAACAATTACAGTCAGATCACTATCAGAATTGCCTTTGCATTATAATAGCCACCTTGTTCCCTGTAGGGATGAAAGCCCAAGACTGTGGATCTCCTATGCTTGGCTGGAGCTGGTTCTGTATTTTTAGTCCAATTTCGGGAAGTCAGGGAAGGATTCTTGGTCTCTGGGTTTTTTTGTAGCTGCTTCTCTCAGGCCAGGAGAATGGGTTAGGAAAAGACAAAACAAACAAACAAAAAAACCCACAGAGCACTTCACTCTGTGGCCGAGGAAATTCCAATGTTAATGAAGCCACCTGGGAAGGGGAGGGGAGGGATCAGATAGATAGAAGAGAGTAGCACCCAGGAATATAGACAAAGTTACTTATCTTGCTTGGTGAGGACTGTTTTATCTGAGATTCCCGAGGGGCGTGTAGCCTGTGTGCATTGGCCGGGTCGAGATTGCCCCCGGGGGTCAGGCCCGCATCCTGTGCGTATGCTGTCTCAGAAGCCGTGGTCAGTTCCTCTGCTTCTGGGCCAAAGCCCAGCGCCAAGGTTCCT
Source organism: Elephas maximus indicus (assembly GCF_024166365.1). NCBI lineage: Eukaryota > Metazoa > Chordata > Mammalia > Proboscidea > Elephantidae > Elephas > Elephas maximus. The sequence continues at coordinate 8,082,576 of NC_064843.1, forward strand.
CGGCTGGAACGCCACACTCAAGGCTCCAAAACCAGTCGCTGCCTCCCGGTGACTTCTCCTCCTGTCAGCTGTATCGCTGCACTGCCTGCGTGCACTGGCTGGGCTTCCCCCGAGGTCACTTCTGGGGGCTAGGGCTGCGTCCCGTGTTTGTGCCGTCTCAGGATGCTGTGCTCAGCGCTTCTGAGCCCAGTCCAAAACCTGGCACCAAGGTTTTCTGAATGGAACTGTGGCTCCAGGCTCTGAAACCAGTCGCTGCTTCCCCATGGTTGCTCGTTCGTTCTCTCATTAGCTCCATTAGTGTGCAGCCTGCTTGCACTGGCTGAGTCTCTACGGAGGTTACCCCATGGGGCTAGGGGTTAGGGCTGTGTCCTGTGCCTGGCCCGCCTCAGCAAGCCACAATCAGCCCCGCCACTCAGCACCTGGGAACTGTGAGGACTCAAGGCTGTGGAGTGGGTCACGGGCTCCAGAAGTGGTCGCTGGTTCAGGGCACAGCTTTTCACTCACCTGTCACTCAGGTCAATTCTTTAGATCTGTGTTTGATGGTCAGGGTTCGTAGATTGTCATGTATGTGATCGTTTCACTTGTTTTTCTGAGTCTTTGTTGCAAGAGGGATCCAAGGTAGCGTCTATCTAGTCAGCCATCTTGGCCCCGCCTCTCCTCGTTTGATTTCTTGACTGCTGCTTTTGCGGGTGTTGATTGTGGAACCAAGTAAAATGAAATCCTTGACAACTTCAATCTTTTCTCCGTTTATCATAATGTTTTTTATTGGTCCAGTTGTGAGGATTTTTGTTCTCTTTATGTTGAGGTGTAATCCATATTAAAGGCTGCAGTCCTTGGTCTTCATCAGTAAATGCTTCAAGTCCTCTCAATTTCATCAAGCAAGATTGTGTCATCTGCATATTGCAGGTTGTTAATGAATCTTCCTCCAATCCTGATGCCACATTCTTCTTTATATAATCCAGCTACTCAGATTATTTGCTGAGTATACAGGTTGTATAAGTATGGTGAAAAGATGGAGCCCTGGTGGTACAGTGGTTAAGAGCTCAGCTTGCTGACCAAAAGGTCAGCAGTTTGAATCTACCAGCTGCTTCTTGGAAGCACTACGGGGCAGTTCTACTCTGTCCTATAGGGTCGCTATGAATAGCAATCAACTCAATAGCAATGGTTTGTTTTTGTTTATACACACACCTTTCCTGATTTTAAACCACGTAGTATCCCCTTGTTCTGTTTGAACGACTGCCTTTTGGTCTATGTACACATTCCTCATGAGCACAATTAAATGTTCTGGAATTCCCATTCTTTGCAACATTATCCATAATTTGTGATGATTCACACAGTCAAATGCCTTTGTATAGTCAATAAAACACAGGTAAATATCTTTCTGGTATTCTGTGCTTTCAGGCAAGATCCATTTGATATCAGCAATGATATCCCTCATTCCACATCCTCTTCTAAATCTGGCTTGAATTTCTGGTAGTTCCCTGCTGCAACCATTTTTTATTTATCTTCAACATAATTTTACTTACATATGATATTAATGACATTGTTCTATAATTTTCACATTCTTTTGGATCACCTTTCTTTGGAATGGGCACAAATATGGCTCTCTTCTAGTCTCTTGGCTAGGTGTCTGTTTTCCAAATTTCTTGGCATAAATGAGTGAGCGCTTCCAGCATTGAATCTGTTTGTTGAAACATCTCAATTGGTATTCTGTCAATTCCTGGAGCCTTGTTTTTTGCCAATGCCTTCAGTGCAGTTTGGACTACTTCCTTCAACATCGTTGGTTCTTGATCATATACTACCTCCTGAAATGGTTGAACGCCCACCAATTTTTTTTGGTACGGTGACTGCGTATTCCTTCCATCTTCTTTTGATGCTTCCTGCGTCGTTCAATATTTTTCCCATAGAATCCTTCAATATTGCAACTTGAGGCTTGAATTTTTTCTTCAGTTCTTTTAGCTTGAGAAATGCCGAGGGTGTTCTTCCGTTTTGGTTTTCTAATTCCAGGTCTTCACACATTTCGTTATAATACTTTGTCTTCTAGAGACGCCCTTTGAAATCTTCTGTTCAACTCTCTCTTACTTCATCATTTCTTCCATTTGCCTTAGCTGCTCTACCTTCAAGAGCAAGTTTCAGAGTCTCTACTGACATCCACTTTGGTCTTTTCATTCTTTCCTGTCTTTTTAGTAGCCTTTTGCTTTCTTCATGTGTGATGTCCTTGATGTCCCACAACTTGTTTGGTCTTCAGTCACCAGTGTTCAGTGCATCTGTTCTTGAGATGGTCTCTAAACTCAGTTGAGATATACTCAAGTTTATACCCTGGCTCTCGTGGACTTATTTTAATTTTCTTCAGCTTCAACTTGAACTTGCGTATGAGCAATTGATGGTCTGTTCTGCAGTTGAACCCTAGCCTTGTTCTGACTGATGATACTGAGATTCTCGATTGTCTCTTTCCACAGATGTAGCTGATTTAATTCCTGTGTATTCTATCTGATGAGGTCCACGTGTATAGTCACCGTTTATGTTGTTTAGAATAAATATTTCCAATGACAAGGTTGTTGGTCTTGCAAAATTCTATCATGCCAAATCTGGTGTCATTTCTATCACCAACATCGTATTTTCCAACTACTAATACTTCTTTGTTTCCAGCTTTCACGTTCCAATTGCCACTAATTATCAACACATCTAGATTGCACGTTTGATCAATTTCAGACTGCAGAAGTTGGTAAAAATCTTCAATTTCTTCATCTTTGGCATTAGTGGTTGGTGGGTAAATTTGAATAATAGTCATATTAACTGGACTTCCTTGTAGGCATATGGATATTATCCTATAACTGAGAGCATTGTACTTCAGGATAGATCTTGAAATGTTCTTTTTGGCAATGAACATGAGGCCATTCCTCTTCAATTTGTCATTCCAGACATAGTAGACTATATGACTGTCTGATTCAAAATGGCCAATACCAGCCCATTTCAGCTCACTAATACCTAGAATATCTATCTTCAATCATTCCATTTCATTTTTAACAACTTCCAATTTTCCTAGATTCATACTTCATACATTCCATGTTTTGATTATGAATGGATGTTTGCAGCTGTTTCGTCTTATTCTGAGTTGTGCCACATCAGCAAATGAAGTTCCCAAAAGCTTGACTCCATCCACATCATTAAGGTCAACCCTGTTTTGAGGAGGCAGCTCTTCCCCAGTTGTATTCTGGGGGCCTTCCAATCTGAGGGGCTCATCTCCTGGCACTGTATCAGACAAAGTTCCACAGCTATTCATAAGGTTTTCACTGGCCAATTTTTTCAGAAGTAGATCTCCTGATCCTTCTTTCCAGTTTGGCTTAGTCTGGAAGCTCTGCTGAAATCTGGCCACCATGAGTGACCCTGCTGGTATTTGAAATATTGGTGGCATAGCCTCCAGCATCACAGCAACAAGCAAGCCACCACAGTAAGGCAAACTGACTGATCAATTTGAAAAAAAGACAAGCTGTGGCTTCTCTATATGAATACTTGCGGTTGCAAAGAGCAAGTGTTAAAATCTGAGCTACATTAACCCTGATTACCTTAACATGTTACCTTTTTATCACATTGTTGTTGTTAGATGCTGTTGAGTTGGTTCTAACTCATAGCAACCCTATGTACAACAGAACAAAACACTGCCTGGTCCTGCATCATCCTCACAATTGTTGTGCTTGAACCCATTGTTGCAGACACTGTGTCAATCCATCTTATTAAGATTCTTCCTCTTTTTCACTGACCCTGTACTTTTCCAAGCATGATATCCTTCTCCAGGGACTGGTCCCTCCTGACAACATGTCCAAAGAATGTGAGGTGAAGTCTCGTCATCCTTGCTTCTAAGGAGTATTCTGGTTGTACTTCTTCCGACACAGATTTGTTCATTCTTCTGGCAGTCCATGGTTTGTTCAATATTCTTCTTCAACACCATAATTCAAAGGTTTCAATTCTTCTTCAGCCTTCCTTACTTATTGTCTAGCTTTCACATGCATGTGTGGCGATTAAAAATACCATGGCTTGGGTCAGGCGCACCTTGGTACTCAAAGTGACATCTTAGCTTTTGAACACTTGGGAGAGGTCTTTTGCAGCAGATTTGCCCAATGCAATGTGTCGTTTGATGTCCTGGCTGCTTCACATTACCTTGTTCAACATATCAAACAATTCTTAAGCAAATGAAATGGGAGAGAAACTTTCTTACATTATTGTACATTAATAGTTCTGTGAGATGCTGCTGAATATTTCATTTAAATACTGTATTAAAAAAATTTTTTTGTATTATTTAATTCAAATTAATACTTTATTACTGAAAATAATGACTAGTGTGATTTTAAGGTCCTTAAATACATAGGACAGGAAGAGAAGCTGAATCATTACCAAATATACAACTTGGTGACTGTTTTCAAAATGGATATTCCTATTCCATTGCTACCCACTGAAAAACTTGTTTAAGTTAGTGTCATTAATTCAGAATTTATAAGTCAGGTGAGCTAAACCTTGTTGAACATTTGTGGGGGGAGGGGAGAAGAAGTTGAGCACCCCCTGATGTCAGAATAATGCTGGCAATTCTAACGCTGAGCAAGCAGGACAGTTGATTTCTGGACCTCACAAAGGTTTCCTCCTGGGAGGTGAGGGTGGGAATCCCAGGAAGGTGCTCCACTTTCCAAATGTTTTCTAAGTTGTAGGAAACTGCTACTTTAATATATTAAAAGCAACTCAATTTTAGACATTCTCAAGCATTTTAAAACAACTGAGCAGAAAGCCAGAGTTTCCCACAATGCAGTGATATGTAGGTGGGTCTGAACTAGGAGGCATGGAGGTCCCTTCCTCTTCCGAGCATCTGTGGTTCTAATTGTTAAAAATAATCAATACTCAGTGAAATTTGAACATTAGGTTTATTCTGAGCAGTAATTCTATATGCATAAAAAAAAACTGGTATTGATTTGATTCTGACTCATAGCAACCCTACAGGACAGAATAGAACTCACCCATAGGGTTTCTACGGAGCGCCTGGTGGATTCAAACTGCCAACCTTTTGGTTCACAGCCAGGCTCTTAACCACTACGTCATCAGGATTTCCACATGCACATAGGGAGACCACTTTGATTTCAGAAAAAAGCAAATGACTCGAAGAAGCAAAGTACAACGAGGCTTATAAAGAGACCACAAAGGAGAAGAATAGAAGATCAACCACTGGCTAATCTTGACTTGACTACTTGAACCTGCCCTCCCCCATTTATTGAGATCAACTGGTATCAGATCACTATGGTCTCTGGCCCTCCACCCAGCCATATCTTTTGAAATTCAGCAAGCCTGGCTTCCAACAGGAAAGAAAGGATTCACAACTTCGGGTAAGAGAAAAACAGTTGCCAGGATTAATTTTGACTAGGAATTTCTTTAGGTAAGAAAACCCCATAATCAAAGCAAGATATCTGCTATCACCGTCTCTTTGACACAATGATTTGACAGCGCGAGGGCGCTGGGTTATATGTACTGGGAGAAGCAATATTTTACTTTAACGGCCACAAGGAGGCAGCTCCCAGCGCCCATCAAGCTGCCAAATGAAATGTGATTGCTTGTGTGATAAAAGCTATTTGATGATTAAAAGAAAGATATAACCTACAACTAATTATCTACCCTCAACATTCTCACCTGGGATACTGAGGAGTGCTCCAACCTACCTCCAGTGCTCAGGAATTTTTTGTAATGATGAAAGTGCTGTGAGTGCTTCTCAGAAAGTATACATTTGGTCTTGAGTGATCCACGACGACAAAGGTTCCCCCAGATGCCAGGCCTCACCACGTTCCAGTTTCAAGGTTGTTAGTCAAGGCGACTTGAACGCGTTAATTTTCCATCCTTTCAGGGAAAGGCATGTTGCACAGAAGGTCTCTGCTTGCCCCGGAATGGTTGCCTAGAGCCCTGAGCTGAGCATGAAGAAGCCTTAAATTCACAGCATGGTAAAGAGAGCCACCAACAACTGGGGCAAACACCCCAGGGCTCGGAAGGAGATGTCAGGACTGACCCTGTCACCTCAAAACCCCATCTCAGCCCAGTCTTCCCCTCCCCGCCACCACCAGTTATGTATAGAGTCAAGGTGGTGGTGGTGGTGATGGTGGTGATGGGGGGGTGTCCTCAGCTGCCTCCTCCCCAAGTGCCTGGTTCACAGTGCCAGCTGATCCCTGCCACCTGTTGCAGACGGACGGGAGTACTTTCTTTCCCTTTCAGGACACCAAGTGGGAGCATCAGGAGAACTACTGGTAAAGAATGAGACCAACAGCAAGCTTGATAAATGGGCATCTCACTCCAGCTATTGGGACTTCTGCTTAGACAGTGGTCTGGCTGGTCAGCCTGAGGCCAACTTGGAGAAAAGGAAGTGAAGTGGGCCGGAGGACGTAAAGAAGGGTCACAGCAAAGCACCTGACCACCCCTGTTTGGCAGAGCTATAAACACCCAGGAAGAGTGTCGACATGAGCCTCTTTTCCGTCTTCCACCCATGAGGAAGGCCCTGGGTGGGGCAAATGGTTTGGGCTCCACTACTGACTGAAAAGTTGATGGTCTGGACCCACCCAGGAGCACCGTGGAAGAAAGGCCTGGTGATCTGCTTCTGTAACGATTATGGCTAAGAAAACCCTATGGAGCACAGCTGTGCTTTTTTTTTTAATTTGATTGTGCTTTAGGTGAAAAGTTTACAGCCCAAATTAGTTTCTCATTCAAACATTTGTATACAATTGTTTTGTGACATTGGCTGCCATCCCGAAATGTGTCAGCACTCTCCCCATCCCCATCCTGGGTTCCCCCTGTCCATTCGTCCAGGTTTCCTGTCCCTTCCTGGCTTCTCATCTGGCTCTTGCATAGGTGTTGCCTATTTGTTCTTGTATACTTGATTGAACAAAGAAGCACATTCCTCACGTGTGTTACTGTTTGTTTTATAGGACTGTTGAATCTTTGTCTGAAAAGTGAGCTTTGGGAGTGGCCTCAGTTCTGAGTTAGCAGGGTGTCCGGGAGCCATAGTCTCTGGGGCTCCACCAGTCTCTGTCAGACCGGTAAGTCTGGTCTTTTTTTGTGAATCTGTAACACATGGGGTTACCTTGAGTCACCCCACGGCAGTGGGTTTGGATTTTGGTTTACCTAGAGGGTTGCCGCCAGGGAAGGGAACCCCAGCAGGAAAGTCAGGGGAACACCCACACCTGTATGGGACAGAGGACCAGCACCAGGGTATCACACAGGTGAGCCCCAGCAGGCCACGGGTTAGCCAACAACAGGGAAAGTGGAGTCTGTGAGAAAAGAACACACCTCCTTTCTCTAAGCCTCTGCTTTCTGTCCCCAACACTGGAAGAAGTGAGCATAACAGAGGAAGTGGAGGTGTCTCAGGGGCAAAGCACACCCGTGTCCTCCTCCCCAGTGTGGGGTGAAGGCAGCAGAGAGGCAGGGCAGACCAAGCCCCTTCTTGCTGCTCAAGGGTAACCAGGGGGAGGCTGCTTGGGGAGAAGGAAGAGATTAGATTTAAATTGATTTGACCTTGACATTTAAAATGGCAGTGGCTTTAGTAACAGAAGTGATTGGAAAGTTGTACCCAAGATGTAATTGAGGGATGGGTAAAGAAACCTCAGAAGAGTATGGTTGAGGACTCATATATTAGGAAAAGATAAAATGGGTTCATGTTTATTGTTGGGCGCCCCCAAGTCGGTTTCAACTCCTAGCAACCCCAAGTACATCAGAATGAAACACTGACTGGTCCTGTGCCATCCTCATAATCGTTGTTATGTTGCAGGCACTGTGCCAATCCATCTCATTGAGGGTCTTCTCTTTTGCTGTCTGTTTTACTAAGCATGTTGTCCTTGTCCAGGGACTGATCCCTCCTGACAACAAGTCTAAAGTATGTCAGATATAGTCTCGCCATCCTCGCTTCTAAGGAGCATCTTCATATACCCACTGATTCGAGGCTTCTCCATGTACACCCATGCATATCAAATTTAGTTTGCAGCCAAATGATTCTGAATTCAAAGTCCTGTTCCTTCATAGTCAAAAAAAATTTTATCTGGTTGCCATGGTGACACAATGGTTAAGTGCTTGCAGCTAACCAAAAGGTTATTGGTATGAACCCACTAGCCTCTCTGCAGGAGGAAGACCTGGCAGTGTGCTCCCATGAAGCTCTCAGCCTAGGAAACCCTATGGGAAGTTCTACTGTCACGTGGGATCGCTGTGAGTCAGAATCGACTCCACAGAACCCAACAAGATCTGTAAGTACAGAAGCATTTCATTCCAGTAATTAGAAACTTGAAGGCAAAAGAGGAAAAAAGCAAAACTGGTTTTTTCTTTCTCCTGACTTCTTTTTTTTTTAATAATTTTTATTGTGCTTTAAGTGAAAGTTTACAAATCAAGTCAGTCTGTCACATATAAGCTTATATACACCTTACTACATACTCCCATTTACTCTCCCCCTAATGAGTCAGCCCGCTCCCTCCTTCCACTCTCTCCTTTCGTGACCATTTTGCCAGTTTCTAACCCTCTTTACCCTCCCATCTCCCCTCCAGACAGGAGATGTCAACACAGTCTCAAGTGTCCACCTGATACAAGTAGCTCACTCTTCATCAGCATTTCTCTCCAACACATTGTCCAGTCCCTTCCATGTCTGATGAGCTGTCTTTGGGAATGGTTCCTGTCCTGGGCCAACAGGAGGTTTGGGGACCATGGCTGCCGGGATTCTTCTAGTCTCAGTCAGACCATTAAGTCTGGTCTTTTTATGAGAATTTGGGGTCTGCATCCCACTGTTCTCCTGCTCCCTCAGGGGTTCTCTGTTGTGCTCCCTGTCTCCTGACTTTTTGAAGGTAGGCATCTGGGACTCGGAGGAGATGAGTTTAGGGAAAGCCTGCTGAGGGACCAAAATGGCACAGTGAGTGAAAGGAGCAGTGAAGGCAGAGAGAGGATTCCCTTCCTGGGGTTTAAAACCCAGAAGAAGTATGACTGTGAGAAAAACATGATCCAGGTGGAAACGTGGCCTGAGAAACCTCAACGGCTAAGCTCTCGATTGTGGCGCAGACGATTTGGAGGTAACAAATGGCTCACTTCAGAGGCCTGTTTAGGCAACTGAGTCCCTCTAACCTGTGTCGAAAACGGCCGAAACAGTGGGTGGGGACCTTTCCAGCCCTGGAACTAGCCAAAAGCACTGTTTCTCTGATGTGCTAAGGATCTTGTTAATATGCAGATATAACTCAGTAGGTCTGGGACAGGGCTCCTAACTTGAGCATGGAGGCATAAAGGGCCATCTGAATGTGATCTAGAGTGTGCCTTGGCTTTCTAGTCTTTTGTAGTTCATTTTTACACTTTATTAAAACTCCACCAACCGATTCTGAAATGCCAGTCAACCTAAGACATTATATTCACAGGTTTTTTGTTCTGTGCATGTTTTTCTCCTCAGTGTCATTCCTCTAATTCCTTAAGTACTACCTTGCTGAGAACAGGGATTTTCAAGTAGAATCTAAGAAACAGGGGTCTCCGATTTTGTGTAAATCGATGATAAATGTTACTTTCTAGAGCATCTTTCTGTGTGTGAAGATAGTGTTTTATTGTGTTTTCAGTGGGTCAAAGAGAATCCACCACAGCCCTCAACTACATATAACAGACATTTAATTCTCTGTGGTAGGATGAAGCTACACAAAGACGTACTCTGCATCTCCAAGTCGAATCTTCCTTTTCTCTTTCTTGATTCCCGCAAAAAAAAAAAAAAAAAAGACCTCATTTGATGAGAAGGCCCCAAAGGATGAATTCAGTGCTATCTGAAAAGGTTTAGTCGCCACCTTGTGGATAGTAAACACAACACCCAAAAGCACTTGGCCACTTTCTGTACAAACTAATGGCTTATAACCCCCAGCTTGGTCTATTCTGAAACCATACCAAAAAGTATTTTTAAACCGCCACGTACTACTGCCACTTTTTGGCAGACTCAAAAGAATGTACCTCAAAGAGACTTTCAGAATGGTTGCAGCTGCTCAAAACTGACATGAGGAAGACAGGACTCGTTTCTGGATATTTAAGGAATGAGTTACTTTGATCACGTTACTTTAATTTTATGCTTATTGAATTTCCATCTGTTGTTCTAACCACTCCTCCCCAACACCATTTTGAGATTAAGAATGGGGACAGGGACACGTGCAATTTCCAGCCATGTTTTTCAGATAGGCCCAGGAATAGTTAAACTATGCTTTTGTCATTATATTGTTTATAATTAAGACAGGGGAGTTGGGACAGAATTTCATCCTGAGCACTTCACTGAATTAACCAGGAAGAAAATAAAAACAAATCCTGAAAAAGAACTCCAGAAAAAGTAAAACAAAACCATGCCAGAAAAACCCAGGCCGTATCTTCTTTTGTTGTTTCATTGATTGCAAGGAGGTAAAAACACAACTTGGCAGAGACTTGTATGTATTCTGCTTTATTATACGCAAAACCAAACATACAATGGTTATAACATCAAATAACATGCTGAATACTGTCAGGCCATTTTGAATGGAACTCTGTGCATAAATAAATAGTAAATACTGCTTCTCTGTTACTTGACATACAGTACCACTAGGAGTTTTGTATTTTTGCATAACTATTCAAGTAAATTATCACAGAAGAGGAAACAAACGCTATCTGTAGCATGGAAGCTAGAACTTCTCACGTCTTTCTGGAAACAAACCTAATAGGTCCGAGAACCACCACAAATCCTCTTCCTTTCTGCAGTCATAGGGCCAATGACATCCTCTCCCCAGACTGTCACAGGCCACCACTTCACCCACTCAGGTTAGTTATGGACCTTCAGCCTGCTTGGCCATAAGGTTCGGGAAAGAATCTAAACCTAAGCAATTGTGGTGAAAACGGATATATTTTGTGGTTCAGTTGTGTACTTTATTACAACTTTACTCATTAACTGAGCCTAAGCCTCAAGGATTTCTTTTTACATTCTCTAAACATACTTTTTTTTTTTTTTTTTTAAACCATGGGTTGTTTTTATTGGTTTAAATACAATATGTACGTAAACAACTCCCCGGAAATGAGGTACTTTTTAGAAATACAATGACTCATGTCACTAGACGGTCAGGACACTCAGTGGCTTTGATTTAGTGAACTGAATGAGTTCATGACTAAACTCACAGCTGTCTACTTGAAATACAAAAAGATTCTCTGTAGTGTTTGCTGCACTAAGATGTGGTAGGTGTGCGTATCAGAAATCATAACATTAATCATTGTGCTTATGTAAATTCTGCAATAAACCTAACTTTATTTAAAAAAAATACCTAACACTGCTCATTAGGAGCTCTAAGCCAATCACATGGTACTGGTTAAAATACAGGATCAGCCTGAGGCAACAAAGTAAACAAGCAAAGTCTCTTTTCCAGGCTTTTCAAGCTGTCTTAACATGTTGTCAGGCTATTCCCCAAATTAAGCAAACCAAAAAAAAAAAAAAAAAAAACCTGTAGCTGTAGAGTCGATTCCAGCTCATAGTGACTCTGTAAGACAGAGGAGAACTGCCCCATAGGGTTTCCACCAAATTAAGCAACCAATATCAATTAAATGAGTTAGAAACAAACATAGGAACATTCAAGACATTGCCTAGAAATTTCTCGATCACAATGGTCTTCAGCTCAAAGGCATGCAGAGCAAGGAAAAGTCCAACAAGCCACCCTCACCCATTCAAGACTGCTGAGAGTGCCCACAAGGACCCATTCCTGGGAAAGGCAGCAGTTCAGTGTAAAGCCTTCACTGTTAATTCAATACAAGGAATATGAGTGCAGTTAACATCATGCTTGGGAGATTTACCAGCCAGGAAACTACATGAAGAGCTGCACACCAGTCTAGCAGAGGAAGAGTGTGAGTGAGGCATAGATGATGGGTGAACTCAACCCTCACCAACTAAGGGGCTTAGGAGCCCCAGAAAGGAAAGGCAAGAGTCGCGGACATTTGTCTACTGAGTAAAAAAGTTACAGTGTATTTGAGGATTATGTGAGTAACGCCTACTGTATGTATACCTTTCACTCATATAAAAAGGTGTAAGGGGTCATTGTAAGAGCAGGCTCTCCCAGTAGGGTGGTGGGAGGAATTAAGGATATAAGAGAGATCTGTAAAGATCTGGAAATAGTCCTGAAAGAAAAGGTTATCCAAAAAAATCTCATACCTTGCTTCATATGATTAATTTCAGATTTTAAAAGGGATCTTAACACCTACCCTTTGCACATTATTTTAATTATAAATGCTTCTTTGTCCTGTTATGCTGGTGACTTCTAAAGGGCCTTGGGTGACGTTTACCACTATGTGAAAAGTTTGCAAAGTATTATATACTCTCAAATAAAAAATGTCAAGTGTTGTTTGCCCCAAAGATAAAAAAATAAAAATGAATAGAAATGTGTATGTAAAAAACAAATGGAATAATTGTTTAAAGGGATAAAATTAACTACAGTCATTAAAATATACCATATATCAAGAAATAGCTGACCAAAGTTTTTAAAGCTATTCGCAAATAGCAACAGAAAGCTCACAGCACAACTGGAGAAGCAAGCAGATGTTATTAACTGCAATTAAATAAGCATTTAGGAGAGCCAGGAAACTAGAGGGCCAGGTGAGGGTGTTAAAAGTATGTTCATTAACTTGATTCAAAGTCCCCCCTCCAACCTGAAATGTCCCTTGAAGTCCTCGCACCAGCCCCCCAAAACAAGACGGTCATTAAATCCTGTTCTTGCAAACTACGCAGATCGTTATTTTTAACTAAAGACATCAGGACCCAGGCCCCAAATATGTAACTTAATAACTGTCCCATCCAAAGCGGTTCCATGTGCGTTTATCCTATTAGAGGCTCTTCATTTACAAATTCTGAAAAGTGACTTTTCTGTGGCTCTTCTTGAGGGAACCGCACATCCCAGAAATTCTCCTGTGTCAAATATTTCACTCTTACCCCCACCAAACAGCAATGATCACACCTGAACCCACCGACTTTTCAACTGGAAAACACCTGTGAATTATTTTAACGTCAGTTTAGAGAACTCAAAAATGGACTTCGCCAACCACCTCTAAATGTAAAACCTCTCAAAAACAAGAACATCCACTATGGGGAAAGATATTAAAGCACTAGACTCCACTGTCTCTAAAGAGAAAGCAGTTTAGTGACAAATGACTTCACTGCCATATAAAAGCTCCCCTATCGGCTCCCTAACTTAAGCGCGAAGCTTCTCTCAGGGGTGAAATGAACAGAAATTGTGCTTCAATAGTTTATGTAAAAGCCAGGGCAGCGCGGAAGAAGATGGCCAAGGACCCCTCCTATCTCAAATGTTTAGGATTCTACCCCAGTGAAAATCGCACGTACTGTTTAATCTACTCACAAAAAAAAACTCACGTGGGAGCGAAAATTGGGAGAGAAAACATCACTACCTCCTTTTGGCAGAGAAAGGCAGGCTGCTACTTGAGAAGCTCAGTTGACTCTGCCTGGAGAGCTGTCTTTCTGCTCACTTAGATGACACCTACTTCGGTTAATTTTTATCAAAAGGGCTCTCATTTGCTTAGGACTGTTACTACAAACAGTCTTACTGAAAGGCACTGATCTTTGAAAACCACCCTGTTGGGGTTAAAAAGGTTTTTTTTTAAAAAAAAAAAAAAAACATTGCCATCAGTTGATTCTGACTCATATCAACCCTACAGGACAGAGTAGAACTCCCCCATTGGGTTTCCAAGGAGGGGCTGGTGGATTTGAACCACTGACCTTCTGGTTAGCAGCCAAGTGCTTAACCACTAAGCCACCAGGGCTGTTAGAGATAGTGGGTGGAATAAAGAACTAATCAACTACATCAACGCCAGTTATCATAAAATTTCTTAAAATTCACAGTATTGTAACTTTGGAAGTGCTCTAATATTTAAATATCCGTGGGTTTTTGCAATTCATCGTTTCAGATGTTATTTGAATTTGTACGTGCTTTGCTTTACTCCGTTGGTTTTGAGTTTTTTCTCACTGGATGTATTGGCATGACTGCCGTTATTGGCATTTCCCTTTTTCTTGAGATGCGCGTGTGCTTGTGTTCTGGGGTTCTTACAGGGGTCCGCTGAGTCAAGAATCATGGCTGAGGGTTTGGGGATTCGGAGGTTTCCGTTGGTGTGAATCTTGGAACTGCTGTCACTGCAGGTCAAATCCAGACGTTGCAGCTTGGTGCTCTTACTTGCCTTCTTTTTCTTCTCTTCTGTCCTCATTTCAAGGGCCTGCTTCTTTGAACAGGACTTGCTGCTACCCAGCACGTTCGTAGGTCGTGGGGAAGCCTGAAATGCAATATATGATGGATGGGTGTCTTCCTGGCGCAAATCCTTCTTTCGTGAGGGGCCTGGCTTTGAAGCCCCTTCCTGGTGAGGTAGTGGCTTGGGTAGGGCAGCAGCAATGAGTTTACTTCTCCCAGGGCTTTTCAGGGTCCAGAAGGTTCCGGGGGCAGTTGGCAGCCTTGCTCTGGCCCCCTTGGCTTTCTCAGTCTGCACAGTCTGGATCTGCAGCCACTCGAGCTGAAGAAGCCGATCGATGTACTTCCCCAGAAGTCCCCCCACTCGCGGCACGGCAGCCGTCTTGCCCTCCGAGTTCTGAAGTACGGCCATATCCTGTAGGTCCCAGGAGTTGAAAGGCGGTGGGAGAAAATCAGGGTAACAGTATTCAGGCTTTGAGTGGCCTTGATCTGGGGAAAGATGGAAATAGGCTGGATTGATTTCTTCAGCTCTGAGCTGAAGGTCCGGAGGCGAGAAAGGAGAAGGGGGGACAGGAATTCTCTCCGAGTCAGAGAGATCGCTCCCACTGTCCTCATCAGCATCCTCTGTAATAATTTTCATGGACTTGAAGTCCAGAAACAATTTGTTCCCTGAGGCCCCCTGACATCTGGGACTGAGCAGACTCCTTCCAGGCTTTCCTTCCAGGTAAATGCTTTCTGTGGGTTCATTTTCAGCCTGCTGGGAGGTAGCTACAAGGCTGCTTTTCTGCTGGGAAGAAATGCCGGGGACTTGGGGTTTATTCTGCCTTTTCCCTGAAGAGTTCTTTAAACCTTGTACTTTACTCCAAAATGGATCAGCACTCATATTGCTGTGAAAGATAACACCATAATTAGGAAGTGCGTATGACAAAAATTGGCCCGGCTATGATTAAGAAAAACAAACAGAAGAAGGAATTCCCGCAGTTGTATTGTCAGGTATTGTTGCCGTTGTTGTTAGGCGCCATCAAGCCAATTTCCACCCGTAACAACTCCATGGACAAAGGAGAACTGCCCCATAGGGTTTTCTAGGCTATAATCTTTACCACAGCAGATCATCAGGTACTTCTCCCCAGAGCCGCTAGGTGGGTTAGAACCACCAACCTTTAGGTCAGCAGCCAACTGCTTAACCATTGCACCACCAGGGCTCCTTTGTTAGGTATTACTAAACCTGTTACCGTGGATTCCAACTTATGCATTAAAAAATTGAAGGCCCTTTGATGATTACGAGGAAGGGGAGGGGGAGAGGGAGGGAAGGGAAATCAGTAACCAGATAGTACACAAGTGTTAATTCTGGTGAAGGGAAAGACAATGCACAACATAGGGGAAGTCAACACAACTTGACCAAGGCAAAGTCATAGAAGCTTCCTAGATACATCAAAAAACCGTGAGGGACGGAGTTACTGGTGCTAACGGCTGGAGACCGTGATCTCAGGAGACATCTAGATCAACTGGCATAGCATAGTTCATAAAGAAAATGTTCTACAAACTACTTTGGTGAGTATTGTATGGGGTCTTAAAAGCTTGCAAGCAGTCATCTAAAATATATCCATCGATCCTGTTACACTCAGAGCAAAGGAGAATGAAGAAAACCAAAGACACAAGGAAAATATTAGTCCAAATGACTAATGAACCACAGCCTCAACCAGCCTGAGCCCAGAAGAACTAGATGGTGCCCAGCTACCACCACCAAACACTCTGACAAGGGTTACAACAGACAGTCCCCGACCCGGCAGGAGAAAAAAGTAGAACAAAATTCAAATTCACAAAAAAAGACCAGACTTACTGGTCTGACAGAAACTGGAGGAACCCTGGAGACTATGGCCCCCAGGCACCCTGCTAACTCAGAACTGAAGCCACTCCCAAAGTCCACCTTACAGCCAAAGATTAGAAAGGCCTATAAAATAATAACACATGTGAGGAACATGCTTCTTAGTTCAAACAAGCATACAAAACCAAATGGGCAACACCTGCCCAAAAGAAAGATGAGAAGGCAGGAGGGATGGGAAAATGCATGAGTGAACATAGGGAACCCAGGGTGGAAAGGGAAAGGGGGAGAGTGCTGACACATTAAGGGAATTATAACCAATGTCACAAAACAATTTGTGCATAAATTTTTGAATGAGACTAAAAAATTAAAAAAAAAAAATCGAAAGCTTCCAAATGCCTCTGTAGAAAAAATACTTTTACAGAACAATGTTTACATGTAATTCTAACAAATGTTATATAGTACATGTGCTCAAAGTGAATGCAGGGATTCTATTTTACGTCAAGTATTAACACTTCAGAAAATCATTGACATCTCTCAAAGTGTTTATGTTATAATTTGGGGGCAATTATCTGTGCTTTAAAAAACACCAGTTTGGAAAAAATTTGTCACAAAACTCTCATTCTGTTTTGTTAATGAACTTGTGTGCTGTAGAGCTGATTCCAACTTATAAAGACCCTATAGGACAGCGCAGAACTGCCCCGTAGGGTTTCCAAGGAGCGGCTGGTGGATTTGAACTGCTGACCTTTTGGTTAGCAGCTGAGCTCTTAACCACTGCACCACCAGGGCAGTGTTTAATAACATTAACAAGGAAAAGCCCCAGATTTCTGTTACATGCCTGTTTTAAATTACACGTAAATAAGATGTAAAATGCAAGTTTTACAGATGTTGACCACTAATTGGTAATGATTCTGAGCTACTAAAAAGGGTGGCATACCCAACCTACACCTTAACCCAAAAGCATACTGAAACACTTTCAGATTGGGGGCACACTCAGGAAAATGGTGTTTAAAAGGGTGGAAATAAAATCATATGGTCTTTATAAAACAATATGAATGAAAAAATAGGGTTAATGTTACCTTGTGAATGGCAGGAAGATGGAATTAGCGAACACTGTGTGCATTACGCACATGCGCACACACACATTACAGGAGCCCTGATGTTGCAGTGGTTAAGAGCTCAGCTGCTAACCAAAAAGGCTGGTGGTTCACATTCACCGGGGGCTCCTTGGAAACCCTGTGGGGAAGTTCTACCCTGCCCTATAGAGTCAATATGAGTCGGAATTGACAGCAACGGGTTTTTTCTGTGTGTGTGTGTGTGTGTTAATACATGATTCATTAATCCCATCTACCTGCCATTCACAAGGTAACATTACTATGATTTTTTCATTCATATTGTGTTATAACAAGGGGCTCCGGTGACTCAGGGGTTGAACGCTTGGCTGCTAACTGAAAGGTTGGCAGTTCAAACTCCCCAGTTGCTCCCTGTGTGGCAGTCTGCTTCCGTAAAGATTATGGCCTTGGAAGCCCTGTGGGGCAGCTCTACCCTATTCTATAGGGTCACTATGAGTTGGTATCAACTCAGTGGCAATGGGTTTGGTTTGGTGTGCATTACTAGTATAACAACTAATTGTTTCTGGAATAATTTTCTGTTCACATCACAGCTGTTACACTGTTAAAACTTTTGTTGATGACTAGCAGTCAGCATGCATCCATAAAGGTTAATTACTATCAGCATCCTTTTTATATAAAAGGAAATAACATAGAAAGGAAACTTAACCCAAGCTGCAGATTCCATTAACGTGGTCAGAAATAGGACTTCTAGAATCTTTACCAACTAGCAATATTTAAAACCATTTTGCCTGCTCATGTTTGCTAGTCACATAAATTTATATATTTTTACTACAGACATATTTTTTCCCAATCACACACAAATGCAATCTGGAGAACTGACACAAATGCAATCTGGAGCACTGAGGTAACATCTTTTCCAAAATAAAGCAATTATATGAAAAAAAAAACTATTTACCTGCTTTTCTCATGAGGTTCAGTCACCCCATGCCCCTTCTTGAAAAACATACATGGCTGATCATCATCTAGGGTTTGACGGACTGTCTGAAAAACAGACATGCAGTAATAAATATTGTGATAGACACACATCCCAAAAAGCAAATCTAGACATGTTTCTCCTTCAAAGTTTACATCACCTTTTCTGTAGTGCTCAGAATATTCTTGCTTAATTTGCTGGAAGATGACGACAGCTGGGGAAGTGATTTCTTTATTCCTCTTATATTTGGAAAGGGCTCCTCGCTCCCGGAACTAGAAGCAACAAAGCACGGTCAAGTTTGTATTTATTGCAAATGGTCCTAACATCAGTAATGAGTTGGTTTTTCACTTGTTTGATTTTAATATTTGCAGAGTAAGGAAATATTGGTGGGGGAGTTATTGCCTTATGTTTACAGTGCAGTCTTTTTTCCTTGTTTGTTATTCATGGTGGATATTAGATACACGCTCACACTGCTATGAATGCTGCAAATGGGTCATGTCTGTCTATATGTGTGCGTGTGTGTATTTGTTCTTGTTGAGTCCATTCCCACTCATGGCAACCCTAAGTGTGCAGAGTAGAACTGCTCCACACAGCTTTCAAGGATGTGATCTTTTGGAAGCAGACTGCTAGGCCTTACTTCCAAAGAACTCCTGGGTGGGCTTGAACTGCCAACCTTTCAATTAGCAGTCCAGCACCACTTACGCTGCCCAGATCTCTCTCTGGGGAGAGAGCGAGCCCCGGTGGTGCAGTGGTTAAGAGCTTGGTTGCTAATCAAAAGGAAGGCAGTTCAAATCCACCAGCCTCTCCTTAGAAACCCTATGGGTCAGTTCTACTCTGTCCTATAGAGTCACTATGAGTCAGAATCGACTCGATGGCAACAGGTTTGAATTTTTTTTCCCTTTTTTTAGGTGTGTATATACGTACACACATATATGTATATATATATACATATATATGTGTGTGTGTATATATACACATATATATACACATAACCTCCTTGGAATAAGAGTTGAGGAAATCGGTGAGGTAATCAGGGTCAGCTCTTGCTCCAGGCCCCATGCCCAATCCTTGGCTCACTCACAGGTCATTCCCCACTGTACACCAGGGACTGCGTGAACCTCTCTGCTCTCGTGGAGCTCAAGCTCTAGTGCGGAGTCTTCCTTCCCACCCTCCTGCTTCTACTAAAAGACTATCTACACACTAACAAAAAAAAAAAAATTGCTGTCAAGTCAATTCTGACTCACAGCGACCCTGTAGTACAGGGTAGAACCGCCCCCTAGGGTTTTTGGCTGTAAATATTTATAGAAGTGGGTTCCAAGTGCTGACCTTTCGGTTAGCAGCCAGGGCTTTAACCACTGCACCAACAGGGCTCCCTACACATCACACAGAAGGCTGTTATTTTTGAGTGGTCTGTTAAAACTGCCCTGAGCGAGAGTGAAGCTCTCTCTCCTGTAACACCCCCTACCTCGGTAACATAAAAAGCAGGTGGGGCTATAGAAGTTTGTATTTTCTTCCTGAAACGTTCCTGTAGTTCTCCCCAATAACATGTAAGCCTTTTTAGTCAGATTATATGTCACACTAAGAAAAATTACACACCGTCTCTCACAACTCATAAAGGATGCTATCATCAACCTGCTGTACTAATTTTAGAAATTTGAAGCGTTTCTTCACCAATCATCTGCTGGTCTGTCTTTTTGCTCTGTCTCTCTGGCAGTAAAAAGGACCCTTCTTGAATGCCTGGCCCACAAGGCTCTCGAGAAAAGTGCATTTGCATCTTTTCCAGGTCATTTCACCTGCCAAGTTTTAAACCAAAGACTGCTGCGTTTTGTGCGCACAAGGTGGGGGGAGGGGGGAGGAGGGGCGAGGGACGAATGTGTACAGGGTCCTAAGGGTGCAGAAAGCAAGCTCCCAGTCTCCCTGGTGGTTCAGACTACGTGAAACAAAGCCACAAGTTCGAGATGCTGGCCACAAAAATGCTTCCAAACCCCCGAGCCTGATTCAGGGCAGCTGCACTGTTTATTATCGGCGTAAATCTTGCTTCCGCATCTAGCGCGCTGGCACTACGCTGAGACCAACAGAACCAGCACCTCCCCCTCCCCGATCTCGAGGGAATCTGCAGACCATCGCGGCGGCAAAGCATTGTGGGTGCCGTGTGGACAAGACGCCTCTTTACGCAGCGAGGCTCCTCAGGTCCCGCTGAGGGTCCCGGCTGCAGCCAGTATGTCCAAGGAGCTGGCTAACCTAGTTGCTTAAAATTCCCCCGAAGGCCAGCTGCTGCAAAGGCCGCTTTCTGTCCCCTCCCCCCGAAGCCCAGAATCCAAGGTGCCGCAGCATGCCTCTGTCCTTGGCCTTCACGTGGGCAGCCGCGATCCAGGATCGGTGGGCGCCAAGTCCCGGCAGACGCAGACATACATTGATCAGACCTGCCTCGCCCGCGCGGAGGACACGTGACAAACCGCCCGCCTTCGTGCTGCGGCAGCGGCGGGAGCCGGCCTGAGCCGGGCGAGCAGGACTCCCGGGCTGCGCTGGGGCCGCGAGTCCTGCGCCGCGTGCGTCACGAGGGGCGGGGCGCGCCGGGAGGTGGTGCTGGCCAAGTGCAGCCTCCTGAGTAGCACGGCGGGTGGAGGGCGGGGCGCTCGGAGCTCAGCTTCCCGCAGGAGGCTCGGGAGGCGGAGGCGCCGCGCCCCGGGCGCCCGCTGAGAGCTGTCACCGCGAGAGCGCCCGTCTCGTTAGAAACTGACTTCTGTTTAGCTGTAAGAAGTGGACGACCCGGGCGAGGTGACGGGCGAGGGGTGGGCGCGCGGGCTGCGGGGCCCGAGGACACTCCAAGTCTTCTGCGCGCTTCCCGAGCTGCGGAGGGAGCGGGCAGGGCATCGCCCGCCCGCGGGTAGGGCCATGTCGGGAGGTCCCGGATCGGCACTGGCGGCCCCCGGTCCGGGCGCCCTGAAGCCAGCACCGCGGAGTTTCAGCTGCCTCTCGGACCTGGAAGGCGGCGTGAGCTCGGGGCCGCGGCCATGCAGGCCTCCAGGTGGCCTCGACTGCGCAACGCCACCGCCGCCCGCGTCGTCGGGCTGTGACCCTCGCCTGCGGCCCATCATGGTGCGGCGCGCGCGCTCCTTGCCCAGCTCGCCTGAGCGCCGCCTGCAGAACGCGGGCGCTACGGGGGCTACATGCAGGCCAGGCTGCAGCCGGCAGCACCGCGTGCGCTTCGCCGACGCGCTGGGCTTGGAGCTGGCGCAGGTCAAGGTATTCAACGCAGGCGACGACCCGGCAGTGCCGCTGCACGTGCTGTCGCGGCTCGCCATCAACGCGGACCTGTGCTGCAGCAGCCAGGACCTGGAATTCACGCTGCAGTGCCTGGTGCCCGACTTCCCGCCGCCTGTCGAGGCCGCCGACTTCGGCGAGCGCCTGCAACGGCAGCTCGTGTGCCTGGAGCGCGTCACCTGCTCTGACCTGGGCATCTGCGGCACAGTGCGCGTGCGTAACGTGGCCTTCGAGAAGCAGGTGGCTGTGCGCTACACATTCTCGGGCTGGAGCAGTGCGCACGAGGCGACAGCGCGCTGGCGCGGGCCAGCAAACGTGGCGGGCACCGAGGACGTCTTCGCCTTCGGCTTGCCAGTGCCACCTTTTTTGCTGGAGCTCGGCTCACGCGTGCACTTTGCGCTGCGATATCGCGTGGCAGGCGCCGAACACTGGGACAACAACGACGGCCGCGACTACAGCCTTACTTGCCGCAGCCACGCGCTGCACATGCCACGCGGCGAGTGTGAAGAGAGCTGGATCCACTTCATCTGAGCCGCACCAGCAATCATCTGCCTGCTGGCTCTCACACCTCGGTGGCTGCTCTTCCCCACACCATCGCCTTGCACCCCAAGTCGTCTGAGCGCGCTTCCTTGCTGCGAGGTCCCCTGGCAGTGGCCCGTCCTGTCTCTACTTGAATCGTCTGTCACTTGGCCTAAAACGTTGCCTCCAGTCTCTAGAAGGCCAACTTGTTTTCTGTGCTGTGGGAGGGTGGCTGGGTGGAAGGGTGCGTGGAAGTGACGGCCCCTCGGGGGAGAGCCCAGGCAGGGGCTCTTTGGGAAGGCCCGCCCCTCCTGCAGGAAGGCCTGTGGCTCTTGCTTGCGTCTTGAATGTGTCTCTGTAAACTTCGCTGTTATTTATTGTCATCGTGATGCTGAGGCCTTGCGCCATTCGTGGATGCCTTCTCAGGAACATTCGGGATTTAATGAGCTTAAAAAAAAAAAAAAGTAGTGTGTGTGCAGTGCCCATTGTAAACAGAGTATTGAGTGTGACACACATCATGGTCCCTCCAGGCAATCCTGCCCCAGGACGAGGAAAATCTGAGACCGCTTTGGCTTGCCAACGTCTCTAGCCTTCTAACAGTGGGTAACTATTAATAGGCAAGAAATGTATGCCTCATCAGTCGCCACACAACCTTCCTGGGAGTTCAGGCTGCCCTGGGTGGCTGGACGTCTCCTATATCTACAGCTGAGGAGGAGGAAGCAAGCTTAAAACTTTCTAACCAAATAGCAGGCTTTTTGCAGTCACAATTCACCGCATGTATCTCTGTCCTACGTGTTTGGTCGTTATTTGCACATTATCAGGTCATTCCGTTTAGGTTGGAAACAACCTGAACATTTTAAGAACGCTTGCCTTATTTCAATTTTCAGGTGATGCTATAGAATTTCAGGTGACGGTGCCCTTTGCAATTACCGTTTTGGTGATTAAGATGACTCCTTTTGGGTCTTCTTAAGCATCCAGATTTCCAGCAACCATCTTTCAGAAGTCAAGTTACCACTTGGAGCTAGAAGGTGTTTACAGCAATAGCCAGGACACTGGAGGAAAAATAATCAAGTATTCGTTTCTTAATTGTTTTAAGTGGCATTTATATAGGCTTGGTTTTATCAGCTACCTGCCAATTTTATTCTTTGTGCCTCCAGATGGGAGTTTTGTTTGTTTAACTTCTTCTGGACTTATTTCCCAGATTTAGAACGATAAATGAATTTTTTGACCTCCAACCAACAAGTCAAGGCCACTGTTCCTTGCAAAGTGCCGCCGTTATTTAAAACTCCCAGGAAGGGTGATGATTTCTTTTGGTGCTGAGCAGTCTCTGACAGCAGGTGCTAGCACTGAGTTGTAAAAAAAAAAACAGCCAA
Organism: Elephas maximus indicus; assembly: GCF_024166365.1. NCBI lineage: Eukaryota > Metazoa > Chordata > Mammalia > Proboscidea > Elephantidae > Elephas > Elephas maximus. The sequence goes on from NC_064843.1 coordinate 8,105,807, forward strand.
AACGGACAGTATCTCAGAGTTTCAAACCGGTTTGTTCCAGTTTGAACCCCTGCTGAGACTGTTTTTCCATCCCAGATATACTGAATCCGAATCTAGAGTTTAACAAGATCCTCAGGTGATTCTTATGTAAGATCTTGTTACATTTTTAACAAGATTGGTTTGAAGCTGCGAGTATTTCTAGCTTGTAAGGTTTGACACAGTTAATACCAATGTGGCCAATATTTGGATAGCTGTCACCAGTGAACTGCCCTGAAATTTTTTAATGCTAGCTGACATTTGTCAAGTCAATTTTAAAGGATATGTTTTGCCTTTTGACCAACTTGTTTTTGATAATTGCATCTTCTGTGTTTTTAAAATTGCTAGGAATAGGGATGGCTTTGGTGTCTCCTGACCCAAGAACACTGCATTTTGATTTAATATATTGCGAATGAATTGAACAATCTCTGGCTACTAGCACACTGCTCTAAGTTGACATGGAAGAGAGAGATGCCTGGTTGCTTTACCTTCTGTTTAACAAACCATCTAGATCAGCAAGCCTGAGTGGGCCATAGTTTCTATGCCCTGTGCTCACAGGGCAAGAAAATTGTCCAGAGCATTTGGGTGTTAAGAGTTAGAGCTGCTGTATGTATTGTTGTTTAAAGGCCTGTGGAGAATCTTGTAATCTATGTGCAATCGCTTGCTGAAAAGTTCCTGGTCATGGAACATAAATGCTGTATCTTTCAGAGTCAAAGAGCCTCAAGGTGCCTTTTAAAAATTAACTTTTTGAAATGTAAAGCTTAAATATACCTGCCTAGTTGATAAAGAAGCTGTGGAACAGCTTAAGAACTTTCAGACCCTAAAATACAATTATGTTGCTTCCACATTAAAATTTTGTAGCCAATTGTGCAATGCTGGGCTGTCTCCCCAAAATATATTAATGTTTGTCATTTAAAATGATTTTTACCCAACGTAAGTATTAAAGTTTATGTGCAAAAATGGTCGTGTGCTTTTCTTGTGCTGGGGTGTTTTTCTTGTGACCTAATTACAGAAAACAAAGCTGTAGAAATGTCTTGCATCTTATCCTTTCTAAAACACTGTCAATTTTAGGGCCTTGCTAAAAGAGAAGTAATTGTACGATTGTACCTCAGTTTCAGTAGTACAACTGTGTATTCGTTTGAGAAACTAAAATCTAATCTTATAGGCTAAGTCAGCATTAACCTAAAGAAAACTCTAGAGGAATGAAAAGGATGAGATTATTTTATTTCTCTAACAGTGCCTCTGAAAGCCTGTGTATTGAATAATTAGCGTGTGTCTGCCTTTCCCCTGTATCGTGACCATTTATCGTGTTCTCTCTTGTTTGATTGGCCACCGTGCTTTATGTATTTGATTTCATTTAATTTGAATTTATTTTAATTCATAAAATTATGCTACTTGGTTGCTAATAGCTCCATTTTCTTAACTGAAAAGAGTGAAGCTCAGAGAGGTTAAGTCATTTGCCTCAAGTCCCACAGCTGGTAAGTAGCAAAGTCAGCATTCAAACCTATACCAGACTCCAAAGTCTATGCTTTCTCTGCCGTGTGATGGCACATATAAAAACCTAAAAAAGCCAAACCTGTTGCCATCGAGTCAACTGCGACTCACAGCAAGCCTACAGGACAGGGTAGTACTGCCCCATAGGGTCTCCTAGGAGCGGCTGGTAGATTGGAACTGTGGATTTTCTGGTTAGCAAGACAAACTCTACCATTGCACTACCAGGGCTATGTAAGTGGTGCATATAGGATGTTCCCAATTAGTGCTTGTTAAATTTAATTGAAAGCCAGATTTTGATTATGACTGACAAAGTTCTCGACCATAAGCCATAATCTAAACCTTTTAAAAACAGTTCCCAGGAGATTCAATTAGTGATTTTTTTTCTTCCGAGTGTTAGTTTGCTTATGTTTACTAGATAATCCCTTTGTTTCTGAAAATACGAAACAACAAAAAGGGGTAAAACATTTTTCTGCTGGGAAGTGGTGAGGTAAGAAAGTAAAATTTTTAATTTTTGAAGTGTTTTAGTAAGCTGTGCATTCAGAACTGCTTTGTCAGGAAGATTGTGAAATCTATAGGAGAAAAAGATGTGGAAAGAATTGGTCATTACATAAAGTTGTCAGGTCATGAGATTAAAGCACTGTACAATCATATATTTTGTATTATACATTAAAGCATTTAAATGTGTGAAGAATTTTAAAATACTGAAAATTTGATCATATAAAATTCCCCCAAATCCCTGCCTATGTACTTTATATTGCATGTCTAATTTGTCAGCCTTCATTAAAAAAAATAAGATACAAAAACTCAGTTCAATGAGTGAGCTACACAGTTGTCGAGTTTCATAATTTAAGTCCCAGAGAGCCCTAGCCAAACAATATTAAATATCCTTTTGAAAATTTCTATTATTCCATGTGATTTGATCTGTTTGATCATCAGCTGTGTTTTTATTCTATTCCCTCGTATTTATTTTTCCAAGTGCTTTGCACTACATTTAAATCCAATATTTTAAAGCAGTTGGTGACTTTTCGATAGGAAATTAAGGTGTTACTAAAATGTAATTTTAAAAGTTGAGTTGGCAACATCTATAACACGTTTAATTGTACATACCCCTTGCCACAGAAATCCCACTTTGGGAAATTTACCCAACACAAACGTATCATTTGTAGTAGAAGTGAACATTACAAAGTAGTACAAACACCCAACGACAGAGGATGGAATTTGTTCAATGTTGTTAATCCATATTATTAAATATTGTGCAGCTGTTAAAAAGACTTAGCTACATCTTAATACACGTGCAGCAATGTTCACGTCCTAGAAAGTGAACAAATCAAACTGTAGAGCAGTGCCAGGGCTCGAGCCCATTTTGTTTTTGACAAACGTGGGGAGAACGTCCAGGTGGCTGAGCACTCAACGATTGCCTCCAAAGGACGTGATGGGGACCTTGCATTGTCTGCTGTGTTCATTTCTAAATGGCTTGCCTCTTTCTACACAACATGTATTGGTTTTATAGTTTAAATGGATACTTTTTTAAAAAGTGAAAAATTCTAAAACATGGGAATATGGTGTGGATGATTCTGTTCAGCCTCCTCCCACCCCAGAGCCTCGGGTTTTGCCCAATGAGGGGCCGACCCTTGCAAGCCCAGCTTCTGGGAAACCTGGGGGAGTCCGGCAAGGGGCGTGGGCCTCTTGAAGGAGGTGTCAGCCCTGGCGTCCTTCCCCCAAATCCTCACAGGGGTCCCCGTTGCCAGGTGTGGCCGTGACCCCAATGGCTCTGCTGCCCCCGTCCCAGCTCTCTCGAGTAGTTTTGGGGAGATTCGGGTGCTCATCCCGACCCACAGCCTTCCCACCTCCCCAGGCCTATCCCTCGCCCGTCTGCCGGCAACCGAGCCAGAAGCGACCCCAGCGCGTCCCCGTCAGCGAGGCTGGAGGCCGGGGGCGTGAGGGGACACTGGGCGGCATTTGTCATGGCGTAGGCGTCCATCGAGAGAGCACTGGCGCGCAGCGTTTACACTGGAGCTACTGTTTACCCCGCGGGACCTCTGCCCGGACGGGGTGTGACCAGGCACCCCCTTGCCTAAGGCCGGGGACCCTAGCGGGTCACAGCTCCCCTGCCACAGGCCCCTGAAGACCCCAGCGCCGCGGCGCGCGCGAGGGGCGGGGCCTGGCCTGCCGGCGGCGCTGATTGGACGCGGCGCCCACCGGAAGCCGCGCGGATTGGGTGGGCGCTTCCCGCCTTCCGGCCGCGGCCTGAGGCGCTGCATAGTCCCTGAGGCGAGAGACGCTAAGCTCTAAGGTGGCGGTGGCGGCGCGCTCGAGCGGAGGCCTCCTCAGGCGGTAGGTGCGCACCGCGTTGGGCGCGAGCAGGGAGCTTGCAGCCTCGCTCGAGGCCTCCAGGTCAGGGGTGCCCGACGGTTGGGCCCGGGCCGCTGTGGAAACGGCGCGGGTGAGGCCAGGCTGAGGGAGACGCCAGAGGCCTCAAGTCGGCGGCCGAGCCTCCTGGGTGGGGCGGCTCCTGACCGGACTTGGCGGTCCGGGCCTGGCCACAGCGGCGGCCCCTCGCTTTACGCCCTAGTGGGCGGCAGCCCGGGCCTGACCGGTCCTCGTAGAGGCCCTTTGACGCCATCGTCCCACAGTGGTCGGGGCCGGTGTGGACACGGGAAAACGGGGCTTCGGCCAGCATCACAGCTTGGCTGTGGGGATCCATTGGCCTTTGTCCTTAACCTTGTCCCTGTGCCGCTCCCCTGGTCGTCCGTGACCCCGGCCTCTTGGTGGTGAAGCCGTGAGGTGCACACCTCCCCTGGGCATCGTGGCAGACGCCATTAATCGGCCGTGGGTGGTGCCACGGGCGGGACGGAGCCGGCGCTTGCGGTTTTGGAAAAGTCGGTGGGTTTCCACTTGGTGGTGGAGGATCGAGAATATTCTGTCACTCATTTAGCTTTAAATTTTTTTAAAAAAACCAGGCTTATTGAAGTTAAGCAAAAACGAGCTTATGGTTCCCATCTGCTGCCCACCCTGGCCCACCCCATGGTTGGTGCTGTGCGTTTCACTGCCCAGCGCCCCAGAGGGTCTCCGAGCCCCTCACCCGCAGCGACCGCCAGCGGAGACGTGCACCTCCTGCCCCCCGGCGTCGCTTCCGGCCTGTGCCGGGTCGCTGTGTCAGGTGCTAGTCTTGCTTCGTTTGGGTTTTTGTTTTCCTTCTAGAATTTTCTGCGGGTTAGCTTTGGGAGTGGCGTCAGCTGTGGCAGAGATGGAGTCCTGGTGGCACGGCGCTTAAGTGCCTGGCTGCTAACGAAAAGGTTGGCAGTGGGAACCCAGGAGCCGCTCGTCGGGAGAAAGATGTGACAGTCTGCTTCCCTAAAGAGCACAGCGTTGGAAGCCCTATGGGGCCGTTCTACTCTGTCGTGTAGGGTCGCTATGAGTTGGAATCTACAGCAGCGGGTTTGGTTTTTGGTTTATGGCACAGGTGATAGAGGGTGCTTAGCGTTTAGGTCTATTGTTGCTGGCGTTCATTCAGTTGTAGGAAAATCTGTTGTTGCTGTCCTTGTCTGTGTTATGGAGTAGGTTCTAAGTGCCCACAAAAATGGCTGGCTGGCTGGCTGGCGTTTTTGATTGCCTTATTTTTTCACAGTTTTGCTTGACCTGGCTGTATGTTTTCGTAGACCCTTTTCTTTTTGGCTATGTTCCTGATCCACTATACTCCCCCCCTCCCACACCCCAGTATATGTTCATGGGTTTCACTCTTACACGTATTTGGTTAAATAGCCTATGTTAACCTTTATCATGAGATAAGATCGTACAACTCCCCCCCCCCCAACCCTTGGTCTCTAATTTATATTTGGAAATGTTAAATATTATGATGGAGGAGAAGACTTGAAATTGATCTCTTGTTGCTTTTATTCAGGCAGCTTTGGAGAAAAAATATGTGCCTCCCTTATCTGTCAAGTTTTTTTTTTTTTAAGTTAATCATTTTAATTGTTAGCCTGTACACATTTATCTTCTGTTTTTTTTTCTTTTTTTTCATGCAAACAAGTCAGCAAATAAGTAGACCAAGACTCAAAGCCTACTATTGACTACTTGACACCCAACCCCATGCTTGTGTTGAAAATGTACTGTTCCATGCTGGGTTTCCTAGGTTGTTTTGTTACATAGTACTTCACAAAAATATTTTAAATTGTTTACCAATGTTGGTGAAAAAAATAAGTATCACTTTTTCTTTTCCTTCTAAAGTTAGCTTTCCCTTTGCATTTGCAAAAGTTTGACTTATTTGATATTGTAGTAGATAGTGCTAACTTTCTGGCTCTGTTGTGGCCAGTATTCGTTCAGCCTCAGGGTGGAGGGAAGTGGTAACTGGATTCTTGCTCTAGTTTTTTTTTTTTTTTTTAATCTTCCTATGTGTAGATACTAATTAATTTTCCTTTTCCTGACATATTAGTGAGAAAGTAGGCTAGAAACTAAACTGTCTTGTAGCTTAATGTGTGTCTTGGCCATAAGTAACTCTTCTGCGCTGTATTTCATGTTTCAGAGTATTTTGTAAAATATAATACTTCAAATTGTTTCGGTTGTGATTGCAGAAAAAGCAAAATATAGTAGACAGGCCTGTCCAACAGTTGCTTGACCTTAGAGAAAGTGTACAAATGAAGGCCCTTCTCAAAACATTTTAAGTATTTGAAGTTTTAACTCAGGGTACCAAATTGTTAAATAAATGTTCTAGTCTCCAGTTTCACAGTATACTTTCATTCCAAAAAAATAGATAAATATGTATAAAGCAATGGTTTTTACGACTGAATGTTGGCAAAATATCAGAGATAACAATGCATTTATTGTGGATATTTGGGTATTGAAAGAAAGGCTGGTGATTTTTGGATGAGTAATAATCTAGGTCTTTTTTTTTTTTAATAAAGACCTAGATTATTCATAAATTACTATATGTTTCATAAAATATTTTTTTCTTGACTATAGCAAAATTGCTAACCAGGTTATAGTCAAGATTTTTACTTATGTTTTATTGACAGTAATGATCTAAGGATTAAAGAATAATATGTAATTATATTCAAAATGTACCAAATCTGATTATATTTTCGTAAAAACACAGTGAAATAAGTACAAGCCAAAACCAAACCTATTGCCACTGAGTCAGTTGCGACTCACAGTGACCCTATAGGACAGAGTAGAGTTGCCCCATGTGGTTTCCAAGGTTGTAAATCTTTACAGAAGCAGACTGCTGCATCTTTCTCCTGAGGAGTGGGTGGTGGGTTTGAACCACTGACCTTTTGTTAGCAACTGAGCATACTTAACCAGTGTGTCCCAGGGCTCCTTTTAAAATAAGTATACAAAATAAAAATCAAGTGTTTGTCTTTTAAAATTTCTGAAAAATTAGAATTCTTTTGTAATTAAAACATAAAGATTATAGCCCAGGAAACCCTGTGGGGACCCTTCTTATAGGGTCTCTATGAGTCAGCATTGACTCAATGGCACACAACAACAACATAATTAAAACAAAACACAAATTATTAATGAATAAAATTTTTAAATCAAAATTATCTTAATGCTGGAACCTTTTTGAGGAGTTAAGCCTTATTATTTTTTATAAAAGTAAACTTATAAACTAGTATTCACTTGCCATCTAACTGCCGTTGTAAAGAATCTATATCATGCTTCATGCAGTTTATGTCTAACCCATTACCTTCGAGTAGATTCCAGCTCATAGGGACCCTGTAGGACAGAGTAGAACTGCCCATAGGGTTTCCAAGGCTGACATCTTTACGGAAGCAGATGGCCACATCTCTCCCACAGAGTGGCTGGTGGGTTCAAACTGCTGACCTTCCAGTTAGCAGCCGAGCACTTATCAGTGTGCCACCAGGGCTCCTGGTTTATGTCTAGATCTATCTATCTATACAAAATAAAGAATTATGTGAATTGCTTAGTACTATAAAATAGTCCTCAGCCACGATATGCAGCTATTGCAAATACCATGTACTAATTTGCTAGTACTTCCAGAGCCACAAATTGGAATACAAAGAGAACAAGAAAATGGACATGGACACTGTTAGGAAGTGATATTTCATTATGCAGGAATCAACTGCATTCTTGCTCCATGAGAAGAAGAATTTGATAGTTAATATGTTTTTTCTCTTAGCTAAGCAGTTATGTTGCTCAAATACTACCTGCATTCTGAAGCAGAGACATTTTAAAATGTCAGCATCACCTTTTCTGCATTCAGTGGCAGCCTCCCCACACTTCTTTAAACATTTTTATTACAGAAAATTTCTAACACGTACAAAGCAAATAGAACAGTGTCACTGACCTGCAATCCCCTTATCAAAGGCATTAAAACAAGGAATGTGAAGAAGTGTTTCCCTGGGGCCTGAAGGGCATTAAGTTATGAGAGTGAATGTTTGTGGTTACAGAGTTTATTGGGCCAGTGCTGAGTCCTGGATCCTGAGTGGATAGAGATGCCCATGTGCCTGTTAATAAACTTGTATGTGTTTCTGTGTGTGAGAGAGAGATCACACTATAGAACCCAGAGCAGGAGCCCCTTTTGCCCTTCGTCTGAGGATAGTAGTGACTGAGAGGATATGTATGAATGTATGCTGAATCTTACGTGACAAACTGGATTAATTTGATCCATTGTATTTCTCAGTATGGTATAATTAAACTAGGTGCCTTGGTTTTTTTCTCCCCAAAAACCTGTTTTTCTTCCCCCCACCCCCCCCCCCCCCATTTTTTCTTTTTTGGTCCATTTTATTCTCCACCTCTAGGTCTTTTCTCCCTACCTGGGCAGTTATCCACTGTCACATACATACAGACACACATATCCATAACAGTGTATAGCCTTGTTTTGTGTGTGTGTGTTTCTTTATGTATCTCTCGTTCTGCAACTTTTTATGGCATCACAGTGTTTTTGAGATAAACCACATTCTTAGACATAGATCTTGTTCATTCCATTTAACTACTGTGTTCAGTCACAGCACCATGTCACATTTCATCTGTGTGTCCACCACCACCCCCAACTGACATACAGGCTGTTTGTCAGTGTCTAAATGGAGCACCGTCAGTGTAAAATACACGCTGGATTTCAAAGACATAGTACAAAAAGATATAGAATAGATAATCTACAATTATAGTCAGATTTCAGTACCACTTTTTCAATTGGTGGATCAAGATAGAAGATCAACAAGAATGTAGAAGATTTGAACAACACAATCACTCAACTTACCTTAATTGACATTTATAGAACACTTTCTCAATAGCAGAATACCCATTGCTTTCAAGTGCACATGGAACATTTACAAAGATAAACTATAACTCAGGGCCATAAAACAAGACTTGATAATTTTTTAAGGATTCAAGTCATAAAAAACATGTCTGTGACCTCATGGAATTAGTTTAGAAATCAGTATCAAAAAGATACCTGGGAAATCTCCAAGTATTTGGAAATTACCACACTTGTAAATAATTTTGGGGCCAAAGACAAAATGGTAAACTAAGACAGTGTTTTGAATTGAATGTAAATCAAAACACTGTATCTCAACATTTTTTATGGTTACGTCTTCAGTGGAATACCGCCAAAGCAGTGCTTAGGAAATTTATAGCACTGAATGCCTGTATTAAAAAAGAAGAAAGCCCTCCAATCAGTGACCTCAATTTTACTTTAAGAAACTACAAAAGGAAAAGCAAATTAAACCCAAAATAAATAGAAGAATGAGAATAAAATCATCAAAATCAATTATACTGAAAACTGGAAAAATAATAGAGAAAATGTTTCAGAGCTGCTTTTTAAAAAGATGATTAAAATTGATAAACCTCTAGACAGGCTTATCAGAAAATAAAAAGAAAAAAATACTACCAGTATTAGGAATGAGAGATTTGACACCAGCATCTAATTTTACAGATATTAAGAGAAGAATAAAATATTATGGAACAGAATAGGGAGTTCAAAAATAGACCCACACATATATGGCCAATTGACTTTTTAAAAATAATTTTATTGTGAAAATATACATAACAAAATAGTCATCTCAGTTGATTTTTGACAGACGTGCAAAAGCATTTCAGTGGAGAAAGGTGGTGAAAAAAAATTCAGTGCATAATGTGCACCATATATAAAAGTTAACTCAAAATGGGTCATGGTCCTAAATGTGAAACCTAAAACTATAAAGAAAACATTAGAAAGCCTGTGTGACCATAGGTTTGGCAAAGATACAACACCAAAAGCATGAGCCATCAAAGAACAAATTGATATACTGGACTGCACCGTAATTAAGAACTTCTGATCTTCAAGAAACATCAAGACAATGAAAAGACTGGGAGAAAATATGTACAAATCTGAAAAGGGACTTGTGTGCTTTTGTATCCGGACTGTATACTCTCAAAACTCAACAATAAGAGAATAAAAAGTCAAGTTTAAAAACTGATAAAAGGTTTGAATAGAAACCTCATGAAGGAAGGTATATGGATACAAGTAAGCGCATGAAAAGATGCTCAATATCATTAGTCGTTAGGGAACTAGAAACTTAAACCGCAATTAGATGTCATTATGTACACTTTAGAATGGCTAAGATTAAAAAGACTGACAGTAATCAGTGTTAATTAGGATGAATATATATGTTTGTATTTTATATTTATCAACTCTTTTGCATTTTATTCATATAAATGTAAGAGTATTAAGTTTCTTGTCTAGTTTTTTTAATTGCACCGTTTGTTGTATGTGTGTGTTTTTTAAACTGATATGTATAGAATCTTCATATCATTTGGATACAAGATTTTTGTTTATAAAAGGTGCAGCTAACTTGGTCTGTGGTCCGTCTTGTCACTTTCTTAATGATGTCTTTTGAACAAGTGTTCTTAATGGAATGTCTAAATGGTCATTGTTTTCCTTTAAGGTTCGTGCTTTTTGTATTCTGTTTAAGAAGTCCTTGCTTATTGCAGTGTCAGAAGATGTTCTAATATAATATGTTCCAGAAGCTAAATTATTTTACCTTTTACATTTCGATTTTCAATTCATGTAAAAATGGTGTTTGCATATGGTATGGGGTAGTCAGATGTCATTGTTTTTCTTATGAACATCCAGTTGAACAGAACCATTAATCAAAAAGACTATCCTTTTCTTACTGCTTTGCCTTTTACCTTTGTCAAGAATCAAGAGTCATATGTGTGCGTCAGTTTCTTAATTCTTTATCAGTTGGTTTTTCTATCTTGGGCTAATACCACACAGGTTTTTATGGCAAGTCTAAATACAGTGACATCAGCTTTCTTTTGGTTAGTGATTGCATGGTATATATCTTTTTCCATCTTTTTATTTATGGTGTGCTTGAAATCATAAGGAGCTGCAGTAGCGCAGTGGTTAAACACTTGGCTGCTAACCGGAAGATTGGCAATTTGAACTCACCAGCTACTCCATGGGAGAAAGATGTGGCAGTGTTCCATAACGATTTACAGCCTTTGAAACTCTATGGTGAAGTTCTCCTCTGTCCCACAGGGTTGCTGTGAGTCAGAATCAGTTCGATGGCAATGGGTTAATGGGCTCTTAAAATCATAACTTTTTTCACCAGCGTGTAGTTTTTTTTTTTTTTTTTAACCTGACAATCTGATTCTTAAGTAGTGTATTTAATGTAATCGCTGATAAAAACCCGTTGCTGTCAAATCGATTCTGACTCATAGCGACCCTATGGGACTGAGTAGAACTCCCCCATAGTTTCCAAGGAGCGCCTGGTGGATTCAAACTGCCAACCTTTTGTTTAGCAGCAATAGCACTTAACCACTACATATTTAAGTTTAGATTTAGCACCTTACTTTGTACTTTCTATTTGTCTCATCTGTTTTGGGTTTCCTTTTCTCTCTCTCTCTTTTTTTTTTTTTTTTTTGTTAGGGGGGAGGAAACTTTTTGTATTGATTATAGTAAAAATGTGATTTCAGCCATTTTAGCTTGGTAGTTATGCATTCTTTATTTATTTAGTGATTGCTGTAGAAATTATACAATTTTATTTTATTAATATCTCTTAAATGGTATTTTGATCACCATGAGCTGGAATTGACTACACAGAACTTTACATTCGTTTACCACCATTCCCTAATATATGCTGTTATCATGTATTGTTAATCTGTACGTGTTTTTAACACCATAAAACATTATTCACATTTAGATTTGTGTTACTCTTCACTCCTTGCACCATTCCATCTTCTGTTTTCTAACTGAAGACGTTTTCGTATTTCTGTAAGAGAGGGTCTGTTGGTGACAAATTCTCCAAGTTGGGCTTCCTCTTTCCTTTTTTTTCCTCTGAAAATGCATTTTTTCCACTTATTTTTGGAGAGTATGTTTTCTGGTTATAGAATTCTAGTTTGCAGTGTTTTCTTTCAGCATGTTAAAGATGATATTATATCAAGTTTCCTGGCTTTTGGTTTTTCACTGTTGAAGTCAGCTATCGGTTTTATTGATGCTGCTTTAAAGTAATCAACCTTTTATACCCTTTGGCAACTTTTAATATGTTTTTGATACTTAGCAGTTTTCTGTATAGGGTCACTGTAAGTAGGAATCAACTCAATGTCAACAGGTTTGATTTTTTTTTTTTCTTTTTTGGCAGGGTGGGGGGTTATGGTATGCCTGACGTGGTTTTCTTTTTTCTGTTGGAGTTCACAGGGATTTTGAATCTATAGCTTGAGGTCTTTTATCATTCCTGGGAAATTCTCAGTTATCATCTCTTCACGTAGTGCTTTTATACCATTCTCTATTTCCTCTCCTGGAATTCCAGCTACACATTGTAAGGCTTCATTATATATGCTCTGTGTTCTTGCCTTCTCTTCTATTTCTATCACCCCTGCCCCCATGCTTTTGTGTCTCTTTGCTTCATTTTGGATATTTTCTTCTGATAGTTTTTATTACTCTTTTTCATCTGTGTCTGATCTGCTATTAAACTCATTCATTTTGTTCTTAATAATTTAATTATTGACTATTTTTGATTCTAGAATTACTTGCTTCTTTTTCATATCTTCTGTGCCCACCCCCCACTTAATTTCTAGTTTCTGCCAAAAATTCTCAGTCCTGTTTTGTAATCTCTGTATACACAGTAATAGTTATTTTAAATTTTCTAATAACTCCCCCATCAGGAGTTTCTGTGGGTCTATTTTTGTTGCCTAGTTCTGCTGTTTCTCATTTTGTAATTCATTCATTCATTAGTGTTGCTTTGGTTGTATCCTAGAGGTTTTTGTATGTATACATTTTCTTGCTCACTTAAATATTTTAGAATTTTCATCTGATTATTCAAATGTACAATTTTAGTTTTCAAATATATATAAATTTTGATTCTATCTTTAAGTTAATTTTTAAATTTATTATATTGTCATGAGAGAACAGAGTATTATATTGAACCTTTTGTATGTTTTTGTTCTGGCTATCTCTTTTATTCTTGAGAAATGTTACCACAATATGTCTAGATGTACTTTTTCTTATGTTTCCTGAAACTCAGTGGACTCTTTCAATCTGTGGATGCTTATTTGGGGAAGGCTCCTGACTATTGTTTCTACCCAACTATTCTTTAAAAAAATTTTTCGGAATTCTTATTAGATAGGTATTGGAATGTCAGTATCCTTTATATATTTTATCATTTCATTGCTTTATGATATTCTGGATCATTTTCTTTACCTTGTGTTTCTATCTCAAGAAATGATACCTCATGAAGATGGAGACTCCAAAGATTCCAAGCCTGTGATGGTAGTGGCAGGAGTGGATGCTCGGATTCTCTCGGCTATACTGCTCCTAGCATGGTTCATCATTAGTTCCCCTGTTGGTTGCTGACCTCCAGTATCTATTTTTTTATCTCCATATGCTATATGTAATAGCTTCCTATCTATTTCTTATTATTTTCTATGAAGCAAGAAACACATAATAATATGTGTTAATGGTACACATACACATAAGTTTTCATGTGGGAGCCCTGGTGGTGTAGTTGTTAAGCACGCAGCTGCTAACTGAAAGGCCAGTGGTTCAAACCTACCAGCCGCTCTGCTAGAGAAAAGACCTGGCAGTCTGCACCCATAAAGATGACAGCCTAGGAAACCCTATGGGGCAGTTCTACTCTGTCCTGTAGGATACTATGAGTTAGAATTGATTCGATGGCACATAACAACAAACATATGTATAAATCCTATACTAACTTGTGGCATAATAAATTCTCAAAAAGGGCAAGGCTACATTTCTCCTGTGAGGGCTTGGGGGGAAATGGAAGAAAGAGGGAGACCAACTGGACAGTAGCAGGCCAGCCGCTTCTAGGGAAATGGGAGACAAAGAGTAGGACCCTGCATTTCTAATATCCTCCTGAACAAAATAACCTCCACTTTATAGATATCCTAGAATCATTACTGCTGTGCTGGAAGTCCCAGCTAGCCACAGACCCACAATTGCCCCCTCAATATGTAACCCAGAGCAGAGAAACATAATGGGGCTAAACTGCACCTAGGCCCTGGGTAGATTGGGGTGAACCAGCTCCACTCCTAGCTGATTAACAACACAGGCTGGTCTTGGTCGTTCCATTTCCTCACAATAACCTAAACCCACATTTTACTGATGGCATTTTTTTGGACCGCATTTACCTGCATATTGGCAAGAATTTATTGCACCTTAAAGGAGATAATAAAAGCAAAAATTACAAATAAAACTAAAGTCTCCTTTGACAAACAGCTCGACTCTGCAGCTCCCGCTCTTCCTAGTAGAGTGACAAACAGCCCAACTTGGGCAGCTGCTGTCCTGAGTGGTCTGTGTATATGTGTAAATTCCTCTCCGTCTTCATGTATACACACATACATACACAAGTACATAGCCTGAGAGATATAACCGTAAATAATACAAAGTTTCTTTTTTGCATAAATGGCATTGGTAACATTTTTATCACTTAAAATTGCAGATATCTTTAGTTCTGGTTCACTTTATTTAACTGCTATATTCACACAATTGGTTAGGTGTACTGTGTTTTATTTATTCATTCCTTGCCTTCCTTTCCATTCCCAACTCCCATCCAGGTGCTTACAGTTTTTGCCATTCAAAACAATGCTGCAAAAACATCTTTAGTCATGGCTCCTTATGTACATGGAAAACATGTTTCTCTAGGGATCATTCCCCCCTCCCCTCGCCCCAAGTTAATTTTGGAATCCTGGTAGTATAGTGGCTAAGTGCTACAGGTGCTAACCAAAAGGTTGGCAGTTTGAATCCACCAGGCTTTCCTTGGAAACTCTGTGGGGCAGTTCTACTCTGTCCTATAGGGTCGCTATGAGTCAGAATAGACTTGATGGCAACAGGTTTGGTTTTTTGGGTTTTTTTAGAGTTAATTTTAAATTACACTTAGAAATGAAAGGAATTTTTGCTTGTCTTAAGAGTATGCTTTTATTGACCCTTAAATTTCTCTCCTGGCATGTCTGTAAGGGAGTAGACTAGGATGACTATGTCGTGTAGCCTGTCTTTGGGATGCATTGTCCTATATTCCTCTTGGATTGATTGATTAATTAATTGCCTGTGTTGGATATTTTGGCAGTTCTGTTACAAAACTCTTCATAGAATAGTTTCTTTTAATATTTTTCTAATCATGATGTCTAAAAATGATGGTATTTCTTTTCCTTTCTAGCGTTAAACTCCACATTGAATTTGAAAATGTTGGATGGTTTTGTTAAAGTTGGTAGATGATGCTTAGTGTAACCCTGTTGCTTCCTGCTTTTGTTCTTCTCTGAAGAGAGAAGTGTGCTTAGGTTGTCTTTTTCTCACTTCTTTCTGTTTGGATGCTGTTATTGATCCCATTCTTTGGTAATGTATTTACATATTCTTCCCTTCTTAGATATTTTATAAACAAACAACAACAAAAAATTGCCATCCGGAGATATTTTATAACTACCTGGAGTTTCATTCAGGCATTAATTCAAGATTATTTTTCTTCTTATTCCCAAAGTTAGAACATGTGTAGCAGGACTCATTGGTACGGAGAAGAGTTGGTCGAGATGTGTATTTTTTCACTAACTGACTTTGTACGTTTTAGCAAAACTTTTGGCATTAATTTAAGTAATCTGTAAAAAGGGAGGGCTCGAAAAACACTCCTAAAGGTTTCCTTTAGAAACATCTTTGACCAGATTAAAACGAATAATCTGATAAACAGATATGAAAAATGTCTAGTGAGGAACTTGAAGAAACAGAATTTATTGTCTTTGGCATAAGGAACAATATACTACTTAGGTGTGTTAAGCTTCTTAAACTAAAAATATGGAACAGATTTTATGATACAGAAAATATGTTTTCTTTTTTAGGTGTTTGTTTTATTCTGCTGTTTTTAAATGAAGTCAAAATGCCAATAAGGCCAGATGTCCAGGTATGTAGTCCTAGACCAAGAGGAAGTATTTTATTTTAACTTCTAGCATCACATTTTGTTGTTTATTTGTAGGTATCCAGTGCTATATTTTTAGCGATGATGACGCTTACATGATTTTATCTAAGGGTCAGGAGTAGAGCAATCTAAACAAAAGTGTTGTCCATTCCTTTATTCAATACATGTTTTAAGAAAGATATATTGAAAGTGTATATAAAGCATAGGGTTACTATGAGTTGGATTCGACTCTACAGCAGCGTGTTTTTAATGGGTTGAGAAATGCTAGTTCTTTATACCTTTTACATTGCAAAGAATTATACACTAGTTCATGTATAAGTTATGCAGGGATATTTGTATACTGAATTTTAAAAATAGTAATATACTTGCATTTAGGTAAAGACTAAATTTTAATATTTAATACATATGCAGTTGACCACCAAGTCTATTTAGTCATCAGATTATAGAATGACAATCTCTTATTAATGAAGTTGTACTTTAATAGGGATAGTAGATATTATAGAGGTTACAGATATTGTATAAGGTTAGTGATTAAGCCGTATGTATTGGTATATTTTCTAAAAGGATGCTTTTACCCATCTTTATACATTTTTATTTATTATTTAAACCCCATGAAGAAGTTGGTAATCTGATATGCTAGACTTTTAACAATGATATCAAGTATAAGATACTGTAAAGTTGATATTACTTCACTCATAAATACATTTTTGGTGAGTTGAACATAATGATCGTATCATTTAAAATATTAAGAAAAAAATTTTTTTTTTTACTGTTTTGAGTCTTGTTAATGCCAAAAACTTAATCCATAACACAGTCTAAATTTAAGAGTGGGCAGGTTTTCTAAATTAATGAATTGACGTGATAGATTTTATGTGAAAGCATTTCTCACATTACTAGATTGCGTAAAGAAACTAATGTTGGTTTTGATTAAATATATGTGCCATTAACTGCCTTTCTCTAGCAGTTGGAAAAATGCATCGATGATGCTTTAAGAAAAAATGATTTCAAACCTTTAAGAACACTTTTACTAACTGATATTTGTGAAGATGTGAAGATTAAATGCAGCAAACAGTTTTTCCACAAGTTGGATGAACTTATATGCAGGGTAAATATTCATTTTTGCTGAATGGTTGGTAAAGTTCTTAGATAGCCCTCTCCTTTTAGGGAGAAGACTCAATTGGAAGAAATAAGTAGAATGGTCTGGGTAATCTTCCTTATAATTATATAAATAAATGCTTATTTTACCATATGCTTAATTTGCTTTATTTGAGGAGTCTGAATAACATATTGGACTGTTGTTTCCTGAATAAAATCTGTAAAAACATGTGTTTAACTCAGGTTACTGTTATTAACTGTTACCTACACTGGGAAAAAAAAATGATTTACCTCTTTGAAGTTTAAACAACTTGATCTATTATTTTAAAAACCTTTCAACAGATTCTTAATGTTATATAGACAATGCTTGGTGTTTATAAAAACAAACAAAGAATCACCCAAAACCTGGGGTTTGATTTATCATATCTTAGGCATTTTTATACATGAGAAAAAATTGTTATTGTTTCCTCTAGTGCCCGAGATTTGTAATTCTGAAGGGTTGAATAAAAATTTCTTGTATCTTTTAGTTAAATGCATGGAACTTTTTTTAGAAGGGAAGATAATGGATTCATTGTATCATAGTCTAAAGTTCCTTGCACTTACACACATCTGTGTTTTTGTCCTGAGTTTGTCATTCACTGGGTGGGTGGATTTAAGCAAGTTGCTTTCACAGAAGCACATTTTTCTGTCTTTGCAGTATTGAGGATGGTGATGATGACTACCTGTCAGGACTTGTGAGGATTACAAATACATGTATAAAGCACCTAGCACAATGTCTGTCTTCCAATAAGTGATAAGTGCAACTATTCTCTGCCATACTGTTTTGTGTTTGCAGAAGTTTAAATGTATACTTTTTTGATTCAGGAACTTAAAAAAAAGAATATCCAAACAGTTTCAACCATTTTGGTTTCTGTTGGAAGATGTGGTAAAAATATCAGTATATTGGGACAAGCTGGACTTCAAACTATGATAAAGCAAGGACTAGTCCAAAAGATAAGTATAGAATATGTAGCATATTCATGTGGGGGAAATGTGGTAAAAGGTATGCTTTGTAATAATAAAGTGAGTAGTTCAAACTGTCAAAAAATACATTTGGTAGCTTTACATAAAAATTTGAGAATAAAATAAATAGTCTTATAACCTGTGGTATATGTTACAAAGATCACCAATTCTATACACAAGCTCTTTATAATCATGTGAGTTTTAGATCATAAGACTCTAAGGCCTTTACTTGCTCTGTTTTCTTTTTAGCTCTTGTTAATCACTGTGTAATATTATTTTTCTTTTTTATTTGTGAAACCTGTCTCTAATACTAGAATTTACCCTGTTAATTTTTGTCTGTTTTGTTCAGTGCTGTGTCCCCAGTGCCTAGAACGGTGCCTAGGACATAGCACCCAAAACCAATTGCTGTTGAGTCAATTCTGACTCAAAGCATCCCTACAGGACAGAGTAGAACTGCCCCATAGAGTTTCCAAGGCTATAAATCTCTATGGAAGCAGGCTGCCACATCTTTCTCCTCCTTGGAGCAGCTGGTGGGTTTGAACTGCTGACCTTTCAGTCAGTTAGCAGCCTGGCGCTTAACCACTGTGTTATATCTGAATTAATTAATGTAGTACCAAAAATTTTTTAAAAGATATAGTCTAAACTATGATAACTGTTTACATCTATTATAATAAATGCAGTTGAACTAGAAATTAGGTAGGAAG
Source organism: Elephas maximus indicus (assembly GCF_024166365.1). Taxonomy (NCBI): domain Eukaryota; kingdom Metazoa; phylum Chordata; class Mammalia; order Proboscidea; family Elephantidae; genus Elephas; species Elephas maximus. The sequence continues at coordinate 8,124,474 of NC_064843.1, forward strand.
TATTTCTACCTGGAATTAAGATTAAATTCATTTTGTGGTGCCCAGTTGCCACCACCAGCTGCTTTGCTAGGTATCACAATAGAGGATCCTGGACAGAGCAGGAGAAAAATGTACAACAAAATTCAAATTCACTAAAACAAAAACAAAAAACCCAGGCTTGCTGATCTGACAGCCACTGGAGAAACCCCAGGAGTATGGTTCCTGGACACCCTTTTAACTCAGTTTTGAAGTCACTCCTGAGGTTCACCCTTCAGCCAAAGATTAGACAGGTCTGTAGGGCCAACAATAACACACTTGAGGAACGTGCTTCATAGTTCAATCATGTATGCGAGTCTAATGGGCACACCAGCCCAAAAGCAAAGACGAGAAGGCAGGAAGGGACAGGAAAACTGGACGAATGGAAACAGGGAACCTGGGGTGGAGAAGGGGAGAGAGTTGACACATCAAAGCGTTGGCAGCCAACATCACCAAACAATTTGTGTATTCAGCTGTTTAATGTGAAACTAATTTGTTCTATAAACTTTCACCTAAATCACAATTTAAAAAGAAATGACAAAGGGACAAATATTGTATGATCTCGTATGAAGTACCTAGCATAGACAGATATAGAGAGATAAGAGTGTAGTAGTGGTTACCAGGAGTGCGAAAGAGGGAAAATGGCGGCTGCGGATTATTGTTTAGGAAGCATTGAGTCTTTGTTGATGGGGATGGAAAGTTTGACAAAGGATATTGGTAATGGTTGCACAGCATGATTGATGATATTGATCTCACTGAATTGTGTATGTGAAAAATGCTAAATTGGCAAATGTTGTATTATCTAATTTTTACAACAGTAAAAAAAAAAAGATGAAATTCATCTTGTTTTTGTTGTTAGGTACTGTCAAGTCAATTCTGACTCGTAGTGACCCCGAGTAGTGTAGAACTGCCTCATGGACTTTTCTTGGCTTTAATCTTTTGTGAGAGCAGATCACCAGATCTTTCTCCAGTGGAGCCACTGGGTGAATTTGAACTGCCAGCCTTTTTGCTTCGCAGTCAAGTGCTTAACCATTTGTACTACCAGGGGTCCTTTTAAGTTTGTCTACTCTCATCTAAACCATGGGAAAATACAGTGAGTTACCAAAAAAACAACAACAACAAGAACCAAGGAAGATGTTTAAAAGGATAATCTTCCTTTGACACAATATTTTTATTTGTGGAATAAATTTTTTTTGACGTTGCTTTATTCATAGGTACAGTGTTCACACTAGGATAGATTAATACATTGTTAAAATTGAGTTCAAAAAAAAGTAACTAATACGTACATTCCTTTCTTTACATGGTTGCCTGGTTTGAAAAATCTAAGGAGCTTATTCTAAATGGAGGAAATTCAAAAGATGAAGCTGTTATAAATATGATAGAAGACTTCTTTGATGTTTTGATGGTAAAAATCATATTGATTAATCTATGTAATAAAACATACGCTTATTTAAAAAAAAAAAAAAATCTGTGTTCTCTATGCCCTGAGCTTAAAAGTAACAGATTGGTTATTTAGCTAGATTAGTCTGCTCAGATTGTGTAAGCATTTATCCTGATTAATATATTTAAATGGTCAGTTAATAAATAAAAATTAAACAATTATGCAGTGAGTTCAAATATGTTACTTAAATATTAATGATGTTTTATAACATTACATAGTAAATTATAAATTAAACATTATTCCCTTTTTTCAGGTCATACATGATGTCAGTGATGAAGGTATGATAAATATTTTTATTGGAACAATAATTTGCTGTTAGAGTTTTAGTATAATTTTGCAACTCTGGTAGTGTTGTCCTAATATTAGGAATTAATTAGCTAATTCAGGGATCACCAACTTTTTCTGTAAAGGGCCAGAGAATAAATATTTTAGGCTTTATGGGCCAAGAGGAAAAATGAAGGCTATTATGTAGATACTTACATAATAAGAAAAAAATGTCCACAAATGTTCTACTGATACAATTTAAAATACAATAGTAATAAGTGATTTTTTTTTTTTTTTAATAATACAAGCCTTTTTTTAGAGAAGAATAGCATTCCTTTTGGGGAGGATAACATTTGACTTAATTGGGATTCAAAGTTAGTGTTCCCTGTTACCAAAATTGATTACAAATGTTCATTTTTTAATGCTTATTTGTAGTGAGACTTTATGTATTTCACATTTGAAAATGTCTTTTCATGCAGATACTTAGAAATATCAACTCAAGAATATGAATTGAGCATATTCATCACTTGGAAGGAATTTATAGAATTTTATTAGATTCTTAGTATTTGCCTATCAAAATGTCATGATCTTGCAGATTAATCAATTTTAATTGAAGGTTAGGTGGAAGCTCCTCAACTGCATAGTTAAATGGATTTTGAAATATGAAGATTTCCTTTCCATTTACACCAAGGTCTGAGAATTCTCCTGGACCTGTAGTTGGAGCTTGGAAAATACAGTCCCTGCAAATTTGTATGGGAATGGAGATATCCCTTCTCGTTTAACTTTTTACAGCCTGGGAAGTGTATCAAGCAGCTTGGTACTACTTGTGATTGAAGTAACATCAGTTGTCATCAAAGTGACTTTACTGCAGTAAAGTTTCTCATATAGGCACTACTTTGCCTTCGAATTTTGGGTTGAATTTATTAAGAAACTTTATAAAGCCTGCAGCAAAAGCTAATTTCCAAAGCCATTCAGTGTTCAAAAATAGTGGTTGAGTACTGTTCTTGTTCAGAAAAATTTCAGTCTTGGCCCAGAGTTCAAAATATCGCAAAAAAAAAAAAAAAAAAAAAAAAACTTTACCACTTCTTTAAGTACTCAGACTGGTGTGTGATAGGGCAACTCAGGATACTTAGCTTCTATTTCTAACAGAAACTCACTGACTGTGGCCAATAAGTTCATGGAAGTGAATGAAGTTCACCTGTGACACTGTTGGTTCTTTAAACCTGATAGATGCAAGTGTTTTCTAAAGAGTACCTGCTGATGAATAATAATAAACAGTTGCTGTTGAGTTGACTCTAACTCGTGGTGACCCTGTGTGTGTCAGTAGAATTGTGCTCCTTAGGGTTTTCTGTGGCTGATTTTTCAGAGGTAGATTGCTAGGCCTTTTTTTCTGAGGCGTTGCTGGGTAGACTCAAACTCCCAACCTTTCAATTAGCTGTCCATTGCCTTAACCTTTTGCACCACCCAGGCCTTTGGTGATTAATACAACCAACCAAAGTCAGGTAACTGGTCAGATTTGGCCTGTAGGCATAGTATACCAACCTGCCATCTAATGGAACAAAATTTTCTATAATAAATTAGGCTGGGGATGTAGAATATAACGTTAACTTGTGGCTATCCAATGTCTTGTGCCAAGCAATCAGGTTATTTTATCTTTGTGTTGGTTGAGGAAAATACCTAGGATTAGAGAAACTAAGTGTTTCGTTTTTTTTTCCTCTGAGGCCTATAAATTGTTCATAAATAAAGAGATGGCAACTGTTTGCTTCCTTCAATGGCAACAGGTTTAAAAAGATCGATTGCTATTTTTTTAAATAGCTAATGCTACCTTTTTATTGTTTTCTCAATTTTAACAATTAACAGAGTCGTTGGATCTCAAATCCTAAATTATTAGAGGAGAAAACAGTACCGAAGTGCTAGGGATTGTAAATTAATCCAACTGATTTTTTTTTTTTTTTTGAAGCAAGTCATATCTTTTTACCTAAGTGAGTTCTACCCCCACCCCCCCGCCCCATGTAGTCGCTCTGGAAAGTTGTACATTTGCTGTTGCAGTATTGGCATTGTTTAAAATTATTTTTTAAATTCACTTTATGAAATAGCATGTAGCAAATTCCCCCAGATATCTTTAGTATTGATAAAGCCTCATCTTTTGGGAATGGATTTAACTTTCAGAAAGGTCTTGAGTCATGTAGAGCTTCCTGAGGTCAGGCATGTTGATGGTCATCAAGAGTATAAGAATTTTTGAAGTACGACTATAAATTAATGAGGCCAGTTTACTTAAAAGCCTCAAAATGGAAGTTTTCACTCTTTACTGTATTTGCTTTATCTAAAAAAATAACTTCCCTATGTGACTGAAATGAGAAGCTGGATTGGGGCTGCCCTCTTGCCAGCATTAAAGTTGGTCACATCTGTTGAGTGGTGTTTGTTCAGGGCCACAAAACTAGTTAGCTCAGGCTTCCTGATGCCCAGACCAGAGGGCCTTTGTCTGAACTGTACCAGTACACACACTCCATTAACTTATATGAGAAAATACTGCCATTTGAAAGGATTTAAAATACATATCTGTCAATAACTTAACACTTTTATTCAGGTAAAAGGCAAATAGTGGAAAGTTTTGCACCTCGAATTTGTTCCCTGGTTATTGACTCAAGAGTGAATATCTGTATTCAGCAGGAGGTAAAGTCATTTGTTTTGATTTTATTTTTAAACCTAAAAATGAAATAAAATTTAATAGCAATTTATCAAATTGAAGTATTGTCTATTGACACTAAATTATCTCATATATTTCTATTGTTTTAACAATTCACCACCTTTAAAAACAACATAGTGAATATATTTCTTAAATACTTATTGAGAATTTATAACCATATGGGTTTATGTGTGCCTGGAGCTCATATGAAAATAAATTGTAACATCAAGCTATTAGAAAGCCTTAAGTATGTAAATACTAAAAATTGCCTGTGTGTTTAACTCTGAGAACAAAATTTTCATAATCAAATAACATTTCTTTAACTTCCCTAGTTCTTATAATACAGTAGTAATAAATATGTTGCATGCTTTAAGTACAAGTCATGTTATAGTCTACTTTTGATGTCCTGTTTTTTATGCTTTTTTGTAGTCACTGTTTTATAGTTTATATTCTTTTCTCTATCTCACTCCGTTCCCTGCATAAAGTACAGTGCTTAAGAAAAAAAAATGCTAAGTTGATATGCCTAGAATAGTTCTTAAATATTTAACATTTCATTGAGTACGTGAAGTTAATGGATTATCTTTTTTTTTTTTTTTTTAGACTCTAAAAAAAATGAATGCTATGCTTGACAGAATGCCTCAAGATGCCAGGAAAATAATCTCTAGTCAAGAAATGTTGATTCTCATGTAATAATTTATATTATATTGTTAGTGGTTCAGGTCAGCAATTTAAAAAATAAGGCAGTAAGGCAACCATGATTTTGCATTAATAATTAAAGTTGTTGTAATTACTGTACATTTCTAATAAGATTTAGTATATGCATATATTTTCTGCAAAAGTCAGTGATACTAGTCAGTTTTAAATTTTAGTGGTTTTTATGAAAATGTGGGCTTTTTATTTAATTAATGCTAGTTTGGTGTATAACATGTTTTTATTTGCAGGAGTAGTATGGGGGAAAGGATTTTAGATGCTGGAGGTAAGTCTTTTCAGAATGTTCATATTTGAAATTATTCCACGTTTATGAATAGAGTATCTCTTTAATAAAAATATGTTAGCATTGTAATGTACTGAGATTGTTTCGGGGAATTATAAACTTTAATACGATCAAGCATTTAATTAATAAATGACGAGTGTCTTTGAGGGTAAAATAATTTAGCATGACGATAAAAAAATAATAATAATTTAGCATCACGATAGACGTTAGATAAATATAATGTGTTCCTGATGCTAGTTCTATGAGTAATAATTTTGAAGTAGATTTGAATTATTTGTGCAAAAAAAGCCTTCAAATGGTATTTTATGAAATTAGGAGGTTTAATGTTCTTGGGATTGATAGACTTGTTTTTAAACAACACATTTACTAAAAGAACTCAGTTTCTTCCCTAAATTTCATATGAAAAAATCTTGATGTGGCGATTTACACATAGAATAAACCTATTGGTTTCAGGTACTCTGAGATAACTGTAAACATCATGTTATAAAAATAAAACAAGGATTCTGTGATTTATAGACTACCTTATAAGTTATTTTGAGTCTTTGGCTATTTAAGAGTTTCTTTTATGTTTTTTTTTTTTACATTTCACTCTGTTATTCTGTTAGTAAACTTGTTTTATTTGGCCTGTATTCATTCCTGTAATGATGAGACATTTCTAATCAATATGAAGAAAATAGCAAAAGATGAGTAAATTATGCTCGTAGTTTCCTAATTTTTTTTTTGCTTGTTCGAATACCCTATAAAATATATGACCTTTTATAAACTTTTTATAATTTTAACTATACATCGATTAATAATTTTTTATAGATTATGATTTACAGGTAGGCATCATAGAAGCTTTATGTAGAATGACCACAGAAAAACAAAGACAAGAACTGGCATGTCAGTGGTTTTCAATGGATTTTATTGCTAATGCATTTAAAGGAATTAAAGACTCTGAATTTGAAACAGTAAGTTATATACAAAAAACAAAAATTACCTAAAAAAAAGTCTTTTTAATTACTATGCTTTAAAAAAGTCTCTTACTTTTTCTTAAAATTAGGATTGCAGGGTATTTCTCAACCTTGTAAACGGCATGCTTGGAGACAAGAGAAGGTAAACATGCAATTTACAACCATTTACTGACGAGGAAATAGGGATTAAGAGGGAGTCCACAATATTGAACCTTTATAAATTTTACTTTATTCTGTTTTGTTAAAGTGTAAACTATCCTTGGATATTTAAAATAACATTTTAATGTAAAATGAGTAATTATAAATGATTACACTGGTAGGCTGAGATAAGTCCCCTTTGCCCCTGTTTTGCTTTGTTCTTTCAGGGGGAAAATGCATTTTTATTTAATATTAAGCTTTATCCAAAATTGGCTTACTGTATTTCATAACTGCATATGCTGTATTATTTAGCTTTTGAGAAATAATAAAAATCCAGACATAAATATTACTTAAGCTGCCTCCTTTATTCACATACCAGAATGAAAATACATAGCACACAAAAACTTTCCTTTGTAATTAACAACACTGTGAGGAGCTTCTGGAAACCCTGGTGGCATAGTGGTTAAGTGCTATGGCTGCTAACCAAGAGTTCGGCAGTTTGAATCTGCCCGGCGCTCCTTGGAAACTCTATGGGGTAGTTCTACCATGTCCTATAGGGTCGCTGTGAGTCGGGATCCATTTGACGGCAGTGGGTTTTTTGGTTTTTAAGGAGCTTCTTTCTGAGGTTACTTTAACCTTAGGAGTGGACATAGAAGGATAAGTAATATGAATTTTTATCACTTTTCATAATGTCTAAAGGACAGAGTATTTATGCCTGTCAGCTTATAGACTCTCAGGACACATTTATTGGATGAATGAGATCACATTTCCTTATGAAGGAAATTAAAGAGAAGGTGAGGGCTAAGTGCAAGGAGTCATATTGCCCACTTTTGAATCATAAGTTCCCCACTTCCTGTTCTAAAGTTGGATGAGTTATTTAACATTGTCTCAGTTCCCTCAGCTATGAAATAAGAATACTAATAATACTTACCTCATATGTTTCTTTTGAAGATTAAATGAGATAATTGTATGCTGAGTGCTCAAAATAATATCAGTCTAAGGAAATTTTAATAAATTCAGCCATTTTTATTAGCATTATTCACTTCTCCTTTTATTTTCTCATTGAAATTCTATGGGAACTTCCATTGTATAACTAGTATAAGCTAAATTAAGAATCTCTGCTTATAGTTGATAGCACACACGTACGCAACTGGTACAGTCACTTTAATCAGAATGGTAGGTTGAGTAGTATCCTCAAAGTCATATGCTTTTCTCTACAGAAATAAACTTCCATTAAAATTTTACTTTAAAAAGTTAATAAAGAAGGAGGGATGCTCTTATTTGTTATAAATTCTTCCTGATTTCTTTGGATCCTAGACATGATTTCTATGGCTAGACAAGACTATGCTGTGAAGGTTTATTTTTTTCTTTAACTTGAGCTACTTTTTATTTCAGGGTCTTTACATTTCCTTGTTTATCGGCATTTCTTGATAAATATGAAGTAAGTTTAAAATGTATACCTTTTTTTTTAAGTTATAGGATGATTTTCGATGCGAGGGTCCACTGAATTAGGGATTATGCATTGATAAGAACATTAAAAAATAGTCATAATTAGATCACAAATACTGCTAGTCTAGCCTTCTGTATCAGACAGTGACATTTTATGAAACAATACCTGCAGCCCAGGATAACTTTAAAATGTAAAGGATTTGCTTTTCCAAATGTTCCTCTGTTTCATTAATCAAGCCCAGATGAGTCTATCATTCATGAATACATTCAAACTAGTATTTTCTGCCTCTGTTAGCACTTGGAATATTTGTGATTTCTTGGAACTAGCTAATTGCTCTGTAAAATATTAAAGCAGCATTTCCTTCGATTGTTTCTAGACTGATCTAAATATTACACTTCTCTGCTCTTTCTCTTCCCTCCCCTTCCAGTTATACTTCAAATAAACTCAGCCATGAATATAGCATGGTCATAATTTTCTGTTGTCATTGTTAAAAGTACAGTATGTACTAGTTTTACGTGTTTTGTTTTATTAGTTACAAATACCATCAGATGAAAAACTTGAGGAATTTTGGATTGATTTTAATCTGGGTAGCCACACTCTCTCGTTCTACATTGCTGGAGATAATGATGTAAGCCTTATTTCCTCCATGTTATTTTTTATGTATATATATAAATTTAAGTGCACTTCAAGATTGTGGATTTCTCTATATTTTTTCTACCTGTTTTAATAGATTTCAGTGTTAACTCTAGTAGTTTAGCTTAACATGGTAACCTACCAAGCTAATTAAAAATGAAAATAATTTATGGTGTTTTATTATGAAAGAAAATTAATGGCAAATTTTAGTACTAATCTTTTTTTTTTAACATTTATAAGCTTTTCAGAAATAAATTATCTGCTAATGACAAATGAAATTTTACATTCACATGAACAAAAAGAATTGAGTCCTGAAAGACAGCCAGTTACTCATATATACAGAGACACTCAATTAAAAATAACGTTAACAGATAATGACCGGTGGTTTTCACTTATTTATTCATAAAATCATTTGGAAGTGAATTTTCCTTCTATGCTACATTCTATGCTATGTTTAAACCTTCTGACCAAGTGGCATATTTTCTTCTGACCACTTTTTTTTTTATTGTGCTTTATGTGAAAGTTTACAAATCAAGTCAGTCTGTCACACAAAAGCTTATCTTACCTTGCTGTGTATTCCTAGCTGCTCCTCCCCTAATGAGGCAGCACACTCCTCCTCTCCACCCTGTATTGCCCATGTCCATTCAGCCAGCTCCTGTCCCCCTCTGCCTTCTCATCTCGCCTCCAGACAGGAGCTGCCCACATAGTCTCAGGTGTCTACTTGAGCCGTGAAACTCACTCCTCACCAGTATCATTTTCTGTCTTATAGTCCAGTCCAACCCCTGTCTGAAGAGTTGGCCTTGGGAATGGTTCCAGTCTTGGGGTAACAGAAGGTCCTGGACCATGACCTCGAGGGTCCCTCCAGTCTCAGACCATTAAGTCTGGTCTTCTTACGAGAATCTGAGGTTTGCATTCCACTGTTTTCCTGCTCCCTCAGGGGTTCTCTGTTGTGTTCCCTGTCAGGGCAGTCATTGGTTGTAGCTGGGCACCATGTAGTTCTTCTGGTGTCAGACTGATGTAGTCTCTGGTTTATGTGGCCCTTTCTGTCTCTTGGGCTCATAATTACCTTGTGTCTTTGGTGTTCTTCATTCTTCTTTGCTGCAGGTATATTGAGACCAATTGATGCATCATAGATGGCTGCTTGCTAGCATTTAAGACCCCAGTTGCCATTCACCAAAGTGGGATGGAGAATGTATTCTTAATGCATTTTTTTATACCAGTTGACCTAGATGTCCCTGGAAACCGTGGTCCCCAGACCCCCATCCCTGCTACTCTGGGCTTCAAAGTGTTCAGTTATATTCAGGAAACTTCTTTGCTTTTGGCTTAGTCCAGTTGTGCTGGCTTCGCCTGTATTGTATGTTGTCTTTCCCTGCACCTAAAATAGTTCTTGCCTACTATCTAATTAATGAATACTCCTCTCCCTCCCTCCCCACCCTGTAACCATCAAAGAATATTTTCTTCTGTTTAAACTGTTTCTTGAGTTCTTATAGTAGTGGTCTCATACAATCTTTGTCATTTTGCAGCTGACTAATTTCACTCAGCATAATGGCTTCCAGATTCCTCCATGATATGAAATGTTTCACAGATTCATCATTGCTCTCAATTGTTGTGTAGTATTCCATCGTGTGAATATACCATAATTTATTTGCCCATTTATCCATTGATGGGCACCTTTGTTGCATCCATCTTTTTGCTGTTGTAAACAGTGCTGCAGTGAACATGGGTGTCTTCTGACCCCTTTTTGACCTGAGGAAAATCCTTGAGCCATTTGTTTCCTCATAGCTACCCCCTCATGTTTGGCACAGTTGCCATACTTCTAGCTCAGACAGCATAGCCAGTTTGCCACAATCTGAGTAAGAGTTGATCAGTGTTTACTGATCTGGTTTTAGTTGGTTATATTGTACTGAGGCCTTGGTCTTTTTAGTTTATTTCTGTGAAATCTGGTTTTTGTTCCGGGTAAGCTCTTTGTAGATGAAGATTAACCAAATGACTATTGGATTTCCAAATGCCTTTATTCCTTTTTATTTTAGAGTACTTTATTAGAATGCTTGATTAAAATCTACTTCCAACAATACATCTGCTTTTCAGAAAAGGGTTAATTACAGATTTCATTAGTATATATATTCCTGTAGGATTTGTAGGAGTACTTTTAACTGGGGTTTCTTTTGGGAACTCCATTATCATTTTGGGGAAAGGGGATAGAATAGGATAGGTGTGGTCCTTGCCTTTAAACATCTTGGTCTAATGAATGAATCACACAAGAAAATGAACAATTAAACTATAGTGTCCTATGTGACAAGGAACATATAAAGTGCATTTATAAGTATTAAATGCCTGCTATGTTGTAGATGGAGCCCTGGTAGCACAGAGGTTAAGCATTTGGCTGCTAACCAAAAGGTCAGCAGTTTGAGTTCACCAGCTGCGCCTTGGAAACCCTACGGGGCAGTTCTACTCTGTCCTGTAGGGTTATTGTGAGTTGGAATCAGCTTGACGTAACAGGTTTGGTTTTAGTTTTTTGTTTTTTTGTTTTTGGTTTATAGTGTAGAGTTTGGTCTAGATGCTGTAAGACTCTTCTTTCCAAAATTATGTTTAGAATCCCCTGTCCTCTGGATTTATGTGACAGTAGTGTGGACTTCCTGTTTTCCCTCTTGTTCTTCCTAGAGCCCATTCTCCATGTAACTGGATACTATCCAGTCAATTCTGACTCATGTGTTAGAGTACAACTGTGCTCCATAGGATTTTCAGTGGCCGATTTTTTTGGAAGTAGATCACCAGGCATTCTTCTGAGGTGCCTCTGAGTAGACTCGAACCTCCAGCCTTTTGGAGTGGCTACTTAAAATCCTTCTTTTGTCTCTTTAACATGGCATTCAAGGCTCTTTATGTGGTGGCCCATTGCTATTTCTCTGACATTTTATACCATTCTTTTTGCTCACTGTTTTCCAGCGGCATTCTTTTTTTTTTTTTTTTTTCTTCTCTAATCCCTCTGGGGTTTTCCTATTTGCTGGTTCTACTACCTAGAACACCTCTTCTGGATCTACACATCTTAGTTCCTTCTCATTTAATTTTCAGCACAAATGTCAGCTCTCTGTATAGGTATTCTCTTGTCACTCAACCTAAAGTACCCTCCCAGCCACATTCTATCACACTGTGCTATTTTATTGCCTTTATAGTAATTATTATTTAAAATCATTTTATTTGTAGTTCATTGTGTCCCTCCCCCGCCCCCACCCCCAAGAGAATGTAAGATCAAAGACCTGTCTGCTTATAGCTATTTAAGGGCTGGTATTTGTTGCAAGAATGAATAAATGAAATATTCAAAGAACTGAAAGATACGTTGTATCTGAACATAGCATGGTATAGAGAGCTCAGAAGGGATTGGTAAGAAATAAGGCAATGTGGACCAAAAGTTGGGGGTTATATCAATTCAACAGATATATATTTAGAACTTACTATGTGCCAGATACTATGCAAGGCACTGGGGATCCAGTGATCACATTTATGTATAAGATTCTCCTGGATCTAGTAGGGAGAGTGGATTGAAAAAGGGACAAGACCATAGGCAGTTAAGAGGCTTTGCAGTAATCCAGGTGAAATCATGGTGGCATCGTTTTTGGAAGTGATTATGGGGATGGGTGAAAATGAATGGATTTCAGAAAAACTTGAGAGAAGGTAGAATTACACAGGCCTTGGTGATATGTTTTAGTAAAAAGAGGAAGGATTAATAAAATTTGGGTAGCTAGATGATGGGTATGCTTTTCACAGGAGGATAAGTTTTATAAGGGAAAGATTATGAGTTCGGCATTGAAAATACTGATTTGGAGATATAGTCAGCTGAAGATATCTGGTGAGTACTTGGATATGTTGTTTTGAGGCTCAGGTGAGGGAACTGAGCCACAAGTAGAGATTTAGAAGCCATTTTATATAGATAATAAGTGAAACTCTTGAGATTTAATGAGTGCCTAGAACCACAATTTCTATAGGATAACCAGAAGCATACTTGAAAAATCAGCCCAACGACAACAAATTCAAAGGGCATAGTTTTTTAAAGAGGAAATGGTCAACACTGTCAAATACAGTTGGGGTTTATATAAAATAAAAACTGCTAACCCATCAAAGAGTTCTTTTCACTTAAATGATGAGGATTTGGGCATTCCTGAAAAGTTGAATTATTTGATGAGGAAGTAAAGACATCAGGTTAAGGGAAAGAGAGCACTTTAGTAGCTAGAGAGAGTAGTTCAAGGGAGATTTTTTGTTAGGTACTTTCAATTTAAAGATAACATTTTAAAGTTGGTGGTGAGGAGCCAATAGAGAGGGAGATTGGGGAATAAATGGAGGTGAGGCGTAAAGAGTGTATTTGGAAGGAGGTGGGTGTAGCTGAAACAAGGTGGGTGCAGTGTATTGATAACTGTTGAAGCTGGGTGAGGGTATATTTAGAGTTCATTATACTATGATTTCTATATTTTAAAAATCTGCTTGAAAATTTCCAAAATATATATATTTTTTTAAAGGAAGGCAGTGAACCAGGTGTTAGAGTCCTCAATACATAAGAAAGAGCCACTTGGAAGTTGGTAGATGATAATAATCAGTGGTTGTAGAGTATGTCAGATGGCATGTGTCTCAAAGAAGCAAGTTTCTTACGCACAGATAGAGAGAAATATGAGACAGCTGAAAGCTTTGGGGAGAGGGGAGGATACAAACCTTGTCTTCCGGATCCTGAGGTTTGGAGGTTTGGGAGAGATGGCACCTTAACTGGAGAGGGCTATGCCCTTGGGGTATAAACTAGTTACAATTAAGGCGAAGAAGTAGAGGGAGTTAGTGAGAAGATTGACGGTTTAGGGGAGTTTCTATAGAGTCAGTTATCTTTAAATAACAGAATTGGATGTATTTCTCTCACAGGTTTACTGGAAGGCTATAGGGTCCCATCTTTCAGGAATGCTGTCTAATTTTTACTATGACTTTCTTTGTAAATTCAGTATGGTTTTATTGTTATACAAATTTTCAGTGAAAACACTTAGAAGGGAAAAACATTTTAAGTTACTTTTCATGTGCATCCGAGGATTGAATGTAAGGACAATGAGTACTGTGGTTATAGGCCCTGGGAATTGTTATAGTGGGAATTGAGAGGGGAGTATCACTTCATGAAACATTTCAAAGGAAGAAATGACAGGATTGTAACACGTTTTTAAAGAGTATCCTCTAATAAATATCAATGGACAGTCGTTTTGGTCAAGAATAGAAAACCCTGGAATTCATCAACATCATCATTTTCTCTAAAAAGTGAGAGTAAGTAGATTAAATGTGATGTGCACAATATATTATGTAGTTAGTTGATGCACTGTGTTATATCCACTGGGTATGAATGATTGTAAAAAATAACCTTTCTTGTTTATATAACCTAAAACCTGGTGTTTAATGAAGCTTTAATTCAGAAACAAATTATTTATCTAGCTACCTATTTATTGTCAAAACCTATTTTTAAATTTAAGGATCATCAGTGGGAAGCAGTCACTGTGCCTGAGGAAACAGTACATTTGTACAGCATTGAAGGTACTAGACTTATTTTCTGTAATTTACATGAAGTAGAAGTTGCATGCTCTCTAGGAAAACAAATAGACTCATGGAAACAAGATCAACATTTTCATATGTTCCCGCTCATCAATTTAGTAGTTCCAATATCAAGTTCTCTGACTCCATGTTTCCCCCTAAGGTTCAGCTTCCTCCTGCCCTTATTTTCTTCCCTAGCTAGTCTAGAGCCTATCATCAGTCACTTTGACATCTCTCTTGCTAATATGTTCAAGGTTCTTACCTTCCATCCCATTTGTTTGACTAAATGCAAACATTTTTTTTCTCTACCCGTATAATTGGAAATGCTTGAATTGCAATTGGTGCTGCTGTTAATTCAGATATCAAAACCTATTTTAATCATTTTGATAGTTATGTAGTGGTATCTGCGGTTTTTATTTGCATTTCCCAAAATAACCAGTGATGTTGAACACTTTTTCATGTGCTTGTTGGCCATTCATATATCATTTTTGGGGAAGTATCTGTTTCAATATTTTTCCATTTTTTGTTGCACTGTCTTTTATTATTGAGTTTTATTACTAATTTTTAGGAGTTCTTATGTATCCTGGATACCAATCCTGTGATAGATATATGTCATGTGAGTATTTTCTCCCAATCTGTGCCTTGCCTGTTCATTTTTTTAATGGTGTCTTTGATAAGCAGAAGCTTTTAAACTTGACGAAGTCCAGTTTATCATTTTTTTTTTCTAAGGTTGGTTTCTGGGACCTAAGAAATGTTTGACTACTGCTAAGTTACAAAGGCCACACAGTGCTTCTTAGAAGCGAGGATGGTGAGACTTCATCTCACATACTTTGGACATGTTATCTGGAGGGACCAGTCCCTGGAGAAGGACATTGTGCTTGGTAAAGTGGAAGGTCAGAGAAAAAAAGGAAAACCCTTATGAAGATGAACTGACACAGCGGCTGAAACAATGGGCTCAAACATAACAACAATTGTGAGGATGGTGCAGGACCGGGCAGTATTTCCTTCTGTTGTACATAGGGTTGCTGTGAGTTGGAACCGACTCGGTGGCACCTAATGACACCACAAGTTATAAAGATGTTCACCTATTTTTCTATAAAAACTTTATGGTTTTAACTTTTTTTATGTTTAGGTCTGTGAAGCATTGATCATAAATGCTGGGTTATGGTGTGAGGTAGCAGTTGAGATTCTTTTTTTTTTAAATACAGATGTGCAGTTATTCTAGCTCTGTTTGTTGAAAATCCTTTCCCCACTGGATTTCTTTGATCTTTTTGCTGAAAATCAAATAACTCTTTAAGTGTGAGCCTCTTTCTTGGTGCCCTGTTCTGTTTTCTGATGCTCATTTCTTTTATTTCATTTTCTTGCTTTATCAAAATGACTAGAACTTCTAGTACGATACTGAATTAAAAAAAAAAAAAACATGTTGCCATGAAGTCGACTCTGAGTCATGGTAACCCCATGTGTTTCAGAGTAGAACTGTGCTGCACAGGTTTTTCAATACTGAATAGAAGTGGTAAAAGTGAACATCTTCACCTAGTTCTTGATCGTGGCTTGGGGAGAGGATTTAATATTTTGCCATTAAGTATGATATTAGTTGAAGATGTTTTGTAGATAGTCTCTATCCAGGTTGAGGAAGTCAATAAATCTAGACATATGTATATACCGTGACCACAGTCAAGTTAATAAACATGTTGTTGTCATTAGGTGCCATTGAGTTGGTTCCAACTCACAGCAACCCTGTGTACAACAGAACGAAATGCTGCCTGGTCCTGTGCCATCCTCAACAGTCTTTGCTATGTTTGAGTCAGTTGTTAAAACCACAGTGTCAGCCTATCTTGTTGAGGGACTCCCTCTTTTTTGCTGACTCTCTACTTTACGAAGCAGGATGTCCTTCTCCAGGGACTGGTCCCTCCTGATAAAAAAAAAAAAAAAAAATTTTTTTTTTTTTTTTAACACGTCCAAAATATGTGAGACGAACTCTCGTCATCCTGGCTTTTAAGGAGCATTCTGGCTGTACTTCTTCCAAGACAGATTTGTCCCTTCTTCTGGCAGTCTGTGGTATATTCAGTATTCTTCACCAACACCATAATTCAAATGCATCAGTTCTTCTTCGTCATACATAGTGGTCAGCCCTAAAAGTTTCTTGTGTTCCTTTTAATTCATTCCTCCTTCCCCCACCACCCATCTGTTTCCTTCCCTGTGGATAAGTTTGCAATTTCTAGAATTTTATATAAATGTAATCGTGCAGTATGTACTATATATGTAGTTTAGATTTGACCATGTTGTATGTATCGATAGTTTATTCCTTTTTATTGCATGGAAGAATTCCATTGTATGGGTATATTTCAATTTGTTTATCCATTCACCTGTTACTAGACATTTAGAATGTTGCCAATTTGGGGTATTAAAAAAAAAAAAAAAGATGTTGTGAATATTCTTGTGGACATGTAGATGTATGCTTTTCTTTCCCTTAGGTAAATCCACTGAGGTAAGTGCAATGGCTATGTTATGTCATAGCTGTGTAGTTCACTTTTTTTTGTCATTTTTATTGTGCTTTAAGTGAAAGTTTACAAATCAAGTCAGGCTCTCACACAAAACCCATGTACACCTTGCTACACACTCCCAATTACTCTCCCCCTAATGAGACAGCCCGCTCTTTCCCTCCACTCTCTTTTTTCATGCCCATTTTGCCAGCTTCTAACCCCCTCCACTCTCTCATCTCCCGTCCAGGCAGGAGTTGCCAACATAGTCTCAAGTGTCCACCTGATCCAAGAAGCTCACTCCTCACCAGTATCCCTCTCCAGCCCATTGTCCAGTCCAATCCATGCCTGAAGAGTTGGCTTCGGGAATGTTTCCTGTCCTGGGCCAACAGAAGGTCTGGGGGCCATGACCACCGGGGTCCCTCTAGTCTCAGTCAGAGCATTAAGGCTAGTCTTTTTAAGAGAATTTGGAGGCTAGTCTTTTTAAGAGAATTTGGGGATCTACATCCCACTGCTCTTCTGCTCCCTCAGGGGTTCTGTGTTGTGTTCCCTGTCAGGGCAGTCATCAGTTATAGCCGGGCACCATCTAGTTCTTCTGGTCTCAGGATGATGTAGTCTCTGATTTATGTGGCCCTTTCTGTCTCTTGGGCTCATCGTCGCCTTGTGTCCTTGGTGTTCATTCTTCTTTAATCCAGGTGGGTTGAGACCAATTGATGCATCTTAGATGGCTGCTTGCTAGCGTTTAAGACCCCAGATGCCACGCTTCAAAGTGGGATGCAGAATGTTTTCTTAATAGATTTTATTATGCTAATTGACTTAGATGTCCCCTGAAACCATGGTCCCCGAACCCCTGTCCCTGCTACACTGGCCTTTGAAGAATTCAGTTTATTCAGGAAACTGCTTTTGGTTTAGTCCCACTGTGCTGACCTCCCGTGTATTCTGTGTTGTCTTTCCCTTCATCTAGAGTAGTTCTTATCTACTATCTAATTAGTGAATACCCCCTCCCACCCTGCCCCCTCTCATAACCACAAAAGAATGTTTTCTTCTCAGTTGAAACTGTTTCTCAAGTTCTTACAATAGCAGTCTTATACAATATTTGTCCTTTTGCAACTGACTAATTTCACTCAGCATAATGCCTTCCAGGTTCCTCCATGTTAAAATGTTTCACAGATTCCTCACTGTTCTTTATCAATGCGTAGTATTCCATTGTGTGAATATACCATAATTTATTTATCCATTCATCCGTTGATGGGCACCTTGGTTGCTTCCATCTTTTTGCTGTTGTAAACAGTCCTGCAGTAAACATGGGTGTGCATATATCTGTTTGTGTAAAGGCTCTTATTTCTCTAGGATATATTCCAAGGAGTAGGATTGCTGGATTGTATGGTAGTGCTGGTTCTACCTTTTTAAGGAAGTGCCAAATCGATTTCCAAAGTGGTTGTACCATTTTACATTCCCACCAGCAATGTATAACTATTCAAATCTCTCCACAGCCTCTCCAACATTTATGATTTTGTATTTTTTGGATTAATGCCAGCCTTGTTGGAGTGAGCTGAAATCTCATTGTAGTTTTGATCTGCATTTCTCTAATGGCTAATGATGGTGAACATTTCCTCATGTATATGTTAGCTACCTGAATGTCTTCTTTAGTGAAGTGTCTATTC
The DNA here is from genome assembly GCF_024166365.1 of Elephas maximus indicus. Classification (NCBI taxonomy): domain Eukaryota; kingdom Metazoa; phylum Chordata; class Mammalia; order Proboscidea; family Elephantidae; genus Elephas; species Elephas maximus. The sequence continues at coordinate 8,142,736 of NC_064843.1, forward strand.
ATATCTTTTGCCCATTTTCTAATTGGGTTATTTGTCTTTTTGCAGTTGAGTTTTTGCAGTATGTAGATTTTAGAGATAAGGTGCAGATCAGAAATGTCATAGCTAAAAACTTTTTCCCAGTCTGTAGGGAGTCTTTTTACTCTTGGTGAAGTCTTTGGATGAGCATAGGTGTTTGATTTTTAGGAGCTCCCAGTTACCTAGTTTTTCTCCTGCATTCTTTGTAAAGTTTTGTATACTGTTTATGCCATGTATTAGGGCTCCTAACATTGTCCCTATTTTTTCTTCCATGATCTTTATCGTTTTAGATTTTATATTTAGGTCTTTGATCCATTTTGAGTTTGTTTTTGTGCATGGAGTGAGGTATGGGTCTTGTTTCATTTTTTTGCAGATGGATATCCAGTTCTGCCAGCACCATTTGTTAAAAAGACTGTCTTTTCCCCATTTAACTGTTTTGGGGCCTTTGTCAAATATCAACTGCTCATGTGTGGATGGATTTATGTCTGGATTCTGAATTCTGTTCCATTGGTCCATGTATCTGTTGTTGTACCAGTACCAGGCTGTTTTGACTACTATGGTGGTATGATAGGTTCTAAAATGAAGTAAAGTAAGGCCTCCCACTTTGTTCTTTTTCAGTAATGCCTTATTTATCCGGGGCCTCTTTCCCTTCCATATGAAGTTGGTGATTTGTTTCTCCATCTCATTGAAGAATATTGTTAGGATTTGGATTGGAATTGCTTTGAATGTATAGATCGCTTTTGGTAGAATAGACATTTTTATAATGTTAAGTCTTCCTATCCACGAGCAAGGTGTGTTTTTCCACTTATGTACGTCTCTTTTGGTTTCTTGCAGAAGTGTACTGTAGTTTTCTTTGTAAAAGTCTTTTACATCTCTAGTAAGATTATTCCTAAGTATTTTATCTTCTTGGTGGCTGTTGTAAATGGCATTGATTTGGTGATTTCCTCTTCGATGTTCTTTTTGTTGGTGTAGAGGAATCCAACTGATCTTTGTATGTTTATCTTGTATCCCGATACTCTAAACTCTTCTATTAGTTTCCGTAGTTTTCTTGAGGATTCTTTAGGGTTTTCTGTGTATAAGATCATGTCATCTGCAAATAGAGATACTTTTACTTCTTTCTTGCCAATCTGGATGCCCTTTATTTCTTTATCTAGCCTAATTGCTCTGGCTAGGACTTCCAGCACAATGTTGAATAAGAGTGGTGATAAAGGGCATCCTTGTCTGGTTCCCAGTCTCAATGGGAATGTTGTCAGGCTCTCTCCATTTAGGGAGATGTGGGCTGCTGGCTTTGTATAAATGCCCTTTATTATGTTGAGGAATTTTCCTTCTATTCCTATATTGCTGAGAGTTTTTATCACGAATGAGTGTTGAACTTTGTCAAATGCCTTATTTGCATCAATTGATAAAATCATGTGATTCTTGTCTTTTATTTATGTGGTGGATTACATTAATTGTTTTTCTAATGTTGAACCATCCCTGCATGCCTGGTGTGAATCCCACTTGGTCATGGTGAATTATTTTTTTGATATGTTGTTGAATTCTGTTGGCTAGGATTTTGTTGAGGATTTTTGCATCTACATTCATGAGGGATATAGGTCTATAATTTTCTTTTCTTGTGGTGTCTTTACCTGGTTTTGGTATCAGGGACATGGTGGCTTCATAGAATGAGTTTGGTAGTATTCCGTCCTTTTCTATGCTCTGAAATACCTTTAGTAGTAGTTTTATTAACTCTTCTCTGAAAGTTTGATAGAACTCTGCAGTGAAGCAGTCCAGACCAGGGCTTTTTTTTTTGTTGGGAGATTTTTGATTACCTTTTCAATCTCTTCTTTTGTTATGGGTCTATTTAGTTATTCTACCTCTGTTTGTGTTAGTTTAGGTAGGTAGTGTGTTTCTAGGAATTCATCCACTTCTAGGTTTTCAAATTTGTTAGAGTACAGTTTTTCATAGTAATCTGATATGATTCTTTTAATTTCAGTTGGGTCTGTTGTAATATCGCCCCTCTCATTTCTTATTCGGTTATTTGCTCCCTCTCCTGTTTTTATTTTGTCAGTTTGGCCAGTGGTTTATCAATTTTGTTGATTTTTTCAAAAAATCAGCTTTTGGTCTTGTTAATTCTTTCAGTTGTTTTCTGTTTTCTATTTCATTTAATTCAGCTCTAAATTTATTATTTGTTTTCTTCTGGGGCCTGTGGGTTTCATTTGTTGCTCTCTTTCTGTTTGTTCAATTTGTACGGATAATTCTTTGATTTTGGCCCTTTCTTCTTTTTGGATGTGTGGATTTATTGATAGAAATTGGCCTCTGAGTACCACTTTTGCTGTGTCCGAAAGGTTCTGATACGAAGTGTTTTCATTCTTACTGGATTCTCTGAATTTCTTTATTCCATTCTTAGTGTCTTCTATAATCCAGTGTTTTTTGAGCAGGGTATTGTTCAGTTTCTAAGTGTTCGATTTCTTTTCTCTGCTTTTCCTGTTATTGATTTCCACTTTTATGGCCTTATGCTCAGAGAAGATGCATTGTAATATTTCAGTGTTTTGGATTTTGCTAAGGCTTGCTTTATAACCTAATATGTGGTCTATTCTAGAGAATGTTCCATGTGCACTAGAAAAGAAAGTATAGTTGGTTGCTGTTGGGTGGAGTGTTCTGTATATGTCTACGAGGTCAAGTTGGTTGATTGTGGCATTTAGATCTTCCGTGTCTTCATTGAGCTTCTTTCTGGATGTCCTGTCCTTCACCGAAAGTGGTATGTTGAAGTCTCCTACTATTATTGTGGAGCTGTCTCTCTCACTTTTCAACAGTGGTAGAGTTTGTTTTATGTATCTTGCAGCCCTGTCATTGGGTGCATAAATATTATAATATGGTTATATCTTCTTGGTATATTGTCCCTTTAATCATTAAATAGTGTCCTTCCTTATTCTTTCTGATGGATTTAACTTTAAAGTCTATTTTGTCAGAAATTAATATTGCCACTCCTGCTCTTTTTTGATTGTTCTTTGCTTGACATATTTTTTTCTGTCCTTTCAGTTTTAGTTTGTGTCTCTAAGTCTAAGGTGTGTCTCCTGTAGGCAGCTTATAGACAGATCTTGTTTTTTAATCCATTCTGCCACTCTCTGTCTCTTTATTGGTGCATTTAGCCCATTTACATTCAGGGTAATTATGGACAGGTATGAATTCAGTGCTATCATTTTGATGTCTTTTTGTGTGTGTGTTGACAGTTTCTTTTTCCCACTTGATTTTATGTGCTGAGTAGATTTTCTTTATATATTGTCCTTTCCTCATATTTGTTGTTGTTGGTCTTGTTTCTGCTGAGTCTATATTTTTCCCTCGTATTCTATTTTGATGAGTAGAATAGTTTGTCTCTTTTGTGGTTACCTCATTATTTACCCCATGTTACTAAATTTAAAACTAACTGTTATTTCTTTGTGTCACCGTATCTTCCTCTCCATATGGAAGGTGTATGATTACATTTCTTAGTCCCTCTTTATGATTTTAATGTTGTCTTCTTTTATATGATAACATCACCGTTACCCTGTTTTGAGGTTTTTTTTTTTTTTTTAATCTTGCTTTGTCTTTTTGGATTTCCCTGTTTGTGTTGACTTCTGGTTGCTCTGCCCAGTGTTCTAGTCTTGGGTTGATACCTGATATTATTGATTTTCTAACCAAAGGACTCCCTTTGGTATTTCTTGTAGTTTTAGTTTGGTTTTTACGAATTCCCTAAACTTGTGTTTATGTGGAAATGTCTTAATTTCACCTTTATATTTAAGAGACAGTTTTGCTGGATATATGATTCTTGGCAGGCAATTTTTTTCCTTCAGTTTTTTAAATGTCTTATCCCATTGCCTTCTGCCTGCATGGTTTCTGCCGAGTAGTCCGAGCTTATTCTTACTGGCTCTCCTTTGTAGGTGACTTTTCGTTTATCCCTCGCTGCTCTTATAATTCTCTGTTTATCTTTGGTTTTGGCAAGTTTGATTTTAATATGTCTTGGTGACTTTCTTTTCAGATCTGTCTTATGTGGAGTTCAATGAGCATCTTGGATAGATATCTTCTTATCTTTCACAATATCAGGGAAGTTTTCTGTGAACAAATTTTCAACAATATTCTCTGTATTTTTCTGTTACCCTCCCTGTTCTGGTACTCCAGTTACTCGTAGGTTATTTCTCTTGATAGAGTCACACATGATTCTTAAGGTTTCCTCATTTTTTTAAATCTTTTGTCTTTCTTCAAATATGTTAGTGCCAAGTGATTTATCTTCGAGTTTAGAAATTCTAGCTTCTACTTGCTCGGTTCCGCTCCTCTGGCTTTCTATTGAGTTGTCTAATTCTGTAATTTTATTGTTAATCTTCTGAATTTCTGATTGCTGTCTGTCTATGGATTTTTCCAGCTTATTAAACTTTTCATTATGTTCCTGAATAATCTTTCTAATTTCTTCAATTGCTTTATCTGTGATTTCCTTTGGTTGTTCTGCATGTTGCCTGGTTTTCTTCCTGATGTCTTGAAGGGTTCTGTATATTAAACTTTTGTACTCTGCATCTGGTAATTCCAGGAGTGTACTTTCATCTAGAAGATCCCTGGATTCTTTGTTTTGAGAGCCTGTTGAGGTGATCATGGTCTGTTTCTTTATGTGACTTGGTATTGACTGTTGTCTCCGAGCCATCTCTAAGTTATTGTATTAGTTTATGTTTGCTTACTGTGTCACAGCTGCTTGCTTTGTTTTGTTTTGGTATACCCGTATGGGTTGCTTGAGTCAGCTAGCTTGATTATTTTTACCTTTGGAGCTGTGATGTTCTGTCCTCAGCTGGCTAGAGCTGTTATGAGGTATATCAGTCTAGGAGTCCATTCAGTTTTCTTGTATGAATTCAGCTCAGGTGTCCAGGTAGCTGATCATCAAGTGTGTGTACAGGTTCTGTCCTACAGTCTTAGAGGGGCAGGTGTGATTGATGTAGGTACCGGTATCTGGTTGCAGCACGGGGTCACGCTCTGAACAAGGCAGGGGGCTGAGAATCGTCCCTGTCTCTGAGGAAAGCGTGTCCCTGTTCCCTAGAGTGTGCAGGTGGATGGGTTCTGCAGAGGGACCATGGGCACCCAAAGTTTTTGGTTGTAAGGACTGGGAGGTAGCAGTTTTCTTTGGATCCCTTTTGCGGGTTGCTGGGTAACCTGAGTGGAGCTACCAGTCCTTCAGTCCCTGATGTGTGTAGGTGAGGACCTTGTTTAATAGGCAAGGCAATGTCAAATGTCAAACACCCACCTCTTCACCACATAGCTGAAATGGTTGGAGTTTGCCAACAAGGGCCTATTCTCCCGAAATAGGCCCACACATGTCCATGGAGAAGGGAAAGGTGCTCAAGGTCCACGGACAGTTTATGCCTGGACAGGAGCCGCTTCTGTGCTGAGCTCCCCCGGTTGGTTAATGGAGCTAACAAATTATCTTTTACCCCCAGTTGCAAGTTTTTTCCTTCCACAAGGCCTGGAGGATGGCTCTAGGTGCTCAACAGGGCCTATCTCAGGCCGAGGGATTCAGCCGCTCAAGCTGGCTTGGGGGCGTGGGGGCACAGTAAAATATACACAAGTACTTAGCTTTTGCTTTGAGCGCCGTCTTCCTCAGATTCCGGAGGTGTGAGTGGGCTGTGTGGCTGGCTGCTTCTCCCTGAGGAAACTGCGGCCGAACACTAGTACCAGCCCACCACCATCGCTGCTCCATGAATGGTGCCTGAAGGCTCCCCGTGATTCAGGCCTGGTAACTCCTCTCCACTTCTGAACGGTCTCTTCCTCCCCCTGCCCCTCAGTTCATTTTCTAAGCTTGCCTTTGATGGCTCCCAGCTTGTCATAAATATACTCGTTTCACTTGTTTTTTTGGGTCTGTGTTGTAAAGAGGGCTTGCCGGAAGCGTCTGTCTATTATGCCATCTTGTAGTTCACTTTTTAAGAAACTGTGAAACTACTGTCCAAAGTGGTTTTACCGTTTTACGTTCTCACTACCATTGTTTAGTTCCATTTGTTCCACATCTTTGACAACATCTCGTGTGGCTGATCCTACCTTTTTGCTCTATTGCACTGGCTAGAATCTTCAGTGCAGTGTTGCATAGAAGTGTTGGGAACAGATATGTTTACCAAGTTCACAGTGTTAGAGGGGAAGCATTCATTTTTTTCACCAGCGAGTGTGGTGGCCAGCTCTAAGTTTTTCGTATATGCCCTCTAATCAGGTTGAGAAAACTCCCTTCTGTTACTCTTTTGCTGATTGCTTTGATCATAAGTAGATGTTGAATTTTGGAAAATGCTTTTTTTGCAGTTATTGATACTTTTTTTTTTCTTAATTCCTTAATTTGGTAAAATAACACTGATTTCAAAGGTGAATTCAGTTCTGCATTGTTGCGATAAATCCCACTTGGTTGTGATATAGTATCCCTCCATACACCATTGGAATTGATTTGTAAAAACTTGGTAGTTTTTTAAAATTCTTTCTTATTTTCTTGTGGTGTCTTTTGTTGTTGTTACTCTGTGTTCTTTTCTAATTATGTCTTTGTTTCAGGATCAGGGCAATGTTAGCCTCATAGAGTAGGTTAGAAAGTATTCTGTAGTCTTCAGTTTTCTGGAAGAGTTTGTGTAGAATTGCTATTATTTCTTTCTTAAATGCTTGGTAGTATTCACCTATGAAGGAATCTAGGCCTACTTTTTTTTTTATTTTGTTGTTGAAGACTTTTAACTATGAATTCAATTTATTTGGTAGACATAGGGTTTTTTTTTTTAAGATTATTTCTTCTTGAGTGAGCTTTGGTAATTTGTGTTTTTCCAGAAACCTTCCCATTTCATCTATGTTGTTGAATTTATTGAGGGAAAATGGTTTATAATAATCTCTTATTTTCTTTTTACTGTCTTTAGGCTCTGCAAGGAGCCCTGGTGGCACAGTGGTTAAGCACTGAGCAGAGTTTTATGTTAATCTAAGTAGAAGTTGAGCTGGGTTTAAAGTTGTTGTCATTATGGGCACCAAAGTCTTCCAATTCCTCTAGTAACCTTGTTTTGTTTCCCCTCCTTGGCTTTGGGTCTTTCCTTTGCGTTGCTCCTCAGAGAGAGGCGGTCTCTTGCAGCCCTCCAAGGTGCAATTCACTGTTATTGTTAATGAAGAGTTGTTAGCATGGTAGCAGGTTTGGGGGTAGTGGACTTGTGGCTCAGATATGTGGCCCTCACTATTGTTTCTGTCACTCCTCCAGGGATAGAGCTTTCCCTCCCTGCTTCCTAATCCCTTCTCTGGCTGCAGAGGGTCTGCAGCATCCCCAATCTATGTCCTGGAGTCCCTCTTTCTGCAGATCAGGGCTTTTTTTTTTTTTTCCATTTTTTTCTTCCCTTAGTGAGATAGTGTTGCTGGGAGAGGACAGAGCTCCCTTCTCCAAGCTGTGCTGAAATTTTACCAGTGCCCCTTGGAAGTGCCCTTCCCTTCAGATTAAGCCTTTTGTTCTATCAGGAAAAGGGTCTGGGTAGATTTCACAACGGCTGCTCTTTCTTCTCCCGAACCAGCCAACATTGTCAAACTTCCTCTGGATTCTTCCTGAAGCTCCCTGTGAGAGCCTGATGTTTTTCTGCAGCAAAAGCCTGCAAAAGTGTGGGATGACATTCTGTATATGTCAGTTAGGTCACGTTAATTGTGATGGTGGTGGTGTGTGCTGTCACGTTGATATGGCTCATTGTAACCCTATATGACAGCGTGGAACTGCCCCATAGGGTTTTCTAGGCTGTAATCTTTATGGGAGCAGATCACCAGGTCTTTCTCCTATGGAGAAGTTAATTGTATTGTTCAGTAAACCCTGACTTTTCTTTTTTTTTTTTTTGGTCTAACTGAACTTACCAGATATTTGAGAGAGGTGCGTTAAAATCTCCTAGCATGGTAATAGATCTGTGTCCTTGGAGTTTTGTCAGTTAATCGCTGTTTTTTATTTTGAGTCTTTATTGTTTGGTGTAAAAGAGTTATGATTGTGATATGTTTTTCTTGGACTGACTTTTGTATTATTGAACATTCCTTCTTATCCTAGTCATGCTTCTTGCCTAAAGGTCTATGTCGTCTGATAGTTTAGTTAAACCATCTTCCTTTAGGTTAAGGTTTGCATGGTATGACTTTTTCCAACTTCTGCCTTCTCAGTATATCTGTGTCCTAAAGTATAGTTCTTATAAAAGCCATAGGTTTTTGTTTTATAATTTTTTTTAGTCCATTCTGACAGTATTTGTCTTTAACTGGGACATTTAGTCCATTTAGTAGAATTACTGGTTTGAGTGCATTTATATCTACTATCTATATTATTTGGTCTATCTGCCCTTTATTTCAGTTAAAGTAGTATTTATTTTTTACTTCTATTCACTTGTTTTATAATAGATTTTTAAGAATTATCTGTGGAAATAGTTATTTCCTCTATTTTTCTCTTTCTTTTTTTTAAAGGTATTGTAGTTATTTTAAAGTTAGACTCTGTTGTCATATCTGAATCATCTGTGGATCTGTTTTCTTTTTCGTCTTTTGATCAGTCGCATATTGTTGTCTCTTTATGTCTCTAGTAATTTTAATGATAGGCAGTTTATGTAAAAGAACTATAGTGGTTCCATATGGCTCTTCCACCAGAGTGTGTTTCTTCGTTTTTCTTACCAGGCAGAGATGGTGAGGGGGGCTGCTCATTCTAATTCAGTCATGGATGCTGGTCCATGCTTGGTTCTACTTTTAGTAGGATTTAGTCTCTGTCTTGGTTGCCTGCTTTCTTCAGTGTGACCATTCCAGTCTGTTGATTATGAGCCTGGTAGGTTTCTGTTGTCTAAACCTGAGAGATTGTGAGAGATGCAGCTCTGTCTTTTAGAGGGTTCCATCTCAGCTCTCCAGCCCCTCATTCTGCTCGTTAAAAAACTGGCACATTTTGGATGGGGAAACTGGCTCTGCGCTTGAAGTCGGCCTCCCTTTCAAGAATTTTGCTTCCGAGTACATGAGACTTTCATAATGCTGTGTTAGCAGCTTTCAGTCCAGCTTCTTGTACTGCCCCAGAACTCAGAATGTCCCGCAAAGGAAATTTGTCATGCTTTTAAAACCCCTAAGTTTCCTATTTTTACTCCAGGCTCTTCTGATCACTAAGTGCTTGCTGTTTTCTCTTTGCTCCAACAGAGGCTGTATTCCTAATCTGAACTGGCAAATGTCCCTACAGAGAAATGGGCTGGAGATCTTGTTACATCCATAGCTATGTAACACCTTTAAACAAAATGATTTTTTAATTCTTCTGACTCTGTTTTTCTGGAAGGACCATTGGCCTGCCACAATACATTACGTCCTGCAGAGAAGTGGAAGTTTCCAACTTCGTTTGGACTGTCATTGTTACTCATTAGTCTTCCATGCCCGTAGTCACCTCCTCTCTTCATTTCTCCAAATTTAAACAGCAACTATTTAAATCATTATAACCATTCTTAACCCCTTGCCCTTCTTTGACTATGATATGAGAGTTCAAAAAAAAAAAAAATTCTCAGCTAAGAATGCTTATAAATTTCAGCACTTCAGATCCTCAATCTCCAGACTTCTTGGTATCTGTATCCTCCTTTATCTCTTCTCTAACTGGAAGAGATGTAGCTACTCTCGTTGAAGGCTAAATTTTCTGAGCTCTCCATCCAGTTTCTCCAGGTCTTTGCTTCATCAGCTCATACCTCTTTTTATCTTCTACCGTTTTCTCTCAATAGCTCATTTTCTCAGCACATAAATGGGCTCAAATGTCTATATCTTAAAACAAAGAACCTGCTTGGATTCTGTGTCTTAGCTAGCTATCTCTTTCTTTTACCATTCATAGCTAATTTTGAAAGGATAGTTTTTACCCTTTCCTTCTACTCCTCCTGTTCCTTCCTGTTCTTACTACATTCTGGTTTACATGCCCACTCTAGTGCAGTTTGACTTGTCAAGATGATCATAACTGTTTTATTGTTAATGTTGACCTTGCTTGCCATGCCAAACTGTCAAGCCAAGGTCCGAGGTGCTAAGAAAGACGAGGCTTACACACAGGCATTGGATGGAACAACTCTTTCCTCACTTAGAGAAGAGAGAGAGTGAGGTCAGCTTCAACAATGGCCATTGATCCCCCATGGCCAGCGGGTCACTCCCTGCTGCCAACATAGGGCTGGTGGTCTACACGCACCCCTCTGGTGCTGCAGGTGAGAGACATCGTTTCCTTCCCAAGGCAACAGACACAGAGGTGGGGTTGGTCAGGTGCCATGTGACACACACACACAAGCAGTGCAGAGGGAGAGTTTACTCTGTGCCCAGAACAGGGAGGAGGTTTCCTGTTAAGGAGAAGAGAGAGGCTCAGTTTCCAGCCTCTGTTATCATGGGAATGCTCCAGGCCTGAGGCTTCTGATTAAGCTGTCCAGATGAGAATCACAAGGGCCTCAGCAAACCACCCTTCTAACAGTTTAACTTGGTAGACACATTTTGGTCCTAATGCAGACCCTTCCTCTACATTTGACATGGTTGACTACACCTTTGTTTTTTATCTTTTTTCCTCATTTTTTCAACTGAGCTCTAGATGTATGTTGTTGTCGTTGTTAGGTGCCTTCGGGTCGGTTCCAACTCATAGCATCCCTATGCACAACAGAACGAAACACTGCCCAGTCCTGAGCCATCCTTACAATCGTTGTTATGATCCTTCCAACCTGAGGGGCTCATCTTCGAGCACTATATCAGACCATGTTCTGCTGCTGTTCATAAGGTTTTCACTGGCTAATGCTTTTCAGAAGTAGACTGCTGGGTCCTTCTTCCTAGTCTGTTTTAGTCTGGAAGGTCAGCTGAAATCTGTCCTCCATGGGTGACCCTGCTGGTATCTGAATACCGGTGGCATAGCTTCCAGCGTCACAGCAACACTCAAGCCCCCACAGTATGACAAACTGACAGACACATGGGGATAGATGTACGTGTGAATAAAAAAATTAAAAAACACTTGGATATTCCCACAAACCTCTAAAGCCCGTATCTGAAACTAAACTCATAATCACCCCTCCAGGAGCTCCTCCTCCGTTTCCTATCTTGGTAAATAATGAACTGGCAAATATAGAAGTTATTCTTAACTTTTTCTACTGCCTTAATTATTTTCTATGTTCATTCATTTTTGCCTCCATAACATCTTAAGAGCTCAGGCTGCTAAACAGAAGGTCAGTAATTTGAATCCACCAGCTGCTCCTTGGAAACCCTGTGGGAAAGCTTTGCTGTGTCCTATAGGGTCGCTTTGAGTCAGAAGCGACTAGACAGCACCTATCAACATCTTTTGAGTCCCTTCTCTGCTTTTGTTTCACGTAACCACTCATGTGCCTCTCTGCCATCACCTCCTGATAAAATTCACTGCCTTTAGCCTCTTTCTAAATATGATTGCACAAAATTAGGCCAAAAAGTTACTTTCATTTTTTTAATGATATAACTTAAAACTTGATTTTTAAGATTTGTTTGCCAATATCTGACTAATGCTAATTTTACAAGGACACTGTTATAAAAAATTAAATCCTTTATGTATGGATTAACCTGGCTTTGCAGAGCAGAGCATAGTCTTATATTCATGTAAGTATAGTAAACTCGAATCCCACAGAAATATCCAGATATATAATCAAGATGTGTTGATATCCATAAATACTTGGATTTTATACCAAGTAACAAAGCAAGAATTTTTTTTTATATGTCAGTAATTTTGCTAACTAAAAAGCAACCATGATATGGTACAGGCAGTTAGAACAGATATCAGACATTTCAACAAACTAAGCAATAAAATATAACAAATACTTAAAAAATTCTTATATACATAGTAACAAATCTTTAAGTAAAAACAAATACAGAGCATTCAGTAAAATAATATACTTGAAGGAATTCTAAAACCATGTTCATGCAAATAATGTACGTGTTGCAATTTATTTAAGTTCACAGCAAGCTATGGAAAAAAATAAAAATTTAGTGTGCATCGGAGGGTTATAACAATCAGCAAAAATATCCAAAAGGATTATATAAATGTTCTGATTTTCATCATGAAAATCTAAAACATTTTCTTCTTCAAAGCCACCTAAATCTTCATCTCTTGAGGCTGAAAACTTGTTACCTCATATTACAATGGAAGTTTCGTGACTGTATATTTACAAACAGAAGACAAAAATCTTCTTGGGCAAAGTTTATAAGAATGTAAGAATTTTATAGTCACTGGGACATTTGTTCATGGAGTTGCCTGCAGAGTTTTTTCAGATGTAGAAAATTAATTTTCCTACTTAGTGTGGTCCTCTTCCTCAGGATGTTTTCCTCCTGCCCCAAAATATACGCTGGGGGCAGAACAGATGTGTCGTCTTCTCAGCCAGTAGCAGGACCACCACCAGAAGTAGGGGAGGATCATAGTGGTCCCTGATGCTGGGCCTTTAGTCCATAGCACAGGCAAATTAATTGGGTGCCAGGTAATTTTGGGTGACTTTTTTGTGAGAAAAGGGAGTGGAATGCCTCTTCTAATTTGGCACTTGTGGTATTTCCTTTTCACTGGATTGATAAATTCACTGAGCATAAGTATTTTGTCTCCTTCTCACCTCACAATTTCCTGACACTCAGTATTTATTGAAAGTTATTGTTTGTTTACTATGAATGTATTTATAGCAACTGTGGATTTAATATTTGAATAGATGCTAATGTCTGGAAATATGGCTATTATATTTCTTAAATGTCCCTTGCCTTCTTAAAATTAACAAAATAGTTATCTCAGATATGCTTAAGAAACATTAAATTCAGAATCTCATATTTGGGGCTTTGGAAACCCTGGTGGCGTAGTAGTTAAGTGCTACAGCTGCTAACCAAGAGGCCGGCAGTTCGAATCCACCAAGCGCTCCTTGAAAACTCCATGGGGCAGTTCTACCCTGCCCTACAGGGTTGCTATGAGTTGGAATCGACTTAACGGCAGTGGGTTTGGTTTTGGTTTTATTTGGGGCTTTATCTCATTAGTTATTGCATTATCCTTAATTTATGGATCAGGAAATGAGAGTCTGAAAGGTAAACTGACTTAATTTGTTTATATATCTAGTTAGTACCAGAATGATTAATTTTAAAAATGATAAATTCTAAATGTTTGAATTTTGATTCAATTAATTTTTTAATTAATATGCTATATGCTTGTCTTATTTATAGTCTACCTTTTGAATATCATAAAAATGAATGTAAACTAATCAGTGTGATTTGTTTGCATATAGTGAGAGAGTCGAAGAAGCTACTAACCATAATTCTGAAAAATATAATAAAAATTAGTAAAAGAGAAGGAAAAGAACTGCTTTTGTATTTTGATACATCGTTAGAAATCACAAATGTGACTCAAAAAATTTTTGGTGTTGATAAGTACAGGGTAAGTGTTTTAACTCTTCCATAAATATTTACTACTTTCTAAATTCTGGAAACTTCCAGTTTGGGCTAGAAAATTTTTTGTTTCCTTTCTAGAATGTAGATTTTAGTTTTTAAAAATGTATAATGGAATAGGCATCAGCTTGTTAGCTATACCCTTTGAGATACCTATTAGAAAGTATGCCAGATGACAAAATTAGCAGCAGCTGTTCAAAACATTTAATGAATTCTCCTAGTTGTTGAAAAGGTGATTATGAGGCAGAGCTCTGTTCTCAAGATATTAAACATTTTTTTTTTTTTTGTGAGAGTTAGGAAACCCTGGTGGTGTAGTGGTTAATTGCTACAGCTGCTAACCAAAGGGTCGGCAGTTTGAATCCGCCAGGCGCTCCTTGGAAGCTCTATGGGGCAGTTCTACTCTGTCCTATAGGGTCACTACGGGTCGGAATCGACTCGACGGCTTTGGGTTTGGTTTGGGTTTGTGAGAGTTAACTCAGTAACCTCAGAAGAACTAAATAATTAGTCTAGAGAACATGACTTGGGGAAGTTGAGGAAAGAGAATGCTCATAAAGAGTCAAATTTCAAGTATTATTGTGGAGATGGGGCTTGAAATGGCCTTTGAATTTAAAAAAAGGTTAGGCTTTATATAAGATGCTTTCCAGGATTGTGGGAGACATTTTGAAGCAGAAATTATTTAACCAAGAAACAGTGGTGGCAATTCATGTGTGGGAGATACTCTGTTGATAAGTTTGGTTAGTGAGAAAGATTTATGTTAGAGAATAGGAGATAAGTTTGACGAAGAACCCTTTTAAAGGAACCAAAATAGCAAGCTGAGGAGACTGAATCATTCAAGTCTTTTGAGAATGGTCTTAGTATGTACAAAGCAATCATTTAAGGTATTTGGCAGTTTTGAAGGAAACAGAAAATAGTTGCATTAAGGTGGGAAGAATTGAGAAAATGACACTACTGTGAATTTTTTTTAATTTTAGGAATTTACCAGGAAACAAGGCATTTCAGTTGCAAAAACATCTGTGCACATACTTTTTGATGCAAGTGGATCACAGGTGTGTCTCTCAGGTTTTTTCAATGGACTAAGCTTAATCCTAGATAAAAGGACAATAATAAAGTTGATGTTGGGGAGTGAGTATCTCTAAAAAAAACTGTCTCAATACAATAAAATGTATGTAATTTTTTAACACGTCATTTCTAGTCCACCCAAAGGCATCTCCGAAGAAAGGCCTGGTGACCACTTCTGAAAAATAAGCTACTGAAAACCCTGGGTAGCACAGTTCTGTTCTGACACACGTGGGGTCATGAGTCTGAGGTGACTCGAGGGCAACTGACAGTTTCAGTGCAGAGAGTATATAGCTATTAATCAATATTAAGGTTTGGTAACCTTAAAAATTAGAAGTGTATTTCCCACCACTAATGCCAAAGCCTTGTTTTGTATGTGTTAACATTTGTTTGTGTCTTTTAACATTTGAAAAAGTAGATACTTTTTGTTGGGTCACTTTGTAGGCATGCATATATCACAGGGCTAAGAAATGATAACAGTGCCTGGACAGAAGGAAAGAGTTGACCTTTGTAAACTTGGGATGAATAGAAGCTTTATTAAGACACCCAATGAAATTTTTATGGTTTGCAATTTTAAGTGCCTTTTTCCGCATTCTCCAACAGATTCTAGTGCCGGAAAGTCAAATCTCACCAGCTCAAGAAGAACTTGTAAGTTTAAAAGAAAAACCTAATCCCCAAAAGGAATTCGCTAAACCTCCAAAATATATCAGAAACAGTAATCAAGAGGACAGAAAAAATAGTCCGCTCCAGGTAAATAATGGCGTCAAAATAATCTCTTATAAAACTCCCATAAATCAAATTATTGCTATATACAAGTAGAGAAAAAAGCACCTAGAACTTATATGTTAATCAGGTTGAATTAAACCTCGATCAATAACATTTTAAAGTTTTTTCCCCCACTTCTACAAATGCAAAGAAAAAATAGTGTGTTTCAGCAAATTGTGTAGTTGTTGGAAGGCAGGACATGTATTATGCTTTAAAAAAAAAAAAATGCTTTACACACTTGTAAATTCCCAGTTAAAGATACTTAGGAGACTAACTGCTGCTTTTTGCATTTATCATTTCTGTTCTGTATTTGCATGTAGCTGTAATGTAGAATATAAATTTATAATGTTATGTCTATTTAAAAAATATATATTTATATATATTATAAAAATATATGTATGTATAATATATATATAAATATATATATATATATATAATAATGTTATGTCTATTTACATGAGGAAAAAAAGCAATTAGGTTCTTTTTCTCCTTCTCCTCTTCCTCAGTTGAAGACTCCCTATAGGCCACATCCTAAAGAACTATTTCTCAGCTGCCTTCTCCACACTGTCCTGCAACATTTGGCATTGCTGACAGCCTCGCTTTCTTGAAGCCCTTTCCCTTCCTTGACTGTTATTTTAGCATTTTAACTCTTTTCCTGCTTATTACTACATCAGTGTGTATTTCTCTGCCCACCTCCTACATGTGGGTTTGCCCTAAAGATGACCTCAGCCATCTGACTCTGTGACTTCTCCCTCAGAGCTTCTCTCATGTGTACACAGCAAGGAAGAGATCTCCACGTGCTCTTATAACATTTCTTCTTGTCTTTGCAAATCCTTTATTGAAATCTAACCTCAAAGTCCCTATCTTTTGCCTCATATCTGAACCTTCTTCTGTACTTCAGTAATGCTACCATTAATTTTTCTGGTGATACCCTTGATTCCTGCCTCCTGTCCTCCCGTATGTAGAAGCAAGGGGCTAGTGGTGGTTATTTCAGTTCTCTCTCACACCCTTTCCTCCTCATCCCATCTACCATTAGCCCATCTCTCCCTCCCCCTTACCTCACACCAGGTTTAGTGCAGTAACCTGCTAATTGGTCTTGCACCATTGCTTCCTCAGTGGGCTGCCTCACATTGTATACCCCTCGTTTTTTTTTAATACCATTATCATGATAGGATTCTTCTGCTCAGAAAGCTTCCGGACTTCTGTGTTTGTCACACTGACTCTAAATGTTGCCTCAGTTCTGAGACCTGCTGTAGTTTAATTTTATTCTTTTGATCCAAGACTGTAATATATATCCTTCAGGTTAGTAAGGTCACGTGCTTTACTGTCTCTTTGCATGTCACACTCATTCTTGCCTTTAGACCTCCACCCTGTTTGTTCTCCTTTTACCTTTGCTCAAGTCTCGGTTCATTTTCACTTTCTTCATGGAACTTTAACTATGTCAGTTTGTACTGATCTCCCACCTGTAAGCAACTCTAACTCTCACAGGGTCCTGTACGCTTTGGCACATTTAGGTCACTCCCTTTTTTCCCCTTTTAGTCTTGTGTCCTCAATCAGATTAAAAATGCCTTCTTACATTTCCCTAATTATCAGATCATAAAAGCCATTTTCTGTGTTTTTGTATCCAGATCATATTGGGTACTTTTTTAAAAATGGAGATTCGTAGATCCCCACCTTAAATTTCTTGAATTATAAACTCAGGGAAATGTCTTAAGCATACTAAAGTTTGAAGATCACCGCCCTGTTGTTAAATACCCACTATGTTTTCAGTAAGTAAGGATTGTTTGCATATGAATAAGTATCTTTTCAGGTTTACTGTACTACACCCTACACTACACAATCAATATACCTAAAACCAAAAACCAAACCCACTGCCGCTGAGTCGATTCTGACTCATAGCGACCCTATAGGACAGAGTAGAACTGCCCCATAGAGTTTCCAAGGAGCGCCTGGCGGATTCAAACTGCCGACCTCTTCGTTAAGAGCCATAGCACTTAACCACTACCCCACCAGGGTTTCCGATCAATATACAGGAACTGTAATTTTTTTTAAGAGGAATCTACTGATTTAAAAGCTTGTTTTCTAGATAATTTTAGAATTCTCTTTCCTCATATCCTTCCTGCCCTTCCCTACAGCCCAGATAACATACCTACTCACAAACCCATCATTTTCACTGCCTCAGGGTCAGGTGCCTTATTTAAAGCAGCCTTCTTTTTTTCCTGTACATCTGTACAGTTGTGTCACTGTCTACCCATTTGTATGGCACCCTTTGAAGCCCTGACTCTGCTTACCTACTTCTTTTGTTCTTATAAATTACCCTGGGAGAATGTTGGAGTATACAGACTGTATTGGAACCACTAGCTTGTGTGTGACTAGGTCTCTGAGCTCCTATGGCTACTTTTTACTCCAGAGGCAGTTTAGTCTTCAAAGAATATTAGTGCAGATTTCAAAAATGTATGAAGATATTAAAAAACAATTTTATATAAATATATATCCAAATATCGTAGAATATATGTGATATATTACAGGAAAATTGTGAGCCATTGGTTAAGTAAATTGTGTTTTCATAAACAAACGCATATCAAAGTACTGTATTTCATAAATCTGAGTATTATATATTCTTTTTTAAAATAATTT
Source organism: Elephas maximus indicus (assembly GCF_024166365.1). Classification (NCBI taxonomy): domain Eukaryota; kingdom Metazoa; phylum Chordata; class Mammalia; order Proboscidea; family Elephantidae; genus Elephas; species Elephas maximus. The sequence goes on from NC_064843.1 coordinate 8,160,565, forward strand.
TTATTATGCTCTAAGTGTAAACTTTAAGTGAAAGTTTAAAATCAAGTCAGTCTCTCAGTAAATAACCCTCTCCCACCCTCCCTCCCTCCCCGCTCTCGTAACCACAAAAGAATGTGTTCTTCTCAGTTTATACTATTTCTCAAGATCTTATACAATATTTGTCCTTTTGCAACTGACTAATTTCACTCAGCATAATGCCTTCCAGATTCCTCCATGTTATGAAATGTTTCACAGATTCATCACTGTTCTTTATCGCTGCATAGTATTCCATTGTGTGAATACACCATAATTTATCCATTCATCCATTGATGGGCACCTTGGTTGCCTCCATCTTTTTGCAATTATAAACAGTGCTGCAGTAAACGTGGGTGTGCATATATCTGTTTGTGTAAAGGCTCTTATTTCTCTAGGATATTGAATATTATATGAATATTCTTTAAAAAATATTTCTTAATTGTTTTGACTACCTGTTCAGTACCAAACATGAAGGGAAAGCTCTTCAAGTCAGCCTAAAACACAAATTTCTGCATATCATATTGCATATTAAAAAAAAAAACAAAACCTATTATCTTTTGTATGTAATCAAGGTAAAATGTTATAAGTTAAGTTATAGCATATTTAATTTCAAATAGAATGTGTATTTACTCTGGTTGTTTCTCATGGTTTAAGATAATTACTCCCAGCAAAAGAAAAATGTCTGAAGCATCTATGATTGTTCCTGGTGCAGATAGATACACTGTGAGAAGTCCAATACTATTAATCAACACATGTAAGTTTTATAGTCTTAAAATATAACAATACTTGTTAGAAATCTTTTAAAGTAGATATTTTTAATTCAGGGAAATTCTGGACATAATTTACCTAGAGGATAAGCTGGGGATGTAAAAACTAATAAAATATGAATCAAAATGTGTCCTAATTTGAAGAAACATATAATGGGAATTGACATATAGTGTTCAAAATATTAATATCCAGCATTAATAATTGATGGCCATTGAAGGATGAGGCAGTATAACATTGATTGTGATTAAAACATTGAGTTAGTCAGGCCACTTGGGCTTGGCTCCTCACTCCCAGGTATGTACTTTTACAGATTATCCTCTACCTAAGTTTAGAACCAGTGTCTTTTCTATAAAATGGGACTAAATTGGCTACCTCATCGAGTTTATTAGTGGATTAAATAAGATATATTCATTCAGCAAGGAGCCTTGTGAAGCATTTAGACAGTGTTTGTCAAATACTAAGTGCTAGATAATCATTAGCCTCTGATACTGGGTACTAAACACAAAACCCAATGCTGTCGAGTTGGGTACGAGTTGCTTTAAATAAAGTCTTATTTAATCTTTATGAAAATATTGACTCTCTGTTCCAAAAATCCAGTTGCCTACTGGACAATTTCCTAATGTCCGACAGGCTCCAAACTTAGGGTGTCCAAAAATGAATTCATCTTTCCACCCTTCCTTTCCTGTTTTTGTAAATGGCATCCATACTCACTTACTCATCTAAGGTAAAAATGTGAGAACCATCCTAGGACCTTTCTTTCTTACCTTCCTCATCGTCGCAAAAGTACCTCAACAGTATTGTAGTTGCTGCTGAGTCAGCGCCGTCTTACGGTGACCGTATGTGTAACAGAACGAAACATTGCCTGGTCTTGTGCCGTCTTCAGGATCATCGGTGTACTAGAGTTCTTTTGTTGCAGCTATTGTGTAGTGCCTTCCAGCCTAGGAGGCTTATCATCCAGCACTATTATCGTACAATATTCTGTTGTGATCCATAAGGTTTTCACTAATTTTCAGAAGTAGATTGCGAGGCCTTTCTTCCTAGCCTGTCTTAGTCTAAATGCTCCACTGAAACCTGTCCACCACCTGCTGGTATTTGAAATACCTGTGGCATAGCTTTCAGCATTGTAGCAACACAAAAGCCACCACAGTACGACAAACTAACAGATGGGTGGTGGTGGACCTCATTGGTGCCATACAAATAAGTAATTTAAATTAAAAGACAAAACAAATCTATTCATCCTTTGTCCTTCTTTTTTAGCAACACCTCGCAGGGGGAGAATTAAACCACCACTGCAAATGATGAGCTCTGCAGAACAGCCTGGTGTTTCTAAAACATCAGAAAATGGAGTGAATAATGCTGTATGGCTTAAATCTGAACCATCTGAAGGGCAAAATAGAGGCGATAATACAGACAAAGTAACTTTACTTTGAAGATATTTTAAAAATAATTTCTTACCAAGCTGTTATAGAGTTTCAAATTGAACTAACTTCTTTTACAGTGAATGTTTATCTTTTTTAAAGCATTGATTTGTAGTTGCTGTTTGTTTTTCCTAGATATCATTTATTTTCTTAAAGAAGGGTAGGGTCCTTCTCATATGACTCATTTACTGTGTTGACAATAAAACGTATGAATGCCCATCCTGTATAACTCTGATTTACACATTTGATAGGAGAAGTGAACTTGCCATCATTCTTTGGTTGATCATGCAAAGCAGTGTCTGTTGTGGGGAAGGCTCTGGTATAGAAATGAAAGATACAAATGTACTCTGCAAGTGTCTCAAAATCTAGAAGGGGAATCAGACAAATTAATAAGATAATCACAATATAGTATAAATGCTCTCAAATGTACATAAAGAATGCAGTAGGAGCCCAGTGGAGGTGCAGGTGCCTAACCCCATAGCTAGGTGAAGATCAGCAGATGCTCTTTAGGGTGATAGAGAGTGAGCTAATTGTTAAAGGTCAATCAAATTGGATATTGGAGAGGACATTCATTCCAAGTAGTTGAAGGGAACAAATAAGAGAAAAAGGTTTCTTGGGGGAAACGGGAGGGGATGAGAGATACAGATAAGCTTGTAGATGAGGAACACCTGACATCTTTTGTTTTCTCTGGGGTGTAAGGAAGGTGAGTTTCAGATCGGGATGTGTTGAAATAGAGGGCTCAGGGACTAATACAGGTTTGTAACAGCTACTGAGAGGTGATGGAGAGGGTTAAGGATAAATGCAAGTGTTAGGCATGTTGAGGGCCCAGTTTAAATTGAAGACTAAATTTTATCATCTCATTAGTTCATAAATACGTGTAATTTTTTCAAAGCTTAGCAACCTTGGTATTATAGTAAAAAAGGGAAGATTTTGGATTTTCTTTTTATTTAAAACGGCAGGAAGATAAAAGGTGTAGAGTTTGAAGATACTGGGAAAAAAGTAGTCAAAGTAATGGTAAGTGTCTAGGTAAGTGTTTCTCAGAGGAGAGTATTTTTCGATTGTGTAGCATGGTCCGGAATATTGGAGGATAAGCATCCCAGGTGTGTGCTTGCCTGCTCGTGGCCAGGAGAATCTTGTGGTCATCGCGACAACTGAAGAAACATTCCCAATCGTTCCATACTGCTCCTCTCCCAGTGTAGAGAGCCACTGTCTAAGCTAAGTGTAGGATGGGGCAAATGTCTTAGACCAGAGCATTCGTCTTTCTCATAGTAATGGCAGATTTTTTAAATCTGGAGTAAGTGGGTGTCTATGGCAAGTAGGAAGCTTGCTGCAGGCAAGAAGTTGCTTGGGCAATAGCCAAACTTTAAAAATAATTTAGTGATTTTATAATTTCCAAATCTGTGTGCTTTAGTGAAAAGGCGGTCAGAATAGATGCAGGCTCTGAGGTCAACAGCAATAGAAGATGTACCATTGAGGTTATAGAAATTTCCAGTGACAGATGAGAATTGAATTATTGTACTATCTGTGGATGGAATCAGAAAATTAGCTCAGAATCTTCTGACTCCTTATCTGCAATAAAGTTATTTTCGGATAGGCAGTATTCTAGAATGGGCATTTGTTGTTAGGTGCTGTCGAGGCAGTTCCAACTCAGTGACTGTCCATACAACAGAGCGAAACACTGCCCAGACCTGCGCCATCCTCAAAATCGTTGCTATGTTTGAGCCCACTGTGTCAATCCATCTCGTTGAGGGTCTTCCTCTTTTTCACTGACCCTCTACTTTATCAAGCATTACGCATGTCCAGTGTAAGCAAGATGAAGCCTCACTATCCTCGCTTCTGAGGAGCCCTCTGGCTGTACTTCTTCCAAGATAGATTTGTTCATTCTTCTGGCAGTCCATAGTATATTCACTGTTCTTTGCCAGCACCGTGAATTCAGATGCATCCATTTTTCTTTGTTCTTCCTTTTTCATTGTCCAGCGTTTGCATGCATATGAGGCAATTGAAAATGACATGGCTTGAGTCAGGTGCAGAGCCCTGGTGGCACAGTGGTTAAGAGCTCGGCTGCTAACCAAAAGGTCAGCAGTTCGAATCTACCAGCCACTCCTCGGAAACCTAATGGGAGAGTTCTTCTCTGTCCTGTAGGGTCACTATGAGTTGGAATTTACCTGGCAGCAACGGTTTGAGTCAGGCATACGTTAGTCCTCAAGTGACATCTTTGCTTTATTAACAGCTTAAAGAGGTCTTTTGCAGCACATGTGCTCAATGCGATACGTAGTTTGATTTTTTGACTGCTGCTGCCATGTGTGTTGATTGTGGAACCAAGTAAAGTGAAATCCTTGAAAACTTCAGTATTTTCTCCGTTTATCATGTTGCTGCTTATTGGTCCTGTTGTGAGGATTTTGTTTTATGTTGAGAAGTAATCCTTACTGAAGGTTGTAGTCTTCGATCTTCACCATTAAACTCTTCAAGAATAGGCATGACATTTATGAAATAGAAATACTGTCCATCTTAATAGCGAGGCAAATGTATTTTAGAAAACTTCGAACCTTAATACTGACTTCTAAAAGTTGTTTTCCTACCTATGATGCCTTAACTCAAGTTCACATTAACATGTCTCCTGTGTTTATAGCATGTGAAAACTGCTAAAGTTGTTGAAAAGACGGAAAAGAAGGGCAGTGAATTCCCAAACCAAAATTTTAGTAAGTAATTTTTGGTTTAATGTTCGTAGATCTTTTAAAAAACACACGCTTCCCTCTCTGCCTACTTTTACCTTTGCCAGCTTTCATTGATAAGATTTGTAATGAGTGTGTACTTTGTGATTATAAGGATATATAACACAGTCTCTGCCTCAAGAAGCTTGGGTCTTACAGGGACAGTTAAAGCCAATGATTCCATCCATCCCAGTATGTCTGTCTTTATAAAATTCTATACCATCCCATATCCCCCTGCCAACTGCCTGCCCCCGCAATGAAAATTCCATTATTTTTGTTTTATTAGGTGAATTCCAGGATTTTGTTCCTGATTCACAGGCAGTGGTAAAGATAGATAAACCTGTGTAAGTATGCTAAAACCTGTCAAATCATTTAGCATTTATTACTATTTTTAAATGTAATAGATTTAAATGAAAAGGCCTTTATATTTTTAGAATGTGGTATTGGTTAGTAGCATTAGTCATCTCTGAACTATAATTATGATAGTATGGTGGAGAACAGTCTATACAGTTTTTCTGTATCAGCCAACAGAACTCTTTTCAAATTGAGAGACTTAAAGTGAATAAGATTTATTAGATAATAAAGTGTCAGAAGAAATTTGCTCTTCAAATATATAATATAATATATAATTATATAATACATAAGATATGTAAGGCATATTTAGATAGATATTAAGATAGTGGCAATAATGGTACTTTTATCTCATATTCTTTAATCTGATCAATTATATAATAAATTTTTAACTTTCATTATCACTTAAGAGAATATTTCCGTACTTGACTGCTGATAAATTGCTTTCAGTAAACATTACTGAATAAAAAATTAAGGACATGTCAGAACCATAGGCTAATGTTTAATAATGTATTAAGTAAATGAAATTATTTTCTAGATTACCTGGTGTTTTGGACAATATCTATGAAAACAAAACACACTCCAAGTGGGCATGTTGGACACCTGTAACAAATATTCAGCTTTGTAAAAACCAAAGAGCAAGCACTTCATCAGAAGACACATTTAATCAAGGTGAAACATAGTTTTCTCTGTATGTAATAATAGTTCAGAGAAATATTCATTTCCTCAAATGTCTAACAAACATTTTAGATTTTAACAAGTTTTACATATTATCAGTTTATAAAGTTAATAAGAATTTATTTCTTATTTTCCCACTAGATCTTGTTATCCACAAAAAACTTGCTGAGCAAAAATCATCCTCTTCAATATCTGATGATAATTTTGAAGAAACAAGAAAGATACGAAGTACAAAAGAAACAGTGGCAGAAAACAAAGTAGATAAAGCGGAAGTAGAAATTTGCGAAAGAAACAATCAACAAGTAAATGATCCTAAACATTTGGAGGAAAAAAATACTGAACATACCAAGCTGTGTGATTGGCGTGTTGAATCTGAAACTACTTTTAAATCAGTGCTTTTAAATAAGACAGTTGAAGAATCTCTGATATATAGGAAGAAATACATATTGTCAAAAGATGTGAATACTGCTGTTGCAGATAAAAACCCTTCTCCTAGAAAAAATGTGAAAAGTCTTAGAAAATCAGGGAAAAGACTGACTTCTGAACTTAATTCCTGCAACTTGAAACCAAAAAACATGGTGAGCTTTCAGTGTTTTGATTTCTGCATACCCTTAGTATGCTTATTTAATAACATAAGGAGGCGAAAGAACTTTGTTTGATTACTGCAGGTTTTCACATACATAATACCTTGTTCTTGCATTCAGTGTCTGGACTGTGAGGGTGAGTGCCTCCTTAACGCCTCACTCACCCCCAACAGAAGAGTACTTGGCAATGGGCCACTTAAATGTGTATGAAATAAACGAGCCCTGAGGCTCCTTATCTCCTCTTTTTGGGTTCCTCCCACTCTGTCCCTCTGACTCTTTAGAGCTGGCCTATGGAATTGTCTGCGTACCTCTCTTAGAGTACCTTCCTTCCTGTTAGAGAATAAGGACTCTACTGTTACTTAACACTGGTTTCCCTGCCTGGCCTACCACATCTTTATACACAGTGGCATCTTAAACATCTCTTGGATGAAAGTATTAAACCATGACAAGGTTTTTCAAGAAAAGGTGTAAGTGGATTAACCCAACCCAGTGCTTTAGAGGAGACTGTTTTACTTTACTCTGTCGTATAGGGTCGCTATGAGTCAGAATTGACTCAATGGCACTGGGTTTTTTTTTTGTTTTTGTTTTATCTTACTTTAATCATCTCTTTAGAACATCTTCAGAACATTTTTGGCTGGTTTGCACCATGCTTGGAGATGAAAATGTCACTTTTTCTAGCAGTTACCATAGATCTTGTTTGTCATTGCTACCAAGGTGCAGATTTAAAAAATCTAATCAGAATACCTTTCGCTGCCAGTAACTCAATCAGCTTCTTACTCTTTCTAAGACTAAAAATCTTAATAGGCTTTCATTTTCATTTACCTTCCACCAAACCAAAACCAAACCCACTGCAGTCAAGTTGAGTCCGACTCATAGCAACCCTATAGGACAGAGTAGAACTGCCCGAAAGAGTTTCCAAGGAGGGCCTGGTGGACTTAAACTGCTGACCTCTTGGTTAGCAGCCATGGCAGTTAACCACTACACCACTAGGGTTTCCTTATCTTCCACAGGGTTGTTAATATCTAGGTAGGCAAATTTCTAGAGTCAATTTAAAATTGTTTATAGATTGGAGCACCTCAGTATGCAAAGGAAGTATTTAGTAGATAATTTATAGCTGTTACATGTAACTTCACATAATTTATATTGACCAATCTACTTTTTTTAATCTGTAGTGCTCTTTTTATGCCTAATTTGGCTGCATTCTTCTTTAGCCAAATCCTTCTGGGCACGCTAAACCCAGATCTGTCCTTCAATTTTAATTTTAAACTGTTTTTTGTTTTTTTTTTTTAAATAATTTTTATTGTGCTTTAAATGAAAGTTTAAAAGTGTCAGTCTCACATATAAACTTATGTACACCTTACTACATACTCCCATTTACTCTCCCCCTAATGAGTCAGCCCGCTCCCTCTTCCAGTCTCTCTTTTTGTAACCCTTTTGCCAGTTTCTAACCTTCTCTACCCTCCCATCTCCCCTCCAAACAGGAGATGCCAACACAGTCTCAAGTGTCCACCTGATACAAGTAGCTCACTCTTCATCAGCATTTCTCTCCAACCCATTGTCCAGTCACTTCCATGTCTGATGAGTTGTCTTTGAGAATGGTTCCTGTCCTGGTCAAACAGAAGGTTTGGGGACCATGGCCGCTGGGATTCTTCTAGTCTCAGTCAGACCATTAAGTCTGGTCTTTTTATGAGAATTTGGGGTCTGCATCCCACTGTTCTTCTGCTCCCTCAGGGGTTCTCTGTTGTGCTCCCTGTCAGGGCAGTCATCGGTTGTGGCCGGGCACCATCTAGTTCTTCTGGTCTCAGGATGATGTAAGTCTCTAGTTCATGTGGCCCTTTCTGTCTCTTGGGCTCATAATTATCTTGTAACCTTGATGTTCTTCATTCTCCTTTGACCCAGGTGGGTTGAGACCAATTGATGCATCTTAGATGGCCGCTTCTTAGCATTTAAGACCCCAGACGCCACACTTCAAAGTGGGATGCAGAATATTTTCTTAATAGAATTTATTTTACCAATTGACTTAGAAGTCCCCTTAAGCCATAGTCCCCAAACCCCCGCCCTTGCTCCGCTGACCTTCGAAGCATTCAGTTTCTCCCGGAAACTTCTTTGCTCTTGGTCCAGTCCAGTTGAGCTGACCTTCCATGTATTGAGTATTATCCTTCCCTTCACCTAAAGTAGTTCTTATCTACTAACTAATCAGTAAATAACCCTCTCCCACCCTCCCTCCCTCCCCCCTCTCGTAACCACAAAAGAATGTGTTCTTCTCAGTTTATACTATTTCTCAAGTTCTTATAATAGTGGTCTTATACAATATTTGTCCTTTTGCATCTGACTAATTTCACTCAGCATAATGCCTTCCAGGTCCCTCCACGTTATGAAATGTTTCACAGATGCGTCACTGTTCTTTATCGCTGCATAGTATTCCATTGTGTGAATCTACCATAATTTATTTAACCATTCATCCATTGATGGACACCTTGGTTGCTTCCAGCTTTTTGCTGTTGTAAACAGTGCTGCAGTAAACATGGGTGCGCATATATCTGTTTGTGTAAAGCCTCTTATTTCTCTAGGATTAATTTTAAACTGTTTGGAGTTTTAGAGTCAATTTCATAGAAGTTCACTGACCTAGTCATTCTTCTTTTTCTGGGTGCATAGAAACCTAATCATCTTGTCTAAGCTATGCTCTGATTTTTGTTAATCAGCATCTTGTTTTCAGAAGTTCTCCTCAGTCTTTAACATGCTCACTCCCCGTGTTAGTACATCAACATGCAGGATTTCCTTCCACTGCCATGGATTTAAAGCAATCATCTGTCTGATCCTCTTTCTACTCATTGGACCAGCCAGAAAAATAGAATCTCTGTGGTTCAATGGTAATGATTTCCCAAGCTGACTCCATTTATACTGAAAGTTCTGAAATCACACAAGGGGAGGTTTATTTTTGCAAACCAAATAAATTGTCTTCATTGTGGTTATAATTTTAAGAAGGGATAGTAACCAATAACTTATTATGTATCATATATCAAAACGTATAGCTGATTCCCAGAAAAAAAAAGTAAAAATCAGGAGAACTCAAATATTCAAGAGCATTTTTGGAGTTTTTCTTAACCAAATTATATAAAATTATGTTGATAATAGTTCTTATACTGAGCCTCTTCAGTTTTTTGTGTTTATTTCCTTTTAGGCCTAGGTTAGTTCTACAGAGCACTCTGCACATTCTGTATGTTAAAAGATTTATCCTGAGTTGTTTTAATGACCAACCAATCCTAAACTTACTAAATAATTTCTGACCCCCTTTATTTCCCTTTGTGGATATAAATAGAACTAGAATTTTCTTAAATCTTTTTATCCTTTATTTTCCTTTGAAGGTTAACTGGTAGAATTTTAAAGTAACTTATGTTTCAGAGAGAAAAGCCAAAAGGGAGAGGACTTACTGATGCAGCAGCATCCTTGATAAACCAAATTAATAAGCGATACAACACCAAGGATGACATAAAGTCTACAAGAAAACTAAAGGAGTCTTTGATTGACAGGTATGTTCTTAAATTTTACACATGAAATGTTCTGTCAGATGTAACTAAATTCTTTCCCATAGTTAAAAAAGTTTTTAACATATGTTCAGATACTGTAACTTTCCAGTAGAAAACACACATTTTTACTTGTTTACTTTTATAAATAGTAGCAGTTTAAATTTTTACAGGAAGGGAACTAAATTTGAAATTGATTGTTCTAGCGTCAGATCACATTTTACAAAGTATCAGGAAACACCATATCGATACAGCATACCGTTTCAGAAATAATCTTTAGCATGTAGGATTTTAGAATTGTATTTATTTAGTGTAGTAATGAATAAAACTAAATGTATTTTAAATACATTGTGTAATGAAATATGAAATTTAAATGAGCTGAAATGAGTTATTTTTATATAGTAAATATATATTCCTTGTTTGCAACCTTTCTGAAGGTTAATTATTTTCTCATTACAAAATGTCTGTTTATAGACTGCCATTAACTCTAGCCTTACTGTATGGCATGAAAAAAACAACTCTTATCAAAGGGCCATTTATTTTTAATTGGTTGGTGCTTCCTGCTGCATGGATGACTCAGCTGAGAATTGTTTAGGTGCCATTTGCTATGAGTGAAGTTGCAAAAACATCACATTAGTGCTATCACTTTTTGGATAATTATAGCATATTGAATATGATTAGACCCAAATATGTTTTATCTTATATAAAGTGGCTTTTATGAAAAATATTCTGGTATTTAATTGATTTCTTTTTTTTTTTGGCAATACCTTTTTTATAGTGGTTTTTCAAACAGATCTGATCTACAACTCAATAAGGTAGGTTTCATTTGTTTACACGGAATCTGTAGTCAGACTCAATACTAGGTTGTAAACACTGAAATAGAAGAGCAGGAAGATAAAACTAGACTTGACGTTTTCAGAATATCGATAAATGGATTATAACAACCGACAAGTTTAGTGACAAATACTCAAAATAATCCCCTAACCTTTTGTTCTGCTTTTCAAAGAAAGTGCTTCTTTTATACATATAAGCACAATATTTATACTTTTTTGGTACATATCCTGATATCCATGCTTTTTTCCCCAACTGATCCCATCTGTCTGCCAGTCAGATCCTTCTGAAGTCCATATTTTTGTTAAAAACATTTACTATTCATCAGGCTTAAAATAGCAACCAACTTTCATTTACTTCTCAAAGTTACTTTTCATCTCTACTTTATTTGTAAACTCCTCTCAAATCTTACCCCTTCTGTCCATGCCAACCTCTGTTGTCCTAGTTCAGTTCTAATTTCTAATCCCTGGGGCATGACAACAGCCTTTGTGTAGCTCTTTTTGTCTCTAGTATTTCTCTGTGCCAATCCATTTGCTACAGTCAATACCAGCTTTCTTCTTTCTCAAGTACAAAGCTTCAATCATGTTCAGAAACCTCCTTGTGGTCCCTGTTGCTTACTGAATTAAATAGAGACATAGGCTGGCTTGCTAGTCCCTTTAAAAGGTGGTCTTATTTTCTAGTATTAGTTCCCTAGACAAGTCCTTTGTAGCTGAAATGTGATAACTTGAGGTTCTCTGAAATTTCTTTCCTAACTTTGTTTTTGTTTATCCTTTTTTCATCCCCGTTTGGAAAGAACTCTGGACTGAGTCAGTAGGTGCTCTTACCTGCTTTTCTGATTGTCAAAGCCTTATCCCCCCTTACAAGCCCTGCTTCGGATTCTACCTTCCTATGAAAACTTTTCAAGGTGCCCTGCCCCAGAACCCAAATGGGCAAAAAGTCTGAATCTGCATGATAATAACTTTGTGCTTTTTTTAATATACATTTTTTATTTGGTATAGAAAGACTTTTTTTTCTTCCTCTTCTGTCTTTTACTAGAGTATAGCTGTTTTGAATCATGTTTGTAACCTCCATAACACCTTTAGTCATCTTTGCATCCTCTTCAACACCTTTGCTCATCTGTATATCCTCTATAACAGCTAGCACGCAAAGGATGAATTGAACATATGTACCTAAACACTGGCAAAAAGCATATTGGAAAGAATAAGTCAGATAAGTGATAAGAGAAGTAGTATATTGAGAAGTGAACTTTTCAGACTAATGCAAATAATTCTATATAAAATAGCCAAAAGAAATAAAGGTGAATCACAAATTAAAATGGATATTTTATATTTTAATATTTCCAACTACTGTATATTAACGTATTATTTCTGATCAGTAATCAAACAGTTTAACAATTTTATTTGTTAATTATTGGTAAATTACTTTAATAAAACACAATATTAAAATTTATTAAACTTCTTTTCTCTCCTCACTACTTTTTGATCTGGTTGAATATATTCTGAGCTGTAGATATATGAATAATCTTACACATATTTTTTTCCTTAATACTAATTGATAACCTTTCAACTCTCTTATATAAGGTCTTACGTAAACATAAGCCTCTCCCAGAGTTTTCTACTTAAGTGTTTAAGACAAATGAGAGTCTGAAAAAGCGAACGTGAAAGTAGAAACACATTTGTTTTGTGATTCTACAGTCACCCCCTTTCAGCTTGGGGAGAGCATACCAGTGAGAAGGTCGTTTATCCGTATACATTAATGTTCGTGAATGTTAAGGACGAAGGGTCTTATATTTTGTATTAGCCTTCTACAATGCTTTCTATTATATTTTTAGTTAATATTTGTTGTTAGGTGCCATTGAGTCAGTTCTGAGTCATAGTGACCCTACGTACGACAGAACAAAACACTGCCTGGTCCTACACCATCCTCGCAATCGTTGTTATGGTTGAGCCCATTGTTGCAGCTACTGTGTCAGTCCATCTCGTTGAGGGTCTTCCTCTTTTTTGCTGCCCTCCACTCTACAAAGCATGATGTCCTTCTGCAGGGACTGATCCCCTGTGATAACATGTCCAAAGTATTTAAGCCTTCAATAAGTATGAATACTTAATATTTTTATTAAATTTACATTAAGGAAAATGTTACATAAAGCCAGATTTATTTTACTGGAAAATACATGAAAATTTAATTGAATATGTTATTTATCAAGTATAGTAATGTAAAAGTTTGGATGGTTTTATGTAAACCTCTTTTGTATCTAGGAAAAGGTTCAGAAAAAAAGTTTCAGACAACTGAAGACTACTTATGTTAATGTCACTTCTGAATGCCCATTGTAAGTAATTTTTCATAAATCTTTTCATTTTCTTCATACTTGAAGAGACTGTATTTATTGTATAGTGGAGTCAATGGTTTTCTTTGTTTTCACAGGAATGATGTTTACAATTTTCATTTGAATGGAGCTGATGAACCTGTTATAAAACTTGGAGTAAGCTAGAAATCAAGAGTTATTTTGCATTTAGTTATTAGTTTTATTTATTTACCATGCAGTTATTAGAGAGTATACTTTTAGCTTTGCATCTTTTTATAGCTGTGTTTTAATTTTTAAAACTATGTAATAATGTATTTGGGTAACAAACCTAGGTATATTTAGTTTCTTTTGGAATAAGGTAGAGAAAAATGAGTAATTATGGGGGAGACACTTTACTCAGACTACTTTATCAAGAACATCCTTTTTACTTATTGATGAAACAATTGTAAAACAATTATTTTCATGTGTTTTGTTTCTAGTATATTTTATGGTATTAGCTTTCTTAGATATAACAATACCTTAATGTATTGTAGTAATCTTAATTATATTGTCAAAAATTTGATTCTATGAAGTGATAGAAACCAGATTTTACGTTTACTTTTTTTTTTTAGTTTTTATTTACCTTGTTTTGACACTAAGAAATCTTTTTTAAATGTTTATTCACAACATAGGTCCAGGAATTTCAAGCTACAGCTAGAGAAGCCTATGTGGATAATTCAATAAAATTGTAGGTGTTTTTATTATAATTTGCTCAAATTAAAACGTACTTATCTAATTATCTCCTTTTATTTCTTAAATACCTCATCCCAGTCTTTCTGAGAGTTTTTAACATTTGAGAAGAGTGAATAAAAATGCAACTGCCATGATTACTTCCCTTATGGTGCTGTTACTTCAGCATTTACTTCTGAGATTACTTAATTTGTGGATTCTGTGCACTTTAATATTAGTTATATATTTTAGATGATAAATCTGAAAGAATTTGTTAGTCCCTTAATCCAATCTCGTTATTTTATAATTAACTGAGATCAGAGAGGATAAGTGACTTGGCCAGAATTATATAGCTGATCAGTAAAAGAGTAAGGCTGAAAACCCATGTCTAATTGTCCAGCACATGCTACCTAAGATACATATAAAGGTATTTTAAAATTAATACATATTTTTGTTTAAGGGTAGGTGTAAGGAATCATGATGAACTTGAACCTTCTCTGAAAACAAAAGATAAAAGAGTAAGTCATAATAGCCAAATACACCTATTAAAACCAGTGTTTCTTTTCATCATATTTTAATGCCAAAGACTGTCATAGAACCAGAAAACAAAAATATTTGTATCATTTTTTCCCGTCTATGAGATGACCTATGTCCCCGTTGTGGTTTTTCTTATGGTCTTTGAGCTGTTTGTAATCATCTAGTAATAGAAAAGGAATCCATGGGTGGTACACATGGTTAACATTCTTAGCTACTAACTGAAAGGTTGGAGGTTTGAGTCCACCCAGAGGTGCCTCAGAAGAAAGGCCTGGTGATTAACTTCCAAAAATCAGCCATTGTAAACCCTGTGGAGCACAGCCCTACTCTGACACACATGGGGTCACTGGGAGTCAGAATCAAGTAGACAGCAGCTGGTTTTATTCTATTTATGGACGTAAGCTGTTTTGATTTAACTTTAATTAACAACAGCAAAATATAAATCTCCATCTTTGAGCTGGATTTCTGAGTGACTTTCTTGGATAGCTCCTTAATGCTATGTAGCTTAGAATGTTAAGAATAAGAAGTTGGTTTTTCTGATATTGGCTTAACTTACCTTGCATGACATATAGTAAGATGCATTTCTTCATCTATTACAAGAGTCCTTTTTTTCCCATAGATTATAAAAAATCATAAAAAGAAGCATCTTTTTAGTGATACAGAAACAGATTACAAATGTGATGACAGCAAGACTGATATCAGCTGGTTAAGAGAACCAAAATCCAAACCACAGCTAATAGACTACAGCAGAAATAAAAATGTGAAGAGACATAAAAGTGGGAAACCAAGTAAGAAACTACTTTTTAAAGGAATGTTGCAAATGACTTTACTGTTTCACCTATATAAGGTGCTTTGTTGGTTGAAAGTATATTTTTGTATGTTAACAGTGTTTATACCTAAATACCATAATGAATGTCAATAATAGAGTGAAAGCAGATATATAAAAACTGTATAGCTGTTGTGTTATCTTGTTAGTTTTGGTAATATGGTTACATTTCTTTTATAATAAAAATAACGAGTTACTTTTTTTTAAGTTAGACCTTAGGGGGGCACAAAGCACACTTTGCTCATAATCCTTGGTTCGTGACATAGTCTTATCATTTGTTCACTCACGCCCCACTCTTATTCAGTTATTTAGTTAGTTATATTGAGTAAAATATTAAGTATTCATGAACTCACTACCCTAAACCAAAACCAAAGCTCAGATCTAACTAAACATACACATAAATATAAGTATCTGCCATGCTCAACACAAGTTTAAAAATACATGTGTATATATTACACAGAGATGCACACACAAACTTTTTAGGAATTCATAGATGCAATAAAAATATATATAACACAACATTTGTCGATTCAACATATTTTACACGTACACTTCAGTGACACTACATATATTCTTCATGTTGTACAGCCATCACCAGTGTCCATTGCCAAGTTCCCATCACATAAACAGACACTCAGTGCTTCCTAAACAATGACTCCCCTCCTCCCCTCCCTCCTGCCCCTGGTAACTACTAATGAACTTTGGTCTCTATACATTTGCCTATTCTAGATATTTCGTATACATGGCATCATATAGTATTTGTCCTTTTGTGATTAAAAGTAGGTTTTTTGAAGGTTTTTTTTTTTTTTTTTCCTAAATCTTCCAGAAAATGTTTTCCCAACATATTCCTTCTGCTTTTTCTTTGTGATGGAGAATCTCTTGAAGTAATTTTTAAGAGTTAGAGGTATAGGTTTTTGACTAGAGATAATTATGATTTTCATAGCTTTACATCAATTTTAGTGTTTATTAATGCACAGAAATGTTATATAGTCCATTTTTAAAAAAAGACTTAAGATAACTCTGAGTATCTCAATCAAAGTTATATTTGTTTTAAGGGAATCAGCTGCTATTTTAGTTCAGGATGAAAATAACCAGTAGTGACCTATATGTGGTAAGGAAGACTGGGTGGTTGTTTAAAGAGAAATAAAAATAATATGAAAGATAGAAATAGATCATGATATATAAAAGGGACATCAGGCTTATCATATATAACAGGGACAGAAGCCTGAAATAGCAAGTGAATTGAGGGAGCACAGTAATTTGAGGTCTTTGGAACATAGAACACACTTGTGGACAGATGGTGACTGATGAAGGTGCACTTGGAAGCAGTGGGGTAATTCACTGATGTATTATAAGCCAGGGAGAAACATGACAAGATTCACATGCCTTCAGGGAGATTAATGGCCTAATGGGAAGATGTACAAGTAAAGACATTTACAACAAAGTGAAAGATTGGAACTCTCCAGCAGATGTTAAATGTTGGAGTACTTTAGCAGTAACTTATAAAATTGAACCTGTGAGTGAATAATTTGTCTTAAGTGAGGGAATGACTACAAGTCCGTATGTATGAGCTGGCTTATTGCTTGTATTTATTTGTGGACCTACTTTCCAACAATGCTTTGCTTTCTTGGCTTACATAATTCCATTTCTTAGGCTTCAGAGAACATTTAGAAAGATGACACTGTATCTGAAAGGCAAAAGAGGGAACAGGGACCTAAGCTACACTGAATAATGTGGATAAGTCTTAGAGACATAATGGTGGATGAAAAATAAAGCAAGTGATAGAATATTGCATATAACATGATACTTTTTTAAATAAAGTTCATATTGTTTATAGATACATACCTGTGAAATGAACCATTATTTTTTTAGAGCAAGTGAATGAGAAACAAAAATTTCAGGATAGTGATTACCTTTTGCCAGGGGGTGGGGTGAGGGGCGGGGGTGGTATAGAGGGTGGCATGAAAGTACACGTAAGTAGATTAAACGTTATTCGTAATCTAGGTCTTAAAGCAGTAGATTCATGGGTGTTAACTTTATTACTATGTTGTATATTCTCTTGTATGTTTAAAAAGCTTTATAAAATCGAGGAGGAGAAGGGAAATTGATCATTGATAGCATACCGAACACTGTACAAGTTAACAGTGTTGGTTTAGCCTCAAATCATCTTGAAATTTAAATTTTTGAATGAGCTTAAAGATGTATTCTTGTTTTTCTTTATGCTTTTTCATTTATATATGGAGAAATATTCTAATAAATCTTAGTTCTTATCTATTTGAAAAGTTTAACCTTATTTTTCTGAATTTCAGGATCATCCTTAGAAAGGGGACAACCAAGACATAAATTGGTAAAGCCAAGAAGTTTGTGTTTAAAATCCCTTTAAAAATTATTTTTCTCATCATGTAGAAATAATTTGTGTCATCTCAGAATTAATTTTTCCTTGTTATCAGTTGTTTTCCATAATTGTTCCTGCCTCTGAACACTTTCTCCTGTCTCTTCTGTCTTTTTGAATCAGGTTGGCCTTATTTTGAATATGATTTATTCTGTGGTTATAGATATTTTTATATCTGTGTCTTCTTTTTTAAAATTTAAGTTAGAGAATAAATATCTGGCCTCCTAATGATTTAGTGACAGGGATCAAAAGGTGGTAGAGAAGATATTTGAAATGGGAAGATAAAATTCAGTCTTTTGGGGGGGTATCAATCAGGAATCTTTTTATTACTATAATTATGTATATCTTGTCACAGTGCCACTTTTATAGCAAATAGCTTGTAATTGTTGTGTATCTCAAATATTGGTTGAATAACATTCAGGAATTTTTCTCCTAAAGACACCCAGCAAAAACATCACCAAAAAGATAGATGAGACAGTTTCAGATGGGCGAACCAGACTTCCACGAAGAGCAGCAAAAACTAAAAAAAATTATAAAGATCTCTCAAATTCAGAGTCAGAGAGTGAGCCAGAAATTTCACATCCACTTGAAGAGAAATTACTAGTAAAGGTAAACAGATACAATTCAGATTGATGATAAACAAAATGCTCTTTAAATAATATATAGTACATATTTGTACAAATGTTAAATTTACTTTGCCATTTCTTTTTAAGACTTTATCTTCTATATGAGAAAACTTTCAGACTAATTTTAAAAATTGGCCCTTAGGCAATATAATGCTAAATTTTATAATAACTTGGCATTAGTGTTACAAAACAAATGTCTGACTATAATAAAATTATAACTTTGATATAGTATTTTTGTAATTAAGAGAATTACTTGATGTTTCCAAAATTTTGTTAGGAAGCTGTGGATCTTTTTCTTGAATGAAAGTAAAAATATTGTGATCTGAAGTTCTTCCTATACATGGCCCTACTGTGTCCATTCCTGACTTCTTCCATGTATCTCTTAATACTATGGACATGTTCCCAACCACCTATTCTTGAAAGGTTTTTAAACAAAGTAAACAACGTAAAGTAAAATAATAATAGTGCTTACAGTGTGCCAGGTGCCATTCTAAGCACTTTATAGATTTTACTTTTTATATTTTTATAAGCATGATAGGTGATCAGTACTATTATTATGATCCTTATTTTACAAATGAGAAGTTTGAGGTTTAGAGAGGTAAAGGAACTTACCCCAGGTCATTCAGCTAGGGAGTGGTAGACTGGGATTTGAACCCAGAGAGTCTGGAAAACTAAAGGTAGGTCTCTACCGCTACACTTGGCTGGTTTTACATCCTCAACCCTCCGTTTCCCTTGATTAGAACGTTATCATTCACATGGAAGACTTTAAGGACTTCATAACTTATTTCCACATTTTCTGTCTTTTTTTTTTTTTTTTTAACTTTAATTTACCATACACATAGTCAGATAAGGAAACCCTAGTGGCATAGTGGTTAAGTGCTACGGCTCCTAACCAAAGGGTCAGCAGTTTGAATCTGCCAGACACTCCTTGGAAACTCTATGGGGAAGTTCTACTCTGTCCTATAGGGTCGCTATGAGTCGGAATTGACTCGACGGCACTGGGTTTGGTTTTATCGGTTTTGTAGTCAGATAAATCTTCCTAGGCCACCTGTCATCTCTTCCCTCTTCAAAAAAAAAAAAAAAACAGTGAAAGACATTCAAAGCATCAAAATACCTTTGGAAGCTTATTTCCACGGTTCCCCAGTGTATACTCAGAGCTGTAATGTCAAATAGAATAATCCATGATTCCCCAACAAGACCTGTGCTTTTCTTCTACCTGTTCCCAGGAAGTCCTCCTTGCCCCTACCGTCTTCCTTCACAAACTCCTGAGCATCTCAAGTCCATGAAATCTAGCACCATAAAACCTAAGGCCTCTTTCTGGCTGCTTTGAATGCTTGTAAGATTTTTTTTTTTTAATCTTTCATGATATTTATTATAATTGCCTATATATTCTGTTTTCCTATGAATTTGTCTTATGCCTTCTAGTGTATTATAAAGTCTTTCTGTGCACATAGCTAGGCCCTTGTTATGCCTGTGTGTGGTAATAGAGTGTTTTGTATATAAGATATTTAATAAATATTTAACATAATATAATTAGATTGCTTTGTATGTCCAAATATAAATATTTCTATTCGAGTGTAATTCGAAAGTTTTCAATACATTTAGGAGGAAAATACCCATTCCAGAAGTAAAACCATGAAGCCACCACAGAAACCGCAGAATGCTTCCCCTGCTGAAACACAGAAGAAGCTACCCAAAGAGTGGGAGAGCTCATTTCTAGTAAGAGACGCGGTAAGAGACAACAGCCCTGACTTCCCCCCTGCATCTTCATCTGGGTCTCCATCACCTGTGGAAGTAATGAGAGGTATAGCATCTTATTTTCCTTTTAGCTGAATAATTTCCTGTAATTTTAGTGATGTGAAAATATAATTTCAAAAATAATTTTGAGGGCGTGTATTTAAAATTATAGGTAGTTAGAACTTCAGTTTTAAACTGGTTGATGCCAGTAACTTAGGTTTTGCTGAGTAGACTTGGGACAGTGTTAAGATACTGGAGTTTTCCATATTAGGAAGTTAAAATGTTTCAATATAAAAAAAATTATATATGAATTATAATGTAAAAGCACAAATAAATGTGTAATTTTAATGTTTTAAAATATATTTAAAACATTTAAAATAATATATTTTTATATATTTAAAAACATGAAAATAATTGTGGGGATTTCTATGTTTTCTTTTGCCATTTCTTTGACCGAAGTCTCTAAGAAATATCCTGATGCACTCTGTGACCCCACAGTGGATTATGTTTACGAACAGTTGAGGTTTTGCTTTTATTTTAGAAATAATTGGCAAAGAAAAGTTCATATTCTTTGGCACTCTGGCATATATATATTTATGTAGAACAGAAATTATGAGAATAAGTTTGTGCTTTATATTTTTAGTTTCTTTTAAGGGTATTTTAAAGCATCTCTACATGTTAATCATTTCAGTTAAAATTCAAGACTCAAAAGCTGATCAGTTAGCACACGCTTCCTCTAGAGTAACTGCCGCATTCTTCCCTGGAGTGTTCCCTAGTGCTGAGGACCACTGTCATTTCAAACAAGCACGTATTAAGAAGACAGGTAGACTGGTCCTGACTTGATCTCAGACCTGTCTGTCAGAAAATTCATTTATACTGACTTATTGTAGCAATGGATTTCCTCATTTATACATGAGGGATTTAGACCCAGTCTCTTTCAGCCATAAAATTCTGTAAATTTTTAAAATACATGATAGTATTGGCTATGATGGCTAAATACTCAAGATGTTAATATTTAGACCATTGTCTATTCCAGTTCATGCTATAAATGTTTTTGTTTCAAATGTTTTCAAAGTTTTTATGATTACACTTATATTTTAAATTTGGCCATAAATATTTTTCAAAGAATTATAAAATATTTTAAACAACTTTTGTCTTGATTTATTGAAACTTTATCCTTTTTAAGTACAGCTAAGATTTGATGATTTGATGAATTTTTGCAATCTCAGAATTTGAATTATTGATGCTATTTTTAAAGCAGACATTGATACTTCAGTGATAATACCTGCCATCTGTTTTTTGTTTATGTGTTTTGTGGGGCAATATAGGTATAGAGAAAATAACAGAAAGGGATTTTACTCAGGATTATGACTGTGTAACAACAAAATCTGTATCACCTTCTCCAAAAAATGTATCACTTGAGTCCTTAAATAGTAAAAATGGAGTTGGAGATTCAATAAAGTCACCTCAAAGCAGTGAGAAAAATTTGCTATGTGCAAGAGAAAGTTACTCACCAATTCCACATCTACTCTTTTTGGTAAGAATATATATTTCCTTTATCAGATATATCTGAAGGGACTAACTTGCCTATAATCATAATCAAGTATGTGTTGTTTATTTACTTAAGGATTGGGGTTTGGTCTGGATGTTGGGGGTAAAATGTAAGTAAGATACAGTTCCCAGCCTCAGAGAACCCAACACATAAACATAGCAATATGGGAGGAGAAATGTGACAAGAGGTTCTCTGATACGAATGATCACTTCCAAAGTCTGCTATCAAAACAACAAACATCGTTTTCTAGATTCAAATGGACTTTTTCCTGCAATACAGGCACTTCTTTCAGATGTTATCATAATTCAGTTTGTAACCTCTAGTTACTGCTTAAGAGGTCGGCTGTTAACCAAAAGGTCATAAGTTTGAATCCACCAGCCACTCCTTGGAAACCTGTGGGGCAGTTCTGCTTTGTCCTATGGGGTCACTACGAGTTGGAATCAACTTGATGGCAGCGGGTTTTTTTTTTTTTTTGGTGGCACAGTGGTTAAGCACTCAGCTGCTAACTAAAAGGTCAGCAGTTTGAACCCACCAGCCCCTCTGAGGGAGAAAGATACGGCAGTCTGTCTCCATAAAGATTAATCCATTGCTGTCGAGTCCATTTTCATTCATCGTACAACTGCCCCATAGGGTTTCTAAGGCTGCAGATCTTTATGGAAGCAGACTGTCAAACATCTTTCTCCTGTAGAGTGGCTGGTGGATTTGAACTGCCAGCCTTTCAGTTGGCAACCAACTGCTTTAACACTACACCACCAGGGGTCCTTAAAATATATGTTGTTGTTGTTAGGTACCGTTGAGTTGGTTCTGACTTATAGCGACCCTATGTACCATAGAATGAAACACTGCCTGATCCTGCGTCATCCTTACAGTCGTCGTTATGCTTGAGCCCGTTGTTGCAGCCACTGTGTTAGTCCATCTTGTTGAGGGTCTTCTTTTCCGCTGACCCTCTACTTTACAGAACATGATATCCTTCTCCAGGGACTGATCCCTCCTGACAAAATGTCCGAAGTATGTAAGACGCAGCCTCGCCATCCTTGGCTCTAAGGTGCATTCTGATAGTACTTCTTCCAAGACAGATTTGTTTGTTCTTTTGGCAGTCCATGGTATAGTCAATATTCTTCTCCAACACCACAATTCAAAGACGTCAGTTCTTCTTCGGTCTTCTTTATTCATTGTCCAGCTTTCACATGCGTATGATGCAATTAAAAATGCCATGGCTTGAATCAGGCACACCTTAATCTTCAAGGAGACATCTTTGCTTTTCAACACTTTAGAGAGATCCTTTGCAGCAGATTTGTTCAATGTAATGAGTCTTTTTATTTCTTGACTGCTGCTTCCATGAGTGTCAATTGTGGATCCAATTAAAGTGAAATGCTTGACAACTTGAATCTTTCCACTGTTTATCATGATGTGGCTTATTGTTTGGTTCAGTTGTGAGGATTTTTGTTTTATGTTGAGGTGTAATCCATACTGAAGGCTGTGGTCTTTGATCTTTATTAGTAAGTGCTTCAAGTCCTCTTCACTTTCAGCAAGCAAGGTTGTATCATATGCATAACACAGGTTGTTAATGTCTCCTCCAATCCCGATGTCCCGTTCTTCTTCATATAGTCCACCTTCTTGGGTTTGCTGAGCATACAGATTGAGTAGGTATGGTGAAGGGATATAACCCTGACGCACACTTTTCCTGAGTTTAAACCACTCATTATCCCCTTGTTTTGTCCAAACAACTGCCTCTAAATCTATGTACAGGTTCCTAATGGGCACGCTTAAGTGTTCTGGAATTCCCATTCTTTGCAGTGTTATCCATAATTTGTTATACTCCGCATAATCGAATGCCTTTGCATAGTCAGTAAAACACAGTAAACATCCTTCTGGTATTCTCTGCTTTCGGCCAGGATCCATCTGACATCAGCAATGATATCCCTGGTTCCGCGGCCTCTTCTGAAACCAGCCTGAATTTCTGGCAGTTCCCTGTCAATATACTGCTGCAGCTGCTTTTGAATGATCTTCAGCAAAATTTTGCTCGTATGTGATATTAATGATCTTGTTCAATAATTTCCGCATTCAGTTGGATCACCTTTCTTGGGAATAGGCATAAACGCAGATCTCTTCCAATCAGTTGGCCAGGTAGCTGTCTTCCAAATTTCTTGGCATAGACAAGTGAACACTTCTGCGCTGCATCCATTTGTTGAAATATCTCAATTGATATTCTGTCAATTCCCGGAGTCTTGTTTTTCACCAGTGCCTTCAGTGTAGCTTGGACTTCTTCCTTCAATACCATCGGTTCCTGATCATATGCTACCTCTTGAAATGGTTGAACGTTGACTAATTCTTTTTGGTATAATGACTCTGTGTATTCCTTCCATTTTCTTTTGATGCTTCCTGTGTTGTTTAATATTTTCCCCATAGAATCCTTCACTATTGCAACTCGAGGCTTGAATTTTTTCTTCAGTTCTTTCAGCTTGAGAAACGCCGAGCACATTCTTCTCTTTTGGTTTTCTATGTCCAGCTCTTTGCATCTGTCATTATAATACTTTGCTTTGTCTTCTGGAGCCGCCCTTTTAAATCTACTGTTCAGTTCTTTTACTTTATCAATTCTTCCTTTTGCTTTAGCTGCTCGATGTTCAAGAACAAGTTTCAGAGCCTCCTCCGACATCCATCTTGGTCTTTTCTTTCTTCATGTACGATGTCCTTAGATGTCATCCTACAACTCATCTGGTCTTCGGCCATTAGTGTTCAGCGCATCAAATCTATCGTTAAGATGGTCTCTAAATTCAGGTGGGGTATACTCAAGGTCGTACTTTGGCTCTTGTAGAGTTGCTCTGATTTTCTACAGTTTCAGCTTGAACTTGCATATGAGCAATTGATGGTCTGTTTCGCAGTCAGCCCCAGGC
Source organism: Elephas maximus indicus (assembly GCF_024166365.1). NCBI lineage: Eukaryota > Metazoa > Chordata > Mammalia > Proboscidea > Elephantidae > Elephas > Elephas maximus. The sequence continues at coordinate 8,185,016 of NC_064843.1, forward strand.
CTTGTTCCGACTGATGATACTGAGCTTTTTCACCATCTCTTTCCACAGATGTAATCGATTTAATTCCTGTGTGTTCCATCTGTTGAGGTCCGTGCGTATAGTTGCTATTTATGTTGGTGGAAAAAGGTATTTGCAATGAAAAAGTCATTGATCTTGCAATATTCTATCATTCGATCCACGGCCTTGTGTCTGTCACCAAGGCCATATTTTCTAACTACCGATCCTTCTTCTTTGTTTCCAACTTTCGCATTCCAATCACCAGTAATTATCAATGCATCCTGATTGCATGTTTGATCAATTTCAGGCTGCAAAAACTAATCAAAATCTTCAATTTCTTCATCTTTGGCTTTAGTGGTTGGTGTGTAAATTTGAATAATAGCCGTATTAACTGGTCTTCCTTGTAGGTGTATGGTTATTATCCTATCACTGACAACGTTGTACTTCAGGATAGATCTTGAAGTGTTCTTTTTGACGATGAATGCAACAGCATTTCTCTTCAAGTTATCGTTCCCAGCATAGTGGACTATATGATTGTCCAATTCAAAATGGCCAATACCAGTCCATTTCAGTTTACTAATGCCTAGGATATCAATGTTTATGCGTTCCATTTCATTTTTGACAATTTCCGTTTTGAGTTGTGTCACATCAGCAAATGAAGGTCCCAGAAGCTTGACTCCATCTACATCATTAAGGTCGACTCTAATTTGAGGAGGCAGCTCCTCCCTAGTCGTCTTTTGAGTGCCTTCCAACCTGGGGGGCTTGTCTTCCAGCACTATATCGGACAGTGTTCCACTGCTATTCATAAGGCTTTCACTGGCTAACTCTTTTCAGAAGCAAACTGCCGGGTCCTTCTTCCTACTAATGATACTGAGTTTTTCCATTGTCTTTTTCCACAGATGTTGATTTGGTTCATTTGTTTCCAACTGGTGATGTCCATGTGTATAGTTGTCATTTATGTTGTTGGAAAAAAGTATTTGAAATGAGTAAGTTGTTGGTCTTGCAAAATTCTATCGTGCAGTCTCCTGCATTGTTTCTGTCACCAGGGCCACATTTTCTGACTAGTGATCCTTCTTTTTTGTTGCCAGCTTTTGCATTCCAATCACCCATAGTTATCAGTACCTCTTAACCGTATGTATGATCAACTTTGGACTGCAGAAGTTGGTAAAAATCTTCAATTTCCTCATCTTGGGCATTAGCGGTTGGTGCATTAAATTCGAATAATAGTTCTGATTGAGAAGGTTGTCTGTCAGCTTGGCTGGGCCATGATTCTCAGTATTTTGGCAGTTATAATTTGGCGGTTGTATGATGATGTAATCACCTCCATGATGAGATCTGACATAATGTGATCACCTCCAGGATGGGATTTGCTATGTGTAGCAAATCAGTTGAAAGGGAGTTTCTTCAGGGTTGTGGCCTCCATCCGATATAGGTGTATTTTCTGGCAAGGCTCACAGGTTTTTCCTCACTCTGGATTCTACAGTTCATTCCTGCTCATCTGACCTCTGATTCTTGGGACTTGAGCTAGCAGCTGACCTGCCAATCTTGGGTTCACTGGCCCCTGCAGCTGATGACTTGGAAGAAGCCCCCAGCCTGACCCAGTGACTTGCGACTTTCCAGCCTCTGCAACTGCATGAGCCATTTCCCTGATATAAATCTCTCTCTATATATATATATATGTAATAAACAATTTACTGGTTTTGCTTCTATAGAGAACCCACCCTGAGACACTCATATTAACTCTTGAATGTAGAGTAGATAAAGAGAATGGAAGAAATGATGAAGTAAAAAAGCTGAACAGAAGATTTCAAAGGGCAGCTCAGGAAGACAAAGTATTATTATGAAATGTCAAAGACCTGGAGTTAGAAAACCAAAAGGGAATAACACACTTGACATTTCTCAAGCTGCAAGAACTGAAGAAAAACTTCAAGCCTCAAGTTGCAGTTCTGAAGGATTCTGTGCGTAAAATATTGAACAATGCAGGAAGCATCAAAAGAAGATGGAAGGAATACACAGAGTCTTTGTATGAAAAAGAATCGGGTCAGTGGTCAGTCATTTCAGGAGGTAGCATACGAACAAGAAACAATGGTCCTGAAGGAAGATGTGCAAACCACAGTGAAGGCACTGGCAAAAAACAAAGCTCCAGGAATTGACAGAATACCCGTTGAGGTGTTTCAACAAATAGATGCAGTGCTTAAGGTGCACACTTGTCTAAGAAATTGGGAAGACAGCTACCTGGCCAACCCACTGAAAGATTTATACCATATTTATACCTATTCCCAAGAAAGGTGATCAGCCGAATGCGGAAATTATAGAACAATATCATTAATATCACACACAAGTGAAATTTTGCAGAAGATGATTCAAAAATGGCTGCAGCAGTGTATCGACAGGGAGCTGCCAGGAATTCAGGCTGGATTCAGAAGAGGATGTGGAACCAGGGATGTCGTTGCTGATGTCAGATGGATCCTGGCTGAAAGCAGAGAATGCCAGAAGGATGTTTACCTGTGTTTATTGACTATGCAAAGGCATCCCACTGTGTGGATCATAATAAATTATGGGTAACATTGCAAAGAATGGGAATTCCAGAACACTTAATTGTGCTCATGAGGAACCTGGACATAGATCAAGAGGCAGTAGTTCGAACAGAACAAGGGGCTACTGATTGGTTTAAAGTCAGGAAAGGTGCGCGTCAGGGTTGCATCCTTTCACCGTGCCTATTCAGTCTGTATGCTGAGCAGATAATCTTAGAAGCTGGACTGTATGAAGAACAACACAGCATCAGGCTTGGAGGAAGACTCATTAATAACCTGCATTATTCAGACGACACAACCTTGCTTGTTAAAAGTGAAGAGGACTTGATGAAGATCAAAGAACACAGTCTTCGGTATGGATTACACCTCAACATAAAGAAAACAAAAATCCTCACAACTGAACCAATGAGCAACATCATGATAAACAGAGAAAAGATTGAAGCCAAGGATTTCATTTTACTTGGATCCACAATCAACATCCATGGAAACAGTAGTCGAGAAATCAAAAGATGCATTGCACTGGGCAGATCTGCTGCAAAAGACCTCTTGAAAGTGTTGAAAAGCAAAGATGTCTCCTTGAAGACTACAGTGTCCCTGACCCAAGCCATGGTGTTTTCAGTCACCTAGTGTGCATGGGAAAGCTGGACAGTGAACAAGGAAGACTGCAGAAGAATTGACGCCTTTGAATTGTGGTGTTGACGAAGAATATTGACTATACCAGGGACTGCCAAAAGAATGAACAAATCTGTCTTGGAAGAAGTACAACCAGAATGCTCCTTAGAAGCAAGGATGGTGAGACTGCATCTTACGTACTTTGGAGATGTTGTCAGGAAGGGTTAGTCCCTGGAGAAGGACATCATGCTTGGTAAAGTAGAGCGTCAGCAAAAAAGAGGAAGACTCTCAATGAGATGGACTGACACGGTGGCTGCAACAACAGGCTCAAGTGTAACAACAATTGTGAGGATGGCGCAGGACTGGGCAGTGTCTAATTCAGTTTTGCATAGGGCTGCTGTGAGTCGGAACCAACTCAACGGTACTGAACAGTAACAACAGCCTTAGTTTCTCTTCATCCTTTATCTATCCCTTCAACATCCTACCTTTCAATTTTCTAAATCTGGGTGATCCCCATCCACCTTCTTTGATGCTACTCTGCGCTAGATTTAATTTTAATTGATTTGTTAGATATTCATCGGCTGGGCACTGAACAGGTGAACCATTTTCATTTCCCATTTACTGTTAACTTTGACCCAGGGACTGAAAAAAAATTTTATAGAGTATTTGTACCAACTTGTACCTTCAGAAGCCCTGTGTGATCGCCTTCAATATTCCAACACGAGGTGTTATCAGATGTTTCCATTTCTTGCCAATCTCAAAGTTACAAAGTTGTGTCTCATTTTAATTTGCATTTTCCTGAATGTCAGCTTCACTGAGTATCTGCATATGTTTTTTGGCCATTTGCTGAATTAGCTGTTAACATTTTCTAATTTTTTCATTGCATTATTTGAACTTTTCTTACACATTTGTAGGAGTTCTTTATATATATTCTGGATATTTGTTGTTACATCCAATGCAAAAACTTTTTCCAGTATATCTTGCCTTTTAAAGAAAAATCTCCTGTAGAAGATGCAATTAAATTAAATTTACTCAACTTCTGAGTTGTTTAAGAGATCCTTCCCTTAGCTATAGCCATAAAAATATTTTATTTTATTGTAAAAATGCTAGTCTTGATTTTAACTTTTAGGTTTTCAGTCATTCTGGACTTTGTTTTTGCATATGGATAGCAAATTAGGGCAATATTACATATGAAATACTCCCTCCCCCCCCCCCGCCCCATTCTTTGTAATGCTGATTCAGTCCTTTGCCTTGGTGTCCCCATGACTAGGCTGGTAGGCACTGTTCTTTTTTACTTATCTGTTTATCTGTCCCTGTACTGACACATGCTGCTTCAATTACTGAAGTTCTATACACATAGGGCATTTTGTCCCCACTCATCTGTCTTTTACTTCAAATTCTCTTGGCCTTTTACTTATCCATATAAATTTAAGAAAGCTTGCCTAAGGGGAGAATTGCCATTTCTGAACCACAAATGTACCTCTTTCCATTTTTTGGTCTTATTCTCACAGTTGTACCATGTATTTCAAGGAAAATTATGCATACGTTTTGTTAGATTAATACCTAGGTATCTTCTGTGTTTTTGTTTTTGCTGTTATAAAAAAAGAAAAAACAAAACTTAGATGACATTTTCTGGTTTTTATTTTTCTTTTGCACAGAAATACTATTGATTTTTATTTATCTCTAACAGCTTTGCTGAATTCTGTCATAATTGAGTGCCTACATTCTTTTGAACTTTGTAGATAATCATATCAACCGTTATGATAGTTTTTGTATTTTTGTTTACAATCCTTATACTTTTTGTTCTTAAGGTGAGTTTTTGGTAGATGACATGTAAGTTAATGTTCTAAGTATCTAAAGGCTTTTATTTCTTTTAATTCCTCAAAATACTGTAAGTGACTAGTTTTGGCTTAATATTTTTTTGTTATGTTCAACTTTTTTGTTCTTTTGGCTTTAGATAATTTTTTAACTTCCTTTGAGTGTTTATATCTTATTTATTCATAGCCCAGCCATACTCCAGTAACTAAGGATAATACTGTCCTGAATAGAAAAAATATAAATTCAGTGGCACTTACAGAAGAAACACAAGATTGCAGCACCTATTCAGATGTAAGCAGTTGTAATTCAGAAAATGAACTTCTAAATATCAGTGAAAATCATGTACAAAGAAAGAAAGAGGTAAGGATATACTATAGCTATCAAACTCTCCTTAAACTAAGAATCATGTTATTGGCCTTTAATAGTAATTGTAATATTTTAACATTTTTCCATTGTTATTACCTGAAAATCTGATGCATAAAGTATGTAGAAAGGCTTGATCATAAGAAAAATTATTTTTTTTTTGATACAAGTTGAAACTTTTGAAGTGGTCTTAAATCATTGCTGAACCACTCACATATTTAGAATTAGGCCTTTTCGGTTTCATGATTATATGGGAATTTGGTTGAGCTACTTGCCATTATAAAAGTTAATTAGTCCATCAACAAGAATATTAATAATCTGGAAAATATAGGAAGTCAAGGCAGAGTTTTCCAGCTTGGAGAGGGCTGGAACTTGACCTAGACATTAGTTTGTATATGTTCATTATTCACTCCGTGGAGAAAGAACAGCGACCTCAGTAAAGAAAGGGAAGACGTGGACATGCACGTTCATGAAATAGGAAGGAGACAGATCTGATGAGAGCAGAGGAACCTGTGTGTTGAAACAATGAGAAATAACGATATGAAAGGTATGGCTTAAAGGTGTAAATTGAAAGGCAGGAAGAAGAGTTTAGACTTTTGATATCTGTCTTCTCATTTCCTGACTCAGTTAAAGGAATGAACATCCTGTTAAGAAACAATTGAAAGAGCACAGATAGTCAGAAAAACCAGCTACAAAACTATTGCTGTAACTTAGGAGTGAAGTTACCGTAAGGATATAGGTTAATGCACAGCAGCATTAGGAAAAGGAAGGGATAGAAACGGACAAACTGAAAAAAGAATTGGCAGCATTTACAGTTCTCTGGCTTTTGGCTTTGAGAAAAATGGTCGTTGGTGAAGCCAAGAGTACCTACAGTATTGTTTTGTAATTTCTAATCTGTATTTTAGGAAAGCCATTCATCTCCATTATCCATGTCTAGTGAAAGAGAAGAGAAAATCTGGTATAACATGTCTTTTGACACTACTCATGAATCAGGTTTGTAGTCATGGTCTTTTTCTTTTTTTAATTACTAATTACTGAAATACTATGAAATTTCATCCAAAGGATGAAATGCAAAGGTATTTTAAGTGATACCACTATTATTCAGTTTAGTTAGTGTCAAAATGAAACTAGGTAGAATTTAATGTACAGTTGCCTAAAACATAATGTTAACAATTACCTGAAACCAAGGCTTTTTATATAAGCAAGAAGATATTGGGTATTTTTAATCAATATGTAGCACTGTTAATTATTTTTTAATCATTCCTAAGGCCCCACTCAGCATTCTAATCGCAAACGAATGTACGTAGATGATAACCTAAGTCATTCTGATGATGCAGAAATGGAAGAGGAAGAAGAAAGAAGAGCAAACTTGCTTCCCAGAAAACTGTCTAAAGTCGAAGATGCAGATCATCACACCTATAAAAGTAGGTAGATACCTGTGTCAGAACACAGTTATTTGGAGGTTGGCTTATTAGACTTTAAATGATTCCATCCACAAAACAAACTCCCTATGAAGACGACTTTGCATACATCCAGGACTGATGATATTTTATCACAAAGTTCATTTTAAATGAGTACTGTTGAAGTAAAGGTCTTTATAGAGTATGAATTTACCGATATTTATTTTGTCATTAAATTATAAGGCTAGTTATAAGGCGGAACCCATTAAAAAAATAATCCAAAACTGCTCCATTGTAAAGTTATTTCTGCCTTAATAGCCATACCAAAAGTTTTTTTATTAATCAGAATAATTTCATCTTTAAAAAATATGAATTCTACCTTTGATTTAATAATCCTTATGTTTATATTAAAAATGGAATCTGAAAATAAGATTTTGTTCTTTAGCCTCATGACACTTAAGATTATATTTGTAATAACGCATATTTTAAGTTTAGCTGATTGTCTTCATTTTATAGTGTCTGAAAGTATATCTGCGTTTTCAGCATATGAGTTTTATATTCCTGGGAAGAGGTGGGAAACCAGATGTTCAAATGTAGCGATGATGTGTGAGAAATTGGGTAAAGAATTTAAGAGGAGAATTCAGGTGAGTTATTATTCTGTAGGTAAGAATTTATGCCAAAAAATTTGATAACATACCACACTTTCTACTAGACTGTTGGCTACCTTGATCTTTTGGCACTAAGCACACGTTCATGAACCCAACTTTTCTCATACAGCAGTGAAAGATTAGAATCATTATTAGGTAAGAAAAAGAAAAAAAAACTTCTGTGAGTTAAGTTTCTTTAAATCTGGGATTATGTAATATTGTTTCCTTTCCTGTTGGCTTTCTCTCTTTCGCCTGTCCTCTTTCCTATTCTGACTTGGTTAGCATTTCAAATCTACTGCGGTTTTTTTTTTTTTGGAAAAAATTTTTTGCATGCCTCATCATTTTTACCAAAAAAACCAAACCCATTGATGTTGAGTCAATTCCAACTTACAGAAACTCTATAGGACAGAGTAGAACTGCCCCACGGGGTTTCCAGGGAGCCTCTGGTGGATTTGAACTGGTGACCTTTTGGTTAGCAGCCAAACTCTTGACAAAAAAGAAAAAGAGCCCTGGTGGGGCTGTGGTAAGATATTTTTTTTTTTAATTGTGCTTTAAGTGAAAATTTACAAATCAAGTCAGACTCTCATACAAAAATTTATGTACACCTTGCTATATTCTCCTAATTGCTCTCCTCCTAATGAGACAGCACACTCCTTCTCTCCATTCTCTTTTCCTGTCCTTTCCACCAGCTTCTGACCCCCTCTGCCCTCTTGTCTCCCCGCCAGATAGGAGATGCCAACATAGTCTCATGTGTCTACTTGATCAAAGAAGCTCATTCTTCACCAGCATCATTTTTTATCCCATTGTCCAGTTCAATCCCTGTCTGAAGAGTTGGCTTTGGGAATCGTTCCTGTCTTGGGCTAACAGAAGGTCTGGGGACGATGACCACTGGGGTTCTTCTAGTCTCAGTCAGACCATTAAGTCTGGTCTTTTTACGAGATTTTGGGGACTGCATCCCACTGCTCTCCTGCTCCCTCAGGGGTTATCTGTTGTGTTCCCTGTCAGGGCAGTCATCAGTTGTAGCCGGGCACCATGTAGTTCTTCTAGTCTCAGGCTGATGTAGTCTCTGGTTTATGTGGCCCTTTCTGTCTTTTGGGCTCATAATTACTTTGTGTCTTTGATGGTCCTTATTCTCCTTTGCTTCAGGTGGGTTGAGACCAATTGATGCATCTTAGATGGCTGCTTGCTAGCATTTAAGACCCCAGACCCACTCCCCAAAGTGGGATGCAGACTCATTTCTTAATAGATTATATTATGCCAGTTGACTTAGATGTCCCCTGAGATCATGGTCCCCTAACCCCCGCCCCTGCTACTCTGGCCTTAAAAAAAAACTTAGAAGCATTCAATTTATTCAGGAAACTTCTTTGCTTTTGGTTTAGTCCATTTGTGCTGACCTCTCCTGTATTGAGTGTTGTCTTTCCATTCACCTAAAGTGGTTCTTACCTATATGTAATTAGTGAATCTCCCTCTCCCTCCCTCCCCCTGCTCATAACCATCAGAGAATATTTTCTTCTCTGTTTAAACTGTTTCTCGAGTTCTTATAATAGTGGTCTTATACAATATTTGTCCTTTTGCAACTAATTTCACTCAGCATAATGCCTTCAAGAGTGCTCCATGTTACGAAATGTTTCACAGATTCATCATGGTTCTTTATTGATGCATAGTATTCCATTGTGTGAATACACTGTAACTTATCCATTCATCTGTTGATGGGCACCTTGGTTGCTTCCATCTTTATGCTATTGTAAACAGTGCTGAAATGAAGATAGGTGTGCATATATCTGTTTGTGTAACGGCTCTTATTTCTCTAGGATATATTCTAAGGAGTGGGATTGCTGGATTGTATGGTAGTTCTATTTCTAGTTTTTTAAGGAAGCACCAAATCGATCTCCAAAGTGGTTTACCATTTTACATTCCCACCAGCAGTGTATAAGTGTTCCAGTCTCTCCACAACCTCTCCAATATTTATTATTTTGTGTTTTGGGGGTTAATGCCAGCCTTGTTGGAGTGAAATGGAATCTCGTTGTTTTGATTTGCATTTCTTTAATGGCTAATGGTTGCGAGCATTTCCTCATGTATCAGTTACCTACCTGAATGCCTTCTTTAGTGAATGCCTGTTCGTATCTTTTGCCCATTTTTTAATTGGGTTATTTGTCTTTTTGTGTCTGAGTTTTTGCAGTATCATGTAGATTTTAGAGATCAGGCACTGATGGGAAATGTCATAGCTAAAAACTTTTTCCCAGTCTGTAGGTAATCTTTTTACTTTTTTGGTGAAGTCTTTGGATGAACATAGGTGTTTGATTTTTAGGAGCTCCCAGTTATCTAGTTTTTGTTCCGCATTGTTAGTAATGTTTTGTATACTGTTTATGCCATGTATTAGGGCTCCTAACGTTGTCCCTATTTTTTCTTCCATGATCTTTATCATTTTAGATTTTATATTTAGGTCTTTGATCCATTTTAAGTTTGTTTTTGTGCATGGTGTGAGGTTTGAGTCTTGTTTCATTTTTTTGTAGATGGATATCCAGTTATGCCATCACCATTTGTTAAAAAGACTGTCTTTTCCCCATTTAACTGATTTTGTGCCTTTGTCAAATATCAACTGCTCATATGTGGATGGATTTATATCTGGATTATCAATTCTGTTCCATTGCTTTGTGTATCTGTTGTTGTACCAGTACCAGGCTGCTTTGACTACTGTGGCGGTATAATAGTTTTTAAAATCAGGTAGAGTGAGGCCTCCCACTTTATTCCTCTTTTTCAGTAATGCTTACTTATCCAGGGCCTCTTTCCCTTCCATTTGAAGTTGGTGATTAGTTTCTCCATCTCATTAAAAAATGTCATTGGAATTTGGATCGGAATTAATTAAATCTATAGATCGTTTTTGATAGAATAGACATATCCATGAGTAAGGTATGTTTTTCCACTTACGTAGGTCTCTTTTGGTTTCTTGCAGAAGTGTTTGGTAGTTTTCTTTGTATAAGTCTTCTACATCTCTGGTAAGATTTATTCCTAAGTATCTTATCTTCTCGGGGCAACTGTAAATGGTATTGATTTGGTGATTTCCTCCTTGATGTTCTTTTTGTTGGTGTAGAGGAATCCAACTGATTTTTGTATGTTTATCTTGTATCTTGATACTCTGCTGAACTCTTCTTTTAGTTTCAGTAGTTTCCTTGAGGATTCCTTAGGGTTTTCTGTGTATAAGATCATGTCATCTGCAAATAGAGATACTTCTTTGCCAATCTGGATGCCCTTTATTTCTTTATCTAGCCTAATTGCTCTGGCGAGGACCTCCAGCACAATGTTGAATAAGAGCAGTGATAAAGGGCATACTAGTTTGGTTTCCGATCTCAAGGGGAATGCTTTCAGACTCTCTCCATTTAGGGTGATGTTGGCTATTGGCTTTGTATAAATGCTTTTTATTATGTAGAGGAATTTTCCCTCTATTCCTATTTTGCTGAGAGTTTTTATCATGAATGGGTGTTGAGCTTTTTCAAATGCCTTTTCTGCATCAGTTGATAAAATCATGTGATTCTTTTGTTTATATGATGGATTACATTAATTGTTTTTCTGATGTTGAACCATCCCTGCATACCTGCTACGAATCCCACTTGGTCATGGTGAGTTATTTTTTTTGATATATTGTTGAATTCTATTGTCTAGAATTTTGTTGAGGATTTTTGCATCTACATTCATTAGGGATATAGGTCTATAATTTTCTTTCTTGTGATGTCTTTACCTGGTTTTGGCATCAGGGATATGGTGGCTTCATAGAACGAGTTTGGTAGTATTCCGTCCTTTTCTATGCTCTGAAATACCTTTAGTAGTAGTGGTGTTAACTCTTCTCTGAAAGTCTGGTCAAGATCTGCAGTGAAGCCGTCAGGACCAGGGCTTTTTTTTTTGGGGAGTTTTTTTGATTACTTTTCAACCTCTTCTTTTGTTATGGGTCTATTTAGTTGTTCTACTTCTGATTGTGTTAGTTTAGGTAGGTAGTGTTTTTCTAGGAATTCATCCATTTCTTCTAGGTTTGCAAATTTGTTAGAGTACAATTTTTCGTAATAATTTGATAGGATTCTTTTAATTTCGGTTGGGTCTGTTGTAATATTGCCCCTCTCATTTCTTATTTGGGTTATTTGCTTCCTCTCTTGTTTTTCTTTTGTCAGTTTGGCCAGTGGTTTATCAATTTTGTTAATTTTTTCAAAGAGCCAGCTTTTGGTCTTGTTAATTCTTTCAGTTGTTTTTCTGTTTTCTGTTTCATTTAATTCTGCTCTAATTTTTATTATTTGTTTTCTTCTGGTGCCTCAGGGTTTCTTTTGTTGCTCTCTATTTGTTCAAGCTGTAGGGTAATTCTTTGATTTTGGCCCTTCTTTTTGGATGTGTGCATTTATTGATAGAAATTGACCTCTGAGCACTGCTTTCACTGTGTCCCAAAGCTTCTGATAGGAAGTGTTTTCATTCTCATTGGATTCTCTGAATTTCTTTATTCCATCCTTAATGTCTTCTATAACCCAGTCTTTTTTGAGCAGGGTATTGTTCAGATTCTAAGTGTTTGATTTCTTTTCCCTGCTTTTTCTGTTATTGATTTCTACTTTTATGGCCTTACAGTTAGAGAAGATGCTTTGTAATGTTTAGGTGTTTTAGATTCTGCTGAGGCTTGCTTTATGGCCTAATATGTGGTCTATTCTAGAGAATGTTCCATGTATATTAGAAAAGAAAGTACACTTGACTTCTCTTGGGTGGAGTGTTCTGTATATGTCTACAAGGTCAAGATGGTCGATTGTGGCATTTATGTCTTCTGTGTCTTTATCGAGCTTCTTTCTCGATGTCCTGTCCTTCACCGAAACTGGTGTGTTTAAGTCTCCTATTATTGTGGAGCTGTCTAATCTCACTTTTCAGTGCTGTTAGAGTTTGTTTTATGTATCTTGCAGCCCTGTCATTAGGTGCATTAATATTTAATATGGTTATATCCTCCTGGTATATTGTCCCTTTAATCATTAAATAGTGTCCTTCCTTATGCTTTGTGGTGGATTTAACTTTAAAGTCTGTTTTGTCAGAAATTAATATTGCCACTCCTGCCATTTTTTGATTGTTGTTTTCTTGATATTTTTTTTTTCCATCCTTTGAGTTTATTTGTGTCTCTAAGTCTAAGGTGTGTCTCTTGTAGGCAGCATATAAATGGATTGTGGTTTTTAATCCATTCTGCCACTCTCTGTCTTTTTATTGGTGCATTTAGTCCGTTTACATTCAGCGTAATTATGGATAGATATGAATTTAGTGCTGTCATTTCGATGTCTTTGTGTGTTGACATTTGTTTCCCACTTAATTTTTTGTGCTGAGTAGTTTATATACTGTCTCAAGTTGATGTTAATATGTTTCTGGTGAGTCTCTATTTTTTTCTTGTATTTTATTTTGAAGTGTAGGGTAGTTTGTCTGCTGTGTGGTTACCTTAATATTTACCCGTTTTTCTAAATTTAAACCTAACTTTTATTTCTTTGTATCACCTTGTCTTCCTCTCCATATGAAAGATCTGTGACTACATTTCTTAGTCCCTCTTTATTGTTCTAATGTTGTCATCTTTTACATAATAACATTGCTGTTTCCCTGTTTTGGGAAACCCTGGTGGCATAGTGGTTAAGTGCTACGGCTGCTAACCAAAGGGTGGGCAGTTCAAATCTGCCAGGCGCTCCTTGGAAACTCTATGGGGCAGTTCTACTCTGTCCTATAGGGTCGCTATGAATTGGAATCGACTCAACTGCACTGTGGTTGGTTGGTGTTTTCCCTGTTTTGAGCGCTTCTTTATCTTGATTTATTTTTGTGATTTCCCTGTCTGGGTTGACATCTGATTGCTCTGTCCAGTGTTCTAGTCTTGGTTGATACCTGGTATTATTGATTTTCTAACCAAAGAGCTCCCTTTAGTATTTCTTGTAGTTTTGATTTGGTTTTTACGAATTCCCTAAAGTTCTCTTTATCTGGAAATGTCCTAATTTCACCTTCGTATTTGAGAGACAGTTTTGCTGGATATATGATTCTTAGCTGGCAGTTTTTTTCCTTCAATACTTTATGTAAGTCATCCTATTGCCTCCTTGCCCACATGGTTTCTGCCGAGTAGTCTGAGCGTATTCTTACTGACTCACCTTTGTAGGTGACTTTTCGTTTATCCCTCGCTGCTCTTATAATTCTCTTTATCTTTGGTTTTGGCAACTTTGATTATAATGTGTCTTGGTGACTTTCTTTTAAAATCTACCTTATGTGGAGTTCGATGAGCGTCTTGGATAGATATCTTCTCATTTTTCACAATATCACAGAAGTTTTCTGCCAACAAATCTTCAACAATTCTCTTGGTATTTTGTTATCCCTCCCTGTTCTGGTACTCCAGCCACTCGTAGGTTATTTCTCTTGATAGAGTCCCACATGATTCTTCAGGTTTCTTCATTTCTTTAATCTGATTTTTCTTCAAATATATTGGTGCCAAGTGCTTTATCTTCACGTTCACCAGTTCTGCCTTCCACTTGCTCAAATCTGCTCCTCTGACTTTCTGTTGAATTGTCTACTTCTGTAATTTTATTGTTAATCTTCTGAATTTCTGATTGCTGTCTATGGGTTTTTCCAGTTTATTAAACTTTTCATTATGTCCCTGAATAATCTTTCTAACTTCTTCAGTTGCTTTATCAGTGTGTTCCTTGGCTTGTTCTACATATTGCCTCATTTCCTTCCTGATGTCTTGAAGGGTTCTGTATATTAAACTTTTGTATTCTGCATCTGGTAATGCCAGGAATGCACTCTCATCTAGAAGATCCCTGGGTTTTTTGTTTTGAGAGCCTGGTCTGTTTCTTTATGTGACTTGATGTTGACTATTGTCTCCGAGCCATCTCTAAGGTATCGTATTAGTTTATGCTTGCTTACTGTGTTGTAGCTGCTTGCTTTGTTTTGTTTTGGTATACCCCTGTGGGTTGCTTGAGTGAGCTAGCTTATTTTCACCTTTGGAGCTCTGGTGTCCTGTCCCCAGCTGGCTAGAGCTGTTATGAGGTATATCAATCTAGGAGTCCATTCAGTTTTCTTGTATGAATTCAGCTCAGGTGTCCAGGTAGCTGATCATCAAGTGTGTGGTACAGGCTCTGTCCTACAGTCTTAGAGGGGCAGGTGTGATTGATGTAGGTACCGGTATCTGGTTGCAGCAGGGGGTCATGCTCTGAACAAGGCAGGGGGCTGAGAATCGTCCCCCAAGTGTCTCTGAGGAAAGCGTGTCCCTGTTCCCTAAAGCGTACAGGTGGATGGGTTCTACAGACAGACCGTGGGCACCCAGTGTTTTTGGTTGTAAGGACTGGCAGGTACCAGTTATCCTTGGACCCTTGTCATGGGTGGCTGGGTGACCTGAGTGGAGCAACCAGTCCTTAGGCTCCTGATGTGGGTAGGTGACAACTCTGTTTAATAGACAAAGTGGTGTCAAACATCAAATACCCACCTCTCCACCGCACAGCTGGAACAGTTGTAGTCTGCCAGCCAAGGGCCTATTCTCCTGAAATAGGCCCACACAGATCCATGCAGTGGGGAAAGTATTCAAGGTCCACAGACCGTTTATGCCTGGACAGGAGCTACTTCTGTCCTGAGCTCCCCAGGTTGGTGGAGCTGCAAATTATCTTTTCTCCCAATTGTGAATTCATTTTTTCTCCATGGCTGGGAGGATGACTCCAGGCACTCAACAGGGCCTATCTCAGGCCCAGGGAAATCAACACCCACTGAAGCCGGCTGGGGGCAGGGGGCGCAGTAAAATATATGCAAGTACTTAGCTTTTGCTGAGAGTGCCGCTCTTCTCTGGTTCTGGAGATGTGAGTAGGCTGTGCGGCTGGCTGCTCCCTGCGGCAACTGTGACTGAGCACTACTACCAGCCTGTCGCAGCAGGTGCCGGGAATGATGCCTGAGGGATCCCAGTGATTGAAGTCCGGCAACACCTCTCTCTGCCTGCTGCTCAGTCCTTTTTCTAATTTTGCCTTTGATGATCAGGGTTCCTACGTTGTCATAAATATAACCATTTCACTCATTTTTTGGGGCCTTTGTTGTAAGAGGGTTCACAGGAATAGTCTGGCTACTCTGCCGTCTTGGCCCCACCTCCTCAAGACATTTGTTTTTTAACCTCCTAGGCACTGCTGGTGAGGGTAGTGTAATACCATATAAAGGGTGAGCAACTATAGTCAGAAACCATCTCACTTTGTTCTGCCAGCTCTGCGTCTGTGTGTATCCCCAGTTTTTTGAGGTTCCAACAAGATGACGCATGTAATGATTCTTTCTAAAACAATTTTAAATCATTTTTAATGGTTTCTCCATCCATCTTTTGCTCTCTCATACCTATATTTAGGAGAATGAGACTTTTTAAGTCCACTGATTAGAAAAATATATTTTCTGCAGAGGTTATCATTCCCATCTCTTGGTTGCCCTTTTCTGCTATATAGGGGTAAAATCTGAGGTTATTTAAGTCCTACATATTTATTTTGTTTCAACTTTATTTACCCAAGGTCAACATAGTCTCTTTAGGAGAACCTAATGCATATATTCTGTTCTGTGGCTAGATGGGAATATATATTTTTGTGAAAAATGGTAAAAAAAAAAAAATTCAACTATGACTTTTAGGCCATGTTCTTCAAGAGATTGATGAGCACTATCAGTCATGTAAATACTGTAGAGTGTAATGGTCTTGCAACAACAATTAGCATTTTAATTCTTGGTGGAAGCCTTACCAATGGAACTTACCACCTCTGTCACTGACCTAGCTTATTAACACTTCAATTTAAATAACTGAGTTTCTGATTTTTCACTTTTTGAAGTTTTTCTTAGTCATGTATATCTTATAGGAAAGTCTTTGCCCTTAATGTTCTTGCTTGATTATGACTTTGTAAAGTTTTTTCAAGTTAAAAATCAGTATTTTTCAGACCCACTACAAAAGGATGGATTATTTTACTAAGCAGTCTTGGAAATCAGCTCAACACCATATGAAAACAATGAACCATCATATTCAAGAGCAGAGGTCTGTAATCTCTTCTGTAGTAATAATCTCTCCTGAAAACTTCTAAATGCTATAGTTTTTAAAATTAATTTCATTTTGTTTTGTTAATAGGAATAAAAAACTTGATAAATTTCAATTCACCATCATACAGGAGCTGGAGAATTTTGAAAAAGAGGCACAGTCTTTAAAAAATTTGGAGAAGGAATTTGTGGTTTGTGCTTTTAAAAATAATTTTAAAACTTTGTTTTTAAGAACTACCCCCTTCAGGAAAACTTTCGCTCACTTCCTTCTGCTTTAGCTCACCCTAAAAGCTTTCTGTTCTTTAGAAAATAATTGTTTTATCTTAGATTTTTAGCCAGCCCCATATGTTGTTGTCAGTTGCCGTTGGTTCCATCTTACAGCGATTTGGTGTGCAAACAGATGAAACACTGCCCGGTCCTGCATCATCCTCACAGTCGCTGTTATGCTTGAGCCCATTGTCATAGCCACTGTGTTAATCCATCTCATTGGTAGTCTTCCTCTTTTTCGCTGACCCTCTACTTTACCAAGCATGATGCCCTTCTCCAGGGACTGGTTCCTCCTGAGTCAGCTCCGTATAAACACATAACAAACTTAAACTTAAGTTGATAATGAGGGAGAGATCCAGAGAAATTTTCAGCTCCCATTTTTTTTTGTCTGAAAGAATGTATGGCATCTGGAAATTCTTAGTATAGAGCCAAGTTGTTTATTTAAATTTTGAATAATATAACTGCAGCAATGCCACTGTCAGGTTTTAATAGTTTCATTTATCTTTAAAAAATAGGACTTATGGGAAAAGATACTTCAGAAGTTCAGTGCCTGTCAGAAAAGTGAACAGCAGAGGTTAGTTTAACATTCTTAGTGACTGAAATCTATACAATTAGAGTTTTAAACAAGTTTATATTTGAATGCTGATCTATTTGAAAGTGTATTTAAAATTATGTAAACTATATTCTTAGCAATTCAATTTGAATTCCTGATGAATAGAGATAACTCTCATTGTTTTACTTGTTAGGCTTCACCTTTTGAGAACATCATTTGATAAAAATGTCATCCACAATACTGATAATGAAGAAGGTATTTTTACATCTGAGGTATAAATTTTATATTTTATATGTCTTTTTGATATTGGTTAGTCTAACAAAATCTTTGTGATAAACTTGATGGGTGAAATATATTTACTTATTTACAGATGTGTTTGATGAAAGAAAACATGAAAAGGCTACAAGACAGGCTTCTTAAGGAAATGGTAAATTTGATTATCTGGTTTGGGCTTTTCAGATGTAATAATCATGCTTTTATGTCTTTTAAAGAGAAATTGGTTTTCTTTTTGGGTCGAGGGAAAGGCAGTTTCAGCCCACTGTTCTTGAGATTTATAGTAAAAGAACAGGAGTGAAGTAATTAATGAGTCCTAGTAGGGGAAAAAAAGAATATCGAGTTGCAAATTTAAAAATTAGGAAAAATGATCTCTTGGCACTGTATCTGAGCCCCTAGCACGTGAGCGGGCCTCTGTCCCACCACCTCCTGAAGGTATGGTGTGTCAGGATGGAGCTCATCCCAAGGCCATAGTACACAGAGGGATTGTTGAACCCTTGCACAACAAACTTTACTAACCTAGATTTGCTGATAAAATTACTTGACTTTCCCAAGGCCTGGTAGACCAGTAGCTGCATTCTGTGTGTAGAGGGAGTGGCAGGGAGAGAGGGGCAGGAGTACATCTGGGAGGGAATAAAGACACTGAAGAAATTGAACTAGACTTTGGTGTTTTCTCAAAGGTGGCAGGCATTTTCATGTACACCCTAGTGCTGATTTTTGCACACAGGTACATGTTAATGCACTCACTAAGCTTCAGTAGAATCGCAATTCGCTGAAATAGCGGGGAGGTCAGGATATAGCAGCTAAGCTACTGGTATAGCTTGAATCAAACTAACTGGTTTGGTCCTTGAATTTTTTTTTTTCTAGACTCTTTGACTTTCTTAAATATTAAATCTAAATTTCATTGATTTGGGGATTTATTATTGGAGGTCTTCTCTCAATTGATCATGTCAGATACCCATGATGATCACAGAATTCCACTGATAATCTAGACTGTGGGAAATTGGGTAGAAATGTGCATTGATACACTAGCTTTATAAAAGGAGTTGTTTTAAAATGAATCACTTAATAACAGCTTGATTTTTTTTTCTAATTTATATGATAGTCTTACAGTGATAATGTAAAATCTAACTGTGATTTTTTGTTTTTGTTTTTGACCGTAGCAAGAAGAGGAGCTCCTTAATGTACGCAAAGGGCTGATGTCATTATTCATGTGTGATGAAAGATGTTAATATGTGAAACCCAGTTATCCACACATTTTATCTGTTGATCCTTTTTTGTATATGACTGCGAAAAGAGAAAAATAGACATGTCACCTAGGAACCTATAAATTCAAAGAAATTTCTTACGGATGAGGAGGAAAAAAAAAACACTGCAGCATAGCTCCAAGCCCAAAAGACTTTTGTCCATACAATAGTATTCTTTTGTTAGAAAATTTTGAGAAACCGTACTGTAAAAGGAATTGGCTCATTCTTGTATTATTTGCATTAGGCAAATATTACTGAGTTAACTAATGACAGAATTGACAGAATTAGTTGTCTTTCATAAATTAAAATTTACTATATAAAATGTATCTTAAATTATATATTTTAAAATTAAGTGTTTTACTCAATGTATTCTTTAAATTTGCCGAATTAAGAATATACTACTGCAAGAAATAAAAATTTAGCCACAATTAGAAGTGGGGGTGGAGTACCTAATTTAAAATGTTTACCCAATTGGTAGATGAGTACTTTTAGCACACTGTTGGAGACTGTATTTATTCAGTTATGGCTCTAATGTATTAGAAGGCACTAAATAGTCTAAAATAGTTACTGTACTGCCTAAATATTTTAATTCTAGGGAGAAGTCTTAAGCGGGCTATTTTGACACATGGTTTTTAAGCTCCTAGTTCTCATTGTAATAATACTTTGCTAGATTAATAAATTAACATGAGTACACATTTGATTTGCTTTAATTTTATATTTAAGTTGAAATATCTCACTTGGATACATATTACCCTATAAAATTATTTTATAAATATCCATCACCAATCAGATATCCAAAGTGTAAAACAGCAGCTTCACTATCACTTGCCTCTTTAATGGTAGCAGAGTATTTCATTCATACCAGTATTTTAAATACAGTGCTGAAAGTGGCTTCATAGTGAAGAAAAAAAAAAAACCTTCACATTTTAGTTCGCCATATGTTATTATTAGCATTGTTGTTGTCAGGTGCCGTCGAGTTGGTCCCGACTCATAGCGACCCAGTGTACAACAGAACGAAACACTGCCCTGTCCTGAGCCATCCTTACAATCGTTGTTATGCTTGAGCTCATTGTTGCAGCCACTGTGTCAGTCCACCTCTTAGCATTAGCTAAGATTTATTGAGAGGGTAAAGAGGATCTATTTCAAGAAACAGTGACAGCAAAACTTCATGCTGCCCTGAGAGACTTAGAATGAACCCCATCATGTCCTACCCCTCTGGGCCAGAACTTAACAGGACTCCAACATGATAAAAAACATCATACTTAATACTTATTCCCATGCTGTACTGTATATGTACTGCAGCCCAACTTCTTATGTCCTGCCTTCCCTCCCAGACCTTTCTGCTGGGACCTCATGATCACCAAGAGCTGCACCCCTCTGCATCTCAATATTCAACATTCATATGACCCAGCCTTTCTGCCTTTCCAGTTTGCTTTCTAGAGTAGTCCCAGGCTGCTTATTCCACCTCTTTCCCTCTGTGTCTACTACCCTTCTGTCCTTACTTGCACCCAGGAAGTCTAGGTGCCTTAGTCCTCCATTCAGTCTGTCTACTAACTCACAACCCTCACTCCACAACCTGGGTGTCACTGGAGAAAAATGATACAATTAAGCTGTAGATTCTTCAAATGAGCTTCTACCCGGTTTAATTTGGTTTTCCACATTTCCAGAGTATTATTGCATATCCATACCTCATTCCTTAAATCCTGACCTTTCAGCTGATGGACTCCCCTAACACCTCATCTCTCTAACATCTAATGTGTTTCTGTGTCCATACCAGCATTTTCTGATTTTCTTTCATGATCCAATGGCATATTTGGACAGTCCTCCTAGTGCTCTGAATTCCGTTCTCACTGGCTTCTCTCTACTGGGTAGTGTAGCTCACATTTATTTAAAAAAAAAAAAAAGTCACCACTGACTCACTTTATACCTTATGCTTTACCAAATCAGCCTTTCAGTGACACTGCAAATTTAAAACACTTAGTTGGCAAGTATTTGCTACTCCTCATCTCTTTTGTAGGTTTCTCTTTCATCTGTAAATATGGGGCTCATCTCTAGGGTCTTCCATTTCCTTAATCTGTACTTTCTCCTTAGGTAATTTCATCCAGTCCCTTTTAATAGCCATCTTTGTGTTGATGACTCCCAAATGCCTATCTCTAGTTCTGCCTTCACTTGGAACATCAGAATATTATATGCATTGCTTTATTGACAGTTGTCATTAGCATCTCAAACTCTCAGAACTCTCTCTCTCCCTCAACTTCCTTCCTTAGCACCAAAGAAAAGCAAAAATAAAACTGACCTTGAAACGTATATGGAAATGCAAAGGATCCTAAATAATTAGAACAGTCTTGACAAAGAACAAAGTAGGAGGAGTCATACTTCCCAATTTCAAAACATATTACAAAACTATAGTAATCATCAAAACAGTCTAGTACTGGTCCAAGACTAGATGTAAAGACCAATGTGATAGAATTGAGAATCCAGAAATAAACTCATACACCTACAGTCAATTGCTTTCAGTAAGGGTGCCAAGACATTTTAATGGAGAAAGAAGAGTCTCTTCAATAAATGGGACTGGGACAACTGGATAGCCACACGCAAAAGAAAGATGCCAGACTCCCTATGTCACAGCTTATATAAAAGCTAATTCAAAGTGGATCAAAGATCTAAATGTAAAAGCTAAAACTATGTGATTCTTAGAAGAAAAAGTAGGGATAAATCTTCATGACGTTGGATTTGGCAACGGACTCTTAGACATGACACCAGAAGCACAAGCAACAAAAGAAAAAAATAAATTGGACTTCATCAAAATTTAAAACATTTTGCATTAAAGGACACTATCAAGAAAGTAAAAAGAGGGAGGGGGCCAAGATGGCTGACTAGGCAGATGCTACCTCGGATCCCTCTTGCAACAAAGACTCGGAAAAACAAGTGAATTGATCACATATATGACATTCTATGAACCCTGACTATCAAACACAGATCTAAAGAGTTGACCTGAGTGACAGGTGAGCGAAAAGCTGCGCCCTGAACCACCGACCGCTTCTAGAACCTGCGACCCACCCCACAGCCTTGAGCCCCCCTGGTTCCCTGGTGCTGAGTAGCAGGGCTGATTGCTGCTTGCTGAGGCAGGGCAGGCACAGGACACAGCCCTAACCCCTAGCCCCCTGGGGTAACCTCCATAGAGACACAGCCAGTGCAAGCAGGCTTCACACTGACAGGGCTAACGAGAGAACAAACCATGGGGAAGCAGCGACTGTTTTCGGAGCCTGGAGCCAGCGTCCCAGTCAGAAAACCTTGGCGCCGGGCTTTGGACTGGGTGCAGGGGAGCTGAGCACGGCATCCTGAGACAGCACAAACACGGGGCACAGCCCTAGCCTCCTGAAGTGGCCTCGGGGGAAGCCCAGCCAGTGCACACAGGCAGTGCAGCAACGCGGCTGACAGGAGGATAAGTCACTGGGAGGCAGTGATGCTTTTGGAGCTGGGAGTGCGGCGTCTGAGCCGGGAGTGCGGCATCCCAACCGGGGAACCTTGGCGCTGGGCTCTGGACTAGGAGCACAGGAACTAACCACAGCTTCTCAGACAGCACAAGCACAGGACACGGGCCTGACCTTCGGGGGCAATCTCTACCCAGCCAGCACACACAGTGGACATGCCCCTCGGGAATCTCAGATAAAACAGTCATCTCAAGCAAGATAAGTAACTTTGTCTATATTCCTGGGTGCTACTCTCTCCTATCTATCTGATGCCTGCCCTCCCCTTCCCAGGCAGCTTCATTGACATTGGACTTTCCTGGGCCAGAGAGTGAAGTGCTCTGCGGTTTTTTTTTTTTTTTTTCTCTTTGTTTGTTTTGTCTTTCCCTAACCCATTCTCCTGGCCTAAGAGACCCACCAGCCTGAGAGAAGCAGCTACAAAAAACCCAGGGACCAAGAATCCTTCCCTGACTTCCCAAAACTGGACTAAAAATACAGAACCAGCTCCAGCCAAGCATTTCTGATTCACAGTCTTGGGCTTTCATCCCTACAGGGAACAAGGTGGCTATTATAATGCAAGGCAATTCTGATAGTGACCTGACTGTAGTTGTTTTAGCAGACTACTGGAAAAACAAGTTTCCCAGGTCTGATATCTCTACCTATTAAACAGAGCCCTCACTGACCCACAACCAGGAATTGAGGGCTGAAGCTCCACCCAAACCACCTAACCTGCCATAGGGGTCTGAGGATAGTGACATCTACCAATCCGTAGAGGTACATGCATTGGGTGCCTAAGGTACAGCTGCAGAGCCCACCCACCAAAGTGCTTTAGGAATAGAGACACACCTACCTCACTGGCACTCGGGGAAAGCCTCTCAGCATCCTGCTCCCCCCAGAGTGTGACCCATGCTGCTACTAGAATCTGGTGCACACAACTATCACCACTACTCCTCTAAGCGAATAGGTGACAGTCTACCACACACTCGTGGTCACTCAAAATCAGATGCTACTCAAGAATAGTGAATGGACTCTTAGGCTTATATTTCTGGTAATGGCCCAAACCAGCTGGTAAGAGGACATAAGTGATTCAAAGCTTACAGCAATCAAGACAGAGCAATCTAGTAGCCCATCTGTGTATGTTGAAAGAAAACAAAACAAGATACAACTCAGTGAGCAAAAATAAAATAAATCATTACAATATCTTATAGATGGTTCGGAGACAGCAGTCAATATCAAACCACATAAAGAAGCAGACCATGATTGCTTCTACAACTCCCCAAATTAAAGAATCAAAATCTTTCCCAAATGAAGATACAATCCTGGAATTGCCAGATGCAGAATACAAAAAACTAATTTACACACTGCTTCAAGACATCAAGGATGACCTCAAAAATGAAATAAGGCAATCTACACAAAAAACCAAGGAACACACTGATAAAGCAGTTGAAGAAATCAAAAAGATTATTTGAGAACATAGTGGAAAAATTAATAAGCTACAAGAATACACAGAGACAGCATTCAGAAATCCAAAAGATTAACAGTAAAATTACAGAATTAAATAACTCAATAGGAAGTCAGAGGAGCAGAATCGAGGAATTGGAATGCAGAGTGGGGGAGTTGGAGGATAAAGCAATTCACAGCAATATAGCTGAAAAAAATCAGATAAAAGTATTTAAAAAAATGAAGAAACCCTAAGGATCATGTAGGACTCTATCAAGAACAATAACTTGCATGTGATTGGACTTCCAGAACAAGGAGGGATAACAGAAAATTCAGAGAGAATAGTTGAAGATCTGTTGGCAGAAAACTTCCCTGACATCATGAAAGACGAAAGGATATCTATCCAAGATGCTTATCGAGCCCCATATAAGATTCATCAAAAAAGAAAATCACCAAGACATATTATCATCAAACTTGCCAAAACCAAAGATAAAGAGAAAATTTTAAAAGCAGCCAGGGATAAAAGAAAGGTCTCCTACAAAGGAGAATCAATAAGTTCAGGCTACTCAGCAGAAACCATGCAGTCAAGAAGGCAATGGGATGACATATATAGAGCACTGAAGGAGAAAAACTGCCAACCAAGGATCATTTATCCAGCAAAACTCTCTCTCAAATATGAAGGTGAAATGAAAACATTTACAGATAAATACAAGCTTAGAGAATTTGCAAAAACCAAACCAAACCTACAAGAAATACTGATTTGGTCAGAAAATCAACAACATCAGATAACACAACACAAGGTAACAGAACATCCTGATATCAACTCAAATAAGGAAATCACAAAAACAAATTAAGATTAATTTTAAAAAGAAAAAAACGCTCAAAACGGAATCATTGAAGTCATTATGCAAAAGATCACAATAATCAAAAAGAGAGACTAAATACAGGAGGCATACAACTGCCATATGGAGAGGAAAACAAGGCGATATAGGGTGATACAAGTTAGGTTTTTACTTAGAAAAATAGGGGTAAATATTAAGGTAGCCACAAAGAGGTCTAACAATTCCATAACTCACAATAAAAACCAAGAAGAACATAACGACTGAGCAAACAAATTCAACTACTATGAAAATGAGGAACACACAATTTACAAAGAAAAACGTCTCAGCACAAAAAAGTGGAAAAATGAAATTGTCAACAACACACACAAAAAGGCATCAAAATAACAGCACTAAACATTTATAATTACGCTGAATGTAAATGGACTAAATGCACCAATAAAGAGACAGAGAGTCTCAGACTCGATAAAGAAACACCATCCGTCTATATGCTGCCTACAAGAGACACACCTTAGACTTAGAGACACAAACTAAAACTCAAAGGATGGAAAAAAATATATCAAGCAAACAACAATTAAAACAGAGCAGGAGTAGCAATATTAATTTCTGAGAAAATAGACTTCAAAGTTAAATCCACCACAAAGGATAAAGAAGCACACTACATAATGATTAAAGGGACAATTGACCAGGAAGATATAACCATATTAAATATTTATGCACCCAATGACAGGGCTGCAAGATACATAAAACAAACTTTAACAGAACTGAAAAGTGAGATAGACACCTCCACAATTACAGTAGGAGACTTCAACACACCACTTTCGGAGAAGGATAAAAGTTCTAGTAAGAAGCTCAACAGAGACACGGAAGACCTAATTGCTGCAATCAACCAACATGACCTCATAGATCTATACAGAACACTCCACCCAACAGCTGCAAACTATACTTTTTTTTCTAGTGCACATGGAACATTCTCTAGAATAGATCACATATTAGGTCACAAAGCAAACCTTTGCAGAATCCAAAACATCAAAATATTACAAAGCATCTTCTCAAACCACAAGGCCATAAAAGTGGAAATCACTAACAGAAAAATCAGGGAAAAGAAATCAAATACTTGGAAACTGAACAATACCCTGCTCAAAAAAGACTGGGTTATAGAAGACATTAAGGAGGGAATAAAGAAATTCATAGAATGCAACGAGAATGAAAACACTTCCTATCAAAACCTCTGGGACACACCAAATGCAGTGCTCAGAGGTCAATTTATATCGATAAATGCACACATACATAAAGGTGAAAGAGCCAAAATCAGAGAACTGTCCCCTACAACTTGAACAAATAGAAAACCGAGCAACAAAAGAATCCATCAGGCACCAGAAGAAAACAAATAATAAAGATCAGAGTGGAACGAAATGAAATAGAGAACAGAAAAACAATTGAAAGAATTAAAGCCAAAAGCTGGTTCTTTGAAAAAATGAACAAAATTGATAAACCATTGGCCAGACTGACTAAAGAAATACAGGAAAGGAAACAAATAACCCGAATAGGAGACGAGATGGGCCATATCAGAACAGACCCAACTGAAATTAAAAGAATCATATCAGATTATTACAAAAAATTTTACTCTAACAAATTTGCAAACCTAGAAGAAATGGATGAATTCCTAGAAAAACACTACCTAACTAAACTAACACAATCAGAAGTAGAACAACTAAATAGACCCATAACAAAAAGAGAGATTGATAAGGTAATCAAAAACTCTCAACAAAAAAAAGCCCTGGCCCGGATGGCTTCACTGCAGAGTTCTATCAAAGCTTCAGAGAAGAGTTAACACTGCTACTACTAAAGGTATTTCAAAGCATAGAAGATGATGGAATACTACCTAACTCATTCTATGAAGCCAGCATATCCCTCATACCAAAACCAGGTAAAGACACCACAAAAAAAGAAAATTACAGACCTATATCCCTCATGAACATAGATGCAAAAATCCTCAACAAAATTCTAGCCAATAGAATTCTACAACATGTCAAAAAAATAATCCACCATCACCAAGTGAGATTTTATACCAGGTATGCAAGGTTGGTTTAATATTAGAAAAACCATTAATGTAATCTACCATATAAATAAAAGACAAAAACAACATGATCTTATCAATTGATGCAGAAAAGGCATTTGACAAACTCCAACACCCATTCGTGATAAAAACTCTCAGCAAAATAGGAACTGAAGGAAAATTCCTCAACATAATAAAGGGCATCTATACAAAGCCAACAGCCAACGTCATTCTAAATGGAGAGAGCCTGAAAGCATTTCCCTGGAGAACGGGAACCAGACAAGGATGCCCTTTATCACCACTCTTTTTCAACATTGTGCTAGAGGTCCTAGCCAGAGCAATTAGGCTAGACAAAGAAATAAAGGGTATCCGGATTGGCAAGGAAGAAGTAAAATTATCTGTATTTGCAGATGACATGATCTTATACACAGGAAATCCTAAGGAATCCTCCAGAAAACTACTGAAACTAAAAGAAGAGTTTGGCAGAGTCTCAGGTTACAAGATAAACATACAAAAATCACTTGGATTCCTCTACACCAACAAAAAGAACATCAAAGAGGAAATCACCAAATCAATACCATTCACAGTAGCCCCCAAGAAGATAAAATACTTAGGAATAAATCTTACCAAAGATGTAAAAGACCTATACAAAGAAAACTGCAAAGTACTACTGTAAGAAACTAAAACAGACCTACGTAAGTGGCAAAACATACCTTGCTCATGGATAGGGAGACTTAACCTAGTAAAAATGTCTATTCTACCAAAAGCCATCTATACCGACAATGTACTTCTGATCCAAATTCCAATGACATTTTTTAATGTGATGGAGAAACATATCAGCAACTTCATATGGAAGGGAAAGAAGCCCCGGATAAGTAAGCATTACTGAAAAAGAAGAAGAAAGTGGGAGGCCTCACTCTACCTGATTTTAGAACATATTATACAGCCACAGTAGTCAAAACAGCCAGGTATTCGTACAACAACAGGCACATAGACCAATGGAACAGAATTGAGAACCCAGATAGAAATCCATCCACATATGAGTAGCTGATATTTGACAAAGGCCCAGTGTCAGTTAATTGGGGAAAAGATAGTCTTTTTCAAATAGTGCTGGCATAACTGGATATCCATTTGCAAAAAAAATGAAACAGGACCCATACCGCACACCATGCACAAAAACTAACTCCAAGTGGATCAAAGACCTAAACATAAAGACTAAAACAATAAATATCATGGAACAAAAAAATAGGGACAACGTTAGGACCCCTAATACAAGTCATAAACAGAATACAAAACATTACTAAAAATGACGAAGAGAAACCAGATAACTGGGAGCTCCTAAAAATCAAACACCTATGCTCATCTAAAGACTTCACCAAAAGAGTAAAAAGACCACCTACAGACTGGGAAAGAATTTTCAGCTATGACATCTCCGACCAGCACCTGATCTCTAAAATCTATATCATTCTGTCAAAACTCAACCACAAAAAGACAAACAACCCAATCAAAAAGTGGGCAAAGGATATGAACATGCACTTCACTAAAGAAGATATTCAGGCAGCTAACAGATACATGAGAAAATGCTCTCGATCATTAGGCATTAGAGAAATGCAAATCAAAACTACGATGAGATTCCATCTCACTCCAACAAGGCTGGCATTAATCTAAAAAACACAATTAATGTTGGAGAGGCTGCGGAGAGATTGGAACTCTTATACACTGCTGGTGGGAATGTCAAATGGTACAACCACTTTGGAAATCTATCTGGCGTTATCTTAAACAGTTAGAAATAGAACTACCATACAACCCAGAAATCCCACTCCTCAGAATATACCCTAGAGAGATAAGAGCATTCACACAAACAGATACATGCACACCCATGTTTATTGCAGCTCTGTTTATAATAGCAAAAAGCTGGAAGCAACCAAGGTGTCCATCAACGGATGAATGGTTAAATAAATTGTGGTATATTCACACAATGGAATACTATGCATCGATAAAGAACAGTGACGAATCTGTGAAACATTTGATAACATGGAGGAACCCGGAAGGCATTATGCTGAGCGAAATTAGTCAGAGGCAAAAGGACAAATATTGTATACGACCACTATTATAAGATCTTGAGAAATAGTATAAACTGAGAAGAACACATTCTTTTGTGCTTACGAGGGGGGGAGGGAGGGAGGGTGGGAGAGGGTTTTTTACCAATTAGTTAGTAGAAAAGAACTACTTTAGGTGAAGGGAAGGACAATACTCAATACATGGAAGGTCAGCTCAACTGGACTGGACCAAAAGCAAAGAAGTTTCTGGGATAAACTGAATTCTTCGAAGGTCAGCGGAGGAAGGGCAGGGGCTTGGGGACCATGGTTTAAGGGGACTTCTAAGTCAATTGGCAAAATAATTCTATTATGAAAACATTCTGCATCCCACTTTGAAATCTGGCGTCTGGGGTCTTAAATGCTAAGAAGCGGCCATCTAAGATGCATCAATTGGTCTCAACCCACCTGGATCAAAGGAGAATGAAGAACACCAAGGTCACACGATAACTATGGGCCCACAAGACAGAAAGGGCCACATGAACCAGAGACTTACATCATCCCGAGACCAGAAGAACTAGTTGGTGCCCAGCCACAACTGATGACTGCCCTGACAGGGAGCACAACATAGAACCCCTGTGGGAGCAGGAGGTCAGTGGGATGCAGACCCCAAATTCTCACAAAAAGCCCATACTTAATGCTTTGAGACTAGAGGAATCCCGGCGGTCATGGTCCCCAAACCTTTTGTTGGCCCAGGACAGGAACCATTCCCGAAGACAACTCATCAGACATGGAAGGGACTGGACAGTGCGTAGGAGAGAGATGCTGATGAAGAGTGAGCTATTTGTATCAGGTGGACACTTGAGACTGTGTTGGCATCTCCTGTCTGGGGGGGGGATGGGAGGGTAGAGAGGGTTGGAAGCTGGCAAAATTGTCATGAAAGGAGAGACTGGAAGGGCTGACTCATTAGGGGGAGAGAAAGTGGGAGTATGGAGTAAGGTGTATATAAACTTATATGTGACAGAATGACTTGATTTGTAAACATTCACTTGAGGCTCAATAAAAATAAAAAAATTTTAAAAAGATGTTCAGGCGGCTGACAGACACATGAGAAAATGCTCTCGATATTAGCCATTAGAGAAATGCAAATTAAAACTATGATGAGATTCCATCTCACTCCAACAAGGCTGGTACTAATCCAAAAAACACAAAATAATAAATGTTGGAGGGGCTGCAGAGAGATTGGAACTCTTATACACTGCTGGTGGGAATGTAAAATGGTAGAACCACTTTGGAAATCTATCTGGCATTTTCTTAAAAAGTTAGAACTACCATACAACCCAGAAATCCCACTCCTCGGAATATACCTTAGAGAAATAAGAGACTTTACACGAACAGATATATGCACACTCATGTTTATTGCAGCACTGTTTACAATAGCAAAAAGCTGGAAGCAACCAGGGTGTCCATCAATAGATGAATGGTTAAATAAATTATGGTACTTTCACACAATGGAATACTCTGCATCGATAAAGAACAGTGACGAATCTGTGAAACACTTCATAACATGGAGGAACCTGGAAGGCATTGTGCTGAGTGAAATCAGATGCAAAAGGACAAATAATGTATAAGACCACTATTATAAGTTCTTGAGAAATAGTATAAACTGAGAACATGTTCTTTTGTGGTTACGAGAGGGGCGAGGGAGGAAGGTGGGAGAGGGTTATTTACTGAAAAAAATTTTTTTTTAGTAGAAGAGAACTACTTTAGGTGAATGGAAGGACAATACTCAATACAGGGAAGGTCAGCTTAACTGGACTGGACCAAAAGCAAAGAAGTTTCCGGGAGAAACTGAATGCTTCGAAGGTCAGCGGAGCAAGGGCGGGGTTTGGGGACTATGGCTTAAGGGGACTTCTAAGTCAATTGGCATAATAAACTCTATTATGAAAACATTCTGCATCCCACTTTGAAGTGTGGCATCTTGGGTCTTAAATGCTAACAAGTGGCCATCTAAGATGCATCGATTGGTCTCAACCCATCTAGATCAAAGGAGAATGAAGAACACCAAGGTCACACGATAACTATGAGCCCAAGAGACAGAAAGGGCCACATGAACCAGAGACTTACATCATCCTGAGACCAGAAGAACTAGATGGTGCCCAGCCACAACCGATTACTGCCCTGACAGGGAACACAACAGAGAACTCCTGAGGGAGTAGGAGAACAGTGGGATGCAGACCCCAAATTCTCATAGAAAGACCAGACTTAATGGTCTGACTGAGACTAGAAGAATCCTGGCAGTCACGGTCCCCAAACTTTCTGTTGGCCCAGGACAGGAACCATTCCCGAAGACAACTCATCAGACATGGACATGACTGGACAATGGGTTGGAGAGAAATACTGATGAAGAGTGAACTACTTGTATCAGGTGGACACTTGAGACTGTATTGGCATCTCCTGTCTGGAGGGGAGATGGGAGGGTAGAGAGGGTTAGAAACTGACAAAATGGTCACGAAATGAGAGACTGGAGGAAGGGAGCGGGCTGACTCATTGCGGGGAGAGTGAATGGGAGTGTGTAGTAAGGTGTATATAAGCTTATATGTGACAGACTGACTTGATTTGTAAACTTTCACTTAAAGCACAATAAAAATTATTTAAAAAAAAGTAAAAAGACAACCCACAGAATGGGAAAAACATTTGGAAATCATATTCTAATACCCAGTGCCGTGGAGTCGATTCCGACTCATAGCGATCCTATAGGACAGAGTAGAACTACCCCATAGAGTTTACAAGGAGCGCCTGGCGGATTTGAACTGCCGTCCCTTTGGTTAGCAACCTTAGCACTTAACCAGTACGCCACCAGGGTTTCCCACATTCTAATAAGGGCCTAATATTCAGAATATGTAAAGAGTTCTTACAACTCAACAAAAAAAACGCGAACAACTTGATAGAAGATAAGCAAAGGACCTGAATAGACGTTACTCCAAAAAAGATACACAGATGACTAACAAGACATGAAAAGATGTTTTTCTTAAAGGACATGACAGTAAATATTCTAGGTTTTGTGGGTCAAGAGGCAGATTTGAGAATATCATGTAAGTACCTTATAACCATTTCAAAATGTAAAAACCATCCTTAGCTCGCAGCCATTAAAAACAAAACCAAGACGTGGCTAATTTTGCAGAAGCTAGTGAATGTATTTATTAATATAGCAAAGTTCTTGATCTTTTGATTTCAAACATATTAAGGATGAATAGTCACTAATGACTTACATTCCTTACCTGGATTGCAATCTAACACCTTGTTGGTGTAGGTTTACCACGCATTCTCAACCAAATATATCTGAAAGGTGATAACTGTCTGAGAAATACACATGAAAAAGAGAAAAAAAGTTGCAGAATTAGTACAGCCAGCCAGGATCCTAAAGACTAAACTCTACAGGCATTGCTACAGAGAACTAAATGGCACCAAAGCCCAATCCCTTGGATGCCCAACACCAATGTAAAAGGCTTTGAGAGGATAGTAAACTGTGTGGTTTTCTTCCAGCCTTCAATGTTAAATTTGCTTTCTACAGAGTGACAGATTCTCCCAGCTCTCAGCCCAGTGCCTAGTGTGAAACTCCATAGTTGCTGGAGTCAGTTCTTCAAACATTCTGTCATCACCTGTTACCAGAGTCATAGTCATGGCACATGAACACATACTTACCTCTAGGCGTGTCCTAAACATGTTAAAGTGGAAGTGAGCAAGCATGGAAGGAATTTAAAAAAACTGAACAAACTGAAGTAGAATTTTGAGCAAAAGAGCATGCCAGGAAAATATGGCAACAAACAAATCTAACTTGGAATGTAGAAATCAGAGCAAGATGGTAGGTGGTCCAGGAGGCTGTGCTTCCTGTCACGGCAGATGTCACATTATAGTAAGATGTCCTCTCGGTGGGAAGCAGGAAATGAACAGGATGCTGTGGCTGTCCTTCATGGCACACACCTGAACTAGAGTAACTTTTCCAGTGTAGGTGCCTTTGGAAAGAGAATGAAGTTCACTTTGAAAGTAATAACGCATGTATAACATATAACAGCAGGTTTACATTTTTTTTTATCGAATCTTTAACATGTATACCATATCCCCTTGGAAACTGTCAGGCAGTTCTACCCTGTCCTATAGGGTCGCTGAGTCAGAATCAACTGAACGGCAGTGGGTTTCGTTTTTGGGTTTTTATACTATATCCAGATTTCTCTACCATTGTGCTTATTTCATGAATATATAATTTTTAGAATTTCCGTATTCACATCGTCAAGGATATTTACAGTTGAAATTAAAGATGTTAAACGTATCTTTTTTATTACTCTAAACACAAGACCCTGCTGTTTCCACAGAACTGTGGAACTGACAACTGACAGCTTTTCCATTGCTCATCTAACAGTTTCTATCTGAGTGTGAACTAGTGGTAAGTTTTTAATATAATTTCCAGAGAAATTCACTTTTTAAAAACTTTTTTTTTCATATGTTCAGTTTAACGGTTGCATGTGAGCATCTTCTGAGATGTTTCTTCCATGTGAAAGACTCTGGTAAGAAATCACTGGAAAAGGGGGTAAAAATGGTTACTGGAACATGTGGGACTAACAGTTTTAGCCATACAATTAAGGTTTTGTTTTAGGACTTAAGTTTACTGTTGAAGAAGTGCAGATATATAGCTAAAAACTTTGATGCTTATCTCCAATATATAATGGAACAAATGTAGACTTGTAATTACCATGTATTTCCACCAGGTGGACTTCCTGGTGCTAAACCAAAAACAAACCAAACCCAGTACTGTCAAGTTGATTCTGACTCATAGCTAGGTGTTTTTATTTCCCTACGTCAGTTGCCCAAAATTACTCTGTTGGTATAAAGTCCTTTTTTTTTTTTTAATATACTTTTCACGAAGTCATATGCTGTCCCCTTGTCAAACTGACTTAAAACTTTTGGATGTTTCTAAAAGAGATTTAATTCCCTCACAAAATTACCAATAAAAATTTGTTTCAATCTTTTTAACTGCTTAAAAACAATTTCTTTAATCATCTAAATATTCAGTGTTACTTGAATAGTCGGTCATATTTTATTTTGTGAAAATAGGAACAAATGACTTCTAAAGTCAATGTACAAACACCTCATTATTGCCTACTACTAGTAATGAAGAATTTTGGTAATCAGATATCGTCTCTGATTAAAAAAAAATTTTTTAAATCTGATTAAGAAGGCAGAAATAACATTTTTCTAAGTCTTCTGGCTCTTAACTATGCACAGCTGTCTCTGAATTTATATAATATATGTAAGTTTATATCTCCACATGTGTGTCACCAGTACAAAAACAGTACCATGATTTAAAACCAAAAACCAAACCTGTTGCCGTCGAGTCATTTCCAACTCAAAGCAACCCTATAGGACAGAGTAGAACTGCCCCATAGGGTTTCCAAGGAGCACCTGGTGGATTTCAACTGCCAACCTTTTGGTTAACAGCCATAGCTCTTAACCACTACTCTACCAGGGCTTCCATAAAAAAAAAAAATAATAATATTTTTTTTTTTTTTTTTTTTTTTTTATACCATGATTTATAAACTGCTTTTTAGTTTTGCTCCTCCCACTAACTAGGCTGAGAGAGAGTTGAGACACGGCGTCATATGCTTATTTAGATCAGGACTAAGTAAACTTAGCTGGTGCAGAGTAAAATACTTGATTCAGTTTTAGCTTATCCCTCAACCTCTGTAATACCTGATAAGAGCATGAAACATACAAGTACAATGTAGAGTAATAGTTTGATTCATAAAAACACAATGGTGAGAAGTTAGATACTATTGCTAGAAATTGTGACAACAATGACTATGTCTGCTGGTTTTAAGATCTCAGAACCCTTGAGTCTGGACGAAACTGAACCCTCCTCCACCTTAGTCTAAAACTTATTTATCCATTAATTATGGTACTTTACGTGAGCAAACAACGAAACAGGTGTCCCATCTACCAGGTCAGTTCTAGCCATAGGCACAGTCAAGTGTTTCAATTTGAGCACAAGTCTTCTAAGTGGTGCTGAGCCCTTGTGCTTTGGGGGCCAGGGTGGATTCTAAAACAGCAGCACCCTTTTTCACATAATACAGGTATGCTGACAATGTCCATGAAACATTCTGCAAAAATATGACATCATGTGATTTAGACTTTGTGCAAATACTTGTGTCCGTGGGGCACGGAGCTCTCAGGCACATTGGCCAGGGACCGCTATGCAGAGCGAGGCCCAGGCAGCTCCTGCGGACACCTCAGTGAGACTTCACCTGGGTTCTGCCTGGCTGTCGCCGCCTTCTCTGCTAAGCTAGCTGTAAGGAAGGCCAGCTGGCCTGTGAGAACCTGCCCAGGGAGAGGACAGTGTGGGCCAAGGGGACAGAGGGTGCCTAGCCAGGAATGGGGTGTCACGGGCACGTACCTTTCAATCAGTGCCCTATGGGACCACACTGGGCAAAACATGGGGACTAGACCTACTGAGTTGCAGGGACTGGAGTTGGGAGTTTGGGCCGGGGCCTCCATCACTGCAGACTAGGTGGCTTCTGGGCCATGTACGGCAGCTGAGCAGCAACGGGGCTCCAGCCTCAAGACAGTGGTCTGGTGTCCTGGCACTCAGACACCCGGGTGCACCGGCCCACAGACGTACATGCAAATGTCCCCAGAATGGACATTAAGAGACACATACCTGTATGTGGATCTTTCTATGCCAGGTGGATTGAAATCTTAGTTTCATGTAATTTGTGCTCCAACTGATAGCAATTGTAATTTGAATAAAACACTAAATTGGAGGAGCTGCTACCTAATGTGTAGCTTAAAATTAGAAAACAATTACTTAATTTTTTTTAATGTTGGCCACAAATAATGGGTTATGAATAAAATACAAAATACATATCTTAAATGCTCATAAAATTAAAGAACTGACCTCTAGTTAGACAGGGTCTAGATACCATCTCATTTCACAGATGAAGACATGGAGGCTCAGAGAGGTCAAGAGATTGACAGAAGGTCCCACAGCAAGTAAGAGGTAGAGCTGCAATTTCTTCATCCATAATGACAACTTCTTATAAAAGACTGTCATTCAACCAACAGTATGTTTTTGCTAGTACCTGGGATTGATCACAAGTCCCTCGGGACCAAGTGCTGCCACAGGGTAAAGAGATTTCTGTGGGTCCCTGGCCCACGTGCAGTCTTAAAGAAGTAGAAAAGGAAAAGTCACGGGAAGCAACGAGGTGGCAGATGTGGGAGGACAACCAGAGGACATGCAGTCACTCCAGGTGCTACCTGGCCGCCATATTGGTGGCTAACATTTCTTAGGTGCTCAGGGAGTGCCAGGCACTGTGCCAGCACGTTACCTGCCTTATCTCAGTATCACAGCAACGTTGTGAGAGATTTGGTCATCCTGCAGACAAAATAAGCAATGTTCTGATCAGCACAGAGTTTGGGTCTGACCCAGGTTGTGCCAAGCTCCTAAAGCCGTGCTCCCAGTGCTGTGCTCACTGTCCTCACCTGCACTGGAAGGGGGTTCCTTTCCGTGAGGGCACTTATTCAGTGGCCAGGGGACATGGCCTCAGGGAATGCTTAGTGTTACCTTGCTTGTCCTTCCCCTTTGTAAATTCCCTCTCTTTAGAATCTCCACTCCATCTAAGCCTATGTCTCTTATTACCAGGGTTTTCAATAAGGTTTGCAAATGTGAATTTAAAAATGCTCTCAAAGAGGACATCATTTTCACTTGGTAGAATCGTTTCTGGGTTAAATGAACTCTAATATATTCATTGATCCATAAATGTAAATTTACTTGAAAAAGATAATTTGATTTTCCAAGGCACAACCCACGCCAACAGAATTTACAAAACAAAGCAGGTAAAAAAGTTGGAATTCTCTTCCATGCGTTTGGATTCTGATGGTCCCAAAGCATTAACTCTTGACTTGTTTGACAGATGCCTATTTTAACAAATCTCTCACCCAATCCCGAGAAAATGTAAAGCCTGGGTCCATTTCCTGAAATAAGTAGTCATTTAATTAAAGAACAAAATGAACAGGAATCAAAATGTTGCAGCTGTCATTTTTGTTAGACATTATATAAAAAAGGAAAAAGTATAATACAATGAACTGTTTTTTATAACATGAACTTAAAGAGTTTCAAATTAATGTAATCAGGAATAAAAATGTCTTTTCAACGTAATACTGAATGACACCATCACAGGTCCACGTTGGAGGCCTCGGGCTGGCAGCCTCACGTGCACATCTCTTGTCTGTTACACCGCAAAACTGCAAAACAAGGTCCAAAGGCAAAGGACAGTTTTCTTCTGGTAGAGTTATTTGGGTCTTAACTGACCCCAACAGGTCACACTCTTCAGACACCAAAGAGTGAAACATGCCGTCTGGTCACTACTCCTGCAGGTAAGTGCAGCAAAGGCTTCACCTGTGTGTGGTCCCTGCTCCTCTCGCACACACGTCAGGTAATCGTGAGCAGGGCTTCAGGAAAACTCCCTGATGAATGTTCAGTGTTGGTATCAAAAATTAAACACAAATTCTTCTCAGAAGAAAATCTCTATGGCCTGTGGAATCTAAACGTTATAAAAAGACAATTTAAAGCAATGTATTTCTAGCAGTAAAAATTTCCAAAAATCTTCCACAAATAAGTTTGCTGCAATTAAAAGTTTCTCAGAAGTCCAATACGTGAACCCCGAGGACAGAGCTGCTTTGGTTGAAGTAGGTTTCCAGAAGGCCCCCAACTCTAGGACTCCCCTGTGCTCCCCAGAGGCTGCCTAGAAGTTAGTTTGAAAGCTGGTAGTTAGACCCTTGAAAGTACACAGAAAGGCCAGGGTGTTGGGAAGTCAGCAGAAGTAGTGAATTATCAAAAAGAAGTAATGAATTATCAAGAATAAGATGACTGCAACGTCCTCAAAAGTCTGTTAGTTATGGGGAAACCTTTAAGTTTAAAAACAAACTCTTTACTTGCATCATTTTCTCCTGCCCTCCAGTCTCCTCTTCCGCCCTGATACATTTGTCCTAAAGCAGTGGGGCAGGATGGAATCCCACAGTACCTGGCTTCTATTCCACAGCCACACTGGTTTACAGGTTTATAGAGTAACTAACTTTTTTAAACAACAATAACCGTGGCTACTTAATGACAAACTGAAAAGGAAAGGAATCCATTATTTAAGGCAATATCTGTACATAGGATTCCCTTTCTCTTTATATTTGGGGCTTAAGCATCCTTAGACCAAGGAAGAAAAGACAAAGCGCCTCCTGCACTGAAGGCCTGCTGCATCACAGGCATCCTCTAGGATGAAGGGTATGTGAGAACTTCCACCAATGATTCCCCCTCACGGCCGTAGGGAAGAGGGAGAAAAACCAAAAGGATGTACACAGCTACATGAGCACAGAGGGGTAACTCTCTTCCCTTCCCAACTTCGTCATCAACAAGAAGCCCACTGTCATCCCTGGTCATGGTGACATGGACAGAGAATATATTCACCTCAATGTGGAAGTTGTGATCCGAAGAACCAGCAACTGTACACCCCTGGAATCTAAGCCCTGTGAGGGTCAAGCCTTCCATATCTTACTCACAGTGACTTCCCAGCACCTAGAACGGTGCCTGGCACACAGAAGGTTCTCAGCTGTGTGCTGCGGGATGAATGCTCTTTGAGCTCTGGCAGAGCATTAGCTTGTGTTAAACATGTGAATTTAAATTTAAACAAGGTAGGAAAAAGTACGTGGGATGGTGGAGGGTAGCTTCACGGTATCCTATAAATATAAATCAAGAGATCTATAAATTGGGGAAGTTGTGAATACTAAATGGGGGAGTTGTGAATACTAGAGGAGGGGAAATAAAATATACAGAAAAATTACTTACATTGATTTGAGGCTACTCTATTACCTACATATCCATCACCTCACTAAACCAGCGGCCTGTGTAATGCTGTTCTCCTACACCTGACCTTGCACCAGGCCCTGTAAGAACTCATGGGGGTGGATGGCATTTCCTAATTAGGGTGCCTTCTGTCTAGTCATCAGAGTTCTTTGCAGAATGCTGACTTTGTTTAGCTGGATACATAGCTCTTTGTGGCTCTTCAAGCATCAAGATTTTTCCCCCAAAGTAAGTACCATGTTCTAAGTACCACGAAACTCACACAGACAGCAATCTGACCTTGTCAAATGCTTGCTTGATGCGTGTACCTCCATCTCATTACTTTTGTATTCATTTAGTTCTTTACGGATAGCTGCCTGCAATTTAAAAACAGGACACTTTGTCAGGAAATTAAAAATTTAATAGAGGAAATTAGTATCATGGTTATGGACTAACAACCAGCCCTAATACTTGTTTACTTCTGTTCTGCTAAAAGGGACAGCAAAAAGCAAACAAGAAACACAGCTTTTCATTCCTCGCCCAGGCTCGCTTATGTCTCTAGCCCTCACCACGCTGGCGCAGGCCTAGTTCACAGCCAGTGCTCCTGGGGCGGTCAACGGACTCATTTGCTGTAGGACAGCCCACCCCAGCATCCCTAACCACCAAGCTCATGCTTGGAGCTCTAACAAAGCAGGAAC
Organism: Elephas maximus indicus; assembly: GCF_024166365.1. NCBI lineage: Eukaryota > Metazoa > Chordata > Mammalia > Proboscidea > Elephantidae > Elephas > Elephas maximus. The sequence continues at coordinate 8,224,164 of NC_064843.1, forward strand.
ACCAATAAACAAGCCAAGTTCAGCTTTTGGAGAATTAACTTGGAATTTTGTGATCAGATAATTAGAAGTCACTCTAATTTCAGGATACAATTATGTTTATGTCATTTGATAACATTTTGCTGGGATTACATAGGAGTCGGAGGGTGTGTCATCATCTTCTCAGTGTCAGGGCCTCTAACCCAGCTGTCCTCCAGCTTCCCGTGGCCAGCTTTCCTGAGTACTTCTCAGGTAAAGCCCCAGGGGCCAGTGAGACAAAAACGTCAGACATAGCCCCTGGGAAAAGGAAAGGCTGTGAGGCAAGAATCTGATGGGTGTATCATTCCCATACCAAAAACCTCTGCTGCCACTTATTCTTTTCTTTTCCCCTTTTATCACTTTATCCTCAGAGTGCATCAGGCATGAATAACCGAAAACTCAGTCGAAGTCCAGCATGTCTGTGTTTCTCCAAGTTGATGCAACACCTGTGTACACTGGGCTCACACGGTCGGACTCAGCAAACAAAGAATGAGGAACAGTTAGCACAGGCACCAAACTCATTGGCTGAATCTATGATTTTCCGCTTCCTAAAAACGGCTTCCAGAGTTCTGAAGATCACTTGAGGAGGCAGAAGAACACGATGGACTCTTTGGAGTCAGACACTCCTGGGCTTGAACCCTGTCACCCCACACTGCTGACCATGGACAAGTGTGTGCCCTCACAGGCCACTCCACACTGCTGACCACAGGCGAGTGCGTGCCCTCACGGGCCACTCCACACTGTTGACCACGGGCAAGTGTGTGCCCTCACGGGCCACTCCACACTGCTGACCACGGGCAAATGCGTGCCCTCACGGGCCACTCCACACTGCTGACCATGGACAAGCATGTGCCCCCATGGGCCACAGCATACTGCCTAACCACGGGCAAGTGCGTGTCCTCACAGACCACTCCACACTGCTGACCATGGGCAAGCACATGCCCGCATGGGGCACGCCATACTGCCTAACCACAGGCAAGTGCGTGCCCTCACAGACCACTCCACACTGCTGACCAAGGGCAAGTGCGTGCCCTCACAGGCCACTCCACACTGCTGACCATGGGCAAGTGCGTGCCCTCACAGGCCATTCCACACTGCTGACCATGGGCAAGTGCGTGCCCTCACAGGCCACTCCACACTGCTGACCATGGACAAGCACGTGCCCCCATGGGCCACGCCATACTGCCTAACCACGGGCAAGTGCGTGCCCTCACAGACCACTCCACACTGCTGACCACGGGCAAGTGCGTGCCCTCACGGGCCACTCCACACTGCTGACCATGGGCAAGTGCGTGCCCTCATGGGCCACTCCACACTGCTGACCATGGACAAGCACGTGCCCCCATGGGCCACGCCATACTGCCTAACCACAGGCAGGTGCGTGCCCTCACAGACCACTCCACACTGCTGACCACGGGCAAGTGCGTGCCCTCACGGGCCACTCCACACTGCTGACCATGGGCAAGTGCGTGCCCTCACGGGCCACTCCACACTGCTGATGATGCACAAGTGTGTGCCCTCACAGGCCTTCCTGAATCATCTGTTCAGACGGGTGAGTCACTCCTCATTGCAGGAATCTATGAGGATTAAAAGAAATCAGGCAGACCAAGTGCTGGGTAAGGGTTAATCCCCTTACTTTTCCCTGAGCCTCAGTGACCCACTGCTCCATCTTTCTCTTTCTACCTCTCTGGCTATTCAGGTAAGACTCCTCAGGAGGTTCCCTGAGAACCCTCAAACTAGACAAGCCAAGACACAACCCAGAGACTCTTCTGTACAGACTCAGGCTTTCCTGAACACCTCCTCAATCTGTTCCCGTCTGTCCTGTCCTGAACGCCCCCTCAATCTATCCCCGTCCTCCCTAGCTCCTTTGTTGAAACTTTTGCCAGCTGATGTCTTTTGTGCCAGTCTTGCCTCCCTTCAGTTCAGCCGCCAGGGTTTCTCAACCTCCACCCTCTGGATATTAGGGGCCAGATCATTCTCCGTGGTGGGGGCTGTCCTGTGTACTTTAGGATATTTTGCAACATCCCTGGCCTCTGCCCACTAAATGCACCCCTTCGGTTGTAACAACCAAAGATGTCTCCAGATGGTGTCAAATGTCCCGAGGGAGGCCACATTCCTCCAGCTGAGAGCCATGCCCTACAGCTGACCCAGGACAGTCTTTGTGAGGTCCACACCTGGCCAGGTCATAGACTTAATGTAAACTGCCGCTGACTCTGGTTGTCCGAGAATAACCCCATGGCAGGACACACGCTGCCCTTATTGCATGATGCCACTCCCCAGCCAGCTCAGCCAGGGCTGCCCCGTACCTTGTCTGCTGCGGACAGCCGCGTCCAGGGCTTATCTGCCCTCCTGTCATAGTCCTGTGCTTTTGCCACTTCCACGTAGTCACTGAATCGGATCAGGATTTTCCTGTCTCTTAGCTCATCAACGGTGGGCCTCTGATTAAGCTAAAATCAAAGATCAGCATAGTTAGGTATTACATGCCAAACCAGCTTTCTTTAAGTACTCTTAACAAACAGCACACTTTAGACTCTGTAAATAAACATAAAGCTCTGAAGCTGTGAGATACAGCCCGGACTACTAACGGGAAGGGCCTATGTGACCTGCTCGTAGATCTCTATCCTCTTCCCGAACACACCCCCAATGGCTGAACAGCCCCCCGTACACAGCTCAGGCTCAGGGCACTGCTTCTCTCCGAGTACCCCTAGATAAGCTTTTTAAAACATTTCTGCTGAAGTTATAACACTAACCACTACCAGTACTCACAAGTCAAGCTCAGACAGGATGTTCTGTTAGCTTTCAGCAGAATGAGATCCCTTAGTATTATGGAGGAGAAAAAACACCAGAACACCCCAATCAAGAAATGGCCAGAGCGTGAAAAGTAGACCAAAGTTTAGAGTTGCTACCTAGACTGGCCATAGTAAATTTTAACTACTTGGGTGGTAGATGCAAACCTTTGAGGCTAATAAAGTTTTCTACAATCAAGGGACTTCTAGACAAATTGAAGGTGATCCAAAACAATAACAGCCTAAAAGGTAAGCAAGACACCTGTAGCCAGGTATGCTTTCCTTAGGCATGTGTGTAAAGCTCTCAGATGAAGAAAATGCTCACTCAACACCTGGAAGTAAGTGGAAAGGTCACCTGGGTTGTACCGCCACGGTGCCCACCTGCCCTGTGCTAGGAACAGCCTCAGCGGTGGGGGAAGTGAGTCTGCGCTGGAATGTGTCAAAGGACACTGCCTTTCAAGTGGCCGGTGAGTGGATTCACTGCTGCTGAGCCAACGTCCTGAACTAACGCCAGGCTGCCCAGTAAATCACTCAGGCCACGGACAACATCCTGACCTGGCCATGCCCACTGCTGCAGAAACAGCTGTTCTCTAGCTGCCTTTTGAATATTCAGGAAATGAGGTGCATAAACGCCAGTACCTTCCTGGTCAGTCTTTGCTTAATTTCTCTTCTTTCTTCCTGCTCTGTCTGATCATTCCTTTCTGTGAAAGATCAAAATGGTGGGAAAAAATTTTTAAAAAGAGGAAAGAAACAGGCAGAGACAGTCTTCTCTTCAGTAGGGACATGTATTCAAGACTCCATTTTCCAATGGCTGGCGCTGGACTAGCGAAGACACCTAGAGATCATCCCTCTTCCCGTATCACCCTTTCCGCTTTTTCCCTGCCTCGCCTGTCATTGTCACAAAGAACCCTGGCACTAAGAGGAGCTTTGCCATCGCCCCAGCCTGCCCTCTCTTCAGCCCCTCTCGATGGCAGAAAGGACCCCAGACATTGCTGCTATGTGTTTATGAGCAGGAGAAACAGGAAGTCGGTGTCTCTCTCCTGGTATCTCTCGCGGCCCTCCTTCCTCCCTGTGGTCAAACATCCTATCTCCATCTGTATATCTGGAGCTCCCAGGTGGTGCAAATGGTTAAGCGCTCAGCTGACAACCCAAAGGTTGGAGGTTCCACTCCCCCAGAGGCACTGGCGATCTACTTCCCAAAAATCAGCCACTGAAAACCCTATGGGGCGCAGTTCTGCTCTGATGCACAGGGGGTCGCCGTGAGCTAGAGTCGACGCAACAGCAACTGGGTTAATCTGTATATTTACATCTAGAAACACGGATACATGCACAAAGAGTTGTAGCGGAAAAATTGAGTGACTATGTGCACAGCACTGTCACTTTTTTTTTTTCTAATAGGTGTACATACTTTTTTGTAACCCAGCATAAGCTAGGGAACACCTTCTTCAGATTCTGAGCAACATGATTTCTGAAATTTATATTTTCAGGGTCTGTTTTACATCCAAAGATACTCATGAACCCAGCTGACTCTCCATTGCTGAGCCCAAAACACTTACATAGCCAAGCCCCAAGCCCACTGCTGTCAAGTCGATTCCTACTCATGGCGACATCTGACAGGGCAGATCTGAGCTCTGCTGGGCTGTCTTAGCTGTCACCTTACAGGGCAGTGCCTTTGAAAAGAGCCCAAGTCCCTCGTCCAAATTTGGCTCTGCTCGGTGGGCTGTGACTGTTAAGATGCAAGCTGCGTTCACACCTACACTTGGAAGCTAAAAATAGACCAGAGTGCTGACATGTAGTATAGAATGTATGCCTTGCCCTGGGATATGAGATGATGGATGTTCTATTTCTGGTGCTTGCTGCTGCTAAATAAAGCCTCAGGTTCCCGACTTGCCGGAGCTCCGTCCCTAGGAGAGGGGTTTTAACCACCAACACTCCTAGAAACACTACCAGGGTTTGGAAAAGGGAAACCCTGCGACTGCATTTCCACAATGTCACATTATCTGGCTTGAGAAGATGCCTTTTGGGGGCTGGGTTTACGGGTGTTTAGTGTATCAGCAATTGTCCTTTTCAGTAATTTTTAAATATAAAAAGAAAGATTCATGCTAAAATGCTCGCATCAGAGCATTTTAGAGAAGGAAATGAGACCTGGTTATGTGGTTGGTTCTTAATCTAAGTGATAAACTGAAGAAACCACGTTTAATAAGCTGTAGTCAGAAAGCGGACAATAAACCAAAATCAAACCCACTGCTGTTGAGGTGATTCGACTCATGGCCACCCTATGTGTTACAGACTTTACTGGATCTTAGGGAAGCAGGTTGCCAGGCCTTTCTTCCATGGCACTGCTGGGTGGGTTTGAATCGCCAACCTTAGGTTAGTAGTTAAGTACAAACCGTTGGCAACACCCAGGTACCAACAAAGCTGGTGACACAGCCAGGAAAAATAACAGTAATGTGAAAGCATCCCACACAGGGCCAGCCATGAGGGACTACGGCGATGGCGTGAAACTAATTCTTTGGCTTTCCTAAACACAAAACCAAAAATAACCAAGCTCACTGCCACCAAGTCGATTCTGATTCCCAGCGACCCTACAGGACAGAGTAGAAGTGCCCATAGGGTCTCCAAGGAGCATCCAGTGGATTCAAACTGCTGATCTTTTGGTTAGCAGGCAAGCTCTATAACCACTGCACCACCAGGGCTCCTCCTAAACACAGGCTGTGGACAAACACCAAGTCACATGAAAAAACTGACGCAAAATCAGATTTTTTTTTTCTAATCGTAAAAAATGTCATTTTCACGACCAAGGTCATATAGGCACAAGCAAGGCTCTTTGAAGAGCTGATCTCTGAAGAGACCTGGCGGGTCCTCCTGGGCACCAGGTGCCTCCCCCTCCCATGAAGTCCTTCCTGGTCGCTCTTCCCCTGCACCCCTTGGTAATGGGTGGGAGGATCTCTCTGCCCAGCCCAGACATGCCTCCCAGCTCCCATCGTGTCCTCTTCTAAGAAAACCCTGTGCCTTGGGCAGAATGAGGGACCCATCTCCACAACTGCTGTTGCTACTGTCAGTTGTCACTAAGTCAATTCCGACTCATGGCGACTCCCTGTCTGTCAGAGCAAAACCTGTGGGGTTTTCATGGCTGTGCCTTTTCAGAAACAGAGTGCCAGGCCTATTTTCTTATGTGCCTCTTGGTGGGTTCGAACCTCCAACCTTTTGGCTAGTAGTAGAGTGGCTAACCATTCCTGCCACCCAGGTCTTTCCAGAACCTCTAGGCCCAGTGTTCTGGAGACAGCTGCAGCAGCTAGGACAGTTACACATGAGCCTGCCACAAACAATCAGAAGGGAAGGGGGAAAGCGCAAAGACAAGGGAGCCCGGCAAACCTGGGGTCGGACTCTAGCTCCTCGCCAGTATTCACTCCTGAAATCCCATCACCTTTCTGAGCCTTCGGTTCCTCTCTGGTAAAATGGGTCAAGGGGTGTAGACCTCACAGATGTGTTGTAATGATGAAACAAGGGCATGCATGCCAAGCTCTGAGTGCGGTGCCTGACACAGAGTGGGCTTAATAAAGAACCATCACCATCACCATCCACAAATGACCCGTAAATGCACAGGCAGAACTGAGGGTCCTTCAACAGGACTTCAGTTAGTCATGTGCTCCCCACTTGAATGGCAGCGAACAAAGTGTTGATGTTCTAAGCACTGATTCCAAACAGGAGATGCACCGCAGCATGAACGTTTGGGGCCCTGTGTGTCCAGAGCCCGTAAATAGGACGCTCTACACGGGCCATATATGGTGACGCTATTCTCATCTTCACGGAACACAACAAAACACACCTATCCAAAGCCTAGTAGAGAAGTTCTCCAAGGCACCTACTCACGGCCCTGGAGGAAGCTTCGGCGCTAAGAACAAGCCTGGCTGTGGCTCAGGGTGACAGCTCAGCGGACATGGGGGGACTGTCAGGGCCACAGAGAAGAAATTCATCGTCCCTTTGAAGACAGAAGCTGAGGGTGCTCATAAAGGGACTGGCTCGCTCTCTCCATTCACCAAGTACTGTTCCTATTTTTAAGGCTTCAGCACTGATGTGGAGGCACTCGCAGGTGGGAGGACCAGCTGCCCATGACAGTAGGGAAGAGGTTCCCCTGGAAGTAGCAAGTCCCCAGACCAAACGCCAGGGCTGGGCTCCTCTCCTCCCACTGTGGGCAGCAGACCATCGGGGGTCAAGCTTCAGTTCAAGTTTGGACAACTACTTTTAGTGGCATCTATAACTTCTAAGGAGCCCTGGTGACGCAGTGGTTAAGAGCTTGGCTACTAACCAAGAGCTCGGCAGTTCAAATCCACCAGCTGCTCCTTGGAAACCCTATGGGGCAACTCTACTCTGTCCTATAGGGTCGCTGTGAGTTGGAATCGACTCGACAGCAACACGTTTTTTTGTTTGTTTTTTTTAAATGACACAAGCGTTATAAGTAGGTGACTTAATTTTTTTTAATTCAAATATCTGGCAACTGAAATTGCTTGAATTTTCTGTCTGCCAACTTGATGACGTGTTTTATCAATGAAAAGTGTCTTTCTAGGTTCTCAGGGGTAAGCTTGAGACATGGTGATGACTAGTCTACGCCTGGGGTCCATGGTGGCGCAAATAGTTAATGTGCTTGGCTGCTAACAGAAAGGTTGGATGTTCGAGTCCACCCAGAAGTGCCTCCGAAGTAAGGCCTGGTGATCACCTTCTGAAGAATCAGTCCCTGACAACCCTGTGAAGCAGTTCTACCCTGACACACCAGGGGTCGCTGTGAGTCGGAGTCGGCTCATGGTGGCTGAAGGGCTGTGCCCACTCAACATTAACAGGATAGAAGTTATCATATCCCAGGCTTCGGGTCAGTTACTTTCAGTCATTTACAAAGGAGGGGGCTGTCTGAGGAAGTGGAGAGAAATCAGCCCAGCAAGAGTCTCCAGGGTCTGTCTGCTGAGAAGGCAGCCTCTGGTGCTGTCTGAACTCCTCGTAAAAAGACCATCATGGAATAAAAAACCAAACTCAGAGAACGTCTGCACGTCCATCACATTGAAGAGTAAACTAAGAACACTTTCACAAGCCAAACACTTCTGTAGGAAATGTTTCGGAAACTGAAAAGTCTATTGACAGAGAGTCAGACAAGAGCTACCTAGGGAACCACTTTTGAGGGCTTCACCACCCGAAATCTTGTGTGACTTTAAGGAGTGGAACACTGTTCTCCATATGGTGGTGGTCACTTGTGGCACCTGTGTGCAGCCTGTGCTCCCACTGTGTACCCAATGGGAAACCCACAGGGTGTGGGGCTGGGAGGGGCAGGCGGCCCCAGAACCTCAAAGTTGTGGGCCACAGGAACCATCTCCCACGCTGCCCCTGGAGCAGGCTTCGCTTTCCCCCACGGAGCAGCAAGTTTGGGGCGTGTCCCTGTCAGTGGGATTCATGACGCTGTCCACACTCTGCCTGTGATTTGGCTCCTGTAGGACTCTCAATCCAAACAGCCAGGAAAACCTGCTGGAAAGCCAGCCTGCAGAACGACTACAGACGCGTGACCTGCAGGCTGACTAAGTGACCCGGAAAACAGGACAGGCTATGATTATACTGGAAGGAGCACAGGTTGTCTACAGGGAATGGGTCTGGGGCTCATCTTTCCTCCAGGGGCTTTTGCTTTCAATCCTCCTAGCAGCTCCCAGGTAGCAGGGACACGGGTGCCCAGTGGTTGGGGCTGGGCTAGGCTGGGCACGAGGAAGCTGGCTCCACAGGCGGTGGGCCCGCTCTGCCTCGTACCTGGCTTGCTGCCCAGGAGGGACCCTGGGAGAGCCACCAGCTACTCACGTTTCAGGATGTTCCTCCTCTCCAGCTCCTCCACCGCAGGTCTCTGGCTGAGCCGTCTGCGGAAGAACACCAGAATTACATTCTGCACCATGGCTGTGGTCTGTGAGGCTCAACGGTGGTGGCACACCCGCCAAAGTGGGGGGAAACGGTGAGCCCCAGTGGCTGCCTCTTGCTGGGAAATCAGCTAGGCTCCAGGGAGGGAGCTGCCCTGGGTCATGGGGTGGCCGGGAGGGTCCTTGCTCCGGCTCTGCACATGCTGGTCTTCATCGTGGGGACCGCTGCCCAGCCTGGACCAGCTGGGAGAGGTCACCAGGCACAGCACGTGGAAGCAGCGCAGACACCGGCTCAGGATGCTTCCTCCTCCTGCCCTGGCACTTGGCAGCGGTGGGGAGCACCCCTGCCTTCAGGTTTCTGTCCGGGGTCCCTGGAGATCACCTGAGCCTCAGTCCTCCTAGGCTGCCTGGCTGGCCAGCCCAGCTCCTGCTCCAGGCCACCCAGCGACAGCACGGGGCGCCGTGCTGCCTGCCTGCTCTGCACCTGGGACTCTGACCCGAGCAGGGAGGATCGCCAGAGTCTCCTGCCAGAGTCTCCTGTCGTGTCGTGAGCACAGCCGCCAACCAGCAGAGTCCTGGCTGCCCGCTCAGCACTGCGGAGCCAGCCGGGAATCTCCGCGCCCCTCCCACCCCGCCGCCTGCGGTGACAAATGACGGCTCCCCTTTTCCCTTTTCAAAAGGCTCCTGAGTGAGAGGCTTGGAGGATGCAGCAGCAAAAACCCCAACTACATAAATAAAGAAAAGGCTTGTCAGGAGCGGGAGGCGTAATTAGTCCAAATGAATACCAAGCTCTGATTATTTTTGTAACTAAAATAATGTCGTCCTTGGGGCCGAGCCAGGAGCCGGCCCACTTCCGGGACCTTCAGGCACTGTGGGGCTGGGCGTGTGTGCACCCCAAATTTGGGGCCGTTGACACTTGCCCTATGAGGGTGCTGCTTCCAGATCATTCAGCTTCTATTAATAGGCCAGCTGAGTACAAAGCCCAGGGCACCCAGGCCACCCTCCTCCCTCACTCAGTCTGACGGTCTGCCCTTCGCTTCCTGGGGGGCTTTGTGTCTCCTGCTCCGGGTGGCTGCTTCAACGTCTTGTTGGGGTGTCAGTGAGCCCGGGACCTGCCCCCGACGAGGCCCTGGCTGGGACCCAGGACAGGGTTGCCTGCTGTGTCCCGAGTGACACGCACACCCTCCTGCTCCTTAAATGTGCCCCCGCAGACTGGTCCAAGTACCCCAAACACGAGCCATCATCCCCTACTCAGCAAATGATTATAGAGTGGTCACTGTGCACCAGAGGAAGCCTTGGTGGCATGACGGTTAAGCGTTCAGCTTCAAGCCGAAAGGTCAGTGGTTCAAACCCACCAGCCACTCTGCAGGAGAAAGATATGGCCATCTACTACTGTAAAGATTACAGCCTTAGAAATCCTATGAGGCAGTTCTACTCTGTCCTATAGGGTTGCTATGAGTCACAATCAACTCAAGAGCCATGGGTTTGGTTTTTGGATAACCACTGATTGATCCCTGGTGATGCAGTGGTTTAGCACCCAACTGCTAACAGAAAGGTTGGTGGTTTGAACTCATCCAGAGGCTCTGCAGAAGGGCCTGGCGATCTGCTCCAGTAAAGATAACAGCCTAGAAAACCCTATAGGGCAGTTCTACACCATCCTGCAGGGCCACTATGAGTCAGAATTGACTTGACGGCAGAGGGCTTGGTTTGGGTTTGGACCAGGCACCAGGCACTGTTTCAGCCCTGAAGACACATAGTGAATAAGAGAACCTGGGTCCCTGCCATGGGAAGCTCCCAGACTAGAGGGGGACACAGACAGCAGAGTGAAGGCATCACAAACAAGACCACATCAGAGAGTGGTCAACTCTGAGATGGGAGGTGGTGGGTGAGTGGCCTTTAGGGAGGATATCGTTTCTGCCTAGAATGACCAAATGGAGAGAAGGGCACCTCTCCAGGCACAGTGGGCTTTTAACTGCCCATGAGCTGAGCTTGGAGACTGGGGGGAGAAAGGAGAGGGTGATCAAGGGGGGGCTTCATGGAGGAGGAAGCATCTGATGCTGTGGTGGAGAATCTACACCAGGGCACAGAAACGGCGTGGGCAAGGGTCTGAGATGGACTGAGGAGAATGAAGAGGATCTGAGGGATTGTGGGGATGGGACAGAAACAGGGAATAAGGTTGGAAAGGTATGCTGGAGCTAAACTCTGGAGGGCCCTGAAAGGCATGCCAAGGGATTGGACTTTATTTTGTGGACACTGGGGAGCCACTGAAGGTTGCCGAGCAGGGCACTGATGTGGCCAGCTCTGCGATGTCTTGACGTCTGCACGTGCCCCTCTCTGTCTCAGGAGGCTCCCTCCTGGCCAGCTCATAACCAGGGTCATGTCCAAGGATGGGTCCAGGATGTCCTGGCCCAGGAAAGCATGTGGCAGAGCGGGAAGGGGGTGGATTTTGGAACAAGGAAAACAGAAGTTTGAGACCCAGGTTTCAGAGTAGTCGTCTTCTAGCTGTGAGTTCTCGGGCAGGTTATTTAATGTCCCCGAGCCATGCCCTTCTCACCTAAGACAGCATTCTCCATGGCATTGCAAGAGTTGAACAGATAAAGCACAAATATCTAAAACGGTGCTGCTCAGATGCAGTCATTTCTCAAGAAATATTAGCTGTCATCATCATCCTGTCCGTAAGTAAAGGATGCTGGGTCTATATTTTCCAAAACCTTTCTAGATTTCTGTTCATACTTTCTCACTGACGTTGAGAAGCTAACTCTTCTTCCGGGAAAGTAAGCCCACCAGGACACTCTTCTCTGGATGAGCTGACTGCTCACTCCCACCCAAGCACCTTCACACTGCAGCCCGGAATGTCCTCCAGCGGCCCACACACCTGTCTCCCAAGTCACTTCTGGTGTGAACTGAATCATATCCCCTACCTTCACAGGTACAGCCGTAACCCCGTACCTGTGAATGTGACCCTGTTTGGAAACAGGGGTTATCTTCTGTTAACAAGGTCATACTGGAAGATGGTGGGCCCTAAACCCAATCACTTCTGAGTGGTGTCTTAAAAAGGGCAGAGTATACAGGACGCACAACAGGGGAAGACAGGCAACCGTGAGCATTGTCTACAAGCAAAGGAATGCCAAGAATTGGCAACACACAGCAGAAACTAGGAGAGGGGCTCACAGAAGGAATCGACACAGCCAAGACCCTGATTTGGACTTTTAGTCTCCAGACTGTGAGAAAATAAACTCCTGTTCTTTAAAGTCACCACATGTGGTATTTTTGTTGATGTTGTTGTTATGGCAGCAGGAGGTAACTAAGACAACTTCCAAGTACGTGACCCCACGCGACCCCATGGACCCAGCCATGTATGTGCTAAGCACACATAAATATTATTACTGTCCCTACCAGATATGCACTCAGCACACATACATGCTATTACTACCCCTACCATGTACATGCTCAGGACACTTGCACGTTAGTACAGTCTCTACCACATATGCACTCAGCACACACACACGTTAATAGTCTCTACCACGTATACACTCAGCACACACATACGTTATACAGTCTCTACCACACATGCACTCAGCACACACATGCGTTAACAGTCTCTACCACATATACACTCAGCACACGTATACATTAGCACAGTCTCCACCACATATGGACTCAGCACACACACGTTAACAGTCTCTACCATGTATACACTCAGCACATGTACACGTTAGTGTAGTCTCTACTACATTCACTGCATGTATACCTGATTATTGCCCCAGCACATATACACTCAGCACAGCTACACACTATTGCTGCCCCAACCAGGTATACGCTCAGCACACATACATGTTAGTACAATACAATGCCTACCACATATGCACTCAGCACATGTACACGGTATTACTGCCTCTGGGGGAAAATATTAAATGACACCGGAAGCATCAAAAGAAGATGGAAGGAATACAGAGAGTCATTATACCCAAAAGAATTGGTAGACGTTCACCCATTTCAGGAGGTAGCATATGATCGGGAACCAATGGCACTCAAGAAAGAAGTTCAAGCCGCACCGAAGGCATTGGCGAAAAACAAGGCTCCAGGAATTGACGGAATATCAGTTGGGATGTTTCAACAAATGGATGCCACGCTGGAAGTGCTCACTCATCTATGCCAAGAAATCTGGGAGACAGCTACCTGGCCAACCTACTGGAAGAGATCCATATTTATGCCCATTTCCAAGAAACATGATTCAATTGAATGCAGAAATTATCAAATATCATTAATATCACACGCAAGCAAAATTTTGCTGAAGATCATTCAAAAGTGACTGCAGCAGCATATTGACAGGGAACTGCCAGAAATTCAAGCCGGATTCAGAAGAGGATGTGGAACCAGGGATATCATTGCTGATGTCAGATGGATCCTGGCTGAAAGCAGAGAATACCAGGAAGATGTTTACCTGTGTTTTACTGACTACGCAAAGGCATTCAACTGTGTGGATCTTAACAAATTATGGGTAACACTGTGAAGAATGGGAATTCCAGAACATTTAATTATGCTCATGAGGAACCTGTACATAGATCAAGAGGCAATCCTTCAAGCAGAACAAGACAATACTGCATGGTTTCAAGTCAGGAAAGGTGTGCAAGAGGGTTGTATCCTTTCACCATACCTGTTCAATCTGTATATTCAGCAAATAATCTGAGAAGCTGGACTATATGAAGATTGGAGGGAGATATATTAACAACCTGCATTATGCAGATGACACAGCCTTGCTTGCTGAAAGTGAAGAGGACTTGAAGCACTTACTAATGAAGATCAAAGTCTACAGTCTTCAGTATGGATTACACCTCAACATAAAGAAAACAAAAATCCTCACAACTGGAACAATAAGCAACTTCATGATAAATGGAGAAAAGACTGAAGTTGTCAAGGATTTCATTTTACTTGGATCCACAACTGACTGACAGCCATGGAAGCAGCAGTCAAGAAATCAAAAGACACATTGCAGTGGGCAAATCTGCTACAAATGACCTCCTTAAAGTGTTGAAAAGCAAAGATGTCTCCTTGAAGACTAAGATACACCTGACCCAAGCCATAGTGTTTTCAATCACCTCATATACATGTGAAAGCTGGACAATGAATAAGGAAGGCTGAAGAAGAATCGATGCCTTTGAATTGCGGTGTTGGCAAAGAATATTGAATATACCATGGACTGCCAAAAGAATGAACGAATGTGTCTCAGAAGAAGTACAACCAGAATGCTCCTGAGAAGCAAGGATGTAAAGACTATGTCTCACATACTTTGGACATGTTATCAGAAGGGATCAGTCCCTGGAAAAGGACATCATGCTTGGTAGAGGGTCAGCAAAAGAGATGAAGACCCTCAACGAGATGGGTTGACACAGTGGTTGTGACAACGGGCTCAAGCATAACAATGATTGTGAGGATGGCACAAGACTGGGCAGTATTTCATTCCGTTGTACTACATCGGGTCGCTGTGGGTCAGAACCAACTCAACAGCACCTAACACCACCACCACCACTACATACGCACTCAGCACATGTACATGCTATTACTACCCCTACCAGGTACACGCTCAGCTACATGGATGTTAGTACAATCCAGTCCCTACCATACATGCACTCAGCTCTTCTCGTCCCTATCACATACATGGCATTTTCTCACTTCTTCACCTTAGCCCAGCTTGCCCCCTCACCTTGGGGAGACTTTCTCCATGTCACCCTGTTTTCAATTCCTTTTCACCTGACTCGGTTAAAATGCTATCGCTTCCTAGAAGCCTTCTCCAGTTGGAATTAATTACTCTATCTTCTCCATTTTTGTAACACACTGCTTATATCTCTGACTAGGTATTGATCTAACCCACCTTTTCTCAGAGCTACTCAGGCATCCTTATCTCCTTTGGTAGACGGCCAGCCTCCTGTGGGTGGACTCCACGTGCATCACCAAGACTCTATGTAAAGTAGTGCTTCAATAGGAGCAGTTACTGCACAGGCAAAGAGCTTAGATTTCAGTAAATGTTACGTGAGAGTCTGGCACAGCGTTTCAGCACTCAGCTGCTAATCAACAGGTTGGGGTTCAAATCCACCCAGTGGCTCTGCACGAAAAAGACCTGGTGATCTCCTCCCATAATGATTACAGCTTAGCAAACCCTATGGGGCGGTTCTACTCTGTCACATGGGGTCACTATGCGTTAGAATCAACTTGACAACACCTAACAACAACAGCTGCCGCTTTTGAGCTAGGTGGCCGTGGGCAGGATGTTCGCTCTGTCTATCTTCAGTTTTCTGTCATGACTGTTGTGAGAATTATGAAATGACACAGAAGCACCCAGCCCAGTGCTGGCACACAACAGGTGCCCGGAAGTTTCTGAACACTTCCTTGCGCACAGAGCTTGGCTGATCCCTCCTCCTCGCCGGGTGACCACAGAGGCAGGGCAGGGCTTCAGGGGCTGCGGGTAACTTTGAGAAGCGGATGAGCAGGTGCCATGGCTTGGGGAAAGGCCTGGGGTCAGAAGAGGTGGCTCCAGCCCCCAAGTTCTACCTCCCTGATAAACCCCAGTGTGCCAGCCTTTCCCTCCCAAATGCACATCCCCAGTTGTCTCTGGTGAAGCTTAAATAAACATAAAAATTCACCATGGTGTTGAGCAAGAATTGAGAAGCACTTGTTTCCAAACAAGGCAAAACACCTTCCTGGAAAGGGAGCTGCAGCTGGAGACAGACAGCCTGACACCCACGGAGACTCCGGCTATTTTGGGAGGCTCTTTCCTGGGAACGCCATTCAGTTCCGCCACAGCCCTGAGTCACCAGGAATCACCAGCAGCCCCGCCCAGAGCCGGGATTCCCCATGAAGTGCCATCTTGTGCCCATTCAGCAGGACTCGCTGCTCCAGGCAGGGAAGCCCTGGGCGGGGCCTGGGTGCTACGAGTCACTAATCCTGAGCAGACAGACACCCTCAGTTCCCATTGGGTGCTCAATGTCTGCCAGGGAGGGAGGCGACAGCCCAGGAACCCAAATCAGAGATAACAGGTGACGAGCAGGTGCCTGGGGGAGGAAGATCAGGACGGGGTGATGCGTAGGGTGATGAGAGGAAAGAGGCCAGAAACAGACCAGCGGATGGGTGTCCAGGAGGCAGGGGATGGGTGTCTAGAAGAGGGGAATGGGTGCCCAGGAGGGGGGGTCGGGCATCCAGGAGGGGGATGGGCGTCCAGGTGGGAGGTCAGGCATCTAGGAGGGGGGACAGGCATCCAGGAGGGGAGGATGGGTGTCCAGAAGGGGGGATCTGCGTCCAGGAGGGGTGACACGTGTGCAGGTGGGGGGATGGACATCCAGATGAGGAGGGGCAGGGCGTCCAGGTGAAGGAATGGACATCTAGGTAGGGGTGTGGTCCACAGCCGAGGGCCCTGCACAGAGAGGGCTTGCCCACAATGGCGAACAGCAGCATCCCATCTCAGCCTCCTTCTATCCTCACAATGATCATCGACCCCTGGAGGGCCACCTGCCCACACTCCCAGACGCAGTGAGGATGCACTTCACACCTAAAAGTCCAGGCCTTCTCCACCCCACCTCCTCACATGGGCTGGCTCCCAGGCTCCCTGTCCTGGCTGGTCACTTGCCAGTCACTCTCACCAGATGCCAGGTGATGTCTGGCTTCTCACTCCCAACACCCCAGAGGCCTCCACCTGCTGCAAACTCATACATCCATCTGCTTCTCTCCACGCCCCCATCCCTCCCCCCAGGAATGACTGTGATAGCCGCTGTGTGGCCCCCACCTCTGCACTGCCCCTTCCAACCTAAATCAGCAGTGGGGTGATCTTCCTGAAACAACAACCACCAAGTCACTCCACAATTCACACCATCCCCTGTCCCCGTCGACCTCAGAACAAAATCCAGTCCCCTCAGACATGCCTGCAAGACCTCAGAGACCCCGCCCCCCCAACCCCGGCTTTGCTACTCTGCACCTTCAGGCTCTGTACCCAGAAACAGGGATCAGAGCACAAGGAAACCGCACCTCGAGCTGTGCAGTGCCAATGGGAGCTGCCCACACTGACTCCTCCCTCGGGCGGAGACAACCTTCTCCTAACTCAGGGGTAATCAACCCCCCAGGTTCTGTTGTTGTTGTTGTTGTTGTGTGCTGTGAAATCAGCTCTGACTCATAGTGATCCCATGTGACAAAGCAGAACTGCCCCACAGGGTTTTCTAGGTTGTAATCATTATGAGAGCAAATCACCAGGCCTTTCTCCCGCAGAACTGCTGGGTGGGTTCGAACTCTGACTTCTTGTTTAGCAGCTGAGTGTTCAACTATTGTGCCACCAGGGCTCCTCACTAGCTCCTGTTGTTGATGTTAGGTGTAGTCAAGTTGTAGTGACCCTATATACAACAGAAGGAACCCCCCCGCCCCCCCTCCCCCCGTCCTGCGCCATCCTCACAATCCTTAAACTTGAGCCCATTGTTGCGGCCACTGTGTCAACCCAGCTCCTATGCCTATTTTTAAAATAAATTGTCTGTTTTGCTCTCCTTACTCTAACCCACCTATGCACATAATTAAAGAAATAAAAAAAAAAAAACACCACACCACCCTATCTGTAACACAAAGGAGGAAAAGAGAAGGTAAGCTGGCCGAGAAGTCAGCCACCAACACAGACGGATGGGGCTGCCTGGCCCCTCAGATGCCCGAGCAAGCTGCCCAAAGGGAAGAAGCCATCTCCAGAAATGATTGGCAATTCTTGGTAAACTCTGGACCAGGTAAAGCACGTTTTCCACCTGTTTCCTAGGCATTTGCATTCCTGGAAAACTCAGTCTGTGTCGGGATACTGACAAACACTCTGTGCCCAGGCTGTGGCTCAGGTGACCGTGGACAGCCTGCCCCAGGGTCATTCGAGGCCAGCAGGTGGCCATTGGTCTCCGCTGGGAAGGTGGCCTCCACTGCAGGACACCAGGAACACAGGGGAAGCTCCAGTAACTGTAAGGACCCCCGAGGCTGCCCCAAAAGGCATGGGAGAAGGGGTGGGATGCCCCTGTGGTTTTTGGGAGGCCCCAGCCTTGGCAAGGGGCTGACAGGGTCATGCCTCCCTCTGTTGATAAGCCGGGCTTTCCATGGCTGTGCTGCCCGTGCCCCTAGGAGGGCACACAGACCGGAGATGTCTGTGACATGCCTTCAGGCCAAAGCCCTTCCACCCTCGGAGGCCAGGCAGGTGCCTTTCATGGCTCCAAGAAGGAGAGAAGACCCCCTCCTCCAGGCAGGCTTAAGGTGGGGATTAAACAAGACAATGTATGTGGAGTACCTGAACCATGCTCAGTATACACTGGTGCTAAATAAATGCAGCCACTACTACTATTGCTTCCGATACTGCTATTTCCGTTTTGCAGAAAGGAACACCCTTTCTGCAGAAAGGAGTGGCTCCAGGCAGCCCCACCCAGCATAGGGAAGCTCACCTGAGCCACAGGTGAGTCCCTCCACCCACTGGGGGCCCCAGGAGAGGGGTGGGCTCTTACCTGTGACTACCCCTAGAGCCTAGTGTCTGGAGGACCCAGGCTGAAGCTCTGTGAAGGCGTCCACAGGCTCTTTGTCCCTGTAAATATGGCCCCTCTAGATAGTTCCCGGCACCCTGAGAACGTGTGCGTGTGTAGGTGTGAGCGCGCGCCATTCATGCGGGCATGAGAGAGAAAGAGAGCGGAGAGCAAGCCTACCAGTGACCGCAGACAGGAGCTGCAAGTGGGAGACCAGCTGGGGGACTACACTGCATGCCTGAGTATGAGGCAGACTGAGGACCATGCATGCCAGGGTGATTAGGGGCAGGCACAGGGGTGCCACACTGTGGGGTGTCAGTAGGCGCAAGACGCTGGGGGGCAGAGGGCTGAGGGTGAGAAGTCATAAAGCCCCAGGGGCCCTTGGGAAGCCCTCCTGTCATGTGACTGTTGCACACAGCCCTTGCTGGGCCTCCTCCGTGTCCCGACTGAGGTTGAACCACACCCAGCTCAGATCCAACCTGGAAGAACCAAGGTGGCTGGCCTCTGATGGCCTCCTGCTGGTCCCAGCCCGGACAATCAGCGAGGACCCATGTTCCCACCCAGGCCGAGAGTCTGCTCAAGACGGCGTGTTGGCAGAAAGTCTGCTGACTATCACCACCGTCTCACCTGCACCCACCTGCCAACCTCAGGCCTAGTGCTACACTTTTCCTGTGACTCAGCTTAAATACTCCCTCCTCCAGGAAGTCTACCGGGACTACTCCAACTGAAGGAGGACTGAGCAGTGTTTCACTGTGCATGGGATCACCATGACTGGACGGACGCCAACGACGATACGTTTCTCCGTGTATGTCTATATGTATCTACCTGTATCTGTGTGTGTGCATTATATACGTCTATCTCTACATATGTGTGTAAGTACATATGTATGTATGTTGTTGTGTGACATCGAGTTGATTCCGACTTACAGCAACTCCCCTGTGACAGAGGAGAACTGCCCCATGGGGTTTCCTAGGCTGGAATCTGGATGGGAGCAGATCGCTAGGTCTTTCTCCCACAGAGCCACTGAGTGGGTTTGAACCGCCGACCTTTTGGTTAGCAGCTGAGCGCTTAACCATTGCACCACCAGGGGTCCGTGTGTGTGTGTGCGCGCGCGTATTTATCCGACTCCTTATTAACCAGCCCAGCCCCCCTGGATAAGGACCGCCCGCTGTCATGTCCGGAGTCACTAACCAGCCCAGCCCCCCAGACGAGGACCGCCCGCTGCCATGCCTAGTGTCATCTGCTCCCCCGACACTCTTCTGTCCTCACAGCAGAGTCCCACATCTATCAAGAACAGGATGCATTTGCCCCAATCCTGTTCGTACCAGGTGTGCTTATTACTGTAACAGTATTAATTACTGTAATTAGATAATTTAATTAGACCTTATGCATACCAATTAAATGCTTTAATATCACTGTAGAACATGTTCTTATTTCTTTGAAAACAAGGTTGAAGGCTCAGGAAAGCCTAAATAGAGGCAAGTTGCTAAAAATACTGCTGTTGAATCAGTGTGGGAGATATAAGTGCGAAAGATTGGGGGGGCGTCTTAAAAACCTGGAAGGCTTCTATACCTAGATTGCTTCCGAGCGTCTTCGAATTCTCACTGCTCTTCAAAGAAATCAACAACCAGAAACTGTAGACAGTGCAGCAAGTGTTCTACTCAAGAAAGAACTCCAATCGGTAGATCTCACCTCAAAAAAAAGTCCTTGATCCCACATCCAAAGATGGTCAAATAGATTCGTGGATGTATTGGGGGGGCGGGTTGGTGACACTAGTGGAATGGCTGCTGAACCACTGTTTGTTGGGAGTTTTTTATTATTTGAAAAAATGGGGTGCCAACTGCAAGCAGGCCATATCAGTACCATGTTCCATGAAGCACATCACAGATGTGGTACTTACTGGTACCATGGCCCACCTCCTGGTTACACTTGAGCCATAAAATATCTTACTCAACTTTCCAGTGAGCACTTTATAAACCATGTCATCAGGGAGGTGACTCATGCAAGCGGACCGTTATCAGTTCACAGACCAGCATCCGCCACGATGCCAGGACACACTAAAATGGCTGAAATACCTGCCGGTAAGCCTCCAAAAAAAACCAATCCATTGCCGTTGAGTCGATCCTGACTCATAGCGACCCTACAGGACAGAGCAGAACTTTCCCATAGAGTTTCCAAGGAGCACCTGGTGGATTAGAACTGCTGACCTTTTGGTTAGCAGCTGTAGCTCTTAACTACCACGCCACCAGGGTTTCCAACAAGCGTCCAGGGGCGGAAAATGTAACAGGGGTGTATATGTCCCAGTGCTTATGAAAGGGTTAAAATTTAAAAAAATGAAAGCATGAAGAAACCATTGTTACCATTCCTTCTTTTAACCAGATTCCTCCTTTTAACCAGCTTTCGGTGCGGAGAGTTGCGAAGGATCACTATAGGGAGCAGTGACTGACCCCGTGTCAGGACTCCGCCCCCAGCTGCACAGTAGTCCCCAGTGACCACGAGCTATCGGTGCCATTGCTGCTTGTGTCAAGTTGATTCTGGTTCATGATGCCCCTGGATGGTACAGATGGTTAAGCGCTCACCTACTGGCCAAAAGGCCGGTGGTTCAAACCTTATCCAGAGGTGCCTGGGAAGACAGCCCTGGTGATCGGCTTCCGAAAAGTCAGCCTTGAAAGCTCTACGGAGCAGTTTTACTCAGACACACGGGGTCACTGTGAACATGACATCAAACTCCCCCCCAAAAAAACAAAAACCCACTGCCGTTGAGTCAATTCCAACTCATAGTGACCCTATGGGACAGAGTAAAACTGCCCCACAGGGCTTCCAAGGACCATCTGGTGGATTTGAACTGCCGGCCTTTTGGTTAGCAACCATAGCTCTTAACCACTATGCCACCAGGGTTTCCAACGAATACGAGATACTATATGTCAATTACTGGTGTTTTTGTTAGTGTCTGTGTAAAAGCACACTTCTGAGGTTACCAAACTACCCCATGGATGCGGGCTGCTTCTAGGGTTGCAGTGAGATGTGCTATCTTAATTTTGCCTCCAGTATGGATCACATTTAACATAAATAAAAATCCTCACAACTGGACCAACAAGCAATATCATGATAAACAGAGAAAACAGTGACGTTGTCAAGGATTTCATTTTACTTGGATCCACAATCAATGTCCATGGAAGCCGCAGTCAAGAAATCAAATGACGTATTGCACTGGACAAATCTGCAGCAAAAGACCTCTTTAAAGTGTTGAAAACCTAAGATGTCACTTTGAGGACTAAGGTGCATCTGACCCAAGCCATGGTATTTTCAGTTGCCTCATATGCATGTGAAAACTGGACAATGAATAACCAAGGCCGAAGAATTGGTGCCTTTG
Source organism: Elephas maximus indicus (assembly GCF_024166365.1). NCBI lineage: Eukaryota > Metazoa > Chordata > Mammalia > Proboscidea > Elephantidae > Elephas > Elephas maximus. The sequence continues at coordinate 8,245,738 of NC_064843.1, forward strand.
AAGTATGATGTTGGAGAAAAATATTGAATATACCATGGACTGCCCGAAGAATGAACAAATCTGTCTTGGAAGAAGTATAGTCAGGGTGCTCCTTGGAAGCGAGGATGGTGAGACTTGGTCACACGCACTTTGGACATGTTACCAGGAGGGACCAGTCCCTGGAGAAGGACATCACGCTTGGTAAAGTAGAGGGTCAGCAAAAAAGAGGAAGACCCTCAAGGGGATGGGTTGACATTGTGGCTGCAACAATGGGCTCAAACATAGCAACGATAACGATTGTGAGGATGTGCAGGGCTGGGCAGTGTTTCATTCTGTTGTACATACGGTTACTATGAGTCGGAACCGATTTGACAGCACCTAACATGTAATTCCTTATTTAAATTTTAAAATTAAAATAATACGCAATGCTTCCCCCTGCCTGGTCCCCAGCATGAAGACCAGCTAGTTGTCTGTGCAACATTCATCTATGGAGCACCTGCAGTGTACAGACCCTGGCCTTCCTCTCCAGCCCCCTGCCCCAACTGTACCTGCCTCTTCCCTTCCCTCCTGTCAGGTGTTGCTCAGGAGGTTCCCCACCAGGCCTTCGCTTTCCCTTCTCAGTCGTCTTGGGGTCAGCTTCAGTGATCCTCCTTATCCAGCCTCCTCGACTCACCCAGGCAGAACAGCCTGTTCTCTTCTGCAGTCAAGAGGTACACCTTGGCCTACGGGCTCTTCATCTGGGTCCCGGTTGGCTCATGGCTCCCACTGTACCCTCTTTAGCAGGTCTGGGTGCTGCTGCCAGGCAGAGGCCCTGTCTAGTATAGGACTGAGGCACAGAGTAAGTGCTCTATCACGCTGAAGCAGACAAGTGAATACCAGACACACACAACACCAAGGGAGAGAGAAACAGAGACACCACTCAAAATTATCCTTGATTTAAAAAAGAAACGGTACCACCATGTCTACAGGACAGGAAACTTCATCAGTACTAACCAGCACTGACCCTACCACCCAGAGAGGGGAAGTTAGGAACCAAGTTAGGGAACTAAGAAGGATGAGAAAGAGTGATGCAAGGAGTTGGGGGAAAGGAATTCCAGGCAGAGGGCAGAGCACTTACAAAGGCTCTGAGCCGGAGAAAGCTTGAAGTACGGCCAGAGTGGGTGAAGGGCAGTGAGCTGGGGAGAGTGACAGGACACGGTAAGGTAGGTGGGGCTGGAGTACATGGGCCATGAGGGTCTGGAGACAAGTTTTACTCAAGAGCAAAGGAAAGTCTTCGCAGGATCTTAACAGGGGAGGGACGTGACTTAATGCAATCAACCACCCATCTACCCATCCAAATGTACAACCACCAAGCCACTCATCCACCCACTCAACCATCTCTCCATCCACTTACCCATTCATTCAACAATCCCTCCAACTATACATCCATCCATCCACCCACCAATCCATCTACTCATTCAACTATCTCTCCAACCATCTACCCATCCATCTAACTATGCAGCCACCCAATCATCAACCCAACCATCTACAAACTCATCCACTCATCCTCCTAACCTACCCACCCATCCAACTATGCACCCGCCAAACCACTCATCCATCCATTCAACCATTTCTCCATTCATATAACTATACAACCACACACCCATCCAACAATCCCTCCAACTACACATCCGTCCATCCACTCACCAACTCATTCATTAATCCAACCATCTCTTCATCCACCTACCCATTCACCCAACCACACGACCACTCATCCATTCACCTCTCCATAAACCTACTCATACATTGAAGTACACAACCAGCCATCTACCTATCCAGCCATCTCTTTACCCATGTACTCACATATTTAACTACAAAACCACCCATCTAGTCATCCAACCACCCATCAAGCCAACAATTTGCCAACAGCCTACTCTGTACCAGGCATTGGGAATAAAGCACTGAAGAAGCAAAGTCCTTCCTTTAAGAAGATTCTACTGCTTAAGTGGAGAATCACACAAACAGCTTCGTGGTTCTAAACCAGAATGTGTTATCAGGAAGGGCCAATCGATGGTTCCCATTACTCTGGCGAGCAGTGGGGACAGTGGGAACCAATCATGATCTCTGCCATCATGGCAGTGACTTCCTGGGTGATGAGACAGAGAACAAGCAGGAGAAGCAAACAAATGAAGAAGGAGCTTTTGCAAAATAGTAAGGCTAAGAAGGAAATAAGAACATTGAGTATACTGTGGACTGCCAGAAGAACGAGTAAACCTGTCTTGGTAGAAGTACTGCCAGGATGCTCCTTAGAAGCGAGGATGGCGAGACTTCATCTCACATACTTTGGACATGTTATCAGGAGGGACCATTCGCTATAGAATGACATCATGGTTGGTAAAGTAGAGGGTTAGTGAAAAAGAGGATGACTCTCAGTGAGATGGAGTGACACAGTGGCTGCAACAATGGGCTCAAACGTAGCAATGATTATGAGGGTAGTGCAGGACTGGGCAGTGTTTTGTTCTGTTGCACATAGGGTCACTATGGGTTGCAGCCAACTTGACAGCATCTAACAACAACAAACAAGGGGAGATCCATGGGTGAGCTTCAGAGGAGTTGTGAGGCAGCCTAGGGTAGGGATGAAAAGGGAAGGGACTCTGAGCTGGACAGGCCCAAGTTCATTCCTCACTCAGCTACTCCCTGGCTACTAACAATTCTGGGCCTCAGTATCCCCATGTATAGAATGGAGACTCTGAGACCTACCACATAGGAATGAAATACCATCAAGTACACAGTCCTCAGCACTGAGGACCACACTCAGCAAATGAGGGCCATGAAGTGAAATGCTGAAATCACAGGACACATTCCACACACCCAGTATGCTTAAAGCTCTCATCAAATTCCCAAATCTGTGACCTCAAAAAGGTAATAACCACAGGCCTATTCAGCTGGCTTATAAATATGGGGTTCCCTGTGAAATGGGAAGCCCATTGGTGTTAAAGCTCACCTTTACCCACCACAGCTGCACATGTTTGTGCTGAGGACACCCAGTTGTCAGTCTTTTGCTCAAGAGCTCTCCTGGGCATAATGAGTTCTTTGTTAGCCCCTCATTCCCTGCTTTCCCCCATCTTTGGAGACTCCCTTAGGAAACTGTCCTCTGGCAACTCCACAGGCTCACAGATAGCTGTGCTTTTGTCCACAGGGAAGCCAAACTCAACCCTCAGAGCGTTCTCACCCAGCAACCAAAGCCGGCGCTGGGGAACATGCTGTGCTTTCCTGGTCGAAGGCTGTTTATTAGCGAGGAGCCTTCTTTGATTAGAGGATTCTCGTGGCTTTGCGTCCAGCTGGGATCCCACAGGGATACAGTCCCAGGTGAGCATTGTAAGACACCACCTTTGAACCTGGGGAGCTCAGGCCCAGCCCACCTCCTTGCCACCAAGTGGAAGGCCTCGCCCCCAAACCTATGCATGTCCAGCTTTACCCACACCGAAGCACCTGGCTTCTGAGGTACATAAACCTGACACATGATGAGTCAGCAAGGTCCAACAGCATGATCTCTGCAGGTCTCCATAACAAAGGAAAATGGATCTCAAGCCCTCATTCCACCCCTGGAGCCCTGGTGGCACAGTGGTTAAGAGCTTGGCAGTTCAAATATACCAGCCACTATTGGAAGCTCTATGGGGCAGTTCTACTCTGTCCTATAGGGTTGCTATGAGTCAGAATTGACTTGACGGCAATGGGTATCCCACCCCTTGAATGGCATTTCAGAAGAAATGTAATGCCACACCCCCCCCACCCTCTATGTAGGAGATAAAAAAAAAAAAATTTTTTTTTTTTTTTTTAAACGTGAACGCAGTCACCTGTCTGGTTCCTCACACCCAGTGAAAATCCACCGACCACTGGCTCCCAGCCTGTGTAAGTTAAATGCTTTGAAACCAAAGGGAAGATGCTTCAGTGGAAAATGAACCAACAATAAAAAGAAGACACCAAGGCAGTCTCAGGGCCCCCGGTCTCTGAGCCGACACAGTGCATAATGCCCACTCTCTCACTCCAAACCCCCAGTGCAGTCTTCCCTTCTCGGTCTACACACTTGTTCGGCTAGCTCCTATGCACTGGAGGATTGACCTACCGCTAAAAATGCCAAATGCAGGGCAACCGTGGGTCAGTGGTAGAAGTTTTGCCTTCCATGCAGGAGACCCGGGTTCAATTCCCCGTCAATGCACCTCACGCACAGCCCCCGCCAGTCTGCCAGTGGAGGCTTGTGTGTCGCTAGGATGCTGAACAGGTTTCAGTGGCATTCCAGGCTAAAACAGACTAGAAAGAAAGGCCTGGCAATCTTCTTCTAAAAATCAGCCAATGAAAGTCCTATGGATGAAAACTCTACGCATGGGTCTCCATGAGTCAACAGCAGCTAACGACAATGATGACAAAACTGCCAGACATGCTGTATTTCTATCTACCTCTCAATGCCCACACCTAGTGGCCCCCCACTGCACCTGGTGGCCCCCCCGCCACACCTGGTGGCTCCCCCACTGCACCCGGTGGCCCCAGCCACACCCGGTGGCCCCCACTGCACCTGGTAGCCCCCCAGACATCTTCAACTCTGTGTCCAAGTTTGAACTTCAACCTTCCCCACACCTCTCCCCTCCTTCTTCCTGTGTTCCCCACCCCAATGTGGAATGCAACAATGCACCCAGGCTGGGTGTTTCCTCCACCACTCGCCCCCAGGTCCCATCAGTCCCCAGGCAGCCATTCATCCTCCACTGGCTCTGAAACAGACCCCCCCCACCACTGGCCACATGCACACGTGGACCTCCTGGACAGAGCATTTACAAAACCAGCCTCCTACCCCGCCCTCCATCTTGCTCCCCCAAAATGACCTGACACTGTGGTCGGAGTGGTTTCCTCTGACTGTCCTGGCTAAGCCCTGTCCCTGCTCATGACCCTTGGCAGAGCCTCCTGCCTGTTCAGTAAAGGTCAGACTTTTTATTCACTGTGTAACCAGCTGACTCATGGCAATGCTGTGTGTGTCAGTTTGTGCTCCGTGGGGTTTTCATGCTGATTATTCAGAAGTTGATTGCCAGGCCTTTCTTCCAAGGAACCTCTGGATGGACTCAAACCTCCAACTTTTTGGTTAGCAGCTAAGCATGTTAACCACCCAGGGGCTCCTATTTACTGCTTAACCCTTATTTATCGTGCACCTACTGAATGCCTGAAGATACACTGTGACCAGGGCAGGCAGGATCCTAAGATCCTAGTGGATGGCAGACCCTGGCAAGTAAACAAGTGGATAAAAAGGTAACTCCAGGCAGTAGTCAGGGCAACAGAGAAAACACAAAGGGATGGTGTGGTGGAGATGGCATGGGGGGAGGCCCTATTGTGCAAGGCCATCAGAGAGGGTCACTCTGGGGAGGTAGCATTGGAGCTAACCCCTGAGTGACCAGGGGCAGCAGTGTATACAGCAGGGGACCGCACTGGGCAGGAACAGAAGGCGCCACCCTGGCCCTGCTGAGCCTTCTCGCCCCATGGTCCCGGCCCCAAACCCCATGGCAGCAATGCCCACACCCGATGGGCAGAGCTGTCCCAAGCCTTGTGCTCTATGGCTGCTCTCTGCCTGGGACACCTCCCCTGCTGCCGCCAGCCTGCCCGGTGGACCCCCACCCATGGATTCCACCACATCCGGGCTCCAAGCCCCCACCCAACTGCCTACCTCCCGCCAGACCCATCTCTACCAGGCCTCCATGTCAGCACCTAGCTTTGTACATATTTTATGGTGCTGCAATGATTTATGGATGCCTGTGCAAGCAGGGCTTTTCATCTCCAAAGCCCCGGCCCCCAGCCCCTGCATGTCGTCTGTACCCGAAATCTGTGATGGGAGGAGGGGGCTGACCCTGGGAGACATATCAGGGCACTGGGTCTGCAAGGTACACAAGGATGGTCCCCCACAGCCTCTGCCTTCTCTATGAGTAATTTACACCATTTTTTTTTTTCTTTTCTACAATCCCAGCAACCACGGCAGACTAGCCACTGGAAGGCACAAATGGCAGCAGTAACTGTCCCTAAAAGCAACACCTAGTAAACCTTGCCGTGGGCCAGGCCCTGCTCTCAGAAAGTCACGTGGCTCCATTCTTTAGTGAGATGGCAATGCGGGTTGTCAGAGGGACGTCACACATCCAGCACAGGGTGGAGCTCTAGGGTGCTGACATCAGGAAGAAAAGGACTCAGCCCGGCTAACGTGGACATTAAAAACCAGCTGTCAAGGAGTCAGCGTGGATTCACAGCAACCCCACGGGTATCAGAGTAAACTGTGTTCCACAGGGTTTTCAGTAGCTGGTTTTCAGAAGTAGATGGCCAGGCCTTTCTTCTGAGGCACCACTGGGTGGACTCGAACTGCAAACCTTCCGGTTAGCAGCCAAGTGTTTAACATGGCCGTTAGCTGCCTCTTTAACACTGGCATCCACCAGAAGCAGGACTTCAGCCACAGTGTGTCATCAGTATTCCATAGAGGTGAGCTCTACACTGTGGCTTCAGACAGTCATGCTCAGTGGTTAGGAACAAGGGCTTCAGAACCTTCCTTATGGCTTTGCCATGCGGTAGTGGTGAGACCCTGGGGACAGGTGAAGGTGCATCCCGAGGGTCTCCCCTGCAGACTGGGGGGAAGAGACCTGCCGACACTGCTGTGGAGGTGGAAAGGGACCCAGCATGGTGCCAGCAAGCAGCAAGGGGCGGCCCGCATCAGATGCCATGGTTGTTGGTGATTTTGTCATGCAATCCGTGATCAGAAAGCAGATCTGAGAGGTAGCTGATTCCTCTGCTACGTCCACCTGGCTGAAGCTGACCAAACGGCATTTCCCTGGAAGTGAGTGCTGCTGTCCACGCAGCATCAGGTGTAAACCCACGACACAGCAAGGGCCCAGCGAGACCTCTGTCCACACAGCATCAGGTGTAAACCCACGACACAGCAAGGGCCCAGTGAGACCTCTGTCCACACAGCATCAGGTGTAAACCCACGACACAGTAAGGGCCCAGCGAGACCTCTGTCCACGCAGCATCGGGTGTAGACCCACGGCAGAGCAAGAGCTCTGGCAAGACCTCTGTCCACACAGGTTCAGGTGCAGCCACACAACACAGCAAGGACCCAGGGAGACCATGCCCCAGCTGCCCTCGCCCTGTCCTGGTGGCCCAGCGTGGATTTCCACTCTGCAACCTGAACGGCAGCGTCTGCAGGAACAGTCTCCACTTGGGGGGGAGGGGGGGACGCTGTGTCTTGGGACCTAAAACAGACCTGCCTGGTCTAAAGCACATCTGGAGGACAAATTCTCCAGAATTCCCGTCACACTGTGTCCTGGCCCTCTGCCTGCGTCTTCTCGCAGTCAGCAGGGGCCGCGCTGTCCCGTGAGAACTTGACTCAGAAAGCACAGATGCTGAGGTGGGGGGTACTGTGTTCTGAGGCTGTCGTGACAACGTACTGCAAACGGGGGGGCTTAGAACCCAGGAGCATACTGTCTCCCTGTTCTGGGGCCAGAATTCCAAAATCAAGGTGTCAGCAGCACCACGGCTCTGGGGAGAATCTGTTGCGAGCCTTTCTCTTAGCTTCTAGGGTCGCCAGCAGTCCTGGCCTTCTTGGGTTTGTAGATGCATCACCCCACTCTCTGCCCCCACCATCACACGGCAGCGTCTCTGTGCCTACCTCTTCTTATAAGGACACCAACCATACAGGATGAGGGAGCGACCTAATGGCCTCATTTACAAACAGGGTCACATTCACAGATAGCAGGGTGTAGGACCTCAACATACCTTTGCAGGGGGACATAATTCAACCCACAACAAGCTTGTAGGCCACACACTTTACACATGATCTTGAGTTCATGTCGCCCTCAAAGACAGCACACAGAGCAGGCCCACTGATGTCCCCACGAATGCATCAGAAGAGGGGAGGGAGCCGGGAAGCCTGGACCCACCATCTGCTCCATACCTGATGAGGGCAGAGCCCGGAGGCACCCAGGTTGGCCTGACCTTGGCCTTGCCCTCTGCTCTCCAGCAGGCTTGTGCTAATGTGGCTTCCACGGCATCATCTAAGCAGGGGTAGGGTAACTCCACTGTCGACCCGATCGTGAGGTCTGAGGACGAAGTGAGCTGGGAGTGTTGGGAGCAGAGTCCCCGGGGGAGGAAACTCCCAGGTCTCATCTCGTACAGACAACCAGGTCTCAAAAGCAAGAACCAGAAAAGGCATGTCCACACCTCGTGTATGCTCAGAGGGCCTCCATGAAAAATATGTAATTTTATTTACAGCGTTACGCGTAAAATACAGAACGGATTTGAAATCGTTTATAGAAAAACATACACCTCATAAAGATAAAATGAAGAATTGAGGAAATCGAGACAAAGGGAAAACGACAGAAGGCCAAACACTTGATGAATACACAGACACGCATCCTAAGTGAGACAACAGTCACAGGTAAATGCACACTTGGTTCTGAGCTTCCTGGAGGCCAAAGCAAAGAGGGAAACACAATCACAAGATGTACATTTTCTTTAAGATGCAGTCAGGCCAGCTACTAAGCAGATGCACAGCTTTTTCTGATCTTGAAGCCTCAAAGAACTGTTTTCCAAGGGCCCTAATGAAGGAGACGCAGTGTTGTGTAAGATGAGGAGGGGCTCTGTTACAATACAGATTCCTACTCTGGGGACCAATGGCACCTAACAACATGAAGCACATAGCTGGATGCTGGCACATGGAGACCTTGCCGTCAGCAACTAGTACTAATGATGGCCTCCTGTCCCTCATCTTGGACGGTGCCTACGGGGTGGAGTCAGTCCCCTCGGGATGAACCGGGCACCCACCCAGCTGCCTGTTATTCTGCAGCCCTTAACCTCTGCAGTGAAGCTTCTACACTTCAGAAAGGAGTGGCTTCCCGTTTGGGCATTCTTTCCCACTAAGCCCAGACTGAGAAACCACGCTGTGCACCAGCTCAGCTTTGCAGCTTCTGCAGAATGTGTTCACACTAAGGCTCGCGTCCGCAGTGCCACTGGTGCTGCTGCCAGCTCGTATGGCCCTGCCTGAGAACTTGGGTGCTCTCCTTAAAATCCCTGCAGATTTCCAGTGAGTGCCAGGCAACCTTGACCCTTTTTTTCTCTCCCGGGAACTTGTGTTTTCTCAGAGGCAGGAGTGGCAGCAGCCTGTTCTGGACACAGCAGAACAAAATGTACAAAGGGCCAGTTCGGAGATCATTTACATATTTGCTTTGCTAACATGCTAAGCACCAGCTCCCGGAGGACAGTACAGAATATCCGTCAGCTTCTCACAGCCATGCCAGGCACGGTCCCCCAGGGGAGACTCAACAGAAGGGTGTGTGTTGCTTGGGAGGGGCCTGCCAGCTCCTGGGTCTCCAGGCTGAGTCACAGCAATCACCAACAGGAAAAGTGGTCACACTATGGCCAACAACAACGCTGGCACTGTGGCTTGGCCCGTGGGCATCTTGGTACGCAGGCCTGGAGGGGACTCTGTGCCCTGGGCAGGTGAGGACTAACCCAGGAATGTGCCAGGCTGTGACCCCAACAGCAGCTCCCACCCCTGGGCACCTCCTGCCTTTCACAGGACTAACCTGAAACCTTGCAAAGGTTTACAAACATCTTACAAACCCAGGGACAGGGAGGCAGAAAGCTGCAGTGCTCGGACAGGAAAGGCCAGGGTTCAAGCCTGTTTATGGCACCCCAAAGCCCTTGCTCAGCTGAGAGCCTCTTTCTGAATATCCTGTCACTGGTGGTGCAGTGGTTAAAAGGTCAGCAGTTTGAACACACCGGCCACTCCTTGGAAACCTATGGGGCACTTCCACTCTGTCCTACAGGGTTGCTCTGAGTCGGAGTCCACTCGATGGCACCCAACGACACAATAAGAAAGTCTCGCTCCCCACACTTCCTACGTTGGGCGGCTGTCACAGATTGAACTGTGTCCCCCAACAATGTGTGTCAACTTGGCTGGGCCATGATTCCCAGTGTTGTGTGATGGTCCTCCAATTTTGTCGTCTGATGTGATCTTCCTATGTGTTGTAAATCCTATCTCTACGGAGTTAGTGAGATGGGATTAGCAGCAGTTGTGTGGATGAGGCAGGACTCAGTCTGCAAGATTAGGCTGTGTCTTGAGCCAATCTCTTTTGGGGTATAAAAAACAATCAAGCAGAGAGACATGGGAAAGTAGTGCCAGGAGAAGCGTGTACTTTGGACCTAGGGTCCTGCACTGCAAAGCTCCTAGTTCGGCAGATTGACGACAAGGACCTTCCTCCAGAGATGGCAGAGAAAGCCTTCCCCTGGAACTGGCAACCTAAGTTCAGACTTCTAGCCTCCTAGACTATGAGAATAAATTTGTTTGTTAAAGCCACCCACTTGTGGTATTTCTGTTACAGCAGCACTACATGACTAAGACGCTGACTTTTTACACTGTCCCCACCGCCCCCCACCAGATACAGGCACAAAGCATCTCACGTCCAGTGGCTCACTGACCACGCCCTTGTGCCCGCCAAACTAGTCCAAGAAAATTCGAAACTGTGAACAAGAAAGATAGGTAACCTCGAGCTGGTGTTCTATCAGACTTCTGCGTGACCCCTCACCCTGCCTCTTTCCCATGGTGGGACCCCACCCCGGCAAGCTGCTTGACGTCTTTTAAGGCTCAGGCCTTTCATCTGTAAAATGGAGACCATAACCACTCCTGCTTTCTTGGATTATGGTGCGGGCTAAAGTAAATAAAGGAGCCCTTGGGTGATGCAAACAGTTAAATGTTTCACTCAGAGCAGGAAGGGTGGAGTTCAAACCCACCCAGAGGTGCCTTGGACGACAGGCCTAGTGATCTGCTTCCAAAAGGCCACAGCCTTGAAAGCCACATGGAGCAGTTCTAATCTGCACATGTGGGGCCGCCATGGGTTAGTATCGACTCCAACGAAGGCAAGTAACAACAACAACAGGGTAAAGGGAGTATCTACAGGGGGCACTGGTGATTCACTGGCAGAGCTCTCACCTTCCATGAGGGAGACCCGGGTTTGATTCCCAGCCAATGTACCTCACGCACAGCCACCGCCCATCAGTCCGTGAAGGTTTGCATGTTGCTAGGATGCAGAACAAGTTCAGGGGAGCTTCTACATGAAAATAGACTAGGAAACAAGGCCTGACAATCTACTTGCAAAAATCAGCCAACGAAAGCCCTATGGATCACAATGGTCCAATTTGCAGCCAATCACAGGGATGGCGCAGGACGGGGCAGCATTTGGTTCCATTGTGCACGGGGTGGGGGCGGGGAGGGGAACAGCCTCAGCAGCAGCTAACCACCACCACCACCAATTAAATGGGGGAAAGTAAGCAAAACTTCCAGCCAACGAAAGCCCCATGCAACATCTTATCTCTGGTTCTCCTGAAAAGGCATACTGAGCAAGGTATAGCGCTGTGGGTCCGTGACGCTCCACCTATGCTCACAGGTGTGTGAACGGTCCAGGAAGGCGGTGCTAATTAATCACAGAGTGTTCACGTCCCCGAAGACGATGCTGACTCCACATGGGACCCCAAGCCGAGCACACAGGCGCCCAAGAAGGCACTGTTTTCTCTGTGGCTAATTCTGGGGTTGCCTTTCGGTGTTTAAATATGGTGACAAATTTCCAGGGAGCAACTTCATTCTATCCAAGGTTTAAAATTAGTTCCAGATTCTGGGAGAAACAGAATACACCCAGGCCCAGGAACTAGGTTTGTGGCACTGCCTCTTAACGGGAGTTCCCAGGTGGTGCAAATGGAGAATGCTCCGCTGCTAGCTGAGAGGTTGGAGGTTTGAGCCCATTCAAAGGCACCTCGGAAGAAAGGCCTGGTGGTCTCCTTCTGAAAAATCAGCCACTGAAAACCACACGGAGTACGATTCTGCTCTGATGCACATGGGGTCACCACAAGTTGGGCTTAACTTGTTGGTAACTGGTTGATTGGTTGGCCTCTTAGTTAGGGGGGTCTTCAAGGCCCTTGGACGTGGTTTTCCAGGACCTCCACCTTTTACCACCCCACCTCCACATTTAGGAATGGGATCCCTGACTTTTCTCACTTCAAGAAACCTTCATGATAACTGTTGTCAAATTAACACACTATATATATTATCACTGTTTACTTAATATTTATTTTCTTTAAACTGATTTCCTTAATACTTTGTTTTAAAAGAGAATTCAGTGTAGTTATCAAATGGAAAACCATTATCAACTGACACAACCCAGTGGCAGTTGCAAAAAATAACACAATGCTTAAATGTAATTTTTTGACCTTAGGCTAGAAAAGGATTTTTTAAAACATGGTATAAATAATACAAACCATAAAGTATATTAGGGGTCTGCAACCTTTGGCCCATGAGCCAGCATCTGTTTTTGTAAATAAAGTTTTATTAGCACACAGCTACGCCTGTTTATTTGACTATTGTCCACAGCTGCTTCTGCTCTGTAAGCAGCGTGGAAGAGGAACCTGGCCTGCAAAGCCAAAAATATTTACTATCCAGCCCCTCACAAAAAACATTTACGTACCCTGAAAGTATATAATTGTTAAACTGACTATCTTGAAAATGAAAAACTTCAGTGCGATAGAAGAAAGCATTAACAAAATGAAAACAAGCCACAAATAAGAACCCCGTAGCTCATCAAACTGGCAGAGGACTAGAAGCCACAACTTAAAAAGTAGATTTCTCAAAACCATTGAGAAAGAAAACTGTAGGCAAAGCACATGAGTAGAAGAAAAAAGCCCAAATGATAATCTAGGCTGAAGCAGTGCTCGACCGCAGTGGAAACCACAGAAACGTGAAACCAAGCCTCACGAGTGTGGAGGCCGTGCTACTGAGATGCAAACACAAAGTCTGACACAGTCCAGGAACGGCTAAGTCACACAGCAGGGTTAAGGTGCTTGTAGAAACGTAAACTGGTACAGCAACTTTGAAGAAAATTTGGCAATGCCTGGTGATGATGCAGCTCCAAGATGCAACTGCTCTCTAGGTGACAGGCCCTGGGGAAACTCTTGCTTAAGGAAAAACGCAAGAGAACATTCATTTCAGTGTTGGTGCAAATGTAAACATTTGAGGGAAAAAAAGAACCAAATGTCTGTCAACTGGCCAATGGGTGAAGCGTGGTATACTCATGTAATACAACACTATGTATCAGTGGAAATGAATTAACCAGAATCACGTGTACCAATGTAGGCAAATCTCACAAATAGCGTGCCTGGACATAAAAAGCAAATTAAAGGGAAACACAGAAAATGTGCTTCTTTTCCTTAAAGAATAACAATACAGGGAGCCCCAACCTACAAGGCATTCGAGTTACAACTAATTGCACTTACAACTGACTTTTGGTTTTTTTTTTTGTACATCTTATCATTAGTAATATGTACCACATACAATGTTGCAGACCATAATTTGCTTATGTTATCATTCTCATGTTTACTGGCAGAGGTTCAGCGTTACGACTTACTGTTCAAAACGCTGCCGTGTAGCAGGTTATGGCCTGGTCTACAATGAAGTCAGTGTCGGTGTTGGGAGTCATAATGGATAGAAAGTCAGGGAATGTTCAACTCTAATGACATACGACAACTGAACTGTGCATGCACCTGACAGCCGTTACGACCCCGACTTCACAGTTACGACACTGTCGCCAACTTTACTGTCTACAGTGTGATTTCGCTCAGCGTTTCACACCACCAGAAGCCTCAGCTGTTAATGTGAAATGAGGTATTTGATATACATCAGAGCCGACTTTCAACAGAGTCCTTGGAATGGAACCCCGTATTAAGTGAGGGCTACCTGTGCTCTCGGTGTCACAGGTAAGTGCTTGGTGGGTCTGACACTCACTCTGACTGGGGTACACCCAGGCCTCATTCCCCAACCCAGCCCTGCAGAGCTGTCTGATCCCCAGCAACGAGGAAGTGGAGGCTCGGGACATGCGAGGAGGGCAGAGAGGACTGGACCTGGATGGGCCCTGCCCCCCAAGCCACTCCTATAGGGCAGTGAGACAGGGGCTGGTCCTGGGGCCCCAGGAGGGCAGGGTAGACAGGGCAGATGGGGCGCACACAGGCCCTGTCCCCCGCACCAGTCCTGCAGGGCAGGCTGATCCTCAGCAAGAAGAAAGAGGAGGCTTGGGACATGCCAGGAGGGCAGGGTGGACAGGGCAGATGGGGCGTACACAGGCCCCGTCCCCCACACCAGGCTGATCCCCATCAGGTAGGACGAGGGAGCTAGGGACATGCTGCTGTGAAGTTGGTGGCAGCTTGGGACCACGTGTTTGAACCATCAACATTTCCTTTCCCCACAAACCCACGAAGCTCAGTGCGGCCACCTGGCCCTGCCTTGGGGAGACTGGGAAATGTGTCCACCTGCTGAGCATCCGTCTGCAAGGCTCAGCCTCTCCTGGTGCCCTCACTGCCACATCCAAGTGAGGACTGGAAGCTGAGGGAACCCCGGGGTTCCTGGACCCCAGCTATGCTGGCACTCAGGAAGCCAGACATCCAATCACCCAGCACTCAAAGCAACACTGCCCCCCAGGCGCTCTGCCTTGGAGCAGATTGATGTGATCCCAGCAGATCCCTGCCTGGGATGTAGCAGCCCCATCTGTCCTGCCCACAGCACAGCAGGTTTCCAACTCCCAGACCCAGAGGACTGCCTAAGCAGACCACAGAGGTCACAAAGCAGAGGGTGGCTGGGGTCTCAGGTGTTGCAATCAGACAGCAGGTAGCCAGGTGTGGCAATATATTGCCCAAAAAAGAAACTTCCAGACGCTCAGCTTTTTTGTTTTTGGAATACCTTAGAAGATTTGGCAATGCTGAGTCCACCTTCTTGCCTGGGAATGCCCATGCAAGTGAGCAGGGTTGGCCCTCGTGCCTCTGCCCCCAGACAAGGCCCCCCGAGTCTGCTGATCCCCATCACACCCGCCTGTAGCCCTTCACTTCTTCCTGGGCCTCACCTGGCTCCTATAAACCAGTGGTTCTCAACCAGGAGTGATTCTGCTCCCCAGGAGACATTTGGCAGTGTCTGGGGACATCCTGGGTTGTCAAGGAGGGAGGGGGGTGTAACGTGTAGCAGCTAGGGATGCTGCTAAACATCCCACAATGTACAGGACAGCCTCCAAATGCCAGCAGTGCTGCAGTTGAGAACCCTGCTGCAGACACTGAGTGTGTGGGCCCTGGTGCAATGCAGTGGGGAAGGAGACAGTACAGGGCAATGCAGTGGGGAAGGAGATAGTACAGGGCCATCCAGGCCAGAGGGCGGCCTCCGCCGTGCCTGCTCACAGCACTTACTTGGACAGTTTCATCTCAATCTGCTGCCGAATCTCCTGCCTTTCCTCATCGGTCCTCCTAGGGAAGATGTTCCGGTCTTCCAGCTCCTGCTTGCTTGGCCGGTTCCTTAGCTTCACTGCCAAGAGCTCCTTCTTGCATTTCCTGGGCAGTGTTCCTAGAAGAACCATTGAGGGAAGAGAGAAACGGGCCTTAGTGGACGGCCAGCTTGCCTGTCCCACCCCACCTTTTGGAGGAAAGAGTCTGGCTCAGAGTGGTGGGGGCCAGAGCCAAGCACACACACGTCTGTCAGCACATCCATCAGCCTGATGTTTCCTGACACAGGGAGAAAGTGACACCACCAAGGCCCTGACCCATGGGCCACCTTGGCCTGCCAGAACTGCCCTGGTTGATACCTGTGGTCCCACGGTGATTATGAAAGACATTCCCTTTCTCCTTCCAAGATGTCCCAGTGTGGACCATAAATTACACAGTCACTTTGCCCACTGCAGCCCCTTGCCCATCCCCTCACCCAGCCCCACTCCCCCACTGCCTGCCACACTCTGGCCTCGAGGGTCCTCTTTCAGTTTCTCAAACATCCCACCTCAGGGTCTTTGAAGCATCTCTTTCCTCGGCCCACCACACCACTCCTCTAGGACCACTGTTATGGACTGAATTGTGTTCCCCCCAAAACATGTGTCATAACCCTAACCCCTATATCTGTGGTTGGAGCCCTCGTGGTGCAGTGGTTAAGTGCTCAGCTGCTAACCTAAAGATTGGCAGTCCAAATCCACCAGCCACTCCTTAGAAGCCCTATGGGGCGGTTCTACTCTGTCTTATAGCATTGCTATGAGTCGGAATCAACTTGACAGAAAAGGGTTTGGTTTGGTTTTTGGTGTACCTGTGGTTATAATCCATTTGGGAATGGGTCTTCTTTGTTATGTTAATGAGACAGTATTACTGTGGGATGTGTCTTAAACCTTTCAGTACCCAATTATTTTCTGCTTTGAGTTTTTTTTTTTTTTTTGATACCATGTATTTTCATTAATGGAAGCATGCTGAATCAGAGTGGTTTAAATTTTTGGTTGGTAATATGGATTTTAAGAAATATTACGTGGGATTACATGTTTACCATGAAAATTAGGGGGTACTCTGGTGCCATGATTTTTTTTTTTTTTTTTCTGGTGCCATGATTAGTGGGTGCTTGTCTGTCCCATTGGACGTGGGTGGCAGGAATTATTGCAGCGCTCCTTCCATCTGGCTACACTGGGCACCTCTGGTTTTCCAAATATGACACAAAAATATCCACCCCCAAAAACCCACCAGTGTTCCTTAATTATTACACAGGAAACCATAAATATGCTTACAAGGCTTATCTAGCTGTACAAAAGCCAAAAGAGACAAAAGTCTTACCCAGTCACACTTCCTGCATGTACTACCTCACATTTAAGCCTGGTGCCCCAGCTAGGTCTGTGTGCCAAAAAAGTATCTTTCATTTTTCACTGTTACATAAATCTCTACTGGGGGTGCAGCAAATACTTTCAGTGGAAAAAGTAGGATCCCAAGAAACCTGAGAGGCAAAAAATGTGGGTGGGCAAACATATACCCCGATGGTCATGAACCAGTTTTAAGTCAATCTCTTTTGAGATATAAAACAGATTAAACAAGCAAGCAAGCAAACAGAGATGGGGGAAGACAGATGCCATCCTACATGAAGATCACCAAGGAGCCAAGAAACAGAAGCTGAAGAGACAAGGACCTACCTCCAGAACTGACAGGGAGAGAAAGCCTTCCCCTACAGCCAGCGCCCTGAATTTGGACTTCTAGCCTCCTAAACTGTGAGAAAATAAATTTCTGTTTGTTAAAGCCACCCAGTTGTGGTATTTATTACTGTTATAGCAGTACTAGATAACAGAGATGACTATCCAGGGCTGGCCCCCTCCCAGCTGTACAGCTCAGCTTGAACACCGTCTCACTGAAGAGGCCCAGTGGAGCCTCTGGTCCCTAACACATCACCCTATTGTAACTGCTTCCCTATCTGATGATGTTCTGGCTGGTTAGTTTGTCATCTGTCTCCTTCACAGGGCTCTAAATTCCATGAAAGTCCAGCCACCCCGTATTCCAACTCCTAGACTAGTGCTGGTAGAGTGGGCTACCAATGAATAACGTGAGTTGTAGTGTTGGTGAAGAGTACTGATACACACTAGACTGCCAGAAGGCTAAACAAATCCATTGTAGAAGAAATATAACCAGAATGCCACTTAAAAGCACAGATGGTAAGACTTTGGCTCACTTACTCTAGACATGTCATCAGAAAAGACCAACCACTAGAAAAGGACATAATGTTTGGTAAAGCAGAGGGTCAGCAAAAATGAGGGAAACACTCAATGAGATGAATTGACACAATAGCCTTAGCAGTGGGCTCAAGCATGTCAACCATCGTGAAGATGGTGCAGGACTAGACAACGTTTCTTTCTGTTATACATAAGGTCACCATGAACAGGAGCCGGCTGGACAGCAGATAACAACAGTAACAATGAATATTGTTGATTGGGTGGCTGGCGGGCTGATTCAGGGTCCACCGGACTGAGCCTGACCTTTGTACTCTGCACTTGTCCAGGATCAGCTGAGTGAGATCAGGGCACAAACAGGAACTCAGAGAGGCAAATGTTTAAATTTACTGAAGGGAAGAAATGGCGTTGAACTGCATTCACAAGCAGAGAGCTGCCATTTACTCAGGGTGGCGCTGTTCTATTTAGTCGAGCTTTCTTAATAACAGAGTCCCTTCCGACCCCTGGCAATTGACAATGTTGGCTATTTGCAGGTAACTCCAAAGTACCACGCGGTTTTCAGTTCTGCAGTTCTATGGGGCCCAGATTCTAGTCCTGTGATCTTGAGCTACCACCTGACCCAGTCATTTCCACAGATGGAACTTTATTTCTAAAGAAAAATGGATGCCCAAAAAGTTGACACCTAGCATGGAAGATGGGAAGGCAAAGCAAGATAAAACAGCTCCTAGTGTGATCATTTAATAGAAGCTTTGGATAAAGTAAGATACGCAGAGTTGAGCTCAGCCGAGACCTGAATTTCTATCGTCAGCTTGTCTGTCAGGTACGCGTTATATAAAAAAGAGAAAAATGATTCTGGAAACCATTTCAGTGAGGGCTCCAGCCCGACTTTGTTTTCATGGCTTTATAAATGACTGAAGTCCTGTATTTATAGAATCGTAAAGGGCCTGGGAGAGTTGTATGCATTTTTTCACTTCATCTTTCCTGCATCTTATGGGAGAAATCAGAAGCTATGGTGGCATACATACATCCAAGGTCTTGAGACAAACCCTCCTAACGGTCAAGGGTCTAATATAGGGCAAGACGAGGTTGTCATTTTCAGAGAATTATAATATGCTTAACCATAAAACCACACTGAATAATATCATTTAATCTGCTTTAGCTCTTGATACAGTGAGTCCTTCAGTCGACTGCAAATGTCTCAGACTTGTCATTACAAACTTTAATCATATTTGTTCTTGGCTCAGAAAAAGATCCCGTCATCAGAGGTTTCTAGATATTAATAGTTCACACCACATGGAACTTATGCACCGGCAGTAAGTTAATTCTCATCTGCTCATTAAACCAGCCTCTAAGCACAACATGGACACACAGTAGGACCACAGTGAAAACTTATGGATGACTGGCCTTCTACAAGTATCGGAAGTTACCAAGTCTCTCTTCTTACATGTCAACGAAAGGAAATTTCTGGAAATATAGCTTAGCGTGACAGACCTTTGCATGAATTCGAGTGGCCCTTCTACCCAGATGACAGAATTAATCTAAAAGAGGTGAGTTCTCAGAGAATGCTGTCTAACACCAAGAAAAGAGCGCAAAAGCTGAGAAAGGGAGAGGGGAGACCTTTCTGTCCAGACTTCGGGAAGCAAGAGACCCTTCCTCCACTAATGCCCCCAGACATGCTCGTTTTCCTTTGAACCAGAAACCCCACTTCTAGGAGTGTGTCTCCCAAAACTAATGAGACATATTAAAAAATAATAACAATGATACAAATAAAAGGATGCTTATCTCAGCATTATTTTCGAGAGTAAGAATTAGGCACAACCTAAATATCCCAGAAGAGGTGACTTGTTGAATTTCAGTGCACCCGAACCATCTGCACATCATGTATCTGTTAAAAACAGTGGAGTGTACGCTGCTGAAAAGTCCTTGGGTGATGCAAACGGTTAAGCGCTCAACTACAAGCCAAAAGGTTGGCAGTTTGAACCTGCCCAGCGGTGCCTCAGAAGACAGGCCTGGCAATCTGCTCCAAAAGGTCACAGCCTTGAAAACCCTACGGAGCAGTTCTCCGCTGCACTCACGTGGTTGCTATGAATCAAAATCAACTCACTGGCAACTGACGACATTGCTGAATGACGAAAACACATTTATGACATATTGCTAAGGAAAGCAAGGTATAGAAAAGCATGCATGTGTGTGTGTCCAACTTTGTAAGTGTAAATATTTGTATTATAAATTGGCATCAAAAAGCCAAGAATTAATCATTTTACTTATTAATTTTGGTTCTCTGTGTTTTGTTTTAATAAGGAGACTGGTGCCACAGTGGTTAAGTGCTTGGCCGCTCACTTAAAGGTGGGCAGTTCAAACCCACCAGCCGTTCCGTGGGAGAAAGATGTGGCAGTCTGCTTCTGTAAAGATTTATAGCTTTGGAAACCCTATGAGGCAGCTGTACCCTGTCCTATAGGGTTGCTATGAGTCGGAATCCGCTTGACAACAGCAAGTTTTGATATTTCACTTTTACCAAAAATATGGTTTCCTTGTGTAAAGTAAAGAATTTATTAAAAAGAATATTGTCAAGGAACATCAGTAAAAATGCCAGAGTAGGACCCTCCAAGAATTCTCTCCCCCACAAAAGCAACGAGGCTCTTGTCCATTACTGGTGGGATTGTAAACTGGCAAAGCTGCTGTGGAAAACAGTCCCACAAAAAGTTAAAAATAGAATTACCCTATGTCTTAGTTAGGTGGTGCTGCTATAACCGAAATACCACACAATTGGCAGCTTATTTTCTCACAGTCTAGGAGGTTAGAAGTCTGAATTCAGGGTGCCAGCCCCAGCGGCAGGCTTTCTCTCTCTGTCAGCTCTGGGGAAAGGTCCTTGTCATCAGTCTTCCCCTGGTCTAGCAGTTTCTCAGTGCAGGGACCCGGGGTCCAAAGGACATGCTCTGCTCCCAGTGCTCTTTCTTGGCAATATGAGGTCTTTCTCCTCTCTGCTGAGCTATCTCTTTTATATCTCAAAAGAGATTGACTCAACATACTACCTAATCCTATAGATTAGACTGACTCTGGCCTCGTTAACGTAACCACCTCTAATCCTGCCTCATTAACATCACAGAGGTTAGGATTTACAACACATAGGATAATCACATCAGATCACAAAATGGTGGATGACCACACAGCACTGGGAATCATGGCCTTGCCAAGCTATACATTTTTTTGGCAGGACACAATTTATTCCATAATACTACATGATCTAGCAATTCTACTCCTAGGTATATACCAGAGACAACTGGAAGCAGGGACTCTAAAAGATACTTGTACACCACTGTTCATTGCAGCCTTATTCACAATAGATGAAAGGCGGACGCAAGCCAAGTGTCCATCGACAGGTGGTGGATAACAAAATGTGGTCCGTCCATACAATGCAATATTACCCAGTCTTAAAGAGGAGTGAAGTTGTAATACATGCTACGGCATGAGTGAAGCCTGAAACCACTATGCTGAGTGAAATTAGCCAGACACAAAAGGACGAATATTTTATGATCCCACCAATACGAAATGTCTCGAACAGGCAAAGCAGAGACGGAAAGTGGATCAGAGGTTAGCAGCGGCTGGGGGAGGGGGACGGGGTGGGGGGGGGCAGTTAGTGTTTAATGGGTACAGAGCTTCTGTTTGCAGTGATGAAAAAAGTTCTGGAAGTAAATGGCTACCCAGTATTGTAAATATAATTAACGCCACTGAATTGTACACTTGAAAATGGTTAAAATGGCAAGTTTTATGTTATATACTCCTTACCACAGTGAAATTGTTTAAGAAAATCAATAAGAAAACTGGAAAAAACTGTCAAAATCAACTTTTTCATAACTCTAGAAACTAACCAATGGCTTACAGCAACTGGGGAGTGTTTATTCAAGAAAACCAGCTGACTCTGGGCAGGAACATTTTAACCTGTCCTGGTTCCATCCTTATTCTCCAGTTCTGCAGGAGCTTGGAAATATGAGTCCATATTCATGGTGAAAACCAGCTGCCTGCAACTACTGGAGGGAGCAGACGGGGCCAGGCTTCTTCCCAGCCTGGTCCCAGGGGAACTGTCATCTGTGGTCTTCCTGGGGGTCCCCAGAAGATCCCACTTGCAGAGCTGTCTATGACCTGACAGGGAGCTTGCCCAGTATAAAAAGCTTTTTGTTTTTCAAAGGCAAGACTTCCATTTATCTTCAGGCCAGCCCTGCTTAATGCCCTGTGAAGTTCCCTGTGGCAAATGGCAATAAAAATCAATGCATAGGCTAAAAAATAACTTATATGAAATAAAAAATAAACTGTGACACTTGTGGGTCCAGTTCAACTCCAGAAAACCCACGGGCACTTTTCCAACACACAGCTGACAGACAGGGCCGTAGGGGACGGGATGGGTAGTGCCAGCTCTTCCTGAGGTACCAGGGTGGCCCCAACAGCCGCTGAACAGCAGCGCCCTGGGCTTGCACCTTGCCGAGCAGGAGGCAGCCTTCCGCACTCTGTACATATTGATACACTGATGAGTGACAGAGGTCGGTGTCTTTGTCATCTAGTGCTGCTGTAACAGAAATACCACAAGTGGCTGGGTTTAACAAACAGATTTATTCTCTCAGAGGTTAAGAGGCTACAAGTCTAAATTCAGGGTGCTAGCTCCAGGGGAATACTTTCTCTATCAGCTTTGGGGGAAGGTTCTTA
The DNA here is from genome assembly GCF_024166365.1 of Elephas maximus indicus. NCBI lineage: Eukaryota > Metazoa > Chordata > Mammalia > Proboscidea > Elephantidae > Elephas > Elephas maximus. Next base: position 8,267,949 of record NC_064843.1, read on the forward strand.
TCATCAATCTTCCCCTGATCTAGGAGCTTCTTGGTGCAGCTCACCAACACTTACTTGGTGGTAATGAGGTCCCTCTCTGCTAGCTTCTCTTTTAGATCTCAAAAGATTGACTCAAGATACAAACTAATGCTGTAGATTGAGTCCTGCCTTATTAACATAACTGTCTCTAATCTGGCCTCATTAACACTGTAGAAGTTAGGATTTACAACAAAACAAAAACCAAACCTAGTACCTCAGAGTCGATTCACTCATAGCGACCCTATAGGACAGAGTAGAACTGCCCCATAGAGTTTCCAAGGAGCACCTGGTGGATTCGAACTGCTGACCCTTTGGTTAGCAGCCGTAGCACTTAATCACTACACCAACCAGGGTTTCCAGGATTTACAACAGAGGAGATAAAATTGATTTAAAAAAAAAACAATTAATGCAAAAGAAGGTAGAAAGAGTAGAATGAGAACAAAAACACGAATGGGAAAATAGAAAAAATAGAGCATAAATTTAAACCCAGTGATATAATAATCACATTAAATATAAAGGGTCTGAATACCCTATTTAAAGGCAAATATTTTTATCGTCTTTAGGATATGAAAGCAAGTCTAAGCCATAAACTGCCTACAACATGTACTTTAAACATAAAAACAAATAGATTAACAGTGAAAGGAGGAAAGAAGATACACCATGCTAATGCTAATCAAAAGAAAGCTGACGTGGGTATAGGAATATCAGAGAAGACAGATTTCAGAGCAAAAACATACCGGGGTAGAGAGTCACCTCGTAATGATAGAGGGGTGACTTCATCGAGAGGGCAAAACAGTCCTAAGTATTTATGGACCTACTGAGAGCTTCAAACTACATAACGTAAAAACTAAAAGAACTGAAAGTAGAAACAGATAAATCCAGTTACAGTAGGTGGTTTCAAAATACCACTCTAAATAATTTCTAGAACAGACAGAAAATCAGTAAAGATACAGAAGATTTTGACCCGCACTGTCAACCAATCTGACCTGACTGACATTTCTAAAACATCCCACCTACAACCCCAGCAGAAAACACATTCTTTTCAAGTGCACAGGGAACATTCAAGTCTCGATACATTTTTAACCCACTCCAGCCATACAAAGTGTGTTCTCGGACCAGAGTGCAATTCTTTTGGCAATAAATAACAAACGTATCTTTAAAAAAACAATCCAAATATTTGGAAACTAAATAAAAACATCTAAAAAACCCAAACATCTAAACGATCCAAGAAGAATTCGAGCCGGAAATCAGGAAGTGTTCTGAAGTAAATGAAAACACAACATGGTATTAAAGGAAATTTTATAGCATGAAAAGAAGAAACATCTCAAATCAGTGACCTGAAAATCCATCTCAAGAAACTAGAAAAAGATGAGTAAATTACACTTAACTGGAAGAAAGGAAATAATAAAAATGAAAGTGAACAATCAATGAAATTGAAAATAGAGAAACAATAGAGAAGAGCCCTGAAACCAAAAGTTGGTTCTTACCTAGACCAAAAAAAAAAAAACAAAGAAAGAAACAAAGTTGCTGTCTAGCTGATTCCAACTCACAGAGACCCTACAGGACAGACAGGGTAGAGCTGCCCCATAGGGTTTCCAAGGAGCGGCTGGTGGATTCAAACTGCCGACCTTTTGGCTAACAGCCAAGCGCTTAGCTGTGCCACAGACTCCTTATGAGAAGATATGTAGAACTGATAAAACTTTAGCCAGATTCATCTAAAGGAAACACACACACAGAGAGAAAGAGAGAATACAAATTACCAGCATCAGGAATTAGAGCAGTGACATCACTTTAAGAACTAAGGTGCGCCTAACCCAAGCCATGGTATTTTCAATTGCGTCATATGCACGTGAAAACTGGGCAATGAATAAGGAAGACCAAAACACTGACACCTTTGAATTATGGTGTTGGTGAAAAATATTGAATCTGTCAAATCTGTCTTGGAAGAAGTACGGCCAGAGTGCTCCTTAGAAACAAGGATGGGGAGACCTTGTCTCACATACTTTGGACAGGTTATCAGGAGGGACCAGTCCCTGGAGAAGAACATTATACTTGGTAAAGTAGAGGGTCAACAAAAAAGAGGAAGACCCTCAACAGGATAGATTGACACCGTGGCTACAACAACGAGCTCAAGTGTAACGATTGTGAGGACGGTACAGGACTGAGCAACGTTTCATTCTGTTGTACATAGGGGTCGCTCTAAGTCAGAACCAACTTGATGGCACCAAATGACAAGAACAAAATCCACAACAGATTCTACAGTTATCAAAAGGATATAAAGGAATATTATGAACAATTTTATGCCAATAAATTCAACTATTTAAAGGAACAAATTTCTTTAAAAGAAAAACACAAACTTCAAGCAGCAAGAGACAAAATAGACAATTGGACCTCGTGAAAATTAAATACCTACACTCACCAAAAGACTTTGTCAAAAGACTAAAAAGGCAACTTACAAACTGGGGAAAATATTTGCGAACAGTCTATCCAATAAAGGGCTAATATCCAAAATATACATAAAGCTTCTACAACTTAACAAAAAGACAAATAACCCAATCAAAAAATGAGCAAAAGACATGACCGGACGCTTCACCGGAGAGGATAGTCGAGTGGCCAACAAACACGTGAAAAGATGCTCACCCTCATCAGCCATCAGAGGGATGCAAATCAAAACCACAACAAACTACCACCTCACTTCTACTAGACTGGCAATGACTACAAAATAATAACAAACATTAGTGAGTATGTAGAGAAATCGTAACCCTTATCCATTGCTGACGGGAATGTAAAATGGTACAACTGTTATGGAAAGCAGGAAAAATTAAAAATACCACTAACATATGACCCAGTAATTTCAATTGTAGCCATATACCCTACAGCAGTATAACCTAACAGCAGTGTCACAAATTGACACATGTACACCCATGTTCATTGCAGCATTATTAATAACAGCAAAAATTTAGAAACAACCTAAGTGTCCATCGACAGATGAATGGATGAACAAATGCAGCACACACCTACAATGCCATAACAAGACATGAGGTTCTGGGACGTGCTGCAACATGGATGAGCCCCGAGGGCATTACGCCGAGTGATATGATTCAGTCACAAAAGGAGAAAGACTGTATGATCTCACCGTTATGAAAAGATAAGAACAGGTAAACACAGAGAGGCCAGTGACTATCAGTGGCTACCAGGAGTCGGGGGCAGAGATCATTCTCTAGGTAACAGTGACGTTTGTTTATGGTGATGGGAAAGTGACATCAAATAGGGGTAATGGTTATACAGCTTGTCTAATGTAAGTGATATCACTAAGCTGCACCCAAGAAAAATTATGAATTATTTTTATGTTATATATGATCTTACAATAACGGCATTAGAAAAAAAAAAAAGAGGATAAAGCCACTGATGCTACTTAGCTACAAGCAAACACCTCACGGGATTAGTTTTCTTCGTTCATATCTTCAGGGCCATGGTTTTGAAGGACAATCCAGTCAACTGGCATAATACAATTTTTAGAGTTTCTGTTCTACTTCCTAATTTGGTAAGTAGTGCCTGGGGTCCTAAAAGCTTGCCAGCGGCCATCCGGCATACAATTGGTCTCTATTCACCAGAAGCAACAGAAGAAAAAGGAGACCCAGGAATCAGAGGAGACGGACTACAGGACTAACTGCCTCCATGAACTGCTGCCTCCTCTGTCATGAGACCAGAAGAGCTGGATGGTGCCCGGCTACCATAACTGGACATTTTGATCATGGCTACCACAGACAGATCCTGGTCAAAAGGGAGAAAAATGTGGCACAGAACTTCAAATTCTTAAAGATTCCAGACTTAGGGGACCCACTGAGACTGGAGAAGTCCACGAAACTATTACCCTTAGATATTCTTTAAATCTTTAACCAAAATTATCCCCTGAAGTCATCTTTAGACTAAACACCAGTCTAGCTCAATTAGAAAGGAACATATGCCTTGAGTATTGTGTCCTCTTAAAAGATTTTATATACATACACACACACACACATATATATATATGAAATCAAATTGACAACAGTAAATCTACAGTCGTAGGTGAGAAGTTTAGGAGGCAGTGAGCCTAAGTTAAGGGCAGTGAAACAAGTTGAGTAGAAACAGTAAGATTGTTGCCACAAAGTGAAGAAAGGAAGCGATGCCACTGAACTGAATGTCTAGGAATTCTTGAATGGGTGTATATTTTCACCAAACATAAAATAAATATTATTCATTAAAAAAAAGCACAAACTAACAGAGCTCACTTTAGAAGAAATACGTAGAGTAGATCTGTATCTATTAAAGAATGGAATTTACAGTTAAAAACCTGGTGGAGTCATTGATGAATTCTGGAAAACATTTAAGGAATAAATAATATCATTTCTATACAAATTATTTCAGATAAATGAAAAGGGAATCTCTTACTCATTCCATGAGGCCAGAATTTACCCTAGTGCCAAAACCAGAAAAGTCATTTCAAGGAAACTAATATCCCTCACCAACACGATGCAAAATTCTAAACAAAATGTTAGCAAGTCAAATCCAACAATATACAAAAATGGTAATACACCATGACCAAGTGGGATTTTTTCCCAGAGATGCAAGTTTGGTTTAGCATTTGAAAAGCAGTCAATGTTATTTACCAAATTAACAACAACAACAAAAGATCATATCAATAGACACAGAAAAAGCATTTGACAAAATTTGACATCCATTCCTGATTAAAAGCTTTTGGCAAACATGTCTAGAAGGAAACTTTCTTACACTAATAAAGGATATCTATGAAAAACCTATAGGTAACACATACTTATTGATGAAAAAAAAAATTCCCCCTTGATATCAGGAAAAGAAGTCCGGTGGTACAATGGTTAAGCACTCAGCTGGTAACCAAAAGGTTAGTGGTTCAAACCTGCCATTGGCTCCACAGGAGAAAAGACCTGGCGATCTGCTCCTGTAAAGCAGGTTACAGCCTAGAAAACTCTATGGGAACAGGGCTACTCTGTCCTATAGGCTCACTGTGTGGAATTGACTTGAGGGCACGCAACATCATCAGGAACAAGACGAGGCTGTTCACTCTCACCACTTCCATTAAGCATTTAGCAGAGAACTGATTGTGTATCTAAAAATACTATTTACGATAGGCTAAAAATACGAAATACTTAGGCAGAAACCCAACAAAAAGATGTAAAACTTATACCCTAAAAACTACATTTGTTGAGAGAACTTGAAAGGTGACCTAAATAAATGGAGAGATATACCAAGCTGATGGGAGGATGTCAATTCTCCCCAAATTGATCCATAGAGTCAATGCAATCCCAATTAAAATTCCACACACATGGGGTCTCCATGAGTCAGGGAGGAAGCCATGAGTCAGTCACCACCACTGAACTGGCTTCTGGTTTACTGCTCGCTAAGAACATCGCCCCATCACTTCCAAGAAACCACGCAGTGGGTCAGCCTGGTTTCCAAAACCATCTCCACCTCATCTTTCTCATCAGTCTTGTCCAAAAAAAGGATTTATCAGGCCCAGCACCTTATAAGAAATGTCTGATGGCCTGGAAGGGGATTTCTCCAGGGAGGGACACAGCTTTGGGTTTGCGTCTCGAATGTGAACTAGAATGACAAGTCCAGTAAGTAATTCCGTGGACCTCCAGGATCATGCATCTCCCAAGTACACTGGATCCTGTTTTCTGGAAAGAGCATGGCTGTTTGTCGCAGAGAAAAGTGAAAGTGTTGAGCTTTCTGTAGCAGCTGTGTGGACGTAGGAAGGGCTGGGGAGAAAGTCAGGCTCTGTGTCTGGAGAACTAGGGGAACTAACTTCTAGCCCAGACCCACCACGTTTTAGCCGGGGAACTTTCCACACACAACTTTAAGGGAGATTCATCTGGAAGTGGCCACTGTACTTGGCTCCTTGACAAGGAGATGGACTCTCTCGAGACAGCACCCTTCTTCCTCAGTCACTCTCAGCTCCTGTCATCTCACCTTTCTGGCTCAGTCTCCCCAGGCCCCCATCAGCCTCTCTTCCCTGTGCCAAGCCAGGACCTCCTCACCAGCCCCTGTCCTGGCTTCCTTCTCCCTCTCCACCTCCCCACCAGAGCCTGGGGGCCCTTCCACAGTGAGAATCCGGCCACTGGGTGAGAATGGGAAGCAAAGACAATGCTGCCCACCAACAGCGTGAGAGCAGCCAAGGTTTAAGGAATGTTTGCTGTATGCCAGATGCAGCGTTGACAGCACCGTGCATTTCCGCATGGACTTCCTCACAGCCCAGGAGGCAGGTGCTGGGAATTAGCATTCCAATTTTACAGATCAGAAGTAGGCACAGAGATGGCAGCTTCTGCCCAGGGTCACACAGCCACAGGTAGGGATTCAGGACTGCATTCCCCAGCTTCCAGCTTTGCTGCCTTTTGGATTGCACCGTTCTTCGCGTGTATAAAGGTTTCTTGTTCTGCCCCCAGCCATGCCCCAGGTCACACACTGGTTCCATAAGAACCACAGGACAGTGTGTGTGCCTCCCAAGTTTCCACCTGTATCTTTGCTCCAGCTGCTGGGAAGTCCCATCTCCTTCTGCCTCGGTAAGCAGACTCTGGAACTCTGCTCCTCCACCCTGTCTGCAATGAGGATCACCTGGAGAGGTTGATTCCCACACAATGCCTGTCGGGTGGCCCCGCCTGGATGCCTTTGACAAGCCCTGGGGCTGAGATGGCTGCTTTCCAATGTGGAATCTTGAGGTGTAGCTCACTCATCCCAGTCCTTGTCCTCCAATCCCAAAATCACCTCTTTGGGATTGTGGAGCCCCCACTTGCTGTGGGCTGCCTGAAGTCTGGGGCCCTGGCTTGAACCACTGTGTTCCCAGGCCCTGGCTCACTGTGCCTGAGATCAGCGACATGCTGGAGAGAGCTGGGTACATGAATGGGGGCCACACACACAATGGGCTGTTCCCCTCATTTCTCAGCTTCCTCATCTGTAAGAAGGGACAACAGCTGCCGAGGCAATTCGAACTCACAGTGGTCCTACGGGACACAGTAGAACTGCCCCCTTAGGTCTCCAAGGCTGTAAGTCTTTCTGGAACCAGACTGCCACATCTCCCTCCCACAGAGCGGCTGGTCGGTTCAAACGGCTGACCTTTCGGTTTGCAGTGGAGTGCTTTCACCATACTGCACCACCAGGGCTCCAGCATGAAGTTAACAACCCCCCGAAAAGCTGGGATAGCGGCAGCTCTGCCTACCTGGTGTCAACAAGATCCACCAGACCCCATATATGTCAGAGTAGAACTGCTCCATGATTGATTTTTCAGACATAGATTGCCAGGCCTTTCTTCTGAGGCACCTATGGGTGGACTCAAACCTCTGACCTTTTGATTAGCGGCTGGCTGGGCGCCTTAACTGTTTGAACCTCCCAGGTTCCCACCAGGGTGTCCCAAATGGACTAGACCAGGATCTCCCCAGCATCCTGCATCCCAGTGACTGTCTGCAGCGCCACCTAGTGTCCATGAGGAGAAACCCCAGAGCCCCATCTTCCAAGAAGAGGCAGCAACTGCTTCTTTCTGTGAACTCACGCAATGATGAGAACAGCTGAGTCCTCGCTCAATAGAAGATTCTTCATGTTACAGAAGGGTTCACTGCAAGGGGCCTTTCAACAGACCCTCTGCTGCATTTAAAATAGGATTCAGAGAAGAAAATGCCTTTTAGCCTCACTTTTCATAGTCACAGCCACCGAAGGAAGGATTCCAGGGACCCCTTCCTTCAAAGTCACGCGGCCCCATGAGCTGCCTGAGTTCCTGTCATTCCACAGTCACGCTTGTCTTGTTACACAGGCCTGAGTTCATCGTGTTCCACAGTGATGCTCACCCTGTTACAGATGCCTGAGTTCACTGCACTGCCACTAGGGTGGAAATTCTGCTTTCTACTGTAGCCATGAGACCACCGAGGGCGGAGACAGGGTCTAGCTTTTTCTTAGCCTGGGGCTGGGATGTACAGTGGCTGGTGAATAAATAGCAAAGGCATTGCTAAAAGGCTATTTTAAAAATTCCATAAAGCAACAGGATTTCAAATTCTTACGGAATCCAGACTTTCTGGAGCCGTGGAGGCGGGATGAACCCCCAAACTACTGCCCTGAGATAATCTTTAAACCTTAAACCAAAAATAGCTCCTGAAGTTGTCTTCAAACCAAACAACAGTTTAGCTTAACTAGTAAAGGATGTCTGCCTGGGGCATTGTGCTCTTTTAAAGTCTACCTAAATGGGATCAAACTGACAACAGAAACTCAAAAGTTTACACAGGAAGCTAAGGGGGCAGTGAGTTCACGTTACGTAAAAAAACAAAAACCAAACTCGTTGCCATGAAGTTGATTCCAATTCACAGTGAACCTATAGGACAGAGTAGAACTGCCCCATAGGGTTTCTAATCCTGTCATCTTTATGGAAGCAGACTGCCACATCTCTCTTGCATGGAGCCACTGGTGGGTTCTAACCACCAGCCTTCTGATGAGCAGCCAAGTGCTTTAACCACTGAGCCACCAGGGTTCCTCTTAAGTGGGGAAGAGCAGTTTGGAAAAGGAGGGTGAGAACGGCTGCACAACTTGAAGAATGTAGTCAGGATCACTGAATTGCACGTGTAGAAACTGTTAAATCGGTGTATGTTCTGTGTATATTCTCAACATCAAGAAAATTTTTTTAATTCCATGAAGCACTGAAATCCCCCCTCAACTTTAATCTCTCTCATCTAACTTTCATATGATTTTACATAAAGAGTCATCTCTGGACCACCTGTATGGGGATCCCTCCTCCCCTCTGTGCTTGTTGAAATGCAGATTCCTGAGCCTCAGCCCCAGAGCTTCACGGGGTCTGGCTGTGGTAGACAATAGTCCTACTCATATACACATGTGCTATTTCTTGTCACCTGTTCTTCATTGCTATTTCTGCTACACTTTATAACGTGTGCAACATACCCATATACCGCATGGAGGTGGGGCTCCCGGCATCTAGAGGGTGGAGGCCAGGGACGCTGCTCAACATCTGACGATGCGCAGAACAGCCTTCCAGCAAAGGATTCACCAGCCCAGAATGCTCAGGGCCGTGGCTCACAAGCCTTGACGTACATAAACCTTCATGTCTACATGTGAGGACAGCTGAGGAAGAAATTCCCGAAAGCAAAGTTGCTGAAATAGAAGGTCTGGGCACTTGAAGTCTGACAGCCCTTCAGAGAGGGTGCGTCCTTTTGTGACCACACCATGAGTTTGTGGAGCGTAGATTTTTCCCCGCCTCTGCCCTTGCTGGGTGTTACCAGCACAGCCTCGCAGCCCAGCACAGCCTTGCGGCCCAGCAAGGCAGGGCTTAGAGTCCAGCATCCAGGTTAAATCCTGACTCTGCCCCTTTGCAAATGCGGGCTTCTCTGAGCTTCAGTCTCTTCGCATGCTCTGGCCTTACCAGGATCGTAACACAGTGCATTGGGGCAGTTGTGCCTCATGGGCCTGCTAGGTGGGTTACGTCACCACCCTGGGAATGGTACTCGGTGAGGCCTTCTCCGGGGCGGCTGTGACTTTACTCCCTGCCACCCTGGGAATGGTGCTCGGTGCAGCCTGTGGAGCACAGCGGATGCGAGGCATACCTCTGCCAGGGTGGCTGTGACTTTACTCCCTGCCACCCTGGGAATGGTGCTCGGTGCAGCCTGTGGAGCACAGCGGGTGCGAGGCATACCTCTGCCAGGGTGGCTGTGACTTTACTCCCTGCCACCCTGGGAATGGTGCTCGGTGCAGCCTGTGGAGCACAGTGGGCGCGGGGCGTACCTCTGCCAGGGTGGCTGTGACTTTACTCCCTGACAAGCACTCACTGCTCATCCAACTTGCACACGCCACGTTGGCAGGACCACGACTGTCATGGACTGAATTGTGTTCCCTCAAAATTCGTATCAACTTGGCTAGGCCATGATTCCCAGCATTGTGTGGTTGTCCACCATTTTGTGATCTGATGTGATTATCCTGTGTTGTAAATCGTACTCCTATGATGTTAAGAGGCAGGTTTACAGACAGTTATGTTAACGAGGCAGGACTCAAACTACAGGGATTAGGTTGTATGTTGAGCCCATCTCTTCTGAGATATAAAAGAATCGAGCAGAGATTGGGGGACTTCCTACCACCAAGAATGAAGAACCAGGAGGGGAATGTGTCCTTTGGACCTGAGATCTCTACACTGAGAAGCTCCTAGACCAGGGGAAGGCTGATGACAGGGACCTTCCCCCAAAGCCGACAGAGACAGAAAGTCTTTCCCTGGAGCTGAATTCAGACTTCTAGCCTCCTAGACTGTGAGAAGATAAATGTCTGTTAAAGCCATCCACTTGAGGTATTTCTGTTATAGCAGCACTAGATAACCAAGACAATGACCAACTGAAAACAGAGTCAGACGGGTAGCAGGGTCTACAGACGGGGAGACGCAGACATAAGGTAACGCACAGGTATTACGAGGTGGGGGCAAAGTGTGGCAGGTGCTCCACCTGTGCTCATATCTTAGGGAAAAGCCCTGGTGAGTAGTCCCTCCACCCCCTCATCCTGGAGGCCACAGCCCGTCCACCTCCACACGTCCAAGTCTACGGCACAGCCATTACGATGTGTTGGGCACATTGATTAAAAGAATCCAGGGCGCCTGTTGTCTCAAGGTGGCGGGGTTGCTGAGATTCCATTTTCACATCAGCATGATGATGTTGGCATGAGCCCCAGCACTAAGCCCTTCACTGGTGCCACCTGATTCACCCCCTAGATAACCTGCCAGGAAGGCGACAGGAAGCCCGGGGGCCCAGTGGTGCAGGGAGGAGCCCAGGTGCCCCCGTGGTACACCATAAAAGGGGCACTCAGTCCTGCAGTCTGGGGTCCTAGACGGTCTCTCCCACTGCCTAGGAGAGGTGGCCCCTGCAGGGCACCTGGAGGCCTGCTAGGAGCCTCTCTCCCTGACTTGAGGGACCCCTCACAGCCCGTCCTGCTGACCCGGGCTTGGGTAATGGTCTCTAATTCTCCTTGTCCTTGCTCCATGCTAAGCAAGCAAGCAAACCTGGTCTAATTATACAAACGCACTGACTGGTCTTCCAGACAGAGGGCAGGCATGCCCCTTTGTCTGCAGAGACACCAATGCTCTTGTTAAGTCAACGAATCGGCTTACTTGAAGGAACAATACAAATCAGCATGGGGTATTGATGAGATCAGGAGTTTCCAGGCTAACACAAACTAGGAAGAAAGAAAAGCCTGCCAATCTACTTCTGAAAATTGTTGTTGGGTGCCCCTGAGTCGGTTCCAACTCATAGCAATCTCGGTGACAGAGAAGAACTACCCCATAGGGTTTCCCAGAATGTAGAGAATGCAAGTTGACAAAATGCTTGATACAAGTTTCCTCAGAGTGTTCAAGTGGGACAAGGTAATGCCCAAAAAGCCTCCAGCAACAGCGAACTGCATGTAAATAAAATTGTAGTTGTGATAATTGATGAATCTGCTGCCTGGTGCTTTGCTGCTTCAACACCACCCACAAAACCCAGACACCACTGAGATCTACAAATAAGGTATCAGCCACAACAAGTGGACTCGAGGTTTGAAACCAAAGGTTGCAGAGAGAAGCAGTAAAACCTGCCGCACCAGGCAAAGCAGAATGCTTCCGGGGGCCCTTCCTACTGTGACTGATGTTCCCCCAAAAGTAATGTTTTATTGATAAACCTTTTCTATGACCGATATTGAATCCCCCCCTCTCCCCCTGCCAAGTATTTTATTTTAAGTAGAGATTTACAACTTTTTGGGGAGTTACAGACACTTTTGAGAAGGTGAGAAAAGCAAAGAAGCCCTTCCTGGGTGCGCTTTCAGGGGCTCAGAGATCTCTGATTACATCCCCTGGGACAAGCAACATGGAAGGTGTTATGGATTGAATTTTGTCCCCCAAAATAAGTGTCTGAGACGGCTGCCTAACCCATCTCCCCTCTTCCATCTCATACATTCTTCCCTTGGAATTCTTTTCTGTATTTTCTAAACATCAGATGTCCACGCGACCCCCAAACCACCTCTCGCCATGTCTGCAGACTAAATGTACCGTCAACATTTTGGTGAAACTTAATCACCTGGCTAGTCCTAGGCACAAAGTCACTGCTACACCAAACTTACGTTTTTCCTAATTCACGTGAAAGTTAACACGTAATTATCAAACTAGAACAAGTCCACGTGGGTGTCACCTAATCCACCCCTGAGCCTGTGGCCATGCACGCCCCGGTCATTTTGGGGAAGGCACCTCTCTGAATGGGCTCTGCACCAGGCCCTGGGCCGTGTCCCCTCCTCGTGGCCAGGCAGAAACACAAACTCAGACACAGGCTCCGTGCCCGCCCATGACGCTCCCTCCGGGAGGAGACCCCCACGGAGGACCAGGCCATCCTCACCGGAGATGACGGAGTCGTTCAGCGCCTCCTCATCCTGATACAAGAGCAAGTCATCCTTGAGCTCTGAGGCCATCAGCAGGTTCTCCTTATTCTCCTCGGACTCCTGGACGGCAGCCCGCCTGCTCTCCGTTGCCCCATCGAAGCCCCAGGCCTCCTCCCGCTCCTTGCCCCGCTCCAGGCTGGAAGTCCTCGACAGGCGCGCGTCCACACGCTTCTTCGGGGACCCTTTGTTTTCCCTTCCTGGAAAACTAAAGCAGGAAGATTAATCCGTTTCTACGTGTCCCCTTCTCCCCAAAACCCCACAAAATCTACCTGTGGGCTAACCCTATCAGAATGTGCGAATCAGGGCCAGCTACATGACTTTTGGGGCCCAGGGCAAACTAAAAATGCTGGCCCCTAGTTAAAAAATTGGGAGTCCCCGGGCGGTGCAAATGGTTAAGTGCTCGGCTGTGAACTGAAAGGCTGGAGGTTCGAGTCCACCCAGGGGCCCCTCAGAAGAAAGCCCTGCCAATCTACGTCCAAAAGATCAGCCATTGAAAACTCTCGGAGTACAGTTCTACTCAGACACATGTGTGATTGCCATGAGTTGGAATCAGTCCGAAGGCAACTGGTTTTGGATTTGGGAGTTCAGAAATTACTAAGAGATTCAAGGCAGTGGCAGCAGCAGCAGCATGTTAACCTGGCAGGGGTCCTCCTCAGGCCACAGGTCAGAGGTGCAGCACTGGGGGGCGTGGCACTGGGGTGGGGTACTGGGGGACACTATGGTGGCCTACCTGTCCTGCCGGTGCTTCGTGGCCAGTGCCCTGTGTAGCTCCTCGATGACTCGGCTGGGGGGCAACGGCCTGTGGACGGCGGTGAGATGCGGGGATCCCGTGGGGGTGGAGAGCTGGCCACGCAGGGCAGGGTCTGCACTCTTCACACTGGAGCCTTGGAAGAGTGTGGCTGGGCCTGTTTTGGGAGGGACCAGCCAGAACATGAGTCTCCAGGGGATGAGGGGCCTTGCTGACTGACAAGCAGATGAGCTGAGGACACAGCCACAGGCCAGCCAGCCCCGACAAACCCCAGGTCCCAGGAGGGCCCCCTGCACCCACAGGACAGGCACCCGCAGGCCAGCCAGCCCCAAGGAGCCCCAGGTCCAGGCGGGCGGCCCTCACCCCCAGAGGACAGGCACCCACAGGCCAGCCGGCCCCAAAGAGCTGCAGCCCCAGGTTCTGGGCAGGCTCCCCCACCCCCCAGAGAACCGGCACCTACAGCCAGGCGGCCCCTATGAGTCCCAGCTTGTAGGCTCCCTCCCCCAGGTCCAGGGACAAGGGTGCATCCCTGTCCAGTCCTACTCCCTCCAGAATCCACAGGGGCCAGGCTAGCAGGCCGCCTGCCTTAGAAACACCTCCTCCTGTGTCCCTGCTCTTCAAATGTGAGCAATAAGCATTGATTTCCATAGAATGAATTTGACAACGGTTCAAGATAGACTTGCCCAAATCCCACCTAGAAAGCTGAGGCCACCCCCCTTCCTGCCTTCCCCAAAGCCCCCGAGGATGTGCACATCGCGCTGAGCCTATGGTAAGCTTCACGTCCCCAGGGGCCAGGCAGGTGGGAGGCAGAGGTGCCAAGGGGCCTCCTGCAATTCAGACAAGAGGGAGGGGTGAGGACCGCGGCAAACAGAGGAGCGCCTGCCCATCCTAACGAGGCTGCTGCTGATGTTCAGACTCTGCCTGTTGTCGCCACAAGGGAAAATGGGCTGGGGGCTGCCAGATACAAAGACTTCCCAAGAAAAGCCAGGCATCTGGACGGTAGATAAAAATCTCCAATGTCTAAAATGCAGGCAACAACATTTTTTAGATATTGAACACCACAACAAAGCAAGTCTGTGGGTAGGATTCTCTTGCCTCAGGTGGAGGGTGGGTGAGGACCCCGTTGCAGTGCCTTCTTTCCCCCACCTGGCCTGGGACAGCAGGCACGAGGGGGCCCTGGGCAGGAAGCCCAAGAAAGGGGGCCTTCTCCTCTGCTGCCACCTAGCGTTCATATACTTCAGCAAACCTTTCCTCCAAAAGGAGGAGGGAGCAGAAGAGCAGAGAAAATGAAGACCAAGTCCCCACAATGCAATCCCCACCCAAACCCAAACCCAGTGCCGTCGAGTCGATTCCGACTCATGGGTTAGCAGTTCAGATCCACCAGGCGCTCCTTGGAAATTCTATGGGGCAGTTCTACTCTGTCCTATAGGGTCGCTATGAGTGATGAGTAATGCGGTCCCGGCAGTGAGAAATAGAGACCACAGTCCAACGCTCGAGGCCACCCTCCTGTCCCCTCCAGCTCCTAATTCAGTCCCCAAATTAACCTGAGACATATCAGAAGTGCCCACCCCCCCAGACGTACCTCAGTTCCTGGGACCTGAGGTGAGGAAGACAGAGGTGTTGATGGCAGGTGGGGCAGGACCCCGGGACCCAAGATTAGGATGTGTGCACAAAGTGGGGCAGTCCTGAGGAGACTTGGAACTGGGTTCTCATCTCAATTGGCCATGGGGCCTTGGACAAACTGCAGAAGCTTCCCGAGCCTCGGTTTCCCAACCGTGAATTGGGGCTCATGTCACCTCCCCCAAGGGAAGGGCCAATGCTTGTGCATGTTTGGGCCTTGTGGGTACCTAGGATTGGTGTGCACCCAACAAATGGTAAGAACTGGTGGTGGTTGTGTTGCTCAAGTGATTAGAACAAAGAGGCTGAGCTTGGCTATTTGGTGTCATCTTCCACGTCCTTTTTCATCAAAGACAGCATGGAAAAGTTTTAATCCCAAAAACAAAACCACCTCTTGAAGAGCTGCTTTTCTCCAAGATCAGCATAGATGGGACAAGAGATTTCCAGGCAGGCACCAACAGTAAATACCTACTTCCCGGGGCTATCAGGCAGTGTGGCCAAGCTGCCGAGGTAGATGCCTCTGGGGGCCTCTGCCCAGCCCACGCCCTTCTCTCTGTCCCTAAAGTCTGGTGTTATCCCTGGCTCTGTCTTGCTGGACAGGGCTCAATGGAGAGAGAACCAACAAAACCGAGACCAGCAGAGACAGCGAGAAAGACTGAATGAGTGAGAGACAGAGAGAAAGAGACTCAGAGGGAAGCAGCAACAGATGCACAGGCAGATCCTGAAAGTTCAGACAAAGACAAACAAAAAGAAAGTTCCCATCCCAGGACTGTGTCTCCTGCACTCACGTTCTACAAGACATGCTCTTTGACTCCTGCCAATAGACTACCTCATTTGATTGAAGAGCCTGAGTGGTCTGCTCTGGACAACCAGAGCTCCTTGCTAAGAACAACCTCCAACCTCTGATTCTGCCCCCTAGACCTGCTACCCTCCAGCCACAGTAACATAATCAAAGGGTGACAACTGGCCTGTAATGGGTGCCCAATCAAGACTGGCTGAAATCATGGATGGATGGATGGAGGGATGGAGGGGTGGAGGGGTGGATGGAGGGACGGAAGGGTGGATGGATGGGTACATGAGTGAGTGGATGGATGGGTGGATGGGTGCATATGATGGATAAATAAATGGGTGAGTGGGAAGACGGATGAATGGGTGATGGTTGGATGGCTGGGGGAATGGATGGTGGACGGATGGTTAGATGGGTAGATGGATGGTGTGTGCGTGCATGACGAAGGGAGGGAGGAACGAATGTGGACCTACCTGTGACATTTTTCACCATTTTGGATCCGGCCTTGGGTGGTGGGGTGGGCAGCAGTGAGGGGGTGGGCAGCAGTGAGGGGCTGGGCAGCTGGCCCATGGATCTCTCCAGGGGTCTGTGAGGACTCTCCAGGGAGTCAGCTAAGGCTTGAGAGGGCTCGTCCGAGGTGGACAAGAGGCTGTCATCATCATCTTCTTTGCCACTGGATGCTAACGGCAGCTTGGCTAGTTGAAGAGCAAAATAGAGAATTCACAAAACATAGTTCCTTCTGACTGATGGAGTGAATGAGGATATGTAGAGCTCTTTGGCTGGGTGGGATCTTTAACACTGAGCAAAACACAGAGGAGTCACTTCACATGCACCCTTAACTGACTCTGAACCCAGCTGTCAATACAACCACCAGAAACAAGGAGGGAAGGAGGGGATGAGGGAGGGAGTTCCAAGAGCGTGGGTGACCCTTTCACTTTTCCACTCACAAGGTTCATGCCCCGGTTCCACCTCAGCCGCAGACCAGCCCCACCCAGGGTGATGGTCACTGTCACAGGTCTGGGAGTCAGGCATGCCTGGTCACAGGCCAGGTCTGCCACTCACCTTGTGACCCTGGGCAAGTTACTAAACCTCTCTGTGCCTCCATTTACTCATTGATGACACAGGGCCAATAACAGCATCCCCTCATAAGATTGTGGAGGGTTTAAACAGGAAGTGATGATAAGATGTGGGCCTGAGACATGGTGGCCCCCCAGTTAGAACAGTTGTTATTTTCACAGGTCCACTCTAAGCGCCACCCCCCCGAGCCCCGGCCAGCTGGGAGGTGAGTGGTAGGGGGTGGGGATGGGGAGGCCCCTGACCTCCTCTTCCTGAGCCTGATTGTCCAGGGTCCCGCCTAACTGCTCCCCCACCTTCTGGAGCCCCCAGCCTGTCCACTCTCTGCTGTCTCCCAACCCATCACCTGTCCCCTTGCCCACGTCTCTCTTTATACAGCTCAGGCCCCAGAGTGCACAATCTCTACAGCACCCATCAAGCCCTGTGCCTCACCTCCTTCTCCTTTCCCTTTCTGGCTAAACACCATTCTGGAGGTGGCCTCCATCATCTGTTCCCACCCTCCCCCTGTGCAGCAGAGCACCACAAGAGGAAGAGACTAGGGAGACCCTCACCCTCAGGACCAGCACTTTCTGGGGCCCCTGACTTTGCTCTCTGGTGGGTGGATGGGTAGATGGGTAGACGGATGGGCAGCTGGATAAGTACACAGGTGAGTGGATGGATAGATGGATGGGTGAATGGGTGGGTACACAGGGGAGTGGATGGATGGGTAGGGGAATGGATGGATGGGTAGGTGAATGGATGGATGGGTGAGTGGATGGGTACACAGGGGAGTGGATGGATGGGTAGGTGAATGGATGGATGGGTGAGTGGGTGGGTGCACAGGGGAGTGGATGGATGGGTAGGGGGGTGGATGGGTACTTGGGTGAGTGGATGGATGGGTAGCTGAACGGATGGACAGATAAGTGGATGGGTACACAGGTAAATGGATGGGTAGGTGAGTAGGCTGGTACACGGGTGAGTGGATGGGTACATGAGTGAGTGGATGGATGGGTAGGTGAATTGGACAGATGGGTGGGTGAATTCTGTAGTGCCTCTTCTTTACCCAAGCTTTCCTACTGCAATGACTGCTTCTCACCTTCTCTGTTCCTTTCCTGACTCCAGCTTCTCACGTGGCCTCCCCTCTTTCTGTGTGGCCTCACCTCCAGTTTTACAGGGAAACTGAGGCTCTGCCAAAGCCCCCAGTCCTTCCTGCTACTAGGCCAGGGGTGACAAACTATAGCCCCTGGGCCAAACCTGTATTTCAATGAGCCACACTCATGGCAAGACACCAAGTTCCAGACCCCAAACTGCACAAGACATCTTTACAGCCTGACGTTTTAGGAGGAACCAGGTGCTCAGATCAATAGCCAGGTCTGCCAACAACGCTACAAACCACTGCTGACTGGGCAACAAGCAGCGGATATTTCAAAACACCAGCAGGTCTCTGTGTTGGGGGCGTGTCTTCCCCTCCATCCTCTCCTTCTTCCTTCTGCTTTCCCTTCCCCACCACCAGCAGCCATCCTGGTCCCTCCACTTAAAACCACAGCAGCAGCAACAACCCCGACCACCACCTCCACCAACAATGGCTCAATGTAGCAGATGCTATGCTAAGTGCTTCCTGCCCTGAAAACCACCCTGATGTCGGTGCTATTATTTTCCCCATTTAACAGAGGAGGTAACTGAGGCTTAGAACAACATGCCAAGCACACCTGGTGGAGAAGTGGGGGAACCTCAGCGTGCACCCAGAGCCCTGGTGCTGGGGGACCACAGCACACACGGCCTTGGCCTCAGCAGAAGAGAGGCTGCTCTCTGGGTCTCTGGGGAGAAGACAGCCACCTGCTGGTGGCTGAGGCGGCTAGGCTGGTTGCCCTCACCATGCCCTACTGTCCTGGGATCTGCTGAAATGCTCCCAATGGATAATTGCTCCTTTGGAGAGCACCTTCCTGCTCGGAAGTTCCCAGCAAACATGCACAGGTGCCCTGGGAGAACAGTGTCAGGTAAAGGTCTCCTGTGAACACCTTTAAGCACCTGAACTCATTGGTCCTGCCAGACCTGGGAAGAGACAGTGGAGAAAAACTCCGGCAAAAGTTCTAACTCAGCCCCGTGGCAGAGCGCAACAGATCTTGAAGCACGAGGCACAACGAGCCTCTAGGACGGCCTTTCCGAGGGCCACTGCCCAAACCCAGACGGGGACCCCAGCTGCCACCCCCAGCTGGTGGACATCCTGCAGGCAGCTCAGCCCATGTGGGTTCAGCCAGTACCTCCGTCGTCAGGGTGGGTGTCTGCAGACAGCTGCTCATCCAGGGACAGGGGTTCTGTCCCAGTGGCCAAGGGGCTTCCCGGCTGGGCGTCTTCCAATGCCAGTGCTTCCTGCTGGGGCGGGGCTGACTCGCTCTGCACGCCCCGGGGGCCCCCACAGGAGTTGGCTTTGCTTTCAGCATCTGCAAGGAAGGCAGCTGTCAGGCCTGCCTGCACCCCTGCCTGCCCTTCCATTCTCATGAAGAACTTTCCTGCAGGGATGGTGTGGACCTGGACACCCCCCACCCAGGACCCCCACGCCACAACCCATCTTCCTAAGAAAAGCACCAGGTGTCCTAATACATCTTGGCCCTGGGCCTCCGGGCTGCAGTCTCCAACTCTAACACCTTGGGGGAGACTGGACTGTGGCCCCCATCACCCCCACCCAGAATCACACCCTCTGCCATGTGCCTTTGCGGTGCCTGCCTATTATAACCCTGGCTTTAGCCAATGGGACACCAATGGGTTTGATGTAAGCGGTGGCTTAATGGAGAGCTTGCATATGTCCATATGTCCCTCCTGTATGCTTCTGCCCGCTGTGAGAACATTCTGGGCAGCCTGCTGGAGGATGTGAGGGATGGGGAACAGGCCTGAGCCATCCCCATCCTGCCAGCTGAGGCTATCCCAGGTCAGCTGATAACGGCCAACCCAGGTGGTGAGCAGTAGATCGCTGCTGAATACTGCTGAGGTTTGAGGCTGATGGTCACACAGCGTTACTGTGGCTGCAGATGACCAAGGCTTCTCTGCATCTGCTGTTCAACCACTTGTCACCCATTAGCAAACATTAAAAGATCACCTACTGTGTGCCTAGCACCGTGATGGACCATCTGACCATTGGTCACCCTTTAGCAAACTTTCATGGATCACCTACTATGCTCCTGACGCCATGACAGACCATCCAACCTCGGGTTAAAATAACCAAATCAAACCCATGCTGCTGAGTTGATTCTGACTCATAGTGACCCTATAGGACAGAGTAGAACTGCCCCACTGGGTTTCCAAGGAGTGCCTGGTGGATTCGAACTGCCAATCTTTTGGTTAGCAGCCAAACTCTTAACCATTTTGCCACCAGGGTTTCCAACCATTAGTTACCTGTTAGCAAATGTTTACTGAACACCTACTTACTGTGCACCTGGCACCTTGATAGACCACCCAACCACTGGTTACCCACTAAGCAAATGTTATTGGTCACTACTGCGCACCTGGCAACATGATGGGCCATCTGACCACTGGTCACTACTGTGTGCCTAGCACTGTAATGGACCATGTGACCACTGGTCACTACTGTGCTCCTGGCATCACGGTAGACCCTGGGAAGGCAGAGGTGGATGAGACATGGTCCATGTTCCCGGGTAGCTCGCATCTGTAAGGAGACCACCCAGATGGCCACACGGGGCACCGTGAGCCCTGGAATGGGGACATGCCCAGGATCAAGGTGGGCACCGGGCAGGAGTGCCTGCCTCTAAACAGTAGCCTTCCCGAAAAGATGACCAAGGCTCAGGGAGGCTTAAAGGGGGCCTGGTGCATCCCCTCGCTCGAGCCTCGGCTGTGGGGCCTTCTGAGGGTCAGTGGTGACTGACAGCCCCCAGGGTGGTATTTACTGGCAAGAGATCAGCATGTGGACAGCACAAGGAACTGGTCCAGGCCACACAGCCATGAAGTGGCAGCCCAGGTATGGGAGACTAAGCCTGTTGATGACAATCACCTTTCCTTAGACACGGCCACAGCCCCAGTACAGAGTAGCCACATGCTCCCCGGTGGGAACCTCCTTAGTCTTTGTGGCAGGCTCAGAGGGGAGGGCACCCCAGTGCAGAGCCACCCAGAAGAAGCAGTGTGGGGACTCTAACCTACCCCCACCCCATGCCTTGGAAGCCCTCCCCCCTCATGCTGGCCCCTGTCCTGGTGGTGGGCAGGAAGAGGGAAGGCCAATTTTAGAGTCGGGGTCTCATCTGTCCAGGTCAGTCCTGGCACAAACCTGTGGTCCCTGTGACCTGTAGCAGGGCCCCTTCCCTTTCAAAAGTGCCCTGGTCTGGACACCTGGCTGGTCACCTACCCAGGAGTCTCACCTACTGTGGGTGGGATTTCTTTTGCCCACACAGCCAACTTCTGTGGGCCTCAATATCAACATCTGGCAAGCTCTCTGGGCCTATTTCTTTATCTAGAAATCTGGGCCTCAGTTTCCTTTACCTTCCTTACAAGGATATCTACACCTAAAGATATAATTAGATGCCCTTATCAATAAAATGCACCTGACCCAAGCCATGGTGTTTTCAAATCACCTCATATGCATGTGAAAGCTGGGCAATGAATAAGGAAGACCAAAGAAGAACTGACACCTTCAAATTATGGTGTTGGTGAAGAACGTTGAATATACCATGGACTCCCAGAAGAACAAACAAATCTGTCTTGAAAGAAGTACAGCCAGAGTGCTCCTTAGAAGCAAGAATGGCAAAACTTTGTCTCACATACTTTGGACATGTTATCAGAAGGGACCAGTCCCTAGAGAAGGACACCATGCTTGGTAAAGTAGAGAGTCAGCAAAAAAGGGGAAGAGCCTCAACTAGATGGACTGATACAGTGGCTGCAACAATGGGCTCTAGCATAACACTGATTTTGAGGATGGTACAGGACTGGACAGCGTTTTGTTCTGTTGTACACAGGGTCTCTGTGAGTTGGAACCAACTCGACGGCTCCTAACAACTACATCACCTATAAAACGAGGATATTACTACTATGCTCCACTTTACAGAATTACTGTGAGGATTAAATGAGTTGATAAACACAACGTGCCGGGCAGAGTCAGCATTATACACGTGCTTGTTTTTCCATTGTTGGTGTTGATGATACTTTTGATGAGGACGATGGGGTGAAGATCTGGCCTAGGCCAGTGTGCCCACATGATAACAACAGGCAGGACAGAGCGGCTTTCTCTCTTAGGTTGGGGTACCCACTCACCACCCCAGCCCCATGCCTGGCCCCTTCACTCACGTGACCCTCAGAGAGATAAGAGTTTGTAATCATTGGTTCTCTTATTCCTTTACTGCCCTCAGCAGATGAAAGAGGGGCCAGCCAGGATGGAGTCCAGATTTAGGGCTCGGAGGGTCTCATCAATGCAGCACACATACACTCACACCAGGCGCACACACACGCATATGCACGTGCATGCATACACACCTACACAAATTCACTCACTCACACACACACATGCACACCTGCCAGAGGCTCTAGGCCAGGGGCTGGCATCCTTTCCCTGCAAAGGAACAGATGGTAAATGCTATAGGCTTGGGGGTAACATGCCATGTGATGTGCACTGTGTATTCTTTGATTTATGATTTTTAACTGAAAAAAAAAAAAAAACGTGCAAAAGTGTTAAAAAAAATTCTTAGCTCATGGAGTATAAAAACACGTCCTGGGACCCTTCTGACTTTTGGTTATAGTTTGTTGACCAGCCCGTGGCCCAGGCAAAGAGCCAGACTCAGCCAAGAAAACTCACTGTGTGGACAAAATTCGAGGTCACACAGCAGGCCCCACACATGCATATGTATACGTAACACTCGTGCACACACAGGCATACACCCACACGTGTGCACATATCCACATACACACCCGCAGAATGTACTACATGTATGCAAAAACGCATACAGGCACACATGTGTACATACATACACACACCTGCAAGATGCACTACATGTATGCAAAAATGTGTACATGTGTATACAGGCACATGCGTGTACATACATACACACACCTGCAGAACGCACTACATGTATGCATAAGTGTGTTCATGTGTATAAAGGCACACGCTCACACGTGCATACATGCATGCATTTGCACACAGGCACACCCCACCCCCATGTTTCTACCGCCCAGACATGAGATAGACTTGGCAGCCCCTGTCCAATTCCCCCAAGCAATGCATGCCTGGTGCCCCTCGGGTCACTGAACACAGCACCAAGTAATAACGCTCATATATATATATATATATATATATATATATATATATATATATATATATATATATATATCTCCAATGATGGGGTTTCTGGGCACCTTTCTTGTGACCGAGTCACTCACACTTCACACAATGGTGACCAGCTCATGGCCCTCGGGGGTACAGAAGGACGATGGCAGCTGACACGGCCTCAGCACTGCTCTGCGGAGACATGGGACCCGCTCATCCCAAATAGTCTCACTTGAGTGTCATGACCTCTGGCTGGGAAGTCTGTCTGCCTTTCACAGGGTGGACACAGAATCTTAGAAAGGGTGGGTCTTTTGCTGCTGGAGATGATCATCGTTAACAACAGTCAAGGGTCCTCCGTCACCCGTCATCATCATCAACAACAGTGAGAAAAGGGTCATGGCCCTGAACTGGAAGCCCAAAAGAAGGCCTCTAGCCTCAGTGGTCTAGCAGAGGCACCCCACCAGCACCCCATCCCCAGATTCCTCCCCTGTGTTTGCAGCTCAGCCACCTGGCAGGACTTTTCTGGGCTGTGCTCAGCGCTCCAGCTCGGGAGCATGCTCAATGAAAAGTTACTGTTCCCAAAATAGCCCTGGTGGCAGAGCTGTTGCTAAGAAACGCGGGTTGGGGTGGGGGGCAGTGGGCGGCTAGTCCCTGCTCCTCTCACTGTGCATGCCACGCCCCCCTCACCACCGCCAGGCAACTGCCTGACTCGTCAGTGCCCTTCTGCTTCAGAGGGCTGCCAAGGGGAGAAGCCCACAGCCAGCCTGTGATGGGTACTGAGCAGCCACGGTGGGGGGACGGTGCCGCAGACACACACACACATGCACACACACGCACATGCCTGCACACACAGCATACACTCGTGCACACACGCACAAATGCACACACACATGCACATGCCTGCACACACAACATAGACTCATGTGCACACACACAAATGCACACAGGGTACATACATGTGCACGTACATGCATACATCCACCCATATGCACACACATTCCCACAGTACACACACACACACATGCCTGCACACACAGCATATGCTCATGTGCACAAATGCACACACGGTACATACATGTGCATGTATGTGCATACATCTACCCATATGCATACATTCCCACAGCACACACAGGTGCCCACAATACACATCTGTGCACACACACACATTCAAACAAAACACACACTCATAAAAAAAACCCAGTGCCGTCGAATCGATTCCGACTCACAGCGACCCTACAGGACAGAGTACAACTAGCCCCAAAGAGTTTCCAAGGAGCGCCTGGTGGATTCGAACTGCAGAACACACACCCATACACATATGCATATATACATTTATGCACACAACCCACACACACACACGTGTGCTCGCTGCGTACACACAGCACACCCTTGTGCAGCACATGTGTGTATATGTAGCACGCACAGGCACAATGTACAGACACATTCAGTGTACACATTCACCCACACATGTGCACACACATATATGCATAGCCATACTTGAACACATGCACGTGTGTGCACACAGACACACCCCACCCCCACATTCCTACCACACAGGCACCAGACAGACTTAGTTGGCCCCTGTTGAATTCCCCCAAGAAACTCATGCCTCGTGCCTTTCAGGTCACTGAGCACAGCACCAGGGTAATGATGCTTTTTATATATATCCAACAATGAAGCATGAAATTCCTTAAATTGTTAAAGAAAATACCCTGTCAACACGGACAGGAAAACAAAAGAAAGTCATTCAGGAACCCAAGAAGCAGCTTTTGGCAGAGAGAAACCCACGGGGCCCATTCATGATTTACTTCACTGTGAGCGGGGGACTGGGTGGAGGGACCGGGAAGAGAGGGGACCCTTCAGGCCAGAGAGGGCGTGAAGTCAGGGACACATGGGCAGGTCCTGGGTGGGTCCCCAGATACAAAGAGTCGCAGGATGGGGTGGGAGGTAAAGCGGCTCATAAATCCCGCCCCCGCCACCCAGCCACAGAGCAGGGCAAACTCGGGCCCTGGACACAGGAGGGCCTCCCAGGGGCTGTGGGCTCTCTCCTGCAGGCCCTGTCTGGAGGATATCTCACCATGTCATGTGGCCTGACTCATTGGTGGGCAAACCCTGGGGCCCCTCGACTCAATGCGCGCGTGCGCACGTGTGTGTGTCTGTGTACGCACACCCGTGTGTGCTGGGGGCAGTGTCACAGGGCAGGGGACACTCCCAGGGCTCATCCTGGCCCGGAAAGCTCAGGTGTGAGTTTTTGGGGGCAGTCCTGGAAGAATCTGAGGCACGGCCTCTTCGGGGACCCCTATCACCATCACCCACCTCAGCCTCCCAGATGCCTCATCCAGCTACAGGCACAGTGAGGGCAGTTGGCCACAGGGGGGCGCTCCTGCCGCAGGGACAGCCGCCTCCCTGGGAGCAAAAGGTGATGCTGAGAGGGTGGATTCCCTGATTCCTTAACCCAAGCTTAGGACAATCCCAGTCCTCCTTGGAATCCTCACACCACAAAACCAGACAGGCCTTGGAAAGAGGAGGAGCCTGCATCCCTACCCGGCACGCCAGTCCTCACACTCAGCCCTCCTGGGCTGGGCCCCCACTTCCCCCCGAGCTGGGCGGCCAGGCATCCAGGGGTGGCTATTCCCACCCGCTCACAGAGGATCTGTGGCTCCCAGGCCAGGATGAGTGACCACACGCAGGGGCTGGCCGAGAGCTCGCCTCTGCCTCAGTGAGCAGAAGCGTTTTCTCAGCAAGTAAACTGGGCACAATGCTGCAGGGAAGTAGTAACCCCAAGGGACTTTGCAAACTCTGCATACATCCTGCCATTGCTGTGTTTGTACAGGACACACACACAGGGTAATGCAGCTGCGCAGTACAAAAACAGAGTCAACGTGGAAAGCATGCCCCATCCCTCCCCGCCCTGGACCCCTCCCCACAGGCAGCCACTGTTTCTGATGTGGGCCGCCCTGCCCTCCCCGTGCTGGACATCCTGGAGGGTGCCCGTAGCCGTGGACAAGGTCCTGGCAGATCCTCCAGGTCCACTCAACCTGCAGCTACCTGATTTTTCAACCCATCCTTTTATTTTTGGTAGGTATCAAATCGACATCTTTACCGTTTATTCATCAAAACACTATTTTTTTAGGACAGGTGATAAACAGGCCTTATGCTGACTGTATTCTCCTTTCCCCTCCCTGAGGAGCCCTGGTGGTGCAATGATAAAGCACTCAGCTTCTAACCTGAAGGTCAGCGGTTTTGTAGGAGAAAAGACCTGGCGATCTGCTTCTGTAAAGGTTACAGTCAAGGAAACCCTACGGGGGAGTTCTCTGTCACACGGGGTCGCCATGAGTTGGGCTCGATGGCACCCAGCGACTACAACAAGCTCCTAAGCGCTGCTCACTGGCAACACACCCAGAACACAGGAGTGTGGGGCTTTTTCTTCCAGGTGACTTAGAACCGTGCTGACCTCTAACTGCAAAAATCTTCCTCCAGACCCGAGCGTGGGAACTGAGCATCGCGCCCAGGACCTGCTGGCAGGTTGGCTCTCACATGCAAAGGAGCATCAGCAGCATGAGGCCATTTGCCCACAGGCTTCCCTGAACAATGGCTCGTTGCCACTGAGGCAATTCCAACTCATAGCGACCTATAGGACAGAGCAGAACTGCTCCATAGGGTTTCCAAGGAGCGGCTGGTGGATTCAAACTGCCAACCTTTTTGTTAGCGGCTGAAAGACAGCACCATCAAAATGCTGAACTCCTTGAATCTGAAGAAGTGATGACGACAGGTCTGAGTCATAGCTGGACCTGGAAGGCTGCCAGACCCGCCAGGGTCATGCTGTTTCATAGGATCGGGGTCCGTTCATACCCTGCGCTCCTTCCTAACCCCTGGTACTCCGAGTTAGATTACAAAGACACTATTATGTGTCACATCTGAAGGGGGAGGGAGGAATTTGATGTGTTCACTCACCCCTGGGGAACTGGCTCTGGGAAGCTGGGTTTCTTAAACATGAAGGCAAGAGCTTGGTCCAGCTCCAGACAGAGGTCAGCGGGGCAGTGAGGTTCTGCTGAGTGCCACTCCCCCCACCGCCCCTCAGTATTTAGACTCTCTGAGCACTAAGACTCATGAAAAGTCTACGTCACGATCCAAGTCCTGGGCCCCACACCTGCGGGACACTGATCACAGAGAGTGGGCGGCTCGGAGAACAAGAGTTTTGTTGAATCAGTTGTACTGCTGGTGATACCAGCGATTCTCAGGAATGCAGACACCACAGTGGCGATCCAGAGACCAGGTCTGAACGTCAAGCAGGCCACCTCCCAGAGCTCCAATCCCCCATCTGCAAAGTAGGGGCTAATAGCCGAGGCTGATTGGCAAGGGGTCAGAGTGAGGCAGAATTGATGAGGGTGGGACATGTTCTGCAAGGCTTGTGGTGCATAATAAAGGCTTCACAAAGGGGAGCCATAGGGCAGTGACAGAAGTAATAGTAATTTGTGCAAATCAAGGATTAAAATGTAAACTTAAAAAAAAATTGAAAGACGGAGGAAAAAAACAACCAATGCTATCAATTTGAAGAAATCCATACTCAGCTCCACCGGAGGCAATTAGACAGTCACCAGGGAAGACAGCTGCTGTCAGCTCAGCTTCCCACCAGGAGGTGCCCTTAAACTCACTCATGGGTTCTCATGCCCCCAGGGCTGAGCCATTGGTTCCTTGACTCTGGAGGATTTCTCCAACCTTGGAGTCTCCATTTGGGGTCAAGTCCTATCTCTGGATGGTGGGGCTCCTCTGATGTCCACTCCGTCCCCTAGCAGGCTTCCAGGTATAAGTGGGCAGGCATCAGTTCTGGAACTCTGGCCATGGTCCACTTACCCTGCTCCATCATCTCCAGCAGCTCCTTCTTGATGAGCTCCTCCCGACCTTGCCTGCCAGCCATCTTCTTCTCCAAGGCTGCACAACACACAAACCCCAGGTAAGTCACCTTCTCCAAGGCTGCACACACACAAACACCAGGTAAGTCACCTTTTCCAAGTCCACACACACAAACACCACGTAAGTCACCTTCTCCAAGTCAACACAGACTCGAACACTAGGTAAGTCACTTTCTCCAAGGCTGTACACACACACAAACACCAGGTAAGTCACCTTCTCCAAGGCTGCACACACACAAACACCAGAGAAACCATGGCCACCACGCTGTGGGGCCCACAGCGAGCCGCCACCACTGCCAGTCTCACATTCACATGGAAGAACAGGGAAGCAGCAGGTGACCACGGGGCAGGGGGCCTGGCCCACTGTGGACAGGGGACTGTGTGTCCAATAATCCAAACTCTGTTCAGAATTGCACACAAAGCACAGTCAGAGGAAAGCACCTCCAGGAGACTGAAGGAATCATTCCTGTGATTCACCTGAAAAGCAAGGCCCTTCTCTAAGTAGCTCCCACTGCCCATCCCACCCTCCACCAAAGTGCCTTTGTTTACCAGCTGAGGAACGTGTCTTCACTCTGCCCTGATGCCCAGGGCACTTGTCTGTGGATGGCCACCTCCTAAATACACCTCGGTGGGCTGCTTCCTTCCCCCACTGCGCAGACCCAAGTCCTCTGTGCAGACCTCCCGCTGGAGACCCTCCCCAAAACCACCCCAGGTTGTGGCTCAGGAATTCACCAGGTGGGCGGGAAGGGAAGAGGCCAGGAGTCTCCCCTGACTCAACCTGCCAGAGCCTGGCAACTCCTCTTTCGGAAAAGCTGTTCTTGACTCCCTATCCAAGCACAAAAGGGTGCCCTGGTGGTGCAACCATTAAGCACCCAGCTGCTTACCTAAAGATTGGTGGTTCAAACCCACCAGCAGCTCTGCAGGAGGAAGACCTGGTGACCTGCTGCTGTAAAGACTACAGCCTAGGAAACCCTACGGGGCAGTTCTACTCTGCCCTACAGGGTCGCTATGAGTTGGAATCAACTCCATGGCACCCAACAACATCCAAACTCAAAACCTGCTCTGACAACTCACAATCCCCCCCACCCTCCCCCTCTGTTCTTCCTGCGTCCCTCACCTCCCCACCCCCCCGCCACCACCCAGGCACAGGCTGAGGCTCAGGCCTGCTGCTTACAATGACTTTTTTTCTCTAACTTTCCAGAAAGCACTATCTGCCTAAAGTGCAATTTCCAAACACAAAACGAAGTAACCACTTAAAGCCTGTCTTGGGAGACCCAGATACAGAGCCTGCTACGGTGTTTGGGCAGCAAGGGGCCTGTGAGTTGTGCGCACGCAGGTGCTGTGTGGGCGAAGGTCACGAGGAGAACAACCTGGTGCCAGCCCTGCCTTCTGGAGCTTAAGGTCCAGCACTGGGGGGAGGCAAACAACAGGAGGTAATGACCATGACATTGCTTGATGGATTCAAAAATAGTTGCTGAACTCCTACCATGAACCAACATGCGCTAGCAGTTGGGGTCCCCCGGTGTACTGAACCAATCCCACCCCACCTCCATGGAGTGTGGGTCCAGGCGGGAGCCCGGCGACAAGCAGGCAATGTTCCCACAGTGACTCAATTAAGCTACCTGTAACGTTTATCAAGGACCTATCGTGTGCCAGGCGTTGTGTTAGGCGCTGGGGACCAGCCAGGCGTGGCCTCTGCCCAAGGCCAGCATGTTTTGGGGGGGACAGCAGTCAGGCGCTGTGCTAGGCACTGGGGACCAGCCAGGTGTGGCCTCTGCTCAAGGCCAGCATGTTTTGGAGGGGACAGCGGCAAGCATCTACAAGTAGGGTACATGGAGTAACCCAGAGCTAGGGGACACTAAGTGGTGGGGTCTTGGGAAAACCAAGCCTAGCCTGGGATGCCACATCTCCCGATGAGAAGAAAAGCTCAAGGAGTCACGGCCACACCAAAGGTGTGCCCTCCCAAGCCGCCTTGGTGGCTTGCAGACACAGCGGGGCCCAGGCCCTGACCCAGATCCCACACCAGACAGGCTATCCTGATATTTGGGGCGGACCCAGGCTCCAATCTAGATGCTAACACAGACCAGCTACTCTGGAATCTCTGTGAGCAGACCCAGGCCCTCATTCAGATCCCAGACAGCTACCCTAGATCACTAGGGGTGGGACCCACACCCCAACCTAGACACGAGCCCAAGCCAGCTACCCTGATCTCTGGGGTGGACCCAGGCCCATTTGGCCGAAGGCCCTCAGGCCGTCCCAGGTGGCCAAAGATCCTGCAGAGGGTTGTGGGCCAGGTCAGTGCTGCTCAGAGTGAAGTCAGCAAGGGCTTGTAAACTCCAGTGTCTGGGCCCCACCCACCTGCCCAGAGTCGGGTCTGTTTTAACGAGGTCCCCAGGTAGCTATGTGGATGTCACAGTCTGTGCTTCCCCCACTGGGTAGTGAATAGGTGACAGGGTGCCTGGTGCTGAGCCACTCCAGCCCTTGGGGTGGCTGGTGGGGCCTGGAGGGGCGAGTAGAGGGAGGTGGCTGCGGGGAGGCTGGCAGCTCCTGGTTGTCAGAGACCCCAGGACAGTCTGCCCCTCTGGTGTGGGTGTGGGGGACACAACACATCAATAGCAGCCCCCAACAACGCACCCACTCCCAGCTGGCCCACCCCTCGCAGGGCCCACCTGACGTCGTCTGCTTTAGCTTCTCGTTTTTCTTTTTCCTCCATTTCCAGGGTTTGAAGATCCTGCCCAGGGTGGCCAGCTTGCTGTTTCTCCGCACAGGGGGGGTGCGGATCCCTGAGATCAGGCACTCGGAGCGTACTGGGGGAGTTTGGTCCATCTCATCTGGAAATGAAATAAGGAAGGCCTCAGTGACCACTGAGCCCCCAGGCTCCCTGCGGGATGCCCCTCAACCCCCGAGGCCAGCGGCTTCTCCAAAACCTGAGGTACAAACAAGAGGGTCATCAGAGCAAGGACGCCCTCTGGGGCCCCTCCCAGCCAGGATATGATGGGGCAATGCGTCAGCTGGTGGCTGGCAGGCCCGGCCTCCTTCCCACGGGGACCCTCCCCCAAGGAGACCCTCTTACAGTCTGTTGTCAGCCCTCACTCAACACTCATCTAAGCCTACTAGCCAGTCCTTCCTGCCTCAGGGCCTTTGCACGTGCTGCTCCTGGCCTGGGCTGCCCTCCTGCCCAGCCTCTGTTTTGCCTAGTAAACGCCAACCAATCAGCCCCAATCTTACTTTCTCCAGAAAGTCTCCCTTCCTCCTCGCCCAGACCAGACTCGTCGGGACTTATGCTCATGAAGCTTCTTGTGCTGACGCTATGCTATGGGCGGCAGGGATCTGCTGGGACCTGCGCCTCCTGCTTGGCTTGGTGAGGGCAGAGGGCAGGCCTGTCTGATCCGAGTGCAGCCTCATCCCCTTGCCCAGGGCTACCCTGTAGGAACGACGCAGGGAAGTGCAGAGGGATGAGTGAGTTCGGGAACCAACAGACAGAAGCAGCTCTCCTTTCGATTCCTCCCATGTTCACAAAACACGGCCACTTTTGGAAGCGCTGTGGGGTCCGCACAGGTGTGTATGGGAGGCAGCTCTGGCTGTGCCTTTTGCAATAAAAAGACTGGTCACCAACTGCACGCCTGTCGTGAGAACTGGCTGGGCAACTGCCCTCAGACTCAGGGCCCATGTCACATAGGGACAGAGGGTAGCAGGCCTGTGGGTACAGCTGCGGGCTGTCCAAGAGAAGCGGTGAGGTCAAGAGAAAGATTTGCAAAGTCACACGGCAATGTCACCCGTGTGGGGGTGGGGCAGCTGGGCTGGGAGACACGGGAAAATGTCCTCGGAGCCACAGACCCTCGTAAGCCTGGCTGTGTGGGGTTGGGAGGGAGGAATCCCGCAGGCCACTCAGCAGCGTACAGCATGTATCGCTTTGTAAGAAGGAAGACCAGCTAAAACAGAACACGACATGCAGCTACCAAAGATGGCTAAGGTGCAGAGCTGTAGGGAATTCTCAGACGCCAGACAGACTCAGGTCGTCTGTACCAACTCACCCAGGACCCTGCCCAACGGTCACGGCAGAACAGAGCCCAGGTGGTCAGTGTGGGGGAGGTTATGATGGTACGAAAGAAGGGGTCTGCAGTGCCCCCCTCCCAAGGCACAGAGAAGGGAGGGCCATTGCCCCGGGTGGGGGCTTCTCAGCTTTTACCTCCCAATGTCATTTTTGTGGAAGTCACAGACCCACTGGCGTTCCCCAGCATGGTGGCTGGTACCTGAGCCCAGACCTCAGACCTTGGCCAGGACCCTCCTATCACCCCTACACACACACATACCCACGCGCACACGCACTCCTACCACCCTGAGCCTGCAGCCTCCCACAACCAGTGCACATTCAGTCCCACACTCTATTGGTCAACTAACTCTGCGGCCACCCAGAGGAGAGTGTGCAGCCCTCTAGTTTACAGCCCCAAGAAGCCCCCACAGGGACAGGCCAGAGCTGAGGGAGCAGGGCTGTGGAGAGGGACTGAACAGGCCGGTTCATCCAGAGGAAGGAGACTACCAGAGGTTGGAGGCTGGGGGCCTGTGAGGGGCTCTCCCCAGTGGGCTGAGTTACGGGTCTTCAGCCCCACCTTTCCCACCTGAGGCAATCCCTGTGCCACCTGTTCCCCAAAACAAGGCCCTTCATGGCCCCTCCCAAATCCGGACCCAGAGAGATCAGCAGAGACCCCCGGTGTGGTGGTGTCCAAGTGTGCGACACCCCACCTGGCAGCACCTCACCACTCTCCACAGGCTTGACTCCCAAACGGCTCTGTCCACTTAGGCCCCCGAGCCTCAGTTCCTCCATCTGTAGAGCGAAGACAATTGCCCCCGATACCCTAGTGGAGAGGACAATTCATGGGGTGATGTATGGTCTAGAAACAGGAGAACATACACAGTGTACACCTTGTTGACATCATGTGCCAACATGTGTGAAATAACTTTCTCCACTTGCAGACCCCACTGCCATCCTGATCACCAGACCACACAAGGGTCAGCGACTTTGGGTAATATCCTCCAGGATAAAACTCTCACTATATAAATAAGGCAGTCAGTATTACAGAGTGAAGGTCGCTGCTCTGCACCAGGCACTAACCTAAGGCACGGCCCAGTTTACCCTCATGACAAAGCTAGGCGGTAGGGACTATCATAATACGCATTTCACAGATAAGCAAACTGAGGCTCAGAGCAGTGAGCTGTTTTGTCAAAGTCACAGAGCAAGAGATGCTGGAGGTGGGGCATGACCTCGAACAGCCTGGCTTCAGACACCCCACTCATGTCCCTGAGCTGTATCTAGGGTGATGGCGTCAACTTATCCAGGGCACAGATGGATGGGACCCTAAGACAAGAGGTGGGAACCAGGACCTTTCTGGGCTACTTGGGTGGGAGTGTGGTCACTCTTGTTGCTTTTTTTTTGGTTTGTTTTATAGTAACTTTGTTTGCGGTTGTTGTTTGTTGCTGTCAAGTCGTTCCCACTCATGCATGCAGGGTAAAACTGCGTTCCAAGGAGTTTTCAAGGCTGTGACCTTTTGGAACCAGAGTACCAGGCCTTTCTTCTGAGGTGCCTCTGGGTGGGTTTGAACCGCCAACCTTTCGGCTAGTAGTTGAGCGGCTAACTATTTGTGCCACCTGGAGGCTCCCGGTATAACAGCCTTATTGCAATATAACTCACAGGCCATACCATTAACCCATCTAAAGTACAGGGAGTCCCTGACTTCTGACGTATTCGAGTTACAATGAACCACACTTAAGACCTTTTTTTTTTTTGTACATCTTATTGTTGGTAATATATATGTATATATGTATGCAAATATATCTATAAGCTTGTATGTAATTTTTTCCAACCCCCCAAAGACAAATAAAGATAGGATTTATAAAGATACTAACAGTAAAAAACAATAATAATGAAAAAAAAGAATGAGATATTAGACTTATACATCATAATTGGTGACTACCGTAACCTGTACCCAATTCAACGGCTTTTAGTGCGTTCACAGACTTGTGCAGCAACCATCACCACAATCAATCTGACAACAGTTCCATCACCCCCAAACAACCTATCATTGACTGTTAACTGTGCCAGGCACCGTGTCCGCAATCCGTAAAGCAATCCCACGAAGAAGGTCACTCTATTTGTGATGAGCCCAGGGGGTTCCTACTTGAGGATGCCTCCTCACTCACTCTGCAAACCACCAAGGCTGTGATGACGTTCTCCGACTAGCTCTCAGCGGTGACCTCACTGCCCAGCACCTGGTACCCTGGGGGACCCCGGAATGGTGGATGAGGGGTGAGCAGACCACAGATGCCCTCCACCACCATTTCCACCAGCCCCACACTCCTCATCCCTTCTCTTCCCAGAGGCGGTATTCCATGTGATTATCCTCGCCTTTCCTTCCTCCACCCGTGGCTCCAGATGGGAGCAGAGCTGTGCGTGCAGAGGGCTGAAGGAGAGTCTGCAGGAGAGCCGGCCGTCCTGGAGGCTTTTCTGGCACAACGGGGAGAGAACGGGCCAGGGCTCCCCAAGCCTTCCGGGCTGGCTGGAAGATAAAGGCAGACATCCTGAGAGACTAGCATGAAGGAGACAAAGGAGATCCTCACCGCTCTGTTTAAACCTCGCCCAGTTCTGCAAAGGTACTAGACATAAGCACACAATGAGGTGACCTGAGTACCTGAGGACTCCTGGTGGAAGGGGAGGTCCCAGCCAGGGGTAGGTCAATCCCTACAAGAGACATCACCGGTCGCCAGAGTTTCCTAGTGGCCAAAGCAAAAAGGAGCAGCACATGGAATATCCTTCAAATCAGATCCCGTATCCAACTCCATTTGTTACTGCATCACTGTGACCTTGGTCCGGGCCACCACCACCTCCAACCCAGATGCCTTCACTGGTCTTCTAATTGGTGACCCTGCTTCCACTCCCACCTGCTCTGCAGAGGACAACATGTCCCCGTAAATGCTGTCATTAGCTGGCTGGCGTGGAGTCAGCCCTGACTCGAGGTGACCCCGTGCACAAGAGAACAAAATACTGCCCAGCCCTGCGCCACCTCCACAATCGGGTACAGACCAGACCGTTGTGATCCACAGGGCTTTCACTGGCTGGTTTTCAGAAGTAGATTGCCAGGCCTTTCTTCCTAGTCCCTCTTAGTCTGGAAGCTCCTCTGAAACCTGTTTAACATCATAGCAACATGAAAGCTTCCACTGACAGATGCGTGGATGGTGGCTGTGCATGAGGCGCGATGGCCGGGAGTCCAACCTGGGTTAGAATTTTACCAGTGACCCACCACTGCCCTTGCTCTTAAATAGATCACTCTAATCACGTCACTTTCCTTTGCGACGCTCCCTTTCCATTGGCTCTCCTTTTCATCTAGGACAAAATGCAAATGAATCGCCATGCCCACCAATCCCTCCATCATCTGCTTTCACTCCCTCGGACTTCACCTCTGCCCACTCTCCCCCAGACTACTAATCACCCCTGTTACTGCGCAGTAACATTTCGCATATGCATTAACACATAATGCGTGCGTTAACATATGTGTGTTAACCTGTAATGTGTGTTAACGGGTAATGTGTAATGTATGTGTTAACATGTAATGTGCACTAACATGCAGTGTGTGCATTTTTAGCATGTAACATATGCATTAACATGGAATGTGTGCATTAACATGTAATGTGTTCTTAACATGTAACGTGCACTAACATGCAATGTGTATTTGCACGTAATATGTTCACTAACACGTGGCGTGTGCCTTAACATGTAATATGTGTGCTAACACGTGGTTGTGCATTTAACATGTGATGTGTGCATTGACACATGGTGTGCGTTAACATGTAATGTGTGCATTAGTGTGTAACTGTGTGAATGGAAACCAGCATGAGGAAGTTGTAAGAATGCTGGTGCTGGCACCAGACAGCAGTCCGTGCACAGACTCCACCACCTACTGACGGTAGCTGAAGCACTGGGTCTGTTCTCCCTGCCCTGCATCCTCACTGACCAAGGTGTTTCCGCAGGTGGGGAGCTCCCCCACCCTTGCCCATGCAATCAGCCATGCCACTTGCTTCAACCTATGGCACACGGGCACAAGGAACAGAGCACCTTCTTCTGAGCCGTGAGAAGAACACACCCTGCCAGCCCAATGGGCCAAGCAGGGAGTAACACATGAGCAGAGGTGCCCTACCATCACATGAACCCAGCCCAGCCCGGGTCCCCCCAAACCCAGCCAGCCTGCAGACTTAGCAAAACTGAATGACCTTTGTTTAAATCGCTGCTTTGGGATGGCTTGCGATGCTGCATTTTTATAGCAAAGGCCAGCTGACACACTAGCTGTGTGATTTAGAGTAACTTACTTCAACACTCTGTGCCTGTTTCCTCATCTGTAAAATGAGAGTAACAGCAGTACCCGCCTCAGAGATCTGCTCTGAAGATTAAGTTAATACACATAAGAGTCTCAGAAAAAGTCCAACACAAAGTATTTGCCATCATTATTTGAATTATTACCTTGTCCTGGGCATGGGGATAAGAACATTTTACACCCAATCCTCACCTCAACCCTATCAGGAAAATACATGAAAAAATGAGGCTCAGAGAGGTTAAGTAACTTACCCGAAGTCACACAGCAAACACATTAGCAGAAGCGAGAATTGACTCCAGGTCTGCTGACAAAGCTCAAGCAGTGAGTCACTGCATGGAGCACCACGTGTAGCAACATCAACACAAGAAACAGTGTCTGGGGAGTGCCAGACACATCTCACTTTTCTCTCACCACCTTGTCGGTCTTATTTGCTCATTCATTAGCTCACTTATCCGTTCGTGTTTTATTGGGCACCTGTCTACTCGTGAAAATCAGCCAACGAAAGCCGCATGGAGCCGAAAGTCCAATCCACAACCAGTCATGGGGGTGGTGCAGGACAGGGCAGCGTTTTGTTCTGTTGTGCACGGGGTCACGGTGAGCCAGGGCCAGCTCCACAGCCATGCGTTAAGTGCTAGGGGCACAAGAACAAACATGCACAGGCGCTGCCCTCTGGGCCTTTGTGGCATGAGGAAGACGAGCGGGAGCACGTGCCTACACGTGTCGGCCAGCGCCACCCTGGATGGCTACATGCTGACTCTGCTTTCAGGTGAAACTAGATGACCACAGAGATGCCAGAGGAGCTCCGCAGAGTGTGCCCATGCTGCGCGCTGCTTGATGTGCAAGTGAGTATGGTTGTGTGAGTAGGCGTGAGGGTGAGAGTGTGCATGAGAGGTAGGTCTTCCTGAGCACGTGTGGCCAATGTACATTGGGGGTGAGTGTGTTCATATGCAGGTGTGCATGTGTATGTGTGTGTACTTGGCTGGGGAGTAGGTTTGTGAGTGTACATGTACATGGATGGGTGTGTACATGGGTGTGTGTGCAGGTGTGTGCACATGGGTGAGTTGGTGTGTACATAGGTGTGTGTGCACATGGGGGTGTATGTACTTGTGTGAGTGTGCATATACATGGATGGGTATGTATATACGGGGTCAACTATGTGTGTATGTGGGTAGGTAGGTGTGCATGTGAGCAAACATGTTATGTGTATGTATGTATGTGGGTGGGTGTATACATGAGTGGGTGTGCATGTATGTGGGTGGGTGTACATGTACACAGGTGGGTGTGTATATATGGGGTCAAGAGTGTGTCTGCTATCTGGGTGGGTGTGCACATGAGTGTGTGTGTGTCTACATGGGTGAGTGCATGTGTACATGGGCAGGTGTGTATATATGTGGGTGGGTGTGCATCTACATGGGTGAGTGCATGTGTATAGTGACAGGTGTGGGTGGGTATGTGTGTACATGGTGAGTACATGTGTACGTTGGCAGGTGTGCATATATGAGGGTGTGTGTACATGGATGAGTACATGTGTACAGGGACAGGTGTGCATATATGAGGGCAGGTGTGCATGTACATGGATGAGTGTATGTGTACACGGGTGGGTGTGCATATACATGGGTGAGTACCTGTGTACAGGAACAGACGTGTATATATGAGGGTGTGTGTGTACATGGGTGAGTGCACGTGTACACAGCATACATGAGGGTGGGTGTGAGCATACATGGGTAAGTACACATGTACACGGGTGGGTGTGCATATATGAGGGTAGGTGTGCATGTACATGGGTAAGTACACATGTACACGGATGGGTGTGCATATATGAGGGTGGGTGTGTATGTACACGGGCAGGTGCATATTCACCTGTGCATGCCTCCTTAGAGGGAAGGGAGAGGTGGGGAGGGCCTGCCCCTCTTTCCTCCCTCCTCACCCCGTGTATTCTCAGAGTCTCTCTTTCGAGTCACCAAGGAACCACCTTCCCACGCTGGGAAGAATTCCGGGGGGTGTTAACACTTTAGCAGGTCCCTTCTAGCCTCTAAGTAACAGGCTGTGCCACGCTCCAGGAGCACCTCTGCCACCTGGGAGGCATTAGCAGTTAATTAACAAAACACATTTCCCTACATCTGTGTGAGGAAGTACAACTACGGAGCTGGCCCGGGGCCTCCTGAGGCTCCTGTGGTGGACAGGCGGACAGCCCTCCCCATGGGCAGAGGCACTGGCAACCCAGGGCTGGGGGCACAGGCCCCACCCACCAGGCTCCAGCCCCTTGGCCACGCCAGTCGAAGTCCACACCCCTAATGCAGGCAGCTGAGACCTACCGTCAGCCCCATTCTAGGACAAGGCAGTCATCTCACTGAGCTCACAGGCTGATTTCCATGTCTGGTATGGGCCAGATCTGTTATACATGTATTCCCTTCCATCCCAGCCTGGACCACTCCCAGATGATCACTGCTAACTGATCATTTGTCTTTCCCCTGGAACGAATGCTGTTCCATGAGGACAGGAAGCTGTGGTGACTACGTGTCCACAGCTAAGCCCCTGGCTCCTTCCCTGGTTCCTGGCGCACGGGAGACACTGCAACAAACACCTACTCAGCTTGTGATCGGAGTGCATGATGGCCACACGCTAGAGCCAGGTCTGACCCTGTCTATCCAAGTCCGCCCCCTAGTGGCATGGCAAAAGTCCGTCTGTCTCCTCCTCCTGGCTCTTTCCCTGCCCCCTTCCAGCCCAAACCTGTAACCAAGCCCATTGCTGTGGAGTCAATTCCTACTCACCGTGACCCTACAGGACATGGCCAAACCTTCCCCCAACACACAACGGAAGGGATTCACTGGGGGAGTTAGGAGATAACCAGGTGCCATGTACAGCAGGGCTGGCCTCTCAGGGGAGACAGGTACCTTCCTTATCAGCTAACATCAAGAGGCAATCTTTTGCTTTCAGTGTCATTCACTCAGAAGCTCATTCATCAAGTGTCACCTGAGGGCCTGTGTGGGAACTGCCCTGAGTTTGAGGTGGAGCAGTGAACACGGCTGATGTGCTGTCTCCATCTACATGAACCTCGCATGGTTGTGGAGAAGCAAGACACACAAAACAAATTAAGCAAATTTCAGAATGTGATACCAGCTACAAAAGCAGCGAACAAGAAGCTAAGAGATAGTCCAAGAGGAGGTGGCCTCTACTTCTCTGGTGAGTCCTTTCCAGCCCCGAAGAACGCATCCGCCAATGCTTGGTGACCATCTCCTGTGAACAAAGCACCACGTTAGGCCTGAGAGGGAACAAGGAGATGTCAGACACCTCCCTGCCCTTGTGGGATTGCCACCCACAGCAACAACCATACGGAGTGCATGGAATCACCAGAAGAAACCAAGATGGAGAAGTAGAAGGCTGCTGCGGACCATGATATTTGAGTTGGGCCCTGAAGGTTGAGTAGGAGTTGACTTGGGTGAAGAAAAGGTATAAATGCATAAAAATATGGCACTACATAGTGTTTGTGAGAGGGAAGAGGAATAGCACAGGGAAGCTAAGCTCTGAGTCCCCCTGCTCTGAGATTCAGAGGGCCAGTCAAATTTTCACACACAATATTGGGGATCACATAGAGATGCCAACTTTCTACTGTGCCAATTAATGACCAACATACACACACAAACACGTATACACAAACCTATGAAGATCAAAGACCTGATGAAGGTGAAGACCACAGCCTTCAGTATGGATTACACCACAACATAAAGAAAACAAAAACCCTCACAACTGGACCAAAAAGCAACACTATGATGAAGAGAGAAAATATTGACTTCGTCAAGGATTTCATTTTACTTGCATCCACAATCAACAACCGTGGAAGCAGCAGTCAAGAAATCAAAATTCACATTGCACTGGGCAAATCTGCTGCAAAAGACCTCTTTAAAGTGTTAGAAAGCAAAGATGTCTTTTGAAGACTAAAGCACGCCTGACCCAAGCCATGGTGTTTTCAATCACCTTACATGCATGTGAAAGCTGGACAATGAATAAGGAAGACAGAAGAACTGACACCTTTGAATTATGGTGTTGGGGAAGAATATTGAGTATACCATGGACCGCCAAAAGAACAAACAAATCTGTCTTGGAAGAAGTATAGCCCGAATACTCCTTAAAAGCAAGGATGTCGAGATGTCATCTCACATACTTTGGACACGTTATCAGGAGGGATCAGTCCCTGGAGAAGGCCATCATGCTTGGTAAAGTACAGGGTCAGTGAAAAAGGGAAGGCCCTCAATGGGATGGAATGATACAGTGGCTGCAACAATGGGCTCAAACATAAAAATGATTGTGAGGATGGTACAAGACTGGGCAGTGTTTCCTTCTGTTATACATACGGTCACTATGATGTGACTCAACAGCACCTACCAACATCATCATCATGTATTATCATCACCACTGGCTAAAAAAATACAAAGAATATGATCTTAAAAATTTTTTAAATAGATGGATGGGTGTATGGATGGATAGAAAACCAGCTCTTTTCTTCCATGCTCTTAATTTGTTATGGACCTGGCATGGGTCTGAGCGCTTGAACTTGGGAACCCTTAGGCTGGAGCTTATTGTTGCCGTATGGAGCGGACAGAGGTGAGGCTGGCAGGGTGGGCTGGGTCCGGCCAAGAAGCACTGTGTATGGAGATTTACTTGAGGGCAGTGGGGAAACACGGAGAAAACTGGCATGAGATCAGCGTGGTGGAAAGCTCACACAGAATGTCGGGGCAGATGGCAGACTCAGGGGGAACAAAGCTGGAAGCTGGGAGGGGACAGGCTGGGCGAGGGTAGCAGGTGCCAGGATGGAAAGGAGGGAGGGGTCCAGGAATGCTACTGGGCTGAATCGTCAGAATTGGATATGAAATCATGTGGGGCAAGAAGGCCTGTGGAAGAGTGGGGGAAACCAGGGTCTGTCTTGCCATCATTGTTGACACCAGCAGCAGCAGCATCTATTGAGTGCCTGCTGTGTGACAAACCCCATCCTAAGCACCCAACATGAGCTAACTCATTCATTCCATCACCATCAGGATCCTAGAAGGCAGGTCACTATTTCCAGCACCCATGTTACAGATGAGGAAAACAGAGGCTTGGAAGTCAGGTTGTCTGCTCCAAAAGCCCATGATCCTAATCGCTATGCTGGACTACACGGAGCAGATGATCGTGATGCTGTTATCTGAGATACGGGTAAGAGAGGAGAAACACAGGTGGAGAAGATGACAATCACTAAAGCAACATAAAAGAAAATCATGGTAAAGTATTTAGTGTCGAAAACCAATTGCCTGTTCCCAGGCTGCTGGAGATGGGGCTGGACACCCATCTACGGTCAGCAAGAAAAGTGCTGGGTGTGTTCCTAGATCTGCCACCAGGATAGGTCTCAACCTCTGAAAGAAAATTTTAAAAATGGATTTTAAGTCTCCCAGACGTGCAAGTATTCTTGATTTGACCT
The DNA here is from genome assembly GCF_024166365.1 of Elephas maximus indicus. Taxonomy (NCBI): domain Eukaryota; kingdom Metazoa; phylum Chordata; class Mammalia; order Proboscidea; family Elephantidae; genus Elephas; species Elephas maximus. The sequence continues at coordinate 8,309,606 of NC_064843.1, forward strand.
CCTCCACTCCTCCTGGAAAATTCTTAAGTAACAATTTAAGAACATGATATTTTGGCCATAGCAATCAATAGAAAGAGCAAGGGCCACACTGGAACACCTTTCAAGGAAGAAATGAAACACTCAACAAATGACACATAACCACACTGCTTAGAGGAGGGCCTGGTGCTGGTGCGGAGAGGGACACCGGAAGAAGGGGCAGTTTATCCACGGGGGGAGGGGAAACACTAAAGGCCTATGGCACTATTCTTGGAACCTCTGTAGGCTTTTTCTTACAGCACTGTAAGCTGATTACAGCTGTCCACCATGGAAGAACTGCAGCCTCCTCAAGGATGGAGAAAATGAGGATTGCAATACCTGCAGAAAGCGGCTCACAGACTTAGGGTCCTCTCCCTCCTTTGGCACCAAGCCTGGAGGATAGATGGATGGGTGGGTGGATGAGAGGGTGGGTAAATGGATATGTGGGTGGATAGATGAATGCATAGATGGGTGCATGGATGGATAGATAGATGGGTGGATGGGTGGATGGATGCATGGATGGGTGGATGGGTGGATGGATGCGTGGATAGGTGGATGGGTGGATGGATGCGTGGGTGGGTGGACGGGCGGACAGGTGGACGGATGAACGGATGGATACATGAATGCACACAGGGGAGGGTGGGTGGGTGGATGGATGGACGGACGGACACGGGTGGGTGGGTGGGTGTGGATGGATGCCTGGGTGGGTGGGTGGACGCGTGGGTGGGTGGGTGGATGCGTGGGCGGGGATGGATGCGTGGGGCGAGGGTGGATGCGTGGGCGGGGGCGGGTGGGGTGCGTGGGCAGGTGGGGGTGGGTGGGTGCGTGGGTGGGTGGGTGCGTGGGTGGATGCGTGGATGGGTGGGTGGGTGGATGGATGGATACATACATGAATGCACACAGGGGTGGGTGGGTGGGTGGACGGATGGATGGACGGACGGACATGAGTGGGTGGGTGGGTGGATGGATGGATGGATGGATGACTGGTTAGATGGATGGATGGGTAGATGGGTGGATGGGAGGGTGGGTGGGCAAATGACTGGATGGATATGTGAGTGATTGGGGGGAGGGAAGGAAGAAGAAAAAGCCTGATCCTGTGATACAAAAACTGGGTGGAGTCTAAATGCAGGCCAACAGTTATTCACAGTGGTCTGGGGACATCTCCCAGTGTCCCTTCATGGGGAGTGGCTGACTGCAATTCCTAAGCAGCCTCCAGGCCTCATGTTGGCTATCATTTCTACTGGCACCACATGAACAGCCAATAAGACAAATGTCATCTCCTTTTCTCTCCCTTGTTTGTTATTGGAGGTGCCAATAAGCATAAAGGGGAAAAGACAAAAGTCTAGCCAAGCTTTAGGGTGAAAACTGGCCCCTGGAAAATTGAGAGTTGAATAAACACTTCAAGATCAGGAGAAGTGAGTTGTGAATGCCCGCAATGAGGCCACCAATATCTTCTGAGAGTTTATTCCAGGCAAACAGCCCTAGGGGGCAGGGCTGCGATTTTAGCTCCATTTTTCATACAGAAAGAGGAGGCCTGGGACAGGGAAGCTCATGCAGAAGTTCACGCAGCTGGTAAGACAGCCCAGCTCTCTGATCAAAGTTCACAATCTGTGCGAGACAGCAGCATTTCCCAAAGTGTGTATATACTCAAAGTCACCCTGAGGAGCCCCACTCCATATTAGCATAGCAAAGTGTCTTAATTATCTAGTGCTGCTTTAACAGAAATGCCGTAAGTGGGTGCCTTTAACACACAAATTTATTTTCTCAGTTTTAGGAGGCCAGAAGTCCGCATTCAGGGTGCTGGCTCTAGGGGAAGGCTTTCTCTTTCTGTGGGTTCTGGAGGCAGGTCCTTGTCTTTCCCAGCTTCTCTTCCTCAGTTCCTCGGGGACCTTCGTGTGCTGTGGCACCTGCTTCTGTGCCTAATCCACCCCCTTATATCTCAGAAATAATTGGTTTAAAACACACCCTAAGCAGATATGGCCTCATTAACATAACAAAGAAAACCTGATTCCCAAATGGGTTTGCATCCTCAGGTATGCCACGGGGTTAGGATTTACGACATGTATTTGGGGGGTACACAATTCAATCTATCGACATAAAGGCTCTGAGGAGTCCCACAGCAAAGAATCCTAGTCTACTATTTAGTCAGCTCTTCCCAAAGGCTGATGATTATGTTATTGTGGTTAGGTGCTGCCCAGCTGGTTCTGACTCAAAGAGAGCCTATGTACAGCAGAACGAAACACTGCCCGGTCCGGTGCCATCCCCAAAACAGTAGGTATGTCTGAGTCCATCGCTGCAGCCACCGTGTCAATCCATCTTGTTAAGGGTCTTTCTGTCTTTTGCTGGTCCTCTACTTTACCACGCTTGATGTCTGTTATGGATTGAATTGTGTCGCTCCAAAATGTGTGTCAAGTTGGCTAGGCCATGATTCCTGGTATTGTGTGGTTATCCACCATTTTGTGATCTGATGTGATTATCCTATGTGTTGTAAATCCTAACCTCTATGATATTAATGAGGCAGAAATAGAGGCAGGTATGTTGAGGAGGCAGGACTCAATCAACAAGATTAGGTTGTATCTTGAGCTAGTATCTTTTCAGATATGAAAGAGAGAAATGAGCAGAGAGATATGGGGATCTCAGGCCACCAAGAAAGCAGAGCTGGGAGCAGAGCATGTCCTTTGGATCTGAGGTACCTGCACTGAGAAGCTCCTAGTCCAAGGGAAGATTGATGACGTGGACCTTCCCCAGAGCTGACAAAGAGAGAAAGCCTTCCCCTGGAGCTGGTGCCCTAAATTGAGACTTTGAGCCTCCTAGACTGTGAGAGAATAAATTTCTCTTTGTTAAGCCACCCACTTGTAGTACTTCTGTTACAGCGGCCCTAGATGACTACGACAATGTCCTTTCCCAGGAACTGGTCCCTTCTGACAACATGCGCAAAGTATATGAGACAAAACACTGATCAGGCAACACCTATCTACACCTTGCTGCCAAGACAGCAATAACCACACAAAAAGCTGTCAAATTGAGTTTGAGCCTCAAACCTAGGATTACACTCAGTTTGGATGTATTCCTGCTATGCGGTGTTAATAATAATTTAGCTTTGAAATATAAAGCTATTTTCCCCAAGATTTGATAACAGGATTCTCTAAGATTGAGAGAAACCCTCCAAGAGAGCAACTGACACAGTGGCTTCAACAATGCAATCAAACATAACAACGATTGTGAAGACAGCGCGGGACCAGGCAGCGTTTCATTCTGTTATATATAAGTCACTATGAGTCAGAGCTGACTTGATGGCAACTACCAACAACAAGATCTTAGAAGTTGGCCATCAAAATTTCCCAAGTACCTAAGCTTCTCCCAGCTGCCTAAGACACCCTACCCCGCAATGATTCCGAAATTAAGACTGGACGAGCAGACGTCATCTATGTCTCTGAAGCCAGTGGAAAAATCGAGATGCTACTAAAGCGGTTTCTTTTCTCCTTGTGTGCATTGTGGAAGAACAACACATCTCACTAGAAAACCCATCTGTTTAGTATCGACCCCATAATTCTGCCAATGGTAGCTGGTGCCTGCCAGACATATGGCCAGTTCTCCAAGTGAAAACTGGCTCAAGCCTGTAAATCCAGCGGATCAAAAATGCTGCATGGAGTTTGGAGCCGTAAGTTAGAAACGTAAAGATGACGGGGCCAGGGAGGGAGAAGGTGCCATCTTCATTGTCCTTTTTTGTTATTGGGCTTAGTTGTCCCTAGATAGCACCAGTGGTTAAGCACTAGACTATCAGCCAAAAGGCTGGCAGTTCAAACCCTCCCAGAGGTGCCTCGGGAGACAGGCCTGGCAGTCTGTTTCCAAAAGGTCACAGCCTTGAAAATCCCACGGAGCAGTCCTACTCTGCACATGTGGGGTCACCGTCAGTCGGGACTGACTTGATGGCAAGAAACAGCAGCAACAACAGGCTGCTTCCAGGTTGCACACAAGCAAAGTCTTAAAATAAAAATTACTTCGCAAGAAGCCCGCCGATTTCTTTGCAAAGGCTAAAGGCTGCTTTTAGAGCTTTTCTTATAAAGGTCGCTTAGGAGGAAAACGAGCATTGCAGACAGGATACACAGTGCAGTGACACACCAGGGGACTTCAGCACGGAGCAGAAAGTCAGACAAATGCTATGGCCCCACGGCCTCGAAGCCTGAGTCCCCGGCCTGGCTTCCTAACACCTAAAGCCTATGGTGAAGTTCTCACATGTCAGTGAAAGCTAAGGACAAAGGTTAATTTTAAAACATGTATGTTCTGGCATTTCTCAGAAGAACTGCAAGCATTTGAAGTGCTGGGAAGAGCGCGAGTGACCTGATCTGAATTTTGAGACGTGTCCCTCACTCACATTGCTCAGGTCAGGGTCAGCCGAGTTTTGCTGTGAAGGGCCAGGGAGTATCTTAGGCTTTGCAGGCCAGAAAGTCTCTGTAGCAACCACTCACCTCCGCCTCTGTGGCAGGAAAGCAGCCACAGCAACACACAAAGGAATGAGCCTGTGTTACAATAAAACTTCACCGGCAAAAACTGGTGGCAGGCTGGATTTGGCCCACAGGATGTAGTCTGCAAACTCTCGGCTTAGGTGGCTATTTCAGAAATGTCTTCAGGGAAAACAGTACTGGGGGACGGAGTCAAGAAGAAAAAGGGATAGAGGAAGCAGTTTCTGACCCTGATCACATATCTTTAGTCCCATTTATAATACCTGGGGTCCAGCCAGCATCACCCTTTCCCACAACTCTGCAGATTCCTCTCTGGTTTCCGGGGGTCCACTCCTTTCCCTCCTCCCAAATAAATGGACTAGCATCACTTCCCTGTTTAGCCTCATGCGGCTCTCAGGATGAAACCCAAAATCCCCACTGTGGCCCCATAGTTCTGGCCTTCTCAAGCTTCTCTTGTGCCACACCCCCACACCACGCTGCCTGAGCCACACCCCTCCTCCTCTATGCCACGCCCCTCCTCCCCATGTGCACCATGCCCCTCCTCCCCCTGCACCACGCCCCTCCTCCCCATGTGTACCATGCCCCTCCTCCCCCTGAGGAACACCCCTGCGCACTACCTCATCTGGGCTGACACTCTACCAAACATGATATCCTCCAGCTGCAAACCGTCCTTCCTGATGACGCATCCAAACCAAGTCAGCCAAAGTCTCAGACAATATTCTGGGACAGGGTTTGATGCTGGAAGCAATGCCACCAGTATTTCAAATACCAGCTGAGTCATTCATGGTGCACAGGTTTCAGTGGAGGTTCTGGACTAAGACAGACAAGGAAAAAAGCCATGGCAATCTACATCTGAAAATCAGCCAATTAAACCCTATGGATATTAGTAATACTAAAAATGGTAAAATATTAAAAATAAGCAGGTAGCTATTTGTTGAACTTTCTGTGGCAGAGGAATCTGCACTGACCCTCTGCATATCGCACACTGAGGTCCTTACAACATCACCGTCTGCACAAAAAAGGGAAAAGCGTGACTCAGAGGGGTGACTTGCCCAAGGTCACACAGCAGTAGAGTGGCACCTCAGGGTCCAACTCCAGTTACGTTTAGTTCCCAAGACTTGCCTCTGCCCCTCACTGTCTCCCCTCTCCCAGGACTGAGGGGGAGAATAGCATCTCTGACAACCTTCCTGGTCCCTCCAGCTCCCGGGGAAGGCTTTCTCTCTGTTGACTCTGGGGGAAGGTCCTTGTCATCAGTCTTCCTAAGTCTAGGAGGTTCTCAGCGCAGGGAGCTCAGGTCCAAAGGAAACGCTCTGCTCCCGGCACTTTTTCTTGGTGGTAGTGAGGTCCCACTCCTCTCTGCTCAATTAACTCTTTTAGACCTCAGAGGAGGTTGATTCAACATATAACCTAATCCTGTAGATTAAGTCCTGCCCATTAACATAACTGCCTCTAGTCCTGCCCATTAACATCATAGAGGTTAGGATTTATAACACATAGGATAATTACATCAGATCACAAAATGAAGGACAACCACACAATACCAGGTGGGTATCGTGGCTTAGCCAAATTGACACACATTTTCAGGGAGAAACAGTTCAGTGCACAAGTGTCCATAAGGATGGATGGATAAACAGCATACTGTACAGCCACACGATGGAATATTAAAAAGAAAAAAACCAAACCCATTGCCACGGAGTCAATTCGGACTCATGGCAACCCCATGTACTACAGAGTAGAACTTCCCCACAGGGTTTACTTGGTTGTAATCTTTACAGAAGCAGATCACCAGGCCTTTCTTCCTTGATGCCCCTGGGTGGGTTTGAACCATCACCTTTTAGGGTTAAGAGATGATTGCAAACTGCTTGCACCATGCAGGGACCTTCATGGAGTATCATTCAGCCATTTAAAGGAAGGAAGTCCTGATCCATGGTACGACAGGGATGAGCCTGAAAACACTACACTGAGTGAAAGAAGCCAGATATACGGGGCCACAGTCAGCATGAGCCCATTTATATGAAATGCTCCAAACAGGCAAACCCACAGAAACACAAAGTCCATAAGTCGGTGTTCTTTCAGCCATGTTCAGGGAACTTGGGCAGGTCACTGAGTGTGTGTGACCACCGTGGCGGCCCACACTGCTGGTCCTCTCACCATGTCCGGGGTCCCTCCCTCCCTCCCTTGGCTCCCACTCCTGAAGCCCCATCTGCAGCCTCATCCCACCTCGGCTCCTGCGCAGCTGTGCCCTGGTGCAGACAGCAGGAAGGGCTGGTGTTTGCACCCTATGCTGGCCCTGAGCCATGGCTGACCACGAAAGGAGCACAGCTCCTCTCCCCGGCTCCCCACCTTGGCCAGGGGACAAACCCTAAGCTGTTCCAGTCCAGAGCTCCTGCAGGCCCAGCGCTTGCTGGGCCTCCTCCCTGCCCTGGATGGCTCCCCCATCCGTAACCAGGTTCTCCTGGGACTATTTTCTTACCAATTCCTTGCCCTCAAGCCCTCGTCCCACAATCGGCTCCCCAAAGCCCCAAACTAAGACAATTACAAGCAGCAGAACCAGACACAGCACCTGCCCTCTCTGAGCTCCATCTACCTGGGCTCACAGGTATTCATAGAGAACCGAACTCACGCCAAGTGACAATAGCCAGGGAAGCGTCTTCACGGGAAGGGGAGGAAGGAGGCTGTAGGGGAGCATGTCGTGGGGGCTGAAGAATTTCCTAGATGGATCAAGCTGGGACTAAGCTGCTTATGGGGAGCCAGGCTAAACGCCTTTCACTCAGGAGAAACAACGTGAAAGATCGCCTGGGAGGGGGCAGCTTGGGACGTTCAAGTTCATCACTTTTGTCCAAAAAACTTCCCTGCATTGCCATCAGGAACTCCTGGGCAAAGAGACAAATATAGTCCAGAAAAATGAGAGGACTTGCCCATGATTGGTTGGGTTGACGTTCCTGAATATAACTAACAAACCCGTTGCCATCAAGTGTACACCAATTCATGGCGCCACACGTGTGTCAGAGTAGAACTATGCTCCATGGGGTTTTCAATGTCTGATTTTTCAGAAGTAGATCGCCCAGGCTTTCTTCCAAGGCACCTCCGAGTGGACTCAAACCACCAACCTTTCGGTTAGCAGCTGAGCACGTTAAACACTTGTACCACCCAGGGACTCCTGAACATAAATGCCAGGCTTACCGAGATTTCTGCCAGTCCCTGCTGGTCGACCACCTGAGCTGCACACACCAGAATGTTACAGAGTACGCGCCTTCTTTCACCGCGTCTATGCAAACTTCAAAGAGACAAAGCATCTGTGCCCCTCAAAATGATCCTGTTCATCCCCTCCTCAAATGCCTTTTTAAAACATTACCCTCAAAGCTTCCTTTATAAAATATAAAACAGCGACAGGCCCATGATCAGTTTCCAGCCTAGCAAGCAAGTCCTCATGGGGTAATGAAATGCATCGTCAGGCGGGGTCTTCGGGGACCACTCGGGCCTCAGAAGTCATTTCCTTCCTCATCCATTAGGCAAATGAAATTAAGCCTGAGAGCCGATTCCTTTCAGCAGGACAAAATGAAGATGGGAGAAGACAGAGCAACAGGACTCTGCCCCTAAGCCGGCTCCCCGGCCCTGGGTGCAGATACATGTTGGTGTGGGTGCCCTCCCTCACACACAGGGCACTGATCTTGTAAAATGGAAGCGAATTGTTCAGGGCGAGTGTGACTGGGTGTGCAAAAGACGTTCAATCACCGGTGTTGGCGAGGCTGTGGAGACACCAGAACCCGCATACACTGCGGATGGGAATGCAGGATGGTACAGCCGCTTGGAAAACCATCCTTCAGAGGTTAAATATAGAGTTAGCATGTGATCCAGCAATTCCACTCCAAGAGAAATGAATACATATGCTCATACGAACACTCGTACTGGAATGTTCATAGTGGTGTTATTCGCAATAGCCGAAAGGTGGAAACAACCGAAACGTCCATCAGCTGAGGAATGGATCAACTGGTCTATCCATACAATGGAATATTATTCAGCTATGAAAATGAATGAAGCAGTGACACACGCTATGACTTGGATGAACCTTGACAACAGTGTGCTGAGTGAATGACGCCAGACAGAAAGGACCCACATTGTATCGTTCCATGGACTGTCCAGAACAGGCCAATCTATGGGGACAGAAAATAGCAGTTATTAGTGGCTGGGAGAAGGGGGCAAATGGGAGTGATCGCTAATGGGCACAGGATTTCTTCCTGGGGTGAAGAGAATGTTCTAAAATTAGACTGCAGTGACGTTTGCACGCCCCATGAATACTGTAAAAACCACTGAATTGCACATTGTATCTGGATGACTTGTGTGGTACATAAATTTTATGTCAGTAAAGTGGTTAAAGGAGCCCCTGGGTGGTGCAAACAGTTAACACGCTCATCTGCTAACTGCAAGATTGGTGGTTTGAGTCTACCCAGGGGCGCCTTGAAAGAAAGGCCTGACGATCTACTTCCAAAAAAACCAGCCACTGAAAACCCCATGGAGCACAGTTCTATTCTGACACACACGGGGTCGCCGTGAGTCAGAGGTGATGCAACAGCAACTGAGGTAAAGCTGTGAAAACGACAAAGATGGCCGGGGGCCTACCTAGATGGTGTCTCAGTCCACTGCTGAGCTGGGCAAGGCCCGTGAGGAGTAGTTTCCGACTTCACTGTTGGGGTCTCTCTGATAAAGAACAGAGACAGGGAACCAGGCCTGCCTCCCACACGCTGTTGGTCTTGCTGCCCAGGCCAGAGTCTCCACACCAACACAGGCACCATAAACTATCCGCCAACATCTCCCAAACCTGTTGGTTTCTCTCCCCCTCAGCCCCCACCAAGTCAGTCCAGCATCACCTGTAACATGGCGACTCCCCATCCCAATGTCCACTCCTGCTGCTCCACAGCCCACTGACCTGACCACACAGAAGCAGAGCAGGTGTCAAACACCAATCAGGCCATGTCGTCCCTTGCCCTGCCCCTCCTATGGCTCCCCTGCATTTAGGATAAAATCCAAACTCCTGGAGGACCCCTCCAGCTTCACCTGATAACTTTCCCACCTCACTCCCCCGATTCCAGCCACCCTGACGGCACTTTCTGTTCTATGAGCAGAGCCAGCGTGTGTGCTGCCTCAGGGCCTTTGCACCAGCTGTTCCCTCCGCCTGAATACATTCCCCCAACACTACCACACTGCTGTCTTCTCATCCTCATTGTCTACTGCCTGAAGGCTCTGCCCTGACCACCACCCTCTCTGGCTTTCCTCTGCCTCCACAGCTCGCACTAAGCCCTCACCTGGTTTATTTTATTTGGGACACACACCATTCTCTGATTGTCTCGTGTGTTTGTCGGTTTGATTTTGCACTTGAACACAAGTCCTTGAGAGCAGGGGCTTTGTGTGTCTGCCATCTTGTGTCATGAAGGCAGTAAAACCCATTGCTGTCAAGTTGATTCCAACTCATAATGATCCCAGGTGACTGAGCAGAACTGCCTCGTAGAGTTTCCAAGGCTGTATCTTTATGGAAGCATACCTTCAGGTCTTTTCTCCTGCGGAGCTGCTGGTAGGTTCAAACCGCCAACCTCTGGGTTAGCAGCCGAGTGCTTAAACATTGTGCCACCAGAGCTCCTCCAAAGGCAGTAGGTGTTCCATAAATACCTGAAGGATCAATTCACCCCCTCCCCCTTTTAACATCCGCAACCCCAAGGATGGGGAACTCATAGGCCATGCAACCGGTCCTTGCCAGCCCCTCCACTCACTGTCCCTCACTCCAACCAGACTCTCTCCTCCTGGCTCCTCAGAGTCTGTCTGCTTCTGCTTCAAGGCCTTTATGCGTGCTTTTCCTTCTGGAACCTTCCTCCCTTCCTCTTGGTCACCACTTAAACTTCACTTCCTCTCAAAGCCTTCTGATATCTGTGGATGAGGCCGTAGCCCTGCTCTGGGCACCCCCAGCCCCCTTGATGCCCTCCATCGCTGAGCCTTATACCCACCCATACAGAGGGTTGTAATTGCTGGATTCACTGGATTTCCTGTGGAATTGGCTCCCTCAAAGGGGGAGGCACAGGTGTTACTCACCCACCCACTGTCCAACCAGTGCACTGTCTCACCCAAAATAAGCCCTCAGGAAGGACTTGGAAGGCCACTGCAGGCAGCATCATCCTGCTGGGCACAGCACAGCATGGCAAAGCTGGGGCTCCTGGGGCCAGAATGGACTGGGTCTGAACACAAGCTCTTATTTACTGTGGAAACTTGGGCAAGTCACTTAACCTCTCTGAGCCTTGTCTTCCTGATATCTAAAGCGAGGATAATAATAAGGATACTAATAAAACAAAACAACAAACCTGTTGCCGTCGAGTTGATTCTGACTCGTGGCCACCCTATATAAAAAAAAAAAAAAAAAATAGGACCTTGGAAACCTGTGGTGTAGTGGTTAAGAGCTACGGCTGCTAACCAAAAAGGTCGGCAGTTCAAATCTACCAGGAGCTCCTACATGGCAGTTCCACCCTGTCCTATAGGGTCGCTATGGGTCGGAATGGACTCGACGGCAATGGGTTTGGTTTTTTCAATAGTACCTATCTCAAATGGTGTCATAGGATTAAATGAGTTAGTGCATATGAAAGGTTTAATATGGTCCTTCAGACACAGCACCATTTAGCAATCATCCTCTTCATCATCACGTCTTCCCGGCTCCTTGGGTGGCCATCCTCTGTCCCTGGCATGCAGCGGGCACTCAATAAACAGTTGTTGAACGACTGAGGGCATGACAGAGCTACTAGGCAAAAGCACACCATTTCCCAAGGCATCCCAGAAGGCAAACGCTTCTTTTACGCTTCTTACCAAGCCTTTAATTTTCCACAGCACACAGATTCCCTTCCAAAAGTGAAACACCAAAGACGAACAGAAAAGTAATCGCAGTTCCTCAGGGATTAGCAAGGACTGGGTCAGATGCTTTTAGCACAAGTGGCCATTGTGGCAATGTTCTCAAGATACTTGTAAGAAGCACAATCCTTTTCAAAGGACTTTGAAAGAAATGAAGGAAAGGCACCGCCAATAGAATTTGGAAAAGCCAATGTCCTCAGAGACAGGACTGTGTATCACTCATGCGTCCTGTTAGAACAGGACTTTTGGCAGGACAGCTCAGGCAGAATGACGGGAACCAGCTCAGGTACACCATCACCAAGGGTAGCACCGAACATGGCGTGGTGTTAGGGAGATGCCTTCAGCTATGGGTCACGGTGGGGCCAGGGAGAGTCAGCATGGCTGGGCTCCACATAATGAGCGCACCCAACGAGCAAAGGAGATGGGAACTGAGAGGCTTAAGCAGCTGTAGGCCCCATGACCACTTGGACTCATCATGTTTATTGATCTGTTCTGTGTTGGCAGCATGGCCAACAGGCCCACTGACCATTCTGTATGGTGCTCAACCAAAGAACCAGTGATCTTCTGGCCAGATATGTTGGCATCTTGAGAGAAGTTGTTCGGGTCTTCAACATGGCGCCTCCCAAGGGTACGGTGGTCGTGATGCTCCTTCCTGACTTCAGAAGCCCACGCAGTACAAGATGCCTCTCCTCTGTTCTCACTGCTTCCTGGCGGCAAAACCCTGCTGCTGGGGCGGCAGCAAAACCAAGACACGCAAGCATGGGGCCCTGCCTTCTAGAAGTTTACAATCTCATCCAAACCAAATGAAGCCAGCTGGCATTTCAACAACTGGGAAAGAGTCTGGGCTCTGGGGCAGAAGACTTGGGACCTAGGACCAGCTCCACTACTTGCTGACCCTGTGACTTTGGCCTCTGTGTCCCACCTGTGAAATGTGACAACAGTAATATTAGCGTTAGTCACACTGATGGTAAAACTGGAGGAGAAGCAGGGCCGTGAAAACAGATCTTAGGCAAGCCGAGCTAATGCTCCCAAAGCCCTTCTCAATCCTCCCCCCTAACAAGGGGCTTAGTTGGGACTACATGTTAGAATCAGCTATTTCTCTGGAGAAAGGAGTGCTAATGGGTTGTTGCTCCATCCTTTAGGCTAAAAGCACAAGATCCATTTAAAACCCTACAGAACCTGGCAGCTTGAAGCCACCTCAGGAAGAAATCCCCCTTAAGGATGAGCTACCAACAAGAGAAAGTAACTGTTGCTGCCTTGTGCCATCAGCCGTTGCTCCAACATAGCCCCTGGGAGAGGCACATTATCTATTCACTCATCTAGTATTACCGAGGGCTGAGACCTCATTTATTCTTTAAAAACCCTCATTCAACTATATACTTTTATCCATTAAATTTTCATGAAGGCCTGATGGCTCCTGTCAAGATAAGGAATGAATCCCCTCATGATGAGATCCCGAGGTCTTAGGGAAGCAGAGATACCTTCTGGTTACAACACAAGGCCTGGCTTCAGCACACGTACCTGCTGGCAATACGGGTGAGAGATCATTGCCTTCTCCACGAGTTTTGAAATAGGCTGACAGCATCAAGGGTTAGTGAAACCTGTGGAGCCACTAGAATGCCCATGCTTCTGATGGGAGTGGACATGGGCTCACATTCTGGAAAACTCTTTGCCATTATCTTCTAATGAAAACCATGTGAGCCGTCAAATGCTCACCAGAAACCAACCAACCAACCAACAGACAAGCAAAAAGCACGTATGAGAATGTATCTAGTGAGACTATTCATAATATCCAAACTCTAGAAACAATCCAAATATTCTCAACAGTAGAATGGACAGATTATGGTATAGTCACACAATGGGATGCTATACAACAATGACAACAAATGCAAGGTCGCCGCCATACTCAACAACACAGATCAATCTCCGAAACATCATGTGGAGCAAAAGAAGCAAGATACAAAAGATTCATTACTGTGTGACTCCAACGGAGCCCTGGTGGCACAGTGGTTAAGCGCTCAGCTGCCAACCAAAAGGTCAGCAATTAAACCCACTAGCCATACCACAGAAGACAGACATGACAGTCTACTTCCGTAAAGATTACAGCCTTGGCACTGAGACTAGAAGGACCCTGGAGGTCATGGTCCCCAGACCTTCTGTTAGCCCAAAGACTGGAACCATTCCCAAAGCCAGCTCTTCAGTAAGGGATTGGCCTGGACTATAAGATAGAAAATGATACTGCTAAGGAGTAAGCTTCTTGGCTCAAGTAGACACATGAGACTATGTGGGCAGCTCCTGTCTGGAGGGGAGATAAGAAGGCAAAGGAGGACAGAAGTTGGCTGAATGAACACAGGGAATACAGGGTGGAGAGAAGAAGTGTGCTGTCCCATTAAGGGGAGAGCAACTAGGAGTACATAGCAAGGTGTATATAAATTTTTGTATGAGAGACTGACTTGATTTGTAAACTTTCACTTAAAGCACAATTGAAAAAAAAAAAGATTACAGCCTTGGAAACCCTATGGTACAGTTCTACTCTGTCCTATGGAATCGCTAGGAGTTGGAATCAACTCAACAGCAATGGGTTTGGGTTTGGGGTACGACTCCAGTTGTATAATGTGGTATTAAAAGTCAAGATGGTGGTCATCTTTCAGGTGTTGGCGACGGGGAGGGAGCACAAGGGGGCTCCCATGGCCTGATGGGAGGTCACGTAGGTACATTCACTTCGTGAAAGGATGCTGAGCGGCGCCATTCTGAGTTCTGCGTTTTTATGCATTTCATGTTACGTAGCAATATAATTTCCCTAAAATATTTTTGGTTAAAACAGGCTGTCTGTTGAGCATCTATTCTGTGCAAGATGATTCTCTATACCTTGTGGGAAACACAAGAAGTACAAGACACGAACATACACCTCTTTAAGTGTTACAATGTAAACAGATAAACAAACAGGAATGATTGAAAAGTCTTCTGGGCCTCTGCTTACCCCCATGAAGGCAAACAGATGCCCAAGATGGCACAGACTCAGAGCGCATTCAGAAGAGCCTGGGAGGTAATTCGATCTCCCTGCATCTGCTGTGGTGTGGTCTGGGAACACAAACCCAGGATCTGGATGGGAGAAGAGGCAGCAGCCTGGCACTCTCCACCCCAGGTCTACCTTCCTGTGGCCTCCACGGCATTTTCTGTCTCGATTTTGTGTTTTGGTTTGAAGATAGAAATGACTGGATACAAAAATAAGAATGATGACTCAAAGTAAGTATTATTTTCAAGAGTAAATTCATTAATGTACTGAATGTTAATTACAAAAACCAAACCTTTTGCCATTGAGTTGATTCCGACTCATAGCAACCCTACAGGACAGAACAGAACTCGCCCCATAGAGTTTTCCAAGGAGCGCCTGGTGGATTTGAACTGCCAACCTCTTGGATAGCAGCCACAGCACTTAACTACTATGCCACCAGGATTGTCATTAATTACAAGTGGCGCTGAAAGTTAAATGAACTTGGGCTGGATGCGAGAAACAAAAAAACCTATTAAACAGCATATAGTTACTTCTTAAATTTACTCAGATAACACATCTGTTTGCAGGTTGCCAAAAAATAATGTAAACCCAAAAATGTCCCAAAAGAAACTGCATACTCAATGTGACAAATATGCACTGAATAAATTTTATTTGGCAAATCTGCGGTGGACTATCCTACGGGGATACACAGATGATTAAGACACAGTCCTGGTCCTCGAGAAGCTCCAAAGCAGCAAAGACAGACACACGAATCACCAGGACCTCTGGGCAATGAGGGGAGCTCTGGCTGAGAGGCGAGCAAGGTGAACAAGAACCACCACTGGGGGTACTTAGTGCATCAGAAACGCATCTCAGCGCTGTGATAGTTAAGACAGCACAGCCCTGAAGAAGTGTCCCTACCAGATCAATGGCACAGGCCTACCAGCTCAGGACTGCTGAGCTCTGAGAAAGGCAGCAACGGTGGTTCCGTGGTAGGGTTCTCACCTTCCATGCAGGAGACCCAGGTTTGATTCCCGGCCAGTGTACCTCACATGCAGCCACCACCCATCTGTCAACAGAGGTACACACTCAGTCAATAGGGCTGTTGTGTTTGGTGTACCTGTCTCTTGTTATTGAGTCAACTCCAACCCATAATAACCCTACAGACAAGAGCAGAACCTCCCCATAGAGCTTCCAAGGCTGTAATCTTTACGGAAACAGACTGCTATATCTCTCTCTCATGTGGAGTGCCTGGTGGGTTCGAACTGCCAGCCTCTTGATTAGCAGCTGAGCATTTTAACCACTGCACCCCCAGGGCTCCTTTGTGTTTGATGTATATGCTGCCAGAGCTATTACTGTCATTATTACTGTCATCATTATTGTTGGTGGAGCCCTGGTAGTGCAGTGTGTTGCTAGGATGCTGAACGGATTTCAGCAGAGCTTCCAGACTAAGACACACTAGGAAGAAAGGCTTGGAAATACACTACTGAAAATTAGCCAGTGAAAACGTATGGATTGTAAGGATTATTTTCTGACAGAGGGTGGGAAGATGAGTCCCCTAGGTTGGAAAGCACTCAAAATACACAGTGACCTCAACAACAGACTCGAGCATACCAACATAAAGATGGCACAGGATCGGGCAACGTTTCTTTATGTTGTACATGCGGCCTCCATGAGTCGGAATCGACTTGACAGTGAGAAATGACAACAAGCTTTGAGATGAACCTGGGGTTCGAAACAACCATTTTACTGAGAAGAACCTGGTGGGGGAGAAAGCCAAACCAGATGGAAGCAGGCCACGTATGGAGGCACAGAGGCCTCCTGAGGCCCAGTGTGAGCCGGCGGCCCAACTGCACCCAGGACTCTTAGCACCTTGCACCAACCAATGCCCTTTTCCAGTGACACCAGGTTAAGTTAGACCCTTGTTACTAAAAGATTCCTAATACAAACAGACTGCATATTCTCTTTAGGAAGACAACAGCAAGATGTCTTGAGAAGCGTTTAGGATAAGGTCCCCCAATGACTTTGAGGACATGGCAGTTATCTTAATTATCTAGTGCTGCTGTAACAGAAACACCACAAGTAGATGGCTTCAACAAAAGAATTTTATTCTCTCACAGTCTAGGAGGCTAGAAGTTCAAATTCAGGGTGCCAGTTCCAGGGGAAATCTTTCTTTCACTGTTGGCTCTGAGATAAGGGCCTTGTCATCAATCTTCCCTTGGTCTAGGAACTTCTCAGAGCAGGGACACCGAGCCCAAAAGACATGCTATTCTCCTGGCTCTTGTTTCTTGGTGGTATGAGGTCCCCCTGTCTCTCTGCTCACTTCTCTCTCTCATATCTCAAAAGAGATTGATTTAAAACACAACCTAATCTTGTAGATTGAGTCTTGCTTCATTAACATAACTGCCTCTAATCCTGCCTCATTAACATCATAAAAACCCAAAACCAAACCCATTGCCATCCGATGGATTCTGAATCATAGCAACCCTACAGGACAGAGTGGAACTGTCCCATACAGTTTCCAAGGAGCGCCTGCTGGATTCGAATTGCTGACCTTTTGGTTAGCAGCCACAGCTCTTAACCACTATGGCACCAGGATTTCCCAATAAGTTATGGAGATAGAATTTACAACACACAGGAAAATCACATCAAATGACAAATTGGTAGACAACCACACAACACTGGGAATCATGGCCTAGCCAGGTTGATACGTGTTTTTGAGTGACACAATTCAATCCATAACAGCAGTTCAGTGTTTAAACCCAGGAGAGAAAGCTGATGAGCTCCTCCCCAAATCAAGAGCGACAGAATGAGTGGTGCCCAGGAACCAGGTGGGGTTGCTCCCCTCATCCGTCTAGTCTGGCGTCGGACAGAAGGCCGTCTTGCTGTGGTGTTTTGCCATCATACCTGTGGTTGTGTGTGTGTTCTAAGCAACAATGCCAGGGTGGAACAAGCAAAGCAGAACAAACACTTCTTTCCCCACTTAGCAGCTCTTGGGGGAAGAACTCCCCGATCTTTCCAGGCACAAGCGGAAACGTCCATTAACACTAATGGGATCGGTTCAGGAGCTGCGCACAGGGCTTCCGGAGCTGAGCGAGGGCCTCCCGGGGCTTACTGTGGGGCTGCCGGAGCTGAGTGCGGGCCTCCTGGGGCTGCAAGAGGGCCTTCCGGAGCTGCAGAGTCGTCTCAGACCCGGAGGTGCAGCTATTGGCGGGGGTCTGGGGGTTCGTCCCTGTGTCCATGCCTGCAAGGTACTTCCAGAAAAGCCCGTGTGCACAGCCAGAGGCACACGGAAAGGAGCTAGGATGAGAACGGGCCGCGGCTGAGGTGCCTCTCAGATCACCTCAGTGCCCCAGACCTTGCTAGCCTCTGAGCAGCCTTCTCAGCAGCATGTGGGTTCCCCTCTTAAGCAGGGTGTGAGTGAGACTGACGGTGTGACACTCCTGAACCAAACCCACTGTCCCTGGTGAACAACGTCCAGGGCTGCATGCAGCATCTTCAGCTGCTTGCTGGCTGGGCAGGGTCCCTGGTCTCGGATTCCAACTAACCTGGCTGCCACCCCAACCCCCACCCCCGGAACCAGCCCCTGTGTGGCACCTAAAGCCTGTCAGTGTTGCTGTCATTCTCCCTAGTACCTGCCAGGTGGATACCCTACACGTTCTGCAGGAGGCCCATCCAGGACAAGACACATGCCCTTGCCTTGGGGGCAGACATCCTGGGGGAGGAAGGGGAGGCCCCGCCATTGGAGTAAGAGACAAGAGACCCACCAGGACAGTCCAGAGGGAGATGAAGGAGGGGTGGGGACGCTGGCCTCGGCAGAGAGTGGGCATGTCATTAGACCAGGAGCTGGTGCAGACAGACAAACTTGTAGCATCCTGAGAAAGCAGGACCAGACAGCAGGATGAGCCCACACTCAGAGGGCTGGTCCCAGCCGCCAGCAGCGCCACTGGCGACTCAGGTCAGCTGCTCAACCCCTGGGCTTCAGGGGCCACCATGAAGACACAGATAAGACCTGCCCCACACCAGGCACCTTTCAGGGTACAGATACAGTGTGGGAGGGAGGGAGCAGTACGGTACACATTCCGTCAACAGAGCTATTGTGTTTGGTGTACCTGTCGCCTGTTGTTGTCGAGTCGACTCCAACCCATAATGACCCTACAAACAGAGTAGAACCACTCCATAGGGTTTCCAAGGCTGTAATCTTCACGAAAGCAGACTGCTATATCTCTCTCGAGTGGAGTGGCTGGTGGGTTTGAACTGCCAACCTCTTGGTTCGCAGCTGAGCATTTTAACCACTGCGCCACCAGGGCTCCTTTGTGTTTGGTGTATATGCTGCCAATGCTGTTACTGTCATTATTACTGTCATCATTATTATTGGTGGAGCCCTGGTCGTGCAGTGGTTAAGCACTATGGCTGCTAACCAAAAGGTCAACTAGTTCAAATCTACCAGCAGCTCCTTGGAAACCCTATAACTCAGTTCTACTTTGTCCTATAGGGTTGCTATGAGTCAGAATTGACTCAACAGCAATGGGTTTGGTTTGGTTTGGTTTTGGTTGCTTTTATTATTGCTATCTTTTAATACTGTTATTAGATGCTGTCCACATCATTTTCTGTCTAGACTGATATGTTGGGAAGGTTTATTGTTAGTTGCATGGAGTTGGCTCTGACTGATGGTGACCTTATGTATAACAGAACGAACGTTGCCTGGTCCTGTGCCATCTTCATCATCATTGGTACATTTCAGTTCACTGTTGCAGCCATTGTGTCAGTCCATCTCATGGAGGGTTTGCCTCATCTTCACTAATCCTCTACCACACATGATGTCCTTTTCAAGCAACTGGTCTTTCCTGATGACATGTCCCAAGTAAGTAAGCCAAACTCTCTCCATCCTTGCTTCTAAAGGGTATCCTGGGAAGGTGGAAGTCTTCAAATTTCTAATAAGGAATATTCACTTAGCGTTTCCTTTCCATACTTACTTCCCCTTGTGCCCCTTAGCTGGGGGGTGGGGTACCCCATGGGACACCATCAGTGTGTCTGTGCCCAACCTCCTTCTCATCCCCCCCCACCCCCTCTTGCCATGTTGGCTACTCCACAGCAAGAGAAGCACAGATACATAGTGAAACCAGTGAGAGCCAGAACTCAACGGGGCTGCCTTGCTTTTCTGGGTCTCGCAAGTTTTCCACCTTTGCCAGGGTGTAGTTTTACCACTTTTCTATAGCTCTCTATTAGTGGAAAATACTTGCGTTTTCCTTCTCTGTCAGGTTTCTGTCTCATACAGGTTCTGGCTTTCACAGTTTTTACTGTATTTTGAAGTTCCTCCAAGGTGATTCTGAGGCATCCCAGCCCTCAGGAGAAACCCTTGGAGCTAAAGCAAAACTCAAAATATAAAAATTAGACAAATTTTCTACTATGTTCCTCTTATTCAAAGCAAGCAAAACTATACCCCTACATATTTGTCATAGATGTTCATTAAAAAAAAAAAAAAATGAGCAAAAAGCTTCATATGGACTATTAGGCCCTAAGAAGCCTGCTCAGAATTAGAGATGATTAGATAATCAGATGAGAGATAAAATTACAAATAAGTAATAAAAGCAAACACACACTGGAGTACATAAACAGCAAACACTGGGCAGCCACACTAAGGTGGTTCCAGCCCCCTTACTTGACATCTGGGCTCTTATGGAGACATTTTAGAACTAGGATCTCAGGTTTCCATGAACATGCATTGTATTAAATCTGTTTGGGCCCCCAGCAGCTGAGAAGGAAGAATGCAGGCTTGAGAAACAGAAGGTCCCACTTCAAATCCTGCCTTCGTCGTCTGTATCCGACAAGATCCTGGGTGACCCTCTTTGCACCTCTAGGCTCTGGGTGCCATGTCATGACAACGAGGCTAGTCACATTTATCAAAAGTGGTTTCTCTAGGATGCACAGATAAGGCCATTTGTGTGAAAACATGCTCAACCTCTAAAGAGTTCAGTATTTATTCATCTGACAATGCATTCATTCCACAAATATCTGAATGTCTGTGTCTTACTCTGGATTCTCTGCAGGAGCAAAACCAGTGGAGCATATATATAAATAGAGAGAGAGAGAGATTTCATATAGTGATAGAGTGCCATAAAATGAGTCCCTCAGGTTGGAAGGCACTCGGGATATGACTGGGGAAGAGGTGCCTCCTAGAAGTAGAGTTGACCTTAATGATGTGGATGGAGTAAAGCTTTGGGGGCCTTGCTTTGCTGATGTGGCACAACTCAAAAAGAAAAGAAACAGATGCAAACATCCATAAATAATAGGAATGTGGAGTGTATGAAGTACGAATCCAGGAAAACTGCAAGTTGTCAAAAATTATATAAACCAAAACCAAACCCGTGGCCGTAGAGTCAATTTGGACTCATAGCAACCCTATAGGATGAAGTAGAACTGCTACATAGGGTTTCCAAGGAGCACCTACTGAATTCGAACTGCTGACCTTTTGCTTAGAAACTGTAGCTCTAAGCCACTATGCCACCAGGGTTTCCAAAATTATATGGACACATAAAAATCGATATCCTAGGCATTAGTGAGCTGAAATGGATTGGTATTGACCATTTTGAATTGGAAAATCATATGGTCTGCAATGCTGGGAATGACAAATTGAATAGGAATGGTGTCACATTCATTGTCAAAAAGAATAATTCAAGATCTATCCTGAAGTACAATGCTGTCAGTGATAGAATAATATCCACATACCTACAAGGAAGACCAGTTAATACGACCATTATTCAAATTTACCCACCAACCACTAATGCCAAAGATGAAGAAATTGAAGATTTTTACAAGCTTCTGCAGTCTGAAATTGATCAAACATACAGTCAAGATGCATGGATAAGTACTGGTGACTGGAAAGCAAAAGTGAGAAATGAAGAAGAACTGGTAGTTAGAAAATACGGCCCTGGTGATAGAAATGATGCCAGAGATCGCATGATAGAACTTTGCAAAACCAACGACTTCTTCATCACAAATACCTCTTTTGAACAACATGAACAGCAACTGACTATACACATGGACCCCACTGGATGTAACACACAGGAATCAAATCAACTACATCTGTGGAAAGAGACGATGTAAAAGCTCAATATCTCAGAACAAGGCCAAGGGCCGACTGCAAAATAGACCATCAATTGTTCATACGCAAGTTCAAGATGAAGCAGAACAAAATTAAAACAAGTCCATGAGAGCCAAAGTACAACCTTGAGTATATCCCCCTGAATGTAGATACCATCTCAAGAATAGACCCAACACACTGAAACTAAGGAACGAAGACAAGATGAATTATGAAATGACATCAAGAACATGATACATGAAGAAAGCAAGAGGTCATTAAAAGGACAGGAAAGAAAGAAAAGATCAACATGTACGTCAGAAGAGACTCTGAAACGTACTCTTGAATGTAGAGTGGCTAAAGCAAAAGGAAGAATGATGAAGTAAAAGAGCTGAACGGAAGATTACAAAGGTGGCTCGAGAAGACAAAGTAAAGTATTATAACGAAATGTGCAAAGACCTGGAATTAGAAAACCAAAAAAGAATACATTTCTCAAGCTGAAAGAACTAAAGAAAAAATTCAAGCCTCAAGTTGCAATAGTGAAGGATTTTATGGATAAAATATTGAATGATGCAGGAAGCATCAAAAGAATACAGAAGGAATACACAAAGTCACTGTACCAAAGAGAACTGGTCAGCATTCAACCATTTCAGGAGGTAGCATTATGAACAAGAACTGTACTGAAGACACTGGTGAAAAACAAGGCTCTAGGAATTGACAGAATACCAGTTGAGTTGAGATATTTCAACAAATAGATGGAATGCTGGAGGTACTCACTCATCTATGCCAAGAAATTTGGAAGATAGCTACCTGGCCGAACGACTGGAAGGGATCCATTTTGTGCTTGATCCAAAGAAAGGTGACCCAACAGGATGCAGAAATTATTGAACAATATCATTAATATGACCAAAGAAACACAAACCCGTTGCTGTCAAGTTGACTCCGACTCATAGTGACCCTACAGGACAGAGCAGAACTGCCCCATAGGGTTTCCAATGAGCAGCTGGTGGATTTGAACTGCTAACCTTTTGGTTAACAGCCGAATTCTTAACCACTATACCACCAGGGCTCCCTTAATATTGCACATGAGTAAAATTTTCTTGAGGATAATTCAAAAACAGTTGAAGCAGTACATCGACAGTTTACTGCCAAAAATTCAGCCGGATTCAGAAGAGGATGCGGAATGAGAAATGTCACTGCTGATGTCAGATGGATCTTGGCTGAAAGCAGAGAATACCAGAAATGCGTCTACCTGTGTTCTATTGATTCTGCAAAGGCATTCGACTATGTGGATCATAACAAATTATAGATAACATTGCAAAGAATGGGAATTTCAGAACACTTAATTGTGCTTATGAGGAACCTGTACACAGACCAAGGCAAAGGGATATTGCGTGGTTTAAGATCAAGGAAGGTGTGCATGAGAATTGTGTCCTTTCACCATACCTGTTCAATCTGTACGATGAGCAAATAACCCGAGAAGATGGACGGTATGAAGAATGGGGCATCGGGATTGGAGGAAGACTCATTAACAACCTGCGTTATGCAGATGACACAACCTTGCTTGCTGAAAGTGAAGAGAACTTGAAGCACTTACTAATGAAGATCAAAGACTACAGCCTTCAGTATGGATTACACTTCAACATAAAGAAAACAAAAATCCTTACAACTGGACCAATAAACAACATCATGGCAAACAGAGAAAATATCAAAGTTGTCAAGGATTTCATTTTACTTGGATCCACAATCAACACCCATGGAAGCAGTAGTCGAGAAATCAAATGACATATTAGGCAAAGGTGCTGCGAAAGATCTCTTTAAAGCTCTAAAAACAAAGGTATCACTTTGAGGACTAAAGTGTGCTTGACCCAAGGCAAGGTATTTTCAATCGTCTCATATGCATGCAAAAGCTGGACAATGAATAAGGAAGACTGAAGAAGAATTGGTGTCTTTGAATAATGGTGTTGGCGAAGAATACTGGATATACTGTGAACTGTCAGAAGAATGAACAATCTGTCTTAGAAGAAGTACGGCCAGGATGCTACTTAGAAGCAAGAATGGCGAGACTTCCTCTCTTGTTCTTTGGACACGTTACAGGAGGGACCAGTCCCTGGAGAAGGATATCATGCTTGGTAAAGTAAAGGGTCAGCAGAAAAGAGGAAGACCATCAACAAGATGGACTGATGCAGTGCCTACAGGATGGGCTCAAGCATAATGACTGTGGGGATGGCGCAGGACCAGGCAGTGTTTCATTCTGTTGTACATGGGGTCGTATGAGTCAGAACCGACTCAACAGTACCTAACAACATAAGAGAGAAATTTTCTTCATGGAAATAGCTCACCCAATTGTGGAGGCTGGCAAGTCCAAATCCGTTGAGTCAGGTGGCAGGCAGACCTCTGCTGGCCCATGTGGCTACAGAGGCTGCCAAACCCACAATCAGTGGGTCAGGCGGCAAGCTGAAGAGTTCTGCAGGGTTATGACACAAGCACAGGAGATGAGGCAACAGGAAGAGTGCAGGGCTGAGAGAGAGAGAGCTTTGCCAAAACGTCCATTTATATTCTGGGGGCAGGCCACACCCCTAAAGAAACTCCTCTTTCAACTGATTGGCTGCTCCCATCAGACCACATCATGGAAGATAATTACATTACGTTACATTATGGAAGAGTACCCAGTCCAGTGTCTGCCAAAACACTGAGAATCACAGCCTAGCCAAGTTGACACATAACATTAACCATCACTGTTATATGCCAAGCACTGGAAATTCAGCTGACAATGAGCAAGAAAGGTCCTGCCCATGAAGACCTTTTGGTCTAGAAGCAGAGACAAAGTCAAAAACAATAGAACCACAAAACAATTATGATTTGAAACATACTAGGAAGAAAATCAATAGTCATACAGGATAACAACAGAGCACCAGAAGGCATTGGGGGTGGGGGTGGGGGGGTGATCACAGAAGGAAGCTCTGAGGTGACGTAAATGGTTAACATGCTTGGCTGCTACCTGAAAGGTTGGAGGTTCAAGTCCACCCAGAGGTGTCTCAGAAGAAAAGGCTGGCAATCTACTGTATTTTTACTCAAATAGCACATGCCTTCTACATTTGTTTGCCAACAGTGCCCTCCCCCTGGGGGTATTTTCGTAAGCATGCTATGCTAATTTTTGAAATTAGCATAGCATGCTTAAGCTTAGAAAAAAACCTCCTGGGGAGAGGGCACCGTTGGCAAACAAAGGTTGAAGGCGCACATTATCTGCTTGAAAATAGGTACTTCCAAAAAATCACCCATTGAAAACCCTAAGGAGCACCGTTCTGCTATGACACACATGGGTCGCCAGGAGTCAGCGTCGAGTTGACAGTATCCGGCGAACTGGACCCGAGAAGGCTTCTGTGAGGGAGTGACGTTTAATCTGAGACAAAGAAAAGAAAGGACCAACCTGGATGTGTTCCACGGGTAACAGCTGTAGGCAGAGAAAAGAGTAAGTGCAAAGGAACATGGCTAGAAAGGGTTTGACTTGGTCAAGGAACTAAGCGGGGACCCCATAACCACTGCCTTCCATCAGGTCAATTCCAGCTCGTAGCAACCCTACAGGGCTTCCAAGGCTGTAAATCCTTAAGGAAGCAGACTGCCACATCTTTCTCCCACAGAGCAGCTGGTGGGTTTGAACTGCAGACCTTTTGGTTAGCAGCTAAGCACTTAACCCCTGCACCACCCTGGCTCCTTAAGAGGAGACCAAACCAAACCCATTGCTGTCGAGTGGATTCCAACTCATAGCAACCCTACAGGACAGGGCAGAACTGATTCATAGGTTTCTAAGGAGCAGCTGGTGGATTCCAACTACTGACCTTTAGGTTAGCAGCTGAGCTCTTAACCACTGTACCACACACGACCAGTAGGGTCTGAATGTCATTGTTTTATCCAAATGCCATTCAGCTCCTATCTAAGAAGCCTGGTTACACAATAAAAGTGTGAAGATTTATTGAATCAGATTCTTCCCTGAGGGGAGCCTGCTGACTTGGAACTCTTCATAGAGCGAGCTCTTTCTGCTCCCTGGGGCTCTGGCCAGAGAATCAACACCCCTTCAAGGGTCTGACCCCACCACTTGACAAAAAAGTAACTCACACCCAAAGCAAACCCTCCTCACCCACACTCAGACCCTAAAGGCCAAGGATGAGTTTGCACCAACTGACAACTCCTTCAGTTAAGCAGAAAAACTTGCTGTCTTAGTTCTCTAGTGCTGCCGTAACAGAAATACCGTAAGTGGGGGGCTTTAACAAACAGAAATTTATTTTCTCACAGAAGGCTTTCTCTCTCTATTGGCTCTGGAGGAAGGTTCTTGTCTCTTCAGCTTCTGCTTCCTGGTTCCTTGGAGATCTAATGTGTCTTGGCATCTCTCTTCCCCCATCTCTGCTTACTGGCTTGCTTGCTTAATCTCTTTTTGTATCTCAAAAGAGACCGACTTCAAGATACACCCTAGAGTAATTCTGCCTCATTAATATAACAAAGACAATCCATTCCCAAATGGGATTATAACCACAGGCATACCAAAAACCAAACCAAACCCAGTGCCATCCAGTCGATTCCGACTCATAGCGACCCTATAGGACAGAGTAGAACTGCCCCATAGAGTTTCCAAGGAGCGCCTGGTGGATTTGAACTGCCGACCCTTTGGTTAGCAGCCGTAGCACTTAACCACTATGCCACCAGGGTTTCCACAACAGGCATAAAGGTTACGATTTACAACACATATTTTCAGGGGACACAATTCAATCCGTAACACTTGGCTTTTAACAGCCCTTGATATTCTAAGGTTTGCTGCCTGTAGGGATGGAAAGGGCAGTTCAAGGCTGCTTGGATGCAGTCTTCTCCAGGAAGACAGTAAAGGAGTCAGGAGCAGAACGGTCACTTACCAGGGTCATCTCCGTGGGTGGACACCAGGAGCCATACCAGAACATTCTGCAGAAACCAGTCACTCGTTTCATTATTCGATGCCTAAGTGACTAATGAATCTATCAATCAATCTATGCTCAAAGAACTGAAGAGAATCAACTGGAAAACTACTTTAAACATTATGAAGGTTTCTGAGGTAACTTGTTACGAAATGAGTATTGCTGGAAAAAACAGTATTTTTTTTTTCCTAATTAAATTTAGCTAGCAATAATTACCCAAAAAGTTTAATAGGAAAATAAAAATCCTGTCCACAATAACAAATGTAAAACATTAAACACATAGAAATAAAATGTATAAGAAAATTTCAGCTCATCAGAAGGGAACTATAAAATTTCAACTGAGAATTATTAAAAAAAAAAAAAAAGCTAGCATAAAAAAAGAGACATACCAGGCTTTTGAATGGGACAACTCGACTTGGTGGAGATGGTAGTTCGCCAAAAAGATTTTACAATTCTCACCATCAAAACATTGCCAAATTATTCTAAAGCTCTTCTGCTGGAATACTTAATGATAGAATGGTCAAAAATATGAGAAAAACATAAGGAGACAGGGTCTTTATGCTGGATATTTAGATATATAATAAAATTGTGGAGATTAGAGCAATGCTATACAAAGTCAAGGACAGACTTAGATGAAGAAAATTAAAAGTCCGGAAAGAGGGCTGAGTATAAACATAAGAAGCTGGTATATCATAAAAAATGTATTTCATGTAAATGGCAAAAAATGGACTATTCAAAGAACAGTGCTGAGTTACATGGCTAACTCTTTGGCAGAAAAAAAGAAGGGTCAGGAAATCACACCTCCCACGAAAATGAATTTCCTATGGGCTGAAGTGTTAAACAGAAAAAAAAGGAACCAATAAAAGAACCGGAAGAAAATCATGACTAGCAGTTTATCTGATCTTGGTGGTGGGGACAGCCTTCTTAAGCATAAAAACCAATTAGAAGCAGCCTTGGAGAAAATATAATGGTAGATTTGACAGAATTTTTTAAACTTTCAAACAAGAACATCCATCAGAAAAAAATCGGAAGGCTACTGACAAACTGGAGGAAATGTTTTCAACACACACAACGGGAATACATTAGCACAATGACAGTACCCCCAAAGCCTGTTTTTAGTGGGGGCATAAAAATGGGGGGACCATTTTATTCACTGTTAATGAGCATGACACTTGTTATTTTCACTTAGGGAATGGTCAGGCCCTGGACCCAAGAATTCCACTTTTAAAGATTTATCTTAAGGAAATAAATGAAGGTGGTTTCAAAGATCCCAATTCAAAGGGATTCACTGGTACTTTCCAACATAACTTTGCATACAACAAAAAAAATATTCAGCCATTAAAAATCATGTTTTCAAAAGGAATTGAAGAAAATGAGAAATTGCTGATGTTAAATGAAAAAAGCAGGATATAAGACTAATTACAGAGAACTGAGAACTATCAAATTTTGCTTTGAAATACAAGACACACATATACTGAACTTCCACTCATTAAATTTGCATCGAGCATCTTCTAATGGGCAGACACTATACAACAATGAAGAAAAGAGATGTATGCTTGGAGTTTACAATCCATTGAGATCGCTGTCTTTCTCACACACACACGGAAGAAATATACCAACACGTTAATGATTACCTCTATTTTTAGAGGGGCTATGGAATTTTTTATGGGTATAGTGTTGCATACAGTGTTGCTATGAGTCAGAATCGACTTGAGGGCAACGGGTTTTTGGTTTTATGGGTAATAATTATTTGGTTTCTTACACATCTGAGAATATTTCTACCACACACCTTATTTTCACAATTGGGAATGAAACTTCAGTTTAAAAAATCTCACTGCTCCCTACACCAAGGACACCATCCTCCTCCCATCAAGAGACACAACGACCACACCGATGTGTCTATAAAGCTATATTCCTTCTGGGCTGGTTATGCATCTCAATCTGCTGTCCCTGAAAATAATTTCCCTGGGTAAAAGCAAGAATGGGCGAGGAGAGAGAATATGAGACAATGATACGCCTACCATATTTGAAAAATCTAAATGACCTTTCAAAAGACTTAGACTTAAAATAAATGTGTGACTCAGGAACAAGTGATCCAAATTGCTAAATGTCCTCATAAAAATAGCCCCAACCTTTCCCTAACAGCAGATAATTTCCCACATCAGAAAGATGCCATTCATGCTTTTAAGTATCAACGAGAAAATGGAAATTATGTCAGTAAATTTCAGGACCTGCTCAAAACTCATACACTTATGGTGTTCATCTGCAGCTCAGGAATGGGGAACGGCAGGATCAACAGAAACACCTTTCAAAGGCTAGAGGAGACCAGGAGGTAGGGGAGAGACGTAGAAGTTAAAAAAGGATCTCTTTGAAACTGATTTTCCCAGCATGTTTGTTTGGAATGATGCAACAAAGATAGCTCCATCCCTTCCAGTCCAGAAGAAGGGAACGAACCTCAAGCAGAAGCTTCATGGAAACGGAGCATGTCCCACTCAGGCCAGGAATTACACACAGAATTATCACTGAAGTCACTGAAGACGGACTTCTCCCAGCCTCTCTTTTTTTATGGATAAATCCGATCAGTGTGGACCTAAGACCACCAAGTTGAGGCACACCTGAGTGGTCAGAATAATCAATGGGTTATTCATTCACCCAAAAAATATCCTGCCACTGTGTCCCAGGCACAGATCTGGGACTGGGGACCCAGCCCAGGACAAGCCAGATGTGGGACTTATATTCCAGGGGGGTAGACAGATAATACGCAAGGAACTGACAGGACCATTTCAAAGAGTTAAACGTGCAACAAAAGACATCAAAACAGGAGTTTGTGAAGGAGAGTTACTGGACAGTGTGGATTTAAGTAATGGAGTCAAGGAAGGCTTCTTGGAGGAGGTGTCATTTGAGCTGAGACCTGGGGTGAGAGCTTTCAGAGAAAGCAGGGAGCAAACATGAAGGCACTGATGCAGGATCCAGGGTGACATGGGGAAGAACAGGAAGAAAACTAGAGCGGCTGAAGGCTGAGGAGGGGCGGGAGGGAACAGGAGATGAGGCCAGGCAGGGTGGTGAGGTAGGGAGGGTCTGGGCCATTTGGGGCCTCGGATCGTAGGGAACACCTGGACGTTCTAAGTGTATTGAGATTGGCGTGTGAAGTCTACTCATTTTGGAAGTATAATAAAGAGCATGTAATTGTAAAGCTCTGATGACACATTTACATCTGTCTTGGTCTTTCTCATTCTGTTAGTCACTGGATCCTCAGGTCCCCCCAGAGCCTGGTAATTAGATGGCACCCGGCAGGGAGGGGAGGGTGGCAGGCAAAGGAACAGTTAGAAGCCACACTTCCCATTTCTTAGGTGTCTGCGTTTCCGGATTCTACCACTTACTCCATCTTTCTGGAGCTCTGTTTCCTCATCTGTAAAACCAAAATAAGAGCACTACCCCCGACCTCATAGGGATGCACTGAGAAGTGAGCTGGTGCACCCGAAGCATGTACCCGGGTGTCCGGTACACGGTGACCTTCTGCTAAATTGCAAGCAGAAATATAAAAATTCATGATAATTTATTCTCCAAGATTTTATTATATGGGTCAGATGGCGAAGCTGTTTCACATCTGGTTTGAAATTTCCTGTAATAAAAATTATAAAGAAATCCAAACACCACGAAATTACAGAGGACAGAAAAAGGAACTGCCATGAACTTGCCACTCAGCTTCAGTGATTACCAACAGGTGGCCGATTTCTTTTCATCGATCCCTCCTCCCCACCCACCCAAATCTCCCTGTGGTATAATGAATTACTTAATATGGCCTTTCTAGCCAGGTCTTGTAACTTCCACCCAGGTGGTTGTACAATACGGTAATTGTGGCCCACCAAAGGGAATGGTCAGTTTTGCCATCTCGCAGGGCTTGAAATGAGCCGCCCCAGAGGCAGAAAAGAGAGGACCCCATCGCTACCAAGGAAGGAGGGACCAGCAGGAGAGACCTGCAGGAGACAGTGCAGTGAGCTTCCCAGCCCACAGAGAGAGAAAGCTGAGCTCCTTTGGGCAGAGACTGAGGGCCAGGGAGAGATGTGCCTATGAGCAGGACTGGGAAGAGGCTGTCCTGATGGAAGAATTGTATTCTTGAGTGTTCCTGAGCCTGAACTGTAACCTATCACTTCCTTAACAAACCCCATAATCATTAGTATGGTCTGTGAGACCTGTGTGGTCACTGCAATGAATTATCGAACCCAGGAGTGAAGTAGAGAGTGCCGTGGGAGGGATGGCTGGTGTCAGAATTGGTAAAGATGGCGGACAGAGGAGGCATGTCTGACCACGCCTGATAGTAATCGGCCCTTGTGAAGTCAGAGGAGGTCAGACGCTGCCTCCACGCTATCTTTACTGCCCTGCCCTCCTGGCTGGATTGTCTTGAAGCAACTGGAGCACATCACATCACTTCAACTATAAATACAGGAAAACCTATGAAGGCTGAAACCTGTATTAGGCAGAAACCTGTCCGAGAAAGAAAACTCAAATATTTCCCACTAAAACAAGTGATAGAAAAGTGGTAAGACTGCACCCTGTCAAAGTCAAAAAACTTACAAGACCCAGAAAAACAAGGCAGTCCCATCAAGTTCTGGCTCTCACAGGCTTCACTGCATGAGCTTAAACCAATATGAATTTAACCCAAAATGGCATTTGATTTCCAGCACAATGCTTGCTAACACATCTTTTAGAATTTTCAACGGCCTGTGTTGGTGAGGTCTGGAAGAAACAGCCCCCTGACTAATTATTGGTACAATTATGAATCAGTATAAAAGCTTCACAGGGCAATGTCTCCTCAAACATCTAAACTAAAAGGCACATATCATTTGATCCAGGCATCACAATTGTCAGAATATATATTACACATAAACTGGAACCCAAGAACTAAGATGTGTGTACAAGTAGGAGATCATTCACAGCAGTGCCAGTTCTCCTGACACGTGTTTGGACACCATCTCCGTGTCCACCAACAGGGCGCTGAAGAACATTTTGCTCCATGCTTTCCTTAGAGTGTCAGGCATAGAGTATGAGGGATATCGACATGTACTGATAAGAAATGAGCTACAAGTAAAAAAAGGTTCAGAACTGTGTGTACAGGCTCCCATCATTAGTGTAAAAAAGCAGGTACACACATACACACACACACACACACACACACACACACACACACACACACACGATTTATGACTTAAATATATCTCCAAGGAGTTACAAACAGGGAACTGGCAACAATGGTTGCCAGTTGCCTCCTCAGGGGAGGAGAACCGGAAGACCAAAGAATAACAAGAGCACGGAGACTTCTCAGGTCTAATACAGATGATGATGATGATGATAGCAATGTCAGCTCCTTCATACATTTTTTTTTCACCTACACATATACTACACATTAAAAGACTTTTTTTTTTAAGGTTTTTTAAAAATTAACTTGAGGAAGGAAAAAATGGGGGCTGGACCAAACAGAATGTCCAGCCTCTAAGGAGATCTGAACAAAACACACAGGAACTGGAGTCAACCAAAGCCATAGCCTTCTCTTTAGCAGCATCAAGAAGGTACGCAGGTCTTTATAGGTCAAAAAAAAAAAAAAAAAAAAACCACGAGGGGTAAATTAGGGATCAGCAAATTCCTCAAGAAGTAATGACTCTGAATTTGAACTTGAGAATGTGGGGCTATGTTTCCTGTAGCTCTTGGTCCCTGAATTTGTTGTTGTTGTGTACCACTGAGTTGATTACAACTCATAGTGACCCCATGTGAAGAGTAGAACAGCCCCTTAAAGCGTTTCTTAGACTGTAATCTTTACAGGAGCAGGTCACCAGGTCTTTCCTCTAGCAGGGTACATGGCGGATTTGAAACATTGACCTTTCACTTGAAAGCTGAGTGCTTAATCATTGCACCATGAGGGCTCTTTTACCCTGAATTTAGAGGACACCATGTTGGTCCTAGTCCGAGGCTTAAACAACATAAGGGAGCATTACTGACGTATCATCGGGAAAGACCAATCCCTAAAGGACATCCTATTTGGTAATGCAGAGGGTCAGCAAAAATGAAGGATGCCTTCAATGAGATGGATTGACACAATAGGCACAGCAATGGACTCAAAGACAGCAACAATCATGAGGATGGTGCAGGACTGGGCCAAGTTTCATTCTGTTGTAGTTACAGTCGCCATGAGTTGGGGGCAACTAGACAGCAACTGTTTTCCTTGGGAACTGTACTCTCCAGCCCCATGGCTTTGGAAGCAGATAGAGACAGTGGTCAGTGGCCTCAGCACATTTGTTCTTTCTGGCTGGGTCTGAAATGTTTCTTCTTTCCTTGGAGTTCTCTGGGCTGATAAAACATGAGAAGTGACATCCTTTTCCACTTAATACTCTAACAATTCTTTGTTGTTTCCACAGCTCAGGCACAACTTATTCTGACTTACTCTGGCTTTGGGATTTTTGGATCAGCAGAATCACTGGAACATCTGGGAACGCTGCGTTTCCAAGTGTGCTTTGCAGGCGCCGTTGATCAGCTCTCAACATTCTGTGGCATAAATGGGCCAGAGCATGGCAATCTGAGTCCTTATCGAGCCCAGAGAAGTCATCAAAGATGAACGTGCTTGATTATGGATATATTCTTGTCCTGAGTAGTTAAAGAACTAGCACCATGCTTCTTCTTGTGGCTGGGTGCTGCCAATTTTTGACTCATAGCGACCCCATGTGACAGAGTAGACATGCCCCATGAGGTTTTCTTGGCTGTAATCTTTGTGGAAGCAGATCACCAAGTCATTTCTCTTGTGGAGCCACTGGGTGGGTTTGAACTGCCAGCATTTCAGTAGCAGCTGAGTGTTTAACCATTGCGCTCCTTAGAACCACGCTAACGTGAAACAGATTAGATAGGCTACATAGATTGATAGACAGACCGACTGACCCCCAACAATGCAATTAACAGTTCTGTGGGCCATACACACAATAGGTAACCTTCCCTACCTTACAAAAATTATAAGTCAGTCAAATCAGGTGTTGTCTTTAAAAATGTGAATGCTTCCGCTATCTCCCTCAGCTGCTCCTCAAGTAACTCTCCTCTCGTGCTTTTAAAATTGTTTCTCTAATTTCTCTGAATCATATTTTTTAATTAAATGCACAGGAAATAATATATTGAGTGTACAAAACTGGTCAGCTGTTAAAGCTGTAGTCTGGTGACAATAAGAAAATCATCAGCCATCACCATGTCCCAGAAACAGGTCCGGGCATCCCAAGAGCCCCCCTGTGTCCAATCGACCCCGAGGGTCCAATGTTCCTCATTGAGACCTTGGACTTGCATTCGAAGGGGCAACAGCCCAGAAGCTCAGAGACAGCAGAGCTAGACTGGGGGCTACTCCTAATCTTCACCACCCACCCCAACCCTAGTCCTAGCCATACCTGAGTGCTAACTTTAGCCCTAAACCAACCCTAACCCTACTGCTATCCAACCCTAACGTTAATCCTAACACTAACCATAACTCTAGCCCTAACCCTAAACCTAACTCTAACCCAGGCCTAAACCTAACCCTAGCATTTTGAAGGTCAATAAATTTCTTTCAGAGCCTCTCCTTGCTTTATTTAAATCAGAATTGAGACAATGAGGTGTGGTCTCTGGGTCTCCAGGTGGGCAGACACAATCTATTTGCAAGGATACAAAAAATAGTCTCAGCATTAAGCAGGGTGCTGGGGTTTATCCGAGTTTGGACAAAGTGGAGAGAAAGGGTCTGGGCAGCAGAATTCTAATAATGGCGATTTAATAGTAATCACTCATAGCATTGTTCCCTTTATTTCTCAGTATGTTGTCCAGAATACAAACATCCCAGGATGGCTGTGGGGCGCTGGGTTGAATTGGGATGAGTCATTGTTGTTGTTAGGTGCCGTTGAGTCGGCTGGAACTCACAGCAACCCTACGTACAAAAGAATGAAACACTGCCCAGTCCTGTGCCATCCTCACAATCATTGTTATTTTTGAACCCATTGTTGCAGCCATTGTGTCAGTCCATCTTGTTGAGGGTCCTCATCTTTTTCACTGACCCTCTACTTCACCAGACATGATGTCCTCCTCCAGGGACAGGTCCTTCCTGATAACATGTCCAAAGTGCATGTGAAAAAGTCTTGTCATCTTGCTTCTAAGGAGCATTCTGGCTCTACTTCTTCCAAGACAGATTTGTTCATTCTTCTGGCAGTCCATGGTATATTCAATATCCTTCACCAACACCATAACTCAGGCTTCAATTCTTCGATCTTCCTTATTCATTGTCCACCTTTCACATACGTATCAGACAACTGAAAATACCATGTTCTGGGTCAAGCACACCTTAGTCTTCAAGGTGACACCTTTGCTTTTTAAGACTTTAAAGAGGTCTTTCACAGCAGATTTGCCCAACACAATATGTCATTTGATTTCTTGACTGCTGCCTCCAAGGGTGTTGATTGTGAATCCAACTAAAATGAAATCCTTGACAACTTCCTTGATAACATAAAAGTTGTGAGGTAAAATTCAGAGAATAGGGCTAATGGTGTCAATTCATTTAACCCTCTCCCAAAACAAAGTCAAATAAACCACTTTTATGAGGTCTCCATGAGTCAGAGCTGACTCAATGGCAACAACAGCAGCAGCAGTAAGATGGTAGATATTACTACAATCCCATTTTCTAGGTAGGAAACTGAGTCCAAAAGGTGAAGTGAAAAACGCCTGACCCACAATGCTCCATCAATAGATATTCATATAAAAATGTTTGCAAAATAACATTAGGTTGAATGAGCAAGATACAAAATAAATGGCATTGATTCCAACTTTGTTACAGAATCTATATTTACATACATGAGTAGGGACAAAATGCTGGAACGAAACAGAGCAGGATGCGAGCAGGACTCTTCTCTGTGCAATGGGGTTAAGTATGACGGTTGTTTTTATTTTTGCACATCTACATCCAAGAGGGGAGTTGTGAGCAGCAGGTGAGGGGAACACAGGCGTACACAGGAGAGGGCATGTACACACAGGTGATGACAT
Source organism: Elephas maximus indicus (assembly GCF_024166365.1). Lineage (NCBI taxonomy): Eukaryota > Metazoa > Chordata > Mammalia > Proboscidea > Elephantidae > Elephas > Elephas maximus. Next base: position 8,345,018 of record NC_064843.1, read on the forward strand.
GGATGTATAGGTGAAAGAGTGTACATATAGGTGAGAATGTGTATGCACAGGTAAGGGTATGCAAGCATAGGTCAGAACAAGTACACACAGGAGCAGGTACATGCACAGGCGAGGGCTCACCCACATAGGTAAGGGCACGCACACACAAGTGTGAATGAGTACACACAGGTGAGGGTGTGCATGCACAGGTGAGAGTGTGCACACACAAGTCTGGCTCCCACAGGGCTCACAGCACAATTTTTCTGCGTTTTGTGAGAGACCAGCTGACTGCTACTCAGACCCGGCTGGGCTGAGACACCGCCAAGAGTCCCACCTGGGGAAGTGCTGAGTCCTCGTCCCATCTTCCTGGACCCACAGCCACATCCTCTTTTCCAAGCCACTCTGTCTTCAAGAGGCAATAGCGTCTCCATCACCAGCAACTAGAATGACCAGAGCAGCCGTCCGGCAGCTACAAGCACTACTCTGAACACTTCACATGTATTATTTCATTACTCACTAGGCAGGTTCAAACCACCAGCTCACTGAAGAATCAATCAAATCCTTTCTCTCTTTCAACCTCATTCTTTCCTAGCCTTTACCCTAAGCTTTTCCCATCCCTCTCTCCGTCCAGTCTTTCCCTCATTGCCTTTTTACTTAGATGCCTAGCTAACTTCCTTGCTCCCTTCCTTTTTTCTTCCTTCCCTCCCTTTCTCCCTCTCCCAGCCAGGATCAGAAGAACCACACAGCTAAGCTCAGCCTAAAGTACTAATATACAAAATTACGAGCTAAATAAATAAATTTGGGGACAGTTAGTAGAAACAGCTAACAGGTACATCAGGTCACCTAAAAACAGCAAAGCTACAGACAGGCACTATCCCTCCCCAGAAGGTGGTGTCACTCCAGATAGATGAGGCAGTCACCATTCACAGAGCTCAGAAAGTCACACTAACAGACACCAAGTCAAACAGCACTGTCCAGTATCTTAGAAACTGAAGAATTTGCCCCGAATTACAAAAAAAAAAAGCTACCCTAAAAGTAAAGGAACCCCGGTAGCACAATGATTAAGCGTTTCACTGCTAACCAGAAGGTTAATGGTTTCACTCCACCAGCCAGCCGCTCAGCAGGAGAAAGACCTGGCAATCTGCTCCCAAAAAAATTACAGCCCAGAAAACCCTATGAGGCAGTCCTACAGGGTCGCTATGAATCGGAATCAACTCGATGGCAATGGGTTTCGTTTTTGGTTATAGGGTCCCCATGAGTCAGAATCGACTGCATAGCACATAACAATCTTAAAAGTAGGTCATGTTACCTTAAATTCCAAGTTCAAGCAGTGTTTTTAAAGATTCTCTCATAAAAAAAAAAAAAAAAAGGTAGGAATAACGGGAAGAGGCAGGAAACGGGAATGGATTGACGATGTACTAGAAGTCAAGCACGAACGTTCACTAAGCAATTTTAACTCAGAAGGGCCAGTGCCGCTGTGCTAGGGTTCTAGAGGGTCTGGGGTTCTAGAAGCTTATCTCCTGTGATCCTCACAAGAGCCTGCGACAGTTATCCCCACTTTAGAGATGAGCGACCTGGTGGCTTGAAGAGGCTAAGATTTCAGCCCAGGGTCACTGAATCCTCCCGCCAAACCAAACCCAAAGAGAATCCAACCATCCCAGATACACAACAATGCCCTCATTTTATATATGAGAAAGCAAAGGCTTAGAAACTAAATGAGTTAGTAAAATTCATTACTCCTTCTTATCAAGCACGTATTCTAGGTTCGAAGGCCATGTTCTGAGCTTTGTGTGTGCATTTTCTCATTTAATCTTCACAAACTGTAAAGTGAAACACCATTACTCCATGTAACAGATGAGGAAACAGATTCTGAGATTAAAGTCACAGGAGATGGAGGGGCGATTTTAGCCAAGTTTCCCCAATTCCAAAAACTCTTACCTTTTAACACAGCAGAGAGAGGGGTCACAGCCCAGTAGATGAGCTCTCCAACTGACTCTGACTTCACCTCTTTGGGGCTCAAGTTTCCTTATCTGTAACATGGGGGTGATAACAGCCATGCCTTGGAGGGATGCCGGGAGACTAAATGGGTTAGTCCATGGAAAGTACTAGAATGGTACCGGCATGTAGTCCAACAAGGTTAGCTGCTATCTTAGTTACCTAGTGCTACTATAACAGAAATACCACAAGTGGATGGCTTCAACAAAGAGAAATTTATTCTCTTACACTCTAGGAAGCTAGAAGTCCAAATCCAGGCCACCAGCTCAGCAATCTTCCCATGGCCTAGGAGCTTCACAGTGCAGGGGCCCTGGGTCCAAAGGACGTGCTCACTTCCAGCTCTTCTTTCTTGGTGGTAGGAAGTCCCTGTCCTCTCTGCTCAATTCTCTCTTTTATATCTAAAAAGAGACTGACTCACAAAACAACCTAATCCTATAGATTGAGTTCTGCCTCATTACCACAACTGTCTCTAATCTTGCCTCATTAACATCATAGAAGTTAAGATTTGCAACACATAGGAAAAATCACATCAGATCACAAAATGGTGGCCAACCACACAATATTGGGAATCATGGGCTAGCCAAGTTGACACACATTTTGGGGGGACACAATTAAATCCATAACAGTTGCTAATTTCAGCAGGAATGGTATTTCTCCCTGTCCACCTGCCTCCTTGTCCAAGGTCACTGAGACCTGCAAGACTCACAGCCAAGCCACCCTTCCAGGCTTCTGGCAAAGGACAGCCAAAGTCATCACGGGGCCACTGGCCAGACGCTGTTTGTAAGTTGATGCTAACAGGGAGCGAGAACGAACTAGCCTCCCTCAGGAGCTGGACCATGTATAACCTTCTGGATTCTCATCTACTTCTATTTATTACCATTACAGTCCAGTGGCCCCACTGGGAAATGCTCATAAGGACTTTTACACTAGCCTCAATTCCACAGGGCTTGCTTCCTCACTGAAAGTGGCACCCTGGGTACTTTTAAGATTGTACCCACAGGTTCAATGGAGCCAAGTCATTGACAAGAATTTCCTTCTGAAGTCTGGTTGTGGAAACAAAGATGTGGTGTTCATGACGCTATGGCTTTTCTCAGAACACTGATAGAGAGGAGGAAACGAAGGTTGGAGCTTCAGCTCTGCCCTTTCTTCTAAAACCAAAACTAGCTAGAGGAGAAGCCTTCGCTCAAAAGAGCAAATTTGGATCACAGGAAGTAGACTAGGTCAAGCGATCATTAAGCACTCCACTTACCTTGGTACTGGGGAACACAAAGGGTTAAGAGTTAAGGCCTCTAGCTGCAGAGTGGGGTTAACAATAGTTAAACGCTCAGCTGCTAACCAAAAAAAGTTGGCCTTTCAACCCTACCCAGCCACTCCATGGGAGAAAGACCTGGTGATCTGCTCCCTTAAAGATCACAGCCTAGAAAACCCTATGGGACAGTTCTACTCCGTCACATAGGATCGCTGTGATTCAGAATCAGCTCAATGGCACCCAACACAACATATACACATACAGAAATAGAATAGAAAATAATAACAATAGAAACAATAGAGAAGCGGGCAAAGTGAAAATCATCCCTGTTGACAATCAGACCAGGATTCTGACGGGAAACACACAAGGCCACCACGAAGCTACAAAAAAACGCAGCCCCCATTGAGTGATTGCTGCTTTCTCACCAGTGAGGTCCGCAGCCCCAATTTGTTCGTCCTGCCCCTGAACAAAGACACTGAGATACAACTGGAGAGAAGCCCCCTGTTTCTTCACTGTACCTAATCCAGAGCTGATCCTTATTGCCTTGGTGCCATCTAGAATCATCCAGCTCAAGTACTGAGCCCTATAAAAAGCCCCTCGCAGCCCACCTCACTAAAATGCTGCCAGATCCTTCTGAGTATGTTCTCCTGTGCATCAAGCAGATAAACCTAACTTTCTCTATGACAGAAGGGTGTCTGGGGGTCTTTGACAGCTAGACCTTAACAAACTGAACAGATAACAAATGATTTAATGCCGGTTTTTTTTTTTTTAACTATTAGTATGAACACCAAGACCCTTCCAGGAATGAGAGGCAGGGCCCCCGGGGGTGGTAAGCTGCAGTGGTCCCCTTTCCTCGGGACCCAGCATCTGAACTACCACAACCTACCACTTCAGTGACCCAATGAGGAAGAAGATGGGTTCATTTTTTTCAGGAGGAAGAAGCAATTTCCTTTCTGGACCTTGGAATGTGAAACCACTTATGTATGCTATACATGGTGTTACAGATTGAATTGTGACCCCCAAAACATGTATTGAAACCCTGGCCCCTAGACCTGAATATATATATGATCCTTTGGGACAAAGGGTTTTCTGTGTTATGCTAATTAGGTCACATCTGAGTAGGGGGAATTCTAACCTAATCACTGCTGAGTACGGACACAGAGACACACACACTGGGGGAAGATGGCTGCCATGGGAGGACCCCACCTCAAGATAAGAAACTCCTGAAGGTCCCCAGACAAGTATGAAGAAACACAAGACTCAGCATCCCCCAGTCTTCGTTATCTCTGCCTAGCTCTACTGCATGACAAGCCATCTCCTGTCTGGGTCACCTTCTCACCTGCCCTGCAGTTCATTTGGCTGGCTGGCCATACCTGCTCCATAAGCAACAGCCATCAAGGGCAGATTTCTGCCCAGCTGGGGGAATGACCCTCCTGGTCAGCCAACCAAGAGCTGCCAAAGCTGGGCTCCCTATGGTGCTTGAATGGTGGCCTCACAACATCATTGCCCGCTGCCCTTGCAAACCCACACAGCAACTCCCCTGGCACAGAGAGAAGTGCACGCTGCAAAAGAGTTGGCTCTCAGGATGCGCATTTAAAAATATTCACGAGCTGGTGTGAGTATATATAGAGCGAACCGATCCAGGCACCTCAGCCCACACGGAATGCAAATATGTGCCTTGAAGAAATCTATATTGTAACTTAAGTAGAGGCCCGAGATATGAGCACAAGCAAATAATAGAAATTAGCATTCAGAACCGTGATGTTACCCAACCAAGGCTCCAAGAACAAAGGCTGCCTTCCTAAACGCTCCACGTGCCTCTGTCCCAATCACTGTAACTGCCTCCAACAACAGTGCCACCCCCAGTCGCAGTTTCAGAAGAGAATTCCATTATTTTTATTTAGCCAGCATTCATTCATCCTCCCCCCGCCTCGACCATGTTCCAAAAAGAACTGAAGGTAGCTTATAAAAATATATATAGCAGTTAAAAAATAATAATAATAAAAACAATGACCAAATCAAGGAAAGGCCAGAGAGAAAACAAATTTTCCATGGCTTCAATATACAAAATGCATATTATAGGATTCAGTGTAGGGATTGAAGGGAGGTACATATTGGATGCTGAGCTTCCTAGCAACCCAAAAGAAAAGAGAAACAGGATCTTTTACAACTTTCTCAGTAGCCAATAAAAATAATAACGATAAAACAAACCAGCCCTATCCAGTAGTAAGAATGTCTTCCTGTGGGTTAGCATAAAGTCTTCAAGGCTCCTGCCAGGGGGGGAGGAGGAGGAGCTGATGTGGCCCCAAATGATACTCAAACTTTCATTCTGTCTACTCCCAGCCCCTTACTTGAGCTTCCAGTAAAGAGTCCTCTGCAAGCTGGTTTCAAGAGTTCTTCTTGTACTACTTTCATGATTGTGTCCCATATTCACACCCAGCTGCATGATGACGTACTGGACAATGTTAGCCAACTCATTTGCTGCACCTAAATACATTTATTTATTAAACAAACTTTACAAACTTGACATCTCTGCTCCAGTAGGAAAATCAGCATCGATCTCCAGAAAAGTTAAGTGGCTGCAAAATAAATACACTGGAAACAAGTCGATATAATTATGCTGTGGCGAGACACTGTGTCCTTCGAGGGCTCCACACCCGAGGCTGTTCTCCGCTTGATGGCAAAGGGAAATCGGCCAGGCTTGGAAGTCACAGTCACACAGCCACAAGCTAAAACTTTCTCCTCAATGTGTAGAACCAGAAGACTAGAAGGGATTCAAAGGGCAACAGACACCTGATCATAGCACTCTGCAATACCCAAGGCCCCGTCTGCATTATATCTAGCGCACAGTGACTCAAAGGGGTCCCTGCTCCAGTGCCCATCCTAGAAGTGTCTGTTGCCATGGCTATGAGGCAGGTATCTGTCCCAGGTCCTGGTCCACTTGCACGTCTCTCCTTGGGGGTGAAGTGCACATGGTCTCTCCATGCTGATGGAAGATGAGCGTGGAACAGACCGCAACGTTAAAAACGGGTCTTTCCTCCAGAGGGTGTGGGAGCACTGCTCTCAGATCATCTCAGGTGGCCCTGGGGCTGCAGTCCACTCTTGGCAAACAGGGATCCTGCCATCAGCTTCCAGACATTTCAGTCTCAATAAAGTTCACGCGTCGGCATTCATCTGACACTGCACACACTCGGTCGTTCCCTGGCAAACATCCCTGTGCCCCAGCTTCTCTCTCATTAGCTCATTAGACTTTTGTTAGTTCTGCTTTATTTCACATTTTCAGATCTATTAAAAAGCGCCACCACCACTACCGTCAGCATCACCATTACCACCATCACTACTACTACTACACCATCATCATCACCACCTCCACCATCATCACCGTTAGCATCACCACCACCACTTCCATCATCATCATAAGCATCACCATCAGCATCACAACTTCCATCACCATCATCATCGCCATCGACATCGCCACCACCACTACCATCATCGCCACCATCACTACTACTATTACTACCACCATTGTCATCACCTCCATCATGCTCTCCACCATCAGCATCACCACCACCACCACCACCATCATCACCATCACCATCAGCGTCACCACCACCACTATGGTCATCACCATCACCATCATGACCACCACCACCAGCATCACCATCAGCACCACGACCAGCATCACCATCATCACCACCATCATCACCATTAGCACCATAACCAGCATCACAATCAACATCACCACGACCGTCACTGTCACCACCACCACGGCCATCGCTGCTGCCACCACCACCGCCGCCACTATCACCATCACCATCAGCGTCACCATCACCATCAGAGCCACCACTATCACCATCACCATGATCAGCATCACCACCACCATTGCCACCATCATCACCACCACCACCACCAGAGCCACCACTACCACCATCCCAGCAGCTAATGCTACATGGCACTTAGCATGTGCCAGGTAGGCACCGGAGCTGAACTGTTCTGCAACCTTTAAATACCCTAACTCATTCAATCCTCCCAACCACCCTGAGACAGGTACCATCATTAGCCCACCCTACAGATGAAGAAACAATAAAATTGAAAAAACTTCCAGCGAGGAGCTCAGTCTTTCCTGATGAAAGGGTATGCCCAACCCAGCCCTGCGGCTGGACTAACGCCAAGCTGGATGGCTTTGAGCTAAGAAGTTTGCCTTCGGGTTCTTTCATCCTTCCTTCCATTCATCCACCCAACATTTCCAGAGCTCTCCAAATGCTGGCCCAGGCAGGGCATGGTGGCACAGAGGTCCACAGACCCTACTGTCCAGGGGACCTGCCCAGGAAGGTGTCAAAGACCTCAGGATTCTTGCAGGGGGGTTGCAAATGTACAGTCAGAAGGACCTCAATCCCGAAATCCCCTGTAACACTGAGGACCTCCTGACCCTGCTTACGTACATCCCATGATGATAAACTCCCACCCTTGACGTCAGCCACGGGATGGATGGCAGCGAGTAGGGACAGCCCTCATCTCCAGGCACAAACTACTGGGCCACCTCTGTCTGTCTCCAGACCACCCACGAAGAGAAGGTTCTGCCAGGACCCCTCAGCACAGAGGCACACTCTGGGCCTTGTCCCCCTGAAGCAAAACCTGCTGATGGGAACACCCTGCCCACCTACACACACAGCTCTTTGCTGCTTCATCTGAAACAGAAAAAGTCAACCGAGGACCTCCAGGCATTTGAGGAAAGGCTGCGCCACGAAAAGGAGGCAGCGACAGACAGACAAGAAAGGGATGCCCCACAGAGCTGACTCAGGGGCCAGTTCCTTAAGTCAAACGCTTAAGGTCCAGTGAGGATTCTCAGAGAGGAATGGAGCCCTGTCTGCCTGGAGGGAACTGGGGATGCTGTAAGAATAAGTACACAATGTATGTTCCCTGTTAGTATTCTGTCATACTGTGGTGGCTTGTGTATTGCTGTGATGCTGGAAGCTATGCCACTGTATTTCAAATACCAGCAGGGTCACCCGTGGTTGACAGGTTTCTCTGGAGCATCCAGACTAAGGCAGACTAGGAAGAAGGCCTGGAAATCTACTCCTGAAAATTCTGTATATCACTACAAAATGTCCACCTCGTTTGCTCTGGACACGTCATGATGAGGGATCAATGGCTAGAGGACGACATCATGTTTGGTGAAGGAGAGGGCCAGCGAGGGAGACCGTTGACAGGATGGGCCGGCACAGTAGCCACAACGATGGACTCGAACATGCTGGTGATTGTGAGGATGACACAGAAAGTGGGGAGGACATAGGAAGAGGGGGAGGCAGAGGTAGGAAGGGGAGTAAGAGAGAAAGCAGGGAAGACAGGAACACTGGGAGATAAAAAGTGGGGGTGACGAGGGGGGAGACAGGAAGGAGAAGCAGAAAGGAAGGGGAGACAGGAAAAGAAACAGGAATAGGGGAGAGATAGCAAAGTGGAGACAGGAAGGGGAAGAAACATGAAGAGGGAGAGGTAGGAAGAGGGAGAGACAGAAACGGGGAGAGACAAGGAGGAGGAGAAGAAGGAAGAAGGGGGGACAAGAAGGGGGAGAGACAGGAAAGGGGACAGACAGGAAGGTGGAGAGACAGTAAAGATGGAAGAAGAGAAAAAAAAAAGAGAAGGGAGGTGGAAAAACAGGGAGGAAGGAAGGTAAGGAGGAGGGAGTAGAAGGGAAGGGAACAGGAAAGGAAAGAAGGCAGGGAGAAAAAAGAAAATGAAAACTTCCTAAATGGCCTCATGGCCCACATTCCCAGGGCCCTCATGAGTTGCCCAACCCCACACACACCTTGAAATACATTTTCCCCTCAACAGTGAGCCCTGCAGCCTCCACTAGAGGCAACACTTCCCTTCTGGAGCGAAAAGCCAGCTGGTACTAATTATATCCAAAGGTTACTCAGGGTCCTGAACAGGCAATACCTTCTTGGAGGCTGGAGACTAGGCCTCCCCGTTCCCAGTGCCTCAGGCCTGAGATTCTGGGATTCTCCTACCAACAATGGGGGATTCATTCACAGCAAAACAACTGAAGTAGGGAGTTGACCCACCAGGTAAGAACTGACATTTTTTAAACAGCGTTCCAGGAGAGGGCTCCATACCAGCGGTAGTAACACAATCCAATAACGACGTCAAACAGGTACATGACAGTATTCCCAAAGAGTTACTGCAGCAACTATCGACCTGTTCACGGAAGTCCACGTATACTCCAGGTACCCTGCAGGCCCTGAGCTCAAATATGCAGACATTCCTGACTGGCCCTCTGTTAAGCAAAGGCAAGGCTGTTATTGCTATTAAAATGTCCCTATGATGTTTCGAGCAGGTATAGAAGCAGGAAGACCACCACACCGCAGACCCACAGATTCAGCGATCGGTAATATCTTGCTGCATGTTCTTCCTACCTTCACACACTTGAGACTTTTATGCATTGGGTACCACTGAACCATTTCCAAATAAGTTGTCTAAGTTCAGACCCTTCACCCCTTAAACATGTCAGCCTTTATTCCCCCAAAATAACATTATCTCATCTAACAAGATGAGTCCTCTCCATCATCTAATCCCCAGACCCTATTACTGTTTTTTTTTTCCCCCTCCCTTAATTTAAGCTTTAACTTCTTTTAAAACGAAGTTCATCTTCAACCACATGCACAGGGTAACACCCAAGAGTCCCTGCCCCCACTCCACATACAGACATTTCTTCTATGGGCTCTCTAGGCTTAGGCACCTCCCCCTCTGAAGTCACTGGACCCCCCAGCAGTTCTCAAAGTGTGGCTCCTGGACCAGCAGTGTCAGCATCAGCTGGGAGCATGTTAGAAATGCAAATTCCCAGCCACCCCAGACCAGCAGACTCAGGAATTCTGGAGGTGGGGTTCAGCTGTAACAAGTCCAGCAGGGGACGCTGAGGCTCCCCCAGATTTGAGAACCACGCCCCCAGGCTTCTGACTGAGTGGCAGGCTGGGTACGCCTTCCTCTCCAGGTGGTCACAGCAGAGAATTGGGCCAAGAGGAGCAGAAGACACAACATGAAAGCAGGACTTGACTTGTATGAATCTTTCCAAGTTAACTGATGAAACAGCAAATCCCCCCTAGAACGATAATGCTGCCATGTGCTCAGGCCAGGACAATTTCTGCCCCGTGACGAGACACAGATGATAGAACACACACAGTCACCTTTGCAAATCGATGAACTTCGGCTGTGACATGTCACATTATGTCAAGATGCAGTGAAAAAAGGGAGCTAAAAATAGCAGCCCAGAGCTCAGAACCAAGGGCTCAGGAACATCCATGCAGGACTGGAGAAAAGCCTCCTCTGGCCACTCCCGAGCCCTGGAAGGCCCCAGACAGGAGGGGCCTGCTGCTGGTGGCTGTCACATGCCCCATATCTGCAATTCTGAGGGTGCAAAGCCTATGACCCCAGGGAGGCAGAAGCGAGCCGGTTGCTCCTGAGGCTAATATTTTACACTTTATAAATAGAATGTTCTGTGCCTAGACAAGATGAACTGGCACCTCACCAGCAAGGCAATCGCATTATGTAACAACAATGTGTTTAAACCCCCAAAATTACAGGTTATGGAGCGGTAATGCTGACTTAAGGCTCAACTGCTTGGCAACCAAGGAGTTAATACAAAAATAATAACAATAATAATACAGAAAAAGAAAGATACATACATACATGATGGTCCCTGTAAACACAGAGTAAACTGCAAGCTACCAAGCTACCCGTGGGTGTGGCTCAGGAAGGGAGATTATTTAGCAAAGGAACAGTGCATTTTCACAGGGCTTCTTATTTCAGCTTGCCATGTAAAAGCTGTGACCTTGAACAGCACTGAATCTGCACACTGCCTTACTGGGAATGTTGACTTCTGCTCAGAGTCATACCTAGAGGACAACTGAAATGGTGGCTGGAGACCACTTCCCCCTGGCTCCTCTCCTCAGTCAAACAATCCACCCTGGATGATTTCTGAATGGAAGTCACCCATTTTTTCCCTGATTTGTTCTTTTTAGATGTTGTCTCATTGTGTATTTGCATAATTCTGTAATTCATCCTTGAAGAACAACCTGCCAAGGCCACGCCACAAAACAACTGCTAAGGAAGTGACCATCTTCCCCCGCCCAAGAAGAAAGGAAGCATTTTAGGAAAGTGGGGTTAGCAAACAGCCATGGCCTCCCCAAGTCCTTGGGCACAGAAGGAGAAACAGCCTTTCCCACGGGGCCAAAACCTCACCTAGAAACACTACTGAGTACCATCTCAAACTAACGTTGCTTCCAAGAGCTTCACACAACCCATAACCGTTAGCACCAGAAATTAGCTTCCCTAGCCCCCTCATCCGCCCCAACTCGAGCCTCCCAACCTCACCTGCCACCCACTTCTCTGAGCAGAAAAGCCACAAATGCTACTAAATGCAAAAGCCCATAAAGGCAAAATCCACATTCACCCCTGAAGCCACGATTCTCTGGGGGACTCACAGGGACACTGACTCCCAACGATGGGATATTTATATGTTATCATTCCCCACGCTAAAGGAAGGGTTAAGCTTGCCTGTCAGACACCTCCCCTACTTTGAATTTTTACAAAACCTGGGCTAAGAATAGGCCCCGAAGCAGTCAGAACCCACATCAACAGCCGTCTACTGTGCCCTGGGAATTATCCGACCACCTGGAGATGAAAAGGCATCCAGGCGGAATTTGTATTTTTAGCCCAGAAGTGTAGATGAAGGTGGCATTCACGTGGAAACAAAGGGCTGTGCGCTGGTCCCGGGCTTCAGGTACGCTCACGGGCGGCTGGGTCACCCTGGTGTCACCCCCAGAGGCACAGAAAGGACCCCTTTGTGGTTTGGAGAAGGGCAGCCCCCGTCCCTAATGCAAGCCCCCAAGCACAGCCACTGAATTCCAGAAAAACAGAAACAGAGCCAGTCCCCTCAGTGCTGCCACTAGAATGGGGGGAAGCCTTTGCCTGCAAGCACCCCCTGCCCCCCAAATATGCACACACCCTCCCACTGGGGGCCTGCTTGCACTCCCCTCACCGTAGGGTCACTGAGCCATCCTGAACAGAGGGCCCATCTCCCCTGAGGCTCCGGATCCTCTCCCCAGCCGCCCAGAGACGAGTGAGGAGGTATGATTGGCAGGAGCCCCGTGCCCTCCTCAGGACAAGCTGAGCTCCCTAAAAAAGCCTCTAGCCTGGCACAGCCCTGCAATTGTCGGGAAGCTCCTGCCTGCCTGCCTGCCAGAGAAGAGGCTGAAAACCATTATTATCTGCAAACATTCTTAAATATAGATGTTGCAGGAGCTGTGGGGAGGGGTGAGGAGGGCAGCCAGGGGAGAAAGCTCAGGGACCAAGTGCCCGTGATGCCCGCTGAGCGTGGTCCAGTACTGGCAGGACGCTGCCCAGGCTTGGCGGAAATGGCCAGAACCCAAGCCCTAAGCCCACCTGGGAAGCCACCTGATACCAGCCACTTGTTCTGGCTTTGGGCAGCCTCCATGAACTACAGGGGCCGAGGCATTCTGGGGGCCTCTCCTCATCTACCTGTACCCCCATGAACTGAGGGAGGGGCGTTGGGGTACAGGGTTGTGAGGCAGCTGATCTGGGGACACCCACTGCCGAGCCCTTGGGGCCACAGTGGGGGCATGGATTCTGACACTGGACAGAGGACAAGGAGACGCTGGACCCTGGGACACTCCCTGCAGCTTTTACTCCAGCCCAGGGAGAGGTGGCGGACACAGAGGGGTGGGAGGAGGCCCCTGGCTCCAGGGTCCTCTGTCAGAAGCTTAGGGGTGGGAGCATGTGACTGACAGTTTGGCGAATGCCAGGGAGGAGGAGGCCCAGAGCAGGTGCTCCCACGTCTGTACTGTGGACGTTTGGGGCTGAATACTTCTTTGCTGGGTGTTGGGGCGGGGGCGGGGGGGGCCTGTCCTGGGCATTGTAGGAGTTTAGCAGCATCTCTGGCCTCCACACACTAGAAGCTCGTAGCACCCGCTCCCCATCAGTGACAACCAAAAGCATCTCCAGACAGGGCCAGATATCCAGATGTCCCGGGGGGGCAGAATTGCCCTTAGCTGGGAACCACTGGTCTAGAGAGAGGCAGCTGTGGGCTAGCCTTGGCCCCACCACTGAATAACTGTGGATTTGGGCAAGCAGCTTCATCTCTCTGAGTCTCAGTGCTCTCATCTGCAAAGGGAGGTCCTGGGGCCAGTGCCAAGAGCTGTGCTCATGAAGCTCATGAAGCTCCTGTTGTGAAGGGCCGGTTCCCGGAGGGCAACGAGGGAGCAGATCTGTGCAGTGACAGAGCTAGATTCTGCTCGCACTGTGCTCAGCTGAGGAAAGCCACTGTTTATACTTCTGCTTACCTGACTGTACAACAGGGTGCCTGGCCCAGGGCCTGACTCGAGATGACCTAAGATAGGCATGAAGAGTGCTTGGCACAAGGTCAAGCTCAACGACCATGAGTTGGGAGGGGTCGTGCAGGGTCCCACCACAGTAAAAAAAAAAAAAAGTGCATCCAGATTGGCAAGGAAGTAAAAATATCTCTATTCGCAGATGACATGATCTTATACACAGACAACCCTAAGGAATCCTCCAGAAAACTACTGAAACTAATAGAAGAGTTCAGCAGAGTATTGGGATACAAAATAAACATACAAGAATTAGTTGGATTCGTCTACACCAACAAAAAGAACATCGAAGAGGAAATCACCAAAACAATACCATTTACAGTAGCCCCCAAGAAGGTAAAATACTTGAGAATAAATCTTACCAGAGATGTAAAAGACTTATACAAAGAAAACTACAGTACACTTCTGCAAGAAACCAAAAGAGACTTACATAAGTGGAAAAACATACCTTGCTCGTGGACAGGAAGACTTAACATTATAAAAATGTCTACTCTACCAAAAGCGATCTATACATTTAATGCAATTCCAATCCAAATCCCAACAACATTCTTTAATGAGATGGAGAAACAAATCACCAATTTCATATGGAAGGGAAAGAGGCCCAGGATAAATAAGGCATTACTGAAAAAGAAGAACAAAGTGGGAAGCCTTACTTTACCTCATTTTAGAACCTATTATACTGCCACAGTAGTCAAAACAGCCTGGTACTGGTACAACAACAGATACATGGACCAGTGGAACAGAATTGAGAACCCAGACATAAATCCATCCACACATGAGCAGTTGATATTTGACAAAGGCCCCAAAATGGTTAAATGGGGGGAAGACAGTCTTTTTAACAAATGGTGCTGGCATAACTGGATATCCATCTGCAAAAAAATGAAACAAAACCCATACCTCACTCCACGCACAAAAACAAGCTCAAAATGGATCAAAGACCTAAATATAAAATCTAAAACGATAAAGATCGTGGAAGAAAAAATAGGGGCAACGTTAGGAGTGCTAACACATGGCATAAACAGTATACAAAACATTATTAAGAATTCAGAAGAAAAACTAGATAACTGGGAGCTCCTAAAAATCAAACACCTACGCTCATCCAAAGACTTCACCAAAAGAGTAAAAAGACTACCTACAGACGGAAAACTTTTTTAGCCATGACATTTCTGATCAGTGCCTAATCTCTAAAATCTACATAGTACTGCACAAACTGAACAACAAAAAGACAAATAACCCAATTAAAAAATGGGCAAAAGATACGAACAGGCACGTCACTAAAGAAGACATTCAGGTAGCTAACAGATACATGAGGAAATGTTCACGATCATTAGCCATTAAAGAAATGCAGATCAAAACCACAATGAGATTTCAGCTCACTCCAACAAGGCTGGCATTAATCCAGAAAACACAAAACAATAAATGCTGGAGAGGCTCTGGAGAGACTGGAACATTTATACACTGCTGGTGGGAATGTAAAATGGTACAACCACTTTGGAAATCAATCTGGTGCTTCCTTCAAAAGCTAGAAATAGAACTACCATACGATCCAGCAATCCCACTCCTTGGAATATATCCTAGAGAAATAAGAGTCTTTACACGAACAGATATATGCACACCCATGTTTATTGCAGCACTGTTTACAATAGCAAAAACATGGAAGCAACCAAGGGCCCATCAATGGATGAATGGATAAATAAATTATGGTATATTCACACAATGGAATACTACACATCGATAAAGAACAGTGACGAATCTTTGAAACATTTCATAGCATGAACGAACCTGGAAGGCATTATGCTGAGTGAAATTTGTCAGCTGCAAAAGGACAAATATTGTATAAGACTGCTATTGTAAGAACTTGAGAAATAGTTTAAACTGAGAAGAACACATTCTTTTGTGGTTATGAGGGGGGAAGGGAGGGAGGGTGGGAGAGAGGCATTCACTAATTAGATAGGAGGTAAGAACTACTTTAGGTGACAGGAAAGACAGTACACAATACAGGGGAGGTCAGCACAATTGGACTAAACCAAAAGCGAAGAAGTTTCCTGAATAAACTGAATGCTTCGAAGGCCAGCGTAGCAGGGGACCATGGTTTCAGGGGACATCTAAGTCAATTGGCATGATAAAATCTATTAAGAAAACATTCTGCATCCCACTTTGAAGAGTGGCATCTGGGGTCTTAAACGCTAGCAAGCAGCCATCTAAGATGCATCAATTGGTCTCAACCCACCTGGATCAAAGGAGAATGAAGAACACCAAGGACACAAGGTGATTACGAGCCCAAGAGACGGAAAGGGCCACATGAACCAGAGACTACATCATCCTGAGACCAGAAGAACTAGAGGTGCCCGGCTACAACCGATGACTGCCCTGACAGGGAACACAACAGAGAACCCCTGAGGGAGCAGGAGAGCAGTGGGATGCAGACCCCGAATTCTCATAAGACCAGACTTAATGGTCTGACTGAGACTAGAAGGACCCCGGTGGTCATGGCCCCCAGACCTTCTGTTGGCCCAGGACAGGAAACATTCCCGAAGCCAACTCTTCAGACATGGACTGGACTGGACAATGGGTTGGAGAGGGATGCTGGTGAGGAGTGAGCTTCTTGGATCAGGTGGACACTTGAGACTATGTTGGCAGCTCCTGCCTGGAGGGGAGATGAGGGGGTGGAGGGGGTTAGACGCTGGCGAAATGGACACAAAAAGAGAGAGTGGAGGGAGAGAGCAGGCTATCTCATTAGGGGGAGAGTAATTGGGAGTATGTAGCAAAGTGTATATGGGTTTTTGTGTGAAAGACTGACTTGATTTGTAAACTTTCACTTAAAGCACAATAAAAACTATTAAAAAAAAATGCCCAGCACAGCAGGCAGAACATACTAGGTGCTCAATAAAAATGTGCTGGATAAATACATGGATGAGCTAATGAACTCCAGGAGCCCTGGAGGCAGAAAGGTTAATGCACTCAGCTGCTAATCAAAAGGATAGCAGTTCAAACCCACCCAGTAGCTCCTTGGGAGAAAGACCTGGTGGTCTGCTTCTATAAAGATTACAGCCAAGAAAATCCTTTGGGGCAGTTCTACTCTGTCACCTAAGGTCACTATGAGTTGAAACTGATTCACTGACACCTAACAATGACAGTGAACTCTACAATTAAGGCAGACGGAGATACCGAAACGAGAATGTTGTAAAGGACAATTCAGGTTTAAGAAATGAATAGAAACAATCCAACATCCATCAATGGATGCATGGATAAGTAAAACGTGTCATGCCCATACCATGGGATACTAGTCAGCCATTAAAAGGGAGGAAGTACCAGTACATGTCACAACATGGATAAACCTTAAAAGGCCGCATATTGTATGATGCTCTTTACAGGAAATACCTGGAAGAGGCAAATCAACAGGAGCAGAAAGGAGATCAGTGGTTGTCGAGGGTGGGGGACTGAGGGGAGCGGAGGGGAGCGGAGGCCAGCGGTGATGCCTAAAGGGGACGAGATTTCCTTTTGGAGTGATGAAAATGCTCTAAAATCGATCATGGTGATGGCTGCACAACTCTGTGACTGTACTAAAAACCACTCAACCTTCAGCGAGTAAACTACAGTATGTGGATTACATTTCAATAAAGCCATGAACAAAAAACACTAATAGGAAAACTTCCAAGGCAGCTCATCATGGGTCAGATTCTCCCAGTTTGAAGGCGACTCTGGAGTGTCAATTAGCAATAAAGCAAGCAGCATTGATTACTTTAGGTCTCCAGGTGATCAGCAGTTAGCCCCACCTTCAGCCTGAAGAAAGGCCTGGTAATCTTCTTGTGAAAAATCAGCCACTGAAAACCCTGTGGAGCACAGTTCTACTCTGACACACATGAGGGGTCACTATGGCTTGGAATCAACTCCACAGCAAATGGCTTGGCTTTTTGTTTTGTATTGCTTTCAGTTGTACAAAAACAAAACAAAACATAGCTTTGAGACCTGGGATGTTGAGAAATCCTGTCACTGTCGTCAACAGTGCCACCATTAACGCTGACTGAATTGCTACTTGCACCAGGAGCCACACTTCCTGCCCTTGCTCCAGCCCAGAGGGTAGAGACAGTCTTTGTCTCCATTTTACAGATGTGGGAACTGGGACGCAGAAAGGCTGAGCCACCAGCCCGAGCTCACACAGCTTGTAATGGTAGAGGCAGAATCTGAACCCACATTGCCTAATACACAAACTTAGGTTTTTAATGGTCCTCTTAAATTGCCCCTTTCTCCCACACATAATGCAATTTCCTGAATTATGTACCAGGAGGGAGCTCACTTTGGAAGCACCTGGCCTAAGAGGGAAGGATCCTAGAATGAGAGAAGATGCATGCCTTTACTGGGGAGAGCTTTGCGTTCCAGGAACAGAATGGTCGCCGTGAAGTGGCTGTACCTGCACAATGGTCACAACCCATGAAAAGACCAAAGACGCTGATGAAGGACATCTCGCTGCAGGTAGGAAGTGCACAGCACGCCATTTCTATCCACGTACCACCTCAACAAAACTAACAAAAACTGACTCGTCACTCGGAAGAAGCCTGATTCCCAGCATCACCTCTGTGGGTGACTCAGGAATCACTGGTCACTTCCAGCCAGTAAAGAAGTAGATCCTGAACAGGAGTGTCTGAATACCAGTTGTGTAAACGTAACTTCTCTCGTGACACACACCTGTTACACAAGGGAATTTTGAGATGTGAGAGAAACAAACCTGGGTTAGACACGTCGTACCACCTGCTCAACAATGTAGCCAACTTTGTATTCCTACCTCCTTTGGGGTACTGATTACGGGAACTAAACCTCAGAGACGGGGCCCCCCCGGAGAACAGGAAAGAAAAACATGGTGAGTAGATATGAAATCAGGCCTCTTCTTGCATCGTCTGGATTGAGGAAGGTGAGAAAATCTCTCCTGGAGCTCCACGGAATCCAGAAGGCTCATCTATCACCCCTTCTCCTGTATTCACATCTCTGCTTAGAGCAGGCATACCCAAGTCACATGCCAAGAGGAGCCAAGCAGGAAATGTAAATGAAAGATGCAGAATGGGTGTGGGGCAGCAAGAACCAGTGGGGAGCAGGGGAAACTAGAGTAAAACACCTCACTGGAAGGTATTCCAGGTGGTAGTGGTGGTGGTCTTCAATAGTGTGTGAGCCAAACACATTCCTCAGGCCAGCTATGTCCAAGGTCTTCAGAAGTTTGTTGATTCCTTGGTTTGTTTTTGATTTTTACTTCTCACTTAGGTCCACCGTTTCACCCTCTCATGCCTTATGCTCTATAATTGGCCCATCTCAGGACAGAAGAAGGGAACTAAGCATAAGTGTCCTAACTGATCATTTGGAGCCTACAATGGAATAACATCAGCCTGAGCTATCGAGGCACCTCCTCAGAGCCAAGATCTCAAAGTGGTATGTGTCCCTTTTGACTCATTGGAGCCATCAGCACTGCTTGTGCCTTTGCTGGGGAGTCTCAGTAACCATTC
This sequence comes from Elephas maximus indicus, assembly GCF_024166365.1. Classification (NCBI taxonomy): domain Eukaryota; kingdom Metazoa; phylum Chordata; class Mammalia; order Proboscidea; family Elephantidae; genus Elephas; species Elephas maximus. The sequence continues at coordinate 8,364,133 of NC_064843.1, forward strand.
CCCAAGTGTGGGCGTCTACACTGGTCAATATTGGTCAACGAATGCCACGCAATGGCTAACTGTAGGGTATTGACAGAGTGCTGTGATTTTGCACAGTAGTAACAAGAATCACTTTAGAGATCACACAGTGTAAAGATCAGAAACCCACTGAAACTAGCTCTAGTAGAAAGGGGGTGATGGGAAGAGGACAGCCAGATCTCAGGGGAACTAGGTGCGCCAAGCCCCACCCCTCCATCTCTCTCCCTCTCCAGGCACACTTGCTCCTTGTCACTGCTTCTGTCAACTCGTGAGTTTCACCTTCCTCTTCCTCCTGCTACTCCTCTTCTTTCTCTGTCTCCCTCTTCCTCTCTCCCTTTCCCCTCCTCCTGTCCCCTCTCTCCCCGCCCCTTGTTCTCCCACCACTCCTTCGTGGCCACTGCTATACCCAGAACTGGTTTCAGTCTCTTCACAACTATCACTCTGGGCAGCTCCAAAGCCAATGGAGGACCAATCCAGGCCCCTGGCATCATGATTCTTGACCTCCTCAACACCTAAGCCACTTCCAATCACCCACGCCCTTGGCCATAGCTTGGAGCTGGCTTTGCCTTGGAGCTTGGATCTGCCCCACCCATGAAAATGTGAAGCCCAGTGTCTCACCCTCCAATCACCCCCACCCTCGCCTCTATAGAACCTCCTCCTCAGTCCACACCTGCTCTCCTTGCTTTCTCAGTCCCTCAGGCAGCTCCTCTGAGGTAAGATTTCCATCTGATCAAGCCCTCCTCCATGGCCAGTATTCCTAACTGATCTCAGATCCAATCACCCCCAGGACCTCCACCACGACCTCCTTGTCCCTCCCATCTGTTTCTTGTCATTTCTCCTCCCAATCAGATTGCTCAGAAGCCTGCAGGGGGGAATCACAACACCGTGCCCAGCTAGGAATTCATCTTATTTGACTTCAGCTAGGTGCCAAGGACCATCAGGGCTCTTCTGTCATTCCCAGCTAAGCTTCAATCCCGGTTCCCAAGCCTCATGGGGTACGGCAAAATCAACATCTCTATGTACTGCTAGTGGCATCCTAAGTCGGCACAGCCCTTCAGAATGGCAATTCCACACCATTGTTCAAACAGCACAGGACACCGAGCTGCATAATTCCATGTCTCAATCTATCCGGAAGAAAGAATCCTAGACATAGAGAACACCACATACATGAAGGGTTTACTGCTATATTAGGGATTATACTGAGAAGTTTGAAGCACTGAAAATATCCCTAATTGTCCCTAATAGTCCCTAATTCATGTGGAGAGTCGAGACCACAGGAGTGGCCAGGAGAACTCTGCATCCAGACGGTCGTGGATAAAGGAAGGACATTCAGTCTCCTCTGATGAGTCAGGAAGGCGGCTTTACAGAAAAGGTTGGACTACAGGAGCTGGCTTAGAACAATGGCAGTCAGTAGGTCAGAGGAAAGATGGCTGGTGCTTCTGGTAAGTGGTCATGGTGGGGCTTAGACCAAGCAAGGTCTTAACAGCTTTGCTATACTGGAATGTACGAAGGGATTGGGAAGCAGCCCTCTGGCCTTAGCTGAGGTTGGGAAAATGTATGAAAGTATGGTTATGTGATTCCTGCCAGCGATAAGGAACCAGTTCCCTAGGATCAGAAGAGGGATGTTTGGATGTTGGAACAGGAGCTGGGGTGGAAGGGCAAGGGTGAGATTCAATGGAGAGTGATGCCTAGCTTGGTCCACAGGATCCAAACTGGGTAGGCAAGGATGCCAAGCCAGGAAAGGGCCATGAGGTGCCAGCAAAGGGACATGATGTGAGGGGGGAGGAGGGTTAGAGGACAAGGCCCCAAGGAGGTTCAAGAGCAGGCCAGACTCTTACCAGAGAGCAGGTTGATCACAATTAACTTTGGAAGAGAAGCCATTCTTTGTGATGTGAGCATCAAGGGTTAAGACCATGGTGCTTGGCTGCTGAAGGGAAGCTGAAGATAGAAAAGAATCTAATATTTCTGATATCTCTCAAAATTAAAAATGCTTCTTTATCACAGCTCTTTGCGAAACGCTCACTTCCGTGCCCCTTTTCTACGGGGAAAGCTTACTGTTTTCTCATCCATTTTCACACTGCTCACCCACCTACCACTATTTTCCCAGCCTGGTAAAATACTTCCTCAGTAAAGAATAATCAACAATGAAGTGAAAATTTTCTCCTCTGAGTACTGAGGCAAGGAAGACAAATCACAAGAAAACAAGTACTTGTCAATAATTTATTCCAGTGGGCAGCTTGGAAGCTTCCACAAGCATCATGTGATCTTGGACACTCTTGTGTCAACATACATGGTAAAATGTAAAATACAACCCTTATACATAACACCCCCTTTACCAAAGACTCATTACTTACTGAGCACTTTCGAGCTGGTTCTTAGCACAATCTGGTTCCTAAGTGTTAGGTCTCCATTTTACAAAGGAAGAAACTAAGCAATTGGACAAGGAGACAGTTGGTCCAGGAAAGCTGCTAGTGTTCACCTCGTGGGGCTGAGATGCCAGGGGAGATCTGATTTTCGCGCCATCTTGCTGCAGAAGCCAGTCTGGCATACAGACCAGTTTTCCATCTATTAACCTGTTGCCATCTAGTCGATTCAGACTTACAGTGACCCTATAGGACAGGGTAGAACTGCCCCAAAAGGTTTCTAAGGAGCAGCTGGTAGATTTGAACTGCCAGCCTTCTGGTTAGCAGCTGGGCTCTTAATCACTGCACCACCAGGGCTCCTGAAACTCCCAGCGAGCCAAAGCCACAAAACATGTTGGAAAGAACACGGGCTGGCTTCTCTGGCCACAGGTAGTACGTTGATGAAAGTCCAGGATGGACACATTCAAACAGCCAGGTACGTGTCTGAGGAGACAGATGTGGCTGAGCACTTGCAACCTGAAGCAGCAGGGGCTGATGAACCAAGTCCTAGAATGGCGGAACCCGCCCCAAACATTCAGGAAGCATTAGAACGGAAACAGCCAATCAGACTTGTCCTCATTACAGGGCATGGTTTGGGACTCACACAACACAAGCAGTAGTAACACGGCCTAGCCCAGGTGGAAATGGCCACTTTCTGTGCTTATTAGCCTCCTGTAAAAACTGCGAGGGAGCAGCGTCCGACCTCCTCCAACCCTACAAGGGGGAAGGAGAACCAAGATCAACAGCCCAAGGCTAATTCCTATGAGGCAGACGCCAGACACACTTCCTCTCTCCGCCATCTTTACTAATTCTGACACCAGCCATCCCTCACACGGCACTCTCTACTTCTCTGCTGGGATTGATAATTCATTGCAATGGCCACACAGAACTCACAGACAACATTCACGATTAAGGGGTTTATTAGGGAGGTAACAGTTACAGTTCAGGCTCAGGAACACTCAGGATACAGTTCTTCTATCAGGACAGCCACTTCCCAGCCATGTTCACAGGCATGCCTCTACCTGGCCCTCAGTCTCTGCCCAAAGACTCTAAGCTTTCTTTCTCTGTGAGCCAGGATGTCCACCACACCATCTCCCACTGCCCTGTCTTTCCTTCCTTGGTGGTGGTAGGATCCTCCTCTGCTCTGGCATTGACTCTCATTTAAGCCAAAACTGATGAATCCCCTTGGTAGGCCACAATTATCCTATCACACAATCACCTGTGTGGGAGTTACAAGACCATGACTAGAAAGGCCACACACAAGAGTAATTAATTGTACTGTGCCTCCTTAATTCAGAGCTGAGTCATGGTATCTGGGCATGTCCTATTACTCCACTGATCCTGCCTTGAACCTCAAGAGCCTAATTTTCTTTTCACTATGGGGTCGCCATGAGTTGGAATTGACTCAACATCAACGGGTTTTGGTTTGTTTTTTGCTTTATAAAACCAAACTCATTGCTGTCAATTGATCCCGACTCACAGCGACCCTGTAGGACAGAGTAGAACTGCCCCATAGTTTTCCAAGGCTGTACTCCTTACAGAAGCAGACAGCCACATCTTTCTCCCTCAGAGCAGGTAGTGAGTGCAAACTCCTGGCTTTTTGGTTGGCAGCTGTGCCCTTAACCACTGTGCCACCAGGGCTCCTGTATCTAGCATAGGCACATGGATAGTACCTGGGAGAATGGGAAGTAACTGCTTCAGTTTCTGTTTGGGGTGCTGAAAAAGTTTTGGAAATAGAGGGTGGTGATGGCTGCAGAATATTATGAGCATAATCAATGCTATGAGTTGTACATTTAAAATGGCTAAGATGGGAAGTTTTTATGTTGTATATATTTAACCACAATAAAAAAATGAAACAAAATGGAAACTCAATAAAAATCCAGAATCTATCATGTTAACACAAAGCCCACCTTGTATAATCTAGCCCCTAGTTTACAGCATGAAATGCAGATGAAATGACAGCAAACACAGCGCTCCTGCAGGTAGCTACCTCTTTGCTGAACTGACTTCATTAACAAGCGTTGCCAGATACCACAGAGCACATATTAAAATGCGTGCTTTGAAAAATCTTTTAAGAAAAGTACATTTCTATGTCTCACTGGAATCTCTATAACCATCAAGCATTATACAATGAGTTGATATTCCCTAGCCAGTGGTTAAACACTCGGTTGCTAACCAAAAGGTCGGTAGTTTGAACTCACCAGCTGCTCCACGGGAGAAAGATGTGGCAGCCTGCTTCCATAAATATTACAGCCTTGGAAACCCTCTGAGGCAGTTCTATTCTGTCTTATAGGGTCGCTGTCAGTAGGAATCAACGACCACAGCTGGATTGGTTTGAGGTTTTATTCCTTAACCATTACGATAATAAGCATCCCTTGTGACAATTTGATAGATGGGTTATTTGCTATTCACTTTTCAATATGCTTACCATAATATCTCTCTCCTTAGCCTTTTTATATGTGAGGCTAAGTCATAGAAAGACAACTCAGAAATTAACTCAAGTAAGTGAACAATTTTTCAGCACACAGACTCTGGGAAAAAAAATCATTTGACTCTTTATCCTACTCAGACATCACCAACAGCAAGCTGGCTGACCCAGAAGCTAAAGTTTCAATGTCTACATTTCATTCCTCCTCGTTTGAACACAGGTGTCTCCAAATGGCGGAACACAAGGTCTCTCGTATACTGAGCTTTTTTTAATCTTTTAACTTTTATTGTGGGGAAATACATGTAACAAAAATATTTCGACCATTTTTACGCATGCAACTCTTTTACGCATACAACTTGGTGACACTACCGTGTTGTACAAACGTCACCACTACCTGTTTCCAAATTTTCCATCACCCTTAACAAAATCTCTGTACCCCTTAAGTAACACCTCCCCATTTCCCTCCCACTCACCCCAGTGTAACCATGAATGAACTCTGGTCTCTGTGCATTTGCCTATTCTGGGTATTTCATATAATTGGGATCATACAATATTTGTCCCTTTGTATCTGACTTATTTCACTCAGCACGATGTTCTAAAGGTTCACCCATGTTGTAGCGTGTATCAGAACTTCACTTCTCTTTATGGCTGTTCAATAAATGGTGCCAGACAACTGGGCCTCCACACCCAAAAACATTAAGTTGGACCCATACCTCATACCACACACAAAAACTGACTAAAAATGGATCTGAGAACTAAAACCATAAAACTCTTACAGTAATGCTTCAAGACTCTGTTTTCAACAATGGCGTCATGGATATGGCCCCTATAGTGAGTCTCTCTGGGAAGGTAGTTACCGAGCCCCCTCCCCCCGCAAACCTATTGTGGGGGTAGCAGTTCATGTACCACTACTCTGCCAAGCTTTCTCTAGGAGAGATCTTCTCCCTCCGCCTCACTCCCACGTCCAATCACATCAACCCAATCCATCATGTTACTAACATAAGTGTGTCCTTCTTCATTAGTGCCAAAGGGAGGTGACAGTGATGGATGTTCACGAGCCAAGGAAAAAACAGCCCCGAGTTAGGCACCAAATTCAGCACAAACTTGTTCTGGGAAAGAAACCAAAGGAATCATCCATGCCAGAAGGTCAAGTCTTTCAGCTACTTTTCCCCACCATTTCACTCCTCCTGGTCACTGGGACAAGCCAGATCTAAGCCATCCTATTGCTGGCTAAGGAATCACTTGGAAACGTTCAAGGAGAACTTTCTTGAAGGCTCTGAAATGGGCTTTGAAAAAATTTTTTTGCTACCCCCATCCATTATCCCCCTTTCTGGTTGCAGCACCTGGATTTTCCTTTGGGAATCTACCCCTTGCCCATTTAGGGTATAAGATTTGAAAGATGCTGCTCACCCTTAAACCAATTAAGATACAGCTCCTAGAGGTTTTTTGGAACTAGTAAGAAGAGAAGTACTCCTCCTTTCCAGAGGCGACTGGCAGTAGCCTGGAGCTTCTGGGAGCCACAATCAGGGAAAAGATGGCCACTGAAGGAGACTAAGGAGACTAACAGGGAGAATCAGGTCAGGGGATGGAGAGAGAACAATGGTAATGACATATTTAATCCTCTAGGTCCAATGGGCCTGAAGACAAGCTCGCCCTGGACTAATCCAACATGTCAGCCAATAAATTTACCTTTTAGGTTTAATCAGTTTTGTTGGCTTTCTTGACAGCAACTAAAGGCACATACAACTAAAAGAATCTTGACAAATAAGATGAAGAACATTCTGAAGGGAAAGGACTTAGCCTACATCAGTCGTAAATTAATAAAAAGAATGTGTTCAATATCAATAGTCAATGTGCAACAGAATCCTGTGGAAAATTCCAAAGCTGGAATGAAGTGAAGCAATGGCAGAAACTCAACTGTCACTGTTGCTCACATTTATAAGTTAAATTGGCCAATGTGAAAGGGAAGAATTTGTCCTTATTAGTCTTTCCTGCTGACTTTCTGAATCTGCCCCTGTATGGCGCTTGTGATGGTTAAGGTTATGTGTCAGCTTGGCTAGGCCATGATTCTCGGTGGTTTGGCAGATATTATATAATCACCCTATTTTGTGATCTGATGTGAGCAGCCAATCAGTTGAAAGGGAGTTTCCTTGGGGGTGTGGCCTGCATCCAATAAATACGGATATTCTGGCAAAGTTCGCTCTCTCTTGATCCTGCATCCAACCTGTCATTCTTTGACCTCCAGTTCTTGGGATGTGAGCCAGCAGTCTGCCATCCAACCTGCCAATTTGGGGTTCATCAGCTCCTGCAACCACGTGAGTCAGTCAAAGCCTCCAGCCTGATGCCTGAACCAGACTTGGGACTTGCCAGCCTCCACAACTGTGTGAGCCATTTCCTTGAAACATATATGCATACACTTCACTGACTTTGCTCCTCTAGAGAACCCAGCCTAAGGCAGGGCAGAACTACAGTAGGAGCCCAATAAGTGCATTCATTTAGCAGTTATGATTACGCTCACATTGTCCAATTTAACTCATTGATTACAGCTGAGCTGATCCTATAAGGAACTTTCCTTTGAGGGGGGAAAAACGAACTGCTTCCAAAAAAAAAATTGGCAACAACTAAAATTCAGGGGACAAATTGTTTTACTCGCTGTTATTTTAAAAGTTACCACATGTCATGGTAAGAAAATGCAGTTCTATGGGAAATTTGACAACAATATGGGTGGTGGCTGCACACCATGATAAATGTAATTGACGTCACTAAATGGTACACCTGATAAATGTTGAATTGGCAAATACTGTGTTATATATATTTTTACAATAATTAAAAAAGAAACTGCAGTTTTGTTTGTGATCTTTATGTGTTATCATAGCCAGGACCACCCTCAGTTTTTTAACACTCCTTACTCCACTCCACAGCTAAACACTCGCCCCTGGGACACAGAGGAGGCAGGTAACTGGCTCATGGAGGACACTGTCACTAGACCCCAGGTTTTCAGTGGGCACATGCCAAGGGGTCTCCTCAGGAAATCAGGGGCCACTGAAGACCCCTGAATTGCCCACAGGGCTCTGAGGGGGATCTTCTTCCCTCGTCGACTCCCCAGCTCTTGGACCACCTGGCACAGGGATGCGGGGCCTCCTCAGTGGGCCTGGCCAGGAGTGGTGGCTGGGATGGGCAGAGTCCCGGGCCCAAATCCCTTATCAAAGACACAGGAAAATGGAGGGAACAAAACCCCTTTCACACGTTCACTCAAGCAACACTCCTTAACCTTCACCACGTGCCACGTACTGTGTTCAGGGCTGGGAAAGACTGTGAGCATTAAAGAGGCATTCTGGTGGGGTAGACAGTGACATAGACATGTACAGACACACAGAGACACACAGACATACATGCATACACAGACACACAGGCATACACGCAGACACAGACACACACACAGATGCATACTCAGACACAAACACACAGACACACACACACAGACATACACAGACGCACATATGTACACCCAGACACATATACACACCAACACACAGGCATACACACAGAGACACATACAGACACACACAGGCACACACATAAACATGCACAGAGACACACAGGCATACACACAGAGACACAGGCATACCCGCATAGACACGGAGACACACAAACACACTGACACATACAGACACACACAGGGAGACACACTCAGACACAGACACGTACAGAAACACACAGACATGTACAGACACACAGAGGCATACAGAGAGACACACAAATGTATATTGTTATATAAATTTATATTTTATATGTAATTAATACAAACAGGACTTAATGATACAAAAAAAACTAATGATACATAAGTAACATATTTCCAGATAGTGATAGGTATGCCAAGAAGGAAATTAAGGAGGATGAAGAAAGGCAGTGAGCGGGAGGGACAGTGTTTTAGCTGCGGTGGCCAGGAAAGGTCATTTGGAGCTGAGACATGAATGATGAGAAGGTGGTCCTAGAGAGAGAAAGCCAGGGTGAGGGTCTCCCCTCTTCTTCTCTCGCTTCCTCCTCCTTTCCCTTCCTCTCCCTCCAGAGTCCACAACAGGACTTGACACTCTCTCAAAGTGTCAAGCACCTTTTACCCGGGTACATGCAGCTGGCACGCCCTGCCCTGGTGGGACTCCCCAAGACAGAGAATCAGTGATGCAAAGCCCTGCCAGGACACCTGCCACACCAGGTGGGCCCGGTGGTGGGAAGGGGCAGTGCAATGTGAGGAGGCTATAAACAGCGAACCGGCGGGGCTGGAGTGAGGAGCCCCGAGGGAGGCCGCCTGTGCTGAAGCAGCCCCATGGGCCCCAGGACAAACTTGCCCCAGCCCTGTCCCTGTTCACACATTGCTGGCTCAGGACACTAATTCCTGCCTTGCCAAGTCAAGTTTGTACATTCGTTCGTTCACTCAGCACAACTTGTTAGGCACCACCAAGTGCCAGGCCCGGGGCTGAGCCTGGAGTCACTGCTGTGCACAGGGCAGACGTCAATCCCGCCTGCTGGAGCTCACGGTCTAGCATGGGGTGGGGAGACTAGGAAAAGAGAAGGGAGTGTGGGTGCCAGTTGTTGTCCACTTCGTTTTACATCATGACAGATGGAGGTTAACTCAAAACCGTTTTCACCTCAAGATGCAACATGTGCACACAGACACTCACATTCTCACTCACTCACACACTTACACATACATACATACCCCCACGCGTCTGTCAGTCTGTCATACTGTGGGAGCTCGTGTGTTGCTGGGATGCTGGAAGTTATGCCACTGGTACTGAAATACCAGCAGGGGCATCCATAGTGGACAGGTTTCAGCAGAGCTTCCAGACACATGTGCACTCACACATACACACATGCACACTCACATACACACACAACCACACAAATACACACACATGCACGCACATACATACACACGCACTATTACACTCACACACGTAAGCTCTTACACTCACATACACATTCTTAGTCATACACACACACTTACACTGTCACAATGCACTCATATCCTCACATGCATACACTCACATACATACACACTCATACACTACACACTCACATACTCTCACTAACACACACACACATAAATGTACACATATACACACTCATACATGCACACACTCATACATGCACACACTCCCACGCCCGTGTACACGCACAGCACACCTAACTCTATTTTTCACTGTAAGGGAGCGGGGATGATTCACAGAGCAACCTGCCTCCTCCACCACACGGCACACTCCGCTGAGATGGACGTCATGTACCTGTTGCTCATGTGTGTACCCCAGCTCCCGGCTCTGTGCCCGGCACACGGCAGGCATATTACACGCTGATGTGATGCGGGATGTGAGCCCCCACACCCACTGGGCTGCAGGCACGGCTGCCTTCAGTAGTCAGCCGTTTAGTCGACACTCGCAGGCTGGACCGAGGGGCACAGGGGCTGCTTGAACCCTGAGCTGCGGAGCCACCTCTTCCTCAGGCGCAGCCAGTGGTGCTCTCTACCATGGGACGTGGGGCTCAATACCTGCTTAAGTGTCACTCTTCGCGGGCTATTCCAACCGCGATTGCGGGAGACGCATCCGGAAGGTCTCTACCCCCTTCATGTGGAACCAAGTATTTTTAGACAAAATAAAGGGCTTGCGTCAGCAGCATCCTTCATTTGCCCTGATCAGCCACATCCCCCTCCTTAGCTTCTCGGGACTCCAAGAGACACCGAAGTTTCCTTGCCAGGCCAAGAAGGCTGGCTCCTCTGCTGAAGTTTATTTAGATGCATTTTAACGCCCAGCGCGGGTCTTCTAATTACAGGTCTAAGTTTCCAGTGAAGAGCGAGGCAAATGCTCACCCTCCTCTTGGAACGAGTACACAAAATGAGTTTTGTTCAGAATTTTTCAAAAAGTGCAAAATTTAGCAAAGGCAAAGTGAGGGTGATTGCTTTAAATCAAGATCCTTCATATAATGATAAAAACGAGCACTCCATGTGTGCGTTGAATTCCCTCAGTGCTTCACTGTTCAGGCAAATGTGAAGAGACAAGGAAATCAGGTAAAAACTTAGTTCCCACCGATGGGAAAATGACTACAAACAAAGACAAGGAATAACAGCTATTGAGTGTACCCTGTGTGCTTTGGCACTGTGCTGGATACGTCTTACCTTCCTCTGACGCCCACCTCCCAGGGTGTTATGGGTTGCATGGTGTCCCCAAAAAATATATGTGGAAGTCCTACCCCCATAACTGTCACTATGCCCTGTTTGGAAAAAGGGGCTTTCTTTTGTCATGTTAATGAGATCACACATACCAGAGTAGAAACACCACAACCAAACCCATTGCTTTTGAGTGGATTCCAACTCATGGCGACCTGACCCTACAGGACAGAGTAGAACCGCCCCATAGGATTTCCAAGGAGCCAGTGGTGGATTTGAACTGCTGACCTTCTAGTTAGCAGCCTAGCTTTTAACTTCTGTGCCACCCAGGCTCCGCAGGTGGATCCTAAACCTAATCCCTCCTGAGCGGTGTCTTATGAACAGACCAGAAGCGACACCGAGACACACAAAGAGGGAAGGAGGCAGACTCCACGTAAGGACTTGTCTACAAGCAAGGTACACCAAGGACGGCCCGCAAACACCAGGAACTAGGAGAAAGAGGCTCACGGAAGATCTTGGTTGGGCTTTGAGCCTCCAGAACCAGAAAATACACTTCTGTTCAACACCAGCCATGTGTGGTATTTTTCATTACAGCATCACTAGGTAACTAAGACACAAAAGTAAAATGAAATTTTTTCAGGTTACTGATTCAGCCAGGCACCTCTTTCTCGCCACAGATACTCCAGCTTCAGTGCCAGGCGAAGGTACCCAGCCCCTAGAATAACCCCCTACTCAAGAGTATCGTTGGCAGGGCCTCACGGAAGGCTAGGTGGTGCAACGCATCGGAAGCCTCCCAACGTTCATCCTCTTTGACCAAGTCTTCTGCTTCTAGGAAGTTAGCCTAAAGAAATGACCAGAAATGTACAGAAGGGTACATAGCCTCAGTCCAGCCCAGAATTATTGTTTACAGTAAAAACCAAAAATAAAGCCTCAGGCCAGCCTAAGTTTCCCACCAAAGAGCAACAAGTAAATAAAATTTGGCAAATTCACATTCTGAAGCTTTATGAGCCCATTCTAGACCATGGTTTCTAGTATACTCAGAAACATGGAGAGAAACTTATATTAATTTCATAAAGGATGTATACTGAGTGGTTCCAGTAGAGGAAAAAAAAAAAATTACATAGAAAAAAGGCTGGAAGAAAACACACAGTCATCTCTTCGTGGGCGTGAGGAGATTGTGTCTGGTTTTTACTTCCTTCTCAGTATTTTTCTGTGTGTTTTAAATTTTCAAAATTCAATGTGATTTTCTTTCTAATCAGGAAAAAAGTCTTAAAAAAAAAATGAAAAGACAATACACAAACAAGTAAGTAACTAAATGTCCAAATAACCCAGCACACTCAAGACCAGAAGGCTGAGGGAGAGGGTCTGGGTCAGGACTAGCCCCTATCTAGACCCATTTCTATTTAATTCAGACCACTTCCTTCCAGATGCTAATTCTTTCCAGAAGGACGTCCAGACATCAGCCGGCCAGTGTCCGCTGCCATACGCAGGACAACAGAGTCAATCAAAGACGCAGGAACCCTACCCAGCATCAGCCACTGCACAGCTTCCTGGGGAGAGGCCTCGATTCTCAGCGATGCTTAATTGATTTTAAACAAACTAACAGAAGAGTAATTAATAGAACCGTGGACCTGGGCATCATTGCCGCATAGTTTATTTGTACATAAAAAGACAGTGGAAAACACCAGGTCAGGATTAACCTCTGCCCAAGGCTGTGTCACCCTTGACAAGATAATTACACACATACCACATACACACCCCAACACACACATACAACATGCCACAACACACCAGTGTGCACACACAACACATTCACATACACACATACATACCCCAACACATACACACAACACATATGCCCCAACACACCACAGTGTGCACACAGTCACCACACACACACAAACACACCCCAACACACACACAACACATGTCACAACACACCAGTCTGCACGCACACTACACATTCACATATACACATACATACCCTAACACACACACAACATATGCCACAACACAGCAGTGCACACACACAGCACACATTCACATACACACATACATACCCCAACATACACACACCACACATGCCACAACACACCAGTGTGCACACATACCACACACACACACCCCAACACACACACGCAACACAACACAGTTTGCACACACACATTCACATACACACATACATACCCCAACACACACACAACATATGCCACAACACAGCAATGCACACACACACATACATACCCCAACATACACACACCACGCATGCCACAACACACCAGTGTGCACACACACCACACACACACACCACAACACACACACGCCACAACAACACAGTTTGCACACACACATTCACATACACACATACCCCAACACACACAACACATATGCCACAACATACCACAGCATGCACACACACACCACACATTCACATACATACCCCAATGCACACACACAATATGCCACAACATACCACAGTGTGCACACACAGCATTCACACACATACATACCCCAACACACACACACACAACACACATGCCACAACACACCACAGTGTATGCACACACACCACATTCACATATACACATACATACCCCAACACACACACAACACACATCAGTGTGCACACACACACCACTCATATACACACATAGATACCCCAACACACACACAACACACATGCCACAACACACACATCACAGCATGTGCACACACACCACACATCCACACACCACAGCACATATACGTACACACAACACACAGGTACATGCACACATACCACAGCACACATACGCACACAATGCCACAATACACATCGCAGCATGCGCACACACACCGCGCATTCACATACACACACCACAGCACACATACACAACACATGCACAACACACATACACAACACAGGCACACACACAACACGGCATGCGCACACACACATTCACACACTGATACACACACACCCAACACACTCACATATGCCACAACACACACACTGCAACACAATCCACACCACAACACGCACAACACACACTGACACACAACACACATACACATTCTCTCACACACACTCTCACACTTTCTCACATACATACACACAACACACACACTGCAACACAATCCACACAACACGTACCCCACAGACACAAACACATACTGCAACACACACTGACATACCACACACACAACACACATTATCTCACACATATTCACTCTCTCACACTTTCTCACACACACATATACATGACATAGACACATACAACACACAGTACATACACAACACACACAAGATACACAATTCTCTCACACTTTTTTCACACACACACCTATACACACCCCAAGACTCTCACTTTCCTATACACATACACACAATACACACAACACACTCACACTTTCTCACACATACACACAAGCCACACACATGCACACACGTACATACACACACCCACTCTCACACACATACTCAAACTCACTTTCTCACATACACACACCAGAACATGCATACACACACACCACGACACACACATTTTCACACAGGAGGAGGAGCCCAGAGCAAGCAGCTCGTTTTAGGCTTGGCTATGAGCCTGTGCCTGCAGGGCCAATGTTAGGACTCAGAAGACCAGAGTTCTGAGACACACTCACCACCCTTCTGCAACAAGCCTATTTCTTGGTTTTCTCCTCATAGTGCGTTACATTGGCAACCTCCCTGTTCTAGAGTTAGATGGCATTTTTCCAAGACGTTGCTGTTGTTAGCTGCCATTGGGTTCAGTTGACTCATGGTGACCCCATATATGCAGAGTACAAGTGACCTCCATAGCATTTTCAAGGATGTGACCTTTCGGGAGCAAACCACCAGGCCTGTCTTCCAAGGCACCTCTGGGTGTGTTGGAATGGTCAACCATTCAGCTAGCAGTCTTGTGTCTCATGTACAACTACACGTCAGTCACCCACACGATCTCCTCTAAAAGCATGACTTGTGCCCTCCCGTTGGCTGGGAGCAGGGGTCTGAGGCAGGATGGCCTGGGTTCAGGTCCTGCCTCTCTACAGCCTCACCTCCTCAGCCTCAAGTCCCTCATGTTCAAAACACCGACAGTGAGCGTGGGAATGCCCCACAGCTGCCAACAGGCTTCCTAGCTAAGGCTGGCAGGAAAGAGAGTCTTTGATGAAGACTTTAGTTGTCAACACAGAGCCCTCACCGACTCACCTTACCAGAAAGGGAAGAGGAAAGCGCGCCTCATCAGCCAGTGTGGAGCACAGGTCTGCAAAGACCACTGGTGGTGTGGGACTTTCCCAATTGGTTGTGGGTTTTTAAGGATCAAACACTATGCTCAGCACACAGGTTGGGACGAGGATGTGGACAGTCAGGGGTCAGTGATGTGACCATCATCTTAAGGACTAAACTCGGTCCATCAGAGCGATCCCATCTGTTCCAGACAGGAATTTCCACGAGGAGTTTAATCCATGACATTTTTGCCAGCAGTGACCTTAGAACTAATGAGTGGAGACACCATGGCCAGGAGAAGGGGACACACAGCTGGAATGGAAGTGGGGTCCAGTCTAGGAAGTACCCACAGACAGGCCAGCTGTCCACGTTGTGATGCCTCTAGCCTGCAACAGAAAGGCCAGACTGGGTGGTGGGGGTAAGTCACCCACCAGACACGTCGCAGGGCTGAGCTGGTCAGGCAATGCAGGCGAACACAGGGAACCTGGGGGCTCGGGGTCCGGCAGCCCCAAGTCCTGCCTCTGACACAGAATGGGCCACACTGCAGCAGCCCCCACACGCTAAAGTCACCCCCAGCCTGCAAGGCATAACAGCCAGGGAGGACAGCATACAAGCCCTCGAGGTGCGTCAGGGAGTGGGCACAGCGTTATCCTTGCCTGAATCAATCTAAAGTTCTTCTGGCCATCTTGGACCCACAGTCTATGTTGCTGAGAAGATGTCTGAAGCTCACAAGGGGGCTTTCAACAGCCCCCAGAACTGGCAAAATTTTCTTCGTTTATTATGCTACAGAATGTGAAAATTATGTTGTTGTTGGGTGCCACTGAGTCAATTCCAACTCATAGCAACCCCCTGTGACAGAGTAGAACTGCCTCATAGGGCTTTCTAGGCTGTAATCTTTATGCAAGCAATCACCAGGTCTTTTCTCCTGCAGAGCTGCTGGGTGGGCTCAAAGACCAACCTTTTGGTTAGCAGCCAAGTGCTTAACCACTGCACCACCAGGACTCCTTGTGAAAATATATACACTGTAACACATTAACAAAATAAATACTAGCTTTTTTTTTTTTTTAACACTCCACTGTGTTCTGGATACTGCCTATTCATCACTTTCAAGTGTGTTTCCCCATGTACTGTTACTAATCACTACTGATGGCTCTGACAGCTGCCATCGTTCATCAAGCATCCATGGGGTACATTTATCAAGTACACGCCTGGGCCTTTACAAACTTTTAAGGGTCAAGACCACCCTGCAAAAGTGTCCATCCACAGCTGAGCGGATAAATAAAACAGGGTGCACACATCCAATGGAGTACCGTTCAGCCATAAAGAGCAATCAAGTCCTGATACATGCTACGAATGGATGAGCCCTGAAGACGGCATGCTGAGTGAAGGAAGCCAGACACAAAGGGAGAAATACTGTATGTGTCCACCTACATGAAATAACCTAAAACAGGCGAATGCGCAGAGTCACAAAGGAGGTTAGTGGTTCACAGGCAAAAGGGGGAGTTACAGCTTCAGGAGTACAGAGTTTCTGTTTGGGGTGATGGAAAAGTTTCAATATAAATAGTGCTGATGGTTACACACACATGCACGAATTGCTGATGGCTGCACACAAACACACAAAAAGATCAGAATACACAAATAAGCCTAAAGAATAAACCTCCTCCAAAAAACCCTGCAAGTACCTATGGTGATAAAAAAAAAAAATGGTGATAGCCATCTGGAATCTGGGGAAGCGGAGACACCAGGAGTCCAGTAAGGCCAGCACGACCCCAAAGAGGGTCTGCCTACCCCACCTCCTGACCATCGCTTCCCCTTCCCAAAGTGCTGGTGTGGAAGCTGGACTCAGCTGTCATGTCAATCATTCAAATTGAAACCCAGACTACATTCCTCACTATGCAGAGACTTGGTTTCCTTATCCAGAAAATGGGCATAATGGTGCCTGGCTCATCAAATGGCTATGGGGCTTGAACAAGGCCCTCACTAAATATAAGCTGCTATTAACGTCTTCTCTCCCCAGGCTTGCCCCACACCCTGCTGAACTGTCCAAAGATTCAAGAACTGAGCCATACCACTAGCCCCATCCAGAAACTAAAGGAAGCAAGAGAAGTGACCAGAGATCTTTCTGAGCAGTGACTTCTCTTTCAAATGAAAGAGGTACAAATATATTGTTGTTGTCATTAGGTGCTATCGATTTAGTTCCGACACACAGTGACCCTATGTACAACTGAACGAAACTCTGCCCAGGCCTGCACCATCCTCACAATCAATGCTATGTTTGAACCCATTGTTGCAGCTACTGTGTCAATTCATCTCCTTGAGGGTCTTCCTCTTTTTTGTTGACCCTCTACTTTACCAAGAACAATGTCCTTCTTCCGGGACTGATACCTCCTGATAACATGTCCAAAGTAAGTGAGACAAAGTCTCCCCATCCTAGCTTCTAAGGAGCATTCTGGCTGTACTTCTTCCAAGACAGATTTGTTCATTCTTCTGACAGTCCATGGTACAATCAATATTCTTTGCCAACACCATAATTCAAAGGTATCAATTCTTCTTTGGTCTTCCTTATTTGTTGTCCAGCTTTTGCATGCTTATCAGGTGAAAGAAAAGACCATTGCTTGGGTCAGGTGCACCTAGTCCTCAAAGTGACATCTTTGCTTTTTAGCAAATTTGCCAATGCAATACATCATTTGACTTCTTGACTGCTGCTTCCATGGATGTTGACTGTGATTCCAAGTAAAATGAAATCCTGGAAAAACTTCAATATTTTCTGTTTATCATGATGTCACTTACTGGCCCAGTTGTGAAGATTTTTGTTTTCTTTACGTTGAGATGTCCCCACCTGTCAATCAGTTTGTCCTACTGTGGTGGCTTGCGTGTTGTTATGCTACTGGAAGCTATGCCATCAGTATTTCAAATACCAGCAGGGTCGCCCATAATGGACAGGTTTCAGCCAAGCTCCCAGACTAAGACGGACTAGGAAGAAGGACCCAGCAGTCTACTTCTGAAAAGCATTAGCCAGTGAAAACCTTATGAATAGCAGCGGAACACTGTCTGATATAGTGCCGGAAGATGAGTCCCCCAGGTTGGAAGGCACTCAAAAAACGACTGGGGAAGAGCTACCTCCTCAAAGTAGAGTCGCTCTCAGTGACATGGATGGAGTCGAGCTTTTAGGACCTTCATCTGCTCATGTGGCAAAACTCAAAATGAGAAGAAATGGATGAAAACGTCCATGAAAAAAAGGAACAATGGAATGTACTAAGTATGAATCTAGGAACATTGGAAGTGTCAAAAATGAAATGCATAAATATTGATATCCTAGGCATTAGTGTGCTGAAGTGGACTGGTATTGGCCATTTTGAATCAGACAATCATATGGTATACCAGCCTGGGAATGACAAATTAAAAAAGATTGGTGCCGCATGCATCATCAAAAAGAATACTTCAAGATCTCTCCTGAAGTGCAATGCTGTCAATCACAGGATAATATCCATATGCCTACAAGAAGACCAGTTAATATGACTATTATTCAAATTTACACACCAACCACTAAGGCAAAAGATGAAGAAATTGAAGATTTTTACCAACTTCTGCTGTCTGAAATTGATCAAACATGCAATCAACATGCACTGATAATTACTGGTGATTGGAATGCAAAAGTTGGAAACAAAGAAGATCGTTAGTCAGAAAATACGGCCTTGGTGACAGAAATGACACTGAAAATCACATGATAGAATTTTGCAAGACCAATGACTTCATTGGAAATACCTTTTTTCACCAACATAAATGGCAACCATACACGTGGACCTTGCCAGATGGAATACACAGGAACCAAACCGACTACATCTGTGGAAAGAGTTGATGGCGAAGCTCAATATCATCAGTCAGAACAAGGCCAGGGGCCAAATATGGAACAGGCCATCAATTGCTTATATTCAAGTTCAAGCCGAAGAAAATTAGAACAAGTGCACAAGAGCCAAAGTATGACCTTGAGTATATTCTACCTCAATTTAGAGACGATCTCAAGAATAGATTTGACTCACTAAAAACTAATGACTGAATAACAGACAAGATGTAAAATGACATCAAAGACAGCATACATGAAGAAAGCAAAAGGTCATTAAAAAGACAGGAAAGAAAGAAAAGACCAAAATGGATGTCAGAAGAGACTCTGAAACTTGCTCTTGAATGTAGAGTTGCTAAAACGAAAGGAAAAAATGATGAAGCAAAAGAGCTGAACATAAGGTTTCAAAGGATGGCTAGAGAAGACAAAGTAAAGCATTATAATTAAATGTGCAAAGACCCAGATTAGAAAATCAAAAGGGAAGAACAAGCTCAGAATTTCTCAGGATGAAAGAACTGAAGAGAAAATTCAAGCCTTGAGTTGCAATACTGAAGGATTCTATCACGAAAATATTAAATTATGCAGGAAGCATCAAAAGAAGATGGAAGGAACACACAGAGTCACTGTATCAAAAAGAATTAGTTGACATTCAACCATTTCAGAAAGTAGCACATGCTGGTACTGCAGGAAGAAGTTCAAGCTGCACTGAAGGCACTGGTGAAAAACAAGGCTCCAGGAATTGATGGAATACCAACTGAGATGTTTCAACAAACAGGTACAGCAACGGAAGCGCTCACTCATCAATGCCAAGAAATGTGGAAGACAGCTGCCCGGCCAACCAAATGGAAGAGATCCATACTCGTGCTCATTCCAAAGAGAGGTGATCCAACCAAATGCAGAAATTATCAAACAATATTATTAGTATTATACACAAGTAAAATTTTGCTGAAGATCGTTCAAAAGCAGCTGCAGCAGTACATTGACACGAAACTGCCTGAAATTCAAACCAGGTTCAGAAGAGGACATGGAACCAAGGATATCATTGCTGATGTCAGATGGATCTTAGCTGAGCGTTTTAAAGACTATGCAAAGGCATTCAACTGTGTGGATCATAACAAAGTATGGATAACATTATGAAGAATGGCAATTCCAGAATACTTAATTGTGCTCAATTGTGTACATAGACCAACGAGCAGTCATTCGAACAGAACAAGGGAATACCGTATGGTTTAAAGTCAAGAAAGATGTGCATCAGGGTTGTATACTTTCACCATACTTATTCAATCTGTATGCTGAGCAAATAATCTGAGAAGTTGGACTATATGAAGAAGTATGTGGCATCAGGATTGGAGGTAGACTCATTAATAACTTGCAATGTGCAAATGACACATCTTACTTGCTGAAAGTGAAGAGGACTTGAAACACTTACTGATGAAGATCAGAGACTACAGCCTTCAGTATGGATTACACCTTAACATAAAGAAAATGAAAATTATCACAACTGTACCAATAAGCAACATCATGATCAACAGAGAAAATATTGAAGCTGTAAATGATTTCATTTTACTTGGATCCACAATCAATGCCCATGGAAGCAGCAGTCAAGAAATGAAACAACGCATTGCATTGAGAAAATCTGCTGCAATAGTCCTCTTTAAAGAGTGTTAATAAAAAAAAGATTCCACATTGAGGACTAATGTGCATCTGACCCACGCCATGGTGTTTTCAATCACCTGTATGTATGTGAAAGCTGGATGATGAAGAACTGATGCCTTTGGATTACGGTGTTGGCAAAGAATATTGAACATACCATGGACTGCCAAAAGAATGAACAAATCTCTCTTGGAAGAAGTACAGCCAGAAGCAAGGATGGTGAGACTTCATCTCACAAACTTTGGACATGTTATCGGGAGGAACCTGTCCCTGGAGAAGGACATCTTGCTTGGCACCACTTAAATCCAAGGGCCCCTTCTCACTCGTTGTGACACTAGAGGGCCCCCAGGCATGGGCATCTGGCCCCAGACTTGAAGACCAAAGCCATCCTGCCTGAGAAGGGATTCCTCTCCCACCACAAGGTCTACACTACTCTTAGCCCTTCCTCACCCACAGTGTGGTTTCCATTCAACACCAACAGCCTACAGTCATGAAGCTTGGTCATGTGCCGGCCCCATGCTGGTGGTCACTCTGCCTCTGGAACTCCCAGAGACACATCTCTTCTCTTTCATGAGTGTTTGCCAAATCTCTCGGCTCACCCCTGACTACATAGGGTATGTAACCTTCCCTCTGGAGTCCCCCTGTGGCACCGCAGCACTTTCTGGACACACTTAGTGACACTCTGCCTCTTGCCACAATGCTCTGCATGCTGTCCCTTCCTGCGACTATAGAGCGAGTTGAGGGCGTGCTGGATGGTGCTCCCTTGTCTGTGCATGCCCCCTAACCTCAAATGGCACTTGCTCCAGACAGGGGCTTTCTCACTACACACAGAGCTATGTTTCCTGAATTTCACTTGCTGCTGTCAAGGATTTTGCCATAAAAGAGCCACGTGGACTATAATTAACATATTTTAGAATGTTTACATAAGTTTAAAAGGAAAAGCTGACATCTATCATAAGTGGAAGCACTGTATACTTCTAATACAAAAAATTAAACATGAACTGGTTCAGGAACAAAATTCTTACCCTCCATGTGGGAGACCCAGGTTCGATTCCCAGTTAATGAACCTCACGCACAGTCACCACCCACCATCTGTCAGTGGAGGCTTATGAGTTGCAACACAGACTAAGACGGACTAGGAAAAAAGGTCCTGCAGTCTACTTCCGGAAATCAGCCAATGAAAACCCTATGGCTCACGATAATCCACACCACAACCAATCGGGGGATGGCGCAGGACCAGGGAGCATTTCGTCCAGTTCTGTTACACGTGGGGTCTCCATGAGATGGGGGCCAACATGAGGACAGGTAACAACAAATCTATTTAAAAATTCTTTACATGACAGTCAATTTGCCTCCTATAGTTACCTCATGTACTACCAGGATATCGTTATCCTACGAGGTTGATTACAAAGAGGGCAGTCAACGGAACATACCCATGGAAGAGCTATATATAAGTTGGGTATTAAATCACCACCCAATGTTTTCAAATTCTGCACACACATTTCTTCTTTCTTTGGTAGTGTGAAACTCTTGGTCAATAGCCACACCAGCAGGGGATCACTTACCACAACTGTCAACAAAAGCTGGGCGCCTCCCTCTAACGACTTTTAACCAGTCATGGGTGTGAAGGCTGAACCCCAAAGTGGCCATCTCTTGACACATGTGACCCACATTCAGTGTCACCCACTGGGATGGTTCCGAGGACAATAATGGCATTGAAAGCTTCAGGTTTTTCCTGTTACATTTTGAAGAGTTCACACAGAATCGCAAGGACTCGTTGCCAATTCCACAGGCAACCATGTTTATCATTCTCCACTTTCTGACTTGGAGCAGAAGTTGCCCACCGAAGATGCCCTCTGTGGCTTACAGCAGGAGCTGGAGCCTCAGGATCTGCCCAGGGCAGGTGTGAGGCTCACAGCCCACCGGACCTGTCTCAGCTAAGACCCCAGAGGCAGGACTAGTGATCAGGAAGAGTGGGGACGCCCAGTGAACACATGGGGAACTGCAACTCTGGGTTTATGCTGGAGTGTGTACCATGAGATGGAGCCAGGGATGGTGGGGGGAGAGGGTGGTTAATCCTTTCTAGATCAATAATGAAGCAGTTAACATGAGAATTGCTGGAGAAATGGAACCCAGACCCCAAGCACTTTGCTCATTTCTTGAGGGATGTTATAAACTTGCTTCTAAGAAGTTAGCTCGAGAAGTGGCCTTTGGATGTGGTATGACAGTACCCAACCCCACCAACATGAAAACCCAATTCTTCTATAGGCTACTACAGCCAAGCACAGCTGCAAGTACTCTGCCAATAACTCCCATTGTTGTTGTTGTTGAGTGGCATCAAGTCGATTCTCACTCATAGCAATCCCAGGTGACAGAGTAGAACTGCCCCATAAGTTTTCCTAGGCTGTAATCTTCACAGAGGAGCCCTAGTGGCACAATGGTTAAGCCCTTGCCTGCTAACCAAACGGTTGGCAGCTCAAATCCACCAGCCGCTCCAAGGGAGAAAGATGTGACAGTCTGCTTCCACAAAGATTACAGCCTTGGAAACCCTATGGGGCAGTTCTACTCTGTCCCATAGGGTCGCTATGAGTCAGAATCAACTCGACAGCAACAGGTTAATCTTTACAGAAGCAGATTGCCAGGTCTTTCTCACAGGGAGCCTCTGGGCGGGTTCGAACTGGCAACCTTTCAGTTAGCAGCTGATAGGTTGGAACTATTACTACCTTCACTTTACAGATGAGTAAACTGAGGCATACAGGAGTTAACAAACTTGCCCAAGGTCACCCGGTTAGTAAGTGGCAAAGCCAGCTTTAAGCCCCAGCGGTCTGCCCCTGGCTCATGGCTGCAACAGCCAGAACACTTAAAATAATTGGGCCAATTGATCCAGCTCTTACTAAGTGCCAGGCCCTAAGTGCTTTTCCACAGGCTGTCTCATTTAATTAGCACAACAAAC
Organism: Elephas maximus indicus; assembly: GCF_024166365.1. Taxonomy (NCBI): domain Eukaryota; kingdom Metazoa; phylum Chordata; class Mammalia; order Proboscidea; family Elephantidae; genus Elephas; species Elephas maximus. Next base: position 8,387,804 of record NC_064843.1, read on the forward strand.
CTGCAAGGTGAGAACCAACAGCAACACATAATAGGCAAGGAGACAGGCCAGAGAGGTTAGGTATCTTGCTCAAGGCAACACAGCTATTTGAGTTGGAGAATAACAGTCACTCTCCCAGGTGCTGGCAAACTCAGGGAGCAAGACAGAACTTTAACTGGAGTTTACAACTGGGGTAAGGGGCCCTGGTGGTGCAACATTTTTAAGGGCTTAGCTGCTAACTGAAAGGCTGGTGGTTCAAACCTCAGAGAGGGAGACCTGGCAACCTGCTTCCATAAAGATTGCAGCCAAGAAAACCCTGTGGGGCAGCTTTACTCTGTCACATGGGTAGCTGTAAGTCCAAATTGACTCAACGGCACCTGCAATAACATTTTAGGGATTGTTTAATATTTCTCTCTCCCTCCACTCCCACCCCAACATTAGTTGGGGTGGGAGTGGAGGGAGAGAGAAATATTAAACAATCCCTAAAATGATGGAAGCGTCTCTGGGTCGCTCAAGTGGTTTGCAAACAGCTAATAACAGAAGGATTGGTGGTTCAGAACCCAGCTAGCAGCACTACAGAAGAAAGCCCTGGTGATCTGTTAGCATAAAGATGACCCAAACCCAAACCCGTGGCCATCAAGTCAATTCTGACTCACAGTGACCCTATAGGACAGAGCACAACTTCCCCCTAGGGTTTCCAAGGCTGTAATCTTTATGGAAGCAGATGCCACATCTTTCTCCCACGGAGGAGCTGGTGGGTTTGAAGTGCCAGCTTTTCGGTTACCAGCTGAGTTCTTTAACCACTGCACCCCCAGGGCTCCTCCATCAAGATTACAATCAAGGAAATCCCATGGAGCAGTTCTACTCTGTAACACCTGGGGTCGGCCCAAGACAAACTCAACAGCAAGGAGTTGCTTTTTTTGTTCTAATTATGGATTGGCTATTAACTCAAAAAGTGTAATGAAAGAAAAAAAAAAAAAAAACAAAACAGGATGCCGGGTACTATGGATTTAATTGCATTGCTCAAAAATATGTATTGAAATCCTGGCCCCTATACCTGTATAACCTGTATAAAAGAAGCCCTGGTGGTGCAGTGGTTAAGAGCAACTGTTAGCTACAGCTGCTCACCAAAAGGTCGGGAGTTCGAATGTACTAGCTGCTCCTTGGAAACCCTATGGGGCAGTTCTACTCTATCCTATGGAGTCGCTATGAGTCAGAATCGACCTGAAGGCAACGACTTTGGGTTTTTTGGTGTATGCCTGTCAATGGAGTCCTTGGGTGTATGCCTCTCAATGGAGTCCTTGGGTGTATGCCTGTCAATGGAGTCCTTGGGTGTATGCCTGTCAATGGAGTCCTTGGGTGTATGCCTGTCAATGGAGTCCTTGGGTGTATGCCTGTCAATGGAGTCCTTGGTGTATGCCTGTCAATGGACTCCTTCGTGTATATCTGTCAATGGAGTCCTTGGGTGTATACCTGTCAATGGAGTCCTTGGGTGTATGCCTGTCAATGGACTCCTTCGTGTATATCTGTCAATGGAGTCCTTGGGTGTATGCCTGTCAATAAGTCCTTGGTGTATACCTGTCAATGGAGTCCTTGGGTGTATGCCTGTCAATGGAGTCCTTGGTGTATACCTGTCAATGGAGTCCTTGAGTGTATGCCTGTCAATGGACTCCTTCGTGTATATCTGTCAATGGAGTCCTTGGGTGTATGCCTGTCAATAAGTCCTTGGTGTATGCCTGTCAATGGAGTCCTGGGTGTATGCCTGTCAATGGAGTCCTTGGGTGTATGCCTGTCAATGGAGTCCTTGGGTGTATGCCTGTCAATGGAGTCCTTGGTGTATGCCTGTCAATGGAGTCCTTGGTGTATGCCTGTCAATGGAGTCCTTGGTGTATACCTGTCAATAGAGTCCTTGGGTGTATGCCTGTCAATGGACTCCTTGGTGTATATCTGTCAATGGAGTCCTTGTGTGTATGCCTGTCAATAAGTCCTTGGTGTATGCCTGTCAATGGAGTCCTTGGTGTATACCTGTCAATGGAGTCCTTGGGTGTATGCCTGTCAATGGACTCCTTGGTGTATACCTGTCAATGGAGTCCTTGGGTGTATGCCTGTCAATGGAGTCCTTGGTGTATATCTGTCAATGGAGTCCTTGGGTGTATGCCTGTCAATAAGTCCTTGGTGTATGCCTGTCAATGGAGTCCTTGGTGTATATCTGTCAATGGAGTCCTTGGTGTATATCTGTCAATGGAGTCCTTGGTGTATGCCTGTCAATGGAGTCCTTGGTGTATGCCTGTCAATGGAGTCCTTGGGTGTATGCCTGTCAATGGACTCCTTGGTGTATGCCTGTCAATGGAGTCCTTGGTGCATGCCTGTCAATGGAGTCCTTGGGTGTATGCCTGTCAATGGACTCCTTGGTGTATATCTGTCAATGGAGTCCTTGGGTGTATGCCTGTCAATAAGTCCTTGGGTGTATGCCTGTCAATAAGTCCTTGGTGTATGCCTGTCAATAAGTCCTTGGTGTATGCCTGTCAATGGAGTCCTTGGTGTATACCTGTCAATGGAGTCCTTGGTGTATATCTGTCAATGGAGTCCTTGGGTGTATGCCTGTCAATGGAGTCCTTGGGTGTATGCCTGTCAATGGACTCCTTGGTGTATATCTGTCAACGGAGTCCTTGGTGTATGCCTGTCAACGGAGTCCTTGGTGTATGCCTGTCAACGGAGTCCTTGGTGTATGCCTGTCAATGGAGTCCTTGGGTGTATGCCTGTCAATGGACTCCTTGGTGTATGCCTGTCAACGGAGTCCTTGGGTGTATGCCTGTCAATGGAGTCCTTGGTGTATGCCTGTCAATGGAGTCCTTGGTGTATGCCTGTCAATGGAGTCCTTGGTGTATGCCTGTCAATGGAGTCCTTGGTGTATGCCTGTCAATGGAGTCCTTGGTGTATGCCTGTCAATGGAGTCCTTGGGTGTATGCCTGTCAATGGACTCCTTGGTGTATGCCTGTCAATGGAGTCCTTGGTGCATGCCTGTCAATGGAGTCCTTGGGTGTATGCCTGTCAATGGACTCCTTGGTGTATATCTGTCAATGGAGTCCTTGGGTGTATGCCTGTCAATAAGTCCTTGGTGTATGCCTGTCAATAAGTCCTTGGTGTATGCCTGTCAATGGAGTCCTTGGTGTATACCTGTCAATGGAGTCCTTGGTGTATATCTGTCAATGGAGTCCTTGGGTGTATGCCTGTCAATGGAGTCCTTGGGTGTATGCCTGTCAATGGACTCCTTGGTGTATATCTGTCAACGGAGTCCTTGGTGTATGCCTGTCAACGGAGTCCTTGGTGTATGCCTGTCAACGGAGTCCTTGGTGTATGCCTGTCAATGGAGTCCTTGGGTGTATGCCTGTCAATGGACTCCTTGGTGTATGCCTGTCAACGGAGTCCTTGGGTGTATGCCTGTCAACGGAGTCCTTGGTGTATGCCTGTCAATGGAGTCCTTGGTGTATGCCTGTCAATGGAGTCCTTGGTGTATGCCTGTCAATGGAGTCCTTGGTGTATGCCTGTCAATGGAGTCCTTGGTGTATACCTGTCAATGGAGTCCTTGGTGTATACCTGTCAATGGAGTCCTTGGTGTATATCTGTCAATGGAGTCCTTGGTGTATGCCTGTCAATGGAGTCCTTGGTGTATACCTGTCAATGGAGTCCTTGGGTGTATGCCTGTCAATGGACTCCTTGGTGTATATCTGTCAATGGAGTCCTTGGGTGTATATCTGTCAATGGAGTCCTTGGGTGTATGCCTGTCAATAAGTCCTTGGTGTATACCTGTCAATGGAGTCCTTGGTGTATGCCTGTCAATGGAGTCCTTGGTGTATGCCTGTCAATGGAGTCCTTGGTGTATATCTGTCAGTGGAGTCCTTGGGTGTATGCCTGTCAATGGAGTCCTTGGTGTATGCCTGTCAATGGAGTCCTTGGTGTATATCTGTCAATGGAGTCCTTGGGTGTATATCTGTCAATGGAGTCCTTGGGTGTATATCTGTCAATGGAGTCCTTGGGTGTATGCCTGTCAATAAGTCCTTGGTGTATACCTGTCAATGGAGTCCTTGGTGTATGCCTGTCAATGGAGTCCTTGGTGTATGCCTGTCAATGGAGTCCTTGGTGTATATCTGTCAGTGGAGTCCTTGGGTGTATGCCTGTCAATGGAGTCCTTGGTGTATGCCTGTCAATGGAGTCCTTGGTGTATATCTGTCAATGGAGTCCTTGGGTGTATGCCTGTCAATGGACTCCTTGGTATATATCTGTCAATGGAGTCCTTGGGTGTATGCCTGTCAATAAGTCCTTGGTGTATGCCTGTCAATGGAGTCCTTGGTGTATACCTGTCAATGGAGTCCTTGGGTGTATGCCTGTCAATGGAGTCCTTGGGTGTATGCCTGTCAATAAGTCCTTGGGTGCATACCTGTCAATGGACTCCTTGGTGTATACCTGTCAATGGAGTCCTTGGGTGTATGCCTGTCAATAAGTCCTTGGTGTATGCCTGTCAATGGAGTCCTTGGTGTATGCCTGTCAATAAGTCCTTGGTGTATGCCTGTCAATGGAGTCCTTGGGTATATGCCTGTCAATGGAGTCCTTGGGTGTATGCCTGTCAATAAGTCCTTGGTGTATGCCTGTCAATGGAGTCCTTGGGTGTATGCCTGTCAATGGAGTCCTTGGGTGTATGCCTGTCAATAAGTCCTTGGTGTATGCCTGTCAATGGAGTCCTTGGGTGTATGCCTGTCAATGGAGTCCTTGGTGTATGCCTGTCAATGGAGTCCTTGGGTGTATGCCTGTCAATGGAGTCCTTGGGTGTATGCCTGTCAATGCAGTCCTTGGGTGTATGCCTGTCAATGCAGTCCTTGGGTGGTACAAACAATGCACTCAGTTGCCAGTGGAAAGGCTGGAGGCTCCAGTCCATGCAGAGAAGCCTCGGAAAAAAGGCCTGGAGATCTACTTCTGAAAAATCATCCATTGAAAACCCTCCGAAGCACATTTCTATTCTGACACACATGGGGTCGCCATTAGTCGGAGTCAGCTTGATGGCAACTGGTTTTATATCTGTAAATATGATCATGCTTGGAAATAAGTTTTCTTTGTTATGTTAATGAGGTAGGGTGGGTTCTAAATCTAATCACACTTCTGAGTTGTAAACAGAGCAGAATGGATGCAGAGAGACAAACTGGGGAAGAAAAGACACCATGCGAAATCATTTGTAAGCCAAAGAGCCAAGGAATACCCAGGGCTATCTACAAGGATGGCACTGACACAGCCAAGGCCACGATTTGGACTTTTAACCTCCAGAACTGTAAGAAAATAAACTTCTGTTCTTTAGAGCCACCCACTTGTGGTACTTGTGTTACAGAAGCACTTGGTGCCTAAGAGATAGGGACAAAATCCCCAAAAGCTTTGAGAACGGGAGAAGAGAGTGGGAGAGGGGGGTTCAAAAGGTGGAGGGTCACACCCCAGAATCCCAGGTGGAGATGCTTTATGAAATGGAGGTAGCTGGTGGCCTGCACACTGCAGCACACAGAGCCCAGAGACCCACCTGGGAACGAAGGTCTAGAGCATCTGCCTTGGAAGCTCGCCCACCATGAGTGGCCACCATAGCCATCTGTCGTACATGTCTGCCCTGTCCCCACTCACCCACATCCAGCAGCACCCCAGCTTCCCTGTGAAGACCACCCTCCCTCCCACGCTCAGTCCCAGAGTTTGAATACAGCTGACCTACTCTGGTATAAGGGCAGGTGTGTAACCCAGCCAGCCAATCAGAATCCTCCAGGCTCACTCTGTTTAACGAGTAGCCAGGGCTGGACCCAGGCAAGGTGACTCAGCATCCACACCAGGCCACTCAGTGGTATTGCTGGGAACTTACTTTTTGCAGAGATTGCTAAACTACAAGGAGGTTACAAGGATGCAGCTGCCAGAAGCCATCTTATGGAGACAACCAGCCAGAGAAGGAACCCAACACAGAGAAAAGCAGCCAAAGGTTAGACAGGTCTACAAAACAAACAATAACACACGTGAGGAACGTGCTTCTTAGTTCAATCATGCACACAAGATCAAAAGGGCAACATCTGCCCAAAAGCAATTATGAGAAGGCAGGAAGGGAGAGGAAAAATGGATGGGTGGAAATGGGGAATTGAGGTGTGGAAGAGGAGAGCAGTGTTGGCACATGGCAGGGATTGCAACCAATGTCACAAAACAATTTGTGTATAAACTGTTGAATGAGAAACTAATTTGCTCTGTAAGCTTTCACCTAAAGCACAATTAAAAAAAAAAAAAACTCCTGCGTGACCCTCTGGGCTCTCTCCCTCGCCCATTTTCTACCGACTGTCGGTGCCCCAGGCACCTTTGGAACTTTTCAGCTCGGATTTCTAACAACATGGTACAGGGCGTTTTACCAATGGGACTTCACATGAGGAAACGTTAAACCACTGGGGGGAAAGAAAACCAGAGCAGAGACAAAGAGCAGAGGGTCCCGGTGGCAGGATTGGAATGCCTGGATGCTACCATGCCTAAAGCCCAAGGAGCACTGTGTTGTGACTTGTTTATGACTTGCTGCCATAAATCCCCTTCCAGAGCAAGGGCTAATTTGAACTGAGCTTGTAATGTGAACCTGAAGCCTGGAGGGTCAGGTTTGGGGGGAAGCTGCCGGAATTCAGACCCCAGGACGCAGGGATGCTAGCCAAGCGCACAGGTCGCTTTTACCAAGATGGGAGACCCCTGAGAAGTCTGCATCATAGGAGGAATAGGCAGAGGGGAAGCTGGAGATGCAGGTGAGAGGGCCAAGTGGAGGTGGGGTGGAGGGGATGGTGATGGAAGGGCCCCCCTTCCCCAGGAGTGATGGCACAGCTGATCACAACAGGAGCAGGACAGCAGAGATGAATCTCCACAGGCACCCAGGGCCTTTCCCATGAATTAGAGGGGCAGGGGTTCCCAGGCCCCAAGGAATCAGGGAGGCAGAGCCTGGGGGTCAGGAAGAGGCTTCTAGCGCTCCTGGAGCATGGCGGATAACCTGTTGCCATCAAGTCAATTCTGACTCACACCTACTCTATAGGACAGAGTAGAACTGCCCTCATAGTTTCCAAGGAGCGGCTGGTGGATTTGAACTTCTGACTTTCTGGTTAGCAGTTGAGCTCTTAACTGCTGCGTCACCAGGGTACAGCAGAGAAAAAAGCCCAGGTGGGATCAGGGCCTGCCTCCTGCTGCCGTGGACCCAACATCAATCCACATTGCCAGGGCCATCTCCAGAGTTTAAAAAGGCTGGCATCTTTTCATTTAAAAGTAAAGTCTGGTGGATTGTGGCAGTGTCCACATGAGTCTAGACACATGAGAGACTCCAGCATACCAACAGTCATGAAGATGGGGCCGGTCGTGAGGGCAACACTTCCTTCTGTTACTTATGAGGTCACAGTGATTCAGAGCCGACTCGGCAGCAACTAACAGCAGCATACATGTGATAAAACTGCATATAACTATACTGGTGCTGCAGGGGTTAAGAGTACAGCTGCAAACCAAAAGGTCAGCAGTTCAAATCTATCAGCCGCTGCTTAGAAACCCTATAGAGCAGTTCTACTCTGTCCTATAGGTCACCATGAGTCAGAATTGACTGGACAGCAATGGGTTTGTATACACCAAAAAAAGGAGCCCTGGTGATACAATGGTTAAGCGGCTTGGCTGCAAACAGAAAGGTTGGTGGTTTGAACCCACTCCAAGGCTCCACAGGAGAAAGACCTGCCAATCTGTTCCTGTAAAGATTACAGTCTAGGAAACCCTATGGGGCAGCTCTGCTCTGTTGCATGGGATGGCTATGGGTTGGAATCAACTCAACAGCACCTGACAACATACACCAAAAAAAAAAAAAAAAAGGAGGGAGAGTGCATATAAAAACTGGTGAAATCCCATAATGTCTCATAATGTCTCCAGTCGAGTTAGCAGTATTGTAGGAAGGTCAGTTTCCTGGGGTGGCCACTGTACGAAGGTGAGGCCAGTTGCCATCATTGGGGGAAGCAGAGGGCCCTTTGTATTATTTTTACAACTTTCATGCAGGTCGAAAATCATTTCAAAAAGGTTAAAACATATTTTAAAAATTTAAAAAGTAAAATCTCACGTCCATCAGCATCTTCTCCCAGGCCTCACAGCTTACAATCTCCAGGCTTCCTCACACTCAGCCTCTTTCTGGACTGTCTATGGGCTGGGAGTCCCTGGGTGGTGCTCAGCGACTAATCAAAAGGTTGGAGGCCTCTCGGAAGAAAGGCCTGGCAATCTACTTCAGAAAAACCAGCCATTGATAACTCTATGAAGCAATAGTTCTACTCTGATACATGTGCGGTCAAGCATGAGTTGGGGTCAACTCCAAGGCAACTGGTTGTTGGCCCTGGCTATGAGCTGTGGGGAGTTATCTGGATGATCATTCATAAGCAGGCAGGTCTGGAGGCCGAGGAAGTGCCAGGTGAAGAGGAAGCAAGGCTCTCGCACAGTCTGTTTTTGTGAATTTTGTCAAACGACTCCAGGAAGAGAACAGGCTCCTCTTTCTCCCCAGATGCTGGAGCCTGCGCCTACCCAGCCGAGCTCAATGCCACACTGGGAGCAAAAGGCCCATTGACAGCAGTTCTCAGAGCTTGTCTCTGCAGTCTTGGGCGCTGGGCTTGCTTTCTGTGAGACGCCCAATTTTCATTTCTAGCTGCCATTTGCTCCCCCAGTGTCTCCGGCCTGCCTCAATGGCAGGCCTTGTCCCAAAGAACACAAAGCCGCCTTTGCTGAGAGCCCAGGAAGGGAAGCTGCAGCTGAGCTGGGGCACCTCTGCCTGTGACTGTCTCCATTCTTCCCGAACACTGGGGCAGCCCTGCCAGGGGACGCGCGCTGCTCAAACTCCTAAGTGCCTCTCGCCTGGCAAGTGGAAAGCGTAAATAAATCTTGGAGAGGAAATGGAGAGACACATAGTCCCCAGAAGCCTGCAGTGTTCTGAAGTGGTCAAAGCAGTCGGGAAGGTCTAAGCAGGACCCTGAGAGGTGGAGTTCTCCTTGTGACTTGGGGCATTCAAGCAGAGTAAGACTCTAACTTGTCAGGGAAGCTAGAGAAGGAATGGAGGGAAGTAAGCCCTAAATAGATTAAATGGATAGAGGATGGATGGATGGGGTGGATGGGTGGATGGATGGATGGGTGGAGGGGTGGATGGATGGATGGGTGGAGGGGCGGATGGGTGGAGGGGTGGGTGGGTAGATGGATGGATGGAAGGAAGGACAGATGGATGGAAGGAAGGACAGATGGATGAAGGACGGATGGATGGACGGATGAGAGAGCTGGGTGGAAGAGTAGATGGATGGATGGGTAGGAAGATGGATGGACAGGTGGATGGATAGATAAATGGATGAGGGAGCTAGGTGGATGGATGGATAAGTGGATGGGTAGAGGGAGGAATGGATAGATGGATGGGTGAGTGGATGGACGGATGAATAAATGGATGGATTGTGGGAGACTGAGTGGGTAGGTGGACAGATGAACGACTGGATGGTCAGGGTCCACTGCTGTAGTACCAGACATAAAAGAGCCTGGCTGACATTCAAAGTTACTCCCAGAGTTCCAAGGCCATGAGGAAAAGCATGGAGCTTCCAATCTGTTCAACAATGTGATTTATTTCTCTTCTAGAACATGTACCCAGCTTATCCAGTGCCTTAATCCAAAGCCTACTCAGCATCTCCTCTTGGCTGTCTCAAAGACTAAAATTCATCTTGCTCTCCCCTAGTCCTGGTTTTCTCCCAATCTTCCCCATCGGATTACACAAATCACACACCTGGTTGTTGTTGTTACGTGCCGTCAAATCTGTTCCAACTCATAGCAACCTTATATACAACAGAATAAAACATTGCCCAGTCCTGTGCCATCTTCACAATTGTTGTTATGCTTCAGCCCATTGTTGCAGCCACTGTGTCAATCCATCTCCGTGAGGTCTTCCGCTTTTTGCTGCCCCTCTACTCTAACAAGCATAACGTCCTCCTCCAGGGACTGGGCCCTCTTGATAACATGTCCAAGGTATATGAGACGTAGTCTCACCACTCTTGCTTCTAAGAAGCATTCTGGTTGTGCTTCCTCCAAGACAAATTTGTTCGTTCTTTTGGCATACCATAGTATATTCAATATTCTTCGCCAACACCATAATTCAAAGGCATCAATTCTTCTTCATTCTTCCTTATTCATTGTCCAGCTTTCGCATGCATATGAAGTGACTGAAAACACCATGACCTGAGTCAGGTGCATCTTAGTCTTTAAGGTGACATCTTTGCTTTTTAATACCTTAAAGAGGTCTTCTGCAGCAGATTTGCCCAGTGCACTGTGCCATTTGACTTCTTGACTGCTGCTTCCATGGGTGTTGATCATGGATCCAAGTAAAATGAAATCCTTGACCACTTTAAGCTTTTCTTCATTTTTCATGATTTGCTTATTGGCCCAGTTGTGAGCATTTTTGGTTTCTTTATGTTGAGGTGTAATCCATACATTAACAACCTGTGTTATGCAGATGAGACAACCTTGCTTTCTGAAAGTGAACTTGAAGCACTTACTGATGAAGATCAAAGATTACACCCTTCAGTATGGATTACATACACCCGGAGTCATCCCCAATTCCTCCCCTCTCCACCTCTACATCCAAGGCAAGCCCTGTGCATTTTACCTCCTGAACACCAGCAGCTTCCATCTACTTCTCGCCATCACTTCTTCCACCCTCTGGTCCATCTTCTCCTTCTTGGGTTAAGACCTCCCTCTTCAATCACCCGCCCCCCACCCATTTGTCCCAAAGCAGCAGCAGAATGATCTTCCCCAGTCCCAGACCTAATCACCCCTGCCTAAGAACTCAACGGCTCCCCATTGTTCGTAGAATAAAGACCAAAAGCTTCCACATGGTCTTCAGTGCCTCATGACCCCCCAGGAGGTAGGACCCCTCATTGTTCCTTTTCACATAACAGTAAACCGAGGCGCCTGAAGAGGGAACTTGCCTAGGTGCCCCAGGTGCTGGGTTGGGGTTCAAGGCCTGTTGGCCTAACCAGATGGCCAGCCCTGTGTACTCCTGACCCCACCTCTCTGTGGGAAGTGGGCCTGATCTGGCTCCCTGCCTGGGTGGGGGATGTTACAGAAGTCCATATATACTTCATGACTCAGTCCCTCTGGAGTTCGTCAATGCGATTTATTGACAAAAATAAGCACAATAACTTTAAATGAAGGTTACTGCCTGAAAGACAGATGGTGAACATGACCTCAGAAGACCTGCTGAGTCTCAGATGCTGTGCCTTCCCCAGGTGCCAGCCCTTCTTACAAGGGAAGGAGGAGGGGAGAGAAGGGAGGAAGATGGGGAGGACAAGGAAGGAGGGGATGGAAGAGGGTGAAGGAGGGAAGGAAAGGAGAAGAGGCAGACTTCAAATTCCAAGCAACTCTGTAAGAGGCCACATTGCTCCCATCCTCGGGGCCTCCCCATCTTCTCCTCCAGCTTGCTGTTGCTGGGTACCATTGAGCTGATTCCAACCCATAGAGACCCCATGTAACTGAGCAGAACTGCCCAGAGGGTTTTCTAGGCTGTAATCATTTCAGAAGCAGTTCACCAGGTCTTTCTCCTGTGGAGCCACTGGGTGGGTTCAAACCAGGGCTTCAAACCCATTCTTCACAGTTCAGTCATGGCTGGCAAAGTGAAACCAGAACAGACTCAAATTCTGACAATTTGGGCAATCTGGAACAATAACCAGAACAGGAAAAACTACAGGTCGAAGCCCTTTTATGAGCCTGATGTGTGAGACTGGATTATCAGCAGGACTATGGAGAGCGACACATATTCAAAGCAGCGGTCAGCCTCCATTTTTGAGAGGGGCACCTCTGTTTCTGACTCTGTGCAAACACAGGCAAGAGATATGGTCGCTATGCAACAGGCGTGCTACCCTTGTCTTCTAAGAGGGACAATTGGTTTCTAGCAGGGCTTCGACCTGTAATTTTCCCCATATTGGTTATCATTCCAGTTCACCCAAATTTTAAAAAATTCGGATGTGTTCTGGTCTCACTTCCTCGGCCATGACTGAACCAGAAAGAACCAGTTTGAAGCCCTGGTTCAAACTGCCAATGTTTCAGTTAGCAGCCAAGCGCTTAACCGTTGAGCCACTAGGGTTTTTACCTTCAAGCTTAGTGCAAAGTCTACAGTAGAGGGGTTCCCTGTGCCCAGACCCCTCAGGGCTGGTGCTCGGCATTGCCACCCCACCTCTATTGCTGCTCTAGGCCCTGAGGCCAGGGGCTGGACCACTACCACAAGCAGGCCCCCAGGAGAGGCACTGAAGGAGAGATAGGAAGGGGTTCTGGACTCCGAGGTGGGAGGAGAGGAGGAGGGTGCTGAAGACTCTCAGACACCCTCAGGGGAGGACATGACAGTCTCAGCAAGGGCCAGAGAGATGCTTGAACCAAGGAGAGAGAGACATAGCTGGTGCCAGGCATGTTCCCCAACATGCTCCAGCCCTCACATGGGGACAGTCTACAAAGTTACCCCAGGGTGGCACAGGCTGCTGAGTGCTCGTCCCGACCCACTCAGGATGATATGAGGTGTGAGGCCTGACCACCATTCCTTCTGTGGTGGAAGAGCATTCTTCAGGGAGTCGGGAGCACCGAGCTGGTCCCAGCCCTGCCACTCACTCCCTGGGAGACCCAGGCAGGTCACAGCACTACCTGTGTGTACCTAGGGTCCCTCATCTACGAGCATCCCACAGAGGCTTACAGGGCAGAAGAGGGGAACAGACGTGGTAACTGAGCACTCCACACTCTGAGCCAGAGAACCAGCTTCAATTCTGCTCACAAGGGCCCCATGCACCTCACTCTAGTCAAAGCTGTGAGCAATGGGGAGGGGGCCCAGCTCTGGTTCTGCTGCAGCCCCATTCACACCATACTCCCCACTCTCTCTCAACTCCAGCCACCAGCCACTTCACTTCCATGAACTTCCCAGCTCTCTCCCATCACCCGGCCATTGCACCTGTCATTCTCTCTGCCAAACACACTTTTCCCTTCCTTCTTTGGCTGGTTACTTCCCAAAACTGGCCAATGAAAACCTTTTGGGTCACAACGGAACGCTGTCTGCCTTGCTTGCATTGGACCTGTTGTCATGGATTGAACTGTGTCCTCCCAAAATATGTGTCATCTTGGCTAGGCTATGATTCCCAGTATTGGGTGGCTGTCTACCATTTTGTGATCTGATGTGATTATCCTATGTGTTGTAAATTCTAACCTCTATGATATTAATGAGGCAGGATTAGAGGCAGTTACGTTAATGAGGCAGCACTCAATTTACAGGATTAGTTTGTATCTTGAGTCAATCTCTTCTGAGTATAAAAAAAGCAGAGAGGAGAGGGATCTCATACCACCAAGCAAAAAAGAGCTAGGAGCAGAGTGCGTCCTTTGGACCCGAGGTCCCTGTGCTGAGAAGCTCCTAGATCAGGGGAAGATTGATGACAAGGACCTTCCTCCAGAGCTGACAGAGAGAGAAAGCCTTCCCCTGGAGCTGACACCCTGAATTTGAACTTCTAACCTCCTAAACTGTGAGAGAATAAATTTCTGTTTATTACAACCATCCACTTGTGGTATTTCTGTTATAGCAGCACTACATGACTAAGACACACATCATCAGGTGGGACCAAGTGCTGGAGGAGGACATGTTTGGCAAAAGAGAGGGACAGTGAGGGTGAGGGAGACCCTCATGAGATGGACTGGTACAGCAGTCGCAACAATGGACTCAAACATGCCAGGAATTGTGAGGATGACACAGGACCAGGCAACATTTCGTTCTGTCGTACACTTAAGATCACCATGAGTCGAAGTCAACACCATGGGAGCTATCTCTCTCTCCACCTAGAGCTGGCTTCTGGGGTGTCGCCCCACGGAACAGCAACTGAGCTCCCAGGTGTTAAAGGGAATAATCTCCACAGCCTCCAAGCCCGAGTTCCCCAAGCAAGTGCACCCTCAGCTCAACCCCGGTATCAGAAAAATGAAAACAGCAAAAATAAAAGACAAATGATTGGAATCTACATTTTCCTATCAGAGAACAGCTGCTCTATGCTAATATCCTCCTGGAATAAACTGTTATTAGTTCATTAAGAAAACCACACAGAGACCAATTATTAACCAATTTGGCAGCTTATTTTGGCATCACCGATTATTGATAAGTCCTGCTCTGAGCCACTGCCCATTCCGTCCATTCGTTTGCTCCAAGAATTTCTAACAGTGTGATCACTGGACCTGGAGGCACCATGTTGTTGTTTTGTTTTGTTTTTCGTCTTGGGTTTTTTTATCCTGGATTTTACTTTTCCTATGGGTACAAGGGGATAGGGATAAGAAATGGATGTTGGGTGCTATTACCGTCTACTCAACGCTCAACCAATGTTTATTGAGCACCTACTATGAACAAAGGCGGCCTGGCAATCTACTTCTGAAAATCACCCAATGAAAATCCTTTGGATAACAACAGTCCAATCTGCAACCGATCATGGGGACAACACTGGATAGGCAGTGTTTCATCCTGTTGTACACAGGGTCCCTGTGAGTCGGGAGCCGACTTAATGGCAGCTAACAACAGCTACAAGTGGGGAGTCCCTGGGTGGTGGAAATGGTTAAGTGCTTGCCTTAGTCATCTAGTGCTGCTATAACAGAAATACCACAAGTGGGTGGCTTTAACAAATAGAAGTTTATTCTCTCACAATCTAGTAAGCTACAAGTCCAAATTCAGGCCGTCAGGTCCAGGGGAAGGCTTTCTCTGTTGGCTTTGAAGGAAGGTCCTTGTCTTTAGTCTTTCCTTGGTCTGGGAGCATCTCGGCACAGGAACCTCAGGTCCAAAGGACGAGTTCTGCTCCTGGCACTGCTTTCTCGGTGGTTTGAGGTCCCCCTGTCTCTCTGCTCGCTTCTTTTATATCTCAAAGAGATTAGCTTAAGACACTGTCTAATCTTGTATATCTCACCAGTATAACTGCCACTAATCCATCTTTTTTCATCACATTGATAGGATTTACAACACTTAGGGAAATCACATAAAATGGTGGACGATCACACAATACTGAGAATCACAGCCCTGCTATGTTGACATATATTTTGAGGGGACACAATTCAATCCATGACAGTGCTCGACTGCTAACAAAAACATTGGAAGTTTGAGTCTCAGAGGAACCTTCGAAGAAAGGCCTGGTGATCTACTTCTGAAAAAATCAGCTAGTGAAAACCCCACATAGCACAGTTTTACCTTGATACACAATGGGTCACCATTAGTTGGATTCAACTTGATGGCAACTGGGGTTTACTAAAAGTGAGGTTCTATTCTAGGGTCAGGACAGAACGTGAACCAGACAAACCCTTAAAGGAAAAGGATGCACATATATTCTCCGGAAATTAGAAAGAGCTGGGAAAATATTAAAGGAAAATAATCGTATTAAAATGTCAACACTTTTTGAAATAATGACCTTCAGGAAAGTTTTTTGCTGTTGGACGCTATTAAGTTGATTCCAACTCATGGCAACCTTACGTGTAACAGAATGAAATGCTGCCTGGTCCTATGCCATCTTCATGAACATTGGTATGTTTGAGTCTGTTTCCAATATTCCCAGTGGGAAGCTAATGGAATATGGGCCCATGTGCCACCCCTGAGTCAGATCCTTGCCCCCCACCCCCCCACCACTGCCCAGCAGCCAAGGTACAAGGCAGGGCTGTTAGACCGATCTACGACGTGTGTGATTAAATGCTCCCCATTTCCCATGCCTCTCACTAAAAAGAAATGAAATAAATTACCCCTAAATCCTTGGCTATTTCACATTAGGACTGAACCAGATACTTAGCAAGGAATTAGGGGTAAAAAGAAAAATAGCCAAGAGACAAGCCTCTGCTAGCTCAAGCTGTTCACACCACATTCCTTCCTGAGCCGGAAGTCAGCCTCCACAAGTTGGGAACACATGGTCTGCTCAAGGCAGTCCCAGCCTTGTGTCCCAGCCGGCCCTGGGACTCAACCCCTGACCTTGGGCCTCACATAACATCTGCATTCGACTCCTCAAAGAGGGAGTCCCCACCACTCCCCACCAGTGATGCCCTCATGGAGCCCCAGGCCTACACAGGAAAAGGGGTGAGGGTCCTAGACTGATGTCCCATGTCACCTGGCAGCAGTGGCCCCAGCCAGGAGGGTCCTTCCTTCCATACTCTGAGGGCACCAGTGGGGGATGTGGGCATCTAGTTGCCTCAAAACTGCACAGGATCAGAACTCACAGGTCACAGGACTCACGGTGACCCCATGTGTATCAGAGCAGAACTACGCTTCATGGAGTTTTCAATAGCTGAATTTTCAGAAGTAGATCGCCAGGCCTTTATTACAAGTGGTGTCTCTGCCAAGACATCCAGGGCCTCCAAGGGGCTGGGGTAGAATCTTCTCCATGGTATATACCAGTTACCGTAGAGTTGATTCTGGCTCATGAAGGCTCCAAGTGTATCAGAGTTGAACTGTCCACCCAGAGGCACCTCAGAAGAAAGCCTGGTGATCCACTTCTGAAAAATTAGCCATTGAAAACCCTGTGGACCACATAAACTAGAGACTACATCAGCCTGAGACCAGAAGAACTAGATGGTGCCCAGCTATAACTGATGACTGCCCTGATAGAGAACACGACAGAGAACCCCAGAGGGAGCAGGAGAGCAGTGGGATGCAGACCTCAAATTCTCATAAAAACACCAGACTTAATGGTCTGACTGAGACTAGAAGGACCCTGGTGGTCATGACCCCCAGACCTTCTCTTGGCCCAGGACAGGAACCGTTCCCAAAGCCAACTCTTCAGACAGGATTGGACTGGACAATGGGATGGAGAGGGATACTGGTGAGGAGTGAGCTTCTTGGATCAGGTGGACACTTGAGACTATGTCGGCATCTCCTGCCTGGAGGGGGGAGATGAGAGGGTGGAGGGGGTTAGAAGCTGGTGAAATGGACACGAAAAGAGAGAGTGGAGGGAGAGAGCAGGCTGTCTCATTAGGGGGAGAGTAATTGGGAGTGTGTAGCAAGGTGTATATGGGTTTTTGTGTGAGAGACTGACTTGATTTGTAAACTTTCACTTAAAGCACAATAAAAAAAATGTATAATAATAAGAAAACCCTGTGGAGCACAGATCTGCTCTCCATAACAAGAAGAAACTACCTCGCTCATGGCTGTTGGGATTTGGTCACTTAGCAAGTTCCAGGCACTGTACTCACACTCGGCAGAAACTATCTCATTCCATCCTCACGACGGCTCATCAACCAGATGGGTATGATCATGAAGAAGCCTCACTTTACACATGGGGAAACTGAGGCTCAGAAACATGACACGAATGTGTCGCAGCCACATAGCTAATGGGCTATGTGGTGGGGCTGGCATTCTAACCTGGACAGCCTAATACCAAAGAGTCCACGCACTTGGGTCACCCCACAAGGTTATCTGTTGGCCTCCCAAAGTCAGGATGCCATAACGCTAAAGGTGCAGGAGATTCCAGGATGAGTGTGCCTGAGCCCCCACCCTATCAGGGGATAAGCCTGCCATGCAGAGAGCACCTCTGGCCCCAGTTTTCCACCACCCCATGTCCACATGTGACTTTCCTGTTCCTTCATCTAGAGGGTTGGTTGGCAGGTAATTCCCCTGCCCCAAGACCCTAAACTGGTCCACGTGCCTACTCTAATAGAATGAGGCAAGGGTGATGCTTCCCAGCCTAGGCATCAAGAAACCATGTGCACTTCCACCCTTGCAGGAGACAAGCACTGCTGGGGTAGACTGCTGGTACAGGAAGGTGAGAGGCATGTGCAGAAGAGCCAACTCAGCAGAGCCCTGCCAAGCTCAGATCAGCTGATCCCACTAGCCTACAAACACCCAAGGACTATGTGTGACTGCTGCCTGCCACTGAGGCCTTGCAGTTGCTTTCACAGCTGCCTGAAATGCCTGACAGAGAAATAAGTGGAATTATACCACCAGTCTAGTTGCTATCAAGTCGACCCGAGGTATGTCAAAGTAAACTGTGCTCCACGGGGCTTTCAATAGCTGATTTTTTGGAAGTAGATCACCAGGCCTTTTGTCCAAGACACCTCTGGGTAGTTTCAAACCTCTGACCTTTTGGTGAACAGCCAAGTGTGTTAACACGAAACAAAATACAACAGTACAACACAGAAGAGGAAAGGTGTGAGAGGTCCAGCACTTCTTACATACGTGTCCTGTCATTTTACTGATCAAAATCGTACGACCCTTGCCAGTGAGTCTCCACATGCCATGTCCTTATACCACCCCACACAGTGCTCAATATGTCAACAAACTACAGCCCAAGGCTCACAGGCCACAACGATCGTCACAGCAGCACCTCCCGGTTTCATGAAAGTTGCATAGCTGTGTGATTTTTGCCCTGCCCCAGGCTCCCTGCACCACCTTGCCGCACAGCTACGTGATTTTTGCCCTGCCCGCGGCTCCCTGTACCACCTTCCTGCACACCCATGATTTTTACCCCGGCCCCAGCTCCTTGCCCCACCTTCCCACACAGCTGTGTGATTTTTGCCCTGCCCGCGGCTCTCTGCACCACCTTCCTGATTTCTTCCCCCCTTCAATGGTCTACCACCTCTGCTCAGTGTTTCCAAGCCCAGCTTCTCCCTCATGTACATAAATTTAACTTAGAAGAACACTATCAACCACCATCAATGTTATGGACTGAACAAGCGTCTCACAAAAACAGCATGTCGGAATCTTATCCCCTATACCTGTGGATGTAAACCCACTTGGGAATATGGTTTTCTTTGCCATGTTAACGAGGCTGTATCACTTTTGAGATATAAAAAGAGCAGATTAGACACAGAGAGAAGCAAGCACAAATGTCGGAAAAACAGATGCCACATGGAAATCGCCAAGAAACCAAGGAATGCCAGGGCTACAGAAACTGGGACGAGAACTATCCCCCAGAGTTGTCAAAGAGAGCCTTCCCCTAGAGCTGCTGCCTTGAATTCCGACTTCTAGTTTCTTAAACTGTGAGAAAATACATTCTGTTTGTTAAAGCCACCCACCTGCTGTATTCTGGTTGCAGCAGCATTAGGGGACCAAGACCGTGGCAAAGAGCCACCCCTGGCCACACACGGAGTGTAACAGCAAAGCAGTGGCTGGGGGTAGAGGCCAGTGGACCCCCGCAGGGCAGGCACGCAGGTGCCAAGACATCACAAAGCAGAGCGCCTGCAGCTGTGTGTCCAAGGCCCTGCTGGCAACTGTGCAGAGGTCAGCAACTCCTTGACGCAGCTGACTCAAGAAACAGTTATGCCAGCGTTACGGCTGCCTAAGACAACGTTTGCCTGCCAAGGGGAAGTGGAAAGATATTTGTTGGCACTTCTTCCTGGCTGCATTTAAATCCCCAGAGCTGGTGATTACAACAAGGCAAAAATTTTGCCTGCCTGTGGATCAGAACTTCCAAGAAATAATGGAACCAAAAAATACTAGTAATAACAATATGACTGAGTGTTATACTTTAAAACAATTGTATGCTGTATGATAAATATATTTATTAAGTTGCATAAGCCACAGCTTCCACCCTCATCTTGGTTCTTGGCAGATTTAATTTCAAGGCTGCCGACTAATCAACGTCAAAGTCCGCTGTGTCGTGCCCATTAGGTAAAATGCATTGCCAAGCTGCCCATCCAAATGGCCTGTGTTAACCAACAGAAACGCAAGACCAGGCCCGTCATAGGTAGGACTTTCAAGGGCTCTGCAGACAGATGACCCGCTACCATCCACTAGCCTGACTTTCAGTCTGTAAATCTTGTCCTTGCCGCCACTGTGTTTAAATGAACCGGGAAAGGCGAGAACGCGCTGTCTGTGTGCTTACAGGACCATGGCCACACATTCCTCAGTTGGATAGATTGCTCCAGCCAGGAATGGGAATCACACCAGGGCTACTGCACAGACAGGACCGCTTTCCAGAACGTGTGTGATGGGACAGAGATGGCTTGACAGATGGAGGGTAGGGTGGCAGGCAGAGGTGGGTGGGGCACAGATGGATGGGGCACAGAAGGGGGTGGGGTGGTGGGGCCTGGTAGGCAGAGGGTGGGCTGGGCTGGCAGGCAGAGGTGGGCGGGGCAGATAGAGGGGTGTGGCAGGCAGAGGGTGGGCTAGGCAGGCAGACAGGGGTGTGGCAGAAAGGTTAGGTAGGGCTGATGGAGGTAGGCAGGGCAGGCAGAGGAGGTGTGGTGGGCAGAGGGTAGGCATGGAAGGAGGGGATGGGCAGGGCAGACAGAGGGTGGGGAGGTCTGGATTCAAATCCCTCTGCAAGCCTCCTCTTTCTGCACATGTTCCCATGAGCCAGGTAATAATCAGCCTCCTGACCCTCTGACTCTCCCCTCAAGGGTTTAGAGGAAGATTAAACAAAATGAAGGGGGTCTCTGGGTGGCACAAATGGTTAAGTGTTCGGCTACTGACCAAAAGGTTGGAGGTTCAGATCCACCCAGAGGCGCCTTGGAAGAAAGGCCTGGCAATTTACTAAAAGATCACAGCCACTGAAAACCCTATGGGGCAGTTCTACTATGACACATGTGGGGTCACATAGCAACCCCGTGTACAACACAACAAAACGCTGCCTGGTCCTGCACCATCCTCACAGTTGTTGTTATGTTTGAGCCCATTGTTGCAGCCATTAGGTCTTTCCATCTTATTGAGGGTTTTCCTATTTTTTGGTGACCCTCTACTTTACCAAGCATGATGTTCTTCTCCAGGGACTGGGCCCTCCTGATAACATGCCATAAAGATTACAGCCTTGGAAATTCTATGGGGCAGTTCTACTCTGTCTTATAGGGTTGCTATGAATTGAAATCGACTTGATGGCAGTAGGTTTGGGTTTTGGAATTTTTATATACAATGCCTCCTTTACACATGTGGGGTCACCAGGAGTCAGAATTGACTCCACGGCAACTGGAACTCATTGCCGTTGGGGCGGTTCTGACTTATGATGACCACAAGTGTGACAGCAACACTATAGGACAGAATAGACCTTCTCCATAGGGTTTCCAAGGAGCAGCTGGTGGATTCCAGCTGCCAATCTTTTGGTAAGCAGCTGAGCTCTTAACCACTGCACCGCCAGGGCTCCACACATTTCACAGAGATCCAAATTTCCAGCATAGCTTTTAGAATAGGATGATCTGGCCCCAGGCCACCTCCCGGACGCACAGCAGTAACGAGCTTTGCACCGGCTGTCACACTGCCTGCCGCACTGCCTGCTGCATGTCACCTGGCCTGACCTGCCCACCTGTGAAGAGTGTTGGCTCCTATGGCCTCTGGAGTTCACGTTAAAGAGTTCTGCTGTGGCTGTTGGGTACCATCAATTCTGACTCAGCAACCCTATGTGACAGAGTAGAGCTGCCCCACAGGGTCTTCTAGACTGTAATTTTTACAGAAGGAGTCCTGGTAGCACACAGGTAAAGCTCTCAGCTGCTAACCAAAAGATCAGCGGTTCAAATCCACCAGTAGCTCCACCAGAGAAAGACTTAGCCATCTGCTTCTGTAATGACAGTTGTTGTTGTTGTTGTTGTTGTTGTTGTTGTTGTTAGGTGCCATCGAGTCACTTCCAACTCATAGCAACCCCATGTACAACACAACAAAACGCTGCCTGGTCCTGCACCATCCTCCCAGTTGTTGTTATGTTTGAGCCCATTGTTGCAGCCATTGTGTCAATCCATCTCATTAAGGGTCTTCTTCTTTTTCGCTGACCCTCTACTTTACCAAGCATGATGTTCTTCTCCAGGGACTGGGCCCTCCTGATAACATGCCTTAAAGATTACAGCCTTGGAAATTGTATGGGGCAGTTCTACTCTGTCTTATAGAGTTGCTATGAGTTGGAATCGACTTGATGGCAGTAGATTTGGGTTTCGGAATTCTTATACACACTGCCTCCTTTACAGAAAAAAAAAAAAAGATTCATTACTCGCTGAGTACTTCTAAGCTGATTCTCACCACACTCCTATTCCTAAGTGTTTTTGGGTTGGTTAATCTGTAAGAGCAGATCACCAGGTCTTTCTCCTGCAAAGCCGCTGAGCGTGTTCGAATACCAACCTTTGGGTTAACAGCTGAGCACTCAACCATTGCATCACCAGCATTCTTAAACAGAGTTATACCCATAAATTCATTGCTGTCGAGTTGATTCTGACTCATGGCGACATTATAGGGTTTCCAAGGCTATAGTCTACAGAAGCAGGCTGCCACATCTTTCTCCTGCAGAGCAGCTGGTGGGTTCAAATCACTGACCTTTCAGTTAGCAGTCAAGCACTTAACCATTGTGCCACCAGGGCTCCTGAAACACAGTTATAGTAGATGGGAATAGGTTCCAGCTCTCTAATTCCTTAATAAATGGGTCTCACTTTCTAAGACATACACCGATTAAATTCAAACTCTTTCCTTTTGCCCCCATTCCTGTGACATTTTACTTTACACCCTTAAAGGATGCTGTGGTTGAAGCACAGGAAGGGGCCTGGAAGATGGACACTCTCCACACCCCCACACCTGCTGTGGCTGCTGTAGTCCCACCATAAGACGATGACGTCAAAATGCTTGCCTCCATCACTCCACACGGGCTCCCTTCCCTACGAGAGTTCTGCAATACGCTTGTAAAGACAACACTCGGAAGAGTTCAACAATCAAAATAAATGTACATTCAAACCTCATGTCAAGATGACCAGTGTACTATCCCAGAATGATCAGACCAGAAGGAAAAACTTGGAGAAAGTGGGGTGACTCTAGAAGATTCTGCTCACAGGGCTGGGGAAAGAGAGTGTCCAGGAGAGCATCTCTGAGGAGGCTGGGTGGAACCGGGGCTGGGAGACGGAGGAGGAGGGTGGAAATGGCTCAGGCAAAATGGTGGTGATGAGAACACGTGGGAGCGGTCAGGAGGCCAGGCCTGCATGGGAGAGACTATTACAGCAACCCATCCGGAGCAGGCTGCAGCTGCCACCCAGGGACAGCAAAAACAGAATCCTCTTCCTCCTCACTTCCCAAGGCAAACTCCGTGCCTGTATGATTCTGAGACACTGGAAGGCTCAGTCGCCTTGACTGTCTTGTCCCTCTCAGGTTGGGGCAGCTCTTATCCACATTTTACACATGAGGAAAAGAATTTCAAGAAGCTGAGAAGCTTGGCCAAGACCCAGAGCCCTGAGACGTGGGGCTGAAAGTGGACACTTTCTCTACCAGCTGGCTCCATTGCTTCCCCAACTGTATTAACAAAAGCTGGGCTTGTTAGAGGACATGTAAGGAGGGGTGACTGCTGTGTGCCCATCAAAATTGATTCCCACTCATAGTGATCTCCTGTGACAACTGAATACAACTGCCTCACAGGGTTTTCTAGGCCGTCATCTCTACTGGAGCAGATCTTCAGGTCTTTCTCTTGTAGAGCAGCTGGGTGGGTTTGAACCACCAACCTTTCCATTAGCAGCCCAGTGTTTAACCATTGCACCACCAGGGCTCTTTGTGTGAGGGTAGCTGTGAATAGCTGTGAAACCAAGAACCAGTAAAATTCACTATTATAGACAACAGCTCAGTCATTCTCTTCTACCCTGAAGGTACTGACAGTGTCCACCACCATTTTACATAAAGCAAACAGGTTCAGAGAGAAGTGACTTGCCCAAGATCACATAAGTGGAGCCAGGGCTTGGACTCCTCCATCCAACTCTAGGCGTTATTTTCTCGGCCAAGCAGAACCACCCAGCAAGGGCTGTACACGACACCCTGTAGGTTCTCTGGAAAAGTGTACTGAATGAAGTTAACCTTGTATGAGTAAGACATTACCTAGAATTTGGTGTCCACCCCTCCAGAGGGTGAGGTGATTGGATCAGGGGTTGGGGGGGAGGGGTGGGTAACCAGGGTTCCCCTCAGCCAGAGCACTCTACCAAAACCAAAAACAAACCTGTTGCCGTCAAGTGGATTCTGACTCATGGTAACCCTATAAGACAGAGTAGAACTGTCCCATAGGGTTTCCAAGGAGCAGCTGGTAGATTTGAACTCCTGACCTTTTGGTTAGCAGCCAAGCTCTTAACCACTGCACCACCAGGGCTCCCAGAGCACTCTAGAACCATGTAAAGCACATGCTTGTGTACCCTTTCAATCAACATTCTTTGGGTTGGAGAACAACCAAGTGCCAGCGCAATGCCAGTGCCAGTGACGCAGATGAGGATACGACAGACGAGGCCCTGCCCCAGGAGCATCCAGGCCACAGTAGAGCAGTCCAACACAGCTGAAGGCAAGGATGGAATGTCCTAGAACTGCACTATCCGGTATGGCGGCCACCAGCCACACACGGCTACTGAACACTTAAAAAGCAGCTAGTGGAACCGGATTTTTCATTTTAATTTAGATTTACATTGCCACAAGTAGCTAAGTGGCTACTGCATTAGACCATGTAGGTCTAGAAGGAGAGGCAGACAATAAACAAGTTAGTAAAGTAAGTGTTGTTGTTGTTGTTGTGTACCATTGAGTCGATTTCAACTCAGAGACCTGGTGTGACAGAGTAGAACTGCCCCATAGGGTTTTCTAGGCCGTAATCTTTACAGGAGCAGATAGCCAGGCCTTTATCCTGTGGAGCTGCCAGGTGGTTCAAACAGTCAACCTTTCAGTCAGCAGCTGAGTGCTTAACTGTTGTGCCACCAGGGCTCCTAGTCAAATAAGTAAATGAGACCATTTCAAAGAGTGATGGGTAGGGTGAAGGAGGAAGGGTGATGTGACCCGAGGAGCTCAGGGTGGGGCTGGGGTCAGCTGTGATGCTGGCTTCATGGTGTCTTCTGAGGTTCCAATGCTCAACAGCCACGCAGGGTACCTGGGACAGTCCCAAGGACAGAGCCGCCTGCTGTCATTGCTTTCTGCATCAGCTTAGGGTGAGAAGGGGACAGGGAACAGAAATTCAAAACACACCCAGTCCCTTTCTATAATAAAATGCAATGCTTTCATAATCAGGGAAAAATTTTTAAACTTGTATTATTTTTTAAAGCATCCAGCTTTTATTTTTAATAACCCCGAGGAAGCTGACAAGGTAATTACTGCATAGCTCTGCTGCTAATTAAGCCATGTAGACACTCTACAAGGGGCCACAGGGAGACTCCCCTAGAGATGAGACTCCAAAGTAAGACTGCATTCGAGGAATGAAACTAGGAAGAAACTCAGAGAGCCGCCGCCCCTTCTGGCCCCGCTGACCCACCCGGGCAGCCCTGCAGTGGCAGTGAGTGGCACCCAGTACTACCCATGGGAGGTGGGGAACAGGGAGCACAAATATTAAAAGGAATAGAAAGAAGGACCCCACGGGAGGGATGAGAGGAACAGGGAGAGGTGATGCCCTTGTCTCAAAGCCACGTGAAGTTTGCATTTGATCCAAAGGGCTGTTATTTGTGCCATCAAGTCAATTCTGACTCATTGCGACCCCATGTGACAGAGCTGAACTGCCCCATAGGTTTCCTAGGCTGTAATCTTTATGTAAGGTGCCCTGGTGGTGCAGTGGTTAAGCATTCAGCGGCTAACCGAAAGGTTGGTGGTTCGAACTCACCAGCCGCTCCGCAGGAGAAAGATGTTGCAGTCTACTTCTGTAGATATTTACAGCCTTAGAAACCCCCTATGGGGCAGATCTACTCCGTCCTACAGGGTCACTATGAGTCGAAATAGACTCGATGGCAAGGGGTGAATGGGACAAGAAGCAGCTCTAGCTCACTAGCAGTCAAGGAATCATAATTGGGCCCAACAAGATACCACTAGTCACAAATGATTTCAGAGGTGAGTAAGGGCTTGGGGAAAGGGGGTTTGAATACATTCTGGAAGGAGTGTCAATTGGTACATTCCTGGAGGGTGCAAGTTGGCGAGAGCTAGTAAAATAGAAAAGGTGGGTCCCTGGGTGACCCTGACATCCACTAGCTCCACTCTGCCCTGGAGGAACATACACAAGCGAGCATGAAGGGGCTTATGCCCAAGAACCACTGCAGTGTCCCTTGTAATGGGTGAAACCTGGACACTAAAGAATATCCATGAGCTAAACTGTCATGTGAGTCCCTGGATGGTACAAATGGTTAATCAAGTCTACCTAGAGACACCTTGGACAAAAAGTCTGGCAATCTACATCTGAAAAATCAGTCCTTGAAAACCCTACAGAGCATAGTTCTACTCTGACACACACGGATTCAGTGGAGAATGAAACGAAAAAGAGAGATGGCGATGTGGTAGAGTGGTTACATCCTCAAGACCCAGTGCTGAGTAAAAACAGGAGTTGAAGATCACATACAGTGTACTACTACCCATGTCTTCTTAGACACCGTTTTCCAAGAACATGTAAATATGTATGCATGCAGGGAAAGGTTCAGCTGATCCCCACTAAGCTCTGATCACAGATAAAATCTGGAGAATGGGAGAAAGAAGTGTCAAAGGATCTATCCAGTCATGTTTTGAGTTCTAAGCGAGAGAAAATTGACGCATTAAAATGCATTTGGGCTTTATTCATGATTGCCCAGAATTGGAAGCCAACAAGATACCCTCCAATAGATTACAGGACAAACTGTGGTACATCCATACAACGGGGTGCTATTCCAGGAGAAAATGAAATGAGCCATCAAGCTACAAAAAGACATGGAGAAAACAAGTGCATCTTGCTAAGGGAAAGAAGCCAGTCTGAAAAGGGTACAAAACCGTATGATTTCAACTCTGACATTCTGGAAAAGGCAAAACCATCCAGACTGTAAAAAAAGATCAGTGGTTTCCAGGGGTTTGGAGGAAGGGAGAAACGGAGGGATGAATAGGTGGAGCACACGGCATTTTCAGGCAGTGAAAACGATTCTGTGTGATACTATAACGGTGGACACATGACACTATGCATTCGTCAAGATCCACAGGGCTCTGCGACACAGAGCCTGATCCCTCATGTTAACTCTGGGCTTTAGTTAGTAACAACGTATCAGTGCCGGTTCATACACTGCAGCAAACGTACCACAGGGACGCCAGGTGTTCACAACGGGAAACCCTGCCAGCCGGGGAGCAGGGGGCAGATGCCACTCTCCGCACTTCCAGCACAGGTTTTGTGGTGTTGATTTTGTTTTGTTTTGAACATTTTATTGTTGTTTACATGTAACTTTACAAAGCAAATCAGTTTCCCGTTCAACAACTGATACACAGCTGGTTTCAGGACACTGGATGACATGACCCTGAATGTGTCAGCGCTCTCCCCGGTTCCTCCCTGGGTCCCCGTGTCCATTCCACCACCTTCCTGCCCCTACTGGCCTTCTGAACTTTCCCTTTGAGCAGAGGCTGCCCTGCAGGTCTCGCAGAGTTGATTGCTGGGGTGTACATTCCCCATCTGCAGTTTTTCTGTAAACCTAAAATTGTTCCTTTAAAAAGTCTTTTAAAATAATTTAGATGCATTTAAATTGCAAGAAGTAAATGCAAGCGTGGGCTGTTTTATGAAGTACAGACTCTCAACAGAAGGGGGTGATTCTTCTCTTTTTCTTTGTAGTGGGCTATTCCACAGCTGGAATGCTGGGCTTGCCCCTCAGAAGCCTCAGTTAGGAGCCCCGGTGGCACAGCGGTTAAGTGTCCGGCTGCTAACCTAAAGGTCGGCAGTTCATACTCACAAGCTGCTCCGCAGGAGAAAGACACGGCAGTCTGCTTCCGCAAAGATTACAGTCTTGGAATCCCTATGGGGCAGTTCTACTCTGTCCTACATGGTTGCACTGAGTCTGAATCTACCGGACAACGGTGAGTAAGGGACTGCCCGAGGAAAAGCTGAGACTTTTTGGCCTGCTGAAGAAACATCCCCGGGGGTACAGTAACTGCCACAAGCCATCAAACTGTCAGCTGAACACAGCACCCTGCCCTGAGCAGCACACAGCATGAGAGGATCCTGTCCAGACTGATGGGCAACAGACCCTTTCCAGCCACGTGAAAAGGGATTTTTAAACACATCTGTCAAAAACTAAGCTTGCCCTGGCTCCGAAAGAAGTGAGTCCTCCACCAACAGAGGGAACCAAGCATTTGCCAACCCAATCAGGCAAGGTAGTTGTCGAAAACACATGCTTTGTCCACCCTCCTGGGTTCAAGCTTCCAACTTGAAGGTTCTAGTTCTCTTCCTTCCAGAATGTCTGTGCTTAACACTGTCCAGAAATACTTGACTGGTCTGTGCTTTTGAGCAAGGCTCTGCCATTCACAGAGTCATACATGTCTTAGCCTTTTCACATCCTATGTCTGCCCCATTTTGACCACCTGGACCAGAGAAGACCTCGCGTGAATGTCCTCCCGTGGACCACCTTAACCACCAGCATCCGAGCCCTTCCCCTGCCTCCCGCGTGGACCAGTACCAGCCACCTGCCTCGCTCACTCTCCGTTCCCACCCACGGAGGCATCAAACCACAGACAGCCAAAAGGCTAAATCCTAATTTCCATTTCAAGTTTGCTTCCTTTTACTGCCAAAGAGACAAAAGGAGCTGGAAAGGGGGCTCTCGTGAGGAGCCATTCAACTTCTGTGATTGGAACAAGCGTGGATTCATATCTTCCACCCAGAGAAAACCAACCCATCTTGGAGCACTGAAGGCTTAACCCTGATTCCTAATAAAAGGACTAATTAAAGCCTTAAGGGCCGGCTCCAGGCAGCCTCTCCTTGAAACTCCAAGGAAATTAACTTGTCCTCCCAGATCCAGCAAAGCCAGAGATGTCCTTCTGGCTGGCACCACAGTTTGACCAAATGACAGTCCATCATGGTAACAAAGAAATCGCACAAGACTTGGATGGGTTTATTGTTTCAAATTTCCAATAGCTCCTCCGGAGCTGTCTGTAATGGGCTTGCTTTGCCTTCACAGCCAAGCTCCAACATTTCAGGGAAGGAATCCCTCCCCTAAACCCAGCCTGCTCCCTGGCCCGCTGGGATCTACCTGACCTGGACGCACCCATCCAACTGACCGAGTCTTCATTGGGGGTGCGTTCATTTAGAGAGGGGAGTAAAGGCCATTTGGTATCCAGACAGTCTGTGCTTTTCTAAACTACAAAATCAGGCCTACTAGCTTGACATGGAAACACCAGCTCTGCTTCTTTTTTTGAACCCCACATCCCCGCTCAGACTTCTCCCTCTGAAGTGAAAATTGCCTTCTGGTGGAGAAAGGTTTTAATAATCACACTGCTTCCTGCATCTCCATGGTGACAGGCATGCTGCCCACCCCCTCCTGCTTTATTAGGCCTTTCTTCCTCTCTGGAAAGTAATCAATCAAGCCTTATAGACGCCTTTGTGACCAGAATGATCACCTCCACAACAGACCCTGCCCTGGGGGTGGGGAGTGGACGGGGTCTATATAATTCCATGGACTTGTGCCGGTGTCCTGCTGCCATCTGCCCTCTGCCTCCCTGCCGGTTGCTCTGCCAAGCGCACCTGTCCAGAGGCAAGGGCCCAGGTGCTCCAGGCCCCACGAGTTGGGCACCAGTGGAAGCCCCTTTGCGCTGGCGGCTGCGGGGACGCCCCCTGCCCGCACAGGAACACCCACCTGGGGCCACCTGGGCTGGAGCCACGGGGCAGGCAGAGCCCTAGGCAGAAGCGGCCACAGGTTAGCGCCCCCCTTTCCCGTCCCCTGCTGCCAGAGCCCTGGAGGGGAGGCAGCCTCTCAGAGTGGCAGGGCAGGCGGTCTGTGGGCCCTGCTCCTCCCGGACAAAGACTTCTCTGCGGCCCGACCCCAGATCAGGGAGGCGGCTGAGCCCGAGCGGGGGTGCCCCTCTTCTCCCCGACACAGACAGGACCGGGACAGGTTCCGGCGCCCTCCTCCCCCCACCCGTTACCTGGGTTGTCACTGGCGTCCGCGGAGGATGTGGCCGAGGAGTCGGTGAGAACGCTTGGGTCACTCTGCGAGCGGCCCCGCGACACGAGGCAGCCACTGCCGTCCTCGGACGCGGCCATGGCCCGGCGCGCGGGGCCACTCGGCGGAGCCACGGGAAGTCAGATCATCAGCGGCGGCCAAGGTCAATGGCGAGGGGCTGGCAGGGGCCAGAGGGGCGTCTTGTTAAAAAGGCGAATAAAAAAGGCCCGGGAAGGAACGGGAGGTGGCCTCCGGGGCTGCTTCGGCCGGAGACAATAGCGTCGCGGGCGGCAGGCAGGCGCATCCCGGAGCGCGGAGCCCTGCTTTGTTATTTATTCGTGCTTATTCCCATTCTTCGGTCTATATTCCAGGAAAAAAAAAAAAAGTTGAACCAGGAAATAAAAACTTTTTCTGGTCAGTGTGTATTGCGCGCTTGGGGCAAGGGGTGATGTCCAGAAAAGTCTGGGGGCGCTTTCTCCCCCACCCCACCCCCCACCCCCCCCCCCCCCGGAAAAAAAGGAAAAATGAAGAATCTTTGCTCTTGCGATTGCTTTAATCTGAAAGCTGTTCCCGGAGCATCTGTTAGAAAACATTAGGATTCTCCCATCATGCTGCGCGCGAGAGGAGCATGACGTCACAGGAGAGGGGCGTGCGAAGGGGGGTGGTAATGGGGAGGGGTCTCAGACACCTGGTCTACTTGCCGCCTGGGATGGGCCCTGGGTTGTGAGCCCCCCACCCCACCCCACCCATACTCTAGAAACAGGCTGCTCTCACAACCCCTTCCACCCCCTCCCCAGCAGGCTGGGAGGGGACCCTCAGAGCAGGCGCCTCCCTTGGAGGCAGGGCCCAATTTCCCCAGCAGCTGCAGGCTGCTAGTTTCTCCTGGTAGCCCCTTCTCTCTGGGATGTAGAGGCCAGTCGGTCCCCTCCCCCCAGGACCACTTGGGGCTTCACCCCTGCCCCCTATCTGGTCTGGGGGTACCACCCCCCCCAGGAGGGACAGAAGCAGGAGGCACAGGTGTCTTCCAGGGAGGCTTCCCCCAGCAACTCTCTACGGAGTTGATGGGGTAGGAGGTGACACCCCCTAGGGCTGCCACTTAAGGAGGTGTCCTCTGAGGTGCTAATGAGCAAATTCTCACAATCCTAGATGCCAAAGATGAGGTGGGGCAAACACACAGGCCAAAGCCCCAGTGATAAGCAGAGTAAAGAGGAAAGCCCAGGACACAGCCCCAGGACAGAGCCTGGGCAGGGATGCATGGGGTGGCACAGCCTGGCCCAGGAGTACATCTGGGAGGAGGGGGCATTTACACAGAGGCTATAGGTACACCTGGGAACACCTAGGGGTCAAATGCTCCCAGAGGAGGAGACAGCAGGTGCCAAGGCTAAGGGGGGCCACCCTGGGGGCTGGCCCTGCACAGGCTGCCACCCCCAAACAGCGCCCTGGGGTGGGACACTCCTTAGTCCCCTTAGTCCTTGGTCCCCCAGCTGGTAACAATAGAGACTGCAACACCCGCCCCCACAGCTCTTTCTTACGCCACCAGAACCTAGAGCAGGGTCTGAGGGTACAAGAGGCACCCTGTTGGCGGCTCTGGAGGAAACCCCAATTAAGTGCAGATGACAATTAAAGGTTCCATGTGGCGCCCCAAGCATCCAGGCAGCGTCAGTCCTCATTCGTTTCACAAGGAGCCTGGTCCACGCCAGGTATCAGGTCTCAGCATGAACACAGAGTGGCCTGGTGGGTCTCCCAGGATGGGGAGGGATGATCACTAACAAGGCAATAGACACCCCAACAGACGTGCAGTCACAATTGGCAATTAATACTGTGAAGCAAAAAGGAGACTGAGGGGACATCTCACTAGATATTTGGAATCAACAGGAATGTAGTCAGTTGCAAAGTGACCAGCTCTGGGCTGAGTGCTTTCCGAGGGTGACACCATTTCTTCCCAACAACTGCCCTAGGAGGATAGCTACTGCAGACTCCACTTAGGGGTGAGGACACCCCTGGCAGGGGTGGGGGTTGGCCTGAAGTCCACTTGAAATGCAGGTGAAGAACCAACAGACTTCACAATGGTCAAAACAGTGGAAGCAACCCAGGTGTCCATCGACAGACAGTGGATCTACAAACTGTGGTCTTGCCCTGCCCTGGCCTGGGGCTCCAAGCTAGGCAAAGCCTAGGGGACCCCCTTCTCACCCTGATCAGAAAGCCTGAAGCCATGTCCTGACAAGGGAGCCCTGATAGCCCCAGCATGGTTGCTTTAAGGAATTGCCAAGAGCAAGGCAAAGTTAATTGAATCTTCCAAAAGAGTTCTAAAAAACACAAACAGGTGAAAACAAAGTGGGGGGGGGGCAGTCCTCTGCAGGCAGTCAGAGTGGGCACTCAGCAGAGGAGCCTTGAGACTGACGGCCCCCCACCCCACATACACACAGTGTATGTAGGAAGTGCTACTCTGCTTGGGGGGTGTGAAAAGGCCGCATAGGGGCCAATCCCACCTGGGTCTCCAAAGTTGGCTTTATCCACACAGCACAGAGGGCAGGTCAGTGATGCACCCAGCCAGCACTTCCCCGGCACACAGTATGCAAGAGTGTGGAACACCCCAAGAATCCCACAATGCACAAGATGTGAATGGACCTTGTCTTCCCTGAGCCCTGGGTCTGCAGAGAAGACATGATTAACAGATAAGCAATCATCAGATTTCAAGGAGCCTAGACTATAGGATGGCTTCAAGGGGGCATGAGGAGCAGGTCTGACGAGGTGAAGCTCTGGAAGTTGAGGGATAAACAGACACGAACCTGACAATAAAGGAGGGAGGGTCTCCTTGGCAGAGGAGCCACGTTGGCAAGGCAGGGGTGGGGATGGGGCAGCATGGTGCCCTGAGATCCTGCAAAAAGGCCAGAGTGAGGGGGATGGGGCACCAGCTGAGGCCAGAGAGGGGCAAGACTGGACCCTACGGTGCCTTCTGGCCCTTGGTACGCATCTGAATTTTGTCCCCTCCCCCCAAAAAGAAAAACTAAAACAAAATCCATTGCCATCAAGTCAGTTCTGATTCACGGCAACCCTGTCACAAAGAACTGCCCCATAAGGTTTTTCTGGTTGTAATCTATAGAAGTGGACTGCCAGGCCTTTCTTCTGCAGAGCATTTGGGTAGATTTGAAACACTAACCTTTGGTTAGTAGTTGAGCACAAACTATTTGTGTCACCCAGGAAGATGAAAAGCTGCTAGAGAATTTCGAGCAGAAGAGAGTATCTACAGGACCCCTTTGGTTGCTACTCGAGAAAGGAAAAGGAGTGACAAGGGAAGAAGCAGGGAGGGGAAGATGGCAGGGGGGTTTCTGCCACAGTGGCCTGGCCAAGCTGGAGGAGGTGGGGTGGACAGGCAGGAAGATGTGGGGTTGAGCAGGCTGGAGGAGGTTGGGTGGCCAGGCTGGAGGAGATGAAGCGGCCAGGTGGGAAGATGTGGAGGTAAGCAGGCTGGAGAAGGTGGGGTGAGCAGGCTGGAGGTGGAGTGAGCAGGCTGGAGGTGGAGTGAGCAGGCTGGAGGTGGAATAAGCAGGCTGGAGGTGGGGTGACCAGGCTGGAGGAGGTGGGGTGAGCAGGCTGGAGGTAAGGTGAGTAGGCTGGAAGTGAGGTGAGCAGGCTGGAGGTGGAGTGAGCAGGCTGGAGTTGGGGTGGGCAGGCTGGAGTTGGGGTGAGCAGGCTGGAGGTGGGGTGAGCAGGCTGGAGGTGGGGTGAGCAGGCTGGAGGAGATGGGGTGAGCAGGCTGGAGGAGGTAGGGTGGCCAGGCTGGAGTAGATGAAGTAGCCAGGTGGGAATATGTGGGGGTGAGCAGGCTGGAGAAGGTGGGGTGAGCAGGCTGGAGGTAAGGTGAGCAGGCTGGAGGTAAGGTGAGCAGGCTGGAGGTGGAGTGACCAGGTTGGAAGTGGGGTGGCCAGGCTGGAGGTGGGGTAAACAGGCTGGAGGAGGTGGGGTGAGCAGGCTGGAGGTAAGGTGAGTAGGCTGGAAGTGAGGTGAGCAGGCTGGAGGTGGAGTGAGCAGACTGGAGGTGGGGTGAGCAGGCTGGAGGTGGGGTGAGCAGGCTGGAGGTGGGGTGAGCAGGCTGGAGGAGATGGGGTGAGCAGGCTGGAGGAGACGGGGTGAGCAGGCTGGAGGAGATGGGGTGAGCAGGCTGGAGGAGACGAGGTGAGCAGACTGGAGGAGACGAGGTGAGCAGGCTGGAGGAGGTGAGGTGAGGTGAGCAGGCTGGAGGAGGTGAGGTGAGCAGGCTGGAGGAGGTGAGGTGAGCAGGCTGGAGGAGACAGGATGAGCAGGCTGGAGGAGGTGGGGTGAGCAGGCTGGAAGAGACAGAGTGAGCAGACTGGAGGAGATGAGGTGAGCAGGCTGGAGGAGATGAGGTGAGCAGGCTGGAAGAGGTGGGGTAAGCAGGCTGGAGGAGGTGAGGTGAGCAAGCTGGGGGAGGCGAGGTGAGCAGGCTGGAGGTGGTGGGGTGAGCAGGCTGGAGGAGGTGGGGTGAGCAGGGTGGAGGAGGTCGGGTGAGCAGGCTGGAGGAGGTGAGGTGAGCAAGCTGGGGGAGGTGAGGTGAGCAGGCTGGAGGTGGTGGGGTGAGCAGGCTGGAGGAGGTGGGGTGAGCAGGGTGGAGGAGGTCAGGTGAGCAGGCTGGAGGAGGTGAGGTGAGCAAGCTGGGGGAGGTGAGGTGAGCAGGCTGGAGGTGGTGGGGTGAGCAGGCTGGAGAAGGTGGGGTGAGCAGGCTGGAGCAGATGAGGTGAGCAGGGTGGAGGAGGTCAGGTGAGCAGGCTGGAGCAGGTAAGGTGAGCAGGCTGGAGGAGACAGGGTGAGCAGGCTGGGTTCACTGTACCCAAAAGTAGCTCCAACAAGATCTGTGATGGGTTGGCTGTGGGGTGAAGAGCAGAAAGGAACCAAGGATGACACCCAGAGTTTGGCTTTTGGATGATTAACCGGATGTGGGGAAGGATGTCTTGGTAACCGTCAAGTCAGATACAGACAACTGGTGGGCATGGGGCCAAGAAGAGTGCAGGCAAAGCCACCCAGATGGAAGCAGGTGTAAAGGAGGGCAGCCGCGCCCTCTGCTGGTCACAAGAGACATTGCACCCACAGTAGTCACCTCGACATGGGTTGTTGGGTGCCTTCCAGCAGGCTGACTCATGGTGACCCCATCTGATAGAGTACAACTGCCCCACAGGGTTGTTTACGCTGCAGTATTTACAGAAGCAGACCGCCAGGTCTTTCTCCCGTGGAGCCACTGGCGGGGGTTTGAATCGCCAAATTTTAGGTTAGCAGCAGAGTGCTTAATTGTTTTGCCACCAGGGCTCCTTCCAATATAGCTGCTATCAACCTACAGAGTTCTCTGGTGCCGAGATCATTTGCCTTTTCACATTTTCCATGCATGTCCCAAGCATATCCAGGTGCCTATGTGTTGGAGGAAGGACAGCGTGTAAGACGGTGCCCATGAAGTACGTATGAATATAGAGAAAAGAAGCAAAGCAAGAAGGGAGTGGGGAACGCCCCCCAGGCCACCCCTCTGCTGGAAACCATGCATCTCCCAGTGGCCTGTAGTTTCCTCCTGGGCACATCTCACATGCCTCCCTGTGGCGGGGTGCCACGTGACCTGCTTCCAGCCCAATGAAGGAAAAGGGTCAGGCTTCAGGTGCCTGGGAAAGAAAGACAGCATATCGGTGGAGAAGGATGGACAGAGAAAAGGTGTGTGCCATCGTCGTCACCACTGCTGTTGTTGTCTGCAGACCTGGCTGTGTGTCTGCTTCCTACCTTCAAATGCCAAGTGGGGTCTGGGGCCACACCTGTGATGCTGGAGCAAGGCTTGAGTGTGAAAGGCTGACAGCTGAGGAAGGAGGCCTCTCTGCCTCCAGACCACCTGTAAAGTGGACAGACATTCTTGGGGTCTAAGCCTCTGGGAGAAGGGCCTGCACTCACTCAGCTCTTATCGTGTGCAGAGGTTGTGTGAGAACTAGTAACAGTAACATGCCTGATACTAAAGATAACCACCTCTGGTAGGTACTATAGCAGTCTCACTTTGCAAATGAGGAAAACTGAGGCACAGCGTGCTCCAGTACTTACCCCAGGCAACAGAGCTGGTAAGTGGCAGAGCCCGATTTGAACTCAGATCCTCTACTCCAGAGCCTGACCTATCTGCATCCTAAGTGTCCTAACGAGCACAGGCAGGGACCCTGTGCTTTTTGGACTCCCCCCAAAATGCACTGACTTGAGGAGGAGGAATACGATGAGGTGACAGCAGTGGTGGCAGGATTTAGCGATGACAGCATTTTTGCAGAGCCGTAAAGCTTACTAAGGACTTTGCACAATTGCTTTAAAGTCCCGTGAGGCTGGAATGCTCATCTCCTTTTTACAAAGCACGAAGTTGAGGCTCAGAGAGGGCGTGTGACTTACCGAAGGGCACATCACATCTAACAAGTGATGGCAACAGGACAGGAAATGGTTCCTAGGTTCTTTCCATCACACTCACCCATATCCCCGCCCCCACACCAACCCAACCATCCCCCTGCCTCTGCACCGGTCAAGCCCTCTACCTGTACTCCAGCTGACCATGCAACCGTTCACTCAACAAACATGCACTGAACACCAACTACACCAGGCACTGTCCTGCATGCTGCTGGGGACATGGGTGACAGACCCAGCTCACAAGCTGGCAGGTGGGAAGAGTAGAAGCAAAGAACATCTCCCACCACCCAACACGGAGACACAGGAGCTGCTGGGGCAACTGCCCAGGCTGGGGGCATCGAGGAGGTCCCAGAGAGGAAATGGCCACTTGCTGGGGCCTTCCCATGGCCGATGTTAATTAAGCAACTGCCTCATCCCAGGCACAGGAGCTGCCTTGAACAGAAGAGGTTCAGTCCCACCCTCCCCCAGCAGAGTGGCCAAAAGAGCTTTGTGGAGCAAACACATAGATGTGGGTCCCAAGGCGTCACACCACAAATATCAAACAGGTCCGCAAGGCTGACCCATGGGACATGGCATGACAGGAAGGGGGCTGGGGAAGGGCCTTCTCCTGAAGACCTGGGCTTAGGCCTCTACCCGGGGGTCCTCAACACCCAACCACACTCACTGTCTAGAACACCTCGTATTGTCCCATTTATATCCTGCATCTAAGTTCTCAGGTAAAATTACTCACCTACACATAACATTTCAACAAAATAAATACACCCACTCCTCACTTATCCACACAGATAGATCCCAAAGACAAGGTCCTTGTGTGAAAATCAGCATTATGCAAAAATGGAGGATGACCACAAAAATGGAGGATGGCTACATCATTACATAACTGCCAAATTACATCATTACGTAACTGCCAAGCCACTGAGATTCACGGCCCAGGCAAGTTGACACATAACCTTAACCATCGTAGCCAACATTACTTTCACCACCTCACACCTTGATGTTCATTACTGCCAGACTTCCACCATTAATGTGAAAAATAGTCAGATAAAAGATTTTTTACTATTTTCATAAACGTGAAATGTCAGATAACAAGATAGTCAATAAGTGAGAAGTAGGAAGAAAGGGCTGGTGATCTGTTCTAAAAGGTCATAGCCTTGAAAATTCTATGGAGCAGTTCTACTCTGTACACATGGGGTCACCATCAGCAATTAGCAACAACAATTTATAATAAAACAGCTTGGATTTCAACATGCAACTTCTTGGCCGTGGCAATAGCAGGGCACAGGATGAAGTGGACACGCGCTCACTGCTATTTGTAGAGTCATGCATAATGAGACGGCCTCAAACACCAGCAGACACAGTGGAGACACCAGCCACCAAATGCCTCAAAAGACTGTGTTGTTGGTGGAGTGGGTTTTCCCAAAATGGCAAACAACCCCTGGTGAAGTGTCAAACTCAATAAAAGTACAACTCTACCTCAATTCCTATCAGTGGTTCTCAACCAGGGCAATTCTGCGTACCACCCCCCCCCCCCGCCCCCCGCCCCGGGACATTTGGAAATGTCTGAAGACGTTTTTGGTTGTCTCCACAGATGGCGGCAGTCAGGGGTGTGCTTTAGACCAAGGCTTCTCAAGTGTTACAGAGGTGAAGCGCCCGAGGTCTGGTTCAAACGCATATCCTGACAACTTCTTTTTTTAATGAAGAAGATCTGTGTATTCTAACATCATTAGAGCTGTTACTGAGAGAACAAATTTCAGAGTGACACAATGACACAATAATCACACAGGTTACCTCCTTCCTTCTCTCCATATCCTTCACACTCACACACACTCTCTCCCCATCTCCCCTCTCCCTCACACACACTCCCTCTCTTCCCCTCTCTCCCTCACACTCACAATCCCTCTACTTCACACACTCTTCCTCTCTCCTGTCCACACACACACTTCTCTCTCACACCTTCCCTCTCCCCTTCTCTCTCTCTCTCACACACATTTTTCTCTCTCACACCTTCCCTCTCCTTCTCTCTCCCTTGCACACACACATCTCTCTCTCATACCTTCCCTCTCCCCTTCTCTCTCTCTCACACACACACATTTCTCTCTCACACACCTTCCCTCTCCCCTTCTCTCTCTCACACACACACACTCCCTCTCCCCCACTCCTTCACACACATACACAAATGCTCCCTCTCCCCCTCCCTCTTTCACACTCACACAACATACTCTCTCTTTTTCATAACATTCTCTTGCCCTCTCCTTCACACACATACATGCACATACACACTTCCTCTCTTTCACACACTCGTTCCCTCTTTCTCTCACACACACACACACACCCTCCCTCTTCCCCACCCACACACAGTCTGTCTACTTCTCACTTCTCTCACACACAGGCTCCCTCTCTCTCCTCTCCTTCATACACACACACTCCCTCTCTCACACACACGTGCTCCCTCTCTCCTTTTCACACACACACACACACACTCCCTCCCCATTCTCTCTCCCTCTCTCTCTCACACATTCCGTTCTTCCTCTCCTTCACACACACATACACACACACACATACACACACACACGCTCCCTCTCCCCCCTTCTCACACACACACATATACAGCAGCACACATCTGCCCAGGTACACACTCCCTACAAAAGGGCAGGGGAGAACTCTGGACAGCTCTGTCCTGCAAGTGTTGAAGCCAGCACCCCCAGTACAGAGGAGAAGGGCCCAGGACAACAAAGGAGACCATGCGCGCTCTCCTTAGCTTTCTCAGGGATGCTTCCATTTCCGCCAGAAGGCACTCATGATAGACATGATTAGAATTTAAAAAAATTAAAGAAGTACAAGCATAAAAACACAAAATAGATAACTGGGACCTCATAAAATTAAATACTTTTGTTCATCAAAGGACTTTATCAACAAAGTGAAGAGACGACTTACATTTTGGGAGAAAATTTTCAGAAACTATATATCCTATAGGGTCACTATGAGTGGGAATCAACTCGACAGCAGTGGTTTTTTATTTTTATATATCTGATAAGGGTCTACTATCCAAAATCTATTTTTAAAAAACTTCTACAATTTAACAAGACAAATAACCAATCAAAACATGGAGAGAGGACAGTTCACCAAAGACATTCAAATGACCAACAAGCGCATGAAAAGATGCCCAGCTGTCATCAGCCACTGTTGTGTTATTGTTGTCATTTACATTCGAGGCAACTCCAGCTCACAGCAACCCTGTAAGACAGCAGAACTGCCCCCATAGGGTTTACAAGGAGTGGCTGATGGATTCGAACTGCTGACCTTTGGTTAGCAGCCCAGCTCTTAACCACTGCGCCATCAGGGCTCCATTAGGGAGATCCAAATCAAAACCACAATGACATACCACCTGACTCCCATTAGAATGGTAGTGATCAAGAAAATGGAAAACAACAGGTGTCGGGAGGTTGTGGAAAACTGGAACCCTCATCCACTGCTGGTGGGGATGCAAAGTAGCACATCCGCTATGGAAAACAGTTTGTTGGTTCTTTTAAAAGCTGAACATAAAACTACCCTATGCCCCAACAATCCAAATCCTAGGTGTGTACCTAGAAGAAGTGAAAGCAGGGGTGTGAACAGAGGCGTTCAAGGCAGCACTTTTCACAATAGCCAGAAGGTGGGAACCAAAATGTCCACCAACAGGTAAATGAATAAACCAAACGTGGTACCATACACACAATGAGACACTCCCTAGCCAGAAAGAGAAATGAAGTCTTGGTACATGCCACAACATGGATGAACCTTGAAAACATCACGCTGAGTGAAATAAGTCACAAAAGGACAAGTACTGTGTGATCTCACTTATAGGAAATAAGCAAATATATAGAAACCAAAGATTATTAGTGGTCACCAGAACAGGGCGGGGAGGAAAGAGGGCTTCTTGCTTAGAGGGTACTGAGTTGTTAACAGTGGTGGAATACTTCAGAAAAGGATAGCGAGAACGGTTGTACAACATGAAGAATGTAACCAGCATTGCTGAATTATACATGTAGAAGTTCAATTGGCCAATGTTTTTTGTATACTTTCACAATAAATTTTTTTTAAATAAATATACTAAATAAGAGAGCAAATCTGTACCCTCTTCTATAATTATGTTTACTGGTCAAACCCTGGTGGCACAGTGGTTAAGAGCTCGGCTGCTAACCAAAAGGTCTGCAGGTCGAATCCACCAGCTGCTCCTTGGAAACTCTATGGGGCAGTTCTACCCTGTCCTATAGGGTCACTGGGAGTTGGAATTGACTGGACAGCCCAGGTTTGGTTTTTTTTTTTTTTTTTGGTCAAACCATTAGGCAATTTTACTTTTTTAAAAACTTTCTAAAGAAGATAATTAATATTTTAATAATGGTCTTCATCACACAAGCTTTCTCCTTCCTCCAATTTAAATGCACATATCTTTTTTTTTAATCTATATATGTTGTCTGGAGCCCTGGTGGCCCAGTTGTTAAGCATTCAGCTGCTAACCAAAAGGCTGCCAGTTCGATTCCTCCAGCCGCTCTTTGGAAACCCTATGGGGCAGTTCTACTCTGTTCTGTAGGGTTGCTATGAGTTGGAATTGACTCAGACACGATGGGTATATGTTGCCTGGATTTACCCACTATGGAGGCGGGTGTTCCACAGGGACTGCAGAGCTGGGCTTAAGGATTCACCACTGTGCCTGGGTTTACGGTTCTCACGCCTGTCGCAGACACAGGAGACAAAGTGCTTTACAGTGTAACAGTTCAAACACAGCTTCGCACCTCATCTGTGAATTACAGAAAATCCACAGCCCCAAGTTCACAGGTAGTCCCGTCAGAAGAGATGAAACAAACGCTCTGCAGCTGCACCACGAGAACCAGCGTGGACCAGCCTGTAAGTACCGCTGCACGCGCCGGGTTTTCATAGCAGTTCTGCTCCCCCGGAGCCCACCCGCTCATTAAAACCTCTACGCGCCCCAACACGGGCAGGCCCACTGGGGTTTCGTATTTGGAGAGAGCAATTATATAGGCAACTGATCCTGGGGCCTCTACCACTCCTAATTCTGGTATATTAATAACAGCACAAGAGAGCCCTGATGGCGCAATAGTTTAGCGCTCGGCTGCTCACCAAAAGGCAGGCGGTTTGAACCCACCCAGCGGCTCCATGGGAGAAAAGACCTGAAAGATTCCAGCCTCGGAAACCCTCTGGGGCAGTTCTACCGTGTCCCATGGGGTTGCTAGAAGTCGGGATCACCCCCACAGCACCGAACAACAAGGCGGAAAATGAATCAATAGTGGGAAGTTGGAAGCACTTAAAGGCCCATTACCCTCACAGGCCAGGTGTCCACAGCATGCCCAGCGGGGCCACCCAGGGAAACATGGGGGGCGGGGCTCACGGGGCACGATGGAGTAGGACCGTAGGCAGCACCTGGAGTGGGGTTTTCGTGGGAAATGGGGCAGGGAGAGGTCAGAGCAGGTGGGAAGGAGGTTACAGGTGGCCATAAGGGACATTGCGGTGGCCCGGGCTCAAGGGTCACCGTGGAATCACATAGCAGTAGACAGAACTGAGACCTATTTTCACCCTATTCAGCCAACTCCTTATTCAAAAATACCCTGCAGCTAACTCCACAACAAAGAAAAATTTCCCACCCACTATTACTATTACCATGCTTGGCTGCTAAGCAAGAGGTTGGCGATTCTAGTCCACCCAGAGGTTCCTGGAAAGGCCTGACAATCTGCTTCTGAAAAATCAGCCACTGAAAACCCTATGGAGCACAGTTCTACTCTAAGACACTTGGGGTCACCATACGTTGGAGTGGACTCAACAGCAGCTGGTAATTAGACATTAAGAACTAGCACTGACCTGCAGCAGAATGCTGTCAGGTTGTTGGGTACTGTCGAGTCGGTTCCAACTCATAGCGACACC
The DNA here is from genome assembly GCF_024166365.1 of Elephas maximus indicus. Lineage (NCBI taxonomy): Eukaryota > Metazoa > Chordata > Mammalia > Proboscidea > Elephantidae > Elephas > Elephas maximus. The sequence goes on from NC_064843.1 coordinate 8,429,954, forward strand.
AAGTGACAGTGTAGAACTGCCCCATAGTGTTTCCTAGACTGAATTCTTTACAAGAGCAGATCACCAGGTCTTTTCTCCCAGAGTAGCTGGTGGGTTCATGGGTTCAAACCACAGACCTTTCAGTTAACAGCTGAGTGCTTACCTGCTGCACCACCAGGGCTCCTTAGAATATAAATTAAGGCTTAAGGAGGCAGGATTGCAAAATAGTTAATTAAGAATCCAGCCTCATCCCAATTAAAGGGCACAGCTTCAAATCCAGCTCTACCAGCCAGTGGTATGACCTCAGGCAAGTTACTCTCTCTCTCTAAAAACAAAACACCAAACCCACTGCAGCTGAGTTGATTCTGACTCACAGGGACTCTATAGGACAGAGTAGAACTGCCCCACAGGGTTTCTAAGGAATGCCTGGTGGATTCAAACTGCCGACCTTTTGGTTAGCAGCTATAGGGCTTTACCACCACACCACCTCAGCCTCAGTTTTCCTCATCAGTAAAATGGGCAAATGGGCCATGCCCTGGCTGACCTGCCTCCTCCATAGTTATGCAAATAAGGAAGTCAGCCACATCCGGGGCCAGCCAGCATAATAACCTCTGCTCCTTCACAGGGGAGGGCAGGTGGCCCCTCCCCAGTCTACACCAGGGTGGCTCCAAGGCAAACTCAGCACACTTTCACCTCTGACCCTAATTCTTCAAATTGGAAATCACTTTAATCTACAAGAGGAAATAAACCCAATCCTTAGCTTATTTATTTATTTTTTTGTAGATTCTAAAAAGAAACACAGACAGCAAAGCCATTAAAATAAAAATAGAAATCAAACTACGTGACCGGCCTGTAAAGTACTAAAAAAAAAAAAAAAAAGTACTAGCACCCTCATTATCTGAATTAGTATGAATCAGTTCAAAGAGATTGTCATCAAAGACGGATATTGCTCAGAAAATACCAGGGTCAAAAAATAAATAACCCACTGCCATCAAGTCAATTTAGATTCACAGCAACCCTATGGGACAGAACAGAACTGCCCCATAGGGCTTCCAAGGCTATAATTTTTATAAGGAGCCCTGGTGGTGCACTGGTTAAAGCACTCAGCTGCGCACCGAAAGGTTGGCAGTTGGAACTCATCAGGCATTCTTCAGGAGAAAGATGTGGCACTCTGCTTCTGTGAAGATTTCAGCCTTGGAAAGTCCATGGGCAGTTCTACTCTCTTCTGTAGGGTCACTAGGAGTCAGAAATGACTTGACAGCAATAGGTGTGGGTTTTGGTTTCAATCTTTATGGAAGCAGATTGCCAGGTCTTTCTTTCGCAGAGCTGATATGTGGGTTCGAACCACCAACCTTTCAGTTAGCAGCCGCGTACTTAACCACTGCACTGCCAGGGCTCCTCACCACTGTTGTAGATGCTCATGAATGCAGGAATACAGTCCTTAATGTGCATAAGAAGCCTTGCATAGTGAGGAGAACCTATTTTTAATTTTTATCCTTTGGGTAAGCAGCAAGGAACCTCAGGTCCAAATGTGTGCTGTGAGGTTAGCAGTCAGCAGGATGTCTGTCTGTCTGCTCTGGCTTTCAGGACACCTCACTCACTGAGGGAGGAGCCAGTCATGGACAGAAGGTAGCGGGAGGGGAACACCTGGATTGGGGCTGTTAGATCAAGGTGACCACCAAGGGCACTGTCATGTATTGAATTATGTCCCCCTAAAAATGTCTGTATCAATTTGGTCGGGCCATGATTCCCCGTAATTGTGTGATTTTTCCTATATGTTGTAAATCCTGCCTCTGTGATGTTAATGAGGGAGGTTGGGCGGCAGTTGTGTCAGTGAGGCAGAACTCAACCTACAAGATTGGGTTGTGTGTTGAAGTGATCTTTTGAGATATAAAAAAGAGAAGCAAGCACTAGAAAGAAAGACCAGGAGCACAGCGCGTCCTTTAAACCTGGGGTCCCTGAGCAGAGAAGCTCCTCTCCTGGTCCAGGGGAAGACTGTCGAGAAAGACCTTCCTCCAGGGCTGACAGAGAAGGCCTTCCCCTGGAGCTGATGCCCTGAATTTGGACTTCTAGCCTACTCTACTGTGAGAAAATACACTTCCCTTGGTTAAAGCCATCAACTTGTGGTGTTTGTTATAGCAGCAGTAGATAACTGAGACAGGCATGTATCTGAGCACACCTGGTGCCAGAGATGGGAGAAGAGGAGCCAGGGCGACCTGTTTCAAGTCGCGCTTGTAGAAATGGTGTGTAAATAATTCAAGAGAGACTAAAAATACAACTATGCTTTGTGAGAAAGTGGAAGCCTCAAAGGGCCAGCCCCAATACTTAGGGGCTGTTACCAAGAGGCCACACGCCCGTGAGAGATAATATTGCTGATGAGCCCCTGGGTGGTACAAACAGTTAACACACTCAAGTTGCTAACCAAAAGGTTGGGGGTTCGAGTCCACCCAGAGGCACCTCAGAAGAAAGGCCTGGCAGTCTACTTCTGAAAAATCAGCCCTTGAAACCCTATGGAGCACAGCTATCCTCTGACACAGATGGGGTCACCATGAGTCAGAGCCAACTCGACAGCAACTGGTTACTATTGCTAAGTTGGGAATTCTTTTGGTAAGTGGTTCTCCTTTAGGGAGCAAGCCACAGCTCAAGGTCAGCACAGACAGCAGCCAGAAGAGAGAGACCCCATGAGCTGCCCTGATGGCTCCCTTCACAGGTAAAGACAGGAGAAGCTCCCCACTCCTGGCCTCATCTCCTTCACCTAGCCTGGCTGCCGCCTGCCTCCATCAGCCCACGAGGTTTACAGAGCCCCTAGTGCACAAAAAAACGAGCAAGTTGCCACCCCCATAGGGTTCAGATTTTGGGGAACAGAGGATCGTTAACAAGGAAGTAAGATGATTATCATGCCGGGGGTATCAACAATCACCGATCTCTAGAAGGTCTGTCTGAGTTATCTAGCACTGCTCTAACGGAAATACCACACGTGGGTGGCTTTAGCAAACAGAAATTTATTTCCTCACGGTTTAGGAGGCTGGAAAGTCCAACTCAGGGCGTGGTTCTAGGGAAAGGCTCTTTCTCTGTTGCCTCTGGGGGAAGGTCCTGGTCTCTTTTCGGCTTCTGTTCCTGGGCCATCTTCATGTGGGGTGGCTTGCTTGCCTCTTCTAAATCTGCTCCATTTATATTTCAAAAGAGATGAACTCAAGACACTCCCTAAACGAATGCTGCCTCAGTAACACAACAAGCAAAGCCCGTTGGGATTATCACCACAGGTATAAAAACCACAAAACCCCATTGCCGTCAGTCCAGTCTGACTCCTAGTGACCCTGTGTGACAAAGTAGGGTTTCCTAGGCTGTAATCTTTACAGGAGCAGATCACCAGGTCTTTCTCCCATGGAGCTGCTGGGTAGATTTGAACTGCCGATTTCTCAGTTAACAGCTGAGTGCTTAACCACTGTGCAATCAGGACTCCTACCACAGGTGCAAGGGTTAGGATTTACAGCACGTATTTTGGGGGACACGATTCGATCCGTAACAAGGACTTGCAGGCCTCAGTGCACAGCTGTACTCACCACTATGATTTACAGCGGCAAAGGCCACAAAGCAAATCAGCAAAAGGTGTACAGGGCCAAATCGGGGGAAACCAGGCTCAAGCTTCCAGAGTCCGCTCCCCAGGAGTCACTCGGGACACTGGTCTCCCCCAGCATCAGACTGACACACGTGTGAAACGTTGTCTGCCAGGGAAGCTCATTAGCGCTTCAGCGCCCAGGGTTTTATTAGGGCTGGTCAAGTAGACACCTTCCGCCTAGCACCTGCCAAAATCCCAGACTCCCAGAAAGCAAGCAGGTGTTCAGCATATTGTTGGCATAAACAGTTTAGGCACAGTAAACCACTGTTGCTTGCTGTCAAGTTGGTTTTTGACTCATAGCACCACCATGTGAGAGAGCAGAACTGTCCCATAGGGTTTTCTAGGCTGAGGTCTTTACAGGAACAAATCACAAGGTCTTTTCCCCACAGAGTCACTGGGTGGGTTCAAACCGCTGACCTTTCAGTTAGCAGCCAAGGGCTTAATCTTTGTACCACACCAAACCAAAAACCAAACCCGTTGCTGTCGAGTTGATTCCAACGCATAGGAACCCTATAGGCCAGAGCAGAACTGCCCTATAGGGTTTCCAAGGAGCGGCTGGTGGATTCGAACTGCTGACCTTTTGGTTAGCAGCCTGAGCTCTTAACCACCACACCACCAAGGCTTCCTAAACCACCTTGACCTGTCAGGAAATGGTCAGAACCTCCAGAAATCCATCCCAGCCAGCCACTGGTTCTGGCTAGGAAAAATATTAAGCAGAGTATGAAAAAACTGCAACTGAATTTTGGTAGAAATCCCACAGGCAAGAGGTGGACTTAATTAAGCTCAAATACAGCAGGGCCAGGGAAAGACATGCACCCTTGGCTTGTTAAGGCTTTTTCCAAACGTCATTAGGATGACACTTGTAAGTGGACGGGGACATGGGGGAGACCTCACCTCTCGGAAGAGGACCTATGTTGACAACAGCTACCAAAAAAACAAAGCTGTCACCACTGAGTCGATTCTGACTCACAGCACCCCTACAGGACAGAGTAGAACTGCCCCATAGGGTTTGCCAAGGAGCAGCTGGTGGATTTGAACTGCCAACCTCTTGGTTAGCAGCCATAGCTCCTGACCACTGCACTACCAGGACTCCAAGATCTATGGCAGTGAGGAAAGAGCATCTGAATTGCTGCAACAGCTGAGGCCCACCAAGTTGTTTCTTTTCATTAAGGAGGACTTATTAAATGCATAACCAAATATTAATCACATGAATAAAATCACATACACTGACCAATCAGAAAACAAACTCCTACCCCAAACCTCTCAATTTTGGCCTCGGAAGCTATGGCCCCCTTCGTGGCCACACAAGAAGATTCGAGCTGCCCTTAGCTGCCTCCCTGGTACATCTTCCCTCCCTTCACCAGTGGGGAGCTGGCAATTTCCACCAGAATCCACAGTTCCCTGGGCTGAACACCAGGACACCTGGAACCTCTATTTAAAAATCTGTAATCTACTAAGATGCCCTAGTGGTGTAACAGTTAAGCGCTGGGCTGCTAACCAGTTCAAATCCACACAGTGGCTCTCTGGGACAAACACCTAAAGCTCTGCTCCCCTCGAGATCACAAAATCCATTACCTTCAAGTCGATTCCGACTCATAGCAACCCTACGGAGACCCCATGTGACAGAGAAGAACTGCCCCATAGTTTTCAAGGCTGTAATCTTTACGGAAGCAGACTGCCACATCTTTCTCCGTGGAGCAGCTGGTGGGTTCAAACCGCAGACCTTTTAGTTGGCAGCCAGGCACTTTAATCACTGTGGGCTCCCCTATAAAGATTATGTCTAGGAAACCCTGTGGGGCAGTTCTGCTCTGTCACACGGGATTGCTATGAGTTGGAATCCACTCAACAGCACCTGACAACCACCACCTCGAACTACTCACAAGTAAATTGTGGTGAGTTAGAAAAGCAAATCCTGAGAAAAAATGCTACACAGGTAACACAAGGAAGCACGGATGATGATGTTTATAACCTTGAGTAGGGTGACCAACCAGCCCTGTGTGCCCAGGGCTGAGGAGTCCCCAAGATGTAGGACTTGCAGGACTAACACAAGGAATGTTCCAGGGAAATCGAGCCAAGTTGCTTCTGCAAACCTTAAGGAAAGACTTCTGAAAGACAACACAAAAAGCAAAGACCTGAAGGAAATTCTAGATGCATTTTACTACATCCAAGCTAAAAACTTCTCTTCCACCCAAAACACCATGAATGAAGTCAAAAGACAAGCCAGGGGGGTAGTGAAATGTTTTCAGCAGAGGGGTAAAATTCAGAATATATAAATAGCTCTTACAACCCAATGAGAAAAAGACTAACATCAATAGAAAATGGGCAAACATATGAACAGGCGACTCCCAGAAAGTGAAATCCAAGTGAGCATCCAAAAAACACCCACAAGCAATCAAGGAATGCAAACTTAAGCAGCGAAAAGTCCCCTTTCTTCTACCAGTTTGGCAAAGTTAAGAATCCAAAAATATCAAGGGCTAGTTGAGTGTGGAAAGAGCCCTGGTGGTGCAATGGTTAAGTGCTCAGTTGCTAATCAAAAGCTCAGCGGTTTGAACTCACCGAGCGGCTCCGCAGGAGACCTGGCTATCTACCCCCACAAAGACTACAGCCTAGAAAACCCAATGGGATACTTCTACCGTTGCATGAGGTCACTACAGGTCGAAATCCACTCCACAGCACCCAACAAGTGAGTATGGAGACAATGACTCAGATGCTACTGTTGCAAGTGACACAGTCATGTTGAGAAATGATTTGGCAATATCAAACAAAATACAACATACTCAGCCTACCAGTTGCCTTCGAGTCCATTCTGCCTCATGGTGACCCCACGAGTGTCACAGTAGACCTGTGCTCCGTAGGGTTTTCAATGGTTGATATCTTAGAAACAGACCACCAGGCCTTTCTTCTGAGGCACGTATAGGTAGTCTTGACCTCCAACCTCTCGATTAACATTAATGGTTTGTACCACCCAGGGATTCCAGCAACTCCACCTTCTAAGATAAGCCTCATAAGGAAACACTTGCCCACACGGGCCAAGGCATATACAAGGATGGCTGTGGACACAGGTGTGCAGCTCTGGCACCGTGGAGGGGCAGATGGAAACGGGTTGATGTCTGTGGCTCCTGGCACCACACTCCTTCTCATAATCCCACCCTCCCCATTTCCACCAGGCATCTCAGGCCAGGCTATTGGGGGGATGCTGGCTCCATCCCAAGCTGGGGGTGACGTGAGGCTGGCCTTCATCCACCCATCTCTCCCTATTCCCTGGACACAGAGACTGGCTCAAGGGCAGGCGCTATGACCCAGCCTGAGCCCGGGAAACACAAGGAGACGTTAGCAGGAGCAGCGGAAGCCAGCCGGGCTCTGAACGTTCCAGAACCCACCAATGCTCCTTTGGCTCAAGCAGGCCGAGTGGATTTCAGTGACTTGCTACCAGAGAAGCCTGTTAAGAGCAGCTGGTTGTAGTTAAAATTTTGGAGGAACACGGCAGCTCCAGCTGGGATCTGGGTCTCCAGAGTCATTGCCTTTGGTGGCCTGGCTCTAATGCTGAGCTGGGGCCGGGCCAGGGAAACAAGGCATTCAATTTCCAACGGTCTCTCATAGTCCCGAGAGCCAGGACTTTTAATGAGCATCTGCTGGGACGCATCATGATCTCATCGATCACGCCTTTCCTTTCCAAAAAAAAAAAAAAAAAACTCATTTGGTGCAGAAATAACCCAAGACGAGTCAGCGCTTCCCAATCAGACTTAGAAGTCGGGGAGAATGAGTGGCTAATTTGTTCCTATTTTACAGCCACACTAGCCACAGAAATGGCACATTTGAAGTCTCAGTCTGAGAACTAAGATTTACCTAACAGGAATGCCAAGGCACTGCACCACAAACCAGGGGGAAGAGCTTTGGGTGACGGCGGGACAGTTCTCCTGGGCCAGAAGACAGAGAGGCCGGTACTTTCTCAAGGTTGAGCCATCAGAATGCTCAAGAGCAGTGGGGCGCAGCCCAGGCCTCCAGGGGTCCTGGGCCCTTGCTCTAAACCAAAATCAATACGTGGTCTGGGGTCCAAATGACACAACTTTGAAGCCCAGAAATTTAGCCATACTCTCTGCTTCAGTGGCTCACAGACGAAAGCACCTGGTCTCCAGCCCTTAAGGACCAGCTGCACCTGCTGAATTGCAGGTGCCTGTTTCAGTGAACCACAGCTCCAGACTCAAAACAGGCAATGGCACACCTGCACCCCACGTGTCAAAACATCCAACGGCACACCTGCACCCCACGTGTCAAAACATCCAACAGCACACCTGCACTCCACATGTGCACCTCCACTCAAACCAGTGTGTTAACATGGGCAGGTCCTTGCTTCCTCCTCAACCTTCTCCCCCTACCGTGCCCCGCCCAGCCTTCAACTACCCCAAAAATACCATCCACAGGAGGCTTAGACAGGAACCCTACAGCATCCAGAATTGCCAGCACTCCAATCAGGAGCAGGCCCTTCCCATTCTCTCTGAGCAGCAGGACTTCTCTCCCACCTCCACCCCCAAAGAGCCCATGGCCACACAGCAGCCAGAAAGGGTCTCCTCCGGGATAAGGCAGGCCATGCAATTCCCCAGTCTAAAACCTGCCACGGGCCTCAGACTGCGCATGTGAAATCCCAAAGCTTATAGTGGAGTGCAAGGCTCCTGCCCCTCCCTGACTCAGTGCTCTCCTCCTCCCCTTGCTCTGGTTGCCAGCCTCAGCGACCCTCTTCTGTCCCCCAATGCCACCAAGCTAATTCCCACCCCAGGGTCTTCCTCTGGCCAGAATGCTCTCACTCCATATCGTCCCACAGCTCCCCCCTTCTCCTCATTCAGGTGTAAAGTCAAAGAGCCTTCCCTGGCCACAGACTAAAGAAGCTCCTGCCCCAATCACTCCCGCAGTGAGCCCTAATCTCTCTCCAACTCTCTTTTGCACCACGTTATCTGTTGCTTACAAGCCCAGTGTCTTTCTCCCTCACTAGACTTATAGCTCCTGCCTGCTCTCAGAGGCCTCCCCAGCACCTAGCTCAGGGAGGGGGCATTCTCAGGCACTGAGAAATAAACATCTGCTCGCCTAGACAAAAGTGGGTTAGCAGCGCAGCGGCTGAGCCCTGCTGCCTTTCAAGGCCCGGAAAGAAGACACAGAACTATTTTAAATGCCTGCAAGCAGTTGCATAAGACCCCCAGGCAGGCAGATCACAGACTCGGTGGCGCAGCACACTGCCCAACTGCCCCAGGTCAGGATGTAGGATGTCCTTTTCCAAAATACAGCTCCAAATAACCAACGCTCCCAAGGTACTCAGCTCGGGTAGTGCTGAAGTGGGCAGGTGCTTGCAGGGAGGAAGCCAGCACTCTGAGCAACCTACTATGTGCCGGCACCCAGTTAGGGGTCTCCCACTATGAGAGGGGGCACTGGAGAGGAGCCCAGCTCCTCTTGGTCACTATGCTATCCCCAAGCTCCACACAAGGTCTAACCCATAAACCCAAAAGCCAAACCCGTTGCCATCAAGTCGATTCTGACTCACAGCGACCCAATAGGGCAGAGTAGAACTGCCCTACAGGGTTTCCAAGGCTGTAAATCTTTATGACAGCAGGCTGCCACATCTTAATTCCACAGAGCTGATAGTGGGTTCAAACCGCTGACCTTTGGGTTAGCAGCTGAGTGCTTTAACCACTGCTCTCTGAGCCACAGTGAGTGCTGGATAAACACCCTGGAGGATGGATTATAACTTCAGACCATGTCAGCTGTGGGGTTGCTCCTCCCAGGGCCCAAGGATTTCCACTTCCAGGGCACTGCGGGGTGCCTGGCACAGGGCAGGCTCTCAGTGGCTCTGCTGACCCCAATGGCTCCAGGGTCCCTCCCTTCGAGATCCTCATGACTCCATGCATCTCAGGGTCTCCCAACCACAGCACTGTTGACAGGAGGGGCTGGATCATTCTCTGCGGTGGGGGCATCTGGTGCACTGTGGGATGTTGAGCAGCATCCCTGGCCTCTACCTACTAGATGCCAGTGACACCCCACCTCAGTCCCCTATTGTACGACCCCAAAATGTTTCAGAATATTGCCAAGTGTCCCCTGGGGGGGGCAAAATCTGGCTGAGAGACCCTGAAAAGAACCACCCATGTATCTAGACCCGGGTCCCAGGAACCTAACCAAACCAAACCCGTTGCTATCCAGTCGATTCTGACTCATAGCAACCCTACAGGGCAGAGTAGAACTGCCCCATAGGGTTTCCAAGGAGCAGTCGGTGGATTCGAACTGCTGACCTTTTGGTTAGCAGCCACCCTGGGGACTGGTTAAAACACAAATTCCAGGAGACTCTGATGGGCCACCCTGGGGCAGAGCCAGGAAGGAGTTTGTAATTCAGCCCCTCAGTGGGATTCCTATAAAGGGTCGACTCTAGCAAACGCAGGCCTAAATCGCCCCGCTCAGGTATTCAGCCTCATGGGCCCACCCCCTCCCCGGGCCAGGCGGGGCCTCTCCTGCCATCCCTGGGCTTTAGCGGCTGCGGTTCCTGCTCCAGAGCCAGGTGTCTGCCGCTCAGGTGCTCTGGCCCGACCACCCGCACAGGTAGAGGTCCGGCTGCCCGGGGGCGGGGGGTAGGGGAGAAGAGGAGAGGAGCTAACACTCCTGTCAGCTCATAGATCCAAACGAAGGCCCCAAGACCCTAGAATTGGGTCGCCCCCATTTTACAGCCACGGAAACTGAGGCACAGCGAGGTCAATCGTCACGCATGAGGTCATGCAACTAGCAGAAGGGACACTCCAAAACCTAGACCCCGACCCAAGCCTGAACTCCGACCAGTGCGCGACACTGCCCTGCTTTGGAGACAGAGTCGCTGACTTTCCCGCCCGGGAAGCCCGAACCCGCAGGCGCCCTCCTCGCCGGCCCGCGATGCGGCTCCGCTTCGGGCCCGCGCCCCGTCCGCGCGCTCACCTTGAGGCGGGCCTCGGGCGGCCGCGGTGTCCCGGGCTCCGAAGGCGCGCAGCAGCGAGCGCACCGGCGCCGGCCAGGCAGCCCGCCCCGCCGCGCTGCCGCGCATCCCGCCGGAGGCCCGCTCGGCGCCGCTGGGCTCAGGCTGGGCTCGGGCTCAGTCCCACGCCGGCCCAGGCAGCGAACAGCCGGAGCGCACACCCTGGCGCTGAAGCTCCGGCGGGGCGGGGGCGGAACGCCGTGCAAGGCCGGCCCCTCGGCCTAGGGGCCGAGGGGGCGCCGATGGGCGCCGCGTGACCTTGACCTGCGGACCCTGTTGCAAGGCGCCGCAGGCGACCGGGCGGCGAGGTTGGGGACCTCTGTCCCGGCCGCTGCCTCCAGGGGCACCAGGGGAATGTTAAAGGCACAGCCAGCCCGACAGGAGGTGTACCCGCCTGTTAGCCGTGTTATAAGGAGGCTGCGGAGTTGGAACAGCTGTGCGGCCCTGGGCACGCGCCTCGCCTCTCTGTGCCCCAGTGTACTCGCGCGTAAAATGGGCTTGGGGATGATGGTGAGTTTAAGCCTTAGCAAGGGCCCGATGCTTCCTAACAGGGGAGGCGTCCGTCTGCCCTTCATACAATTTCTGTAAAGTCCAGACAGACTTGTACTTCTAATAAACCGGTGGTGGTGGTGTCGGGTTTTTTGGTGTTGTTTTGAGGAGCCTTGATGGAGCAATGGTAAAACGCTCAGCTGCTAACCAAATTTCAGCGATTCGAACCCACCAGCCTCTCTGCAGAAGATGTAAGGAGTCTGCCTCCCTAAAGATTTACAGCCTTAGAAACTATGGGGCAGTCCTACTCTGTCCTATAGGGTCCCTGAGTCAGGACCGACTCTATGGCAGTGGGTTTTTGTTTTGTTTTGGGGGGGTTGTTTTTAAGACCATTTCGTTGTAAAATACATGAAACAAGTATTTAGCTTCATGCTTATCGCCAGGCGGACACCCTTGTAACCACCAACCAGCTGTAGAACTGGAATTGGGCCACACACCCCAAGTCCCTGCATGTGGGGTCCTAATCACAGTCCTCCACCCACAAGCAGGGGTGAATCTGAGTCTTGAAAGTCTGTTGACATGGGGGTGTTCACAGCTGCAAACATGCCTTTGAAGCTGGATTTCCTGGCCCGGCCAGACTTGGGGCCCTTCTTTAGCACCCACGCAGCCAGAAGGTGGGATGAGCCTAGGCCTGGCTGGCTCAAGATAACAGACAGGACCCCCACCAGCTCAGCCATCCTCCTGTTCACCCCCCAGCAAGCCCCCAGCAGTGGATGGTGGGTGGTACTGTGTGTCCATCTGCCCGATTCAGAAGCTTAGCCGGGAGGGCCCTCAGTGCAGGGCTGGGAGTCAGGAGGATGAAGGTGCTAAAGCCAGGGGCAGATGGGGAGGGTGTGGACAGGTCACTATTACCAATAAGCAGGGTATACACGGGCCCCGTTGGGCCTTCCCACCATCCTATGGTGCACAATTTCAGCTGTCCGGCACTTCATCAAAGATGTGATGAAATCCATGTGAAATTGCTCACCACACATTAGTAAATAAATACCATTAAGCCCGTGCATACCTTGCTGAGTGCAAGCTGGTGCGTACTGTGTTTACTGGTTAATCTGCCCTGGGTGTGGGAATGGGGTGAAATGGCTCACCTGAGCCTGGTCCCCTGAGATGGGGGAGGTGAGGCTTCCCTAAAACCACTGGGGTACAGCTGCCTGGAGAACGGGATGGCAGTGGGCTGGACAAGACACCAATACGTGCCCACTGCACTGCACCTCCAGTCCAGCTCCGCCTGCTCTTTAAAAATATGCTCTGGACCCTGCTGTTCCAAGCCAAGTCTCAGAAAAGGGGCAGAATGGCTGGGAACAGGCCAGCCTCACAGGCGTGGGACCTGGGCAGTGGCATAGACCTGGAGCTCAGAAGAGCCGGTGCTGGGTTTAACAGTCTGCTGTCGCCCTCTCCAGAGTCTTCATAAATTTTGAATAAGGGGCCCACACTTTCATGTGCACTGCTGTTGTTGTTGTTAGGTGCTGTTAAGTTGGTTCCCCATGTACAACAGAATGAAACACTGCCCAGTCCTGCACCATCCTCACAATTGTTATGTTTGAGCCCATGGTTGCAGCCACTGTGTCAACCTATCTCCTTGAGGGTCTTCCTCTTTTTCACTGACCTTCTACTTTACCAAGCATGACATCCTCCTCCAGGGGCTGGTCCCTCCTGATGACATGTCCAAAATATGTGAGACAAAGTCTGGCCATTCTTGCTTCTAAGGAGCATTGGTCCAGTTGTGAGAATTTTTGTTTTCTTTTTTATGTTGAGGCGTAATCCATACTGAAAGCTGTGGTCTTTGATCTTCATCAGTGCCTCAAGTCCTCTTCACTTTCAACAAACAAGATTGTGTCATCTGTGTATTGTAGGTCGTTAATGAGTCTTCCTTCAATCCTGATGCCCCATTCTTCTTCATATAGTCCAGCTTCTCAGATTATTTGCTGAGCATGCAGATTAAATAGGTATGGTCAAAGGATACAACCCTGATGCACATCTTTCCTGATTTTAAACCACACGGTATCCCCTTTTTCTGTTCAAATGACTGCCTTTTGGTCTATGTACAGGTTCCTCATGAGCAGAATGAAGTGTTCTGGAATTCCCATTTTTCACAATATTATCCATAATTTGTTATGATCCACACAGCTGAATGCCTTTGCATAGTCTATAAAACACAGGTAAACATCCTTCTGGTATTCTCTGCTTTCAACCAAGACCCATCTGACATCAGCAACGATATCCTGAGTTCCACGTCCTCTTCTGAATCACCTTGAATTTCTGGCAGTTCCCTGTCAATGTACTGCTGCAACAGCTTTTGAATGATCTTCAGCAAAATTTTACTTGGGTGGGACGTTAATGATATTGTTTGATAACTTCCTCATTCTGTTGGATCACCTTTCTGCTCTGGACCCCACGAATTATGTAGCAGGTCCTGGCTCTGAACAACCTCCCCCAATGCACACCCCCTCCCCCCAAGCATTGACTTGCCAAGTTCATTGTCTGTGCCTGAACTACTGATTCCTTTAGCCTCCTCAGATCTGCCAGGAACAGATGAGATGATGTCACAGGGATTTCCGTAGAGGTCCAGGGTGGACACTGGGGTGCTGTTATAGAAGGCAGTAAAACCTATGGCCCTGCAGTTTATGGACCAGTGAGGCTTGGGTTCATGGAATCCAGGGTTTCGGAATATGTCATGCTGCAGCCTGGAACAACCTAACACTTTCTCTGTCTTGGTGAGCCTGGTGTTGGCAGTGGCCCCTGAATCGAGGAGGACTCCAGGCTGCCTCGGGGATCCATAGAGTGTGCTGAGATTTATTGGTGATGTCTGATAAGGCAAGGGCCATGTGAGTGGGGCAGGTGTGCTGTGTGTCTGGACCCTGGCCCAGGCAGGCAGCCCTCTGCCCTCCAGGAGGCCATGAGGATGCTGCACGTGGCCTCTGGGACACCACAAGTACATGGGTCGAGGCTGAGACCCTGAGGGCAGAATCTGTCAGGTGACTGTGGAAATTCCTGGCACCCACACAGCCCCCTCTGCCCAGAAACACTCAATAAAGTAACTGATAAGCCAGGATTTCAAAAGGCACCACCAGGAAAGGGGTGTTACTTTGGGACGATGAGAGGTCTTGGGAACTGGAAAGAGGTGGCGGCTAGGTAACATTGTGAATATCCCAAATACCACTGAATGGCTCACTTTAAAATGGCTCATTTTGTGTTACATGAATTTCACCTGGATAAATTATTAAAAGGAAGAAAAGCAATCCACCAAAAAAAAAAAAAGGCACAAATTACTCAGACCACCTGGGATGATAATAATGGAACCTGAAGTTGTCCTGAGTGTGTGTGTGTGTGTGTGTGTGTGTGTGGTATATGTACCTGTGTGTTTGCATGCGTGTGTGTGTTTGCACGCATGTGTGTGTATGTGTGCAGTATATGTACGTGTGCGTTTGCATGCATGTGTGTGTATTGTGCAGTATATGTATGTGTGTATATGTGCAGTATATGTACGTGTGTGTGTTTTCATGCATGTGTGTGTATGTGTATAGTATATGTATGTGTGTTTGCATGCATGTGTGTGCAGTACATGTACATGTACATGTATATGTGTGTTTGCATGCATGTATATGCAGTATATGTATGTGTGTATGTGTGCGGTATATGTATGTGTGTGTTCGCATGCATATGTGTATGTGTGCAGCATGTGTGTGTTTGCTTGCATGTGTATGTGTGCAGTATATGTGTGTGTGTTTGCATGCATGTGTGTATGTGTGCAGTATATGTCCGTGTGTGTTTGCATGCATGCATGTGTGTGTGCAGTATACGTGCGTGTCTGCGTGCATGTATGTACGTGTGCAGCATGTGTGTGTGTGTTGGCATGCATGTGTGGGTCTGTGTGTGGTCTATGTACATATGTATGTGTACATAGGGTTGCTATGGGATTGCTATGAGTCAGAATTGACTCGACGGCAATGGGTTTGGTTTTTTTATATGTGTATGTGTGGGGTGTGTGTGGTATATGTACGTGTGTATGTATGTGTGTGGTGTGTGTATGTGTATGTATTTACATGCATGTGTGTGGTATATGTATGGCTGTACGTGTGTGGTGTGTGTGTTTGCATGTATGTGTGGTATGTGTATGCGTATTATTTGTGTGAATGTGTGTATGTGTGTGTGCTTACATATGTGAGTGTATGTATGTGCATGGTGTGTACATGTGTGTGTGGTGTGTTTATGTGTATGTGCGTGGTATGTGTATATGTCCAAGTGTGTATATATATGTGTGTGGTGTGTATATGTATGTATGTGTGTGAGTATGGCATGTGTGTGTGTAGTGTGTGTATGTGTGTGTATGAGTGTGTTGTGTGTGTGTATATTTGTAGTGGGGGTGTGTGTGAGTGTGGTATGTGTGTGCAGTGTATATATGTATGTGTGCGTGAGTGTGGTGTATGTGTGTGGTGTATATGTATGTATGTGTGAGTGTGGTGTGTGTATGTGTGCAGTGTATATATGTGTGTGTGTGGTGTGTGTATGTGTGTGGTGTGTAGATGTATGTATGTGTATGAGTGTGGTGTGTGTATGTGTGTGGTGTGTACATGTATGTTCATGTGTTTTTCTCTCCTGGACACTGAGAACCTGGTTTCCCTCCTGAGCGTGTATCAGAGATTCCCAACGTCTGTCCTTTGACAGAAGAAAATCCACGTGCACCTGCAGTGCCTGGGACAGAAACAATTCATTTCACCTAAGTCTTTTGCTTTATCATAAAAGTCCATGAGACTTGCCCTCCAAATCTTCCAGTGGAACGAAGCTCTGGGCACTGGCCCTGGCAACCCTTGGCCTTGCCCTGGGGCTCCAGGAGGGGGCTCACTTAAGAGGCAACTCCCTGCTAGCAGGCTGGGCCTCTCCCATCCAGAACACCTGGGCTGCACTCTTGTTTCCTTCTGCACCATCTTATCCCTCTGGGTCGTCAGGAGCCCAAGGCCTGGCCAGAGTCCCTGGGTACCACTACTGAGTTGTGGTGGTTCAAGGCCACTCCAGCCCCTTTGAGTCCAAGGGCACTGTGTATACCTGGGCACTGTGCTGGCAGCTTCCCTGCCCCCTCCGGCTGTCCCCCACCTCCCGCACAGCATCTAGTAGAGGCCACATGTGGCTAGCGGAGGTGGGGGTCCAAGGACAGTCTGCTCAGGGTACACTGTGCACGAGCTGTCGGGATGCTCCCTTCTCTCTCAGGGGTCCATCTGCTGGTTCAGGGTGAGGGTCTGAGCCCAGGCCCCCTGGAAACCACCCTTCCTCTGGGCAGTTTTGGGGTGAGCTCAGGGTCAGCTCTGCAGGCACACTGGGGAGATACCCAGTCATCTGCACTTCCTGGAGGCTGAGAAATGTGGTGGTGTAGTGGTTAAGTGCTACGGCTGCTAACTAAAAGGTCGGCGATTCGGATCCACTAGGCGCAACTCTATGGGGCAGTTCTACTCTGTCCCATAGGGTCCCTATGAGTTGGAATCAACAGCAACGAGTTTGGTTTTTTTTTTTTGGTGGGGGGGTGGGGGAAGGCTGTGGTGGGGGGAGTGGTTTGTGCACCCTTCAGTGGCCACTGGGGAGTGTGCAGTTGAACCTGCCCCTAAAACCAAACCAGTTGACCTGACTCATGGTGACCCCATGGGTGCAGAGTAGAACTTCGCTGCCATTAGCCGGTTGCCATCAAGTCGATTTCAACTCATAGCAGCCTTGTAGGACAGAGTAGAGCTGCCCCATAGGATTTCCAAGGCTGTAGTCTTTACAGAGGCAGACTGCCCCATCTTTCTTCTGTGGAGCAACTGGTAGATTTGAGCCACTGACCTTAAGGCTAGCAGCTAAGTGCTTAACTACTGTGCAACCAGGACTCCTTTGTTATTGTTGTTATGTGCTGTCAAGTAGGTTCGGACTCATAGTGACCCTATGCAGAACAGAACGAAACACTGCCCTGTCCTGCACCATCCTCACAATCGTTATGCTTGAGCCCAATGTTGCAGCCACAGTGTCAATCTATCTCCTTGAGGGTCTTCATCTTTTTCACTGACCCTCTACTCTACCAAACGTCATGTCCTTCCCCAGGGACTGGTCCCTCCTGATAACCTGTCCAAAGTATGTGAGACGAAGTCTTGCCATCCTCGCTTCTACGGAACATTCTGGCTGTACTTCTTCCAAAACAGATTTATTGGTTCTTCCGGCAGTCCGTGGTATATTCAGTATTCTTTGCCAACACCGTAATTCAAAGGCATCGATTCTTCTTTGGTCTTCCTTATTCATCGTCTAGCTTTTCACATGCATATAAGGCAATTAAAAACACCATGGCTTGGGTCAGGGGCACCTCAGACCTCAAAGTGGCATCTTTGCTTTTAACACTTTAAAGAGGTCCTTTGCAGCAGATTTGCCCAATGCAATGCTTCCTTTGATTTCTTGACTGCTGCTTCCATGGCTGTTGATTGTGGATCCAAGTAAAATGAAATCCTTGACAATTTCAATCTTTTCCCCATTTATCATGATGTTGCTTATTGGTCCAGTTGTGAGGATTTTTGTTTATGTTGAGGCGCAATACATACTGAAGGTTGTGGTCTTTGATCTTCATCAGTAAGTGCTTCAAGTCCTCCTCACTTTCAGCAAGCAAGGCTGTGTCATCTGCATATGGTAGGTTGTTAACGAGACTTCCTTCAATCCTGATGCCCCGTTCTTCTTCATATAGTCCGGCTTCTTGGGTAATTTGCTCAACATACAGATTGAATAGCTTTGGTGAAAGAATACAACCCTGGCGCACACCTTTCCTGACTTTAAACCAATCAGTATCCCCTTGTTCTGTCTGAACAACTGCCTCTTGATCTATGTAAAGGTTCCTCATGAGCGCATTTAAGTGTTCTGGAATTCCCATTCTTCCCAATGTTATCCAGAATTTGTTATAATCCACACGGTGGAATGCCTTTGCATAGTCAATAAAACACAGGTAAACATCTTTCTGATATTCTCTGCTTTCAGTCAGGATCCATCTGACCTCAGCAATGATATTCTTCATTCCATGTCCTCTTCTGAATCTGGCTTGAATTTCTGGCAGACGTTATTGAACGATATCATTAATGCCGTGCACAAATAAAATTTTGGTGAAGATCATTCAAAAACAGTTGCAGCAGTACATTGACAGGGAACTGCCAGAAACTCAAGCCAGATCAGAAGAGATCCCTTTGAGTTCTCTAAAATCTACCCGAGTTTGCGTTCTCGTCAATGTATGTCCATATTTCTTTTCACATACACTCAACATTTTCTCCCGAAATCTTTAAGTAAAATTGATGCTTGGGGAAGATGCACAGCATTTACCCAGGGTTTTGGGGGCCACTTCCCAGTACCCCCAGTGTGCCCCACCCCATGGCGAGGTGCAGAGCCTGGCGTGGAGCTGGCTCTGGCAGTGCACTGGGCTCTGGGGGCTTTCTCCGTGTTCAGCTCCCTCTGGCCAGGTCTTAAGTCTCTATCCTTGGCCCCCACCCCCCTCCCTTCTCTCTTCTTCCATCTTCCTGTGGTATTCCAGGTGTCCACGTAAGCTGCCTCAAACCCTCTTTAAAACAACGTGGGGGATATTAATAAGTAGCTAAAAACTAATTGTCAAACACGGCACAGCAGCTTTGGAAAACAGGTTGGCAGTTCCTGCAAATGCTAAATATAGTTACCATATGACCCAGCAATTCTACCCTGAAGTATCTACCCAAGAGAAAGGAAAACATATGTCCTCATAAACTTGTACCTGAATGTTTACAGCAAGTGGTATTCATAACTGCTAAAAAGTGGAAACAACCCAAATGTCCATCTGCTGACAAATGGATCTAGAAAATGTGGTATGGGCGAATTATTCAGCCAAAGAGAGAATGCAGTCCTGGTACATGCAACGACATGGATGAATCTTGAGAACATTATGCTAAGTGAGAAAAGCAAATCACAATAGCTCACATATTGCATGATTCTATGTACATGAGACATCTAGAATAGGCAAATCCGTAGAGATAGAAAACAGATTAGTGTTTGCCAAGGTCTGAGGGGAGGAAGACTAGGGAGTGACTGCAGGGCATTTCTTTTTGGTACTAGGTAGTGGTGAGGGTTTGCACAACATACTAAAAGCCATTGAGTTGTGTACTTAAAAATGGCCAACTTTATAGTATATAAATTAGAAAAAAACTAACTCATCATGAACATAGCCACTGTGGTTAATGGTCTACCTTGTGCCAGATATTTAGAAGTAAGCACTTAATCCCCCAGCAACCCTGGCAGCTAGGAAAAAGAGTCCATTTTACAGCAAGAACACTGAGTCAGAGCCAGGCTCCCTGCACATCACCAAGGGCTTCTCTGCACGTGGGCGGTGTTCTTCCATTTGTGTGTGTGGTATTCACCTGTGTGTGTGTGTGTGTGTGTGAGAGAGAGAGAGAGAAGGAGGTGCCTAAGAATCCCAACTCTGTGAACAACCAAAAAAGACAAAACAAACCTGGTGCTGTTGAGTCGATTCCAACTCATAGCGGCTCTATAGGACAGAGTAGAACTGCCCTGTAGGGTTTCCAAGGAACGGCTGGTGGATTAGAACTGCCAAACTTTTGGTTAGCAGCCAAGCTCTTATTATGAAGAACCAAAAAAAAAAACCAAACCCAGTGCCGTTGAGTCGATTCCGACTCATAGCGACCCTACAGGGCAGAGTAGAACTGCCCCATAGAGTTTCCAAGGAGCACCTGGCGGATTCGAACTGCCGACCCTTTGATTAGCAGCTGTAGCACTTAACCATTACACACCAGGGTTTCCTATGAAGAACCAGGCCCCTTGAAATTGATACAGCAAGATAAGGGCACTTGTTGGAATTAATCTATCGACTCACCCTCCACCCATCCACACATTCATCCATCTATCTATCCACCTACCCATCTATCCACCCACCCACCCATCCATCTGTTCAGCCACCTATCCACCCACCCACCTATCCACCCACCCACCTATCCACCCATCCATCCACCCACCCATCCATCCATCCATCCATCCATCCATCCATCCATCCATCCATCCATCCATCCATCCATCCATCCATCCATCCATCCATCCATCCATCCATCCATCCATCCATCCATCCATCCATCCATCCATCCATCCATCCATCCATCCATCCATCCATCCATCCATCCATCTTCCCTCTTTCTCTTTCTTACTCTAACTCTCCCTTTTTTTCCTAACCACATCACCAACAGTTTTGGTCTCTCTCTGACTCTCTCCTAGTCTCTTTCCACCTCTCTCTGTCTCTGCTCCCATCTTCTCCTTTCTCTCTCAGAGCATGCTTTCTCTCCTCTGCAGCCGATGTAGTCAGAAGCCTGCTCCCTACCCCCACTGAACTGTGGAAGGAGTCTTTTCCCTGGTGAAGCGTGGAAGAGTGGAATAGTCCAGCTCTTCTCTCAGTGTCTCTTCCTCCATTTTATTTGGGATCCTTGTCCTTGGACCTGCTTTTCCTCTTTCTTTTCCACTAGGAGGAAAACACCTAAGGCTGGAATTTAGAGATGGGCAGTTGGCGGGAGGAACTCCTTCTGGGATTTCCCCAAATCTTGAAGCTCAGCAATTTCCACCACAGGCCTTTTGCATGTGATATTCCCACTACCCGGAATGCTTTCCCTCCAATTCCCACAACTTGTTCCTCCTTATCCAAAATAAACAAATAACCACAGATTTCTACCTAAATGTAGCTCCTGAGAAAGGCCCTCCCCACCAGCCCAGGAAGAGGCCCCTTGGGGTCTGTGTCATAGCTCCTTGTCTCTGTCCTTCCTGGAAACTAAGCCAGCCTGTTTCCTGAGCTCAGACCTGCCGTGTCATCCTGAGAGGCTGAGCAAGGAGGGCAAGCAAATAATTTATCTATACAGACAGGGACCCCCAAGAGCAAAGGGGTGCTGTTAAAATGTCACCAAGATGACAGGTGCAATCTGCAGCTGTCCCAGGTAAACTGAGGCATGGGGACCCCTCTGGACAAATGGCTCTTGGGGCAGTTCATCTGAGGGCAGGAAAGGAAAAGCCTGTATCTGCAGTGTCCCCTGTCCTTGGCCGAAGGTTTCCCCTTCCACTGCCCAGGGCAGGGCCCCAGGGCGGTTTCTGGGTCTCTGCAGGGAAGTCGGTACCGGCTCAGCAATGGCTGAAGGGGGAGCGGTGCTGAGGGAGCCTGAAGGCAAGGTGAGGAGGTGCCTGGGGAGCCCAGGTTGCCCTGCTTGCCCCTGAGCTGTGTTTGCTCCACACACTCCGTCTTCACACCTGGCACCTCGCCAGGTTACTTGGGGCTCCCGGACAAAGAGCCTGGCATCTGGCACCCACACTCCCCGAGCCCAGCCTGGCGCAGCACACAGCAAGCGCTCAATGCACATTTGTTGAATGAAAGTTGAGAGTCAAATAGACCAAGGAAGCATTAATACAAGGAAATTGGGCACAGAGATGAGGCCCAGGAATGAGACAGGTCTGTGACAAGGGACAGCTGTGTGTGTGTGGGCAGGAGACCCAGAGGGCTGCCCTGGGACAGGGCTGGGACGAATTGGGGACCCCCAACAGGCAGGGTGGGAGTTGTTAGAGCTCAGAGACCTTTCCAGCAGGAGCAATTGGCCTGAGGGCTCTGCGTGAGTACTCAGAGTTGGGGGTCTGAGATGTGCCGAGGGCAGGCCTACTCAGGCTATGGCCTTTGAAGAAGGACAACAGGCTGAGCCCCTGAAGCCAGCCTCCATACTGGAAACACATGCAGATTCAGGAGCAAGCACAGGTATTAGCCCTGCTCTCTAGCTTCTGTCACCCCGTGTTTTAGCATCCACACAAGAAACCCTCTGCACCCAGGTCTGCCAGACCCAGACAAGACGCTTCCTCTTTTTCCCTTGGGTAAGCGCACCAAGCCCCAAGGCATGAGTTTCAACTGTAGCCCATCAACGAACTCCCCGCCTGCTCTGACCTCTCCCTGTCTGGTTTCCTGAGAAAACCCCATACAGGTGCTGCCTCCAGTCCCTCCCCATGGCAGCCCCATGAGCGCCCCCTGTTTCCCTGGTGAGCCCGCTGGGCGTGCTGTGAACACCAGGGCCAATGAGTGTAACAAACTCTCAGCGCTTCCGACCTGGCTGTACTGATCTATTTTCAGCCTTGCTGCTGTTGGGTGCCGTGGATTCCAACTCGGCGACCCACATGGCAGAGCAGGACTGCCCCAGAGGGTTTCCTCCGTTGTAATCTTTATGGAAGCACTTCGCTAGGGCTTTCTCCTGCGAAGCTGCTGGGTGGGTTCGAACCACCAACTTTTTGGTTTTTGGCCAAGTGTTTAACCACTGCACCACCAGGGCTCCTTTGCCATCCCTCCAACATTATGATCACACCAAGTTAAACCCGGACTGCATGCCACCCTGAGGCAGGCACTGGGTGTCTCTGCAGTGGGATCCAGGCCATTGAGACCTGCCTTTCTTGAAAGATCACAGCTGAGGAATAAGTCGCAATGACAAGTGGGTCTCCCCATCCCCAGCCAACCCCCACTGATGAGCCATGGCTGCCTAGAGCGGCAGGGAGAAAGCTAACCTATCCCGGCATGCAAGGTGATTCATTAGGGATGTCTGCAATAGAAGAAGGCGTGGGAGGGCAGCTCACAAGCCACAGATTGGTGCTGCGGAGCCCATGAATGGTGTTCACTGTGGTGGGGGGCGGGGGTTGAGGGCGGAGACGGCTCTTTAGTAAGGACCTACCCATCTGTTGCCGTAGAGTCGGGTTCCGATTCACAGCGATCCTATAGGACAGAGCAGAACTGCCCCATAGAGTTTCCAAGGGGCACCTGGTGGATTCAAACCGATGACCTTTTGTTTAGCAGCTGTAGCACTTAAACACTGCACCCCCAGAGTTTAGTTAGCATCTAGGTCAAAAACCCAAAAACCCAACCATTGCTGTGGAGTCGATTCTGACTCTTATTGACTCTATAGGACAGAGTAGAACTGCCCCCATGGGGTTTCCAAGGAGCAGCTGGTTAATTTGAACTGGCGACCTTTTGGTTAGCAGCTGAGCTCTTAACCACCGCACCACCAGGACCCCAGCATTGAGGTTAGAGGCCAGCAAATATTTCCCATAAAGTGCCAGATGGAACGTATTTTAGGCTTGTGGACCTTGCGGTTTCTGCTCTTGTAGCACAAACCCATGGGCAGGGCTGTGTTCCAATAAACTTTATGTACAAAAACAGGTGGCTGGAGTTGGCCCCGGGGAGTAGTTTGCCAACCCCTGGTCTAGAACGCTGCATCAGCTTCACAGGAGCTCCGTGGTTTACCATAAGACAGAAGGTCCGTGGTTAAGCCAATCTGACAAGTTTTTACTGAAGTCCCGGGGTGGTGCACACAGTTAAGCACTTGGCTGCTAGCTAAAAGGGTGAAGGTTTGAATAGAGCCGGGCTGCCTTGGAAGAAAGGCCTGGCAATCTACTTCCAAAAAATCAGCCACTGAAAACCCTGTGGAGCACAGACCTACTCTGACACACATGGGATCAACGTGAGTCAGAGTCGACACAACAGCAACTAGTCTGGTTTTTGTTGTTGTTGTTGTATTTTCTTTATTTTGTGCTTGTCATGCCCTATCTTGTGCTAAGGACGTTATGCATTATTTTATCAATGGCTCAATAAACCTAAGAGAGAGAGACTATTGTGAATCTCATCTTATACATGAAGTCAAGGACTGCTTAGGCTACGTCACTGGTGAGTCACAGATTTGAAATCTAAACCCAGGTTTGCTGGATTCCAGTGCTCCGGGCCCAAAAGACCCTATGGTTGGATGGCGGATGAGTCCCAAACTCTGCGTGGGAGACAAGGGGAGGGTATCAGGAGTCCCTGGTGGTGCAATTGGCTAAGCACTGGACTGTTAGCCAGAAAGTTAGAGGTTCGAATCCACATAGGGGCACCTCAGAAGAAAGGCCTGGAGATTTACTTCCAAAAACTCAGCCACTGAAAACCCTATGGAGCACTTTTCTATTCTGACACACAGGGGTCGCCACGAGTCAGAACCAACTTGACAGCAACTGTTTTTTTTACCAGGTATGTGTCGTTGCTCCAAGTTCTGGAGTCTAGCAGTGAATCCAAAAGCCAGAACTTCCTGCCCTGGATGGGTGGGGGAGCGCTTCCTGCGGCGGCTTACAGTCTGGCTAATGATGGCGAAGACGTCATCAATCACTTTAATGCTGGTTGTTAATAGCTGGGAGCCCTTGCCCTTCCAACGATTTGCCTTCCTTCAACGGCAGATGTGAATCATGGCCGTGGCCAGGCTCCCTCTGGTGGCTGCCAGGGGGCGTGCAGCAGCGCTCCGGGAAGGAGGCCAGAGACCCTCCACAAAGGAAGGGAAGCTGGGGAATGGCCGGGGCCTGCAGCCCGGAGTCACAGGAAGCAAGGGGGACATTTCATCTTGGAAAAGCATGTGAATTTTGCATGCTGCCCTCT
Organism: Elephas maximus indicus; assembly: GCF_024166365.1. Taxonomy (NCBI): domain Eukaryota; kingdom Metazoa; phylum Chordata; class Mammalia; order Proboscidea; family Elephantidae; genus Elephas; species Elephas maximus. The sequence continues at coordinate 8,454,509 of NC_064843.1, forward strand.
GTGTTGATATCAAAACAACCAGGTTCAAGGTGTACACTTTATCGCCGTGACTCCCCCCACCCCCGAGATGAACAGCTGTGTCTTCAGGGGAACATGCCTGACAGTGTGACGGCACAGCAGCCCAGGGGGACAGGTCACAGCCCACCTGCATCCTGTGGGCACCTGTGCAGGGGGCTGCAGGTTGCTGTCGTGGTGGAGGGTCATTCAGGGCACTTGCTTCTCATGGGCCTCTCCAGGGAGGCCATGTGCAGGTGTGGGGCCTGGCCCGTACAGCCACCTCCCTGGTCCTTTCTGGGAGGAAATCCCCATTTCTCACTCTCATTGTCTCTGTCTGCCTGTTCTCCATCAGTTCCCTTGTGAGTCAGGGTCTCTTACCGTCTCTGCTCTCTCCCTGCCTGTTGGTCAAGAGTCTCTGTCAGCCTCGGTCTCTGACTCTCCCTGTCTCTCTTTTCAGTTGCTCTCTCTCTGTGTCTCTGTCTCTGACTCTGTCCCTCTCTCTCTTTTTCACTTGCTTTCTCTGTCTCTCTGTGTTTCTGGATTTTATGCCAACTTCTCTCTCTCCCTATCAGACACGCTTGCTGTGCTGATGTGGCAGAAAGGCTCCTGTCTCACCTGTCCGCCCGCAAACACACACTCGAACACCTGCCCAGAGCCTCGAGCCCCTCACAATCCTGTGGGCGGCTCAGTCTTTAGCGCAGAGTTGGGAAAATAGTTTCCATTTCTCGAAGGTGGGTGCTGACTGACACAGTCCATGATGCCTAGGACTGGAAACGGGCGTCACCCCCACCCTAGGTGCCCTTGGTAAGCCGAGTCTCCTGGGTGGCAGCATGGATATCGTGGCCCTGGCTCAGGCTCACTGTGATTCAGGGAGTTCAGTGGACCAGTGATGTCTGCAAAGGGGACCATGGAGGTGCAGGTGGCCACACAGGGTGGCCGCTCCTGTGCGCTGTGATGGGGAATATGGACTCACAGTTGGGCTCCCAGATTCAAACATGGTGTTGCCTCCCACAAGGATGCCACTGTGGCCAAGCCCCCAACCTCTCGGGCCCTTGGACCCCCAGCAGAAAATGGGAGTGCTTAACAGAGGTGGTGTGTGTGGGCTCTTGCTGGTCACCTGTACCTGCAAGTCTGTTTTCCACCCTCTGTCCTTCTGGGAGCTCTGGTGGCACAGTGGTTAAGAGCTTGGCTGCTAACAAAAAGGTCAGCAGTTCAAATCCACCAGCTGCTCCTTGGAAACTCTATGGGGCAGTTCTACTCTGCCCTGTAGGGTCGCCATGAGTCGGGGTTGACTCCATAGCAACTCGTTTGGTTTGGTTTCGGTTCTTCTGGATTCAGAGGGGCTGGACTGATTCCCCCAGGCTCCTGGTAGAGTGTGTCTGGTAGAGACATTCCCTCCCACCTGGCAGCATCCTCGGCAGGGGCTGTGCCTCCTCCCGGGCTCCAGCTTCCATCCAGGGACCTCCTGGGCTCCGGTCATGCCTGCCATCTCTTCCCGCTCTGTGAAATCTCTGGGTTTGCCGACAGCAGCACCATGACTGAGTAGCTCATTGCCTGCCTCAAAGGCACTCTGGGCACGTACTTGATGGCGTTACTGTTTCCTGACGGATACAGCGTGCAGCCTTCACCCAGCACCTGGCAGGTGGCAAAAGCTCAAAGCTCGCTCCTGTTTTAACTGAGCAAGACCTGCCTGTGGGTCGGGAGGCTGCCAGTTAGGCATACACCAGAGATGTGTGTACCTGTGAAAAACAGCACACAGACTCAGTGAACAAATGAAGAGTCACAAGGGAGCAGGGAGACGTTAGCATTTATAGAAATAACTGCAGCCATAACAAAAGTCAGAGCTCCTGGACTACTTGTTTGTTTTTTTTCCAGTTGCCATCAAGGTGACTTCGACTCACAGCGGCACCATGTGTGTCAGGGGAGAACTGTGCTCCACAGGGTTTTCAGTGCTGATTTTTCTGGGAGCAGATCGCCAGGCCTTTCTTCCAAGGTGCTTCTGTGCTTCCGAGTGGACTTGAACTGCCAAGCTTTTGGTAGCAGCTGAGGGCATTAACCATTTGCATCACCTAGGGACTCTAGATTACTTGCTGTTGTTGTTGGGTGCCATCGAGCCAATTCTGACTCATAGCGACCCCACGTGACAGAGTAGAACTGCCACACAGGGTTTTCTAGGCTGTAATTTTTATGGGAGTAGATTGCCATGTCTTTCTCCCGCAGAGCTGCTGGGTGGATTTGAATCGACAACCTTTGGGTTAGCAGCCGAGCATTTGGCCGTTGGGCCACCAGGCACCTTGGATTACTTGTCCTTGCCCCCCCTCAAAAGTTCTTGTAGGGCAGGGAAGCTGTGACTCATGGAACCTGCCAGGTCTCCCTCTAGTGGCCACTGGGAGAATTGCAGCCGAGCATCTGTTATCCAAAGGAGAAAGTAACATGAATAAACTGAAGGCTGTAATAAAATGGTTTAAAATTACTTTATTTTTTAAAGTTTATGTGAATTCCGTATTTTAGTACATAATATAACTGTTTTTAAAGATATAAAACGATGCTCTGTTTCGTGCTTGGTTTGAGTAAAATCTGCCCTGTTCCCCTGTGGTCCCCAAGAGCCCCTTGGGGTGTCCCCTGCCTCTGGATAGGGATCTGGATCAGGAGCAGGAGAAGCTTACAGCTAAGTCTGAGGTCTCCTCTAGTAAGTGGAGAGGACTTCACCGTGTAGGGCTGCCAGATAAAAAAACAGGACGCCCAGGTAAATTAGAATTTCAGATCAACAATGAATAATTTTTAGCATAAGTATGCCCCGTGCAATATTTGGGACATACTCATACTAAAAATGATCTCTTGTTGACCTGGAATTCAGATTTAACTGGTGTTCAGTATTTTTATTTGCTACATCTGGCAGCCCTATCACCTGGGGATTGCCACTCCGGCCCCTACTCTGGGCCAATGTCACCCCCAGTCCTTGCTCTCCCTTCCGTAGCCTCGCCTTTCGGTCTTACAGAAGGTGACCTGCATCCACTGTGGAGCAAGGCGGAGTGTGCACGAACCCATACGTGTAACACTGTTGATGGCTCCAGCCCAGGCCTTGAACAAGGGGCTTCATTACTCACGCCAACCCAGGGCCTCCCCAAGTCCAGGGGTTCAAATTCTAAGGTCACATCAGGTGCGGGGAGGGGATGAAGGGGGCAGGGAGTGCAGTGAGGATGGATCTGAGTTCACACATTAGGTGTATAAGAAACAGAATGTTTTTATGAATCAATATTAATTTTTTTCCAAGCACCCCAGCTCCTGGGTGGGTGGTGAGACTGGACCTCACAGCTCCAGCTTGTGTCTGTTGGGGTGTTTGCTGGGCCTTTAAGGAGGTGGGGCCCCATCACATTCTCCACATCTTTCAGCCCACGTGTCCTTTCTGAGAGGGTCCTGCTGGGGATGAGGCTCCCTCTGATACCTCCCCACCAAGCTTTGGGGAAACAAGCTCTTGTTGCCTGTGGCCATTGGAATCTCAGCCTGTGAGCTGAACATCCAGCCACCATTTCTTCTCCTCAGGCTATGGCCTTCCCAGTGCACTGACCAGGAGGCAGAGCACAGGCCCCACCCCCTTCAGGAACTCCAACTTCTGTGCTCCTGTGCCCCTCTGGTTCTCCCCTCTCTTCAGCATGAGCTGACCTGCCCTAACACGTAAGACCTGGGGCAAGAATCCCATAAAGCCTGCATACTGTGACCAAAAACCACTGCCATCAAGTCGATTCCAACTCATAGCGACCCTCTAGGATGCAAGAGAACTGCCGCATAGGATTTCCAAGGCTGTGATGTTTACAGAAGCAGACCGCCACATCTTTCTCCTGCAGAGCAGCTGGTGGGTTCCAACCTGTGACCCTTCAGTTAAGCATCTGAGTGCTTAACCACTACACCACCAGGGCTCCTTTTTCACATACCATGCTGTTTTTGATAGGTGCTGTTGAGCTGGTTCCGAATCATAGCGACACTACATACAACAACGAAACATTACCAGGTCATGCGCCATCCTCACAATCTTTGCTGTATTTGAGCCCATTGTTGCAGCCACTGTGTCAATCCATCTTGTTGAGGGTTGTCTTAGTCATCTAGTGCTGCTATAACAGAAATACCGCAAGTGAATGGCTTTAACAAAGAAGTTTATTCTCTCACAGTCCAGTAGGCTAGAAGTCCGAATTCAGGACTCCAGCTCCAGGGGAAGGCTTTCTTTCTCTGTTGGCTCTGGAGGAGGGTCCTTGTCATCAGTCTTCCCTTGGTCTGGGAGCATCTCAGCACAGGAACCTCAGGTCCAAAGGACTTACTTTGCTCCTGGCGCTGCTTTCTTGGTGGTAAGAGGTCCCCATGTCTCTCTGCTTGCTTCTCTCTTTTGTATCTCAAAAGAGATTCACTTAAGACACTACCTAATCTTGTAGACCTCATCAATATAATTGCCACTGATTCATCTTATTATATCATAATGATAGGATTTACAACATATGGGAAAATCACATATATGGTGGACAATCACACAATACTGGGACTCATGGCCCAGCTAAGTTGACAGATATTTTTGGGGGGCACAATTCAATCCATGACAAAGGTCTTCCTCTTTTTCAATGACCCTCTCTCTACTTTACCAAGCATTATATTCTTCTCCAGGGACTGGTCCTTCCTGATAACATGCCCAAAGCACGTGAGACAACGCCTCACCATCCTTACTTCTAAAGAGCGTTCTGGCTGTATTTCTTCCAAGACAGGCTTGTTCATTCTCCTGGCAGTCCATGGTATATTCAATCTTCTTTGCTAACACCATAATTCAGATGCATCAGTTCTTCTGAGGAATTCCTTATTTGTTGTCCAGCTTTTGCATACATATGAGGTGATTAAAAAGACCATGGTCTGGGTCAGGAGCATCTTAGTCCTCAAAGTGACATCTTTGCTTTTCAACACTTTAAAAAGGTCTTTTGAAGCGGATTTGTCCAAAGCAATGCATTGTCTGATTTCTTGACTGCTACTTCCTTGGGCATTGATTGTGCATCCAAGTAAAATGAAATCCTTGGCAACTTCAATCTTTTCTCCATTTATCATGATGTTGCTTATTGGTCCGGTTGAGAGGGTTTTTGTTTTCTTTATGTTGAGCTGTAGTCCATACTGAAGACTGTAGGTCTTTGATCATCAGTAAGTGCTTCAAGTCCTCTCACTTTCATCAAGTAAAGTGTCATTTGCATATGGCAAATTGTTAATGTGTCTTCCTCTGATCCTGATGCCTCGTTCTTTTTCACATAGTCCAGCTTCCTGGATTATTTGCTCAACATACAGAGTGAATAAGCATGGTGAAAGGATACGGTCCTGACACACTTTTCCTGACTTTAAACCAGTCAGTATTCCCTTGTTCTGTTTTAACGACTGCCTCTTGGTCTATGTACAAGTTCCTCATGAACACGATTAAGTGTCCTGGAACTCCCATTCTTCACAATGTTATCCTTAATTTGTTATGATCCACACAGCTGAATGCCCTTGCATATCCGATAAAACACAGGAAAACATCTTTCTGATATTCTCTACTTTCAGCCAAGATCTATCTGACATCAGCAATGACATCCTTCATTCTACATCCTCTCCTGAATCTGGCTTGAATTTCTGGCAGTTCCTTGTCGATGTACTGCTGCAACCGCTTTTGAACTATCTTCAGCAAAATCTTACTTGTGTGTGATATTAATGATATTTTTCAATAATTTCCACACTCTGTTGAATCATCTTTATTTTGAATGGACACAAATGTGTGTGGATCTCTTCCAGTGGGATGGCCAGGAAGCTGTCTTCCAAATTTCTGGACAGAGATGCAACACTTTTAGAGTTGTATCCACTTGTCAAAACATTTCAGTTGGTATACTGCCAACTCCCTGAGCCTTGTTTTTCATCATTCCCTTCAATGTAGGTTGGACTTCTTCCTTCAGTACCATTGGTTCTTAATCATGTGCTACCTTCTGAAATAGCTGAACATTGACCAATTCTTTCCGGTACAGTGACTCTGTATTCCTTCCACCTCCTTTTGATGCTTCCTGAATCATTCAGTGTTTTCTCTGTAGAATCATTTAATATTGCAACTTGAGGATTGAATTTTTTCTTCAGTTCTTTCAGCTTGAGAAGTGCTGAGTGCATTCTTCCCTTTTGGTTTTCTAACTCCAGGTCTTTGCACATGTCATCATAATACTTTTTATTTTTGTCTTCTTGAGCCGCCATTTGAAATCTTCTGTTCAGCTCTTTTATTTCATCATTTCTTCCTTTTGCTTTACTACTCTATGTTCAAGAGCAAGTTTCAGAGTCTCTTCAGATATCCCTTTTTTTTTTCTTTGCTGTCTTTTTAATGACCTTTTGCTTTCTCCATATACGATGTCCTCGATGTCATCCCACAAGTCTTTTGGTCTTTGGTCATCAGTGTTCAATGCATCAAATTTATTCTTGAGATGCTCTGTAAATTCTGATGGGATATAGTCATGGTTGTAGTTTGGCTCTCGTGGACTTGCTCTAATTTTCTTCAACTTGAACTTGAACTTGCATATGAGCAATTGATGGTCTGTTCCATAGTCGGCCACTGGCCTTGTTCCGCCTGACAATATTGAGCTTTTCCATTGTCTTTCCACAGAAGTAGCCAAGTTGATTCCTGTGTATTCCATCTGGTGAGGTCTATGTGTATAGTCGTCGTTTATGTTGTTGAAAAAAGCGTTTGCAATGAAGAAGTCTTTGGTATTGCAGAATTCTATCATGTGATCTCCTGTGTCGTTTTTATCACCAAGGTCATATCTTCCAACTATAGATTCTTCTTTGTTTCCAACTTTCACATTTTAATCACCAGTGATTATCCACACATCTTGATTGCATGTTTGATGAATTTCAGGCTGCAGAAGTTGGTAAACATCTTTGATTTCCTCATCTTTGGTATTAGTGGTTGGTGGGTAAATTTGAATAATAGTTGTATTCACTGGTCTTCTTTGTAGGAGTATAGCTATTATCCTGTCACTGACAGTGTTGCATTTGAGGATAGATGTTGAAATGTTCTTTTTGAGGATGAATGCAATGCAATTCCTCTTCAATTTGTCATTCTCATCATAGTAGACCATTGTCTGATTCAAAATGCCAATACCAGTCCATATCAGCTCACTAATGCCTAGGATATCAACCTTTATGTGGTCCATTTAATTTTTGGTGACTTCCAATTTTCCTAGATTCGTACTTTGCACATTCCATGTTCAGATTATTAATGAATGTTTGCAGCTATTTCTTCTCATTTTGAGTCATGCCACTTCAGCAGATGTAGGTCCAATAGCTTGACTCCATCCGCATCATTAAGGTTGACTCTACTTTAAGGAGCCAACTCTCACCAGCCATATTTTGAGTGTCTTCCAACCCGAGAGGCTCATTTTCTGGCACTCTACCAGACAATGTTCTGTTAGTATTCATTAGATTTTCACTGGCCAATTTTTTTTTTTTTTTCCCAGGTTCTTCTTCCTAGTCTTTCTTCATCTGGAAGCTCTGCTGAAACCTGTTCACCACGGGTGACACTGCTGGTATTTTAAACATCGGTAGTATATCTTCCAGCATCACAGCAACACACAAGCCACCACAGTGCAACAAGCTGAGAGACACATGCGGCCACATGCCATAGTTTAGTCTAAATATTTAAAGGCTATAAATCAAGCTAACACACAACCAAATGCAATGTCTGTCCTCCTACCCTAACAAACACACCTTCCTAACAACCTGCAAGAATCCTTGGTGTGGTGCAAACAGTTGGACTGCTCAGTTGCTAACCAAAAGTTGATTCTATCTACCCAGAGTTGGGTTGCCATGAGTGAGAGAAGACTCACAGCAACAGGTTGACAACCTGCAAGGCCAAGTTCTTACCTAGAATTCTCAGAACAGGGAGACACGGGGGAACCAGCCCCAGTCCCAGCCCCTGGACCAGCATCCAGCCCCCAGTTCTGTTCTCACTGCAAGGAGCTTCACAGACACATGTGGACCCTTCAATGCACACCTCTGCACACCTCCTTCTTGCAGCGAACAGCAGGCAAACGTTTAAAAAATTTAACTAAAACACTATGGAAGCAACAGAAAATGTGTGTTCTATTATATTAAGAGAAAAAGGAGGCTGTAACATGTATTTATTTTATGTTCTTAGTTGTGAAGAAATGTTGTTTGTATGTGGAAAAGATTGGGAGCAACATGGAACACTGCAGTCATTATTTACGGTGGAGATAAAATGGGGTTTCCCCTTTTTTTAAAAAAACTTCTATTTCAATATTTATGCACTTTTTAAAGGAGAAAAAAGAAAAAGTGAAAAGTTAAGAGTATGTCCCTCACATCCCTGGCTCCCTTTACTAAACTGTCAAGCATCAATCATCCACACATTTCTTTAACCTGAGTTTATTTTTATCCAGTACAACTTTTTGAGATAACAAATACCATTTATTTATTTCCTGTGGTAAAAAGTAGTACCTCCTTCTGTATGTCACACGCACACACAGAAGGGGTGCTTTCAGGCCTCAGGGTACTAATGATCACTCTTGTATACTGTGGTGGGCAGAATAATGCCCCCCCCCCCCCACACACAAATGTCCACATTCTCCTCCCTGGAGCCTGTGAACAAAAAGGAATTCAGGTTACAGATGGAATTAAGATTGCTAATCAGCTGACTTTAAGGAGGCTGATGGCTCAGTGGTTAAGTCCTCAGCTGCTAATTGAAATGTAGGTAGTATGGACCCACCCAGTGGCTCTGCAGGAGAAAGACTTGGTGATCTGCTCCTGTAAAGATTACAGCCTAGAAAGCCTTATAGGGCAGTTCTACTCTGTCATATGGGGTTGCTATGAGTCAAAAATTGACTTGAAGGTATCTAACAATGGCAACAACAATCCAGCTAACTTTCAGATGAGATTATTCTGGACGATCGGGGTTGGCCCAATGTGATCACAGAGTCTTTACAAGTAAAAGCAAGAACGAGAGGAGAAGGTGTGTGTGACGCAATATGATACAAGAAGGATTCAGCCCACCATCCCTGGCTTTGAAGATGGAGGGGCCATAAGCCGAGAAATGTGGGCAGCCTCTAGGAGATGGGAAAGGCAATGAAATAGATTCCCCACCAGAGCCTCCAGAAAGGAATGCAAACAGGTCCATGATGTTAGCCCAGTGAGAATCACGTCAGACTTCCCTCTGCAGAAATGTAAGGTAATAAATGTGTGCTATTTTTTATTATTTTAAGCCACCAACTCTGTGGTAATTTGTTATGACAACAATAAGAAACTAATACACATGCCGAGATTGAAAGAAAGAGTATGGGCTTGTCCTGATCAACATCTGTGGTATTACAGAGTCCTCCCTATTCTCCAAACCTTTCTTGGTCTTTGCAGATGAGTCAGTTGTTTTTAAACTCTTTTAAAATAGCCCCTTACAATGTTTTAGCTTTCCTTTCCTAGGTCTTCTGTGTCCCGGAACAGACAAAGATGGGACTTTACTCAGAGCTCAGATTTCAGCTGTATCCTGGTCTCGTACAAGGTTATAATGCTTTTTGCTTTGTTTCCAGAATTGACCTCATTATGGTGCTTAGTCAGATGTTGTCGGGTTGTTGAGTTGTGGCTACACACTACCAGTGTCTTCTTGGAACAGCATATGATGGCTCTTTATTGCCTGTGTAACTGATGGCACACAGTTATCCCTTTATATGTAGATAGAGTCTGAATTACTTATTCCTTAAATGTAAAAATATCACCAAGGCTCGTCTGTCATCTTTGAATTGGCTTACAGCGCCTAGCGGGACCGTGTACGATTTGCCACCTGGAAGAACGTCGCGCCCCGTATGAAGCTGGAGATTACAGCACTGTATTCTCTACTTGTCCACACTGCTCACAGGATTTTTGAAAAAGATCAGTCCTTTCACTTTACTATTATTATTTTTTCATCCAAGAAAAATATCCGTTCGTGTCTGTTCAATTTTCTGGCCCTAAACCAGTTCTGTTTCATGACAAAGTACTTTCCCTTTCTCTATCCCCTCACCAATACCATCTCCCCCATCACCAACAATGATGACATTGTAATAATCTCCAGTGTGGAACCCTGCAAAGAGCGTTTTGTTTTATGTATTTTGAGTCAATATTGTTAAGTGCTTACAAATTCATATTGTTACGCCCTCCTGGTAAAAAACTGAACTAAATACTGTGGAATGGCCCTCATTATCGCTAGTAACTCAGCTTCCCTTAAAGTCCTCTCCCCTCTCCCTGCTGCTCCCCTCTCCCCTGCCCCTGCTCCCCTCTCCCCTGTCTGCTCCCTTGCTCTTCTCTTCGCCCTTGCTCCCCTCTCCCTGCTCCCCTGTTCCCACTCCCCTGTTCCCCTCTCCCTTCTCCCTGCTCCCCTCTCTCCTGCTCCCCAGCTTAACTCTCCTCTGGTCCCCTCTCCCCTCTCCCCTCTCCCGTGCTCCCCTGCCTGTTTAATGTTGTCCTTTTATGCTGGAGTCTGATGATCAGCAGGGTCGTCGGCCCGAACTCAGGCAATAGTGAGGCCCTTGGATAAAAAGCAGGAATTTTCCTACAGCATTCATTTTACTGATTTTGACGAAAATCAATTACTTTTTTTTTAATAACTTTTATTGTGCATTAAGTGAAAGGTTACAAATCAAGTCAGTCTGTCACACATAAGCTTATATACACCTTACTACATACGCCCACTTACTCTCCCACTGAGCCAGCCCGCTCCCTCCTTCCAGCCTCTCCTTTCCTGATGATTTTGCCAGTTTCTAGCCCTCTCTACCCTTCTATCTCCCCTCCAGACAGGAGATACCAACACAGTCTCAAGTGTCCACCTGATACAAATAGCTCACTCTTCATCAGCATCACTCTCCTACCCACTGTCCAGTACCTTTCATGTCTGATGAGTTGTCTTTGAGAATGGTTCCTGTCCTGGGCCAACAGAGGGTTTGGGGACCATGACCGCCGGGATTCCTCTAGTCTCAGTCAGACCATTAAGTCTGGTCTTTTCGTGAGAATTTGGGGTCTGCATCCCACTGATCTCCTGATCTCTCAGGGGTTCTATGTTGTGCTCCCTGTCAGGGCAGTCATCGATTGTGGCCGGGCACAAACTAGTTCTTCTGGTCTCAGGATGATGTAGGTCTCTGGTTCATGTGGCCCTTACTGTCTCTTGGGCTCTTAGTTATCATGTGACCTTAGTGTTCTTCATTCTCCTTTGATCCAGGTGGGTTGAGACCAATTGATGCATCTCAGATGGGTGCTTGTTAGCATTTAAGACCCCAGATGCCACATTTCAAAGTAGGATGCAGAATGTTTTCATAATAGAAGAATTCTGCCAATTGACTTAGAAGTCCCCTTGAACCATGGTCCCCAAACCCAGCCCTTGCTCCGCTGACCTTTGAAGCATTCAGTTTATCCCGGAAACTTCTTTGCTTTTGGTCCAGTCCAGTTGAGCTGACCTTCCGTGTATTGAGTATTGTCCTTCCCTTCACCTAAAGCAGTTGTTATCTACTAACTAATCAGCAAAAAACCCTCTCCCACCCTCCCTCCCTCCCCTCCTCGTAACCACAAAAGTATGTGTTCTTCTCAGTTTATACTATTTCTCAAGATCTTATAATAGTGGTCGTATACAATATTTGTCCTTTTGCCTCTCACTAATTTCACTCAGGATAATGCCTTCCAGTTCCCTCCATGTTATGAAATGTTTCACAGATTGGTCACTGTTCTTTATCGATGCGTAGTATTCCATTGTGTGAATATACCACAATTTATTACACCATTCATCCATTGATGGACACCTTGGTTGCTTCCAGCTTTTTGCTATTATAAAGTGAGCTGCAAAAAACATGGGTGTGCATATATCTATTTGTGTGAAGGCTCTTGTATCTCTAGGGTATATTCCGAGGAGTGGGATTTCTGGGTTATATGGTAGTTCTATTTCTAACTTTTTAAGAAAACGCCAGATAGATTTCCAAAGTGGTTGTACAATTTGACATTCCCACCAGCAGTGTATAAGAGTTCCAATCTCTCTGCAGCCTCTCCCACATTGATTATTTTGTGTTTTTTGGAGTAATGCCAGCCTTGTTGGAGTGAGATGGAATCTCATCATAGTTTTAATTTGCATTTCTCTAATGGCTAATGATCGAGAACATTTTCTCATGTATCAGTTAGCTGCCTGAATATCTTCTAAAGTGAAGTGCGTGTTCATATCCTTTGCCCACTTTTTGATAGGGTTGTTTGTCTTTTTGTGTTTGAGTTTAAGAGAATCATATAGACTTTAGACATCAGGCGTTGGTCGGAGATGTCATAGCTGAAAATTCTTTCCCAGTCTGTAGGTGGTCTTTTTACTCTTTTGGTGAAGTCTTTAGATGAGCATACGTGTTTGATTTTTCGGAGCTTCCAATTATCTGGTTTCTCTTCGTCATTTTTGGTAATGTTTTCTATTCTGTTTATGCCTTGTATTAGGGCTCCTAAGGTTGTCCGTATTTTTTCTTCCATGACCTTTATCGTTATAGTCGTTATGTTTAGGTCTTTGATCCACACAGAGTTAGTTTTTGTGCATGGTGTGAGATGTGGGTCCTGTTTCATTTTTTTGCAAATGGATATCCAGTTATGCCAGCAGCATTTGTTAAAAAGACTATCTTTTCCCCAATTAACTAACACTCGGCCTTTGTCAAATTTCAACGGCTCCTATGTGGATGGATTTATATCTGGGTTCTCAATTCTGTTCCATTGTCTATGTGCCTGTTGTTATACAAGTACCAGGCTGTTTTGACTACTGTGGCTGTATAATATGTTTGAAAATCAGGTAGAGTGAGGCCTCCCACTTTCTTCTTCTTTTTCAGTAATGATTTACTTATCAGGGCTTCTTTCCCTTCTGTATGAAGTTGGTGATTTGTTTCTCCATCACATTAAAAAATGTCATTGGAATATGGACCAGAAGTGCATTGTAGGTATAGACGATTTTTGTCAGAATAGACATTTTTGCTATGTTAAGTGTTCCTATCCATGAGCAAGGTAGGTTTTTCCACTTATATAGGTCCTTATTTAGTTTCTTGCACTAGTACTTTGTAGTTTTCTTTGAATAGGTCTTTTACATCTTTGGTAAGATTTATTCCTAAGTATTTTGTCTTCTTGGTGGCTACTGTGAATGGTATTGATTTCGAGATCTCCTCTTCGATGTTCTTTTTGTTGATGTAGAGGAATCCAAGTGGTTTTTGTATGTTTATCTTATAACATGAGACTCTGCCAAACTCTTCTGTTAGTTTCAGTAGTTTTCTGGAGGATTCCTTAGGGTTTTCTGTGTATAAGATCATGTCATCTGCAAATAGACATAATTTTCCTTCCTCCTTGCCAATCTGGATACCCTTTATTTCTTTTTCTAGCGCAATTGCTCTGGCTAGGACCTCTAGCACAATGTTGAATAAGAGTGGTGATAAAGGGCATCCTTGTCTGCTTCCCGTTCTCAAGGGAAATGCTTTCAGGCTCTCTCCATTTAGAGGGATGTTCGCTGTTGGCTTTGTATAGATGCTCTTTATTATGCTGAGGAATTTTCCTTAAGTTCCTATTTTGCTGAGAGTCGTTATCATGAATGGATGTTGAACTTTGTCCAATGACTTTTCTGTATCAACTGATAAGATCCTGTGGTTTTTGTCTTTTGTTTTATTTATATGGTGGATTACATTAATGGTGTTTTTAATATTAAACCAGCCTTGCATACCTGGTATAAATCCCACTTGGTCATGGTGGATTATTTCTTTGATATGTTGTTGAATTCTATTGGCTAGCATTTTGCTGAGGATTTTTGCGTCTAAGTTCATGAGGGATATAGGTCTGTGATTTTCTTCTTTTTTTTTTTAATAAAATTTATTCTGCTTTCAGTGAAAGTGTACAAATCAAGTCAGTCTGTCACACATAAGCTTATATACACCTTTCTCCATGCTCCCACTTACTCTCCCCGTAATGAGTCAGCCCGCTTCCTCCTGCCAGTCTATCCTTTTGTGACGATTTTGCTAGTTTCTAACAGTCTCTACCTTCCTATCTCCCCCCGAGACAGCAGATGGCAACACAGTCTCAAGTGTCCACCTGACACAAGTAGCTTACTCTTCGTCAGCATCTCTCTCCACCCCATTGTCCAGTCCCTTCCTTGTCTGATGAGTTGTCTTCGGGAGTGGTTCCTGTCCTGGGCCAAAAGAAGGCTTGGAGACCATGACCACCGGGATTCTTCTAGTCTCAGTCAGACCATTAAGTCTGGTCTTTTTATGAGAATTTGGGGTCTGCATCCCACTGTTCTCCTGCTCCCTCAGGGGTTCTCTGTTGTGATCCCTGTCAGGGCAGTCATGGGTTGTGGCCGGGTACCCTCTAGTTCTTCTAGTCTCAGGATGATGGAAGTCTCTGGTTCATGTGGCCCTTTGTGTCTCTTGGGCTCAGAGTTGTCGTGGGACCTTTGTGTCCTTCATTCTCCTTTGATCCAGGTGAGTTGAGACCAATTCATGCATCTCAGATGGCCGCTTATTAGCATTTAAGACCCCTGACGCCACACTTGAAAGCGGGATGCAGAATGTTTTCAGAATAGAATGATTTTGCCAGTTGACTTCGAAGTCCCCTTAAGCCATAGTCCCCAAAGCCCTCCCTTGCTCCGCTGACCTGTGAAGCATGTAGTTTATCCCGGAAACCTCTTTGCTTTTGGTCCAGTCCAGTTGAGCTGACCTTCCGTGTATTGAGCGCTGTCCTTCCCTTCACCTAAAGTCCTTCTTTTCTACTAATTTTTAATCACTAAATAACCCTCTCCCACCCTCCCTCCCTCCCCGCCTTGTAAGCACAAAAGTATGTGTTCTTCTCAGTTTATACTATTTCTCAAGGTCTTTTAGTAGTGGTCGTATACAATATTTGTCCTTTTGCCTCTGACTAATTTCACTCAGCATGATGCCGTCCAGGTTCCTCCATGTTATGAAATGTTTCACAGACTCGTCACTGTTCTTTATCGATGCGTGGTATTCCATTGTGTGAATATACCATAGTTTATTTAACCAGTGCTCAGCCGATGGACAACTTGGTTGCTTCCAGCTTTTTGCTATTCTAACGTGAGCTGCAAGAAAGATGCGTATGCATATATCTGTTCGTGCGAAGGCTCTTATTTCTCTAGGGTATATTCCGAGGAGTGGGATTTCTGGGTTGTATTTTGAACTTTTGAAGAAAAGGCCAGATAGATTTCCAGAGTGGTTGTACCATGTGACATTCCCAGCAGCAGCGTATTAGAGTTCCAATCTCTCGCAGCCTCTCCCACATTGATTATTTTGTGTTTTTTGGAGTAACGCCAGCCTTGTTGGAGTGAGATGGAATCTCTTTGTAGTTTTAATTTGCATTTCTCTAACGGCTAATGATGGAGAGCGTTTTCTCAAGTATCTCTTAGCTGCCTGAATATCTTCTTTAGTGAAGTGCGTGTTCATATCCTTTGCCCACTTTTTGACTGGTTTCTTTGTCTTTTCGTGGTTGAGGTTTAACAGAATCATATAGATTTTAGAGATCAGGCGCTGGTCGGAGATGTCATAGCAGAAAATTCTTTCCCAATCTCTAGGTGGTCTTTTGACTCTTTTGGTGAAGTCTTCAGATGAGCATAGTTGTTTGATTTTTAGGAGCTCCCAGTTATCTGCTTTCTCTTCGTCATTTTTGGTAATGTTTTATATTCTGTTTCTGCCTTGTATTAGGGCTCCTAAGGTTGCCCCTATTTTTTCTTCCACGATCTTTATGGCTTTAGTCTTTATGTTTCAGACTTTGATCCGCTTGGAGTTAGGTTTTGTGCTTGGTGTGAGGTATGGGCCCTGTTTCATTTTTTTGCAAATGGATATCCAGTGATGCCAGCAGCATTTGTTCAAAAGACTGTCTTTTCCCCAATTAACTGACACCGGGCCTTCGTCAAATATCAGCGGCTCGTATGTGGATGGATTTCTATCTGGGTTCTCCATTGTGTTCCATGGGTCTATGTGCCTGTTGTTGTACCAGTACCAGGCTCTTTCGACTACTGTGGCTGTACAGTATGTTCTAAAATCAGGTAGAGTGAGGCCTCCCACTTTCTTCTTCCTTTTCAGTAATGCTTTACTTATCCGGGGCTTCTTTCCCTGCCGTAGGAAGTTGCTGATATGTTTCTCCATCACATTAAAAAATGTCCCTGGAATTTGGATCGCAAGTGCACTGTAGGTAGAGATGGCTTTGGTAGAATAGACATTTTTACTCTGTTAAGTCTTCCTATCCATGAGCAAGGTATCTTTTTCCACTTATGTAGGTCCTTTTCAGTTTCTTGCACTAGTTCTTTGTAGTTTGCTTTAAATAGGTCTTTTACAGCTTCGGTAAGACTTACTCCTAAGACTTTTGTCTTCTTGGTGGCTTCTGTGAATGGTATTGATTTGGAGATTTCCTCTTCGATGTTCTTTTTGTTGATGTAGAGGAACCCAGGTGATTTCTCTATGTTTATCTTATACCCTGCGACTCTACAAAACTCTTCTGTTAGTTTCAGTAGTTTTCTGGAGGATTCCTTAGGGTTTTCTGTGTAGAAGATCATGTCATCTGCAAAGAGACGTAATTTTACTTCCTCCTTGCCAATCCGGATTCCCTTTATTTCTTTGTCTAGCCTAATTGCTCTGGCTAGGACCTCTGGCACAATGTTGAATAAGAGTGGTGATAAAGGGCATCCTTGTCTGGTTCCCGTTCTCAAGGGAAATGCTTTCAGGCTCTCTCCATTTAGGGTGCTGTTGCCTGTCGGCTCTGTATACATGCCCTTTATTCTGTTGAGGAATTTTCCTTCAATTCCTATTTGGCTGAGAGTTGTGATCGTGAATGGGTGTTGGACTTTGTCAAATGCCTTTTCTGAATCAATGGATACGATCCTGTGGTTTTTGTCTTTTGTTTTATTTAGACGGTGGATTACATTAATGGTATTTCTAATAGTAAAGGAGCCTTGCATACCTGGTAGAAATCCCACTTGGTCATGGTGGATTATTTCTTTGCTATGTTGTTGAATTCTAATGGCTAGCATTTTGTTGAGGATTTTGGCGTCTTTGTTCATGAGGGATATATTCCGTGAGTTTTTAAAAACTATTTATTGTGCTTTAAGTGAACATGTACAAATCAAGTCAATCTGTCACACATAAGCTTTTCTACACCTTACTCCATATTCCCACTTACTCTCCCCCAAAAGAGTTCGCCCGCTCCCTCCTTTGAGTCTCTCCTTTCGTAAAGATTTTGCCAGTTTCTAACCCTCTCTACCCTCCTAGCTCCCCTCCAGACAGGAGATTCCAACACAGTCTCAAGTGTCCACCTGATACAAGTAGCTTCCTCTTCGTCAGCATCTCTCTCCAACCCATTGTCCAGTCCTTTCCGTGTCTGATGAGTTGTCTTCGGGAATGGTTCCTGTCCTAGGCCATCAGAAGGTTTGGGGAACACGACCGCCGGGATTCTTCTAGTCTCAGTCCGACCATGAAGTCTGGTCGTTTTGTGAGAAATTGGGGTCTGCATCCCACTTTTCTCCTGCTCCCTCAGGGATTCTCTGTTGTGCTCCCTGTCAGGGCAGTCATGGGTTGTGGCCGGGTACGCTCTAGTTCTTCTAGTCTCGGGATGATGGAAGTCTCTGGTTCATGTGGCCCTTTGTGTCTCTTGGGCTCAGAGTTGTCGTGTGACCTTTGTGTCCTTCATTCTCCTTTGATCCAGGTGAGTTGAGACCAATTCATGCATCTCAGATGGCCGCTTATTAGCATTTAAGACCCCTGACGCCACACTTCAAAGCGGGATGCAGAATGTTTTCAGAAAAGAATGATTTTGCCAATTGACTTCGAAGTCCCCTTAAGCCATAGTCCCCAAAGCCCTCCCTTGCTCCGCTGACCTGTGAAGCATGTAGTTTATCCCGGAAACCTCTTTGCTTTTGGTCCAGTCCAGTTGAGCTGACCTTCCGTGTATTGAGCGCTGTCCTTCCCTTCACCTAAAGTCCTTCTTTTCTACTAACTAATCGCTAAATAACCCTCTCCCAGCCTCCCTCCCTCCCCGCCTTGTAAGCACAAAAGTATGTGTTCTTCTCAGTTCATACTATTTCTCAAGATCTTTTAATAGTGGTCGTATACAATATTTGTCCTTTTGCCTCTGACTAATTTCACTCAGCATGATGCCGTCCAGGTTCCTCCATGTTATGAAATGTTTCACAGACTCGTCACTGTTCTTTATTGATGCGTGGTATTCCATTGTGTGAATATACAATAGTTTATTTAACCAGTCCTCCGTTGATGGACAACTTGGTTGCTTCCAGCTTTTTGCTATTGTAACGTGAGCTGCAAGAAAGATGCGTATGCATATATCTGTTCGTGCGAAGGCTCTTATTTCTCTCGGGTATATTTCGAGGAGTGGGATTTCTGGGTTGTATTTTGAACTTTTGAAGAAAAGGCCAGATAGATTTCCAGAGTGGTTGTACCATGTGACATTCCCACCAGCAGCGTATTAGAGTTCCAATCTCTCGCAGCCTCTCCCACATTGATTATTTTGTGTTTTTTGGAGTAACGCCAGCCTTGTTGGAGTGAGATGGAATCTCTTTGTAGTTTTAATTTGCATTTCTCTAACGGCTAATGATGGAGAGCGTTTTCTCAAGTATCTCTTAGCTGCCTGAATATCTTCTTTAGTGAAGTGCGTGTTCATATCCTTTGCCCACTTTTTGACTGGTTTCTTTGTCTTTTCGTGGTTGAGGTTTAACAGAATCATATAGACTTTAGAGATCAGGCGCTGGTCAGAGATGTCATAGCAGAAAATTCTTTCCCAATCTCTAGGTGGTCTTTTGACTCTTTTGGTGAAGTCTTCAGATGAGCATAGGTGTTTGATTTTTAGGAGCTCCCAGTTATCTGCTTTCTCTTCGTCATTTTTGGTAATGTTTTATATTCTGTTTCTGCCTTGTATTAGGGCTCCTAAGGTTGCCCCTATTTTTTCTTCCACGATCTTTATGGCTTTAGTCTTTATGTTTCAGACTTTGATCCGCTTGGAGTTAGGTTTTGTGCTTGGTGTGAGGTATGGGCCCTGTTTCATTTTTTTGCAAATGGATATCCAGTGATGCCAGCAGCATTTGTTCAAAAGACTGTCTTTTCCCCAATTAACTGACACCGGGCCTTCGTCAAATATCAGCGGCTCGTATGTGGATGGATTTATATCTGGGTTCTCCATTGTGTTCCATGGGTCTATGTGCCTGTTGTTGTACCAGTACCAGGCTCTTTCGACTACTGTGGCTGTACAGTATGTTCTAAAATCAGGTAGAGTGAGGCCTCCCACTTTCTTCTTCCTTTTCAGTAATGTTTTACTTATCCGGGGCTTCTTTCCCTGCCACAGGAAGTTGCTGATATGTTTCTCCATCACATTAAAAAATGTCACTGGAATTTGGATCGCAAGTGCACTGTAGGTAGAGATGGCTTTGGTAGAATAGACATTTTTACTCTGTTAAGTCTTCCTATCCATGAGCAAGGTATCTTTTTCCACTTATGTAGGTCCTTTTCAGTTTCTTGCACTAGTTCTTTGTAGTTTGCTTTAAATAGGTCTTTTACAGCTTCGGTAAGACTTATTCCTAAGTCTTTTGTCTTCTTGGTGGCTTCTGTGAATGGTATTGATTTGGAGATTTCCTCTTCGATGTTCTTTTTGTTGATGTAGAGGAACCCAGGTGATTTCTCTATGTTTATCTTACACCCTGCGACTCTACAAAACTCTCCTGTTAGTTTCAGTAGTTTTCTGGAGGATTCCTTAGGGTTTTCTGTGTAGAAGATCATGTCATCTGCAAAGAGACGTAATTTTACTTCCTCCTTACCAATCCGGATTCCCTTTATTTCTTTGTCTAGCCTAATTGCTCTGGCTAGGACCTCTGGCCCAATGTTGAATAAGAGTGGTGATAAAGGGCATCCTTGTCTGGTTCCCGTTCTCAAGGGAAATGCTTTCAGGCTCTCTCCGTTTAGGGTGCTGTTGCCCGTCGGCTCTGTATACATGCCCTTTATTCTGTTGAGGAATTTTCCTTCAATTCCTATTTGGCTGAGAGTTGTGATCGTGAATGGGTGTTGGACTTTGTCAAATGCCTTTTCTGAATCAATGGATACGATCCTGTGGTTTTTGTCTTTTGTTTTATTTAGACGGTGGATTACATTAATGGTATTTCTAATATTAAAGGAGCCTTGCATACCTGGTAGAAATCCCACTTGGTCATGGTGGATTATTTCTTTGATATGTTGTTGAATTGTAATGGCTAGCATTTTGTTGAGGATTTTGGCGTCTTTGTTCATGAGGGATATATTCCGTGAGTTTTTAAAAAATATTTATTGTGCTTTAAGTGAACATGTACAAATCAAGTCAATCTGTCACACATAAGCTTTTCTACACCTTACTCCATATTCCCACTTACTCTCCCCCAAAAGAGTTCGCCCGCTCCCTCCTTTGAGTCTCTCCTTTCGTAAAGATTTTGCCAGTTTCTAACCCTCTCTACCCTCCTAGCTCCCCTCCAGACAGGAGATTCCAACACAGTCTCAAGTGTCCACCTGATACAAGTAGCTTCCTCTTCGTCAGCATCTCTCTCCAACCCATTGTCCAGTCCTTTCCGTGTCTGATGAGTTGTCTTGGGGAATGGTTCCTGTCCTAGGCCATCAGAAGGTTTGGGGAACACGACCGCCGGGATTCTTCTAGTCTCAGTGCGACCATTAAGTCTGGTCGTTTTGTGAGAATTTGGGGTCTGCATCCCACTGTTCTCCTGCTCCCTCAGGGATTCTCTGTTGTGCTCCCTGTCAGGGCAGTCATGGGTTGTGGCCGGGTACACTCTAGTTCTTCTAGTCTCAGGATGATGGAAGTCTCTGGTTCATGTGGCCCTTTGTGTCTCTTGGGCTCAGAGTTGTCGTGGGACCTTTGTGTCCTTCATTCTCCTTTGATCCAGGTGAGTTGAGACCAATTCATGCATCTCAGATGGCCGCTTATTAGCATTTAAGACCCCTGACGCCACACTTCAAAGCGGGATGCAGAATGTTTTCAGAAAAGAATGATTTTGCCAATTGACTTCGAAGTCCCCTTAAGCCATAGTCCCCAAAGCCCTCCCTTGCTCCGCTGACCTGTGAAGCATGTAGTTTATCCCGGAAACCTCTTTGCTTTTGGTCCAGTCCAGTTGAGCTGACCTTCCGTGTATTGAGCGCTGTCCTTCCCTTCACCTAAAGTCCTTCTTTTCTACTAACTAATCGCTAAATAACCCTCTCCCAGCCTCCCTCCCTCCCCGCCTTGTAAGCACAAAAGTATGTGTTCTTCTCAGTTCATACTATTTCTCAAGATCTTTTAATAGTGGTCGTATACAATATTTGTCCTTTTGCCTCTGACTAATTTCACTCAGCATGATGCCGTCCAGGTTCCTCCATGTTATGAAATGTTTCACAGACTCGTCACTGTTCTTTATCGATGCGTGGTATTCCATTGTGTGAATATACCATAGTTTATTTAACCAGTCCTCCGTTGATGGACAACTTGGTTGCTTCCAGCTTTTTGCTATTGTAACGTGAGCTGCAAGAAAGATGCGTATGCATATATCTGTTCGTGCAAAGGCTCTTATTTCTCTCGGGTATATTTCGAGGAGTGGGATTTCTGGGTTGTATTTTGAACTTTTGAAGAAAAGGCCAGATAGATTTCCAGAGTGGTTGTACCATGTGACATTCCCACCAGCAGCGTATTAGAGTTCCAATCTCTCGCAGCCTCTCCCACATTGATTATTTTGTGTTTTTTGGAGTAACGCCAACCTTGTTGGAGTGAGATGGAATCTCTTTGTAGTTTTAATTTGCATTTCTCTAACGGCTAATGATGGAGAGCGTTTTCTCAAGTATCTCTTAGCTGCCTGAATATCTTCTTTAGTGAAGTGCGTGTTCATATCCTTTGCCCACTTTTTGACTGGTTTCTTTGTCTTTTCGTGGTTGAGGTTTAACAGAATCATATAGACTTTAGAGATCAGGCGCTGGTCGGAGATGTCATAGCAGAAAATTCTTTCCCAATCTCTAGGTGGTCTTTTGACTCTTTTGGTGAAGTCTTCAGATGAGCATAGGTGTTTGATTTTTAGGAGCTCCCAGTTATCTGCTTTCTCTTCGTCATTTTTGGTAATGTTTTATATTCCGTTTCTGCCTTGTATTAGGGCTCCTAAGGTTGCCCCTATTTTTTCTTCCACGATCTTTATGGCTTTAGTCTTTATGTTTCAGACTTTGATCCGCTTGGAGTTAGGTTTTGTGCTTGGTGTGAGGTATGGGCCCTGTTTCATTTTTTTGCAAATGGATATCCAGTGATGCCAGCAGCATTTGTTCAAAAGACTGTCTTTTCCCCAATTAACTGACACCGGGCCTTCGTCAAATATCAGCGGCTCGTATGTGGATGGATTTCTATCTGGGTTCTCCATTGTGTTCCATGGGTCTATGTGCCTGTTGTTGTACCAGTACCAGGCTCTTTCGACTACTGTGGCTGTACAGTATGTTCTAAAATCAGGTAGAGTGAGGCCTCCCACTTTCTTCTTCCTTTTCAGTAATGCTTTACTTATCCGGGGCTTCTTTCCCTGCCGTAGGAAGTTGCTGATATGTTTCTCCATCACATTAAAAAATGTCACTGGAATTTGGATCGGAAGTGCACTGTAGGTAGAGATGTCTTTGGTAGAATAGACATTTTTACTCTGTTAAGTCTTCCTATCCATGAGCAAGGTATCTTTTTCCACTTATGTAAGTCCTTTTCAGTTTCTTGCACTAGTTCTTTGTAGTTTGCTTTAAATAGGTCTTTTACAGCTTCGGTAAGACTTATTCCTAAGTCTTTTGTCTTCTTGGTGGCTTCTGTGAATGGTATTGATTTGGAGATTTCCTCTTCGATGTTCTTTTTGTTGATGTAGAGGAACCCAGGTGATTTCTCTATGTTTATCTTATACCCTGCGACTCTACAAAACTCTTCTGTTAGTTTCAGTAGTTTTCTGGAGGATTCCTTAGGGTTTTCTGTGTAGAAGATCATGTCATCTGCAAAGAGACGTAATTTTACTTCCTCCTTGCCAATCCGGATTCCCTTTATTTCTTTGTCTAGCCTAATTGCTCTGGCTAGGACCTCTGGCCCAATGTTGAATAAGAGTGGTGATAAAGGGCATCCTTGTCTGGTTCCCGTTCTCAAGGGAAATGCTTTCAGGCTCTCTCCGTTTAGGGTGCTGTTGCCTGTCGGCTCTGTATACATGCCCTTTATTCTGTTGAGGAATTTTCCTTCAATTCCTATTTGGCTGAGAGTTGTGATCGTGAATGGGTGTTGGACTTTGTCAAATGCCTTTTCTGAATCAATGGATACGATCCTGTGGTTTTTGTCTTTTGTTTTATTTAGACGGTGGATTACATTAATGGTATTTCTAATAGTAAAGGAGCCTTGCATACCTGGTAGAAATCCCACTTGGTCATGGTGGATTATTTCTTTGCTATGGTGTTGAATTCTAATGGCTAGCATTTTGTTGAGGAGTTTGGCGTCTTTGTTCATGAGGGATATATTCCGTGAGTTTTTAAAAACTATTTATTGTGCTTTAAGTGAACATGTACAAATCAAGTCAATCTGTCACACATAAGCTTTTCTACACCTTACTCCATATTCCCACTTACTCTCCACCAAAAGAGTTCGCCCGCTCCCTCCTTTGAGTCTCTCCTTTCGTAAAGATTTTGCCAGTTTCTAACCCTCTCTACCCTCCTAGCTCCCCTCCAGACAGGAGATTCCAACACAGTCTCAAGTGTCCACCTGATACAAGTAGCTTCCTCTTCGTCAGCATCTCTCTCCAACCCATTGTCCAGTCCTTTCCGTGTCTGATGAGTTGTCTTGGGAATGGTTCCTGTCCTAGGCCATCAGAAGGTTTGGGGAACACGACCCCCGGGATTCTTCTAGTCTCAGTGCGACCATTAAGTCTGGTCGTTTTGTGAGAAATTGGGGTCTGCATCCCACTGTTCTCCTGCTCCCTCAGGGATTCTCTGTTGTGCTCCCTGTCAGGGCAGTCATGGGTTGTGGCCGGGTACACTCAGTTCTTCTAGTCTCAGGATGATGGAAGTCTCTGGTTCATGTGGCCCTTTGTGTCTCTTGGGCTCAGAGTTGTCGTGGGACTTTTGTGTCCTTCATTCTCCTTTGATCCAGGTGAGTTGAGACCAATTCATGCATCTCAGATGGCCGCTTATTAGCATTTAAGACCCCTGACGCCACACTTCAAAGCGGGATGCAGAATGTTTTCAGAAGAGAATGATTTTGCCAATTGACTTAGAAGTCCCCTTAAGCCATAGTCCCCAAAGCCCTCCCTTGCTCCGCTGACCTGTGAAGCATGTAGTTTATCCCGGAAACCTCTTTGCTTTTGGTCCAGTCCAGTTGAGCTGACCTTCCGTGTATTGAGCGCTGTCCTTCCCTTCACCTAAAGTCCTTCTTTTCTACTAACTAATCGCTAAATAACCCTCTCCCACCCTCCCTCCCTCCCCGCCTCGTAAGCACAAAAGTATGTGTTCTTCTCAGTTCATACTATTTCTCAAGATCTTTTAATAGTGGTCGTATACAATATTTACCCTTTTGCCTGTGACTAATTTCACTCAGCATGATGCCGTCCAGGTTCCTCCATGTTATGAAATGTTTCACAGACTCGTCACTGTTCTTTATCGATGCGTGGTATTCCATTGTGTGAATATAACATAGTTTATTTAACCAGTCCTCCGTTGATGGACAACTCGGTCGCTTCCAGCTTTTTGCTATTGTAACGTGAGCTGCAAGAAAAATACGTATGCATATATCTGTTCCTGCGAAGGATCTTATTTCTCTCGGGTATATTCCGAGGAGTGGGATTTCTGGGTTGTATTTTGAACTTTTGAAGAAAACGCCAGATAGATTTCCAGAGTGGTTGTACCATGTGACATTCCCACCAGCAGCGTATTAGAGTTCCAATCTCTCGCAGCCTCTCCCACATTGATTATTTTGTGTTTTTTGGAGTAACGCCAGCCTTGTTGGAGTGAGATGGAATCTCTTTGTAGTTTTAATTTGCATTTCTCTAATGGCTAATGATGGAGAGCGTTTTCTCAAGTATCTCTTAGCTGCCTGAATATCTTCTTTAGTGAAGTGCGTGTTCATATCCTTTGCCCACTTTTTGATTGGTTTCTTTGTCTTTTCGTGGTTGAGGTTGAACAGAATCATATAGATTTTAGAGATCAGGCGCTGGTCGGAGAGGTCATAGCAGAAAATTCTTTCCCAATCTCTAGGTGGTCTTTTGACTCTTTTGGTGAAGTCTTCAGATGAGCATAGGTGTTTGATTTTTAGGAGCTCCCAGTTATCTGCTTTCTCTTCGTCATTTTTGGTAATGTTTTATATTCTGTTTCTGCCTTGTATTAGGGCTCCTAAGGTTGCCCCTATTTTTTCTTCCACGATCTTTATTGCTTTAGTCTTTATGTTTCAGACTTTTGATCCGCTTGGAGTTAGGTTTTGTGCTTGGTGTGAGGTATGGGCCCTGTTTCATTTTTTTGCAAATGGATATCCAGTGATGCCAACAGCATTTGTTCAAAAGACTGTCTTTTCCCCAATTAACTGACACCGGGCCTTCGTCAAATATCAGCAGCTCGTATGTGGATGGATTTATATCTGGGTTCTCCATTGTGTTCCATGGGTCTATGTGCCTGTTGTTGTACCAGTACCAGGCTCTTTCGACTACTGTGGCTGTACAGTATGTTCTAAAATCAGGTAGAGTGAGGCCTCCCACTTTCTTCTTCCTTTTCAGTAATGCTTTACTTATCCGGGGCTTCTTTCCCTGCCATAGGAAGTTGCTGATATGTTTCTCCATCACATTAAAAAATGTCCCTGGAATTTGGATCGCAAGTGCACTGTAGGTAGAATAGACATTTTTACTCTGTTAAGTCTTCCTATCCATGAGCAAGGTATCTTTTTCCACTTATGTAGGTCCTTTTTAGTTTCTTGCACTAGTTCTTTGTACTTTGCTTTAAATAGTTCTTTTATAGCTTCGGTAAGACTTATTCCTTAGTGTTTTGTCTTCTTGGTGGCTTCTGTGAATGGTATTGATTTGGAGATTTCCTCTTCGATGTTCTTTTTGTTGATGTAGAGGAACCCAAGTGATTTCTCTATGTTTATCTTATACCCTGCGACTCTACAAAACTCTTCTGTTAGTTTCAGTAGTTTTCTGGAGGATTCCTTAGGGTTTTCTGTGTAGAAGATCATGTCATCTGCAAAGAGACGTAATTTTACTTCCTCCTTGCCAATCCGGATTCCCTTTATTTCGTTGTCTAGCCTAATTGCTCTGGCTAGGACCTCTGGCCCAATGTTGAATAAGAGTGGTGATAAAGGGCATCCTTGTCTGGTTCCCGTTCTCAAGGGAAATGCTTTCAGGCTCTCTCCGTTTAGGGTGCTGTTGCCTGTCGGCTCTGTATACATGCCCTTTATTCTGTTGAGGAATTTTCCTTCAATTCCTATTTGGCTGAGAGTTGTGATCATGAATGGGTGTTGGACTTTGTCAAATGCCTTTTCTGAATCAATGGATACGATCCTGTGGTTTTTGTCTTTTGTTTTATTTAGACGGTGGATTACATTAATGGTATTTCTAATATTAAAGGAGCCTTGCATACCTGGTAGAAATCCCACTTGGTCATGGTGGATTATTTCTTTGATATGCTATTGAATTCTAATGGCTAGCATTTTGTTGAGGATTTTGGCGTCTTTGTTCATGAGGGATATATTCCGTGAGTTTTTAAAAACTATTTATTGTGCTTTAAGTGAACATGTACAAATCAAGTCAATCTGTCACACATAAGCTTTTCTATACCTTACTCCATATTCCCACTTACTCTCCCCCAAAAGAGTTCGCCCGCTCCCTCCTTTGAGTCTCTCCTTTCGTAAAGATTTTGCCAGTTTCTAACCCTCTCTACCCTCCTAGCTCCCCTGCAGACAGGAGATTCCAACACAGTCTCAAGTGTCCACCTGATACAAGTAGCTTCCTCTTCGTCAGCATCTCTCTCCAACCCATTGTCCAGTCCTTTCCGTGTCTGATGAGTTGTCTTGGGGAATGGTTCCTGTCCTAGGCCATCAGAAGGTTTGGGGAACACGACCGCCGGGATTCTTCTACTCTCAGTCCGACCATGAAGTCTGGTCGTTTTGTGAGAAATTGGGGTCTGCATCCCACTGTTCTCCTGCTCCCTCAGGGATTCTCTGTTGTGCTCCCTGTCAGGGCAGTCATGGGTTGTGGCCGGGTACACTCTAGTTCTTCTAGTCTCAGGATGATGGAAGTCTCTGGTTCATGTGGCCCTTTGTGTCTCTTGGGCTCAGAGTTGTCGTGTGACCTTTGTGTCCTTCATTCTCCTTTGATCCAGGTGAGTTGGGACCAATTCATGCATCTCAGATGGCCGCTTATTAGCATTTAAGACCCCTGACGCCACACTTGAAAGCGGGATGCAGAATGTTTTCAGAAGAGAATGATTTTGCCAATTGACTTAGAAGTCCCCTTAAGCCATAGTCCCCAAAGCCCTCCCTTGCTCCGCTGACCTGTGAAGCATGTAGTTTATCCCGGAAACCTCTTTGCTTTTGGTCCAGTCCAGTTGAGCTGACCTTCCGTGTATTGAGCGCTGTCCTTCCCTTCACCTAAAGTCCTTCTTTTCTACTAACTAATCGCTAAATAACCCTCTCCCAGCCTCCCTCCCTCCCCGCCTCGTAAGCACAAAAGTATGTGTTCTTCTCAGTTCATACTATTTCTCAAGATCTTATAATAGTGGTCGTATACAATATTTGTCCTTTTGCCTCTGACTAATTTCACTCAGCATAATGCCGTCCAGGTTCCTCCATGTTATGAAATGTTTCACAGACTCGTCACTGTTCTTTATCGATGCGTGGTATTCCATTGTGTGAATATACCATAGTTTATTTAACCAGTCCTCCGTTGATGGACAACTTGGTTGCTTCCAGCTTTTTGCTATTGTAACGTGAGCTGCAAGAAAGATGCGTATGCATATATCTGTTCGTGCGAAGGCTCTTATTTCTCTCGGGTATATTTCGAGGAGTGGGATTTCTGGGTTGTATTTTGAACTTTTGAAGAAAAGGCCAGATAGATTTCCAGAGTGGTTGTACCATGTGACATTCCCACCAGCAGCGTATTAGAGTTCCAATCTCTCGCAGCCTCTCCCACATTGATTATTTTGTGTTTTTTGGAGTAACGCCAGCCTTGTTGGAGTGAGATGGAATCTCTTTGTAGTTTTAATTTGCATTTCTCTAACGGCTAATGATGGAGAGCGTTTTCTCAAGTATCTCTTAGCTGCCTGAATATCTTCTTTAGTGAAGTGCGAGTTCATATCCTTTGCCCACTTTTTGATTGGTTTCTTTGTCTTTTCGTGGTTGAGGTTTACCAGAATCATATAGATTTTAGAGATCAGGCGCTGGTCGGAGATGTCATAGCAGAAAATTCTTTCCCAATCTCTAGGTGGTCTTTTGACTCTTTTGGTGAAGTCTTCAGATGAGCATAGGTGTTTGATTTTTAGGAGCTCCCAGTTTTCTGCTTTCTCTTCATCATTTTTGGTAATGTTTTATATTCTGTTTCTGCCTTGTATTAGGGCTCCTAAGGTTGCCCCTATTTTTTCTTCCACGATCTTTATGGCTTTAGTCTTTATGTTTCAGACTTTGATCCGCTTGGAGTTAGGTTTTGTGCTTGGTGTGAGGTATGGGCCCTGTTTCATTTTTTTGCAAATGGATATCCAGTGATGCCAGCAGCATTTGTTCAAAAGACTGTCTTTTCCCCAATTAACTGACACCGGGCCTTCGTCAAATATCAGCGGCTCGTATGTGGATGGATTTATATCTGGGTTCTCCATTGTGTTCCATGGGTCTATGTGCCTGTTGTTGTACCAGTACCAGGCTCTTTCGACTACTGTGGCTGTACAGTATGTTCTAAAATCAGGTAGAGTGAGGCCTCCCACTTTCTTCTTCCTTTTCAGTAATGCTTTACTTATCCGGGGCTTCTTTCCCTGCCGTAGGAAGTTGCTGATATGTTTCTCCATCACATTAAAAAATGTCCCTGGAATTTGGATCGCAAGTGCACTGTAGGTAGAGATGGCTTTGGTAGAATAGACATTTTTACTCTGTTAAGTCTTCCTATCCATGAGCAAGGTATCTTTTTCCACTTATGTAGGTCCTTTTCAGTTTCTTGCACTAGTTCTTTGTAGTTTGCTTTAAATAGGTCTTTTACAGCTTCGGTAAGACTTATTCCTAAGTCTTTTGTCTTCTTGGTGGCTTCTGTGAATGGTATTGATTTGGAGATTTCCTCTTCGATGTTCTTTTTGTTGATGTAGAGGAACCCAGGTGATTTCTCTATGTTTATCTTATACCCTGCGACTCTACAAAACTCTTCTGTTAGTTTCAGTAGTTTTCTGGAGGATTCCTTAGGGTTTTCTGTGTAGAAGATCATGTCATCTGCAAAGAGACGTAATTTTACTTCCTCCTTGCCAATCCGGATTCCCTTTATTTCTTTGTCTAGCCTAATTGCTCTGGCTAGGACCTCTGGCCCAATGTTGAATAAGAGTGGTGATAAAGGGCATCCTTGTCTGGTTCCCGTTCTCAAGGGAAATGCTTTCAGGCTCTCTCCGTTTAGGGTGCTGTTGCCCGTCGGCTCTGTATACATGCCCTTTATTCTGTTGAGGGATTTTCCTTCAATTCCTATTTGGCTGAGAGTTGTGATCGTGAATGGGTGTTGGACTTTGTCAAATGCCTTTTCTGAATCAATGGATACGATCCTGTGGTTTTTGTCTTTTGTTTTATTTAGACGGTGGATTACATTAATGGTATTTCTAATAGTAAAGGAGCCTTGCATACCTGGTAGAAATCCCACTTGGTCATGGTGGATTATTTCTTTGCTATGGTGTTGAATTCTAATGGCTAGCATTTTGTTGAGGAGTTTGGCGTCTTTGTTCATGAGGGATATATTCCGTGAGTTTTTAAAAACTATTTATTGTGCTTTAAGTGAACATGTACAAATCAAGTCAATCTGTCACACATAAGCTCTTCTACACCTTACTCCATATTCCCACTTACTCTCCACCAAAAGAGTTCGCCCGCTCCCTCCTTTGAGTCTCTCCTTTCGTAAAGATTTTGCCAGTTTCTAACCCTCTCTACCCTCCTAGCTCCCCTCCAGACAGGAGATTCCAACACAGTCTCAAGTGTCCACCTGATACAAGTAGCTTCCTCTTCGTCAGCATCTCTCTCCAACCCATTGTCCAGTCCTTTCCGTGTCTGATGAGTTGTCTTGGGAATGGTTCCTGTCCTAGGCCATCAGAAGGTTTGGGGAACACGACCGCCGGGATTCTTCTAGTCTCAGTGCGACCATTAAGTCTGGTCGTTTTGTGAGAAATTGGGGTCTGCATCCCACTGTTCTCCTGCTCCCTCAGGGATTCTCTGTTGTGCTCCCTGTCAGGGCAGTCATGGGTTGTGGCCGGGTACACTCAGTTCTTCTAGTCTCAGGATGATGGAAGTCTCTGGTTCATGTGGCCCTTTGTGTCTCTTGGGCTCAGAGTTGTCGTGGGACTTTTGTGTCCTTCATTCTCCTTTGATCCAGGTGAGTTGAGACCAATTCATGCATCTCAGATGGCCGCTTCTTAGTATTTAAGAACCCTGACGCCACACTTCAAAGCGGGATGCAGAATGTTTTCAGAATAGAATGATTTTGCCAATTGACTTAGAAGTCCCCTTAAGCCATAGTCCCCAAAGCCCTCCCTTGCTCCGCTGACCTGTGAAGTATGTAGTTTATCCCGGAAACCTCTTTGCTTTTGGTCCAGTCCAGTTGAGCTGACCTTCCGTGTATTGAGCGCTGTCCTTCCCTTCACCTAAAGTCCTTCTTTTCTACTAACTAATCGCTAAATAACCCTCTCCCAGCCTCCCTCCCTCCCCGCCTCGTAAGCACAAAAGTATGTGTTCTTCTCAGTTCATACTATTTCTCAAGATCTTTTAATAGTGGTCGTATACAATATTTGCCCTTTTGCCTCTGACTAATTTCACTCAGCATGATGCCGTCCAGGTTCCTCCATGTTATGAAATGTTTCACAGACTCGTCACTGTTCTTTATCGATGCGTGGTATTCCATTGTGTGAATATACCATAGTTTATTTAACCAGTCCTCCGTTGATGGACAACTCGGTCGCTTCCAGCTTTTTGCTATTGTAACGTGAGCTGCAAGAAAAATACGTATGCATATATCTGTTCCTGCGAAGGCTCTTATTTCTCTCGGGTATATTCCGAGGAGTGGGATTTCTGGGTTGTATTTTGAACTTTTGAAGAAAACGCCAGATAGATTTCCAGAGTGGTTGTACCATGTGACATTCCCACCAGCAGCGTATTAGAGTTCCAATCTCTCGCAGCCTCTCCCACATTGATTATTTTGTGTTTTTTGGAGTAACGCCAGCCTTGTTGGAGTGAGATGGAATCTCTTTGTAGTTTTCATTTGCATTTCTCTAATGGCTAATGATGGAGAGCGTTTTCTCAAGTATCTCTTAGCTGCCTGAATATCTTCTTTAGTGAAGTGCGTGTTCATATCCTTTGCCCACTTTTTGATTGGTTTCTTTGTCTTTTCGTGGTTGAGGTTGAACAGAATCATATAGATTTTAGAGATCAGGCTCTGGTCGGAGATGTCATAGCAGAAAATTCTTTCCCAATCTCTAGGTGGTCTTTTGACTCTTTTGGTGAAGTCTTCAGATGAGCATAGGTGTTTGATTTTTAGGAGCTCCCAGTTATCTGCTTTCTCTTCGTCATTTTTGGTAATGTTTTATATTCTGTTTCTGCCTTGTATTAGGGCTCCTAAGGTTGCCCCTATTTTTTCTTCCACGATCTTTATGGCTTTAGTCTTTATGTTTCAGACTTTTAATCCGCTTGGCGTTAGGTTTTGTGCTTGGTGTGAGGTATGGGCCCTGTTTCATTTTTTTGCAAATGGATATCCAGTGATGCCAACAGCATTTGTTCAAAAGACTGTCTTTTCCCCAATTAACTGACACCGGGCCTTCGTCAAATATCAGCAGCTCGTATGTGGATGGATTTATATCTGGGTTCTCCATTGTGTTCCATGGGTCTATGTGCCTGTTGTTGTACCAGTACCAGGCTCTTTCGACTACTGTGGCTGTACAGTATGTTCTAAAATCAGGTAAAGTGAGGCCTCCCACTTTCTTCTTCCTTTTCAGTAATGCTTTACTTCTCCGGGGCTTCTTTCCCTGCCATAGGAAGTTGCTGATATGTTTCTCCATCACATTAAAAAATGTCACTGGAATTTGGATCGCAAGTGCACTGTAGGTAGAGATGTCTTTGGTAGAATAGACATTTTTACTCTGTTAAGACTTCCTATCCATGAGCAAGGTATCTTTTTCCACTTATGTAGGTCCTTTTTAGTTTCTTGCACTAGTTCTTTGTAGTTTGCTTTAAATAGGTCTTTTACAGCTTCGGTAAGACTTATTCCTTAGTCTTTTGTCTTCTTGGTGGCTTCTGTGAATGGTATTGATTTGGAGATTTCCTCTTCGATGTTCTTTTTGTTGATGTAGAGGAACCCAAGTGATTTCTCTATGTTTATCTTATACCCTGCGACTCTACAAAACTCTTCTGTTAGTTTCAGTAGTTTTCTGGAGGATTCCTTAGGGTTTTCTGTGTAGAAGATCATGTCATCTGCAAAGAGACGTAATTTTACTTCCTCCTTGCCAATCCGGATTCCCTTTATTTCTTTGTCTAGCCTAATTGCTCTGGCTAGGACCTCTGGCACAATGTTGAATAAGAGTGGTGATAAAGGGCATCCTTGTCTGGTTCCCGTTCTCAAGGGAAATGCTTTCAGGCTCTCTCCGTTTAGGGTGCTGTTGCCTGTCGGCTCTGTATACATGCCCTTTATTCTGTTGAGGAATTTTCCTTCAATTCCTATTTGGCTGAGAGTTGTGATCGTGAATGGGTGTTGGACTTTGTCAAATGCCTTTTCTGAATCAATGGATACGATCCTGTGGTTTTTGTCTTTTGTTTTATTTATACGGTGGATTACATTAATGGTATTTCTAATATTAAAGGAGCCTTGCATACCTGGTAGAAATCCCACTTGGTCATGGTGGATTATTTCTTTGCTATGTTGTTGAATTCTAATGGCTAGCATTTTGTTGAGGATTTTGGCGTCTTTTTTCATGAGGGATATATTCCGTGAGTTTTTAAAAACTATTTATTGTGCTTTAAGTGAACATGTACAAATCAAGTCAATCTGTCACACATAAGCTTTTCTACACCTTACTCCATATTCCCACTTACTCTCCCCCAAAAGAGTTCGCCCGCTCCCTCCTTTGAGTCTCTCCTTTCGTAAAGATTTTGCCAGTTTCTAACCCTCTCTACCCTCCTAGCTCCCCTCCAGACAGGAGATTCCAACACAGTCTCAAGTGTCCACCTGATACAAGTAGCTTCCTCTTCGTCAGCATCTCTCTCCAACCCATTGTCCAGTCCTTTCCGTGTCTGATGAGTTGTCTTGGGGAATGGTTCCTGTCCTAGGCCATCAGAAGGTTTGGGGAACACGACCACCGGGATTCTTCTAATCTCAGTCTGACCATGAAGTCTGGTCGTTTTGTGAGAAATTGGGGTCTGCATCCCACTGTTCTCCTGCTCCCTCAGGGATTCTCTGTTGTGCTCCCTGTCAGGGCAGTCATGGGTTGTGGCTGGGTACGCTCTAGTTCTTCTAGTCTCAGGATGATGGAAGTCTCTGGTTCATGTGGCCCTTTGTGTCTCTTGGGCTCAGAGTTGTCGTGGGACCTTTGTGTCCTTCATTCTCCTTTGATCCAGGTGAGTTGAGACCAATTCATGCATCTCAGATGGCCGCTTATTAGCATTTAAGACCCCTGACGCCACACTTCAAAGCGGGATGCAGAATGTTTTCAGAATAGAATGATTTTGCCAATTGACTTCGAAGT
The DNA here is from genome assembly GCF_024166365.1 of Elephas maximus indicus. NCBI lineage: Eukaryota > Metazoa > Chordata > Mammalia > Proboscidea > Elephantidae > Elephas > Elephas maximus. The sequence continues at coordinate 8,488,456 of NC_064843.1, forward strand.
CCCCTTAAGCCATAGTCCCCAAAGCCCTCCCTTGCTCCGCTGACCTGTGAAGCATGTAGTTTATCCCGGAAACCTCTTTGCTTTTGGTCCAGTCCAGTTGAGCTGACCTTCCGTGTATTGAGCGCTGTCCTTCCCTTCACCTAAAGTCCTTCTTTTCTACTAACTAATCGCTAAATAACCCTCTCCCACCCTCCCTCCCTCCCCGCCTCGTAAGCACAAAAGTATGTGTTCTTCTCAGTTCATACTATTTCTCAAGATCTTATAATAGTGGTCGTATACAATATTTGTCCTTTTGCCTCTGACTAATTTCACTCAGCATAATGCCGTCCAGGTTCGTCCATGTTATGAAATGTTTCACAGACTCGTCACTGTTCTTTATCGATGCGTGGTATTCCATTGTGTGAATATACCATAGTTTATTTAACCAGTCCTCCGTTGATGGACAACTCGGTCGCTTCCAGCTTTTTGCTATTGTAACGTGAGCTGCAAGAAAGATGCGTATGCATATATCTCTTCGTGCGAAGGCTCTTATTTAGCTAGGGTATATTCCGAGGAGTGGGATTTCTGGGTTGTATTTTGAACTTTTGAAGAAAAGGCCAGATAGATTTCCAGAGTGGTTGTACCATGTGACATTCCCACCAGCAGCGTATTAGAGTTCCAATCTCTCGCAGCCTCTCCCACATTGATTATTTTGTGTTTTTTGGAGTAACGCCAGCCTTGTTGGAGTGAGATGGAATCCCTTTGTAGTTTTAATTTGCATTTCTCTAATGGCTAATGATGGAGAGCGTTTTCTCAAGTATCTCTTAGCTGCCTGAATATCTTCTTTAGTGAAGTGCGTGTTCATATCCTTTGCCCACTTTTTGATTGGTTTCTTTGTCTTTTCGTGGTTGAGGTTGAACAGAATCATATAGATTTTAGAGATCAGGCGCTGGTCGGAGATGTCATAGCAGAAAATTCTTTCCCAATCTCTAGGTGGTCTTTTGACTCTTTTGGTGAAGTCTTCAGATGAGCATAGGTGTTTGATTTTTAGGAGCTCCCAGTTATCTGCTTTCTCTTCGTCATTTTTGGTAATGTTTTATATTCTGTTTCTGCCTTGTATTAGGGCTCCTAAGGTTGCCCCTATTTTTTCTTCCACGATCTTTATGGCTTTAGTCTTTATGTTTCAGACTTTGATCCTCTTGGAGTTAGGTTTTGTGCTTGGTGTGAGGTATGGGCCCTGTTTCATTTTTTTTGCAAATGGATATCCAGTGATGCCAGCAGCATTTGTTCAAAAGACTGTCTTTTCCCCAATTAACTGACACCGGGCCTTCGTCAAATATCAGCGGCTCGTATGTGGATGGATTTCTATATGGGTTCTCCATTGTGTTCCATGGGTCTATGTGCCTGTTGTTGTACCCGTACCAGGCTCTTTCAACTACTGTGGCTGTACAGTATGTTCTAAAATCAGGTAGACTGAGGCCTCCCACTTTCTTCTTCCTTTTCAGTAATGCTTTACTTCTCCGGGGCTTCTTTCCCTGCCATAGGAAGTTGCTGATATGTTTCTCCATCACATTAAAAAATGTCACTGGAATTTGGATCGCAAGTGCACTGTAGGTAGAATAGACATTTTTACTCTGTTAAGTCTTCCTATCCATGAGCAAGGTATCTTTTTCCACTTATGTAGGTCCTTTTTAGTTTCTTGCACTAGTTCTTTGTACTTTGCTTTAAATAGTTCTTTTATAGCTTCGGTAAGACTTATTCCTTAGTGTTTTGTCTTCTTGGTGGCTTCTGTGAATGGTATTGATTTGGAGATTTCCTCTTCGATGTTCTTTTTGTTGATGTAGAGGAACCCAAGTGATTTCTCTATGTTTATCTTATACCCTGCGACTCTAGAAAACTCTTCTGTTAGTTTCAGTAGTTTTCTGGAGGATTCCTTAGGGTTTTCTGTGTAGAAGATCATGTCATCTGCAAAGAGACGTAATTTTACTTCCTCCTTGCCAATCCGGATTCCCTTTATTTCGTTGTCTAGCCTAATTGCTCTGGCTAGGACCTCTGGCACAATGTTGAATAAGAGTGGTGATAAAGGGCATCCTTGTCTGGTTCCCGTTCTCAAGGGAAATGCTTTCAGGCTCTCTCCGTTTAGGGTGCTGTTGCCTGTCGGCTCTGTATACATGCCCTTTATTCTGTTGAGGAATTTTCCTTCAATTCCTATTTGGCTGAGAGTTGTGATCGTGAATGGGTGTTGGACTTTGTCAAATGCCTTTTCTGAATCAATGGATACGATCCTGTGGTGTTTGTCTTTTGTTTTATTTAGACGGTGGATTACATTAATGGTATTTCTAATAGTAAAGGAGCCTTGCATACCTGGTAGAAATCCCACTTGGTCATGGTGGATTATTTCTTTGCTATGTTGTTGAATTCTAATGGCTAGCATTTTGTTGAGGATTTTGGCGTCTTTTTTCATGAGGGATATATTCCGTGAGTTTTTAAAAACTATTTATTGTGCTTTAAGTGAACATGTACAAATCAAGTCAATCTGTCACACATAAGCTTTTCTACACCTTACTCCATATTCCCACTTACTCTCCCCCAAAAGAGTTCGCCCGCTCCCTCCTTTGAGTCTCTCCTTTCGTAAAGATTTTGCCAGTTTCTAACCCTCTCTACCCCCCTAGCTCCCCTCCAGACAGGAGATTCCAACACAGTCTCAAGTGTCCACCTGATACAAGTAGCTTCCTCTTCGTCAGCATCTCTCTCCAACCCATTGTCCAGTCCTTTCCGTGTCTGATGAGTTGTCTTGGGGAATGGTTCCTGTCCTAGGCCATCAGAAGGTTTGGGGAACACGACCACCGGGATTCTTCTAATCTCAGTCTGACCATGAAGTCTGGTCGTTTTGTGAGAAATTGGGGTCTGCATCCCACTGTTCTCCTGCTCCCTCAGGGATTCTCTGTTGTGCTCCCTGTCAGGGCAGTCATGGGTTGTGGCTGGGTACGCTCTAGTTCTTCTAGTCTCAGGATGATGGAAGTCTCTGGTTCATGTGGCCCTTTGTGTCTCTTGGGCTCAGAGTTGTCGTGGGACCTTTGTGTCCTTCATTCTCCTTTGATCCAGGTGAGTTGGGACCAATTCATGCATCTCAGATGGCCGCTTATTAGCATTTAAGACCCCTGACGCCACACTTCAAAGCGGGATGCAGAATGTTTTCAGAATAGAATGATTTTGCCAATTGACTTCGAAGTCCCCTTAAGCCATAGTCCCCAAAGCCCTCCCTTGCTCCGCTGACCTGTGAAGCATGTAGTTTATCCCGGAAACCTCTTTGCTTTTGGTCCAGTCCAGTTGAGCTGACCTTCCGTGTATTGAGCGCTGTCCTTCCCTTCACCTAAAGTCCTTCTTTTCTACTAACTAATCGCTAAATAACCCTCTCCCACCCTCCCTCCCTCCCCGCCTCGTAAGCACAAAAGTATGTGTTCTTCTCAGTTCATACTATTTCTCAAGATCTTATAATAGTGGTCGTATACAATATTTGTCCTTTTGCCTCTGACTAATTTCACTCAGCATAATGCCGTCCAGGTTCGTCCATGTTATGAAATGTTTCACAGACTCGTCACTGTTCTTTATCGATGCGTGGTATTCCATTGTGTGAATATACCATAGTTTATTTAACCAGTCCTCCGTTGATGGACAACTCGGTCGCTTCCAGCTTTTTGCTATTGTAACGTGAGCTGCAAGAAAGATGCGTATGCATATATCTCTTCGTGCGAAGGCTCTTATTTAGCTAGGGTATATTCCGAGGAGTGGGATTTCTGGGTTGTATTTTGAACTTTTGAAGAAAAGGCCAGATAGATTTCCAGAGTGGTTGTACCATGTGACATTCCCACCAGCAGCGTATTAGAGTTCCAATCTCTCGCAGCCTCTCCCACATTGATTATTTTGTGTTTTTTGGAGTAACGCCAGCCTTGTTGGAGTGAGATGGAATCCCTTTGTAGTTTTAATTTGCATTTCTCTAATGGCTAATGATGGAGAGCGTTTTCTCAAGTATCTCTTAGCTGCCTGAATATCTTCTTTAGTGAAGTGCGTGTTCATATCCTTTGCCCACTTTTTGATTGGTTTCTTTGTCTTTTCGTGGTTGAGGTTGAACAGAATCATATAGATTTTAGAGATCAGGCGCTGGTCGGAGATGTCATAGCAGAAAATTCTTTCCCAATCTCTAGGTGGTCTTTTGACTCTTTTGGTGAAGTCTTCAGATGAGCATAGGTGTTTGATTTTTAGGAGCTCCCAGTTATCTGCTTTCTCTTCGTCATTTTTGGTAATGTTTTATATTCTGTTTCTGCCTTGTATTAGGGCTCCTAAGGTTGCCCCTATTTTTTCTTCCACGATCTTTATGGCTTTAGTCTTTATGTTTCAGACTTTGATCCTCTTGGAGTTAGGTTTTGTGCTTGGTGTGAGGTATGGGCCCTGTTTCATTTTTTTTGCAAATGGATATCCAGTGATGCCAGCAGCATTTGTTCAAAAGACTGTCTTTTCCCCAATTAACTGACACCGGGCCTTCGTCAAATATCAGCGGCTCGTATGTGGATGGATTTCTATCTGGGTTCTCCATTGTGTTCCATGGGTCTATGTGCCTGTTGTTGTACCCGTACCAGGCTCTTTCCACTACTGTGGCTGTACAGTATGTTCTAAAATCAGGTAGACTGAGGCCTCCCACTTTCTTCTTCCTTTTCAGTAATGCTTTACTTCTCCGGGGCTTCTTTCCCTGCCATAGGAAGTTGCTGATATGTTTCTCCATCACATTAAAAAATGTCACTGGAATTTGGATCGCAAGTGCACTGTAGGTAGAATAGACATTTTTACTCTGTTAAGTCTTCCTATCCATGAGCAACGTATCTTTTTCCACTTATGTAGGTCCTTTTTAGTTTCTTGCACTAGTTCTTTGTACTTTGCTTTAAATAGTTCTTTTATAGCTTCGGTAAGACTTATTCCTTAGTGTTTTGTCTTCTTGGTGGCTTCTGTGAATGGTATTGATTTGGAGATTTCCTCTTCGATGTTCTTTTTGTTGATGTAGAGGAACCCAAGTGATTTCTCTATGTTTATCTTATACCCTGCGACTCTACAAAACTCTTCTGTTAGTTTCAGTAGTTTTCTGGAGGATTCCTTAGGGTTTTCTGTGTAGAAGATCATGTCATCTGCAAAGAGACGTAATTTTACTTCCTCCTTGCCAATCCGGATTCCCTTTATTTCGTTGTCTAGCCTAATTGCTCTGGCTAGGACCTCTGGCACAATGTTGAATAAGAGTGGTGATAAAGGGCATCCTTGTCTGGTTCCCGTTCTCAAGGGAAATGCTTTCAGGCTCTCTCCGTTTAGGGTGCTGTTGCCTGTCGGCTCTGTATACATGCCCTTTATTCTGTTGAGGAATTTTCCTTCAATTCCTATTTGGCTGAGAGTTGTGATCGTGAATGGGTGTTGGACTTTGTCAAATGCCTTTTCTGAATCAATGGATACGATCCTGTGGTGTTTGTCTTTTGTTTTATTTAGACGGTGGATTACATTAATGGTATTTCTAATAGTAAAGGAGCCTTGCATACCTGGTAGAAATCCCACTTGGTCATGGTGGATTATTTCTTTGCTATGTTGTTGAATTCTAATGGCTAGCATTTTGTTGAGGATTTTGGCGTCTTTTTTCATGAGGGATATATTCCGTGAGTTTTTAAAAACTATTTATTGTGCTTTAAGTGAACATGTACAAATCAAGTCAATCTGTCACACATAAGCTTTTCTACACCTTACTCCATATTCCCACTTACTCTCCCCCAAAAGAGTTCGCCCGCTCCCTCCTTTGAGTCTCTCCTTTCGTAAAGATTTTGCCAGTTTCTAACCCTCTCTACCCCCCTAGCTCCCCTCCAGACAGGAGATTCCAACACAGTCTCAAGTGTCCACCTGATACAAGTAGCTTCCTCTTCGTCAGCATCTCTCTCCAACCCATTGTCCAGTCCTTTCCGTGTCTGATGAGTTGTCTTGGGGAATGGTTCCTGTCCTAGGCCATCAGAAGGTTTGGGGAACACGACCACCGGGATTCTTCTAATCTCAGTCTGACCATGAAGTCTGGTCGTTTTGTGAGAAATTGGGGTCTGCATCCCACTGTTCTCCTGCTCCCTCAGGGATTCTCTGTTGTGCTCCCTGTCAGGGCAGTCATGGGTTGTGGCTGGGTACGCTCTAGTTCTTCTAGTCTCAGGATGATGGAAGTCTCTGGTTCATGTGGCCCTTTGTGTCTCTTGGGCTCAGAGTTGTCGTGGGACCTTTGTGTCCTTCATTCTCCTTTGATCCAGGTGAGTTGGGACCAATTCATGCATCTCAGATGGCCGCTTATTAGCATTTAAGACCCCTGACGCCACACTTCAAAGCGGGATGCAGAATGTTTTCAGAATAGAATGATTTTGCCAATTGACTTCGAAGTCCCCTTAAGCCATAGTCCCCAAAGCCCTCCCTTGCTCCGCTGACCTGTGAAGCATGTAGTTTATCCCGGAAACCTCTTTGCTTTTGGTCCAGTCCAGTTGAGCTGACCTTCCGTGTATTGAGCGCTGTCCTTCCCTTCACCTAAAGTCCTTCTTTTCTACTAACTAATCGCTAAATAACCCTCTCCCACCCTCCCTCCCTCCCCGCCTCGTAAGCACAAAAGTATGTGTTCTTCTCAGTTCATACTATTTCTCAAGATCTTATAATAGTGGTCGTATACAATATTTGTCCTTTTGCCTCTGACTAATTTCACTCAGCATAATGCCGTCCAGGTTCGTCCATGTTATGAAATGTTTCACAGACTCGTCACTGTTCTTTATCGATGCGTGGTATTCCATTGTGTGAATATACCATAGTTTATTTAACCAGTCCTCCGTTGATGGACAACTCGGTCGCTTCCAGCTTTTTGCTATTGTAACGTGAGCTGCAAGAAAGATGCGTATGCATATATCTCTTCGTGCGAAGGCTCTTATTTAGCTAGGGTATATTCCGAGGAGTGGGATTTCTGGGTTGTATTTTGAACTTTTGAAGAAAAGGCCAGATAGATTTCCAGAGTGGTTGTACCATGTGACATTCCCACCAGCAGCGTATTAGAGTTCCAATCTCTCGCAGCCTCTCCCACATTGATTATTTTGTGTTTTTTGGAGTAACGCCAGCCTTGTTGGAGTGAGATGGAATCCCTTTGTAGTTTTAATTTGCATTTCTCTAATGGCTAATGATGGAGAGCGTTTTCTCAAGTATCTCTTAGCTGCCTGAATATCTTCTTTAGTGAAGTGCGTGTTCATATCCTTTGCCCACTTTTTGATTGGTTTCTTTGTCTTTTCGTGGTTGAGGTTGAACAGAATCATATAGATTTTAGAGATCAGGCGCTGGTCGGAGATGTCATAGCAGAAAATTCTTTCCCAATCTCTAGGTGGTCTTTTGACTCTTTTGGTGAAGTCTTCAGATGAGCATAGGTGTTTGATTTTTAGGAGCTCCCAGTTATCTGCTTTCTCTTCGTCATTTTTGGTAATGTTTTATATTCTGTTTCTGCCTTGTATTAGGGCTCCTAAGGTTGCCCCTATTTTTTCTTCCACGATCTTTATGGCTTTAGTCTTTATGTTTCAGACTTTGATCCTCTTGGAGTTAGGTTTTGTGCTTGGTGTGAGGTATGGGCCCTGTTTCATTTTTTTTGCAAATGGATATCCAGTGATGCCAGCAGCATTTGTTCAAAAGACTGTCTTTTCCCCAATTAACTGACACCGGGCCTTCGTCAAATATCAGCGGCTCGTATGTGGATGGATTTCTATCTGGGTTCTCCATTGTGTTCCATGGGTCTATGTGCCTGTTGTTGTACCCGTACCAGGCTCTTTCCACTACTGTGGCTGTACAGTATGTTCTAAAATCAGGTAGACTGAGGCCTCCCACTTTCTTCTTCCTTTTCAGTAATGCTTTACTTCTCCGGGGCTTCTTTCCCTGCCATAGGAAGTTGCTGATATGTTTCTCCATCACATTAAAAAATGTCACTGGAATTTGGATCGCAAGTGCACTGTAGGTAGAATAGACATTTTTACTCTGTTAAGTCTTCCTATCCATGAGCAACGTATCTTTTTCCACTTATGTAGGTCCTTTTTAGTTTCTTGCACTAGTTCTTTGTACTTTGCTTTAAATAGTTCTTTTATAGCTTCGGTAAGACTTATTCCTTAGTGTTTTGTCTTCTTGGTGGCTTCTGTGAATGGTATTGATTTGGAGATTTCCTCTTCGATGTTCTTTTTGTTGATGTAGAGGAACCCAAGTGATTTCTCTATGTTTATCTTATACCCTGCGACTCTACAAAACTCTTCTGTTAGTTTCAGTAGTTTTCTGGAGGATTCCTTAGGGTTTTCTGTGTAGAAGATCATGTCATCTGCAAAGAGACGTAATTTTACTTCCTCCTTGCCAATCCGGATTCCCTTTATTTCGTTGTCTAGCCTAATTGCTCTGGTTAGGACCTCTGGCACAATGTTGAATAAGAGTGGTGATAAAGGGCATCCTTGTCTGGTTCCCGTTCTCAAGGGAAATGCTTTCAGGCTCTCTCCGTTTAGGGTGCTGTTGCCTGTCGGCTCTGTATACATGCCCTTTATTCTGTTGAGGAATTTTCCTTCAATTCCTATTTGGCTGAGAGTTGTGATCGTGAATGGGTGTTGGACTTTGTCAAATGCCTTTTCTGAATCAATGGATACGATCCTGTGGTGTTTGTCTTTTGTTTTATTTAGACGGTGGATTACATTAATGGTATTTCTAATAGTAAAGGAGCCTTGCATACCTGGTAGAAATCCCACTTGGTCATGGTGGATTATTTCTCTGCTATGTTGTTGAATTCTAATGGCTAGCATTTTGTTGAGGATTTTGGCGTCTTTGTTCATGAGGGATATATTCCGTGAGTTTTTAAAAACTATTTATTGTGCTTTAAGTGAACATGTACAAATCAAGTCAATCTGTCACACATAAGCTTTTCTACACCTTACTCCATATTCCCACTTACTCTCCCCCAAAAGAGTTCGCCCGCTCCCTCCTTTGAGTCTCTCCTTTCGTAAAGATTTTGCCAGTTTCTAACCCTCTCTACCCTCCTAGCTCCCCTCCAGACAGGAGATTCCAACACAGTCTCAAGTGTCCACCTGATACAAGTAGCTTCCTCTTCGTCAGCATCTCTCTCCAACCCATTGTCCAGTCCTTTCCGTGTCTGATGAGTTGTCTTGGGGAATGGTTCCTGTCCTAGGCCATCAGAAGGTTTGGGGAACACGACCGCCGGGATTCTTCTAGTCTCAGTCCGACCATTAAGTCTGCTCGTTTTGTGAGAAATTGGGGTCTGCATCCCACTCTTCTCTTCCTCCCTCAGGGATTCTCTGTTGTGCTCCCTGTCAGGGCAGTCATGGGTTGTGGCCGGGTACACTCTAGTTCTTCTAGTCTCAGGATGATGGAAGTCTCTGGTTCATGTGGCCCTTTGTGTCTCTTGGGCTCAGAGTTGTCGTGGGACCTTTGTGTCCTTCATTCTCCTTTGATCCAGGTGAGTTGGGACCAATTCATGCATCTCAGATGGCCGCTTATTAGCATTTAAGACCCCTGACGCCACACTTCAAAGCGGGATGCAGAATGTTTTCAGAATAGAATGATTTTGCCAATTGACTTAGAAGTCCCCTTAAGCCATAGTCCCCAAAGCCCTCCCTTGCTCCGCTGACCTGTGAAGCATGTAGTTTATCCCGGAAACCTCTTTGCTTTTGGTCCAGTCCAGTTGAGCTGACCTTCCGTGTATTGAGCGCTGTCCTTCCCTTCACCTAAAGTCCTTCTTTTCTACTAACTAATCGCTAAATAACCCTCTCCCACCCTCCCGCCCTCCCCGCCTCGTAAGCACAAAAGTATGTGTTCTTCTCAGTTCATACTATTTCTCAAGATCTTATAATAGTGGTCGTATACAATATTTGTCCTTTTGCCTCTGACTAATTTCACTCAGCATAATGCCGTCCAGGTTCCTCCATGTTATGAAATGTTTCACAGACTCGTCACTGTTCTTTATCGATGCGTGGTATTCCATTGTGTGAATATACCATAGTTTATTTAACCAGTCCTCCGTTGATGGACAACTCGGTCGCTTCCAGCTTTTTGCTATTGTAACGTGAGCTGCAAGAAAGATGCGTATGCATATATCTCTTCGTGCGAAGGCTCTTATTTCTCTAGGGTGTATTGCGAGGAGTGGGATTTCTGGGTTGTATTTTGAACTTTTGAAGAAAAGGCCAGATAGATTTCCAGAGTGGTTGTACCATGTGACATTCCCACCAGCAGCGTATTAGAGTTCCAATCTCTCGCAGCCTCTCCCACATTGATTATTTTGTGTTTTTTGGAGTAACGCCAGCCTTGTTGGAGTGAGATGGAATCCCTTTGTAGTTTTAATTTGCATTTCTCTAATGGCTAATGATGGAGAGCGTTTTCTCAAGTATCTCTTAGCTGCCTGAATATCTTCTTTAGTGAAGTGCGTGTTCATATCCTTTGCCCACTTTTTGATTGGTTTCTTTGTCTTTTCGTGGTTGAGGTTGAACAGAATCATATAGATTTTAGAGATCAGGCGCTGGTCGGAGATGTCATAGCAGAAAATTCTTTCCCAATCTCTAGGTGGTCTTTTGACTCTTTTGGTGAAGTCTTCAGATGAGCATAGGTGTTTGATTTTTAGGAGCTCCCAGTTATCTGCTTTCTCTTCGTCATTTTTGGTAATGTTTTATATTCTGTTTCTGCCTTGTATTAGGGCTCCTAAGGTTGCCCCTATTTTTTCTTCCACGATCTTTATGGCTTTAGTCTTTATGTTTCAGACTTTGATCCTCTTGGAGTTAGGTTTTGTGCTTGGTGTGAGGTATGGGCCCTGTTTCATTTTTTTTGCAAATGGATATCCAGTGATGCCAGCAGCATTTGTTCAAAAGACTGTCTTTTCCCCAATTAACTGACACCGGGCCTTCGTCAAATATCAGCGGCTCGTATGTGGATGGATTTCTATCTGGGTTCTCCATTGTGTTCCATGGGTCTATGTGCCTGTTGTTGTACCCGTACCAGGCTCTTTCGACTACTGTGGCTGTACAGTATGTTCTAAAATCAGGTAGACTGAGGCCTCCCACTTTCTTCTTCCTTTTCAGTAATGCTTTACTTCTCCGGGGCTTCTTTCCCTGCCATAGGAAGTTGCTGATATGTTTCTCCATCACATTAAAAAATGTCACTGGAATTTGGATCGCAAGTGCACTGTAGGTAGAATAGACATTTTTACTCTGTTAAGTCTTCCTATCCATGAGCAACGTATCTTTTTCCACTTATGTAGGTCCTTTTTAGTTTCTTGCACTAGTTCTTTGTACTTTGCTTTAAATAGTTCTTTTATAGCTTCGGTAAGACTTATTCCTTAGTGTTTTGTCTTCTTGGTGGCTTCTGTGAATGGTATTGATTTGGAGATTTCCTCTTCGATGTTCTTTTTGTTGATGTAGAGGAACCCAAGTGATTTCTCTATGTTTATCTTATACCCTGCGACTCTACAAAACTCTTCTGTTAGTTTCAGTAGTTTTCTGGAGGATTCCTTAGGGTTTTCTGTGTAGAAGATCATGTCATCTGCAAAGAGACGTAATTTTACTTCCTCCTTGCCAATCCGGATTCCCTTTATTTCGTTGTCTAGCCTAATTGCTCTGGCTAGGACCTCTGGCCCAATGTTGAATCAGAGTGGTGATAAAGGGCATCCTTGTCTGGTTCCCGTTCTCAAGGGAAATGCTTTCAGGCTCTCTCCGTTTAGGGTGCTGTTGCCTGTCGGCTCTGTATACATGCCCTTTATTCTGTTGAGGAATTTTCCTTCAATTCCTATTTGGCTGAGAGTTGTGATCGTGAATGGGTGTTGGACTTTGTCAAATGCCTTTTCTGAATCAATGGATACGATCCTGTGGTGTTTGTCTTTTGTTTTATTTAGACGGTGGATTACATTAATGGTATTTCTAATAGTAAAGGAGCCTTGCATACCTGGTAGAAATCCCACTTGGTCATGGTGGATTATTTCTTTGATATGCTATTGAATTCTAATGGCTAGCATTTTGTTGAGGATTTTGGCGTCTTTGTTCATGAGGGATATATTCCGTGAGTTTTTAAAAAATATTTATTGTGCTTTAAGTGAACATGTACAAATCAAGTCAATCTGTCACACATAAGCTTTTCTATACCTTACTCCATATTCCCACTTACTCTCCCCCAAAAGAGTTCGCCTGCTCCCTCCTTTGAGTCTCTCCTTTCATAAAGATTTTGCCAGTTTCTAACCCTCTCTACCCTCCTAGCTCCCCTGCAGACAGGAGATTCCAACACAGTCTCAAGTGTCCACCTGATACAAGTAGCTTCCTCTTCGTCAGCATCTCTCTCCAACCCATTGTCCAGTCCTTTCCGTGTCTGATGAGTTGTCTTGGGGAATGGTTCCTGTCCTAGGCCATCAGAAGGTTTGGGGAACACGACCGCCGGGATTCTTCTAGTCTCAGTCCGACCATGAAGTCTGGTGGTTTTGTGAGAAATTGGGGTCTGCATCCCACTGTTCTCCTGCTCCCTCAGGGATTCTCTGTTGTGCTCCCTGTCAGGGCAGTCATGGGTTGTGGCCGGGTACACTCTAGTTCTTCTAGTCTCAGGATGATGGAAGTCTCTGGTTCATGTGGCCCTTTGTGTCTCTTGGGCTCAGAGTTGTCGTGGGACCTTTGTGTCCTTCATTCTCCTTTGATCCAGGTGAGTTGGGACCAATTCATGCATCTCAGATGGCCACTTATTAGCATTTAAGACCCCTGACGCCACACTTCAAAGCGGGATGCAGAATGTTTTCAGAAGAGAATGATTTTGCCAATTGACTTCGAAGTCCCCTTAAGCCATAGTCCCCAAAGCCCTCCCTTGCTCCGCTGACCTGTGAAGCATGTAGTTTATCCCGGAAACCTCTTTGCTTTTGGTCCAGTCCAGTTGAGCTGACCTTCCGTGTATTGAGCGCTGTCCTTCCCTTCACCTAAAGTCCTTCTTTTCTACTAACTAATCGCTAAATAACCCTCTCCCAGCCTCCCTCCCTCCCCGCCTTGTAAGCACAAAAGTATGTGTTCTTCTCAGTTCATACTATTTCTCAAGATCTTATAATAGTGGTCGTATACAATATTTGTCCTTTTGCCTCTGACTAATTTCACTCAGCATAATGCCGTCCAGGTTCCTCCATGTTATGAAATGTTTCACAGACTCGTCACTGTTCTTTATCGATGCGTGGTATTCCATTGTGTGAATATACCATAGTTTATTTAACCAGTCCTCCGTTGATGGACAACTCGGTCGCTTCCAGCTTTTTCCTATTGTAACGTGAGCTGCAAGAAAGATGCGTATGCATATATCTGTTCGTGCGAAGGCTCTTATTTCTCTAGGGTATATTGCGAGGAGTGGGATTTCTGGGTTGTATTTTGAACTTTTGAAGAAAAGGCCAGATAGATTTCCAGAGTGGTTGTCCCATGTGACATTCCCAGCAGCAGCATATTAGAGTTCCAATCTCTCGCAGCCTCTCCCACATTGATTATTTTGTGTTTTTTGGAGTAACGCCAGCCTTGTTGGAGTGAGATGGAATCTCTTTGTAGTTTTAATTTGCATTTCTCTAATGGCTAATGATCGAGAGCGTTCTCTCAAGTATCTCTTAGCTGCCTGAATATCTTCTTTAGTGAAGTGCGTGTTCATATCCTTTGCCCACTTTTTGATTGGTTTCTTTGTCTTTTCGTGGTTGAGGTTGAACAGAATCATATAGATTTTAGAGATCAGGCGCTGGTCGGAGATGTCATAGCAGAAAATTCTTTCCCAATCTCTAGGTGGTCTTTTGACTCTTTTGGTGAAGTCTTCAGATGAGCATAGGTGTTTGATTTTTAGGAGCTCCCAGTTATCTGCTTTCTCTTCGTCATTCTTGGTCATGTTTTATATTCTGTTTCTGCCTTGTATTAGGGCTCCTAAGGTTGCCCCTATTTTTCCTTCCACGATCTTTATGGCTTTAGTCTTTATGTTTCAGACTTTGATCCGCTTGGAGTTAGGTTTTGTGCTTGGTGTGAGGTATGGGCCCTGTTTCATTTTTTTTGCAAATGGATATCCAGTGATGCCAGCAGCATTTGTTCAAAAGACTGTCTTTTCCCCAATTAACTGACACCGGGCCTTCGTCAAATATCAGCGGCTCGTATGTGGATGGATTTATATCTGGGTTCTTAACTGTGTTCCATGGGTCGATGTGCCTGTTGTTGTACCAGTACCAGGCTCTTTCGACTACTGTGGCTGTACAGTATGTTCTAAAATCAGGTAGAGTGAGGCCTCCCACTTTCTTCTTCCTTTTCGGTAATGCTTTACTTCTCCGGGGCTTCTTTCCCTGCCATAGGAAGTTGCTGATATGTTCCTCCATCACATTAAAAAATGTCACTGGAATTTGGATCGCAAGTGCACTGTAGGTAGAGATGGTTTTGGTAGAATAGACATTTTTACTCCGTTAAGTCTTCCTATCCATCAGCAAGGTATCTTTTTCCACTTATGTAGGTCCTTTAAGTTTCTTGCACTGGTTCTTTGTAGTTTGCTTTAAATAGGTCTTTTACAGCTTTGGTAAGACTTATTCCTAAGTCTTTTGTCTTCTTGGTGGCTTCTGTGAATGGTATTGATTTGGAGATTTCCTCTTCGATGTTCTTTTTGTTGATGTAGAGGAACCCAAGTGATTTCTCTATCTTATCTTATACCCTGCGACTCTACAAAACTCTTCTGTTAGTTTCAGTAGTTTTCTGGAGGATTCCTTAGGGTTTTCTGTGTAGAAGATCATGTCATCTGCAAATAGACGTAATTTTACTTCCTCCTTGCCAATCCGGATTCCCTTTATTTCTTTGTCTAGCCTAATTGCTCTGGCTAGGACCTCTGGCACAATGTTGAATAAGAGTGGTGATAAAGGGCATCCTTGTCTGGTTCCCGTTCTAAAGGGAAATGCTTTCAGGCTCTCTCCGTTTAGGGTGCTGTTGCCTGTCGTCTCTGTATACATGCCCTTTATTCTGTTGAGGAATTTTCCTTCAATTCCTATTTGGCTGAGAGTTGTGATCGTGAATGGGTGTTGGACTTTGTCAAATGCCTTTTCTGAATCAATGGATACGATCCTGTGGTTTTTGTCTTTTGTTTTATTTAGACGGTGGATTACATTAATGGTATTTCTAATAGTAAAGGAGCCTTGCATACCTGGTAGAAATCCCACTTGGTCATGGTGGATTATTTCTTTGCTATGTTGTTGAATTCTAATGGCTAGCATTTTGTTGAGGATTTTGGCGTCTTTGTTCATGAGGGATATATTCCGTGAGTTTTTAAAAAATATTTATTGTGCTTTAAGTGAAAATGTACAAATCAAGTCAATCTGTCACACATAAGCTTTTCTACACCTTACTCCATATTCCCACTTACTCTCCCCCAAAAGAGTTCGCCCACTCCCTCCTTTGAGTCTCTCCTTTTGTAAAGATTTTGCCAGTTTCTAACCCTCTCTACCCTCCTAGCTCCCCTCCAGACAGGAGATTCCAACACAGTCTCAAGTGTCCACCTGATACAAGTAGCTTCCTCTTCGTCAGCATCTCTCTCCAACCCATTGTCCAGTCCTTTCCGTGTCTGATGAGTTGTCTTCGGGAATGGTTCCTGTCCTAGGCCATCAGAAGGTTTGGGGAACACGACCGCCAGGATTCTTCTAGTCTCAGTCCGACCATGAAGTCTGGTCATTTTGTGAGAAATTGGGGTCGGCATCCCACTGTTCTCCTGCTCCCTCAGGGATTCTCTGTTGTGCTCCCTGTCAGGGCAGTCATGGGTTGTGGCCGGGTACGCTCTAGTTCTTCTAGTCTCAGGATGATGGAAGTCTCTGGTTCATGTGGCCCTTTGTGTCTCTTGGGCTCAGAGTTGTCGTGGGACCTTTGTGTCCTTCATTCTCCTTTGATCCAGGTGAGTTGGGACCAATTCATGCATCTCAGATGGCCACTTATTAGCATTTAAGACCCCTGACGCCACACTTCAAAGCGGGATGCAGAATGTTTTCAGAAGAGAATGATTTTGCCAATTGACTTCGAAGTCCCCTTAAGCCATAGTCCCCAAAGCCCTCCCTTGCTCCGCTGACCTGTGAAGCATGTAGTTTATCCCGGAAACCTCTTTGCTTTTGGTCCAGTCCAGTTGAGCTGACCTTCCGTGTATTGAGCGCTGTCCTTCCCTTCACCTAAAGTCCTTCTTTTCTACTAACTAATCGCTAAATAACCCTCTCCCAGCCTCCCTCCCTCCCCGCCTCGTAAGCACAAAAGTATGTGTTCTTCTCAGTTCATACTATTTCTCAAGATCTTATAATAGTGGTCGTATACAATATTTGTCCTTTTGCCTCTGACTAATTTCACTCAGCATAATCCCGTCGAGGTTCCTCCATGTTATGAAATGTTTCACAGACTCGTCACTGTTCTTTATCGATGCGTGGTATTCCATTGTGTGAATATACCATAGTTTATTTAACCAGTCCTCCGTTGATGGACAACTTGGTTGCTTCCAGCTTTTTGCTATTGTAACGTGAGCTGCAAGAAAGATGCGTATGCATATATCTGTTCGTGCGAAGGCTCTTATTTCTCTAGGGTGTATTGCGAGGAGTGGGATTTCTGGGTTGTATTTTGAACTTTTGAAGAAAAGGCCAGATAGATTTCCAGAGTGGTTGTACCATGTGACATTTCCACCAGCAGCCTATTAGAGTTCCAATCTCTCGCAGCCTCTCCCACATTGATTATTTTGTGTTTTTTGGAGTAACGCCAGCCTTGTTGGAGTGAGATGAAATCTCTTTGTAGTTTTAATTTGCATTTCTCTAATGGCTAATGATCGAGAGCGTTCTCTCAAGTATCTCTTAGCTGCCTGAATATCTTCTTTAGTGAAGTGCGTGTTCATATCCTTTGCCCACTTTTTGATTGGTTTCTTTGTCTTTTCGTGGTTGAGGTTGAACAGAATCATATAGATTTTAGAGATCAGGCGCTGGTCGGAGATGTCATAGCAGAAAATTCTTTCCCAATCTCTAGGTGGTCTTTTGACTCTTTTGGTGAAGTCTTCAGATGAGCATAGGTGTTTGATTTTTAGGAGCTCCCAGTTATCTGCTTTCTCTTCGTCATTTTTGGTAATGTTTTATATTCTGTTTCTGCCTTGTATTAGGGCTCCTAAGGTTGCCCCTATTTTTTCTTCCACGATCTTTATGGCTTTAGTCTTTATGTTTCAGACTTTGATCCGCTTGGAGTTAGGTTTTGTGCTTGGTGTGAGGTATGGGCCCTGTTTCATTTTTTTTGCAAATGGATATCCAGTGATGCCAGCAGCATTTGTTCAAAAGACTGTCTTTTCCCCAATTAACTGACACCGGGCCTTCGTCAAATATCAGCGCCTCGTATGTGGATGGATTTATATCTCGGTTCTCAACTGTGTTCCATGGGTCGATGTGCCTGTTGTTGTACCAGTACCAGGTCTTTCGACTACTGTGGCTGTACAGTATGTTCTAAAATCAGGTAGAGTGAGGCCTCCCACTTTCTTCTTCCTTTTCGGTAATGCTTTACTTCTCCGGGGCTTCTTTCCCTGCCATAGGAAGTTGCTGATGTGTTCCTCCAACACATTAAAAAATGTCACTGGAATTTGGATCGCAAGTGCACTGTAGGTAGAGATGGTTTTGGTAGAATAGACATTTTTACTCCGTTAAGTCTTCCTATCCATGAGCAAGGTATCTTTTTCCACTTATGTAGGTCCTTTTTAGTTTCTTGCACTAGTTCTTTGTAGTTTGCTTTAAATAGTTCTTTTATAGCTTCGGTAAGACTTATTCCTTAGTGTTTTGTCTTCTTGGTGGCTTCTGTGAATGGTATTGATTTGGAGATTTCCTCTTCGATGTTCTTTTTGTTGATGTAGAGGAACCCAAGTGATTTCTCTATGTTTATCTTATACCCTGCGACTCTACAAAACTCTTCTGTTAGTTTCAGTAGTTTTCTGGAGGATTCCTTAGGGTTTTCTGTGTAGAAGATCATGTCATCTGCAAAGAGACGTAATTTTACTTCCTCCTTGCCAATCCGGATTCCCTTTATTTCGTTGTCTAGCCTAATTGCTCTGGCTAGGACCTCTGGCCCAATGTTGAATCAGAGTGGTGATAAAGGGCATCCTTGTCTGGTTCCCGTTCTCAAGGGAAATGCTTTCAGGCTCTCTCCGTTTAGGGTGCTGTTGCCTGTCGGCTCTGTATACATGCCCTTTATTCTGTTGAGGAATTTTCCTTCAATTCCTATTTGGCTGAGAGTTGTGATCGTGAATGGGTGTTGGACTTTGTCAAATGCCTTTTCTGAATCAATGGATACGATCCTGTGGTGTTTGTCTTTTGTTTTATTTAGACGGTGGATTACATTAATGGTATTTCTAATAGTAAAGGAGCCTTGCATACCTGGTAGAAATCCCACTTGGTCATGGTGGATTATTTCTTTGATATGCTATTGAATTCTAATGGCTAGCATTTTGTTGAGGATTTTGGCGTCTTTGTTCATGAGGGATATATTCCGTGAGTTTTTAAAAAATATTTATTGTGCTTTAAGTGAACATGTACAAATCAAGTCAATCTGTCACACATAAGCTTTTCTATACCTTACTCCATATTCCCACTTACTCTCCCCCAAAAGAGTTCGCCTGCTCCCTCCTTTGAGTCTCTCCTTTCATAAAGATTTTGCCAGTTTCTAACCCTCTCTACCCTCCTAGCTCCCCTGCAGACAGGAGATTCCAACACAGTCTCAAGTGTCCACCTGATACAAGTAGCTTCCTCTTCGTCAGCATCTCTCTCCAACCCATTGTCCAGTCCTTTCCGTGTCTGATGAGTTGTCTTGGGGAATGGTTCCTGTCCTAGGCCATCAGAAGGTTTGGGGAACACGACCGCCGGGATTCTTCTAGTCTCAGTCCGACCATGAAGTCTGGTGGTTTTGTGAGAAATTGGGGTCTGCATCCCACTGTTCTCCTGCTCCCTCAGGGATTCTCTGTTGTGCTCCCTGTCAGGGCAGTCATGGGTTGTGGCCGGGTACACTCTAGTTCTTCTAGTCTCAGGATGATGGAAGTCTCTGGTTCATGTGGCCCTTTGTGTCTCTTGGGCTCAGAGTTGTCGTGGGACCTTTGTGTCCTTCATTCTCCTTTGATCCAGGTGAGTTGGGACCAATTCATGCATCTCAGATGGCCACTTATTAGCATTTAAGACCCCTGACGCCACACTTCAAAGCGGGATGCAGAATGTTTTCAGAAGAGAATGATTTTGCCAATTGACTTAGAAGTCCCCTTAAGCCATAGTCCCCAAAGCCCTCCCTTGCTCCGCTGACCTGTGAAGCATGTAGTTTATCCCGGAAACCTCTTTGCTTTTGGTCCAGTCCAGTTGAGCTGACCTTCCGTGTATTGAGCGCTGTCCTTCCCTTCACCTAAAGTCCTTCTTTTCTACTAACTAATCGCTAAATAACCCTCTCCCAGCCTCCCTCCCTCCCCGCCTTGTAAGCACAAAAGTATGTGTTCTTCTCAGTTCATACTATTTCTCAAGATCTTATAATAGTGGTCGTATACAATATTTGTCCTTTTGCCTCTGACTAATTTCACTCAGCATAATGCCGTCCAGGTTCCTCCATGTTATGAAATGTTTCACAGACTCGTCACTGTTCTTTATCGATGCGTGGTATTCCATTGTGTGAATATACCATAGTTTATTTAACCAGTCCTCCGTTGATGGACAACTCGGTCGCTTCCAGCTTTTTCCTATTGTAACGTGAGCTGCAAGAAAGATGCGTATGCATATATCTGTTCGTGCGAAGGCTCTTATTTCTCTAGGGTATATTGCGAGGAGTGGGATTTCTGGGTTGTATTTTGAACTTTTGAAGAAAAGGCCAGATAGATTTCCAGAGTGGTTGTCCCATGTGACATTCCCAGCAGCAGCATATTAGAGTTCCAATCTCTCGCAGCCTCTCCCACATTGATTATTTTGTGTTTTTTGGAGTAACGCCAGCCTTGTTGGAGTGAGATGGAATCTCTTTGTAGTTTTAATTTGCATTTCTCTAATGGCTAATGATCGAGAGCGTTCTCTCAAGTATCTCTTAGCTGCCTGAATATCTTCTTTAGTGAAGTGCGTGTTCATATCCTTTGCCCACTTTTTGATTGGTTTCTTTGTCTTTTCGTGGTTGAGGTTGAACAGAATCATATAGATTTTAGAGATCAGGCGCTGGTCGGAGATGTCATAGCAGAAAATTCTTTCCCAATCTCTAGGTGGTCTTTTGACTCTTTTGGTGAAGTCTTCAGATGAGCATAGGTGTTTGATTTTTAGGAGCTCCCAGTTATCTGCTTTCTCTTCGTCATTCTTGGTCATGTTTTATATTCTGTTTCTGCCTTGTATTAGGGCTCCTAAGGTTGCCCCTATTTTTCCTTCCACGATCTTTATGGCTTTAGTCTTTATGTTTCAGACTTTGATCCGCTTGGAGTTAGGTTTTGTGCTTGGTGTGAGGTATGGGCCCTGTTTCATTTTTTTTGCAAATGGATATCCAGTGATGCCAGCAGCATTTGTTCAAAAGACTGTCTTTTCCCCAATTAACTGACACCGGGCCTTCGTCAAATATCAGCGGCTCGTATGTGGATGGATTTATATCTGGGTTCTTAACTGTGTTCCATGGGTCGATGTGCCTGTTGTTGTACCAGTACCAGGCTCTTTCGACTACTGTGGCTGTACAGTATGTTCTAAAATCAGGTAGAGTGAGGCCTCCCACTTTCTTCTTCCTTTTCGGTAATGCTTTACTTCTCCGGGGCTTCTTTCCCTGCCATAGGAAGTTGCTGATATGTTCCTCCATCACATTAAAAAATGTCACTGGAATTTGGATCGCAAGTGCACTGTAGGTAGAGATGGTTTTGGTAGAATAGACATTTTTACTCCGTTAAGTCTTCCTATCCATCAGCAAGGTATCTTTTTCCACTTATGTAGGTCCTTTAAGTTTCTTGCACTGGTTCTTTGTAGTTTGCTTTAAATAGGTCTTTTACAGCTTTGGTAAGACTTATTCCTAAGTCTTTTGTCTTCTTGGTGGCTTCTGTGAATGGTATTGATTTGGAGATTTCCTCTTCGATGTTCTTTTTGTTGATGTAGAGGAACCCAAGTGATTTCTCTATCTTATCTTATACCCTGCGACTCTACAAAACTCTTCTGTTAGTTTCAGTAGTTTTCTGGAGGATTCCTTAGGGTTTTCTGTGTAGAAGATCATGTCATCTGCAAATAGACGTAATTTTACTTCCTCCTTGCCAATCCGGATTCCCTTTATTTCTTTGTCTAGCCTAATTGCTCTGGCTAGGACCTCTGGCACAATGTTGAATAAGAGTGGTGATAAAGGGCATCCTTGTCTGGTTCCCGTTCTAAAGGGAAATGCTTTCAGGCTCTCTCCGTTTAGGGTGCTGTTGCCTGTCGTCTCTGTATACATGCCCTTTATTCTGTTGAGGAATTTTCCTTCAATTCCTATTTGGCTGAGAGTTGTGATCGTGAATGGGTGTTGGACTTTGTCAAATGCCTTTTCTGAATCAATGGATACGATCCTGTGGTTTTTGTGTTTTGTTTTATTTAGACGGTGGATTACATTAATGGTATTTCTAATATTAAAGGAGCCTTGCATACCTGGTAGAAATCCCACTTGGTCATGGTGGATTATTTCTTTGCTATGTTGTTGAATTCTAATGGCTAGCATTTTGTTGAGGATTTTGGCGTCTTTGTTCATGAGGGATATATTCCGTGAGTTTTTAAAAAATATTTATTGTGCTTTAAGTGAAAATGTACAAATCAAGTCAATCTGTCACACATAAGCTTTTCTACACCTTACTCCATATTCCCACTTACTCTCCCCCAAAAGAGTTCGCCCACTCCCTCCTTTGAGTCTCTCCTTTTGTAAAGATTTTGCCAGTTTCTAACCCTCTCTACCCTCCTAGCTCCCCTCCAGACAGGAGATTCCAACACAGTCTCAAGTGTCCACCTGATACAAGTAGCTTCCTCTTCGTCAGCATCTCTCTCCAACCCATTGTCCAGTCCTTTCCGTGTCTGATGAGTTGTCTTCGGGAATGGTTCCTGTCCTAGGCCATCAGAAGGTTTGGGGAACACGACCGCCAGGATTCTTCTAGTCTCAGTCCGACCATGAAGTCTGGTCATTTTGTGAGAAATTGGGGTCGGCATCCCACTGTTCTCCTGCTCCCTCAGGGATTCTCTGTTGTGCTCCCTGTCAGGGCAGTCATGGGTTGTGGCCGGGTACGCTCTAGTTCTTCTAGTCTCAGGATGATGGAAGTCTCTGGTTCATGTGGCCCTTTGTGTCTCTTGGGCTCAGAGTTGTCGTGGGACCTTTGTGTCCTTCATTCTCCTTTGATCCAGGTGAGTTGGGACCAATTCATGCATCTCAGATGGCCACTTATTAGCATTTAAGACCCCTGACGCCACACTTCAAAGCGGGATGCAGAATGTTTTCAGAAGAGAATGATTTTGCCAATTGACTTCGAAGTCCCCTTAAGCCATAGTCCCCAAAGCCCTCCCTTGCTCCGCTGACCTGTGAAGCATGTAGTTTATCCCGGAAACCTCTTTGCTTTTGGTCCAGTCCAGTTGAGCTGACCTTCCGTGTATTGAGCGCTGTCCTTCCCTTCACCTAAAGTCCTTCTTTTCTACTAACTAATCGCTAAATAACCCTCTCCCAGCCTCCCTCCCTCCCCGCCTCGTAAGCACAAAAGTATGTGTTCTTCTCAGTTCATACTATTTCTCAAGATCTTATAATAGTGGTCGTATACAATATTTGTCCTTTTGCCTCTGACTAATTTCACTCAGCATAATCCCGTCGAGGTTCCTCCATGTTATGAAATGTTTCACAGACTCGTCACTGTTCTTTATCGATGCGTGGTATTCCATTGTGTGAATATACCATAGTTTATTTAACCAGTCCTCCGTTGATGGACAACTTGGTTGCTTCCAGCTTTTTGCTATTGTAACGTGAGCTGCAAGAAAGATGCGTATGCATATATCTGTTCGTGCGAAGGCTCTTATTTCTCTAGGGTGTATTGCGAGGAGTGGGATTTCTGGGTTGTATTTTGAACTTTTGAAGAAAAGGCCAGATAGATTTCCAGAGTGGTTGTACCATGTGACATTTCCACCAGCAGCCTATTAGAGTTCCAATCTCTCGCAGCCTCTCCCACATTGATTATTTTGTGTTTTTTGGAGTAACGCCAGCCTTGTTGGAGTGAGATGAAATCTCTTTGTAGTTTTAATTTGCATTTCTCTAATGGCTAATGATCGAGAGCGTTCTCTCAAGTATCTCTTAGCTGCCTGAATATCTTCTTTAGTGAAGTGCGTGTTCATATCCTTTGCCCACTTTTTGATTGGTTTCTTTGTCTTTTCGTGGTTGAGGTTGAACAGAATCATATAGATTTTAGAGATCAGGCGCTGGTCGGAGATGTCATAGCAGAAAATTCTTTCCCAATCTCTAGGTGGTCTTTTGACTCTTTTGGTGAAGTCTTCAGATGAGCATAGGTGTTTGATTTTTAGGAGCTCCCAGTTATCTGCTTTCTCTTCGTCATTTTTGGTAATGTTTTATATTCTGTTTCTGCCTTGTATTAGGGCTCCTAAGGTTGCCCCTATTTTTTCTTCCACGATCTTTATGGCTTTAGTCTTTATGTTTCAGACTTTGATCCGCTTGGAGTTAGGTTTTGTGCTTGGTGTGAGGTATGGGCCCTGTTTCATTTTTTTTGCAAATGGATATCCAGTGATGCCAGCAGCATTTGTTCAAAAGACTGTCTTTTCCCCAATTAACTGACACCGGGCCTTCGTCAAATATCAGCGCCTCGTATGTGGATGGATTTATATCTCGGTTCTCAACTGTGTTCCATGGGTCGATGTGCCTGTTGTTGTACCAGTACCAGGTCTTTCGACTACTGTGGCTGTACAGTATGTTCTAAAATCAGGTAGAGTGAGGCCTCCCACTTTCTTCTTCCTTTTCGGTAATGCTTTACTTCTCCGGGGCTTCTTTCCCTGCCATAGGAAGTTGCTGATGTGTTCCTCCAACACATTAAAAAATGTCACTGGAATTTGGATCGCAAGTGCACTGTAGGTAGAGATGGTTTTGGTAGAATAGACATTTTTACTCCGTTAAGTCTTCCTATCCATGAGCAAGGTATCTTTTTCCACTTATGTAGGTCCTTTTTAGTTTCTTGCACTAGTTCTTTGTAGTTTGCTTTAAATAGGTCTTTTACAGCTTTGGTAAGACTTATTCCTAAGTCTTTTGTCTTCTTGGGGGCTTCTGTGAATGGTATTGATTTGGAGATTTCCTCTTCGATGTTCTTTTTGTTGATGTAGAGGAACCCAAGTGATTTCTCTATCTTATCTTATACCCTGCGACTCTACAAAACTCTTCTGTTAGTTTCAGTAGTTTTCTGGAGGATTCCTTAGGGTTTTCTGTGTAGAAGATCATGTCATCTGCAAATAGACGTAATTTTACTTCCTCCTTGCCAATCCGGATTCCCTTTATTTCTTTGTCTAGCCTAATTGCTCTGGCTAGGACCTCTGGCACAATGTTGAATAAGAGTGGTGATAAAGGGCATCCTTGTCTGGTTCCCGTTCTAAAGGGAAATGCTTTCAGGCTCTCTCCGTTTAGGGTGCTGTTGCCTGTCGTCTCTGTATACATGCCCTTTATTCTGTTGAGGAATTTTCCTTCAATTCCTATTTGGCTGAGAGTTGTGATCGTGAATGGGTGTTGGACTTTGTCAAATGCCTTTTCTGAATCAATGGATACGATCCTGTGGTTTTTGTCTTTTGTTTTATTTAGACGGTGGATTACATTAATGGTATTTCTAATATTAAAGGAGCCTTGCATACCTGGTAGAAATCCCACTTGGTCATGGTGGATTATTTCTTTGCTATGTTGTTGAATTCTAATGGCTAGCATTTTGTTGAGGATTTTGGCGTCTTTGTTCATGAGGGATATATTCCGTGAGTTTTTAAAAAATATTTATTGTGCTTTAAGTGAAAATGTACAGATCAAGTCAATCTGTCACACATAAGCTTTTCTACACCTTACTCCATATTCCCACTTACTCTCCACCAAAAGAGTTCGCCCACTCCCTCCTTTGAGTCTCTCCTTTCGTAAAGATTTTGCCAGTTTCTAACCCTCTCTACCCTCCTAGCTCCCCTCCAGACAGGAGATTCCAACACAGTCTCAAGTGTCCACCTGATACAAGTAGCTTCCTCTTCGTCAGCATCTCTCTCCAACCCATTGTCCAGTCCTTTCCGTGTCTGATGAGTTGTCTTCGGGAATGGTTCCTGTCCTAGGCCATCAGAAGGTTTGGGGAACACGACCGCCAGGATTCTTCTAGTCTCAGTCCGACCATGAAGTCTGGTCATTTTGTGAGAAATTGGGGTCTGCATCCCACTGTTCTCCTGCTCCCTCAGGGATTCTCTGTTGTGCTCCCTGTCAGGGCAGTCATGGGTTGTGGCCGGGTACGCTCTAGTTCTTCTAGTCTCAGGATGATGGAAGTCTCTGGTTCATGTGGCCCTTTGTGTCTCTTGGGCTCAGAGTTGCCGTGTGACCTTTGTGTCCTTCATTCTCCTTTGATCCAGGTGAGTTGGGACCAATTCATGCATCTCAGATGGCCACTTATTAGCATTTAAGACCCCTGACGCCACACTTCAAAGCGGGATGCAGAATGTTTTCAGAATAGAATGATTTTGCCAATTGACTTCGAAGTCCCCTTAAGCCATAGTCCCCAAAGCCCTCCCTTGCTCCGCTGACCTGTGAAGCATGTAGTTTATCCCGGAAACCTCTTTGCTTTTGGTCCAGTCCAGTTGAGCTGACCTTCCGTGTATTGAGCGCTGTCCTTCCCTTCACCTAAAGTCCTTCTTTTCTACTAACTAATCGCTAAATAACCCTCTCCCAGCCTCCCTCCCTCCCCGCCTCGTAAGCACAAAAGTATGTGTTCTTCTCAGTTCATACTATTTCTCAAGATCTTATAATAGTGGTCGTATACAATATTTGTCCTTTTGCCTCTGACTAATTTCACTCAGCATAATGCCGTCCAGGTTCCTCCATGTTATGAAATGTTTCACAGACTCGTCACTGTTCTTTATCGATGCGTGGTATTCCATTGTGTGAATATACCATAGTTTATTTAACCAGTCCTCCGTTGATGGACAACTTGGTTGCTTCCAGCTTTTTGCTATTGTAACGTGAGCTGCAAGAAAGATGCGTATGCATATATCTGTTCGTGCGAAGGCTCTTATTTCTCTAGGGTGTATTGCGAGGAGTGGGATTTCTGGGTTGTATTTTGAACTTTTGAAGAAAAGGCCAGATAGATTTCCAGAGTGGTTGTACCATGTGACATTTCCACCAGCAGCCTATTAGAGTTCCAATCTCTCGCAGCCTCTCCCACATTGATTATTTTGTGTTTTTTGGAGTAACGCCAGCCTTGTTGGAGTGAGATGAAATCTCTTTGTAGTTTTAATTTGCATTTCTCTAATGGCTAATGATCGAGAGCGTTCTCTCAAGTATCTCTTAGCTGCCTGAATATCTTCTTTAGTGAAGTGCGTGTTCGTATCCTTTGCCCACTTTTTGATTGGTTTCTTTGTCTTTTCGTGGTTGAGGTTTACCAGAATCATATAGATTTTAGAGATCAGGCGCTGGTCGGAGATGTCATAGCAGAAAATTCTTTCCCAATCTCTAGGTGGTCTTTTGACTCTTTTGGTGAAGTCTTCAGATGAGCATAGGTGTTTGATTTTTAGGAGCTCCCAGTTATCTGCTTTCTCTTCGTCATTCTTGGTCATGTTTTATATTCTGTTTCTGCCTTGTATTAGGGCTCCTAAGGTTGCCCCTATTTTTCCTTCCACGATCTTTATGGCTTTAGTCTTTATGTTTCAGACTTTGATCCGCTTGGAGTTAGGTTTTGTGCTTGGTGTGAGGTATGGGCCCTGTTTCATTTTTTTTGCAAATGGATATCCAGTGATGCCAGCAGCATTTGTTCAAAAGACTGTCTTTTCCCCAATTAACTGACACCGGGCCTTCGTCAAATATCAGCGGCTCGTATGTGGATGGATTTATATCTGGGTTCTCAACTGTGTTCCATGGGTCGATGTGCCTGTTGTTGTACCAGTACCAGGCTCTTTCGACTACTGTGGCTGTACAATATGTTCTAAAATCAGGTAGAGTGAGGCCTCCCACTTTCTTCTTCCTTTTCGGTAATGCTTTACTTCTCCGGGGCTTCTTTCCCTGCCATAGGAAGTTGCTGATATGTTCCTCCATCACATTAAAAAATGTCACTGGAATTTGGATCGCAAGTGCACTGTAGGTAGAGATGGTTTTGGTAGAATAGACATTTTTACTCCGTTAAGTCTTCCTATCCATCAGCAAGGTATCTTTTTCCACTTATGTAGGTCCTTTTAGTTTCTTGCACTGGTTCTTTGTAGTTTGCTTTAAATAGGTCTTTTACAGCTTTGGTAAGACTTATTCCTAAGTCTTTTGTCTTCTTGGTGGCTTCTGTGAATGGTATTGATTTGGAGATTTCCTCTTCGATTTTCTTTTTGTTGATGTAGAGGAACCCAAGTGATTTCTCTATCTTATCTTATACCCTGCGACTCTACAAAACTCTTCTGTTAGTTTCAGTAGTTTTCTGGAGGATTCCTTAGGGTTTTCTGTGTAGAAGATCATGTCATCTGCAAATAGACGTAATTTTACTTCCTCCTTGCCAATCCGGATTCCCTTTATTTCTTTGTCTAGCCTAATTGCTCTGGCTAGGACCTCTGGCCCAATGTTGAATAAGAGTGGTGATAAAGGGCATCCTTGTCTGGTTCCCGTTCTAAAGGGAAATGCTTTCAGGCTCTCTCCGTTTAGGGTGCTGTTGCCTGTCGTCTCTGTATACATGCCCTTTATTCTGTTGAGGAATTTTCCTTCAATTCCTATTTGGCTGAGAGTTGTGATCGTGAATGGGTGTTGGACTTTGTCAAATGCCTTTTCTGAATCAATGGATACGATCCTGTGGTTTTTGTCTTTTGTTTTATTTAGACGGTGGATTACATTAATGGTATTTCTAATAGTAAAGGAGCCTTGCATACCTGGTAGAAATCCCACTTGGTCATGGTGGATTATTTCTTTGCTATGTTGTTGAATTCTAATGGCTAGCATTTTGTTGAGGATTTTGGCGTCTTTGTTCATGAGGGATATATTCCGTGAGTTTTTAAAAAATATTTATTGTGCTTTAAGTGAAAATGTACAAATCAAGTCAATCTGTCACACATAAGCTTTTCTACACCTTACTCCATATTCCCACTTACTCTCCCCCAAAAGAGTTCGCCCACTCCCTCTTTGAGTCTCTCCTTTCGTAAAGATTTTG
Organism: Elephas maximus indicus; assembly: GCF_024166365.1. Taxonomy (NCBI): domain Eukaryota; kingdom Metazoa; phylum Chordata; class Mammalia; order Proboscidea; family Elephantidae; genus Elephas; species Elephas maximus. The sequence continues at coordinate 8,516,839 of NC_064843.1, forward strand.
CCAGTTTCTAACCCTCTCTACCCTCCTAGCTCCCCTCCAGACAGGAGATTCCAACACAGTCTCAAGTGTCCACCTGATACAAGTAGCTTCCTCTTCGTCAGCATCTCTCTCCAACCCATTGTCCAGTCCTTTCCGTGTCTGATGAGTTGTCTTCGGGAATGGTTCCTGTCCTAGGCCATCAGAAGGTTTGGGGAACACGACCGCCAGGATTCTTCTAGTCTCAGTCCGACCATGAAGTCTGGTCATTTTGTGAGAAATTGGGGTCGGCATCCCACTGTTCTCCTGCTCCCTCAGGGATTCTCTGTTGTGCTCCCTGTCAGGGCAGTCATGGGTTGTGGCCGGGTACGCTCTAGTTCTTCTAGTCTCAGGATGATGGAAGTCTCTGGTTCATGTGGCCCTTTGTGTCTCTTGGGCTCAGAGTTGTCGTGGGACCTTTGTGTCCTTCATTCTCCTTTGATCCAGGTGAGTTGGGACCAATTCATGCATCTCAGATGGCCACTTATTAGCATTTAAGACCCCTGACGCCACACTTCAAAGCGGGATGCAGAATGTTTTCAGAATAGAATGATTTTGCCAATTGACTTCGAAATCCCCTTAAGCCATAGTCCCCAAAGCCCTCCCTTGCTCCGCTGACCTGTGAAGCATGTAGTTTATCCCGGAAACCTCTTTGCTTTTGGTCCAGTCCAGTTGAGCTGACCTTCCGTGTATTGAGCACTGTCCTTCCCTTCACCTAAAGTCCTTCTTTTCTACTAACTAATCGCTAAATAACCCTCTCCCAGCCTCCCTCCCTCCCCGCCTCGTAAGCACAAAAGTATGTGTTCTTCTCAGTTCATACTATTTCTCAAGATCTTATAATAGTGGTCGTATACAATATTTGTCCTTTTGCCTCTGACTAATTTCACTCAGCATAATCCCGTCGAGGTTCCTCCATGTTATGAAATGTTTCACAGACTCGTCACTGTTCTTTATCGATGCGTGGTATTCCATTGTGTGAATATACCATAGTTTATTTAACCAGTCCTCCGTTGATGGACAACTTGGTTGCTTCCAGCTTTTTGCTATTGTAACGTGAGCTGCAAGAAAGATGCGTATGCATATATCTGTTCGTGCGAAGGCTCTTATTTCTCTAGGGTGTATTGCGAGGAGTGGGATTTCTGGGTTGTATTTTGAACTTTTGAAGAAAAGGCCAGATAGATTTCCAGAGTGGTTGTACCATGTGACATTTCCACCAGCAGCCTATTAGAGTTCCAATCTCTCGCAGCCTCTCCCACATTGATTATTTTGTGTTTTTTGGAGTAACGCCAGCCTTGTTGGAGTGAGATGAAATCTCTTTGTAGTTTTAATTTGCATTTCTCTAATGGCTAATGATCGAGAGCGTTCTCTCAAGTATCTCTTAGCTGCCTGAATATCTTCTTTAGTGAAGTGCGTGTTCATATCCTTTGCCCACTTTTTGATTGGTTTCTTTGTCTTTTCGTGGTTGAGGTTGAACAGAATCATATAGATTTTAGAGATCAGGCGCTGGTCGGAGATGTCATAGCAGAAAATTCTTTCCCAATCTCTAGGTGGTCTTTTGACTCTTTTGGTGAAGTCTTCAGATGAGCATAGGTGTTTGATTTTTAGGAGCTCCCAGTTATCTGCTTTCTCTTCGTCATTTTTGGTAATGTTTTATATTCTGTTTCTGCCTTGTATTAGGGCTCCTAAGGTTGCCCCTATTTTTTCTTCCACGATCTTTATGGCTTTAGTCTTTATGTTTCAGACTTTGATCCGCTTGGAGTTAGGTTTTGTGCTTGGTGTGAGGTATGGGCCCTGTTTCATTTTTTTTGCAAATGGATATCCAGTGATGCCAGCAGCATTTGTTCAAAAGACTGTCTTTTCCCCAATTAACTGACACCGGGCCTTCGTCAAATATCAGCGCCTCGTATGTGGATGGATTTATATCTCGGTTCTCAACTGTGTTCCATGGGTCGATGTGCCTGTTGTTGTACCAGTACCAGGTCTTTCGACTACTGTGGCTGTACAGTATGTTCTAAAATCAGGTAGAGTGAGGCCTCCCACTTTCTTCTTCCTTTTCGGTAATGCTTTACTTCTCCGGGGCTTCTTTCCCTGCCATAGGAAGTTGCTGATGTGTTCCTCCAACACATTAAAAAATGTCACTGGAATTTGGATCGCAAGTGCACTGTAGGTAGAGATGGTTTTGGTAGAATAGACATTTTTACTCCGTTAAGTCTTCCTATCCATGAGCAAGGTATCTTTTTCCACTTATGTAGGTCCTTTTTAGTTTCTTGCACTAGTTCTTTGTAGTTTGCTTTAAATAGGTCTTTTACAGCTTTGGTAAGACTTATTCCTAAGTCTTTTGTCTTCTTGGGGGCTTCTGTGAATGGTATTGATTTGGAGATTTCCTCTTCGATGTTCTTTTTGTTGATGTAGAGGAACCCAAGTGATTTCTCTATCTTATCTTATACCCTGCGACTCTACAAAACTCTTCTGTTAGTTTCAGTAGTTTTCTGGAGGATTCCTTAGGGTTTTCTGTGTAGAAGATCATGTCATCTGCAAATAGACGTAATTTTACTTCCTCCTTGCCAATCCGGATTCCCTTTATTTCTTTGTCTAGCCTAATTGCTCTGGCTAGGACCTCTGGCACAATGTTGAATAAGAGTGGTGATAAAGGGCATCCTTGTCTGGTTCCCGTTCTAAAGGGAAATGCTTTCAGGCTCTCTCCGTTTAGGGTGCTGTTGCCTGTCGTCTCTGTATACATGCCCTTTATTCTGTTGAGGAATTTTCCTTCAATTCCTATTTGGCTGAGAGTTGTGATCGTGAATGGGTGTTGGACTTTGTCAAATGCCTTTTCTGAATCAATGGATACGATCCTGTGGTTTTTGTCTTTTGTTTTATTTAGACGGTGGATTACATTAATGGTATTTCTAATAGTAAAGGAGCCTTGCATACCTGGTAGAAATCCCACTTGGTCATGGTGGATTATTTCTTTGCTATGTTGTTGAATTCTAATGGCTAGCATTTTGTTGAGGATTTTGGCGTCTTTGTTCATGAGGGATATATTCCGTGAGTTTTTAAAAAATATTTATTGTGCTTTAAGTGAAAATGTACAGATCAAGTCAATCTGTCACACATAAGCTTTTCTACACCTTACTCCATATTCCCACTTACTCTCCACCAAAAGAGTTCGCCCACTCCCTCCTTTGAGTCTCTCCTTTCGTAAAGATTTTGCCAGTTTCTAACCCTCTCTACCCTCCTAGCTCCCCTCCAGACAGGAGATTCCAACACAGTCTCAAGTGTCCACCTGATACAAGTAGCTTCCTCTTCGTCAGCATCTCTCTCCAACCCATTGTCCAGTCCTTTCCGTGTCTGATGAGTTGTCTTCGGGAATGGTTCCTGTCCTAGGCCATCAGAAGGTTTGGGGAACACGACCGCCAGGATTCTTCTAGTCTCAGTCCGACCATGAAGTCTGGTCATTTTGTGAGAAATTGGGGTCTGCATCCCACTGTTCTCCTGCTCCCTCAGGGATTCTCTGTTGTGCTCCCTGTCAGGGCAGTCATGGGTTGTGGCCGGGTACGCTCTAGTTCTTCTAGTCTCAGGATGATGGAAGTCTCTGGTTCATGTGGCCCTTTGTGTCTCTTGGGCTCAGAGTTGCCGTGTGACCTTTGTGTCCTTCATTCTCCTTTGATCCAGGTGAGTTGGGACCAATTCATGCATCTCAGATGGCCACTTATTAGCATTTAAGACCCCTGACGCCACACTTCAAAGCGGGATGCAGAATGTTTTCAGAATAGAATGATTTTGCCAATTGACTTCGAAGTCCCCTTAAGCCATAGTCCCCAAAGCCCTCCCTTGCTCCGCTGACCTGTGAAGCATGTAGTTTATCCCGGAAACCTCTTTGCTTTTGGTCCAGTCCAGTTGAGCTGACCTTCCGTGTATTGATCGCTGTCCTTCCCTTCACCTAAAGTCCTTCTTTTCTACTAACTAATCGCTAAATAACCCTCTCCCAGCCTCCCTCCCTCCCCGCCTCGTAAGCACAAAAGTATGTGTTCTTCTCAGTTCATACTATTTCTCAAGATCTTATAATAGTGGTCGTATACAATATTTGTCCTTTTGCCTCTGACTAATTTCACTCAGCATAATGCCGTCCAGGTTCCTCCATGTTATGAAATGTTTCACAGACTCGTCACTGTTCTTTATCGATGCGTGGTATTCCATTGTGTGAATATACCATAGTTTATTTAACCAGTCCTCCGTTGATGGACAACTTGGTTGCTTCCAGCTTTTTGCTATTGTAACGTGAGCTGCAAGAAAGATGCGTATGCATATATCTGTTCGTGCGAAGGCTCTTATTTCTCTAGGGTGTATTGCGAGGAGTGGGATTTCTGGGTTGTATTTTGAACTTTTGAAGAAAAGGCCAGATAGATTTCCAGAGTGGTTGTACCATGTGACATTTCCACCAGCAGCCTATTAGAGTTCCAATCTCTCGCAGCCTCTCCCACATTGATTATTTTCTGTTTTTTGGAGTAACGCCAGCCTTGTTGGAGTGAGATGAAATCTCTTTGTAGTTTTAATTTGCATTTCTCTAATGGCTAATGATCGAGAGCGTTCTCTCAAGTATCTCTTAGCTGCCTGAATATCTTCTTTAGTGAAGTGCGTGTTCGTATCCTTTGCCCACTTTTTGATTGGTTTCTTTGTCTTTTCGTGGTTGAGGTTTACCAGAATCATATAGATTTTAGAGATCAGGCGCTGGTCGGAGATGTCATAGCAGAAAATTCTTTCCCAATCTCTAGGTGGTCTTTTGACTCTTTTGGTGAAGTCTTCAGATGAGCATAGGTGTTTGATTTTTAGGAGCTCCCAGTTATCTGCTTTCTCTTCGTCATTCTTGGTCATGTTTTATATTCTGTTTCTGCCTTGTATTAGGGCTCCTAAGGTTGCCCCTATTTTTCCTTCCACGATCTTTATGGCTTTAGTCTTTATGTTTCAGACTTTGATCCGCTTGGAGTTAGGTTTTGTGCTTGGTGTGAGGTATGGGCCCTGTTTCATTTTTTTTGCAAATGGATATCCAGTGATGCCAGCAGCATTTGTTCAAAAGACTGTCTTTTCCCCAATTAACTGACACCGGGCCTTCGTCAAATATCAGCGGCTCGTATGTGGATGGATTTCTATCTGGGTTCTCAATTGTGTTCCATGGGTCTATGTGCCTGTTGTTGTACCAGTACCAGGCTCTTTCGACTACTGTGGCTGTACAATATGTTCTAAAATCAGGTAGGGTGAGGCCTCCCACTTTCTTCTTCCTTTTCAGTAATGCTTTACTTCTCCGGGGCTTCTTTCCCTGCCATAGGAAGTTGCTGATATGTTTCTCCATCACATTAAAAAATGTCCCTGGAATTTGGATCGCAAGTGCACTGTAGGTAGAGATGGCTTTGGTAGAATAGACATTTTTACTCTGTTAAGTCTTCCTATCCACGAGCAAGGTATCTTTTTCCACTTATGTAGGTCCTTTTTAGTTTCTTGCACTAGTTCTTTGTAGTTTGCTTTAAATAGGTCTTTTACAGCTTCGGTAAGACTTATTCCTAAGTCTTTTGTCTTCTTGGTGGCTTCTGTGAATGGTATTGATTTGGAGATTTCCTCTTCGATGTTCTTTTTGTTGATGTAGAGGAACCCAAGTGATTTCTCTATGTTTATCTTATACCCTGCGACTCTACAAAACTCTTCTGTTAGTTTCAGTAGTTTTCTGGAGGATTCCTTAGGGTTTTCTGTGTAGAAGATCATGTCATCTGCAAAGAGACGTAATTTTACTTCCTCCTTGCCAATCCGGATTCCCTTTATTTCTTTGTCTAGCCTAATTGCTCTGGCTAGGACCTCTGGCCCAATGTTGAATAAGAGTGGTGATAAAGGGCATCCTTGTCTGGTTCCCGTTCTAAAGGGAAATGCTTTCAGGCTCTCTCCGTTTAGGGTGCTGTTGCCTGTCGTCTCTGTATACATGCCCTTTATTCTGTTGAGGAATTTTCCTTCAATTCCTATTTGGCTGAGAGTTGTGATCGTGAATGGGTGTTGGACTTTGTCAAATGCCTTTTCTGAATCAATGGATACGATCCTGTGGTTTTTGTCTTTTGTTTTATTTAGACGGTGGATTACATTAATGGTATTTCTAATAGTAAAGGAGCCTTGCATACCTGGTAGAAATCCCACTTGGTCATGGTGGATTATTTCTTTGCTATGTTGTTGAATTCTAATGGCTAGCATTTTGTTGAGGATTTTGGCGTCTTTGTTCATGAGGGATATATTCCGTGAGTTTTTAAAAAATATTTATTGTGCTTTAAGTGAAAATGTACAAATCAAGTCAATCTGTCACACATAAGCTTTTCTACACCTTACTCCATATTCCCACTTACTCTCCCCCAAAAGAGTTCGCCCACTCCCTCCTTTGAGTCTCTCCTTTCGTAAAGATTTTGCCAGTTTCTAACCCTCTCTACCCTCCTAGCTCCCCTCCAGACAGGAGATTCCAACACAGTCTCAAGTGTCCACCTGATACAAGTAGCTTCCTCTTCGTCAGCATCTCTCTCCAACCCATTGTCCAGTCCTTTCCGTGTCTGATGAGTTGTCTTCGGGAATGGTTCCTGTCCTAGGCCATCAGAAGGTTTGGGGAACACGACCGCCAGGATTCTTCTAGTCTCAGTCCGACCATGAAGTCTGGTCATTTTGTGAGAAATTGGGGTCGGCATCCCACTGTTCTCCTGCTCCCTCAGGGATTCTCTGTTGTGCTCCCTGTCAGGGCAGTCATGGGTTGTGGCCGGGTACGCTCTAGTTCTTCTAGTCTCAGGATGATGGAAGTCTCTGGTTCATGTGGCCCTTTGTGTCTCTTGGGCTCAGAGTTGTCGTGGGACCTTTGTGTCCTTCATTCTCCTTTGATCCAGGTGAGTTGGGACCAATTCATGCATCTCAGATGGCCACTTATTAGCATTTAAGACCCCTGACGCCACACTTCAAAGCGGGATGCAGAATGTTTTCAGAAGAGAATGATTTTGCCAATTGACTTCGAAGTCCCCTTAAGCCATAGTCCCCAAAGCCCTCCCTTGCTCCGCTGACCTGTGAAGCATGTAGTTTATCCCGGAAACCTCTTTGCTTTTGGTCCAGTCCAGTTGAGCTGACCTTCCGTGTATTGAGCGCTGTCCTTCCCTTCACCTAAAGTCCTTCTTTTCTACTAACTAATCGCTAAATAACCCTCTCCCAGCCTCCCTCCCTCCCCGCCTCGTAAGCACAAAAGTATGTGTTCTTCTCAGTTCATACTATTTCTCAAGATCTTATAATAGTGGTCGTATACAATATTTGTCCTTTTGCCTCTGACTAATTTCACTCAGCATAATCCCGTCGAGGTTCCTCCATGTTATGAAATGTTTCACAGACTCGTCACTGTTCTTTATCGATGCGTGGTATTCCATTGTGTGAATATACCATAGTTTATTTAACCAGTCCTCCGTTGATGGACAACTTGGTTGCTTCCAGCTTTTTGCTATTGTAACGTGAGCTGCAAGAAAGATGCGTATGCATATATCTGTTCGTGCGAAGGCTCTTATTTCTCTAGGGTGTATTGCGAGGAGTGGGATTTCTGGGTTGTATTTTGAACTTTTGAAGAAAAGGCCAGATAGATTTCCAGAGTGGTTGTACCATGTGACATTTCCACCAGCAGCCTATTAGAGTTCCAATCTCTCGCAGCCTCTCCCACATTGATTATTTTGTGTTTTTTGGAGTAACGCCAGCCTTGTTGGAGTGAGATGAAATCTCTTTGTAGTTTTAATTTGCATTTCTCTAATGGCTAATGATCGAGAGCGTTCTCTCAAGTATCTCTTAGCTGCCTGAATATCTTCTTTAGTGAAGTGCGTGTTCATATCCTTTGCCCACTTTTTGATTGGTTTCTTTGTCTTTTCGTGGTTGAGGTTGAACAGAATCATATAGATTTTAGAGATCAGGCGCTGGTCGGAGATGTCATAGCAGAAAATTCTTTCCCAATCTCTAGGTGGTCTTTTGACTCTTTTGGTGAAGTCTTCAGATGAGCATAGGTGTTTGATTTTTAGGAGCTCCCAGTTATCTGCTTTCTCTTCGTCATTTTTGGTAATGTTTTATATTCTGTTTCTGCCTTGTATTAGGGCTCCTAAGGTTGCCCCTATTTTTTCTTCCACGATCTTTATGGCTTTAGTCTTTATGTTTCAGACTTTGATCCGCTTGGAGTTAGGTTTTGTGCTTGGTGTGAGGTATGGGCCCTGTTTCATTTTTTTTGCAAATGGATATCCAGTGATGCCAGCAGCATTTGTTCAAAAGACTGTCTTTTCCCCAATTAACTGACACCGGGCCTTCGTCAAATATCAGCGCCTCGTATGTGGATGGATTTATATCTCGGTTCTCAACTGTGTTCCATGGGTCGATGTGCCTGTTGTTGTACCAGTACCAGGTCTTTCGACTACTGTGGCTGTACAGTATGTTCTAACATCAGGTAGAGTGAGGCCTCCCACTTTCTTCTTCCTTTTCGGTAATGCTTTACTTCTCCGGGGCTTCTTTCCCTGCCATAGGAAGTTGCTGATGTGTTCCTCCATCACATTAAAAAATGTCACTGGAATTTGGATCGCAAGTGCACTGTAGGTAGAGATGGTTTTGGTAGAATAGACATTTTTACTCCGTTAAGTCTTCCTATCCATGAGCAAGGTATCTTTTTCCACTTATGTAGGTCCTTTTTAGTTTCTTGCACTAGTTCTTTGTAGTTTGCTTTAAATAGGTCTTTTACAGCTTTGGTAAGACTTATTCCTAAGTCTTTTGTCTTCTTGGGGGCTTCTGTGAATGGTATTGATTTGGAGATTTCCTCTTCGATGTTCTTTTTGTTGATGTAGAGGAACCCAAGTGATTTCTCTATCTTATCTTATACCCTGCGACTCTACAAAACTCTTCTGTTAGTTTCAGTAGTTTTCTGGAGGATTCCTTAGGGTTTTCTGTGTAGAAGATCATGTCATCTGCAAATAGACGTAATTTTACTTCCTCCTTGCCAATCCGGATTCCCTTTATTTCTTTGTCTAGCCTAATTGCTCTGGCTAGGACCTCTGGCCCAATGTTGAATAAGAGTGGTGATAAAGGGCATCCTTGTCTGGTTCCCGTTCTCAAGGGAAATGCTTTCAGGCTCTCTCCGTTTAGGGTGCTGTTGCCTGTCGTCTCTGTATACATGCCCTTTATTCTGTTGAGGAATTTTCCTTCAATTCCTATTTGGCTGAGAGTTGTGATCGTGAATGGGTGTTGGACTTTGTCAAATGCCTTTTCTGAATCAATGGATACGATCCTGTGGTTTTTGTCTTTTGTTTTATTTAGACGGTGGATTACATTAATGGTATTTCTAATAGTAAAGGAGCCTTGCATACCTGGTAGAAATCCCACTTGGTCATGGTGGATTATTTCTTTGCTATGTTGTTGAATTCTAATGGCTAGCATTTTGTTGAGGATTTTGGCGTCTTTGTTCATGAGGGATATATTCCGTGAGTTTTTAAAAAATATTTATTGTGCTTTAAGTGAAAATGTACAAATCAAGTCAATCTGTCACACATAAGCTTTTCTACACCTTACTCCATATTCCCACTTACTCTCCACCAAAAGAGTTCGCCCACTCCCTCCTTTGAGTCTCTCCTTTCGTAAAGATTTTGCCAGTTTCTAACCCTCTCTACCCTCCTAGCTCCCCTCCAGACAGGAGATTCCAACACAGTCTCAAGTGTCCACCTGATACAAGTAGCTTCCTCTTCGTCAGCATCTCTCTCCAACCCATTGTCCAGTCCTTTCCGTGTCTGATGAGTTGTCTTCGGGAATGGTTCCTGTCCTAGGCCATCAGAAGGTTTGGGGAACACGACCGCCAGGATTCTTCTAGTCTCAGTCCGACCATGAAGTCTGGTCATTTTGTGAGAAATTGGGGTCTGCATCCCACTGTTCTCCTGCTCCCTCAGGGATTCTCTGTTGTGCTCCCTGTCAGGGCAGTCATGGGTTGTGGCCGGGTACGCTCTAGTTCTTCTAGTCTCAGGATGATGGAAGTCTCTGGTTCATGTGGCCCTTTGTGTCTCTTGGGCTCAGAGTTGCCGTGTGACCTTTGTGTCCTTCATTCTCCTTTGATCCAGGTGAGTTGGGACCAATTCATGCATCTCAGATGGCCACTTATTAGCATTTAAGACCCCTGAGGCCACACTTCAAAGCGGGATGCAGAATGTTTTCAGAATAGAATGATTTTGCCAATTGACTTCGAAGTCCCCTTAAGCCATAGTCCCCAAAGCCCTCCCTTGCTCCGCTGACCTGTGAAGCATGTAGTTTATCCCGGAAACCTCTTTGCTTTTGGTCCAGTCCAGTTGAGCTGACCTTCCGTGTATTGAGCGCTGTCCTTCCCTTCACCTAAAGTCCTTCTTTTCTACTAACTAATCGCTAAATAACCCTCTCCCAGCCTCCCTCCCTCCCCGCCTCGTAAGCACAAAAGTATGTGTTCTTCTCAGTTCATACTATTTCTCAAGATCTTATAATAGTGGTCGTATACAATATTTGTCCTTTTGCCTCTGACTAATTTCACTCAGCATAATGCCGTCCAGGTTCCTCCATGTTATGAAATGTTTCACAGACTCGTCACTGTTCTTTATCGATGCGTGGTATTCCATTGTGTGAATATACCATAGTTTATTTAACCAGTCCTCCGTTGATGGACAACTTGGTTGCTTCCAGCTTTTTGCTATTGTAACGTGAGCTGCAAGAAAGATGCGTATGCATATATCTGTTCGTGCGAAGGCTCTTATTTCTCTAGGGTGTATTGCGAGGAGTGGGATTTCTGGGTTGTATTTTGAACTTTTGAAGAAAAGGCCAGATAGATTTCCAGAGTGGTTGTACCATGTGACATTTCCACCAGCAGCCTATTAGAGTTCCAATCTCTCGCAGCCTCTCCCACATTGATTATTTTGTGTTTTTTGGAGTAACGCCAGCCTTGTTGGAGTGAGATGAAATCTCTTTGTAGTTTTAATTTGCATTTCTCTAATGGCTAATGATCGAGAGCGTTCTCTCAAGTATCTCTTAGCTGCCTGAATATCTTCTTTAGTGAAGTGCGTGTTCGTATCCTTTGCCCACTTTTTGATTGGTTTCTTTGTCTTTTCGTGGTTGAGGTTTACCAGAATCATATAGATTTTAGAGATCAGGCGCTGGTCGGAGATGTCATAGCAGAAAATTCTTTCCCAATCTCTAGGTGGTCTTTTGACTCTTTTGGTGAAGTCTTCAGATGAGCATAGGTGTTTGATTTTTAGGAGCTCCCAGTTATCTGCTTTCTCTTCGTCATTCTTGGTCATGTTTTATATTCTGTTTCTGCCTTGTATTAGGGCTCCTAAGGTTGCCCCTATTTTTTCTTCCACGATCTTTATGGCTTTAGTCTTTATGTTTCAGACTTTGATCCGCTTGGAGTTAGGTTTTGTGCTTGGTGTGAGGTATGGGCCCTGTTTCATTTTTTTTGCAAATGGATATCCAGTGATGCCAGCAGCATTTGTTCAAAAGACTGTCTTTTCCCCAATTAACTGACACCGGGCCTTCGTCAAATATCAGCGGCTCGTATGTGGATGGATTTCTATCTGGGTTCTCAATTGTGTTCCATGGGTCTATGTGCCTGTTGTTGTACCAGTACCAGGCTCTTTCGACTACTGTGGCTGTACAATATGTTCTAAAATCAGGTAGGGTGAGGCCTCCCACTTTCTTCTTCCTTTTCAGTAATGCTTTACTTCTCCGGGGCTTCTTTCCCTGCCATAGGAAGTTGCTGATATGTTTCTCCATCACATTAAAAAATGTCCCTGGAATTTGGATCGCAAGTGCACTGTAGGTAGAGATGGCTTTGGTAGAATAGACATTTTTACTCTGTTAAGTCTTCCTATCCACGAGCAAGGTATCTTTTTCCACTTATGTAGGTCCTTTTTAGTTTCTTGCACTAGTTCTTTGTAGTTTGCTTTAAATAGGTCTTTTACAGCTTCGGTAAGACTTATTCCTAAGTCTTTTGTCTTCTTGGTGGCTTCTGTGAATGGTATTGATTTGGAGATTTCCTCTTCGATGTTCTTTTTGTTGATGTAGAGGAACCCAAGTGATTTCTCTATGTTTATCTTATACCCTGCGACTCTACAAAACTCTTCTGTTAGTTTCAGTAGTTTTCTGGAGGATTCCTTAGGGTTTTCTGTGTAGAAGATCATGTCATCTGCAAAGAGACGTAATTTTACTTCCTCCTTGCCAATCCGGATTCCCTTTATTTCTTTGTCTAGCCTAATTGCTCTGGCTAGGACCTCTGGCCCAATGTTGAATAAGAGTGGTGATAAAGGGCATCCTTGTCTGGTTCCCGTTCTCAAGGGAAATGCTTTCAGGCTCTCTCCGTTTAGGGTGCTGTTGCCCGTCGGCTCTGTATACATGCCCTTTATTCTGTTGAGGAATTTTCCTTCAATTCCTATTTGGCTGAGAGTTGTGATCGTGAATGGGTGTTGGACTTTGTCAAATGCCTTTTCTGAATCAATGGATACGATCCTGTGGTTTTTGTCTTTTGTTTTATTTAGACGGTGGATTACATTAATGGTATTTCTAATATTAAAGGAGCCTTGCATACCTGGTAGAAATCCCACTTGGTCATGGTGGATTATTTCTTTGCTATGTTGTTGAATTCTAATGGCTAGCATTTTGTTGAGGATTTTGGCGTCTTTGTTCATGAGGGATATATTCTGTGAGTTTTTAAAAAATATTTATTGTGCTTTAAGTGAAAATGTACAAATCAAGTCAATCTGTCACACATTAGCTTTTCTACACCTTACTCCATATTCCCACTTACTCTCCCCCAAAAGAGTTCGCCCGCTCCCTCCTTTGAGTCTCTCCTTTCGTAAAGATTTTGCCAGTTTCTAACCCTCTCTACCCTCCTAGCTCCCCTGCAGACAGGAGATTCCAACACAGTCTCAAGTGTCCACCTGATACAAGTAGCTTCCTCTTCGTCAGCATCTCTCTCCAACCCATTGTCCAGTCCTTTCCGTGTCTGATGAGTTGTCTTGGGGAATGGTTCCTGTCCTAGGCCATCAGAAGGTTTGGGGAACACGACCGCCGGGATTCTTCTAGTCTCAGTCCGACCCTTAAGTCTGGTCGTTTTGTGAGAAATTGGGGTCTGCATCCCACTGTTCTCCTGCTCCCTCAGGGATTCTCTGTTGTGCTCCCTGTCAGGGCAGTCATGGGTTGTGGCCGGGTACACTCTAGTTCTTCTAGCCTCAGGATGATGGAAGTCTCTGGTTCATGTGGCCCTTTGTGTCTCTTGGGCTCAGAGTTGTCGTGGGACCTTTGTGTCCTTCATTCTCCTTTGATCCAGGTGAGTTGGGACCAATTCATGCATCTCAGATGGCCGCTTATTAGCATTTAAGACCCCTGACGCCACACTTCAAAGCGGGATGCAGAATGTTTTCAGAAAAGAATGATTTTGCCAATTGACTTCGAAGTCCCCTTAAGCCATAGTCCCCAAAGCCCTCCCTTGCTCCGCTGACCTGTGAAGCATGTAGTTTATCCCGGAAACCTCTTTGCTTTTGGTCCAGTCCAGTTGAGCTGACCTTCCGTGTATTGAGCGCTGTCCTTCCCTTCACCTAAAGTCCTTCTTTTCTACTAACTAATCGCTAAATAACCCTCTCCCAGCCTCCCTCCCTCCCCGCCTCGTAAGCACAAAAGTATGTGTTCTTCTCAGTTCATACTATTTCTCAAGATCTTATAATAGTGGTCGTATACAATATTTGTCCTTTTGCCTCTGACTAATTTCACTCAGCATAATGCCGTCCAGGTTCCTCCATGTTATGAAATGTTTCACAGACTCGTCACTGTTCTTTATCGATGCGTGGTATTCCATTGTGTGAATATACCATAGTTTATTTAACCAGTCCTCCGTTGATGGACAACTTGGTTGCTTCCAGCTTTTTGCTATTGTAACGTGAGCTGCAAGAAAGATGCGTATGCATATATCTGTTCGTGCGAAGGCTCTTATTTCTCTAGGGTGTATTGCGAGGAGTGGGATTTCTGGGTTGTATTTTGAACTTTTGAAGAAAAGGCCAGATAGATTTCCAGAGTGGTTGTACCATGTGACATTTCCACCAGCAGCCTATTAGAGTTCCAATCTCTCGCAGCCTCTCCCACATTGATTATTTTCTGTTTTTTGGAGTAACGCCAGCCTTGTTGGAGTGAGATGAAATCTCTTTGTAGTTTTAATTTGCATTTCTCTAATGGCTAATGATCGAGAGCGTTCTCTCAAGTATCTCTTAGCTGCCTGAATATCTTCTTTAGTGAAGTGCGTGTTCGTATCCTTTGCCCACTTTTTGATTGGTTTCTTTGTCTTTTCGTGGTTGAGGTTTACCAGAATCATATAGATTTTAGAGATCAGGCGCTGGTCGGAGATGTCATAGCAGAAAATTCTTTCCCAATCTCTAGGTGGTCTTTTGACTCTTTTGGTGAAGTCTTCAGATGAGCATAGGTGTTTGATTTTTAGGAGCTCCCAGTTATCTGCTTTCTCTTCGTCATTCTTGGTCATGTTTTATATTCTGTTTCTGCCTTGTATTAGGGCTCCTAAGGTTGCCCCTATTTTTCCTTCCACGATCTTTATGGCTTTAGTCTTTATGTTTCAGACTTTGATCCGCTTGGAGTTAGGTTTTGTGCTTGGTGTGAGGTATGGGCCCTGTTTCATTCTTTTTGCAAATGGATATCCAGTGATGCCAGCAGCATTTGTTCAAAAGACTGTCTTTTCCCCAATTAACTGACACCGAGCCTTCGTCAAATATCAGCGGCTCGTATGTGGATGGATTTCTATCTGGGTTCTCAATTGTGTTCCATGGGTCTATGTGCCTGTTGTTGTACCAGTACCAGGCTCTTTCGACTACTGTGGCTGTACAATATGTTCTAAAATCAGGTAGGGTGAGGCCTCCCACTTTCTTCTTCCTTTTCAGTAATGCTTTACTTCTCCGGGGCTTCTTTCCCTGCCATAGGAAGTTGCTGATATGTTTCTCCATCACATTAAAAAATGTCCCTGGAATTTGGATCGCAAGTGCACTGTAGGTAGAGATGGCTTTGGTAGAATAGACATTTTTACTCTGTTAAGTCTTCCTATCCACGAGCAAGGTATCTTTTTCCACTTATGTAGGTCCTTTTTAGTTTCTTGCACTAGTTCTTTGTAGTTTGCTTTAAATAGGTCTTTTACAGCTTCGGTAAGACTTATTCCTAAGTCTTTTGTCTTCTTGGTGGCTTCTGTGAATGGTATTGATTTGGAGATTTCCTCTTCGATGTTCTTTTCGTTGATGTAGAGGAACCCAAGTGATTTCTCTATGTTTATCTTATACCCTGCGACTCTACAAAACTCTTCTGTTAGTTTCAGTAGTTTTCTGGAGGATTCCTTAGGGTTTTCTGTGTAGAAGATCATGTCATCTGCAAAGAGACGTAATTTTACTTCCTCCTTGCCAATCCGGATTCCCTTTATTTCTTTGTCTAGCCTAATTGCTCTGGCTAGGACCTCTGGCCCAATGTTGAATAAGAGTGGTGATAAAGGGCATCCTTGTCTGGTTCCCGTTCTCAAGGGAAATGCTTTCAGGCTCTCTCCGTTTAGGGTGCTGTTGCCCGTCGGCTCTGTATACATGCCCTTTATTCTGTTGAGGAATTTTCCTTCAATTCCTATTTGGCTGAGAGTTGTGATCGTGAATGGGTGTTGGACTTTGTCAAATGCCTTTTCTGAATCAATGGATACGATCCTGTGGTTTTTGTCTTTTGTTTTATTTAGACGGTGGATTACATTAATGGTATTTCTAATATTAAAGGAGCCTTGCATACCTGGTAGAAATCCCACTTGGTCATGGTGGATTATTTCTTTGCTATGTTGTTGAATTCTAATGGCTAGCATTTTGTTGAGGATTTTGGCGTCTTTGTTCATGAGGGATATATTCCGTGAGTTTTTAAAAAATATTTATTGTGCTTTAAGTGAAAATGTACAAATCAAGTCAATCTGTCACACATTAGCTTTTCTACACCTTACTCCATATTCCCACTTACTCTCCCCCAAAAGAGTTCGCCCGCTCCCTCCTTTGAGTCTCTCCTTTCGTAAAGATTTTGCCAGTTTCTAACCCTCTCTACCCTCCTAGCTCCCCTGCAGACAGGAGATTCCAACACAGTCTCAAGTGTCCACCTGATACAAGTAGCTTCCTCTTCGTCAGCATCTCTCTCCAACCCATTGTCCAGTCCTTTCCGTGTCTGATGAGTTGTCTTGGGGAATGGTTCCTGTCCTAGGCCATCAGAAGGTTTGGGGAACACGACCGCCGGGATTCTTCTAGTCTCAGTCCGACCCTTAAGTCTGGTCGTTTTGTGAGAAATTGGGGTCTGCATCCCACTGTTCTCCTGCTCCCTCAGGGATTCTCTGTTGTGCTCCCTGTCAGGGCAGTCATGGGTTGTGGCCGGGTACACTCTAGTTCTTCTAGCCTCAGGATGATGGAAGTCTCTGGTTCATGTGGCCCTTTGTGTCTCTTGGGCTCAGAGTTGTCGTGGGACCTTTGTGTCCTTCATTCTCCTTTGATCCAGGTGAGTTGGGACCAATTCATGCATCTCAGATGGCCGCTTATTAGCATTTAAGACCCCTGACGCCACACTTCAAAGCGGGATGCAGAATGTTTTCAGAAAAGAATGATTTTGCCAATTGACTTCGAAGTCCCCTTAAGCCATAGTCCCCAAAGCCCTCCCTTGCTCCGCTGACCTGTGAAGCATGTAGTTTATCCCGGAAACCTCTTTGCTTTTGGTCCAGTCCAGTTGAGCTGACCTTCCGTGTATTGAGCGCTGTCCTTCCCTTCACCTAAAGTCCTTCTTTTCTACTAACTAATCGCTAAATAACCCTCTCCCAGCCTCCCTCCCTCCCCGCCTTGTAAGCACAAAAGTATGTGTTCTTCTCAGTTCATACTATTTCTCAAGATCTTATAATAGTGGTCGTATACAATATTTGTCCTTTTGCCTCTGACTAATTTCACTCAGCATAATCCCGTCCAGGTTCCTCCATGTTATGAAATGTTTCACAGACTCGTCACTGTTCTTTATCGATGCGTGGTATTCCATTGTGTGAATATACCATAGTTTATTTAACCAGTCCTCCGTTGATGGACAACTTGGTTGCTTCCAGCTTTTTGCTATTGTAACGTGAGCTGCAAGAAAGATGCGTATGCATATATCTGTTCGTGCGAAGGCTCTTATTTCTCTAGGGTGTATTGCGAGGAGTGGGATTTCTGGGTTGTATTTTGAACTTTTGAAGAAAAGGCCAGATAGATTTCCAGAGTGGTTGTACCATGTGACATGTCCACCAGCAGCCTATTAGAGTTCCAATCTCTCGCAGCCTCTCCCACATTGATTATTTTGTGTTTTTTGGAGTAACGCCAGCCTTGTTGGAGTGAGATGAAATCTCTTTGTAGTTTTAATTTGCATTTCTCTAATGGCTAATGATGGAGAGCGTTTTCTCAAGTATCTCTTAGCTGCCTGAATATCTTCTTTAGTGAAGTGCGTGTTCGTATCCTTTGCCCACTTTTTGATTGGTTTCTTTGTCTTTTCGTGGTTGAGGTTTACCAGAATCATATAGATTTTAGAGATCAGGCGCTGGTCGGAGATGTCATAGCAGAAAATTCTTTCCCAATCTCTAGGTGGTCTTTTGACTCTTTTGGTGAAGTCTTCAGATGAGCATAGGTGTTTGATTTTTAGGAGCTCCCAGTTATCTGCTTTCTCTTCGTCATTCTTGGTCATGTTTTATATTCTGTTTCTGCCTTGTATTAGGGCTCCTAAGGTTGCCCCTATTTTTCCTTCCACGATCTTTATGGCTTTAGTCTTTATGTTTCAGACTTTGATCCGCTTGGAGTTAGGTTTTGTGCTTGGTGTGAGGTATGGGCCCTGTTTCATTTTTTTTGCAAATGGATATCCAGTGATGCCAGCAGCATTTGTTCAAAAGACTGTCTTTTCCCCAATTAACTGACACCGGGCCTTCGTCAAATATCAGCGGCTCGTATGTGGATGGATTTCTATCTGGGTTCTCCATTGTGTTCCATGGGTCTATGTGCCTGTTGTTGTACCAGTACCAGGCTCTTTCGACTACTGTGGCTGTACAATATGTTCTAAATCAGGTAGGGTGAGGCCTCCCACTTTCTTCTTCCTTTTCAGTAATGCTTTACTTCTCCGGGGCTTCTTTCCCTGCCATAGGAAGTTGCTGATATGTTTCTCCATCACATTAAAAAATGTCCCTGGAATTTGGATCGCAAGTGCACTGTAGGTAGAGATGGCTTTGGTAGAATAGACATTTTTACTCTGTTAAGTCTTCCTATCCACGAGCAAGGTATCTTTTTCCACTTATGTAGGTCCTTTTTAGTTTCTTGCACTAGTTCTTTGTAGTTTGCTTTAAATAGGTCTTTTACAGCTTCGGTAAGACTTATTCCTAAGTCTTTTGTCTTCTTGGTGGCTTCTGTGAATGGTATTGATTTGGAGATTTCCTCTTCGATGTTCTTTTTGTTGATGTAGAGGAACCCAAGTGATTTCTCTATGTTTATCTTATACCCTGCGACTCTACAAAACTCTTCTGTTAGTTTCAGTAGTTTTCTGGAGGATTCCTTAGGGTTTTCTGTGTAGAAGATCATGTCATCTGCAAAGAGACGTAATTTTACTTCCTCCTTGCCAATCCGGATTCCCTTTATTTCTTTGTCTAGCCTAATTGCTCTGGCTAGGACCTCTGGCCCAATGTTGAATAAGAGTGGTGATAAAGGGCATCCTTGTCTGGTTCCCGTTCTCAAGGGAAATGCTTTCAGGCTCTCTCCGTTTAGGGTGCTGTTGCCCGTCGGCTCTGTATACATGCCCTTTATTCTGTTGAGGAATTTTCCTTCAATTCCTATTTGGCTGAGAGTTGTGATCGTGAATGGGTGTTGGACTTTGTCAAATGCCTTTTCTGAATCAATGGATACGATCCTGTGGTTTTTGTCTTTTGTTTTATTTAGACGGTGGATTACATTAATGGTATTTCTAATATTAAAGGAGCCTTGCATACCTGGTAGAAATCCCACTTGGTCATGGTGGATTATTTCTTTGCTATGTTGTTGAATTCTAATGGCTAGCATTTTGTTGAGGATTTTGGCGTCTTTGTTCATGAGGGATATATTCCGTGAGGTTTTAAAAAATATTTATTGTGCTTTAAGTGAAAATGTACAAATCAAGTCAATCTGTCACACATTAGCTTTTCTACACCTTACTCCATATTCCCACTTACTCTCCCCCAAAAGAGTTCGCCCGCTCCCTCCTTTGAGTCTCTCCTTTCGTAAAGATTTTGCCAGTTTCTAACCCTCTCTACCCTCCTAGCTCCCCTGCAGACAGGAGATTCCAACACAGTCTCAAGTGTCCACCTGATACAAGTAGCTTCCTCTTCGTCAGCATCTCTCTCCAACCCATTGTCCAGTCCTTTCCGTGTCTGATGAGTTGTCTTGGGGAATGGTTCCTGTCCTAGGCCATCAGAAGGTTTGGGGAACACGACCGCCGGGATTCTTCTAGTCTCAGTCCGACCCTTAAGTCTGGTCGTTTTGTGAGAAATTGGGGTCTGCATCCCACTGTTCTCCTGCTCCCTCAGGGATTCTCTGTTGTGCTCCCTGTCAGGGCAGTCATGGGTTGTGGCCGGGTACACTCTAGTTCTTCTAGCCTCAGGATGATGGAAGTCTCTGGTTCATGTGGCCCTTTGTGTCTCTTGGGCTCAGAGTTGTCGTGGGACCTTTGTGTCCTTCATTCTCCTTTGATCCAGGTGAGTTGGGACCAATTCATGCATCTCAGATGGCCGCTTATTAGCATTTAAGACCCCTGACGCCACACTTCAAAGCGGGATGCAGAATGTTTTCAGAAAAGAATGATTTTGCCAATTGACTTCGAAGTCCCCTTAAGCCATAGTCCCCAAAGCCCTCCCTTGCTCCGCTGACCTGTGAAGCATGTAGTTTATCCCGGAAACCTCTTTGCTTTTGGTCCAGTCCAGTTGAGCTGACCTTCCGTGTATTGAGCGCTGTCCTTCCCTTCACCTAAAGTCCTTCTTTTCTACTAACTAATCGCTAAATAACCCTCTCCCAGCCTCCCTCCCTCCCCGCCTCGTAAGCACAAAAGTATGTGTTCTTCTCAGTTCATACTATTTCTCAAGATCTTATAATAGTGGTCGTATACAATATTTGTCCTTTTGCCTCTGACTAATTTCACTCAGCATAATGCCGTCCAGGTTCCTCCATGTTATGAAATGTTTCACAGACTCGTCACTGTTCTTTATCGATGCGTGGTATTCCATTGTGTGAATATACCATAGTTTATTTAACCAGTCCTCCGTTGATGGACAACTTGGTTGCTTCCAGCTTTTTGCTATTGTAACGTGAGCTGCAAGAAAGATGCGTATGCATATATCTGTTCGTGCGAAGGCTCTTATTTCTCTAGGGTGTATTGCGAGGAGTGGGATTTCTGGGTTGTATTTTGAACTTTTGAAGAAAAGGCCAGATAGATTTCCAGAGTGGTTGTACCATGTGACATTTCCACCAGCAGCCTATTAAAGTTCCAATCTCTCGCAGCCTCTCCCACATTGATTATTTTCTGTTTTTTGGAGTAACGCCAGCCTTGTTGGAGTGAGATGAAATCTCTTTGTAGTTTTAATTTGCATTTCTCTAATGGCTAATGATCGAGAGCGTTTTCTCAAGTATCTCTTAGCTGCCTGAATATCTTCTTTAGTGAAGTGCGTGTTCGTATCCTTTGCCCACTTTTTGATTGGTTTCTTTGTCTTTTCGTGGTTGAGGTTTACCAGAATCATATAGATTTTAGAGATCAGGCGCTGGTCGGAGATGTCATAGCAGAAAATTCTTTCCCAATCTCTAGGTGGTCTTTTGACTCTTTTGGTGAAGTCTTCAGATGAGCATAGGTGTTTGATTTTTAGGAGCTCCCAGTTATCTGCTTTCTCTTCGTCATTCTTGGTCATGTTTTATATTCTGTTTCTGCCTTGTATTAGGGCTCCTAAGGTTGCCCCTATTTTTCCTTCCACGATCTTTATGGCTTTAGTCTTTATGTTTCAGACTTTGATCCACTTGGAGTTAGGTTTTGTGCTTGGTGTGAGGTATGGGCCCTGTTTCATTCTTTTTGCAAATGGATATCCAGTGATGCCAGCAGCATTTGTTCAAAAGACTGTCTTTTCCCCAATTAACTGACACCGGGCCTTCGTCAAATATCAGCGGCTCGTATGTGGATGGATTTCTATCTGGGTTCTCAATTGTGTTCCATGGGTCTATGTGCCTGTTGTTGTACCAGTACCAGGCTCTTTCGACTACTGTGGCTGTACAATATGTTCTAAAATCAGGTAGGGTGAGGCCTCCCACTTTCTTCTTCCTTTTCAGTAATGCTTTACTTCTCCGGGGCTTCTTTCCCTGCCATAGGAAGTTGCTGATATGTTTCTCCATCACATTAAAAAATGTCCCTGGAATTTGGATCGCAAGTGCACTGTAGGTAGAGATGGCTTTGGTAGAATAGACATTTTTACTCTGTTAAGTCTTCCTATCCATGAGCAAGGTATCTTTTTCCACTTATGTAGGTCCTTTTTAGTTTCTTGCACTAGTTCTTTGTAGTTTGCTTTAAATAGGTCTTTTACAGCTTCGGTAAGACTTATTCCTAAGTCTTTTGTCTTCTTGGTGGCTTCTGTGAATGGTATTGATTTGGAGATTTCCTCTTCGATGTTCTTTTTGTTGATGTAGAGGAACCCAAGTGATTTCTCTATGTTTATCTTATACCCTGCGACTCTACAAAACTCTTCTGTTAGTTTCAGTAGTTTTCTGGAGGATTCCTTAGGGTTTTCTGTGTAGAAGATCATGTCATCTGCAAAGAGACGTAATTTTACTTCCTCCTTGCCAATCCGGATTCCCTTTATTTCTTTGTCTAGCCTAATTGCTCTGGCTAGGACCTCTGGCCCAATGTTGAATAAGAGTGGTGATAAAGGGCATCCTTGTCTGGTTCCCGTTCTCAAGGGAAATGCTTTCAGGCTCTCTCCGTTTAGGGTGCTGTTGCCCGTCGGCTCTGTATACATGCCCTTTATTCTGTTGAGGAATTTTCCTTCAATTCCTATTTGGCTGAGAGTTGTGATCGTGAATGGGTGTTGGACTTTGTCAAATGCCTTTTCTGAATCAATGGATACGATCCTGTGGTTTTTGTCTTTTGTTTTATTTAGACGGTGGATTACATTAATGGTATTTCTAATATTAAAGGAGCCTTGCATACCTGGTAGAAATCCCACTTGGTCATGGTGGATTATTTCTTTGCTATGTTGTTGAATTCTAATGGCTAGCATTTTGTTGAGGATTTTGGCGTCTTTGTTCATGAGGGATATATTCCGTGAGTTTTTAAAAAATATTTATTGTGCTTTAAGTGAAAATGTACAAATCAAGTCAATCTGTCACACATTAGCTTTTCTACACCTTACTCCATATTCCCACTTACTCTCCCCCAAAAGAGTTCGCCCGCTCCCTCCTTTGAGTCTCTCCTTTCGTAAAGATTTTGCCAGTTTCTAACCCTCTCTACCCTCCTAGCTCCCCTGCAGACAGGAGATTCCAACACAGTCTCAAGTGTCCACCTGATACAAGTAGCTTCCTCTTCGTCAGCATCTCTCTCCAACCCATTGTCCAGTCCTTTCCGTGTCTGATGAGTTGTCTTGGGGAATGGTTCCTGTCCTAGGCCATCAGAAGGTTTGGGGAACACGACCGCCGGGATTCTTCTAGTCTCAGTCCGACCCTTAAGTCTGGTCGTTTTGTGAGAAATTGGGGTCTGCATCCCACTGTTCTCCTGCTCCCTCAGGGATTCTCTGTTGTGCTCCCTGTCAGGGCAGTCATGGGTTGTGGCCGGGTACACTCTAGTTCTTCTAGCCTCAGGATGATGGAAGTCTCTGGTTCATGTGGCCCTTTGTGTCTCTTGGGCTCAGAGTTGTCGTGGGACCTTTGTGTCCTTCATTCTCCTTTGATCCAGGTGAGTTGGGACCAATTCATGCATCTCAGATGGCCGCTTATTAGCATTTAAGACCCCTGACGCCACACTTCAAAGCGGGATGCAGAATGTTTTCAGAAAAGAATGATTTTGCCAATTGACTTCGAAGTCCCCTTAAGCCATAGTCCCCAAAGCCCTCCCTTGCTCCGCTGACCTGTGAAGCATGTAGTTTATCCCGGAAACCTCTTTGCTTTTGGTCCAGTCCAGTTGAGCTGACCTTCCGTGTATTGAGCGCTGTCCTTCCCTTCACCTAAAGTCCTTCTTTTCTACTAACTAATCGCTAAATAACCCTCTCCCAGCCTCCCTCCCTCCCCGCCTTGTAAGCACAAAAGTATGTGTTCTTCTCAGTTCATACTATTTCTCAAGATCTTATAATAGTGGTCGTATACAATATTTGTCCTTTTGCCTCTGACTAATTTCACTCAGCATAATGCCGTCCAGGTTCCTCCATGTTATGAAATGTTTCACAGACTCGTCACTGTTCTTTATCGATGCGTGGTATTCCATTGTGTGAATATACCATAGTTTATTTAACCAGTCCTCCGTTGATGGACAACTTGGTTGCTTCCAGCTTTTTGCTATTGTAACGTGAGCTGCAAGAAAGATGCGTATGCATATATCTGTTCGTGCGAAGGCTCTTATTTCTCTAGGGTGTATTGCGAGGAGTGGGATTTCTGGGTTGTATTTTGAACTTTTGAAGAAAAGGCCAGATAGATTTCCAGAGTGGTTGTACCATGTGACATTTCCACCAGCAGCCTATTAGAGTTCCAATCTCTCGCAGCCTCTCCCACATTGATTATTTTGTGTTTTTTGGAGTAACGCCAGCCTTGTTGGAGTGAGATGAAATCTCTTTGTAGTTTTAATTTGCATTTCTCTAATGGCTAATGATCGAGAGCGTTTTCTCAAGTATCTCTTAGCTGCCTGAATATCTTCTTTAGTGAAGTGCGTGTTCGTATCCTTTGCCCACTTTTTGATTGGTTTCTTTGTCTTTTCGTGGTTGAGGTTTACCAGAATCATATAGATTTTAGAGATCAGGCGCTGGTCGGAGATGTCATAGCAGAAAATTCTTTCCCAATCTCTAGGTGGTCTTTTGACTCTTTTGGTGAAGTCTTCAGATGAGCATAGGTGTTTGATTTTTAGGAGCTCCCAGTTATCTGGTTTCTCTTCGTCATTCTTGGTCATGTTTTATATTCTGTTTCTGCCTTGTATTAGGGCTCCTAAGGTTGCCCCTATTTTTCCTTCCACGATCTTTATGGCTTTAGTCTTTATGTTTCAGACTTTGATCCGCTTGGAGTTAGGTTTTGTGCTTGGTGTGAGGTATGGGCCCTGTTTCATTTTTTTTGCAAATGGATATCCAGTGATGCCAGCAGCATTTGTTCAAAAGACTGTCTTTTCCCCAATTAACTGACACCGGGCCTTCGTCAAATATCAGCGGCTCGTATGTGGATGGATTTCTATCTGGGTTCTCCATTGTGTTCCATGGGTCTATGTGCCTGTTGTTGTACCAGTACCAGGCTCTTTCGACTACTGTGGCTGTACAATATGTTCTAAAATCAGGTAGGGTGAGGCCTCCCACTTTCTTCTTCCTTTTCAGTAATGCTTTACTTCTCCAGGGCTTCTTTCCCTGCCATAGGAAGTTGCTGATATGTTTCTCCATCACATTAAAAAATGTCCCTGGAATTTGGATCGCAAGTGCACTGTAGGTAGAGATGGCTTTGGTAGAATAGACATTTTTACTCTGTTAAGTCTTCCTATCCACGAGCAAGGTATCTTTTTCCACTTATGTAGGTCCTTTTTAGTTTCTTGCACTAGTTCTTTGTAGTTTGCTTTAAATAGGTCTTTTACAGCTTCGGTAAGACTTATTCCTAAGTCTTTTGTCTTCTTGGTGGCTTCTGTGAATGGTATTGATTTGGAGATTTCCTCTTCGATGTTCTTTTTGTTGATGTAGAGGAACCCAAGTGATTTCTCTATGTTTATCTTATACCCTGCGACTCTACAAAACTCTTCTGTTAGTTTCAGTAGTTTTCTGGAGGATTCCTTAGGGTTTTCTGTGTAGAAGATCATGTCATCTGCAAAGAGACGTAATTTTACTTCCTCCTTGCCAATCCGGATTCCCTTTATTTCTTTGTCTAGCCTAATTGCTCTGGCTAGGACCTCTGGCCCAATGTTGAATAAGAGTGGTGATAAAGGGCATCCTTGTCTGGTTCCCGTTCTCAAGGGAAATGCTTTCAGGCTCTCTCCGTTTAGGGTGCTGTTGCCCGTCGGCTCTGTATACATGCCCTTTATTCTGTTGAGGAATTTTCCTTCAATTCCTATTTGGCTGAGAGTTGTGATCGTGAATGGGTGTTGGACTTTGTCAAATGCCTTTTCTGAATCAATGGATACGATCCTGTGGTTTTTGTCTTTTGTTTTATTTAGACGGTGGATTACATTAATGGTATTTCTAATATTAAAGGAGCCTTGCATACCTGGTAGAAATCCCACTTGGTCATGGTGGATTATTTCTTTGCTATGTTGTTGAATTCTAATGGCTAGCATTTTGTTGAGGATTTTGGCGTCTTTGTTCATGAGGGATATATTCCGTGAGTTTTTAAAAAATATCTATTGTGCTTTAAGTGAAAATGTACAGATCAAGTCAATCTGTCACACATTAGCTTTTCTACACCTTACTCCATATTCCCACTTACTCTCCCCCAAAAGAGTTCGCCCGCTCCCTCCTTTGAGTCTCTCCTTTCGTAAAGATTTTGCCAGTTTCTAACCCTCTCTACCCTCCTAGCTCCCCTACAGACAGGAGATTCCAACACAGTCTCAAGTGTCCACCTGATACAAGTAGCTTCCTCTTCGTCAGCATCTCTCTCCAACCCATTATCCAGTCCTTTCCGTGTCTGATGAGTTGTCTTGGGGAATGGTTCCTGTCCTAGGCCATCAGAAGGTTTGGGGAACACGACCGCCGGGATTCTTCTAGTCTCAGTCCGACCCTTAAGTCTGGTCGTTTTGTGAGAAATTGGGGTCTGCATCCCACTGTTCTCCTGCTCCCTCAGGGATTCTCTGTTGTGCTCCCTGTCAGGGCAGTCATGGGTTGTGGCCGGGTACACTCTAGTTCTTCTAGCCTCAGGATGATGGAAGTCTCTGGTTCATGTGGCCCTTTGTGTCTCTTGGGCTCAGAGTTGTCGTGGGACCTTTGTGTCCTTCATTCTCCTTTGATCCAGGTGAGTTGGGACCAATTCATGCATCTCAGATGGCCGCTTATTAGCATTTAAGACCCCTGACGCCACACTTCAAAGCGGGATGCAGAATGTTTTCAGAAAAGAATGATTTTGCCAATTGACTTCGAAGTCCCCTTAAGCCATAGTCCCCAAAGCCCTCCCTTGCTCCGCTGACCTGTGAAGCATGTAGTTTATCCCGGAAACCTCTTTGCTTTTGGTCCAGTCCAGTTGAGCTGACCTTCCGTGTATTGAGCGCTGTCCTTCCCTTCACCTAAAGTCCTTCTTTTCTACTAACTAATCGCTAAATAACCCTCTCCCAGCCTCCCTCCCTCCCCGCCTTGTAAGCACAAAAGTATGTGTTCTTCTCAGTTCATACTATTTCTCAAGATCTTATAATAGTGGTCGTATACAATATTTGTCCTTTTGCCTCTGACTAATTTCACTCAGCATAATCCCGTCCAGGTTCCTCCATGTTATGAAATGTTTCACAGACTCGTCACTGTTCTTTATCGATGCGTGGTATTCCATTGTGTGAATATACCATAGTTTATTTAACCAGTCCTCCGTTGATGGACAACTTGGTTGCTTCCAGCTTTTTGCTATTGTAACGTGAGCTGCAAGAAAGATGCGTATGCATATATCTGTTCGTGCGAAGGCTCTTATTTCTCTAGGGTGTATTGCGAGGAGTGGGATTTCTGGGTTGTATTTTGAACTTTTGAAGAAAAGGCCAGATAGATTTCCAGAGTGGTTGTACCATGTGACATTTCCACCAGCAGCCTATTAGAGTTCCAATCTCTCGCAGCCTCTCCCACATTGATTATTTTGTGTTTTTTGGAGTAACGCCAGCCTTGTTGGAGTGAGATGAAATCTCTTTGTAGTTTTAATTTGCATTTCTCTAATGGCTAATGATCGAGAGTGTTCTCTCAAGTATCTCTTAGCTGCCTGAATATCTTCTTTAGTGAAGTGCGTGTTCGTATCCTTTGCCCACTTTTTGATTGGTTTCTTTGTCTTTTCGTGGTTGAGGTTTACCAGAATCATATAGATTTTAGAGATCAGGCGCTGGTCGGAGATGTCATAGCAGAAAATTCTTTCCCAATCTCTAGGTGGTCTTTTGACTCTTTTGGTGAAGTCTTCAGATGAGCATAGGTGTTTGATTTTTAGGAGCTCCCAGTTATCTGGTTTCTCTTCGTCATTCTTGGTCATGTTTTATATTCTGTTTCTGCCTTGTATTAGGGCTCCTAAGGTTGCCCCTATTTTTCCTTCCACGATCTTTATGGCTTTAGTCTTTATGTTTCAGACTTTGATCCGCTTGGAGTTAGGTTTTGTGCTTGGTGTGAGGTATGGGCCCTGTTTCATTTTTTTTGCAAATGGATATCCAGTGATGCCAGCAGCATTTGTTCAAAAGACTGTCTTTTCCCCAATTAACTGACACCGGGCCTTCGTCAAATATCAGCGGCTCGTATGTGGATGGATTTCTATCTGGGTTCTCAATTGTGTTCCATGGGTCTATGTGCCTGTTGTTGTACCAGTACCAGGCTCTTTCGACTACTGTGGCTGTACAATATGTTCTAAAATCAGGTAGGGTGAGGCCTCCCACTTTCTTCTTCCTTTTCAGTAATGCTTTACTTCTCCGGGGCTTCTTTCCCTGCCATAGGAAGTTGCTGATATGTTTCTCCATCACATTAAAAAATGTCCCTGGAATTTGGATCGCAAGTGCACTGTAGGTAGAGATGGCTTTGGTAGAATAGACATTTTTACTCTGTTAAGTCTTCCTATCCACGAGCAAGGTATCTTTTTCCACTTATGTAGGTCCTTTTTAGTTTCTTGCACTAGTTCTTTGTAGTTTGCTTTAAATAGGTCTTTTACAGCTTCGGTAAGACTTATTCCTAAGTCTTTTGTCTTCTTGGTGGCTTCTGTGAATGGTATTGATTTGGAGATTTCCTCTTCGATGTTCTTTTTGTTGATGTAGAGGAACCCAAGTGATTTCTCTATGTTTATCTTATACCCTGCGACTCTACAAAACTCTTCTGTTAGTTTCAGTAGTTTTCTGGAGGATTCCTTAGGGTTTTCTGTGTAGAAGATCATGTCATCTGCAAAGAGACGTAATTTTACTTCCTCCTTGCCAATCCGGATTCCCTTTATTTCTTTGTCTAGCCTAATTGCTCTGGCTAGGACCTCTGGCCCAATGTTGAATAAGAGTGGTGATAAAGGGCATCCTTGTCTGGTTCCCGTTCTCAAGGGAAATGCTTTCAGGCTCTCTCCGTTTAGGGTGCTGTTGCCCGTCGGCTCTGTATACATGCCCTTTATTCTGTTGAGGAATTTTCCTTCAATTCCTATTTGGCTGAGAGTTGTGATCGTGAATGGGTGTTGGACTTTGTCAAATGCCTTTTCTGAATCAATGGATACGATCCTGTGGTTTTTGTCTTTTGTTTTATTTAGACGGTGGATTACATTAATGGTATTTCTAATATTAAAGGAGCCTTGCATACCTGGTAGAAATCCCACTTGGTCATGGTGGATTATTTCTTTGCTATGTTGTTGAATTCTAATGGCTAGCATTTTGTTGAGGATTTTGGCGTCTTTGTTCATGAGGGATATATTCCGTGAGTTTTTAAAAAATATCTATTGTGCTTTAAGTGAAAATGTACAGATCAAGTCAATCTGTCACACATTAGCTTTTCTACACCTTACTCCATATTCCCACTTACTCTCCCCCAAAAGAGTTCGCCCGCTCCCTCCTTTGAGTCTCTCCTTTCGTAAAGATTTTGCCAGTTTCTAACCCTCTCTACCCTCCTAGCTCCCCTCCAGACAGGAGATTCCAACACAGTCTCAAGTGTCCACCTGATACAAGTAGCTTCCTCTTCGTCAGCATCTCTCTCCAACCCATTGTCCAGTCCTTTCCGTGTCTGATGAGTTGTCTTGGGGAATGGTTCCTGTCCTAGGCCATCAGAAGGTTTGGGGAACACGACCGCCGGGATTCTTCTAGTCTCAGTCCGACCCTTAAGTCTGGTCGTTTTGTGAGAAATTGGGGTCTGCATCCCACTGTTCTCCTGCTCCCTCAGGGATTCTCTGTTGTGCTCCCTGTCAGGGCAGTCATGGGTTGTGGCCGGGTACACTCTAGTTCTTCTAGCCTCAGGATGATGGAAGTCTCTGGTTCATGTGGCCCTTTGTGTCTCTTGGGCTCAGAGTTGTCGTGGGACCTTTGTGTCCTTCATTCTCCTTTGATCCAGGTGAGTTGGGACCAATTCATGCATCTCAGATGGCCGCTTATTAGCATTTAAGACCCCTGACGCCACACTTCAAAGCGGGATGCAGAATGTTTTCAGAAAAGAATGATTTTGCCAATTGACTTCGAAGTCCCCTTAAGCCATAGTCCCCAAAGCCCTCCCTTGCTCCGCTGACCTGTGAAGCATGTAGTTTATCCCGGAAACCTCTTTGCTTTTGGTCCAGTCCAGTTGAGCTGACCTTCCGTGTATTGAGCGCTGTCCTTCCCTTCACCTAAAGTCCTTCTTTTCTACTAACTAATCGCTAAATAACCCTCTCCCAGCCTCCCTCCCTCCCCGCCTTGTAAGCACAAAAGTATGTGTTCTTCTCAGTTCATACTATTTCTCAAGATCTTATAATAGTGGTCGTATACAATATTTGTCCTTTTGCCTCTGACTAATTTCACTCAGCATAATCCCGTCCAGGTTCCTCCATGTTATGAAATGTTTCACAGACTCGTCACTGTTCTTTATCGATGCGTGGTATTCCATTGTGTGAATATACCATAGTTTATTTAACCAGTCCTCCGTTGATGGACAACTTGGTTGCTTCCAGCTTTTTGCTATTGTAACGTGAGCTGCAAGAAAGATGCGTATGCATATATCTGTTCGTGCGAAGGCTCTTATTTCTCTAGGGTGTATTGCGAGGAGTGGGATTTCTGGGTTGTATTTTGAACTTTTGAAGAAAAGGCCAGATAGATTTCCAGAGTGGTTGTACCATGTGACATTTCCACCAGCAGCCTATTAGAGTTCCAATCTCTCGCAGCCTCTCCCACATTGATTATTTTCTGTTTTTTGGAGTAACGCCAGCCTTGTTGGAGTGAGATGAAATCTCTTTGTAGTTTTAATTTGCATTTCTCTAATGGCTAATGATCGAGAGCGTTCTCTCAAGTATCTCTTAGCTGCCTGAATATCTTCTTTAGTGAAGTGCGTGTTCGTATCCTTTGCCCACTTTTTGATTGGTTTCTTTGTCTTTTCGTGGTTGAGGTTTACCAGAATCATATAGATTTTAGAGATCAGGCGCTGGTCGGAGATGTCATAGCAGAAAATTCTTTCCCAATCTCTAGGTGGTCTTTTGACTCTTTTGGTGAAGTCTTCAGATGAGCATAGGTGTTTGATTTTTAGGAGCTCCCAGTTATCTGGTTTCTCTTCGTCATTCTTGGTCATGTTTTATATTCTGTTTCTGCCTTGTATTAGGGCTCCTAAGGTTGCCCCTATTTTTCCTTCCACGATCTTTATGGCTTTAGTCTTTATGTTTCAGACTTTGATCCGCTTGGAGTTAGGTTTTGTGCTTGGTGTGAGGTATGGGCCCTGTTTCATTTTTTTTGCAAATGGATATCCAGTGATGCCAGCAGCATTTGTTCAAAAGACTGTCTTTTCCCCAATTAACTGACACCGGGCCTTCGTCAAATATCAGCGGCTCGTATGTGGATGGATTTCTATCTGGGTTCTCAATTGTGTTCCATGGGTCTATGTGCCTGTTGTTGTACCAGTACCAGGCTCTTTCGACTACTGTGGCTGTACAATATGTTCTAAAATCAGGTAGGGTGAGGTCTCCCACTTTCTTCTTCCTTTTCAGTAATGCTTTACTTCTCCGGGGCTTCTTTCCCTGCCATAGGAAGTTGCTGATATGTTTCTCCATCACATTAAAAAATGTCCCTGGAATTTGGATCGCAAGTGCACTGTAGGTAGAGATGGCTTTGGTAGAATAGACATTTTTACTCTGTTAAGTCTTCCTATCCACGAGCAAGGTATCTTTTTCCACTTATGTAGGTCCTTTTTAGTTTCTTGCACTAGTTCTTTGTAGTTTGCTTTAAATAGGTCTTTTACAGCTTCGGTAAGACTTATTCCTAAGTCTTTTGTCTTCTTGGTGGCTTCTGTGAATGGTATTGATTTGGAGATTTCCTCTTCGATGTTCTTTTTGTTGATGTAGAGGAACCCAAGTGATTTCTCTATGTTTATCTTATACCCTGCGACTCTACAAAACTCTTCTGTTAGTTTCAGTAGTTTTCTGGAGGATTCCTTAGGGTTTTCTGTGTAGAAGATCATGTCATCTGCAAAGAGACGTAATTTTACTTCCTCCTTGCCAATCCGGATTCCCTTTATTTCTTTGTCTAGCCTAATTGCTCTGGCTAGGACCTCTGGCCCAATGTTGAATAAGAGTGGTGATAAAGGGCATCCTTGTCTGGTTCCCGTTCTCAAG
The DNA here is from genome assembly GCF_024166365.1 of Elephas maximus indicus. Lineage (NCBI taxonomy): Eukaryota > Metazoa > Chordata > Mammalia > Proboscidea > Elephantidae > Elephas > Elephas maximus. Next base: position 8,548,575 of record NC_064843.1, read on the forward strand.
GGAAATGCTTTCAGGCTCTCTCCGTTTAGGGTGCTGTTGCCCGTCGGCTCTGTATACATGCCCTTTATTCTGTTGAGGAATTTTCCTTCAATTCCTATTTGGCTGAGAGTTGTGATCGTGAATGGGTGTTGGACTTTGTCAAATGCCTTTTCTGAATCAATGGATACGATCCTGTGGTTTTTGTCTTTTGTTTTATTTAGACGGTGGATTACATTAATGGTATTTCTAATATTAAAGGAGCCTTGCATACCTGGTAGAAATCCCACTTGGTCATGGTGGATTATTTCTTTGCTATGTTGTTGAATTCTAATGGCTAGCATTTTGTTGAGGATTTTGGCGTCTTTGTTCATGAGGGATATATTCCGTGAGTTTTTAAAAAATATCTATTGTGCTTTAAGTGAAAATGTACAGATCAAGTCAATCTGTCACAGATTAGCTTTTCTACACCTTACTCCATATTCCCACTTACTCTCCCCCAAAAGAGTTCGCCCGCTCCCTCCTTTGAGTCTCTCCTTTCGTAAAGATTTTGCCAGTTTCTAACCCTCTCTACCCTCCTAGCTCCCCTGCAGACAGGAGATTCCAACACAGTCTCAAGTGTCCACCTGATACAAGTAGCTTCCTCTTCGTCAGCATCTCTCTCCAACCCATTGTCCAGTCCTTTCCGTGTCTGATGAGTTGTCTTGGGGAATGGTTCCTGTCCTAGGCCATCAGAAGGTTTGGGGAACACGACCGCCGGGATTCTTCTAGTCTCAGTCCGACCCTTAAGTCTGGTCGTTTTGTGAGAAATTGGGGTCTGCATCCCACTGTTCTCCTGCTCCCTCAGGGATTCTCTGTTGTGCTCCCTGTCAGGGCAGTCATGGGTTGTGGCCGGGTACACTCTAGTTCTTCTAGCCTCAGGATGATGGAAGTCTCTGGTTCATGTGGCCCTTTGTGTCTCTTGGGCTCAGAGTTGTCGTGGGACCTTTGTGTCCTTCATTCTCCTTTGATCCAGGTGAGTTGGGACCAATTCATGCATCTCAGATGGCCGCTTATTAGCATTTAAGACCCCTGACGCCACACTTCAAAGCGGGATGCAGAATGTTTTCAGAAAAGAATGATTTTGCCAATTGACTTCGAAGTCCCCTTAAGCCATAGTCCCCAAAGCCCTCCCTTGCTCCGCTGACCTGTGAAGCATGTAGTTTATCCCGGAAACCTCTTTGCTTTTGGTCCAGTCCAGTTGAGCTGACCTTCCGTGTATTGAGCGCTGTCCTTCCCTTCACCTAAAGTCCTTCTTTTCTACTAACTAATCCCTAAATAACCCTCTCCCAGCCTCTCTCCCTCCCCGCCTTGTAAGCACAAAAGTATGTGTTCTTCTCAGTTCATACTATTTCTCAAGATCTTATAATAGTGGTCGTATACAATATTTGTCCTTTTGCCTCTGACTAATTTCACTCAGCATAATCCCGTCCAGGTTCCTCCATGTTATGAAATGTTTCACAGACTCGTCACTGTTCTTTATCGATGCGTGGTATTCCATTGTGTGAATATACCATAGTTTATTTAACCAGTCCTCCGTTGATGGACAACTTGGTTGCTTCCAGCTTTTTGCTATTGTAACGTGAGCTGCAAGAAAGATGCGTATGCATATATCTGTTCGTGCGAAGGCTCTTATTTCTCTAGGGTGTATTGCGAGGAGTGGGATTTCTGGGTTGTATTTTGAACTTTTGAAGAAAAGGCCAGATAGATTTCCAGAGTGGTTGTACCATGTGACATTTCCACCAGCAGCCTATTAGAGTTCCAATCTCTCGCAGCCTCTCCCACATTGATTATTTTGTGTTTTTTGGAGTAACGCCAGCCTTGTTGGAGTGAGATGAAATCTCTTTGTAGTTTTAATTTGCATTTCTCTAATGGCTAATGATGGAGAGCGTTTTCTCAAGTATCTCTTAGCTGCCTGAATATCTTCTTTAGTGAAGTGCGTGTTCGTATCCTTTGCCCACTTTTTGATTGGTTTCTTTGTCTTTTCGTGGTTGAGGTTTACCAGAATCATATAGATTTTAGAGATCAGGCGCTGGTCGGAGATGTCATAGCAGAAAATTCTTTCCCAATCTCTAGGTGGTCTTTTGACTCTTTTGGTGAAGTCTTCAGATGAGCATAGGTGTTTGATTTTTAGGAGCTCCCAGTTATCTGGTTTCTCTTCGTCATTCTTGGTCATGTTTTATATTCTGTTTCTGCCTTGTATTAGGGCTCCTAAGGTTGCCCCTATTTTTCCTTCCACGATCTTTATGGCTTTAGTCTTTATGTTTCAGACTTTGATCCGCTTGGAGTTAGGTTTTGTGCTTGGTGTGAGGTATGGGCCCTGTTTCATTTTTTTTGCAAATGGATATCCAGTGATGCCAGCAGCATTTGTTCAAAAGACTGTCTTTTCCCCAATTAACTGACACCGGGCCTTCGTCAAATATCAGCGGCTCGTATGTGGATGGATTTCTATCTGGGTTCTCAATTGTGTTCCATGGGTCTATGTGCCTGTTGTTGTACCAGTACCAGGCTCTTTCGACTACTGTGGCTGTACAATATGTTCTAAAATCAGGTAGGGTGAGGCCTCCCACTTTCTTCTTCCTTTTCAGTAATGCTTTACTTCTCCGGGGCTTCTTTCCCTGCCATAGGAAGTTGCTGATATGTTTCTCCATCACATTAAAAAATGTCCCTGGAATTTGGATCGCAAGTGCACTGTAGGTAGAGATGGCTTTGGTAGAATAGACATTTTTACTCTGTTAAGTCTTCCTATCCACGAGCAAGGTATCTTTTTCCACTTATGTAGGTCCTTTTTAGTTTCTTGCACTAGTTCTTTGTAGTTTGCTTTAAATAGGTCTTTTACAGCTTCGGTAAGACTTATTCCTAAGTCTTTTGTCTTCTTGGTGGCTTCTGTGAATGGTATTGATTTGGAGATTTCCTCTTCGATGTTCTTTTTGTTGATGTAGAGGAACCCAAGTGATTTCTCTATGTTTATCTTATACCCTGCGACTCTACAAAACTCTTCTGTTAGTTTCAGTAGTTTTCTGGAGGATTCCTTAGGGTTTTCTGTGTAGAAGATCATGTCATCTGCAAAGAGACGTAATTTTACTTCCTCCTTGCCAATCCGGATTCCCTTTATTTCTTTGTCTAGCCTAATTGCTCTGGCTAGGACCTCTGGCCCAATGTTGAATAAGAGTGGTGATAAAGGGCATCCTTGTCTGGTTCCCGTTCTCAAGGGAAATGCTTTCAGGCTCTCTCCGTTTAGGGTGCTGTTGCCCGTCGGCTCTGTATACATGCCCTTTATTCTGTTGAGGAATTTTCCTTCAATTCCTATTTGGCTGAGAGTTGTGATCGTGAATGGGTGTTGGACTTTGTCAAATGCCTTTTCTGAATCAATGGATACGATCCTGTGGTTTTTGTCTTTTGTTTTATTTAGACGGTGGATTACATTAATGGTATTTCTAATATTAAAGGAGCCTTGCATACCTGGTAGAAATCCCACTTGGTCATGGTGGATTATTTCTTTGCTATGTTGTTGAATTCTAATGGCTAGCATTTTGTTGAGGATTTTGGCGTCTTTGTTCATGAGGGATATATTCCGTGAGTTTTTAAAAAATATCTATTGTGCTTTAAGTGAAAATGTACAGATCAAGTCAATCTGTCACACATTAGCTTTTCTACACCTTACTCCATATTCCCACTTACTCTCCCCCAAAAGAGTTCGCCCGCTCCCTCCTTTGAGTCTCTCCTTTCGTAAAGATTTTGCCAGTTTCTAACCCTCTCTACCCTCCTAGCTCCCCTACAGACAGGAGATTCCAACACAGTCTCAAGTGTCCACCTGATACAAGTAGCTTCCTCTTCGTCAGCATCTCTCTCCAACCCATTGTCCAGTCCTTTCCGTGTCTGATGAGTTGTCTTGGGGAATGGTTCCTGTCCTAGGCCATCAGAAGGTTTGGGGAACACGACCGCCGGGATTCTTCTAGTCTCAGTCCGACCCTTAAGTCTGGTCGTTTTGTGAGAAATTGGGGTCTGCATCCCACTGTTCTCCTGCTCCCTCAGGGATTCTCTGTTGTGCTCCCTGTCAGGGCAGTCATGGGTTGTGGCCGGGTACACTCTAGTTCTTCTAGCCTCAGGATGATGGAAGTCTCTGGTTCATGTGGCCCTTTGTGTCTCTTGGGCTCAGAGTTGTCGTGGGACCTTTGTGTCCTTCATTCTCCTTTGATCCAGGTGAGTTGGGACCAATTCATGCATCTCAGATGGCCGCTTATTAGCATTTAAGACCCCTGACGCCACACTTCAAAGCGGGATGCAGAATGTTTTCAGAAAAGAATGATTTTGCCAATTGACTTCGAAGTCCCCTTAAGCCATAGTCCCCAAAGCCCTCCCTTGCTCCGCTGACCTGTGAAGCATGTAGTTTATCCCGGAAACCTCTTTGCTTTTGGTCCAGTCCAGTTGAGCTGACCTTCCGTGTATTGAGCGCTGTCCTTCCCTTCACCTAAAGTCCTTCTTTTCTACTAACTAATCGCTAAATAACCCTCTCCCAGCCTCCCTCCCTCCCCGCCTTGTAAGCACAAAAGTATGTGTTCTTCTCAGTTCATACTATTTCTCAAGATCTTATAATAGTGGTCGTATACAATATTTGTCCTTTTGCCTCTGACTAATTTCACTCAGCATAATCCCGTCCAGGTTCCTCCATGTTATGAAATGTTTCACAGACTCGTCACTGTTCTTTATCGATGCGTGGTATTCCATTGTGTGAATATACCATAGTTTATTTAACCAGTCCTCCGTTGATGGACAACTTGGTTGCTTCCAGCTTTTTGCTATTGTAACGTGAGCTGCAAGAAAGATGCGTATGCATATATCTGTTCGTGCGAAGGCTCTTATTTCTCTAGGGTGTATTGCGAGGAGTGGGATTTCTGGGTTGTATTTTGAACTTTTGAAGAAAAGGCCAGATAGATTTCCAGAGTGGTTGTACCATGTGACATTTCCACCAGCAGCCTATTAGAGTTCCAATCTCTCGCAGCCTCTCCCACATTGATTATTTTGTGTTTTTTGGAGTAACGCCAGCCTTGTTGGAGTGAGATGAAATCTCTTTGTAGTTTTAATTTGCATTTCTCTAATGGCTAATGATCGAGAGCGTTCTCTCAAGTATCTCTTAGCTGCCTGAATATCTTCTTTAGTGAAGTGCGTGTTCGTATCCTTTGCCCACTTTTTGATTGGTTTCTTTGTCTTTTCGTGGTTGAGGTTTACCAGAATCATATAGATTTTAGAGATCAGGCGCTGGTCGGAGATGTCATAGCAGAAAATTCTTTCCCAATCTCTAGGTGGTCTTTTGACTCTTTTGGTGAAGTCTTCAGATGAGCATAGGTGTTTGATTTTTAGGAGCTCCCAGTTATCTGGTTTCTCTTCGTCATTCTTGGTCATGTTTTATATTCTGTTTCTGCCTTGTATTAGGGCTCCTAAGGTTGCCCCTATTTTTCCTTCCACGATCTTTATGGCTTTAGTCTTTATGTTTCAGACTTTGATCCGCTTGGAGTTAGGTTTTGTGCTTGGTGTGAGGTATGGGCCCTGTTTCATTTTTTTTGCAAATGGATATCCAGTGATGCCAGCAGCATTTGTTCAAAAGACTGTCTTTTCCCCAATTAACTGACACCGGGCCTTCGTCAAATATCAGCGGCTCGTATGTGGATGGATTTCTATCTGGGTTCTCAATTGTGTTCCATGGGTCTATGTGCCTGTTGTTGTACCAGTACCAGGCTCTTTCGACTACTGTGGCTGTACAATATGTTCTAAAATCAGGTAGGGTGAGGCCTCCCACTTTCTTCTTCCTTTTCAGTAATGCTTTACTTCTCCGGGGCTTCTTTCCCTGCCATAGGAAGTTGCTGATATGTTTCTCCATCACATTAAAAAATGTCCCTGGAATTTGGATCGCAAGTGCACTGTAGGTAGAGATGGCTTTGGTAGAATAGACATTTTTACTCTGTTAAGTCTTCCTATCCACGAGCAAGGTATCTTTTTCCACTTATGTAGGTCCTTTTTAGTTTCTTGCACTAGTTCTTTGTAGTTTGCTTTAAATAGGTCTTTTACAGCTTCGGTAAGACTTATTCCTAAGTCTTTTGTCTTCTTGGTGGCTTCTGTGAATGGTATTGATTTGGAGATTTCCTCTTCGATGTTCTTTTTGTTGATGTAGAGGAACCCAAGTGATTTCTCTATGTTTATCTTATACCCTGCGACTCTACAAAACTCTTCTGTTAGTTTCAGTAGTTTTCTGGAGGATTCCTTAGGGTTTTCTGTGTAGAAGATCATGTCATCTGCAAAGAGACGTAATTTTACTTCCTCCTTGCCAATCCGGATTCCCTTTATTTCTTTGTCTAGCTAATTGCTCTGGCTAGGACCTCTGGCCCAATGTTGAATAAGAGTGGTGATAAAGGGCATCCTTGTCTGGTTCCCGTTCTCAAGGGAAATGCTTTCAGGCTCTCTCCGTTTAGGGTGCTGTTGCCCGTCGGCTCTGTATACATGCCCTTTATTCTGTTGAGGAATTTTCCTTCAATTCCTATTTGGCTGAGAGTTGTGATCGTGAATGGGTGTTGGACTTTGTCAAATGCCTTTTCTGAATCAATGGATACGATCCTGTGGTTTTTGTCTTTTGTTTTATTTAGACGGTGGATTACATTAATGGTATTTCTAATATTAAAGGAGCCTTGCATACCTGGTAGAAATCCCACTTGGTCATGGTGGATTATTTCTTTGCTATGTTGTTGAATTCTAATGGCTAGCATTTTGTTGAGGATTTTGGCGTCTTTGTTCATGAGGGATATATTCCGTGAGTTTTTAAAAAATATCTATTGTGCTTTAAGTGAAAATGTACAGATCAAGTCAATCTGTCACAGATTAGCTTTTCTACACCTTACTCCATATTCCCACTTACTCTCCCCCAAAAGAGTTCGCCCGCTCCCTCCTTTGAGTCTCTCCTTTCGTAAAGATTTTGCCAGTTTCTAACCCTCTCTACCCTCCTAGCTCCCCTCCAGACAGGAGATTCCAACACAGTCTCAAGTGTCCACCTGATACAAGTAGCTTCCTCTTCGTCAGCATCTCTCTCCAACCCATTGTCCAGTCCTTTCCGTGTCTGATGAGTTGTCTTGGGGAATGGTTCCTGTCCTAGGCCATCAGAAGGTTTGGGGAACACGACCGCCGGGATTCTTCTAGTCTCAGTCCGACCCTTAAGTCTGGTCGTTTTGTGAGAAATTGGGGTCTGCATCCCACTGTTCTCCTGCTCCCTCAGGGATTCTCTGTTGTGCTCCCTGTCAGGGCAGTCATGGGTTGTGGCCGGGTACACTCTAGTTCTTCTAGCCTCAGGATGATGGAAGTCTCTGGTTCATGTGGCCCTTTGTGTCTCTTGGGCTCAGAGTTGTCGTGGGACCTTTGTGTCCTTCATTCTCCTTTGATCCAGGTGAGTTGGGACCAATTCATGCATCTCAGATGGCCGCTTATTAGCATTTAAGACCCCTGACGCCACACTTCAAAGCGGGATGCAGAATGTTTTCAGAAAAGAATGATTTTGCCAATTGACTTCGAAGTCCCCTTAAGCCATAGTCCCCAAAGCCCTCCCTTGCTCCGCTGACCTGTGAAGCATGTAGTTTATCCCGGAAACCTCTTTGCTTTTGGTCCAGTCCAGTTGAGCTGACCTTCCGTGTATTGAGCGCTGTCCTTCCCTTCACCTAAAGTCCTTCTTTTCTACTAACTAATCCCTAAATAACCCTCTCCCAGCCTCCCTCCCTCCCCGCCTTGTAAGCACAAAAGTATGTGTTCTTCTCAGTTCATACTATTTCTCAAGATCTTATAATAGTGGTCGTATACAATATTTGTCCTTTTGCCTCTGACTAATTTCACTCAGCATAATCCCGTCCAGGTTCCTCCATGTTATGAAATGTTTCACAGACTCGTCACTGTTCTTTATCGATGCGTGGTATTCCATTGTGTGAATATACCATAGTTTATTTAACCAGTCCTCCGTTGATGGACAACTTGGTTGCTTCCAGCTTTTTGCTATTGTAACGTGAGCTGCAAGAAAGATGCGTATGCATATATCTGTTCGTGCGAAGGCTCTTATTTCTCTAGGGTGTATTGCGAGGAGTGGGATTTCTGGGTTGTATTTTGAACTTTTGAAGAAAAGGCCAGATAGATTTCCAGAGTGGTTGTACCATGTGACATTTCCACCAGCAGCCTATTAGAGTTCCAATCTCTCGCAGCCTCTCCCACATTGATTATTTTGTGTTTTTTGGAGTAACGCCAGCCTTGTTGGAGTGAGATGAAATCTCTTTGTAGTTTTAATTTGCATTTCTCTAATGGCTAATGATCGAGAGCGTTTTCTCAAGTATCTCTTAGCTGCCTGAATATCTTCTTTAGTGAAGTGCGTGTTCGTATCCTTTGCCCACTTTTTGATTGGTTTCTTTGTCTTTTCGTGGTTGAGGTTTACCAGAATCATATAGATTTTAGAGATCAGGCGCTGGTCGGAGATGTCATAGCAGAAAATTCTTTCCCAATCTCTAGGTGGTCTTTTGACTCTTTTGGTGAAGTCTTCAGATGAGCATAGGTGTTTGATTTTTAGGAGCTCCCAGTTATCTGGTTTCTCTTCGTCATTCTTGGTCATGTTTTATATTCTGTTTCTGCCTTGTATTAGGGCTCCTAAGGTTGCCCCTATTTTTCCTTCCACGATCTTTATGGCTTTAGTCTTTATGTTTCAGACTTTGATCCGCTTGGAGTTAGGTTTTGTGCTTGGTGTGAGGTATGGGCCCTGTTTCATTTTTTTTGCAAATGGATATCCAGTGATGCCAGCAGCATTTGTTCAAAAGACTGTCTTTTCCCCAATTAACTGACACCGGGCCTTCGTCAAATATCAGCGGCTCGTATGTGGATGGATTTCTATCTGGGTTCTCAATTGTGTTCCATGGGTCTATGTGCCTGTTGTTGTACCAGTACCAGGCTCTTTCGACTACTGTGGCTGTACAATATGTTCTAAAATCAGGTAGGGTGAGGCCTCCCACTTTCTTCTTCCTTTTCAGTAATGCTTTACTTCTCCGGGGCTTCTTTCCCTGCCATAGGAAGTTGCTGATATGTTTCTCCATCACATTAAAAAATGTCCCTGGAATTTGGATCGCAAGTGCACTGTAGGTAGAGATGGCTTTGGTAGAATAGACATTTTTACTCTGTTAAGTCTTCCTATCCATGAGCAAGGTATCTTTTTCCACTTATGTAGGTCCTTTTTAGTTTCTTGCACTAGTTCTTTGTAGTTTGCTTTAAATAGGTCTTTTACAGCTTCGGTAAGACTTATTCCTAAGTCTTTTGTCTTCTTGGTGGCTTCTGTGAATGGTATTGATTTGGAGATTTCCTCTTCGATGTTCTTTTTGTTGATGTAGAGGAACCCAAGTGATTTCTCTATGTTTATCTTATACCCTGCGACTCTACAAAACTCTTCTGTTAGTTTCAGTAGTTTTCTGGAGGATTCCTTAGGGTTTTCTGTGTAGAAGATCATGTCATCTGCAAAGAGACGTAATTTTACTTCCTCCTTGCCAATCCGGATTCCCTTTATTTCTTTGTCTAGCCTAATTGCTCTGGCTAGGACCTCTGGCCCAATGTTGAATAAGAGTGGTGATAAAGGGCATCCTTGTCTGGTTCCCGTTCTCAAGGGAAATGCTTTCAGGCTCTCTCCGTTTAGGGTGCTGTTGCCCGTCGGCTCTGTATACATGCCCTTTATTCTGTTGAGGAATTTTCCTTCAATTCCTATTTGGCTGAGAGTTGTGATCGTGAATGGGTGTTGGACTTTGTCAAATGCCTTTTCTGAATCAATGGATACGATCCTGTGGTTTTTGTCTTTTGTTTTATTTAGACGGTGGATTACATTAATGGTATTTCTAATAGTAAAGGAGCCTTGCATACCTGGTAGAAATCCCACTTGGTCATGGTGGATTATTTCTTTGCTATGTTGTTGAATTCTAATGGCTAGCATTTTGTTGAGGATTTTGGCGTCTTTGTTCATGAGGGATATATTCCGTGAGTTTTTAAAAAATATTTATTGTGCTTTAAGTGAAAATGTACAAATCAAGTCAATCTGTCACACATTAGCTTTTCTACACCTTACTCCATATTCCCACTTACTCTCCCCCAAAAGAGTTCGCCCGCTCCCTCCTTTGAGTCTCTCCTTTCGTAAAGATTTTGCCAGTTTCTAACCCTCTCTACCCTCCTAGCTCCCCTGCAGACAGGAGATTCCAACACAGTCTCAAGTGTCCACCTGATACAAGTAGCTTCCTCTTCGTCAGCATCTCTCTCCAACCCATTGTCCAGTCCTTTCCGTGTCTGATGAGTTGTCTTGGGGAATGGTTCCTGTCCTAGGCCATCAGAAGGTTTGGGGAACACGACCGCCGGGATTCTTCTAGTCTCAGTCCGACCCTTAAGTCTGGTCGTTTTGTGAGAAATTGGGGTCTGCATCCCACTGTTCTCCTGCTCCCTCAGGGATTCTCTGTTGTGCTCCCTGTCAGGGCAGTCATGGGTTGTGGCCGGGTACACTCTAGTTCTTCTAGCCTCAGGATGATGGAAGTCTCTGGTTCATGTGGCCCTTTGTGTCTCTTGGGCTCAGAGTTGTCGTGGGACCTTTGTGTCCTTCATTCTCCTTTGATCCAGGTGAGTTGGGACCAATTCATGCATCTCAGATGGCCGCTTATTAGCATTTAAGACCCCTGACGCCACACTTCAAAGCGGGATGCAGAATGTTTTCAGAAAAGAATGATTTTGCCAATTGACTTCGAAGTCCCCTTAAGCCATAGTCCCCAAAGCCCTCCCTTGCTCCGCTGACCTGTGAAGCATGTAGTTTATCCCGGAAACCTCTTTGCTTTTGGTCCAGTCCAGTTGAGCTGACCTTCCGTGTATTGAGCGCTGTCCTTCCCTTCACCTAAAGTCCTTCTTTTCTACTAACTAGTCGCTAAATAACCCTCTCCCAGCCTCCCTCCCTCCCCGCCTTGTAAGCACAAAAGTATGTGTTCTTCTCAGTTCATACTATTTCTCAAGATCTTATAATAGTGGTCGTATACAATATTTGTCCTTTTGCCTCTGACTAATTTCACTCAGCATAATCCCGTCCAGGTTCCTCCATGTTATGAAATGTTTCACAGACTCGTCACTGTTCTTTATCGATGCGTGGTATTCCATTGTGTGAATATACCATAGTTTATTTAACCAGTCCTCCGTTGATGGACAACTTGGTTGCTTCCAGCTTTTTGCTATTGTAACGTGAGCTGCAAGAAAGATGCGTATGCATATATCTGTTCGTGCGAAGGCTCTTATTTCTCTAGGGTGTATTGCGAGGAGTGGGATTTCTGGGTTGTATTTTGAACTTTTGAAGAAAAGGCCAGATAGATTTCCAGAGTGGTTGTACCATGTGACATTTCCACCAGCAGCCTATTAGAGTTCCAATCTCTCGCAGCCTCTCCCACATTGATTATTTTGTGTTTTTTGGAGTAACGCCAGCCTTGTTGGAGTGAGATGAAATCTCTTTGTAGTTTTAATTTGCATTTCTCTAATGGCTAATGATCGAGAGCGTTTTCTCAAGTATCTCTTAGCTGCCTGAATATCTTCTTTAGTGAAGTGCGTGTTCGTATCCTTTGCCCACTTTTTGATTGGTTTCTTTGTCTTTTCGTGGTTGAGGTTTACCAGAATCATATAGATTTTAGAGATCAGGCGCTGGTCGGAGATGTCATAGCAGAAAATTCTTTCCCAATCTCTAGGTGGTCTTTTGACTCTTTTGGTGAAGTCTTCAGATGAGCATAGGTGTTTGATTTTTAGGAGCTCCCAGTTATCTGGTTTCTCTTCGTCATTCTTGGTCATGTTTTATATTCTGTTTCTGCCTTGTATTAGGGCTCCTAAGGTTGCCCCTATTTTTCCTTCCACGATCTTTATGGCTTTAGTCTTTATGTTTCAGACTTTGATCCGCTTGGAGTTAGGTTTTGTGCTTGGTGTGAGGTATGGGCCCTGTTTCATTTTTTTTGCAAATGGATATCCAGTGATGCCAGCAGCATTTGTTCAAAAGACTGTCTTTTCCCCAATTAACTGACACCGGGCCTTCGTCAAATATCAGCGGCTCGTATGTGGATGGATTTCTATCTGGGTTCTCAATTGTGTTCCATGGGTCTATGTGCCTGTTGTTGTACCAGTACCAGGCTCTTTCGACTACTGTGGCTGTACAATATGTTCTAAAATCAGGTAGGGTGAGGCCTCCCACTTTCTTCTTCCTTTTCAGTAATGCTTTACTTCTCCGGGGCTTCTTTCCCTGCCATAGGAAGTTGCTGATATGTTTCTCCATCACATTAAAAAATGTCCCTGGAATTTGGATCGCAAGTGCACTGTAGGTAGAGATGGCTTTGGTAGAATAGACATTTTTACTCTGTTAAGTCTTCCTATCCACGAGCAAGGTATCTTTTTCCACTTATGTAGGTCCTTTTTAGTTTCTTGCACTAGTTCTTTGTAGTTTGCTTTAAATAGGTCTTTTACAGCTTCGATAAGACTTATTCCTAAGTCTTTTGTCTTCTTGGTGGCTTCTGTGAATGGTATTGATTTGGAGATTTCCTCTTCGATGTTCTTTTTGTTGATGTAGAGGAACCCAAGTGATTTCTCTATGTTTATCTTATACCCTGCGACTCTACAAAACTCTTCTGTTAGTTTCAGTAGTTTTCTGGAGGATTCCTTAGGGTTTTCTGTGTAGAAGATCATGTCATCTGCAAAGAGACGTAATTTTACTTCCTCCTTGCCAATCCGGATTCCCTTTATTTCTTTGTCTAGCCTAATTGCTCTGGCTAGGACCTCTGGCCCAATGTTGAATAAGAGTGGTGATAAAGGGCATCCTTGTCTGGTTCCCGTTCTCAAGGGAAATGCTTTCAGGCTCTCTCCGTTTAGGGTGCTGTTGCCCGTCGGCTCTGTATACATGCCCTTTATTCTGTTGAGGAATTTTCCTTCAATTCCTATTTGGCTGAGAGTTGTGATCGTGAATGGGTGTTGGACTTTGTCAAATGCCTTTTCTGAATCAATGGATACGATCCTGTGGTTTTTGTCTTTTGTTTTATTTAGACGGTGGATTACATTAATGGTATTTCTAATATTAAAGGAGCCTTGCATACCTGGTAGAAATCCCACTTGGTCATGGTGGATTATTTCTTTGCTATGTTGTTGAATTCTAATGGCTAGCATTTTGTTGAGGATTTTGGCGTCTTTGTTCATGAGGGATATATTCCGTGAGTTTTTAAAAAATATCTATTGTGCTTTAAGTGAAAATGTACAGATCAAGTCAATCTGTCACACATTAGCTTTTCTACACCTTACTCCATATTCCCACTTACTCTCCCCCAAAAGAGTTCGCCCGCTCCCTCCTTTGAGTCTCTCCTTTCGTAAAGATTTTGCCAGTTTCTAACCCTCTCTACCCTCCTAGCTCCCCTCCAGACAGGAGATTCCAACACAGTCTCAAGTGTCCACCTGATACAAGTAGCTTCCTCTTCGTCAGCATCTCTCTCCAACCCATTGTCCAGTCCTTTCCGTGTCTGATGAGTTGTCTTGGGGAATGGTTCCTGTCCTAGGCCATCAGAAGGTTTGGGGAACACGACCGCCGGGATTCTTCTAGTCTCAGTCCGACCCTTAAGTCTGGTCGTTTTGTGAGAAATTGGGGTCTGCATCCCACTGTTCTCCTGCTCCCTCAGGGATTCTCTGTTGTGCTCCCTGTCAGGGCAGTCATGGGTTGTGGCCGGGTACACTCTAGTTCTTCTAGCCTCAGGATGATGGAAGTCTCTGGTTCATGTGGCCCTTTGTGTCTCTTGGGCTCAGAGTTGTCGTGGGACCTTTGTGTCCTTCATTCTCCTTTGATCCAGGTGAGTTGGGACCAATTCATGCATCTCAGATGGCCGCTTATTAGCATTTAAGACCCCTGACGCCACACTTCAAAGCGGGATGCAGAATGTTTTCAGAAAAGAATGATTTTGCCAATTGACTTCGAAGTCCCCTTAAGCCATAGTCCCCAAAGCCCTCCCTTGCTCCGCTGACCTGTGAAGCATGTAGTTTATCCCGGAAACCTCTTTGCTTTTGGTCCAGTCCAGTTGAGCTGACCTTCCGTGTATTGAGCGCTGTCCTTCCCTTCACCTAAAGTCCTTCTTTTCTACTAACTAATCGCTAAATAACCCTCTCCCAGCCTCCCTCCCTCCCCGCCTTGTAAGCACAAAAGTATGTGTTCTTCTCAGTTCATACTATTTCTCAAGATCTTATAATAGTGGTCGTATACAATATTTGTCCTTTTGCCTCTGACTAATTTCACTCAGCATAATCCCGTCCAGGTTCCTCCATGTTATGAAATGTTTCACAGACTCGTCACTGTTCTTTATCGATGCGTGGTATTCCATTGTGTGAATATACCATAGTTTATTTAACCAGTCCTCCGTTGATGGACAACTTGGTTGCTTCCAGCTTTTTGCTATTGTAACGTGAGCTGCAAGAAAGATGCGTATGCATATATCTGTTCGTGCGAAGGCTCTTATTTCTCTAGGGTGTATTGCGAGGAGTGGGATTTCTGGGTTGTATTTTGAACTTTTGAAGAAAAGGCCAGATAGATTTCCAGAGTGGTTGTACCATGTGACATTTCCACCAGCAGCCTATTAGAGTTCCAATCTCTCGCAGCCTCTCCCACATTGATTATTTTCTGTTTTTTGGAGTAACGCCAGCCTTGTTGGAGTGAGATGAAATCTCTTTGTAGTTTTAATTTGCATTTCTCTAATGGCTAATGATCGAGAGCGTTCTCTCAAGTATCTCTTAGCTGCCTGAATATCTTCTTTAGTGAAGTGCGTGTTCGTATCCTTTGCCCACTTTTTGATTGGTTTCTTTGTCTTTTCGTGGTTGAGGTTTACCAGAATCATATAGATTTTAGAGATCAGGCGCTGGTCGGAGATGTCATAGCAGAAAATTCTTTCCCAATCTCTAGGTGGTCTTTTGACTCTTTTGGTGAAGTCTTCAGATGAGCATAGGTGTTTGATTTTTAGGAGCTCCCAGTTATCTGGTTTCTCTTCGTCATTCTTGGTCATGTTTTATATTCTGTTTCTGCCTTGTATTAGGGCTCCTAAGGTTGCCCCTATTTTTCCTTCCACGATCTTTATGGCTTTAGTCTTTATGTTTCAGACTTTGATCCGCTTGGAGTTAGGTTTTGTGCTTGGTGTGAGGTATGGGCCCTGTTTCATTTTTTTTGCAAATGGATATCCAGTGATGCCAGCAGCATTTGTTCAAAAGACTGTCTTTTCCCCAATTAACTGACACCGGGCCTTCGTCAAATATCAGCGGCTCGTATGTGGATGGATTTCTATCTGGGTTCTCAATTGTGTTCCATGGGTCTATGTGCCTGTTGTTGTACCAGTACCAGGCTCTTTCGACTACTGTGGCTGTACAATATGTTCTAAAATCAGGTAGGGTGAGGCCTCCCACTTTCTTCTTCCTTTTCAGTAATGCTTTACTTCTCCGGGGCTTCTTTCCCTGCCATAGGAAGTTGCTGATATGTTTCTCCATCACATTAAAAAATGTCCCTGGAATTTGGATCGCAAGTGCACTGTAGGTAGAGATGGCTTTGGTAGAATAGACATTTTTACTCTGTTAAGTCTTCCTATCCACGAGCAAGGTATCTTTTTCCACTTATGTAGGTCCTTTTTAGTTTCTTGCACTAGTTCTTTGTAGTTTGCTTTAAATAGGTCTTTTACAGCTTCGGTAAGACTTATTCCTAAGTCTTTTGTCTTCTTGGTGGCTTCTGTGAATGGTATTGATTTGGAGATTTCCTCTTCGATGTTCTTTTTGTTGATGTAGAGGAACCCAAGTGATTTCTCTATGTTTATCTTATACCCTGCGACTCTACAAAACTCTTCTGTTAGTTTCAGTAGTTTTCTGGAGGATTCCTTAGGGTTTTCTGTGTAGAAGATCATGTCATCTGCAAAGAGACGTAATTTTACTTCCTCCTTGCCAATCCGGATTCCCTTTATTTCTTTGTCTAGCCTAATTGCTCTGGCTAGGACCTCTGGCCCAATGTTGAATAAGAGTGGTGATAAAGGGCATCCTTGTCTGGTTCCCGTTCTCAAGGGAAATGCTTTCAGGCTCTCTCCGTTTAGGGTGCTGTTGCCCGTCGGCTCTGTATACATGCCCTTTATTCTGTTGAGGAATTTTCCTTCAATTCCTATTTGGCTGAGAGTTGTGATCGTGAATGGGTGTTGGACTTTGTCAAATGCCTTTTCTGAATCAATGGATACGATCCTGTGGTTTTTGTCTTTTGTTTTATTTAGACGGTGGATTACATTAATGGTATTTCTAATATTAAAGGAGCCTTGCATACCTGGTAGAAATCCCACTTGGTCATGGTGGATTATTTCTTTGCTATGTTGTTGAATTCTAATGGCTAGCATTTTGTTGAGGATTTTGGCGTCTTTGTTCATGAGGGATATATTCCGTGAGTTTTTAAAAAATATCTATTGTGCTTTAAGTGAAAATGTACAGATCAAGTCAATCTGTCACAGATTAGCTTTTCTACACCTTACTCCATATTCCCACTTACTCTCCCCCAAAAGAGTTCGCCCGCTCCCTCCTTTGAGTCTCTCCTTTCGTAAAGATTTTGCCAGTTTCTAACCCTCTCTACCCTCCTAGCTCCCCTCCAGACAGGAGATTCCAACACAGTCTCAAGTGTCCACCTGATACAAGTAGCTTCCTCTTCGTCAGCATCTCTCTCCAACCCATTGTCCAGTCCTTTCCGTGTCTGATGAGTTGTCTTGGGGAATGGTTCCTGTCCTAGGCCATCAGAAGGTTTGGGGAACACGACCGCCGGGATTCTTCTAGTCTCAGTCCGACCCTTAAGTCTGGTCGTTTTGTGAGAAATTGGGGTCTGCATCCCACTGTTCTCCTGCTCCCTCAGGGATTCTCTGTTGTGCTCCCTGTCAGGGCAGTCATGGGTTGTGGCCGGGTACACTCTAGTTCTTCTAGTCTCAGGATGATGGAAGTCTCTGGTTCATGTGGCCCTTTGTGTCTCTTGGGCTCAGAGTTGTCGTGGGACCTTTGTGTCCTTCATTCTCCTTTGATCCAGGTGAGTTGGGACCAATTCATGCATCTCAGATGGCCGCTTATTAGCATTTAAGACCCCTGACGCCACACTTCAAAGCGGGATGCAGAATGTTTTCAGAAAAGAATGATTTTGCCAATTGACTTCGAAGTCCCCTTAAGCCATAGTCCCCAAAGCCCTCCCTTGCTCCGCTGACCTGTGAAGCATGTAGTTTATCCCGGAAACCTCTTTGCTTTTGGTCCAGTCCAGTTGAGCTGACCTTCCGTGTATTGAGCGCTGTCCTTCCCTTCACCTAAAGTCCTTCTTTTCTACTAACTAATCGCTAAATAACCCTCTCCCAGCCTCCCTCCCTCCCCGCCTTGTAAGCACAAAAGTATGTGTTCTTCTCAGTTCATACTATTTCTCAAGATCTTATAATAGTGGTCGTATACAATATTTGTCCTTTTGCCTCTGACTAATTTCACTCAGCATAATCCCGTCCAGGTTCCTCCATGTTATGAAATGTTTCACAGACTCGTCACTGTTCTTTATCGATGCGTGGTATTCCATTGTGTGAATATACCATAGTTTATTTAACCAGTCCTCCGTTGATGGACAACTTGGTTGCTTCCAGCTTTTTGCTATTGTAACGTGAGCTGCAAGAAAGATGCGTATGCATATATCTGTTCGTGCGAAGGCTCTTATTTCTCTAGGGTGTATTGCGAGGAGTGGGATTTCTGGGTTGTATTTTGAACTTTTGAAGAAAAGGCCAGATAGATTTCCAGAGTGGTTGTACCATGTGACATTTCCACCAGCAGCCTATTAGAGTTCCAATCTCTCGCAGCCTCTCCCACATTGATTATTTTGTGTTTTTTGGAGTAACGCCAGCCTTGTTGGAGTGAGATGAAATCTCTTTGTAGTTTTAATTTGCATTTCTCTAATGGCTAATGATCGAGAGCGTTCTCTCAAGTATCTCTTAGCTGCCTGAATATCTTCTTTAGTGAAGTGCGTGTTCGTATCCTTTGCCCACTTTTTGATTGGTTTCTTTGTCTTTTCGTGGTTGAGGTTTACCAGAATCATATAGATTTTAGAGATCAGGCGCTGGTCGGAGATGTCATAGCAGAAAATTCTTTCCCAATCTCTAGGTGGTCTTTTGACTCTTTTGGTGAAGTCTTCAGATGAGCATAGGTGTTTGATTTTTAGGAGCTCCCAGTTATCTGGTTTCTCTTCGTCATTCTTGGTCATGTTTTATATTCTGTTTCTGCCTTGTATTAGGGCTCCTAAGGTTGCCCCTATTTTTCCTTCCACGATCTTTATGGCTTTAGTCTTTATGTTTCAGACTTTGATCCGCTTGGAGTTAGGTTTTGTGCTTGGTGTGAGGTATGGGCCCTGTTTCATTTTTTTTGCAAATGGATATCCAGTGATGCCAGCAGCATTTGTTCAAAAGACTGTCTTTTCCCCAATTAACTGACACCGGGCCTTCGTCAAATATCAGCGGCTCGTATGTGGATGGATTTCTATCTGGGTTCTCAATTGTGTTCCATGGGTCTATGTGCCTGTTGTTGTACCAGTACCAGGCTCTTTCGACTACTGTGGCTGTACAATATGTTCTAAAATCAGGTAGGGTGAGGCCTCCCACTTTCTTCTTCCTTTTCAGTAATGCTTTACTTCTCCGGGGCTTCTTTCCCTGCCATAGGAAGTTGCTGATATGTTTCTCCATCACATTAAAAAATGTCCCTGGAATTTGGATCGCAAGTGCACTGTAGGTAGAGATGGCTTTGGTAGAATAGACATTTTTACTCTGTTAAGTCTTCCTATCCACGAGCAAGGTATCTTTTTCCACTTATGTAGGTCCTTTTTAGTTTCTTGCACTAGTTCTTTGTAGTTTGCTTTAAATAGGTCTTTTACAGCTTCGGTAAGACTTATTCCTAAGTCTTTTGTCTTCTTGGTGGCTTCTGTGAATGGTATTGATTTGGAGATTTCCTCTTCGATGTTCTTTTTGTTGATGTAGAGGAACCCAAGTGATTTCTCTATGTTTATCTTATACCCTGCGACTCTACAAAACTCTTCTGTTAGTTTCAGTAGTTTTCTGGAGGATTCCTTAGGGTTTTCTGTGTAGAAGATCATGTCATCTGCAAAGAGACGTAATTTTACTTCCTCCTTGCCAATCCGGATTCCCTTTATTTCTTTGTCTAGCCTAATTGCTCTGGCTAGGACCTCTGGCCCAATGTTGAATAAGAGTGGTGATAAAGGGCATCCTTGTCTGGTTCCCGTTCTCAAGGGAAATGCTTTCAGGCTCTCTCCGTTTAGGGTGCTGTTGCCCGTCGGCTCTGTATACATGCCCTTTATTCTGTTGAGGAATTTTCCTTCAATTCCTATTTGGCTGAGAGTTGTGATCGTGAATGGGTGTTGGACTTTGTCAAATGCCTTTTCTGAATCAATGGATACGATCCTGTGGTTTTTGTCTTTTGTTTTATTTAGACGGTGGATTACATTAATGGTATTTCTAATATTAAAGGAGCCTTGCATACCTGGTAGAAATCCCACTTGGTCATGGTGGATTATTTCTTTGCTATGTTGTTGAATTCTAATGGCTAGCATTTTGTTGAGGATTTTGGCGTCTTTGTTCATGAGGGATATATTCCGTGAGTTTTTAAAAAATATCTATTGTGCTTTAAGTGAAAATGTACAGATCAAGTCAATCTGTCACAGATTAGCTTTTCTACACCTTACTCCATATTCCCACTTACTCTCCCCCAAAAGAGTTCGCCCGCTCCCTCCTTTGAGTCTCTCCTTTCGTAAAGATTTTGCCAGTTTCTAACCCTCTCTACCCTCCTAGCTCCCCTCCAGACAGGAGATTCCAACACAGTCTCAAGTGTCCACCTGATACAAGTAGCTTCCTCTTCGTCAGCATCTCTCTCCAACCCATTGTCCAGTCCTTTCCGTGTCTGATGAGTTGTCTTGGGGAATGGTTCCTGTCCTAGGCCATCAGAAGGTTTGGGGAACACGACCGCCGGGATTCTTCTAGTCTCAGTCCGACCCTTAAGTCTGGTCGTTTTGTGAGAAATTGGGGTCTGCATCCCACTGTTCTCCTGCTCCCTCAGGGATTCTCTGTTGTGCTCCCTGTCAGGGCAGTCATGGGTTGTGGCCGGGTACACTCTAGTTCTTCTAGTCTCAGGATGATGGAAGTCTCTGGTTCATGTGGCCCTTTGTGTCTCTTGGGCTCAGAGTTGTCGTGGGACCTTTGTGTCCTTCATTCTCCTTTGATCCAGGTGAGTTGGGACCAATTCATGCATCTCAGATGGCCGCTTATTAGCATTTAAGACCCCTGACGCCACACTTCAAAGCGGGATGCAGAATGTTTTCAGAAAAGAATGATTTTGCCAATTGACTTCGAAGTCCCCTTAAGCCATAGTCCCCAAAGCCCTCCCTTGCTCCGCTGACCTGTGAAGCATGTAGTTTATCCCGGAAACCTCTTTGCTTTTGGTCCAGTCCAGTTGAGCTGACCTTCCGTGTATTGAGCGCTGTCCTTCCCTTCACCTAAAGTCCTTCTTTTCTACTAACTAATCGCTAAATAACCCTCTCCCAGCCTCCCTCCCTCCCCGCCTTGTAAGCACAAAAGTATGTGTTCTTCTCAGTTCATACTATTTCTCAAGATCTTATAATAGTGGTCGTATACAATATTTGTCCTTTTGCCTCTGACTAATTTCACTCAGCATAATCCCGTCCAGGTTCCTCCATGTTATGAAATGTTTCACAGACTCGTCACTGTTCTTTATCGATGCGTGGTATTCCATTGTGTGAATATACCATAGTTTATTTAACCAGTCCTCCGTTGATGGACAACTTGGTTGCTTCCAGCTTTTTGCTATTGTAACGTGAGCTGCAAGAAAGATGCGTATGCATATATCTGTTCGTGCGAAGGCTCTTATTTCTCTAGGGTGTATTGCGAGGAGTGGGATTTCTGGGTTGTATTTTGAACTTTTGAAGAAAAGGCCAGATAGATTTCCAGAGTGGTTGTACCATGTGACATTTCCACCAGCAGCCTATTAGAGTTCCAATCTCTCGCAGCCTCTCCCACATTGATTATTTTGTGTTTTTTGGAGTAACGCCAGCCTTGTTGGAGTGAGATGAAATCTCTTTGTAGTTTTAATTTGCATTTCTCTAATGGCTAATGATCGAGAGCGTTCTCTCAAGTATCTCTTAGCTGCCTGAATATCTTCTTTAGTGAAGTGCGTGTTCGTATCCTTTGCCCACTTTTTGATTGGTTTCTTTGTCTTTTCGTGGTTGAGGTTTACCAGAATCATATAGATTTTAGAGATCAGGCGCTGGTCGGAGATGTCATAGCAGAAAATTCTTTCCCAATCTCTAGGTGGTCTTTTGACTCTTTTGGTGAAGTCTTCAGATGAGCATAGGTGTTTGATTTTTAGGAGCTCCCAGTTATCTGGTTTCTCTTCGTCATTCTTGGTCATGTTTTATATTCTGTTTCTGCCTTGTATTAGGGCTCCTAAGGTTGCCCCTATTTTTCCTTCCACGATCTTTATGGCTTTAGTCTTTATGTTTCAGACTTTGATCCGCTTGGAGTTAGGTTTTGTGCTTGGTGTGAGGTATGGGCCCTGTTTCATTTTTTTTGCAAATGGATATCCAGTGATGCCAGCAGCATTTGTTCAAAAGACTGTCTTTTCCCCAATTAACTGACACCGGGCCTTCGTCAAATATCAGCGGCTCGTATGTGGATGGATTTCTATCTGGGTTCTCAATTGTGTTCCATGGGTCTATGTGCCTGTTGTTGTACCAGTACCAGGCTCTTTCGACTACTGTGGCTGTACAATATGTTCTAAAATCAGGTAGGGTGAGGCCTCCCACTTTCTTCTTCCTTTTCAGTAATGCTTTACTTCTCCGGGGCTTCTTTCCCTGCCATAGGAAGTTGCTGATATGTTTCTCCATCACATTAAAAAATGTCCCTGGAATTTGGATCGCAAGTGCACTGTAGGTAGAGATGGCTTTGGTAGAATAGACATTTTTACTCTGTTAAGTCTTCCTATCCACGAGCAAGGTATCTTTTTCCACTTATGTAGGTCCTTTTTAGTTTCTTGCACTAGTTCTTTGTAGTTTGCTTTAAATAGGTCTTTTACAGCTTCGGTAAGACTTATTCCTAAGTCTTTTGTCTTCTTGGTGGCTTCTGTGAATGGTATTGATTTGGAGATTTCCTCTTCGATGTTCTTTTTGTTGATGTAGAGGAACCCAAGTGATTTCTCTATGTTTATCTTATACCCTGCGACTCTACAAAACTCTTCTGTTAGTTTCAGTAGTTTTCTGGAGGATTCCTTAGGGTTTTCTGTGTAGAAGATCATGTCATCTGCAAAGAGACGTAATTTTACTTCCTCCTTGCCAATCCGGATTCCCTTTATTTCTTTGTCTAGCCTAATTGCTCTGGCTAGGACCTCTGGCCCAATGTTGAATAAGAGTGGTGATAAAGGGCATCCTTGTCTGGTTCCCGTTCTCAAGGGAAATGCTTTCAGGCTCTCTCCGTTTAGGGTGCTGTTGCCCGTCGGCTCTGTATACATGCCCTTTATTCTGTTGAGGAATTTTCCTTCAATTCCTATTTGGCTGAGAGTTGTGATCGTGAATGGGTGTTGGACTTTGTCAAATGCCTTTTCTGAATCAATGGATACGATCCTGTGGTTTTTGTCTTTTGTTTTATTTAGACGGTGGATTACATTAATGGTATTTCTAATATTAAAGGAGCCTTGCATACCTGGTAGAAATCCCACTTGGTCATGGTGGATTATTTCTTTGCTATGTTGTTGAATTCTAATGGCTAGCATTTTGTTGAGGATTTTGGCGTCTTTGTTCATGAGGGATATATTCCGTGAGTTTTTAAAAAATATCTATTGTGCTTTAAGTGAAAATGTACAGATCAAGTCAATCTGTCACAGATTAGCTTTTCTACACCTTACTCCATATTCCCACTTACTCTCCCCCAAAAGAGTTCGCCCGCTCCCTCCTTTGAGTCTCTCCTTTCGTAAAGATTTTGCCAGTTTCTAACCCTCTCTACCCTCCTAGCTCCCCTCCAGACAGGAGATTCCAACACAGTCTCAAGTGTCCACCTGATACAAGTAGCTTCCTCTTCGTCAGCATCTCTCTCCAACCCATTGTCCAGTCCTTTCCGTGTCTGATGAGTTGTCTTGGGGAATGGTTCCTGTCCTAGGCCATCAGAAGGTTTGGGGAACACGACCGCCGGGATTCTTCTAGTCTCAGTCCGACCCTTAAGTCTGGTCGTTTTGTGAGAAATTGGGGTCTGCATCCCACTGTTCTCCTGCTCCCTCAGGGATTCTCTGTTGTGCTCCCTGTCAGGGCAGTCATGGGTTGTGGCCGGGTACACTCTAGTTCTTCTAGTCTCAGGATGATGGAAGTCTCTGGTTCATGTGGCCCTTTGTGTCTCTTGGGCTCAGAGTTGTCGTGGGACCTTTGTGTCCTTCATTCTCCTTTGATCCAGGTGAGTTGGGACCAATTCATGCATCTCAGATGGCCGCTTATTAGCATTTAAGACCCCTGACGCCACACTTCAAAGCGGGATGCAGAATGTTTTCAGAAAAGAATGATTTTGCCAATTGACTTCGAAGTCCCCTTAAGCCATAGTCCCCAAAGCCCTCCCTTGCTCCGCTGACCTGTGAAGCATGTAGTTTATCCCGGAAACCTCTTTGCTTTTGGTCCAGTCCAGTTGAGCTGACCTTCCGTGTATTGAGCGCTGTCCTTCCCTTCACCTAAAGTCCTTCTTTTCTACTAACTAATCGCTAAATAACCCTCTCCCAGCCTCCCTCCCTCCCCGCCTTGTAAGCACAAAAGTATGTGTTCTTCTCAGTTCATACTATTTCTCAAGATCTTATAATAGTGGTCGTATACAATATTTGTCCTTTTGCCTCTGACTAATTTCACTCAGCATAATGCCGTCCAGGTTCCTCCATGTTATGAAATGTTTCACAGACTCGTCACTGTTCTTTATCGATGCGTGGTATTCCATTGTGTGAATATACCATAGTTTATTTAACCAGTCCTCCGTTGATGGACAACTTGGTTGCTTCCAGCTTTTTGCTATTGTAACGTGAGCTGCAAGAAAGATGCGTATGCATATATCTGTTCGTGCGAAGGCTCTTATTTCTCTAGGGTGTATTGCGAGGAGTGGGATTTCTGGGTTGTATTTTGAACTTTTGAAGAAAAGGCCAGATAGATTTCCAGAGTGGTTGTACCATGTGACATTTCCACCAGCAGCCTATTAGAGTTCCAATCTCTCGCAGCCTCTCCCACATTGATTATTTTGTGTTTTTTGGAGTAACGCCAGCCTTGTTGGAGTGAGATGAAATCTCTTTGTAGTTTTAATTTGCATTTCTCTAATGGCTAATGATCGAGAGCGTTCTCTCAAGTATATCTTAGCTGCCTGAATAGCTTCTTTAGTGAAGTGCGTGTTCGTATCCTTTGCCCACTTTTTGATTGGTTTCTTTGTCTTTTCGTGGTTGAGGTTTACCAGAATCATATAGATTTTAGAGATCAGGCGCTGGTCGGAGATGTCATAGCAGAAAATTCTTTCCCAATCTCTAGGTGGTCTTTTGACTCTTTTGGTGAAGTCTTCAGATGAGCATAGGTGTTTGATTTTTAGGAGCTCCCAGTTATCTGGTTTCTCTTCGTCATTCTTGGTCATGTTTTATATTCTGTTTCTGCCTTGTATTAGGGCTCCTAAGGTTGCCCCTATTTTTCCTTCCACGATCTTTATGGCTTTAGTCTTTATGTTTCAGACTTTGATCCGCTTGGAGTTAGGTTTTGTGCTTGGTGTGAGGTATGGGCCCTGTTTCATTTTTTTTGCAAATGGATATCCAGTGATGCCAGCAGCATTTGTTCAAAAGACTGTCTTTTCCCCAATTAACTGACACCGGGCCTTCGTCAAATATCAGCGGCTCGTATGTGGATGGATTTCTATCTGGGTTCTCAATTGTGTTCCATGGGTCTATGTGCCTGTTGTTGTACCAGTACCAGGCTCTTTCGACTACTGTGGCTGTACAATATGTTCTAAAATCAGGTAGGGTGAGGCCTCCCACTTTCTTCTTCCTTTTCAGTAATGCTTTACTTCTCCGGGGCTTCTTTCCCTGCCATAGGAAGTTGCTGATATGTTTCTCCATCACATTAAAAAATGTCCCTGGAATTTGGATCGCAAGTGCACTGTAGGTAGAGATGGCTTTGGTAGAATAGACATTTTTACTCTGTTAAGTCTTCCTATCCACGAGCAAGGTATCTTTTTCCACTTATGTAGGTCCTTTTTAGTTTCTTGCACTAGTTCTTTGTAGTTTGCTTTAAATAGGTCTTTTACAGCTTCGGTAAGACTTATTCCTAAGTCTTTTGTCTTCTTGGTGGCTTCTGTGAATGGTATTGATTTGGAGATTTCCTCTTCGATGTTCTTTTTGTTGATGTAGAGGAACCCAAGTGATTTCTCTATGTTTATCTTATACCCTGCGACTCTACAAAACTCTTCTGTTAGTTTCAGTAGTTTTCTGGAGGATTCCTTAGGGTTTTCTGTGTAGAAGATCATGTCATCTGCAAAGAGATGTAATTTTACTTCCTCCTTGCCAATCCGGATTCCCTTTATTTCTTTGTCTAGCCTAATTGCTCTGGCTAGGACCTCTGGCCCAATGTTGAATAAGAGTGGTGATAAAGGGCATCCTTGTCTGGTTCCCGTTCTCAAGGGAAATGCTTTCAGGCTCTCTCCGTTTAGGGTGCTGTTGCCCGTCGGCTCTGTATACATGCCCTTTATTCTGTTGAGGAATTTTCCTTCAATTCCTATTTGGCTGAGAGTTGTGATCGTGAATGGGTGTTGGACTTTGTCAAATGCCTTTTCTGAATCAATGGATACGATCCTGTGGTTTTTGTCTTTTGTTTTATTTAGACGGTGGATTACATTAATGGTATTTCTAATATTAAAGGAGCCTTGCATACCTGGTAGAAATCCCACTTGGTCATGGTGGATTATTTCTTTGCTATGTTGTTGAATTCTAATGGCTAGCATTTTGTTGAGGATTTTGGCGTCTTTGTTCATGAGGGATATATTCCGTGAGTTTTTAAAAAATATTTATTGTGCTTTAAGTGAAAATGTACAGATCAAGTCAATCTGTCACACATTAGCTTTTCTACACCTTACTCCATATTCCCACTTACTCTCCCCCAAAAGAGTTCGCCCGCTCCCTCCTTTGAGTCTCTCCTTTCGTAAAGATTTTGCCAGTTTCTAACCCTCTCTACCCTCCTAGCTCCCCTCCAGACAGGAGATTCCAACACAGTCTCAAGTGTCCACCTGATACAAGTAGCTTCCTCTTCGTCAGCATCTCTCTCCAACCCATTGTCCAGTCCTTTCCGTGTCTGATGAGTTGTCTTGGGGAATGGTTCCTGTCCTAGGCCATCAGAAGTTTTGGGGAACACGACCGCCGGGATTCTTCTAGTCTCAGTCCGACCCTTAAGTCTGGTCGTTTTGTGAGAAATTGGGGTCTGCATCCCACTGTTCTCCTGCTCCCTCAGGGATTCTCTGTTGTGCTCCCTGTCAGGGCAGTCATGGGTTGTGGCCGGGTACACTCTAGTTCTTCTAGTCTCAGGATGATGGAAGTCTCTGGTTCATGTGGCCCTTTGTGTCTCTTGGGCTCAGAGTTGTCGTGGGACCTTTGTGTCCTTCATTCTCCTTTGATCCAGGTGAGTTGGGACCAATTCATGCATCTCAGATGGCCGCTTATTAGCATTTAAGACCCCTGACGCCACACTTCAAAGCGGGATGCAGAATGTTTTCAGAAAAGAATGATTTTGCCAATTGACTTCGAAGTCCCCTTAAGCCATAGTCCCCAAAGCCCTCCCTTGCTCCGCTGACCTGTGAAGCATGTAGTTTATCCCGGAAACCTCTTTGCTTTTGGTCCAGTCCAGTTGAGCTGACCTTCCGTGTATTGAGCGCTGTCCTTCCCTTCACCTAAAGTCCTTCTTTTCTACTAACTAATCGCTAAATAACCCTCTCCCAGCCTCCCTCCCTCCCCGCCTTGTAAGCACAAAAGTATGTGTTCTTCTCAGTTCATACTATTTCTCAAGATCTTATAATAGTGGTCGTATACAATATTTGTCCTTTTGCCTCTGACTAATTTCACTCAGCATAATCCCGTCCAGGTTCCTCCATGTTATGAAATGTTTCACAGACTCGTCACTGTTCTTTATCGATGCGTGGTATTCCATTGTGTGAATATACCATAGTTTATTTAACCAGTCCTCCGTTGATGGACAACTTGGTTGCTTCCAGCTTTTTGCTATTGTAACGTGAGCTGCAAGAAAGATGCGTATGCATATATCTGTTCGTGCGAAGGCTCTTATTTCTCTAGGGTGTATTGCGAGGAGTGGGATTTCTGGGTTGTATTTTGAACTTTTGAAGAAAAGGCCAGATAGATTTCCAGAGTGGTTGTACCATGTGACATTTCCACCAGCAGCCTATTAGAGTTCCAATCTCTCGCAGCCTCTCCCACATTGATTATTTTGTGTTTTTTGGAGTAACGCCAGCCTTGTTGGAGTGAGATGAAATCTCTTTGTAGTTTTAATTTGCATTTCTCTAATGGCTAATGATCGAGAGCGTTTTCTCAAGTATCTCTTAGCTGCCTGAATATCTTCTTTAGTGAAGTGCGTGTTCGTATCCTTTGCCCACTTTTT
This sequence comes from Elephas maximus indicus, assembly GCF_024166365.1. Classification (NCBI taxonomy): domain Eukaryota; kingdom Metazoa; phylum Chordata; class Mammalia; order Proboscidea; family Elephantidae; genus Elephas; species Elephas maximus. Next base: position 8,576,371 of record NC_064843.1, read on the forward strand.
GATTGGTTTCTTTGTCTTTTCGTGGTTGAGGTTTACCAGAATCATATAGATTTTAGAGATCAGGCGCTGGTCGGAGATGTCATAGCAGAAAATTCTTTCCCAATCTCTAGGTGGTCTTTTGACTCTTTTGGTGAAGTCTTCAGATGAGCATAGGTGTTTGATTTTTAGGAGCTCCCAGTTATCTGGTTTCTCTTCGTCATTCTTGGTCATGTTTTATATTCTGTTTCTGCCTTGTATTAGGGCTCCTAAGGTTGCCCCTATTTTTCCTTCCACGATCTTTATGGCTTTAGTCTTTATGTTTCAGACTTTGATCCGCTTGGAGTTAGGTTTTGTGCTTGGTGTGAGGTATGGGCCCTGTTTCATTTTTTTTGCAAATGGATATCCAGTGATGCCAGCAGCATTTGTTCAAAAGACTGTCTTTTCCCCAATTAACTGACACCGGGCCTTCGTCAAATATCAGCGGCTCGTATGTGGATGGATTTCTATCTGGGTTCTCAATTGTGTTCCATGGGTCTATGTGCCTGTTGTTGTACCAGTACCAGGCTCTTTCGACTACTGTGGCTGTACAATATGTTCTAAAATCAGGTAGGGTGAGGCCTCCCACTTTCTTCTTCCTTTTCAGTAATGCTTTACTTCTCCGGGGCTTCTTTCCCTGCCATAGGAAGTTGCTGATATGTTTCTCCATCACATTAAAAAATGTCCCTGGAATTTGGATCGCAAGTGCACTGTAGGTAGAGATGGCTTTGGTAGAATAGACATTTTTACTCTGTTAAGTCTTCCTATCCACGAGCAAGGTATCTTTTTCCACTTATGTAGGTCCTTTTTAGTTTCTTGCACTAGTTCTTTGTAGTTTGCTTTAAATAGGTCTTTTACAGCTTCGGTAAGACTTATTCCTAAGTCTTTTGTCTTCTTGGTGGCTTCTGCGAATGGTATTGATTTGGAGATTTCCTCTTCGATGTTCTTTTTGTTGATGTAGAGGAACCCAAGTGATTTCTCTATGTTTATCTTATACCCTGCGACTCTACAAAACTCTTCTGTTAGTTTCAGTAGTTTTCTGGAGGATTCCTTAGGGTTTTCTGTGTAGAAGATCATGTCATCTGCAAAGAGATGTAATTTTACTTCCTCCTTGCCACTCCGGATTCCCTTTATTTCTTTGTCTAGCCTAATTGCTCTGGCTAGGACCTCTGGCCCAATGTTGAATAAGAGTGGTGATAAAGGGCATCCTTGTCTGGTTCCCGTTCTCAAGGGAAATGCTTTCAGGCTCTCTCCGTTTAGGGTGCTGTTGCCCGTCGGCTCTGTATACATGCCCTTTATTCTGTTGAGGAATTTTCCTTCAATTCCTATTTGGCTGAGAGTTGTGATCGTGAATGGGTGTTGGACTTTGTCAAATGCCTTTTCTGAATCAATGGATACGATCCTGTGGTTTTTGTCTTTTGTTTTATTTAGACGGTGGATTACATTAATGGTATTTCTAATATTAAAGGAGCCTTGCATACCTGGTAGAAATCCCACTTGGTCATGGTGGATTATTTCTTTGCTATGTTGTTGAATTCTAATGGCTAGCATTTTGTTGAGGATTTTGGCGTCTTTGTTCATGAGGGATATATTCCGTGAGTTTTTAAAAAATATTTATTGTGCTTTAAGTGAAAATGTACAGATCAAGTCAATCTGTCACAGATTAGCTTTTCTACACCTTACTCCATATTCCCACTTACTCTCCCCCAAAAGAGTTCGCCCGCTCCCTCCTTTGAGTCTCTCCTTTCGTAAAGATTTTGCCAGTTTCTAACCCTCTCTACCCTCCTAGCTCCCCTCCAGACAGGAGATTCCAACACAGTCTCAAGTGTCCACCTGATACAAGTAGCTTCCTCTTCGTCAGCATCTCTCTCCAACCCATTGTCCAGTCCTTTCCGTGTCTGATGAGTTGTCTTGGGGAATGGTTCCTGTCCTAGGCCATCAGAAGGTTTGGGGAACACGACCGCCGGGATTCTTCTAGTCTCAGTCCGACCCTTAAGTCTGGTCGTTTTGTGAGAAATTGGGGTCTGCATCCCACTGTTCTCCTGCTCCCTCAGGGATTCTCTGTTGTGCTCCCTGTCAGGGCAGTCATGGGTTGTGGCCGGGTACACTCTAGTTCTTCTAGTCTCAGGATGATGGAAGTCTCTGGTTCATGTGGCCCTTTGTGTCTCTTGGGCTCAGAGTTGTCGTGGGACCTTTGTGTCCTTCATTCTCCTTTGATCCAGGTGAGTTGGGACCAATTCATGCATCTCAGATGGCCGCTTATTAGCATTTAAGACCCCTGACGCCACACTTCAAAGCGGGATGCAGAATGTTTTCAGAAAAGAATGATTTTGCCAATTGACTTCGAAGTCCCCTTAAGCCATAGTCCCCAAAGCCCTCCCTTGCTCCGCTGACCTGTGAAGCATGTAGTTTATCCCGGAAACCTCTTTGCTTTTGGTCCAGTCCAGTTGAGCTGACCTTCCGTGTATTGAGCGCTGTCCTTCCCTTCACCTAAAGTCCTTCTTTTCTACTAACTAATCCCTAAATAACCCTCTCCCAGCCTCCCTCCCTCCCCGCCTTGTAAGCACAAAAGTATGTGTTCTTCTCAGTTCATACTATTTCTCAAGATCTTATAATAGTGGTCGTATACAATATTTGTCCTTTTGCCTCTGACTAATTTCACTCAGCATAATCCCGTCCAGGTTCCTCCATGTTATGAAATGTTTCACAGACTCGTCACTGTTCTTTATCGATGCGTGGTATTCCATTGTGTGAATATACCATAGTTTATTTAACCAGTCCTCCGTTGATGGACAACTTGGTTGCTTCCAGCTTTTTGCTATTGTAACGTGAGCTGCAAGAAAGATGCGTATGCATATATCTGTTCGTGCGAAGGCTCTTATTTCTCTAGGGTGTATTGCGAGGAGTGGGATTTCTGGGTTGTATTTTGAACTTTTGAAGAAAAGGCCAGATAGATTTCCAGAGTGGTTGTACCATGTGACATTTCCACCAGCAGCCTATTAGAGTTCCAATCTCTCGCAGCCTCTCCCACATTGATTATTTTGTGTTTTTTGGAGTAACGCCAGCCTTGTTGGAGTGAGATGAAATCTCTTTGTAGTTTTAATTTGCATTTCTCTAATGGCTAATGATCGAGAGCGTTTTCTCAAGTATCTCTTAGCTGCCTGAATATCTTCTTTAGTGAAGTGCGTGTTCGTATCCTTTGCCCACTTTTTGATTGGTTTCTTTGTCTTTTCGTGGTTGAGGTTTACCAGAATCATATAGATTTTAGAGATCAGGCGCTGGTCGGAGATGTCATAGCAGAAAATTCTTTCCCAATCTCTAGGTGGTCTTTTGACTCTTTTGGTGAAGTCTTCAGATGAGCATAGGTGTTTGATTTTTAGGAGCTCCCAGTTATCTGGTTTCTCTTCGTCATTCTTGGTCATGTTTTATATTCTGTTTCTGCCTTGTATTAGGGCTCCTCAGGTTGCCCCTATTTTTCCTTCCACGATCTTTATGGCTTTAGTCTTTATGTTTCAGACTTTGATCCGCTTGGAGTTAGGTTTTGTGCTTGGTGTGAGGTATGGGCCCTGTTTCATTTTTTTTGCAAATGGATATCCAGTGATGCCAGCAGCATTTGTTCAAAAGACTGTCTTTTCCCCAATTAACTGACACCGGGCCTTCGTCAAATATCAGCGGCTCGTATGTGGATGGATTTCTATCTGGGTTCTCAATTGTGTTCCATGGGTCTATGTGCCTGTTGTTGTACCAGTACCAGGCTCTTTCGACTACTGTGGCTGTACAATATGTTCTAAAATCAGGTAGGGTGAGGCCTCCCACTTTCTTCTTCCTTTTCAGTAATGCTTTACTTCTCCGGGGCTTCTTTCCCTGCCATAGGAAGTTGCTGATATGTTTCTCCATCACATTAAAAAATGTCCCTGGAATTTGGATCGCAAGTGCACTGTAGGTAGAGATGGCTTTGGTAGAATAGACATTTTTACTCTGTTAAGTCTTCCTATCCACGAGCAAGGTATCTTTTTCCACTTATGTAGGTCCTTTTTAGTTTCTTGCACTAGTTCTTTGTAGTTTGCTTTAAATAGGTCTTTTACAGCTTCGGTAAGACTTATTCCTAAGTCTTTTGTCTTCTTGGTGGCTTCTGTGAATGGTATTGATTTGGAGATTTCCTCTTCGATGTTCTTTTTGTTGATGTAGAGGAACCCAAGTGATTTCTCTATGTTTATCTTATACCCTGCGACTCTACAAAACTCTTCTGTTAGTTTCAGTAGTTTTCTGGAGGATTCCTTAGGGTTTTCTGTGTAGAAGATCATGTCATCTGCAAAGAGACGTAATTTTACTTCCTCCTTGCCAATCCGGATTCCCTTTATTTCTTTGTCTAGCCTAATTGCTCTGGCTAGGACCTCTGGCCCAATGTTGAATAAGAGTGGTGATAAAGGGCATCCTTGTCTGGTTCCCGTTCTCAAGGGAAATGCTTTCAGGCTCTCTCCGTTTAGGGTGCTGTTGCCCGTCGGCTCTGTATACATGCCCTTTATTCTGTTGAGGAATTTTCCTTCAATTCCTATTTGGCTGAGAGTTGTGATCGTGAATGGGTGTTGGACTTTGTCAAATGCCTTTTCTGAATCAATGGATACGATCCTGTGGTTTTTGTCTTTTGTTTTATTTAGACGGTGGATTACATTAATGGTATTTCTAATATTAAAGGAGCCTTGCATACCTGGTAGAAATCCCACTTGGTCATGGTGGATTATTTCTTTGCTATGTTGTTGAATTCTAATGGCTAGCATTTTGTTGAGGATTTTGGCGTCTTTGTTCATGAGGGATATATTCCGTGAGTTTTTAAAAAATATTTATTGTGCTTTAAGTGAAAATGTACAGATCAAGTCAATCTGTCACAGATTAGCTTTTCTACACCTTACTCCATATTCCCACTTACTCTCCCCCAAAAGAGTTCGCCCGCTCCCTCCTTTGAGTCTCTCCTTTCGTAAAGATTTTGCCAGTTTCTAACCCTCTCTACCCTCCTAGCTCCCCTCCAGACAGGAGATTCCAACACAGTCTCAAGTGTCCACCTGATACAAGTAGCTTCCTCTTCGTCAGCATCTCTCTCCAACCCATTGTCCAGTCCTTTCCGTGTCTGATGAGTTGTCTTGGGGAATGGTTCCTGTCCTAGGCCATCAGAAGGTTTGGGGAACACGACCGCCGGGATTCTTCTAGTCTCAGTCCGACCCTTAAGTCTGGTCGTTTTGTGAGAAATTGGGGTCTGCATCCCACTGTTCTCCTGCTCCCTCAGGGATTCTCTGTTGTGCTCCCTGTCAGGGCAGTCATGGGTTGTGGCCGGGTACACTCTAGTTCTTCTAGTCTCAGGATGATGGAAGTCTCTGGTTCATGTGGCCCTTTGTGTCTCTTGGGCTCAGAGTTGTCGTGGGACCTTTGTGTCCTTCATTCTCCTTTGATCCAGGTGAGTTGGGACCAATTCATGCATCTCAGATGGCCGCTTATTAGCATTTAAGACCCCTGACGCCACACTTCAAAGCGGGATGCAGAATGTTTTCAGAAAAGAATGATTTTGCCAATTGACTTCGAAGTCCCCTTAAGCCATAGTCCCCAAAGCCCTCCCTTGCTCCGCTGACCTGTGAAGCATGTAGTTTATCCCGGAAACCTCTTTGCTTTTGGTCCAGTCCAGTTGAGCTGACCTTCCGTGTATTGAGCGCTGTCCTTCCCTTCACCTAAAGTCCTTCTTTTCTACTAACTAATCGCTAAATAACCCTCTCCCAGCCTCCCTCCCTCCCCGCCTTGTAAGCACAAAAGTATGTGTTCTTCTCAGTTCATACTATTTCTCAAGATCTTATAATAGTGGTCGTATACAATATTTGTCCTTTTGCCTCTGACTAATTTCACTCAGCATAATCCCGTCCAGGTTCCTCCATGTTATGAAATGTTTCACAGACTCGTCACTGTTCTTTATCGATGCGTGGTATTCCATTGTGTGAATATACCATAGTTTATTTAACCAGTCCTCCGTTGATGGACAACTTGGTTGCTTCCAGCTTTTTGCTATTGTAACGTGAGCTGCAAGAAAGATGCGTATGCATATATCTGTTCGTGCGAAGGCTCTTATTTCTCTAGGGTGTATTGCGAGGAGTGGGATTTCTGGGTTGTATTTTGAACTTTTGAAGAAAAGGCCAGATAGATTTCCAGAGTGGTTGTACCATGTGACATTTCCACCAGCAGCCTATTAGAGTTCCAATCTCTCGCAGCCTCTCCCACATTGATTATTTTGTGTTTTTTGGAGTAACGCCAGCCTTGTTGGAGTGAGATGAAATCTCTTTGTAGTTTTAATTTGCATTTCTCTAATGGCTAATGATCGAGAGCGTTCTCTCAAGTATCTCTTAGCTGCCTGAATATCTTCTTTAGTGAAGTGCGTGTTCGTATCCTTTGCCCACTTTTTGATTGGTTTCTTTGTCTTTTCGTGGTTGAGGTTTACCAGAATCATATAGATTTTAGAGATCAGGCGCTGGTCGGAGATGTCATAGCAGAAAATTCTTTCCCAATCTCTAGGTGGTCTTTTGACTCTTTTGGTGAAGTCTTCAGATGAGCATAGGTGTTTGATTTTTAGGAGCTCCCAGTTATCTGGTTTCTCTTCGTCATTCTTGGTCATGTTTTATATTCTGTTTCTGCCTTGTGTTAGGGCTCCTAAGGTTGCCCCTATTTTTCCTTCCACGATCTTTATGGCTTTAGTCTTTATGTTTCAGACTTTGATCCGCTTGGAGTTAGGTTTTGTGCTTGGTGTGAGGTATGGGCCCTGTTTCATTTTTTTTGCAAATGGATATCCAGTGATGCCAGCAGCATTTGTTCAAAAGACTGTCTTTTCCCCAATTAACTGACACCGGGCCTTCGTCAAATATCAGCGGCTCGTATGTGGATGGATTTCTATCTGGGTTCTCAATTGTGTTCCATGGGTCTATGTGCCTGTTGTTGTACCAGTACCAGGCTCTTTCGACTACTGTGGCTGTACAATATGTTCTAAAATCAGGTAGAGTGAGGCCTCCCACTTTCTTCTTCCTTTTCAGTAATGCTTTACTTCTCCGGGGCTTCTTTCCCTGCCATAGGAAGTTGCTGATATGTTTCTCCATCACATTAAAAAATGTCCCTGGAATTTGGATCGCAAGTGCACTGTAGGTAGAGATGGCTTTGGTAGAATAGACATTTTTACTCTGTTAAGTCTTCCTATCCACGAGCAAGGTATCTTTTTCCACTTATGTAGGTCCTTTTTAGTTTCTTGCACTAGTTCTTTGTAGTTTGCTTTAAATAGGTCTTTTACAGCTTCGGTAAGACTTATTCCTAAGTCTTTTGTCTTCTTGGTGGCTTCTGTGAATGGTATTGATTTGGAGATTTCCTCTTCGATGTTCTTTTTGTTGATGTAGAGGAACCCAAGTGATTTCTCTATGTTTATCTTATACCCTGCGACTCTACAAAACTCTTCTGTTAGTTTCAGTAGTTTTCTGGAGGATTCCTTAGGGTTTTCTGTGTAGAAGATCATGTCATCTGCAAAGAGACGTAATTTTACTTCCTCCTTGCCAATCCGGATTCCCTTTATTTCTTTGTCTAGCCTAATTGCTCTGGCTAGGACCTCTGGCCCAATGTTGAATAAGAGTGGTGATAAAGGGCATCCTTGTCTGGTTCCCGTTCTCAAGGGAAATGCTTTCAGGCTCTCTCCGTTTAGGGTGCTGTTGCCCGTCGGCTCTGTATACATGCCCTTTATTCTGTTGAGGAATTTTCCTTCAATTCCTATTTGGCTGAGAGTTGTGATCGTGAATGGGTGTTGGACTTTGTCAAATGCCTTTTCTGAATCAATGGATACGATCCTGTGGTTTTTGTCTTTTGTTTTATTTAGACGGTGGATTACATTAATGGTATTTCTAATATTAAAGGAGCCTTGCATACCTGGTAGAAATCCCACTTGGTCATGGTGGATTATTTCTTTGCTATGTTGTTGAATTCTAATGGCTAGCATTTTGTTGAGGATTTTGGCGTCTTTGTTCATGAGGGATATATTCCGTGAGTTTTTAAAAAATATCTATTGTGCTTTAAGTGAAAATGTACAGATCAAGTCAATCTGTCACAGATTAGCTTTTCTACACCTTACTCCATATTCCCACTTACTCTCCCCCAAAAGAGTTCGCCCGCTCCCTCCTTTGAGTCTCTCCTTTCGTAAAGATTTTGCCAGTTTCTAACCCTCTCTACCCTCCTAGCTCCCCTCCAGACAGGAGATTCCAACACAGTCTCAAGTGTCCACCTGATACAAGTAGCTTCCTCTTCGTCAGCATCTCTCTCCAACCCATTGTCCAGTCCTTTCCGTGTCTGATGAGTTGTCTTGGGGAATGGTTCCTGTCCTAGGCCATCAGAAGGTTTGGGGAACACGACCGCCGGGATTCTTCTAGTCTCAGTCCGACCCTTAAGTCTGGTCGTTTTGTGAGAAATTGGGGTCTGCATCCCACTGTTCTCCTGCTCCCTCAGGGATTCTCTGTTGTGCTCCCTGTCAGGGCAGTCATGGGTTGTGGCCGGGTACACTCTAGTTCTTCTAGTCTCAGGATGATGGAAGTCTCTGGTTCATGTGGCCCTTTGTGTCTCTTGGGCTCAGAGTTGTCGTGGGACCTTTGTGTCCTTCATTCTCCTTTGATCCAGGTGAGTTGGGACCAATTCATGCATCTCAGATGGCCGCTTATTAGCATTTAAGACCCCTGACGCCACACTTCAAAGCGGGATGCAGAATGTTTTCAGAAAAGAATGATTTTGCCAATTGACTTCGAAGTCCCCTTAAGCCATAGTCCCCAAAGCCCTCCCTTGCTCCGCTGACCTGTGAAGCATGTAGTTTATCCCGGAAACCTCTTTGCTTTTGGTCCAGTCCAGTTGAGCTGACCTTCCGTGTATTGAGCGCTGTCCTTCCCTTCACCTAAAGTCCTTCTTTTCTACTAACTAATCGCTAAATAACCCTCTCCCAGCCTCCCTCCCTCCCCGCCTTGTAAGCACAAAAGTATGTGTTCTTCTCAGTTCATACTATTTCTCAAGATCTTATAATAGTGGTCGTATACAATATTTGTCCTTTTGCCTCTGACTAATTTCACTCAGCATAATGCCGTCCAGGTTCCTCCATGTTATGAAATGTTTCACAGACTCGTCACTGTTCTTTATCGATGCGTGGTATTCCATTGTGTGAATATACCATAGTTTATTTAACCAGTCCTCCGTTGATGGACAACTTGGTTGCTTCCAGCTTTTTGCTATTGTAACGTGAGCTGCAAGAAAGATGCGTATGCATATATCTGTTCGTGCGAAGGCTCTTATTTCTCTAGGGTGTATTGCGAGGAGTGGGATTTCTGGGTTGTATTTTGAACTTTTGAAGAAAAGGCCAGATAGATTTCCAGAGTGGTTGTACCATGTGACATTTCCACCAGCAGCCTATTAGAGTTCCAATCTCTCGCAGCCTCTCCCACATTGATTATTTTGTGTTTTTTGGAGTAACGCCAGCCTTGTTGGAGTGAGATGAAATCTCTTTGTAGTTTTAATTTGCATTTCTCTAATGGCTAATGATCGAGAGCGTTTTCTCAAGTATCTCTTAGCTGCCTGAATATCTTCTTTAGTGAAGTGCGTGTTCGTATCCTTTGCCCACTTTTTGATTGGTTTCTTTGTCTTTTCGTGGTTGAGGTTTACCAGAATCATATAGATTTTAGAGATCAGGCGCTGGTCGGAGATGTCATAGCAGAAAATTCTTTCCCAATCTCTAGGTGGTCTTTTGACTCTTTTGGTGAAGTCTTCAGATGAGCATAGGTGTTTGATTTTTAGGAGCTCCCAGTTATCTGGTTTCTCTTCGTCATTCTTGGTCATGTTTTATATTCTGTTTCTGCCTTGTGTTAGGGCTCCTAAGGTTGCCCCTATTTTTCCTTCCACGATCTTTATGGCTTTAGTCTTTATGTTTCAGACTTTGATCCGCTTGGAGTTAGGTTTTGTGCTTGGTGTGAGGTATGGGCCCTGTTTCATTTTTTTTGCAAATGGATATCCAGTGATGCCAGCAGCATTTGTTCAAAAGACTGTCTTTTCCCCAATTAACTGACACCGGGCCTTCGTCAAATATCAGCGGCTCGTATGTGGATGGATTTCTATCTGGGTTCTCAATTGTGTTCCATGGGTCTATGTGCCTGTTGTTGTACCAGTACCAGGCTCTTTCGACTACTGTGGCTGTACAATATGTTCTAAAATCAGGTAGAGTGAGGCCTCCCACTTTCTTCTTCCTTTTCAGTAATGCTTTACTTCTCCGGGGCTTCTTTCCCTGCCATAGGAAGTTGCTGATATGTTTCTCCATCACATTAAAAAATGTCCCTGGAATTTGGATCGCAAGTGCACTGTAGGTAGAGATGGCTTTGGTAGAATAGACACTTTTACTCTGTTAAGTCTTCCTATCCACGAGCAAGGTATCTTTTTCCACTTATGTAGGTCCTTTTTAGTTTCTTGCACTAGTTCTTTGTAGTTTGCTTTAAATAGGTCTTTTACAGCTTCGGTAAGACTTATTCCTAAGTCTTTTGTCTTCTTGGTGGCTTCTGTGAATGGTATTGATTTGGAGATTTCCTCTTCGATGTTCTTTTTGTTGATGTAGAGGAACCCAAGTGATTTCTCTATGTTTATCTTATACCCTGCGACTCTACAAAACTCTTCTGTTAGTTTCAGTAGTTTTCTGGAGGATTCCTTAGGGTTTTCTGTGTAGAAGATCATGTCATCTGCAAAGAGACGTAATTTTACTTCCTCCTTGCCAATCCGGATTCCCTTTATTTCTTTGTCTAGCCTAATTGCTCTGGCTAGGACCTCTGGCCCAATGTTGAATAAGAGTGGTGATAAAGGGCATCCTTGTCTGGTTCCCGTTCTCAAGGGAAATGCTTTCAGGCTCTCTCCGTTTAGGGTGCTGTTGCCCGTCGGCTCTGTATACATGCCCTTTATTCTGTTGAGGAATTTTCCTTCAATTCCTATTTGGCTGAGAGTTGTGATCGTGAATGGGTGTTGGACTTTGTCAAATGCCTTTTCTGAATCAATGGATACGATCCTGTGGTTTTTGTCTTTTGTTTTATTTAGACGGTGGATTACATTAATGGTATTTCTAATATTAAAGGAGCCTTGCATACCTGGTAGAAATCCCACTTGGTCATGGTGGATTATTTCTTTGCTATGTTGTTGAATTCTAATGGCTAGCATTTTGTTGAGGATTTTGGCGTCTTTGTTCATGAGGGATATATTCCGTGAGTTTTTAAAAAATATCTATTGTGCTTTAAGTGAAAATGTACAGATCAAGTCAATCTGTCACAGATTAGCTTTTCTACACCTTACTCCATATTCCCACTTACTCTCCCCCAAAAGAGTTCGCCCGCTCCCTCCTTTGAGTCTCTCCTTTCGTAAAGATTTTGCCAGTTTCTAACCCTCTCTACCCTCCTAGCTCCCCTCCAGACAGGAGATTCCAACACAGTCTCAAGTGTCCACCTGATACAAGTAGCTTCCTCTTCGTCAGCATCTCTCTCCAACCCATTGTCCAGTCCTTTCCGTGTCTGATGAGTTGTCTTGGGGAATGGTTCCTGTCCTAGGCCATCAGAAGGTTTGGGGAACACGACCGCCGGGATTCTTCTAGTCTCAGTCCGACCCTTAAGTCTGGTCGTTTTGTGAGAAATTGGGGTCTGCATCCCACTGTTCTCCTGCTCCCTCAGGGATTCTCTGTTGTGCTCCCTGTCAGGGCAGTCATGGGTTGTGGCCGGGTACACTCTAGTTCTTCTAGTCTCAGGATGATGGAAGTCTCTGGTTCATGTGGCCCTTTGTGTCTCTTGGGCTCAGAGTTGTCGTGGGACCTTTGTGTCCTTCATTCTCCTTTGATCCAGGTGAGTTGGGACCAATTCATGCATCTCAGATGGCCGCTTATTAGCATTTAAGACCCCTGACGCCACACTTCAAAGCGGGATGCAGAATGTTTTCAGAAAAGAATGATTTTGCCAATTGACTTCGAAGTCCCCTTAAGCCATAGTCCCCAAAGCCCTCCCTTGCTCCGCTGACCTGTGAAGCATGTAGTTTATCCCGGAAACCTCTTTGCTTTTGGTCCAGTCCAGTTGAGCTGACCTTCCGTGTATTGAGCGCTGTCCTTCCCTTCACCTAAAGTCCTTCTTTTCTACTAACTAATCGCTAAATAACCCTCTCCCAGCCTCCCTCCCTCCCCGCCTTGTAAGCACAAAAGTATGTGTTCTTCTCAGTTCATACTATTTCTCAAGATCTTATAATAGTGGTCGTATACAATATTTGTCCTTTTGCCTCTGACTAATTTCACTCAGCATAATCCCGTCCAGGTTCCTCCATGTTATGAAATGTTTCACAGACTCGTCACTGTTCTTTATCGATGCGTGGTATTCCATTGTGTGAATATACCATAGTTTATTTAACCAGTCCTCCGTTGATGGACAACTTGGTTGCTTCCAGCTTTTTGCTATTGTAACGTGAGCTGCAAGAAAGATGCGTATGCATATATCTGTTCGTGCGAAGGCTCTTATTTCTCTAGGGTGTATTGCGAGGAGTGGGATTTCTGGGTTGTATTTTGAACTTTTGAAGAAAAGGCCAGATAGATTTCCAGAGTGGTTGTACCATGTGACATTTCCACCAGCAGCCTATTAGAGTTCCAATCTCTCGCAGCCTCTCCCACATTGATTATTTTGTGTTTTTTGGAGTAACGCCAGCCTTGTTGGAGTGAGATGAAATCTCTTTGTAGTTTTAATTTGCATTTCTCTAATGGCTAATGATCGAGAGCGTTCTCTCAAGTATCTCTTAGCTGCCTGAATATCTTCTTTAGTGAAGTGCGTGTTCGTATCCTTTGCCCACTTTTTGATTGGTTTCTTTGTCTTTTCGTGGTTGAGGTTTACCAGAATCATATAGATTTTAGAGATCAGGCGCTGGTCGGAGATGTCATAGCAGAAAATTCTTTCCCAATCTCTAGGTGGTCTTTTGACTCTTTTGGTGAAGTCTTCAGATGAGCATAGGTGTTTGATTTTTAGGAGCTCCCAGTTATCTGGTTTCTCTTCGTCATTCTTGGTCATGTTTTATATTCTGTTTCTGCCTTGTGTTAGGGCTCCTAAGGTTGCCCCTATTTTTCCTTCCACGATCTTTATGGCTTTAGTCTTTATGTTTCAGACTTTGATCCGCTTGGAGTTAGGTTTTGTGCTTGGTGTGAGGTATGGGCCCTGTTTCATTTTTTTTGCAAATGGATATCCAGTGATGCCAGCAGCATTTGTTCAAAAGACTGTCTTTTCCCCAATTAACTGACACCGGGCCTTCGTCAAATATCAGCGGCTCGTATGTGGATGGATTTCTATCTGGGTTCTCAATTGTGTTCCATGGGTCTATGTGCCTGTTGTTGTACCAGTACCAGGCTCTTTCGACTACTGTGGCTGTACAATATGTTCTAAAATCAGGTAGAGTGAGGCCTCCCACTTTCTTCTTCCTTTTCAGTAACGCTTTACTTCTCCGGGGCTTCTTTCCCTGCCATAGGAAGTTGCTGATATGTTTCTCCATCACATTAAAAAATGTCCCTGGAATTTGGATCGCAAGTGCACTGTAGGTAGAGATGGCTTTGGTAGAATAGACATTTTTACTCTGTTAAGTCTTCCTATCCACGAGCAAGGTATCTTTTTCCACTTATGTAGGTCCTTTTTAGTTTCTTGCACTAGTTCTTTGTAGTTTGCTTTAAATAGGTCTTTTACAGCTTCGGTAAGACTTATTCCTAAGTCTTTTGTCTTCTTGGTGGCTTCTGTGAATGGTATTGATTTGGAGATTTCCTCTTCGATGTTCTTTTTGTTGATGTAGAGGAACCCAAGTGATTTCTCTATGTTTATCTTATACCCTGCGACTCTACAAAACTCTTCTGTTAGTTTCAGTAGTTTTCTGGAGGATTCCTTAGGGTTTTCTGTGTAGAAGATCATGTCATCTGCAAAGAGACGTAATTTTACTTCCTCCTTGCCAATCCGGATTCCCTTTATTTCTTTGTCTAGCCTAATTGCTCTGGCTAGGACCTCTGGCCCAATGTTGAATAAGAGTGGTGATAAAGGGCATCCTTGTCTGGTTCCCGTTCTCAAGGGAAATGCTTTCAGGCTCTCTCCGTTTAGGGTGCTGTTGCCCGTCGGCTCTGTATACATGCCCTTTATTCTGTTGAGGAATTTTCCTTCAATTCCTATTTGGCTGAGAGTTGTGATCGTGAATGGGTGTTGGACTTTGTCAAATGCCTTTTCTGAATCAATGGATACGATCCTGTGGTTTTTGTCTTTTGTTTTATTTAGACGGTGGATTACATTAATGGTATTTCTAATATTAAAGGAGCCTTGCATACCTGGTAGAAATCCCACTTGGTCATGGTGGATTATTTCTTTGCTATGTTGTTGAATTCTAATGGCTAGCATTTTGTTGAGGATTTTGGCGTCTTTGTTCATGAGGGATATATTCCGTGAGTTTTTAAAAAATATCTATTGTGCTTTAAGTGAAAATGTACAGATCAAGTCAATCTGTCACAGATTAGCTTTTCTACACCTTACTCCATATTCCCACTTACTCTCCCCCAAAAGAGTTCGCCCGCTCCCTCCTTTGAGTCTCTCCTTTCGTAAAGATTTTGCCAGTTTCTAACCCTCTCTACCCTCCTAGCTCCCCTCCAGACAGGAGATTCCAACACAGTCTCAAGTGTCCACCTGATACAAGTAGCTTCCTCTTCGTCAGCATCTCTCTCCAACCCATTGTCCAGTCCTTTCCGTGTCTGATGAGTTGTCTTGGGGAATGGTTCCTGTCCTAGGCCATCAGAAGGTTTGGGGAACACGACCGCCGGGATTCTTCTAGTCTCAGTCCGACCCTTAAGTCTGGTCGTTTTGTGAGAAATTGGGGTCTGCATCCCACTGTTCTCCTGCTCCCTCAGGGATTCTCTGTTGTGCTCCCTGTCAGGGCAGTCATGGGTTGTGGCCGGGTACACTCTAGTTCTTCTAGTCTCAGGATGATGGAAGTCTCTGGTTCATGTGGCCCTTTGTGTCTCTTGGGCTCAGAGTTGTCGTGGGACCTTTGTGTCCTTCATTCTCCTTTGATCCAGGTGAGTTGGGACCAATTCATGCATCTCAGATGGCCGCTTATTAGCATTTAAGACCCCTGACGCCACACTTCAAAGCGGGATGCAGAATGTTTTCAGAAAAGAATGATTTTGCCAATTGACTTCGAAGTCCCCTTAAGCCATAGTCCCCAAAGCCCTCCCTTGCTCCGCTGACCTGTGAAGCATGTAGTTTATCCCGGAAACCTCTTTGCTTTTGGTCCAGTCCAGTTGAGCTGACCTTCCGTGTATTGAGCGCTGTCCTTCCCTTCACCTAAAGTCCTTCTTTTCTACTAACTAATCGCTAAATAACCCTCTCCCAGCCTCCCTCCCTCCCCGCCTTGTAAGCACAAAAGTATGTGTTCTTCTCAGTTCATACTATTTCTCAAGATCTTATAATAGTGGTCGTATACAATATTTGTCCTTTTGCCTCTGACTAATTTCACTCAGCATAATGCCGTCCAGGTTCCTCCATGTTATGAAATGTTTCACAGACTCGTCACTGTTCTTTATCGATGCGTGGTATTCCATTGTGTGAATATACCATAGTTTATTTAACCAGTCCTCCGTTGATGGACAACTTGGTTGCTTCCAGCTTTTTGCTATTGTAACGTGAGCTGCAAGAAAGATGCGTATGCATATATCTGTTCGTGCGAAGGCTCTTATTTCTCTAGGGTGTATTGCGAGGAGTGGGATTTCTGGGTTGTATTTTGAACTTTTGAAGAAAAGGCCAGATAGATTTCCAGAGTGGTTGTACCATGTGACATTTCCACCAGCAGCCTATTAGAGTTCCAATCTCTCGCAGCCTCTCCCACATTGATTATTTTGTGTTTTTTGGAATAACGCCAGCCTTGTTGGAGTGAGATGAAATCTCTTTGTAGTTTTAATTTGCATTTCTCTAATGGCTAATGATCGAGAGCGTTTTCTCAAGTATCTCTTAGCTGCCTGAATATCTTCTTTAGTGAAGTGCGTGTTCGTATCCTTTGCCCACTTTTTGATTGGTTTCTTTGTCTTTTCGTGGTTGAGGTTTACCAGAATCATATAGATTTTAGAGATCAGGCGCTGGTCGGAGATGTCATAGCAGAAAATTCTTTCCCAATCTCTAGGTGGTCTTTTGACTCTTTTGGTGAAGTCTTCAGATGAGCATAGGTGTTTGATTTTTAGGAGCTCCCAGTTATCTGGTTTCTCTTCGTCATTCTTGGTCATGTTTTATATTCTGTTTCTGCCTTGTGTTAGGGCTCCTAAGGTTGCCCCTATTTTTCCTTCCACGATCTTTATGGCTTTAGTCTTTATGTTTCAGACTTTGATCCGCTTGGAGTTAGGTTTTGTGCTTGGTGTGAGGTATGGGCCCTGTTTCATTTTTTTTGCAAATGGATATCCAGTGATGCCAGCAGCATTTGTTCAAAAGACTGTCTTTTCCCCAATTAACTGACACCGGGCCTTCGTCAAATATCAGCGGCTCGTATGTGGATGGATTTCTATCTGGGTTCTCAATTGTGTTCCATGGGTCTATGTGCCTGTTGTTGTACCAGTACCAGGCTCTTTCGACTACTGTGGCTGTACAATATGTTCTAAAATCAGGTAGAGTGAGGCCTCCCACTTTCTTCTTCCTTTTCAGTAATGCTTTACTTCTCCGGGGCTTCTTTCCCTGCCATAGGAAGTTGCTGATATGTTTCTCCATCACATTAAAAAATGTCCCTGGAATTTGGATCGCAAGTGCACTGTAGGTAGAGATGGCTTTGGTAGAATAGACATTTTTACTCTGTTAAGTCTTCCTATCCACGAGCAAGGTATCTTTTTCCACTTATGTAGGTCCTTTTTAGTTTCTTGCACTAGTTCTTTGTAGTTTGCTTTAAATAGGTCTTTTACAGCTTCGGTAAGACTTATTCCTAAGTCTTTTGTCTTCTTGGTGGCTTCTGTGAATGGTATTGATTTGGAGATTTCCTCTTCGATGTTCTTTTTGTTGATGTAGAGGAACCCAAGTGATTTCTCTATGTTTATCTTATACCCTGCGACGCTACAAAACTCTTCTGTTAGTTTCAGTAGTTTTCTGGAGGATTCCTTAGGGTTTTCTGTGTAGAAGATCATGTCATCTGCAAAGAGACGTAATTTTACTTCCTCCTTGCCAATCCGGATTCCCTTTATTTCTTTGTCTAGCCTAATTGCTCTGGCTAGGACCTCTGGCCCAATGTTGAATAAGAGTGGTGATAAAGGGCATCCTTGTCTGGTTCCCGTTCTCAAGGGAAATGCTTTCAGGCTCTCTCCGTTTAGGGTGCTGTTGCCCGTCGGCTCTGTATACATGCCCTTTATTCTGTTGAGGAATTTTCCTTCAATTCCTATTTGGCTGAGAGTTGTGATCGTGAATGGGTGTTGGACTTTGTCAAATGCCTTTTCTGAATCAATGGATACGATCCTGTGGTTTTTGTCTTTTGTTTTATTTAGACGGTGGATTACATTAATGGTATTTCTAATATTAAAGGAGCCTTGCATACCTGGTAGAAATCCCACTTGGTCATGGTGGATTATTTCTTTGCTATGTTGTTG
Source organism: Elephas maximus indicus (assembly GCF_024166365.1). NCBI lineage: Eukaryota > Metazoa > Chordata > Mammalia > Proboscidea > Elephantidae > Elephas > Elephas maximus. The sequence continues at coordinate 8,594,054 of NC_064843.1, forward strand.
AATTCTAATGGCTAGCATTTTGTTGAGGATTTTGGCGTCTTTGTTCATGAGGGATATATTCCGTGAGTTTTTAAAAAATATTTATTGTGCTTTAAGTGAAAATGTACAGATCAAGTCAATCTGTCACAGATTAGCTTTTCTACACCTTACTCCATATTCCCACTTACTCTCCCCCAAAAGAGTTCGCCCGCTCCCTCCTTTGAGTCTCTCCTTTCGTAAAGATTTTGCCAGTTTCTAACCCTCTCTACCCTCCTAGCTCCCCTCCAGACAGGAGATTCCAACACAGTCTCAAGTGTCCACCTGATACAAGTAGCTTCCTCTTCGTCAGCATCTCTCTCCAACCCATTGTCCAGTCCTTTCCGTGTCTGATGAGTTGTCTTGGGGAATGGTTCCTGTCCTAGGCCATCAGAAGGTTTGGGGAACACGACCGCCGGGATTCTTCTAGTCTCAGTCCGACCCTTAAGTCTGGTCGTTTTGTGAGAAATTGGGGTCTGCATCCCACTGTTCTCCTGCTCCCTCAGGGATTCTCTGTTGTGCTCCCTGTCAGGGCAGTCATGGGTTGTGGCCGGGTACACTCTAGTTCTTCTAGTCTCAGGATGATGGAAGTCTCTGGTTCATGTGGCCCTTTGTGTCTCTTGGGCTCAGAGTTGTCGTGGGACCTTTGTGTCCTTCATTCTCCTTTGATCCAGGTGAGTTGGGACCAATTCATGCATCTCAGATGGCCGCTTATTAGCATTTAAGACCCCTGACGCCACACTTCAAAGCGGGATGCAGAATGTTTTCAGAAAAGAATGATTTTGCCAATTGACTTCGAAGTCCCCTTAAGCCATAGTCCCCAAAGCCCTCCCTTGCTCCGCTGACCTGTGAAGCATGTAGTTTATCCCGGAAACCTCTTTGCTTTTGGTCCAGTCCAGTTGAGCTGACCTTCCGTGTATTGAGCGCTGTCCTTCCCTTCACCTAAAGTCCTTCTTTTCTACTAACTAATCGCTAAATAACCCTCTCCCAGCCTCCCTCCCTCCCCGCCTTGTAAGCACAAAAGTATGTGTTCTTCTCAGTTCATACTATTTCTCAAGATCTTATAATAGTGGTCGTATACAATATTTGTCCTTTTGCCTCTGACTAATTTCACTCAGCATAATCCCGTCCAGGTTCCTCCATGTTATGAAATGTTTCACAGACTCGTCACTGTTCTTTATCGATGCGTGGTATTCCATTGTGTGAATATACCATAGTTTATTTAACCAGTCCTCCGTTGATGGACAACTTGGTTGCTTCCAGCTTTTTGCTATTGTAACGTGAGCTGCAAGAAAGATGCGTATGCATATATCTGTTCGTGCGAAGGCTCTTATTTCTCTAGGGTGTATTCCGAGGAGTGGGATTTCTGGGTTGTATTTTGAACTTTTGAAGAAAAGGCCAGATAGATTTCCAGAGTGGTTGTACCATGTGACATTTCCACCAGCAGCCTATTAGAGTTCCAATCTCTCGCAGCCTCTCCCACATTGATTATTTTGTGTTTTTTGGAGTAACGCCAGCCTTGTTGGAGTGAGATGAAATCTCTTTGTAGTTTTAATTTGCATTTCTCTAATGGCTAATGATCGAGAGCGTTTTCTCAAGTATCTCTTAGCTGCCTGAATATCTTCTTTAGTGAAGTGCGTGTTCGTATCCTTTGCCCACTTTTTGATTGGTTTCTTTGTCTTTTCGTGGTTGAGGTTTACCAGAATCATATAGATTTTAGAGATCAGGCGCTGGTCGGAGATGTCATAGCAGAAAATTCTTTCCCAATCTCTAGGTGGTCTTTTGACTCTTTTGGTGAAGTCTTCAGATGAGCATAGGTGTTTGATTTTTAGGAGCTCCCAGTTATCTGGTTTCTCTTCGTCATTCTTGGTCATGTTTTATATTCTGTTTCTGCCTTGTGTTAGGGCTCCTAAGGTTGCCCCTATTTTTCCTTCCACGATCTTTATGGCTTTAGTCTTTATGTTTCAGACTTTGATCCGCTTGGAGTTAGGTTTTGTGCTTGGTGTGAGGTATGGGCCCTGTTTCATTTTTTTTGCAAATGGATATCCAGTGATGCCAGCAGCATTTGTTCAAAAGACTGTCTTTTCCCCAATTAACTGACACCGGGCCTTCGTCAAATATCAGCGGCTCGTATGTGGATGGATTTCTATCTGGGTTCTCAATTGTGTTCCATGGGTCTATGTGCCTGTTGTTGTACCAGTACCAGGCTCTTTCGACTACTGTGGCTGTACAATATGTTCTAAAATCAGGTAGGGTGAGGCCTCCCACTTTCTTCTTCCTTTTCAGTAATGCTTTACTTCTCCGGGGCTTCTTTCCCTGCCATAGGAAGTTGCTGATATGTTTCTCCATCACATTAAAAAATGTCCCTGGAATTTGGATCGCAAGTGCACTGTAGGTAGAGATGGCTTTGGTAGAATAGACATTTTTACTCTGTTAAGTCTTCCTATCCACGAGCAAGGTATCTTTTTCCACTTATGTAGGTCCTTTTTAGTTTCTTGCACTAGTTCTTTGTAGTTTGCTTTAAATAGGTCTTTTACAGCTTCGGTAAGACTTATTCCTAAGTCTTTTGTCTTCTTGGTGGCTTCTGTGAATGGTATTGATTTGGAGATTTCCTCTTCGATGTTCTTTTTGTTGATGTAGAGGAACCCAAGTGATTTCTCTATGTTTATCTTATACCCTGCGACGCTACAAAACTCTTCTGTTAGTTTCAGTAGTTTTCTGGAGGATTCCTTAGGGTTTTCTGTGTAGAAGATCATGTCATCTGCAAAGAGACGTAATTTTACTTCCTCCTTGCCAATCCGGATTCCCTTTATTTCTTTGTCTAGCCTAATTGCTCTGGCTAGGACCTCTGGCCCAATGTTGAATAAGAGTGGTGATAAAGGGCATCCTTGTCTGGTTCCCGTTCTCAAGGGAAATGCTTTCAGGCTCTCTCCGTTTAGGGTGCTGTTGCCCGTCGGCTCTGTATACATGCCCTTTATTCTGTTGAGGAATTTTCCTTCAATTCCTATTTGGCTGAGAGTTGTGATCGTGAATGGGTGTTGGACTTTGTCAAATGCCTTTTCTGAATCAATGGATACGATCCTGTGGTTTTTGTCTTTTGTTTTATTTAGACGGTGGATTACATTAATGGTATTTCTAATATTAAAGGAGCCTTGCATACCTGGTAGAAATCCCACTTGGTCATGGTGGATTATTTCTTTGCTATGTTGTTGAATTCTAATGGCTAGCATTTTGTTGAGGATTTTGGCGTCTTTGTTCATGAGGGATATATTCCGTGAGTTTTTAAAAAATATCTATTGTGCTTTAAGTGAAAATGTACAGATCAAGTCAATCTGTCACAGATTAGCTTTTCTACACCTTACTCCATATTCCCACTTACTCTCCCCCAAAAGAGTTCGCCCGCTCCCTCCTTTGAGTCTCTCCTTTCGTAAAGATTTTGCCAGTTTCTAACCCTCTCTACCCTCCTAGCTCCCCTGCAGACAGGAGATTCCAACACAGTCTCAAGTGTCCACCTGATACAAGTAGCTTCCTCTTCGTCAGCATCTCTCTCCAACCCATTGTCCAGTCCTTTCCGTGTCTGATGAGTTGTCTTGGGGAATGGTTCCTGTCCTAGGCCATCAGAAGGTTTGGGGAACACGACCGCCGGGATTCTTCTAGTCTCAGTCCGACCCTTAAGTCTGGTCGTTTTGTGAGAAATTGGGGTCTGCATCCCACTGTTCTCCTGCTCCCTCAGGGATTCTCTGTTGTGCTCCCTGTCAGGGCAGTCATGGGTTGTGGCCGGGTACACTCTAGTTCTTCTAGTCTCAGGATGATGGAAGTCTCTGGTTCATGTGGCCCTTTGTGTCTCTTGGGCTCAGAGTTGTCGTGGGACCTTTGTGTCCTTCATTCTCCTTTGATCCAGGTGAGTTGGGACCAATTCATGCATCTCAGATGGCCGCTTATTAGCATTTAAGACCCCTGACGCCACACTTCAAAGCGGGATGCAGAATGTTTTCAGAAAAGAATGATTTTGCCAATTGACTTCGAAGTCCCCTTAAGCCATAGTCCCCAAAGCCCTCCCTTGCTCCGCTGACCTGTGAAGCATGTAGTTTATCCCGGAAACCTCTTTGCTTTTGGTCCAGTCCAGTTGAGCTGACCTTCCGTGTATTGAGCGCTGTCCTTCCCTTCACCTAAAGTCCTTCTTTTCTACTAACTAATCGCTAAATAACCCTCTCCCAGCCTCCCTCCCTCCCCGCCTTGTAAGCACAAAAGTATGTGTTCTTCTCAGTTCATACTATTTCTCAAGATCTTATAATAGTGGTCGTATACAATATTTGTCCTTTTGCCTCTGACTAATTTCACTCAGCATAATGCCGTCCAGGTTCCTCCATGTTATGAAATGTTTCACAGACTCGTCACTGTTCTTTATCGATGCGTGGTATTCCATTGTGTGAATATACCATAGTTTATTTAACCAGTCCTCCGTTGATGGACAACTTGGTTGCTTCCAGCTTTTTGCTATTGTAACGTGAGCTGCAAGAAAAATGCGTATGCATATATCTGTTCGTGCGAAGGCTCTTATTTCTCTAGGGTGTATTGCGAGGAGTGGGATTTCTGGGTTGTATTTTGAACTTTTGAAGAAAAGGCCAGATAGATTTCCAGAGTGGTTGTACCATGTGACATTTCCACCAGCAGCCTATTAGAGTTCCAATCTCTCGCAGCCTCTCCCACATTGATTATTTTGTGTTTTTTGGAATAACGCCAGCCTTGTTGGAGTGAGATGAAATCTCTTTGTAGTTTTAATTTGCATTTCTCTAATGGCTAATGATCGAGAGCGTTTTCTCAAGTATCTCTTAGCTGCCTGAATATCTTCTTTAGTGAAGTGCGTGTTCGTATCCTTTGCCCACTTTTTGATTGGTTTCTTTGTCTTTTCGTGGTTGAGGTTTACCAGAATCATATAGATTTTAGAGATCAGGCGCTGGTCGGAGATGTCATAGCAGAAAATTCTTTCCCAATCTCTAGGTGGTCTTTTGACTCTTTTGGTGAAGTCTTCAGATGAGCATAGGTGTTTGATTTTTAGGAGCTCCCAGTTATCTGGTTTCTCTTCGTCATTCTTGGTCATGTTTTATATTCTGTTTCTGCCTTGTGTTAGGGCTCCTAAGGTTGCCCCTATTTTTCCTTCCACGATCTTTATGGCTTTAGTCTTTATGTTTCAGACTTTGATCCGCTTGGAGTTAGGTTTTGTGCTTGGTGTGAGGTATGGGCCCTGTTTCATTTTTTTTGCAAATGGATATCCAGTGATGCCAGCAGCATTTGTTCAAAAGACTGTCTTTTCCCCAATTAACTGACACCGGGCCTTCGTCAAATATCAGCGGCTCGTATGTGGATGGATTTCTATCTGGGTTCTCAATTGTGTTCCATGGGTCTATGTGCCTGTTGTTGTACCAGTACCAGGCTCTTTCGACTACTGTGGCTGTACAATATGTTCTAAAATCAGGTAGAGTGAGGCCTCCCACTTTCTTCTTCCTTTTCAGTAATGCTTTACTTCTCCGGGGCTTCTTTCCCTGCCATAGGAAGTTGCTGATATGTTTCTCCATCACATTAAAAAATGTCCCTGGAATTTGGATCGCAAGTGCACTGTAGGTAGAGATGGCTTTGGTAGAATAGACATTTTTACTCTGTTAAGTCTTCCTATCCACGAGCAAGGTATCTTTTTCCACTTATGTAGGTCCTTTTTAGTTTCTTGCACTAGTTCTTTGTAGTTTGCTTTAAATAGGTCTTTTACAGCTTCGGTAAGACTTATTCCTAAGTCTTTTGTCTTCTTGGTGGCTTCTGTGAATGGTATTGATTTGGAGATTTCCTCTTCGATGTTCTTTTTGTTGATGTAGAGGAACCCAAGTGATTTCTCTATGTTTATCTTATACCCTGCGACTCTACAAAACTCTTCTGTTAGTTTCAGTAGTTTTCTGGAGGATTCCTTAGGGTTTTCTGTGTAGAAGATCATGTCATCTGCAAAGAGACGTAATTTTACTTCCTCCTTGCCAATCCGGATTCCCTTTATTTCTTTGTCTAGCCTAATTGCTCTGGCTAGGACCTCTGGCCCAATGTTGAATAAGAGTGGTGATAAAGGGCATCCTTGTCTGGTTCCCGTTCTCAAGGGAAATGCTTTCAGGCTCTCTCCGTTTAGGGTGCTGTTGCCCGTCGGCTCTGTATACATGCCCTTTATTCTGTTGAGGAATTTTCCTTCAATTCCTATTTGGCTGAGAGTTGTGATCGTGAATGGGTGTTGGACTTTGTCAAATGCCTTTTCTGAATCAATGGATACGATCCTGTGGTTTTTGTCTTTTGTTTTATTTAGACGGTGGATTACATTAATGGTATTTCTAATATTAAAGGAGCCTTGCATACCTGGTAGAAATCCCACTTGGTCATGGTGGATTATTTCTTTGCTATGTTGTTGAATTCTAATGGCTAGCATTTTGTTGAGGATTTTGGCGTCTTTGTTCATGAGGGATATATTCCGTGAGTTTTTAAAAAATATCTATTGTGCTTTAAGTGAAAATGTACAGATCAAGTCAATCTGTCACAGATTAGCTTTTCTACACCTTACTCCATATTCCCACTTACTCTCCCCCAAAAGAGTTCGCCCGCTCCCTCCTTTGAGTCTCTCCTTTCGTAAAGATTTTGCCAGTTTCTAACCCTCTCTACCCTCCTAGCTCCCCTCCAGACAGGAGATTCCAACACAGTCTCAAGTGTCCACCTGATACAAGTAGCTTCCTCTTCGTCAGCATCTCTCTCCAACCCATTGTCCAGTCCTTTCCGTGTCTGATGAGTTGTCTTGGGGAATGGTTCCTGTCCTAGGCCATCAGAAGGTTTGGGGAACACGACCGCCGGGATTCTTCTAGTCTCAGTCCGACCCTTAAGTCTGGTCGTTTTGTGAGAAATTGGGGTCTGCATCCCACTGTTCTCCTGCTCCCTCAGGGATTCTCTGTTGTGCTCCCTGTCAGGGCAGTCATGGGTTGTGGCCGGGTACACTCTAGTTCTTCTAGTCTCAGGATGATGGAAGTCTCTGGTTCATGTGGCCCTTTGTGTCTCTTGGGCTCAGAGTTGTCGTGGGACCTTTGTGTCCTTCATTCTCCTTTGATCCAGGTGAGTTGGGACCAATTCATGCATCTCAGATGGCCGCTTATTAGCATTTAAGACCCCTGACGCCACACTTCAAAGCGGGATGCAGAATGTTTTCAGAAAAGAATGATTTTGCCAATTGACTTCGAAGTCCCCTTAAGCCATAGTCCCCAAAGCCCTCCCTTGCTCCGCTGACCTGTGAAGCATGTAGTTTATCCCGGAAACCTCTTTGCTTTTGGTCCAGTCCAGTTGAGCTGACCTTCCGTGTATTGAGCGCTGTCCTTCCCTTCACCTAAAGTCCTTCTTTTCTACTAACTAATCGCTAAATAACCCTCTCCCAGCCTCCCTCCCTCCCCGCCTTGTAAGCACAAAAGTATGTGTTCTTCTCAGTTCATACTATTTCTCAAGATCTTATAATAGTGGTCGTATACAATATTTGTCCTTTTGCCTCTGACTAATTTCACTCAGCATAATCCCGTCCAGGTTCCTCCATGTTATGAAATGTTTCACAGACTCGTCACTGTTCTTTATCGATGCGTGGTATTCCATTGTGTGAATATACCATAGTTTATTTAACCAGTCCTCCGTTGATGGACAACTTGGTTGCTTCCAGCTTTTTGCTATTGTAACGTGAGCTGCAAGAAAGATGCGTATGCATATATCTGTTCGTGCGAAGGCTCTTATTTCTCTAGGGTGTATTCCGAGGAGTGGGATTTCTGGGTTGTATTTTGAACTTTTGAAGAAAAGGCCAGATAGATTTCCAGAGTGGTTGTACCATGTGACATTTCCACCAGCAGCCTATTAGAGTTCCAATCTCTCGCAGCCTCTCCCACATTGATTATTTTGTGTTTTTTGGAGTAACGCCAGCCTTGTTGGAGTGAGATGGAATCTCTTTGTAGTTTTAATTTGCATTTCTCTAATGGCTAATGATCGAGAGCGTTTTCTCAAGTATCTCTTAGCTGCCTGAATATCTTCTTTAGTGAAGTGCGTGTTCGTATCCTTTGCCCACTTTTTGATTGGTTTCTTTGTCTTTTCGTGGTTGAGGTTTACCAGAATCATATAGATTTTAGAGATCAGGCGCTGGTCGGAGATGTCATAGCAGAAAATTCTTTCCCAATCTCTAGGTGGTCTTTTGACTCTTTTGGTGAAGTCTTCAGATGAGCATAGGTGTTTGATTTTTAGGAGCTCCCAGTTATCTGGTTTCTCTTCGTCATTCTTGGTCATGTTTTATATTCTGTTTCTGCCTTGTGTTAGGGCTCCTAAGGTTGCCCCTATTTTTCCTTCCACGATCTTTATGGCTTTAGTCTTTATGTTTCAGACTTTGATCCGCTTGGAGTTAGGTTTTGTGCTTGGTGTGAGGTATGGGCCCTGTTTCATTTTTTTTGCAAATGGATATCCAGTGATGCCAGCAGCATTTGTTCAAAAGACTGTCTTTTCCCCAATTAACTGACACCGGGCCTTCGTCAAATATCAGCGGCTCGTATGTGGATGGATTTCTATCTGGGTTCTCAATTGTGTTCCATGGGTCTATGTGCCTGTTGTTGTACCAGTACCAGGCTCTTTCGACTACTGTGGCTGTACAATATGTTCTAAAATCAGGTAGAGTGAGGCCTCCCACTTTCTTCTTCCTTTTCAGTAATGCTTTACTTCTCCGGGGCTTCTTTCCCTGCCATAGGAAGTTGCTGATATGTTTCTCCATCACATTAAAAAATGTCCCTGGAATTTGGATCGCAAGTGCACTGTAGGTAGAGATGGCTTTGGTAGAATAGACATTTTTACTCTGTTAAGTCTTCCTATCCACGAGCAAGGTATCTTTTTCCACTTATGTAGGTCCTTTTTAGTTTCTTGCACTAGTTCTTTGTAGTTTGCTTTAAATAGGTCTTTTACAGCTTCGGTAAGACTTATTCCTAAGTCTTTTGTCTTCTTGGTGGCTTCTGTGAATGGTATTGATTTGGAGATTTCCTCTTCGATGTTCTTTTTGTTGATGTAGAGGAACCCAAGTGATTTCTCTATGTTTATCTTATACCCTGCGACTCTACAAAACTCTTCTGTTAGTTTCAGTAGTTTTCTGGAGGATTCCTTAGGGTTTTCTGTGTAGAAGATCATGTCATCTGCAAAGAGACGTAATTTTACTTCCTCCTTGCCAATCCGGATTCCCTTTATTTCTTTGTCTAGCCTAATTGCTCTGGCTAGGACCTCTGGCCCAATGTTGAATAAGAGTGGTGATAAAGGGCATCCTTGTCTGGTTCCCGTTCTCAAGGGAAATGCTTTCAGGCTCTCTCCGTTTAGGGTGCTGTTGCCCGTCGGCTCTGTATACATGCCCTTTATTCTGTTGAGGAATTTTCCTTCAATTCCTATTTGGCTGAGAGTTGTGATCGTGAATGGGTGTTGGACTTTGTCAAATGCCTTTTCTGAATCAATGGATACGATCCTGTGGTTTTTGTCTTTTGTTTTATTTAGACGGTGGATTACATTAATGGTATTTCTAATATTAAAGGAGCCTTGCATACCTGGTAGAAATCCCACTTGGTCATGGTGGATTATTTCTTTGCTATGTTGTTGAATTCTAATGGCTAGCATTTTGTTGAGGATTTTGGCGTCTTTGTTCATGAGGGATATATTCCGTGAGTTTTTAAAAAATATCTATTGTGCTTTAAGTGAAAATGTACAGATCAAGTCAATCTGTCACAGATTAGCTTTTCTACACCTTACTCCATATTCCCACTTACTCTCCCCCAAAAGAGTTCGCCCGCTCCCTCCTTTGAGTCTCTCCTTTCGTAAAGATTTTGCCAGTTTCTAACCCTCTCTACCCTCCTAGCTCCCCTCCAGACAGGAGATTCCAACACAGTCTCAAGTGTCCACCTGATACAAGTAGCTTCCTCTTCGTCAGCATCTCTCTCCAACCCATTGTCCAGTCCTTTCCGTGTCTGATGAGTTGTCTTGGGGAATGGTTCCTGTCCTAGGCCATCAGAAGGTTTGGGGAACACGACCGCCGGGATTCTTCTAGTCTCAGTCCGACCCTTAAGTCTGGTCGTTTTGTGAGAAATTGGGGTCTGCATCCCACTGTTCTCCTGCTCCCTCAGGGATTCTCTGTTGTGCTCCCTGTCAGGGCAGTCATGGGTTGTGGCCGGGTACACTCTAGTTCTTCTAGTCTCAGGATGATGGAAGTCTCTGGTTCATGTGGCCCTTTGTGTCTCTTGGGCTCAGAGTTGTCGTGGGACCTTTGTGTCCTTCATTCTCCTTTGATCCAGGTGAGTTGGGACCAATTCATGCATCTCAGATGGCCGCTTATTAGCATTTAAGACCCCTGACGCCACACTTCAAAGCGGGATGCAGAATGTTTTCAGAAAAGAATGATTTTGCCAATTGACTTCGAAGTCCCCTTAAGCCATAGTCCCCAAAGCCCTCCCTTGCTCCGCTGACCTGTGAAGCATGTAGTTTATCCCGGAAACCTCTTTGCTTTTGGTCCAGTCCAGTTGAGCTGACCTTCCGTGTATTGAGCGCTGTCCTTCCCTTCACCTAAAGTCCTTCTTTTCTACTAACTAATCGCTAAATAACCCTCTCCCAGCCTCCCTCCCTCCCCGCCTTGTAAGCACAAAAGTATGTGTTCTTCTCAGTTCATACTATTTCTCAAGATCTTATAATAGTGGTCGTATACAATATTTGTCCTTTTGCCTCTGACTAATTTCACTCAGCATAATCCCGTCCAGGTTCCTCCATGTTATGAAATGTTTCACAGACTCGTCACTGTTCTTTATCGATGCGTGGTATTCCATTGTGTGAATATACCATAGTTTATTTAACCAGTCCTCCGTTGATGGACAACTTGGTTGCTTCCAGCTTTTTGCTATTGTAACGTGAGCTGCAAGAAAGATGCGTATGCATATATCTGTTCGTGCGAAGGCTCTTATTTCTCTAGGGTGTATTCCGAGGAGTGGGATTTCTGGGTTGTATTTTGAACTTTTGAAGAAAAGGCCAGATAGATTTCCAGAGTGGTTGTACCATGTGACATTTCCACCAGCAGCCTATTAGAGTTCCAATCTCTCGCAGCCTCTCCCACATTGATTATTTTGTGTTTTTTGGAGTAACGCCAGCCTTGTTGGAGTGAGATGGAATCTCTTTGTAGTTTTAATTTGCATTTCTCTAATGGCTAATGATCGAGAGCGTTTTCTCAAGTATCTCTTAGCTGCCTGAATATCTTCTTTAGTGAAGTGCGTGTTCGTATCCTTTGCCCACTTTTTGATTGGTTTCTTTGTCTTTTCGTGGTTGAGGTTTACCAGAATCATATAGATTTTAGAGATCAGGCGCTGGTCGGAGATGTCATAGCAGAAAATTCTTTCCCAATCTCTAGGTGGTCTTTTGACTCTTTTGGTGAAGTCTTCAGATGAGCATAGGTGTTTGATTTTTAGGAGCTCCCAGTTATCTGGTTTCTCTTCGTCATTCTTGGTCATGTTTTATATTCTGTTTCTGCCTTGTGTTAGGGCTCCTAAGGTTGCCCCTATTTTTCCTTCCACGATCTTTATGGCTTTAGTCTTTATGTTTCAGACTTTGATCCGCTTGGAGTTAGGTTTTGTGCTTGGTGTGAGGTATGGGCCCTGTTTCATTTTTTTTGCAAATGGATATCCAGTGATGCCAGCAGCATTTGTTCAAAAGACTGTCTTTTCCCCAATTAACTGACACCGGGCCTTCGTCAAATATCAGCGGCTCGTATGTGGATGGATTTCTATCTGGGTTCTCAATTGTGTTCCATGGGTCTATGTGCCTGTTGTTGTACCAGTACCAGGCTCTTTCGACTACTGTGGCTGTACAATATGTTCTAAAATCAGGTAGAGTGAGGCCTCCCACTTTCTTCTTCCTTTTCAGTAATGCTTTACTTCTCCGGGGCTTCTTTCCCTGCCATAGGAAGTTGCTGATATGTTTCTCCATCACATTAAAAAATGTCCCTGGAATTTGGATCGCAAGTGCACTGTAGGTAGAGATGGCTTTGGTAGAATAGACATTTTTACTCTGTTAAGTCTTCCTATCCACGAGCAAGGTATCTTTTTCCACTTATGTAGGTCCTTTTTAGTTTCTTGCACTAGTTCTTTGTAGTTTGCTTTAAATAGGTCTTTTACAGCTTCGGTAAGACTTATTCCTAAGTCTTTTGTCTTCTTGGTGGCTTCTGTGAATGGTATTGATTTGGAGATTTCCTCTTCGATGTTCTTTTTGTTGATGTAGAGGAACCCAAGTGATTTCTCTATGTTTATCTTATACCCTGCGACGCTACAAAACTCTTCTGTTAGTTTCAGTAGTTTTCTGGAGGATTCCTTAGGGTTTTCTGTGTAGAAGATCATGTCATCTGCAAAGAGACGTAATTTTACTTCCTCCTTGCCAATCCGGATTCCCTTTATTTCTTTGTCTAGCCTAATTGCTCTGGCTAGGACCTCTGGCCCAATGTTGAATAAGAGTGGTGATAAAGGGCATCCTTGTCTGGTTCCCGTTCTCAAGGGAAATGCTTTCAGGCTCTCTCCGTTTAGGGTGCTGTTGCCCGTCGGCTCTGTATACATGCCCTTTATTCTGTTGAGGAATTTTCCTTCAATTCCTATTTGGCTGAGAGTTGTGATCGTGAATGGGTGTTGGACTTTGTCAAATGCCTTTTCTGAATCAATGGATACGATCCTGTGGTTTTTGTCTTTTGTTTTATTTAGACGGTGGATTACATTAATGGTATTTCTAATATTAAAGGAGCCTTGCATACCTGGTAGAAATCCCACTTGGTCATGGTGGATTATTTCTTTGCTATGTTGTTGAATTCTAATGGCTAGCATTTTGTTGAGGATTTTGGCGTCTTTGTTCATGAGGGATATATTCCGTGAGTTTTTAAAAAATATCTATTGTGCTTTAAGTGAAAATGTACAAATCAAGTCAATCTGTCACACATTAGCTTTTCTACACCTTACTCCATATTCCCACTTACTCTCCCCCAAAAGAGTTCGCCCGCTCCCTCCTTTGAGTCTCTCCTTTCGTAAAGATTTTGCCAGTTTCTAACCCTCTCTACCCTCCTAGCTCCCCTCCAGACAGGAGATTCCAACACAGTCTCAAGTGTCCACCTGATACAAGTAGCTTCCTCTTCGTCAGCATCTCTCTCCAACACATTGTCCAGTCCTTTCCGTGTCTGATGAGTTGTCTTGGGGAATGGTTCCTGTCCTAGGCCATCAGAAGGTTTGGGGAACACGACCGCCGGGATTCTTCTAGTCTCAGTCCGACCCTTAAGTCTGGTCGTTTTGTGAGAAATTGGGGTCTGCATCCCACTGTTCTCCTGCTCCCTCAGGGATTCTCTGTTGTGCTCCCTGTCAGGGCAGTCATGGGTTGTGGCCGGGTACACTCTAGTTCTTCTAGTCTCAGGATGATGGAAGTCTCTGGTTCATGTGGCCCTTTGTGTCTCTTGGGCTCAGAGTTGTCGTGGGACCTTTGTGTCCTTCATTCTCCTTTGATCCAGGTGAGTTGGGACCAATTCATGCATCTCAGATGGCCGCTTATTAGCATTTAAGACCCCTGACGCCACACTTCAAAGCGGGATGCAGAATGTTTTCAGAAAAGAATGATTTTGCCAATTGACTTCGAAGTCCCCTTAAGCCATAGTCCCCAAAGCCCTCCCTTGCTCCGCTGACCTGTGAAGCATGTAGTTTATCCCGGAAACCTCTTTGCTTTTGGTCCAGTCCAGTTGAGCTGACCTTCCGTGTATTGAGCGCTGTCCTTCCCTTCACCTAAAGTCCTTCTTTTCTACTAACTAATCGCTAAATAACCCTCTCCCAGCCTCCCTCCCTCCCCGCCTTGTAAGCACAAAAGTATGTGTTCTTCTCAGTTCATACTATTTCTCAAGATCTTATAATAGTGGTCGTATACAATATTTGTCCTTTTGCCTCTGACTAATTTCACTCAGCATAATCCCGTCCAGGTTCCTCCATGTTATGAAATGTTTCACAGACTCGTCACTGTTCTTTATCGATGCGTGGTATTCCATTGTGTGAATATACCATAGTTTATTTAACCAGTCCTCCGTTGATGGACAACTTGGTTGCTTCCAGCTTTTTGCTATTGTAACGTGAGCTGCAAGAAAGATGCGTATGCATATATCTGTTCGTGCGAAGGCTCTTATTTCTCTAGGGTGTATTCCGAGGAGTGGGATTTCTGGGTTGTATTTTGAACTTTTGAAGAAAAGGCCAGATAGATTTCCAGAGTGGTTGTACCATGTGACATTTCCACCAGCAGCCTATTAGAGTTCCAATCTCTCGCAGCCTCTCCCACATTGATTATTTTGTGTTTTTTGGAGTAACGCCAGCCTTGTTGGAGTGAGATGAAATCTCTTTGTAGTTTTAATTTGCATTTCTCTAATGGCTAATGATCGAGAGCGTTTTCTCAAGTATCTCTTAGCTGCCTGAATATCTTCTTTAGTGAAGTGCGTGTTCGTATCCTTTGCCCACTTTTTGATTGGTTTCTTTGTCTTTTCGTGGTTGAGGTTTACCAGAATCATATAGATTTTAGAGATCAGGCGCTGGTCGGAGATGTCATAGCAGAAAATTCTTTCCCAATCTCTAGGTGGTCTTTTGACTCTTTTGGTGAAGTCTTCAGATGAGCATAGGTGTTTGATTTTTAGGAGCTCCCAGTTATCTGGTTTCTCTTCGTCATTCTTGGTCATGTTTTATATTCTGTTTCTGCCTTGTGTTAGGGCTCCTAAGGTTGCCCCTATTTTTCCTTCCACGATCTTTATGGCTTTAGTCTTTATGTTTCAGACTTTGATCCGCTTGGAGTTAGGTTTTGTGCTTGGTGTGAGGTATGGGCCCTGTTTCATTTTTTTTGCAAATGGATATCCAGTGATGCCAGCAGCATTTGTTCAAAAGACTGTCTTTTCCCCAATTAACTGACACCGGGCCTTCGTCAAATATCAGCGGCTCGTATGTGGATGGATTTCTATCTGGGTTCTCAATTGTGTTCCATGGGTCTATGTGCCTGTTGTTGTACCAGTACCAGGCTCTTTCGACTACTGTGGCTGTACAATATGTTCTAAAATCAGGTAGAGTGAGGCCTCCCACTTTCTTCTTCCTTTTCAGTAATGCTTTACTTCTCCGGGGCTTCTTTCCCTGCCATAGGAAGTTGCTGATATGTTTCTCCATCACATTAAAAAATGTCCCTGGAATTTGGATCGCAAGTGCACTGTAGGTAGAGATGGCTTTGGTAGAATAGACATTTTTACTCTGTTAAGTCTTCCTATCCACGAGCAAGGTATCTTTTTCCACTTATGTAGGTCCTTTTTAGTTTCTTGCACTAGTTCTTTGTAGTTTGCTTTAAATAGGTCTTTTACAGCTTCGGTAAGACTTATTCCTAAGTCTTTTGTCTTCTTGGTGGCTTCTGTGAATGGTATTGATTTGGAGATTTCCTCTTCGATGTTCTTTTTGTTGATGTAGAGGAACCCAAGTGATTTCTCTATGTTTATCTTATACCCTGCGACGCTACAAAACTCTTCTGTTAGTTTCAGTAGTTTTCTGGAGGATTCCTTAGGGTTTTCTGTGTAGAAGATCATGTCATCTGCAAAGAGACGTAATTTTACTTCCTCCTTGCCAATCCGGATTCCCTTTATTTCTTTGTCTAGCCTAATTGCTCTGGCTAGGACCTCTGGCCCAATGTTGAATAAGAGTGGTGATAAAGGGCATCCTTGTCTGGTTCCCGTTCTCAAGGGAAATGCTTTCAGGCTCTCTCCGTTTAGGGTGCTGTTGCCCGTCGGCTCTGTATACATGCCCTTTATTCTGTTGAGGAATTTTCCTTCAATTCCTATTTGGCTGAGAGTTGTGATCGTGAATGGGTGTTGGACTTTGTCAAATGCCTTTTCTGAATCAATGGATACGATCCTGTGGTTTTTGTCTTTTGTTTTATTTAGACGGTGGATTACATTAATGGTATTTCTAATATTAAAGGAGCCTTGCATACCTGGTAGAAATCCCACTTGGTCATGGTGGATTATTTCTTTGCTATGTTGTTGAATTCTAATGGCTAGCATTTTGTTGAGGATTTTGGCGTCTTTGTTCATGAGGGATATATTCCGTGAGTTTTTAAAAAATATCTATTGTGCTTTAAGTGAAAATGTACAAATCAAGTCAATCTGTCACACATTAGCTTTTCTACACCTTACTCCATATTCCCACTTACTCTCCCCCAAAAGAGTTCGCCCGCTCCCTCCTTTGAGTCTCTCCTTTCGTAAAGATTTTGCCAGTTTCTAACCCTCTCTACCCTCCTAGCTCCCCTCCAGACAGGAGATTCCAACACAGTCTCAAGTGTCCACCTGATACAAGTAGCTTCCTCTTCGTCAGCATCTCTCTCCAACACATTGTCCAGTCCTTTCCGTGTCTGATGAGTTGTCTTGGGGAATGGTTCCTGTCCTAGGCCATCAGAAGGTTTGGGGAACACGACCGCCGGGATTCTTCTAGTCTCAGTCCGACCCTTAAGTCTGGTCGTTTTGTGAGAAATTGGGGTCTGCATCCCACTGTTCTCCTGCTCCCTCAGGGATTCTCTGTTGTGCTCCCTGTCAGGGCAGTCATGGGTTGTGGCCGGGTACACTCTAGTTCTTCTAGTCTCAGGATGATGGAAGTCTCTGGTTCATGTGGCCCTTTGTGTCTCTTGGGCTCAGAGTTGTCGTGGGACCTTTGTGTCCTTCATTCTCCTTTGATCCAGGTGAGTTGGGACCAATTCATGCATCTCAGATGGCCGCTTATTAGCATTTAAGACCCCTGACGCCACACTTCAAAGCGGGATGCAGAATGTTTTCAGAAAAGAATGATTTTGCCAATTGACTTCGAAGTCCCCTTAAGCCATAGTCCCCAAAGCCCTCCCTTGCTCCGCTGACCTGTGAAGCATGTAGTTTATCCCGGAAACCTCTTTGCTTTTGGTCCAGTCCAGTTGAGCTGACCTTCCGTGTATTGAGCGCTGTCCTTCCCTTCACCTAAAGTCCTTCTTTTCTACTAACTAATCGCTAAATAACCCTCTCCCAGCCTCCCTCCCTCCCCGCCTTGTAAGCACAAAAGTATGTGTTCTTCTCAGTTCATACTATTTCTCAAGATCTTATAATAGTGGTCGTATACAATATTTGTCCTTTTGCCTCTGACTAATTTCACTCAGCATAATGCCGTCCAGGTTCCTCCATGTTATGAAATGTTTCACAGACTCGTCACTGTTCTTTATCGATGCGTGGTATTCCATTGTGTGAATATACCATAGTTTATTTAACCAGTCCTCCGTTGATGGACAACTTGGTTGCTTCCAGCTTTTTGCTATTGTAACGTGAGCTGCAAGAAAGATGCGTATGCATATATCTGTTCGTGCGAAGGCTCTTATTTCTCTAGGGTGTATTCCGAGGAGTGGGATTTCTGGGTTGTATTTTGAACTTTTGAAGAAAAGGCCAGATAGATTTCCAGAGTGGTTGTACCATGTGACATTTCCACCAGCAGCCTATTAGAGTTCCAATCTCTCGCAGCCTCTCCCACATTGATTATTTTGTGTTTTTTGGAGTAACGCCAGCCTTGTTGGAGTGAGATGAAATCTCTTTGTAGTTTTAATTTGCATTTCTCTAATGGCTAATGATCGAGAGCGTTTTCTCAAGTATCTCTTAGCTGCCTGAATATCTTCTTTAGTGAAGTGCGTGTTCGTATCCTTTGCCCACTTTTTGATTGGTTTCTTTGTCTTTTCGTGGTTGAGGTTTACCAGAATCATATAGATTTTAGAGATCAGGCGCTGGTCGGAGATGTCATAGCAGAAAATTCTTTCCCAATCTCTAGGTGGTCTTTTGACTCTTTTGGTGAAGTCTTCAGATGAGCATAGGTGTTTGATTTTTAGGAGCTCCCAGTTATCTGGTTTCTCTTCGTCATTCTTGGTCATGTTTTATATTCTGTTTCTGCCTTGTGTTAGGGCTCCTAAGGTTGCCCCTATTTTTCCTTCCACGATCTTTATGGCTTTAGTCTTTATGTTTCAGACTTTGATCCGCTTGGAGTTAGGTTTTGTGCTTGGTGTGAGGTATGGGCCCTGTTTCATTTTTTTTGCAAATGGATATCCAGTGATGCCAGCAGCATTTGTTCAAAAGACTGTCTTTTCCCCAATTAACTGACACCGGGCCTTCGTCAAATATCAGCGGCTCGTATGTGGATGGATTTCTATCTGGGTTCTCAATTGTGTTCCATGGGTCTATGTGCCTGTTGTTGTACCAGTACCAGGCTCTTTCGACTACTGTGGCTGTACAATATGTTCTAAAATCAGGTAGAGTGAGGCCTCCCACTTTCTTCTTCCTTTTCAGTAATGCTTTACTTCTCCGGGGCTTCTTTCCCTGCCATAGGAAGTTGCTGATATGTTTCTCCATCACATTAAAAAATGTCCCTGGAATTTGGATCGCAAGTGCACTGTAGGTAGAGATGGCTTTGGTAGAATAGACATTTTTACTCTGTTAAGTCTTCCTATCCACGAGCAAGGTATCTTTTTCCACTTATGTAGGTCCTTTTTAGTTTCTTGCACTAGTTCTTTGTAGTTTGCTTTAAATAGGTCTTTTACAGCTTCGGTAAGACTTATTCCTAAGTCTTTTGTCTTCTTGGTGGCTTCTGTGAATGGTATTGATTTGGAGATTTCCTCTTCGATGTTCTTTTTGTTGATGTAGAGGAACCCAAGTGATTTCTCTATGTTTATCTTATACCCTGCGACGCTACAAAACTCTTCTGTTAGTTTCAGTAGTTTTCTGGAGGATTCCTTAGGGTTTTCTGTGTAGAAGATCATGTCATCTGCAAAGAGACGTAATTTTACTTCCTCCTTGCCAATCCGGATTCCCTTTATTTCTTTGTCTAGCCTAATTGCTCTGGCTAGGACCTCTGGCCCAATGTTGAATAAGAGTGGTGATAAAGGGCATCCTTGTCTGGTTCCCGTTCTCAAGGGAAATGCTTTCAGGCTCTCTCCGTTTAGGGTGCTGTTGCCCGTCGGCTCTGTATACATGCCCTTTATTCTGTTGAGGAATTTTCCTTCAATTCCTATTTGGCTGAGAGTTGTGATCGTGAATGGGTGTTGGACTTTGTCAAATGCCTTTTCTGAATCAATGGATACGATCCTGTGGTTTTTGTCTTTTGTTTTATTTAGACGGTGGATTACATTAATGGTATTTCTAATATTAAAGGAGCCTTGCATACCTGGTAGAAATCCCACTTGGTCATGGTGGATTATTTCTTTGCTATGTTGTTGAATTCTAATGGCTAGCATTTTGTTGAGGATTTTGGCGTCTTTGTTCATGAGGGATATATTCCGTGAGTTTTTAAAAAATATCTATTGTGCTTTAAGTGAAAATGTACAGATCAAGTCAATCTGTCACACATTAGCTTTTCTACACCTTACTCCATATTCCCACTTACTCTCCCCCAAAAGAGTTCGCCCGCTCCCTCCTTTGAGTCTCTCCTTTCGTAAAGATTTTGCCAGTTTCTAACCCTCTCTACCCTCCTAGCTCCCCTCCAGACAGGAGATTCCAACACAGTCTCAAGTGTCCACCTGATACAAGTAGCTTCCTCTTCGTCAGCATCTCTCTCCAACACATTGTCCAGTCCTTTCCGTGTCTGATGAGTTGTCTTGGGGAATGGTTCCTGTCCTAGGCCATCAGAAGGTTTGGGGAACACGACCGCCGGGATTCTTCTAGTCTCAGTCCGACCCTTAAGTCTGGTCGTTTTGTGAGAAATTGGGGTCTGCATCCCACTGTTCTCCTGCTCCCTCAGGGATTCTCTGTTGTGCTCCCTGTCAGGGCAGTCATGGGTTGTGGCCGGGTACACTCTAGTTCTTCTAGTCTCAGGATGATGGAAGTCTCTGGTTCATGTGGCCCTTTGTGTCTCTTGGGCTCAGAGTTGTCGTGGGACCTTTGTGTCCTTCATTCTCCTTTGATCCAGGTGAGTTGGGACCAATTCATGCATCTCAGATGGCCGCTTATTAGCATTTAAGACCCCTGACGCCACACTTCAAAGCGGGATGCAGAATGTTTTCAGAAAAGAATGATTTTGCCAATTGACTTCGAAGTCCCCTTAAGCCATAGTCCCCAAAGCCCTCCCTTGCTCCGCTGACCTGTGAAGCATGTAGTTTATCCCGGAAACCTCTTTGCTTTTGGTCCAGTCCAGTTGAGCTGACCTTCCGTGTATTGAGCGCTGTCCTTCCCTTCACCTAAAGTCCTTCTTTTCTACTAACTAATCGCTAAATAACCCTCTCCCAGCCTCCCTCCCTCCCCGCCTTGTAAGCACAAAAGTATGTGTTCTTCTCAGTTCATACTATTTCTCAAGATCTTATAATAGTGGTCGTATACAATATTTGTCCTTTTGCCTCTGACTAATTTCACTCAGCATAATCCCGTCCAGGTTCCTCCATGTTATGAAATGTTTCACAGACTCGTCACTGTTCTTTATCGATGCGTGGTATTCCATTGTGTGAATATACCATAGTTTATTTAACCAGTCCTCCGTTGATGGACAACTTGGTTGCTTCCAGCTTTTTGCTATTGTAACGTGAGCTGCAAGAAAGATGCGTATGCATATATCTGTTCGTGCGAAGGCTCTTATTTCTCTAGGGTGTATTGCGAGGAGTGGGATTTCTGGGTTGTATTTTGAACTTTTGAAGAAAAGGCCAGATAGATTTCCAGAGTGGTTGTACCATGTGACATTTCCACCAGCAGCCTATTAGAGTTCCAATCTCTCGCAGCCTCTCCCACATTGATTATTTTGTGTTTTTTGGAGTAACGCCAGCCTTGTTGGAGTGAGATGAAATCTCTTTGTAGTTTTAATTTGCATTTCTCTAATGGCTAATGATCGAGAGCGTTTTCTCAAGTATCTCTTAGCTGCCTGAATATCTTCTTTAGTGAAGTGCGTGTTCGTATCCTTTGCCCACTTTTTGATTGGTTTCTTTGTCTTTTCGTGGTTGAGGTTTACCAGAATCATATAGATTTTAGAGATCAGGCGCTGGTCGGAGATGTCATAGCAGAAAATTCTTTCCCAATCTCTAGGTGGTCTTTTGACTCTTTTGGTGAAGTCTTCAGATGAGCATAGGTGTTTGATTTTTAGGAGCTCCCAGTTATCTGGTTTCTCTTCGTCATTCTTGGTCATGTTTTATATTCTGTTTCTGCCTTGTGTTAGGGCTCCTAAGGTTGCCCCTATTTTTCCTTCCACGATCTTTATGGCTTTAGTCTTTATGTTTCAGACTTTGATCCGCTTGGAGTTAGGTTTTGTGCTTGGTGTGAGGTATGGGCCCTGTTTCATTTTTTTTGCAAATGGATATCCAGTGATGCCAGCAGCATTTGTTCAAAAGACTGTCTTTTCCCCAATTAACTGACACCGGGCCTTCGTCAAATATCAGCGGCTCGTATGTGGATGGATTTCTATCTGGGTTCTCAATTGTGTTCCATGGGTCTATGTGCCTGTTGTTGTACCAGTACCAGGCTCTTTCGACTACTGTGGCTGTACAATATGTTCTAAAATCAGGTAGAGTGAGGCCTCCCACTTTCTTCTTCCTTTTCAGTAATGCTTTACTTCTCCGGGGCTTCTTTCCCTGCCATAGGAAGTTGCTGATATGTTTCTCCATCACATTAAAAAATGTCCCTGGAATTTGGATCGCAAGTGCACTGTAGGTAGAGATGGCTTTGGTAGAATAGACATTTTTACTCTGTTAAGTCTTCCTATCCACGAGCAAGGTATCTTTTTCCACTTATGTAGGTCCTTTTTAGTTTCTTGCACTAGTTCTTTGTAGTTTGCTTTAAATAGGTCTTTTACAGCTTCGGTAAGACTTATTCCTAAGTCTTTTGTCTTCTTGGTGGCTTCTGTGAATGGTATTGATTTGGAGATTTCCTCTTCGATGTTCTTTTTGTTGATGTAGAGGAACCCAAGTGATTTCTCTATGTTTATCTTATACCCTGCGACTCTACAAAACTCTTCTGTTAGTTTCAGTAGTTTTCTGGAGGATTCCTTAGGGTTTTCTGTGTAGAAGATCATGTCATCTGCAAAGAGACGTAATTTTACTTCCTCCTTGCCAATCCGGATTCCCTTTATTTCTTTGTCTAGCCTAATTGCTCTGGCTAGGACCTCTGGCCCAATGTTGAATAAGAGTGGTGATAAAGGGCAT
Organism: Elephas maximus indicus; assembly: GCF_024166365.1. Classification (NCBI taxonomy): domain Eukaryota; kingdom Metazoa; phylum Chordata; class Mammalia; order Proboscidea; family Elephantidae; genus Elephas; species Elephas maximus. The sequence goes on from NC_064843.1 coordinate 8,616,317, forward strand.
CCTTGTCTGGTTCCCGTTCTCAAGGGAAATGCTTTCAGGCTCTCTCCGTTTAGGGTGCTGTTGCCCGTCGGCTCTGTATACATGCCCTTTATTCTGTTGAGGAATTTTCCTTCAATTCCTATTTGGCTGAGAGTTGTGATCGTGAATGGGTGTTGGACTTTGTCAAATGCCTTTTCTGAATCAATGGATACGATCCTGTGGTTTTTGTCTTTTGTTTTATTTAGACGGTGGATTACATTAATGGTATTTCTAATATTAAAGGAGCCTTGCATACCTGGTAGAAATCCCACTTGGTCATGGTGGATTATTTCTTTGCTATGTTGTTGAATTCTAATGGCTAGCATTTTGTTGAGGATTTTGGCGTCTTTGTTCATGAGGGATATATTCCGTGAGTTTTTAAAAAATATTTATTGTGCTTTAAGTGAAAATGTACAGATCAAGTCAATCTGTCACAGATTAGCTTTTCTACACCTTACTCCATATTCCCACTTACTCTCCCCCAAAAGAGTTCGCCCGCTCCCTCCTTTGAGTCTCTCCTTTCGTAAAGATTTTGCCAGTTTCTAACCCTCTCTACCCTCCTAGCTCCCCTCCAGACAGGAGATTCCAACACAGTCTCAAGTGTCCACCTGATACAAGTAGCTTCCTCTTCGTCAGCATCTCTCTCCAACCCATTGTCCAGTCCTTTCCGTGTCTGATGAGTTGTCTTGGGGAATGGTTCCTGTCCTAGGCCATCAGAAGGTTTGGGGAACACGACCGCCGGGATTCTTCTAGTCTCAGTCCGACCCTTAAGTCTGGTCGTTTTGTGAGAAATTGGGGTCTGCATCCCACTGTTCTCCTGCTCCCTCAGGGATTCTCTGTTGTGCTCCCTGTCAGGGCAGTCATGGGTTGTGGCCGGGTACACTCTAGTTCTTCTAGTCTCAGGATGATGGAAGTCTCTGGTTCATGTGGCCCTTTGTGTCTCTTGGGCTCAGAGTTGTCGTGGGACCTTTGTGTCCTTCATTCTCCTTTGATCCAGGTGAGTTGGGACCAATTCATGCATCTCAGATGGCCGCTTATTAGCATTTAAGACCCCTGACGCCACACTTCAAAGCGGGATGCAGAATGTTTTCAGAAAAGAATGATTTTGCCAATTGACTTCGAAGTCCCCTTAAGCCATAGTCCCCAAAGCCCTCCCTTGCTCCGCTGACCTGTGAAGCATGTAGTTTATCCCGGAAACCTCTTTGCTTTTGGTCCAGTCCAGTTGAGCTGACCTTCCGTGTATTGAGCGCTGTCCTTCCCTTCACCTAAAGTCCTTCTTTTCTACTAACTAATCGCTAAATAACCCTCTCCCAGCCTCCCTCCCTCCCCGCCTTGTAAGCACAAAAGTATGTGTTCTTCTCAGTTCATACTATTTCTCAAGATCTTATAATAGTGGTCGTATACAATATTTGTCCTTTTGCCTCTGACTAATTTCACTCAGCATAATGCCGTCCAGGTTCCTCCATGTTATGAAATGTTTCACAGACTCGTCACTGTTCTTTATCGATGCGTGGTATTCCATTGTGTGAATATACCATAGTTTATTTAACCAGTCCTCCGTTGATGGACAACTTGGTTGCTTCCAGCTTTTTGCTATTGTAACGTGAGCTGCAAGAAAGATGCGTATGCATATATCTGTTCGTGCGAAGGCTCTTATTTCTCTAGGGTGTATTGCGAGGAGTGGGATTTCTGGGTTGTATTTTGAACTTTTGAAGAAAAGGCCAGATAGATTTCCAGAGTGGTTGTACCATGTGACATTTCCACCAGCAGCCTATTAGAGTTCCAATCTCTCGCAGCCTCTCCCACATTGATTATTTTGTGTTTTTTGGAGTAACGCCAGCCTTGTTGGAGTGAGATGAAATCTCTTTGTAGTTTTAATTTGCATTTCTCTAATGGCTAATGATCGAGAGCGTTTTCTCAAGTATCTCTTAGCTGCCTGAATATCTTCTTTAGTGAAGTGCGTGTTCGTATCCTTTGCCCACTTTTTGATTGGTTTCTTTGTCTTTTCGTGGTTGAGGTTTACCAGAATCATATAGATTTTAGAGATCAGGCGCTGGTCGGAGATGTCATAGCAGAAAATTCTTTCCCAATCTCTAGGTGGTCTTTTGACTCTTTTGGTGAAGTCTTCAGATGAGCATAGGTGTTTGATTTTTAGGAGCTCCCAGTTATCTGGTTTCTCTTCGTCATTCTTGGTCATGTTTTATATTCTGTTTCTGCCTTGTGTTAGGGCTCCTAAGGTTGCCCCTATTTTTCCTTCCACGATCTTTATGGCTTTAGTCTTTATGTTTCAGACTTTGATCCGCTTGGAGTTAGGTTTTGTGCTTGGTGTGAGGTATGGGCCCTGTTTCATTTTTTTTGCAAATGGATATCCAGTGATGCCAGCAGCATTTGTTCAAAAGACTGTCTTTTCCCCAATTAACTGACACCGGGCCTTCGTCAAATATCAGCGGCTCGTATGTGGATGGATTTCTATCTGGGTTCTCAATTGTGTTCCATGGGTCTATGTGCCTGTTGTTGTACCAGTACCAGGCTCTTTCGACTACTGTGGCTGTACAATATGTTCTAAAATCAGGTAGAGTGAGGCCTCCCACTTTCTTCTTCCTTTTCAGTAATGCTTTACTTCTCCGGGGCTTCTTTCCCTGCCATAGGAAGTTGCTGATATGTTTCTCCATCACATTAAAAAATGTCCCTGGAATTTGGATCGCAAGTGCACTGTAGGTAGAGATGGCTTTGGTAGAATAGACATTTTTACTCTGTTAAGTCTTCCTATCCACGAGCAAGGTATCTTTTTCCACTTATGTAGGTCCTTTTTAGTTTCTTGCACTAGTTCTTTGTAGTTTGCTTTAAATAGGTCTTTTACAGCTTCGGTAAGACTTATTCCTAAGTCTTTTGTCTTCTTGGTGGCTTCTGTGAATGGTATTGATTTGGAGATTTCCTCTTCGATGTTCTTTTTGTTGATGTAGAGGAACCCAAGTGATTTCTCTATGTTTATCTTATACCCTGCGACTCTACAAAACTCTTCTGTTAGTTTCAGTAGTTTTCTGGAGGATTCCTTAGGGTTTTCTGTGTAGAAGATCATGTCATCTGCAAAGAGACGTAATTTTACTTCCTCCTTGCCAATCCGGATTCCCTTTATTTCTTTGTCTAGCCTAATTGCTCTGGCTAGGACCTCTGGCCCAATGTTGAATAAGAGTGGTGATAAAGGGCATCCTTGTCTGGTTCCCGTTCTCAAGGGAAATGCTTTCAGGCTCTCTCCGTTTAGGGTGCTGTTGCCCGTCGGCTCTGTATACATGCCCTTTATTCTGTTGAGGAATTTTCCTTCAATTCCTATTTGGCTGAGAGTTGTGATCGTGAATGGGTGTTGGACTTTGTCAAATGCCTTTTCTGAATCAATGGATACGATCCTGTGGTTTTTGTCTTTTGTTTTATTTAGACGGTGGATTACATTAATGGTATTTCTAATATTAAAGGAGCCTTGCATACCTGGTAGAAATCCCACTTGGTCATGGTGGATTATTTCTTTGCTATGTTGTTGAATTCTAATGGCTAGCATTTTGTTGAGGATTTTGGCGTCTTTGTTCATGAGGGATATATTCCGTGAGTTTTTAAAAAATATTTATTGTGCTTTAAGTGAAAATGTACAGATCAAGTCAATCTGTCACAGATTAGCTTTTCTACACCTTACTCCATATTCCCACTTACTCTCCCCCAAAAGAGTTCGCCCGCTCCCTCCTTTGAGTCTCTCCTTTCGTAAAGATTTTGCCAGTTTCTAACCCTCTCTACCCTCCTAGCTCCCCTCCAGACAGGAGATTCCAACACAGTCTCAAGTGTCCACCTGATACAAGTAGCTTCCTCTTCGTCAGCATCTCTCTCCAACCCATTGTCCAGTCCTTTCCGTGTCTGATGAGTTGTCTTGGGGAATGGTTCCTGTCCTAGGCCATCAGAAGGTTTGGGGAACACGACCGCCGGGATTCTTCTAGTCTCAGTCCGACCCTTAAGTCTGGTCGTTTTGTGAGAAATTGGGGTCTGCATCCCACTGTTCTCCTGCTCCCTCAGGGATTCTCTGTTGTGCTCCCTGTCAGGGCAGTCATGGGTTGTGGCCGGGTACACTCTAGTTCTTCTAGTCTCAGGATGATGGAAGTCTCTGGTTCATGTGGCCCTTTGTGTCTCTTGGGCTCAGAGTTGTCGTGGGACCTTTGTGTCCTTCATTCTCCTTTGATCCAGGTGAGTTGGGACCAATTCATGCATCTCAGATGGCCGCTTATTAGCATTTAAGACCCCTGACGCCACACTTCAAAGCGGGATGCAGAATGTTTTCAGAAAAGAATGATTTTGCCAATTGACTTCGAAGTCCCCTTAAGCCATAGTCCCCAAAGCCCTCCCTTGCTCCGCTGACCTGTGAAGCATGTAGTTTATCCCGGAAACCTCTTTGCTTTTGGTCCAGTCCAGTTGAGCTGACCTTCCGTGTATTGAGCGCTGTCCTTCCCTTCACCTAAAGTCCTTCTTTTCTACTAACTAATCGCTAAATAACCCTCTCCCAGCCTCCCTCCCTCCCCGCCTTGTAAGCACAAAAGTATGTGTTCTTCTCAGTTCATACTATTTCTCAAGATCTTATAATAGTGGTCGTATACAATATTTGTCCTTTTGCCTCTGACTAATTTCACTCAGCATAATCCCGTCCAGGTTCCTCCATGTTATGAAATGTTTCACAGACTCGTCACTGTTCTTTATCGATGCGTGGTATTCCATTGTGTGAATATACCATAGTTTATTTAACCAGTCCTCCGTTGATGGACAACTTGGTTGCTTCCAGCTTTTTGCTATTGTAACGTGAGCTGCAAGAAAGATGCGTATGCATATATCTGTTCGTGCGAAGGCTCTTATTTCTCTAGGGTGTATTCCGAGGAGTGGGATTTCTGGGTTGTATTTTGAACTTTTGAAGAAAAGGCCAGATAGATTTCCAGAGTGGTTGTACCATGTGACATTTCCACCAGCAGCCTATTAGAGTTCCAATCTCTCGCAGCCTCTCCCACATTGATTATTTTGTGTTTTTTGGAGTAACGCCAGCCTTGTTGGAGTGAGATGAAATCTCTTTGTAGTTTTAATTTGCATTTCTCTAATGGCTAATGATCGAGAGCGTTTTCTCAAGTATCTCTTAGCTGCCTGAATATCTTCTTTAGTGAAGTGCGTGTTCGTATCCTTTGCCCACTTTTTGATTGGTTTCTTTGTCTTTTCGTGGTTGAGGTTTACCAGAATCATATAGATTTTAGAGATCAGGCGCTGGTCGGAGATGTCATAGCAGAAAATTCTTTCCCAATCTCTAGGTGGTCTTTTGACTCTTTTGGTGAAGTCTTCAGATGAGCATAGGTGTTTGATTTTTAGGAGCTCCCAGTTATCTGGTTTCTCTTCGTCATTCTTGGTCATGTTTTATATTCTGTTTCTGCCTTGTGTTAGGGCTCCTAAGGTTGCCCCTATTTTTCCTTCCACGATCTTTATGGCTTTAGTCTTTATGTTTCAGACTTTGATCCGCTTGGAGTTAGGTTTTGTGCTTGGTGTGAGGTATGGGCCCTGTTTCATTTTTTTTGCAAATGGATATCCAGTGATGCCAGCAGCATTTGTTCAAAAGACTGTCTTTTCCCCAATTAACTGACACCGGGCCTTCGTCAAATATCAGCGGCTCGTATGTGGATGGATTTCTATCTGGGTTCTCAATTGTGTTCCATGGGTCTATGTGCCTGTTGTTGTACCAGTACCAGGCTCTTTCGACTACTGTGGCTGTACAATATGTTCTAAAATCAGGTAGGGTGAGGCCTCCCACTTTCTTCTTCCTTTTCAGTAATGCTTTACTTCTCCGGGGCTTCTTTCCCTGCCATAGGAAGTTGCTGATATGTTTCTCCATCACATTAAAAAATGTCCCTGGAATTTGGATCGCAAGTGCACTGTAGGTAGAGATGGCTTTGGTAGAATAGACATTTTTACTCTGTTAAGTCTTCCTATCCACGAGCAAGGTATCTTTTTCCACTTATGTAGGTCCTTTTTAGTTTCTTGCACTAGTTCTTTGTAGTTTGCTTTAAATAGGTCTTTTACAGCTTCGGTAAGACTTATTCCTAAGTCTTTTGTCTTCTTGGTGGCTTCTGTGAATGGTATTGATTTGGAGATTTCCTCTTCGATGTTCTTTTTGTTGATGTAGAGGAACCCAAGTGATTTCTCTATGTTTATCTTATACCCTGCGACGCTACAAAACTCTTCTGTTAGTTTCAGTAGTTTTCTGGAGGATTCCTTAGGGTTTTCTGTGTAGAAGATCATGTCATCTGCAAAGAGACGTAATTTTACTTCCTCCTTGCCAATCCGGATTCCCTTTATTTCTTTGTCTAGCCTAATTGCTCTGGCTAGGACCTCTGGCCCAATGTTGAATAAGAGTGGTGATAAAGGGCATCCTTGTCTGGTTCCCGTTCTCAAGGGAAATGCTTTCAGGCTCTCTCCGTTTAGGGTGCTGTTGCCCGTCGGCTCTGTATACATGCCCTTTATTCTGTTGAGGAATTTTCCTTCAATTCCTATTTGGCTGAGAGTTGTGATCGTGAATGGGTGTTGGACTTTGTCAAATGCCTTTTCTGAATCAATGGATACGATCCTGTGGTTTTTGTCTTTTGTTTTATTTAGACGGTGGATTACATTAATGGTATTTCTAATATTAAAGGAGCCTTGCATACCTGGTAGAAATCCCACTTGGTCATGGTGGATTATTTCTTTGCTATGTTGTTGAATTCTAATGGCTAGCATTTTGTTGAGGATTTTGGCGTCTTTGTTCATGAGGGATATAATCCGTGAGTTTTTAAAAAATATTTATTGTGCTTTAAGTGAAAATGTACAGATCAAGTCAATCTGTCACAGATTAGCTTTTCTACACCTTACTCCATATTCCCACTTACTCTCCCCCAAAAGAGTTCGCCCGCTCCCTCCTTTGAGTCTCTCCTTTCGTAAAGATTTTGCCAGTTTCTAACCCTCTCTACCCTCCTAGCTCCCCTCCAGACAGGAGATTCCAACACAGTCTCAAGTGTCCACCTGATACAAGTAGCTTCCTCTTCGTCAGCATCTCTCTCCAACCCATTGTCCAGTCCTTTCCGTGTCTGATGAGTTGTCTTGGGGAATGGTTCCTGTCCTAGGCCATCAGAAGGTTTGGGGAACACGACCGCCGGGATTCTTCTAGTCTCAGTCCGACCCTTAAGTCTGGTCGTTTTGTGAGAAATTGGGGTCTGCATCCCACTGTTCTCCTGCTCCCTCAGGGATTCTCTGTTGTGCTCCCTGTCAGGGCAGTCATGGGTTGTGGCCGGGTACACTCTAGTTCTTCTAGTCTCAGGATGATGGAAGTCTCTGGTTCATGTGGCCCTTTGTGTCTCTTGGGCTCAGAGTTGTCGTGGGACCTTTGTGTCCTTCATTCTCCTTTGATCCAGGTGAGTTGGGACCAATTCATGCATCTCAGATGGCCGCTTATTAGCATTTAAGACCCCTGACGCCACACTTCAAAGCGGGATGCAGAATGTTTTCAGAAAAGAATGATTTTGCCAATTGACTTCGAAGTCCCCTTAAGCCATAGTCCCCAAAGCCCTCCCTTGCTCCGCTGACCTGTGAAGCATGTAGTTTATCCCGGAAACCTCTTTGCTTTTGGTCCAGTCCAGTTGAGCTGACCTTCCGTGTATTGAGCGCTGTCCTTCCCTTCACCTAAAGTCCTTCTTTTCTACTAACTAATCGCTAAATAACCCTCTCCCAGCCTCCCTCCCTCCCCGCCTTGTAAGCACAAAAGTATGTGTTCTTCTCAGTTCATACTATTTCTCAAGATCTTATAATAGTGGTCGTATACAATATTTGTCCTTTTGCCTCTGACTAATTTCACTCAGCATAATGCCGTCCAGGTTCCTCCATGTTATGAAATGTTTCACAGACTCGTCACTGTTCTTTATCGATGCGTGGTATTCCATTGTGTGAATATACCATAGTTTATTTAACCAGTCCTCCGTTGATGGACAACTTGGTTGCTTCCAGCTTTTTGCTATTGTAACGTGAGCTGCAAGAAAGATGCGTATGCATATATCTGTTCGTGCGAAGGCTCTTATTTCTCTAGGGTGTATTGCGAGGAGTGGGATTTCTGGGTTGTATTTTGAACTTTTGAAGAAAAGGCCAGATAGATTTCCAGAGTGGTTGTACCATGTGACATTTCCACCAGCAGCCTATTAGAGTTCCAATCTCTCGCAGCCTCTCCCACATTGATTATTTTGTGTTTTTTGGAGTAACGCCAGCCTTGTTGGAGTGAGATGAAATCTCTTTGTAGTTTTAATTTGCATTTCTCTAATGGCTAATGATCGAGAGCGTTTTCTCAAGTATCTCTTAGCTGCCTGAATATCTTCTTTAGTGAAGTGCGTGTTCGTATCCTTTGCCCACTTTTTGATTGGTTTCTTTGTCTTTTCGTGGTTGAGGTTTACCAGAATCATATAGATTTTAGAGATCAGGCGCTGGTCGGAGATGTCATAGCAGAAAATTCTTTCCCAATCTCTAGGTGGTCTTTTGACTCTTTTGGTGAAGTCTTCAGATGAGCATAGGTGTTTGATTTTTAGGAGCTCCCAGTTATCTGGTTTCTCTTCGTCATTCTTGGTCATGTTTTATATTCTGTTTCTGCCTTGTGTTAGGGCTCCTAAGGTTGCCCCTATTTTTCCTTCCACGATCTTTATGGCTTTAGTCTTTATGTTTCAGACTTTGATCCGCTTGGAGTTAGGTTTTGTGCTTGGTGTGAGGTATGGGCCCTGTTTCATTTTTTTTGCAAATGGATATCCAGTGATGCCAGCAGCATTTGTTCAAAAGACTGTCTTTTCCCCAATTAACTGACACCGGGCCTTCGTCAAATATCAGCGGCTCGTATGTGGATGGATTTCTATCTGGGTTCTCAATTGTGTTCCATGGGTCTATGTGCCTGTTGTTGTACCAGTACCAGGCTCTTTCGACTACTGTGGCTGTACAATATGTTCTAAAATCAGGTAGGGTGAGGCCTCCCACTTTCTTCTTCCTTTTCAGTAATGCTTTACTTCTCCGGGGCTTCTTTCCCTGCCATAGGAAGTTGCTGATATGTTTCTCCATCACATTAAAAAATGTCCCTGGAATTTGGATCGCAAGTGCACTGTAGGTAGAGATGGCTTTGGTAGAATAGACATTTTTACTCTGTTAAGTCTTCCTATCCACGAGCAAGGTATCTTTTTCCACTTATGTAGGTCCTTTTTAGTTTCTTGCACTAGTTCTTTGTAGTTTGCTTTAAATAGGTCTTTTACAGCTTCGGTAAGACTTATTCCTAAGTCTTTTGTCTTCTTGGTGGCTTCTGTGAATGGTATTGATTTGGAGATTTCCTCTTCGATGTTCTTTTTGTTGATGTAGAGGAACCCAAGTGATTTCTCTATGTTTATCTTATACCCTGCGACTCTACAAAACTCTTCTGTTAGTTTCAGTAGTTTTCTGGAGGATTCCTTAGGGTTTTCTGTGTAGAAGATCATGTCATCTGCAAAGAGACGTAATTTTACTTCCTCCTTGCCAATCCGGATTCCCTTTATTTCTTTGTCTAGCCTAATTGCTCTGGCTAGGACCTCTGGCCCAATGTTGAATAAGAGTGGTGATAAAGGGCATCCTTGTCTGGTTCCCGTTCTCAAGGGAAATGCTTTCAGGCTCTCTCCGTTTAGGGTGCTGTTGCCCGTCGGCTCTGTATACATGCCCTTTATTCTGTTGAGGAATTTTCCTTCAATTCCTATTTGGCTGAGAGTTGTGATCGTGAATGGGTGTTGGACTTTGTCAAATGCCTTTTCTGAATCAATGGATACGATCCTGTGGTTTTTGTCTTTTGTTTTATTTAGACGGTGGATTACATTAATGGTATTTCTAATATTAAAGGAGCCTTGCATACCTGGTAGAAATCCCACTTGGTCATGGTGGATTATTTCTTTGCTATGTTGTTGAATTCTAATGGCTAGCATTTTGTTGAGGATTTTGGCGTCTTTGTTCATGAGGGATATATTCCGTGAGTTTTTAAAAAATATCTATTGTGCTTTAAGTGAAAATGTACAGATCAAGTCAATCTGTCACACATTAGCTTTTCTACACCTTACTCCATATTCCCACTTACTCTCCCCCAAAAGAGTTCGCCCGCTCCCTCCTTTGAGTCTCTCCTTTCGTAAAGATTTTGCCAGTTTCTAACCCTCTCTACCCTCCTAGCTCCCCTCCAGACAGGAGATTCCAACACAGTCTCAAGTGTCCACCTGATACAAGTAGCTTCCTCTTCGTCAGCATCTCTCTCCAACACATTGTCCAGTCCTTTCCGTGTCTGATGAGTTGTCTTGGGGAATGGTTCCTGTCCTAGGCCATCAGAAGGTTTGGGGAACACGACCGCCGGGATTCTTCTAGTCTCAGTCCGACCCTTAAGTCTGGTCGTTTTGTGAGAAATTGGGGTCTGCATCCCACTGTTCTCCTGCTCCCTCAGGGATTCTCTGTTGTGCTCCCTGTCAGGGCAGTCATGGGTTGTGGCCGGGTACACTCTAGTTCTTCTAGTCTCAGGATGATGGAAGTCTCTGGTTCATGTGGCCCTTTGTGTCTCTTGGGCTCAGAGTTGTCGTGGGACCTTTGTGTCCTTCATTCTCCTTTGATCCAGGTGAGTTGGGACCAATTCATGCATCTCAGATGGCCGCTTATTAGCATTTAAGACCCCTGACGCCACACTTCAAAGCGGGATGCAGAATGTTTTCAGAAAAGAATGATTTTGCCAATTGACTTCGAAGTCCCCTTAAGCCATAGTCCCCAAAGCCCTCCCTTGCTCCGCTGACCTGTGAAGCATGTAGTTTATCCCGGAAACCTCTTTGCTTTTGGTCCAGTCCAGTTGAGCTGACCTTCCGTGTATTGAGCGCTGTCCTTCCCTTCACCTAAAGTCCTTCTTTTCTACTAACTAATCCCTAAATAACCCTCTCCCAGCCTCCCTCCCTCCCCGCCTTGTAAGCACAAAAGTATGTGTTCTTCTCAGTTCATACTATTTCTCAAGATCTTATAATAGTGGTCGTATACAATATTTGTCCTTTTGCCTCTGACTAATTTCACTCAGCATAATGCCGTCCAGGTTCCTCCATGTTATGAAATGTTTCACAGACTCGTCACTGTTCTTTATCGATGCGTGGTATTCCATTGTGTGAATATACCATAGTTTATTTAACCAGTCCTCCGTTGATGGACAACTTGGTTGCTTCCAGCTTTTTGCTATTGTAACGTGAGCTGCAAGAAAGATGCGTATGCATATATCTGTTCGTGCGAAGGCTCTTATTTCTCTAGGGTGTATTGCGAGGAGTGGGATTTCTGGGTTGTATTTTGAACTTTTGAAGAAAAGGCCAGATAGATTTCCAGAGTGGTTGTACCATGTGACATTTCCACCAGCAGCCTATTAGAGTTCCAATCTCTCGCAGCCTCTCCCACATTGATTATTTTGTGTTTTTTGGAGTAACGCCAGCCTTGTTGGAGTGAGATGAAATCTCTTTGTAGTTTTAATTTGCATTTCTCTAATGGCTAATGATCGAGAGCGTTTTCTCAAGTATGTCTTTGCTGCCTGAATATCTTCTTTAGTGAAGTGCGTGTTCGTATCCTTTGCCCACTTTTTCATTGGTTTCTTTGTCTTTTCGTGGTTGAGGTTTACCAGAATCATATAGATTTTAGAGATCAGGCGCTGGTCGGAGATGTCATAGCAGAAAATTCTTTCCCAATCTCTAGGTGGTCTTTTGACTCTTTTGGTGAAGTCTTCAGATGAGCATAGGTGTTTGATTTTTAGGAGCTCCCAGTTATCTGGTTTCTCTTCGTCATTCTTGGTCATGTTTTATATTCTGTTTCTGCCTTGTGTTAGGGCTCCTAAGGTTGCCCCTATTTTTCCTTCCACGATCTTTATGGCTTTAGTCTTTATGTTTCAGACTTTGATCCGCTTGGAGTTAGGTTTTGTGCTTGGTCTGAGGTATGGGCCCTGTTTCATTTTTTTTGCAAATGGATATCCAGTGATGCCAGCAGCATTTGTTCAAAAGACTGTCTTTTCCCCAATTAACTGACACCGGGCCTTCGTCAAATATCAGCGGCTCGTATGTGGATGGATTTCTATCTGGGTTCTCAATTGTGTTCCATGGGTCTATGTGCCTGTTGTTGTACCAGTACCAGGCTCTTTCGACTACTGTGGCTGTACAATATGTTCTAAAATCAGGTAGGGTGAGGCCTCCCACTTTCTTCTTCCTTTTCAGTAATGCTTTACTTCTCCGGGGCTTCTTTCCCTGCCATAGGAAGTTGCTGATATGTTTCTCCATCACATTAAAAAATGTCCCTGGAATTTGGATCGCAAGTGCACTGTAGGTAGAGATGGCTTTGGTAGAATAGACATTTTTACTCTGTTAAGTCTTCCTATCCACGAGCAAGGTATCTTTTTCCACTTATGTAGGTCCTTTTTAGTTTCTTGCACTAGTTCTTTGTAGTTTGCTTTAAATAGGTCTTTTACAGCTTCGGTAAGACTTATTCCTAAGTCTTTTGTCTTCTTGGTGGCTTCTGTGAATGGTATTGATTTGGAGATTTCCTCTTCGATGTTCTTTTTGTTGATGTAGAGGAACCCAAGTGATTTCTCTATGTTTATCTTATACCCTGCGACTCTACAAAACTCTTCTGTTAGTTTCAGTAGTTTTCTGGAGGATTCCTTAGGGTTTTCTGTGTAGAAGATCATGTCATCTGCAAAGAGACGTAATTTTACTTCCTCCTTGCCAATCCGGATTCCCTTTATTTCTTTGTCTAGCCTAATTGCTCTGGCTAGGACCTCTGGCCCAATGTTGAATAAGAGTGGTGATAAAGGGCATCCTTGTCTGGTTCCCGTTCTCAAGGGAAATGCTTTCAGGCTCTCTCCGTTTAGGGTGCTGTTGCCCGTCGGCTCTGTATACATGCCCTTTATTCTGTTGAGGAATTTTCCTTCAATTCCTATTTGGCTGAGAGTTGTGATCGTGAATGGGTGTTGGACTTTGTCAAATGCCTTTTCTGAATCAATGGATACGATCCTGTGGTTTTTGTCTTTTGTTTTATTTAGACGGTGGATTACATTAATGGTATTTCTAATATTAAAGGAGCCTTGCATACCTGGTAGAAATCCCACTTGGTCATGGTGGATTATTTCTTTGCTATGTTGTTGAATTCTAATGGCTAGCATTTTGTTGAGGATTTTGGCGTCTTTGTTCATGAGGGATATATTCCGTGAGTTTTTAAAAAATATTTATTGTGCTTTAAGTGAAAATGTACAAATCAAGTCAATCTGTCACACATTAGCTTTTCTACACCTTACTCCATATTCCCACTTACTCTCCCCCAAAAGAGTTCGCCCGCTCCCTCCTTTGAGTCTCTCCTTTCGTAAAGATTTTGCCAGTTTCTAACCCTCTCTACCCTCCTAGCTCCCCTCCAGACAGGAGATTCCAACACAGTCTCAAGTGTCCACCTGATACAAGTAGCTTCCTCTTCGTCAGCATCTCTCTCCAACCCATTGTCCAGTCCTTTCCGTGTCTGATGAGTTGTCTTGGGGAATGGATCCTGTCCTAGGCCATCAGAAGGTTTGGGGAACACGACCGCCGGGATTCTTCTAGTCTCAGTCCGACCCTTAAGTCTGGTCGTTTTGTGAGAAATTGGGGTCTGCATCCCACTGTTCTCCTGCTCCCTCAGGGATTCTCTGTTGTGCTCCCTGTCAGGGCAGTCATGGGTTGTGGCCGGGTACACTCTAGTTCTTCTAGTCTCAGGATGATGGAAGTCTCTGGTTCATGTGGCCCTTTGTGTCTCTTGGGCTCAGAGTTGTCGTGGGACCTTTGTGTCCTTCATTCTCCTTTGATCCAGGTGAGTTGGGACCAATTCATGCATCTCAGATGGCCGCTTATTAGCATTTAAGACCCCTGACGCCACACTTCAAAGCGGGATGCAGAATGTTTTCAGAAAAGAATGATTTTGCCAATTGACTTCGAAGTCCCCTTAAGCCATAGTCCCCAAAGCCCTCCCTTGCTCCGCTGACCTGTGAAGCATGTAGTTTATCCCGGAAACCTCTTTGCTTTTGGTCCAGTCCAGTTGAGCTGACCTTCCGTGTATTGAGCGCTGTCCTTCCCTTCACCTAAAGTCCTTTTTTTCTACTAACTAATCGCTAAATAACCCTCTCCCAGCCTCCCTCCCTCCCCGCCTTGTAAGCACAAAAGTATGTGTTCTTCTCAGTTCATACTATTTCTCAAGATCTTATAATAGTGGTCGTATACAATATTTGTCCTTTTGCCTCTGACTAATTTCACTCAGCATAATCCCGTCCAGGTTCCTCCATGTTATGAAATGTTTCACAGACTCGTCACTGTTCTTTATCGATGCGTGGTATTCCATTGTGTGAATATACCATAGTTTATTTAACCAGTCCTCCGTTGATGGACAACTTGGTTGCTTCCAGCTTTTTGCTATTGTAACGTGAGCTGCAAGAAAGATGCGTATGCATATATCTGTTCGTGCGAAGGCTCTTATTTCTCTAGGGTGTATTGCGAGGAGTGGGATTTCTGGGTTGTATTTTGAACTTTTGAAGAAAAGGCCAGATAGATTTCCAGAGTGGTTGTACCATGTGACATTTCCACCAGCAGCCTATTAGAGTTCCAATCTCTCGCAGCCTCTCCCACATTGATTATTTTGTGTTTTTTGGAGTAACGCCAGCCTTGTTGGAGTGAGATGAAATCTCTTTGTAGTTTTAATTTGCATTTCTCTAATGGCTAATGATCGAGAGCGTTTTCTCAAGTATCTCTTTGCTGCCTGAATATCTTCTTTAGTGAAGTGCGTGTTCGTATCCTTTGCCCACTTTTTCATTGGTTTCTTTGTCTTTTCGTGGTTGAGGTTTACCAGAATCATATAGATTTTAGAGATCAGGCGCTGGTCGGAGATGTCATAGCAGAAAATTCTTTCCCAATCTCTAGGTGGTCTTTTGACTCTTTTGGTGAAGTCTTCAGATGAGCATAGGTGTTTGATTTTTAGGAGCTCCCAGTTATCTGGTTTCTCTTCGTCATTCTTGGTCATGTTTTATATTCTGTTTCTGCCTTGTGTTAGGGCTCCTAAGGTTGCCCCTATTTTTCCTTCCACGATCTTTATGGCTTTAGTCTTTATGTTTCAGACTTTGATCCGCTTGGAGTTAGGTTTTGTGCTTGGTGTGAGGTATGGGCCCTGTTTCATTTTTTTTGCAAATGGATATCCAGTGATGCCAGCAGCATTTGTTCAAAAGACTGTCTTTTCCCCAATTAACTGACACCGGGCCTTCGTCAAATATCAGCGGCTCGTATGTGGATGGATTTCTATCTGGGTTCTCAATTGTGTTCCATGGGTCTATGTGCCTGTTGTTGTACCAGTACCAGGCTCTTTCGACTACTGTGGCTGTACAATATGTTCTAAAATCAGGTAGGGTGAGGCCTCCCACTTTCTTCTTCCTTTTCAGTAATGCTTTACTTCTCCGGGGCTTCTTTCCCTGCCATAGGAAGTTGCTGATATGTTTCTCCATCACATTAAAAAATGTCCCTGGAATTTGGATCGCAAGTGCACTGTAGGTAGAGATGGCTTTGGTAGAATAGACATTTTTACTCTGTTAAGTCTTCCTATCCACGAGCAAGGTATCTTTTTCCACTTATGTAGGTCCTTTTTAGTTTCTTGCACTAGTTCTTTGTAGTTTGCTTTAAATAGGTCTTTTACAGCTTCGGTAAGACTTATTCCTAAGTCTTTTGTCTTCTTGGTGGCTTCTGTGAATGGTATTGATTTGGAGATTTCCTCTTCGATGTTCTTTTTGTTGATGTAGAGGAACCCAAGTGATTTCTCTATGTTTATCTTATACCCTGCGACTCTACAAAACTCTTCTGTTAGTTTCAGTAGTTTTCTGGAGGATTCCTTAGGGTTTTCTGTGTAGAAGATCATGTCATCTGCAAAGAGACGTAATTTTACTTCCTCCTTGCCAATCCGGATTCCCTTTATTTCTTTGTCTAGCCTAATTGCTCTGGCTAGGACCTCTGGCCCAATGTTGAATAAGAGTGGTGATAAAGGGCATCCTTGTCTGGTTCCCGTTCTCAAGGGAAATGCTTTCAGGCTCTCTCCGTTTAGGGTGCTGTTGCCCGTCGGCTCTGTATACATGCCCTTTATTCTGTTGAGGAATTTTCCTTCAATTCCTATTTGGCTGAGAGTTGTGATCGTGAATGGGTGTTGGACTTTGTCAAATGCCTTTTCTGAATCAATGGATACGATCCTGTGGTTTTTGTCTTTTGTTTTATTTAGACGGTGGATTACATTAATGGTATTTCTAATATTAAAGGAGCCTTGCATACCTGGTAGAAATCCCACTTGGTCATGGTGGATTATTTCTTTGCTATGTTGTTGAATTCTAATGGCTAGCATTTTGTTGAGGATTTTGGCGTCTTTGTTCATGAGGGATATATTCCGTGAGTTTTTAAAAAATATCTATTGTGCTTTAAGTGAAAATGTACAAATCAAGTCAATCTGTCACACATTAGCTTTTCTACACCTTACTCCATATTCCCACTTACTCTCCCCCAAAAGAGTTCGCCCGCTCCCTACTTTGAGTCTCTCCTTTCGTAAAGATTTTGCCAGTTTCTAACCCTCTCTACCCTCCTAGCTCCCCTCCAGACAGGAGATTCCAACACAGTCTCAAGTGTCCACCTGATACAAGTAGCTTCCTCTTCGTCAGCATCTCTCTCCAACCCATTGTCCAGTCCTTTCCGTGTCTGATGAGTTGTCTTGGGGAATGGTTCCTGTCCTAGGCCATCAGAAGGTTTGGGGAACACGACCGCCGGGATTCTTCTAGTCTCAGTCCGACCCTTAAGTCTGGTCATTTTGTGAGAAATTGGGGTCTGCATCCCACTGTTCTCCTGCTCCCTCAGGGATTCTCTGTTGTGCTCCCTGTCAGGGCAGTCATGGGTTGTGGCCGGGTACACTCTAGTTCTTCTAGTCTCAGGATGATGGAAGTCTCTGGTTCATGTGGCCCTTTGTGTCTCTTGGGCTCAGAGTTGTCGTGGGACCTTTGTGTCCTTCATTCTCCTTTGATCCAGGTGAGTTGGGACCAATTCATGCATCTCAGATGGCCGCTTATTAGCATTTAAGACCCCTGACGCCACACTTCAAAGCGGGATGCAGAATGTTTTCAGAAAAGAATGATTTTGCCAATTGACTTCGAAGTCCCCTTAAGCCATAGTCCCCAAAGCCCTCCCTTGCTCCGCTGACCTGTGAAGCATGTAGTTTATCCCGGAAACCTCTTTGCTTTTGGTCCAGTCCAGTTGAGCTGACCTTCCGTGTATTGAGCGCTGTCCTTCCCTTCACCTAAAGTCCTTCTTTTCTACTAACTAATCCCTAAATAACCCTCTCCCAGCCTCCCTCCCTCCCCGCCTTGTAAGCACAAAAGTATGTGTTCTTCTCAGTTCATACTATTTCTCAAGATCTTATAATAGTGGTCGTATACAATATTTGTCCTTTTGCCTCTGACTAATTTCACTCAGCATAATGCCGTCCAGGTTCCTCCATGTTATGAAATGTTTCACAGACTCGTCACTGTTCTTTATCGATGCGTGGTATTCCATTGTGTGAATATACCATAGTTTATTTAACCAGTCCTCCGTTGATGGACAACTTGGTTGCTTCCAGCTTTTTGCTATTGTAACGTGAGCTGCAAGAAAGATGCGTATGCATATATCTGTTCGTGCGAAGGCTCTTATTTCTCTAGGGTGTATTGCGAGGAGTGGGATTTCTGGGTTGTATTTTGAACTTTTGAAGAAAAGGCCAGATAGATTTCCAGAGTGGTTGTACCATGTGACATTTCCACCAGCAGCCTATTAGAGTTCCAATCTCTCGCAGCCTCTCCCACATTGATTATTTTGTGTTTTTTGGAGTAACGCCAGCCTTGTTGGAGTGAGATGAAATCTCTTTGTAGTTTTAATTTGCATTTCTCTAATGGCTAATGATCGAGAGCGTTTTCTCAAGTATCTCTTTGCTGCCTGAATATCTTCTTTAGTGAAGTGCGTGTTCGTATCCTTTGCCCACTTTTTCATTGGTTTCTTTGTCTTTTCGTGGTTGAGGTTTACCAGAATCATATAGATTTTAGAGATCAGGCGCTGGTCGGAGATGTCATAGCAGAAAATTCTTTCCCAATCTCTAGGTGGTCTTTTGACTCTTTTGGTGAAGTCTTCAGATGAGCATAGGTGTTTGATTTTTAGGAGCTCCCAGTTATCTGGTTTCTCTTCGTCATTCTTGGTCATGTTTTATATTCTGTTTCTGCCTTGTGTTAGGGCTCCTAAGGTTGCCCCTATTTTTCCTTCCACGATCTTTATGGCTTTAGTCTTTATGTTTCAGACTTTGATCCGCTTGGAGTTAGGTTTTGTGCTTGGTGTGAGGTATGGGCCCTGTTTCATTTTTTTTGCAAATGGATATCCAGTGATGCCAGCAGCATTTGTTCAAAAGACTGTCTTTTCCCCAATTAACTGACACCGGGCCTTCGTCAAATATCAGCGGCTCGTATGTGGATGGATTTCTATCTGGGTTCTCAATTGTGTTCCATGGGTCTATGTGCCTGTTGTTGTACCAGTACCAGGCTCTTTCGACTACTGTGGCTGTACAATATGTTCTAAAATCAGGTAGAGTGAGGCCTCCCACTTTCTTCTTCCTTTTCAGTAATGCTTTACTTCTCCGGGGCTTCTTTCCCTGCCATAGGAAGTTGCTGATATGTTTCTCCATCACATTAAAAAATGTCCCTGGAATTTGGATCGCAAGTGCACTGTAGGTAGAGATGGCTTTGGTAGAATAGACATTTTTACTCTGTTAAGTCTTCCTATCCACGAGCAAGGTATCTTTTTCCACTTATGTAGGTCCTTTTTAGTTTCTTGCACTAGTTCTTTGTAGTTTGCTTTAAATAGGTCTTTTACAGCTTCGGTAAGACTTATTCCTAAGTCTTTTGTCTTCTTGGTGGCTTCTGTGAATGGTATTGATTTGGAGATTTCCTCTTCGATGTTCTTTTTGTTGATGTAGAGGAACCCAAGTGATTTCTCTATGTTTATCTTATACCCTGCGACTCTACAAAACTCTTCTGTTAGTTTCAGTAGTTTTCTGGAGGATTCCTTAGGGTTTTCTGTGTAGAAGATCATGTCATCTGCAAAGAGACGTAATTTTACTTCCTCCTTGCCAATCCGGATTCCCTTTATTTCTTTGTCTAGCCTAATTGCTCTGGCTAGGACCTCTGGCCCAATGTTGAATAAGAGTGGTGATAAAGGGCATCCTTGTCTGGTTCCCGTTCTCAAGGGAAATGCTTTCAGGCTCTCTCCGTTTAGGGTGCTGTTGCCCGTCGGCTCTGTATACATGCCCTTTATTCTGTTGAGGAATTTTCCTTCAATTCCTATTTGGCTGAGAGTTGTGATCGTGAATGGGTGTTGGACTTTGTCAAATGCCTTTTCTGAATCAATGGATACGATCCTGTGGTTTTTGTCTTTTGTTTTATTTAGACGGTGGATTACATTAATGGTATTTCTAATATTAAAGGAGCCTTGCATACCTGGTAGAAATCCCACTTGGTCATGGTGGATTATTTCTTTGCTATGTTGTTGAATTCTAATGGCTAGCATTTTGTTGAGGATTTTGGCGTCTTTGTTCATGAGGGATATATTCCGTGAGTTTTTAAAAAATATCTATTGTGCTTTAAGTGAAAATGTACAAATCAAGTCAATCTGTCACACATTAGCTTTTCTACACCTTACTCCATATTCCCACTTACTCTCCCCCAAAAGAGTTCGCCCGCTCCCTCCTTTGAGTCTCTCCTTTCGTAAAGATTTTGCCAGTTTCTAACCCTCTCTACCCTCCTAGCTCCCCTCCAGACAGGAGATTCCAACACAGTCTCAAGTGTCCACCTGATACAAGTAGCTTCCTCTTCGTCAGCATCTCTCTCCAACACATTGTCCAGTCCTTTCCGTGTCTGATGAGTTGTCTTGGGGAATGGTTCCTGTCCTAGGCCATCAGAAGGTTTGGGGAACACGACCGCCGGGATTCTTCTAGTCTCAGTCCGACCCTTAAGTCTGGTCGTTTTGTGAGAAATTGGGGTCTGCATCCCACTGTTCTCCTGCTCCCTCAGGGATTCTCTGTTGTGCTCCCTGTCAGGGCAGTCATGGGTTGTGGCCGGGTACACTCTAGTTCTTCTAGTCTCAGGATGATGGAAGTCTCTGGTTCATGTGGCCCTTTGTGTCTCTTGGGCTCAGAGTTGTCGTGGGACCTTTGTGTCCTTCATTCTCCTTTGATCCAGGTGAGTTGGGACCAATTCATGCATCTCAGATGGCCGCTTATTAGCATTTAAGACCCCTGACGCCACACTTCAAAGCGGGATGCAGAATGTTTTCAGAAAAGAATGATTTTGCCAATTGACTTCGAAGTCCCCTTAAGCCATAGTCCCCAAAGCCCTCCCTTGCTCCGCTGACCTGTGAAGCATGTAGTTTATCCCGGAAACCTCTTTGCTTTTGGTCCAGTCCAGTTGAGCTGACCTTCCGTGTATTGAGCGCTGTCCTTCCCTTCACCTAAAGTCCTTCTTTTCTACTAACTAATCCCTAAATAACCCTCTCCCAGCCTCCCTCCCTCCCCGCCTTGTAAGCACAAAAGTATGTGTTCTTCTCAGTTCATACTATTTCTCAAGATCTTATAATAGTGGTCGTATACAATATTTGTCCTTTTGCCTCTGACTAATTTCACTCAGCATAATGCCGTCCAGGTTCCTCCATGTTATGAAATGTTTCACAGACTCGTCACTGTTCTTTATCGATGCGTGGTATTCCATTGTGTGAATATACCATAGTTTATTTAACCAGTCCTCCGTTGATGGACAACTTGGTTGCTTCCAGCTTTTTGCTATTGTAACGTGAGCTGCAAGAAAGATGCGTATGCATATATCTGTTCGTGCGAAGGCTCTTATTTCTCTAGGGTGTATTGCGAGGAGTGGGATTTCTGGGTTGTATTTTGAACTTTTGAAGAAAAGGCCAGATAGATTTCCAGAGTGGTTGTACCATGTGACATTTCCACCAGCAGCCTATTAGAGTTCCAATCTCTCGCAGCCTCTCCCACATTGATTATTTTGTGTTTTTTGGAGTAACGCCAGCCTTGTTGGAGTGAGATGAAATCTCTTTGTAGTTTTAATTTGCATTTCTCTAATGGCTAATGATCGAGAGCGTTTTCTCAAGTATCTCTTTGCTGCCTGAATATCTTCTTTAGTGAAGTGCGTGTTCGTATCCTTTGCCCACTTTTTCATTGGTTTCTTTGTCTTTTCGTGGTTGAGGTTTACCAGAATCATATAGATTTTAGAGATCAGGCGCTGGTCGGAGATGTCATAGCAGAAAATTCTTTCCCAATCTCTAGGTGGTCTTTTGACTCTTTTGGTGAAGTCTTCAGATGAGCATAGGTGTTTGATTTTTAGGAGCTCCCAGTTATCTGGTTTCTCTTCGTCATTCTTGGTCATGTTTTATATTCTGTTTCTGCCTTGTGTTAGGGCTCCTAAGGTTGCCCCTATTTTTCCTTCCACGATCTTTATGGCTTTAGTCTTTATGTTTCAGACTTTGATCCGCTTGGAGTTAGGTTTTGTGCTTGGTGTGAGGTATGGGCCCTGTTTCATTTTTTTTGCAAATGGATATCCAGTGATGCCAGCAGCATTTGTTCAAAAGACTGTCTTTTCCCCAATTAACTGACACCGGGCCTTCGTCAAATATCAGCGGCTCGTATGTGGATGGATTTCTATCTGGGTTCTCAATTGTGTTCCATGGGTCTATGTGCCTGTTGTTGTACCAGTACCAGGCTCTTTCGACTACTGTGGCTGTACAATATGTTCTAAAATCAGGTAGAGTGAGGCCTCCCACTTTCTTCTTCCTTTTCAGTAATGCTTTACTTCTCCGGGGCTTCTTTCCCTGCCATAGGAAGTTGCTGATATGTTTCTCCATCACATTAAAAAATGTCCCTGGAATTTGGATCGCAAGTGCACTGTAGGTAGAGATGGCTTTGGTAGAATAGACATTTTTACTCTGTTAAGTCTTCCTATCCACGAGCAAGGTATCTTTTTCCACTTATGTAGGTCCTTTTTAGTTTCTTGCACTAGTTCTTTGTAGTTTGCTTTAAATAGGTCTTTTACAGCTTCGGTAAGACTTATTCCTAAGTCTTTTGTCTTCTTGGTGGCTTCTGTGAATGGTATTGATTTGGAGATTTCCTCTTCGATGTTCTTTTTGTTGATGTAGAGGAACCCAAGTGATTTCTCTATGTTTATCTTATACCCTGCGACTCTACAAAACTCTTCTGTTAGTTTCAGTAGTTTTCTGGAGGATTCCTTAGGGTTTTCTGTGTAGAAGATCATGTCATCTGCAAAGAGACGTAATTTTACTTCCTCCTTGCCAATCCGGATTCCCTTTATTTCTTTGTCTAGCCTAATTGCTCTGGCTAGGACCTCTGGCCCAATGTTGAATAAGAGTGGTGATAAAGGGCATCCTTGTCTGGTTCCCGTTCTCAAGGGAAATGCTTTCAGGCTCTCTCCGTTTAGGGTGCTGTTGCCCGTCGGCTCTGTATACATGCCCTTTATTCTGTTGAGGAATTTTCCTTCAATTCCTATTTGGCTGAGAGTTGTGATCGTGAATGGGTGTTGGACTTTGTCAAATGCCTTTTCTGAATCAATGGATACGATCCTGTGGTTTTTGTCTTTTGTTTTATTTAGACGGTGGATTACATTAATGGTATTTCTAATATTAAAGGAGCCTTGCATACCTGGTAGAAATCCCACTTGGTCATGGTGGATTATTTCTTTGCTATGTTGTTGAATTCTAATGGCTAGCATTTTGTTGAGGATTTTGGCGTCTTTGTTCATGAGGGATATATTCCGTGAGTTTTTAAAAAATATTTATTGTGCTTTAAGTGAAAATGTACAAATCAAGTCAATCTGTCACACATTAGCTTTTCTACACCTTACTCCATATTCCCACTTACTCTCCCCCAAAAGAGTTCGCCCGCTCCCTCCTTTGAGTCTCTCCTTTCGTAAAGATTTTGCCAGTTTCTAACCCTCTCTACCCTCCTAGCTCCCCTCCAGACAGGAGATTCCAACACAGTCTCAAGTGTCCACCTGATACAAGTAGCTTCCTCTTCGTCAGCATCTCTCTCCAACCCATTGTCCAGTCCTTTCCGTGTCTGATGAGTTGTCTTGGGGAATGGTTCCTGTCCTAGGCCATCAGAAGGTTTGGGGAACACGACCGCCGGGATTCTTCTAGTCTCAGTCCGACCCTTAAGTCTGGTCGTTTTGTGAGAAATTGGGGTCTGCATCCCACTGTTCTCCTGCTCCCTCAGGGATTCTCTGTTGTGCTCCCTGTCAGGGCAGTCATGGGTTGTGGCCGGGTACACTCTAGTTCTTCTAGTCTCAGGATGATGGAAGTCTCTGGTTCATGTGGCCCTTTGTGTCTCTTGGGCTCAGAGTTGTCGTGGGACCTTTGTGTCCTTCATTCTCCTTTGATCCAGGTGAGTTGGGACCAATTCATGCATCTCAGATGGCCGCTTATTAGCATTTAAGACCCCTGACGCCACACTTCAAAGCGGGATGCAGAATGTTTTCAGAAAAGAATGATTTTGCCAATTGACTTCGAAGTCCCCTTAAGCCATAGTCCCCAAAGCCCTCCCTTGCTCCGCTGACCTGTGAAGCATGTAGTTTATCCCGGAAACCTCTTTGCTTTTGGTCCAGTCCAGTTGAGCTGACCTTCCGTGTATTGAGCGCTGTCCTTCCCTTCACCTAAAGTCCTTTTTTTCTACTAACTAATCGCTAAATAACCCTCTCCCAGCCTCCCTCCCTCCCCGCCTTGTAAGCACAAAAGTATGTGTTCTTCTCAGTTCATACTATTTCTCAAGATCTTATAATAGTGGTCGTATACAATATTTGTCCTTTTGCCTCTGACTAATTTCACTCAGCATAATCCCGTCCAGGTTCCTCCATGTTATGAAATGTTTCACAGACTCGTCACTGTTCTTTATCGATGCGTGGTATTCCATTGTGTGAATATACCATAGTTTATTTAACCAGTCCTCCGTTGATGGACAACTTGGTTGCTTCCAGCTTTTTGCTATTGTAACGTGAGCTGCAAGAAAGATGCGTATGCATATATCTGTTCGTGCGAAGGCTCTTATTTCTCTAGGGTGTATTGCGAGGAGTGGGATTTCTGGGTTGTATTTTGAACTTTTGAAGAAAAGGCCAGATAGATTTCCAGAGTGGTTGTACCATGTGACATTCCCAGCAGCAGCCTATTAGAGTTCCAATCTCTCGCAGCCTCTCCCACATTGATTATTTTGTGTTTTTTGGAGTAACGCCAGCCTTGTTGGAGTGAGATGAAATCTCTTTGTAGTTTTAATTTGCATTTCTCTAATGGCTAATGATCGAGAGCGTTTTCTCAAGTATCTCTTTGCTGCCTGAATATCTTCTTTAGTGAAGTGCGTGTTCGTATCCTTTGCCCACTTTTTCATTGGTTTCTTTGTCTTTTCGTGGTTGAGGTTTACCAGAATCATATAGATTTTAGAGATCAGGCGCTGGTCGGAGATGTCATAGCAGAAAATTCTTTCCCAATCTCTAGGTGGTCTTTTGACTCTTTTGGTGAAGTCTTCAGATGAGCATAGGTGTTTGATTTTTAGGAGCTCCCAGTTATCTGGTTTCTCTTCGTCATTCTTGGTCATGTTTTATATTCTGTTTCTGCCTTGTGTTAGGGCTCCTAAGGTTGCCCCTATTTTTCCTTCCACGATCTTTATGGCTTTAGTCTTTATGTTTCAGACTTTGATCCGCTTGGAGTTAGGTTTTGTGCTTGGTGTGAGGTATGGGCCCTGTTTCATTTTTTTTGCAAATGGATATCCAGTGATGCCAGCAGCATTTGTTCAAAAGACTGTCTTTTCCCCAATTAACTGACACCGGGCCTTCGTCAAATATCAGCGGCTCGTATGTGGATGGATTTCTATCTGGGTTCTCAATTGTGTTCCATGGGTCTATGTGCCTGTTGTTGTACCAGTACCAGGCTCTTTCGACTACTGTGGCTGTACAATATGTTCTAAAATCAGGTAGAGTGAGGCCTCCCACTTTCTTCTTCCTTTTCAGTAATGCTTTACTTCTCCGGGGCTTCTTTCCCTGCCATAGGAAGTTGCTGATATGTTTCTCCATCACATTAAAAAATGTCCCTGGAATTTGGATCGCAAGTGCACTGTAGGTAGAGATGGCTTTGGTAGAATAGACATTTTTACTCTGTTAAGTCTTCCTATCCACGAGCAAGGTATCTTTTTCCACTTATGTAGGTCCTTTTTAGTTTCTTGCACTAGTTCTTTGTAGTTTGCTTTAAATAGGTCTTTTACAGCTTCGGTAAGACTTATTCCTAAGTCTTTTGTCTTCTTGGTGGCTTCTGTGAATGGTATTGATTTGGAGATTTCCTCTTCGATGTTCTTTTTGTTGATGTAGAGGAACCCAAGTGATTTCTCTATGTTTATCTTATACCCTGCGACTCTACAAAACTCTTCTGTTAGTTTCAGTAGTTTTCTGGAGGATTCCTTAGGGTTTTCTGTGTAGAAGATCATGTCATCTGCAAAGAGACGTAATTTTACTTCCTCCTTGCCAATCCGGATTCCCTTTATTTCTTTGTCTAGCCTAATTGCTCTGGCTAGGACCTCTGGCCCAATGTTGAATAAGAGTGGTGATAAAGGGCATCCTTGTCTGGTTCCCGTTCTCAAGGGAAATGCTTTCAGGCTCTCTCCGTTTAGGGTGCTGTTGCCCGTCGGCTCTGTATACATGCCCTTTATTCTGTTGAGGGATTTTCCTTCAATTCCTATTTGGCTGAGAGTTGTGATCGTGAATGGGTGTTGGACTTTGTCAAATGCCTTTTCTGAATCAATGGATACGATCCTGTGGTTTTTGTCTTTTGTTTTATTTAGACGGTGGATTACATTAATGGTATTTCTAATGTCAAAGGAGCCTTGCATACCTGGTAGAAATCCCACTTGGTCATGGTGGATTATTTCTTTGCTATGTTGTTGAATTCTAATGGCTAGCATTTTGTTGAGGATTTTGGCGTCTTTGTTCATGAGGGATATATTCCGTGAGTTTTTAAAAAATATCTATTGTGCTTTAAGTGAAAATGTACAAATCAAGTCAATCTGTCACACATTAGCTTTTCTACACCTTACTCCATATTCCCACTTACTCTCCCCCAAAAGAGTTCGCCCGCTCCCTCCTTTGAGTCTCCCCTTTCGTAAAGATTTTGCCAGTTTCTGACCCTCTCTACCCTCCCAGCTCCCCTCCAGACAGGAGATTCCAACACAGTCTCAAGTGTCCACCTGATACAAGTAGCTTCCTCTTCGTCAGCATCTCTCTCCAACCCATTGTCCAGTCCTTTCCGTGTCTGATGAGTTGTCTTGGGGAATGGTTCCTGTCCTAGGCCATCAGAAGGTTTGGGGAACACGACCGCCGGGATTCTTCTAGTCTCAGTCCGACCCTTAAGTCTGGTCGTTTTGTGAGAAATTGGGGTCTGCATCCCACTGTTCTCCTGCTCCCTCAGGGATTCTCTGTTGTGCTCCCTGTCAGGGCAGTCATGGGTTGTGGCCGGGTACACTCTAGTTCTTCTAGTCTCAGGATGATGGAAGTCTCTGGTTCATGTGGCCCTTTGTGTCTCTTGGGCTCAGAGTTGTCGTGGGACCTTTGTGTCCTTCATTCTCCTTTGATCCAGGTGAGTTGGGACCAATTCATGCATCTCAGATGGCCGCTTATTAGCATTTAAGACCCCTGACGCCACACTTCAAAGCGGGATGCAGAATGTTTTCAGAAAAGAATGATTTTGCCAATTGACTTCGAAGTCCCCTTAAGCCATAGTCCCCAAAGCCCTCCCTTGCTCCGCTGACCTGTGAAGCATGTAGTTTATCCCGGAAACCTCTTTGCTTTTGGTCCAGTCCAGTTGAGCTGACCTTCCGTGTATTGAGCGCTGTCCTTCCCTTCACCTAAAGTCCTTTTTTTCTACTAACTAATCGCTAAATAACCCTCTCCCAGCCTCCCTCCCTCCCCGCCTTGTAAGCACAAAAGTATGTGTTCTTCTCAGTTCATACTATTTCTCAAGATCTTATAATAGTGGTCGTATACAATATTTGTCCTTTTGCCTCTGACTAATTTCACTCAGCATAATCCCGTCCAGGTTCCTCCATGTTATGAAATGTTTCACAGACTCGTCACTGTTCTTTATCGATGCGTGGTATTCCATTGTGTGAATATACCATAGTTTATTTAACCAGTCCTCCGTTGATGGACAACTTGGTTGCTTCCAGCTTTTTGCTATTGTAACGTGAGCTGCAAGAAAGATGCGTATGCATATATCTGTTCGTGCGAAGGCTCTTATTTCTCTAGGGTGTATTGCGAGGAGTGGGATTTCTGGGTTGTATTTTGAACTTTTGAAGAAAAGGCCAGATAGATTTCCAGAGTGGTTGTACCATGTGACATTTCCACCAGCAGCCTATTAGAGTTCCAATCTCTCGCAGCCTCTCCCACATTGATTATTTTGTGTTTTTTGGAGTAACGCCAGCCTTGTTGGAGTGAGATGAAATCTCTTTGTAGTTTTAATTTGCATTTCTCTAATGGCTAATGATCGAGAGCGTTTTCTCAAGTATCTCTTTGCTGCCTGAATATCTTCTTTAGTGAAGTGCGTGTTCGTATCCTTTGCCCACTTTTTCATTGGTTTCTTTGTCTTTTCGTGGTTGAGGTTTACCAGAATCATATAGATTTTAGAGATCAGGCGCTGGTCGGAGATGTCATAGCAGAAAATTCTTTCCCAATCTCTAGGTGGTCTTTTGACTCTTTTGGTGAAGTCTTCAGATGAGCATAGGTGTTTGATTTTTAGGAGCTCCCAGTTATCTGGTTTCTCTTCGTCATTCTTGGTCATGTTTTATATTCTGTTTCTGCCTTGTGTTAGGGCTCCTAAGGTTGCCCCTATTTTTCCTTCCACGATCTTTATGGCTTTAGTCTTTATGTTTCAGACTTTGATCCGCTTGGAGTTAGGTTTTGTGCTTGGTGTGAGGTATGGGCCCTGTTTCATTTTTTTTGCAAATGGATATCCAGTGATGCCAGCAGCATTTGTTCAAAAGACTGTCTTTTCCCCAATTAACTGACACCGGGCCTTCGTCAAATATCAGCGGCTCGTATGTGGATGGATTTCTATCTGGGTTCTCAATTGTGTTCCATGGGTCTATGTGCCTGTTGTTGTACCAGTACCAGGCTCTTTCGACTACTGTGGCTGTACAATATGTTCTAAAATCAGGTAGAGTGAGGCCTCCCACTTTCTTCTTCCTTTTCAGTAATGCTTTACTTCTCCGGGGCTTCTTTCCCTGCCATAGGAAGTTGCTGATATGTTTCTCCATCACATTAAAAAATGTCCCTGGAATTTGGATCGCAAGTGCACTGTAGGTAGAGATGGCTTTGGTAGAATAGACATTTTTACTCTGTTAAGTCTTCCTATCCACGAGCAAGGTATCTTTTTCCACTTATGTAGGTCCTTTTTAGTTTCTTGCACTAGTTCTTTGTAGTTTGCTTTAAATAGGTCTTTTACAGCTTCGGTAAGACTTATTCCTAAGTCTTTTGTCTTCTTGGTGGCTTCTGTGAATGGTATTGATTTGGAGATTTCCTCTTCGATGTTCTTTTTGTTGATGTAGAGGAACCCAAGTGATTTCTCTATGTTTATCTTATACCCTGCGACTCTACAAAACTCTTCTGTTAGTTTCAGTAGTTTTCTGGAGGATTCCTTAGGGTTTTCTGTGTAGAAGATCATGTCATCTGCAAAGAGACGTAATTTTACTTCCTCCTTGCCAATCCGGATTCCCTTTATTTCTTTGTCTAGCCTAATTGCTCTGGCTAGGACCTCTGGCCCAATGTTGAATAAGAGTGGTGATAAAGGGCATCCTTGTCTGGTTCCCGTTCTCAAGGGAAATGCTTTCAGGCTCTCTCCGTTTAGGGTGCTGTTGCCCGTCGGCTCTGTATACATGCCCTTTATTCTGTTGAGGGATTTTCCTTCAATTCCTATTTGGCTGAGAGTTGTGATCGTGAATGGGTGTTGGACTTTGTCAAATGCCTTTTCTGAATCAATGGATACGATCCTGTGGTTTTTGTCTTTTGTTTTATTTAGACGGTGGATTACATTAATGGTATTTCTAATATCAAAGGAGCCTTGCATACCTGGTAGAAATCCCACTTGGTCATGGTGGATTATTTCTTTTCTATGTTGTTGAATTCTAATGGCTAGCATTTTGTTGAGGATTTTGGCGTCTTTGTTCATGAGGGATATATTCCGTGAGTTTTTAAAAACTATTTATTGTGCTTTAAGTGAACATGTACAAATCAAGTCAATCTGTCACACATAAGCTTTTCTACACCTTACTCCATATTCCCACTTACTCTCCCCCAAAAGAGTTCGCCCGCTCCCTCCTTTGAGTCTCTCCTTTCGTAAAGATTTTGCCAGTTTCTAACCCTCTCTACCCTCCTAGCTCCCCTCCAGACAGGAGATTCCAACACAGTCTCAAGTGTCCACCTGATACAAGTAGCTTCCTCTTCGTCAGCATCTCTCTCCAACCCATTGTCCAGTCCTTTCCGTGTCTGATGAGTTGTCTTGGGGAATGGTTCCTGTCCTAGGCCATCAGAAGGTTTGGGGAACACGACCGCCGGGATTCTTCTAGTCTCAGTGCGACCATGAAGTCTGGTCGTTTTGTGAGAAATTGGGGTCTGCATCCCACTGTTCTCCTGCTCCCTCAGGGATTCTCTGTTGTGCTCCCTGTCAGGGCAGTCATGGGTTGTGGCTGGGTACGCTCTAGTTCTTCTAGTCTCAGGATGATGGAAGTCTCTGGTTCATGTGGCCCTTTGTGTCTCTTGGGCTCAGAGTTGTCGTGGGACCTTTGTGTCCTTCATTCTCCTTTGATCCAGGTGAGTTGAGACCAATTCACGCATCTCAGATGGCCGCTTATTAGCATTTAAGACCCCTGACGCCACACTTCAAAGCGGGATGCAGAATGTTTTCAGAATAGAATGATTTTGCCAATTGACTTCGAAGTCCCCTTAAGCCATAGTCCCCAAAGCCCTCCCTTGCTCCGCTGACCTGTGAAGCATGTAGTTTATCCCGGAAACCTCTTTGCTTTTGGTCCAGTCCAGTTGAGCTGACCTTCCGTGTATTGAGCGCTGTCCTTCCCTTCACCTAAAGTCCTTCTTTTCTACTAACTAATCGCTAAATAACCCTCTCCCAGCCTCCCTCCCTCCCCGCCTTGTAAGCACAAAAGTATGTGTTCTTCTCAGTTCATACTATTTCTCAAGATCTTATAATAGTGGTCGTATACAATATTTGTCCTTTTGCCTCTGACTAATTTCACTCAGCATAATGCCGTCCAGGTTCCTCCATGTTATGAAATGTTTCACAGACTCGTCACTGTTCTTTATCGATGCGTGGTATTCCATTGTGTGAATATACCATAGTTTATTTAACCAGTCCTCCGTTGATGGACAACTTGGTTGCTTCCAGCTTTTTGCTATTGTAACGTGAGCTGCAAGAAAGATGCGTATGCATATATCTGTTCGTGCGAAGGCTCTTATTTCTCTAGGGTGTATTCCGAGGAGTGGGATTTCTGGGTTGTATTTTGAACTTTTGAAGAAAAGGCCAGATAGATTTCCAGAGTGGTTGTACCATGTGACATTCCCACCAGCAGCCTATTAGAGTTCCAATCTCTCGCAGCCTCTCCCACATTGATTATTTTGTGTTTTTTGGAGTAACGCCAGCCTTGTTGGAGTGAGATGGAATCTCTTTGTAGTTTTAATTTGCATTTCTCTAATGGCTAATGATCGAGAGCGTTTTCTCAAGTATCTCTTAGCTGCCTGAATATCTTCTTTAGTGAAGTGCGTGTTCGTATCCTTTGCCCACTTTTTGATTGGTTTCTTTGTCTTTTCGTGGTTGAGGTTTACCAGAATCATATAGATTTTAGAGATCAGGCGCTGGTCGGAGATGTCATAGCAGAAAATTCTTTCCCAATCTCTAGGTGGTCTTTTGACTCTTTTGGTGAAGTCTTCAGATGAGCATAGGTGTTTGATTTTTAGGAGCTCCCAGTTATCTGGTTTCTCTTCGTCATTCTTGGTCATGTTTTATATTCTGTTTCTGCCTTGTGTTAGGGCTCCTAAGGTTGCCCCTATTTTTCCTTCCACGATCTTTATGGCTTTAGTCTTTATGTTTCAGACTTTGATCCGCTTGGAGTTAGGTTTTGTGCTTGGTGTGAGGTATGGGCCCTGTTTCATTTTTTTTGCAAATGGATATCCAGTGATGCCAGCAGCATTTGTTCAAAAGACTGTCTTTTCCCCAATTAACTGACACCGGGCCTTCGTCAAATATCAGCGGCTCGTATGTGGATGGATTTCTATCTGGGTTCTCAATTGTGTTCCATGGGTCTATGTGCCTGTTGTTGTACCAGTACCAGGCTCTTTCGACTACTGTGGCTGTACAATATGTTCTAAAATCAGGTAGAGTGAGGCCTCCCACTTTCTTCTTCCTTTTCAGTAATGCTTTACTTCTCCGGGGCTTCTTTCCCTGCCATAGGAAGTTGCTGATATGTTTCTCCATCACATTAAAAAATGTCCCTGGAATTTGGATCGCAAGTGCACTGTAGGTAGAGATGGCTTTGGTAGAATAGACATTTTTACTCTGTTAAGTCTTCCTATCCACGAGCAAGGTATCTTTTTCCACTTATGTAGGTCCTTTTTAGTTTCTTGCACTAGTTCTTTGTAGTTTGCTTTAAATAGGTCTTTTACAGCTTCGGTAAGACTTATTCCTAAGTCTTTTGTCTTCTTGGTGGCTTCTGTGAATGGTATTGATTTGGAGATTTCCTCTTCGATGTTCTTTTTGTTGATGTAGAGGAACCCAAGTGATTTCTCTATGTTTATCTTATACCCTGCGACTCTACAAAACTCTTCTGTTAGTTTCAGTAGTTTTCTGGAGGATTCCTTAGGGTTTTCTGTGTAGAAGATCATGTCATCTGCAAAGAGACGTAATTTTACTTCCTCCTTGCCAATCCGGATTCCCTTTATTTCTTTGTCTAGCCTAATTGCTCTGGCTAGGACCTCTGGCCCAATGTTGAATAAGAGTGGTGATAAAGGGCATCCTTGTCTGGTTCCCGTTCTCAAGGGAAATGCTTTCAGGCTCTCTCCGTTTAGGGTGCTGTTGCCCGTCGGCTCTGTATACATGCCCTTTATTCTGTTGAGGGATTTTCCTTCAATTCCTATTTGGCTGAGAGTTGTGATCGTGAATGGGTGTTGGACTTTGTCAAATGCCTTTTCTGAATCAATGGATACGATCCTGTGGTTTTTGTCTTTTGTTTTATTTAGACGGTGGATTACATTAATGGTATTTCTAATATCAAAGGAGCCTTGCATACCTGGTAGAAATCCCACTTGGTCATGGTGGATTATTTCTTTGCTATGTTGTTGAATTCTAATGGCTAGCATTTTGTTGAGGATTTTGGCGTCTTTGTTCATGAGGGATATATTCCGTGAGTTTTTAAAAACTATTTATTGTGCTTTAAGTGAACATGTACAAATCAAGTCAATCTGTCACACATAAGCTTTTCTACACCTTACTCCATATTCCCACTTACTCTCCCCCAAAAGAGTTCGCCCGCTCCCTCCTTTGAGTCTCGCCTTTCGTAAAGATTTTGCCAGTTTCTAACCCTCTCTACCCTCCTAGCTCCCCTCCAGACAGGAGATTCCAACACAGTCTCAAGTGTCCACCTGATACAAGTAGCTTCCTCTTCGTCAGCATCTCTCTCCAACCCATTGTCCAGTCCTTTCCGTGTCTGATGAGTTGTCTTGGGGAATGGTTCCTGTCCTAGGCCATCAGAAGGTTTGGGGAACACGACCGCCGGGATTCTTCTAGTCTCAGTGCGACCATGAAGTCTGGTCGTTTTGTGAGAAATTGGGGTCTGCATCCCACTGTTCTCCTGCTCCCTCAGGGATTCTCTGTTGTGCTCCCTGTCAGGGCAGTCATGGGTTGTGGCTGGGTACGCTCTAGTTCTTCTAGTCTCAGGATGATGGAAGTCTCTGGTTCATGTGGCCCTTTGTGTCTCTTGGGCTCAGAGTTGTCGTGGGACCTTTGTGTCCTTCATTCTCCTTTGATCCAGGTGAGTTGAGACCAATTCACGCATCTCAGATGGCCGCTTATTAGCATTTAAGACCCCTGACGCCACACTTCAAAGCGGGATGCAGAATGTTTTCAGAATAGAATGATTTTGCCAATTGACTTCGAAGTCCCCTTAAGCCATAGTCCCCAAAGCCCTCCCTTGCTCCGCTGACCTGTGAAGCATGTAGTTTATCCCGGAAACCTCTTTGCTTTTGGTCCAGTCCAGTTGAGCTGACCTTCCGTGTATTGAGCGCTGTCCTTCCCTTCACCTAAAGTCCTTCTTTTCTACTAACTAATCGCTAAATAACCCTCTCCCAGCCTCCCTCCCTCCCCGCCTTGTAAGCACAAAAGTATGTGTTCTTCTCAGTTCATACTATTTCTCAAGATCTTATAATAGTGGTCGTATACAATATTTGTCCTTTTGCCTCTGACTAATTTCACTCAGCATAATGCCGTCCAGGTTCCTCCATGTTATGAAATGTTTCACAGACTCGTCACTGTTCTTTATCGATGCGTGGTATTCCATTGTGTGAATATACCATAGTTTATTTAACCAGTCCTCCGTTGATGGACAACTTGGTTGCTTCCAGCTTTTTGCTATTGTAACGTGAGCTGCAAGAAAGATGCGTATGCATATATCTGTTCGTGCGAAGGCTCTTATTTCTCTAGGGTGTATTCCGAGGAGTGGGATTTCTGGGTTGTATTTTGAACTTTTGAAGAAAAGGCCAGATAGATTTCCAGAGTGGTTGTACCATGTGACATTCCCACCAGCAGCCTATTAGAGTTCCAATCTCTCGCAGCCTCTCCCACATTGATTATTTTGTGTTTTTTGGAGTAACGCCAGCCTTGTTGGAGTGAGATGGAATCTCTTTGTAGTTTTAATTTGCATTTCTCTAATGGCTAATGATCGAGAGCGTTTTCTCAAGTATCTCTTAGCTGCCTGAATATCTTCTTTAGTGAAGTGCGTGTTCGTATCCTTTGCCCACTTTTTGATTGGTTTCTTTGTCTTTTCGTGGTTGAGGTTTACCAGAATCATATAGATTTTAGAGATCAGGCGCTGGTCGGAGATGTCATAGCAGAAAATTCTTTCCCAATCTCTAGGTGGTCTTTTGACTCTTTTGGTGAAGTCTTCAGATGAGCATAGGTGTTTGATTTTTAGGAGCTCCCAGTTATCTGGTTTCTCTTCGTCATTCTTGGTCATGTTTTATATTCTGTTTCTGCCTTGTGTTAGGGCTCCTAAGGTTGCCCCTATTTTTCCTTCCACGATCTTTATGGCTTTAGTCTTTATGTTTCAGACTTTGATCCGCTTGGAGTTAGGTTTTGTGCTTGGTGTGAGGTATGGGCCCTGTTTCATTTTTTTTGCAAATGGATATCCAGTGATGCCAGCAGCATTTGTTCAAAAGACTGTCTTTTCCCCAATTAACTGACACCGGGCCTTCGTCAAATATCAGCGGCTCGTATGTGGATGGATTTCTATCTGGGTTCTCAATTGTGTTCCATGGGTCTATGTGCCTGTTGTTGTACCAGTACCAGGCTCTTTCGACTACTGTGGCTGTACAATATGTTCTAAAATCAGGTAGAGTGAGGCCTCCCACTTTCTTCTTCCTTTTCAGTAATGCTTTACTTCTCCGGGGCTTCTTTCCCTGCCATAGGAAGTTGCTGATATGTTTCTCCATCACATTAAAAAATGTCCCTGGAATTTGGATCGCAAGTGCACTGTAGGTAGAGATGGCTTTGGTAGAATAGACATTTTTACTCTGTTAAGTCTTCCTATCCACGAGCAAGGTATCTTTTTCCACTTATGTAGGTCCTTTTTAGTTTCTTGCACTAGTTCTTTGTAGTTTGCTTTAAATAGGTCTTTTACAGCTTCGGTAAGACTTATTCCTAAGTCTTTTGTCTTCTTGGTGGCTTCTGTGAATGGTATTGATTTGGAGATTTCCTCTTCGATGTTCTTTTTGTTGATGTAGAGGAACCCAAGTGATTTCTCTATGTTTATCTTATACCCTGCGACTCTACAAAACTCTTCTGTTAGTTTCAGTAGTTTTCTGGAGGATTCCTTAGGGTTTTCTGTGTAGAAGATCATGTCATCTGCAAAGAGACGTAATTTTACTTCCTCCTTGCCAATCCGGATTCCCTTTATTTCTTTGTCTAGCCTAATTGCTCTGGCTAGGACCTCTGGCCCAATGTTGAATAAGAGTGGTGATAAAGGGCATCCTTGTCTGGTTCCCGTTCTCAAGGGAAATGCTTTCAGGCTCTCTCCGTTTAGGGTGCTGTTGCCCGTCGGCTCTGTATACATGCCCTTTATTCTGTTGAGGGATTTTCCTTCAATTCCTATTTGGCTGAGAGTTGTGATCGTGAATGGGTGTTGGACTTTGTCAAATGCCTTTTCTGAATCAATGGATACGATCCTGTGGTTTTTGTCTTTTGTTTTATTTAGACGGTGGATTACATTAATGGTATTTCTAATATCAAAGGAGCCTTGCATACCTGGTAGAAATCCCACTTGGTCATGGTGGATTATTTCTTTGCTATGTTGTTGAATTCTAATGGCTAGCATTTTGTTGAGGATTTTGGCGTCTTTGTTCATGAGGGATATATTCCGTGAGTTTTTAAAAACTATTTATTGTGCTTTAAGTGAACATGTACAAATCAAGTCAATCTGTCACACATAAGCTTTTCTACACCTTACTCCATATTCCCACTTACTCTCCCCCAAAAGAGTTCGCCCGCTCCCTCCTTTGAGTCTCGCCTTTCGTAAAGATTTTGCCAGTTTCTAACCCTCTCTACCCTCCTAGCTCCCCTCCAGACAGGAGATTCCAACACAGTCTCAAGTGTCCACCTGATACAAGTAGCTTCCTCTTCGTCAGCATCTCTCTCCAACCCATTGTCCAGTCCTTTCCGTGTCTGATGAGTTGTCTTGGGGAATGGTTCCTGTCCTAGGCCATCAGAAGGTTTGGGGAACACGACCGCCGGGATTCTTCTAGTCTCAGTGCGACCATGAAGTCTGGTCGTTTTGTGAGAAATTGGGGTCTGCATCCCACTGTTCTCCTGCTCCCTCAGGGATTCTCTGTTGTGCTCCCTGTCAGGGCAGTCATGGGTTGTGGCTGGGTACGCTCTAGTTCTTCTAGTCTCAGGATGATGGAAGTCTCTGGTTCATGTGGCCCTTTGTGTCTCTTGGGCTCAGAGTTGTCGTGGGACCTTTGTGTCCTTCATTCTCCTTTGATCCAGGTGAGTTGAGACCAATTCACGCATCTCAGATGGCCGCTTATTAGCATTTAAGACCCCTGACGCCACACTTCAAAGCGGGATGCAGAATGTTTTCAGAATAGAATGATTTTGCCAATTGACTTCGAAGTCCCCTTAAGCCATAGTCCCCAAAGCCCTCCCTTGCTCCGCTGACCTGTGAAGCATGTAGTTTATCCCGGAAACCTCTTTGCTTTTGGTCCAGTCCAGTTGAGCTGACCTTCCGTGTATTGAGCGCTGTCCTTCCCTTCACCTAAAGTCCTTCTTTTCTACTAACTAATCGCTAAATAACCCTCTCCCAGCCTCCCTCCCTCCCCGCCTTGTAAGCACAAAAGTATGTGTTCTTCTCAGTTCATACTATTTCTCAAGATCTTATAATAGTGGTCGTATACAATATTTGTCCTTTTGCCTCTGACTAATTTCACTCAGCATAATGCCGTCCAGGTTCCTCCATGTTATGAAATGTTTCACAGACTCGTCACTGTTCTTTATCGATGCGTGGTATTCCATTGTGTGAATATACCATAGTTTATTTAACCAGTCCTCCGTTGATGGACAACTTGGTTGCTTCCAGCTTTTTGCTATTGTAACGTGAGCTGCAAGAAAGATGCGTATGCATATATCTGTTCGTGCGAAGGCTCTTATTTCTCTAGGGTGTATTCCGAGGAGTGGGATTTCTGGGTTGTATTTTGAACTTTTGAAGAAAAGGCCAGATAGATTTCCAGAGTGGTTGTACCATGTGACATTCCCAGCAGCAGCCTATTAGAGTTCCAATCTCTCGCAGCCTCTCCCACATTGATTATTTTGTGTTTTTTGGAGTAACGCCAGCCTTGTTGGAGTGAGATGGAATCTCTTTGTAGTTTTAATTTGCATTTCTCTAATGGCTAATGATCGAGAGCGTTTTCTCAAGTATCTCTTAGCTGCCTGAATATCTTCTTTAGTGAAGTGCGTGTTCGTATCCTTTGCCCACTTTTTGATTGGTTTCTTTGTCTTTTCGTGGTTGAGGTTTACCAGAATCATATAGATTTTAGAGATCAGGCGCTGGTCGGAGATGTCATAGCAGAAAATTCTTTCCCAATCTCTAGGTGGTCTTTTGACTCTTTTGGTGAAGTCTTCAGATGAGCATAGGTGTTTGATTTTTAGGAGCTCCCAGTTATCTGGTTTCTCTTCGTCATTCTTGGTCATGTTTTATATTCTGTTTCTGCCTTGTGTTAGGGCTCCTAAGGTTGCCCCTATTTTTCCTTCCACGATCTTTATGGCTTTAGTCTTTATGTTTCAGACTTTGATCCGCTTGGAGTTAGGTTTTGTGCTTGGTGTGAGGTATGGGCCCTGTTTCATTTTTTTTGCAAATGGATATCCAGTGATGCCAGCAGCATTTGTTCAAAAGACTGTCTTTTCCCCAATTAACTGACACCGGGCCTTCGTCAAATATCAGCGGCTCGTATGTGGATGGATTTCTATCTGGGTTCTCAATTGTGTTCCATGGGTCTATGTGCCTGTTGTTGTACCAGTACCAGGCTCTTTCGACTACTGTGGCTGTACAATATGTTCTAAAATCAGGTAGAGTGAGGCCTCCCACTTTCTTCTTCCTTTTCAGTAATGCTTTACTTCTCCGGGGCTTCTTTCCCTGCCATAGGAAGTTGCTGATATGTTTCTCCATCACATTAAAAAATGTCCCTGGAATTTGGATCGCAAGTGCACTGTAGGTAGAGATGGCTTTGGTAGAATAGACATTTTTACTCTGTTAAGTCTTCCTATCCACGAGCAAGGTATCTTTTTCCACTTATGTAGGTCCTTTTTAGTTTCTTGCACTAGTTCTTTGTAGTTTGCTTTAAATAGGTCTTTTACAGCTTCGGTAAGACTTATTCCTAAGTCTTTTGTCTTCTTGGTGGCTTCTGTGAATGGTATTGATTTGGAGATTTCCTCTTCGATGTTCTTTTTGTTGATGTAGAGGAACCCAAGTGATTTCTCTATGTTTATCTTATACCCTGCGACTCTACAAAACTCTTCTGTTAGTTTCAGTAGTTTTCTGGAGGATTCCTTAGGGTTTTCTGTGTAGAAGATCATGTCATCTGCAAAGAGACGTAATTTTACTTCCTCCTTGCCAATCCGGATTCCCTTTATTTCTTTGTCTACCCTAATTGCTCTGGCTAGGACCTCTGGCCCAATGTTGAATAAGAGTGGTGATAAAGGGCATCCTTGTCTGGTTCCCGTTCTCAAGGGAAATGCTTTCAGGCTCTCTCCGTTTAGGGTGCTGTTGCCCGTCGGCTCTGTATACATGCCCTTTATTCTGTTGAGGGATTTTCCTTCAATTCCTATTTGGCTGAGAGTTGTGATCGTGAATGGGTGTTGGACTTTGTCAAATGCCTTTTCTGAATCAATGGATACGATCCTGTGGTTTTTGTCTTTTGTTTTATTTAGACGGTGGATTACATTAATGGTATTTCTAATATCAAAGGAGCCTTGCATACCTGGTAGAAATCCCACTTGGTCATGGTGGATTATTTCTTTGCTATGTTGTTGAATTCTAATGGCTAGCATTTTGTTGAGGATTTTGGCGTCTTTGTTCATGAGGGATATATTCCGTGAGTTTTTAAAAACTATTTATTGTGCTTTAAGTGAACATGTACAAATCAAGTCAATCTGTCACACATAAGCTTTTCTACACCTTACTCCATATTCCCACTTACTCTCCCCCAAAAGAGTTCGCCCGCTCCCTCCTTTGAGTCTCTCCTTTCGTAAAGATTTTGCCAGTTTCTAACCCTCTCTACCCTCCTAGCTCCCCTCCAGACAGGAGATTCCAACACAGTCTCAAGTGTCCACCTGATACAAGTAGCTTCCTCTTCGTCAGCATCTCTCTCCAACCCATTGTCCAGTCCTTTCCGTGTCTGATGAGTTGTCTTGGGGAATGGTTCCTGTCCTAGGCCATCAGAAGGTTTGGGGAACACGACCGCCGGGATTCTTCTAGTCTCAGTGCGACCATGAAGTCTGGTCGTTTTGTGAGAAATTGGGGTCTGCATCCCACTGTTCTCCTGCTCCCTCAGGGATTCTCTGTTGTGCTCCCTGTCAGGGCAGTCATGGGTTGTGGCTGGGTACGCTCTAGTTCTTCTAGTCTCAGGATGATGGAAGTCTCTGGTTCATGTGGCCCTTTGTGTCTCTTGGGCTCAGAGTTGTCGTGGGACCTTTGTGTCCTTCATTCTCCTTTGATCCAGGTGAGTTGAGACCAATTCACGCATCTCAGATGGCCGCTTATTAGCATTTAAGACCCCTGACGCCACACTTCAAAGCGGGATGCAGAATGTTTTCAGAATAGAATGATTTTGCCAATTGACTTCGAAGTCCCCTTAAGCCATAGTCCCCAAAGCCCTCCCTTGCTCCGCTGACCTGTGAAGCATGTAGTTTATCCCGGAAACCTCTTTGCTTTTGGTCCAGTCCAGTTGAGCTGACCTTCCGTGTATTGAGCGCTGTCCTTCCCTTCACCTAAAGTCCTTCTTTTCTACTAACTAATCGCTAAATAACCCTCTCCCAGCCTCCCTCCCTCCCCGCCTTGTAAGCACAAAAGTATGTGTTCTTCTCAGTTCATACTATTTCTCAAGATCTTATAATAGTGGTCGTATACAATATTTGTCCTTTTGCCTCTGACTAATTTCACTCAGCATAATGCCGTCCAGGTTCCTCCATGTTATGAAATGTTTCACAGACTCGTCACTGTTCTTTATCGATGCGTGGTATTCCATTGTGTGAATATACCATAGTTTATTTAACCAGTCCTCCGTTGATGGACAACTTGGTTGCTTCCAGCTTTTTGCTATTGTAACGTGAGCTGCAAGAAAGATGCGTATGCATATATCTGTTCGTGCGAAGGCTCTTATTTCTCTAGGGTGTATTCCGAGGAGTGGGATTTCTGGGTTGTATTTTGAACTTTTGAAGAAAAGGCCAGATAGATTTCCAGAG
Organism: Elephas maximus indicus; assembly: GCF_024166365.1. Taxonomy (NCBI): domain Eukaryota; kingdom Metazoa; phylum Chordata; class Mammalia; order Proboscidea; family Elephantidae; genus Elephas; species Elephas maximus. The sequence continues at coordinate 8,656,798 of NC_064843.1, forward strand.
TGGTTGTACCATGTGACATTCCCAGCAGCAGCCTATTAGAGTTCCAATCTCTCGCAGCCTCTCCCACATTGATTATTTTGTGTTTTTTGGAGTAACGCCAGCCTTGTTGGAGTGAGATGGAATCTCTTTGTAGTTTTAATTTGCATTTCTCTAATGGCTAATGATCGAGAGCGTTTTCTCAAGTATCTCTTATCTGCCTGAATATCTTCTTTAGTGAAGTGCGTGTTCGTATCCTTTGCCCACTTTTTGATTGGTTTCTTTGTCTTTTCGTGGTTGAGGTTTACCAGAATCATATAGATTTTAGAGATCAGGCGCTGGTCGGAGATGTCATAGCAGAAAATTCTTTCCCAATCTCTAGGTGGTCTTTTGACTCTTTTGGTGAAGTCTTCAGATGAGCATAGGTGTTTGATTTTTAGGAGCTCCCAGTTATCTGGTTTCTCTTCGTCATTCTTGGTCATGTTTTATATTCTGTTTCTGCCTTGTGTTAGGGCTCCTAAGGTTGCCCCTATTTTTCCTTCCACGATCTTTATGGCTTTAGTCTTTATGTTTCAGACTTTGATCCGCTTGGAGTTAGGTTTTGTGCTTGGTGTGAGGTATGGGCCCTGTTTCATTTTTTTTGCAAATGGATATCCAGTGATGCCAGCAGCATTTGTTCAAAAGACTGTCTTTTCCCCAATTAACTGACACCGGGCCTTCGTCAAATATCAGCGGCTCGTATGTGGATGGATTTCTATCTGGGTTCTCAATTGTGTTCCATGGGTCTATGTGCCTGTTGTTGTACCAGTACCAGGCTCTTTCGACTACTGTGGCTGTACAATATGTTCTAAAATCAGGTAGAGTGAGGCCTCCCACTTTCTTCTTCCTTTTCAGTAATGCTTTACTTCTCCGGGGCTTCTTTCCCTGCCATAGGAAGTTGCTGATATGTTTCTCCATCACATTAAAAAATGTCCCTGGAATTTGGATCGCAAGTGCACTGTAGGTAGAGATGGCTTTGGTAGAATAGACATTTTTACTCTGTTAAGTCTTCCTATCCACGAGCAAGGTATCTTTTTCCACTTATGTAGGTCCTTTTTAGTTTCTTGCACTAGTTCTTTGTAGTTTGCTTTAAATAGGTCTTTTACAGCTTCGGTAAGACTTATTCCTAAGTCTTTTGTCTTCTTGGTGGCTTCTGTGAATGGTATTGATTTGGAGATTTCCTCTTCGATGTTCTTTTTGTTGATGTAGAGGAACCCAAGTGATTTCTCTATGTTTATCTTATACCCTGCGACGCTACAAAACTCTTCTGTTAGTTTCAGTAGTTTTCTGGAGGATTCCTTAGGGTTTTCTGTGTAGAAGATCATGTCATCTGCAAAGAGACGTAATTTTACTTCCTCCTTGCCAATCCGGATTCCCTTTATTTCTTTGTCTAGCCTAATTGCTCTGGCTAGGACCTCTGGCCCAATGTTGAATAAGAGTGGTGATAAAGGGCATCCTTGTCTGGTTCCCGTTCTCAAGGGAAATGCTTTCAGGCTCTCTCCGTTTAGGGTGCTGTTGCCCGTCGGCTCTGTATACATGCCCTTTATTCTGTTGAGGGATTTTCCTTCAATTCCTATTTGGCTGAGAGTTGTGATCGTGAATGGGTGTTGGACTTTGTCAAATGCCTTTTCTGAATCAATGGATACGATCCTGTGGTTTTTGTCTTTTGTTTTATTTAGACGGTGGATTACATTAATGGTATTTCTAATGTCAAAGGAGCCTTGCATACCTGGTAGAAATCCCACTTGGTCATGGTGGATTATTTCTTTTCTATGTTGTTGAATTCTAATGGCTAGCATTTTGTTGAGGATTTTGGCGTCTTTGTTCATGAGGGATATATTCCGTGAGTTTTTAAAAACTATTTATTGTGCTTTAAGTGAACATGTACAAATCAAGTCAATCTGTCACACATAAGCTTTTCTACACCTTACTCCATATTCCCACTTACTCTCCCCCAAAAGAGTTCGCCCGCTCCCTCCTTTGAGTCTCTCCTTTCGTAAAGATTTTGCCAGTTTCTAACCCTCTCTACCCTCCTAGCTCCCCTCCAGACAGGAGATTCCAACACAGTCTCAAGTGTCCACCTGATACAAGTAGCTTCCTCTTCGTCAGCATCTCTCTCCAACCCATTGTCCAGTCCTTTCCGTGTCTGATGAGTTGTCTTGGGGAATGGTTCCTGTCCTAGGCCATCAGAAGGTTTGGGGAACACGACCGCCGGGATTCTTCTAGTCTCAGTGCGACCATGAAGTCTGGTCGTTTTGTGAGAAATTGGGGTCTGCATCCCACTGTTCTCCTGCTCCCTCAGGGATTCTCTGTTGTGCTCCCTGTCAGGGCAGTCATGGGTTGTGGCTGGGTACGCTCTAGTTCTTCTAGTCTCAGGATGATGGAAGTCTCTGGTTCATGTGGCCCTTTGTGTCTCTTGGGCTCAGAGTTGTCGTGGGACCTTTGTGTCCTTCATTCTCCTTTGATCCAGGTGAGTTGAGACCAATTCACGCATCTCAGATGGCCGCTTATTAGCATTTAAGACCCCTGACGCCACACTTCAAAGCGGGATGCAGAATGTTTTCAGAATAGAATGATTTTGCCAATTGACTTCGAAGTCCCCTTAAGCCATAGTCCCCAAAGCCCTCCCTTGCTCCGCTGACCTGTGAAGCATGTAGTTTATCCCGGAAACCTCTTTGCTTTTGGTCCAGTCCAGTTGAGCTGACCTTCCGTGTATTGAGCGCTGTCCTTCCCTTCACCTAAAGTCCTTCTTTTCTACTAACTAATCGCTAAATAACCCTCTCCCAGCCTCCCTCCCTCCCCGCCTTGTAAGCACAAAAGTATGTGTTCTTCTCAGTTCATACTATTTCTCAAGATCTTATAATAGTGGTCGTATACAATATTTGTCCTTTTGCCTCTGACTAATTTCACTCAGCATAATGCCGTCCAGGTTCCTCCATGTTATGAAATGTTTCACAGACTCGTCACTGTTCTTTATCGATGCGTGGTATTCCATTGTGTGAATATACCATAGTTTATTTAACCAGTCCTCCGTTGATGGACAACTTGGTTGCTTCCAGCTTTTTGCTATTGTAACGTGAGCTGCAAGAAAGATGCGTATGCATATATCTGTTCGTGCGAAGGCTCTTATTTCTCTAGGGTGTATTCCGAGGAGTGGGATTTCTGGGTTGTATTTTGAACTTTTGAAGAAAAGGCCAGATAGATTTCCAGAGTGGTTGTACCATGTGACATTCCCACCAGCAGCCTATTAGAGTTCCAATCTCTCGCAGCCTCTCCCACATTGATTATTTTGTGTTTTTTGGAGTAACGCCAGCCTTGTTGGAGTGAGATGGAATCTCTTTGTAGTTTTAATTTGCATTTCTCTAATGGCTAATGATCGAGAGCGTTTTCTCAAGTATCTCTTAGCTGCCTGAATATCTTCTTTAGTGAAGTGCGTGTTCGTATCCTTTGCCCACTTTTTGATTGGTTTCTTTGTCTTTTCGTGGTTGAGGTTTACCAGAATCATATAGATTTTAGAGATCAGGCGCTGGTCGGAGATGTCATAGCAGAAAATTCTTTCCCAATCTCTAGGTGGTCTTTTGACTCTTTTGGTGAAGTCTTCAGATGAGCATAGGTGTTTGATTTTTAGGAGCTCCCAGTTATCTGGTTTCTCTTCGTCATTCTTGGTCATGTTTTATATTCTGTTTCTGCCTTGTGTTAGGGCTCCTAAGGTTGCCCCTATTTTTCCTTCCACGATCTTTATGGCTTTAGTCTTTATGTTTCAGACTTTGATCCGCTTGGAGTTAGGTTTTGTGCTTGGTGTGAGGTATGGGCCCTGTTTCATTTTTTTTGCAAATGGATATCCAGTGATGCCAGCAGCATTTGTTCAAAAGACTGTCTTTTCCCCAATTAACTGACACCGGGCCTTCGTCAAATATCAGCGGCTCGTATGTGGATGGATTTCTATCTGGGTTCTCAATTGTGTTCCATGGGTCTATGTGCCTGTTGTTGTACCAGTACCAGGCTCTTTCGACTACTGTGGCTGTACAATATGTTCTAAAATCAGGTAGAGTGAGGCCTCCCACTTTCTTCTTCCTTTTCAGTAATGCTTTACTTCTCCGGGGCTTCTTTCCCTGCCATAGGAAGTTGCTGATATGTTTCTCCATCACATTAAAAAATGTCCCTGGAATTTGGATCGCAAGTGCACTGTAGGTAGAGATGGCTTTGGTAGAATAGACATTTTTACTCTGTTAAGTCTTCCTATCCACGAGCAAGGTATCTTTTTCCACTTATGTAGGTCCTTTTTAGTTTCTTGCACTAGTTCTTTGTAGTTTGCTTTAAATAGGTCTTTTACAGCTTCGGTAAGACTTATTCCTAAGTCTTTTGTCTTCTTGGTGGCTTCTGTGAATGGTATTGATTTGGAGATTTCCTCTTCGATGTTCTTTTTGTTGATGTAGAGGAACCCAAGTGATTTCTCTATGTTTATCTTATACCCTGCGACTCTACAAAACTCTTCTGTTAGTTTCAGTAGTTTTCTGGAGGATTCCTTAGGGTTTTCTGTGTAGAAGATCATGTCATCTGCAAAGAGACGTAATTTTACTTCCTCCTTGCCAATCCGGATTCCCTTTATTTCTTTGTCTACCCTAATTGCTCTGGCTAGGACCTCTGGCCCAATGTTGAATAAGAGTGGTGATAAAGGGCATCCTTGTCTGGTTCCCGTTCTCAAGGGAAATGCTTTCAGGCTCTCTCCGTTTAGGGTGCTGTTGCCCGTCGGCTCTGTATACATGCCCTTTATTCTGTTGAGGGATTTTCCTTCAATTCCTATTTGGCTGAGAGTTGTGATCGTGAATGGGTGTTGGACTTTGTCAAATGCCTTTTCTGAATCAATGGATACGATCCTGTGGTTTTTGTCTTTTGTTTTATTTAGACGGTGGATTACATTAATGGTATTTCTAATGTCAAAGGAGCCTTGCATACCTGGTAGAAATCCCACTTGGTCATGGTGGATTATTTCTTTTCTATGTTGTTGAATTCTAATGGCTAGCATTTTGTTGAGGATTTTGGCGTCTTTGTTCATGAGGGATATATTCCGTGAGTTTTTAAAAAATATTTATTGTGCTTTAAGTGAACATGTACAAATCAAGTCAATCTGTCACACATAAGCTTTTCTACACCTTACTCCATATTCCCACTTACTCTCCCCCAAAAGAGTTCGCCCGCTCCCTCCTTTGAGTCTCTCCTTTCGTAAAGATTTTGCCAGTTTCTAACCCTCTCTACCCTCCTAGCTCCCCTGCAGACGGGAGATTCCAACACAGTCTCAAGTGTCCACCTGATACAAGTAGCTTCCTCTTCGTCAGCATCTCTCTCCAACCCATTGTCCAGTCCTTTCCGTGTCTGATGAGTTGTCTTGGGGAATGGTTCCTGTCCTAGGCCATCAGAAGGTTTGGGGAACACGACCGCCGGGATTCTTCTAGTCTCAGTGCGACCATGAAGTCTGGTCGTTTTGTGAGAAATTGGGGTCTGCATCCCACTGTTCTCCTGCTCCCTCAGGGATTCTCTGTTGTGCTCCCTGTCAGGGCAGTCATGGGTTGTGGCTGGGTACGCTCTAGTTCTTCTAGTCTCAGGATGATGGAAGTCTCTGGTTCATGTGGCCCTTTGTGTCTCTTGGGCTCAGAGTTGTCGTGGGACCTTTGTGTCCTTCATTCTCCTTTGATCCAGGTGAGTTGAGACCAATTCATGCATCTCAGATGGCCGCTTATTAGCATTTAAGACCCCTGACGCCACACTTCAAAGCGGGATGCAGAATGTTTTCAGAATAGAATGATTTTGCCAATTGACTTCGAAGTCCCCTTAAGCCATAGTCCCCAAAGCCCTCCCTTGCTCCGCTGACCTGTGAAGCATGTAGTTTATCCCGGAAACCTCTTTGCTTTTGGTCCAGTCCAGTTGAGCTGACCTTCCGTGTATTGAGCGCTGTCCTTCCCTTCACCTAAAGTCCTTCTTTTCTACTAACTAATCGCTAAATAACCCTCTCCCAGCCTCCCTCCCTCCCCGCCTTGTAAGCACAAAAGTATGTGTTCTTCTCAGTTCATACTATTTCTCAAGATCTTATAATAGTGGTCGTATACAATATTTGTCCTTTTGCCTCTGACTAATTTCACTCAGCATAATGCCGTCCAGGTTCCTCCATGTTATGAAATGTTTCACAGACTCGTCACTGTTCTTTATCGATGCGTGGTATTCCATTGTGTGAATATACCATAGTTTATTTAACCAGTCCTCCGTTGATGGACAACTTGGTTGCTTCCAGCTTTTTGCTATTGTAACGTGAGCTGCAAGAAAGATGCGTATGCATATATCTGTTCGTGCGAAGGCTCTTATTTCTCTAGGGTGTATTCCGAGGAGTGGGATTTCTGGGTTGTATTTTGAACTTTTGAAGAAAAGGCCAGATAGATTTCCAGAGTGGTTGTACCATGTGACATTCCCACCAGCAGCCTATTAGAGTTCCAATCTCTCGCAGCCTCTCCCACATTGATTATTTTGTGTTTTTTGGAGTAACGCCAGCCTTGTTGGAGTGAGATGGAATCTCTTTGTAGTTTTAATTTGCATTTCTCTAATGGCTAATGATCGAGAGCGTTTTCTCAAGTATCTCTTAGCTGCCTGAATATCTTCTTTAGTGAAGTGCGTGTTCGTATCCTTTGCCCACTTTTTGATTGGTTTCTTTGTCTTTTCGTGGTTGAGGTTTACCAGAATCATATAGATTTTAGAGATCAGGCGCTGGTCGGAGATGTCATAGCAGAAAATTCTTTCCCAATCTCTAGGTGGTCTTTTGACTCTTTTGGTGAAGTCTTCAGATGAGCATAGGTGTTTGATTTTTAGGAGCTCCCAGTTATCTGGTTTCTCTTCGTCATTCTTGGTCATGTTTTATATTCTGTTTCTGCCTTGTGTTAGGGCTCCTAAGGTTGCCCCTATTTTTCCTTCCACGATCTTTATGGCTTTAGTCTTTATGTTTCAGACTTTGATCCGCTTGGAGTTAGGTTTTGTGCTTGGTGTGAGGTATGGGCCCTGTTTCATTTTTTTTGCAAATGGATATCCAGTGATGCCAGCAGCATTTGTTCAAAAGACTGTCTTTTCCCCAATTAACTGACACCGGGCCTTCGTCAAATATCAGCGGCTCGTATGTGGATGGATTTCTATCTGGGTTCTCAATTGTGTTCCATGGGTCTATGTGCCTGTTGTTGTACCAGTACCAGGCTCTTTCGACTACTGTGGCTGTACAATATGTTCTAAAATCAGGTAGAGTGAGGCCTCCCACTTTCTTCTTCCTTTTCAGTAATGCTTTACTTCTCCGGGGCTTCTTTCCCTGCCATAGGAAGTTGCTGATATGTTTCTCCATCACATTAAAAAATGTCCCTGGAATTTGGATCGCAAGTGCACTGTAGGTAGAGATGGCTTTGGTAGAATAGACATTTTTACTCTGTTAAGTCTTCCTATCCACGAGCAAGGTATCTTTTTCCACTTATGTAGGTCCTTTTTAGTTTCTTGCACTAGTTCTTTGTAGTTTGCTTTAAATAGGTCTTTTACAGCTTCGGTAAGACTTATTCCTAAGTCTTTTGTCTTCTTGGTGGCTTCTGTGAATGGTATTGATTTGGAGATTTCCTCTTCGATGTTCTTTTTGTTGATGTAGAGGAACCCAAGTGATTTCTCTATGTTTATCTTATACCCTGCGACTCTACAAAACTCTTCTGTTAGTTTCAGTAGTTTTCTGGAGGATTCCTTAGGGTTTTCTGTGTAGAAGATCATGTCATCTGCAAAGAGACGTAATTTTACTTCCTCCTTGCCAATCCGGATTCCCTTTATTTCTTTGTCTAGCCTAATTGCTCTGGCTAGGACCTCTGGCCCAATGTTGAATAAGAGTGGTGATAAAGGGCATCCTTGTCTGGTTCCCGTTCTCAAGGGAAATGCTTTCAGGCTCTCTCCGTTTAGGGTGCTGTTGCCCGTCGGCTCTGTATACATGCCCTTTATTCTGTTGAGGAATTTTCCTTCAATTCCTATTTGGCTGAGAGTTGTGATCGTGAATGGGTGTTGGACTTTGTCAAATGCCTTTTCTGAATCAATGGATACGATCCTGTGGTTTTTGTCTTTTGTTTTATTTAGACGGTGGATTACATTAATGGTATTTCTAATATTAAAGGAGCCTTGCATACCTGGTAGAAATCCCACTTGGTCATGGTGGATTATTTCTTTTCTATGTTGTTGAATTCTAATGGCTAGCATTTTGTTGAGGATTTTGGCGTCTTTGTTCATGAGGGATATATTCCGTGAGTTTTTAAAAAATATTTATTGTGCTTTAAGTGAACATGTACAAATCAAGTCAATCTGTCACACATAAGCTTTTCTACACCTTACTCCATATTCCCACTTACTCTCCCCCAAAAGAGTTCGCCCGCTCCCTCCTTTGAGTCTCTCCTTTCGTAAAGATTTTGCCAGTTTCTAACCCTCTCTACCCTCCTAGCTCCCCTGCAGACAGGAGATTCCAACACAGTCTCAAGTGTCCACCTGATACAAGTAGCTTCCTCTTCGTCAGCATCTCTCTCCAACCCATTGTCCAGTCCTTTCCGTGTCTGATGAGTTGTCTTGGGGAATGGTTCCTGTCCTAGGCCATCAGAAGGTTTGGGGAACACGACCGCCGGGATTCTTCTAGTCTCAGTGCGACCATGAAGTCTGGTCGTTTTGTGAGAAATTGGGGTCTGCATCCCACTGTTCTCCTGCTCCCTCAGGGATTCTCTGTTGTGCTCCCTGTCAGGGCAGTCATGGGTTGTGGCTGGGTACGCTCTAGTTCTTCTAGTCTCAGGATGATGGAAGTCTCTGGTTCATGTGGCCCTTTGTGTCTCTTGGGCTCAGAGTTGTCGTGGGACCTTTGTGTCCTTCATTCTCCTTTGATCCAGGTGAGTTGAGACCAATTCATGCATCTCAGATGGCCGCTTATTAGCATTTAAGACCCCTGACGCCACACTTCAAAGCGGGATGCAGAATGTTTTCAGAATAGAATGATTTTGCCAATTGACTTCGAAGTCCCCTTAAGCCATAGTCCCCAAAGCCCTCCCTTGCTCCGCTGACCTGTGAAGCATGTAGTTTATCCCGGAAACCTCTTTGCTTTTGGTCCAGTCCAGTTGAGCTGACCTTCCGTGTATTGAGCGCTGTCCTTCCCTTCACCTAAAGTCCTTCTTTTCTACTAACTAATCGCTAAATAACCCTCTCCCAGCCTCCCTCCCTCCCCGCCTTGTAAGCACAAAAGTATGTGTTCTTCTCAGTTCATACTATTTCTCAAGATCTTATAATAGTGGTCGTATACAATATTTGTCCTTTTGCCTCTGACTAATTTCACTCAGCATAATGCCGTCCAGGTTCCTCCATGTTATGAAATGTTTCACAGACTCGTCACTGTTCTTTATCGATGCGTGGTATTCCATTGTGTGAATATACCATAGTTTATTTAACCAGTCCTCCGTTGATGGACAACTTGGTTGCTTCCAGCTTTTTGCTATTGTAACGTGAGCTGCAAGAAAGATGCGTATGCATATATCTGTTCGTGCGAAGGCTCTTATTTCTCTAGGGTGTATTCCGAGGAGTGGGATTTCTGGGTTGTATTTTGAACTTTTGAAGAAAAGGCCAGATAGATTTCCAGAGTGGTTGTACCATGTGACATTCCCAGCAGCAGCCTATTAGAGTTCCAATCTCTCGCAGCCTCTCCCACATTGATTATTTTGTGTTTTTTGGAGTAACGCCAGCCTTGTTGGAGTGAGATGGAATCTCTTTGTAGTTTTAATTTGCATTTCTCTAATGGCTAATGATCGAGAGCGTTTTCTCAAGTATCTCTTAGCTGCCTGAATATCTTCTTTAGTGAAGTGCGTGTTCGTATCCTTTGCCCACTTTTTGATTGGTTTCTTTGTCTTTTCGTGGTTGAGGTTTACCAGAATCATATAGATTTTAGAGATCAGGCGCTGGTCGGAGATGTCATAGCAGAAAATTCTTTCCCAATCTCTAGGTGGTCTTTTGACTCTTTTGGTGAAGTCTTCAGATGAGCATAGGTGTTTGATTTTTAGGAGCTCCCAGTTATCTGGTTTCTCTTCGTCATTCTTGGTCATGTTTTATATTCTGTTTCTGCCTTGTGTTAGGGCTCCTAAGGTTGCCCCTATTTTTCCTTCCACGATCTTTATGGCTTTAGTCTTTATGTTTCAGACTTTGATCCGCTTGGAGTTAGGTTTTGTGCTTGGTGTGAGGTATGGGCCCTGTTTCATTTTTTTTGCAAATGGATATCCAGTGATGCCAGCAGCATTTGTTCAAAAGACTGTCTTTTCCCCAATTAACTGACACCGGGCCTTCGTCAAATATCAGCGGCTCGTATGTGGATGGATTTCTATCTGGGTTCTCAATTGTGTTCCATGGGTCTATGTGCCTGTTGTTGTACCAGTACCAGGCTCTTTCGACTACTGTGGCTGTACAATATGTTCTAAAATCAGGTAGAGTGAGGCCTCCCACTTTCTTCTTCCTTTTCAGTAATGCTTTACTTCTCCGGGGCTTCTTTCCCTGCCATAGGAAGTTGCTGATATGTTTCTCCATCACATTAAAAAATGTCCCTGGAATTTGGATCGCAAGTGCACTGTAGGTAGAGATGGCTTTGGTAGAATAGACATTTTTACTCTGTTAAGTCTTCCTATCCACGAGCAAGGTATCTTTTTCCACTTATGTAGGTCCTTTTTAGTTTCTTGCACTAGTTCTTTGTAGTTTGCTTTAAATAGGTCTTTTACAGCTTCGGTAAGACTTATTCCTAAGTCTTTTGTCTTCTTGGTGGCTTCTGTGAATGGTATTGATTTGGAGATTTCCTCTTCGATGTTCTTTTTGTTGATGTAGAGGAACCCAAGTGATTTCTCTATGTTTATCTTATACCCTGCGACTCTACAAAACTCTTCTGTTAGTTTCAGTAGTTTTCTGGAGGATTCCTTAGGGTTTTCTGTGTAGAAGATCATGTCATCTGCAAAGAGACGTAATTTTACTTCCTCCTTGCCAGTCCGGATTCCCTTTATTTCTTTGTCTAGCCTAATTGCTCTGGCTAGGACCTCTGGCCCAATGTTGAATAAGAGTGGTGATAAAGGGCATCCTTGTCTGGTTCCCGTTCTCAAGGGAAATGCTTTCAGGCTCTCTCCGTTTAGGGTGCTGTTGCCCGTCGGCTCTGTATACATGCCCTTTATTCTGTTGAGGGATTTTCCTTCAATTCCTATTTGGCTGAGAGTTGTGATCGTGAATGGGTGTTGGACTTTGTCAAATGCCTTTTCTGAATCAATGGATACGATCCTGTGGTTTTTGTCTTTTGTTTTATTTAGACGGTGGATTACATTAATGGTATTTCTAATATCAAAGGAGCCTTGCATACCTGGTAGAAATCCCACTTGGTCATGGTGGATTATTTCTTTTCTATGTTGTTGAATTCTAATGGCTAGCATTTTGTTGAGGATTTTGGCGTCTTTGTTCATGAGGGATATATTCCGTGAGTTTTTAAAAACTATTTATTGTGCTTTAAGTGAACATGTACAAATCAAGTCAATCTGTCACACATAAGCTTTTCTACACCTTACTCCATATTCCCACTTACTCTCCCCCAAAAGAGTTCGCCCGCTCCCTCCTTTGAGTCTCTCCTTTCGTAAAGATTTTGCCAGTTTCTAACCCTCTCTACCCTCCTAGCTCCCCTGCAGATGGGAGATTCCAACACAGTCTCAAGTGTCCACCTGATACAAGTAGCTTCCTCTTCGTCAGCATCTCTCTCCAACCCATTGTCCAGTCCTTTCCGTGTCTGATGAGTTGTCTTGGGGAATGGTTCCTGTCCTAGGCCATCAGAAGGTTTGGGGAACACGACCGCCGGGATTCTTCTAGTCTCAGTGCGACCATGAAGTCTGGTCGTTTTGTGAGAAATTGGGGTCTGCATCCCACTGTTCTCCTGCTCCCTCAGGGATTCTCTGTTGTGCTCCCTGTCAGGGCAGTCATGGGTTGTGGCTGGGTACGCTCTAGTTCTTCTAGTCTCAGGATGATGGAAGTCTCTGGTTCATGTGGCCCTTTGTGTCTCTTGGGCTCAGAGTTGTCGTGGGACCTTTGTGTCCTTCATTCTCCTTTGATCCAGGTGAGTTGAGACCAATTCATGCATCTCAGATGGCCGCTTATTAGCATTTAAGACCCCTGACGCCACACTTCAAAGCGGGATGCAGAATGTTTTCAGAATAGAATGATTTTGCCAATTGACTTCGAAGTCCCCTTAAGCCATAGTCCCCAAAGCCCTCCCTTGCTCCGCTGACCTGTGAAGCATGTAGTTTATCCCGGAAACCTCTTTGCTTTTGGTCCAGTCCAGTTGAGCTGACCTTCCGTGTATTGAGCGCTGTCCTTCCCTTCACCTAAAGTCCTTCTTTTCTACTAACTAATCGCTAAATAACCCTCTCCCAGCCTCCCTCCCTCCCCGCCTTGTAAGCACAAAAGTATGTGTTCTTCTCAGTTCATACTATTTCTCAAGATCTTATAATAGTGGTCGTATACAATATTTGTCCTTTTGCCTCTGACTAATTTCACTCAGCATAATGCCGTCCAGGTTCCTCCATGTTATGAAATGTTTCACAGACTCGTCACTGTTCTTTATCGATGCGTGGTATTCCATTGTGTGAATATACCATAGTTTATTTAACCAGTCCTCCGTTGATGGACAACTTGGTTGCTTCCAGCTTTTTGCTATTGTAACGTGAGCTGCAAGAAAGATGCGTATGCATATATCTGTTCGTGCGAAGGCTCTTATTTCTCTAGGGTGTATTCCGAGGAGTGGGATTTCTGGGTTGTATTTTGAACTTTTGAAGAAAAGGCCAGATAGATTTCCAGAGTGGTTGTACCATGTGACATTCCCAGCAGCAGCCTATTAGAGTTCCAATCTCTCGCAGCCTCTCCCACATTGATTATTTTGTGTTTTTTGGAGTAACGCCAGCCTTGTTGGAGTGAGATGGAATCTCTTTGTAGTTTTAATTTGCATTTCTCTAATGGCTAATGATCGAGAGCGTTTTCTCAAGTATCTCTTAGCTGCCTGAATATCTTCTTTAGTGAAGTGCGTGTTCGTATCCTTTGCCCACTTTTTGATTGGTTTCTTTGTCTTTTCGTGGTTGAGGTTTACCAGAATCATATAGATTTTAGAGATCAGGCGCTGGTCGGAGATGTCATAGCAGAAAATTCTTTCCCAATCTCTAGGTGGTCTTTTGACTCTTTTGGTGAAGTCTTCAGATGAGCATAGGTGTTTGATTTTTAGGAGCTCCCAGTTATCTGGTTTCTCTTCGTCATTCTTGGTCATGTTTTATATTCTGTTTCTGCCTTGTGTTAGGGCTCCTAAGGTTGCCCCTATTTTTCCTTCCACGATCTTTATGGCTTTAGTCTTTATGTTTCAGACTTTGATCCGCTTGGAGTTAGGTTTTGTGCTTGGTGTGAGGTATGGGCCCTGTTTCATTTTTTTTGCAAATGGATATCCAGTGATGCCAGCAGCATTTGTTCAAAAGACTGTCTTTTCCCCAATTAACTGACACCGGGCCTTCGTCAAATATCAGCGGCTCGTATGTGGATGGATTTCTATCTGGGTTCTCAATTGTGTTCCATGGGTCTATGTGCCTGTTGTTGTACCAGTACCAGGCTCTTTCGACTACTGTGGCTGTACAATATGTTCTAAAATCAGGTAGAGTGAGGCCTCCCACTTTCTTCTTCCTTTTCAGTAATGCTTTACTTCTCCGGGGCTTCTTTCCCTGCCATAGGAAGTTGCTGATATGTTTCTCCATCACATTAAAAAATGTCCCTGGAATTTGGATCGCAAGTGCACTGTAGGTAGAGATGGCTTTGGTAGAATAGACATTTTTACTCTGTTAAGTCTTCCTATCCACGAGCAAGGTATCTTTTTCCACTTATGTAGGTCCTTTTTAGTTTCTTGCACTAGTTCTTTGTAGTTTGCTTTAAATAGGTCTTTTACAGCTTCGGTAAGACTTATTCCTAAGTCTTTTGTCTTCTTGGTGGCTTCTGTGAATGGTATTGATTTGGAGATTTCCTCTTCGATGTTCTTTTTGTTGATGTAGAGGAACCCAAGTGATTTCTCTATGTTTATCTTATACCCTGCGACGCTACAAAACTCTTCTGTTAGTTTCAGTAGTTTTCTGGAGGATTCCTTAGGGTTTTCTGTGTAGAAGATCATGTCATCTGCAAAGAGACGTAATTTTACTTCCTCCTTGCCAATCCGGATTCCCTTTATTTCTTTGTCTAGCCTAATTGCTCTGGCTAGGACCTCTGGCCCAATGTTGAATAAGAGTGGTGATAAAGGGCATCCTTGTCTGGTTCCCGTTCTCAAGGGAAATGCTTTCAGGCTCTCTCCGTTTAGGGTGCTGTTGCCCGTCGGCTCTGTATACATGCCCTTTATTCTGTTGAGGGATTTTCCTTCAATTCCTATTTGGCTGAGAGTTGTGATCGTGAATGGGTGTTGGACTTTGTCAAATGCCTTTTCTGAATCAATGGATACGATCCTGTGGTTTTTGTCTTTTGTTTTATTTAGACGGTGGATTACATTAATGGTATTTCTAATATCAAAGGAGCCTTGCATACCTGGTAGAAATCCCACTTGGTCATGGTGGATTATTTCTTTTCTATGTTGTTGAATTCTAATGGCTAGCATTTTGTTGAGGATTTTGGCGTCTTTGTTCATGAGGGATATATTCCGTGAGTTTTTAAAAACTATTTATTGTGCTTTAAGTGAACATGTACAAATCAAGTCAATCTGTCACACGTAAGCTTTTCTACACCTTACTCCATATTCCCACTTACTCTCCCCCAAAAGAGTTCGCCCGCTCCCTCCTTTGAGTCTCTCCTTTCGTAAAGATTTTGCCAGTTTCTAACCCTCTCTACCCTCCTAGCTCCCCTCCAGACAGGAGATTCCAACACAGTCTCAAGTGTCCACCTGATACAAGTAGCTTCCTCTTCGTCAGCATCTCTCTCCAACCCATTGTCCAGTCCTTTCCGTGTCTGATGAGTTGTCTTGGGGAATGGTTCCTGTCCTAGGCCATCAGAAGGTTTGGGGAACACGACCGCCGGGATTCTTCTAGTCTCAGTGCGACCATGAAGTCTGGTCGTTTTGTGAGAAATTGGGGTCTGCATCCCACTGTTCTCCTGCTCCCTCAGGGATTCTCTGTTGTGCTCCCTGTCAGGGCAGTCATGGGTTGTGGCTGGGTACGCTCTAGTTCTTCTAGTCTCAGGATGATGGAAGTCTCTGGTTCATGTGGCCCTTTGTGTCTCTTGGGCTCAGAGTTGTCGTGGGACCTTTGTGTCCTTCATTCTCCTTTGATCCAGGTGAGTTGAGACCAATTCATGCATCTCAGATGGCCGCTTATTAGCATTTAAGACCCCTGACGCCACACTTCAAAGCGGGATGCAGAATGTTTTCAGAATAGAATGATTTTGCCAATTGACTTCGAAGTCCCCTTAAGCCATAGTCCCCAAAGCCCTCCCTTGCTCCGCTGACCTGTGAAGCATGTAGTTTATCCCGGAAACCTCTTTGCTTTTGGTCCAGTCCAGTTGAGCTGACCTTCCGTGTATTGAGCGCTGTCCTTCCCTTCACCTAAAGTCCTTCTTTTCTACTAACTAATCGCTAAATAACCCTCTCCCAGCCTCCCTCCCTCCCCGCCTTGTAAGCACAAAAGTATGTGTTCTTCTCAGTTCATACTATTTCTCAAGATCTTATAATA
The DNA here is from genome assembly GCF_024166365.1 of Elephas maximus indicus. Classification (NCBI taxonomy): domain Eukaryota; kingdom Metazoa; phylum Chordata; class Mammalia; order Proboscidea; family Elephantidae; genus Elephas; species Elephas maximus. Next base: position 8,672,586 of record NC_064843.1, read on the forward strand.
GTGGTCGTATACAATATTTGTCCTTTTGCCTCTGACTAATTTCACTCAGCATAATGCCGTCCAGGTTCCTCCATGTTATGAAATGTTTCACAGACTCGTCACTGTTCTTTATCGATGCGTGGTATTCCATTGTGTGAATATACCATAGTTTATTTAACCAGTCCTCCGTTGATGGACAACTTGGTTGCTTCCAGCTTTTTGCTATTGTAACGTGAGCTGCAAGAAAGATGCGTATGCATATATCTGTTCGTGCGAAGGCTCTTATTTCTCTAGGGTGTATTCCGAGGAGTGGGATTTCTGGGTTGTATTTTGAACTTTTGAAGAAAAGGCCAGATAGATTTCCAGAGTGGTTGTACCATGTGACATTCCCAGCAGCAGCCTATTAGAGTTCCAATCTCTCGCAGCCTCTCCCACATTGATTATTTTGTGTTTTTTGGAGTAACGCCAGCCTTGTTGGAGTGAGATGGAATCTCTTTGTAGTTTTAATTTGCATTTCTCTAATGGCTAATGATCGAGAGCGTTTTCTCAAGTATCTCTTAGCTGCCTGAATATCTTCTTTAGTGAAGTGCGTGTTCGTATCCTTTGCCCACTTTTTGATTGGTTTCTTTGTCTTTTCGTGGTTGAGGTTTACCAGAATCATATAGATTTTAGAGATCAGGCGCTGGTCGGAGATGTCATAGCAGAAAATTCTTTCCCAATCTCTAGGTGGTCTTTTGACTCTTTTGGTGAAGTCTTCAGATGAGCATAGGTGTTTGATTTTTAGGAGCTCCCAGTTATCTGGTTTCTCTTCGTCATTCTTGGTCATGTTTTATATTCTGTTTCTGCCTTGTGTTAGGGCTCCTAAGGTTGCCCCTATTTTTCCTTCCACGATCTTTATGGCTTTAGTCTTTATGTTTCAGACTTTGATCCGCTTGGAGTTAGGTTTTGTGCTTGGTGTGAGGTATGGGCCCTGTTTCATTTTTTTTGCAAATGGATATCCAGTGATGCCAGCAGCATTTGTTCAAAAGACTGTCTTTTCCCCAATTAACTGACACCGGGCCTTCGTCAAATATCAGCGGCTCGTATGTGGATGGATTTCTATCTGGGTTCTCAATTGTGTTCCATGGGTCTATGTGCCTGTTGTTGTACCAGTACCAGGCTCTTTCGACTACTGTGGCTGTACAATATGTTCTAAAATCAGGTAGAGTGAGGCCTCCCACTTTCTTCTTCCTTTTCAGTAATGCTTTACTTCTCCGGGGCTTCTTTCCCTGCCATAGGAAGTTGCTGATATGTTTCTCCATCACATTAAAAAATGTCCCTGGAATTTGGATCGCAAGTGCACTGTAGGTAGAGATGGCTTTGGTAGAATAGACATTTTTACTCTGTTAAGTCTTCCTATCCACGAGCAAGGTATCTTTTTCCACTTATGTAGGTCCTTTTTAGTTTCTTGCACTAGTTCTTTGTAGTTTGCTTTAAATAGGTCTTTTACAGCTTCGGTAAGACTTATTCCTAAGTCTTTTGTCTTCTTGGTGGCTTCTGTGAATGGTATTGATTTGGAGATTTCCTCTTCGATGTTCTTTTTGTTGATGTAGAGGAACCCAAGTGATTTCTCTATGTTTATCTTATACCCTGCGACTCTACAAAACTCTTCTGTTAGTTTCAGTAGTTTTCTGGAGGATTCCTTAGGGTTTTCTGTGTAGAAGATCATGTCATCTGCAAAGAGACGTAATTTTACTTCCTCCTTGCCAATCCGGATTCCCTTTATTTCTTTGTCTAGCCTAATTGCTCTGGCTAGGACCTCTGGCCCAATGTTGAATAAGAGTGGTGATAAAGGGCATCCTTGTCTGGTTCCCGTTCTCAAGGGAAATGCTTTCAGGCTCTCTCCGTTTAGGGTGCTGTTGCCCGTCGGCTCTGTATACATGCCCTTTATTCTGTTGAGGGATTTTCCTTCAATTCCTATTTGGCTGAGAGTTGTGATCGTGAATGGGTGTTGGACTTTGTCAAATGCCTTTTCTGAATCAATGGATACGATCCTGTGGTTTTTGTCTTTTGTTTTATTTAGACGGTGGATTACATTAATGGTATTTCTAATATCAAAGGAGCCTTGCATACCTGGTAGAAATCCCACTTGGTCATGGTGGATTATTTCTTTTCTATGTTGTTGAATTCTAATGGCTAGCATTTTGTTGAGGATTTTGGCGTCTTTGTTCATGAGGGATATATTCCGTGAGTTTTTAAAAACTATTTATTGTGCTTTAAGTGAACATGTACAAATCAAGTCAATCTGTCACACGTAAGCTTTTCTACACCTTACTCCATATTCCCACTTACTCTCCCCCAAAAGAGTTCGCCCGCTCCCTCCTTTGAGTCTCTCCTTTCGTAAAGATTTTGCCAGTTTCTAACCCTCTCTACCCTCCTAGCTCCCCTCCAGACAGGAGATTCCAACACAGTCTCAAGTGTCCACCTGATACAAGTAGCTTCCTCTTCGTCAGCATCTCTCTCCAACCCATTGTCCAGTCCTTTCCGTGTCTGATGAGTTGTCTTGGGGAATGGTTCCTGTCCTAGGCCATCAGAAGGTTTGGGGAACACGACCGCCGGGATTCTTCTAGTCTCAGTGCGACCATGAAGTCTGGTCGTTTTGTGAGAAATTGGGGTCTGCATCCCACTGTTCTCCTGCTCCCTCAGGGATTCTCTGTTGTGCTCCCTGTCAGGGCAGTCATGGGTTGTGGCTGGGTACGCTCTAGTTCTTCTAGTCTCAGGATGATGGAAGTCTCTGGTTCATGTGGCCCTTTGTGTCTCTTGGGCTCAGAGTTGTCGTGGGACCTTTGTGTCCTTCATTCTCCTTTGATCCAGGTGAGTTGAGACCAATTCATGCATCTCAGATGGCCGCTTATTAGCATTTAAGACCCCTGACGCCACACTTCAAAGCGGGATGCAGAATGTTTTCAGAATAGAATGATTTTGCCAATTGACTTCGAAGTCCCCTTAAGCCATAGTCCCCAAAGCCCTCCCTTGCTCCGCTGACCTGTGAAGCATGTAGTTTATCCCGGAAACCTCTTTGCTTTTGGTCCAGTCCAGTTGAGCTGACCTTCCGTGTATTGAGCGCTGTCCTTCCCTTCACCTAAAGTCCTTCTTTTCTACTAACTAATCGCTAAATAACCCTCTCCCAGCCTCCCTCCCTCCCCGCCTTGTAAGCACAAAAGTATGTGTTCTTCTCAGTTCATACTATTTCTCAAGATCTTATAATAGTGGTCGTATACAATATTTGTCCTTTTGCCTCTGACTAATTTCACTCAGCATAATGCCGTCCAGGTTCCTCCATGTTATGAAATGTTTCACAGACTCGTCACTGTTCTTTATCGATGCGTGGTATTCCATTGTGTGAATATACCATAGTTTATTTAACCAGTCCTCCGTTGATGGACAACTTGGTTGCTTCCAGCTTTTTGCTATTGTAACGTGAGCTGCAAGAAAGATGCGTATGCATATATCTGTTCGTGCGAAGGCTCTTATTTCTCTAGGGTGTATTCCGAGGAGTGGGATTTCTGGGTTGTATTTTGAACTTTTGAAGAAAAGGCCAGATAGATTTCCAGAGTGGTTGTACCATGTGACATTCCCAGCAGCAGCCTATTAGAGTTCCAATCTCTCGCAGCCTCTCCCACATTGATTATTTTGTGTTTTTTGGAGTAACGCCAGCCTTGTTGGAGTGAGATGGAATCTCTTTGTAGTTTTAATTTGCATTTCTCTAATGGCTAATGATCGAGAGCGTTTTCTCAAGTATCTCTTAGCTGCCTGAATATCTTCTTTAGTGAAGTGCGTGTTCGTATCCTTTGCCCACTTTTTGATTGGTTTCTTTGTCTTTTCGTGGTTGAGGTTTACCAGAATCATATAGATTTTAGAGATCAGGCGCTGGTCGGAGATGTCATAGCAGAAAATTCTTTCCCAATCTCTAGGTGGTCTTTTGACTCTTTTGGTGAAGTCTTCAGATGAGCATAGGTGTTTGATTTTTAGGAGCTCCCAGTTATCTGGTTTCTCTTCGTCATTCTTGGTCATGTTTTATATTCTGTTTCTGCCTTGTGTTAGGGCTCCTAAGGTTGCCCCTATTTTTCCTTCCACGATCTTTATGGCTTTAGTCTTTATGTTTCAGACTTTGATCCGCTTGGAGTTAGGTTTTGTGCTTGGTGTGAGGTATGGGCCCTGTTTCATTTTTTTTGCAAATGGATATCCAGTGATGCCAGCAGCATTTGTTCAAAAGACTGTCTTTTCCCCAATTAACTGACACCGGGCCTTCGTCAAATATCAGCGGCTCGTATGTGGATGGATTTCTATCTGGGTTCTCAATTGTGTTCCATGGGTCTATGTGCCTGTTGTTGTACCAGTACCAGGCTCTTTCGACTACTGTGGCTGTACAATATGTTCTAAAATCAGGTAGAGTGAGGCCTCCCACTTTCTTCTTCCTTTTCAGTAATGCTTTACTTCTCCGGGGCTTCTTTCCCTGCCATAGGAAGTTGCTGATATGTTTCTCCATCACATTAAAAAATGTCCCTGGAATTTGGATCGCAAGTGCACTGTAGGTAGAGATGGCTTTGGTAGAATAGACATTTTTACTCTGTTAAGTCTTCCTATCCACGAGCAAGGTATCTTTTTCCACTTATGTAGGTCCTTTTTAGTTTCTTGCACTAGTTCTTTGTAGTTTGCTTTAAATAGGTCTTTTACAGCTTCGGTAAGACTTATTCCTAAGTCTTTTGTCTTCTTGGTGGCTTCTGTGAATGGTATTGATTTGGAGATTTCCTCTTCGATGTTCTTTTTGTTGATGTAGAGGAACCCAAGTGATTTCTCTATGTTTATCTTATACCCTGCGACTCTACAAAACTCTTCTGTTAGTTTCAGTAGTTTTCTGGAGGATTCCTTAGGGTTTTCTGTGTAGAAGATCATGTCATCTGCAAAGAGACGTAATTTTACTTCCTCCTTGCCAATCCGGATTCCCTTTATTTCTTTGTCTAGCCTAATTGCTCTGGCTAGGACCTCTGGCCCAATGTTGAATAAGAGTGGTGATAAAGGGCATCCTTGTCTGGTTCCCGTTCTCAAGGGAAATGCTTTCAGGCTCTCTCCGTTTAGGGTGCTGTTGCCCGTCGGCTCTGTATACATGCCCTTTATTCTGTTGAGGGATTTTCCTTCAATTCCTATTTGGCTGAGAGTTGTGATCGTGAATGGGTGTTGGACTTTGTCAAATGCCTTTTCTGAATCAATGGATACGATCCTGTGGTTTTTGTCTTTTGTTTTATTTAGACGGTGGATTACATTAATGGTATTTCTAATATCAAAGGAGCCTTGCATACCTGGTAGAAATCCCACTTGGTCATGGTGGATTATTTCTTTTCTATGTTGTTGAATTCTAATGGCTAGCATTTTGTTGAGGATTTTGGCGTCTTTGTTCATGAGGGATATATTCCGTGAGTTTTTAAAAACTATTTATTGTGCTTTAAGTGAACATGTACAAATCAAGTCAATCTGTCACACGTAAGCTTTTCTACACCTTACTCCATATTCCCACTTACTCTCCCCCAAAAGAGTTCGCCCGCTCCCTCCTTTGAGTCTCGCCTTTCGTAAAGATTTTGCCAGTTTCTAACCCTCTCTACCCTCCTAGCTCCCCTCCAGACAGGAGATTCCAACACAGTCTCAAGTGTCCACCTGATACAAGTAGCTTCCTCTTCGTCAGCATCTCTCTCCAACCCATTGTCCAGTCCTTTCCGTGTCTGATGAGTTGTCTTGGGGAATGGTTCCTGTCCTAGGCCATCAGAAGGTTTGGGGAACACGACCGCCGGGATTCTTCTAGTCTCAGTGCGACCATGAAGTCTGGTCGTTTTGTGAGAAATTGGGGTCTGCATCCCACTGTTCTCCTGCTCCCTCAGGGATTCTCTGTTGTGCTCCCTGTCAGGGCAGTCATGGGTTGTGGCTGGGTACGCTCTAGTTCTTCTAGTCTCAGGATGATGGAATTCTCTGGTTCATGTGGCCCTTTGTGTCTCTTGGGCTCAGAGTTGTCGTGGGACCTTTGTGTCCTTCATTCTCCTTTGATCCAGGTGAGTTGAGACCAATTCATGCATCTCAGATGGCCGCTTATTAGCATTTAAGACCCCTGACGCCACACTTCAAAGCGGGATGCAGAATGTTTTCAGAATAGAATGATTTTGCCAATTGACTTCGAAGTCCCCTTAAGCCATAGTCCCCAAAGCCCTCCCTTGCTCCGCTGACCTGTGAAGCATGTAGTTTATCCCGGAAACCTCTTTGCTTTTGGTCCAGTCCAGTTGAGCTGACCTTCCGTGTATTGAGCGCTGTCCTTCCCTTCACCTAAAGTCCTTCTTTTCTACTAACTAATCGCTAAATAACCCTCTCCCAGCCTCCCTCCCTCCCCGCCTTGTAAGCACAAAAGTATGTGTTCTTCTCAGTTCATACTATTTCTCAAGATCTTATAATAGTGGTCGTATACAATATTTGTCCTTTTGCCTCTGACTAATTTCACTCAGCATAATGCCGTCCAGGTTCCTCCATGTTATGAAATGTTTCACAGACTCGTCACTGTTCTTTATCGATGCGTGGTATTCCATTGTGTGAATATACCATAGTTTATTTAACCAGTCCTCCGTTGATGGACAACTTGGTTGCTTCCAGCTTTTTGCTATTGTAACGTGAGCTGCAAGAAAGATGCGTATGCATATATCTGTTCGTGCGAAGGCTCTTATTTCTCTAGGGTGTATTCCGAGGAGTGGGATTTCTGGGTTGTATTTTGAACTTTTGAAGAAAAGGCCAGATAGATTTCCAGAGTGGTTGTACCATGTGACATTCCCAGCAGCAGCCTATTAGAGTTCCAATCTCTCGCAGCCTCTCCCACATTGATTATTTTGTGTTTTTTGGAGTAACGCCAGCCTTGTTGGAGTGAGATGGAATCTCTTTGTAGTTTTAATTTGCATTTCTCTAATGGCTAATGATCGAGAGCGTTTTCTCAAGTATCTCTTAGCTGCCTGAATATCTTCTTTAGTGAAGTGCGTGTTCGTATCCTTTGCCCACTTTTTGATTGGTTTCTTTGTCTTTTCGTGGTTGAGGTTTACCAGAATCATATAGATTTTAGAGATCAGGCGCTGGTCGGAGATGTCATAGCAGAAAATTCTTTCCCAATCTCTAGGTGGTCTTTTGACTCTTTTGGTGAAGTCTTCAGATGAGCATAGGTGTTTGATTTTTAGGAGCTCCCAGTTATCTGGTTTCTCTTCGTCATTCTTGGTCATGTTTTATATTCTGTTTCTGCCTTGTGTTAGGGCTCCTAAGGTTGCCCCTATTTTTCCTTCCACGATCTTTATGGCTTTAGTCTTTATGTTTCAGACTTTGATCCGCTTGGAGTTAGGTTTTGTGCTTGGTGTGAGGTATGGGCCCTGTTTCATTTTTTTTGCAAATGGATATCCAGTGATGCCAGCAGCATTTGTTCAAAAGACTGTCTTTTCCCCAATTAACTGACACCGGGCCTTCGTCAAATATCAGCGGCTCGTATGTGGATGGATTTCTATCTGGGTTCTCAATTGTGTTCCATGGGTCTATGTGCCTGTTGTTGTACCAGTACCAGGCTCTTTCGACTACTGTGGCTGTACAATATGTTCTAAAATCAGGTAGAGTGAGGCCTCCCACTTTCTTCTTCCTTTTCAGTAATGCTTTACTTCTCCGGGGCTTCTTTCCCTGCCATAGGAAGTTGCTGATATGTTTCTCCATCACATTAAAAAATGTCCCTGGAATTTGGATCGCAAGTGCACTGTAGGTAGAGATGGCTTTGGTAGAATAGACATTTTTACTCTGTTAAGTCTTCCTATCCACGAGCAAGGTATCTTTTTCCACTTATGTAGGTCCTTTTTAGTTTCTTGCACTAGTTCTTTGTAGTTTGCTTTAAATAGGTCTTTTACAGCTTCGGTAAGACTTATTCCTAAGTCTTTTGTCTTCTTGGTGGCTTCTGTGAATGGTATTGATTTGGAGATTTCCTCTTCGATGTTCTTTTTGTTGATGTAGAGGAACCCAAGTGATTTCTCTATGTTTATCTTATACCCTGCGACTCTACAAAACTCTTCTGTTAGTTTCAGTAGTTTTCTGGAGGATTCCTTAGGGTTTTCTGTGTAGAAGATCATGTCATCTGCAAAGAGACGTAATTTTACTTCCTCCTTGCCAATCCGGATTCCCTTTATTTCTTTGTCTAGCCTAATTGCTCTGGCTAGGACCTCTGGCCCAATGTTGAATAAGAGTGGTGATAAAGGGCATCCTTGTCTGGTTCCCGTTCTCAAGGGAAATGCTTTCAGGCTCTCTCCGTTTAGGGTGCTGTTGCCCGTCGGCTCTGTATACATGCCCTTTATTCTGTTGAGGGATTTTCCTTCAATTCCTATTTGGCTGAGAGTTGTGATCGTGAATGGGTGTTGGACTTTGTCAAATGCCTTTTCTGAATCAATGGATACGATCCTGTGGTTTTTGTCTTTTGTTTTATTTAGACGGTGGATTACATTAATGGTATTTCTAATATCAAAGGAGCCTTGCATACCTGGTAGAAATCCCACTTGGTCATGGTGGATTATTTCTTTTCTATGTTGTTGAATTCTAATGGCTAGCATTTTGTTGAGGATTTTGGCGTCTTTGTTCATGAGGGATATATTCCGTGAGTTTTTGAAAACTATTTATTGTGCTTTAAGTGAACATGTACAAATCAAGTCAATCTGTCACACATAAGCTTTTCTACACCTTACTCCATATTCCCACTTACTCTCCCCCAAAAGAGTTCGCCCGCTCCCTCCTTTGAGTCTCGCCTTTCGTAAAGATTTTGCCAGTTTCTAACCCTCTCTACCCTCCTAGCTCCCCTCCAGACAGGAGATTCCAACACAGTCTCAAGTGTCCACCTGATACAAGTAGCTTCCTCTTCGTCAGCATCTCTCTCCAACCCATTGTCCAGTCCTTTCCGTGTCTGATGAGTTGTCTTGGGGAATGGTTCCTGTCCTAGGCCATCAGAAGGTTTGGGGAACACGACCGCCGGGATTCTTCTAGTCTCAGTGCGACCATGAAGTCTGGTCGTTTTGTGAGAAATTGGGGTCTGCATCCCACTGTTCTCCTGCTCCCTCAGGGATTCTCTGTTGTGCTCCCTGTCAGGGCAGTCATGGATTGTGGCTGGGTACGCTCTAGTTCTTCTAGTCTCAGGATGATGGAAGTCTCTGGTTCATGTGGCCCTTTGTGTCTCTTGGGCTCAGAGTTGTCGTGGGACCTTTGTGTCCTTCATTCTCCTTTGATCCAGGTGAGTTGAGACCAATTCATGCATCTCAGATGGCCGCTTATTAGCATTTAAGACCCCTGACGCCACACTTCAAAGCGGGATGCAGAATGTTTTCAGAATAGAATGATTTTGCCAATTGACTTCGAAGTCCCCTTAAGCCATAGTCCCCAAAGCCCTCCCTTGCTCCGCTGACCTGTGAAGCATGTAGTTTATCCCGGAAACCTCTTTGCTTTTGGTCCAGTCCAGTTGAGCTGACCTTCCGTGTATTGAGCGCTGTCCTTCCCTTCACCTAAAGTCCTTCTTTTCTACTAACTAATCGCTAAATAACCCTCTCCCAGCCTCCCTCCCTCCCCGCCTTGTAAGCACAAAAGTATGTGTTCTTCTCAGTTCATACTATTTCTCAAGATCTTATAATAGTGGTCGTATACAATATTTGTCCTTTTGCCTCTGACTAATTTCACTCAGCATAATGCCGTCCAGGTTCCTCCATGTTATGAAATGTTTCACAGACTCGTCACTGTTCTTTATCGATGCGTGGTATTCCATTGTGTGAATATACCATAGTTTATTTAACCAGTCCTCCGTTGATGGACAACTTGGTTGCTTCCAGCTTTTTGCTATTGTAACGTGAGCTGCAAGAAAGATGCGTATGCATATATCTGTTCGTGCGAAGGCTCTTATTTCTCTAGGGTGTATTGCGAGGAGTGGGATTTCTGGGTTGTATTTTGAACTTTTGAAGAAAAGGCCAGATAGATTTCCAGAGTGGTTGTACCATGTGACATTCCCAGCAGCAGCCTATTAGAGTTCCAATCTCTCGCAGCCTCTCCCACATTGATTATTTTGTGTTTTTTGGAGTAACGCCAGCCTTGTTGGAGTGAGATGGAATCTCTTTGTAGTTTTAATTTGCATTTCTCTAATGGCTAATGATCGAGAGCGTTTTCTCAAGTATCTCTTAGCTGCCTGAATATCTTCTTTAGTGAAGTGCGTGTTCGTATCCTTTGCCCACTTTTTGATTGGTTTCTTTGTCTTTTCGTGGTTGAGGTTTACCAGAATCATATAGATTTTAGAGATCAGGCGCTGGTCGGAGATGTCATAGCAGAAAATTCTTTCCCAATCTCTAGGTGGTCTTTTGACTCTTTTGGTGAAGTCTTCAGATGAGCATAGGTGTTTGATTTTTAGGAGCTCCCAGTTATCTGGTTTCTCTTCGTCATTCTTGGTCATGTTTTATATTCTGTTTCTGCCTTGTGTTAGGGCTCCTAAGGTTGCCCCTATTTTTCCTTCCACGATCTTTATGGCTTTAGTCTTTATGTTTCAGACTTTGATCCGCTTGGAGTTAGGTTTTGTGCTTGGTGTGAGGTATGGGCCCTGTTTCATTTTTTTTGCAAATGGATATCCAGTGATGCCAGCAGCATTTGTTCAAAAGACTGTCTTTTCCCCAATTAACTGACACCGGGCCTTCGTCAAATATCAGCGGCTCGTATGTGGATGGATTTCTATCTGGGTTCTCAATTGTGTTCCATGGGTCTATGTGCCTGTTGTTGTACCAGTACCAGGCTCTTTCGACTACTGTGGCTGTACAATATGTTCTAAAATCAGGTAGAGTGAGGCCTCCCACTTTCTTCTTCCTTTTCAGTAATGCTTTACTTCTCCGGGGCTTCTTTCCCTGCCATAGGAAGTTGCTGATATGTTTCTCCATCACATTAAAAAATGTCCCTGGAATTTGGATCGCAAGTGCACTGTAGGTAGAGATGGCTTTGGTAGAATAGACATTTTTACTCTGTTAAGTCTTCCTATCCACGAGCAAGGTATCTTTTTCCACTTATGTAGGTCCTTTTTAGTTTCTTGCACTAGTTCTTTGTAGTTTGCTTTAAATAGGTCTTTTACAGCTTCGGTAAGACTTATTCCTAAGTCTTTTGTCTTCTTGGTGGCTTCTGTGAATGGTATTGATTTGGAGATTTCCTCTTCGATGTTCTTTTTGTTGATGTAGAGGAACCCAAGTGATTTCTCTATGTTTATCTTATACCCTGCGACTCTACAAAACTCTTCTGTTAGTTTCAGTAGTTTTCTGGAGGATTCCTTAGGGTTTTCTGTGTAGAAGATCATGTCATCTGCAAAGAGACGTAATTTTACTTCCTCCTTGCCAATCCGGATTCCCTTTATTTCTTTGTCTAGCCTAATTGCTCTGGCTAGGACCTCTGGCCCAATGTTGAATAAGAGTGGTGATAAAGGGCATCCTTGTCTGGTTCCCGTTCTCAAGGGAAATGCTTTCAGGCTCTCTCCGTTTAGGGTGCTGTTGCCCGTCGGCTCTGTATACATGCCCTTTATTCTGTTGAGGGATTTTCCTTCAATTCCTATTTGGCTGAGAGTTGTGATCGTGAATGGGTGTTGGACTTTGTCAAATGCCTTTTCTGAATCAATGGATACGATCCTGTGGTTTTTGTCTTTTGTTTTATTTAGACGGTGGATTACATTAATGGTATTTCTAATATCAAAGGAGCCTTGCATACCTGGTAGAAATCCCACTTGGTCATGGTGGATTATTTCTTTTCTATGTTGTTGAATTCTAATGGCTAGCATTTTGTTGAGGATTTTGGCGTCTTTGTTCATGAGGGATATATTCCGTGAGTTTTTGAAAACTATTTATTGTGCTTTAAGTGAACATGTACAAATCAAGTCAATCTGTCACACATAAGCTTTTCTACACCTTACTCCATATTCCCACTTACTCTCCCCCAAAAGAGTTCGCCCGCTCCCTCCTTTGAGTCTCGCCTTTCGTAAAGATTTTGCCAGTTTCTAACCCTCTCTACCCTCCTAGCTCCCCTCCAGACAGGAGATTCCAACACAGTCTCAAGTGTCCACCTGATACAAGTAGCTTCCTCTTCGTCAGCATCTCTCTCCAACCCATTGTCCAGTCCTTTCCGTGTCTGATGAGTTGTCTTGGGGAATGGTTCCTGTCCTAGGCCATCAGAAGGTTTGGGGAACACGACCGCCGGGATTCTTCTAGTCTCAGTGCGACCATGAAGTCTGGTCGTTTTGTGAGAAATTGGGGTCTGCATCCCACTGTTCTCCTGCTCCCTCAGGGATTCTCTGTTGTGCTCCCTGTCAGGGCAGTCATGGATTGTGGCTGGGTACGCTCTAGTTCTTCTAGTCTCAGGATGATGGAAGTCTCTGGTTCATGTGGCCCTTTGTGTCTCTTGGGCTCAGAGTTGTCGTGGGACCTTTGTGTCCTTCATTCTCCTTTGATCCAGGTGAGTTGAGACCAATTCATGCATCTCAGATGGCCGCTTATTAGCATTTAAGACCCCTGACGCCACACTTCAAAGCGGGATGCAGAATGTTTTCAGAATAGAATGATTTTGCCAATTGACTTCGAAGTCCCCTTAAGCCATAGTCCCCAAAGCCCTCCCTTGCTCCGCTGACCTGTGAAGCATGTAGTTTATCCCGGAAACCTCTTTGCTTTTGGTCCAGTCCAGTTGAGCTGACCTTCCGTGTATTGAGCGCTGTCCTTCCCTTCACCTAAAGTCCTTCTTTTCTACTAACTAATCGCTAAATAACCCTCTCCCAGCCTCCCTCCCTCCCCGCCTTGTAAGCACAAAAGTATGTGTTCTTCTCAGTTCATACTATTTCTCAAGATCTTATAATAGTGGTCGTATACAATATTTGTCCTTTTGCCTCTGACTAATTTCACTCAGCATAATGCCGTCCAGGTTCCTCCATGTTATGAAATGTTTCACAGACTCGTCACTGTTCTTTATCGATGCGTGGTATTCCATTGTGTGAATATACCATAGTTTATTTAACCAGTCCTCCGTTGATGGACAACTTGGTTGCTTCCAGCTTTTTGCTATTGTAACGTGAGCTGCAAGAAAGATGCGTATGCATATATCTGTTCGTGCGAAGGCTCTTATTTCTCTAGGGTGTATTGCGAGGAGTGGGATTTCTGGGTTGTATTTTGAACTTTTGAAGAAAAGGCCAGATAGATTTCCAGAGTGGTTGTACCATGTGACATTCCCAGCAGCAGCCTATTAGAGTTCCAATCTCTCGCAGCCTCTCCCACATTGATTATTTTGTGTTTTTTGGAGTAACGCCAGCCTTGTTGGAGTGAGATGGAATCTCTTTGTAGTTTTAATTTGCATTTCTCTAATGGCTAATGATCGAGAGCGTTTTCTCAAGTATCTCTTAGCTGCCTGAATATCTTCTTTAGTGAAGTGCGTGTTCGTATCCTTTGCCCACTTTTTGATTGGTTTCTTTGTCTTTTCGTGGTTGAGGTTTACCAGAATCATATAGATTTTAGAGATCAGGCGCTGGTCGGAGATGTCATAGCAGAAAATTCTTTCCCAATCTCTAGGTGGTCTTTTGACTCTTTTGGTGAAGTCTTCAGATGAGCATAGGTGTTTGATTTTTAGGAGCTCCCAGTTATCTGGTTTCTCTTCGTCATTCTTGGTCATGTTTTATATTCTGTTTCTGCCTTGTGTTAGGGCTCCTAAGGTTGCCCCTATTTTTCCTTCCACGATCTTTATGGCTTTAGTCTTTATGTTTCAGACTTTGATCCGCTTGGAGTTAGGTTTTGTGCTTGGTGTGAGGTATGGGCCCTGTTTCATTTTTTTTGCAAATGGATATCCAGTGATGCCAGCAGCATTTGTTCAAAAGACTGTCTTTTCCCCAATTAACTGACACCGGGCCTTCGTCAAATATCAGCGGCTCGTATGTGGATGGATTTCTATCTGGGTTCTCAATTGTGTTCCATGGGTCTATGTGCCTGTTGTTGTACCAGTACCAGGCTCTTTCGACTACTGTGGCTGTACAATATGTTCTAAAATCAGGTAGAGTGAGGCCTCCCACTTTCTTCTTCCTTTTCAGTAATGCTTTACTTCTCCGGGGCTTCTTTCCCTGCCATAGGAAGTTGCTGATATGTTTCTCCATCACATTAAAAAATGTCCCTGGAATTTGGATCGCAAGTGCACTGTAGGTAGAGATGGCTTTGGTAGAATAGACATTTTTACTCTGTTAAGTCTTCCTATCCACGAGCAAGGTATCTTTTTCCACTTATGTAGGTCCTTTTTAGTTTCTTGCACTAGTTCTTTGTAGTTTGCTTTAAATAGGTCTTTTACAGCTTCGGTAAGACTTATTCCTAAGTCTTTTGTCTTCTTGGTGGCTTCTGTGAATGGTATTGATTTGGAGATTTCCTCTTCGATGTTCTTTTTGTTGATGTAGAGGAACCCAAGTGATTTCTCTATGTTTATCTTATACCCTGCGACTCTACAAAACTCTTCTGTTAGTTTCAGTAGTTTTCTGGAGGATTCCTTAGGGTTTTCTGTGTAGAAGATCATGTCATCTGCAAAGAGACGTAATTTTACTTCCTCCTTGCCAATCCGGATTCCCTTTATTTCTTTGTCTAGCCTAATTGCTCTGGCTAGGACCTCTGGCCCAATGTTGAATAAGAGTGGTGATAAAGGGCATCCTTGTCTGGTTCCCGTTCTCAAGGGAAATGCTTTCAGGCTCTCTCCGTTTAGGGTGCTGTTGCCCGTCGGCTCTGTATACATGCCCTTTATTCTGTTGAGGGATTTTCCTTCAATTCCTATTTGGCTGAGAGTTGTGATCGTGAATGGGTGTTGGACTTTGTCAAATGCCTTTTCTGAATCAATGGATACGATCCTGTGGTTTTTGTCTTTTGTTTTATTTAGACGGTGGATTACATTAATGGTATTTCTAATATCAAAGGAGCCTTGCATACCTGGTAGAAATCCCACTTGGTCATGGTGGATTATTTCTTTTCTATGTTGTTGAATTCTAATGGCTAGCATTTTGTTGAGGATTTTGGCGTCTTTGTTCATGAGGGATATATTCCGTGAGTTTTTGAAAACTATTTATTGTGCTTTAAGTGAACATGTACAAATCAAGTCAATCTGTCACACATAAGCTTTTCTACACCTTACTCCATATTCCCACTTACTCTCCCCCAAAAGAGTTCGCCCGCTCCCTCCTTTGAGTCTCGCCTTTCGTAAAGATTTTGCCAGTTTCTAACCCTCTCTACCCTCCTAGCTCCCCTCCAGACAGGAGATTCCAACACAGTCTCAAGTGTCCACCTGATACAAGTAGCTTCCTCTTCGTCAGCATCTCTCTCCAACCCATTGTCCAGTCCTTTCCGTGTCTGATGAGTTGTCTTGGGGAATGGTTCCTGTCCTAGGCCATCAGAAGGTTTGGGGAACACGACCGCCGGGATTCTTCTAGTCTCAGTGCGACCATGAAGTCTGGTCGTTTTGTGAGAAATTGGGGTCTGCATCCCACTGTTCTCCTGCTCCCTCAGGGATTCTCTGTTGTGCTCCCTGTCAGGGCAGTCATGGATTGTGGCTGGGTACGCTCTAGTTCTTCTAGTCTCAGGATGATGGAAGTCTCTGGTTCATGTGGCCCTTTGTGTCTCTTGGGCTCAGAGTTGTCGTGGGACCTTTGTGTCCTTCATTCTCCTTTGATCCAGGTGAGTTGAGACCAATTCATGCATCTCAGATGGCCGCTTATTAGCATTTAAGACCCCTGACGCCACACTTCAAAGCGGGATGCAGAATGTTTTCAGAATAGAATGATTTTGCCAATTGACTTCGAAGTCCCCTTAAGCCATAGTCCCCAAAGCCCTCCCTTGCTCCGCTGACCTGTGAAGCATGTAGTTTATCCCGGAAACCTCTTTGCTTTTGGTCCAGTCCAGTTGAGCTGACCTTCCGTGTATTGAGCGCTGTCCTTCCCTTCACCTAAAGTCCTTCTTTTCTACTAACTAATCGCTAAATAACCCTCTCCCAGCCTCCCTCCCTCCCCGCCTTGTAAGCACAAAAGTATGTGTTCTTCTCAGTTCATACTATTTCTCAAGATCTTATAATAGTGGTCGTATACAATATTTGTCCTTTTGCCTCTGACTAATTTCACTCAGCATAATGCCGTCCAGGTTCCTCCATGTTATGAAATGTTTCACAGACTCGTCACTGTTCTTTATCGATGCGTGGTATTCCATTGTGTGAATATACCATAGTTTATTTAACCAGTCCTCCGTTGATGGACAACTTGGTTGCTTCCAGCTTTTTGCTATTGTAACGTGAGCTGCAAGAAAGATGCGTATGCATATATCTGTTCGTGCGAAGGCTCTTATTTCTCTAGGGTGTATTGCGAGGAGTGGGATTTCTGGGTTGTATTTTGAACTTTTGAAGAAAAGGCCAGATAGATTTCCAGAGTGGTTGTACCATGTGACATTCCCAGCAGCAGCCTATTAGAGTTCCAATCTCTCGCAGCCTCTCCCACATTGATTATTTTGTGTTTTTTGGAGTAACGCCAGCCTTGTTGGAGTGAGATGGAATCTCTTTGTAGTTTTAATTTGCATTTCTCTAATGGCTAATGATCGAGAGCGTTTTCTCAAGTATCTCTTAGCTGCCTGAATATCTTCTTTAGTGAAGTGCGTGTTCGTATCCTTTGCCCACTTTTTGATTGGTTTCTTTGTCTTTTCGTGGTTGAGGTTTACCAGAATCATATAGATTTTAGAGATCAGGCGCTGGTCGGAGATGTCATAGCAGAAAATTCTTTCCCAATCTCTAGGTGGTCTTTTGACTCTTTTGGTGAAGTCTTCAGATGAGCATAGGTGTTTGATTTTTAGGAGCTCCCAGTTATCTGGTTTCTCTTCGTCATTCTTGGTCATGTTTTATATTCTGTTTCTGCCTTGTGTTAGGGCTCCTAAGGTTGCCCCTATTTTTCCTTCCACGATCTTTATGGCTTTAGTCTTTATGTTTCAGACTTTGATCCGCTTGGAGTTAGGTTTTGTGCTTGGTGTGAGGTATGGGCCCTGTTTCATTTTTTTTGCAAATGGATATCCAGTGATGCCAGCAGCATTTGTTCAAAAGACTGTCTTTTCCCCAATTAACTGACACCGGGCCTTCGTCAAATATCAGCGGCTCGTATGTGGATGGATTTCTATCTGGGTTCTCAATTGTGTTCCATGGGTCTATGTGCCTGTTGTTGTACCAGTACCAGGCTCTTTCGACTACTGTGGCTGTACAATATGTTCTAAAATCAGGTAGAGTGAGGCCTCCCACTTTCTTCTTCCTTTTCAGTAATGCTTTACTTCTCCGGGGCTTCTTTCCCTGCCATAGGAAGTTGCTGATATGTTTCTCCATCACATTAAAAAATGTCCCTGGAATTTGGATCGCAAGTGCACTGTAGGTAGAGATGGCTTTGGTAGAATAGACATTTTTACTCTGTTAAGTCTTCCTATCCACGAGCAAGGTATCTTTTTCCACTTATGTAGGTCCTTTTTAGTTTCTTGCACTAGTTCTTTGTAGTTTGCTTTAAATAGGTCTTTTACAGCTTCGGTAAGACTTATTCCTAAGTCTTTTGTCTTCTTGGTGGCTTCTGTGAATGGTATTGATTTGGAGATTTCCTCTTCGATGTTCTTTTTGTTGATGTAGAGGAACCCAAGTGATTTCTCTATGTTTATCTTATACCCTGCGACTCTACAAAACTCTTCTGTTAGTTTCAGTAGTTTTCTGGAGGATTCCTTAGGGTTTTCTGTGTAGAAGATCATGTCATCTGCAAAGAGACGTAATTTTACTTCCTCCTTGCCAATCCGGATTCCCTTTATTTCTTTGTCTAGCCTAATTGCTCTGGCTAGGACCTCTGGCCCAATGTTGAATAAGAGTGGTGATAAAGGGCATCCTTGTCTGGTTCCCGTTCTCAAGGGAAATGCTTTCAGGCTCTCTCCGTTTAGGGTGCTGTTGCCCGTCGGCTCTGTATACATGCCCTTTATTCTGTTGAGGGATTTTCCTTCAATTCCTATTTGGCTGAGAGTTGTGATCGTGAATGGGTGTTGGACTTTGTCAAATGCCTTTTCTGAATCAATGGATACGATCCTGTGGTTTTTGTCTTTTGTTTTATTTAGACGGTGGATTACATTAATGGTATTTCTAATATCAAAGGAGCCTTGCATACCTGGTAGAAATCCCACTTGGTCATGGTGGATTATTTCTTTTCTATGTTGTTGAATTCTAATGGCTAGCATTTTGTTGAGGATTTTGGCGTCTTTGTTCATGAGGGATATATTCCGTGAGTTTTTGAAAACTATTTATTGTGCTTTAAGTGAACATGTACAAATCAAGTCAATCTGTCACACATAAGCTTTTCTACACCTTACTCCATATTCCCACTTACTCTCCCCCAAAAGAGTTCGCCCGCTCCCTCCTTTGAGTCTCGCCTTTCGTAAAGATTTTGCCAGTTTCTAACCCTCTCTACCCTCCTAGCTCCCCTCCAGACAGGAGATTCCAACACAGTCTCAAGTGTCCACCTGATACAAGTAGCTTCCTCTTCGTCAGCATCTCTCTCCAACCCATTGTCCAGTCCTTTCCGTGTCTGATGAGTTGTCTTGGGGAATGGTTCCTGTCCTAGGCCATCAGAAGGTTTGGGGAACACGACCGCCGGGATTCTTCTAGTCTCAGTGCGACCATGAAGTCTGGTCGTTTTGTGAGAAATTGGGGTCTGCATCCCACTGTTCTCCTGCTCCCTCAGGGATTCTCTGTTGTGCTCCCTGTCAGGGCAGTCATGGATTGTGGCTGGGTACGCTCTAGTTCTTCTAGTCTCAGGATGATGGAAGTCTCTGGTTCATGTGGCCCTTTGTGTCTCTTGGGCTCAGAGTTGTCGTGGGACCTTTGTGTCCTTCATTCTCCTTTGATCCAGGTGAGTTGAGACCAATTCATGCATCTCAGATGGCCGCTTATTAGCATTTAAGACCCCTGACGCCACACTTCAAAGCGGGATGCAGAATGTTTTCAGAATAGAATGATTTTGCCAATTGACTTCGAAGTCCCCTTAAGCCATAGTCCCCAAAGCCCTCCCTTGCTCCGCTGACCTGTGAAGCATGTAGTTTATCCCGGAAACCTCTTTGCTTTTGGTCCAGTCCAGTTGAGCTGACCTTCCGTGTATTGAGCGCTGTCCTTCCCTTCACCTAAAGTCCTTCTTTTCTACTAACTAATCGCTAAATAACCCTCTCCCAGCCTCCCTCCCTCCCCGCCTTGTAAGCACAAAAGTATGTGTTCTTCTCAGTTCATACTATTTCTCAAGATCTTATAATAGTGGTCGTATACAATATTTGTCCTTTTGCCTCTGACTAATTTCACTCAGCATAATGCCGTCCAGGTTCCTCCATGTTATGAAATGTTTCACAGACTCGTCACTGTTCTTTATCGATGCGTGGTATTCCATTGTGTGAATATACCATAGTTTATTTAACCAGTCCTCCGTTGATGGACAACTTGGTTGCTTCCAGCTTTTTGCTATTGTAACGTGAGCTGCAAGAAAGATGCGTATGCATATATCTGTTCGTGCGAAGGCTCTTATTTCTCTAGGGTGTATTGCGAGGAGTGGGATTTCTGGGTTGTATTTTGAACTTTTGAAGAAAAGGCCAGATAGATTTCCAGAGTGGTTGTACCATGTGACATTCCCAGCAGCAGCCTATTAGAGTTCCAATCTCTCGCAGCCTCTCCCACATTGATTATTTTGTGTTTTTTGGAGTAACGCCAGCCTTGTTGGAGTGAGATGGAATCTCTTTGTAGTTTTAATTTGCATTTCTCTAATGGCTAATGATCGAGAGCGTTTTCTCAAGTATCTCTTAGCTGCCTGAATATCTTCTTTAGTGAAGTGCGTGTTCGTATCCTTTGCCCACTTTTTGATTGGTTTCTTTGTCTTTTCGTGGTTGAGGTTTACCAGAATCATATAGATTTTAGAGATCAGGCGCTGGTCGGAGATGTCATAGCAGAAAATTCTTTCCCAATCTCTAGGTGGTCTTTTGACTCTTTTGGTGAAGTCTTCAGATGAGCATAGGTGTTTGATTTTTAGGAGCTCCCAGTTATCTGGTTTCTCTTCGTCATTCTTGGTCATGTTTTATATTCTGTTTCTGCCTTGTGTTAGGGCTCCTAAGGTTGCCCCTATTTTTCCTTCCACGATCTTTATGGCTTTAGTCTTTATGTTTCAGACTTTGATCCGCTTGGAGTTAGGTTTTGTGCTTGGTGTGAGGTATGGGCCCTGTTTCATTTTTTTTGCAAATGGATATCCAGTGATGCCAGCAGCATTTGTTCAAAAGACTGTCTTTTCCCCAATTAACTGACACCGGGCCTTCGTCAAATATCAGCGGCTCGTATGTGGATGGATTTCTATCTGGGTTCTCAATTGTGTTCCATGGGTCTATGTGCCTGTTGTTGTACCAGTACCAGGCTCTTTCGACTACTGTGGCTGTACAATATGTTCTAAAATCAGGTAGAGTGAGGCCTCCCACTTTCTTCTTCCTTTTCAGTAATGCTTTACTTCTCCGGGGCTTCTTTCCCTGCCATAGGAAGTTGCTGATATGTTTCTCCATCACATTAAAAAATGTCCCTGGAATTTGGATCGCAAGTGCACTGTAGGTAGAGATGGCTTTGGTAGAATAGACATTTTTACTCTGTTAAGTCTTCCTATCCACGAGCAAGGTATCTTTTTCCACTTATGTAGGTCCTTTTTAGTTTCTTGCACTAGTTCTTTGTAGTTTGCTTTAAATAGGTCTTTTACAGCTTCGGTAAGACTTATTCCTAAGTCTTTTGTCTTCTTGGTGGCTTCTGTGAATGGTATTGATTTGGAGATTTCCTCTTCGATGTTCTTTTTGTTGATGTAGAGGAACCCAAGTGATTTCTCTATGTTTATCTTATACCCTGCGACTCTACAAAACTCTTCTGTTAGTTTCAGTAGTTTTCTGGAGGATTCCTTAGGGTTTTCTGTGTAGAAGATCATGTCATCTGCAAAGAGACGTAATTTTACTTCCTCCTTGCCAATCCGGATTCCCTTTATTTCTTTGTCTACCCTAATTGCTCTGGCTAGGACCTCTGGCCCAATGTTGAATAAGAGTGGTGATAAAGGGCATCCTTGTCTGGTTCCCGTTCTCAAGGGAAATGCTTTCAGGCTCTCTCCGTTTAGGGTGCTGTTCCCCGTCGGCTCTGTATACATGCCCTTTATTCTGTTGAGGGATTTTCCTTCAATTCCTATTTGGCTGAGAGTTGTGATCGTGAATGGGTGTTGGACTTTGTCAAATGCCTTTTCTGAATCAATGGATACGATCCTGTGGTTTTTGTCTTTTGTTTTATTTAGACGGTGGATTACATTAATGGTATTTCTAATATCAAAGGAGCCTTGCATACCTGGTAGAAATCCCACTTGGTCATGGTGGATTATTTCTTTTCTATGTTGTTGAATTCTAATGGCTAGCATTTTGTTGAGGATTTTGGCGTCTTTGTTCATGAGGGATATATTCCGTGAGTTTTTAAAAACTATTTATTGTGCTTTAAGTGAACATGTACAAATCAAGTCAATCTGTCACACATAAGCTTTTCTACACCTTACTCCATATTCCCACTTACTCTCCCCCAAAAGAGTTCGCCCGCTCCCTCCTTTGAGTCTCTCCTTTCGTAAAGATTTTGCCAGTTTCTAACCCTCTCTACCCTCCTAGCTCCCCTGCAGACGGGAGATTCCAACACAGTCTCAAGTGTCCACCTGATACAAGTAGCTTCCTCTTCGTCAGCATCTCTCTCCAACCCATTGTCCAGTCCTTTCCGTGTCTGATGAGTTGTCTTGGGGAATGGTTCCTGTCCTAGGCCATCAGAAGGTTTGGGGAACACGACCGCCGGGATTCTTCTAGTCTCAGTGCGACCATGAAGTCTGGTCGTTTTGTGAGAAATTGGGGTCTGCATCCCACTGTTCTCCTGCTCCCTCAGGGATTCTCTGTTGTGCTCCCTGTCAGGGCAGTCATGGGTTGTGGCTGGGTACGCTCTAGTTCTTCTAGTCTCAGGATGATGGAAGTCTCTGGTTCATGTGGCCCTTTGTGTCTCTTGGGCTCAGAGTTGTCGTGGGACCTTTGTGTCCTTCATTCTCCTTTGATCCAGGTGAGTTGAGACCAATTCATGCATCTCAGATGGCCGCTTATTAGCATTTAAGACCCCTGACGCCACACTTCAAAGCGGGATGCAGAATGTTTTCAGAATAGAATGATTTTGCCAATTGACTTCGAAGTCCCCTTAAGCCATAGTCCCCAAAGCCCTCCCTTGCTCCGCTGACCTGTGAAGCATGTAGTTTATCCCGGAAACCTCTTTGCTTTTGGTCCAGTCCAGTTGAGCTGACCTTCCGTGTATTGAGCGCTGTCCTTCCCTTCACCTAAAGTCCTTCTTTTCTACTAACTAATCGCTAAATAACCCTCTCCCAGCCTCCCTCCCTCCCCGCCTTGTAAGCACAAAAGTATGTGTTCTTCTCAGTTCATACTATTTCTCAAGATCTTATAATAGTGGTCGTATACAATATTTGTCCTTTTGCCTCTGACTAATTTCACTCAGCATAATGCCGTCCAGGTTCCTCCATGTTATGAAATGTTTCACAGACTCGTCACTGTTCTTTATCGATGCGTGGTATTCCATTGTGTGAATATACCATAGTTTATTTAACCAGTCCTCCGTTGATGGACAACTTGGTTGCTTCCAGCTTTTTGCTATTGTAACGTGAGCTGCAAGAAAGATGCGTATGCATATATCTGTTCGTGCGAAGGCTCTTATTTCTCTAGGGTGTATTCCGAGGAGTGGGATTTCTGGGTTGTATTTTGAGCTTTTGAAGAAAAGGCCAGATAGATTTCCAGAGTGGTTGTACCATGTGACATTCCCAGCAGCAGCGTATTAGAGTTCCAATCTCTCGCAGCCTCTCCCACATTGATTATTTTGTGTTTTTTGGAGTAACGCCAGCCTTGTTGGAGTGAGATGGAATCTCTTTGTAGTTTTAATTTGCATTTCTCTAATGGCTAATGATCGAGAGCGTTTTCTCAAGTATCTCTTAGCTGCCTGAATATCTTCTTTAGTGAAGTGCGTGTTCGTATCCTTTGCCCACTTTTTGATTGGTTTCTTTGTCTTTTCGTGGTTGAGGTTTACCAGAATCATATAGATTTTAGAGATCAGGCGCTGGTCGGAGATGTCATAGCAGAAAATTCTTTCCCAATCTCTAGGTGGTCTTTTGACTCTTTTGGTGAAGTCTTCAGATGAGCATAGGTGTTTGATTTTTAGGAGCTCCCAGTTATCTGGTTTCTCTTCGTCATTCTTGGTCATGTTTTATATTCTGTTTCTGCCTTGTATTAGGGCTCCTAAGGTTGCCCCTATTTTTCCCTCCACGATCTTTATGGCTTTAGTCTTTATGTTTCAGACTTTGATCCGCTTGGAGTTAGGTTTTGTGCTTGGTGTGAGGTATGGGCCCTGTTTCATTTTTTTTCAAATGGATATCCAGTGATGCCAGCAGCATTTGTTCAAAAGACTGTCTTTTCCCCAATTAACTGACACCGGGCCTTCGTCAAATATCAGCGGCTCGTATGTGGATGGATTTCTATCTGGGTTCTCAATTGTGTTCCATGGGTCTATGTGCCTGTTGTTGTACCAGTACCAGGCTCTTTCGACTACTGTGGCTGTACAATATGTTCTAAAATCAGGTAGAGTGAGGCCTCCCACTTTCTTCTTCCTTTTCAGTAATGCTTTACTTCTCCGGGGCTTCTTTCCCTGCCATAGGAAGTTGCTGATATGTTTCTCCATCACATTAAAAAATGTCCCTGGAATTTGGATCGCAAGTGCACTGTAGGTAGAGATGGCTTTGGTAGAATAGACATTTTTACTCTGTTAAGTCTTCCTATCCACGAGCAAGGTATCTTTTTCCACTTATGTAGGTCCTTTTTAGTTTCTTGCACTAGTTCTTTGTAGTTTGCTTTAAATAGGTCTTTTACAGCTTCGGTAAGACTTATTCCTAAGTCTTTTGTCTTCTTGGTGGCTTCTGTGAATGGTATTGATTTGGAGATTTCCTCTTCGATGTTCTTTTTGTTGATGTAGAGGAACCCAAGTGATTTCTCTATGTTTATCTTATACCCTGCGACTCTACAAAACTCTTCTGTTAGTTTCAGTAGTTTTCTGGAGGATTCCTTAGGGTTTTCTGTGTAGAAGATCATGTCATCTGCAAAGAGACGTAATTTTACTTCCTCCTTGCCAATCCGGATTCCCTTTATTTCTTTGTCTAGCCTAATTGCTCTGGCTAGGACCTCTGGCCCAATGTTGAATAAGAGTGGTGATAAAGGGCATCCTTGTCTGGTTCCCGTTCTCAAGGGAAATGCTTTCAGGCTCTCTCCGTTTAGGGTGCTGTTGCCCGTCGGCTCTGTATACATGCCCTTTATTCTGTTGAGGGATTTTCCTTCAATTCCTATTTGGCTGAGAGTTGTGATCGTGAATGGGTGTTGGACTTTGTCAAATGCCTTTTCTGAATCAATGGATACGATCCTGTGGTTTTTGTCTTTTGTTTTATTTAGACGGTGGATTACATTAATGGTATTTCTAATATCAAAGGAGCCTTGCATACCTGGTAGAAATCCCACTTGGTCATGGTGGATTATTTCTTTGCTATGTTGTTGAATTCTAATGGCTAGCATTTTGTTGAGGATTTTGGCGTCTTTGTTCATGAGGGATATATTCCGTGAGTTTTTAAAAAATATTTATTGTGCTTTAAGTGAACATGTACAAATCAAGTCAATCTGTCACACATAAGCTTTTCTACACCTTACTCCATATTCCCACTTACTCTCCCCCAAAAGAGTTCGCCCGCTCCCTCCTTTGAGTCTCTCCTTTCGTAAAGATTTTGCCAGTTTCTAACCCTCTCTACCCTCCTAGCTCCCCTCCAGACGGGAGATTCCAACACAGTCTCAAGTGTCCACCTGATACAAGTAGCTTCCTCTTCGTCAGCATCTCTCTCCAACCCATTGTCCAGTCCTTTCCGTGTCTGATGAGTTGTCTTGGGGAATGGTTCCTGTCCTAGGCCATCAGAAGGTTTGGGGAACACGACCGCCGGGATTCTTCTAGTCTCAGTGCGACCATGAAGTCTGGTCGTTTTGTGAGAAATTGGGGTCTGCATCCCACTGTTCTCCTGCTCCCTCAGGGATTCTCTGTTGTGCTCCCTGTCAGGGCAGTCATGGGTTGTGGCTGGGTACGCTCTAGTTCTTCTAGTCTCAGGATGATGGAAGTCTCTGGTTCATGTGGCCCTTTGTGTCTCTTGGGCTCAGAGTTGTCGTGGGACCTTTGTGTCCTTCATTCTCCTTTGATCCAGGTGAGTTGAGACCAATTCATGCATCTCAGATGGCCGCTTATTAGCATTTAAGACCCCTGACGCCACACTTCAAAGCGGGATGCAGAATGTTTTCAGAATAGAATGATTTTGCCAATTGACTTCGAAGTCCCCTTAAGCCATAGTCCCCAAAGCCCTCCCTTGCTCCGCTGACCTGTGAAGCATGTAGTTTATCCCGGAAACCTCTTTGCTTTTGGTCCAGTCCAGTTGAGCTGACCTTCCGTGTATTGAGCGCTGTCCTTCCCTTCACCTAAAGTCCTTCTTTTCTACTAACTAATCGCTAAATAACCCTCTCCCAGCCTCCCTCCCTCCCCGCCTTGTAAGCACAAAAGTATGTGTTCTTCTCAGTTCATACTATTTCTCAAGATCTTATAATAGTGGTCGTATACAATATTTGTCCTTTTGCCTCTGACTAATTTCACTCAGCATAATGCCGTCCAGGTTCCTCCATGTTATGAAATGTTTCACAGACTCGTCACTGTTCTTTATCGATGCGTGGTATTCCATTGTGTGAATATACCATAGTTTATTTAACCAGTCCTCCGTTGATGGACAACTTGGTTGCTTCCAGCTTTTTGCTATTGTAACGTGAGCTGCAAGAAAGATGCGTATGCATATATCTGTTCGTGCGAAGGCTCTTATTTCTCTAGGGTGTATTGCGAGGAGTGGGATTTCTGGGTTGTATTTTGAACTTTTGAAGAAAAGGCCAGATAGATTTCCAGAGTGGTTGTACCATGTGACATTCCCAGCAGCAGCCTATTAGAGTTCCAATCTCTCGCAGCCTCTCCCACATTGATTATTTTGTGTTTTTTGGAGTAACGCCAGCCTTGTTGGAGTGAGATGGAATCTCTTTGTAGTTTTAATTTGCATTTCTCTAATGGCTAATGATCGAGAGCGTTTTCTCAAGTATCTCTTAGCTGCCTGAATATCTTCTTTAGTGAAGTGCGTGTTCGTATCCTTTGCCCACTTTTTGATTGGTTTCTTTGTCTTTTCGTGGTTGAGGTTTACCAGAATCATATAGATTTTAGAGATCAGGCGCTGGTCGGAGATGTCATAGCAGAAAATTCTTTCCCAATCTCTAGGTGGTCTTTTGACTCTTTTGGTGAAGTCTTCAGATGAGCATAGGTGTTTGATTTTTAGGAGCTCCCAGTTATCTGGTTTCTCTTCGTCATTCTTGGTCATGTTTTATATTCTGTTTCTGCCTTGTGTTAGGGCTCCTAAGGTTGCCCCTATTTTTCCTTCCACGATCTTTATGGCTTTAGTCTTTATGTTTCAGACTTTGATCCGCTTGGAGTTAGGTTTTGTGCTTGGTGTGAGGTATGGGCCCTGTTTCATTTTTTTTGCAAATGGATATCCAGTGATGCCAGCAGCATTTGTTCAAAAGACTGTCTTTTCCCCAATTAACTGACACCGGGCCTTCGTCAAATATCAGCGGCTCGTATGTGGATGGATTTCTATCTGGGTTCTCAATTGTGTTCCATGGGTCTATGTGCCTGTTGTTGTACCAGTACCAGGCTCTTTCGACTACTGTGGCTGTACAATATGTTCTAAAATCAGGTAGAGTGAGGCCTCCCACTTTCTTCTTCCTTTTCAGTAATGCTTTACTTCTCCGGGGCTTCTTTCCCTGCCATAGGAAGTTGCTGATATGTTTCTCCATCACATTAAAAAATGTCCCTGGAATTTGGATCGCAAGTGCACTGTAGGTAGAGATGGCTTTGGTAGAATAGACATTTTTACTCTGTTAAGTCTTCCTATCCACGAGCAAGGTATCTTTTTCCACTTATGTAGGTCCTTTTTAGTTTCTTGCACTAGTTCTTTGTAGTTTGCTTTAAATAGGTCTTTTACAGCTTCGGTAAGACTTATTCCTAAGTCTTTTGTCTTCTTGGTGGCTTCTGTGAATGGTATTGATTTGGAGATTTCCTCTTCGATGTTCTTTTTGTTGATGTAGAGGAACCCAAGTGATTTCTCTATGTTTATCTTATACCCTGCGACTCTACAAAACTCTTCTGTTAGTTTCAGTAGTTTTCTGGAGGATTCCTTAGGGTTTTCTGTGTAGAAGATCATGTCATCTGCAAAGAGACGTAATTTTACTTCCTCCTTGCCAATCCGGATTCCCTTTATTTCTTTGTCTACCCTAATTGCTCTGGCTAGGACCTCTGGCCCAATGTTGAATAAGAGTGGTGATAAAGGGCATCCTTGTCTGGTTCCCGTTCTCAAGGGAAATGCTTTCAGGCTCTCTCCGTTTAGGGTGCTGTTCCCCGTCGGCTCTGTATACATGCCCTTTATTCTGTTGAGGGATTTTCCTTCAATTCCTATTTGGCTGAGAGTTGTGATCGTGAATGGGTGTTGGACTTTGTCAAATGCCTTTTCTGAATCAATGGATACGATCCTGTGGTTTTTGTCTTTTGTTTTATTTAGACGGTGGATTACATTAATGGTATTTCTAATATCAAAGGAGCCTTGCATACCTGGTAGAAATCCCACTTGGTCATGGTGGATTATTTCTTTTCTATGTTGTTGAATTCTAATGGCTAGCATTTTGTTGAGGATTTTGGCGTCTTTGTTCATGAGGGATATATTCCGTGAGTTTTTAAAAACTATTTATTGTGCTTTAAGTGAACATGTACAAATCAAGTCAATCTGTCACACATAAGCTTTTCTACACCTTACTCCATATTCCCACTTACTCTCCCCCAAAAGAGTTCGCCCGCTCCCTCCTTTGAGTCTCTCCTTTCGTAAAGATTTTGCCAGTTTCTAACCCTCTCTACCCTCCTAGCTCCCCTGCAGACGGGAGATTCCAACACAGTCTCAAGTGTCCACCTGATACAAGTAGCTTCCTCTTCGTCAGCATCTCTCTCCAACCCATTGTCCAGTCCTTTCCGTGTCTGATGAGTTGTCTTGGGGAATGGTTCCTGTCCTAGGCCATCAGAAGGTTTGGGGAACACGACCGCCGGGATTCTTCTAGTCTCAGTGCGACCATGAAGTCTGGTCGTTTTGTGAGAAATTGGGGTCTGCATCCCACTGTTCTCCTGCTCCCTCAGGGATTCTCTGTTGTGCTCCCTGTCAGGGCAGTCATGGGTTGTGGCTGGGTACGCTCTAGTTCTTCTAGTCTCAGGATGATGGAAGTCTCTGGTTCATGTGGCCCTTTGTGTCTCTTGGGCTCAGAGTTGTCGTGGGACCTTTGTGTCCTTCATTCTCCTTTGATCCAGGTGAGTTGAGACCAATTCATGCATCTCAGATGGCCGCTTATTAGCATTTAAGACCCCTGACGCCACACTTCAAAGCGGGATGCAGAATGTTTTCAGAATAGAATGATTTTGCCAATTGACTTCGAAGTCCCCTTAAGCCATAGTCCCCAAAGCCCTCCCTTGCTCCGCTGACCTGTGAAGCATGTAGTTTATCCCGGAAACCTCTTTGCTTTTGGTCCAGTCCAGTTGAGCTGACCTTCCGTGTATTGAGCGCTGTCCTTCCCTTCACCTAAAGTCCTTCTTTTCTACTAACTAATCGCTAAATAACCCTCTCCCAGCCTCCCTCCCTCCCCGCCTTGTAAGCACAAAAGTATGTGTTCTTCTCAGTTCATACTATTTCTCAAGATCTTATAATAGTGGTCGTATACAATATTTGTCCTTTTGCCTCTGACTAATTTCACTCAGCATAATCCCGTCCAGGTTCCTCCATGTTATGAAATGTTTCACAGACTCGTCACTGTTCTTTATCGATGCGTGGTATTCCATTGTGTGAATATACCATAGTTTATTTAACCAGTCCTCCGTTGATGGACAACTTGGTTGCTTCCAGCTTTTTGCTATTGTAACGTGAGCTGCAAGAAAGTTGCGTATGCATATATCTGTTCGTGCGAAGGCTCTTATTTCTCTAGGGTGTATTCCGAGGAGTGGGATTTCTGGGTTGTATTTTGAGCTTTTGAAGAAAAGGCCAGATAGATTTCCAGAGTGGTTGTACCATGTGACATTCCCAGCAGCAGCGTATTAGAGTTCCAATCTCTCGCAGCCTCTCCCACATTGATTATTTTGTGTTTTTTGGAGTAACGCCAGCCTTGTTGGAGTGAGATGGAATCTCTTTGTAGTTTTAATTTGCATTTCTCTAATGGCTAATGATCGAGAGCGTTTTCTCAAGTATCTCTTAGCTGCCTGAATATCTTCTTTAGTGAAGTGCGTGTTCGTATCCTTTGCCCACTTTTTGATTGGTTTCTTTGTCTTTTCGTGGTTGAGGTTTACCAGAATCATATAGATTTTAGAGATCAGGCGCTGGTCGGAGATGTCATAGCAGAAAATTCTTTCCCAATCTCTAGGTGGTCTTTTGACTCTTTTGGTGAAGTCTTCAGATGAGCATAGGTGTTTGATTTTTAGGAGCTCCCAGTTATCTGGTTTCTCTTCGTCATTCTTGGTCATGTTTTATATTCTGTTTCTGCCTTGTATTAGGGCTCCTAAGGTTGCCCCTATTTTTCCCTCCACGATCTTTATGGCTTTAGTCTTTATGTTTCAGACTTTGATCCGCTTGGAGTTAGGTTTTGTGCTTGGTGTGAGGTATGGGCCCTGTTTCATTTTTTTTCAAATGGATATCCAGTGATGCCAGCAGCATTTGTTCAAAAGACTGTCTTTTCCCCAATTAACTGACACCGGGCCTTCGTCAAATATCAGCGGCTCGTATGTGGATGGATTTCTATCTGGGTTCTCAATTGTGTTCCATGGGTCTATGTGCCTGTTGTTGTACCAGTACCAGGCTCTTTCGACTACTGTGGCTGTACAATATGTTCTAAAATCAGGTAGAGTGAGGCCTCCCACTTTCTTCTTCCTTTTCAGTAATGCTTTACTTCTCCGGGGCTTCTTTCCCTGCCATAGGAAGTTGCTGATATGTTTCTCCATCACATTAAAAAATGTCCCTGGAATTTGGATCGCAAGTGCACTGTAGGTAGAGATGGCTTTGGTAGAATAGACATTTTTACTCTGTTAAGTCTTCCTATCCACGAGCAAGGTATCTTTTTCCACTTATGTAGGTCCTTTTTAGTTTCTTGCACTAGTTCTTTGTAGTTTGCTTTAAATAGGTCTTTTACAGCTTCGGTAAGACTTATTCCTAAGTCTTTTGTCTTCTTGGTGGCTTCTGTGAATGGTATTGATTTGGAGATTTCCTCTTCGATGTTCTTTTTGTTGATGTAGAGGAACCCAAGTGATTTCTCTATGTTTATCTTATACCCTGCGACTCTACAAAACTCTTCTGTTAGTTTCAGTAGTTTTCTGGAGGATTCCTTAGGGTTTTCTGTGTAGAAGATCATGTCATCTGCAAAGAGACGTAATTTTACTTCCTCCTTGCCAATCCGGATTCCCTTTATTTCTTTGTCTAGCCTAATTGCTCTGGCTAGGACCTCTGGCCCAATGTTGAATAAGAGTGGTGATAAAGGGCATCCTTGTCTGGTTCCCGTTCTCAAGGGAAATGCTTTCAGGCTCTCTCCGTTTAGGGTGCTGTTGCCCGTCGGCTCTGTATACATGCCCTTTATTCTGTTGAGGGATTTTCCTTCAATTCCTATTTGGCTGAGAGTTGTGATCGTGAATGGGTGTTGGACTTTGTCAAATGCCTTTTCTGAATCAATGGATACGATCCTGTGGTTTTTGTCTTTTGTTTTATTTAGACGGTGGATTACATTAATGGTATTTCTAATATCAAAGGAGCCTTGCATACCTGGTAGAAATCCCACTTGGTCATGGTGGATTATTTCTTTGCTATGTTGTTGAATTCTAATGGCTAGCATTTTGTTGAGGATTTTGGCGTCTTTGTTCATGAGGGATATATTCCGTGAGTTTTTAAAAAATATTTATTGTGCTTTAAGTGAACATGTACAAATCAAGTCAATCTGTCACACATAAGCTTTTCTACACCTTACTCCATATTCCCACTTACTCTCCCCCAAAAGAGTTCGCCCGCTCCCTCCTTTGAGTCTCTCCTTTCGTAAAGATTTTGCCAGTTTCTAACCCTCTCTACCCTCCTAGCTCCCCTCCAGACGGGAGATTCCAACACAGTCTCAAGTGTCCACCTGATACAAGTAGCTTCCTCTTCGTCAGCATCTCTCTCCAACCCATTGTCCAGTCCTTTCCGTGTCTGATGAGTTGTCTTGGGGAATGGTTCCTGTCCTAGGCCATCAGAAGGTTTGGGGAACACGACCGCCGGGATTCTTCTAGTCTCAGTGCGACCATGAAGTCTGGTCGTTTTGTGAGAAATTGGGGTCTGCATCCCACTGTTCTCCTGCTCCCTCAGGGATTCTCTGTTGTGCTCCCTGTCAGGGCAGTCATGGGTTGTGGCTGGGTACGCTCTAGTTCTTCTAGTCTCAGGATGATGGAAGTCTCTGGTTCATGTGGCCCTTTGTGTCTCTTGGGCTCAGAGTTGTCGTGGGACCTTTGTGTCCTTCATTCTCCTTTGATCCAGGTGAGTTGAGACCAATTCATGCATCTCAGATGGCCGCTTATTAGCATTTAAGACCCCTGACGCCACACTTCAAAGCGGGATGCAGAATGTTTTCAGAATAGAATGATTTTGCCAATTGACTTCGAAGTCCCCTTAAGCCATAGTCCCCAAAGCCCTCCCTTGCTCCGCTGACCTGTGAAGCATGTAGTTTATCCCGGAAACCTCTTTGCTTTTGGTCCAGTCCAGTTGAGCTGACCTTCCGTGTATTGAGCGCTGTCCTTCCCTTCACCTAAAGTCCTTCTTTTCTACTAACTAATCGCTAAACAACCCTCTCCCAGCCTCCCTCCCTCCCCGCCTTGTAAGCACAAAAGTATGTGTTCTTCTCAGTTCATACTATTTCTCAAGATCTTATAATAGTGGTCGTATACAATATTTGTCCTTTTGCCTCTGACTAATTTCACTCAGCATAATGCCGTCCAGGTTTCTCCATGTTATGAAATGTTTCACAGACTCGTCACTGTTCTTTATCGATGCGTGGTATTCCATTGTGTGAATATACCATAGTTTATTTAACCAGTCCTCCGTTGATGGACAACTTGGTTGCTTCCAGCTTTTTGCTATTGTAACGTGAGCTGCAAGAAAGATGCGTATGCATATATCTGTTCGTGCGAAGGCTCTTATTTCTCTAGGGTGTATTCCGAGGAGTGGGATTTCTGGGTTGTATTTTGAGCTTTTGAAGAAAAGGCCAGATAGATTTCCAGAGTGGTTGTACCATGTGACATTCCCAGCAGCAGCGTATTAGAGTTCCAATCTCTCGCAGCCTCTCCCACATTGATTATTTTGTGTTTTTTGGAGTAACGCCAGCCTTGTTGGAGTGAGATGGAATCTCTTTGTAGTTTTAATTTGCATTTCTCTAATGGCTAATGATCGAGAGCGTTTTCTCAAGTATCTCTTAGCTGCCTGAATATCTTCTTTAGTGAAGTGCGTGTTCGTATCCTTTGCCCACTTTTTGATTGGTTTCTTTGTCTTTTCGTGGTTGAGGTTTACCAGAATCATATAGATTTTAGAGATCAGGCGCTGGTCGGAGATGTCATAGCAGAAAATTCTTTCCCAATCTCTAGGTGGTCTTTTGACTCTTTTGGTGAAGTCTTCAGATGAGCATAGGTGTTTGATTTTTAGGAGCTCCCAGTTATCTGGTTTCTCTTCGTCATTCTTGGTCATGTTTTATATTCTGTTTCTGCCTTGTATTAGGGCTCCTAAGGTTGCCCCTATTTTTCCCTCCACGATCTTTATGGCTTTAGTCTTTATGTTTCAGACTTTGATCCGCTTGGAGTTAGGTTTTGTGCTTGGTGTGAGGTATGGGCCCTGTTTCATTTTTTTTCAAATGGATATCCAGTGATGCCAGCAGCATTTGTTCAAAAGACTGTCTTTTCCCCAATTAACTGACACCGGGCCTTCGTCAAATATCAGCGGCTCGTATGTGGATGGATTTCTATCTGGGTTCTCAATTGTGTTCCATGGGTCTATGTGCCTGTTGTTGTACCAGTACCAGGCTCTTTCGACTACTGTGGCTGTACAATATGTTCTAAAATCAGGTAGAGTGAGGCCTCCCACTTTCTTCTTCCTTTTCAGTAATGCTTTACTTCTCCGGGGCTTCTTTCCCTGCCATAGGAAGTTGCTGATATGTTTCTCCATCACATTAAAAAATGTCCCTGGAATTTGGATCGCAAGTGCACTGTAGGTAGAGATGGCTTTGGTAGAATAGACATTTTTACTCTGTTAAGTCTTCCTATCCACGAGCAAGGTATCTTTTTCCACTTATGTAGGTCCTTTTTAGTTTCTTGCACTAGTTCTTTGTAGTTTGCTTTAAATAGGTCTTTTACAGCTTTGGTAAGACTTATTCCTAAGTCTTTTGTCTTCTTGGTGGCTTCTGTGAATGGTATTGATTTGGAGATTTCCTCTTCGATGTTCTTTTTGTTGATGTAGAGGAACCCAAGTGATTTCTCTATGTTTATCTTATACCCTGCGACTCTACAAAACTCTTCTGTTAGTTTCAGTAGTTTTCTGGAGGATTCCTTAGGGTTTTCTGTGTAGAAGATCATGTCATCTGCAAAGAGACGTAATTTTACTTCCTCCTTGCCAATCCGGATTCCCTTTATTTCTTTGTCTAGCCTAATTGCTCTGGCTAGGACCTCTGGCCCAATGTTGAATAAGAGTGGTGATAAAGGGCATCCTTGTCTGGTTCCCGTTCTCAAGGGAAATGCTTTCAGGCTCTCTCCGTTTAGGGTGCTGTTGCCCGTCGGCTCTGTATACATGCCCTTTATTCTGTTGAGGGATTTTCCTTCAATTCCTATTTGGCTGAGAGTTGTGATCGTGAATGGGTGTTGGACTTTGTCAAATGCCTTTTCTGAATCAATGGATACGATCCTGTGGTTTTTGTCTTTTGTTTTATTTAGACGGTGGATTACATTAATGGTATTTCTAATATCAAAGGAGCCTTGCATACCTGGTAGAAATCCCACTTGGTCATGGTGGATTATTTCTTTGCTATGTTGTTGAATTCTAATGGCTAGCATTTTGTTGAGGATTTTGGCGTCTTTGTTCATGAGGGATATATTCCGTGAGTTTTTAAAAACTATTTATTGTGCTTTAAGTGAACATGTACAAATCAAGTCAATCTGTCACACATAAGCTTTTCTACACCTTACTCCATATTCCCACTTACTCTCCCCCAAAAGAGTTCGCCCGCTCCCTCCTTTGAGTCTCTCCTTTCGTAAAGATTTTGCCAGTTTCTAACCCTCTCTACCCTCCTAGCTCCCCTCCAGACGGGAGATTCCAACACAGTCTCAAGTGTCCACCTGATACAAGTAGCTTCCTCTTCGTCAGCATCTCTCTCCAACCCATTGTCCAGTCCTTTCCGTGTCTGATGAGTTGTCTTGGGGAATGGTTCCTGTCCTAGGCCATCAGAAGGTTTGGGGAACACGACCGCCGGGATTCTTCTAGTCTCAGTGCGACCATGAAGTCTGGTCGTTTTGTGAGAAATTGGGGTCTGCATCCCACTGTTCTCCTGCTCCCTCAGGGATTCTCTGTTGTGCTCCCTGTCAGGGCAGTCATGGGTTGTGGCTGGGTACGCTCTAGTTCTTCTAGTCTCAGGATGATGGAAGTCTCTGGTTCATGTGGCCCTTTGTGTCTCTTGGGCTCAGAGTTGTCGTGGGACCTTTGTGTCCTTCATTCTCCTTTGATCCAGGTGAGTTGAGACCAATTCATGCATCTCAGATGGCCGCTTATTAGCATTTAAGACCCCTGACGCGACACTTCAAAGCGGGATGCAGAATGTTTTCAGAATAGAATGATTTTGCCAATTGACTTCGAAGTCCCCTTAAGCCATAGTCCCCAACGCCCTCCCTTGCTCCGCTGACCTGTGAAGCATGTAGTTTATCCCGGAAACCTCTTTGCTTTTGGTCCAGTCCAGTTGAGCTGACCTTCCGTGTATTGAGCGCTGTCCTTCCCTTCACCTAAAGTCCTTCTTTTCTACTAACTAATCGCTAAACAACCCTCTCCCAGCCTCCCTCCCTCCCCGCCTTGTAAGCACAAAAGTATGTGTTCTTCTCAGTTCATACTATTTCTCAAGATCTTATAATAGTGGTCGTATACAATATTTGTCCTTTTGCCTCTGACTAATTTCACTCAGCATAATGCCGTCCAGGTTCCTCCATGTTATGAAATGTTTCACAGACTCGTCACTGTTCTTTATCGATGCGTGGTATTCCATTGTGTGAATATACCATAGTTTATTTAACCAGTCCTCCGTTGATGGGCAACTTGGTTGCTTCCAGCTTTTTGCTATTGTAACGTGAGCTGCAAGAAAGATGCGTATGCATATATCTGTTCGTGCGAAGGCTCTTATTTCTCTAGGGTGTATTCCGAGGAGTGGGATTTCTGGGTTGTATTTTGAACTTTTGAAGAAAAGGCCAGATAGATTTCCAGAGTGGTTGTACCATGTGACATTCCCAGCAGCAGCCTATTAGAGTTCCAATCTCTCGCAGCCTCTCCCACATTGATTATTTTGTGTTTTTTGGAGTAACGCCAGCCTTGTTGGAGTGAGATGAAATCTCTTTGTAGTTTTAATTTGCATTTCTCTAATGGCTAATGATCGAGAGCGTTTTCTCAAGTATCTCTTAGCTGCCTGAATATCTTCTTTAGTGAAGTGCGTGTTCGTATCCTTTGCCCACTTTTTGATTGGTTTCTTTGTCTTTTCGTGGTTGAGGTTTACCAGAATCATATAGATTTTAGAGATCAGGCGCTGGTCGGAGATGTCATAGCAGAAAATTCTTTCCCAATCTCTAGGTGGTCTTTTGACTCTTTTGGTGAAGTCTTCAGATGAGCATAGGTGTTTGATTTTTAGGAGCTCCCAGTTATCTGGTTTCTCTTCGTCATTCTTGGTCATGTTTTATATTCTGTTTCTGCCTTGTATTAGGGCTCCTAAGGTTGCCCCTATTTTTCCCTCCACGATCTTTATGGCTTTAGTCTTTATGTTTCAGACTTTGATCCGCTTGGAGTTAGGTTTTGTGCTTGGTGTGAGGTATGGGCCCTGTTTCATTTTTTTTGCAAATGGATATCCAGTGATGCCAGCAGCATTTGTTCAAAAGACTGTCTTTTCCCCAATTAACTGACACCGGGCCTTCGTCAAATATCAGCGGCTCGTATGTGGATGGATTTCTATCTGGGTTCTCAATTGTGTTCCATGGGTCTATGTGCCTGTTGTTGTACCAGTACCAGGCTCTTTCGACTACTGTGGCTGTACAATATGTTCTAAAATCAGGTAGAGTGAGGCCTCCCACTTTCTTCTTCCTTTTCAGTAATGCTTTACTTCTCCGGGGCTTCTTTCCCTGCCATAGGAAGTTGCTGATATGTTTCTCCATCACATTAAAAAATGTCCCTGGAATTTGGATCGCAAGTGCACTGTAGGTAGAGATGGCTTTGGTAGAATAGACATTTTTACTCTGTTAAGTCTTCCTATCCACGAGCAAGGTATCTTTTTCCACTTATGTAGGTCCTTTTTAGTTTCTTGCACTAGTTCTTTGTAGTTTGCTTTAAATAGGTCTTTTACAGCTTCGGTAAGACTTATTCCTAAGTCTTTTGTCTTCTTGGTGGCTTCTGTGAATGGTATTGATTTGGAGATTTCCTCTTCGATGTTCTTTTTGTTGATGTAGAGGAACCCAAGTGATTTCTCTATGTTTATCTTATACCCTGCGACTCTACAAAACTCTTCTGTTAGTTTCAGTAGTTTTCTGGAGGATTCCTTAGGGTTTTCTGTGTAGAAGATCATGTCATCTGCAAAGAGACGTAATTTTACTTCCTCCTTGCCAATCCGGATTCCCTTTATTTCTTTGTCTAGCCTAATTGCTCTGGCTAGGACCTCTGGCCCAATGTTGAATAAGAGTGGTGATAAAGGGCATCCTTGTCTGGTTCCCGTTCTCAAGGGAAATGCTTTCAGGCTCTCTCCGTTTAGGGTGCTGTTGCCCGTCGGCTCTGTATACATGCCCTTTATTCTGTTGAGGGATTTTCCTTCAATTCCTATTTGGCTGAGAGTTGTGATCGTGAATGGGTGTTGGACTTTGTCAAATGCCTTTTCTGAATCAATGGATACGATCCTGTGGTTTTTGTCTTTTGTTTTATTTAGACGGTGGATTACATTAATGGTATTTCTAATATCAAAGGAGCCTTGCATACCTGGTAGAAATCCCACTTGGTCATGGTGGATTATTTCTTTGCTATGTTGTTGAATTCTAATGCCTAGCATTTTGTTGAGGATTTTGGCGTCTTTGTTCATGAGGGATATATTCCGTGAGTTTTTAAAAAATATTTATTGTGCTTTAAGTGAAAATGTACAAATCAAGTCAATCTGTCACACATAAGCTTTTCTACACCTTACTCCATATTCCCACTTACTCTCCCCCAAAAGAGTTCGCCCGCTCCCTCCTTTGAGTCTCTCCTTTCGTAAAGATTTTGCCAGTTTCTAACCCTCTCTACCCTCCTAGCTCCCCTCCAGACGGGAGATTCCAACACAGTCTCAAGTGTCCACCTGATACAAGTAGCTTCCTCTTCGTCAGCATCTCTCTCCAACCCATTGTCCAGTCCTTTCCGTGTCTGATGAGTTGTCTTGGGGAATGGTTCCTGTCCTAGGCCATCAGAAGGTTTGGGGAACACGACCGCCGGGATTCTTCTAGTCTCAGTGCGACCATGAAGTCTGGTCGTTTTGTGAGAAATTGGGGTCTGCATCCCACTGTTCTCCTGCTCCCTCAGGGATTCTCTGTTGTGCTCCCTGTCAGGGCAGTCATGGGTTGTGGCTGGGTACGCTCTAGTTCTTCTAGTCTCAGGATGATGGAAGTCTCTGGTTCATGTGGCCCTTTGTGTCTCTTGGGCTCAGAGTTGTCGTGGGACCTTTGTGTCCTTCATTCTCCTTTGATCCAGGTGAGTTGAGACCAATTCATGCATCTCAGATGGCCGCTTATTAGCATTTAAGACCCCTGACGCCACACTTCAAAGCGGGATGCAGAATGTTTTCAGAATAGAATGATTTTGCCAATTGACTTCGAAGTCCCCTTAAGCCATAGTCCCCAACGCCCTCCCTTGCTCCGCTGACCTGTGAAGCATGTAGTTTATCCCGGAAACCTCTTTGCTTTTGGTCCAGTCCAGTTGAGCTGACCTTCCGTGTATTGAGCGCTGTCCTTCCCTTCACCTAAAGTCCTTCTTTTCTACTAACTAATCGCTAAACAACCCTCTCCCAGCCTCCCTCCCTCCCCGCCTTGTAAGCACAAAAGTATGTGTTCTTCTCAGTTCATACTATTTCTCAAGATCTTATAATAGTGGTCGTATACAATATTTGTCCTTTTGCCTCTGACTAATTTCACTCAGCATAATGCCGTCCAGGTTCCTCCATGTTATGAAATGTTTCACAGACTCGTCACTGTTCTTTATCGATGCGTGGTATTCCATTGTGTGAATATACCATAGTTTATTTAACCAGTCCTCCGTTGATGGGCAACTTGGTTGCTTCCAGCTTTTTGCTATTGTAACGTGAGCTGCAAGAAAGATGCGTATGCATATATCTGTTCGTGCGAAGGCTCTTATTTCTCTAGGGTGTATTCCGAGGAGTGGGATTTCTGGGTTGTATTTTGAACTTTTGAAGAAAAGGCCAGATAGATTTCCAGAGTGGTTGTACCATGTGACATTCCCAGCAGCAGCGTATTAGAGTTCCAATCTCTCGCAGCCTCTCCCACATTGATTATTTTGTGTTTTTTGGAGTAACGCCAGCCTTGTTGGAGTGAGATGGAATCTCTTTGTAGTTTTAATTTGCATTTCTCTAATGGCTAATGATCGAGAGCGTTTTCTCAAGTATCTCTTAGCTGCCTGAATATCTTCTTTAGTGAAGTGCGTGTTCGTATCCTTTGCCCACTTTTTGATTGGTTTCTTTGTCTTTTCGTGGTTGAGGTTTACCAGAATCATATAGATTTTAGAGATCAGGCGCTGGTCGGAGATGTCATAGCAGAAAATTCTTTCCCAATCTCTAGGTGGTCTTTTGACTCTTTTGGTGAAGTCTTCAGATGAGCATAGGTGTTTGATTTTTAGGAGCTCCCAGTTATCTGGTTTCTCTTCGTCATTCTTGGTCATGTTTTATATTCTGTTTCTGCCTTGTATTAGGGCTCCTAAGGTTGCCCCTATTTTTCCCTCCACGATCTTTATGGCTTTAGTCTTTATGTTTCAGACTTTGATCCGCTTGGAGTTAGGTTTTGTGCTTGGTGTGAGGTATGGGCCCTGTTTCATTTTTTTTGCAAATGGATATCCAGTGATGCCAGCAGCATTTGTTCAAAAGACTGTCTTTTCCCCAATTAACTGACACCGGGCCTTCGTCAAATATCAGCGGCTCGTATGTGGATGGATTTCTATCTGGGTTCTCAATTGTGTTCCATGGGTCTATGTGCCTGTTGTTGTACCAGTACCAGGCTCTTTCGACTACTGTGGCTGTACAATATGTTCTAAAATCAGGTAGAGTGAGGCCTCCCACTTTCTTCTTCCTTTTCAGTAATGCTTTACTTCTCCGGGGCTTCTTTCCCTGCCATAGGAAGTTGCTGATATGTTTCTCCATCACATTAAAAAATGTCCCTGGAATTTGGATCGCAAGTGCACTGTAGGTAGAGATGGCTTTGGTAGAATAGACATTTTTACTCTGTTAAGTCTTCCTATCCACGAGCAAGGTATCTTTTTCCACTTATGTAGGTCCTTTTTAGTTTCTTGCACTAGTTCTTTGTAGTTTGCTTTAAATAGGTCTTTTACAGCTTCGGTAAGACTTATTCCTAAGTCTTTTGTCTTCTTGGTGGCTTCTGTGAATGGTATTGATTTGGAGATTTCCTCTTCGATGTTCTTTTTGTTGATGTAGAGGAACCCAAGTGATTTCTCTATGTTTATCTTATACCCTGCGACTCTACAAAACTCTTCTGTTAGTTTCAGTAGTTTTCTGGAGGATTCCTTAGGGTTTTCTGTGTAGAAGATCATGTCATCTGCAAAGAGACGTAATTTTACTTCCTCCTTGCCAATCCGGATTCCCTTTATTTCTTTGTCTAGCCTAATTGCTCTGGCTAGGACCTCTGGCCCAATGTTGAATAAGAGTGGTGATAAAGGGCATCCTTGTCTGGTTCCCGTTCTCAAGGGAAATGCTTTCAGGCTCTCTCCGTTTAGGGTGCTGTTGCCCGTCGGCTCTGTATACATGCCCTTTATTCTGTTGAGGGATTTTCCTTCAATTCCTATTTGGCTGAGAGTTGTGATCGTGAATGGGTGTTGGACTTTGTCAAATGCCTTTTCTGAATCAATGGATACGATCCTGTGGTTTTTGTCTTTTGTTTTATTTAGACGGTGGATTACATTAATGGTGTTTCTAATATCAAAGGAGCCTTGCATACCTGGTAGAAATCCCACTTGGTCATGGTGGATTATTTCTTTGCTATGTTGTTGAATTCTAATGCCTAGCATTTTGTTGAGGATTTTGGCGTCTTTGTTCATGAGGGATATATTCCGTGAGTTTTTAAAAAATATTTATTGTGCTTTAAGTGAACATGTACAAATCAAGTCAATCTGTCACACATAAGCTTTTCTACACCTTACTCCATATTCCCACTTACTCTCCCCCAAAAGAGTTCGCCCGCTCCCTCCTTTGAGTCTCTCCTTTCGTAAAGATTTTGCCAGTTTCTAACCCTCTCTACCCTCCTAGCTCCCCTCCAGACGGGAGATTCCAACACAGTCTCAAGTGTCCACCTGATACAAGTAGCTTCCTCTTCGTCAGCATCTCTCTCCAACCCATTGTCCAGTCCTTTCCGTGTCTGATGAGTTGTCTTGGGGAATGGTTCCTGTCCTAGGCCATCAGAAGGTTTGGGGAACACGACCGCCGGGATTCTTCTAGTCTCAGTGCGACCATGAAGTCTGGTCGTTTTGTGAGAAATTGGGGTCTGCATCCCACTGTTCTCCTGCTCCCTCAGGGATTCTCTGTTGTGCTCCCTGTCAGGGCAGTCATGGGTTGTGGCTGGGTACGCTCTAGTTCTTCTAGTCTCAGGATGATGGAAGTCTCTGGTTCATGTGGCCCTTTGTGTCTCTTGGGCTCAGAGTTGTCGTGGGACCTTTGTGTCCTTCATTCTCCTTTGATCCAGGTGAGTTGAGACCAATTCATGCATCTCAGATGGCCGCTTATTAGCATTTAAGACCCCTGACGCCACACTTCAAAGCGGGATGCAGAATGTTTTCAGAATAGAATGATTTTGCCAATTGACTTCGAAGTCCCCTTAAGCCATAGTCCCCAACGCCCTCCCTTGCTCCGCTGACCTGTGAAGCATGTAGTTTATCCCGGAAACCTCTTTGCTTTTGGTCCAGTCCAGTTGAGCTGACCTTCCGTGTATTGAGCGCTGTCCTTCCCTTCACCTAAAGTCCTTCTTTTCTACTAACTAATCGCTAAACAACCCTCTCCCAGCCTCCCTCCCTCCCCGCCTTGTAAGCACAAAAGTATGTGTTCTTCTCAGTTCATACTATTTCTCAAGATCTTATAATAGTGGTCGTATACAATATTTGTCCTTTTGCCTCTGACTAATTTCACTCAGCATAATGCCGTCCAGGTTCCTCCATGTTATGAAATGTTTCACAGACTCGTCACTGTTCTTTATCGATGCGTGGTATTCCATTGTGTGAATATACCATAGTTTATTTAACCAGTCCTCCGTTGATGGACAACTTGGTTGCTTCCAGCTTTTTGCTATTGTAACGTGAGCTGCAAGAAAGATGCGTATGCATATATCTGTTCGTGCGAAGGCTCTTATTTCTCTAGGGTGTATTGCGAGGAGTGGGATTTCTGGGTTGTATTTTGAACTTTTGAAGAAAAGGCCAGATAGATTTCCAGAGTGGTTGTACCATGTGACATTCCCAGCAGCAGCCTATTAGAGTTCCAATCTCTCGCAGCCTCTCCCACATTGATTATTTTGTGTTTTTTGGAGTAACGCCAGCCTTGTTGGAGTGAGATGGAATCTCTTTGTAGTTTTAATTTGCATTTCTCTAATGGCTAATGATCGAGAGCGTTTTCTCAAGTATCTCTTAGCTGCCTGAATATCTTCTTTAGTGAAGTGCGTGTTCGTATCCTTTGCCCACTTTTTGATTGGTTTCTTTGTCTTTTCGTGGTTGAGGTTTACCAGAATCATATAGATTTTAGAGATCAGGCGCTGGTCGGAGATGTCATAGCAGAAAATTCTTTCCCAATCTCTAGGTGGTCTTTTGACTCTTTTGGTGAAGTCTTCAGATGAGCATAGGTGTTTGATTTTTAGGAGCTCCCAGTTATCTGGTTTCTCTTCGTCATTCTTGGTCATGTTTTATA
This sequence comes from Elephas maximus indicus, assembly GCF_024166365.1. Classification (NCBI taxonomy): domain Eukaryota; kingdom Metazoa; phylum Chordata; class Mammalia; order Proboscidea; family Elephantidae; genus Elephas; species Elephas maximus. Next base: position 8,715,347 of record NC_064843.1, read on the forward strand.
TTCTGTTTCTGCCTTGTATTAGGGCTCCTAAGGTTGCCCCTATTTTTCCCTCCACGATCTTTATGGCTTTAGTCTTTATGTTTCAGACTTTGATCCGCTTGGAGTTAGGTTTTGTGCTTGGTGTGAGGTATGGGCCCTGTTTCATTTTTTTTGCAAATGGATATCCAGTGATGCCAGCAGCATTTGTTCAAAAGACTGTCTTTTCCCCAATTAACTGACACCGGGCCTTCGTCAAATATCAGCGGCTCGTATGTGGATGGATTTCTATCTGGGTTCTCAATTGTGTTCCATGGGTCTATGTGCCTGTTGTTGTACCAGTACCAGGCTCTTTCGACTACTGTGGCTGTACAATATGTTCTAAAATCAGGTAGAGTGAGGCCTCCCACTTTCTTCTTCCTTTTCAGTAATGCTTTACTTCTCCGGGGCTTCTTTCCCTGCCATAGGAAGTTGCTGATATGTTTCTCCATCACATTAAAAAATGTCCCTGGAATTTGGATCGCAAGTGCACTGTAGGTAGAGATGGCTTTGGTAGAATAGACATTTTTACTCTGTTAAGTCTTCCTATCCACGAGCAAGGTATCTTTTTCCACTTATGTAGGTCCTTTTTAGTTTCTTGCACTAGTTCTTTGTAGTTTGCTTTAAATAGGTCTTTTACAGCTTCGGTAAGACTTATTCCTAAGTCTTTTGTCTTCTTGGTGGCTTCTGTGAATGGTATTGATTTGGAGATTTCCTCTTCGATGTTCTTTTTGTTGATGTAGAGGAACCCAAGTGATTTCTCTATGTTTATCTTATACCCTGCGACTCTACAAAACTCTTCTGTTAGTTTCAGTAGTTTTCTGGAGGATTCCTTAGGGTTTTCTGTGTAAAAGATCATGTCATCTGCAAAGAGACGTAATTTTACTTCCTCCTTGCCAATCCGGATTCCCTTTATTTCTTTGTCTAGCCTAATTGCTCTGGCTAGGACCTCTGGCCCAATGTTGAATAAGAGTGGTGATAAAGGGCATCCTTGTCTGGTTCCCGTTATCAAGGGAAATGCTTTCAGGCTCTCTCCGTTTAGGGTGCTGTTGCCCGTCGGCTCTGTATACATGCCCTTTATTCTGTTGAGGGATTTTCCTTCAATTCCTATTTGGCTGAGAGTTGTGATCGTGAATGGGTGTTGGACTTTGTCAAATGCCTTTTCTGAATCAATGGATACGATCCTGTGGTTTTTGTCTTTTGTTTTATTTAGACGGTGAATTACATTAATGGTGTTTCTAATATCAAAGGAGCCTTGCATACCTGGTAGAAATCCCACTTGGTCATGGTGGATTATTTCTTTGCTATGTTGTTGAATTCTAATGGCTAGCATTTTGTTGAGGATTTTGGCGTCTTTGTTCATGAGGGATATATTCCGTGAGTTTTTAAAAACTATTTATTGTGCTTTAAGTGAAAATGTACAAATCAAGTCAATCTGTCACACATAAGCTTTTCTACACCTTACTCCATATTCCCACTTACTCTCCCCCAAAAGAGTTCGCCCGCTCCCTCCTTTGAGTCTCTCCTTTCGTAAAGATTTTGCCAGTTTCTAACCCTCTCTACCCTCCTAGCTCCCCTGCAGACAGGAGATTCCAACACAGTCTCAAGTGTCCACCTGATACAAGTAGCTTCCTCTTCGTCAGCATCTCTCTCCAACCCATTGTCCAGTCCTTTCCGTGTCTGATGAGTTGTCTTGGGGAATGGTTCCTGTCCTAGGCCATCAGAAGGTTTGGGGAACACGACCGCCGGGATTCTTCTAGTCTCAGTGCGACCATGAAGTCTGGTCGTTTTGTGAGAAATTGGGGTCTGCATCCCACTGTTCTCCTGCTCCCTCAGGGATGCTCTGTTGTGCTCCCTGTCAGGGCAGTCATGGGTTGTGGCTGGGTACGCTCTAGTTCTTCTAGTCTCAGGATGATGGAAGTCTCTGGTTCATGTGGCCCTTTGTGTCTCTTGGGCTCAGAGTTGTCGTGGGACCTTTGTGTCCTTCATTCTCCTTTGATCCAGGTGAGTTGAGACCAATTCATGCATCTCAGATGGCCGCTTATTAGCATTTAAGACCCCTGACGCCACACTTCAAAGCGGGATGCAGAATGTTTTCAGAATAGAATGATTTTGCCAATTGACTTCGAAGTCCCCTTAAGCCATAGTCCCCAAAGCCCTCCCTTGCTCCGCTGACCTGTGAAGCATGTAGTTTATCCCGGAAACCTCTTTGCTTTTGGTCCAGTCCAGTTGAGCTGACCTTCCGTGTATTGAGCGCTGTCCTTCCCTTCACCTAAAGTCCTTCTTTTCTACTAACTAATCGCTAAATAACCCTCTCCCAGCCTCCCTCCCTCCCCGCCTTGTAAGCACAAAAGTATGTGTTCTTCTCAGTTCATACTATTTCTCAAGATCTTATAATAGTGGTCGTATACAATATTTGTCCTTTTGCCTCTGACTAATTTCACTCAGCATAATGCCGTCCAGGTTCCTCCATGTTATGAAATGTTTCACAGACTCGTCACTGTTCTTTATCGATGCGTGGTATTCCATTGTGTGAATATACCATAGTTTATTTAACCAGTCCTCCGTTGATGGGCAACTTGGTTGCTTCCAGCTTTTTGCTATTGTAACGTGAGCTGCAAGAAAGATGCGTATGCATATATCTGTTCGTGCGAAGGCTCTTATTTGTCTCGGGTGTATTCCGAGGAGTGGGATTTCTGGGTTGTATTTTGAACTTTTGAAGAAAAGGCCAGATAGATTTCCAGAGTGGTTGTACCATGTGACATTCCCAGCAGCAGCCTATTAGAGTTCCAATCTCTCGCAGCCTCTCCCACATTGATTATTTTGTGTTTTTTGGAGTAACGCCAGCCTTGTTGGAGTGAGATGGAATCTCTTTGTAGTTTTAATTTGCATTTCTCTAATGGCTAATGATCGAGAGCGTTTTCTCAAGTATCTCTTAGCTGCCTGAATATCTTCTTTAGTGAAGTGCGTGTTCGTATCCTTTGCCCACTTTTTGATTGGTTTCTTTGTCTTTTCGTGGTTGAGGTTTACCAGAATCATATAGATTTTAGAGATCAGGCGCTGGTCGGAGATGTCATAGCAGAAAATTCTTTCCCAATCTCTAGGTGGTCTTTTGACTCTTTTGGTGAAGTCTTCAGATGAGCATAGGTGTTTGATTTTTAGGAGCTCCCAGTTATCTGGTTTCTCTTCGTCATTCTTGGTCATGTTTTATATTCTGTTTCTGCCTTGTATTAGGGCTCCTAAGGTTGCCCCTATTTTTCCCTCCACGATCTTTATGGCTTTAGTCTTTATGTTTCAGACTTTGATCCGCTTGGAGTTAGGTTTTGTGCTTGGTGTGAGGTATGGGCCCTGTTTCATTTTTTTTGCAAATGGATATCCAGTGATGCCAGCAGCATTTGTTCAAAAGACTGTCTTTTCCCCAATTAACTGACACCGGGCCTTCGTCAAATATCAGCGGCTCGTATGTGGATGGATTTCTATCTGGGTTCTCAATTGTGTTCCATGGGTCTATGTGCCTGTTGTTGTACCAGTACCAGGCTCTTTCGACTACTGTGGCTGTACAATATGTTCTAAAATCAGGTAGAGTGAGGCCTCCCACTTTCTTCTTCCTTTTCAGTAATGCTTTACTTCTCCGGGGCTTCTTTCCCTGCCATAGGAAGTTGCTGATATGTTTCTCCATCACATTAAAAAATGTCCCTGGAATTTGGATCGCAAGTGCACTGTAGGTAGAGATGGCTTTGGTAGAATAGACATTTTTACTCTGTTAAGTCTTCCTATCCACGAGCAAGGTATCTTTTTCCACTTATGTAGGTCCTTTTTAGTTTCTTGCACTAGTTCTTTGTAGTTTGCTTTAAATAGGTCTTTTACAGCTTCGGTAAGACTTATTCCTAAGTCTTTTGTCTTCTTGGTGGCTTCTGTGAATGGTATTGATTTGGAGATTTCCTCTTCGATGTTCTTTTTGTTGATGTAGAGGAACCCAAGTGATTTCTCTATGTTTATCTTATACCCTGCGACTCTACAAAACTCTTCTGTTAGTTTCAGTAGTTTTCTGGAGGATTCCTTAGGGTTTTCTGTGTAGAAGATCATGTCATCTGCAAAGAGACGTAATTTTACTTCCTCCTTGCCAATCCGGATTCCCTTTATTTCTTTGTCTAGCCTAATTGCTCTGGCTAGGACCTCTGGCCCAATGTTGAATAAGAGTGGTGATAAAGGGCATCCTTGTCTGGTTCCCGTTCTCAAGGGAAATGCTTTCAGGCTCTCTCCGTTTAGGGTGCTGTTGCCCGTCGGCTCTGTATACATGCCCTTTATTCTGTTGCGGGATTTTCCTTCAATTCCTATTTGGCTGAGAGTTGTGATCGTGAATGGGTGTTGGACTTTGTCAAATGCCTTTTCTGAATCAATGGATACGATCCTGTGGTTTTTGTCTTTTGTTTTATTTAGACGGTGGATTACATTAATGGTATTTCTAATATCAAAGGAGCCTTGCATACCTGGTAGAAATCCCACTTGGTCATGGTGGATTATTTCTTTGCTATGTTGTTGAATTCTAATGGCTAGCATTTTGTTGAGGATTTTGGCGTCTTTGTTCATGAGGGATATATTCTGTGAGTTTTTAAAAACTATTTATTGTGCTTTAAGTGAAAATGTACAAATCAAGTCAATCTGTCACACATAAGCTTTTCTACACCTTACTCCATATTCCCACTTACTCTCCCCCAAAAGAGTTCGCCCGCTCCCTCCTTTGAGTCTCTCCTTTCGTAAAGATTTTGCCAGTTTCTAACCCTCTCTACCCTCCTAGCTCCCCTGCAGACAGGAGATTCCAACACAGTCTCAAGTGTCCACCTGATACAAGTAGCTTCCTCTTCGTCAGCATCTCTCTCCAACCCATTGTCCAGTCCTTTCCGTGTCTGATGAGTTGTCTTGGGGAATGGTTCCTGTCCTAGGCCATCAGAAGGTTTGGGGAACACGACCGCCGGGATTCTTCTAGTCTCAGTGCGACCATGAAGTCTGGTCGTTTTGTGAGAAATTGGGGTCTGCATCCCACTGTTCTCCTGCTCCCTCAGGGATTCTCTGTTGTGCTCCCTGTCAGGGCAGTCATGGGTTGTGGCTGGGTACGCTCTAGTTCTTCTAGTCTCAGGATGATGGAAGTCTCTGGTTCATGTGGCCCTTTGTGTCTCTTGGGCTCAGAGTTGTCGTGGGACCTTTGTGTCCTTCATTCTCCTTTGATCCAGGTGAGTTGAGACCAATTCATGCATCTCAGATGGCCGCTTATTAGCATTTAAGACCCCTGACGCCACACTTCAAAGCGGGATGCAGAATGTTTTCAGAATAGAATGATTTTGCCAATTGACTTCGAAGTCCCCTTAAGCCATAGTCCCCAACGCCCTCCCTTGCTCCGCTGACCTGTGAAGCATGTAGTTTATCCCGGAAACCTCTTTGCTTTTGGTCCAGTCCAGTTGAGCTGACCTTCCGTGTATTGAGCGCTGTCCTTCCCTTCACCTAAAGTCCTTCTTTTCTACTAACTAATCGCTAAATAACCCTCTCCCAGCCTCCCTCCCTCCCCGCCTTGGAAGCACAAACGTATGTGTTCTTCTCAGTTCATACTATTTCTCAAGATCTTATAATAGTGGTCGTATACAATATTTGTCCTTTTGCCTCTGACTAATTTCACTCAGCATAATGCCGTCCAGGTTCCTCCATGTTATGAAATGTTTCACAGACTCGTCACTGTTCTTTATCGATGCGTGGTATTCCATTGTGTGAATATACCATAGTTTATTTAACCAGTCCTCCGTTGATGGACAACTTGGTTGCTTCCAGCTTTTTGCTATTGTAACGTGAGCTGCAAGAAAGATGCGTATGCATATATCTGTTCGTGCGAAGGCTCTTATTTCTCTAGGGTGTATTCCGAGGAGTGGGATTTCTGGGTTGTATTTTGAACTTTTGAAGAAAAGGCCAGATAGATTTCCAGAGTGGTTGTACCATGTGACATTCCCAGCAGCAGCCTATTAGAGTTCCAATCTCTCGCAGCCTCTCCCACATTGATTATTTTGTGTTTTTTGGAGTAACGCCAGCCTTGTTGGAGTGAGATGGAATCTCTTTGTAGTTTTAATTTGCATTTCTCTAATGGCTAATGATCGAGAGCGTTTTCTCAAGTATCTCTTAGCTGCCTGAATATCTTCTTTAGTGAAGTGCGTGTTCGTATCCTTTGCCCACTTTTTGATTGGTTTCTTTGTCTTTTCGTGGTTGAGGTTTACCAGAATCATATAGATTTTAGAGATCAGGCGCTGGTCGGAGATGTCATAGCAGAAAATTCTTTCCCAATCTCTAGGTGGTCTTTTGACTCTTTTGGTGAAGTCTTCAGATGAGCATAGGTGTTTGATTTTTAGGAGCTCCCAGTTATCTGCTTTCTCTTCGTCATTCTTGGTCATGTTTTATATTCTGTTTCTGCCTTGTGTTAGGGCTCCTAAGGTTGCCCCTATTTTTCCTTCCACGATCTTTATGGCTTTAGTCTTTATGTTTCAGACTTTGATCCGCTTGGAGTTAGGTTTTGTGCTTGGTGTGAGGTATGGGCCCTGTTTCATTTTTTTTGCAAATGGATATCCAGTGATGCCAGCAGCATTTGTTCAAAAGACTGTCTTTTCCCCAATTAACTGACACCGGGCCTTCGTCAAATATCAGCGGCTCGTATGTGGATGGATTTCTATCTGGGTTCTCAATTGTGTTCCATGGGTCTATGTGCCTGTTGTTGTACCAGTACCAGGCTCTTTCGACTACTGTGGCTGTACAATATGTTCTAAAATCAGGTAGAGTGAGGCCTCCCACTTTCTTCTTCCTTTTCAGTAATGCTTTACTTCTCCGGGGCTTCTTTCCCTGCCATAGGAAGTTGCTGATATGTTTCTCCATCACATTAAAAAATGTCCCTGGAATTTGGATCGCAAGTGCACTGTAGGTAGAGATGGCTTTGGTAGAATAGACATTTTTACTCTGTTAAGTCTTCCTATCCACGAGCAAGGTATCTTTTTCCACTTATGTAGGTCCTTTTTAGTTTCTTGCACTAGTTCTTTGTAGTTTGCTTTAAATAGGTCTTTTACAGCTTCGGTAAGACTTATTCCTAAGTCTTTTGTCTTCTTGGTGGCTTCTGTGAATGGTATTGATTTGGAGATTTCCTCTTCGATGTTCTTTTTGTTGATGTAGAGGAACCCAAGTGATTTCTCTATGTTTATCTTATACCCTGCGACTCTACAAAACTCTTCTGTTAGTTTCAGTAGTTTTCTGGAGGATTCCTTAGGGTTTTCTGTGTAGAAGATCATGTCATCTGCAAAGAGACGTAATTTTACTTCCTCCTTGCCAATCCGGATTCCCTTTATTTCTTTGTCTAGCCTAATTGCTCTGGCTAGGACCTCTGGCCCAATGTTGAATAAGAGTGGTGATAAAGGGCATCCTTGTCTGGTTCCCGTTCTCAAGGGAAATGCTTTCAGGCTCTCTCCGTTTAGGGTGCTGTTGCCCGTCGGCTCAGTATACATGCCCTTTATTCTGTTGAGGGATTTTCCTTCAATTCCTATTTGGCTGAGAGTTGTGATCGTGAATGGGTGTTGGACTTTGTCAAATGCCTTTTCTGAATCAATGGATACGATCCTGTGGTTTTTGTCTTTTGTTTTATTTAGACGGTGGATTACATTAATGGTATTTCTAATATCAAAGGAGCCTTGCATACCTGGTAGAAATCCCACTTGGTCATGGTGGATTATTTCTTTGCTATGTTGTTGAATTCTAATGGCTAGCATTTTGTTGAGGATTTTGGCGTCTTTGTTCATGAGGGATATATTCCGTGAGTTTTTAAAAAATATTTATTGTGCTTTAGGTGAAAATGTACAGATCAAGTCAATCTGTCACACATAAGCTTTTCTACACCTTACTCCATATTCCCACTTACTCTCCCCCAAAAGAGTTCGCCCGCTCCCTCCTTTGAGTCTCTCCTTTCGTAAAGATTTTGCCAGTTTCTAACCCTCTCTACCCTCCTAGCTCCCCTCCAGACAGGAGATTCCAACACAGTCTCAAGTGTCCACCTGATACAAGTAGCTTCCTCTTCGTCAGCATCTCTCTCCCACCCATTGTCCAGTCCTTTCCGTGTCTGATGAGTTGTCTTGGGGAATGGTTCCTGTCCTAGGCCATCAGAAGGTTTGGGGAACACGACCGCCGGGATTCTTCTAGTCTCAGTGCGACCATGAAGTCTGGTCGTTTTGTGAGAAATTGGGGTCTGCATCCCACTGTTCTCCTGCTCCCTCAGGGATTCTCTGTTGTGCTCCCTGTCAGGGCAGTCATGGGTTGTGGCCGGGTACGCTCTAGTTCTTCTAGCCTCAGGATGATGGAAGTCTCTGGTTCATGTGGCCCTTTGTGTCTCTTGGGCTCAGAGTTGTCGTGGGACCTTTGTGTCCTTCATTCTCCTTTGATCCAGGTGAGTTGAGACCAATTCATGCATCTCAGATGGCCGCTTATTAGCATTTAAGACCCCTGACGCCACACTTCAAAGCGGGATGCAGAATGTTTTCAGAATAGAATGATTTTGCCAATTGACTTCGAAGTCCCCTTAAGCCATAGTCCCCAAAGCCCTCCCTTGCTCCGCTGACCTGTGAAGCATGTAGTTTATCCCGGAAACCTCTTTGCTTTTGGTCCAGTCCAGTTGAGCTGACCTTCCGTGTATTGAGCGCTGTCCTTCCCTTCACCTAAAGTCCTTCTTTTCTACTAACTAATCGCTAAATAACCCTCTCCCAGCCTCCCTCCCTCCCCGCCTTGTAAGCACAAAAGTATGTGTTCTTCTCAGTTCATACTATTTCTCAAGATCTTATAATAGTGGTCGTATACAATATTTGTCCTTTTGCCTCTGACTAATTTCACTCAGCATAATGCCGTCCAGGTTCCTCCATGTTATGAAATGTTTCACAGACTCGTCACTGTTCTTTATCGATGCGTGGTATTCCATTGTGTGAATATACCATAGTTTATTTAACCAGTCCTCCGTTGATGGACAACTTGGTTGCTTCCAGCTTTTTGCTATTGTAACGTGAGCTGCAAGAAAGATGCGTATGCATATATCTGTTCGTGCGAAGGCTCTTATTTGTCTCGGGTGTATTCCGAGGAGTGGGATTTCTGGGTTGTATTTTGAACTTTTGAAGAAAAGACCAGATAGATTTCCAGAGTGGTTGTACCATGTGACATTCCCAGCAGCAGCGTATTAGAGTTCCAATCTCTCGCAGCCTCTCCCACATTGATTATTTTGTGTTTTTTGGAGTAACGCCAGCCTTGTTGGAGTGAGATGGAATCTCTTTGTAGTTTTAATTTGCATTTCTCTAATGGCTAATGATCGAGAGCGTTTTCTCAAGTATCTCTTAGCTGCCTGAATATCTTCTTTAGTGAAGTGCGTGTTCGTATCCTTTGCCCACTTTTTGATTGGTTTCTTTGTCTTTTCGTGGTTGAGGTTTACCAGAATCATATAGATTTTAGAGATCAGGCGCTGGTCGGAGATGTCATAGCAGAAAATTCTTTCCCAATCTCTAGGTGGTCTTTTGACTCTTTTGGTGAAGTCTTCAGATGAGCATAGGTGTTTGATTTTTAGGAGCTCCCAGTTATCTGCTTTCTCTTCGTCATTCTTGGTCATGTTTTATATTCTGTTTCTGCCTTGTATTAGGGCTCCTAAGGTTGCCCCTATTTTTCCCTCCACGATCTTTATGGCTTTAGTCTTTATGTTTCAGACTTTGATCCGCTTGGAGTTAGGTTTTGTGCTTGGTGTGAGGTATGGGCCCTGTTTCATTTTTTTTGCAAATGGATATCCAGTGATGCCAGCAGCATTTGTTCAAAAGACTGTCTTTTCCCTAATTAACTGACACCGGGCCTTCGTCAAATATCAGCGGCTCGTATGTGGATGGATTTCTATCTGGGTTCTCAATTGTGTTCCATGGGTCTATGTGCCTGTTGTTGTACCAGTACCAGGCTCTTTCGACTACTGTGGCTGTACAATATGTTCTAAAATCAGGTAGAGTGAGGCCTCCCACTTTCTTCTTCCTTTTCAGTAATGCTTTACTTCTCCGGGGCTTCTTTCCCTGCCATAGGAAGTTGCTGATATGTTTCTCCATCACATTAAAAAATGTCCCTGGAATTTGGATCGCAAGTGCACTGTAGGTAGAGATGGCTTTGGTAGAATAGACATTTTTACTCTGTTAAGTCTTCCTATCCACGAGCAAGGTATCTTTTTCCACTTATGTAGGTCCTTTTTAGTTTCTTGCACTAGTTCTTTGTAGTTTGCTTTAAATAGGTCTTTTACAGCTTCGGTAAGACTTATTCCTAAGTCTTTTGTCTTCTTGGTGGCTTCTGTGAATGGTATTGATTTGGAGATTTCCTCTTCGATGTTCTTTTTGTTGATGTAGAGGAACCCAAGTGATTTCTCTATGTTTATCTTATACCCTGCGACTCTACAAAACTCTTCTGTTAGTTTCAGTAGTTTTCTGGAGGATTCCTTAGGGTTTTCTGTGTAGAAGATCATGTCATCTGCAAAGAGACGTAATTTTACTTCCTCCTTGCCAATCCGGATTCCCTTTATTTCTTTGTCTAGCCTAATTGCTCTGGCTAGGACCTCTGGCCCAATGTTGAATAAGAGTGGTGATAAAGGGCATCCTTGTCTGGTTCCCGTTCTCAAGGGAAATGCTTTCAGGCTCTCTCCGTTTAGGGTGCTGTTGCCCGTCGGCTCTGTATACATGCCCTTTATTCTGTTGAGGGATTTTCCTTCAATTCCTATTTGGCTGAGAGTTGTGATCGTGAATGGGTGTTGGACTTTGTCAAATGCCTTTTCTGAATCAATGGATACGATCCTGTGGTTTTTGTCTTTTGTTTTATTTAGACGGTGGATTACATTAATGGTATTTCTAATATCAAAGGAGCCTTGCATACCTGGTAGAAATCCCACTTGGTCATGGTGGATTATTTCTTTGCTATGTTGTTGAATTCTAATGGCTAGCATTTTGTTGAGGATTTTGGCATCTTTGTTCATGAGGGATATATTCCGTGAGTTTTTAAAAACTATTTATTGTGCTTTAAGTGAACATGTACAAATCAAGTCAATCTGTCACACATAAGCTTTTCTACACCTTACTCCATATTCCCACTTACTCTCCCCCAAAAGAGTTCGCCCGCTCCCTCCTTTGAGTCTCTCCTTTCGTAAAGATTTTGCCAGTTTCTAACCCTCTCTACCCTCCTAGCTCCCCTCCAGACGGGAGATTCCAACACAGTCTCAAGTGTCCACCTGATACAAGTAGCTTCCTCTTCGTCAGCATCTCTCTCCAACCCATTGTCCAGTCCTTTCCGTGTCTGATGAGTTGTCTTGGGGAATGGTTCCTGTCCTAGGCCATCAGAAGGTTTGGGGAACACGACCGCCGGGATTCTTCTAGTCTCAGTGCGACCATGAAGTCTGGTCGTTTTGTGAGAAATTGGGGTCTGCATCCCACTGTTCTCCTGCTCCCTCAGGGATTCTCTGTTGTGCTCCCTGTCAGGGCAGTCATGGGTTGTGGCTGGGTACGCTCTAGTTCTTCTAGTCTCAGGATGATGGAAGTCTCTGGTTCATGTGGCCCTTTGTGTCTCTTGGGCTCAGAGTTGTCGTGGGACCTTTGTGTCCTTCATTCTCCTTTGATCCAGGTGAGTTGAGACCAATTCATGCATCTCAGATGGCCGCTTATTAGCATTTAAGACCCCTGACGCCACACTTCAAAGCGGGATGCAGAATGTTTTCAGAATAGAATGATTTTGCCAATTGACTTCGAAGTCCCCTTAAGCCATAGTCCCCAAAGCCCTCCCTTGCTCCGCTGACCTGTGAAGCATGTAGTTTATCCCGGAAACCTCTTTGCTTTTGGTCCAGTCCAGTTGAGCTGACCTTCCGTGTATTGAGCGCTGTCCTTCCCTTCACCTAAAGTCCTTCTTTTCTACTAACTAATCGCTAAATAACCCTCTCCCAGCCTCCCTCCCTCCCCGCCTTGTAAGCACAAAAGTATGTGTTCTTCTCAGTTCATACTATTTCTCAAGATCTTATAATAGTGGTCGTATACCATATTTGTCCTTTTGCCTCTGACTAATTTCACTCAGCATAATGCCGTCCAGGTTCCTCCATGTTATGAAATGTTTCACAGACTCGTCACTGTTCTTTATCGATGCGTGGTATTCCATTGTGTGAATATACCATAGTTTATTTAACCAGTCCTCCGTTGATGGACAACTTGGTTGCTTCCAGCTTTTTGCTATTGTAACGTGAGCTGCAAGAAAGATGCGTATGCATATATCTGTTCGTGCGAAGGCTCTTATTTCTCTAGGGTGTATTCCGAGGAGTGGGATTTCTGGGTTGTATTTTGAACTTTTGAAGAAAAGGCCAGATAGATTTCCAGAGTGGTTGTACCATGTGACATTCCCAGCAGCAGCGTATTAGAGTTCCAATCTCTCGCAGCCTCTCCCACATTGATTATTTTGTGTTTTTTGGAGTAACGCCAGCCTTGTTGGAGTGAGATGGAATCTCTTTGTAGTTTTAATTTGCATTTCTCTAATGGCTAATGATCGAGAGCGTTTTCTCAAGTATCTCTTAGCTGCCTGAATATCTTCTTTAGTGAAGTGCGTGTTCGTATCCTTTGCCCACTTTTTGATTGGTTTCTTTGTCTTTTCGTGGTTGAGGTTTACCAGAATCATATAGATTTTAGAGATCAGGCGCTGGTCGGAGATGTCATAGCAGAAAATTCTTTCCCAATCTCTAGGTGGTCTTTTGACTCTTTTGGTGAAGTCTTCAGATGAGCATAGGTGTTTGATTTTTAGGAGCTCCCAGTTATCTGCTTTCTCTTCGTCATTCTTGGTCATGTTTTATATTCTGTTTCTGCCTTGTATTAGGGCTCCTAAGGTTGCCCCTATTTTTCCCTCCACGATCTTTATGGCTTTAGTCTTTATGTTTCAGACTTTGATCCGCTTGGAGTTAGGTTTTGTGCTTGGTGTGAGGTATGGGCCCTGTTTCATTTTTTTTGCAAATGGATATCCAGTGATGCCAGCAGCATTTGTTCAAAAGACTGTCTTTTCCCTAATTAACTGACACCGGGCCTTCGTCAAATATCAGCGGCTCGTATGTGGATGGATTTCTATCTGGGTTCTCAATTGTGTTCCATGGGTCTATGTGCCTGTTGTTGTACCAGTACCAGGCTCTTTCGACTACTGTGGCTGTACAATATGTTCTAAAATCAGGTAGAGTGAGGCCTCCCACTTTCTTCTTCCTTTTCAGTAATGCTTTACTTCTCCGGGGCTTCTTTCCCTGCCATAGGAAGTTGCTGATATGTTTCTCCATCACATTAAAAAATGTCCCTGGAATTTGGATCGCAAGTGCACTGTAGGTAGAGATGGCTTTGGTAGAATAGACATTTTTACTCTGTTAAGTCTTCCTATCCACGAGCAAGGTATCTTTTTCCACTTATGTAGGTCCTTTTTAGTTTCTTGCACTAGTTCTTTGTAGTTTGCTTTAAATAGGTCTTTTACAGCTTCGGTAAGACTTATTCCTAAGTCTTTTGTCTTCTTGGTGGCTTCTGTGAATGGTATTGATTTGGAGATTTCCTCTTCGATGTTCTTTTTGTTGATGTAGAGGAACCCAAGTGATTTCTCTATGTTTATCTTATACCCTGCGACTCTACAAAACTCTTCTGTTAGTTTCAGTAGTTTTCTGGAGGATTCCTTAGGGTTTTCTGTGTAGAAGATCATGTCATCTGCAAAGAGACGTAATTTTACTTCCTCCTTGCCAATCCGGATTCCCTTTATTTCTTTGTCTAGCCTAATTGCTCTGGCTAGGACCTCTGGCCCAATGTTGAATAAGAGTGGTGATAAAGGGCATCCTTGTCTGGTTCCCGTTCTCAAGGGAAATGCTTTCAGGCTCTCTCCGTTTAGGGTGCTGTTGCCCGTCGGCTCTGTATACATGCCCTTTATTCTGTTGAGGGATTTTCCTTCAATTCCTATTTGGCTGAGAGTTGTGATCGTGAATGGGTGTTGGACTTTGTCAAATGCCTTTTCTGAATCAATGGATACGATCCTGTGGTTTTTGTCTTTTGTTTTATTTAGACGGTGGATTACATTAATGGTATTTCTAATATCAAAGGAGCCTTGCATACCTGGTAGAAATCCCACTTGGTCATGGTGGATTATTTCTTTGCTATGTTGTTGAATTCTAATGGCTAGCATTTTGTTGAGGATTTTGGCGTCTTTGTTCATGAGGGATATATTCCGTGAGTTTTTAAAAACTATTTATTGTGCTTTAAGTGAACATGTACAAATCAAGTCAATCTGTCACACATAAGCTTTTCTACACCTTACTCCATATTCCCACTTACTCTCCCCCAAAAGAGTTCGCCCGCTCCCTCCTTTGAGTCTCTCCTTTCGTAAAGATTTTGCCAGTTTCTAACCCTCTCTACCCTCCTAGCTCCCCTCCAGACGGGAGATTCCAACACAGTCTCAAGTGTCCACCTGATACAAGTAGCTTCCTCTTCGTCAGCATCTCTCTCCCACCCATTGTCCAGTCCTTTCCGTGTCTGATGAGTTGTCTTGGGGAATGGTTCCTGTCCTAGGCCATCAGAAGGTTTGGGGAACACGACCGCCGGGATTCTTCTAGTCTCAGTGCGACCATGAAGTCTGGTCGTTTTGTGAGAAATTGGGGTCTGCATCCCACTGTTCTCCTGCTCCCTCAGGGATTCTCTGTTGTGCTCCCTGTCAGGGCAGTCATGGGTTGTGGCTGGGTACGCTCTAGTTCTTCTAGTCTCAGGATGATGGAAGTCTCTGGTTCATGTGGCCCTTTGTGTCTCTTGGGCTCAGAGTTGTCGTGGGACCTTTGTGTCCTTCATTCTCCTTTGATCCAGGTGAGTTGAGACCAATTCATGCATCTCAGATGGCCGCTTATTAGCATTTAAGACCCCTGACGCCACACTTCAAAGCGGGATGCAGAATGTTTTCAGAATAGAATGATTTTGCCAATTGACTTCGAAGTCCCCTTAAGCCATAGTCCCCAAAGCCCTCCCTTGCTCCGCTGACCTGTGAAGCATGTAGTTTATCCCGGAAACCTCTTTGCTTTTGGTCCAGTCCAGTTGAGCTGACCTTCCGTGTATTGAGCGCTGTCCTTCCCTTCACCTAAAGTCCTTCTTTTCTACTAACTAATCGCTAAATAACCCTCTCCCAGCCTCCCTCCCTCCCCGCCTTGTAAGCACAAAAGTATGTGTTCTTCTCAGTTCATACTATTTCTCAAGATCTTATAATAGTGGTCGTATACCATATTTGTCCTTTTGCCTCTGACTAATTTCACTCAGCATAATGCCGTCCAGGTTCCTCCATGTTATGAAATGTTTCACAGACTCGTCACTGTTCTTTATCGATGCGTGGTATTCCATTGTGTGAATATACCATAGTTTATTTAACCAGTCCTCCGTTGATGGACAACTTGGTTGCTTCCAGCTTTTTGCTATTGTAACGTGAGCTGCAAGAAAGATGCGTATGCATATATCTGTTCGTGCGAAGGCTCTTATTTCTCTAGGGTGTATTCCGAGGAGTGGGATTTCTGGGTTGTATTTTGAACTTTTGAAGAAAAGGCCAGATAGATTTCCAGAGTGGTTGTACCATGTGACATTCCCAGCAGCAGCGTATTAGAGTTCCAATCTCTCGCAGCCTCTCCCACATTGATTATTTTGTGTTTTTTGGAGTAACGCCAGCCTTGTTGGAGTGAGATGGAATCTCTTTGTAGTTTTAATTTGCATTTCTCTAATGGCTAATGATCGAGAGCGTTTTCTCAAGTATCTCTTAGCTGCCTGAATATCTTCTTTAGTGAAGTGCGTGTTCGTATCCTTTGCCCACTTTTTGATTGGTTTCTTTGTCTTTTCGTGGTTGAGGTTTACCAGAATCATATAGATTTTAGAGATCAGGCGCTGGTCGGAGATGTCATAGCAGAAAATTCTTTCCCAATCTCTAGGTGGTCTTTTGACTCTTTTGGTGAAGTCTTCAGATGAGCATAGGTGTTTGATTTTTAGGAGCTCCCAGTTATCTGGTTTCTCTTCGTCATTCTTGGTCATGTTTTATATTCTGTTTCTGCCTTGTATTAGGGCTCCTAAGGTTGCCCCTATTTTTCCCTCCACGATCTTTATGGCTTTAGTCTTTATGTTTCAGACTTTGATCCGCTTGGAGTTAGGTTTTGTGCTTGGTGTGAGGTATGGGCCCTGTTTCATTTTTTTTGCAAATGGATATCCAGTGATGCCAGCAGCATTTGTTCAAAAGACTGTCTTTTCCCTAATTAACTGACACCGGGCCTTCGTCAAATATCAGCGGCTCGTATGTGGATGGATTTCTATCTGGGTTCTCAATTGTGTTCCATGGGTCTATGTGCCTGTTGTTGTACCAGTACCAGGCTCTTTCGACTACTGTGGCTGTACAATATGTTCTAAAATCAGGTAGAGTGAGGCCTCCCACTTTCTTCTTCCTTTTCAGTAATGCTTTACTTCTCCGGGGCTTCTTTCCCTGCCATAGGAAGTTGCTGATATGTTTCTCCATCACATTAAAAAATGTCCCTGGAATTTGGATCGCAAGTGCACTGTAGGTAGAGATGGCTTTGGTAGAATAGACATTTTTACTCTGTTAAGTCTTCCTATCCACGAGCAAGGTATCTTTTTCCACTTATGTAGGTCCTTTTTAGTTTCTTGCACTAGTTCTTTGTAGTTTGCTTTAAATAGGTCTTTTACAGCTTCGGTAAGACTTATTCCTAAGTCTTTTGTCTTCTTGGTGGCTTCTGTGAATGGTATTGATTTGGAGATTTCCTCTTCGATGTTCTTTTTGTTGATGTAGAGGAACCCAAGTGATTTCTCTATGTTTATCTTATACCCTGCGACTCTACAAAACTCTTCTGTTAGTTTCAGTAGTTTTCTGGAGGATTCCTTAGGGTTTTCTGTGTAGAAGATCATGTCATCTGCAAAGAGACGTAATTTTACTTCCTCCTTGCCAATCCGGATTCCCTTTATTTCTTTGTCTAGCCTAATTGCTCTGGCTAGGACCTCTGGCCCAATGTTGAATAAGAGTGGTGATAAAGGGCATCCTTGTCTGGTTCCCGTTCTCAAGGGAAATGCTTTCAGGCTCTCTCCGTTTAGGGTGCTGTTGCCCGTCGGCTCTGTATACATGCCCTTTATTCTGTTGAGGGATTTTCCTTCAATTCCTATTTGGCTGAGAGTTGTGATCGTGAATGGGTGTTGGCCTTTGTCAAATGCCTTTTCTGAATCAATGGATACGATCCTGTGGTTTTTGTCTTTTGTTTTATTTAGACGGTGGATTACATTAATGGTATTTCTAATATCAAAGGAGCCTTGCATACCTGGTAGAAATCCCACTTGGTCATGGTGGATTATTTCTTTGCTATGTTGTTGAATTCGAATAGCTAGCATTTTGTTGAGGATTTTGGCGTCTTTGTTCATGAGGGATATATTCCGTGAGTTTTTAAAAACTATTTATTGTGCTTTAAGTGAAAATGTACAAATCAAGTCAATCTGTCACACATAAGCTTTTCTACACCTTACTCCATATTCCCACTTACTCTCCCCCAAAAGAGTTCGCCTGCTCCCTCCTTTGAGTCTCTCCTTTCGTAAAGATTTTGCCAGTTTCTAACCCTCTCTACCCTCCTAGCTCCCCTCCAGACGGGAGATTCCAACACAGTCTCAAGTGTCCACCTGATACAAGTAACTTCCTCTTCGTCAGCATCTCTCTCCAACCCATTGTCCAGTCCTTTCCGTGTCTGATGAGTTGTCTTGGGGAATGGTTCCTGTCCTAGGCCATCAGAAGGTTTGGGGAACACGACCGCCGGGATTCTTCTAGTCTCAGTGCGACCATGAAGTCTGGTCGTTTTGTGAGAAATTGGGGTCTGCATCCCACTGTTCTCCTGCTCCCTCAGGGATTCTCTGTTGTGCTCCCTGTCAGGGCAGTCATGGGTTGTGGCTGGGTACGCTCTAGTTCTTCTAGTCTCAGGATGATGGAAGTCTCTGGTTCATGTGGCCCTTTGTGTCTCTTGGGCTCAGAGTTGTCGTGGGACCTTTGTGTCCTTCATTCTCCTTTGATCCAGGTGAGTTGAGACCAATTCATGCATCTCAGATGGCCGCTTATTAGCATTTAAGACCCCTGACGCCACACTTCAAAGCGGGATGCAGAATGTTTTCAGAATAGAATGATTTTGCCAATTGACTTCGAAGTCCCCTTAAGCCATAGTCCCCAAAGCCCTCCCTTGCTCCGCTGACCTGTGAAGCATGTAGTTTATCCCGGAAACCTCTTTGCTTTTGGTCCAGTCCAGTTGAGCTGACCTTCCGTGTATTGAGCGCTGTCCTTCCCTTCACCTAAAGTCCTTCTTTTCTACTAACTAATCGCTAAATAACCCTCTCCCAGCCTCCCTCCCTCCCCGCCTCGTAAGCACAAAAGTATGTGTTCTTCTCAGTTCATACTATTTCTCAAGATCTTATAATAGTGGTCGTATACAATATTTGTCCTTTTGCCTCTGACTAATTTCACTCAGCATAATGCCGTCCAGGTTCCTCCATGTTATGAAATGTTTCACAGACTCGTCACTGTTCTTTATCGATGCGTGGTATTCCATTGTGTGAATATACCATAGTTTATTTAACCAGTCCTCCGTTGATGGACAACTTGGTTGCTTCCAGCTTTTTGCTATTGTAACGTGAGCTGCAAGAAAGATGCGTATGCATATATCTGTTCGTGCGAAGGCTCTTATTTGTCTCGGGTGTATTCCGAGGAGTGGGATTTCTGGGTTGTATTTTGAACTTTTGAAGAAAAGGCCAGATAGATTTCCAGAGTGGTTGTACCATGTGACATTCCCAGCAGCAGCCTATTAGAGTTCCAATCTCTCGCAGCCTCTCCCACATTGATTATTTTGTGTTTTTTGGAGTAACGCCAGCCTTGTTGGAGTGAGATGGAATCTCTTTGTAGTTTTAATTTGCATTTCTCTAATGGCTAATGATCGAGAGCGTTTTCTCAAGTATCTCTTAGCTGCCTGAATATCTTCTTTAGTGAAGTGCGTGTTCGTATCCTTTGCCCACTTTTTGATTGGTTTCTTTGTCTTTTCGTGGTTGAGGTTTACCAGAATCATATAGATTTTAGAGATCAGGCGCTGGTCGGAGATGTCATAGCAGAAAATTCTTTCCCAATCTCTAGGTGGTCTTTTGACTCTTTTGGTGAAGTCTTCAGATGAGCATAGGTGTTTGATTTTTAGGAGCTCCCAGTTATCTGGTTTCTCTTCGTCATTCTTGGTCATGTTTTATATTCTGTTTCTACCTTGTATTAGGGCTCCTAAGGTTGCCCCTATTTTTCCCTCCACGATCTTTATGGCTTTAGTCTTTATGTTTCAGACTTTGATCCGCTTGGAGTTAGGTTTTGTGCTTGGTGTGAGGTATGGGCCCTGTTTCATTTTTTTTCAAATGGATATCCAGTGATGCCAGCAGCATTTGTTCAAAAGACTGTCTTTTCCCCAATTAACTGACACCGGGCCTTCGTCAAATATCAGCGGCTCGTATGTGGATGGATTTCTATCTGGGTTCTCAATTGTGTTCCATGGGTCTATGTGCCTGTTGTTGTACCAGTACCAGGCTCTTTCGACTACTGTGGCTGTACAATATGTTCTAAAATCAGGTAGAGTGAGGCCTCCCACTTTCTTCTTCCTTTTCAGTAATGCTTTACTTCTCCGGGGCTTCTTTCCCTGCCATAGGAAGTTGCTGATATGTTTCTCCATCACATTAAAAAATGTCCCTGGAATTTGGATCACAAGTGCACTGTAGGTAGAGATGGCTTTGGTAGAATAGACATTTTTACTCTGTTAAGTCTTCCTATCCACGAGCAAGTTATCTTTTTCCACTTATGTAGGTCCTTTTTAGTTTCTTGCACTAGTTCTTTGTAGTTTGCTTTAAATAGATCTTTTACAGCTTGGTAAGACTTATTCCTAAGTCTTTTGTTTTCTTGGTGGCTTCTGTGAATGGTATTGATTTGGAGATTTCCTCTTCGATGTTCTTTTTGTTGATGTAGAGGAACCCAAGTGATTTCTCTATGTTTATCTTATACCCTGCGACGCTACAAAACTCTTCTGTTAGTTTCAGTAGTTTTCTGGAGGATTCCTTAGGGTTTTCTGTGTAGAAGATCATGTCATCTGCAAAGAGACGTAATTTTACTTCCTCCTTGCCAATCCGGATTCCCTTTATTTCTTTGTCTAGCCTAATTGCTCTGGCTAGGACCTCTGGCCCAATGTTGAATAAGAGTGGTGATAAAGGGCATCCTTGTCTGGTTCCCGTTCTCAAGGGAAATGCTTTCAGGCTCTCTCCGTTTAGGGTGCTGTTGCCCGTCGGCTCTGTATACATGCCCTTTATTCTGTTGAGGAATTTTCCTTCAATTCCTATTTGGCTGAGAGTTGTGATCGTGAATGGGTGTTGGCCTTTGTCAAATGCCTCTTCTGAATCAATGGATACGATCCTGTGGTTTTTGTCTTTTGTTTTATTTAGACGGTGGATTACATTAATGGTATTTCTAATATTAAAGGAGCCTCGCATACCTGGTAGAAATCCCACTTGGTCATGGTGGATTATTTCTTTGCTGAATGTTGTTGAATTCTAATGGCTAGCATTTTGTTGAGGATTTTGGCGTCTTTGTTCATGAGGGATATATTCCGTGAGTTTTTAAAAACTATTTATTGTGCTTTAAGTGAAAATGTACAAATCAAGTCAATCTGTCACACATAAGCTTTTCTACACCTTACTCCATATTCCCACTTACTCTCCCCCAAAAGAGTTCGCCTGCTCCCTCCTTTGAGTCTCTCCTTTCGTAAAGATTTTGCCAGTTTCTAACCCTCTCTACCCTCCTAGCTCCCCTCCAGACGGGAGATTCCAACACAGTCTCAAGTGTCCACCTGATACAAGTAACTTCCTCTTCGTCAGCATCTCTCTCCAACCCATTGTCCAGTCCTTTCCGTGTCTGATGAGTTGTCTTGGGGAATGGTTCCTGTCCTAGGCCATCAGAAGGTTTGGGGAACACGACCGCCGGGATTCTTCTAGTCTCAGTGCGACCATGAAGTCTGGTCGTTTTGTGAGAAATTGGGGTCTGCATCCCACTGTTCTCCTGCTCCCTCAGGGATTCTCTGTTGTGCTCCCTGTCAGGGCAGTCATGGGTTGTGGCTGGGTACGCTCTAGTTCTTCTAGTCTCAGGATGATGGAAGTCTCTGGTTCATGTGGCCCTTTGTGTCTCTTGGGCTCAGAGTTGTCGTGGGACCTTTGAGTCCTTCATTCTCCTTTGATCCAGGTGAGTTGAGACCAATTCATGCATCTCAGATGGCCGCTTATTAGCATTTAAGACCCCTGACGCCACACTTCAAAGCGGGATGCAGAATGTTTTCAGAATAGAATGATTTTGCCAATTGACTTCGAAGTCCCCTTAAGCCATAGTCCCCAAAGCCCTCCCTTGCTCCGCTGACCTGTGAAGCATGTAGTTTATCCCGGAAACCTCTTTGCTTTTGGTCCAGTCCAGTTGAGCTGACCTTCCGTGTATTGAGCGCTGTCCTTCCCTTCACCTAAAGTCCTTCTTTTCTACTAACTAATCGCTAAATAACCCTCTCCCAGCCTCCCTCCCTCCCCGCCTTGTAAGCACAAAAGTATGTGTTCTTCTCAGTTCATACTATTTCTCAAGATCTTATAATAGTGGTCGTATACAATATTTGTCCTTTTGCCTCTGACTAATTTCACTCAGCATAATGCCGTCCAGGTTCCTCCATGTTATGAAATGTTTCACAGACTCGTCACTGTTCTTTATCGATGCGTGGTATTCCATTGTGTGAATATACCATAGTTTATTTAACCAGTCCTCCGTTGATGGACAACTTGGTTGCTTCCAGCTTTTTGCTATTGTAACGTGAGCTGCAAGAAAGATGCGTATGCATATATCTGTTCGTGCGAAGGCTCTTATTTCTCTAGGGTGTATTCCGAGGAGTGGGATTTCTGGGTTGTATTTTGAACTTTTGAAGAAAAGGCCAGATAGATTTCCAGAGTGGTTGTACCATGTGACATTCCCAGCAGCAGCCTATTAGAGTTCCAATCTCTCGCAGCCTCTCCCACATTGATTATTTTGTGTTTTTTGGAGTAACGCCAGCCTTGTTGGAGTGAGATGGAATCTCTTTGGAGTTTTAATTTGCATTTCTCTAATGGCTAATGATCGAGAGCGTTTTCTCAAGTATCTCTTAGCTGCCTGAATATCTTCTTTAGTGAAGTGCGTGTTCGTATCCTTTGCCCACTTTTTGATTGGTTTCTTTGTCTTTTCGTGGTTGAGGTTTACCAGAATCATATAGATTTTAGAGATCAGGCGCTGGTCGGAGATGTCATAGCAGAAAATTCTTTCCCAATCTCTAGGTGGTCTTTTGACTCTTTTGGTGAAGTCTTCAGATGAGCATAGGTGTTTGATTTTTAGGAGCTCCCAGTTATCTGGTTTCTCTTCGTCATTCTTGGTCATGTTTTATATTCTGTTTCTACCTTGTATTAGGGCTCCTAAGGTTGCCCCTATTTTTCCCTCCACGATCTTTATGGCTTTAGTCTTTATGTTTCAGACTTTGATCCGCTTGGAGTTAGGTTTTGTGCTTGGTGTGAGGTATGGGCCCTGTTTCATTTTTTTTCAAATGGATATCCAGTGATGCCAGCAGCATTTGTTCAAAAGACTGTCTTTTCCCCAATTAACTGACACCGGGCCTTCGTCAAATATCAGCGGCTCGTATGTGGATGGATTTCTATCTGGGTTCTCAATTGTGTTCCATGGGTCTATGTGCCTGTTGTTGTACCAGTACCAGGCTCTTTCGACTACTGTGGCTGTACAATATGTTCTAAAATCAGGTAGAGTGAGGCCTCCCACTTTCTTCTTCCTTTTCAGTAATGCTTTACTTCTCCGGGGCTTCTTTCCCTGCCATAGGAAGTTGCTGATATGTTTCTCCATCACATTAAAAAATGTCCCTGGAATTTGGATCGCAAGTGCACTGTAGGTAGAGATGGCTTTGGTAGAATAGACATTTTTACTCTGTTAAGTTTTCCTATCCACGAGCAAGTTATCTTTTTCCACTTATGTAGGTCCTTTTTAGTTTCTTGCACTAGTTCTTTGTAGTTTGCTTTAAATAGATCTTTTACAGCTTGGTAAGACTTATTCCTAAGTCTTTTGTCTTCTTGGTGGCTTCTGTGAATGGTATTGATTTGGAGATTTCCTCTTCGATGTTCTTTTTGTTGATGTAGAGGAACCCAAGTGATTTCTCTATGTTTATCTTATACCCTGCGACGCTACAAAACTCTTCTGTTAGTTTCAGTAGTTTTCTGGAGGATTCCTTAGGGTTTTCTGTGTAGAAGATCATGTCATCTGCAAAGAGACGTAATTTTACTTCCTCCTTGCCAATCCGGATTCCCTTTATTTCGTTGTCTAGCCTAATTGCTTTGGCTAGGACCTCTGGCCCAATGTTGGATAAGAGTGGTGATAAAGGGCATCCTTGTCTGGTTCCCGTTCTCAAGGGAAATGCTTTCAGGCTCTCTCCGTTTAGGGTGCTGTTGCCCGTCGGCTCTGTATACATGCCCTTTATTCTGTTGAGGAATTTTCCTTCAATTCCTATTTGGCTGAGAGTTGTGATCGTGAATGGGTGTTGGCCTTTGTCAAATGCCTCTTCTGAATCAATGGATACGATCCTGTGGTTTTTGTCTTTTGTTTTATTTAGACGGTGGATTACATTAATGGTATTTCTAATATTAAAGGAGCCTCGCATACCTGGTAGAAATCCCACTTGGTCATGGTGGATTATTTCTTTGCTATGTTGTTGAATTCTAATGGCTAGCATTTTGTTGAGGATTTTGGCGTCTTTGTTCATGAGGGATATATTCCGTGAGTTTTTAAAAAATATTTATTGTGCTTTAAGTGAAAATGTACAGATCAAGTCAATCTGTCACACATAAGCTTTTCTACACCTTACTCCATATTCCCACTTACTCTCCCCCAAAAGAGTTCGCCCGCTCCCTCCTTTGAGTCTCTCCTTTCGTAAAGATTTTGCCAGTTTCTAACCCTCTCTACCCTCCTAGCTCCCCTCCAGACAGGAGATTCCAACACAGTCTCAAGTGTCCACCTGATACAAGTAGCTTCCTCTTCGTCAGCATCTCTCTCCAACCCATTGTCCAGAACTTTCCGTGTCTGATGAGCTGTCTTGGGGAATGGTTCCTGTCCTAGGCCATCAGAAGGTTTGGGGAACACGACCGCCGGGATTCTTCTAGTCTCAGTGCGACCATTAAGTCTGGTCGTTTTGTGAGAAATTGGGGTCTGCATCCCACTGTTCTCCTGCTCCCTCAGGGATTCTCTGTTGTGCTCCCTGTCAGGGCAGTCATGGGTTGTGGCCGGGTACGCTCTAGTTCTTCTAGTCTCAGGATGATGGAAGTCTCTGGTTCATGTGGCCCTTTGTGTCTCTTGGGCTCAGAGTTGTCGTGTGACCTTTGTGTCCTTCATTCTCCTTTGATCCAGGTGAGTTGAGACCAATTCACGCATCTCAGATGGCCGCTTATTAGCATTTAAGACCCCTGACGCCACACTTCAAAGCGGGATGCAGAATGTTTTCCGAATAGAATGATTTTGCCAATTGACTTCGAAGTCCCCTTAAGCCATAGTCCCCAAAGCCCTCCCTTGCTCCGCTGACCTGTGAAGCATGTAGTTTATCCCGGAAACCTCTTTGCTTTTGGTCCAGTCCAGTTGAGCTGACCTTCCGTGTATTGAGCGCTGTCCTTCCCTTCACCTAAAGTCCTTCTTTTCTACTAACTAATCGCTAAATAACCCTCTCCCAGCCTCCCTCCCTCCCCGCCTTGTAAGCACAAAAGTATGTGTTCTTCTCAGTTCATTCTATTTCTCAAGATCTTATAATAGTGGTCGTATACCATATTTGTCCTTTTGCCTCTGACTAATTTCACTCAGCATAATGCCGTCCAGGTTCCTCCATGTTATGAAATGTTTCACAGACTCGTCACTGTTCTTTATCGATGCGTGGTATTCCATTGTGTGAATATACCATAGTTTATTTAACCAGTCCTCCGTTGATGGACAACTTGGTTGCTTCCAGCTTTTTGCTATTGTAACGTGAGCTGCAAGAAAGATGCGTATGCATATATCTGTTCGTGCGAAGGCTCTTATTTCTCTCGGGTATATTCCGAGGAGTGGGATTTCTGGGTTGTATTTTGAACTTTTGAAGAAAAGGCCAGATAGATTTCCAGAGTGGTTGTACCATGTGACATTCCCAGCAGCAGCGTGTTAGAGTTCCAATCTCTCGCAGCCTCTCCCACATTGATTATTTTGTGTTTTTTGGAGTAACGCCAGCCTTGTTGGAGTGAGATGGAATCTCTTTGTAGTTTTAATTTGCATTTCTCTAATGGCTAATGATCGAGAGCGTTTTCTCAAGTATCTCTTAGCTGCCTGAATATCTTCTTTAGTGAAGTGCGTGTTCGTATCCTTTGCCCACTTTTTGATTGGTTTCTTTGTCTTTTCGTGGTTGAGGTTTACCAGAATCATATAGATTTTAGAGATCAGGCGCTGGTCGGAGATGTCATAGCAGAAAATTCTTTCCCAATCTCTAGGTGGTCTTTTGACTCTTTTGGTGAAGTCTTCAGATGAGCATAGGTGTTTGATTTTTAGGAGCTCCCAGTTATCTGGTTTCTCTTCGTCATTCTTGGTAATGTTTTATATTCTGTTTCTGCCTTGTATTAGGGCTCCTAAGGTTGCCCCTATTTTTCCTTCCACGATCTTTATGGCTTTAGTCTTTATGTTTCAGACTTTGATCCGCTTGGAGTTAGGTTTTGTGCTTGGTGTGAGGTATGGGCCCTGTTTCATTTTTTTTGCTAATGGATATCCAGTGATGCCAGCAGCATTTGTTCAAAAGACTGTCTTTTCCCCAATTAACTGACACCGGGCCTTCGTCAAATATCAGCGGCTCGTATGTGGATGGATTTCTATCTGGGTTCTCAATTGTGTTCCATGGGTCTATGTGCCTGTTGTTGTACCAGTACCAGGCTCTTTCGACTACTGTGGCTGTACAATATGTTCTAAAATCAGGTAGAGTGAGGCCTCCCACTTTCTTCTTCCTTTTCAGTAATGCTTTACTTCTCCGGGGCTTCTTTCCCTGCCATAGGAAGTTGCTGATATGTTTCTCCATCACATTAAAAAATGTCCCTGGAATTTGGATCACAAGTGCACTGTAGGTAGAGATGGCTTTGGTAGAATAGACATTTTTACTCTGTTAAGTCTTCCTATCCACGAGCAAGTTATCTTTTTCCACTTATGTAGGTCCTTTTTAGTTTCTTGCACTAGTTCTTTGTAGTTTGCTTTAAATAGATCTTTTACAGCTTGGTAAGACTTATTCCTAAGTCTTTTGTTTTCTTGGTGGCTTCTGTGAATGGTATTGATTTGGAGATTTCCTCTTCGATGTTCTTTTTGTTGATGTAGAGGAACCCAAGTGATTTCTCTATGTTTATCTTATACCCTGCGACGCTACAAAACTCTTCTGTTAGTTTCAGTAGTTTTCTGGAGGATTCCTTAGGGTTTTCTGTGTAGAAGATCATGTCATCTGCAAAGAGACGTAATTTTACTTCCTCCTTGCCAATCCGGATTCCCTTTATTTCTTTGTCTAGCCTAATTGCTCTGGCTAGGACCTCTGGCCCAATGTTGAATAAGAGTGGTGATAAAGGGCATCCTTGTCTGGTTCCCGTTCTCAAGGGAAATGCTTTCAGGCTCTCTCCGTTTAGGGTGCTGTTGCCCGTCGGCTCTGTATACATGCCCTTTATTCTGTTGAGGAATTTTCCTTCAATTCCTATTTGGCTGAGAGTTGTGATCGTGAATGGGTGTTGGCCTTTGTCAAATGCCTCTTCTGAATCAATGGATACGATCCTGTGGTTTTTGTCTTTTGTTTTATTTAGACGGTGGATTACATTAATGGTATTTCTAATATTAAAGGAGCCTCGCATACCTGGTAGAAATCCCACTTGGTCATGGTGGATTATTTCTTTGCTGAATGTTGTTGAATTCTAATGGCTAGCATTTTGTTGAGGATTTTGGCGTCTTTGTTCATGAGGGATATATTCCGTGAGTTTTTAAAAACTATTTATTGTGCTTTAAGTGAAAATGTACAAATCAAGTCAATCTGTCACACATAAGCTTTTCTACACCTTACTCCATATTCCCACTTACTCTCCCCCAAAAGAGTTCGCCTGCTCCCTCCTTTGAGTCTCTCCTTTCGTAAAGATTTTGCCAGTTTCTAACCCTCTCTACCCTCCTAGCTCCCCTCCAGACGGGAGATTCCAACACAGTCTCAAGTGTCCACCTGATACAAGTAACTTCCTCTTCGTCAGCATCTCTCTCCAACCCATTGTCCAGTCCTTTCCGTGTCTGATGAGTTGTCTTGGGGAATGGTTCCTGTCCTAGGCCATCAGAAGGTTTGGGGAACACGACCGCCGGGATTCTTCTAGTCTCAGTGCGACCATGAAGTCTGGTCGTTTTGTGAGAAATTGGGGTCTGCATCCCACTGTTCTCCTGCTCCCTCAGGGATTCTCTGTTGTGCTCCCTGTCAGGGCAGTCATGGGTTGTGGCTGGGTACGCTCTAGTTCTTCTAGTCTCAGGATGATGGAAGTCTCTGGTTCATGTGGCCCTTTGTGTCTCTTGGGCTCAGAGTTGTCGTGGGACCTTTGAGTCCTTCATTCTCCTTTGATCCAGGTGAGTTGAGACCAATTCATGCATCTCAGATGGCCGCTTATTAGCATTTAAGACCCCTGACGCCACACTTCAAAGCGGGATGCAGAATGTTTTCAGAATAGAATGATTTTGCCAATTGACTTCGAAGTCCCCTTAAGCCATAGTCCCCAAAGCCCTCCCTTGCTCCGCTGACCTGTGAAGCATGTAGTTTATCCCGGAAACCTCTTTGCTTTTGGTCCAGTCCAGTTGAGCTGACCTTCCGTGTATTGAGCGCTGTCCTTCCCTTCACCTAAAGTCCTTCTTTTCTACTAACTAATCGCTAAATAACCCTCTCCCAGCCTCCCTCCCTCCCCGCCTTGTAAGCACAAAAGTATGTGTTCTTCTCAGTTCATACTATTTCTCAAGATCTTATAATAGTGGTCGTATACAATATTTGTCCTTTTGCCTCTGACTAATTTCACTCAGCATAATGCCGTCCAGGTTCCTCCATGTTATGAAATGTTTCACAGACTCGTCACTGTTCTTTATCGATGCGTGGTATTCCATTGTGTGAATATACCATAGTTTATTTAACCAGTCCTCCGTTGATGGACAACTTGGTTGCTTCCAGCTTTTTGCTATTGTAACGTGAGCTGCAAGAAAGATGCGTATGCATATATCTGTTCGTGCGAAGGCTCTTATTTCTCTAGGGTGTATTCCGAGGAGTGGGATTTCTGGGTTGTATTTTGAACTTTTGAAGAAAAGGCCAGATAGATTTCCAGAGTGGTTGTACCATGTGACATTCCCAGCAGCAGCCTATTAGAGTTCCAATCTCTCGCAGCCTCTCCCACATTGATTATTTTGTGTTTTTTGGAGTAACGCCAGCCTTGTTGGAGTGAGATGGAATCTCTTTGGAGTTTTAATTTGCATTTCTCTAATGGCTAATGATCGAGAGCGTTTTCTCAAGTATCTCTTAGCTGCCTGAATATCTTCTTTAGTGAAGTGCGTGTTCGTATCCTTTGCCCACTTTTTGATTGGTTTCTTTGTCTTTTCGTGGTTGAGGTTTACCAGAATCATATAGATTTTAGAGATCAGGCGCTGGTCGGAGATGTCATAGCAGAAAATTCTTTCCCAATCTCTAGGTGGTCTTTTGACTCTTTTGGTGAAGTCTTCAGATGAGCATAGGTGTTTGATTTTTAGGAGCTCCCAGTTATCTGGTTTCTCTTCGTCATTCTTGGTCATGTTTTATATTCTGTTTCTACCTTGTATTAGGGCTCCTAAGGTTGCCCCTATTTTTCCCTCCACGATCTTTATGGCTTTAGTCTTTATGTTTCAGACTTTGATCCGCTTGGAGTTAGGTTTTGTGCTTGGTGTGAGGTATGGGCCCTGTTTCATTTTTTTTCAAATGGATATCCAGTGATGCCAGCAGCATTTGTTCAAAAGACTGTCTTTTCCCCAATTAACTGACACCGGGCCTTCGTCAAATATCAGCGGCTCGTATGTGGATGGATTTCTATCTGGGTTCTCAATTGTGTTCCATGGGTCTATGTGCCTGTTGTTGTACCAGTACCAGGCTCTTTCGACTACTGTGGCTGTACAATATGTTCTAAAATCAGGTAGAGTGAGGCCTCCCACTTTCTTCTTCCTTTTCAGTAATGCTTTACTTCTCCGGGGCTTCTTTCCCTGCCATAGGAAGTTGCTGATATGTTTCTCCATCACATTAAAAAATGTCCCTGGAATTTGGATCGCAAGTGCACTGTAGGTAGAGATGGCTTTGGTAGAATAGACATTTTTACTCTGTTAAGTTTTCCTATCCACGAGCAAGTTATCTTTTTCCACTTATGTAGGTCCTTTTTAGTTTCTTGCACTAGTTCTTTGTAGTTTGCTTTAAATAGATCTTTTACAGCTTGGTAAGACTTATTCCTAAGTCTTTTGTCTTCTTGGTGGCTTCTGTGAATGGTATTGATTTGGAGATTTCCTCTTCGATGTTCTTTTTGTTGATGTAGAGGAACCCAAGTGATTTCTCTATGTTTATCTTATACCCTGCGACGCTACAAAACTCTTCTGTTAGTTTCAGTAGTTTTCTGGAGGATTCCTTAGGGTTTTCTGTGTAGAAGATCATGTCATCTGCAAAGAGACGTAATTTTACTTCCTCCTTGCCAATCCGGATTCCCTTTATTTCGTTGTCTAGCCTAATTGCTTTGGCTAGGACCTCTGGCCCAATGTTGGATAAGAGTGGTGATAAAGGGCATCCTTGTCTGGTTCCCGTTCTCAAGGGAAATGCTTTCAGGCTCTCTCCGTTTAGGGTGCTGTTGCCCGTCGGCTCTGTATACATGCCCTTTATTCTGTTGAGGAATTTTCCTTCAATTCCTATTTGGCTGAGAGTTGTGATCGTGAATGGGTGTTGGCCTTTGTCAAATGCCTCTTCTGAATCAATGGATACGATCCTGTGGTTTTTGTCTTTTGTTTTATTTAGACGGTGGATTACATTAATGGTATTTCTAATATTAAAGGAGCCTCGCATACCTGGTAGAAATCCCACTTGGTCATGGTGGATTATTTCTTTGCTATGTTGTTGAATTCTAATGGCTAGCATTTTGTTGAGGATTTTGGCGTCTTTGTTCATGAGGGATATATTCCGTGAGTTTTTAAAAAATATTTATTGTGCTTTAAGTGAAAATGTACAGATCAAGTCAATCTGTCACACATAAGCTTTTCTACACCTTACTCCATATTCCCACTTACTCTCCCCCAAAAGAGTTCGCCCGCTCCCTCCTTTGAGTCTCTCCTTTCGTAAAGATTTTGCCAGTTTCTAACCCTCTCTACCCTCCTAGCTCCCCTCCAGACAGGAGATTCCAACACAGTCTCAAGTGTCCACCTGATACAAGTAGCTTCCTCTTCGTCAGCATCTCTCTCCAACCCATTGTCCAGAACTTTCCGTGTCTGATGAGCTGTCTTGGGGAATGGTTCCTGTCCTAGGCCATCAGAAGGTTTGGGGAACACGACCGCCGGGATTCTTCTAGTCTCAGTGCGACCATTAAGTCTGGTCGTTTTGTGAGAAATTGGGGTCTGCATCCCACTGTTCTCCTGCTCCCTCAGGGATTCTCTGTTGTGCTCCCTGTCAGGGCAGTCATGGGTTGTGGCCGGGTACGCTCTAGTTCTTCTAGTCTCAGGATGATGGAAGTCTCTGGTTCATGTGGCCCTTTGTGTCTCTTGGGCTCAGAGTTGTCGTGTGACCTTTGTGTCCTTCATTCTCCTTTGATCCAGGTGAGTTGAGACCAATTCACGCATCTCAGATGGCCGCTTATTAGCATTTAAGACCCCTGACGCCACACTTCAAAGCGGGATGCAGAATGTTTTCCGAATAGAATGATTTTGCCAATTGACTTCGAAGTCCCCTTAAGCCATAGTCCCCAAAGCCCTCCCTTGCTCCGCTGACCTGTGAAGCATGTAGTTTATCCCGGAAACCTCTTTGCTTTTGGTCCAGTCCAGTTGAGCTGACCTTCCGTGTATTGAGCGCTGTCCTTCCCTTCACCTAAAGTCCTTCTTTTCTACTAACTAATCGCTAAATAACCCTCTCCCAGCCTCCCTCCCTCCCCGCCTTGTAAGCACAAAAGTATGTGTTCTTCTCAGTTCATTCTATTTCTCAAGATCTTATAATAGTGGTCGTATACCATATTTGTCCTTTTGCCTCTGACTAATTTCACTCAGCATAATGCCGTCCAGGTTCCTCCATGTTATGAAATGTTTCACAGACTCGTCACTGTTCTTTATCGATGCGTGGTATTCCATTGTGTGAATATACCATAGTTTATTTAACCAGTCCTCCGTTGATGGACAACTTGGTTGCTTCCAGCTTTTTGCTATTGTAACGTGAGCTGCAAGAAAGATGCGTATGCATATATCTGTTCGTGCGAAGGCTCTTATTTCTCTCGGGTATATTCCGAGGAGTGGGATTTCTGGGTTGTATTTTGAACTTTTGAAGAAAAGGCCAGATAGATTTCCAGAGTGGTTGTACCATGTGACATTCCCAGCAGCAGCGTGTTAGAGTTCCAATCTCTCGCAGCCTCTCCCACATTGATTATTTTGTGTTTTTTGGAGTAACGCCAGCCTTGTTGGAGTGAGATGGAATCTCTTTGTAGTTTTAATTTGCATTTCTCTAATGGCTAATGATCGAGAGCGTTTTCTCAAGTATCTCTTAGCTGCCTGAATATCTTCTTTAGTGAAGTGCGTGTTCG
Organism: Elephas maximus indicus; assembly: GCF_024166365.1. Lineage (NCBI taxonomy): Eukaryota > Metazoa > Chordata > Mammalia > Proboscidea > Elephantidae > Elephas > Elephas maximus. Next base: position 8,747,377 of record NC_064843.1, read on the forward strand.
TATCCTTTGCCCACTTTTTGATTGGTTTCTTTGTCTTTTCGTGGTTGAGGTTTACCAGAATCATATAGATTTTAGAGATCAGGCGCTGGTCGGAGATGTCATAGCAGAAAATTCTTTCCCAATCTCTAGGTGGTCTTTTGACTCTTTTGGTGAAGTCTTCAGATGAGCATAGGTGTTTGATTTTTAGGAGCTCCCAGTTATCTGGTTTCTCTTCGTCATTCTTGGTAATGTTTTATATTCTGTTTCTGCCTTGTATTAGGGCTCCTAAGGTTGCCCCTATTTTTCCTTCCACGATCTTTATGGCTTTAGTCTTTATGTTTCAGACTTTGATCCGCTTGGAGTTAGGTTTTGTGCTTGGTGTGAGGTATGGGCCCTGTTTCATTTTTTTTGCAAATGGATATCCAGTGATGCCAGCAGCATTTGTTCAAAAGACTGTCTTTTCCCCAATTAACTGACACCGGGCCTTCGTCAAATATCAGCGGCTCGTATGTGGATGGATTTCTATCTGGGTTCTCAATTGTGTTCCATGGGTCTATGTGCCTGTTGTTGTACCAGTACCAGGCTCTTTCGACTACTGTGGCTGTACAATATGTTCTAAAATCAGGTAGAGTGAGGCCTCCCACTTTCTTCTTCCTTTTCAGTAATGCTTTACTTATCCAGGGCTTCTTTCCCTGCCATAGGAAGTTGCTGATATGTTTCTCCATCACATTAAAAAATGTCCCTGGAATTTGGATCGCAAGTGCACTGTAGGTAGAGATGGCTTTGGTAGAATAGACATTTTTACTCTGTTAAGTCTTCCTACCCATGAGCAAGGTATCTTTTTCCACTTATGTAGGTCCTTTTTAGTTTCTTGCACTAGTTCTTTGTAGTTTGCTTTAAATAGGTCTTTTACAGCTTTGGTAAGACTTATTCCTAAGTCTTTTGTCTTCTTGGTGGCTTCTGTGAATGGTATTGATTTTGGAGATTTCCTCTTCGATGTTCTTTTTGTTGATGTAGAGGAACCCAAGTGATTTCTCTATGTTTATCTTATACCCCGCGACTCTACAAAACTCTTCTGTTAGTTTCAGTAGTTTTCTGGAGGATTCCTTAGGGTTTTCTGTGTAGAAGATCATGTCATCTGCAAAGAGACGTAATTTTACTTCCTCCTTGCCAATCCGGATTCCCTTTATTTCGTTGTCTAGCCTAATTGCTCTGGCTAGGACCCCTGGCACAATGTTGAATAAGAGTGGTGATAAAGGGCATCCTTGTCTGGTTCCCGTTCTCAAGGGAAATGCTTTCAGGCTCTCTCCGTTTAGGGTGCTGTTGCCCGTCGGCTCTGTATACATGCCCTTTATTCTGTTGAGGAATTTTCCTTCAATTCCTATTTGGCTGAGAGTTGTGATCGTGAATGGGTGTTGGACTTTGTCAAATGCCTTTTCTGAATCAATGGATACGATCCTGTGGTTTTTGTCTTTTGTTTTATTTAGACGGTGGATTACATTAATGGTATTTCTAATAGTAAAGGAGCCTTGCATACCTGGTAGAAATCCCACTTGGTCATGGTGGATTATTTCTTTGCTATGTTGTTGAATTCTAATGGCTAGCATTTTGTTGAGGATTTTGGCGTCTTTGTTCATGAGGGATATATTCCGTGAGTTTTTAAAAAATATTTATTGTGCTTTAAGTGAAAATGTACAGATCAAGTCAATCTGTCACACATAAGCTTTTCTACACCTTACTCCATATTCCCACTTACTCTCCCCCAAAAGAGTTCGCCCGCTCCCTCCTTTGAGTCTCTCCTTTCGTAAAGATTTTGCCAGTTTCTAACCCTCTCTACCCTCCTAGCTCCCCTCCAGACAGGAGATTCCAACACAGTCTCAAGTGTCCACCTGATACAAGTAGCTTCCTCTTCGTCAGCATCTCTCTCCAACCCATTGTCCAGTCGTTTCCGTGTCTGATGAGTTGTCTTCGGGAATGCTTCCTGTCCTAGGCCATCAGAAGGTTTGGGGAACACGACCACCGGGATTCTTCTAGTCTCAGTCCGACCATTAAGTCTGGTCGTTTTGTGAGAAACTGGGGTCTGCATCCCACTGTTCTCCTGCTCCCTCAGGGATTCTCTGTTGTGCTCCCTGTCAGGGCAGTCATGGGTTGTGGCTGCGTACGCTCTAGTTCTTCTAGTCTCAGGATGATGGAAGTCTCTGGTTCATGTGGCCCTTTGTGTCTCTTGGGCTCAGAGTTGTCGTGTGACCTTTGTGTCCTTCATTCTCCTTTGATCCAGGTGAGTTGAGACCAATTCACGCATCTCAGATGGCCGCTTATTAGCATTTAAGACCCCTGACGCCACACTTCAAAGCGGGATGCAGAATGTTTTCCGAATAGAATGATTTTGCCAATTGACTTCGAAGTCCCCTTAAGCCATAGTCCCCAAAGCCCTCCCTTGCTCCGCTGACCTGTGAAGCATGTAGTTTATCCCGGAAACCTCTTTGCTTTTGGTCCAGTCCAGTTGAGCTGACCTTCCGTGTATTGAGCGCTGTCCTTCCCTTCACCTAAAGTCCTTCTTTTCTACTAACTAATCGCTAAATAACCCTCTCCCAGCCTCCCTCCCTCCCCGCCTTGTAAGCACAAAAGTATGTGTTCTTCTCAGTTCATTCTATTTCTCAAGATCTTATAATAGTGGTCGTATACCATATTTGTCCTTTTGCCTCTGACTAATTTCACTCAGCATAATGCCATCCAGGTTCCTCCATGTTATGAAATGTTTCACAGACTCGTCACTGTTCTTTATCGATGCGTGGTATTCCATTGTGTGAATATACCATAGTTTATTTAACCAGTCCTCCGTTGATGGACAACTTGGTTGCTTCCAGCTTTTTGCTATTGTAACGTGAGCTGCAAGAAAGATGAGTATGCATATATCTGTTCGTGCGAAGGCTCTTATTTCTCTCGGGTATATTCCGAGGAGTGGGATTTCTGGGTTGTATTTTGAACTTTTGAAGAAAAGGCCAGATAGATTTCCAGAGTGGTTGTACCATGTGACATTCCCAGCAGCAGCGTGTTAGAGTTCCAATCTCTCGCAGCCTCTCCCACATTGATTATTTTGTGTTTTTTGGAGTAACGCCAGCCTTGTTGGAGTGAGATGGAATCTGTTTGTAGTTTTAATTTGCATTTCTCTAATGGCTAATGATCGAGAGCGTTCTCTCAAGTATCTCTTAGCTGCCTGAATATCTTCTTTAGTGAAGTGCATGTTCATATCCTTTGCCCACTTTTTGATTGGTTTCTTTGTCTTTTCTTGGTTGAGGTTGAACAGAATCATGTAGATTTTAGAGATCAGGCGCTGGTCGGAGATGTCATAGCAGAAAATTCTTTCCCAATCTCTAGGTGGTCTTTTGACTCTTTTGGTGAAGTCTTCAGATGAGCATAGGTGTTTGATTTTTAGGAGCTCCCAGTTATCTGGTTTCTCTTCGTCATTCTTGGTAATGTTTTATATTCTGTTTCTGCCTTGTATTAGGGCTCCTAAGGTTGCCCCTATTTTTCCTTCCACGATCTTTATGGCTTTAGTCTTTATGTTTCAGACTTTGATCCGCTTGGAGTTAGGTTTTGTGCTTGGTGTGAGGTATGGGCCCTGTTTCATTTTTTTTGCTAATGGATATCCAGTGATGCCAGCAGCATTTGTTCAAAAGACTGTCTTTTCCCCAATTAACTGACACCGGGCCTTCGTCAAATATCAGCGGCTCGTATGTGGATGGATTTCTATCTGGGTTCTCAATTGTGTTCCATGGGTCTATGTGCCTGTTGTTGTACCAGTACCAGGCTCTTTCGACTACTGTGGCTGTACAATATGTTCTAAAATCAGGTAGAGTGAGGCCTCCCACTTTCTTCTTCCTTTTCAGTAATGCTTTACTTATCCAGGGCTTCTTTCCCTGCCATAGGAAGTTGCTGATATGTTTCTCCATCACATTAAAAAATGTCCCTGGAATTTGGATCGCAAGTGCACTGTAGGTAGAGATGGCTTTGGTAGAATAGACATTTTTACTCTGTTAAGTCTTCCTACCCATGAGCAAGGTATCTTTTTCCACTTATGTAGGTCCTTTTTAGTTTCTTGCACTAGTTCTTTGTAGTTTGCTTTAAATAGGTCTTTTACAGCTTTGGTAAGACTTATTCCTAAGTCTTTTGTCTTCTTGGTGGCTTCTGTGAATGGTATTGATTTTGGAGATTTCCTCTTCGATGTTCTTTTTGTTGATGTAGAGGAACCCAAGTGATTTCTCTATGTTTATCTTATACCCCGCGACTCTACAAAACTCTTCTGTTAGTTTCAGTAGTTTTCTGGAGGATTCCTTAGGGTTTTCTGTGTAGAAGATCATGTCATCTGCAAAGAGACGTAATTTTACTTCCTCCTTGCCAATCCGGATTCCCTTTATTTCGTTGTCTAGCCTAATTGCTCTGGCTAGGACCCCTGGCACAATGTTGAATAAGAGTGGTGATAAAGGGCATCCTTGTCTGGTTCCCGTTCTCAAGGGAAATGCTTTCAGGCTCTCTCCGTTTAGGGTGCTGTTGCCCGTCGGCTCTGTATACATGCCCTTTATTCTGTTGAGGAATTTTCCTTCAATTCCTATTTGGCTGAGAGTTGTGATCGTGAATGGGTGTTGGACTTTGTCAAATGCCTTTTCTGAATCAATGGATACGATCCTGTGGTTTTTGTCTTTTGTTTTATTTAGACGGTGGATTACATTAATGGTATTTCTAATAGTAAAGGAGCCTTGCATACCTGGTAGAAATCCCACTTGGTCATGGTGGATTATTTCTTTGCTATGTTGTTGAATTCTAATGGCTAGCATTTTGTTGAGGATTTTGGCGTCTTTGTTCATGAGGGATATATTCCGTGAGTTTTTAAAAAATATTTATTGTGCTTTAAGTGAAAATGTACAGATCAAGTCAATCTGTCACACATAAGCTTTTCTACACCTTACTCCATATTCCCACTTACTCTCCCCCAAAAGAGTTCGCCCGCTCCCTCCTTTGAGTCTCTCCTTTCGTAAAGATTTTGCCAGTTTCTAACCCTCTCTACCCTCCTAGCTCCCCTCCAGACAGGAGATTCCAACACAGTCTCAAGTGTCCACCTGATACAAGTAGCTTCCTCTTCGTCAGCATCTCTCTCCAACCCATTGTCCAGTCGTTTCCGTGTCTGATGAGTTGTCTTCGGGAATGCTTCCTGTCCTAGGCCATCAGAAGGTTTGGGGAACACGACCACCGGGATTCTTCTAGTCTCAGTCCGACCATTAAGTCTGGTCGTTTTGTGAGAAACTGGGGTCTGCATCCCACTGTTCTCCTGCTCCCTCAGGGATTCTCTGTTGTGCTCCCTGTCAGGGCAGTCATGGGTTGTGGCTGCGTACGCTCTAGTTCTTCTAGTCTCAGGATGATGGAAGTCTCTGGTTCATGTGGCCCTTTGTGTCTCTTGGGCTCAGAGTTGTCGTGTGACCTTTGTGTCCTTCATTCTCCTTTGATCCAGGTGAGTTGAGACCAATTCACGCATCTCAGATGGCCGCTTATTAGCATTTAAGACCCCTGACGCCACACTTCAAAGCGGGATGCAGAATGTTTTCCGAATAGAATGATTTTGCCAATTGACTTCGAAGTCCCCTTAAGCCATAGTCCCCAAAGCCCTCCCTTGCTCCGCTGACCTGTGAAGCATGTAGTTTATCCCGGAAACCTCTTTGCTTTTGGTCCAGTCCAGTTGAGCTGACCTTCCGTGTATTGAGCGCTGTCCTTCCCTTCACCTAAAGTCCTTCTTTTCTACTAACTAATCGCTAAATAACCCTCTCCCAGCCTCCCTCCCTCCCCGCCTTGTAAGCACAAAAGTATGTGTTCTTCTCAGTTCATTCTATTTCTCAAGATCTTATAATAGTGGTCGTATACCATATTTGTCCTTTTGCCTCTGACTAATTTCACTCAGCATAATGCCATCCAGGTTCCTCCATGTTATGAAATGTTTCACAGACTCGTCACTGTTCTTTATCGATGCGTGGTATTCCATTGTGTGAATATACCATAGTTTATTTAACCAGTCCTCCGTTGATGGACAACTTGGTTGCTTCCAGCTTTTTGCTATTGTAACGTGAGCTGCAAGAAAGATGAGTATGCATATATCTGTTCGTGCGAAGGCTCTTATTTCTCTCGGGTATATTCCGAGGAGTGGGATTTCTGGGTTGTATTTTGAACTTTTGAAGAAAAGGCCAGATAGATTTCCAGAGTGGTTGTACCATGTGACATTCCCAGCAGCAGCGTGTTAGAGTTCCAATCTCTCGCAGCCTCTCCCACATTGATTATTTTGTGTTTTTTGGAGTAACGCCAGCCTTGTTGGAGTGAGATGGAATCTCTTTGTAGTTTTAATTTGCATTTCTCTAATGGCTAATGATCGAGAGCGTTCTCTCAAGTATCTCTTAGCTGCCTGAATATCTTCTTTAGTGAAGTGCATGTTCATATCCTTTGCCCACTTTTTGATTGGTTTCTTTGTCTTTTCTTGGTTGAGGTTGAACAGAATCATGTAGATTTTAGAGATCAGGCGCTGGTCGGAGATGTCATAGCAGAAAATTCTTTCCCAATCTCTAGGTGGTCTTTTGACTCTTTTGGTGAAGTCTTCAGATGAGCATAGGTGTTTGATTTTTAGGAGCTCCCAGTTATCTGGTTTCTCTTCGTCATTTTTGGTAATGTTTTATATTCTGTTTCTGCCTTATATTAGGGCTCCTAAGGTTGCCCCCATTTTTTCTTCCACGATCCTTATGGCTTTAGTCTTTATGTTTCAGACTTTGATCCGCTTGGAGTTAGGTTTTGTGCTTGGTGTGAGGTATGGGCCCTGTTTCATTTTTTTTGCAAATGGATATCCAGTGATGCCAGCAGCATTTGTTCAAAAGACTGTCTTTTCCCCAATTAACTGACACCGGGCCTTCGTCAAATATCAGCGGCTCGTATGTGGATGGATTTCTATCTGGGTTCTCAATTGTGTTCCATGGGTCTATGTGCCTGTTGTTGTACCAGTACCAGGCCGTTTCGACTACTGTGGCTTACAATATGTTCTAAAATCAGGTAGAGTGAGGCCTCCCACTTTCTTCTTCCTTTTCAGTAATGCTTTACTTATCCAGGGCTTCTTTCCCTGCCATAGGAAGTTGCTGATATGTTTCTCCATCACATTAAAAAATGTCCCTGGAATTTGGATCGCAAGTGCACTGTAGGTAGAGATGGCTTTGGTAGAATAGACATTTTTACTCTGTTAAGTCTTCCTACCCATGAGCAAGGTATCTTTTTCCACTTATGTAGGTCCTTTTTAGTTTCTTGCACTAGTTCTTTGTAGTTTGCTTTAAATAGGTCTTTTACAGCTTTGGTAAGACTTATTCCTAAGTCTTTTGTCTTCTTGGTGGCTTCTGTGAATGGTATTGATTTGGAGATTTCCTCTTCGATGTTCTTTTTGTTGATGTAGAGGAACCCAAGTGATTTCTCTATGTTTATCTTATACCCTGTGACTCTACAAAACTCTTCTGTTAGTTTCAGTAGTTTTCTGGAGGATTCCTTAGGGTTTTCTGTGTATAAGATCATGTCATCTGCAAAGAGACGTAATTTTACTTCCTCTTTGCCAATCCGGATTCCCTTTATTTCTTTGTCTAGCCTAATTGCTCTGGCTAGGACCTCTGGCCCAATGTTGAACAAGAGTGGTGATAAAGGGCATCCTTGTCTGGTTCCCGTTCTCAAGGGAAATGCTTTCAGGCTCTCTCCGTTTAGGGTGCTGTTGCCCGTCGGCTCTGTATACATGCCCTTTATTCTGTTGAGGAATTTTCCTTCAATTCCTATTTGGCTGAGAGTTGTGATCGTGAATGGGTGTTGGACTTTGTCAAATGCCTTTTCTGAATCAATGGATACGATCCTGTGGTTTTTGTCTTTTGTTTTATTTAGACGGTGGATTACATTAATGGTATTTCTAATATTAAAGGAGCCTTGCATACCTGGTAGAAATCCCACTTGGTCATGGTGGATTATTTCTTTGCTATGTTGTTGAATTCTAATGGCTAGCATTTTGTTGAGGATTTTGGCGTCTTTGTTCATGAGGGATATATTCTGTGAGTTTTTAAAAAATATTTATTGTGCTTTAGGTGAAAATGTACAAATCAAGTCAATCTGTCACACATAAGCTTTTCTACACCTTACTCCATATTCCCACTTACTCTCCCCCAAAAGAGTTCGCCCGCTCCCTCCTTTGAGTCTCTCCTTTCGTAAAGATTTTGCCAGTTTCTAACCCTCTCTACCCTCCTAGCTCCCCTCCAGACAGGAGATTCCAACACAGTCTCAAGTGTCCACCTGATACAAGTAGCTTCCTCTTCGTCAGCATCTCTCTCCAACCCATTGTCCAGTCCTTTCCGTGTCTGATGAGTTGTCTTCGGGAATGCTTCCTGTCCTAGGCCATCAGAAGGTTTGGGGAACACGACCACCGGGATTCTTCTAGTCTCAGTCCGACCATTAAGTCTGGTCGTTTTGTGAGAAATTGGGGTCTGCATCCCACTGTTCTCCTGCTCCCTCAGGGATTCTCTGTTGTGCTCCCTGTCAGGGCAGTCATGGGTTGTGGCCGGGTACACTCTAGTTCTTCTAGTCTCAGGATGATGGAAGTCTCTGGTTCATGTGGCCCTTTGTGTCTCTTGGGCTCAGAGTTGTCGTGTGACCTTTGTGTCCTTCATTCTCCTTTGATCCAGGTGAGTTGAGACCAATTCATGCATCTCAGATGGCCGCTTATTAGCATTTAAGACCCCTGACGCCACACTTCAAAGCGGGATGCAGAATGTTTTCAGAATAGAATGATTTTGCCAATTGACTTCGAAGTCCCCTTAAGCCATAGTCCCCAAAGCCCTCCCTTGCTCCGCTGACCTGTGAAGCATGTAGTTTATCCCGGAAACCTCTTTGCTTTTGGTCCAGTCCAGTTGAGCTGACCTTCCGTGTATTGAGCGCTGTCCTTCCCTTCACCTAAAGTCCTTCTTTTCTACTAACTAATCGCTAAATAACCCTCTCCCAGCCTCCCTCCCTCCCCACCTTGTAAGCACAAAAGTATGTGTTCTTCTCAGTTCATACTATTTCTCAAGATCTTATAATAGTGGTCGTATACAATATTTGTCCTTTTGCCTCTGACTAATTTCACTCAGCATAATGCCGTCCAGGTTCCTCCATGTTATGAAATGTTTCACAGACTCGTCACTGTTCTTTATCGATGCGTGGTATTCCATTGTGTGAATATACCATAGTTTATTTAACCAGTCCTCCGTTGATGGACAACTTGGTTGCTTCCAGCTTTTTGCTATTGTAACGTGAGCTGCAAGAAAGATGCGTATGCATATATCTGTTCGTGCGAAGGCTCTTATTTCTCTCGGGTATATTCCGAGGAGTGGGATTTCTGGGTTGTATTTTGAACTTTTGAAGAAAAGGCCAGATAGATTTCCAGAGTGGTTGTACCATGTGACATTCCCAGCAGCGGCGTATTAGAGTTCCAATCTCTCGCAGCCTCTCCCACATTGATTATTTTGTGTTTTTTGGAGTAACGCCAGCCTTGTTGGAGTGAGATGGAATCTCTTTGTAGTTTCAATTTGCATTTCTCTAATGGCTAATGATCGAGAGCGTTTTCTCAAGTATCTCTTAGCTGCCTGAATATCTTCTTTAGTGAAGTGCGTGTTGGTATCCTTTGCCCACTTTTTGATTGGTTTCTTTGTCTTTTCGTGGTTGAGGTTTACCAGAATCATATAGATTTTAGAGATCAGGCGCTGGTCGGAGATGTCATAGCAGAAAATTCTTTCCCAATCTCTAGGTGGTCTTTTGACTCTTTTGGTGAAGTCTTCAGATGAGCATAGGTGTTTGATTTTTAGGAGCTCCCAGTTATCTGGTTTCTCTTCGTCATTTTTGGTAATGTTTTATATTCTGTTTCTGCCTTGTATTAGGGCTCCTAAGGTTGCCCCCATTTTTTCTTCCACGATCCTTATGGCTTTAGTCTTTATGTTTCAGACTTTGATCCGCTTGGAGTTAGGTTTTGTGCTTGGTGTGAGGTATGGGCCCTGTTTCATTTTTTTTGCAAATGGATATCCAGTGATGCCAGCAGCATTTGTTCAAAAGACTGTCTTTTCCCCAATTAACTGACACCGGGCCTTCGTCAAATATCAGCGGCTCGTATGTGGATGGATTTCTATCTGGGTTCTCAATTGTGTTCCATGGGTCTATGTGCCTGTTGTTGTACCAGTACCAGGCTCTTTCGACTACTGTGGCTGTACAATATGTTCTAAAATCAGGTAGAGTGAGGCCTCCCACTTTCTTCTTCCTTTTCAGTAATGCTTTACTTATCCAGGGCTTCTTTCCCTGCCATAGGAAGTTGCTGATATGTTTCTCCATCACATTAAAAAATGTCCCTGGAATTTGGATCGCAAGTGCACTGTAGGTAGAGATGGCTTTTGTAGAGTAGACATTTTTACTCTGTTAAGTCTTCCTACCCATGAGCAAGGTATCTTTTTCCACTTATGTAGGTCCTTTTTAGTTTCTTGCACTAGTTCTTTGTAGTTTGCTTTAAATAGGTCTTTTACAGCTTTGGTAAGACTTATTCCTAAGTCTTTTGTCTTCTTGGTGGCTTCTGTGAATGGTATTGATTTTGGAGATTTCCTCTTCGATGTTCTTTTTGTTGATGTAGAGGAACCCAGGTGATTTCTCTATGTTTATCTTATACCCTGCGACTCTACAAAACTCTTCTGTTAGTTTCAGTAGTTTTCTGGAGGATTCCTTAGGGTTTTCTGTGTAGAAGATCATGTCATCTGCAAAGAGACGTAATTTTACTTCCTCCTTGCCAATCCGGATTCCCTTTATTTCTTTGTCTAGCCTAATTGCTCTGGCTAGGACCCCTGGCACAATGTTGAATAAGAGTGGTGATAAAGGGCATCCTTGTCTGGTTCCCGTTCTCAAGGGAAATGCTTTCAGGCTCTCTCCGTTTAGGGTGCTGTTGCCCGTCGGCTCTGTATACATGCCCTTTATTCTGTTGAGGAATTTTCCTTCAATTCCTATTTGGCTGAGAGTTGTGATCGTGAATGGGTGTTGGACTTTGTCAAATGCCTTTTCTGAATCAATGGATACGATCCTGTGGTTTTTGTCTTTTGTTTTATTTAGACGGTGGATTACATTAATGGTATTTCTAATATTAAAGGAGCCTTGCATACCTGGTAGAAATCCCACTTGGTCATGGTGGATTATTTCTTTGCTATGTTGTTGAATTCTAATGGCTAGCATTTTGTTGAGGATTTTGGCGTCTTTGTTCATGAGGGATATATTCCGTGAGTTTTTAAAAAATATTTATTGTGCTTTAAGTGAAAATGTACAGATCAAGTCAATCTGTCACACATAAGCTTTTCTACACCTTACTCCATATTCCCACTTACTCTCCCCCAAAAGAGTTCGCCCGCTCCCTCCTTTGAGTCTCTCCTTTCGTAAAGATTTTGCCAGTTTCTAACCCTCTCTACCCTCCTAGCTCCCCACCAGACAGGAGATTCCAACACAGTCTCAAGTGTCCACCTGATACAAGTAGCTTCCTCTTCATCAGCATCTCTCTCCAACCCATTGTCCAGTCCTTTCCGTGTCTGATGAGTTGTCTTGGGAAATGGTTCCTGTCCTAGGCCATCAGAAGGTTTGGGGAACACGACCGCCGGGATTCTTCTAGTCTCAGTCCGACCATTAAGTCTGGTCGTTTTGTGAGAAATTGGGGTCTGCATCCCACTGTTCTCCTGCTCCCTCAGGGATTCTCTGTTGTGCTCCCTGTCAGGGCAGTCATGGGTTGTGGCCGGGTACGCTGTAGTTCTTCTAGTCTCAGGATGATGGAAGTCTCTGGTTCATGTGGCCCTTTGTGTCTCTTGGGCTCAGAGTTGTCGTGTGACCTTTGTGTCCTTCATTCTCCTTTGATCCAGGTGAGTTGAGACCAATTCACGCATCTCAGATGGCCGCTTATTAGCATTTAAGACCCCTGACGCCACACTTCAAAGCGGGATGCAGAATGTTTTCCGAATAGAATGATTTTGCCAATTGACTTCGAAGTCCCCTTAAGCCATAGTCCCCAAAGCCCTCCCTTGCTCCGCTGACCTGTGAAGCATGTAGTTTATCCCGGAAACCTCTTTGCTTTTGGTCCAGTCCAGTTGAGCTGACCTTCCGTGTATTGAGCGCTGTCCTTCCCTTCACCTAAAGTCCTTCTTTTCTACTAACTAATCGCTAAATAACCCTCTCCCAGCCTCCCTCCCTCCCCGCCTTGTAAGCACAAAAGTATGTGTTCTTCTCAGTTCATTCTATTTCTCAAGATCTTATAATAGTGGTCGTATACCATATTTGTCCTTTTGCCTCTGACTAATTTCACTCAGCATAATGCCGTCCAGGTTCCTCCATGTTATGAAATGTTTCACAGACTCGTCACTGTTCTTTATCGATGCGTGGTATTCCATTGTGTGAATATACCATAGTTTATTTAACCAGTCCTCCGTTGATGGGCAACTTGGTTGCTTCCAGCTTTTTGCTATTGTAACGTGAGCTGCAAGAAAGATGCGTATGCATATATCTGTTCGTGCGAAGGCTCTTATTTCTCTCGGGTATATTCCGAGGAGTGGGATTTCTGGGTTGTATTTTGAACTTTTGAAGAAAAGGCCAGATAGATTTCCAGAGTGGTTGTACCATGTGACATTCCCAGCAGCAGCGTGTTAGAGTTCCAATCTCTCGCAGCCTCTCCCACATTGATTATTTTGTGTTTTTTGGAGTAACGCCAGCCTTGTTGGAGTGAGATGGAATCTCTTTGTAGTTTTAATTTGCATTTCTCTAATGGCTAATGATCGAGAGCGTTTTCTCAAGTATCTCTTAGCTGCCTGAATATCTTCTTTAGTGAAGTGCATGTTCATATCCTTTGCCCACTTTTTGATTGGTTTCTTTGTCTTTTCTTGGTTGAGGTTGAACAGAATCATGTAGATTTTAGAGATCAGGCGCTGGTCGGAGATGTCATAGCAGAAAATTCTTTCCCAATCTCTAGGTGGTCTTTTGACTCTTTTGGTGAAGTCTTCAGATGAGCATAGGTGTTTGATTTTTAGGAGCTCCCAGTTATCTGGTTTCTCTTCGTCATTCTTGGTAATGTTTTATATTCTGTTTCTGCCTTGTATTAGGGCTCCTAAGGTTGCCCCCATTTTTTCTTCCACGATCCTTATGGCTTTAGTCTTTATGTTTCAGACTTTGATCCGCTTGGAGTTAGGTTTTGTGCTTGGTGTGAGGTATGGGCCCTGTTTCATTTTTTTTTGCAAATGGATATCCAGTGATGCCAGCAGCATTTGTTCAAAAGACTGTCTTTTCCCCAATTAACTGACACCGGGCCTTCGTCAAATATCAGCGGCTCGTATGTGGATGGATTTCTATCTGGGTTCTCAATTGTGTTCCATGGGTCTATGTGCCTGTTGTTGTACAAGTACCAGGCTCTTTCGACTACTGTGGCTGTACAATATGTTCTAAAATCAGGTAGAGTGAGGCCTCCCACTTTCTTCTTCCTTTTCAGTAATGCTTTAATTATCCAGGGCTTCTTTCCCTGCCATAGGAAGTTGCTGATATGTTTCTCCATCACATTAAAAAATGTCCCTGGAATTTGGATCGCAAGTGCACTGTAGGTAGAGATGGCTTTGGTAGAGTAGACATTTTTACTCTGTTAAGTCTTCCTACCCATGAGCAAGGTATCTTTTTCCACTTATGTAGGTCCTTTTTAGTTTCTTGCACTAGTTCTTTGTAGTTTGCTTTAAATAGGTCTTTTACAGCTTTGGTAAGACTTATTCCTAAGTCTTTTGTCTTCTTGGTGGCTTCTGTGAATGGTATTGATTTTGGAGATTTCCTCTTCGATGTTCTTTTTGTTGATGTAGAGGAACCCAAGTGATTTCTCTATGTTTATCTTATACCCTGCGACTCTACAAAACTCTTCTGTTAGTTTCAGTAGTTTTCTGGAGGATTCCTTAGGGTTTTCTGTGTAGAAGATCATGTCATCTGCAAAGAGACGTAATTTTACTTCCTCCTTGCCAATCCGGATTCCCTTTATTTCTTTGTCTAGCCTAATTGCTCTGGCTAGGACCTCTGGCCCAATGTTGAATAAGAGTGGTGATAAAGGGCATCCTTGTCTGGTTCCCGTTCTCAAGGGAAATGCTTTCAGGCTCTCTCCGTTTAGGGTGCTGTTGCCCGTCGGCTCTGTATACATGCCCTTTATTCTGTTGAGGCATTTTCCTTCAATTCCTATTTGGCTGAGAGTTGTGATCGTGAATGGGTGTTGGACTTTGTCAAATGCCTTTTCTGAATCAATGGATACGATCCTGTGGTTTTTGTCTTTTGTTTTATTTAGACGGTGGATTACATTAATGGTATTTCTAATATTAAAGGAGCCTTGCATACCTGGTAGAAATCCCACTTGGTCATGGTGGATTATTTCTTTGCTATGTTGTTGAATTCTAATGGCTAGCATTTTGTTGAGGATTTTGGCGTCTTTGTTCATGAGGGATATATTCCGTGAGTTTTTAAAAAATATTTATTGTGCTTTAAGTGAAAATGTACAGATCAAGTCAATCTGTCACACATAAGCTTTTCTACACCTTACTCCATATTCCCACTTACTCTCCCCCAAAAGAGTTCGCCCGCTCCCTCCTTTGAGTCTCTCCTTTCGTAAAGATTTTGCCAGTTTCTAACCCTCTCTACCCTCCTAGCTCCCCTCCAGACAGGAGATTCCAACACAGTCTCAAGTGTCCACCTGATACAAGTAGCTTCCTCTTCGTCAGCATCTCTCTCCAACCCATTGTCCAGAACTTTCCGTGTCTGATGAGTTGTCTTGGGGAATGGTTCCTGTCCTAGGCCATCAGAAGGTTTGGGGAACACGACCGCCGGGATTCTTCTAGTCTCAGTGCGACCATTAAGTCTGGTCGTTTTGTGAGAAATTGGGGTCTGCATCCCACTGTTCTCCTGCTCCCTCAGGGATTCTCTGTTGTGCTCCCTGTCAGGGCAGTCATGGGTTGTGGCCGGGTACGCTCTAGTTCTTCTAGTCTCAGGATGATGGAAGTCTCTGGTTCATGTGGCCCTTTGTGTCTCTTGGGCTCAGAGTTGTCGTGTGACCTTTGTGTCCTTCATTCTCCTTTGATCCAGGTGAGTTGAGACCAATTCACGCATCTCAGATGGCCGCTTATTAGCATTTAAGACCCCTGACGCCACACTTCAAAGCGGGATGCAGAATGTTTTCCGAATAGAATGATTTTGCCAATTGACTTCGAAGTCCCCTTAAGCCATAGTCCCCAAAGCCCTCCCTTGCTCCGCTGACCTGTGAAGCATGTAGTTTATCCCGGAAACCTCTTTGCTTTTGGTCCAGTCCAGTTGAGCTGACCTTCCGTGTATTGAGCGCTGTCCTTCCCTTCACCTAAAGTCCTTCTTTTCTACTAACTAATCGCTAAATAACCCTCTCCCAGCCTCCCTCCCTCCCCGCCTTGTAAGCACAAAAGTATGTGTTCTTCTCAGTTCATTCTATTTCTCAAGATCTTATAATAGTGGTCGTATACCATATTTGTCCTTTTGCCTCTGACTAATTTCACTCAGCATAATGCCATCCAGGTTCCTCCATGTTATGAAATGTTTCACAGACTCGTCACTGTTCTTTATCGATGCGTGGTATTCCATTGTGTGAATATACCATAGTTTATTTAACCAGTCCTCCGTTGATGGACAACTTGGTTGCTTCCAGCTTTTTGCTATTGTAACGTGAGCTGCAAGAAAGATGAGTATGCATATATCTGTTCGTGCGAAGGCTCTTATTTCTCTCGGGTATATTCCGAGGAGTGGGATTTCTGGGTTGTATTTTGAACTTTTGAAGAAAAGGCCAGATAGATTTCCAGAGTGGTTGTACCATGTGACATTCCCAGCAGCAGCGTATTAGAGTTCCAATCTCTCGCAGCCTCTCCCACATTGATTATTTTGTGTTTTTTGGAGTAACGCCAGCCTTGTTGGAGTGAGATGGAATCTGTTTGTAGTTTTAATTTGCATTTCTCTAATGGCTAATGATCGAGAGCGTTCTCTCAAGTATCTCTTAGCTGCCTGAATATCTTCTTTAGTGAAGTGCATGTTCATATCCTTTGCCCACTTTTTGATTGGTTTCTTTGTCTTTTCTTGGTTGAGGTTGAACAGAATCATGTAGATTTTAGAGATCAGGCGCTGGTCGGAGATGTCATAGCAGAAAATTCTTTCCCAATCTCTAGGTGGTCTTTTGACTCTTTTGGTGAAGTCTTCAGATGAGCATAGGTGTTTGATTTTTAGGAGCTCCCAGTTATCTGGTTTCTCTTCGTCATTTTTGGTAATGTTTTATATTCTGTTTCTGCCTTATATTAGGGCTCCTAAGGTTGCCCCCATTTTTTCTTCCACGATCCTTATGGCTTTAGTCTTTATGTTTCAGACTTTGATCCGCTTGGAGTTAGGTTTTGTGCTTGGTGTGAGGTATGGGCCCTGTTTCATTTTTTTTGCAAATGGATATCCAGTGATGCCAGCAGCATTTGTTCAAAAGACTGTCTTTTCCCCAATTAACTGACACCGGGCCTTCGTCAAATATCAGCGGCTCGTATGTGGATGGATTTCTATCTGGGTTCTCAATTGTGTTCCATGGGTCTATGTGCCTGTTGTTGTACCAGTACCAGGCCGTTTCGACTACTGTGGCTTACAATATGTTCTAAAATCAGGTAGAGTGAGGCCTCCCACTTTCTTCTTCCTTTTCAGTAATGCTTTACTTATCCAGGGCTTCTTTCCCTGCCATAGGAAGTTGCTGATATGTTTCTCCATCACATTAAAAAATGTCCCTGGAATTTGGATCGCAAGTGCACTGTAGGTAGAGATGGCTTTGGTAGAATAGACATTTTTACTCTGTTAAGTCTTCCTACCCATGAGCAAGGTATCTTTTTCCACTTATGTAGGTCCTTTTTAGTTTCTTGCACTAGTTCTTTGTAGTTTGCTTTAAATAGGTCTTTTACAGCTTTGGTAAGACTTATTCCTAAGTCTTTTGTCTTCTTGGTGGCTTCTGTGAATGGTATTGATTTGGAGATTTCCTCTTCGATGTTCTTTTTGTTGATGTAGAGGAACCCAAGTGATTTCTCTATGTTTATCTTATACCCTGTGACTCTACAAAACTCTTCTGTTAGTTTCAGTAGTTTTCTGGAGGATTCCTTAGGGTTTTCTGTGTATAAGATCATGTCATCTGCAAAGAGACGTAATTTTACTTCCTCCTTGCCAATCCGGATTCCCTTTATTTCTTTGTCTAGCCTAATTGCTCTGGCTAGGACCTCTGGCCCAATGTTGAACAAGAGTGGTGATAAAGGGCATCCTTGTCTGGTTCCCGTTCTCAAGGGAAATGCTTTCAGGCTCTCTCCGTTTAGGGTGCTGTTGCCCGTCGGCTCTGTATACATGCCCTTTATTCTGTTGAGGAATTTTCCTTCAATTCCTATTTGGCTGAGAGTTGTGATCGTGAATGGGTGTTGGACTTTGTCAAATGCCTTTTCTGAATCAATGGATACGATCCTGTGGTTTTTGTCTTTTGTTTTATTTAGACGGTGGATTACATTAATGGTATTTCTAATATTAAAGGAGCCTTGCATACCTGGTAGAAATCCCACTTGGTCATGGTGGATTATTTCTTTGCTATGTTGTTGAATTCTAATGGCTAGCATTTTGTTGAGGATTTTGGCGTCTTTGTTCATGAGGGATATATTCCGTGAGTTTTTAAAAAATATTTATTGTGCTTTAAGTGAAAATGTACAGATCAAGTCAATCTGTCACACATAAGCTTTTCTACACCTTACTCCATATTCCCACTTACTCTCCCCCAAAAGAGTTCGCCCGCTCCCTCCTTTGAGTCTCTCCTTTCGTAAAGATTTTGCCAGTTTCTAACCCTCTCTACCCTCCTAGCTCCCCTCCAGACAGGAGATTCCAACACAGTCTCAAGTGTCCACCTGATACAAGTAGCTTCCTCTTCGTCAGCATCTCTCTCCAACCCATTGTCCAGTCCTTTCCGTGTCTGATGAGTTGTCTTCGGGAATGCTTCCTGTCCTAGGCCATCAGAAGGTTTGGGGAACACGACCACCGGGATTCTTCTAGTCTCAGTCCGACCATTAAGTCTGGTCGTTTTGTGAGAAATTGGGGTCTGCATCCCACTGTTCTCCTGCTCCCTCAGGGATTCTCTGTTGTGCTCCCTGTCAGGGCAGTCATGGGTTGTGGCCGGGTACACTCTAGTTCTTCTAGTCTCAGGATGATGGAAGTCTCTGGTTCATGTGGCCCTTTGTGTCTCTTGGGCTCAGAGTTGTCGTGTGACCTTTGTGTCCTTCATTCTCCTTTGATCCAGGTGAGTTGAGACCAATTCATGCATCTCAGATGGCCGCTTATTAGCATTTAAGACCCCTGACGCCACACTTCAAAGCGGGATGCAGAATGTTTTCAGAATAGAATGATTTTGCCAATTGACTTCGAAGTCCCCTTAAGCCATAGTCCCCAAAGCCCTCCCTTGCTCCGCTGACCTGTGAAGCATGTAGTTTATCCCGGAAACCTCTTTGCTTTTGGTCCAGTCCAGTTGAGCTGACCTTCCGTGTATTGAGCGCTGTCCTTCCCTTCACCTAAAGTCCTTCTTTTCTACTAACTAATCGCTAAATAACCCTCTCCCAGCCTCCCTCCCTCCCCGCCTTGTAAGCACAAAAGTATGTGTTCTTCTCAGTTCATACTATTTCTCAAGATCTTATAATAGTGGTCGTATACAATATTTGTCCTTTTGCCTCTGACTAATTTCACTCAGCATAATGCCGTCCAGGTTCCTCCATGTTATGAAATGTTTCACAGACTCGTCACTGTTCTTTATCGATGCGTGGTATTCCATTGTGTGAATATACCATAGTTTATTTAACCAGTCCTCCGTTGATGGACAACTTGGTTGCTTCCAGCTTTTTGCTATTGTAACGTGAGCTGCAAGAAAGATGCGTATGCATATATCTGTTCGTGCGAAGGCTCTTATTTCTCTCGGGTATATTCCGAGGAGTGGGATTTCTGGGTTGTATTTTGAACTTTTGAAGAAAAGGCCAGATAGATTTCCAGAGTGGTTGTACCATGTGACATTCCCAGCAGCGGCGTATTAGAGTTCCAATCTCTCGCAGCCTCTCCCACATTGATTATTTTGTGTTTTTTGGAGTAACGCCAGCCTTGTTGGAGTGAGATGGAATCTCTTTGTAGTTTCAATTTCCATTTCTCTAATGGCTAATGATCGAGAGCGTTTTCTCAAGTATCTCTTAGCTGCCTGAATATCTTCTTTAGTGAAGTGCGTGTTCGTATCCTTTGCCCACTTTTTGATTGGTTTCTTTGTCTTTTCGTGGTTGAGGTTTACCAGAATCATATAGATTTTAGAGATCAGGCGCTGGTCGGAGATGTCATAGCAGAAAATTCTTTCCCAATCTCTAGGTGGTCTTTTGACTCTTTTGGTGAAGTCTTCAGATGAGCATAGGTGTTTGATTTTTAGGAGCTCCCAGTTATCTGGTTTCTCTTCGTCATTCTTGGTAATGTTTTATATTCTGTTTCTGCCTTGTATTAGGGCTCCTAAGGTTGCCCCTATTTTTCCTTCCACGATCTTTATGGCTTTAGTCTTTATGTTTCAGACTTTGATCCGCTTGGAGTTAGGTTTTGTGCTTGGTGTGAGGTATGGGCCCTGTTTCATTTTTTTTGCTAATGGATATCCAGTGATGCCAGCAGCATTTGTTCAAAAGACTGTCTTTTCCCCAATTAACTGACACCGGGCCTTCGTCAAATATCAGCGGCTCGTATGTGGATGGATTTCTATCTGGGTTCTCAATTGTGTTCCATGGGTCTATGTGCCTGTTGTTGTACCAGTACCAGGCTCTTTCGACTACTGTGGCTGTACAATATGTTCTAAAATCAGGTAGAGTGAGGCCTCCCACTTTCTTCTTCCTTTTCAGTAATGCTTTACTTATCCAGGGCTTCTTTCCCTGCCATAGGAAGTTGCTGATATGTTTCTCCATCACATTAAAAAATGTCCCTGGAATTTGGATCGCAAGTGCACTGTAGGTAGAGATGGCTTTGGTAGAATAGACATTTTTACTCTGTTAAGTCTTCCTACCCATGAGCAAGGTATCTTTTTCCACTTATGTAGGTCCTTTTTAGTTTCTTGCACTAGTTCTTTGTAGTTTGCTTTAAATAGGTCTTTTACAGCTTTGGTAAGACTTATTCCTAAGTCTTTTGTCTTCTTGGTGGCTTCTGTGAATGGTATTGATTTTGGAGATTTCCTCTTCGATGTTCTTTTTGTTGATGTAGAGGAACCCAAGTGATTTCTCTATGTTTATCTTATACCCCGCGACTCTACAAAACTCTTCTGTTAGTTTCAGTAGTTTTCTGGAGGATTCCTTAGGGTTTTCTGTGTAGAAGATCATGTCATCTGCAAAGAGACGTAATTTTACTTCCTCCTTGCCAATCCGGATTCCCTTTATTTCGTTGTCTAGCCTAATTGCTCTGGCTAGGACCCCTGGCACAATGTTGAATAAGAGTGGTGATAAAGGGCATCCTTGTCTGGTTCCCGTTCTCAAGGGAAATGCTTTCAGGCTCTCTCCGTTTAGGGTGCTGTTGCCCGTCGGCTCTGTATACATGCCCTTTATTCTGTTGAGGAATTTTCCTTCAATTCCTATTTGGCTGAGAGTTGTGATCGTGAATGGGTGTTGGACTTTGTCAAATGCCTTTTCTGAATCAATGGATACGATCCTGTGGTTTTTGTCTTTTGTTTTATTTAGACGGTGGATTACATTAATGGTATTTCTAATAGTAAAGGAGCCTTGCATACCTGGTAGAAATCCCACTTGGTCATGGTGGATTATTTCTTTGCTATGTTGTTGAATTCTAATGGCTAGCATTTTGTTGAGGATTTTGGCGTCTTTGTTCATGAGGGATATATTCCGTGAGTTTTTAAAAAATATTTATTGTGCTTTAAGTGAAAATGTACAGATCAAGTCAATCTGTCACACATAAGCTTTTCTACACCTTACTCCATATTCCCACTTACTCTCCCCCAAAAGAGTTCGCCCGCTCCCTCCTTTGAGTCTCTCCTTTCGTAAAGATTTTGCCAGTTTCTAACCCTCTCTACCCTCCTAGCTCCCCTCCAGACAGGAGATTCCAACACAGTCTCAAGTGTCCACCTGATACAAGTAGCTTCCTCTTCGTCAGCATCTCTCTCCAACCCATTGTCCAGTCGTTTCCGTGTCTGATGAGTTGTCTTCGGGAATGCTTCCTGTCCTAGGCCATCAGAAGGTTTGGGGAACACGACCACCGGGATTCTTCTAGTCTCAGTCTGACCATTAAGTCTGGTCGTTTTGTGAGAAACTGGGGTCTGCATCCCACTGTTCTCCTGCTCCCTCAGGGATTCTCTGTTGTGCTCCCTGTCAGGGCAGTCATGGGTTGTGGCTGCGTACGCTCTAGTTCTTCTAGTCTCAGGATGATGGAAGTCTCTGGTTCATGTGGCCCTTTGTGTCTCTTGGGCTCAGAGTTGTCGTGGGACCTTTGTGTCCTTCATTCTCCTTTGATCCAGGTGAGTTGAGACCAATTCACGCATCTCAGATGGCCGCTTATTAGCATTTAAGACCCCTGACGCCACACTTCAAAGCGGGATGCAGAATGTTTTCCGAATAGAATGATTTTGCCAATTGACTTCGAAGTCCCCTTAAGCCATAGTCCCCAAAGCCCTCCCTTGCTCCGCTGACCTGTGAAGCATGTAGTTTATCCCGGAAACCTCTTTGCTTTTGGTCCAGTCCAGTTGAGCTGACCTTCCGTGTATTGAGCGCTGTCCTTCCCTTCACCTAAAGTCCTTCTTTTCTACTAACTAATCGCTAAATAACCCTCTCCCAGCCTCCCTCCCTCCCCGCCTTGTAAGCACAAAAGTATGTGTTCTTCTCAGTTCATTCTATTTCTCAAGATCTTATAATAGTGGTCGTATACAATATTTGTCCTTTTGCCTCTGACTAATTTCACTCAGCATAATGCCGTCCAGGTTCCTCCATGTTATGAAATGTTTCACAGACTCGTCACTGTTCTTTATCGATGCGTGGTATTCCATTGTGTGAATATACCATAGTTTATTTAACCAGTCCTCCGTTGATGGACAACTTGGTTGCTTCCAGCTTTTTGCTATTGTAACGTGAGCTGCAAGAAAGATGCGTATGCATATATCTGTTCGTGCGAAGGCTCTTATTTCTCTCGGGTATATTCCGAGGAGTGGGATTTCTGGGTTGTATTTTGAACTTTTGAAGAAAAGGCCAGATAGATTTCCAGAGTGGTTGTACCATGTGACATTCCCAGCAGCAGCGTGTTAGAGTTCCAATCTCTCGCAGCCTCTCCCACATTGATTATTTTGTGTTTTTTGGAGTAACGCCAGCCTTGTTGGAGTGAGATGGAATCTCTTTGTAGTTTTAATTTGCATTTCTCTAATGGCTAATGATCGAGAGCGTTTTCTCAAGTATCTCTTAGCTGCCTGAATATCTTCTTTAGTGAAGTGCATGTTCATATCCTTTGCCCACTTTTTGATTGGTTTCTTTGTCTTTTCTTGGTTGAGGTTGAACAGAATCATGTAGATTTTAGAGATCAGGCGCTGGTCGGAGATGTCATAGCAGAAAATTCTTTCCCAATCTCTAGGTGGTCTTTTGACTCTTTTGGTGAAGTCTTCAGATGAGCATAGGTGTTTGATTTTTAGGAGCTCCCAGTTATCTGGTTTCTCTTCGTCATTCTTGGTAATGTTTTATATTCTGTTTCTGCCTTGTATTAGGGCTCCTAAGGTTGCCCCCATTTTTTCTTCCACGATCCTTATGGCTTTAGTCTTTATGTTTCAGACTTTGATCCGCTTGGAGTTAGGTTTTGTGCTTGGTGTGAGGTATGGGCCCTGTTTCATTTTTTTTGCTAATGGATATCCAGTGATGCCAGCAGCATTTGTTCAAAAGACTGTCTTTTCCCCAATTAACTGACACCGGGCCTTCGTCAAATATCAGCGGCTCGTATGTGGATGGATTTCTATCTGGGTTCTCAATTGTGTTCCATGGGTCTATGTGCCTGTTGTTGTACCAGTACCAGGCTCTTTCGACTACTGTGGCTGTACAATATGTTCTAAAATCAGGTAGAGTGAGGCCTCCCACTTTCTTCTTCCTTTTCAGTAATGCTTTACTTATCCAGGGCTTCTTTCCCTGCCATAGGAAGTTGCTGATATGTTTCTCCATCACATTAAAAAATGTCCCTGGAATTTGGATCGCAAGTGCACTGTAGGTAGAGATGGCTTTGGTAGAATAGACATTTTTACTCTGTTAAGTCTTCCTACCCATGAGCAAGGTATCTTTTTCCACTTATGTAGGTCCTTTTTAGTTTCTTGCACTAGTTCTTTGTAGTTTGCTTTAAATAGGTCTTTTACAGCTTTGGTAAGACTTATTCCTAAGTCTTTTGTCTTCTTGGTGGCTTCTGTGAATGGTATTGATTTTGGAGATTTCCTCTTCGATGTTCTTTTTGTTGATGTAGAGGAACCCAAGTGATTTCTCTATGTTTATCTTATACCCCGCGACTCTACAAAACTCTTCTGTTAGTTTCAGTAGTTTTCTGGAGGATTCCTTAGGGTTTTCTGTGTAGAAGATCATGTCATCTGCAAAGAGACGTAATTTTACTTCCTCCTTGCCAATCCGGATTCCCTTTATTTCGTTGTCTAGCCTAATTGCTCTGGCTAGGACCCCTGGCACAATGTTGAATAAGAGTGGTGATAAAGGGCATCCTTGTCTGGTTCCCGTTCTCAAGGGAAATGCTTTCAGGCTCTCTCCGTTTAGGGTGCTGTTGCCCGTCGGCTCTGTATACATGCCCTTTATTCTGTTGAGGAATTTTCCTTCAATTCCTATTTGGCTGAGAGTTGTGATCGTGAATGGGTGTTGGACTTTGTCAAATGCCTTTTCTGAATCAATGGATACGATCCTGTGGTTTTTGTCTTTTGTTTTATTTAGACGGTGGATTACATTAATGGTATTTCTAATAGTAAAGGAGCCTTGCATACCTGGTAGAAATCCCACTTGGTCATGGTGGATTATTTCTTTGCTATGTTGTTGAATTCTAATGGCTAGCATTTTGTTGAGGATTTTGGCGTCTTTGTTCATGAGGGATATATTCCGTGAGTTTTTAAAAAATATTTATTGTGCTTTAAGTGAAAATGTACAGATCAAGTCAATCTGTCACACATAAGCTTTTCTACACCTTACTCCATATTCCCACTTACTCTCCCCCAAAAGAGTTCGCCCGCTCCCTCCTTTGAGTCTCTCCTTTCGTAAAGACTTTGCCAGTTTCTAACCCTCTCTACCCTCCTAGCTCCCCTCCAGACAGGAGATTCCAACACAGTCTCAAGTGTCCACCTGATACAAGTAGCTTCCTCTTCGTCAGCATCTCTCTCCAACCCATTGTCCAGTCGTTTCCGTGTCTGATGAGTTGTCTTCGGGAATGCTTCCTGTCCTAGGCCATCAGAAGGTTTGGGGAACACGACCACCGGGATTCTTCTAGTCTCAGTCCGACCATTAAGTCTGGTCGTTTTGTGAGAAACTGGGGTCTGCATCCCACTGTTCTCCTGCTCCCTCAGGGATTCTCTGTTGTGCTCCCTGTCAGGGCAGTCATGGGTTGTGGCTGCGTACGCTCTAGTTCTTCTAGTCTCAGGATGATGGAAGTCTCTGGTTCATGTGGCCCTTTGTGTCTCTTGGGCTCAGAGTTGTCGTGGGACCTTTGTGTCCTTCATTCTCCTTTGATCCAGGTGAGTTGAGACCAATTCACGCATCTCAGATGGCCGCTTATTAGCATTTAAGACCCCTGACGCCACACTTCAAAGCGGGATGCAGAATGTTTTCCGAATAGAATG